>NW_026947506.1:53376247-55776247 GCF_034190915.1 Cavia porcellus | reverse complement strand
CCAAGTTTCAAATAAAATACATAAGGTAGCCACAAATCATTCAAACCTTACAAACAGCCCAGAAACTTCAAAATAAAAGTCTATTAAGCAACAAGTCGCATAGTAAAGCCCACCAAGAATCATGTCGGTGGAGAAACAAAGCTGGAGAACTGCACATTTGTTAGTTTACAAGAATTCTGCAAATGTTACCCAGCTGGGGTGACAGTGCTGCATTTTTAATGCTGAGTTTTTTGACAATGAGGTGCTAGATCCTGCATGTGCTTGTTCAGCATCAACTGATATGAGATATGATTTTTCTATAGCTTATTCAGACAGTGAATTCTTGACTTTTGAATGCTGAATCTTCCTTGCCTGTCTGGGAAAAACCCGACTGGGCTAGTACCTTAGGAGCCCTATTATGTCAGGCTGGACTGTACTTGCTAATTAACACCTTGTTGAGAATTTCTATATTTAAGTTCATGACAGATACTGCTTTAGAGTTCTCTTTTTCTGCAATGTCTTTGTCAGGCTTTGGTATGATGTTAACATGTGCCTTACAAAATGAGTTGGAGGGGCTGGGGATTTAGCTCAGCAGCACAAGCGCTGGCTTGCAAGCACGCAGTCCTTGAGTTCAATCCCCGGTACTGATTTAAAAAAAAGAGTTGGAAAGCGTCACCCCTAATTCTTAGGAAGATACAGTCAAATTGATATTGTGCTATGGTTCCTATCTGGATGTGACTCCAAGGCCTCATGTGCTCAGAAGCTCATGAACTTTGAAGGGAGATTGAGTCATGGGGCCACTATAGCCGGACATGACACTAGGAGGTCAGGCCTGGCTGGATGAGTGGGTCACGGGGGATGGCCTGGTGGGGTGTGTCTTCCTCGGGTTCCGGGTTCCGTTCTTCAGTCTCAGCTTCCTGGCTGCCATGACGTGAGTAGATGTTCCGCCACACCAGCCCCCTCCTTGCAGGCTGCTGGCCACAAGAAGACTGAACTTCTAAAGCATTAGCCAAAAGAAACCTCTCCTGCTTAAGCTTCTGGTGTTGGGATGAGGCCAGTGACTAAGATATATCAACTCTTCATTATATGTTTGGTGATACTCTCCAATGAAACCATCTAAGCCTGGAGATGTGGGGGGAAATCTTTTAATTACAAAATCATTTCTTCAATGATTATTAAGCTTATTCAAATTATTTCATTTTTGTTGATTTTTGATAATTTGTGGTTTTCTAGGAATGGACCTGTTTTACCTAAGTTGCCCAATCTATCAACATACAGTTGCCTATAGCATTTCCTATTTCAGTGACTACAGGACCTACTGTAAAAGCTTGCTTTGTTTCTGACACTGGTGATTCATGTCTCCTCATTCCTATTACTCTTTTATTTATTACAGTTATTTAAACATCCCATCTTGACTTACCCTGTGTGTCTGCATATCTGGAGCAGCTGCTATAGGTATTCCAACACATATACATCCTTACCTGTTGGGAGCCGCAGCCCCGAGCCCGGTCGCCTCACTTGGCGGACGTGAGGCCTGTAGTAAAGAGCAAAGCCTGAGGTAGATTACCCCTCCCATCGAATATGTTAGTTTCCTGCTTACCGCGTAAACAACCCGCTCAACAATATAGTCTGCCTGGCAACTGATGATGTTAGCCAATCAGCTTGCCTTGCTTACTTTAACATGATTGGACACTGTACCCGTATATATACCGGTGCCACCCCCTGGGCGGAAGAAGAAGCCAGGTAGAAGCCCGGAAGTAGAAGCCCGGAAGGAGCCGCGGGGAGCGGACCAGAGGAGGCTTCGGCTGGGAGCGATCCCAGGGCAGGCTGTACGGAGAAGAAAAATAAAAAGAAAAGGTTGTCCACTACCAGACTTTGTCGTGTGTCCTTCCTGCCGGCCGGGAGCGGACATCGACACTTACCAGTCTCCTGCCATTGATATTCCACCACTTTAGGTGAAGTGTGGAGAGACCACTTCTCCTCAGGTTCCTTTAAGCTCCTCCCTCTTTAACATCACTGACTTGAAGACATGTTCATTTCAATTATCAAATGTGATTTATAAAACTCCCACGAAAGTGGTCCTATATTGCACCCATGCATATTTCTGCCTTTCCCATCATTATTCTTCTTTCCAAATATTCTAATTAATTCAGTTTGGTTTGGTTTAAATATTTACTGTAATATTCAGTTAATTCAGTCTGAATAAATTTCCTTAGCAACTCTACAAAGGCAGGTGAGCAACAACAAACTCTTCTCATTTGGCTTCACCTAATATCATCTTTAATCTTGAAAGATGATTTTGCCAGATGAGGAATCCGGGGTGGACAGTTCTTGTTCTGTCTGCCCTTGGGAAATGAGGCGCCACTTCCTTCTGGCTTCACCGTGTCCCCTGAGAAACCTGGCGGGTTTCAGAGCTGGTATCCTATGGCCCCACAGTGTTCCTCTCCACCGGCTGTCCACTTTTTCTTTTTTGATTCTTCAGTCTTTAGATCAGTAAGCATACAGTGTCTTCATACTTCTTTCCTTTGATCCCATTTGAAGTTCACTTGAATTGCTGAATCTGTAAGCTGGAGTCTTCCATCTAATTTGGGTTATTCTCAGCCAAATACAGTCACGCACCGCTTAAATAACGTACTGGTCAAAGACCACGTATAAAGTAGCGGTCACAAAGGACTGTGGCAGATTTGAGAAATTCCTATCACGTAATAATGTCATGGTCATCATAAGATCACAGCACATTCCTCACGTGTGTGCGGTGACACAGATATAAACAAACTTACTGTGTGGCAAACCCCACAGAAAGTAACACGTGAAATTATGTGCAATAGTTGAGAATGATAATATTTCACTGGTTTAAATATTTACTGTTAACTTTTTTCTGAGATGGGGTTTTGCTTTACAGTTCAGATTGCCTTGAACTCACTTTGTAGTCCAAACTGATCTTGAACTCACAGTGATCCTCCTGCCTCAGCCTTCTGAGTGCTGGGATTACAAGCATGCACCACCATGTCCAACCTCTGCAATATTCTTTTTCATCCTGTTAAGGGTGGAAACAGCACTTCTACTTAGGTTCAGTTTCTTACTCAATTTATAACTGAGTATACTCCCTTCTGCTTTTAAAAATAATAAACGTTTACCATACAGCAGTATCTGTGTTACACTAGCAGCAGCCTCACACATCTCCCGTTTACCTACACCATTGGGTTGTGTGAGTACACAATGACCTGGCACAAGGACAGGATCACCTAAGCGTGCCATGTCTCAGCGTGTGTCCCGTTATACAGTCACAGTTACACTCCGTCAGTACCACACTCTTTTGCTTCCCTCTGTAACCCTAAAGGCATAAATGCTGCTATCTGTCATGATTCACAAGTCTCTAAGGTCCCACCTGACATTATTACTACTCTCCTTTCGTCTGCTGCTTAGATTGGGTAAGATCTATTGATCTGCCTTGGTCACACATCATCCTATTGATCTCCCAAGGTCACCAAGTATGTCCTGTCAAGTCTACTTGACTATTGAACCCATCAGCCAGTTTTTTTCCCGTTTCTAAATTTTTCAATTTTGTATTTCACTCTTTGTTCTTTAACTTTTGTCTTCGCTGACATATTTTGCTTTTTCATTTGTTCGAAGACAACTTGGAACTGATTGCTGAAGTATTTTTATGACAGCTGCTTTAAAATCCTTGTCAGCTGATTCCATCCCTTGATTCATCTGGGGTTGGTGTCAGTTGATTATCTTTTCTTATTCAAGTTGTGATTGTCTCGGTTCTTGGCATGACAGGCGATTTTTCTGCTGCATCCCAGACCTTTTGTCTATCATGGTCAGAGATGCCGGGCCCCATTACTCTCTCACTGCAGCAGACGGCCACTTTGCTTCAGCTCAGCAGGCAGGTCCCAGCCTGCTTTTGTGTGCTGTGCTCCTAGTGTAGCTTGGTTTTCAGAGCCAGTGGCCTGTACTTCACCTTGGGCACCCAGGGGTGTTGCTAGTATTGTCTAAGGGGACAAAAAGGCTTCCCCCAAGTGGACAGCTTGGTGTCTCTCAGCAGGAGAGGGCAGGATCACACCAGCAGGCTTCCAGGTCCAAGCACAGGCTGCTTCTGTAGTCAGGTTCCTGCGGTCAATATCCCACAGCAGCCAGTAAAAATACACCATGTGTTTAAATTGTTAAAAGGCGCGTTACAGCAGACCCACTGCCACAAGTCCTGCTTCAACCCTCCCCTCACTTCAGTCCGCTCACCCTATCGACCTCTCCACTTTCTGCAGCAGCTCTAGAGTCCTCTTGCGTGACTAACTGCCCTGTCGTGGCTGCCTCTGCATCCAGAACTGATTCTGGATGTTTATTTTTCATGGTCATTTTGACCTCAGGGAAGAACCAGACCCAGTGAATATGGTGGACGAGGACCAGCCTACCTTTCCGCTGGATGGCAGCATGATGGCAGCGTCTGCCCTATGTCTGATCACACCTCATAAAAGCTCAGGAAAGGAGACGTCCAGAACTGCTTTAAAGTGGCAAGGACAACGGGGCAAGTGTGGAAGGGAGAGGGGGTGTCCTGAGGGCTTCATGACGATGCGTCTTTCAACATCATAAATTTTCTTTTGTGAACATCACTACCCCCTACGGTATGGATCTGGAACGTTCCCCAGAACACCAGTGTGTTGTGGAGGCCAAGTGGATTTCGGGGCCGGGTGCTGCGTTGCTGGGAGGTGAGGTCTGGTTAGAAGAGGCGAGCGGGGGCGGGCGAGGGGGGGGGAACACCTAGAAGGCTGAGTCTCCTCCCAGGTTTCTCCCTGCTCTTCCTGCCTCCAGCCACCCCGACTTGAGCAGCCCCTCTGCCGCATTTCTGCCTTTGAGCCATATGACAATAGACTGAAACTTCTAAAAACTGAGCCAAAAGAAACTCCTCCTAGGCCAGGCATGTTGGTACATGCCTGTAATCTAAGCATTCAGAAGGCTGAGACAGGAGGATCACTGTGATTTTAAGGCCAGCCTGAACTACATAGTGAGACTCTGTTTCAAAAAAGAAAGAAAGAAAGAAAGAAAGAAAGAAAGAAAGAAAGAAAGAAAGAAAGAAAGAGCGAGCAAGCTAGCTGCCTTCCTTCAGTGTCAGGTAATTGTGTTTCACTGACAAGAAAGTAACTAAGACACTATTTTCCAATTATACCTCATATAAGCTAGGGAAAGTATTTTCAGACCTTGTAACAGTTTTAACAAATGCTTCACAGGAAGGTATAAGAAAAAACCTTTAGTAAGCACTTTGAATTAACTAACATCATCTATAGAACTTTAAGCAAATATTCAAAATCCAAACAAAATTTCATTCACATAATAACAAAACACATTAATTAATTAACAGTGGGGAAAATGGAAATAAATCTTATCACCACCAAATGAGTGCTAAATTAAATGATGGCAATTTCACCAAAAATTACTCATTAAGAATTATACTTTGCCAGGCGTGGTGGTGCACACCCATAATTCCAGCATTTGGGAGGCTGAAGCAGGAGGACTGCCTTGAGTTCAAGGCCACCCCGGGCTACACAGAAGCCCTGCCTGAACTGCATAGCTGAAGCGGGACTGAAGAGCAATCCTCCTTAACTACCCCCTCCTCCCCTGTGGCTGTGACTTCCTGTTCTGATACAGGTAAGATTGGCTACCATGTCCTATAAACACAGCTTGTGTCACCTTGTTCTCACACAATTCACAAGGCTCTGTCTTCTTTTGAGCCTAAGTTATTAATTGCTTTGTCTTGCTCCTGTACCCTCATTGCCCCAGCCCCCCAGTTTCTAACAGCAACCCACTCAGCCAAATGCACAGAACTAGAGCCTTCTCTTTATTGTGGTGCTCAGCCATTCTGGACCTCATGAAGGAGGTCAAGCTGAGCTGGGGTGCACCTAAAGCCCAATAAATCCTCCTGCTTCCCCACTGGTCGGTCTGATCACTTGCATTCTGCAACACAGCAAGATGCTATCTCAAAAAAAAAAAAGAATTATACTTTTAAAACATTTTAATAGGAAAATGATTTTTAGATGGAAACAGATGCAGAACTCATTTCAAGTTATGCACAAATATGCAAAAGCAAATTTAGATTTAAAAAAAAAAAAAGGAAGTACACCAAAATCCCTATGTGATGGGAATAACTATTTTCCTTATTTTCTCAAAGATTATGTAATTATTTACATTGGTATATAAATAATACATAGCAATCTGAATCATGAGCCTGGAAGCTTATAAATCAGTCCGCCAGGGGAGCCTCGGGTGTCAGCGCCGTTTGATTACCTTTCCAGCAGCATAGATTGCTCTCCTACCGCTGTCCACGTAACTCACCCCGTGCACCCCTCGCACTGCTCCCAGTGCCACAGCGGCCAGCCTGGCCTTTCGGAATGAGTTACAGACGCCGGCCCTGCCCATGCATCATCACAGGAAAGAGGTGTGACTGCAAGTGTATTTCAGAGCACTCCAAAGGCTGACCGGGCTCTGGTGGTAACACCACACCTTTCTATTTAAATCTTGTGGAGGTCCTGGACAGAGATTTAGGAAAATGCAACTAACGCTCAAAGGAAAAAAACATTTAATATATCCCGTACCTGAAATTCATACCCAAACGTTGAAACTACAGGACAAAAACTTGACAGCAGCTATTACTGTAGGAGGGGAAAGATAAGAGAGTCAGTGAACCTGAAGAATAAGGAACAAAAAGCACTATCATGAAGAACACAGAAAAGTTCCTGGAAAAAAAAATAAAAGAACAGAGGCTTGGAGGACCAGTGGGAGAATGCAAAAGATCTAAGGCGGATCTTACTGGAGTCTCAGAAGGAGAGGAGAGGCAGAGAAAAAGGATTTAAAGAAATAACGACCAAACGTCTCTTACATTTGCTCAAAGCCTCAAACTTGCAGATTTAGGAGGTTCGAGGAAACACAAACAGGATAAACCAAGAGCAAACACATCCAGATATACCGCAAGCAAAGTGCTGACAAGCCTGTCACACAACCCGGTTCCTGGCAAGGAGGTGATTTTTTTTTTAATTTTTTAATTTTATTTTAAAGAGATTAAGACAAAGGAGGACAGAAAAAGCAGATCAGAACAGAGCAATGTAAGCAACACAGCACTTCACCACAAGACAACTGGATATTAACAATAGCTACCATAATGTCTCTTTCTTTGAAATAGCTGAGCATACCTTCACCTACAATAGTATCAAACATAACAAAATAGTATAAAACCATTCAAGAGAATGAAAGTATTACAGGGCATTCAGAACCAAATAAACAAAAATGAACAATGGCTACTATATTATCTCACTTTCCATAAAAAAAATTTTTATACTATCACACATATTAAAATACAGTAAGACACAACATGATAGAACCAATGGAAACAGAAGAACAAAAGCATGGTAGGACTTCAAAGCAAGATGGTATTAAATCAGCAGTGGCTACCATAATGTCTTATTTTCTTCAAAATGCGTGTTCATACCATCACAGATAATAAAATCAAACAAAACAGAATAAAACCATTTCAACTAATGAAAGAAAACATTGTAAGGCTTCAAAGCAATGTAATGGGGAATCATGATTACCATAAAATCTTATGTACTCTAACCATTTCTTACACTAGGGAGACTATACGCATTTATACATGTGAGTTTGATTTATTTCGCTTATGAATATGGGCTCAAGTTGTGTCCATTTATTTATAAATATCTCAATGTGATCCTTCTTTATAGCTGAATAGTACTCCATTGTATAAAAATACCACAGCTTTTTTATCTATTCCTCAGTTGATGGACACTTAGGTTGTTTCCAAGTTCTGGCTATTACAAATTGTGCTGCTATAAACATGGGTGCACATATATCACTGGGGTATGATACTTTCAGTTCTTCTGGGAATATGCCTAGAAGTGGAATAGCTGGAACAAATGGGATTTCCAATCCCAGCTTTTTGAGGAATCTCCGGACTGACCTCCACAGTGGTTGCACAGTCTACACTCCGACCAACAGTGCAGGAGAGTTCCTTTTCCCACACAGCCTCTCCAGCATTTGTTGTTGGTAGTTTTCTTGATCCTGGACATTCTTTCTGGAGTGACATGGAATCTAAGTGTCAACAAGGTGACTTTGAGTGTCGTGACTAGAATGGGGGCAGTGCTGGGGGATAGGCCCTTCCCCTGTAGGGTCTGATGCTAATGCCACGTGGATTATGTCAGGATTGAACTAAATCACTTGTACTCAGCTGGGGTCACATGTAGGCTGTGTGTTACTGAAGACTTCTCTTATCTCAGCTGCTCAGGAAATAGCAAGGTATTTTGGAAGCTCTTGTGTCAGGAACCAAAAATAAAGATCAAATATACACTTCATATTATCTAACAGTATTAGTGGCATATACTATATATCTGTGTATATATATATATATATATATATATATATTTGTGCATACACACACATATCCCCCATAAGTAGGATATACTCTTTATGATAAAATAAATAAAATAGATGAGTATTTTGCAGATTAGGGCATAGCAGTGACCAGAATGGGGAAACAGATTCTCAATTACATTAAGTGCCTTCATCAAATTAAGTTCTCTTCCAGGGCCAGGAATATGGCTCAGCAACAAAAGCGCCTATCTGATTCCTGGTTTAAAAAAAAAAAAAAATCAGAGCTACAATTTATCCATCCAGAAAGTAAAAAATAAAAATAAAAATTAAGTTCTCTTCCATCAATACCTTTATGTGCTTTTCTGGCTAAAAAAAACACCTCCTGCCCCCCACCCCCAGGATTCCACCAAGATAACAGAGGTTTAGAAAGTGATTTCTAGCCACATAATGTACTTGACGGAATGCTTGCCAACCTTTAATCTCTCCAGGACACAAAACTGAGGAAAGAGAGAAGTCTCATTTCCTTGGCGCTGCCAACACTGTCATCTAAACCCAGTGCACAAGTTGCTCTGGCTTGGGGCTCTCAGCAGCTCACATTCTGTCATTGTCCACTGACTAACCTCCCGACCTCACAGATCTGGCACCCACGAGAGTGGCACAGCCCATGCCCACATCCTTGAAGCAACCAGCTGTGTCTGGCTCAGGTGCCCACTGGGCCCCACAACAGCCCACAGCCCGTGATTTCACGCGTCACTCATGTGTACTCTGCTCAAAATTCGTGCGCCAGCTGGGGGTCGGGGCTGAGGTCACCACACAGCTCTGTGCAGAGGGGACCTGGCTGCGGCTGCACAGCTGAGACTGCTGATAGCGGCTGCTGGCTGGCGCTGCCTGGTCCTTCCTCCCTCACGCTGCCTTCTCTAGGAAGCCTGGATCAGCTTTCTTCCAGGTGCCAGCTGGATGCCCGACCCTAGCAAGGGAGCGTACGTGCTTCTGGGAAACACTATGGAGTATTCAAACTTACACAGACCCAGATGACACAGCTCCTGCACACCCCGCTGGAAGGCTGATATGGTCACATGTGCAGTCTGCAGTTGTCAGAAATGTCCTGGGGCAGCAAATTGTGTGTGTGTGTGTGGCTGTTTCTGTTTCTTAGTACTAGGAATTGAACTCATGACTTCATGCTTATCAGGCAGTGCTGTGCCACTGAGCTATATCCCTGACCTGATCGTACTGAATTTTAAATGAATTAAAATCAAATAAAATTTAAAATTTTGTTCCTCAGTCACAATGGCTACATTTCAAGAATTGCAGGCAACATCTAGTTAGTGGCCATCAGGGCTGCATGGTTACATACAAGGAACATGGCTAGGAGACTGCATCGTGTAGCACAGATTCTGAATGTTTCCCTCCTGAAAGAAAGCCCTAGAGGACAGCTAGTGACAGATGCGGGCGTGGCTTCTATCATCACCATCAGTGTCACTCCACTGCTGCTTCACAGCTTTAGAATTTTGACTCCAGTTTCCAGGTTCCCCACAGACCCACAGGGAACCTGTACCAACAGACAATTCTCTGTGGCCTGTGTGCACCTCTGAAGCCAGCTCTAGTTACAGACCATCTTTCCAAGGCAGAGGTAGTGTCTCCCTCTAATGGCAAAGACAGATTTGTTTCCCGATCAAAATAATAAAGATTAATGTCGACCTTCCAGCCAAAGGTGGGACAGATTTACCAACAACCCTCCTAGGAGACAGGAAGTTTACCCCTCAGGGTTCCTGTGCTGGGACATAAATCCACTGTGCCCCCAACATCTGCTTGAGTCCACATCCACATCACCTCCCTGGCACCAGAAGGGCAAAGAAACCACAATGAACATGAAGATCAAACTGGCAGGTAGGTTTTGTCTCTGACATACAAATTCTGTGTGCTCTGCTGATATCCAAGAATTGCCACAGGCCAACCTGTCAGCTTTCAATCAGGGCAGAATCACAGACCCTCAGACCTTCTGCAGTCCTGACATCATCAAACAGCCCCCTGCAGCTCCTGACGACACTGCAGAACCAGCCACCCACACTGACAACAGCACTGGCCAGAGTCACTGATCCTGTTCTCCGGGAAGCAGAGCTGCCGCTACATAATGAAAACTGGAATCATGCTGTCTGGAACCCCGGGTTCCCCAGGTACAGCAGATAAGGAGATTAAGGAGAGGCCACCTCCACACAAGCTCTTCACTGGAAGGCAGAATGATACGAGGGCCTGAGGTACTGATGCGGCACAAGAAAGACATGGCCCGCCCAGCAGAAAAACAAAGTTATACACAAAACTGTGACCAAGTACGGTCACACAACTGCCGTATCTAAGCATATTTTTTACATGTGCACGCGTGTATGTATGTATGCATTTCCCCATCCTCTCTGCCAACTCTCCATCCAAGTTAGTTAAGGTACGAGATTCAAAGACACTTAATGGGTCAGGCATGGTGGCACACGCCTGAGGTCCCAAGAGCAGCCTGAGCGATTTCAAGGCCAGCCTGAACTACACAGGAGACTCCAAAGACACATAAAGGAAGGGAGTATAGGGAATATCTATGTAAGGAATATATGAAACTTGTCAGGCAGAAGCAAATGTCTTGTTGACTGAAAACATAAATACAGGTAGAAGCATGTGCGGGCTCTGAGTGTCAAAGCAGACTGTGTGGGACGTTTTCTGTGAATGGTCTCATGCCTGGCCTTCTAAGCAAGGGCAAGAAATGCAACACCATACTTCTCAGACAGCCTCCACCAATAGAGGCACCTATGCAAAAGGTGGAAGGCAAACATGAGAAATCATTACTCTCTCCTGGGAGCAGGTGTAAAACACAGGTCCATGCAGGTATCAGGAAGATGAGAAGATGAGAAACACTCATTTTCACGCTGTCAACAATTCAGATCAGTCAAAGCAGCGTCCTGTGAGTTCAGGTCTTCTCATCTCCTCAAAGTCAGAGGCAACTAGCCCTAGGTCAGTAGCAAACCTACGGCACACAGGCCACGGTGGGCTGTTTGCATTATTGAAAGCTCTAAAAGATTCACCATCATTGCCCTAGGCTTGTTGATGCTTTGGTAAGCATACTTAATTCAACTTATGATCTCCACAGTCTTCTCATAAATTAGAGATAGAATGTTGGTCTCAAAAGTGCAGGGTTTCAGAAACAGGAGATCTGCATTTTCTGCAATGTTCTGTCACCGCCCTCCAGTCACAAGACAGGAAAGTACTCCGATTCCACAATTTAAAAATGAGATTCAGGGCATGTGCGATGCATCCAACTTTCTCATTTTCCCTCTGGTAATGTAATTGGTTGACTTATGAGCCCTATTTTAATTAATGAAGGTTATTTCCCTTCGTTCACTTATTGTAGATATGTAACCCTTGGTTTTTATTACACCTCATACAGAATAACTTGCAGTATTTTTTAACTTCCCTTACATTCAAACTTATCCGTTAAAAGTAGATGCAGGCAGCAGCTTCATTATGCCTTTTAAGGTAGCAATTTCATATCATTTTTGTACAGAAATACATAATATTTAATATAAGTACTTCTTCTTTTATATTATAGTTATACAAATGCTGATTTGCTTATAAATTATGTATATGACATTATACTATCTGAAAATTCAATTTAGCAACAGTAAAGGGGATGCTACAAAATACTGGCTACAAACAGAAGGCATTAAATCTGATGTGATTAAAAATCACTGGGCTAGAAAAAAGAAATTACAGATATGAGAAGTGTTCAAATTAATTAACTTATTAACAGGACACTGGCATACTGTCACTGAGAGAAATGGAATGACAGAAGGTACCAGAGGTGTAATCTGTTGGAATATCCATGCCAATGACTATTAGGATAAAGACAGGAATAAAAATTATTTTTCAAAAGTAAGAAGGGTTTCTCAGCTAGCCACAAGTAACAGCAGGGGGCCCACACAGGAGCTGAATCCAAGAAGATACAACAGAGAAATGTGGAGAACGTCTGATATTTTGCAAACCACAGGAGCTAAGAAACAGGTCCTCCACCCGGAAGAGCTAAAGGGCAGCTGATGTACCAAGAGCCAAGTCAAGTGTGGATTCTGGCACAGCGGCAGGGCCAGCGCCCTGACGACACACATTTCCTGCCAGGGACCACAGAGTGTAAGGGAAAGGGCTGGAACGATGAGGGCAGGAATGCGATGGACAGGGCACACAGAAAGCAAAATAGAGATTTGTCACAGCAGAAATTTAAAAAGCCAAGCATGACTGGAGAAGAAGGGCTGGCTTACTCAGACCTTGTCCCACTGAAGGTAATAAAATCAGTGAGGAGCTGGGCATGGTGGCACACACCTCTCATCCCAGCAGCAGGAGGCCGAAGGAGGCAGGAAGATAATGCAAGTTCAAAGCCAGCCTAGGCTACACAGTGAGTTCAAGGCCAGCCTGACCTATACAACACAACCCTGTCTCAACAACAACAATAATAATAGCAGTGAGAACAGTTCTCTATGGAGAACCATGCCAAAGACAGGACAGGCTGCAGAAAGGTCTAGGACAAGAGTGGTGACCACATGGCATGCATGCTGCAGTGGGCTGCCGCACCAGTGGAAGTTCTGAAAGGTTCACCATCACCAGACCAGGACAAGGGCCTGGAAGTCACACAGCTCCTGAAGTCCAGTCACCAGAGTGCCACAGTAATTCTGTTCCTGCTGACACCACCACAAACTGTAGAAAATGTGAGAGCCAGCTGGCTGTGACATCTGTCACCCCTGTTACCGTGACCGCAGGACTGATGTGGTTGATCCTGCTGGCTAGGCTAGGGTCCCCTTCCTCCCTCATCACTCCATGTGTGTCCCTCCTAAAGCTGCGCAACACTACCTGGAAAAGTTTGGCAAGTCCTCAAATTTAAAAAAAAAAAATGCGCGCGCATGCCAACACACACACACACACACACACACACACACACAAACTTGTCATGATCCAGCAACTGCACTCCCAGGTACACACGGAACACAAAAACCCATGCTTGGAATAATATTCAGGGTAGCATCATTTATAACATCCAAAAAGGTAGCAGCAACCCTAACGTCCATCAACCAATGAAAAGATACACAAAGATAAATCCACACGCACAGCATTAGCAGCCATGAAGAGGAATGAAATACTCACACGGTACCACACGGACACACCCGAAAACATCACCCCACGTGACAGAAACCAGGCGCAAAAGGCCACACTCCACACAATATCCTTTTGTATGTGGAATGTCCCAATTAGACAAACTTGCAGAGACACCAATTGATTCATGATTCCTCAGGAATGTAGGAAGAAGGGAGAATGACGCTTGACTGCTAGGATTCCTTTGGAGAGGACAAAAATGTCCTAGAATTATATTCTGGTAATGGTTGCACAACCCTGTGATTATACCGAAAACCATTCAATGGTATATTTTAAATGAATGGATTGTACAGTATGTAAATTGCTCAATAAAAACAAGAAAATATGAATACATACAGTAGAAATTCACAGGTTGACTATATTAAAATACAACAAAGTACTTGAAATAATGGAAACCATTGGATTAAATTTACACTTATACTGGAAATTTTTTTAAAAAGGTAGAATGGGATGGAGTATAACTCCTCTGTGGTACTGTACTTGACTAGCATGTATGAGCCACTGAGTTCAACTCCACAGGACCACACACAAAAAAAGAAAAATGACACCATGTAATTTGACTTACTATGAAGAGTTAAAGTCAAGACAATACATATTGGCTTAACGACAGAAAAATATATATTGGTACACAACATGAAAAGTCCAGAAATAAGACTGCCCACATATGATAGATGGCCCTGCAGACTGGAAAGTAATTCAACAGAGAGTGCAAAGTTTTCAACAAATGGCACCAAAAAAACCAACTACCCAGTAAGCCTCATCAAGATGGATCAAAGACCTAAAGGCAAAAGTTTAAAACTACATAGAAGCTTTAAAAGAAAACAAAGAATATCAAATAATACAAAAAGCAAACCATTAAAGAAAAAAAAAGGTAAGTTGGGCAGTATCCAGTATTCAACTTAAAGATACCTTTAAGAAACAGTAAGAAGTCACAGACTGGAAGAAATATCCATACTGCACATCTGCTAAAAGATCCATATCCATAATGTATCAGGACTTCTAATCAATAACCTAGAGTACAATCACTTGATCCAGGCACAATTATGACAGGTATTTCCCAAATATAACGGCCAGCGTGCACATGACAAGGTCCTCCTCAGCAGCAGCAGCAGCCAGCAAATGTAAAATAAAACCACTCTGGCCAATAGTTCTGCTTCTAGGTATCCACCCAAGGAAAACGGGAATATATGCTGACAAATGGTTTTGTATGCAAATGTTCACGGTGGTTTTATTAGTAACAGTCGAATACTGAAAACAGAGAGGAAACTGAGGCATGGTCCCACAATGGAACACCACTGCGCAGAAACAGAATAAACCTCTATATGCGCTACAAACATGGGTACAGCTCAGGAACGGAATGGCGCCTGAGGAAGCCACTCACAGATCACCACACCATTATCTCACACACCAGTCATGTGACGTTTTAGAAATGCAAAATGAAATAAGAAAGTAGTAACTAGAACGATGGCTGCATGGGGAGGTCTGAGTATGAATGGGCCCAAGTAAATTCACAAGGGTTAGGGAAAGAATTTACACCTTCTCTGGGATATGGGTTCCACATCCATTTAGAATTGCTGAACTCATTTTAAGACATCCAACCAAAATTTGTGCACGTAATTACACCATTATTGGTAAACTTAGTGACTCCATGTAATAGCCACAAAATGTCACACAACAGAAATAACACTTTAATAAAAGCAAACAAATACCTTTGTCCACCTGCAGAGCTTCACCCCAGAGTGGCTCCCAATCAACTGATAACCTGAATGGAAAAGCAGAACACAAAACTGAATTCATCAAAGCCTCATATCAAATAGTGATAGTAAAATTTAGCACAATGATGTTTTTTGTTGTTGTTGTTTGGTTGGGTGGTTTTGCTTAAACTATGGCAGTCAACAGCCCCATAGTGGAAAACAGTAATGGTTTTACTCGCTGTGATGAGAAACAGTTTAAACTGTGTATATATATAATGACATAGACTCAAAAGAATCCATGAATTAATCTAAAATCATACAGGGAGGCTTTAACCTCTCAGTGTCTAACATACCTCACAGGCTAAAACTCAGAGCAGCTCCAAAAAGTCGGAGAACCCCATGAAACAACCCTCTTGGAGGATACCAGAGCACTGCAGATACTCATCTAGAAGACCCGAAAGGGGCTTTCTGGGGTAAAATGATGGAATACAAGTATCGCTTGCAGAAATCCACAAGTGAGAAGAGGCAAGAGTTTAAAAGGAGAAACTACAGTCTGAGGAGAAGAGTAAGAGCTCCAGGAATCAGAACAAAAAGATGGGATAAGAAAGTTACAAGACACGGAGAGCCTGACACGGTGATACATGCTCGTGATCTAGCATCCGGGAGGCTGCTGAGGGTCACCACAAGTTAATTCAAGGGCAGCCAGCCCTACACAGTGAGACCCTGCCTCAAAACAAAACAAAACAAAAATACCAAAAGAGCCTGGAGAAACAGTAAGGCAACACAGATGAAAGTCTGCAGCATTCTACATGACTCAGAGTGGGGGCAAGGTCAGCCTGGAGAGGGCAGCAGCCACGGTGGTGACAAAGGACAGCAGACACTCATGGTTACTGCAGGCTGTGAGGCGAATGTGAGGACTGAGTCTGAGAGTGGCTCATCTTGCCTGGCAGGTTAGTCCTGGAGAAGATACCCACAGCAACAGCCACCAAATCTTGGAGTGGTCCAAACAGAAGCCATCTGGAGAGGCGGCTTACTGTTTGGGAATGAGTTGCTCCAGAGACCAAGAGTCACAGACAACCACACTTCCGGGCCTCTGGGACACCCTGCCACAACAGCTGGGTGGGAAGAAGCCACAACAGGCAGTCATTAATAAGTCACGCACCATAATCAAGCTGTATTCCAGGAATGCAAGGATGGTTCATCATAAATCAACAATGTGATACAGCTGATAAATAGACTCAAGGAAAACAATCACAGGATTGTCTATGTAGAAAAAGCCTTTGACAGTTTCAACATTCCTTCATGATAAAAGCCCAAAGAAACAAGTACAAAAGGATCATACCACAACATAATAAAGGCTAGCCCCAACAAACTCATGGCCAACATCATACTGAATAGGGAGAACAATGCATTTCCTCTAAAATCAGCAAGGAGAAGAGGGAATCTACTGTTCAATATAGCACTTCAAATTTTAGAGCAATTAGGCAGCAGATAGAAAAAGAAGAAAGGATACAACAGGAGAGGAAGAATTTAAATTATCCTTATTTGCAGATATGATCCTATTCTCAGAAGACCCTAAAGGCTCCATCAAGATTTTTACATTTTATAAACAAAATCAGCAAAGTAGCAGGATACAAATCAACACACAAGTGTCAATAGTTTGTCTATGCACCAACAATGAACTAAATGAGAAAGAAATCAAAGAAACAATTCCTAGAAACCAACCTAACCAAGGAGGTGAAAGACCACTACAGTGAACCTTTGAAAACACTGAAGAAAGAAACACAAGAAACACTAGACGATGGAAAGACCGCCTGTGTTCACAGATCGTAGGACAATGGCCATACTACCAACAGACCAAACGCAATCCCCGTCAAAATACCAGTAACATTCTTCACAGGACTAGAAAAAAGTCCTGAAATGTACATGGAAACACAAGAGACCCAGAATAGCAAAGGCAACCCTGAGCAAAAAGAGAAATGCTGGAGAGGTCATAGTGCTATGGAACTTCAGTAACAAAACAGCATGGAACTGGCATCCAAACAGACGGCACTGAACAGAGGAAACAGAAGTGAGCCACTGAATCTTGACAAAGGGGCCAAAAGCAGGTTGGAAAAAAGGCAGTCTCTTTATCAAATGGTGCGGGGAAAACTAGACATCCACGTGAGGAGAATGAAACTAGATCCCCACTATTCGTCCTGTACAAAACTCAGCTCAGAATGGAGAAGAAATCTAAACAGGAGACCCAAACTTTGCAACCACTAGAAGGAAACACTTTGCAAACACTAGAAGGAAGGGGGACCCTCTGAGACACAGGCACAAGTAAAGACTTCCTGAACAGAACCCCAGCAACACAGAAAGGAACTGCAAGACTTGACTGGGGCTGCACGAACTCAGCAAGGAAAACAACAAACCAAAGAGACTACATGCAGAGCGGGAGGAAATCTTTGCTAGCCACTCTTCCAACAGAGAATTACTAAGCAGAAGAAAGAATTCAAAAATATTACCTTCCCCAAAAATTAACCACTAAATAGACAAATGAATTGAACAGACACTTCTGAAAAGCACAAACACACAAGAGATACAAGGAAAAATGTCCAACATCCCCTAAAGAAATGCAAATCAAAACCACATAGATTCTGGCTCCACACAGAATGTTTATCATCAAGGATATTCCCCCCACCAAAAAATTACTAATGCTGGTGAGGCACGGGGGGAAAGGAACCCCTCTATACTGACAGTAGAAATGTAAATCAGTACAACCACTATGGAAATCAGTATGGAGTTTCTAAAAAACTCAGAAAACGCTACCATCTGACCTTCCTATACCACTTCTTAATATATATTCAAAGGAACTGAGGACAGCATACTGTAAGGACACCTACATACCCATGTTTATTTGACAACAGCCAACATACAGAACCAGCCCAGGTGCCCAAGAGCAGATGAATGCACAGCATCAGTCAGTCACAAGGAAGAAGGCAATTCTGTCATTCAGGAAGATGTATGGGGCTGAAGATCATCCCAGTAAGGGAACTGAGTCAGACTCAGAAAGACGAACATTGCACGCTTTCTCTAGTATGTGGAGTCTAATGAAAGAAAGATAACATAGAAGTAGAAGGAGGCTGTCACTAGAAAAGAGGGAGGGAATAAGAGATGCAGGAAGAGGGCTTGTAAGTGAAGGTAATACAATGAATAGGATCAAAATGTTATATGCATGTAAAAAACATCACATCAAAACCCATTATTTTGTAAAATTAATAGCCATTAGTCAAGAACATATATATATATATATATATATATATATATATATATAGTTTTTTCTATTGGAGGTACTATGAATCAAACTCAGAACCTTACACTTGCACGGCAGGAAGAATATATTTTTTAAATGGGCATGGTGGCACATGCTTATAATCCCTGCATTCGAGAGACAGACACAGGAGGATCATTGTGAGTCTGAGACCAGCAGATTACATGCTGAGCTCGAGGCCAGTCTGAACTGCATAGTGAGACCTGATTCCAAAAAGAAAAAAAATTTTAAAATGAAACTGCAGAATAACTTTTCAAATGGACCTTGGGCTGGCTATGAAGCAAAAACAACAATATACTTCAAATGAACACTAGGAAACTATCACCGCTGATCTTGGAAAAGAATATGAAGAATCAAATTGGCAATAGAAGATCAAAACAATGAATTATTGACCCAAAAAGAGGGAAAATCAAATTCTAAGAACTACAATGTAATGGGAATTCTCAGTATCACACCACAACCTAGTATCTAAAAACTCTTAGCCATAGGGCTGGGGATTTAGCTCAGCGGCACAAGCGCCTGCCTTGCAAGCAGGCAGTCGTGAGTTCAATCCCTGGTACCGATAAAAACGAAAAGCACCAAAAAAAAAAAAACCTCTTAGCCATGTAAGACCTGAAACAGTAGGCAAAAACTGTGCCAAGATAATCTCATTTAGTTTTCAAACATTTTGATTTCAAAAAATTCAATAAAGTTTCGCATGAGGCTTCAAACAGTAAGCCCCAATTACCATGAATCTCTTTGTGCAAGACAAATGAGGCAAGCAGAGAAATAGAGAGGATGACGGCGAGAGTGGGTTAGAAGCTGGTTTCCTGTGCACATTCACAAAGTGATGATCAAAAGAACAATGTCAATTCGGATTACAAGTCTCCGGTGGCAACATTTACAGGGCTTTGTCTTTTATACTCTTCCACATTTATGTACACACCTTGCATATAAATAAACAAAGCATTGCTTATCTACTTCAAGATGGAACTGAGCCCAATGCAGTAAGTAATAAGCATTTAAAAGATTACCAGGGAAAATTCTAGGTCTTCTACTGGATTCCTAACACTGCTGATGTTGCTAGCACAGAAATCATGCTCTATTAGTTAAGGCCCTCGCCCCAGATAGAGTTCTACACCGTTTTACACTTAGGCGTGGACAAAAGCCACTCTCCACATTTTAGGGCAGAGCTGTGCGGTGACCATGCTGCTGGGATAAACCAGAGTATACGGTTGCTAGGATGCACAGTGCAGAATTCAGCTTCCAACTGAGACAGAGTAATAGGATTTGCCATTCCACCTGAAACACCAAAGAATGGACAAGATCTATGAAACCACAGGTTTTAGGACATGAAAATTCAGGCAGCCAAGGACACTGATTCCAGAGATGAGAAGCAAACCAGGTGAGTGCTAGCACTGCCAGCTTTCTGTTTTCAAAGCTGCTAGGCCAGAAGCCCAAGCAAGGTGGGAACCCTAAAGCAAAGCACTCACTGTATTGAGGGAACGGGGCTGAGAATCAGGCAGAGCAAGGGGTACAGAGCGTGCAGATCTGTGTACCTGAGAGAAGACAGTGACTCCAACACGGACTCAGAATTCTGCACCGGATTCTTATCAAGTGTTTGCCTGTGTACTGATCTGGTGTCGGTGTAAAAGTAACTGCCCAAGACCTGGAAAGAAGGCACTCGCAAGGCGAGGCGTGCTGGGTGCTCACAGCAGACCCCCTGTTCCCACCGGACTGGAACCTCGGCATACACAAGGCTTTGCGGAGAGAACACAGGTGTTTTTGCTTCCGTAGTCCCTGGTCTCGCTTAATACAAGTGAGTCTCAAAGCTCCAACTAATCCTAAATAACATATTCATCCCCGATAAAAGCTCCCAACTGTTTACAGGAGTGTTTATATGAAATTATTCAGCCACTTATAAGATAAAGTAAGTTTGGCATCCAGTTAATGATTACCAGGAAAATACGTAAGAAAAAATACTGTGGAAAATCAATCCATCAATCAAAATTGAACTAGAAAAGACATAGACATGACATATAAGGACAAAAAAACAGGTATTCCATGCTGGAACTAGTCTGCCTCCCTGCTAAGCAATAGTGAGCCTACTGGTGCGCGGGCTGAGAGTCAATCATCCCTCTTCCCCTATCCCCTTTCTCCTGCCCCAACCCCCGTTAGCAAATGGGAATCAGAGATCTGAGCATCTCTTGGGAGGCTGATAGAAAATAAGGGGGATTTCCTTCTACCATCTCTTTGAAGGCAAAAAATTTTTACTACTGTTTTGCTTTATTCTTATTAATGGTACTGCTCTATTCAATATTCTGTTTTGATAAGTTCTATAATATTCTGTACTTCATTTTAGTTTGATATATGTGATTGAAAGAGCAACTATTATGATGATAACAAAATATACTGTGATTCCTATTGCTGTTATCCCGGTAACCTGCTGTGAAGTTCTGTACCAATTTCACTATACTGTATCAATTGGTTTTGTTCTGTCTTGTTCTGTTGTATTTTACTACCTTCAAAATAAAAATTTAAAAAAAAAGTATGAAGGCACACACACACAAAAAGGTACATAACAACTACACTGAGACATACGACAGGTTTAGCACCTCTAATTCAAACATCCAAAATCCAAAATGCTCTAAAATCCAAAATCCAAAATGCTCTAAATCCACAGCTCTAACATGCTGTTCAAAATGTTTCAGATTTTGGAGAACCCTGAATTTCAGTTTTTCAGATAAGAGATGGTTAACTGGTAAAAATCTACAAAAATATTACAAATTTCAAAAAAATCCACAATTGGAGACACTCAATTATTAAACTGCTCAAAATCAGGAATCAAGAAGGAAAAATCAGGAAAAACCTTAAAAGTAGCAAGGCGGTCAAAGGGACAGACAGCAGGAGATGGGACAGCCAATCTCCTCGGCAGCAGTGTGAGGGACAAGATGAGGAGAGGGTTTCTTCTAAGCACTCAAAAGAAACACTGGCACCTGCACTTCTACATTCTGCAAAAAATAAAATAAAGTATGTTACAAAAATGAAGGCAGAATAATGCTTTTCTCAGGTATATAAAGCTGAACTAAGTTGTTACCAACACACACACATACACACGCACACACACACACACACACACACACACTCCAAAGGAAGTTTGCCAGGGGAGCCAGGGGAGTTCAATGGTCCAGCACATGCTCAACTTGTGTGAGCCCCTGGATTCAATCCCCAGGACCCAAAAAGTAAAAACATAAAACAGTGATGCCTGTCTTTGGGACTGGGGGTATAGCCCAGTGATAGGGCAAGTGCACAAGGCCCTGGGTTTGAGCCCCAGAACCACCAAAAAAAAAAATAGGTGTTAGGTAGAGAAAACACAGAACTACCCAAAGGACACAGAAAGTGGTACCGACACGAGCAGACATGTAAAACCCATTTTTTCTTTCCTCTAGAAGACTTGAATCGGACCTATAAGTGCAATGGCTCAACTCAGAGCATCGCATGTGACAGCCACACAGCCTACATCCCCGCCCAAGATTCTTTCTATTTATGTAAGCCCCTAAAAGACACCTGACTGTTTAAATAAAACAACAAAGTAGTAAAGGGTTTGTAACACATGTAAACTAAAACGTATAATAAAAACTGCATAGTTTAGAAGGGAGAGTGGAGGTACACACCACTGTAAGGCTGTTCTAGTGTATATATAAAGTGATACATGACAGGCAATGTATCCTTTATCCTAAGTGTTTGGGAGCAGCAATGTTCTGGACTCAGGTTTGCTTTTTGATTTGAGAGTATTTCCTCATAGGCACACCTTGAGGACAAGAGCCACGGGTAAACAGCAAATTCATGGGCACTTACAGCCTGGACCATAATGTTATGGAACTTTTTGAGAGCACCTACATCTCCACTTCGCCCCATCAGGTGAGGGGAGCTGTGAATTTTTCATGGTTTGGTCACACTGGTGCTCACAAAAGTTTGTGATTTGGGATTTTGGATTTTTAGATTTGGACTGCTAACCCTTTACCACTCAAAGACGTTCTATGATATGACAAATTGATGTAAAATAAAACCTCAATCAATGTTACATAACAAAGGTGTTAGAGTTAACAAGATAACAAAGGTCTAAAATAGAATCATAAGAAAAAATCCAATTGATTTTTAAAAAGAAAAAATAACAAATTGAAGAACAGAACAGGCAGAAAATAAACAGCATGATAGATTCAATTCTATCATAAAATAACCTTAATATAGTCTCAATTAAAAGGGAAATTATACATAAATATCGGGCTACATCCTCTACCAAACTGATGGTTCCTGGGAGGAGATTCTGGTCCAGAACTGTTGCATAAAAAACCCCTCAAAAATACAGGGGTGTTGTTGGTCTTCTGATTCCCAACGCGCTCCACTCGTTCTCCTACTCAGCTCCAACCTCCTAAATAAAATATGACCCCAACGCTTCCGATGTGACCCCTCCCACTCAACACACTCCTAATTAGCTTGGTCCTGTGTCATATAAACAACTTCTTCCACGTCACAGCTTTGCTTTAATAAACAGCGACCGGTAAGGAGTCCGGAATCACCAGCATTTTCTGTGCGCACACTGGAGCCTCACTGACACTGAGAGCAACGGCCCCCAAATCAAGGGAAACGGCAGTGTGAGGTCCAGGCGGCCACCTCGAAAGGACCACAGAGACTGAACCTGCAGGCAGCAGCACCTGCCACTGCAACATGGCTGCTCTGCCAACTCAGGACACTTACACCTGCCTCTCCTCCTCTTCTTGGAAATCCCTAGTGTATGCTTCCTCTCTTAGGCCATTAAATTTGAATGCTGGGGGAAGGGGCACTGGTGGCACAGACCTAAAATCCCAGCACTCTGGGAGGCCGAGGCAGGAGGATTGCAAGTCTGACCCCAGCCTGGGCAACTCTGCAAGACCTGATCTCAGAAGATAAGTAAATAAGAAAAAGGCTGAGGATGTAGCTCAGTGAGTCCAACCACCAATACCACAGAGGAGAGAGAAGAGAAGAGAGGACAGACACACACAGACAGACAGAGACAGGATATATGAACGGATGGAGGGGGGGGGCAAGAGCAAGGAGCCCCCAGTGTGAAAGCGCAGGGCGGGAGCCGCAATGCTGGGCTTCTCACCTTGCTTAGTCAGGGCCTCTCGGAGAGCAGGAGTTATCATGGCTCTGCCCTCGCCACCATCACTCTCCCCTGGGTTCCTGGACAAACCAGTCTTCTCTTCCTGACGATCCTTTTCTCTCTGCATTAAAATAAGCATGAAACCCGAAACTGTTACTGTGTAATGACTATGACACCCCCACACTCAAGCACACCCAGCACAAACACGAAGGACACCTGTGGGCCCTGGCCTAAGTCACAGTTCTAAGTGAGCAGTGATGACTTTTCAGAGAAACAATACAATGAAACACGCAGTCCCACAAAACATAAATCAACAATTCCCTCTCAGGGGGCAAACGTTTTTAACAATCTGAGCATAGACAGCTGTCTAACTTGGGCAGATTTACTTATTTTCTCTGAATTTTCATTTCCTTATCTGAAAAGGGAACAAAATGAAAGCGTCCCCAGAGCAGGAATGTGTTGAAAATGAAATGAAATTAATTCACCTGGCACAGTAACTGACGCAATAATACAGGCTCAGTACGTGCCGGTACTCCTGGGAATCGCTCCCCGAGACGCTGCTCAGGGCTGCCAGTGGCCGCCTTCTCAGACCACGCTCCCCCGTCAGCGCCACCCCATCGATGGCCCTTCCAGCTGAGGCCCACACCGCTTACTCCCGGCACTTGGGGGGCTGCAGCAGAAGACTGCAAATTCAAGCCCTGCTTGGGCAATTTAGCACTTTAACAAGACTTTGTCTCTAATAAAAATTTAAAAATAAAGTTGGGCATGTGGCCCAATGTGAAGGTCTTAGGTTCAGTCTATTCTTTAAAAAAAAAAAATCCCACAGAGGAAATTTCTCTCCAGTCAAAGTAAAAATACGTCTAAGAAATCCAGATACTTGACACACATCAACTGTATTTACTTTGGACTTTGGCACAGAATTCACCAGCACAGTTCCACTCTGCATGATGCTTGTCTTTTAATTGCTCTGTGTGGCTTCAGTACAAGGTGATCCTCACTCGCTCCTTCCATGATTTCCTCCTCTCTTTTCCAACATTTACACTCCCTCGACATCTTCACGCCATACAGTACACAATCTCAGAAACAACCGCAAGGTTTGTGTTACACCTGCGAGGAGACACTCACCAAATCCTCAGAACGGCCCAGGTCCAAACTAACACGCTTTGGCAGGTGCCCCACCCCCCAGCCCCAGCGATCCTGGGGCAGCACTGGGGCTTGAACCCAGGCCTTCACACTGAGCTGGTCCTTTCAGGGTTTGTTTTTTTTTCTTTTTATGTTGAGACAGGGTCTCACTAAGTCACTAAATGGCTCAAGTTTGTGATACACTGTCTCAGCCTCCTGGAGGGCTGGGATTACAGGCGTGCTCGGTCACATCCGGTTTGGCCCATGTTAAGTGTCCAGGCATCCAGAAGGGAGGCAGGAAAGCTGGCCAGGGAGCATGGCCAAGGGCTAAGGACGGGGCCCTAAGAGTGGGCCATTCACAGCGGTACTCAGCAGTCACGCTGACCACCTTGGTGCCCGTGCTAAGTCACAGGAAAGGCAAGATGAGAGAGAGCACTGAAAACAGCACACGCACAGAATGCCAAGCAATGAAATCTGGGGTTCATTTCTCTATCTTCTGTTAGTTCCAGGACAGTCTCTGAAATAAAGTCAATAAAACAGCACTTAGAGAATCGAAGGCACCAAATGAGAAATGCAAACTCGTATTAAGCTCTATCTGTCCTGGAAGGCAGCACTCCAGATTACTAAATATAATCCAGTGCAAAGCAAATGAGTATTAACAGTCCTTTAAACTATACACGTCCAGATGGAACTGGAAAACTTTACACAGCAATCAACTGTTCTTACTGATTACAAAAATAATCAAATTAGTGCTATGCATTTTCTAGAAATAAAAAGCCTCCAATTTTTGGCTTTTGATGTCTTCCAGTACTGGGGAGTGAACTCAGAGCCTTCCTACTGAACTGCATCCCCAGTCAGACGCAGGGTCTTTACCAAGTCAGTAAGTCACCCAGGCTGGGCTCAAACTTGCCATCCTCCTGTCTCAGCCTCTCAGAGTGCTGGCTGCAGCCATGAGCTACCATGTCAGCTATTTATTACTTTACTAAAATGCTTTAAAATAGAAATGCTGTGGCTTTGTAAAAACCATCTATTGCAGCCCTAGGAGCAAAGGTGTGAGCTTGAACAATGGCAGAGGGCCCCAACAGCCTGTGAAGGCGGGGAGCCCAGGCACTGTCCCTCCTCTGCTGACCCCGCAGAGCAGCAGGAGGCCTAGCCTCGGCCCCTGAGCCTCCGGCACCATGAGCCCTCACCGGTTCTTTCTCACCCCGCAGGTCACATACATCCCAAACCAGAGCCCCCAACACCAGCCCTGCCCACAGTGCCCAGAGCCTCACAATCCCTCTTGTGGGTGACCCAGAGGCTCAGACGCCAGGGAAATGAACGCACTTGGCCCAGGGCCGCTGCCGGGGTGTGACCTGCTGTACAGTGTGAGCGCTGCCAACCCAGATCTGATCAGAGGCCATGTGAAGGCCGGGCGCAGGGGCGCTGGGGACAGTGACACCCATTGCTCTCGCTCCCTCCCGCACAGCACAGGCTGGCTATGTCGCGTGAGCGGCAGGAGCTCGGCTGGCTCCGAAGGCGGATGCCCAAGAAGCTGGGCACACCATTCACACCCAGATCTCATCTCCAGCACAGACCTCCTGCGCTCGGTCCAACCACGTGCGCAGTGCGTGACCCGTACGTACTGTGGTCAGGAGGGGGCAGTCAGTGAAGAACCCAGAGGCAGGCAAGGCCGGCTGGCTGCTCACTGTCCTTCGCGCTCCAGCTCACAGGAGAAGCGGCCTGGGGAGCTGTGCCAGCATCCTCCCCTTCCCCCACTCCCTCCCGGCTCCTCTCCTTTTCCCTCCCCCTCCTCCTCCTCCTCGGAGTCCCTGGCTCCTCTAGAGGAATGATGGCGGCATCAGGCACAGCTCTGTGCCTGTGTCCCGGGAAAGAGAACCCAAGTCCTCTCCAAGCTGCAAAATGAAAGCCAAGGACGAGCACTGAGGACAAGACTGGGAATGCCAGGAGACCTACTGCCCAGGAGGGGGTGCCTGGGCACGGCCTCCGTGGATCCACAGCTCTGCACTGTCCCAGGACTCGATCCCAGCGGCACCCCCAGAACCGCGGGCTATCTGCATCCGCCTGTAACCAACACAGCCGAAACGGTGTTCTGTGAAAGACTTTACAGGAGAAACCTTGCCCAGCTGGGCATCCATCAGAGGCGTTCCCACTGCCAAGCATCTGAGGCTTCGGGGAGCGCCTCGCTGGATCAGCGTTCACCACCAGGTCACTGCCCTCCTATAGGTCAGGCAGGAGGCTCCAGACACAGCATCTCAGCTTCACCAGGCAACCTGCCCAGGCCGGGAGCCAGCCCGGCACAGTGCAGCTACTGAATACCTGAATAAATGTCTCCACACTGGCAGACAGCTACTTCTCAGTCTAGATCTAGTTGTTGATTCTACATCTGGCAACTTTCAGTATTAAAACTCTGTCTTAGCTGGATGTGGTGGCACACATTTGTAATCCAGCACTCAGGAGGCTGAGGCAGGAGGACTGTTTTGAGTTTGAGACCAGCCTGGGCTGCAAAGTGAGTTTACAGCCAGCCCAAAGTGCAAAGTAAGACCCTGTCTCAAAAAGACAAAAATAAATAAATAAATAAAAAGAAACTGTGTGGCCAAGCATAGCGACACACAGCTGTGATCCTAGCTACTCAGGTGGCTGAGGCAGGAGGAGCATCAAGTCCGAAGCCAGTTTGGCCAACATAGCAAGAGCCAATCTCAAAATATAAAAATAAATAAATACATCCCAAAAAAACACCTCTTCTTCATATATAAAGCTGTACCTTAGCCAAAACTCCTGCTACAATTTAATCCCATGTCCTCCGGTTCCCATTTCTTATTAAATTCCTAGCCAAACAGTCATTTACCTTGGCTCAATTCTAAAATGACCAGTTTTCCCCATGCCTCAAAGCTCTGTACATGTACTAGGTTTTAGGGGTGTACTGTCTAAAATGACCAGTTTTCCCCATGCCTCAAAGCTCTGTGCATGTACTAGGTTTTTTATAGAAAAGCAGTCTGGCCAGGTATCAAAAGCTGCACGCTGAAAGAGCAATTCTACTTCCAACATCTGACTTAAGGAAATAACTTCAGAACCCACGGCTACGTGCCCTGGCCGCACAGGGTTGAGGCGGGATGGGTTAAGGGCAGTGTACTGGGTAGCAGGCGTGGCATCTTTTGTTTCTGGGCGCATCAAACACTCAAAAGCCTTAAAGACAGTCACAAAAGTAGCTTCCTCTTACCCCAGTGCAGGACCAGTGTAACTCTAATCAGAACTGGACATGCAGAAAGAGAAAGCAGCAGTGGGCTTTACATTTACAAACCACAACAACGGGAAACACCAGTCAGGTTCCCCCCGATTTCCTAACCGCTCACAACTGCTTTCTGGGGGCCCCTTGCCCCTTGGTGGACAGCACAGGCCAAGGACCCAAGGAGATGGGGTGCCGGCTGGCATCACTTAGCAGCCGCCCCGCCACAGGCACGCTGGCCCCTGCCTGAGCCTCAGTCAGCTTGATGGTGAGACAGCAAAATGGAAACAGTGACAACGCAGACATCTCAAGGCCTGCTGGGACAGAGTGCAACCATTTAATGGACAGTGATTTCTGCTACCATCGTACATTAGGCCTGGACTGGACTGTCCTGTCCCCACACTGAAAGCCCAAAGCTTTCCACTGAGGCAAACCCCACTGCCTCCCAACGCATGCAAGATGGAGCGCAGACCTCCTAGCCTGTGGAAGGCTCAGACCCTGCCTCTTTTCCTTTCTGTCCCCTCTCCAAGCACCCCGCCCTCCCTGCTCCCTCCTCCTCAGCCTGCCACATCCTATGCCCGCCTCCCGAACTCCCCAGGGTTCCAAACTTTAATCTCTGGGTCCTGGAAACTGTTCTTCTCCTTCCAATTCTCTGCAGGCCTGGCGCCACAGTCTCAGACATTCTCAGACAGAGGAAGACAGAATGCTCCACGGGGCCTCGGCCACAGCAAACCTACCCGCTTGAGGACATCTGCGTATTAATACGGTACCGAGTTGTCACACACACACACACACACACACACACACACACACACTGTGTGGATGGATTCTTTCATTTACCCCTCATAACAACTTTACAAGGCAGACACTGTTACTGCCCACATTACAAATGAGAAAAGGAAAGCGCAGAGGTGTGAAGTGGCTTGCCCAGATACACAAGCCGAGGTGGGAAGGCCCACGGGTCAGTAGCATTCAGAGAGGCCGTGCAGAGAGTGCGCCAGCCCAGCTGCCAAGCCCACGCTCCTCAGCAGGAGCAGCTCCCCCCACTGCAGTAGCAAGCCAGACCCTTTCGTGCGGCTGGGGGTGGGGGTATTTGTGGGGTAACTACACAGAAGGCGGTTTGAGAATGTCTATGAAATGGCACCCCCCAAAATGAAAAAATGACAAAAAGAAAGGAGAAAAAGAAAACCCAGGCAGTAAAACCTTTCATCACGAGCTAAGTATGCCATAGCACATCTGTAATCCTAGTGCTCTGGGAGGCCGAGGTAGGGGGGATTGCAAGTTCAAGCCCAGCCCGTGCAGTTCAGCAACTTAGTAAGACCCTGTTTCAATTTTTTTTTTTCCTTTTTATCTGTACCGGGGATCGAACTCACGACTGCCTGCTTGCAAGGCAGGCGCTTATGCCGCTGAGCTAAATCCCTAGCCCCAGACCCTGTTTCAATTTTTAAAAGAGTATGCTTTCATGTGAAGACCCTGGGTTCAATCCCTAATATAAACAAAAAAAAAAAAAAAAAAAAATCCACACTTCCATCAAAGTTTAGTATTTCAAATAGGAAATGAAAAAACACGTATTTGAAAACCTGCTGCAAGCTAACAATGATGAAAAACCAAAACTGGTAGCTTATTTCCAAGTCCTTCTAAAGTTAGAAAAAAACACTTATCATCCTCTATATTGGATGGTGTTTTGTTTTGTTGTTTTGGTACCAGGAACTGAACCCAAGACCTCACGCTTCCCAGGCAGTGCTGTGTCACTGAGCTATATCTTAGCCCTGAAGGTTTTTAATAGGAAGCTGATGTATCAGAAGTGGCTGCTTAAAGCTCATAAAGCCCATTTCATTTCAAAAAGACTTGGATGGCCAAAATTGTCATTAGTGCTTTCTCTAGTGCCCTCTAATGGCTATGAGATGAAAAAGCAAAGAAAAAATGCACTTGAGACTTCCCCCAACTCCTCCCTCTACACACCTAGCAAAGCTGTTGTAAGTTAAACTGAGGCTGGTAGAGAGCCAGACACCTATCTAAATCAGCTGCTCACGCACCACTTTAACACAGCTACAGTAACGAAAGTTGCAGTACTAGCGTTTTTCATTAAGAGCCATAAAATTACCCTCATTTTGACAATTTTATCAATTAAAAAAAATAGCCAGACGTGGTGATGCACACCTGTAATCCCAGCACTGGAGAGGCTGAGGCAGGAGGACTGCTACAATTCAAAGCCAGCCTGGACTCCACAGGGAGTTCAAGGGTAGCCATAGCAAGACCCTGTCTCACAGACCAAACAAACAAAAAAAGTATAACCTAAGAAAATATTCACGCTTGTAAAAAGTAAAAAAAGGTCTCAGACAAGAGCTAATTATAACATCAGAAAACACACTAAATGACCAGCTCCATTGCCGATGCAAATTTACTCTCATTCCAGTGCCTGTCAGGCTTCTAGAGATTATGAAACATTTTCACACAGCGACAACTCTTCCAGGGCACCTGAGGTCCCAGTCCCAAGCTCTGAGACAAGGGCCAAGCCCAGGGAAGGGAAGCATGACTCCAGGGACACACAGCTACAAACCGGCTGCCCAGTCCTTGAACTCACTTCCCACATACTCATCTTTCTTTCTATAAAACTTTTTCTTTTTTTAGGAGGAGGACGTGCTATGTTACCCAAGCTGGTCTCAAACTCTTGGGTTTGAGAGGCAATCCTCTTGCCTCAGTTTCCCCAGTGCTGAGATTTGTCATTCTTAACAGTTCCTCTTCCAGGACTTCTAAAATACAAAACTAGAGTACTAAAAAATTACACAGACAATATCAACCCATGAGAGAAATAGGAAATAAGTTTTTTAAAATGCTAAAACAAAGACAGTAATTTTAAATTCAGAAAAAAAACTTCCAGATATTGTGACAGGTAAAGAGGACTGTTAACCTGATTGGCTTGGGATCCACCCAAGGAACTAAGAAAGCACATTCCTGGAGAGACGGAGGGCGAAGGTCAGGACCTCAGAGTCTCTATCTGGTCCCTGGCCCCTCCTCTCTGGCACTGTCCCCTGCCCTGCTTCCCAGCTGCCAGGAACTAAGCAGCTTTGCTGCACCAGGCCCTTCTGCCAGGACATTCCTGTCCTGCAGCCAGCCAACATGGACTGAATCTCCTGAAAACATGGACCAAATTAAACTTCGCTTCCTTTAGAGCGTGGGTGTTGGGTGCTGTATCTCAGCAAGCAGCAAGCTGACCAATACAGGTATTAAAGCATTTCATATCAAATGGTTTTTTTTAGTTACAGGCTTTACAAAAGAACCCCAGCAATCTAATATAAAGATGAATGCAGGCCAGTGCACAGTAGAGATGGCTGGCCTTTGTCCTTAACACTGCAGAAACTCCAAATGATGGAGTACCTTTGTTACGGACAGTGGGCCCCATGGACCACACCTGGCTACGCATGTCAGTAAGTTGTCTCCCAGAAGAGCCCGAGGGTGGCATCAGCCCAGACTTAAGGAGCAGCTGCTCAAGACTGGGTGTCGAAACATGGTCAGCAGCATCCAGGCAAAGGAGCCCAGTGCAGACTGGATGCTGAAGTGCGGGCAAGCTCCCCAGGTTCCCCAGGCCGGCAGGACTCTGCAAATCAGCATAGGTCAGTCAATGCCGGGAAGCTCCTGAGTCCTGAGGACAACGGAACCTTCCAGACTCTGCCATGTACACACTACCTCTGGCTGGCTTTGTGTATCTTCCCTACAATGACTCTCACCCTGAGTGTAACAGTTTTGGGTTCCAACAAATTATCAAACCTCAGGGTGTTTCAAGCACCCTACCAAAGTTGCAGTGGTGTCAAGGTGACAGCAGTCTTGGGGACTGTGTAGGGGCCTTATAGCTTCTCCAACTCCAGGAAGATGGCAGGAGGAGTCAACAAAAGGGAGGTGAACAGGAAACATATTCAAATTCAAGCTAAATTAAAGACATGCAAATTTAAATGTGGACACTATTTTTTTACCTGTCAGATTGGCACTTAAAAGGTTCCCAATACTAAGGAGTAGAGAAATAGTTATTCTCACCTCTCTTGTATGCTACAAGCAGAAGTAACACATTTTCAGCTTTTTACAGGGCAATTTAAAAATATCAAAACCACAAAATTCCCTTTGACTGAAAAATTTCATTTGTAGGAATTTATTCTTCTGATAAATTTATACCAGTCACAATGAAATAGGCAAGAGGGGCCTTGGATTTGGCTCAGAGGTATAAGTGCCTGCCTGACAATTGTGAGGTCATAAGTTTGATCCTCAGTACCAAAAAATGCAATAAAATAAAATAATCAAGAGTGTTCATTACAGAAATTAGAAGCTGGGCATAGTGGTGCAAACCTGTAACTCCAGCACTTGGAAAGCTGAGGCAGGAGGATCACTACAAGTTCAAGACCAGCCTGGGCTACAAAGTGAGTTCAAGACCAACCTGAATACATACATCGTGAGACCCCGCCTCAACACAACAGGAGGAGGAGGAAGAAGGGGAGGAAGAAAAAGAAACACCTAAATGTTAACCAACAGATACCAAATCCATATTCCACATAAGTCTAGACAACTTAAACCTTAAAATGAATTCCTCTTTGACGACAGGAATAAAAAGCTAAAATACTCGAAAACTGGGTTACACACAGGAAAATTACCATGACACAGTGAGAGACCACTGTGGGAACAAAGAATAAACTAACTCCTGCACCTCTGACATGTTACTCAGCTAGAGTCCGATTTGTTTTCTCCTCAAGCAGGCAGGGACTTTTCTTTAAAAAAGTATCTTTTGCCAAAGACTATAACTCTTCGCTTGGGCCTACAGAGGCCCAACCAGCAACTAAAAGCAGAACAAGGCTTGACCTCCTCTTGGTAAACCCAGACCAGACCCCCACACCTCCCAGTCTTCCAGGCCAGCCCTGGCCCTACACCAATAGGAGGCAAAGGGACACCAGTCAATGGAATCTTCACGAAAATAAATCCCACCACGCGGCAGCTTCACACAGCCCTCGACAGCCATCTACCCTGTCCTGGGCCTAAAATCGCTTTTCCTCTTAAGAGTCTCTTGTCACAGCACTGAGAAGGAAGAGTTTCACAAAGCTTATGTCAAAATGGAAGAAAAACAAATGAGAAAACTTTCAAGATAGATAAAAGCTAAAGAAATTAAATCTACTGTGAGCTCAGACAGACTCCAATGCAACAGAAAATTAAGTGTTACCCAAAACAATAGTACCTTTTCCTTCTTCACGTGATTCATTATTTTGCCAAGATCCTCGACATCAACAACAGCATTTAGGCTCGGATGGTCGCCAGGCCCCAACTCCTCCTCACCGGAGCTCTCGCAGGCCTCTTCCTCCTGAAAAGAGATGCTTGAGAACATTTAGGGGCAAGGGCAAATCTCTCACACCCCTCCCACGCCAAGCCTGCTGCTTTTACATTTTTAATTCAGAGCCAAGCATACTTATAAAGTACACTGTCCTAAGAACAGAGTGTAAGACCTCACACCTGTGACCCTAGCTCTCTGGCGGGCTGAAGCAGCAGGACTGCAAGTTCAAGCCCAACCTGGGGAATTCAGTAACTAAGTCTCAAGATACAAACATAAAATGAAGGGCCTCGGGCTAGATCCCCAGTATGACCAAAAAATAATCTTTTAATAAAAATAATTATCCTTTAATTAAAAAACCAAAAATAATAATTCTCTTTTAATTAAAAAAAAACACAACACCATCTTGGATCTTCAGCATCTTAGATCTTTGTCCTCAGACTAGTCACTGTGAAAGGGCATTCAGAGAGAGAACGGTTAATACCTTACCTGCCCAGGGTGCAGGAAGATGACATGGAGGAGAAAGGAGTAGAAGAAACCATGGAATGACAGTGTGGCTCAGTGGTAGAACATCTGTCTAGCATGTGTATAGCCCTGGGTTTGACCCTCAGCAACAGAGGAAAGGAGGGAGGGAGGGAGGGAGGGAGGCTGAGCCAGCAGGATCACCATGAGTTCGAGGTCAGCCTGAACTACATAGTGAAACCTTGTCTCAAAAAAAAAGGAAATAAAATTAGTCAGTGCGTTAGCTCTTCTAGTTCAGTGTTTTGCACCCAGAGTTCTAAACATACACATCTAGCAGGCTCTCCTGACATGTTCATGTTCTTATGACTGTGTTCAAAATCACCACTGCCCACATCCCGTGTTCCTGTCTCACCTCCACCACATTTCAGAATCTGAGCCACAAGCGAGACATCAGGCATCACCAACTGCCCTCTCCGATCCCACCCTAGCCAGAGGTCAGTGAACCTCTGCTGTCAAGGGCCAACAGTAGAATGGGTGTGACAGCAAAGGCCTGCAATCTCAGCTGCTTAGAAGGCTGAGGCAGGAGGGTCCTGAGCAACTCAGCAAGACCCTGCCTCAAGATGTAAGAGAAAAAAAAAAGACTGGGGGTGTAGCTCAGCACTCCCTGGTTTAATCTGGAGTACTGAAAACAAGAAAAAAATTTTTTTATTTCAAAAAGGAGTCAAGGGGCTGAGGATGGTACTCAGTGGCACAGCACCAGCCTGGCAAGCACAAAGTCCTGAGTTCAATACCCGGTAACAAGCCTAAATAAAGGAGTCAAGCAGTAAATAGTTCTAACCCAGCAGAACACATAATCCTTGTCTGAACCATGCAGCAATGTCACTCAACACAAAAGCAGCTCTGACAAGATATAACTGGGTGGACGTGGCTAAGTTCCTCAAATCTTCACTTAAAAACAACAGACAGCAGCCTGGACCTGGCCAGCGAGCCGCCTGCTGTCCCTACCTTTCCTGCGTGCCTTCTTCTTAGAGCCCCAGCGCTCCTCGAAGACACCATGGCGGCAGGAATGTACAGCCCTCAAAGGACCAATTTCATCCTCACGCAAAATCTAATCACAGTGGCCACTAACTCGCCTCCATGACCCTGAGAAAGCTTAGACGTTCTCTTCGATAAACGTCAGAGGACAGTTCATGGCAAGCACTAGGGCTAGAAAATCAATGTGCCACGTTCCCTGCTCCTCAGAAACTCCCCAGCCCAGCAAAAGTAACACACGGAAATGGGAACTATAAAATGGTAAAGCTTTCCTAAAGAGGACTGAAGTGGCTCAGCTCAGAATCCACAAGGGATGAGGAGGTGACACTGAGCCGAGTGTCGCCCTCACGGCAGAAGTCACCCAGGCCAGGGGCAGGAGGCAGGAGCAACTGTGGCCCTCCAGAGACTCTTCCAGAAACCCCTGGGGAGGAAGGCACAGGCCAGGCCCTGGGTCTCAGCCTTCCAGGGAGACAGAGGAGGGCAGCAGAGATCTGCCCTGCAGTGGCTCACTCCCTGGCAATGCAGCGAGCAGGAGGGGACAGCCATGAGCAACTCCGTGCAACACTTGAAGGGAGGGGCGGGGGGCGGGGAAGATGCTAGTCCGGCCGAAGAGTGTCAGACTGCATGTTCCAAGTCATTTCTCACTCGACAAAGATTTCCGCACTAAGGAAGCCAGTGTGGCTACGGCCTAGTAAGGCGAGACAGGACAGCAAGGGAGGGGGAAAACGGATGCTAAGAAATGCAGCTTCCAGTACACAGCAGCAGGAAATCGCCGAGGCTTCTGACGTGTGCTTTTAAGGCTGCTGTGAATGTTGGGATGAGAACAAAAGGGAAGGGGACAACAGGGCAGACCAGATGCAAGGTAGCTACAGCAACCACGCCCAGAAACACAGCCTGCACTTGCAGGTGAGCTGACGGAGGCCAGTGGTGAGCAGAGGACGGTCCTCAGCCTAACCCAGCCAGCCGCAGCAGAATCGCAGCTCAAGCCTGGGCAGACGCACTGCCTGCAGCAGCTGTTGATCCCGTGGCAGAGCTGATGGTTGCACCGGAAACCGTAAGGCTGCAGGTGACTACCAGCCAGGCCTTTAAACACACTTGCTGAACCCTGTTCTAGACAGAAAACCAATCGGCCTTACTGATGCGGTAGGTGCAGGAGTAAGGAAAAGGAAAACCCAGCAAGGGCGTTGAGCTTCCTTTAAAGCAACTGAGATGGAGACAATGTCTGGTGAGAAGGGGAACAGCGGGAGCAAGCGTGCTGGGAGGTGGAAATAAAAAGCTCCATTCAGGACCTTAGATTTACAAGTACGAATTTTAGAGAGGAAATGGCACAATAAAGACAGAATTCAGCTGAGCACGGTGGTGCATGTCTGTAATCCCAGCACTCTGAGAGGCTGAGGTGGAAGGATCACAAGTTCAAACCCAGTCCGGGTAACTTAAGGACTTGGGAAGACCTGTCTTTAAACAGGGCTGGGGACACTGCTCAGTGTGAAGACCTTGGGTTCCACCCCCGGATCAGGGGAAAGAAAAGAGTTAACTGACTTCCGTTACCATCTACATAGCAGGTTCACATTTCAGACAACTGTCCTGTGGCCAACAACGAAAGTGAATGACATATTTTAAAAACTCATTTTGAATGCATCCCTGAGCTGACAAAAATATGTAGAATTCAAAGAGCCTGAACACAAACCAAGAAGGGAATCCCAGGCGATGAGACAGAGCTGGCAGTCAGCTAACTCAGGGGACACTTTCCTGACAGCTGCCTGGGTCACAGGGAGGAGAAGGGACAAGGACATGCCACAAGCAGCAGAGGTTAAGGGAAGTCAGGCCCAAAACTGAGTAGAAAAAACTAAGAAGAAAAAAAGCACAAGAACAAATCTTTCAGGGGAAGAATCTCATTCCCAGAATTAATCATCGTAACATTCAAATTCTCCACTCTTCAACAAGAAATCATGAAATATGTGACAAAACCTGAAGTACGGCCGTTCACAGGTGACACCTCGACCGTCTGCTCTGGATTGAGGGTGCATGCCAGAAACCAAGACCCTGGAGCCGGGAGGAGCGGCTTCTAGGGGGTGCCCAGGCCCTGAGGGCAGAGGCAGCGGGAGGCCCTCCCTGGGCACCAGCCACCAGCCACCAGCCTGGGCCTGGACTTCTGGCCTCCAGGGTAGAAAGGAGGACCAATTCCAGTTCTCAGTAAATTAGTCAGTCTTTACAGCCACACAAAACAGGCCAAAACATGGACCTGAGGGAGCACAGACCTTGGATTATACCTGACAAAGACAAACAAATAAAGCAAATTGAGGGAACTTGATAGGTGGTTGCACAAAATTATGATCATGCTAAACACCACTGGGCTATGTACTTTCAAATGGTTAATTTTATGTTATGTAAATTTACTTCAAATTGCAACGCGTGGTGGTGGTGCACACCTGTAACCCCAGCACTTAGGCTGAGGCAGGAGGATCGCTGAGAACTCAAGGCCAGCCTGAACTACATAGTGAGATCCTGTCTCAAAACAAACAAAGAAAACAGTTTTCTAGGCTGGCTAGAAAAAAAAAGCAGACAAATGGATCTGCTACTAAACATGTAGAACAAAGGTTAGATTTGTTACTCCTTTTTTGTTTGTTCCAGCACAAGTGATTCTACTTTATCTATGTATGAGTACAACCCAGCAGGCAGGAAGCCATGATGGGACAGAAAAGAGAGCGGCAATCCAGGCCTGACTCCAGAGCTGGGCAGGCAGGACCCGGACGGCTGGTCTTGAGCCCGGGAGGGGGTGGTTAGAGAAGGTGCCACACTATAAGAGCGGCCCTGGGGGGCTGCAAACAGATGCGGACAAAAGGGAGACAGACAGGGAGTGCTGAGGCGCAGGAGCTCGGCGGACCCGCTGCTTTCCGTCCAGGTGACTCGTGGGACCAGTCAGGCCAGAGCAATGTGACCTGGGGACTAACAGGCTATGCCTGGCCGGGGCCTATTCAGCATCTCTCAGGTTCCCTTTCCTACCTGAGAAATGTGGCAAACACTGGGAGTCTAGCAACAAGCAGTTAAAGAAGACACAAGGGACAGCGGCTCAGCTCTCTGGGCACCCGCACTCACTGGGGAGGAGTATGGAGGAAGGACACACCTGAGTGTCTGCAGGCCAAGGTCCATCTCGGCAGGCTGGCCCCGGCTCCGGCTCCGGCTCCTGCTCCTGCTCCTGCTCCTCCGAGTCCTGCAGCCTGGAGTCGCACTTGCCTCTCTTGCAATGGCCACCACAGGACTTGTCCTCTCCTTTCCGAAGCACCTGCAGCCGGGCGATGAACTTGGCCTTCCAGGCCATGAAGTCGGCTTCAATGCTGCCATGCTTGCTTCGGACCACATCACAGTCGCCCTCCCCTCGGGCCAGCACGCGACGGGCCCCGAGCATCCACAGCCACTTGTCCACGCGTTTACCAACCTTCAAGAGAAACAGATGGGCGAGCCCAGAGTCATGACCCTGAAATCAGGACTGAGATGGCCCTGGGCGAGCCCAGAGGGGTTCTGGGGCCAAGTCTGGCGGGACTCCTGAGGCACAGAAGGGCTGCGTCTCCCACATCCCAGCTCTCTGCACAAGGGTTATATTTTTAGCAAACAGGCAGACAGACTCTTTAAGCAGACGCAGGGTTAATAATAAAAACAACTAGTGCTCTAAACCACAGTCAGAACAAAATACCTATTAAAGAGATAAACTGGCTCCAAAAATTTAACAAAACCTATGGGACCAAAGCCTCCTTAGTACTAAGTACATAAGCAATCAGCTGGGCCAGACCTAGGATTTCGTAAACTCAAGCATGCATTTCACTGCAAGGCAGCGATTAGCATGAGGGACAGACTTTGGCAGGAACTGGACTCTGGAGGGCAAACGTCACGGGCTTCCTGAGTGGCGGCTGCATTTTCCCATTCTTAGTCTATTTCATTTGAAAATATGACGGGAAATCTGCACTGTGATATGACAATCACATGAAGTCAGATTACAGACAGGTGAGCCTGGCAGTCCCCTCTTCAGGAGCCTATGCACACACACAAAACTTCTGGTGACCTTGTAGAACCACTTTTAAAGTATAGAGAACAGGACACAAAAGAAAGGGAACCAAGTTCATTTCATTTAAAAAGAACCCTAGAAAACAAACAAAAATAAAGTTCTATCACATAAGGAACAGGAATGAAATCTCCTCTATTCTCCTCTAACAGTAAGGACTTAAAGAAAATGAGTTCATCTGTGTTAAGACTTAGCTTGGGCCAGGTGTCACCATGCACACCTGTCATCTCAGCACTCGGAGGCTGAGACAAGAGGATCACAAGTTTGACTCCAGCCTGGGTTAACTAACAATTCAGCAAGACCCTGTCTCAAAAAAACAACAAAGGGTGAGACAAATCCTGGAAACAGCCCAAATGCCCATCAACTGGCGAATGGACAAACAAGATGTGGTCTTTTTTAGGGTTTTTTTTTTTTTTACTGTTTTTTTGGTACCAGGAATAGAACTCATGACCTTGCCCTTCCCAGGCAGGCACTGTGCAGCTAAGCTACATCCCCAGGCCCCAAGATGTGGTTTTGTTATACACTAGAGTATTACTCCACCAAAAAAGGATAAGCTTGAGACATTTCTAGCTAAATGGGTGCACCCTGCAATCACACTCTTCAGTGGAATAAATCAGACACACATGTAAATACCACATTGTTTCTCTGGTGTGAGAAATTGCAAGTGTAAATAAGAACAAAAATGTACAACAGATACTGTGAAATGGGAAGAAAATGTTCAAATGGGGAAGAGAGAGGAGTAAAGGAAGGAAGGAAAAAGGAAAAAAAATGAGAAAAAAAGGGAAAAAAAACTAAGGGCTAGGATGTAGCTCAGGGCGAGGGCCCTGAAAAAAAGAGTTCAGGTAGGAAAGGTTATTTTAAGAAAGAACAGGCAGTTGACAAGCCCAAAGACTCGGGTGATTCCCATCCGCAGGGTCCTCCTTGGCAGCAGGCTGGACTTGATCACCAAGTCTACCATTGAGTCACAAGAAGATGTGCACTGTATTCGCTGTATCCAACAGCGTCATCCTGAGCACCCGCCATACATCAAGCTTGGACAGGTAGCAGGCGGCAGCTTTGGAGTAACAAAAGAGTCGGGCATGGTAGTACATGTCTGTAATCGTAGCCTCTGGGAGGCTGAGGCAGGAAGATCGCAAGTTGAAGCCCAGCCTGAACTACTTAGTGATTTATGGAACCCCTGTTTTAAAATTTAAAATTTAAAAGGGACAGGAATGTAACTCAGTGCAGAGGCCCTGGGTTCAATCCCCAGTACAACAGAAATAAAGAATAAGCCAAGGAATTTGTTATAAACTAAGAAAGTTTGTAGATTTCAAACACATGAGCATGTTTGTATTTTGGGCTTTTAAGCTGAAGTAGAATTTATCCCTGGAATTTCACACACACTGACCTTGTTGAAGTGGCTCTGATAGGCTGAGTTTCCCAGGCCAAACACCGCATATCGCACACCCTTCAGGTAGTTTCTGCCGAATCGAAAGTCACTGGCTGCATCCTCGAGCCACCTGCAGAACCACTCCGCGCTCTCAGGTGGCCGCCCGTCCGTGTATGTAGCAACCAGGAAAGCACAGATGTTCTGACTGGAGATCTAAGCGAGACAGTGACCATTTCACAGGGGTATTCAACACACAAATTATCAAGGACACTCAACACATAGATGGCTGTCGTGAAGGAAACAGCCTTCAAAAGCTGCCACTCCTGTCACACCAATCTCTGAAGACACAGGGGAGAAAGCCCGCCCTTCCTCCTACCCATGTGGGCAGTATGATTACTTACTATTAAGTATCAACTTTAGTCAATTAATTTTCAGAAATTATAGTGGAACCTCAGTTCACAAACTCAATTCTCCACCAATGTTTGTGGCAACTCGAACAGGACAAAAACCAAGTCAGATTTCCCGAGGTCAACATCAGACCTAACCACTAAGTTTTATTTCTCGTCCAACTCAGTTTGCAACCAGAATCCTAAAGAGAATGAAGTTCATGAACCAAGGTACCAACGTATTTATAAAGCTGAGCACAGCAGTGCACACCTGTAATCCCAGCACTCCAGGAGGCTGAAGCAGGAGGATCTCAGTTAAAGCCCAGCCTGGACATTGTCTCAAAATTTTAAAAAAGGGGCGGGGGACAGGGAGACCTGGGGATTTAGCTCAGGGTGAAGGCTCTACATTCAATCCCTAGTACTGGGAAAAAATAAACATATGTATACACATACAGACATTATTTATAGCTCATTTAAGCTTGCTCACTTGTACGCCAATCCTTTCTTGGAGGAAGACAGAAATGGACAGAACTTCCGGCCATACATTTATCTGTGGAAGGACTATGGAAGGACTGGCCGACGACAGGCAAACCACAGCTCATGGACAAATCTGCTTTGTTGCCTTACTGCCTGTCTTTGCTTGCTTGTTTGTTTGGGACAGTCTGTGAGCCCGGCTAGCCTGAACTGCCAGGCTCCAGCGACCCTCCCACCTTAGCCTCCTCTTGTGACACACTCTCACCAAGTCATCACATTGCTCAGAACAGGTTCAAACTTGCAATCCTCCTGCCTCAGCTTCCCTGAATACTGGAATTATAGCTGTGTGCCACTGTGCCCAGCTCCACTTTAACCTGTTTAGCAGCCAGGACTCCTGCCCTCAAGGATGGCTTTTGTTCTTTTTTGAGCAAAGTTTCAAGAGAATAGCCACACTCCCTTGTTCTCATCTATGGCGTTTTTGTGCCTTGGTCACAGCTACGTGGCCCAGAAAACTAAAGATATTTACTATCTGGCCCTTTAAGAAAAAACTTTAGACTCCCCAAATAATTGTTTCACCAACATTTACATCAGAATCACATGAAGCATTTGTTACAAACAAGCCCCACAGCCAGGTATGGTGGCACACACCTGTAATTCCAGCACCCTGGAAGGCTGAGGCAGGAAGAACACAAATACATGCTCAGCCTGGGCAACTTAGTGAGACCCCAAATGAAAAGCTAAAAAGGGCTGGGGAGCCAGGTGTGCTGGCTCACACCTGTAATCCTAGGACTTGGGAGGCTGAAGCATGAGGGTCGTTGCAAGTTGAGGCCAGCCCAGGCTACAAAGTGAGCTGAAGGCCAGCCTAAACTGCATAGCAAGATGCTGTCATTAAAAAAAAAAAAAGAAGAAAGAAAAATTATAAATAAAAATAAGTAAATAAAAAGGGCTGGGGATGTAGCTCAGTGTGAGGGCCCTAGGTCAGTCCCCAGTACCAGCAAACAAACCACCCAACCCCAGGAGCAGGCACTGATGTCACAGCAGCATTTCTAACACGCTGGCAGAAGCTGCTACTGCTGGTTCAGGGATCACACCCTGAGACCCACTGCTGAAAGGCAAACCTCCTCCCTGGGAATGGTGGCTGAGGAGGGGGGGATGTTTCCCAGGGGAAAATGTAACACCCTCCAGACCCCAACTACTGCACTGAGGTCCCACACTGCAAGATCCCTACCTCCAGAACTCCTTCTGCTCCTGAGCTCTCAGTCCCCCTCCCACCGTCCTCTCCCTCCAAATGAGATTCACAGCACCCACACTCCCCGCGCTACCGCACCCCAGGGCAGCGGGCCAGGCTCACAGACTTGGTGTGACAGGCCACTCATTCAGCACTTCTCATTCAGCCCTCGATCTAACCCGCAGAGATCCCTGTGTGTGGAAATTAAATTCATTCTCAATATTCTATTTATTCCAGAAGTCAGTAGACTGATTAAATTCCAGCCTTAACTCAACAAACAATGAGACAATCACTAACCTCTTCTATCAGATGATCGTCTGGATCGAAGTCTTTCAGATTAATGACTTCCACAGGCAGATCGAGGGAGCTAACTGCTTTCCCAAGAATTGCTGCAAATCCCTAATAAGAAAAAAACAAAGTCAAATGCAGTCTCACTAAACCAAAAGGCCCCCCATCTACTTGTGCTGGGAGGAGAATGCAGCATTCATCGGCAGCACGAGTCAGGACTTGTACTTCCCGCCGTGGACACACATTCTCACTCTCCCCATCTTCCTAAGACACCGGGAAAGACTGAGAATCGTGTCACAGTGTTGGTCACGCTGCGTGACAGGACTCGTGTTACACTGGCTTTGAGCAAGCAGCTGCTCTGCCCCATAGAATAATAAACACACAGCACGGAAAGAGCTGCGCAGAGCCAGGTGAACAAGACAGCAAACAGGACAGGGGGCAGGAGAAGGCGCTCCAGGGAGTCTGGCTGAGAACAAGGGGCCAGAAGGGGTCTGGGGCAGGGATAAAGGCCCAGCAGTGCCAATCTGTACCCGAGTCAAATGCACACAGAAGGTAGCTTCAGGACAGCAGGACACAGCCAGAAATGCGATTCCAGAGGTTCCAACCCTCCCTGGGGAACAAGCCCCTGCACAATAGGGCTAGGGGGCTTGAACATGGGGACACACACAGGGCAGGGAAGAGCCAGCTCTGCCCACTAGGCCCTCCACACCTCACCCTGCACCCGGCCTCCAGCCACCTGCTCCTGGCCTGGCTACTGTAAGAGACGGAGGCAAGCCCCTGGGGTCTGTGGGGTTCTCAGTCTGAGGCAGCAGCACAGAAACTCGGAGTTCCTGGGCAAGCCTCGGTGACTGGCATGGAGGTAGACAGGCCAGGGGACGAGCCTCTGGCTTGTGGAGTGCACAGTAACGCCTGACCGCAGGCACTGGAACCGGAGAGCTGCGAGCAGCCTCAATGATCAAAAAAAAGGCTTGAGCCAAACCCGAAGGTAGTGAGGGGGCAGGCCGTGAGGCAGAGGGGACCCCTGAGTGCAAAGACTCAAAGGAGGGGACCCTGGGCAAGGTGGTCAGTAGGACTGGTAGAGGAGGACCACGGGATGGGTCACATGGAGTGGGGCCCTCGGCCACTGGGAGTGACAAGCCAGGCGGGCTCCAAGCAGGCAGTAAGATCATGTCACTAAGTTGTCAGAGTCACCCAGGTCGCTGAGCTGAAGGCACAGAGGAGCCTGGCCTGGGAGGAGCAGCACCAAAGCCAGACCAGCTGCTGTCCAAGACGACCGCTGTCACCCAGACAGAAGAGGAGGACGGTGCGGAAAGCAGCAGAGAGGAAGGGGAGAGACAGCGAGAACCCGGATTAATCCGAAGCGCGGGACCAGCAGTGTTCACCGACAGACTGGACACAGGCCGCAGGAAAGACGTCCAAGCAATGTTTTGGGCGAGGTGAGTGGAAGGATGAGGATGTCATTTAAGGAAATGATAAAGACTAAATGGTTTGGACAAAAAGTGGAAAATATGAGGATACTGATTTTCACACGCTTGCTGGACACCCACGCAAAGATCTAAGGCGGGCCAGTGGAACAAGAGGATCAGCACAAACAGGAAACATAACCCTGCAGATGAGCATCAAACACAGCAGTCGGCAAACACAGGCCTGCAGGCCAAACGCAGCCCTCTGTTCTGTGTGCTGGTGTCCTGGATCACAGCCGGGCTGGTTTAGTTTCCTACTGTCTGGCCACTTCTGTAATTACATCAGCAGAACTGAGAGGTCCCGACAAAGATCATATGGCTCAAATACCTAATAGTTGCTACAAAGATCATCCAGCTTACAAAGCCCTTACAGAAAAAGTCTGCTAACCCAAGATCTACTAAGCACCATGTAAAGGCAGATAACATGCTGGGTGTGTGGTGTACACACCTGTAATCCCAGCACTGGAAGGCTAAGGTAGGATTGCTGCAAGTTCGAGGCCAGCCTGGGCTACAAAGCGAGCTCAGTGCCAACCTGAACTGCATAGTGAAATTCAGTAGTAAGATCTCCTAGAGAGTGTTGAAGACTATAACGTGAGCATAGCTATGTAAAGACAACCGTGAGGACTATGCCCCAAGACACGCCTATTTTAAAGGTCAGTGAATGAAAAGACACCAGCAAATGACACTCAGAGACTGACTGACAAGACAGGAATCGTAAGGACAATGCATGAAGAGCTAACTGAAGGGAGTAGCTGAGGAATAAAGGAGGGTCCGGGGGCTAACAGGTCAAGAGAGATAAAAGACTCAGAACAAACCACACAGAAGTCACCAGTGCAGGCGTGGGCACGCGAGCACACTGAAGGGCTCAGGGTACACGAGAGGGGAGATGAGGGACAGCAGGCACAGATACAGCCCTGCATGAGTTCTACTGTAAGTGAACAGAAAACGGGGTCACACAGCACACGTGCTGTGACCCTGCCTGCCCAGGGCATCCATCCCAGGAGAATGTGCAAGTCTGTTCCTGCAGGCAGAGAAAATCGGGACTGTCTATCCCCCCATTCTGTCCTATGGACACAGAACCACAGAGGCCCAGAACACAGGGAGACCAGGCAGCAGGGAAGGAATGACCAACAGCAAGAAAACTGAGAACAGAAATAAATCAGCATCGGAAAAAGGAATTCAAAAAAATATATGCTTGAACTGTAAACCAGACCCTGCTATAAAAGTGGGAGAAAAACAAAGAGTAATTTCAAAATAAGGTTTGAGAGCTACCTCAGAGGCTGCGACAGGCGATCACAAGTTTAAGGTCAACTGGGGCAACACAGTAAGAACACGTTTCAAAACAAAAAAGATTTGGACAGAAAGAAAAAGTTAAAGATCTATGAAAGAAAAGATCTGACACAGGGAAGAAATGATCTAATATCCAACTAACAAGAGTCCCAGGCAGGCAGAAAAACTGAGAAGAAACCAGTCCTCAAAATGTAGCAGAATTAATGCACACAAACCTCTAAAACAAGACTCCAGGGGTTCACAAGAATGGCTGAAAAAAGCTTTGACCTAGTCGCTCACAAACATTCAAACAGTAAGGGCACAGAAATGATCCTGAGAGCAGAAGAAGTGAAGCTGTCATCTGCAGAGGAACATGCGAGTTCATCTTCTCATCAGCAGTGCTATCTGCTAGAAGACACTGTAGAAACATCTTCAAAGCTGTGGGGAGAGCTTTCGACAGACTTCTGCACACAGCTAAAGGGGAATTCATCAAACATGACCCTGAGCCATTAAAACGTGCAGGACATACCTTTAAAATCGAAGACAGCTATCACAGCCATACCAGCTATGATGCAGACACAATATTAAACCAGAGATGAGAGACACTTGCTATGCGACCAATAAGGATTCCAAATCTCTTTCATCATTGAAAAGTCTAGCAACTTGGCACAAATAGGCTATAAAGAAATCACCCAGAAAGGAATGAAGGCCAGAAATGGATAATATGGGTTCTCTGTACACCTGGATCTGCCACCACATTTTTGATCTTTCAAAAACACAGGAAAAGAGGTCTGAACAAAGGATTTTATGAATAACATAAAGCAGTCTTTGTTTGGCAACTCAGGGGCCTTTTTTGTCTTTTTTTTTTTTTCAGGTTTTCCACTTCCATTGCTTAAGGCTAAACTTAATAAACAATCTTTGACACATGAATAAAGTTCTACCTAAACAACGCTAGCCCTGGTGACATAAGTATTGTTCTACACAACCTCCACAAGGGGGCAGTAGAATCCTCTTTGCAGCATACAAAAATAAATTTCTAATTATTCACTTTCATGCTAGCTTGACTCAGAATCCTTTCCTAGAAAGCACCTAATAGCTGTGATCTTCATACTAAAGGAACAAGTAGATCTAAATACAGTTAGCGAACGGGAGGCACCTTTCAGCTAGACACCTGCTTAGGTGTCTGTTTCATCGTGTCTTTAATGCTTTTAACAGTATTAAAAATTAAAACACACAGCTTGTGACAGTAATAGCCCACACTGGACACGACTGCTAACATTCTCTTTTCTCCACCAGGCATCAATAATGAACTCGAAACCCTCTTGGTTTTGCTAAGACAGAAGCTTCAGAACAAAGACCCTTCGTGACAGGGACCACCAGACGCCACCTACCAGCTGAACTTGGGAACAAGAGAAGAAATGTCCCCACGAGCCAGAAAGGAAACTGTACAATGAGGGGCAGAGGAGGGAGAGAAATCAAACAAAATTAGAAGTATAAGTCAGTTCATTGCTAAAAGATGCCTTCGAAGAATGTTCTTAAAATACCAGGAAACCAAAGAAAAGTCATCGCATAACATTCTTACTTTAAAAAAAAATTCTTACTTTTGCTGTACCAGTCTGGGAACCATAGAAAATCTTCACTCCAGATACAAAGATTTGCTTCTTTTGAAGGGAGAGATAACCATTTGTCGTCAAATCCTGAGTTGCTTTTGGAACAGACTTCTCCTGTGAGTTCTTGGCCTTGAAAATAAACAACTGCACAAAAATCCATGAACTCTCAGTCTTTCCCCTACTTCAGCAGGGATGAAAATGAGCACAGACACTGATCCACCCACGTTATTATTCTGTTCATCTTTCTGGATCCTCATTCCCTCCAAGGTAAACCCACACACAGAGGCTCCATTATAACATCTCTAAAAGCTTAGAGAAGAAACTTTTAAGTATTTAAAAAAAAATCAAGACCAAACATCAAAGTGATTTAAAGTTCCTTTTAGCTTTTCTGTATGACTGAAAGCACTAGAAAATCTGTACTCTAAATTCTTCATACATTCTGCTATGTAAATATTTCCTTTTTAAAAAGAAAAGAAAGAAAAACTGTACCACTTACCTGCTTCTTGATGGCAACTTGGAAACAAATCCAAAGGCTAATGCCAAAAGCAATGCCCAAGTAAATGTAAAACCTGTTTATCCATAATGATAATAAAGATGAGGAGAGGTTCCACACATCAAAAGGAGGATCTAAATTTAAAATGACATATACAGGTAATTTCATTTAAAGTCATACATTCAAAAGTTACTGTTTTACAAATTCAAAAACAAAACCAATCTTTACAATCAACAACACAGCTAAAAAATCTAATTTTAATACTCTAATTTAAAAATTCACTTGATGGGTAATTATAAATTGATTTTGTTGTTATGCTCACTCCCTAAATAAAGCTTAAAATCTTTCCAAAAGGTGTTAAGATGGCTGTGGTCCTAGCACTCGGGAGGCTGAGGCAGGAGGACTGCAGCAAGTTCAAGGCCAGCCTGGGCAACATAGTGAGTTCATGGTCAGCTAAAACTACAACATGAGACCCTATCGCAAAAAAAAAAGTAGGGATGAGGATTTAGATCAGTGGCTTGAGTGCTTGCCTGATAAAGTGCAAGGTTATGAGTTTGATCCCGGTACCAAAAAAAAAAAAAAAAGTTCTCCCTTATTGCAGCTTTTAAAACTTTTAACTTTGATCTAGGTGTCTAAATTGTCCATAATGGACTGGAACTTGCGATGCTCCTGACTCAGCCTCCCGGAGTGCGGAAATTATCGGTGTGCCGGACTCCACTGCATCTTGAAATATCTGCAACTGCTGGTAAAGGACTCTTTTATTAGAGACCTCACGCCCCACTCTGAAGGAGATGCGCAAGGACCAGGCCGCAAATACAAAACTTGAGGGCAACTTCGAGAGAAGCCTGAAATCTGGGCTTGGCAGGCACTGCCACCAAGAACCAAAAGTCCCAGGAACAAGAGGAAGGCGGAAGGGGTGCCTTTTATTTGGGGTGAGAAGCTTCCAGACGCACCCCCAGCTTCAACAGGCAAAAGCGGAGAGCAGTTCCTCTCGCCCCGGCGCGGCCGTCCAGAGCCCGGCGACCACCTTTAAGGGACGGAAGGGCAAAGACGCCTCAGCTCCCGCCAGCCAGAGTCCCTTACCCATTCTTCTCCGAGGCTGAGTCCTACAGGCCAAAGGGAAAGCGGGCCCTCGGAGCTGGGAAGCCTGGCGGCTGACGTGGGTAGCAAGAGTAGAGTAGAGATACCGCTCAGAGTTGTCAGCCTTGCCAGCTTTCAGAGCTCTACGAAGCCATGCCGCTCGCAGGCCCACCCGGATTGGTCGGAGCGGAAGGAGGCGGGCCCAACCGGAAGCCCACAGCTCAAAGAGAGGAAGCGAGAGAGCTCCCAGAGTCACTCTGATTGGTTCACAAGGGAAGGGGGGTGGGTCCATAAGGCCGACCGCCCAGACCTCTGGGCGCAAAAACATGGGAGTCCTGCTGGGATTGGCTCAGAGAGGAAAAGGGCAGGCTCAAAGGGAAGCACCGCCCAGCACTCTAGAAGCACCTCCCAGAGCACCCGGCAGTCTCCTTTATTGGCTCAGATTGGGAAGGGGCGGGTCCATCAAGAAAAGAGCGGTATTGGGCGGGGGAGAGTGAAGGGAGGTGACTGTATACATGGCAATAGTAAGAGTCCGGGTTTGCAGTGTATGGGTCTTTCTGGACCTCAAGAGAATAAAAAGCCACTGTAAAAAGCTATGATTTAGGGGAGAAAATTTAAAGTATGAAATGGCTATTCCATGATATTGAAGAATTATGGTTAGTGTCATTCGGTATCTCTGTTAAAGATATAAAAGCTAAAAACATAACCTGATTTAAAGTATTCCAATGAAAAAAGAGGAACAAACCAAGAATGGCAAAGTGTTAATTGTTGAAGCGGGGTGATTCGGTTTCGTTGTGATTATTTTCTCCACTTTATGTTAAATTTTTCCCTTAAAAGGTTGAAGTCAGTGTGGCTCCTGAGCTCTGTGGGACTGTGCAGCCACAGTGCTATGTTTCCACCCGGTCACTACACAGCAGCCACCAGCCTATCAGAACACATTAGCTCATTGGCTAAAGCAACACGTCAGGAAAAAGCGCCTCCCTTTTTTGGGGTGCGGAATTAAGTCGTAGAGAGCCACAGTGCGCAGGCGTAGTCGTAAAAGGCCACCGTGCGCAGGCGTAGTCGTAAAAGGCTGTGTGGTACGCAGGCGTAGTTGCTTATTACCGCACCCTGTGACGCCTGCGTAGTAAGTCAGCCCCATACTGGGGCGGAGGTCCACAGGTAGTAGACGCGCCGCGAGCGGTGCGGTCGTTATAGCCCGCGAGCCGCCGGGTTGTTCCACCAAAACGCGAGTCTGCCCTGGCTTGCCGGACCTGAAGTCCGTGGGCAGCCGCCATGTCGATCTTCACCCCCACCAACCAGATCCGCCTCACCAATGTGGCCGTAGTACGGATGAAGCGCGCCGGAAAGCGCTTTGAAATCGCCTGCTACAAAAACAAGGTCGTCGGCTGGCGGAGTGGCGTGTGAGTGACCCCTGTCGCCTGTCCTCCGGAGCGGCCTCCTTGTCACCAAGTCGAGAGGACGGCTACGCTAGGGGGCTTGTCAGGGAAGGGCGGAAAGCCTATTCCTGCTGTGGGCGGGAGAGGTCGCTGTCCTTGCTCAGCCTGGCGCCTGAGCCAGGGGTCTCTTTAGTTGGTTCGGATCGGGTTGTTGGTTTGCGTGTGATGAAAGCTACAGCCAAGAAATCCCCCAGTAGTGGTCCTTGCCTCGCACTGGTGTTATAGATTACAATTCTAGTCTTCCAGATACTGTCGTGGTTATCCGTGTGTCTGATGTCACATCAGGAGCCGCGGGGTGTCAGCGAAATGCGTAGTGTCATTACTGCTGCCCTCTAGGGGCCAGCATGGAACGGCCACCATCAGCCCCACCCCACCCCGGGTTCCTACAGGAGCCTAAGACGTTTTCTCATTTTCTCCAATAAATAAGAATACAGATGGGGCTCCAAGCTTTGAAACTGTTCCCTCGACACTAAGGGTCTTTTAGGAGTCCCTTGAGTCTTGCTGTTATGTCGTTGCCTTCTTTCATTTAAATGTCTGAGAATATCCAGGTGTCACATGTATTCATGTAGGCTTTTGTCGCCTGCACCCCTCTTCTCAGGGAAAAAGACCTAGATGAAGTTCTCCAGACCCACTCGGTGTTTGTGAATGTTTCTAAAGGCCAGGTTGCAAAGAAAGAAGATCTTATCAGTGCCTTTGGAACAGACGACCAAACTGAAATTTGTAAGCAGGTAAATTCTGCTACCTACAGCATAAGGAACTCAACATTGATTTGTAGCCAGTATCCTTTTGGGGATAGGACAGTAACACAAAACGAAGTGCACAGTGTCCCATTGGTCTGGTTCCCTGGTTGAAATGTTTTGTTCTTTGTGTTGGTTTGGTTTGGTGGTAGTGCGGATTGAACCCACAGCCTTAAGCTGAGCTACATCCCTGCCATGCCATTTGAGATAGGGCATCACTGAGTTGCCCAGGCTAGTCTGGAACTTGTCGCTCCTCCCAACATGCTGGATTCCAGACATGCACCACCACACCCAGCTAGAATTATCAGTTCTAATAATAAAGGATGTGTATGTTTTTGTAAAAACCTCCAACACATAACTTTTTTCTAACAGATTACTTCATTTTGCAGTTATTTACTTTTATAATATGGTATTACTAATAAGTGAATTTTCCAATCAAATTTCTTTGCTAAGATTGTTCCTCCCCAATCTAGGATCCAGTCCTCACTGATTGAAAGTTTGAAACACAATATAATCCAGTGCATCCTTTAGAAGAAGTTCAAATCACTATCAATGTTTGAAGAGAACGAGTTAATTTTCTTTTCAGTTTCTAATTCTTGCCGTTAATTTAACAAATAATGTGTAGTAAAGAAATATTTTGCTTTCTTAAAACTTCTTTTTCAGATTTTGACTAAAGGAGAGGTTCAGGTGTCAGATAAAGAAAGGCATACACAGCTGGAACAGATGTTTAGGGACATTGCAACCATTGTGGCAGACAAGTGTGTAAACCCAGAGACAAAGAGACCGTACACAGTCATCCTCATTGAGAGAGCCATGAAGGACATCCACTATTCAGTCAAACCCAACAAGAGCACAAAGCAGCAGGTGAGCGATGTGGAATGCTTTCAGACATCAAAACAGCGGATGGCATGGAAGCAAGATTTTTAAAGGATCAGTTTAACTCTTCTTTTTAGATTGTTTTTCTTTTAACTTAACCCTGAAAGTTGCCCGTTAGAGTGTACAGTTCATTCGTACATTCATAGAGTTTTAGAACGCACATTTCGGAACCTTCTCTATATGGAATTAGAGAAATTTCCATCACTCCCCCCAGCCGGAAACCCTAACCCTACTCCTAATCCTACTAGCAGTTGTTCCTTCTTCCTGAGTCTCTCCCACAGCCCTGAGAATGATTGACTTCATGTCTCCTCGGACTGGTCTATTCCAAACACTTCAGATAAATGGATTAATTTATCCATTCTGTCTGTGTTGTGGGGAGTGTTGAGACAAAAGGTCTCACTGTGTAGTTCAGGCTGGTCTCAAATTCACGGCAGTCTTCCTGCCTCAGCCTCCTGATGCTGGGATGACAGGTATGTGCCAGGAAGCCCAGCTTCTTCTTTTGTCTTAATGGCTGAACAATGCTGCATTGTACAGCAATGTCACATTTTTATTCAATCACCAGTTGGTGGATCTTAGGTTGTTTTCACTTTTTAGTTATTATAAATAATACTGCCCCAAATTAATTATAAGATGTTACATGGAAAAAAAAAAAAAAAAAGATGTTACATGGACATATTTCATTTTTTTCTTTTGTGGTACCAGGAATTGAACTCAGGGCCTTACACTTGCTAAGCAGGCACTGCCCTGCTGAGCTACATTCTCAGCCCTTTTCATTCTTTTATACCTGGGTATTAGGTACTTTCCTTGTTGCTAAGTCAAAATACCTGATATCCACAAGTTGAAAGAGAAAAGGTATATTTAGCTCACAGTATGTAGAGCTTCAGCGGCTCCAAGGCCGAGCAGCATGGCAAAGGGGTGTCACAGGGGAGAAACAGTCCACGGCAGGCGGACAGAAGCAGCAGCAGCAGCAGCCTTCCTTGTACCCCTTGTATTCCATCCCGGCTGGAAGCCTATTGATTGGTGCCACCCACACCCAGGATGGGGCTTCCATTACCCACATCCACGGCTGTGCTAAACCACTTCAGTTGTTGCACACCCTAGATCCAGCCACCTCCAAAAAGCCCTGCAGTGAGCACATGAGGCTGTGGGGAGACATCTAGACACAAGCCACAACACTGGGTCTTACGGTAACATACCTTTTAAGGTTACCTTTTAAGGAACCGCCAAACCATTTTCAAAAACAACTGCGCAATTTACTCCCTCACCATCGGTGCCAGAGGGGCCCATATGCTGGACAACACTTGTTACTGTACTGTCCACTTGTTTATTATAGCCACCTTAGTGGTATCTTCTGGTTTTAGATTTGCATTTTCCCTAAAAACCTCTCTGAGCATATTTTCATGTGCTTATTGATGCTTCATTGGTCATCTTGGGAGAAATATTCAGATTCTTTATCTGTTTTTTGAAACTGGGTTTTGTTGTATAGTTCAAGCTGGCCTTAAACTCAGTATGTAGCCCAGGCTGTCAAACTCATGGTGATGTTCCTGCCTCTGCCTCGTGAGTACTGAGATTCCAGGTGTACACCACATCTGGCTCAGATTCCTTGCCACTTCTTAATTATCTTTTCATTGTAAGAGTTGTTTCTGGGTTCTGAGTTCTGGTTCATTATGAACTTGCAAATATTTTCTCCTATTCTGTGAGTGGTAGTATCAATGTGTTGATAAACTTTTTTTAAAGGACAGTTTTTTTAATTTAGTGACAGCCAATTTTCCTGGGTGTTTTTCTGTGGGTATTTATGCTCTTTTGTAGCCAGGAAACCATTGCCTAGCACAACTAGATGGATTTGTCTGTGGAGAGAGGAAGGGGACACAGGTAGTAAAAAGGATTAAGGTTTCATATGTGTAGGAACCCAGTTCCACACGATGAAAGTATTCAGTATGTGCCACAAACATACACTAACAACAAAGTTTTTAAACAGGTGACCACTTTGCTTAGCACTTTATAAAACAGTGTAGCAGCAGCAGGAAAGAAATTGCAGACCTTCTCGATTTTGTCCCATAGGCTTTGGAAGTAATAAAGCAGTTAAAGGAGAAAATGAAGATCGAGCGCGCCCACATGAGGCTCCGCTTCATCCTTCCCGTGAACGAAGGGAAAAAGCTGAAAGAAAAGCTCAAGCCACTGATCAAGGTTATAGAAAGTGAAGACTACAGTCAGCAGCTGGAAATGGTAGGGGAATGCGCTGACTTCTTTGCCTGCTGCTACCAAAATCATTCATTTTCTAGTTGTAAATGTGTGACAGACGTTGAGAAGTTGTAGACAGTAGGTTGTTTGTAGAATTCTGTTAACTACATTGTACTTAAGCACACTTAAGATTTTGGGGGTTATTTTGGTTAGAGTATTCATAACAGAATTATGTTGGTCATGCTCATTTTAGATGATTCAGTGAGTTTTTTTTATTTTATTTTATTTTTATTGTCTTTTTCCTTTGTATCGGTACCGGGGATCGAACTCACGACTGCCTGCTTGCAAGGCAGGCGCTTATGCCGCTGAGCTAAATCCCCAGCCCTGATTCAGTGAGTTTTAAGGTGCTCTTCTATTACAAAGCAATAGAAATAAGACTATAAGTTGGTCAGCCTTGTTTACCACAAAACACTTTAAAGAATCTGCATTAACAAATTAATGTGCTAGCTGTAAGCCAAGCGCCATGGCACATACCTATAACCCCAGCTGTGTCAGAGGCTGAGTCAGGAGGATCTCCAGTACAAGACCGTGCAATAAGACAAGACCCATCTTTAAAACAAAATCAAAAAGTTAGCTTAGGGAATTGCTGAGTATTGTGAAACATATATGACAGTATTTGCAGTTCTCTTTTCAAAATTTTACACGTGCTTTCTAAGTAGATCTTCGATAGCTTTTTCTCTTTCACATGTGAAAGTGATTTCATTGAACAATAAAATCTAATGCCACGTTTTAGTATGAAAAGATCATAATCTTCTCGTCCAAACCCTTCTTTTTACAACTGGGGAGTCTGCTTTTGCGGGGGTGGAGAGATTTTTTTTCTCTGTGGTGCTGGGAACTGAACCCCAGGTCTCAGAATTGCTAGGTGGACGCTCTGCCACTGAACCACAGGGCAGCTGGGAGGGTGCAGGGGCCGGTACAAGCCCCGAGGGTAGAGAGCAGCAGGGCTCTGCCTCCCCTCCTGGTGCTAGCAGGGCAGGCAGGTGCTGGGAGAGCTGAGACTGCCCCGGGACGCTGGGGCCACTCTCACTCTGCCGGGACAGATGGCTTCCACCAGACACTGCACAGCTGTGTTAAATGTTGCAGGTGTGTCTCATCGACCCAGGCTGCTTCCGGGAAATTGATGAGCTCATAAAAAAGGAAACAAAGGGCAAAGGTTCCCTAGAAGTCCTCAGCCTGAAAGACGTGGAAGAGGGAGACGAGAAATTCGAATGACCTCCACCGGCTCCTCAGCACCAACACTACAGCGGATGCTTCGCAGCTGACGTCAGTCTCATTTCTGTGATTTGCCAAACCCTGCTGAAACTATTTGACATTTTCCGTCTCTGGTTTAACGTCTACATAAGTATACCATGGGAATGATTTAGTTTTAATTGTAAGTTGGGGTTTTGGGCAAAAGTTTAAAAAAAAAAAAAAGCAACAATCCGAAGTCCAGAGTAGCATTTTGCTGCTGTCTTCTGCCCTGCCAGCTGTTGCAGTAAAAGTTGAGACACTTCTTGTGCATAAAAAGTTCAATTTTGTACATTGTATAAGTTAAATAATTTGGGGAATATATCTGTGATGATAAAAAGTATTTGCTGGAAAAGGGAACATATGACTCATTTCTGCTGCAATCTGCATACAGGCCTAATTACTGTATCATGTGCTAATGTAAACCTTCAGTGATGACTTGCTGATTATCTGAAAAAGGAGATAGAATGACTGTGCAGGACTTCAGTAATCCTCAGAGAACATTCTGCCATATCCTAGATTATTCTTGGTAAAACAGAAAGTCATTTATATCTAATTCTTAAGGTTTATAATATATATTAATATAGCTAAAATTATATGTAACCAATAAAGTGTTATTTTTATTAAACTGTGGCTTGTGTTTCCAGACACTTCCCTAAGTCCCTATCCTTCCGTGCCTTTGTCTGTGGCAGGGCTGGGACATTGGGAGAGGGGAGGCAGGCCACGTGGAGTCCTGTTCTGATAAGCGGTGATGACGCTTAGTGAACATTCATTTGTGATGTAACTAACTTAAAGTAGTTTACTATTTAAACACTTTATCCTCAAAATGCACTCCAGAATATACATTAGAGCTTTGTGGACAGTAGTGGTTTTAACTGAAAAACAAGAGTTCTTAAAGAGGTCCTGATTGGTTTTTAAAGCACACAAAATTCCCTGCCAATGCAGGTTCTCAGAAACGTCTTGTTTATTTCAGTTATTTTTCTAGTAGTGCTAAACGTAATGCTAGTTTTGTCTGATAATTAGGGAATGAGCAATTTCCGTTAACACTGAAACTGCACTAGTTTGATCCGGTCCTGGGGAAACCTGTCAGCCTGTTTCACGCTGTGTGTGTCCACACGTTTGTGCACACACAAGGGTTTGTTTGGGGTTGGGATTGAACTGAGGCACAAGCACCTGCCTGGGAAGTGCAAGGTCAGAAGTTTGATCCCCAGCACCAAAAAAAACTTCCAGGAGGAAGAAACGATTTTTTTTTGTTTTGTTTTGTTTTGTTTTTTTGTAGCGGGGATTGAACCCATGATCTCGCACTTGCCAGGCAGGTGCTTACACCACTGTGCTAAATCCCCAGCCCTCAGGAGAGAATTTTTTCTTGAAACATTTGCCACACAGGAATCACATTCATCATGGGGAATTTGTACCTGTACATACTTTAGTTCTTTTTATTGTCCCATTTCTTTCCTTCAACCCTTCTTTCCCTGTCAATTAACAAAGCTGTTGTTCCCTTCTTTCTTTTTGACCCTGTTCACGTCCTCCTCCCCCTTCCCTTGCTACTTCCCAACGTCTGCCCTCCATTTTGCTCCGTACACAATATGACATTTGAACCTGTATGATTTCACTTCAGATTATGTTCGGAGGTACATCTTATCTACAAATGTCTCTTCTGTCCTGCTGTATGCCAGAGTAGTTTCCCATTGGATAAGACTACATTGTCTTTATTTATTTGTCCATTGATGGGCGAATGGCTGTTTCCAAGGTTTAGCTGTTCTAAGTTTTGTTCTCTAAACACAGTATGCATACATCACTGTGGAATGTATCAGGAAGGTACCAAAAAGGGGAAGAGCTGGGCCAAATGGGACCTCTAGCTTTAGGTTTCTGAGGACTCTCCACACTGACTTCCACAGTGGCTGCACCAGCCTGCACTCCCACCAGCAGTGGAGAAGGATTTCTTTTTCCCCACAGCCCTCCAGCATTTGATACTGATTTCTTTTGGTGTTTTGTTTTGTTTTGGTTCATCTCTTGATAATAGCCATCGTTTCTGGAATGATGAAATCTCTGTTGTTTAAACTTGCATATTTGGATGACCAGTCATGTTGAGCCTTTTTTTTAACTATGTATTTATTTGCTGTTTGTACTTCATCTGAGAAATGTTTCTTCATTTCAGATGCCCATTTTGGATTGGGTCTTTGAATTTGGGGGATCTGGTTTTTTTTGTTGTTGTTTTTAGTTCTGCATATCCTGGATATTAATCCTTTATCTAGGAGTAGCTTGTAAGAATTTTTTCCTATTTTATGTGTTGTCTCTTCACTCTTGATCTCTTTTTCTGTGCAAAAGCTTTTTAACAGGATGAGATCTCGATGGGCGTGATGGCTTACACCTGTAATCCCAGTCTGGAGGCTGAGGGCAGAAGGGTCGCTGCAGGTTCAAGGCCAGCCTGGGCTGCAAAATGAGATCCAGGCTGGCCTGAAATGCATAACAAAACTCTGTCTCAAAACAACAACAAGTAAATAATGAATGAATGAATAAGGTCCCATTTGTTGATTTTTTGTAATATTTCCCGTGTGGTCAGGGATTTGTTCACAAAGTCTTTGCCTACACCCATGTCTTCAAGTTTTACCTAATGTATCTTCCATCATATTTAGTTTTTATTTTTATATTTATATCTTTGATTTATTCAGTGCATGGTGAGAGACACGGGTGCTAGTTTTCCAAGCACCATCGATTAAAGGGACTGTCTTTGTTCCAGTAAAGGGGTTTGGCCCCTCTGTGAAAGATAAGATAGGACCAAAGGAAGAAAAACTGGGTTAAGAAATGGAAAATTTTAAAAAACATTGCTACAGACTTCCAAGGGGATTTTTTTTATTATTTTGAGACAGTCTTGCTATGTAGATCAGGGTGGCCTTGAACTCAAGGCCATCCTCCCACAGCCTCTCAGATGCTGGTTACAGACATATGCCACCACACTCTGCTATGTTTTCTTCCAGGGCCTGCAGTCTTTAACCTTACAAGTCCCATTCCTCTCTGCCCTTTCTGTAGTCTGTGGGCTTATGTGGAGGTTTCTCAGTTCAAGGGGACCCCTCTCCTGTATGTGTCCGAGCTGGGCCATCAGTCCCAGAAAGGTGTGGAGCATTGGACTGTGAGGTTCCTAGCATGGATTCCTGCTGACTGGGGACCAACTCCGGGCACCTCATATATATATATATCTGGTGTCCATGAGAACAACTCCAGCCATCAGGTGGGGCTCAGGGGTCTCAGTGCCCAAAGGCAGGTACACCCAGGTCTAATATGGGGTGATCCCAGCAGGCCCAGTGAGGGTGTAGAGTGCTGGATGGTGTCTCACAGGTGACCTCTCATTTCTCCACAGTCCAGTCCACACCAAAATCTCCCACACTGCTGTCACTGCAGGTTGTACATCCCACAGTCTCTGGCTGTTGCATGCCTCTGCCTGACCTCTTGCTTTTCCACTGTGCACTTTTAGCTTCTTGTTGCCAGTTCATAGCGCCACCATCCCTGATTCACCCAACACAGGCGCTCACCTGGGCCAAACTATGGCACATTTCTATTGCACCACCAACTTTACAGCAAGATTTTTATGGACTAGGGTCTATCTGGGTATGGCAAAAATGTGCAAGACAGAGGGTGACCTAGTTACTTTCTCACCCGCAATCTAAAGGAGGGAAGTTTATTCTGATTCACAGTTTCAGTCCATAATCAGCGGGCTCCGAGGCAGACAGTGCGCAGCAGAAGGTCCTGAGTAGAAAAATGCTGCTCACATCATGGAGACAGGAGGCAGAGAGGGAAGGGAGGAGCCAGGGACAAGACCACAGGGCCCCAGTGACCACCTCCAGGCAGGCCCCTCCTCCTGATAGCCCATTCAGCCCTGAATATGTCAGTGGGTTAATCCACTGCTGAGTAGAGCACCCCATGATCCAATCACCTTCCAGACACAAGAGACTTTGGGGGCCTTTTAGATCTAAGCAGTGACAGTGGGTAAGATTAATCCTCCCTCCTCCACGACACACTGCACTGCGTGTCTGTGGTACAGAAAAAGTTGAAGGTAAGTGTGCTGCTGCCCTCTCAGCGTGATGCCTTCCTGGGTAGAACCCGGACTCCTGGCGTCCCAGAGGGACAATGCTGCAGCAGAGCTGTCCTCATAGCCCCAAGCCCCTTCCCTCCTTGAGAGACAGAGTCAGGGTAGAACCTCCTTAGACCCCAGAATCATCTTCAGGTATGGGCCAGACAAGCAAAGTAGAGTAAACGGTGTCCAGCACAGCCTGTAGGGGTCAGCACATGACAGCAGCTCTAAGGGCTGGGGATAGGCTGGAAGTCAAAAGCTCAGGCAATCAGGAAACTCTGCTCTTGGGCAAAACGCTGGAGGCTTGGTTTTTAACAGACTGACACCAGCCCCTAGAAGATGTGGGAAATTTGAGGGCTTTCTGGCCATCGCACAAGTGGTCCACTCCTGGAATGGACACATATTTAACACCTTTCAGAATTTATCCAACATTCCCAGAGAAATAAAGTGTTTGCAATCATTTAAGCCCGCAACAAACTATTTTCTGCACATTTTAAACAAATACTGTATTTCCCAGGAATGTAAACTAGGGGAAGTGTATACTTTGTTACATTATTAAACTTACCAATTTATCCAACATTCCCAGAGAAATAAAGTGTTTGCAATCATTTAAGCCTGCAACAAACTATTTTCTGCACATGTTAAACAAATACTGTATTTCCCAGGAATGCAACTAAACTAGGGGAAGGGTATACTTTGTTACATTATTAAACTTACCAACCTGTAGAGCTGTTCCACTCAACACAGCTCTCTCCCAGGCACACTTATTATCATCTGGTAGACCTTTCCCAGAATAATAAAAGTTTTCAGAAGAGGGGTCTAGGACTAATTAAATTAAGCTGAATGTGTCCGAGAAGACTAGAAATCTCTGATGCCCACGTGCACTCAAGGGTGGTGGCAGTTGTCCAGCACTGGTGGCCCCAGGCAAAGGACAGCATTCAGGGCAGGGGAGGGAGCATCCTGTTCCAGGCAGCAGCCACCACAGGCCCAGGTGCCAGACAGAAACACTCTGGGCATCAGAAGATTAACCAGTTTCTACAAAGATGAAGCATGGGAACCGGTCCTATGATCAAAGACAAATTGCAATGTACAAAATGTGATCACACAGTACTGTAGCCAGGTGTGGTGGTGCACATACCTGTAAACCCAGTGCTTTGGAGGCTGAGGCAGGAGGACCGCCACAAGTCAAGGCCAACCTGGACTACCCAGCAAGACCTAGTCTCAAAAAAAAGAAGTGCTCTGCTTAATTACACAACACACACTGCCATGAATCCTCCCAAAATCTTCCCCCTCCCTTTGAACTACTTTTACCATTCGTACCAGTCCCTGAAGAAGGTCTAGAAGTCCTCTTTGAGTGCTTGTATATGTGTGATCAAAAGCAGTGGATACCGCTGCTGAGTGCCATCCAATAGAAAAGCAGCTCGTAAAGCCACGCACACCCTCAGCCGCATCATTGACGGATCTGGCTCCATGTGACTCCTGGTTCTTCCCAAAGTCAAAATGACCATGAAAGGGCAATGTCAATTTTGGTCACTGAGGCAGCCAGACAGTATGACTGAAGACCCTCACAAAAGAGGACTTCCAGAACTGCTCCAGAAAGTGGCGAGACACTGGTAAGTGTCTGGAGGGAGGGGGATGATCTCAAGGGGTAGTCACGGCTAGGAGTCTGTTTACTGTAATAAATTCTTTAAAACATAAGCAGTCACCATGTTTTGACCGCACCCCATCCACATAAACACCCTCCGGGGAGTCCTCAGAAACTCGGTGGGAGAGTGAGAACCACGGTCCAGGCCAGGCGGGAAGACGCCACCACCGGGCTGGAGAGCCAACCTGTGCGCCAAAGGAGCCGCAGCCGCCGCCCAGCGGTCTCCAAACGCGTGCTCGCCGGGCAGTTCCAAATGCGCGTGTTAGCTGGGCTCTCTCAGCCTCGGTCTTCCGGAGGCACAGAGAGGTGAAGCCACTTGAGCAGACGACACCCCGAGGCCTGGAGTTAGCGCTGGGCTCCTCCCCACCGTGCGGGGCTCCAGGGCCACGAGCTATCTTTTCTGGACGAGTGACAGCGCGGCTCCCTGCCTGGCCCCTCGCGCGCGTGCTCACACACTCCAGGGCCACTGTGGCTGCGGGGTGCAGGATTTCCACCTGGGGTGGGACCCCCTCTTTCCATCCAGCAATGAGCCAGAGGCCCTGAGCACCAGGACCACATGCACCCCTCCCTCTGAAGCCCCCCCTCTCTCGCAGGATGCCCGGGACCTCTCCAAGTGGGTGCTGGTCATCTTCCTCTGCACAGCCACCATTAGACTCCTCCCTGGAAGGCAAGGACCAAGAAGACACAAAGACACGCACTTCATCTGTGAAACCGGCCCTGCAACCCTGGCAACAAAGAGAAACCCAGGAAATACTTACTATTGAAGGAAAACAACTTGACAGAAAGAGGCTGTATATCAAAAGCAAAACCAAGCCTGGCCTTTCCCCTGCATGTGGCACAACTAACTGCCACCTATCCGTGCCATTTTCAAACCACTCTCATCCACTGAAGGTCTACCACCTGCATGGCAGAAGTCTGGGTGCTCCGAGGTGAAAGGTGGGCTCCATAAATGCGCAGTCTTTGAGGCAGCAACTAGGCTCGTGATGCGCCTGACTGACCACACGGTTCTGCCAGTCCTAGACGAGCTGTGGGAAAGCCCACCCGGAAAACCAAAGGGCTTTGGGGAGAACCGGGGAATGTCGTCACGTGAGATTTTACACAGGCTGTGTGAATGCAAACTCACTCTCCGCGGCACAAACTTGCACTTTTGAAGACACAAAGGGACAAGGGGGGATGGGGCCCACGGAAACCATTCCAAGGCGTGTTCCTGGTATACAGCAAGGGAGGGAGAGGGGCCCAGGCAGGAATAAAGGGCCCAATGAGATGCCAGCCTGCTGTACTGGGGCTCTGCACCAACCGCATGGAAACTACTCCGGTGAGGGAAAAGAAAGGCACCTCTGACAGGTGCAAAAGGGAGGGACTCGCATTTGTAAACCGGATCTCCTTTAGCAGCAGAAGATGAGGCTGCCTTTTATGTCATGGCAAAGGCTGGCCAGCACTCCGGAGTAGGCCAGTGGGGCAGGAGTCCACAGCTTGCACCTGGGGGTCCACGCACCTGACAGGTGTCTCTAAAATGCCGTGCCATAGGGGCTGGGGATTTAGCTCAGCGGCATAAGCACCTGCATTGCAAGCAGGCAGTCGTGAGTTCGATCCCTGGTACCATTAAAAACGAAAAAGACACAACAAAATAAAATGCCGTGCCTGCTCGGCACCCTGTCCTGCTGCATGCCTTACACTTAAACCTTCTGGCAGGATGTGGGTCTAGTAGTGAGTATCTGTTGGTCTTATTAATCACAAAAGGTTCTGTGCTTTCAGGGAGAAGATCTATGTCTTGGTGAGCCAGCTCAGCATTACACAGTCAAGCCCCATCCTAACAAGAAGTGATACTTCAAAACTAAAAGGCTACAAAAGGTCCTCAATTGCTTATTATGTATTTTCCCTCCTTACAAAACATCCATTAAGGCAGGTATGGTGGCACACACCTGTAATCCCAGCACTCTGCGAGCTGAGGCAGAAGGATCCCAAGTGTGTCCCCCCTGGGGGACTAGGGCAACTCAGTGACTTAGTGAGACCCTGCCTCAAAATACAAAAAGGCTGGGGATGTAGCTCCATGTGAAGGCCCTGGGCTCAGTCCCCAGTACTGTGAAACAAAACACACAGAAACACAGACAAAAACCCACACACCCATCAGACTAGTGGAAAAGAAGACACAGCAAGTAAATCCTGATGTTTTATTCTGTAAAGCACATACGCACATATTCCAAACACGGAAATTAATCAAGGAGTGAATGCCGTAACAGATCAGCTACTGACCATCATGCAGCAAGGTAAGCGGAATGGCCCGTGGGCCCGCAGAAGCCCACAGTGCCTGCAGGAGGGTTGAAAAACCAGGATGCTGAATCCCTGCACACCGCCGAAGGAAGTGCAGGCTCCTAACAATGTGAGAAACTTACAAATAGAATCAAAACTGATTCAAGTCATACAGTGAAAGGACAAAAGGAAAAAGGAAAGAGATCAATATGATCTGAAACAACCGTTTTAATAGTAAGTCGCCGACCTTTCACTGGCCCTCCAGTCCAAGGGGCCCGAGGACGAGCCTGGGTGCAGTGGGGCCGCCCAGGGGCAGCCTGGCCTCCTCTGAACACACTCCAGTCCTGAGGTGACGTGAGGCACAGCCGTGGACTGGGCCTGCAGATGAGGCCCAGCAGGAACAGGCACCCTGCACCTGGGCCCCAGAGCCGTGGCCCCCCGCTCCCGCCTTCCTTCACACAGCGGCTTGGCTCTGGGTTCCTGCGAGATCTGCTTACTGGAGAATGCCCTGCTTCTCTGAAGGCTGGGTTCTGACGTGTGTCCCGGCCTCAGGACTGGTCACACCGCCTGGCACTTTGGCACATTCTCCCACCTAACATGTTTCTCCCCTGGCTACATTCCAGCCATTGCTTGTCACTGAAACAAGGGTAATTAAGATTTGCAATGAGCTGGATTGAACCAACCAGTGAAACTGACTTATTTTAAACTTGTCTTCTGCTTGTTACATTATTCTGCTAATGAGGAGCTAACCCTCTAACTCCACTTCACTGGGACCTTACTAATTCAGTAGCAGCTTGATGTAAAGTCTGATAGTCCTAAGGATATTGACATTTCTAAAGGCCAAGCCAAATATCTCTTTCTGAACCTTGTCTCATAAGGGTTTCAAAGTCTCTAAAAGAAAAACTAAAAGTTAGCCATGCATCATGTAAGCAAATCATATCATACCAAAAAGAGTAAGAAACAGAAAACTGGTTAGACAAGTGTGATTACTGCACTTGAAATGTATTGAGAGGAAAAAATGGCTTACTAACATACCAAGTTACTGTAGTGATTATTTTCACAATTTTCAATAAAAGCCCACAACTGTTTTCAATTCAAGAATGCCCAGGGTAGAATGTTCCAGGCCAACAAATTTTAGACTGCAGGAACTCCTTCTAATTTAGAGCAGGCAGACTCCAGAGCTCGTGCTGACAGCTGTGTCCAAGGTCTTAACTGGCCTCCTGCTCTCACGCTATGTGGGAGAACTGACACCCCAATGACAGGACTCACTAAGGCAAAGAACTGTCAACAAAACAACTCACAAGGAAGGACTGGAACAGACAATGGACAAGTTTTTAAAAACAAAAGAGAATTAGGAGACAAAAGGACTGAGGAGCTAGATGATCAAAACATTCTAAGAAAACTTCCTCTGGTCGCCCTTGATAAACAGTGAAGTGTGGGCTGGGAGGACAGTTTAGTGGGAGTCACTCACCCCGTGTGTGCAAAGCCCTCAGTTCAGGCCCCCGCACCACAAAACAGACACGATAATGCAGCCCGTGTGTGCACATGTGTATGTGCGTGTGCACACACACACACACACACAGGAAACAGCGAGTCAAAATTTCATTCCTTCCAATTTTACAGGCACTGTCTTCATCATGTTACAGATCTAGTACATCCCATCTTCCTTTTGAAGATGTTTGTTGCATAAAAATAAAAGGAAGGGGGCTGGGGATTTAGCTCAGCGGCATAAGCGCCTGCCTTGCAAGCAGGCAGTCGTGAGTTCGATCCCCGGTACCAATAAAAAGGAAAAAGACAAAAAAAAAAAAAAAAAAAAAAAGGAAAAACATTTTCTTAAAAAAAGTTTATCTCTTTTTCAAAAAAAGAAAAATCCTTTCATGACCACTAAACCACACTGTCACCTTTCCTTCCGCACTGCCATGTGCAGCCAGGAAGTGAGACAGCTGACTGCGATTCCACCCCGAGCAGCGAGCAGCGGCCTAATGTCTAAGCTTCAACTTTCACAACAGAGGGCAGAGAACAAGGAAAAACAACACTCTGTGCCAACTCAAACGAGACCGGGTTCCTCCCCCCAGCATGGAATACGGAACTAAGAGCTTTACCATCTAGGTGAATTTTAAATATTTAACTTTTTACTCAGGAGAAAATCACAAGTCTGTTCTAACTAGAGTAGTATTAAAATGTGACTATTTTTTCTTTAAAAAAAAAAAACAAAACCTAAACACTTAGGTATGTTTCCTTGCAAGCAAAATGAGGAAAAGGGTATTGTTGTTACTATGATTATTAAGCCACAGACACATAAAATCCACAAAATGGATTGGTGGCTTTGGAAATGCAATATCATATCGAAGGTGCAGACTGTTTCAAACATCTTGCACGTATCGGGCTGAAACAGGAACAGAAGCAACCCCAGCCCCACCATCGAGGAGGCACACTGCGCCCCTGATGGAAACTTGACCTGCTCCGTGATGTGAGATCCTCGAGTCCCCTCTAGTGCGACGCAGAAATCTCCTAAGCCCACAGGTCCTGGGTGAGGCAAAGGATTCTGGTGCACCCAGTGCAAAGCACGTGCATCATTGGACCAATTTCTGAATAGATTTTTATAAATATGTACAAATCAGTTACAGGCACTTGAAATGTCTTTGGCTGGAACAACCCAACACTGCAAGATCATGTGTGGAGTGGCCAGGCCCTGGCTGGGGTCAGCAGGCAATGATGATGGTTCTTTCAGTCTCTCTCCGAAGACGGGGAGGTGTGAGATTAGGCATCAGCCAAAGCCACCTAGAGGAAACCAAGACAGGCAATGCAGTCACAAGGGCACCTGGGGAATCCAGCCCCAGGGGACCCTACCCAAAGGCCAGCCAGGGCCACACTGAAGGCATGCATCTACAGGCTCTTGAGAAACAATCCAGGGAAGAATGAACAGAAACCCAAAGTCCTCTCCAGGAAGCAGCCAATGTGTGGAACTCCCGTGCTGCAACAGAATCCACCTCCGGACCCTGAGAAGCACTGTTAAGATGATTCTCACACTAAGAGATACGGAGGCAAGGCAGCCTAAGCAGGGTCAATTCTACAGTGGGAAATTCAGAATAAGGGCTTTAACCAATGTCATGGTTTATGTCTGTGTCCCCCAGGCCTCCTGCATTTGCATTGCGCATTTGTGATGGCTCATTGTTAGTGCTTGGATTGATGGGTCAGTGCTCCACCCACACAGGGGTGGAGCCAGGATGTGATGTAATGGCAGGAAGAAGGTGTGTCTCTCTTGCTGGTTTGTGTTTGCAGCCGCCATGAACTGCGGCCCAGCCATGCCCACCTGCCTTGGAGCCAACTGAGTGTGGACTGAAACCTCCAAAAACTATAAGAAATAAACCTTTCCTTTCCCAACTTGGGCTTCTGGTATTTTGTCTCAGTGACGAGTAAAAAGTAACTAAGACAGCCAAGTATGTGGCTGAAACCCCACTGCCATAATAAAGATGAGCCAGGAACAAATTCCTTCTGGGGAAAAGGTAAGGACTAAGATATGTGTACACTGAGACCTCTAGCAAACGCAGGACCCAGACCCATCCAATGCTTACCTTCTCAGGGCAAAATTCAGGGTTGCTCTGACGCAGTTTGCTGGGTCTGCCTTTGATCACAGCATAGCAAAACATTGTTATCACCATCACAAAGAGGAAGTAACTGGTGTGCATGAGGTGCAAATTTATTAATGAACGGTCATCCTAAATAAAGAAAAAAACAGAAGCATCTGCAACTGAGTCACTAAACGGTTTCTAAAGACAGAATTCTCAAACTCTAGACTTGATCAACTTGCATGGCAGGAAGGAACAGGAAGTCTCTCCTTTCATCTCCAGACTACTGTAGCTGGCTCTAATTAAGTAAAGACATGATGCCACCATCAAGCCCCACCACAAAGAATCCTCCCTTCAAAGGCCACAGAGACTCACCTTTAACCCCTGTTCCTCCCTGGATGCCTCTTTTCTCTCCTGGCACTGCTTGCTAACTCCCTGGCACTCCCACCGTCACACCTCAGGTAGCTTCTGTCCTCTGGCCCTTTCCCCACTTCTTTGAGTCCCTGGCTGAAACTGCAGAAGTCAGGCTGGATTCATTGCTCTCTGAGCTCCCCAATGCAGCCAACCCTCAGGCCTGCTGGTGGGGCAAGATCCCAGACCTGCTTCTACCCGGGGCTCACTCTCGTTGACACAGAGTGGAGCAGACAGCCTCTGAACACACCCAGAGGTGCCCTGCAGTCCCACTCAGGCAGTGCCAGCGAGGCAGGGCCTGCTGAACACCACCCTTGCCAGGCCCATTGCCACTGCCACTCCACAGCCCCACAGAAACGAGCCACAGAAAAGGGCCAGGGCCAGACTGAAAGAGAAGGAATCCACCCAACACAGTGCTGGAAGTAAGGAAGGGCGTAAGCGCTGCCAGTGGAGAGCACACACTCATCTATGCAGGATGCAGGGCAAAGGCAGCAGTGGCAGAGTTCCCCTTCCCTCTGGAGGCCACGCTCAGTGGGCTGCCCTCTCCAGTCCAAGAGTCACCTCCTTCTGGATCTGTTTCAGCCTCTCCAAACCCCAAGCAGCACCATTCACGCTAACCATCAGAGGCTGTGTGCATCAGTGAGACCCAACAAGCATTTCTTGTAATCCATATGGAATACAGAATAGCTGCTCAAGAAATAACTGCTGCTAAAGCAAACAAAATAAAGAACCAGACTTTCTGAATGTTTTTAAAAGGATAACCTGCTTTCCAAGTTCCCACGCTGCGCTTGGTCACCCAACCCCAGCCAGAGCCTATAGTGACAGGGAGGAAGCTAAGCCAAGGAGGCTAACAAGACCTGAGTGTGCGTGTGCGCACACACACACACACGCACACACACACACGCACGCACAACTGCTCTTACTTACATCTGGAACAATAACGGTAAGCTTGGGATTTAAAGCATGATAGACTTTTCCAATGGCCCCCTTGTAACACCAGAAAGGATTGTAGTCCTGCGCGTATTTCGTGTTGGCATCACGGGCCGTCGTGAAGATCTTGTACCACAGCGTGGCATTGCTGTACGTGTCAGGGACGCAGTGTGGAGGCTGTCTGCAGAGGAAGTGGGGGGAGACCAGGGCTCAGCCCCCTTACACATCCACTTGGGTCCCTCCACGGAAGGGACACGGAACCAAGCAACACATGTACGAAGGAGAATACGGCATTTCTGACATCACTGGTTTCTCTAGAATAAATACTATTACATATGTAATTTAAAGTTGTCTATCTGTCTGTCTTTCTCTGTTTCTTTTTGTGCTTTTTTTTTTTTTTTTTTTTTTTTGGTCTTTTTCCTTTTTATCGGTACTGGGGATCGAACTCACGACAGCCTGCTTTCAAGGCAGGCGCTTATGCTGCTGAGCTAAACCCCCAGCCCTCTCTGTTTCTTTTTAATAAAACAGAAGAAAAAACATACAAGTGCCTGACGCTGAGCAGTTTGGGGGCTGGATTTCTACATTTGGAACTCAACCCATGGTCCTCACACATACAATGCAGCCAAAGAGGACTCTTGTTTCTTTTAGATCGATATTTCAAATTATCTAAATTCCTTACAAATGAAGGCTTTATATATGAACTTCTACATAAGCTACTGTGACCCCAAATAATATTTATCTAATCCCATCCTGTAAACTTCTAAAGTCTAAGTAGATAAATATCAGCATAACAGGATAATTCTTTTAAAGACTGCACACAACTTTTCTAAGTAGACTGCATCTTGCATACATTATTCCTTTACAGACAAAGGAGACGTCAACTGGTAACACTGTGCTCAAAAAAAGGAAAAAAACTGAAGCAAGTTTCAAAATAGTATTTGTTTAATGGAAAACAAGATTCGATTCATACTTAATTTAAAAACTAACTCTGGAAAATGAAGATGAACAAAAACATTATGTTTAAGTAGCCGCATCATGGGTCCCTCTGAACGGGGATCACAGCTCTTATTTCCTTTTCTGTCTTACGTTTCTCCTGTTCTCAGAGGAAAGTCAGCCTACATCCAGTAACAGCAGGATGACTTAGCCACCAGGGGGAAGCACTTAACTTTAGATATTTATTCACAGAGGTCCTACTGTTAGAACTGCAAATGAAACTGTAGATAACCCTTTAATCGGGTCTGGTCACAGGCCATTTTGGAAAGTAGCACAATGCAGGCCAGGCTCCGGGCAGACACTTACACAGTGACAGGGAAGACATCAGGGGAGGCCGTGAGCGTCATGCAGGTTGTGAACACCACCTGCTCACAATGGCCATGAAGAGCACAGTCGTCCGAGCTCCAAGCCGTGGGCAGGGTAAAGGTAATGTTTATTTCCTCGTGGGCTTCCCTGCCTGTGAAAGAGCAATCGGGATTTTTAGTACGTACAGGCTGGAGTTCCTATATCACTCTCTGGATCAAGTGAATCCTGACCTCCAACCCACTCAGGAACCCCCTGAGGACACAACCTCTTGCCCCCAACTACGAGGCCTGCTCGACATTTACAGCAGCCACGAAGTGGCCAAGGCAGACCGTCGGCAAGAGCAGGCCACACCGAGCGGGGAGCAGCACAGCTCCAGCTCCAGCTCCACCCTCGTTTTTGTCTGCTTTCACACATACCACTTCCCTTTAGATTCACCACTACCCCATGGATGTGAGCGAAGGTGACAGCTCCCCTTTTATGCAAGTAAAACTCGAGGATCTGAATGTCTAACAAACTTGAGAAAGGTCAGGGGACCAACGTCTGATGAAGCCTAAGCCACAACCGAGGGATTCCAAGGCCAAGCTGCTTGCTCCATGCCAAACTCAGAGGTCGCCATACTTTGACATCACAGAGATGGCTTTACCTGCAGGAGTCCTTGGAGACAGAGGGGCTGGCACTCAGAAATTCCTTTATCAACTTTACAGTGGGAACCCCCAGGCCTCCCGCAGGAAGTCCTTCCTGATGTTTTCAGCTTCCACAACTTCCCTGTCCTCCTGAATCACTCCATCTGTCATGAGTTAGGCACTGGCCAAAGGACAGTGACCCATGTTTTACAAGGGTCTATTTTTCCTATTCAATAAACACTGAGATAGTACTGCCTTCATGCTAGGAACTCAGTGTTAACTCATGTTGTTTTGGTCTTTTCTAGAATGCCAGAATTCCAAGGGTAGAGAACAGATTTTAGGTTTTTTTTCTACTCCTAACACAGTGGTAAGCAGTTAAAAAAAAAAAAAAAATGCAGGTCTGGTAGAGCACCCCTGGCATGGGAAAGTACTCCCCTGGCATGCTTCAGACCATGGATTTCATCCCCCAAAATGGACAAGGGAAAGAGGGACAGAGGTTCAGACAACATGACTATGGCAATACGAGTACTTCTAGTTAAGTACTAAAAATTCAACAGGATAAACCTGAGTGAAAATGATACATGTAGATACAGCTGGCCCTGGACAATATTAGTGTTACTGTATAGCCTTAAATCCAACTAGAATTTCTGACACCCAAAACTCCACCCTGCAGTTGGCTAGAAATCTTAATAAGTCCTAAAGCATTTTGCATGTTACAGGGGAAATCCACAGAAGCAGGAGATCCCTTTTTACCTCCACTCAGCAGTGGGCATTTTCACAGGTTTTGACAGTCGCGTACTTGAGTTCCCAGCATCAACAGCAGATGGTGGCTGAGTTATTACAGGCAGATGCCATGACCATAGCTGATTTCAATTAGGATCCAGTACCACCTCTTTATGTTTGCTTAAGATCTCTCCTCTGTGAATGGTGCTGTGCAGTCCATTCATGTGTGTTAGGCTCTCAGAAATCTTAATTTTTTAAAATATACTTGTGTATACTTTAAGGTAGTAAATGATTACAAGATAAACTATCATTCACATATCTTATGCATTCATGACATACTTTTTATCCATTTTTTTTAATATTTCTAGTTTATAAGCTTATCTGCAAGTTTTTTTGAATTAGCATATATTCTCAAAAAAAAAATCCAAGTATAAGTGGTCTGTGGAATTCAAACCAGGCGTAGTGGTGCACACCTGTAACCCTAGCACTCGACAGGCTGAACTGGGAAAACTGCTGTGCATTTGAGGCCAGCCTGAGCTACACAGTGAGTTCAAGGCCAGCCTGAAATGTATAGCGAGACCTTGCCTCAAAACAAACCACCTCTGTGTCATTCAACTGTTAGAGCTCGAAACAGGCCTAGCAGCTCTCCAGCTTCTCTTTCTTTGGTGGTGCTGGGGACAGAAGCCAGGGCCTCACCCGCCAGGCAAACACTCCACCACTGAGCTCCGCCCTGGCCCTGGCCGTTTCCTCTCTACAAATGTGCAGCAAGACACTGCTGCTCCGCACATACTTTACGGAGTAAAGATGTCTGAGTGGTTCCTTCCAGACCTCACACAGTTCGAGCTCAACATAAAACACACAAGTGCAGAAAGCAAACAGCAAGATGGCTGATGCACTGTCTGTCTTAATTGGTGCCTCAGAATTCTGAAAGGAAAGGGGCCAACACTCGCTCACCTGAAAGTCCAATCTGATGTCCCAAAATGGTCGAATACAGATGGGTGACATTGCGGGAGAAGCCTCCAAAGGGCTTGAGGGGGTCCAGGGTCAAGGTGATTGCAACTGAGATGTTAACTGGGCCCGAGTCCTCCAGGGCCTGTGGGGACTGGGTGGACACTCTGGCCTGCCCGCTGGTCACTGTGCTCTCCGAGGCTGTGCTGTCGTTTGAGAGATGCTTTAATGTTTCATTTTCCGATACACACAAGTCCAAGTCATTAAACCGCAGCAGAAAAGTATTCCAATCCTTCAAGAAAGTGAAATACAGAGAAACAAAGGTGAGCTGTCCCAAGGTGCCCCACTACAGGAATCCAGGGAGGCCCTGCAGTGAGGCTGCACAACGGGAAACTGACTGAGACGGCCATTCCCCGACAGGACACCGCAGCCCCTCCTCTGGAACTGCATGCACTGTGTGACTTTCCTAATCATGTCCATATTCACAGTGCCCCAGGCAACCTGGATACTGGCATAAGATATCAAACACACCATGAGATGAAGCCAACTCACTCAGGAAAACATGTAAACACAGCAGACTAATATTATACGAGCAGAAGTGAACTCGGGGAGCGGAGGGGGATAGGCAGAGCACTGGGGGACGAGCAGGACCCAAATGTGTTTTATGTGTGGACAAAAATCCCGCAGTGAAACCCAATGTTCTATAAAATAAATGGCACCAATAAAAAGCATATTCTGGTAAGAAGAATCACCAGTCTCAGAATCAAACTGGGAGCAAAAGTACTAAAACACTTAAAACATTTATTCAAGTTCATTTAGTAACTGTTATTTAAAGTAATCCCTCAAAAGGCCAATTCCATACACCTTGCGTGCTGTTTTTAAAACACAAAAGAGCAGTAAATTCCAGTGCGGATTCAGGACTTACTCCTCCTTGTTATGGACTTTGGACATCACTGTGGAGCAGGAGCAATTTCAAAAAGAAGGGCACAGGATGCTTTTCACTTTGTCGTTGCTGCTGTTTTCCAGTACTAGGGATCCATCCAAGCCTGACACAGAAAGGCAAGTCTCCCCCTCAGGGCCACACTCCCAACTGCTTCTCTCGGGCTTGTTACCGGTGACCGGCTGCCTGCCTGGCTGGCTGGCTGGCTGGCTGGCTGCAATACTGAGGCGTGGATGCAGGGCCACTCACTGAGCTGCATCCCTGGCCTTTTTGTTTCTTCTCTTAAGATCGCAAGCCCTAGTGGTTAAATCATAAGCCAGTTTTCAAATACATACAGCAAATGATGTCATGAGAAAACAGATGCCAACAAAGTAAAAATTTTGCCAGAGTCCATTTTCAATTTTCCAGAAAGTCAGCGGTGATCTAATACTGTACAAGTGACAACACACACGAAGGCACACACTGGTGACAGCAGCACTTTGGGAGGCTGAAGCAGGAGGATCATGAGCGGGATTTCCCTAGCAACTAGCCAGACCCTGTCCAGGGATATAGCTCAGGGAGTGGCCCTACGTTCAAACCCTAATACTGCAATCAATCAATCAATCAGTCAGTCAATGACAACAAATCCAAACTAGGCTACTAGTGCATATAACTCCCAAGTTGCCAAACAGAAGACAAAACAAGTTACATTTTTAATTACTCTAACAGTAGTATTAATGTTTAAATGCCAATTAAACAATCCGCAAACAGTGAAGTGATCTTTGCAGCACCACTATACCAGCACAAGTAGGCCCAGACTGCAACTGGGCATCAATCCCATTTCCCTGACACTGACAAACTCAGCAAACCATTCTAACTCATCGTCTAACCCTTCATGCCGCAGACATGAAGGAACTGAGGCCTGGGTCAAGCCAGGCTCCTCCAACTCCACAGCTGAAGACAGAATCAGCAGCCATTCTGATTCACAGCCTGAAACTCTTCCCATGTATCTACTCCTTCCTACCAATCAGGAAACCACCAGGTCAACCGTTTGAAAGTAGAACCAGAAAACTAACCGAAGTTCTGCGGCATTACAGCTTTACCTTCATGCAAAGCTTGAGAGTCCATGTTAAAAAACAGCCAAAGCCAACACTGCGTACCATATTCATTATTAAGGGCTAATTATCTGGCTGTATCTTTTAGCCAGTAGCCTTGGTCAAATGCTCAAGACAGACTCAAGGTGTATGACAAGGAAATGGCAGGATGCTTGCTACCAAGCTCTGGCTATGACCATGATCTTCATTTTCTCCCTAACATGTGTGTGCAGGTAAGGATTCAGGTCAGGTTAGAAAACAGGGAGAATCGGGCCAGGAATATGCCTCAGTGGCACAATGCCTGCCTGGCAAGCGTAAGGTCATGAGTTCGAGTCTCAGTACAAAAAAAAGGGGGGGGGATTAAACCAGCTAGCAAAGTTCTTGGTAAGACTCTTTGGAAGGGTTTCATGACCAAAATAACTCAAAACTTATTCCTTTGACTGTGTTAAAGACAGAGTTCACAAGGGAAGACTGTCCCTCGTGCCAAGATCAGCTACAACCTAGACTGTCACAGAGAGGAAGAGAAAGCCACGAGACCAGTGACAGGGAACTCTCCTTCCACAGGAGGCATGCATGTGCACACATACACACAACACAGCTGCTCACAATCCCAATCCCCATCCTCACATCCATCGACAAACCAACCCAAAAGTGTAAGAGAAGGCACTCAAGACGGGCACTCCCATTAAGATGGGAACTAACTGATGCTACAAGAAACTCTGCCAGTCAATTCACCGTATCAATAATTTAGCCTAATATCTTACATATAAATTTATGAATAAATATATTATCCACTTTTCTTAAGAATTACTAGATTTATTACAGGGCCGTGGATTTAGTTCAGTGGCATAAGCGCCTGCCTGGCAAGCGTGAGGTCCTGAGTTCAATCCCTGGTACCAAAAAAAAAAAAGAATTACTAAATTTGTTATTGTTTTCTAATATGTAAAATATACATTTAATATTTGCACTATGTGTTCAATTATAATATACCTAGCTTATACTGTGATAAAAACTGCATTATACTGGCAAAAAAGCAGACACAAGGAGCAATGGAACATATCAAGAGACGCAGAAACAACTCCAGACGTATTCAGCCACCTGATCTTTGACAAAGGAGCCAAGCATGCTCACTGGAAGAAAGACAGCTCTTTAGTAAATGATTCTGTTTTTTTCTTTCTTTTTTTTTTTAATCGGTACCAGGGATCAAATTCATGACCACCTGCTTGCAAGGCAGGTGTTTATGCCACTGAGCTAAATCCCCAGCCCCAGTAAAGGATTCTGGAAAAGCTGGCTTTCCATTTGCCCAAAGACTAAAACTAGACCCATGTCTCTCACCATGCACTCAACTAAAAATGGATCGGAGATCTAAACATTAAAAAAGAAACATTAAATCTGCTGGGAAAGAGAATAGGCACTGGTGTGGGCAAAGACTTCACGAACAAAACCCCAGTTGCACTGGAAATATCATAAAGAATCAATTCAGATCTCATTAAAAAGCTGCTGCACAGTAAAACAAATTATCAATATAGTGAAAAGACAACTCATGGAGGGGGAAAAAATTTTGCCACCTGTTTTTCAGACAAGATATTTTAGATTTTAGATATTAGTATACCTAAAGTATATAATTAAAGACCCAATCCAAAAATGGGCATCTGAGATGAATACATACTGAGAATCTGAGGAGATTATAAAATACAAACAGCAAATAAATATGTAAAAAACGTTCAACATCACTGGTCATTTCAATGATGCAAATTAAAACAAACTGAGATTTCACCTCATGCCAGGAAGAATGACTATTACACCAAGTAATCAGCCAATAACAAATGCTGGCGGGACTGTGGGAAAAAAGGAATCCTTCTCTGCTATTAGTGGGAGGGTAGACTGATGCAACTACTATGGAAATAAGTATGAAAATTTCTCAAAAACTAGGACTAGAGGTCCCATTTGACTCAGCTATTTTTCTTGCTATCTTTCTGAAAAAAATTAAAAGCATCATATCACAGCGATCTATGCACACTCATGTGTATAGCAGCAGTTTGTAATAAATACTGAAAACCCAAATGCCCATCAAGCAACAAATAAATAAAAAAGATGTGAGTTTTTTAATACAATGGAGTACTACTACTTCTAAGTATTCACTGTCTCCCTGGTATGAGAAACTGAAAGTGTAATGGCTTTCCTCAGTGGTATAAACACCCGCCTGGCAAGTGCAAGGTTGTGAGTTCAATCTCCAGTACCAAAAAAACCAGAGAGAGAAACTGAAGTGTAAACAAAAACCAAAATGTGTAACAGACACTGTGAAACTGGAGTAAACTGTTCCAAAAGAAAGAGGAACTAGGGAGAGCGGAAGGGGGAAGGAAGAGAAGAAAAAAATGAGGAAAGAAGCACAAAATGGAAACAAACCTTTATAAATAAGGAAGGAAAGGGCTTAGAGAGAGGAAGGGAATGGGAAAAAGAAGAGGCAACAAAATATATCAGGTATAGTTACAAATTCCCTATGATGATATCTAAAGTTACCAACAAACAATAAAAATGTATGTATATACATATATATAGCTTAAAAATTAAAATGTCCCATAACTTAAAGTAACTAAAATATAAAAACCAGAAGGCAAATTTGTATTTTTCTAGCTTAAGAAATAAAAATTTAGAAATAAAACCCTGCTTTAAAAGAAAAAGCCATCAAAGCAGCTAGTAAAATTCGTTAATAGACGTGAATTTGAGGTAGCAAAGTTCGGCGTTTCTGCCAGGTGTGCTGGTGCGTGCCTGTGACCCTAGCCCTTAGAAGGCTGAGGAAGGGCACCTTGGATATTAGATACATAATGAGACGCTGTTTCAAAAAAAAAGTGGAGTTTCCAAAAACAGCAGGTAACTTAGGAATTAGTATCGAAGACTTGAGTTCTCTAGCTTCTTGCCTTAATTTTTTTTTTTTTTTTTTTGGTTTTGTCTTTTTAAGACAAGGTCTCGCTATGCAGTTTAGGCTGACCTTGAGTTCACTGTAGCCCAGGCTGGTCTTGCACTGGCAACAATCCTCCTACCTCAGCCTCCCAAGTGCTGAGATTACATTGTGCGCCACCATGCCCGGCTCACAAATCCTTTTATAAATATACTCTCCAAAATGTATCTATCTCATTACTGGAAATGGTATTGTTATTTAAATCAAATAATGAGTATCTAAACAGGTCACAGGGAGATGGAAACTCTGAAAATTCTGACTACTGGTCTTTTTCAGCAGGAATAAGAAATCACAACAGAAAACAAACAAAATGAAATAAAGGTGAACGGAAAAGCAACAAGTATTTCTCCTCTACAAGGTCTACAGGCCTGAGGAGAAAAGCTAGAGGATACGCACCTCTGTCATTTCCGGTGACTTAATCTCCTTGATCTTGAAGAAGTAGCCCAGGGTCAGGAAGGCTATGGCCATGGCGCTGACGCTGATCATAAAGACCACCAGAGGCGGCCGGCTGCTGATATACAGCTTCAGGTTCTCCAGGGGGTTGATGCTAAACATTATTCTGATCAGCTCCACCTGCAGGAAACGAGCACAAGACTCAGGCTAACCTGCCAGAAAGAAGCCAGTATTCCTACTTTGTCTCCCTGGGTGGCACTGGAGTTTGCAGGGGCTACTCATTGAATTGGAAAATCATCTGATCAATAAATTCTTTTCAAGGGGGTTGGAGGTGTAGCTCAGTAGTTCCCTAGGCACATGCTTAGCACGTGCAAGGCTAAGCCTGGGTTTAGTCCGCAGCACAGCAGACACACACACATACATACATAAGCTCAAAAGGTTAGAAGGAAAAGAACACTAAATGTTGAATTTTCTTTTCTTTTTTTTTTTGTCTTTTTCTTTTTTATCAGTACCGGGGATCGAACTCAAGGCAGGCGCTTATGCCACTGAGCTAAATCCCCAGCCCCAAGAACACTAAATGTTAACTATCATCTCAGAATGGTTGGATATTGAAAGATACGGATTCTTTCAGTTTGCATCTTCTAAATATTCTGAGTTCTGCTAATTCCACATCATTTAAAATGTTTAAGTAGGTTGCATGTGCAGAAACAAACCGAGGATGTCCCCATCTCTGATGCTGAAAAGCTGAATTATTATAGCATAACTTCCCTGTCCCTTGCCCAACTAGCACGTACCTGTACCTGCCACAGAGGAGCCCCCTACAATCACTAACCGTGTTTTATCCCTCCCCTGCGTAAAAGCTGGCCACGGGAAGTCCCAGTAGCCACACCTGGGTGAGGTTAGCAGCAGTGGTGTCGGCCCATAGGACATGGGGATATCACGCCCCACTCACCACTTTCCCTTCTCCACACTCAGCCTGGCCACACTGGCCTTACAGTTTCTCAAGCCCTGCTGGGACCACGACAGGAACAGGGACTGTGCTCCTGTGTAGATCAGTCTGGGGATCTTACCAAGGCCATCTTACCACTGTCTTCTACATCACAAATCAGGGGTACCTTGCCATTTATTTGGGTTCTCATTCACTTCACCAGTGGTTTCCATTTTCAAAGTGTTAAGTTTGCACTCTTGTTTATTCCTAAGAACCTAATTCTTACAATTTTTGAAAATGACCTATCCAAAGGCTTTCACTTCAGGCTGGGACTCACCACAGAGGTCTGCCCAGCTCCCAGGAGCAGGCCCTCCCGACCTCCCGCAGTGCCCCTCCATCTATGCGCTGCCTAGGACAGGCCAGGACAAGAACTAATTTCCTACTTGTGTGCTGAGTGCCACAACGGAGACTTTTTTCCTTTTTTTACTTTTTCACTTTCTTGTTCAGTGTGACAGCCTCATCCTCTAGAAGAGAAGCTGGCTCACATGAACAGGTGTGATGAGTATATGACCAGCACCAGCAAAGAACACTTTTTTTTAAAAGTCCATACCAAGTTTTAAATTCTAGAACAAAAATATGCAGGAGCAGCCAGTAAGAACTAGCAGCGCCCAGCCAGCTATGCGCACCTTTGTCTTTTCCAAGAGCCCTCCAAGGCGGAAAACTGTGTTTTCTGTAACTTGGCAAGCAACACTCCTGTCACACCCTTATGGGTGTGTGCAGTGTGATCACTGACACTGTAGCTGAGGATTTGGGAGAAACGATACATCACATTTATCCTTGTGCTATTTCACTCCCTGTCTGTTCTCAAGGTCTGTTTCCTGGGAATAGACAGGCTCCATCAATGTTATCTAACCCGGGAAGTTCACCGCCTGACCCATGTAGCTGCTCTACTGGTGAGTTACACTGAGCAGCCCCGGTAGGAGAGCTTCTTCAACCTGGCCTGACGCCATCAGACTGCGCTGCTAGGCGGCTGGACTGGTTTACTACCTTGCACTGCCCACCTCTGCCTGGTGAGAGTCCGCTCAATTTCTCAGTATTCTGCTGCCTGATCTTCTAAAGTATTACAAGACAGACACAAAATGGTATGTCACTTTAAATTGCATCTCCCTGAAAGCCAGCATCTTTTCACTATCAGCCATTCATGTTCATTCAAAAATAAATTGCCTTGGGCTGGGGCACTTGCCTGGCAAGTGCAAGGTCATGAGTTTGATCCCTGGTACCCAAAAACACAAACAAATAAATTGCCTGGCTAGGCACAGTGGTGTCTGGTTGTAATCCCAGCCACTCTGCAGGCTAAGGCGGGAAGATCACAAGTCCCAGGCCAGCCTCAGCAACTTAGCAAGACCCTGCCTCAAAATAAAAATTAAAAAGAAAAAAAAAAGGGCTGAAGTGCAGCTCAGTGGTTGAGCACTTGGCTCCCATGGACGAGGCCCTAGACTCAGCCCCCAGCACAGAGGAAAAAATTCCCAGTCCTTTGGTCATTGACTGCTAGGGTTGCTATTCTAATGCTTATTAATGTTTAGAAGTTCTTTTTAGATTCTGATACTGAGGCTTTGACCATTTTTGCTTGTGGGCTTTTTTTAGTATCATTTATGGTATATCTTACTCTAGGGAAAATTCTGGCTATTTTTTTTTAAGCAAATCTTTTTTTTTTTTTAAATAACTTGAATTTATTATTATTTATTTTATTTTATTTTATTTTTTGGCTTTTTCGTTTTTACTGATACCAGGGATCGAACTCACGACTGCCTGCTTTCGAGGCAGGGGCTTATGCCACTGAGCTAAATCCCCAGCCCCAATTCTGGCTATTTTTAACAGCTTTACTTAGATACCACAGAATTCAGCCATTAAAGTATGCACATCAATTATCTTTGGTATATTCACAGATCTGCACTGCAATCACCACACATGAGCGGATTTTAATTTCTGAACATTCTGATCACCTCCTAAGGAAGCAGCACCTCTCCATTTTCCCTTGGCTCTAACGCAACCACTACCCACTTCGGTACTTGGTTCCTAGAACACTTTACTTATTCATTAACAGGCTTTTCATCAACTACTAGATGCTTACGATTTCTACTTGCTACTATGAATAGCCAGCTAAGGACGTGTGTACGTTTTAGGTGGACATGTTTTCATTGCTCATCACTATACGCCTCAAGTGGCACTGCTGGCTCAGAGGTAACTCTGTGTTTGTTTGCCTGTCTGGTTTTTTGTTATTATTGTTTTTGGACACAGGGTGTCATTGTGTAGCCCAGGCTGGCCGCAAACTTGTAGCGCTCTTCATTCCTGGCTTTAAGGGAAATCCTTTTAATGTTTCACTATTAACTGTGGTCACAATTTCTAATGGAAATCCCTCAGTAGGTTAAGAAAGTACTCTTATCCCAAGTCTGCAAAGAGACTTTCATTGTATTTTTTCGTTGTTGTTGTTGTTTTGTTTTTTTTTAAGGACTGGAGAGCGCCCGTGGGTCTCGAACCACCGGACTAATCGGCCCGGGAGGTTGGGAAGCCAGACTTGAAGGAACCACTGGGCTAAAGCCAGCTCGAGACTTATAAATGCTACTTCTTTTCAGGGGAAAGAGGTGGAGATTGAAACTAAGGCCTCTGCATGCTAAGTACCTGCTCTACGCTGAGAAACAGCCCAAGCCAACTATGACATTTTAATGGATGTGTTTTCTGCTGCCTCAAGTTTTTCACCTTTCATCTGTTGAACTCTTTGATTATCACATTTATATTCTGGGTAATTCTCATGATTGTGCTTTCTTGTTCTGTGCTAGGGACTGAAGCCAGGGCCTCACGCAGGCTAAGCACATGTTCCACCACGTCTAGCTCTGATCATGAATTATAAAAATGACACTACTATGTGCTAGATTCTCTTCTGAATTCTCACATCTATTCATATGTGAGGTAAAATTATACTCCACCTATGATATTCTCAGAACAGTGTATACAACTGAGATATAAAAACTGAGTTTGTTCACGCTACTTCTTTGTGGAAAAATGTTAAGATGCACACTTCAATTACATGGAAATTCGATAAGACCTTGGCCAGAAGACAATCTGGATCCGCCAAGCCTTTGTCTGGTTTTGTACTTTGGTGGGGTTGTCTGCACTACTTACTTACGTTTTTATGGCTATAAACCTATGTTTTCCATTTCCAAAGAGTCAATTTTGCTAAGCTCTCTTATTCTAGGAAATTACCCATTTACATTGTTTTTAAGCTTTATGGCAGTGTACTGTGATTTCTACAACATTAATTTACTTATCATTCTTCTTTCAATATGAACGTTTTCAGTGCCTCACGATGGGCGACCTTCTCGGCCCTTCTGCCCCACTCTGAGAAGGGCTCACCTGGTTCCCCAGGCTGGCCTCAAAACCCCCGCCTCCCGAGCGGCTGTCTTTACAGACACAAGCCACAGCATTTGGTTCATTCCTTTTCCCCCCAACAGGGACTGAGCACAGGGCCTCTGCAATCAGCTACATTCTCACCCTTTTTATTTATTTTGAGACAGGGTCTCACTGAATTGCTCAACTGTCCAGGCTGGGCTCAAACATGTCATCTCCTGCCTCAGCATTTCCGCCAGGGTGCTGGGATTACAGGTGTGTTTCGCCACGCCAAGTTCTGACTGCTCTTTTTAATCAACCTCGCCAGTTTTACCACTCTTTTTTCTAACTTCTTTTTCCTTTTGTTTTTGGTACCGGGAATCGAACTCACAACCTTGTGCTTGCCAGGCAGGCACTGATGCCGCTGAGCTAAATCCCAGGCCCTCTTTTTTCTAATTTCAACACCCACTTTTCTTTCTTTGGCAGAGGGAGAAATATATTGGGGATCAAGCCAGGGCTTGGCACAAGGCAGCTACCACCTCAGCTCTACACGTTTTTATCTTCCTTGTCTGCCTTCTTCAACTCCCTCAGCTGAGACAAAGTCTCAACAGCTGGACTCTCCTCTAGTAGTAGGCAATGCAGAACGTAGACTCCTCCCAGCTGCAGCCCCGCCCTCACCATGTTGTCAGGGCAACCCATCAGCAAGCCCTCAGGATGTGTCCCTCTGCTCACCTGCTTACGGAGATGGCAGAGACAAACTTATCTGCCCTCCGCACCCAAGACCCCTGTCCATGCACCCACAGATATCTATGCACCCATGTGGCACAACACACCCCAAAATGGGCCCACCAGGCTGTGGTCTTGTGCTCTGTCTCAATCTGGAAGCTGAGAAGCATCTCTGCACTCCCAGGCAATTATTTAGTGCTAACCACTCCATTTCTTTGAAACAGCTCTTATTTCTGCCCCTTATTTTCCATTTCCTTCTTCAGTTCATCATTTGCTGTGACTAGTGCCAACAGTCTCAACTGGTCCCCTCCTGCCCGTCAGAAAGCCCACCCTCCACGTTGCTACCCAAGTGATTTCCCAGGGAAGCCAGCCTTGCTACTTCTCCAGGGCTACAGAGTTCCAAAAGCCCAAGGCGGTCCACGCTCCTCGGAATGCCAGTCTACCATGGCCGGGCCTTGCCTGCCTCTCATCTGTAACCTAGTTATTTATTGTCCTGGGGATCGAACCCGGAGCTATTTTATTTGGTGTTGGTTGGCCTGGTTTGGTGACAGGGTTTGCTAAGTCACTGTTCGCCAGGCTATGCTTGAACTTGCACTCCTTCTGCCTCGGCCTCCCAGCGTGCTGGGATGACAGGCTGTGCTACCAGGCCGGCAGCTGCAAGCTTTTCTTCCCACTGGTCCTCAGGCTTTCAGGAAATGCACCCCACTATTTCACATTCCTCTTCAAGACTCAGCTCCAGGCCCAGGGCTGCTTCCTGTATGAAATGCTTCAGGCCCTTCCCCACAGCCCGTACAGGAGCGGTGACCACATTCACTCCACGTGCTCGCTATTCCTGCACAGCCTCCTCACCCGTGACTGGACACATTACTGCAGCTGCCTGTGTCTGTCCAGCTTCCCAATCCGGCTGTGTATCTCTGAAGGGTCCTCTTGTCTCTGCATGTCAGTGTGTAGACAGAAAATAGGTGGAAAAGGGGAGACAGGAATGCAGAGAGACTGATGGACAGGTACTGAGCTATCATTAGGTAGGACCAAATCGTTCTGGTGAGTTACTATAAAACAGGGCAACTACAGGTAACAATAATGTAGTGCACACTTCAACAACTAAAAAAATCTTCTGAAAGTTAATATAGGGAAATGATAAATGTTTAAGGAGATATATGTTTAGCCTGATCTAAGCATTAAATAATGTTTACATGCATCAAAACATCCCATTAATATGTATAGTATTATGTACCCGTTAAAATTTTAATTTAAAGAACAGTGATGAGAACTGGTGCTATAGCTCAGTGATTTAGTGCCTGCCTCACTCCACTCCTAGTATCATCATCATCATCATCATCATCACCTGTGCAAGTTCATTAAATGAAAGAATCAAATGAGTCCAGGCTTAAAATATCATCACTTGGCCAGATGTGGAGGTACACCCTTGTAATTCCAGCACTTGGGAAGTGGAGGCAGAAGGACTGAGGTGAGTTCAAAGCCAGCCTGGGCTACATAAGCAAGTACAAGGCCAACTTGAACTACAGTGTGAGAGACCCTGTCTCAATAAAGAAAAACAAAAAAATCACTTCTAAGCTAGGCACAGTACTGCACACCCATCAGCAGTTATGCCAGAGACTGGCCCAGAGTACAAGGCCAGTCTGGGGAACACAGCAAGACCCTATGTCAGGAAAACAAAAATCACCTCTAGAATTACCAGTCATTAAAGTCCTTATCACCTCAGAATAAAATAGCCAAACTAGGAAATATTGTCAACACAAGCCAATTCTATGTAGGAAAACTTCCAGAGTAAAGTAACTAACTATAGTCACTAAAAGAGCCAACACATTTTCAAATAAAACACATTAAATTTCACAAACCAAAAATTATTTTCTACCATTCACAATCATTTTCCAACAAAAAATCATACAGGAGAAATGAATTTAGTTTCCCTATAAAGAGTTACAAAAAAGCTTCTGTAATCTCCGCAATGGTAAATATTACTTTTAAGTAAAGAATAAATTAGTCTGTTGGGAGGGGAAAAAAAAGGAGAGAGAGAGAGAAAGCATTCAGCTTTTCCCCTACATTCATTCCAACTCCAATTAAGCAGGAGTCCTGGTACTCACCAAAGTACAGGGTTGGGAACTGACTCTGGAAAGTCCGGGTAGAAGGAAGAGACACAAACCCCAGCAAAAGGCAATGACCCCAGCACATAAAAGCTAACGAGTAAAGTCCACGAACACAGTAAACTCTGCGACCACTTGATGACAACGGTAAGCTTCAGATTGGTGGCTCTTAGCATAAGCAAACGGCAGTACTGTACTAAGACTTTTTTGAACACAGGTCTCAAGCAGCCCACAAGTTACTTATGCGGTGACCTGAATGGAGAGGGGGAGGGTTCTGTTACAAAGCTCCTGGAGACAGACCTGGCCAAACACATCAATAGCGCTAAGCCCAGCATGCTAGGAACGCTGCCTGGAAGAGCTTAACTACAGGAAACACCCCGAAGATATTTACCTTGGGAGTGTTTAAAATAGTAAAAAATGGAAAACTAGATATCCAGCACTATAGCAGGGCACTGGGTAAATAAACATGCTACCTAATAGGGGGAAAACAAAGTACCAGTTAAACACACTAGCTCTGAAATCGCATACAGTTGTCCCTTGTCCCTTGGTATTTGGAGAGAATTTCAAGACCCATCCCCCTCCTAAAATCTGTAATTTCCGTAAAATGACTCAAATGACGTGGTTTTTGCCTATAATCTACACTCATCTCCCACATACTTTAAATTACCTCCAGATAAGTTATGATATCTATGTAAATGCTACGGAAATAGTTGTTACCCATTCTGTTTAGGGAGAAAGTATGTGTTCTAAATTTATACAGACTGTGACAATTTCAAGCTTTTAAGTCTGATTTGGTTATGTTTGTACTCCCAAATACCCGTACGAGGAAAAAAACCCATACTCTCAAATGTTAACACAGCTGGTTATCTCAGCAGTAAGAACACACATATCTTTCTTCTTTTAAAAATGTTCTTATCATAAATTTACATGTCATCTAAAACCATTTTTCCTTTGGCAGTGCTAGGGGTAAAAACCAGGCCCTCGCACATATTAGGCAAGTGTGACACTTCTGAGCTACACCTCCAGTTCTGTCTCTAATAATTTTCAACAGTAACATTTATAAATATATAATCGTCCATCAGTCCTGATGATTTAGGAATCAAAGTAAGGCTTCCTTAAATTTTAATTCCATTCATTTCTTCACTATTTGTGACAATAAATAGGGAAGAAACAACTTTTAAAAAGCCGGGGGGGGGGGGGAGTAGCTCAGCGGTGTAAGCCCCTGTCTGGCAAGCGTGAGGTCGTGAGTTCGATCTCCAGCACCAAAAAAAAAAAGTCTTTTTTGATCAACCCAGCAAAAAGCAGAGAGAAAGCAGAACCACCCTCCAACCTGCCTTGTTGCTGGGAAAGGTCACCCCTGACTGGCAGTGATCTGCACTGAATGGGCTGGGTGCAGCCTGGGTTTTGCAAGAGGCCAGACAGGAGATGAGGGAGGAACTGTAGCAGCTTCTCCAGATGAAGCACTGCACAGCGTGCTGCAAACACACCTGGGCTCCTCCAGCAGACGATAAGGGCGACAGAGCCCAGAGCAGCCCACAATGGCATGGGAGAAGCCCCAAGTGAACAGATGGCAGCCAGCTGCTGATTCCTGGACCCCTCTGTTCTTTATTAAGTGCACAGGGCAGCCGGGCTCCACACCACCCCACCTGGCAAGATCACCGCTGGACTGAGACCGCACTCCGGCAAGGGAGAAGTCCAATGGTTAGGAAATAAGAACAAGGACAGGCAAACTGAGCCCATGGCTAGACACCGCTAACTCAGCTGAGAGGGACCAGCGGGTATGGGAGGCAGGCTGGCAAGCGAGGATATACAAAGGCACAGAGCAGAAAGAGCTCAGAAGAGCGGACAGCCTCCCAAAGGACCAGGGAAGGCTGCACTTGCTGGCTACAAGGTTTTATTAGATAGAGAGGAAGAAAGTTAACCCATCAGGAGGCAGGCACACGGGGCCTTTCCCGGCTTCTCCCCTCCAGAGCACATGTACTCTACGGTACACCACGTGACTGTCCCTGCAGTTCTCAACTAGTTTTACTCCAGTTTTAAACTGATTTTATCCTACTTTTAAACTAGAATCTTTGGGCTGAAGAAGGGTTCTCTACTCCCAAACAGTATTTCCTAAATAGCTTCCTATTTTATCTAACATTCGCACTGAAGGTTCCCCAACACGCCACCTGTGACCCAGAACAAAAGAGCAGGCCTCCCCTCATTGTGCCCCTCCCCACCCACCCAGGCCTGCTCTGCAGGACACACACTGGTCCTCTGCTGTGGACAGCAGGAAGTCACCTTGGTGAAGAAAGGCTCACTGATACAAAGTTAGAGAGGGGATGGATAGGTGAGACTCTAGGTTCTGCCCAGGCATCCAGCTATATTTTAAAATACCCTGCCACATTTGAGACATTTGAAAGCCATTAAGGCCAAGGATAACGAACAATGATCACTGCAGATTACCTGTAACTAGCAGCAGTGAAAAGCTGTGCTGATTCAAAAACCCTGTGTCAACCCACGCACACTGGCTGTGAGTAGAAACTGTCCTTTCTCCTCCATAACAAAGCAGTGAGGACAGAGAGGAGAGATCTTCAAAGAGAAACACGAGAATCAAGGCAGACAACAAACGCGGTGTCAAGGCCTCCGGTGCCTCCCAGAGGCTGCATGGAGTCTGAGAGCAGTCTTCCCCGCCTTCCACACCCTCCCCAGCTTCCAGGAGGCCACTCTCCTGGTTTCCTCATGGTCGCTGAGCCCTCCTCTCACTCTCCTGCAAATGCCGGTGTTCACCCCAGTTCTAGCTGGGGTATCAACTCATGGAGGACATATTTCTCATGGCTTCATGCCAAGGTTATGAAGAAATGTGGTTGAAAAATACAATGAATTTTAAAACTTAGGTTTAAAATTAAAGACACATTGTCATGACTGTCCCTCAAATTACCCTCCCTCACTTCAAACACACTTACCCATCATCCTTGCCACTTTCTGATGCGGTTCTGGGTGTCCTCCTGGAAGAGCACCTTTACTTAACACATTCACGGCTGCCTCCCTGTCCTCAGTCCACTGAAGGCATTATTTTTCATGGTCATTTCGACTCTGGGGAACAGCCGAAGGCACGGGTGACAGATAGTGAGTGAGATGGATGAGGACACAGCTGCATGTCTTCACGCCCCTGCCTCCTCACTGCAGAGCACTCAGTGCAGCACTCCCGTGTTTTTAATCATGCCTCATAAAGACACTCATAAAAGTGGGGTTTCAGAATAGTTTCAGAAGTGGCAAGAACAACAGGATAAACATGTTCAAAGCCGGGGTGTCTTCTGAGGGAGATTCACAGTTATGTGTCTTTTATTGTGGTTTGTTTGGGTTTTGGGGTTTTTTTATGGTACTGGGGATTGAACCCACAATCTTGCACTTGTCAGGCAGGTGCTTATGCCACTGAGTTAAATCCCCTACTCTTTTATTGTGTTTTTTTAAGGTCTATTGTTATTTCTTTTAGCTTTTTGAAGCAGGGTCTTACTGTGTAGTTCAGGCTGATGTTGAACTCATTTTGCAGCCCAAGTTGGCCTCCAAATCACAGCACTCCTCCTGCTTCAGCCTCCCGAGTGCTGGAATTACAGGTGTGCACTACCACTCCCAGCTGGAATTGTTGTTGTGGTTGTTGTTGATACCAGGGATCGAACTCACAACCTTGCGCTTGCCAAGTAGACCCTTACGCCGCTGTGCTATATCCCTGGCCCAATAACTTTTACTTTAAGCACTCTCTATATTTTCTGATCACCGTTTGTATGTCTCCTCCTTTCCTGATCCAAAGCCTACCTACGGGAGCTTTCCACTTACACGACCCAATGGTATCTGGAACCAACAGGTATCTTAACCCAAACTACCAAATCAACTCCTCTTTCTGCCAAGAGGCACAGCCATCTACTAGTGACCTTTCACCAACTAAGAGTACTGTGGGTTTCACTCTTCAGAGACCCCTAGAAACACTTTCCCTGCAGGCCCACTGACGCAGCCTCCATCTTGTACCTGCTCCTGTGCACTCAGCTCCTGTCAGTCAGTGCCTTGCACCAAGAAAGGGCTTGGCAATAATCTCTGGGCAGGAACACAGCTCAGGGGCACAATGCCTGCCTGGCAAGTGCAAGGCTCTGAGTTTAATTCCCGGTACCAAAAAAAATAATAACAACAATAATAATCATGTCAAGCTTTATTGCCTACTTTTTATGAGAATGGCTCTGTTCTAAGAGCTACACACATATACACTGTAATGTATGCTCTTTATAACCTCTTCACTTTTAAGTGGGGAAATTAAGGTATAAGTCAGGTAGCATACTTGCCTGAGATCATAGTGTTAAGCGAACCTGGATTCAAAACAAGGTGGCCTCCAGAGCCTACTCATTCACCATTAAGCTCTATCACTGCCTAATAAAGATAATGAATTTGAGCAAAGAATCAACCCCATCAAATGAGAGAAAGAATGAAAAGCACCTATAGAATTCTGCAATCAAAGCATCAACAGGAAGGTAAATGAAATCCTTTTGCTAGAGTGAAAGAGGCAGAAACCACATCACAAAGACTAGGGAGTGAGAAAACAGCACACTAAATAGCTACTACTGCTTAAAATATGCCAACATGTTTTTTAATTTTCTACTCTGCTAGGTAGATATTACTATCCCTATTTATTTATTTACTTATTTTAGTTTTTTGAGACAGACTTACTATGTAATTCAGGCTTAAAACTATGTAGCCCAGGTTGGCCTTGAATTCATGGCAAGTCTCCTGCCTCAACCTCCCAAGTGCTGGGATTACAGGCATGTACCCAAGTACTATCCCGATTTTAAAGAAGAAACAGAGTCAAAGAGGTTAAGTGATATGGGCAGCACACTGCAAACCAATGACAGACTTGGATTCTGGCCTAATCCATTTGACCCCAACACATGCAGGATTCACTTCAAACTCTTAAGTTGAAAAAGCAAACCAATTTCACATGCCATGGATACACAATGTGGTATTTTAGTCATTAACTTCAGTAAAAAGAACAAGTTGAATTTCTTTGAAAATAAACATTTTAACTTATTTTTCATCAAGGGAATTCCTATCTCAGCATTCTTCTATCTGACCACAAAACAAGAGTAAAATCTTGTTTCTTCTTGTTTCTTAATCTGATACAACTCCTAGAGAAGAACTTTTACAATAACTCAAATTTTAATTGTTGCAAAAAGAATCTACAAAAGAAAACAAAGTTGAAACCCTGTTGTTAAACATGCAGTTTAGACAACACTAAGACTCTTACAAAGACAAAAAAGAACACAGCCTGGCATAAATACATGTCTGGGGGACAGGGATTTAGCTCAGCCGCACTTGCCTGGCAAGCACAAAGTCGTGAGTTCAATCTCCGGTACCAAAAAATTACATAACATAAAAATAATTACATGTCTGTAACGACTTATTCCCACAATTCATACCTTGGCTATATTTCCACTTACAATTAATGAATATATTGTTCCACTTTCAAAGTCATGAATCATAGTACCTTCCAATATAGCCCTCCTCTTTTTAAAAACTAAATTCACTACTGTTCCAAGACTAAAAATAATTCTGTCTTTGGGGTGTTTTTGTTTTGTTTTATTGTTGTTTGGTACTGGGAATTGAACTCATAACTTTGAGCTTGCCAGGCAGGCACTTATGCCCCTGAGCTAAATCCCTAGCCCCATCTTTTTGGTGTTTTTAAACTAACTATCTGGTCATCTTTTTAAAAAATTAGTCATTTATTAAAATTTAATAATTTGAGGGACTGGGAATTTAGCTCAGTGGCATAAGTGCCTGCCTGGCAAACTAACTCCAAGTTGTGAGTTGAATCCCCGGCACCAAAAAAGAACAACAAAACAAAACAAAAAAAAAATGTAATAATTTGGGACATAACAGATACTTAACAAAATAAGTCATGAGCAATGCCAAGATTAACGCTTAGTCTCAACTAGAAATCTTATTGTAATGTCAAAAGTCAGTATAAATAATGGGAAATGTTTTAAAAACAGTGCTTGTAACCAAAGGCACCAAAACCCAACTACTAAATGACAATGCTTCACTATGTTGTGGGCACCCCAGAATTACGCTTAAACATACCATTATACACAGCTTGCCAGGCAGGCACTTATGGCCTTGAGCTAAATCCCTGACCCCATCTCTTTGGTGTTTTTAAACTATCTGGTCATCTTTTAAAAAGACCCCAAATTTAATTTCCCAACTGTTCCCTGAAGTGCTACAGATCTCTTGTCAAATTTATTTGCTTTCTACCCAGGGAATGTAACTTAAGGATTTCCAATTTTATTAAAATAAAACGCACATGAACATGCACTTTGCTAAAAAGTCATTCTTTGCTCTGTTTCTTTTTTATTTTAACTAGAATGTAAGGATATAAGAAATGTACCCTTTTCCATGGTAATGAGATTTCTCGGCCTGTTAGTACTGATAAGACAAGCCCTAGACATGTCCTCTCTAGGTTATGATATGCTACACTGAGTTCCCTGGTGAGACCATTCCTCTTCAGATGCTTCTCTATAAAGGGAAAGAGAAGCATTAAACAGTGAATGGTGCGTTCCCAGGATGTTTTAAAAAGGCTAAGACTGAAGTCAGAGAGGTCCTGAGACTAACTGTAAGGTCCCAGAGCAGTGACATGGCATCTTGTTTAAAAGGCTTCAAAGGTTCTTCAATCATACTCAGTAAAACACTTCTGTTGAAGTAGACTCGATATTGTGAAGAACAGCCAGAAGACTAAAGGGCTTTCATTTATCACTCGCCCATAGCATTAGCTGCTAGGACCACACCTGAGCGCAGCTCCTGCAAACTAAGCATGTGCCCCAGAACAACTTGCAGACCCCAAGTTTAATTTCCCAATTGTTCACTGCATGACGAGCAGTATCCTTTCCGCCGATCTTAAAATAAGCCAAGCACTACTTTTATGTCACTCGCTGCTTATCAAATGCAGAACAATTCTTCCGAACCTGGAAATCCACCGGAAGCTCGGGTAACAGATGCTTCTCTGTCGTTAACATTTAACCTATGACCAGCTGCTACTGCCAACACTTCAGGTACCTAGCCTAGGTGCTCTTAACAAACTGGCCCTGAAATCTGATAGCCCAAATCCTCCTGGCCTTTCTAGATCCACCTGAAAGGCCGCTTCCTAACGAAAACGAAATCCTCCTGCAGACCCAAGTCATAACAAAACCTAACAGCTGGTATACTCCTGTGGTAATTCAGTCCTGCCACATTTTATAGACTATTACTCTAAGTTGCTCACAGGCACAAGATATATTTGGACTTAGCGCTCACTCTCCCTCCCTCCCTCCCCTTCACAAAGCAGCTGCACCTAGAGCCCCAAAAGAGAGTTAGCATTTGGTGACCTTAGTACCCACATGCCAGCTCGACAAATTTTCCTAGCACTTTTACTACAAAGTCAACACCAACCTCGTCGCTCTTAAGAGTAAATGCACCTGGAGTTGTGAAGTGACTGTTAGGTGCACAACAGGCCTATTTCTTTCTGGAATCCTTAGATGAACACGGGGAAGCAAGAGACTCTCCCTGTTAAAACAGATACCGCGTTCATACAAAATGGCACGCAGAAGCTGAGCAAGAGCGATGAGGTACCGAACGAGCAGACCAAGTTACCACGATTCATCACCAGCTTCCGAGCTGTTCTCCCCATTGTCTCCCAGGGCTCCTCACTTCTGAGGCGAAAGCTGCGACCCTGGAGGAGCCACAACGCTGCCAAAGAGGGCTCCAAGGATACTCGCCACGCCTCACCCAGAAGGCCGCCGGCCCAGCCGAGCTCTAACCTCGGCCGCCCTGACCACAGGCCCCTGGCCAGAGGTCCCACGGGAAGGCGTTGGGGGAGGCTGCACGACGGCAGCCCGCGCCTGGGTCTGCTGCGGATGCCCCGAAATCACAGGTCCCTGGGGTACCCACAAGTCGCCTTCCGCTTGGTTTTATTAAAACGTGCGTTAGGAGAAAAGCCCACCCCATCGCCGCCCTTGCCACGGCGGCGCCCTCCGGTCCGCTTCCGGCTCCTGCAGTCGGCCGCGTCTCCCTCCGGCCTCCTTTTCAAGCTGTCTGATTTGCAAACGGCGTTCTCAGTATCGCAGGCTCCCCCAAGTCCAAAATGGAAAAGGACCCACAAGCCCTCCGCGCCAGCCTCCGAGGACAGAGGCCCGGCTCCCTGCGTGCCGAGCGCCGCCGCCCGCCCAGCCCGGACCGCGCGGGACGAACCCGGGCGCGGTGACAGCGCGGCGGGCCGGACCCCCAGCCCGCGCCTCGGCCCAGCCCCTCCCCGGCTCACCCCGCGAGGCGGCAGCGGCTCCCCGCGCCCGGCCCGGCCGCCTCGCTGCTTTTCAGACGCCCGCGGCCGCGCTGCGCTCACTCGCGGCGGCCCGCGGCGGGCCCGGGGCCGCTCCACACCATCCTCCCCGCCGCGCCGGGGGCAGCGTCCGGCTCCACAGAGCCAGCCCAAGGTCCAGAGGCCGGCCCGGCTCCCCCTGCCGCAACGACACGGGCTCCGCGCTGACTCCCCGCAGCCGTGGCTTCCGGGTGAGAGGAAAAAAAAAAAACCACAAAAACCAAAAACGCCACGGCCAACGTTACCGTTGACCTCTGACACTGGCGTCCGACGGTGGCTCGGCCGGGACAAGATTCCTCAAACGAGGGATTGAGACCCCGCCCCTTAGTTTGGACACGTCAGGGCGTTTGTGCACGAAATCTGTGATGGGCGTTTGCAGGTCTGTGAGGGGGTAGAGTCCAGAGTCCGGTCCTCTGCGGGGGCGCGGGTGTCTTACGTGTGCCCTATTGTGTCAGTATGCATGTGTGCAAGAGTACATGTGGTGCACTGTGTTTGTGTGTGATGTGTGACAGGCATGCAAGTGTAGTGTGTGCCTGAGTGCGTGCATATGGGGGACGCACATGTATGTGAGTGCAGTGCGTGCGTGCTTGTTTCTGTGCATGTGTGACTCACGGCTAATATAAGGATAATCTTGCATGTACAATCGTTTTGTAAGACAATTGGCCTTATCCAGTACACATTAGAAAAGATAAACTACTCTGGGAGACTGAGGCAGGAGGATCGAAAGTTTGGGATAAACCTAGCCAATGTAGTGACTTGGCAAGATCCTGTCTCCAAAGAAAATTTAATTATTTTATTTTATTTTATATTTTCAGTAAGACGATCTTGCTATACAGTTCAGCAATATAGGCTAGCATTGAACTCACTAAATAGCCCAAGACTCACGGTGATCCTCCTGCTGCAGTCTCCCAAGTGCTAGGATTATAGGGGTATACCACCACATATAGTTTCAAAAAAAAATTTTTTTTAAGGGTTGAGGTGCTGCTCGTTCGGCAGCACATATACTAAAATTGAAACGATACACAGAAGATTAGCATGGCCTCTGCGCAAGAATGACACGTAAATTCGTGAAGCGTTCCATATTTTTCTCACATGTATGAATACCGAATAGTTTCCCTAGTGTAAGAAATGATATGAATACATAAAGGTATGTGGTAATCATGATTCCCCATTATATTGCTTTGAAGCCTTATAATGTTTTCACTCATTAATTGGAATGGTTTTATTCTGGGTTGTTTTCTGTGATGGTATGAACAGCTGTTTTGAAGAAAACAAGACATCATAATAGCTAGTGCTGATTTAATATCATCTTGTTTTGAAGTCCCATCAAACTGTTGGTCTTCTGTCTCCATTGATTTTATCATGTTGTATCTTACTGGATTTCATTATATATGATAGTATAAACAAAATTTTTTTTTTTGTATTTTTTTTTACCGGTACCAGGGATTGAACTCATGACTGCCTGCTTGCAAGGCAGGCGCTTACACCACTGAGCTAAATCCCCAGCCCCTAAACAAAATTTTTTATAGGCAAAGAGATAATATAGAAACCATTGTTCATTTTCTGTTGGCTGGTTCTAAATATCCTGTAATACTTTCATTCTCTTGAATGGTTGCACACTGTCTTGATGTGTTTGATGCTATAGTATACGAATTTATACTCAAATATTTCAAGGAAAAAGACACTATGGTAACTACTATTATGTCAGGTTATCTTGTGGTGAAACAGTACGTTGCTTAAACTGTTCTGTTCTGACCTGTGTTGTTATGTCTTTTTTTTATCTCAACCTCCCTTTTTTTAATTTATTTTATTATTTTTTTAATTAAGGGAAAAAATAAATTTTAAAAAAGCAGGATATATTATAGTAACTTTTTTGATTTCCTATTAACTTGATTTGAACCCCTGTATTGCTCTCACCATCTTGTTTTGACTGATTTTACTCTATTTTGTTTTGTTTGATAGTATCAAGTTTGAGAGTATAGGCAACTACTTTGAAGGCAATAAGATTCCCTATGATGCCCATTCTGGTTTGACTATTATCTTCTTTTGAAGTCCTGTAATGTCTCCAATGTTTCAGTTTTATTGGTTTTGTTCTGTACTGTTTTGTTCAATTTTATTATACCTGATGATATAGGCCATTCTTTTTAAGATAGCAAGAGGCCCTATGGTAACCATTGTTGATCACCTTGTATTCTGTTTTTACATCATGTACTATGTCCATCCTTTTGTTTTGACTGCTTTTGTTTTGTCACATTTGGTTTTATTCTCTTCAAAAAAAAGTAATAAGAACTGTGGGAGTAATAAAACCCAAAATGTATAATTGTTATTGTAAAAAAGAGAGGAAAAGAAAGTGCTCTAAAGGATATAACTGCATGTATATATAAGTGTGTAACCATATTACTGAGTTTTTGTTGGATCATTGAACAGAACTGTTTGCAGTCTCACTGTTGGAATGTCCACTTTACAAGCTTTAATTTTGTAATTTGAACAACTATTTCTAAGATGACAATATGTAATCTATTAACTAGTGATTTCTTACTGTTTGTTTTTTTGAAATTCTGTATTACTTGTACCCTTTTACTGTTTTGGGTTTACTTTCTCTTTAAATAAAATTAAAAAAAAAAAAAAAGGGTTGAGGTCATTGCTAGGTGTGATGGCACATGCCTGTAATCCCAGCACTTGGGAGGCTGAGGCAGGAGGATCACTATGAATTGGAGACCAGCCTGGGCTACATAAGTGAGTTCAAGGCCAGCCTGCACTACATGGATAGACCCTGTCTCATTAAAACAAAAAGCAAAAATATAAGAGGATGTCATTCAGTGTTAAGGCCCCACATTGAATCCCCAGTAGCAGAATGAGAATATATTATCCTAGAAGCAGCGATGGAGAACCTTTTTGAGTTTTCAGTGATAACAAACAGCCCGCTGAGGTACAAGTACAAATAGGTTCACCATCCTTGCTAGAAAAACACTTGAAGATGCAAACATGTGTCCAAATAGACTTACTGATGTTTATATTAGCATCATTTGGGGGCAAAAATAGATGTCCACACAGTTCAATGTAAGAAAAACAAAACACATACCCTTTGGTATAATCCTTTATAATCAAATACAGTGAACAGTGAAAATCAAACACAAGAATAGTGAAAATTCTTGAATAAAGCCCCCTCAACAATGAAGCCTGATCTCAGGCTGTAACATTGAGACAAAGCAAATTACAAAGCAATCCACTATACCCAAGCATGGTAGTGCCTGCCTGTAATCCCAGCATTCAGGAGACTGAGGCAGGAAGACCACAATGCCAGCTGGAGGTCAACCTGGACCACATAGCAAGACCCTGTCCAAAAGAAACAAACAAAAAACAATGATGGGCCGAATTTGCAAACAACATGAGAACAAGATGCATGAATTAAATGTTGAATATTAAGGGCACAAACTGGGCAGAGGCCAAGGGAACTTTAAAATAAGCAAAGTGCTCTTTTTCTTAAGAGCAATGTGTGGTTACTACTGGGCTATGTTTTAGACATGCACCTATATGTTTTGTATCTATGAAAGATTTAACAACAAAAAATACTGCCACTCCCTATTGAACTAGAAAGTTGCCTGTGTATAGAAGATGGCCTACCACATTAGGCAGAGGCAGTACTAAGTGTCTTCATTTTTATTTTTATTTCTGAAAAACAATTCCTTAATGTAGTATTTTATTCCTACAGTACCACAGTTCACAGAACAATGTACCTGATGTAGCGAAAAGAAGAAACTTCAGCACACAAAGGCCTCAGGCAGGCGCGAGAGCGAGGACAGTCCCCAGCGAGAAGGGCTTCTTACCCCAGTCGTGATGCCTGTCCTGCCTGTGATCACTGTTCCCTCTGTGGCAGATTTTCACAGCTCCCCTACCGCATTTGGAGTGAGCATTGCAGAGTGACCCAGAGCTTACTTTCCTGCTGAGGACGTAGCCCTTCATGCTGGTTTTTTTTGTGTGGGGGAGGGGGGAGGGAGGTGTTTGTTTTTGTCTTTTTGAGACAGGGTTTCACTATTCAGTCCAGGCTCACTTTATAACCCAGGCTGGCCTCAAATCTCAGGTATTTCAAAGCCATGTCTCCAGTAATATTCTGCTGTGTCTTCTTACACACCACCAACACACACCTTCATCCTGCTAGATGGGCGCCAAGCTTTCTAGAGCCCCCTCTACAAGAGCTCTCTTTGGTTCCGCCATCGGCCTCGTGTGACATAGCCTGTCATCCCAGAACTTGGAAGGCTAAGGCAGGAGGACTGCCATGAGTTTGAGGCCATCCTGGCTACAAAGGAGTTCAAGGCCAGCCTGGACTACACAGCAAGACCCTGTCTCAAACAAAACAAAAGAATCAATGCACCTGGAATAGCTCGGTTGGGGGTCTTTCACACAATCTGTGTGTCACATTCCTCAAAATATTCCCTTAATCTGTCATGATACTAGCCATTGAATCTGCAGCCTTTGATTGTAGTTACATCCCCAGCTCTTTGTATTTATTTTGAGACAGAGCTTTGCTAAGTTGCCCTGGCTTCACCCAAACTTGCCATCTTCCTGCCTCAGCCTCCTAGAGTGCTGGGATTCCAGGGGTGCACCACCATGCCTGACTCAACGGGCAACTTTCTAAACCACTCTGATTCCTGCTCACCAGCTCAGGCTGGGGGAGACTGGATGTGGCCAGACCTGGAGCTCAGGGTGGGATCAGTCACCCAGCATCTCAGCCCAGGTCCCATCTAAATGTCAGCATCAGGACGGAGGCTGAGCGTGGGGTTCAAACAGATCTTTTAACAAAGACACCTCTCAAGAATGTACAGTGAATTACTATGCAAAGCCACTCACCTCCCCGTAGAAAGCACCTGGCTGGAAGACAAAAAGCTTCTGTCCCCAGGATCATACCTTTCACCTCTAAGTGTGCAGTGCTCCCCTTCCAAGAAGTGGTGGCCAGTTGGGCGTGGTGGTGCACACCTGTCATCCCAGCACTCAGGAGGCTGAAGCAGGAGGCTTGCTGTGAGTTTCAGGCCAGCCTGGACCACAAGTGGTGAGTCCAAGTCAGCCTAAGTTACATAATGAGACATTGTCTCAAAACAAAAAAACTAAGCGCTGGCTGTGGCCTTGGAGCCAGAGAGAGCTGCTGGCTGTGGCCTTGGAGCCAGGGAGAGCTGCTGGCTGTGGCCTTGGAGCCGGGGAGAGCTGCAGTCAATGGTAGTCTCCGGGCGGTCACTTCCATGCACGTTTTCAGCTTGGCGACTGCGGATTAAATTTAAACTTGGACTGTGAAGGTGAAGGGTCGAGGCTCACTGTAACTAGAAGTTGTCATAAGTTAATTAAGATAAATTTTGTCCATTCTGGGCACACTGTCGTTCAAGCATTAAAAAACCCTGCTTTCCTGCTTATGCAATGAACTTTTTTCCTAAAGAGCTGTTAGTGAGTATCTGCTGCTTGGTGAAACATCAGACTTGGTACATATTTGTTGGCTCAGAGTTCGGTTCGTTTGGACACACACCTGTTATCCTGGCACCCTGGAGGCTGAGGCAGGATGATTGCCATGCGGTTAGAAGCCAGCCTGGCTACGCAGAACTTGTCTCCAAAACCCAATAATTATTTAGTCATTGGGTGAATGCAGAGACAAGGCACATTTCATAAAATAAGAAATACGAACTCCAACACAGAGAAAAGGGTGTCACGGGTAGTAACAAGGGCCTCACTAAGGATAAGCAGAGAGCTTCCGGGCAGGGAGGTGTGCAAGAGTAGAGAAGGGAAAGACAGATTTGGGGTCTGGGCCGGGCTGTGTGACCTTGTGTCCCTTGTCCCACAGGAGGCACAGTGACACCAGCTTTTTATTTATTTATTTATTTATTTATTTATTGTCTTTTTCCTTTTTATCGGTACCGGGGACCAAACTCAACAACTGCCTGCTTGCAAGGCAGGCGCTTATGCCGCTGAGCTAAATCCCCAGCCCCGAAACCAGCTCGCCCAGACTGGTGAAAGCCTGCCAGACCCACAGACCATAACGTGCTCTTGGGGTAAATTCCTGCTCATTCCACCAGGCACGGAGCTCGCCTAGGCAGCAGCTACAGGTTCTGCAGGGCCCGAGGCCTGGTCACAGCATGACACACACCCACTGAACAGCTGCTCCGAAGCTGTGGATTTAAGGTGGTTTGGGGCAGTTTGTCGCCTTCTCCCAATTCTTTCCGGACGCTGCTGAGACAGATGCTGCACCCCTGGTCTCCGAAGACTCCCAGAAGGCCTTGTCACTGAGGCTGCTTCTCGGAAGCAGGGCCAGCAAAACAGTTTTGAAAAGCGTAAATTGCTGAGCACGGCAGCAAACAGCAGGAGGATTGCAAGTGCCAGCCCAGCCTATGCCATTTAGCAAGATCCTGTCTTAAACATTTCAAAGAGAACTGGGATGTAGCTCAGTGCAAAGCCCTGGGTTCAATCTCCAATACCACAAGAAACAAATTTTTTTTTTTTTGTTATTTTAACTATTTTGAGCCCTTTGTTAACAGAGCTTGGTGGGTCCCTGACCCAAGAGAGAAACGGGCTCTATCTCTGTCTGTCACCGGAGGACTGGAGCTTCTTTGTACCCAGCCTTCCCTCCCACTCTGCTCTGAGACAGCTTTTACTACTTTATCTTAATGCTGCTGCTATGGTGTAATTTTTTCCTTTGATGAACTCCAAATTCCTTAGCATTGGTTTTGGGGGCCCTCTGAGTTGGCCTTAGCAAGGAGCCCCGTTAGACACTATGTAAGCACCAGTGTTAGACAGCTGGTGTCCTAAGTGGGGTTGATTGGAAGACTTCTATTTGTTTTTTTTAAATATAGCTAATTAAAAATAAGGCACAATTTGGGGGCTGGGGATTTAGCTCAGCAGCATAAGCACCTGCCTTGCAAGCAGGCAGTCATGAGTTCGATCCCCGGTACCAGAAAAAAGAAAAAGAAAAAAATATATATATATGGCACAATTCAAAAAGAAAAAGGATGACTTTGAAAAGGAATGAAAATGGCCAGGTGTTTAGCTCAGTGGTATAAATGCCTGCTTGGCAAACATTAGGTCATGAGTTCTATCTCCGGCACCAAAAAAAAAAAAAAAAGAAGAAGAAAAGAATGAAAATTCACTAGCTGGCTTTGGCTTGAAGGACGCTGAGGCCAGAGGACTGTTTGAGCCCATGAGTTCAAGACCAGCCTGAGTAAGAGTGAGAACTCATCCCCTAAAATAAAAGTATAAACTAATAGGGCCCGGGATTTAGCTCAGTGGCATAAGGGCCTGCCTGGTAAGCACAAGGTCGTGAGTTCAATCCCCAGTATTCAAGTGGAGTAGTAGTCATTTTATAAAAAGATCAGGTAGTAGAAAACTTTTAAAAACAATCTGCAATGGTGAATGTAATCATTATACACTGCAAATGTGCTAATAAAAATTTCTTAAAATTTAAAAATTAAAACAGTGTGGTTCCAGGCTCAGCAGTGTAAGCGTGAGCTTGGCAAGTGCAAGGCTGTGAGTTCGATCCCTGGCACCAAAAAAAAATGTAGTCCCTCAGAAAGTTAAATACAGAGGTACCATCTGACCCAGAAATGCCACTTCTAGAGACCTGCCCTGATTGAAAATTATGTCCAAGTGAAAACTTCTATGTGAACATTCCTAGCAACATCATAACAGCCAAAATGTGGAAACTACTGAAGTACTCATCATCTGATGAATGGAGAAACCAAATGTGGTAGGTCCATTCAATGGAATATTATTCAGCCACAAAAAGAATGAAGCATCAGTACACACTACAGAAGAACGCTGAAGACATGGTACTCTCTCTTCTTGCCCTCAGTGGTAACACCTTCTCTGAGACCAAGAGTGAATCGCCAGTCTCACTAACATCAAGAAATAATGCTGGACCAAGGGTGGTGGTACTTGTCTGTTATCCCAGCACTTGGGAGGCTGAGGCAGGAGGATTGCACTGAGTTTGAAGCAGTGCTGCTGATCTGTGTCATGCTCTGACAGAGGCTTGGGTGAGCTCTGAGCCCGGTGGAAGGAGCCGGCACAGGACCCTAATTTCTCCTTGGATAGCGTTTTATGGTTTGTGGATTTGGAGAAGCCACCTGAATGGCTGGTTCATGGCTGTCTAATTTCGGCATAAGCTATGAATGTCAGCTCTGGGTCTGGAGGATGGAATGGTCAGGTGCCCAGCAACCCAGGGAGAAGAAGGAGCAACCAAGTGAAGAGAAGTGGACACGGAAGAGACGTGGAGGGCCCTGTGGCCGGGTGAGGAGCCCGATTGGAAGCTGGTGCCGGGGGACAGGTACCAAGGAGGCAGAGAGGCCACCTGATGGAGAGTCTGTGGCCTTTCCAGAAGCAGACGGCGGGCAGCTGTCAACCAGAAGACAGCAAGCAGCAGCCTCACGGGTCAGTTCTATTAAAAATCAGACTTCTTCTATCCTCTCATGGTTTTCTGTTGTGTTTGTTTTGCAGTCCTAGGAACTGAATCTAGGCCTTTACACTGAGCTATATCCCCAACCCTTTTTCTGTTTAATTTTTAAAATTTTTGACACAGTCTCACTAGGATGTCCAGGCTGGTGTTGAACTTGACAGCCTCCTGCCTCAGCCTCCCGGCCTGATGACAGCACAGGTGTGTCCCACCACAGCTAAAATCTGACAGTGTTAAGCCAGGCACACATCCGTATGCCCAGGTACTCAGGAGGCCGAGGCTCAGAAGTTGGAGGCCAATTTGGGCAACACAGGAGCCTGTCTCAAAAAAGAGCAAAGAAAAACACTGTAGATGGAACTCAGTAGCAGGAAGTTTGCTAGCAGGAGCAAGGAGCAAAACAGGGAAGAGAAAAGAAAAAATTTACTGTTTTCTTTGAAAAATACCATGCTAAGTGAAAGAAGCCATGCACTACGTGATTGTATTTCTATGAAATGTCCAGAATGCACAAAGCTAGCACCACAGGAAGTAGATTAGTGGTCACCTGGGTGTGAGGTGTAAGAGAGAACAAGATTTCTCTTCTTTTGTTGAGACAGGGTCTCGCCGTGTAGTAGAGGCTGGCCTCAAATGCACAGCAATCCTCCTGCCTCAGCCTCCCACATTCTGGGATAACAGGTGTGCACCACCACACCCAGCACAGGATTTCTTCTGAGAGTGATGGAAGAGTTCAAAAATTAGATTGTAATGAGAGTTACATGACTTCATGATGTACTGAAAGCCATGTAATTACATTTCAACTGGGTAAACTATATGTACATGCTTACAGCTAAGCAAAACCATAGGAAAGCTAAGGCTTTACAAAAGAAAGAAAAATAAAACAAGAAACGGCATAAATTTTAGGTTCTAATCAAGTGGAAATCTCTAGGCAGTTAATTTTTATTTATTTACTTTTTTGGGGACAGGGTCTTGCTGTGTTGCCCAGGCTGGCCTTAAACTTCTGGGCTCAAGGGAAATCCCTGCATCAGCCCCCCAAGTAGCTAGGACTACAGACAACCACCACCTCAACCCTCAACAGTAAATTTTTTTTTGAGACAGGGTCTTGCTATATAGTTCAGGCTGGACTTGAACTCACTATATAACCCAGGCTCGCCTCGAACTCCTGGCAATCCTCCTGCCTCAGCCTGCCAAGTGCTATGATTACAGGTGTGTGGCACCACACTGGGTTAATCAGTTAATTTTTTAAGTGGTATAAAAGAATTAACTTTTCAAATGGTATAAAAAATGGAAATTGACAAAATGTTACAAGGCCTTACAGGATTTTATTGGAACCTGTGGTCCCACAACTAAGCCTCCTCAAACTTCTTAAGATGTAAAATCCCAAGTTTTAGAGAAATTTTAGAAAGAGAAAGGTTCCAGTGGACTGAGAGCATCAGACATTGAAACACTCACTCTTCATGGGAAGGCAGCAGTTCTTCTTCCCGTAGTGGCAAATTTGCTTTCACACTGAGATGGTTTCAAAATTTCAAAATAATTAAGCGACTTCTTTATTTAAAACAGTATCAGCTGGGTGTGGTGGAACACTGCTAGTAATTCAGTACGCTGGAAGGCTGAGGCAGGAGGATCACAAGTCCAAGCCCAGCCTGGGGAATCTAGTGTCTTAGTGAGACTCTTTAGAAAAAAAAATTTTTTTAAAGGGCTGAGGATGTAGCTCAGTGCAAAGTCTGGTACCACAATCCCTCGTACCAGAAACAGGAAGCAAGGAAAGGAAAGAGACAGAGAGAACTGAGGTAGGGAAGGGGAAGAGGGAGGAAGGGAAGAAAGAAGAAAGGAGGAAAGGGAAGGAGAGAAGGAGAAAGTAAAAACAAAATCCGTTGCCAGGCAGGGTGGTGCACGCCTGTAATCCCAGCACTTGGGAGGCTGAGGCAGGAGGATCGTCATGAGTTTGAGGCCAGCCTGGGCTACACAGTGAGACACTGTTTCAAGAAAACCCTAAAAATAAAATAATAAAATAAAATCCTGGCAGTAATGGAGGAGGAAAAAGCCATGAAGGCCAGCTCTGCTAAGCCAGTCCCCCAAGGCCCTCCCACAGTCGCTGACAAATGCAGGAATGTGACAGCCCCTGTGAGAAGAAGCTGCGTGCACTGGATACCTGGCATCCCTGCTAGGAGCCCACTCAGGAACCCCTGGGGCACAGACTGCTGTCTGGGGCATGGTATTGAGATATTACTATGGAGGAAAGAAGGACTGGAGTAGGGTTAAAAGCTGAACGATTTATTTTTTAAAAATGCATACTCTGGTGTTTTCTCCCTCACCCAAGTACATAATGGGCAAGCATATAACGTCTGTGTGGAAATTTCTGCCCTTGCTATGCAAAATGTAATCATGAATAACACGAACATTTTTGGCCATCTGTATGTGCAAAATTCAAGGTTTAATCTGAGTGTGATGATACACACCTGCAACCCAGCACTCCAGGAAGCTGAGGCAGGAGGATTGTAAGTTTGAGCCCAACTTGGGTAAGTCAGCAATTTAGCAACACTCTGTCTCATGACATAAAAGTAAACAAAAATAAAAAGTGCTGGGGACATAGCTCAACGCAAAGGCTTTGGGTTCAATCTCTAGCACCACAAAAACAAAACCAAATCGAGGCTTAGAATTACCTAAACCAATTCCAATATAAATTTGAAATAACATCAACTCCTAGACAACAATGGTGAATTGATGCCCTAATTAAGGGAACGTTAGATGCATCAGTACCCATTTATGCACCCTGAGGTGCCCCTGTGGACAGTGAGGAAGAGGGACAGAGTGTGGCAGTTCTCACAAGACTTCCGGGAAGTCAACCCAGCACCCCCTGCAGTGTGTGTCCGGAAGCAATTCTGGTCCTCTGCCAGGGACCATTGCCCGTCTCAGGGCCAGGGGTCATGGGTGATGATTTGCATTTACCTGGATGGGTCTGTAACACACCTGTACGGTCTTTACTGAAAGCTGCTTGAACTCTCTTGCCTACTGTCACAAATCTGGTAAAGTGGGACCTAGTGTACCACAGTCTGCCAGATTGATGATACGATTATCTGTGAAACAAAGAGAAAAGCTAAAAAGCAACTTTTGGGATATGACCTTACTAAGGTCATAACTCGTATCACTGATCAGGGATGCTCTGTGGGCTACAAAAATTCATAGCTGTCTCAGTTACTTTTCTCTCGTTGCAGAGATAAAATATTCAACACTCAAAATTAAGGAAGGAAAGGCTTATTTAGCTCATAGTTCATGGAAATTTCAGTCCATAATCAGCTGGTTCCAAGGCAGAGGGCAGAGCTCATGGTGGCCGAAAACGGAAAAAGCAACAAGAACAGAAGGAGAGGAGCATGGAGAAAAGACTCTGCCTCTTACATTGTATGTAGGCCATACTCACTTGGGTGTAACACTCACACCCATAAACCCAGCTTTGGACCATGACTCAATCACAAACTCTAGAAGCCTGCTTCCGTGTCTGCAGGAGGCTCTGGGGGACATCCAGACTGAAACCACAACAATAGCCCACACTGACTGTAATTTGGGGAAATTACATTTAATGTAGGGGATGGAGTGACCTGTGCCAGGCCACATGCAGAGCAGTAGGAATAAGAAACAAATTGTTAGCCAGGTGTGGTGCACATGTGTGTAATCCCAGCACTCGGGAGGCTGAGGCAGGAAGATTGTTGTGAGTCTGAGACCAGTCAGGGTGACAAAGGGAGCTCAAGGCCAGGCTGAACTGCATAGTTCAAGAAAAAGAAGGAGGAGGAAGAGGAAGAGGAGGGAGAAAAAGAAGAGGAGGAGGAAAAGAGGAAGAGGAAGAAGAAGAAAATAAAAGAAAAAAATACATTGTTATTACTTCCCAGTCTTTGGACTAAAAATGAGACTCAATGTCTAACAGGGTTATTTGACTATAAATTATATTATATTCTTCATTTAGGAATACCATTGGGCTCAACCCACAAAATCATCCTGAGGAAAAAACCATCTTTATTTTCCAGACAGGAAATTATTTTCCCAGGCTGGTCTTGATCTCATGGTTTCAAGATATCCTTCTGCTTCAGCCTCCCAAGTAGCTGGGACTGCTGGTGGCAGATGCCCGTAAACCAGCACTCAGGAGGCTGAGCCAGGAGGATTACTGTGAGTTGAAGACCAGCCTGGGCTACATAATGAGTTTAAGGTCAGGCTGGATCACACAGTGAGACCCTATCTCAAAAATAAGTAACAGAAAGCTTATCTGCTGCTGGTCCCACATGTCATAATGTTGTGTGTCAGACGGACTACTGTCCCACTGTTGCGAGCAGAGCGCCATAAGATGGTGAATGGGCAGTCGAGTCACTCGAGCCACTAAGGAACAGAATGGGGTGAATTTGGCGGCCTGCTTTCCTGAGGACAAACAGTCCCACGTTCAGGGTAAATGGTTATGAGAAGCCCCAAGGCATGTGCTTAGCTCTACAATGTCCCCAGCTGCTTCTGAGTGTGGAAGGCGCCTAGATCACAGGTCGCTGTGCTCATCAGTGGATACATCCATGGACAAGTTTGCTGTGTGATCTGATGGCACAGCCTGCACGGTGCCTCAGGCAGCCCTGGCCGGGTCCCAACAAGAGGGCTCAGGGGAACACCAAGCGTGCGGGTCACTGTCCAGCGTCTCGGTGCTGAGGAACGGCATACAGCCACAGGATGTCCGCAGTTCAGCCAGCCCCAGATGGAAACTACCGAGAAGTCAGTCGCATCTGAATGGAGCATGGACACCCTTTCCCATCACGCTGCTCTACACACCGAAGGTTAACAGCTATTTGCGTTGTAGCAGGTATGAGTCATCCAGAGATGACTGAAGGCACACAGGGCCCTGCACACAGGTGCTATGCAAACATGACGCATCTGATGCCAGGAACTTGGGTGCCCGTGGATTGTGGGACCTGTTGAGGGTCCCGGAATTAATTTCCTATGGCTGCTAACCACTGCATTGATGGAAAAGGTCCCCCAGTGTTAACAGCCTTCCTCCCTTCTTTTTCTTTTTTTTCTTATGATACTGGCTCTCACTATGTTGTTCAGGTTGGCCTTGGACTCAAAGTGACCCTCATGCCTCAGGCTCTTGAGTGCTGGGATTACAGGCATGCCCCACCACACCTGGTTTAGTCTTTCTCGGTAAGATTCTATTGGAGAAAAGAACAAAAAAAAATTTGCCTGGAGCAACTGGAGGCCACTGTCAAATGGGCCTTCACAATTATAAAGTGGACACAGGACAATGTGGCCATGCCCAGCAATGGGAACAGCTCAGGCATGACTAGAGACGGGGTCAAGTGTCCCCCAAATCCCATGCTCCAGGGCATGAGAGCCTCATGGCAGAGACTCAGCTGTGACCAGGGACGATCTCCCAGGGCAGTGGGTCTGTCCTGGCACTCAGAACCTATTAAAATGCTTATAGCAATGTTGGCACAAAACTAAATGCAAGCCCAGTGCTGCCCATGGGGCTGGGTGCTTCCTGGAGGGACCCAGGTGTGGTGTGGGTCCAGTCACATTCCTGAGAACTAAGATGTACTGAAACAGGCATCCTGTTTATTGGGCTATGGGATGTGGCTACACCCTCAAAAGCTCTGAACCCCAGAATAACAGAGCCAAGGCCCATAACTGGTGCGCCCATGAAAAACACCATACGATATATGGGCAAGGGAGGTTTTTGCTGGAAGGGAACCAAATAATCAATGATAGATTTCTGTTGTTGTTGCACTATTAGGGATTGAACCAGAGCCTCCACTTCTAAGCTACATTCCCAGCCCTGCTGCTGGTCCCACATGTCATAATGTTGTGTGTCAGAGGGGGTATTAAATTGCATTTTCTGAGAGGGGGTATTAAATTGCCCAGGCTGGGCTCAAACTGGAGATCCTCCTGCCTCAGCCTGCCTGAGTGCTGGAATCACAGGAGTATACCACCTCACCTGCCTCTCACTGGTTTTTTATTACGGGAACCCACACTTATCCTCTGGCAGTGAAACCAATGCTCAAGAGTGGGATTCAGTAGCAGAAATTTAAACGGGACACCTTCATTGCACACAGCTCATTATTCTTTAAAGGGGTCAGGTTCCAGCCCACTAAGGTTCCCTCCTCTGACACCACACGGCTGGCCAGCCGGCCTGAGTGTGCCTCACAAGCATCAGCTCCCCACGATACCCCTGCCTATGACCTGCAGGTAGCAGCAGGTGGCAGGAAACATACAGTGGCTGGGCCTTGGGGACTTTGCCACAGGAATCTGTTTCCCTTTAACTTCAATAAGTAGATGTTGGGGAGCTCCCCCACCACCTTAGTTACTTTTTTCATTGCTGAGACAAAATACCTGACACCCAAAGTTAAAGGAGGAAAGGGTTATTTAGCTCACAGTTTGTGGAGATTTCAGTCCATAGTTGGCTGGCACCAAAGTACCTGGCATGGCAGACGGGCATCTCGGAGGAGAAACAGTCCCTGGCAGGCAGGCAGGCAGGCAGGCCAGAGCACATTAGTTTTCTTTTATACCCAAGGGTGGTGTACATGCATACCCTTAATCTCAGCTGGAAGTATGCCAAACAAATCAGTGGACTGATTTAGTAATCACACATCCTTGGTCCCAGCACCACATGTTCTAGATTCTGTCACCTCTGAAAAATCCCCATCTGTGACTACATGAGGCCTTGGAGGGACATCTAACACCCTTCTTGCTTCCATCTTTCCCTATGGTGGGGAGCCTTCACATTGAGCTACAACCTCAGCCCTTTTAAAATTTTTTTTTAAAACAAGGTCTTGCTAAACAAGGTCTAATGGCCCAGGCTGAGCTCCAACTTGCAATCCTCCTGCCTCAGCTTCCCAGAGTGCTGGAATTACAGCCCGCATCACACCACATCCAGCTAAGAAGTACTTAATTTTTTTAATAAAGCCAGTATCAGTTTTCGTTGGTTGCCATTGGCTTTAAACAAGTCTGCCTTACTATCCTTCAGATGTAGAGGCTAGTTGGGCAGCTCGGGAGGCAGTGGACTACATCCGGGGATGCTTCCCGACCCGCCAGGACTCCAGCTCCTTGGCCTATAGCTGGTGGGGCCAGCTTTTTCTCTTTTGTCTCCCTCTCGGCTTGGAGGCTCCACGTGATCTCCCGTGGAGCCCACAGGCCTGTAGCATCCTCCACCCTGCACCCACCCTCTGCTGCCCCCCATCCCGCCATTCCTGCGGTGTGACATACCTGCCATCACCTGTGACATGTGTTGTTTTGTCACTTAGCCACCCACCCTTTGATAGGTTTTTCCTCACGTAGGAGCTGCCGCTGGTGCTGGACAGGGCCCCTGTGTTAATTTGGCAAACCCACAAATCAAAACTTCCGTGCTTTGGGCTGGTGTAGAGGCTCCTCCTATGAGCTGTCAGGGTGTCATTCTGCCCTTCCTTTGGCTCCGCCTCTGGGAGGTCCCAGATAGAAAGGCCCTAATTGTTCCTGCAGCTTATGAAGGCTGCGGTCTCCTCAGCATCCCTCCCGTGCCCTCAATAAAGGCCCATATACCTTCCTCCTGCTCTCTCTCTTCTCTCTCACATAGCGGAAAAAACCAAACACCCTTGAAATTCATCCACGCCTTTGTGAGTCAGGAGGCGTCTTAGCTGGTCGCAACTGCTCCTTTATGCAGATGCACCAGAAGGCCACACAGAACTTTTCTACTTTGGAGTCACTCAAAATAAGAGGTGCTGGCTGGGTGTGGGGGTGCTTGCCTGTCATCCCAGCACTTGGGAGGCTGAAGCTGTGTCACAAACAAAACAAAACACACATAACAGATTTGACTTGGTGGCAGCTGCCTGTCATTCCAGCACTTTGGAAGATTGAAACAGGAGGACCGCAAGTTCAAAAAGAGTCTGGAAACTCAGTGATTTAGCAAGTAAAAGTAAAAATTCAAAGAACAGCTGGGACGTGGCTCAGTGGGAAGGCTCTAGGTTCCACCCCCAGCTTCCCCAACACACAGCAGAGGTGCTAGCAACCTTTGGGTACCCCATGGGATGGGACTGGACGGACGGGGTGGATGGCGAGCTCACAGAGGCTTTGATTTGCGTCTCCTAACCTCCTGACCTCTTTGCCTGGGTGAAAGGCTGTGTGGATTCTCTTTTGGAGCAATGGTAGCTCAAGCCCCTTGTCAATGGCTATGAAGCATGTTGTCGTGTTGTTGAGTTGTAGGAACACTTTATATATTTTGCTTGCTGAACTCCCTCCACCCCCCAATTCAGTACTTGGGGTTGAGGCCAGGGCCTTCACACTGAGCTGCATCGCCAACCTTTTTATTTTGTTTGTGTTTTACTTTGCTCTCATTGCTGGGACAAAATACCTGACACCCAAAATGAAGGAAGGAAAGGTTTATTTACCTCACAGTTTGTGGCAGTTTCAGTCTGCAATCAGCTGGCTCAAAGGCAGGGTGGTGTGGCACCAGGGCAACAGTTCAAGGGGGCAGAAGACAGCAAAGGAGCAAGAGCAAAAGTGAGGGAGAGCAAGCTCTTCTCCTTCCTTATACTGGAAGCAGGCTCCCCGCCCTCCCAGGGCCCGTGTAGCACTCACAGTCTCCCTGCCCACCTCTTGCAGAGGACCAGGATGTTTACTAAGTGAGGCTCCTGGCCCCTGCTGAGTTAAAGGGCTAACCTTCTCAAGTTGAAACCATATATCAACCATTTGGTTTGGTTTTGTTGACACAGGGCCTCCCGATGTAGTTCAGGCTGGCTTCATGAACTCAAGCGAATCCTTTTGCCTCAGCCTCCTGAGTATGCCCCAACCCTTTTAAAGATTTTTCTGTTCAGTCACTAAACTGCAGGTGGGCAAACCAGGCCACCCATGCAATGAGGTGTTCATAATAAAAGCAAGAAGTAGGGCTGGGGATTTAGCTCAACGGCATAAGCACCTGCCTTGCAAGCTGGCGGTCGTGAGTTTGATCCCTGGTACTGATTTAAAAAAAAAAAAAAGAAGCCATAGACACTGATAACGTTTATGTCACTTCCACCAAGGTGGTGCATTATGGGTATAGGTGTTAGGGACATTGCTGGACATGATTTGGGGTGAATGTAAGTCATCAAATTTCTGGACTGGACACAATTTCTGGATGGTCCAGTCATCGCACATGTATTTTTATAAGAAATTGCTGGGCCTTTTTGAACTTTGCATCCCCGTCAGAGGCCTGTAAGGACTCCACTGTCTCTCTGTTCCCATTAGGCCGAAAGCCTCTTGTGCACTGTGCTCCCAGCACAGGTGCCACACCGGTGAGGCAGATGGCATGGGAAACACACATCCCAGACCACATGCTTGAGCTGCCCAGGGCACATGAGTCCCCCATCTGCCCGCCCTATAGCCCAACTACTCCTCAGGTGCCCACACTTTCTGGCTGTGTTCTTTTGATTTTGCCTAATAACCCTGGCTGCGACCCTCATACATACATCTAAGTGCTTCTTCTTGTCAGGGCATCGAGAACCTGACCGGGGTGAGCTAAAGGTTTCGCCTCACTAGGGTGACCTCCTTGGACCCCACCCCATGAAGGTATGATGAATGTATTTAGCGTCTATCCTCTCCTAAGACCTGTGGACTTCCCCAAGTCACAAGAAGCCCTCTTTATGCCACACTGATGATGTATTTACCAGTCGCTTTCCTGTGGCTGAGACACAATACCCAATGGCCACAACATGAAGGAGTTTATTCTGGTGCCTTGGTAGAGGTCTCAGGCTGCAGTCAGGGCCCCAAGGCAGGGCAGAGAGCCGCTCCCTGCACCAAGTACAGAAAGCAGTGTGAAGGGCAGTGCCAGGGAGGGGAGGCCACAGCAGCCACCTTCTTCACCAGACAGCAAGGCAGCCAGTGTGTGGGACATCCAGTCAGCTCCCAGCGCCCAGCTGTGAGCAGGTGAGGATGGGGTGTGCCGTGGGGACCTTGACACCTGAATTTATCCTAGTGGGTGACCTATCCCAGGCCCGAGGCATCTCTAGTGAGGCCAATCCCCATGCCCAGCCATGGCTGGGCCTCTAGGGCCCCAGCCTTCACCCCCATACCACCCTACCAAATGGCGCTGCCTGTCTAGGCTGGAGCTCATTGTTGTGCCAAAGACAGCACGGGTGTGGCTCTGTCAGACTTCACTTACAAAACACTAAGTGCAGGGTAAAATGAAAAATTTCAAGATGTCAACTGCAGAGCATTGACGAATTCTGCCCCGCGTTTGCTAACTGGTTGTAATGAGTACAGAAAACTGGTTAGTTAGTATTGAGTTGCTTCATAGCTATTTTACCATCTTGCAGCACACTGTTTCAGTGACACTAATAGTTTCAGTGTCAGTTTTCTTATTTGCCACACAGAAAAATCACTTAGAAATAATGGTTTCCACTTGCTCTGGGTCATTTTACCCTGGCAGCCGCCTCTTGAATCAGGTACTTTTGTTCCCCTTTTTCACAGTGGAAGTGTCTAGAATGGGGGGGATTTGTCCAAAGAGCTCACATAAGACATAGAGTCAAATTCAACACCAATCCAGGGCTTTCTGCTCCAAGCGATTGCCCTCTGCACTTGCCAGCCTCTCGGGCTCTGGGAGATGAACTCGGTCCTTTGCTTCTATGTCTGAAGACTGAGTCCCACGGTAGAACTTCCAGAACAGGAGCTTCAGCGAGAGCGAACACTGTATTCTTGTCTCCATTTCAAATTTCAACTGAGAAAGTCTCTCACGTTCCGTTTTTAAGTGATAAAGATGGTAGTGTGAGAATATTAGTAATGATGTGTGTTCCTCTATCAAAGACCCCCCCAAATCAATCTATATGGAAGAGGGATGGATCATGAAACTTTATTGATAAGGCTTCCTTCCCAAAGGTGTATTCCGACCACATTTACAGCACATAAAATATCATAGTTGTTGGGAAACAGAAATTGGCCATTGTGTTGACACTGACTTAGTAGAAACCCAAGCCTGCTATCCAAAGCAGGCCCATATCTGAAGAATTTGATCAATGTGAGACTGAGAAAACCTCAATTCAACACCTACTCCAAAGACTGGTAAGAAACCCAGAGGTCAGGTTTTGTGAGAGGCTGATACGCATTTTCTTCTTTCTGAGATGGGGTCCTGTTGTGTCATCCAGACTGACCCTTATCTTGGCCTCCCAAGTGTAGGGTTACAGTGTGCACCACCAGACCTGGCTGACAGCTGCATTTTATTAAATGGACATAATGTACAACTAAAAGCACTTTATTTCCAGAGGAATTAAGACTGTGTGTACCTGAATTAGCACCTAGCAAGTACATAGGAAGTAGGAAGAATGAAAGGGAAAGCTGCTGAGATCATCTGGGCAGAGGTTATTTTAAGAGAAGCGTCTCGCTGGTGCTGGACAGTAACTCTCTACCTCCCACATAAGTTCGGTGACTAGTGGACCCTGCTGCTTCGTGTCTGCAGTGCTGTGTGATCAGAGTGTCGGGCCTGGTAGATTTTACATGTAGACTTAAGTAAGCTATGTCGTGTTTCATGCCCACCCTAGTCTTCTTTTTTGACTTTCTGAGCCGCATTCTGCTATGCAGTTCAGGCTGCCCTCACACTCTCAGCGATCCTCTTGTCTCAGCCTCCAGCGTGCTGGGATGACAGGTGTGAACCTCTACCCCTGGCCCCACCCGAGTTTTCTTCCACAATGACTTCAATATGCACTGTGGTGTGCTCTTGGGAGACGCTGGGAAAGCACTGCTTGCGGATGTGACCTGTTCAAGAAGGGGGTCCTGGGGAATCCTCTGTAACTTACAAGGACACTGACATCTGCAGAAGTCACTGCCTGGGTATGGTTAGGCTATGAAAAGCTTTCCCAGGACCAGGAAAGGCTGCACACTGCATGGGGCCTGGTTACTGTGGTGCTGTGCCCAAATGTGACTTTTGTCGTATCACACTGAGCACAGGTGGACAGTGACCTGGCTCACAAGAGACTGGTGGTCCTTAAGCTAGAGTGACTTTGCTCCCAGGAGCCGCTGGGCAATGTGCATTGACAGCTTTTCACAATGCCAGATGCTGCAGGCATCCGGGGGACAGAGGACAGCAAGGCTGCTAAGCGTGCTGCAGTGCACAGGGCGACCCTGCCGCAGGAATCCTGAGTGAACGCTCAGGCTGGCGGGCAGAAGAGGTCTCCGCAGTGTTACTGTCAGCTCACCGCGAGGCCGTATGCCCGAGGCCCTGCCCTCTGACCCAGGGCCCAGAGCAAGACCTGACCCCGAGGTGCCGTGATGGCTGGCCTGGGAGCCGCCCGGGCCTCCTGAGGAAGGTGCGCCAATGGGCTGGGGGCACCTACACAGGCGCCCTGAGGAAAGGGCGTCCAAGGCAACATCCAGGGTCCTTTGCTCTAAACTGAAAACCTAACACATGATACGCCACGCGCTGCAGACGCCACTCTTCTTTTCTTTTACATATTTACAATTATACATATTTACTCATCAATATATCTTCTATCTTTACAGTTACAAAATTATTTCAAAATGTGGGACAGTGGCAACACTGAATTCCCTTCAACATACACTCTGGCATTGATTTGTTTTCTCCTTGAAAAGGCAATCATTTATCCAAATGAAACCACAGGTAACGCCTCAGAGGAAAATAAGAGGAAAAGAGTATTTAACCACAATTTTCACATAAGCCTGAGATGGATCCGTTTCAGCAATTCAAATAAATAATATTTTATTATTTACTAAGTTTCCCCTGCCAGGAAAAAGAAACAAAACAAACTAAACAACCCCCAGCGAATGTACCTTAAAATGCTCTGATGCTTGTAAGCAATTAAGCTGTGCTCTAGCCCCATCAGAGGGCGTGAAAAGGGCCACCCCAGTCAGGCTCCCGCTGTGTGCACGCTTCCTGCAGCGGCGTCAGCCTGCGTACACCTGAGGTTGCAGGGGGGGCGGAAGTTTATCGTTCTCTACGTTTTCCGAGTCTATCGCTGCTAACGGCTGGGCTGTGGGCTTGATTTCAAGTGGGTATTTTTCAACAATGTCTTGCACCTCTTTTGCAACCCCATCCGTCCAATCTATTAGGTCTTTTTCAAGTTTCTTGGCTTCATTCATGATCCTTTCCTGCCGTTCATTCAACTGAGACAGGAGATCCAAGTTCTTATACATCTGCTTGACGCCTAAGCAGGCGTCCGGAGCCCAGCTCTCAGGTTCCTGCTTCCTGGGAGAGGTCTGGCCGGACATGTAGCGATCGAAATCCTCCTGACTTAAATTCAGCGACTGGGCATCTAATTTCTCAATGAAAGCTACAGCGCAGCACTGCAGAGGAAAGAGAATGTCATTAGGTGTGAAAAGCTGTTAAGTATTCAAATCACTTTTTAAACGTGTATCTGCAGTACTGCAGACTGAACCCAGGGTTTTTGCACTCTTCAGCTCTTTCTTTCTTTCTTTCTTTCTTTCTTTCTTTTTTTGACAGGGTCTCATTAAGTCACTAAGCTGTCTAGGCTGTACTTAAACTTGCAGTCCTCCTGCCTCAGCCTCTCAGAGTGCTGGGATTACAGATGTATACCACCATGCCCAGCTTCAAATAGATTGTTTTTCAAGTATATATATATATTTTTTTGTCTTTTTCCTTTTTATCGGTACCAGGGATCGAACTCATGACTGCCTGCTTGCAAGGCAGGCGCTTATGCCGCTGAGCTAAATCCCCAGCCCCTCAAGTATATTTTTTAAAAATCTTTTTTGTTATAGAGAATTTAAGACAGGAGCAAAAGTAGGCTAACAGTAATGAGTCTCCCTGTCTTCTGGCTTGAAAAATCACCAACTCATAGTCACTTTTCCTTCACACCCCTGCACACTCCAGGATGAGCATCTAGGTGTCCCCTGTGAGGGCACCATAAAGCCACCCCTCAGAGCTGGCACAGCCACCACACCCCCAGGACACCAGGGCCAGTGGGTGTCAGCAAGAGATATTTTACCATCAAATGGCCAAAGGAAGAACTTTGAAATGAGACCACCTGAGGTCACGGTCACCTCTGTTACTTAAAGCAACAGTGTGTGACCCTGGGAGAGTCACCCGAGCTCTGTAAAGTGCTGTTTCTGCACCTGGAAAATGGGGGAATTATCAGCCAGTTTTATGGTGAGGAGGAAGCAACACGGCCCACAGGCACACACCAGGCAGCAGCTGTGGACAGCCCTGCTGGGGTCTCCAAAGAGGGACATGGAAGCTCCAGCCAACCTCCCCAGGCCTCAATCCCTAAGCCAGGGCCACCCTTCCTGGGCTTGCCCGTCTGCCCGGACTGCTCCCCTGCTCACTGTGTGTGGAAACGAGCAGCCCCAGGGAACCTGGGAGAGGCGACCCACGTGACTCTGACTCACCCCACAGCAGCAGACACTTGGACAGAGTGGAGCAGTTTCAGCTTGTAGCAAATTATGTCTGGGGTGCAGTGACCACCAGAGCACAGCACGGTTCTAGACCCGTGACCCATGGGTTCTAGACCCATACCACCAGTGACCACAGAGTTGTGGGCGTCTGGATGGGACATGGGGTTCTGGCCTTGGGGCGCAGAGGACACAGCTGCAGAGCAGAACGAGGCTGACGGTGGGACCCAGAGGACCCAGAGAGATTCCAGACTCAGGTGCACCAAGAGGGCAAGGTAAGACTTCTAGAAAGTACTGGAGTCCAGGACCTGACCGATCACGGTTACAAGCTTGGATAAATGATGGCCTCTCCGGTGAGCCATGTGGCCTGTGGCTGGGCACCAGGAGAAGGACAATCTGTGTGCCCTAGTCACATGCATGGTATGATAGGCAAGGCAGCCTCCCCAGACATGTTGGCTCCTGCCTCAGGAGCACTAACCTGCCCTAGGCTGGGTGTGGCTCTCACAGCCCCTGTGATCCTGAACTTGGGAGGCTGAGGCAAGAGGACCATTTTTTTCTTTTTTTCCTTTTTGGGTACTGGAGATCAAACTCATGACCTCGTACTTGCCAGGCAGGCACTTGTGTCACTGAGCTAAACCCCTGGCTCAAGAGTACAAGGCCAGCCTGAACTATGCAGTGAGATCCTGTCTCAGAAAAAAAGGAAAACCCCAAATCAATCAGTCAGTCAGTCAGTCAGTCCCCTCCCCATCATCCCCAACTGCAGCCCTACCAGATTGGTGAAGTAGTAGCCGTCCTCTCCGGTCATCAGCCGGCTGGGATTGCAGAAGCGTGTGATGTACTGGATGTTGGACTGCAGGCGAGGTGGGTTGCCCTTCAGCACGATGTAGATAAGTGTGGGCAAGAAGTCATCAGCGGACGCTGGCTCGTTCTTGGTGATCTTGATGGCATTGAAGATGTGCTGGCTGCACCTCGTGATGCAGGCCAGCTTGTCTCGCGGCACACGCTTCGAGTCCATCTCAATGATATCTGTGAGGAGGAAGGGGGTGTCACTATGTGAAGTGGCTGGCAGGAGCCAAGATGGGACAGGTGCTTCTGTCTATCAACGTGCCAGAGGTGTCCTCACCACACACTGCTGTGCAGCTCCTGGAGGCCACGGAGGTACAGACACCAGAGTGGTCAGTGTGGGTTCCCCCTCACGGGACATGACGCTTAGCCATGAGTACACAAAAAGCGACTTTCTCATTGAATGCTTATGCGATATTATCCATGTTACACATGAGGAAGCAGAGGCTAAGAGAGGGATGTGAGAGGCTCATAATCATACAGACAGCAGGTTACAGCAGTGAGAATCCAAAACCATGTGTGACCCTTAACACAGGCTTCTAATCACAAAGGGACCACCTCTGAGCCTGCTGGTGAAGGAAGCGGCCTTACTCGGCCTGCGCTGTTTAGAAAGGGTCAGTATACACGGCCCACAGCAAGTCCTCGCTCTGATCGAGGACCTGTGGGGGTGATGACTGGGGAACAGCGACCAACACCCAGATGCAGGATGAGGACCTGGTATGTACAGCCCAGCGATGACAGCAGCGGTGGACTCTGGGGGTGCAGCGTGGGAATCTGCACAGGACACATGTGACTGCACACTGCATTAGAGTCTAGGGTGAGGAGGGTGTGGGAGGGAAACGCTGATTACCCTGCTTCCTCCCTGCAAGTGCACAGGGGACCCATGCAGATGTATGGTTAATACACAATGATAAGAAATAACTTAGCCAGGTGTGGTGGTGCACATCTATAATCCCAGCACTCAGGAGGCTGAGGTAGAAGAATTGCTGCAAGTTTGAGACCAGCCTGGCTCCAAACTCAGCCTTTAATGCAAGGCAAGACCCTGTCTCAAAAAGACAAAATAAATTAAGTAACATAGAGAGCCATATGGCTACTACACTAAATATCTTTGTACAGAGGGCAGGATGCAGCCACTAAACTCCAGCACAGTGGGGTCAACTATGCCAATTCTTGCAGCAAGGGAATCTGCACAGGACGCATATGATGTCACCGGCTCTGGCAGAAGGGATAATTCGAGGGTATGTGTTTATTCTGAAGAGCACTTTAGTTCTCACAGAAGAAAATCACTCACTGTCCTTGTCTACCACAAAGCCCAAGTGGTGACCCCACAGGGCTCTGCTGAAGCCCATGAGATGCGGTGCAGATGAACAGGCTCTGCAGTGTGGCAGGAGTGCCGCCGGGCAGGATTTAAGCGTCTGGGGCCCAGGCCAGGTGCTGGTATGCACCCAGGGCTCTGCCCCCTGCTCTGTGTCTGGGGTGACCACTTAGGGGCCTCAGGTCACAGCCCAGGAGGCAAACAGGCATGGGAACAGGGGCAGGGTAGGTAGGGCAGCCTCAGTTGATCAATTTGAGCTTTTACTCCCCCTAGTACTGTGGCAAAGACAGGACTTCTGGTCACTTTACTCTTTTAATTCTGGGTTCTAATTATTGTTATTCTGCCTCAGTGCATTTTCCCTGTTCTGCTTAAGTAGAATTTATTGTAAAAAAGAACCGACTCTTCCGGGAGAACATGGCAGACAGATAGCAGCAGCTACACAGGCTCTCTGCGAGACCCAGCTTAGAATCCAGGAATGGTGCGGAGTGAGGAAGCCTAACCAAGAGGAGATATACTCTGCTGACCCGAGAACGAACTGGGCTGAGAGAAACCAACTGGGAATGCAATCCTGGTGCTATAACAGGAACAGATAAAGCCTCAGTGTGGAAGCTGGAGCCTGCGCCATTGGAAGCTGCGATTTGGGTTTCCTGCCTCCAATGCGTCTGAATCGGCTCGGCAGGGAGAGAGATGTGCGAAAGCTCTGAGAACGGGAATCAGTGAATGGAGTTGAGAGCTGGACGGGCGTGGAGCCGTGCGTAGACCTGCATATCAGGTTCGAAAGTTTAGGCAACAGGTGTGAAGATAGTGGGATTCATTATGACACTCATGCTGGTTGACTATTATCTACTTTTGAAGATCTGTAATGTCTCCAATGTTTTGGTTTTGTTGGGTTTTGTTCTTTACTGTTTTATTCAATTTTATTATAACTAATGATATAGGCAATTCTATTTGAGATAGCGGGAGGCATTATGGTAACCATTGTTGATCACCTTGTATTATGTTTTTACTTTATCTATTATGTCCACTCTTTTGATTTAACCGACTCTGTTCTGTTAAGTCACATTTGGTTTTACTCTCTTCCAAAAAAAATAGAACTGTGGGAGCAATAAAACCCAAAATGTGTAATAGTCATTGTACAAAAGAGAGGAAAAGAAAGTGCTCTAAACGGTATAACTGCATGTATATTTAAGTGTATAAGATACACAATGATATTACTGAGTTTCGTTGGATCATTGAACAGAACTGTTTGCAGTCTCACTGTTTCAATGCCCACTTTATATGCTTTAATTTTGTAATGAACAAATATTTCTAAGATGACAATATATAATCCATTAACTAGTGATTTCCTACTGTTTATTTTTTTTTTTCTGAAATTCTGTATAACTTGTACCCTTTTTTTCTCCTTAAAAAAAAAAAAAAAAGAACCGGCTAAGTAGCATTTTTTTTATTTTGTCCTTTTTACTACTTTTATTGAGCCTCTGCAGTTTCTTGATTTGTGTTTATTTTTCGCCTCTAAACTGTGAGAGAGAGAGAGGGAGAGAGAGAGAGAGAAAGACAGATAGAAAGACTGTGTGTGTGGCTTCAGCCGCGCTGGGCAGCACTGTGTGCACGCCCCACCCTACTTTATTTATTTGGTTTTATTTGTACTGGGGATGGAACTCACCACCTTATGCTTGCCAGGCACGTGCTTGTGCTGCTGAGCTCTATCTCCGCCCTACTTTAAATCTGCACCACTTGCTCAGTAATCTCCACTCTGCAAGCTTTGAAACTGAAGTCCTTATCTGGACATGTGTGGCCGCGACTCCCCTGGGGCAGGGCCGCCGTGTAACAGGGAAGAGAGTGCAGCAAGAGGAGACCAAAGGGAGAAAGCAAGCATCTATCTCTCCTTCACTTCTCTCCTGCGAGGCTCTGAGAAGCTGCTTTTAGTTCTGGATGCACAGTTCCGAGCCTCGCACGCCCCCTGCGCTCAGTGGTGAGGAAGGAAAAGGTTGATCAAGAGGAAACTCACTGCTGCAGGCACTGCCCTCTGAGGAACCATTTCCCTCTTTAATCTGCTTATGTCTCAGTCGCCTTATGTCTCGTGTCAGGCTTTCCCTTGTCATCAGGGGGACAGCCACATGCCACATCAGCTGCCTTGGGCCTGCTCCTCCTGGAGCTCTGGGTCTGGCTCCTTCACAGCCTGGCCATGTACCCTACCAGCAGTGCTCTCTGCACTTCTGGGTGCAGGGATGCAGACCCCACTGTGGAACGCTGTGCACACACTGTCTCGTTCAGTTCTCACTAAAGCCAGCAGCCTCAGCTAGGGCCGAGGAACCTTGCTCACGCGTGGAGTGTGTGCAAAGTATGCATCAGGACCTCGTCTCCAGGTGCTGCCAGATGCCACCTGGGGGCCACAAGTGCCTGGCTGAGAACCCCTGCCTGGGTAGTGGCTCCCAAGGCCAGGCAGAAACTGTAGCAGGTGGAGCTAAATATTAAAGGGAAAATGTCACCATCCACTGCAGGCCTTGTCACCTGCTTGGCACCCATACTGTTGGAGCTAAGAGATGCTGAAGGTGGGTTTCTCGGATTCCTTGTTGTCTTCTTTTTCTTTCTTTTTGAAGGTACTTAGGAACTGAACTGAGGGCTTTGTACTCAGCCACGTCCTGAGACCATTATTAATGTTTTACCTTGAGACAGGGTCTCACTAAGTTACCCAGGCTGGGCTCAAACTTGAATCCTCTTGCCTTAGCCTCCCGGACGACAGGAGGGATGTCAGGTGGGATGACAGGTGTGTTCCACTCTACCCTAGCTTAAAAATACGTATTTTTATATTTATGGTTTTAGAATTTCTTTCTTCTAATAACCAGAGGAAAAAATAGAGGGGTGGACTGGCCACTTCTCTGTGCCTTCAGGGCACCCAGGTAATCTGCTTTAATTCTACGGCCACCTGCTCCAACATACTGCCAGCCTCACTGTCTCCAAATCTTCGTTCACTGTGTGCCTCCCACAATGGAGACAGTCATTTTGGATGCCCCAAATTCTCAGACTGGAAAAGGGGAAACAGGACTTGGCTTCTCCCATGGGTTACAGCTTTGAAGAGACATCAAGTGAGATGGAGAAGGCCTCATTTAGCATCATCTGCAAACAGGATGGATGGTGGGGGATGTGGAAACCTCCACCCTGAGGGTGCTGCTACAGGCCTATGAACTCCTGAACCCTTCTGCACACAGGCAAACGAGTTCAGATGGGAAAGAAAGTGGCCACGCAATGTGCAGTCTTCATAGAAACAGAAGCCATCTATACTGGCCCTGACCAACACAGAGACTAAGATGAGACAGAAAAACAAGGCTTGCACGTTTTCGTCGCTGACTTTCTACTACTGAAAAATTTTTGGAACCACTAAGTCAAATGACCAGAGAACAAAGTTTCACCTTTTGAGATATATTAACAAACTCTGATATTACAAAACCCCCTTTTTTCCCATTACATTTTAAAGTAGACAGTGGTTTGGCACTTGTCATTTGTAGTTTCATAAGATCTGTCTTGTGATCTTATGAGGTCCCCAACATAAACTCCTGAGGGATACTGTAAATATAAATCATTCAGCCTTGAACTCTCTATTAAGTATGGGGGGGCCCACACACAAGCACAAGTTCAAGGTCACTATCCAAGCTTTAATAAAGGCCCTGGCCAAAAGACAGGGGCAGGGAAGGGTCTTGATCCAAAGGATTCAGCTCATAGGGCCTGTGGCAGATTTGCAGAAAAGCTTGGAGTGACACAGATGACAGGAGTTAGCTGGGACAATCAGATTGCCTTTAGAACTTGTGCAGAGAAACATTTACTTCCTAACGCAAGTTGAGGTGTGAGGACATACAAAGAGAAGTAGAACCTGTCAACATGGAAGAAGCACGCCCAGAACAAAGGCCTGGGGCAAAGACCTTGCTGATGCTAAGCCAGGAGTTCTGCGCAAGTCTGGTCTCCTTTACAGTGCTGCTAATACACAGCTCATCTAAACCCCGTTAAGACCCTCACTTCTTCCTGCAGTGTGGCGAACCTCTGGTCCTGACAACTGCAGGCGCTTTCCTCTTGGCCAGCCTGCTTACAAACTACTAACACCAGCTGCCCCCACTTCCCAGCCCATTTCATTTGTGATGTCTAAATGCGCCAGTCTTTCCAGTTCCTCTCCCTCGTTTAGGGGAGGGGGCCAAGGGCAGACATCCTCAATATTAGACATTTTAAACTTCTCTGCTGAACTGCTGCTGGCTATCCCTATGAATGAGAAACAGAAATCTTACTAGAAGCCTGGACCTGTCCAGAATGGCAAGGGCACATCAGTTTGGGCTACTTCGTTTATTTCTTGACCAAATCAGAAAAATAATCCAAACCACATTTCTACTTCTGATTGACAACCAGGCAGAGGTACTGTGTTAGCATCGCTCTGGTTTGGGAATTAATGACCTTGCTACTTCCCTTTCTGTCCCAAAATATTTTAAATATACAAATGTGACTGAGTCTTCAGAAATTCACTTTACTTGTATTTGACCTTAGTCTAGTCCATTGCTAAACAAGTGAGACTTTGATCACTTAAAATGAAGGAGGCAGAGTTTACCCACCATTCTGAGCGCATTCCATTCATAAAACTGACTCCTGTGCAGATCACTTTTGCTACACTGCCATGTTTTCCACCTGCAGGGTGGAAACGCTTTAATGACTCTCTGCTCACTGAATAAACATGAACTAACACTATTACAAAATATTAACCTGGGACTGGGGATATAGCTCAGTGGCTTAAGTGCCTGCCTGGCAAGCACAAGATCCCGAGTTCAATTCCTGGTACAAAAAAAAAAAAGTTAACCTAATTGGGAAAACATCCAAGTACTAAAGCTCTCAGTTTCACTGACCTGTGATTGCTTTCACCACCATATCAGAAACTTCTGGAATTTCTTCATTAACGGGGACACAAAGCATCTGAGGAGTGACCCAGTGCAGCGCCCTACAGAGAGAGAAACAGTAAAGGGGTGTCCTAGGAATGCTGGACATCCTGCCATTTAGTTTAGCTGAGGGAAAAGCGGGGACCTCATCAGGCACTCCTCAGCCCCACCACATAAGTCCTGTGTTGACGAGGACAAAGTAAGCAGGACCCTGAAACAAGACCACTCTTTTGACTTTACTGCAGGGACAGAAGATGGTCTCACTGGCTGAAGGCAGAAGCCAGGTGTGGGGCACACGCCTGTCACCCCACTGAGTGAGGCCCGATTGCAAGTTCAAGTCCTGCCTGGGCAACTGAGCAATTTAGCAAGATTCTGTCTTTGAATTAAAAAATGAAAAAGAAGGGCTGGGAATGTAGTTCAGTATGAAGGCCCTAGGTTCAATCCTCTGTAGCACAAAACCAAAAATAAAACAAAACAAAAACCAAAATCAAAGAGGAGATTTTGCTATCAAGACTGAGAAGCAAAAAAAAAAAAAAAAAAAAAAAAAAAAAAGACTGAGAAGCATTCCCCATGCAAAGCCTGCCACTCCCTGCTCTCACTGGCCACCACAAACGCCTTCTGCGGATAGGGGTACCACGTGAGAGGCCAGCAAGTACATGCCCCCTCGGCTTGAATCATGGTGCACGTCCTAGTCACACCTGGCTTCACCGTATGACCCTTATTGGGCTACTGCTCTCTCCTGCACCTCACTGGCCCCAACTGGTCACCTCCAACCCCCACCCTCAGACGCTGCAACCATTCCCGTCTGTGACGCAGCTCCCAGACTGATGATGACCAGACCCTGGCCTGAGATCTCATATGGGGTCCTCCAGACACATGTGGGACCTGTGCCCACATGAGGGTGGCCAGTCCTGGGTGTTCTAGTGTCACTACAATGCAGAGAGCTGGGGCCCACTGTGGGCACTGGTGAGAGCTAGACTGGAGGAATGGTTGAGTAACACACATCATGCCCTGGGGTTGGAAGGAGGGAGCAGGGCCCCACTGCCCTCACATGGCAGCCACAGCCTCCTCCTGACAGGACAGTACAAGGAGACAAGAAAACAAGCCTCTTTGCTCCTTGGCAGTGCTAGAGATTTGAAACAATCTCAAACACCAAACATGATTCTTATCTAAAGCTGCCTAGGGTCAGATTGGTAAGCAAGATTATCCAGGCCCTCTCTTCCCGAAGACACAGAGGGCCAGGCTTATATGGCAGGCGTGGCAGGTGGTTACTGCCTCTTTGGGTCTGAAAGTCAAGGTTCCTACTTTTCCACCGTCTTCTCCCATGAGCAGGGAGTAAATACATGGCAAAGCAAAATAATAACCTGATCCTTTTTTGAATGGCAAGATCTTTCTTCTCATCATCAGTAGTTTCTGGACAGAACACATATTTATAGAGACGAGTCATGATGTACTTTTCAATCTGATCCATTATCTTCTCAACTTTTTCTGGAGGCACTGAAATACAAATGGATATAAAAGCTCAAGAGAAGGACAACATTTTAAATAAAGAGTATGTCTTCAGAGTACTTTCTACATAGCAGAAAACAAACTTACTAGTATGTTTACTAACTAATAGAAATATAAAGGTGATCCGGAGAATGTTACATTACGATACCTATAGTAAAAGACACACTGCCACTAATTCCCCTCAAAATCCTCCTCCTTACTTCACACACTCATCCCACCATTTTTGCCCCTTTCATGACTGTCTTTATGAGATGCAATAAAAAATACAGTGAATCCTGCAGCCGAGCACCAAGCAGAGCACACAGAGGCTCATAAAAGCACAATGTGCATCCTCGCCCACAGGCTCTGGCCTGTGTAACCTCCAGCTCTTCCCAAGTCAAATGATCACACAAGGTTAACACTCTGAATTCATTCAGGACAGCGGGGTAGCCCCGGTAACACAATTGATGACGGGAAAGAAGACTTCCAGAGCTGCTTCAGAAAAGGGTAAGTGTGTTCGGGGCAAGCAGTATTTTAAGGGGGACTGACAACCATGTGTCTTTTACTGTAATCAATTAAAAAGATTAATATTTGCCATATTTTCTGTTTGCATCTTGTATGTTACACACACTAAGAAAAGAAAATGTGTCACAACAGAAAACACCGTTTAAAATTTTACCTCCACCTCTGAGACTAACTTTTGCAGAATTTTCACTTCCCACGTAGGTAGTGCCAACAGAGCTCACAGAGGTATGTCTGCCAAGTGGGAGGACCTCGGTGTGGGCCTCCCTACTGCTAAGTAAAGCACTTGGAATCCTAGACCCTGACTATCTGCAAGATGGTCCCTTTCACTTCTCTGTGGTTTACCATAAAACCACAGAGATTTCTCCAAGGTACACACATGGCACTGTATCTCAGATACATGCGCATCCTAAGGACAGCAGTAAAGTCAAATTCCAAAAGAATCTCTTGAACTCCAAAGCTTAAGTAGTGATCCCCACTCCCCCGCCAACTCCAACCCTGCTGAGGATTACATCATCAAGAACTACGCATGACTCACCAGGCTGCTGACTCCAAGAAAGGGGACTGGGTCAGAAAAGCTTTCCAAATGGTTTTAATCCATCTCACTTTCACACCACAACAGGGGCAATTAGCATTCCTATCAATTAAGCTGTTCAGCTGCTCTGGTGACGCACATGGTGGCATTCAAAGGCACTGCCCAGCCTGAGCCCCGCTCCTGGCACTTCGCAGAGTGGCTTACAGCACAGTGTCTAAACCCCGCTAGGCCATTGGAAAGAGCAGGTAAGGGCTAAGTGATGAGCAGTGGCCTGGCAGCTCTGAGGGACCCCATGGGGCTGCCTCACAAAGCATTACCTTTCCCGCGAGTCTGCATCCTCTCTGCTACGCTCTGGTAGAAGTCCTGAGTACACTCCGACTGTTCCTCAATGCTCAGCTCCTGAAATGAAGCCACAAACAGGCTGTTTGATAGCCTCTTCATCAATAGAGTGCTACATTTTAAAAAATTCCAATATCCACTCTATATGGTGCTAACCCTAAGATTTACTTACAAATTCTAGTAATTCTGCAATGGAGAAAAACCTACCCATTCTTATTACTCATGACCTTTTTCATTTTTTACCATATACAGTGTTATATAGAATGCATATTTTAATAATTTCTTTACATTTTTATTTCCATTTAGCTAGTCTACTTAGCCATTTTCACTGGCTTTATAACCTTCAGTTATCTAATCAGTTTATTTAACCACCATCTACTGCTGCACATCTGGGCTGCTCTTCGGCTTTCTCACTTGTGTGTAAGTACACACAAACTTGTGAAGACTGCTTGTCACTAGCCCTGTGCATGTGTTCACGTCTCCATGTCCCTACATTGGGCTTTACAATTTTCCTTTGGTTTTGCTGATTTTATACTTGGAATTTATGTATGTATTCCCCACCTTCTTCCAACCAATAATGTCTATATAAAAAACCACCCTCCTCACCTCGTCTGCAGTTTAGCTGTGCTTTTCAATCTTTCTTTCTACCCAGCTACATACTGCAGATCAATGGTGGTGACAAGGGCCTGGCCACTGTGCCTGTCACCCCTCAGTCACGGCTGTCTGTATAAGCTGCTCTCAGCCTGGCCAGCCCGTCCCACTTCCCACACTTGGGAAGCTTCCTGTTCTCCTACCTCTGGCACTAGCAAGCTGTTCTCTCTGCAGCCTGCCTATACATCTCGCACCCTCCTCCAGCTACCCCAGGAAGGCCCCTAGCCAATGCCTCTGAGGCTCGATCCATGCTCTCCATGGTCCAGGAAACTGTCCTTCACTCCTTTTGTCAGAATAACCCTGCAGGTCTCCAAGCACCCCCAGTAAGCAGAGCTCACAGTGCCTGCAGCAGTCACACCGCATTTGTTCATTGGTCACCTGCAAACGGCACAGTGTAGACTCAGAACTGATTCCTTATCTGGAAAAGCCAAGCTGCCTCAGGAAATATATATACATTGTAATATTAAGCTCATCTTCATATTCACTGTTTTCTACTTTTTGCCTTTTATTTTACCGGAGTTCTATTTTTCATTGCATAAACTTTTAATGTTAATACCATTAAACCTTTACCTGATTATTAAAAATAATGCAACATATCACTTTACTCTCTGCAGTTTATATAAACACCCTAAACTGTTGTTGTCAGAAGTTTCTCATGTTTCACTTGGATCTATCTGAAATGCAAGGCTCAAAGGATGAAATACAGACCTAGTCATGTGCACATGCACTTACTGGGCACCTTCAGCAGCAATTGGTAGAGCTTGGGTTTCCCAGGTTGTCATGTAGCTCACACTGAAAAAGAATCTATTTCTGGAATCCCTGTTTTATTTCACTCTGCTCTGTTTTTACTTTTTTCTGTTTTTATTCTTTTATCAAAACCTCATCTTGTAATCAAAGTCATTACATTTCAAAATTTAGATGTAGAAGCTTCCTTTCCACAAACTTCCCACCACCACACAAAAAGCCTAAACCTCTACCATTATGTTTCCCCTTGGAATTTCCTAAGATAATATTTTCCCCTGAACTTTCTGAGAGCTCTATTTCTATCCATCCTATTTTTAAAAAATTTAACGCTTTTATTAACACAAGCTTGTGGTACATAATGAATACATTCTTAGTGGTCTATCCATTCTAAAAGCACTTGCTACATGATTAGTAGAACTGACAAGGATATAAAAATGTTAATAAAATGTTCCGAGGGCCACCAGTTTAAATGAGGCTAAATCCAAGTAACTGTAACATTCTAAGACAATAATGAACAAGACCAAGCACCATGGGCACACAGGAAATCTCTCACTCTTTTCTTTCTTCCCTTCTTGGAGACAGTCTAACTCCTGGGCTCAAGTAATTGTCCTGTCTCAGCCCCCTCTCCCAGCCCAAGTAGCTGCATCTGAGACATCAGGTGCGACCCCCACGGCTGCCTCTCCTGCTTTTATTTCAGTTACCTGCATGGAACATCTCTAAGCAGGTGTAGCAATGGCAGCAGTGAGTATCCTTGCATACTTACATCTGTGTGAGACAGCTGAGAAGTGACACTTTTAGTGATGCCCACAAACAACACTGTCCCTTTTGTGTTATGTGGCTGGACCCCAGCAGGAGACAGTTACCTCTGACAAAGCCCTGATCCACCTGCTCTTGCTGCAGAAGCCAGAAGGGTCTCTGAGCAGGCTGGGTAGGTCAGTCAACAACTGAAATCCCATTTCCAGGAAGTTGCAACCTCCCTAGCCCACAAGGTTGTTTCCTACCCAACCCAATCTATTTAACATTCTAAAGTCTCTAAATTCATCTCCGTACTAAATTAGATTATCAGATAAGCCTATCCAGGGACTAAATAACTTTAGCCCATTGGAAATATTTCTTCAGATCTAGTTTAATACTGCACCTGTCTGTCTAAGGCCATTCCACCTTGAATGAGCCCAATCTTGTCTAATATTACACCTGGCCTTTATGAAGAACATGATTGTAACTGTGCATATCAAATTATCTCTGTTCTCTTGTAATCTTTTTGAAAATCTTCTTGAATCTTTTCATTATTATAATGGGTTTAAATAAACAAAAAACTACCATTATGGGACTTACATTATTATTATTATATATATATTTTTTGAGACAGGGTCTTACTATGCAGTTCACACTGACCTTGAAATGCACTACATAGCCCAGGCTGGCCTCCAACTTGCAGCAACTCTTTTACCTCAGCCTTCTAAGTGCTGGAATTATAGGCACACAACCCCACACTGAGCTGAGGTGGACTTTTATTAACATTAAATCAGTAAGTCTAATTTTATTTTGAATAGGGAAGTCTGAACTTTGCAACTGTGATATCTGAATTTTCCTTATGATGCTATCATTTAACATAGCCCTTTAGTTTATGTCCTTCCTACAACAGATTACTCATTTTAATCTACTTCAGTAGTTTATACTTTGTTACTTTTCATTCATAGCAAACTTTAACACTTAACCAGGAACAAACCACATTTATTCTTAGGATTATTACTAATACTTCTAATTAGAGGCACTGTGAGTTTCTTATAAAGACCTAAGCAGCCTGCATTTCTGGTAACTAGGGGTCACTTTCTCCCCCAGTTCCTGAGTGTAATTTTAGGTCACACTTTAGAAACCTTTGTCTAACATGTCTGCTTCTTGTCCACTTCCCACTAAAGCATTAGCTCACTACCACATGGTTAGTGCTCAGAATTAGTTGAGTGAAAGAAGGAATAAATGTGACCATTTCTTATTGTTCCTCCACTTGTAACACTGTAAAGGTGTTGAGATTCTCCATAGGTCTCACACTTCTGCACAACTGTGAGCAGAGGCTGTGACAGCCTTGTTCTACACTACCTTTCCAAGGATAAAAAAACAGCAAACAATTGCAAGAAAGCAGTATTTCCCCTCTCATGAGAATAGGGCTGTTTACTGCTCAGTGTGATACTTTCTTTGGAGCTAAGGGCAGGCTGACTCACTGTCCATTATGAAAAAGACTCAGAATCTTCTGTCAAGGTTATTCTAATACGGATAACTGCATACACAAACACTACCCACGAGAACTGATACTCAGAATCTGGGCAAATGCTGACAGTTTGGCTCCTGTTCTGCTGCAATACACTGGGCCTTTTGTCTCTGACCCAAGAGACTTGTGTCTTCTGCCAGAATCCATGGGACTATGCAGGCTGTTAGGGGGCAAGGTAAACCTCAGAGCTTTCACAGTTGTTGTTGAAAGAGCTAAGTTATAGCTGGTGTATGTTCATAAGTTCTTTTAGTTTCTTTGAAATTCCAAAAGATTTTTCATACTTTCCAAGAAAAATAGCCTAGCAGTATAAATGAACTATTTTCCTCAAATATTCACTATCACTTGGGATCTTCCTTTTCCGTAATAAGTCAAAAGTCATCTTTTTCCTAAGGTTTGTTTCTTTGTAGTTTAAAGCATGGACATGTGGATATCTTTCTTTCAATATAATACTGACAGACAGTCACCTTCACTGTGGCTAAAGTCTTTTTCCATCTCCAATTTTGAGAACCTTTATGTGACTTCTTCAATAATTATCAGAACTTCGTATCTCCATGATCTATTTTCTAGGTTCATTAAGTTTCCTTTGCACTGTTATTGTTTACTTGATTTACCTAGGAATATGACTCAGTGGTACAGTGGTCTGCTTGGCAAGTGTGAGGGCCTCAGTTTGATTCCCAATACCCGAAAACAAAACAGCAACAACAAAAATATCTAAAACTCTCTTTAACCAATTTAGGTTTTAACTTTTACGCTTTTTAAAATTTTTTAAAAATTTTATTTAAAGAGAGAAAAAAGCAAAACAGAAGAAAGGGTCAAAATACAGAATTTTTTTAAAAAAAGAAAATAAACAATGAGAAATTACTAGTTGATAAATTACATATTGTCATCTTAGAAATAGTTGTTCAAGTGAACTTTTATGTTTTTTTGGAGGGGGAATACTGCCTGGAATCAAACTGGCAGTTTCACACATTAGGCAAGCCCTTTATTCTGAGCTATAACCTTAGGCCCTATTATGGCTTGTAACTAGATATACCGCCCCCCCAAGTTTCATGTGCTCCTAGATGGGGCTTTTCGGAGCTGGTGTGATACGGGATTAAGGGTATGTGGTACTAAATTAGCCTACTAACTGGAATTAGCATAGTTCTCAGTGACACCACTCAATCGGCTGGTAGCCTGGATGGGCTAAAAGGGAAAGGCAGGCTGGCCTCTGCTGCTTTTGCTTGCTGTCTTCTGCCTGCCACACCATGAACTGTTTCACCACTGCAATGTCCCTCTGCCACGCTGACCTGCCTTGGAGCCAGCCAATTATGCGCTGAAATCTCTACAAACTATGAGTCAAAATAAAGCTTTCCTCCTTTAACTTGTAGGTATCAGGTATTTTGTCTCAGCAACAAAAATAACCAACACAGATTTTTGGTATTGAGAGTGGGGTTGCTAGTGTGACTGTACCTGACTTCATGGTTCAGAAGCTTTTGGAACTGGCTTTTGGGAAGCTTTTGGAAGGGTTTGGAGATGTTGGCTAACAAAAAAAACTAGAGCATGATTGTGGCTGCTGTGCAGTGTCCCTATGCCATGCCAACCTGCCTTGGAATCAGCCAATTATGGGCTGAAACTTCTATGAACCACAATTTGAAATAAATCTTTCCTCCTTTAACTTGCAGGTGTTGGGTATTATGTCTCAGCAATGAGAAAAGTAACCGAGACAGCTCCACATTTTCTTTATATTACTTATTTATACTGCCTTTAACATGTTTAAAGAAACTAAACATATTAGAGCCTTTATCCTCTTTAAATAAAACTTAAACATTAACATTAACATTTAAGGGGCTGGGGATTTAGCTCAGCGGCATAAGCACCTGCCTTGCAAGCAGGCAGTCGTGAGTTCGATCCCCGGTACCGGAAAAAAGAAAAAATAAAAAAAAATAAAAAACATTAACATTTAAAGTATACCATGCATGCAGTCCTCATTTTGAGAAAGTCTATCTCACCAGGTCATTAGTCACTAATTGAATATAGATTTAAACATTTAGAAGAATAAAACAGGGTCAATTTTAAAAATCCAATTATTGGCAAAACAAATGTCAAGAACTGTTATAATATAGTTGCTCATTTCATAACAAGAAAAAAAGCCAGAAGCCAACATTTTTAGTAGCTAGGTAATGATTATAAATGAACTCACACCTTTCATTTATAGCAAAAAATCCTAACTTTTGCATTTCCTCTGAATGAAGTATGTAGTAGGGTAAGTATTCTAGCGACTCCACACTACAGTGAACTGCATGAGACACACAGTGTAGATGGGAGCATGTAAGGAGCAGAATGGCACCATCCCTGAAGACATTTTGTTTGTTTAAAATATTTCGCTGGGCCACAGATATAGCCCAGTGGCATAAAAACCTGCCTGGCAAGTACAATGTCCTGAATTAATAAAAAAAATACTTTGCCATCACTGCAGCTTGAACAGATAGAGCATTATTCATCCTACTCTAGACGCCTTTAGTCTCCTATCTGCCCTTAAGGGTTTGACACTACCAATCATGTGACATTAAAAGCCAGTGCTCAACTCCTTAATTTGCGTTCATTAATGCAACTGCACAAAGAGCTTAATTTTGTGTAGCCACTATCACTGAGACTAACCAGCAAGGCTTCCCTCAGGGAAGGTCCTAAGGACTGTAGCTAAGAAGATGCACCAGCCTTCTATGATCTATAACAAGCAACTGAAAAAAGCAAACAAGAACACAGGGCAAAACAAAGCTCTGAAAGAAGCAGCAAGCTTTCTTCCTAGCCTAGCAGTGAGGTACCAGGGTGGAACTGGTGCGCCCGAGGGTACTGTGCACAGCTAAGGTGACACCCCAGAGCTGTAGCTGCACCACTCCAGCCCCAGGCACTGGGCCCCATGGCTCCTCTGAGTCTTCCACTGTCTCTCTCACGTTTGACTATCTTCTGCAGGAGGTGTTTTTCATTATTTTATTCATTTATTACTTTCAATATAGTTATCAACTCAATCTTTCATCTATGTTTTTATTTTATGACTTTAGATTTCCCCCAGCTTGGGGTTTTTCCTTTTCTATGTGCTGTTTCTCATCCTTGCTGCTTTTAATTTTTCTCTTTAAACTCTGAAGTACCATTAGTAACTGTACATACGCAGGGGGCACAGTGATGTATTAGCATGCCCATCACCACAGCCTCCATTTCCCCTACTGAGACCCTTTCTGCTACCCTGTTTGAAATCCACACTAAGCACAAGCTAGAGAACACTACAGGGTGACCCTCTTACCCAGCTGCACCACGGTGCCCACTCCCTTTTCACCACCTGCCTCCCCCATACTCCACCCCTCCCTAGCCTCTGCAAACCACTGTTTATACTCTGCTTCCATGTATTGCACTTTTTTAGCTTTTGCCTAAAGAAGTAGTGAGAACACACTACTTCTAATTTTAAAATTGGATCCTATGTTACTTTTTCCCTGATTTTCTCAAAAACCTATTTTGTTAAGGTTTCTTCTAACAGTGATTACATACAGCAAGCTACTCCTTATAAATGCACGGCTTAGAATAGTGAGGTTCGGCCAGGGATATAGCTCAGTGGCATAGCACCTGCCTGGTAAGCACAAGGTCCTGATTTGATTCCCAGTACCAAAAAAAAAGTGAGGTTGTTCTAAGATACCTATTTATTTATTTTGGGAAAGAGACTGTGACTGAAGATGCAATCACATCTTAAATTATGGATTTTTGCTTTTCATTAAAATATGAAAAAACAGGGGCCGGGGATTTAGCTCAGTGGCATAAGCACCTGCCTTTAAGCAGGCGGTCGTGAGTTCTATCCCTGGTACCGATAAAAAAAAAAAAAAAAATGAAAAAAAATGAAAAAACATATTTAAGCATTAATGCCGGAGAAAACTGTAAGTTTATTTAATATAATCAATACTAGAGTCCAGAAGAATGACTGGCTAGGAAAAAAAAAACAATGAAAGAAGCAAAGGTCTTGGGTTTTGCTTGACTACTTCCTTAGTGAGGAAAAAGAGCTCATTCACATGACTGCTAATGTAAGAACCTTGTTTTAAAAAATTGAATTGAGAAATTCAGTTTATTAAAAGGGTTTCATGCAATAGTCAACAGATTAAGACTGTAAATGAAGGGCCGGAGATTTAGCTCGCCTCACAAGTGAATGGTGGTGAGTTTGAAAAAAAAAAGGAAAAAAAGACTGTACATGGAGAAAATGCAGGTCACTATTAAGAGGGCAGGCCACATTTTTAGACTACTAGAAAATTACGGTTTGTTTGTTTGGTACCAGGGATCAAATTCATGACCTAGCCCTTGAGAGGCAGGTGCTTATGCAGCTGAGCAAAATCCCCAGCTCAATTAGCAAGTTTTAATGCTTATTAAGGACAGGATCTAAACAGCTGGGGTAGCACAAAAGTTCTTCCAGAAGTCTTAGTTACTTTGGTATAAATGCAGTCTACCAGTGTCTTGCTTGTCTGGTTTGGTTTTGATGTTGTCCATGCTGATCCTGAACTTGTGGGCTCAAGCAACCCTCCTGCTTCAGCCTCTCAAGGGCAGGGACTATGGGCATGTACTACAACACCAGTGTGTACTGAAAATGTTTTTATATAAACAAATGCACAGAAAAAAAAATTCTTCACCTAACCATGAATCTCAATAGGGTTGAGTAATATGGTTTTCCGGTTACGATGGGGAAGGTTAATATCCAGCTAGGGCTATTTAATGTTTTAAAACTATCTTGGGTATTTAATGCTTTGTCTAAATAATGAAGGAAATCTATACATACTTCTTTCTGTAGGTGATCACATATTCCCTGAATCCATGTCACTCTTAGACCTATCTGAATGAAGCTTGTTTACTATAGTGAGATTTTTAAATTTGAGTTTTTCTGTAAAGATAAAATCAAAGTTCAAAAAAACTTTATAAATTCTATTTTGCCTCTTCCATGACTCCCATTTCCCTAATAAAACTTAAATTAGTTATAGTGTTTTTAAGAGAAAAGCAGGTGATAATTTATATTCAACATAAGTGGATTTCCTTGTCTCATTTGCAATAGAAATATTTCATTATATTGAACATAAGGCACCAAGAAGACAATACATATATTAAGTAGCTAATAATGACATCAGTTATATTAAAAAAGAGAAAAAGAGCAAAAAAAAAAAAAAACAGCCTTGAGAAAATACTGACATATTTGTTGAATTTGAAGTAAAGCATTACAGTGTAGTAATACAGGGAGTATAAATTATGTGTGTTTATTTTAGACAAAGGGACAGTCTGGGAGAATAAATATAAATATATATTAGAGAGAGAGAGAGAGAGAGAGAGAGAGAGAGAGTGTGTGTGTGTGTGTGTGTGTGTGTGTGTGTGTATACATACTAAATGCAGATAAAATGGTTTAAAAACTTTAAAAATATATATACTTCTGAAAATCTTTAACTTCTCAGACTTGGCCCATAGGGAGGAAAGGTCCTCCACACTGGCGTACACCAGGATGGAGGGAATAGGAATGGCGGGGAACAGACACAGGCAAGCACATTCACTGCTCTCAACCTCCGAGATCTGGAAGGAAATCACTGTGGGGCACAATGGGAAGAGCTGTCAGTTTACAGCAACATGGACAGGGCCATTTTAAACAGGCAGTGATCAAAGTTCAATGAGTAAGCCTTCAGATAAGACTTAGAAGGCTCAGTTAGTGAAGAGATTAAGCTCTCCCCACCACCCCTTTTCCGTGGTGCTAGGGTTCAAACCTAGGACCTTCCACGTGCCTGGCAAGTTAAAGTCTTTCAAACAGTTTTACTGAACTGAATAGAGATAGCACCTTACATTATATTTTGCTAGTTCATAGGAACTGTCCCAAGTTGTATTCAATCAGTTCCCCCAAGAGATGTGTATTAGTGACTTCAAGCTAGTTAGGTTAAGTGATTCAGAAGTAAAAGGTGTTTATTTATTTGGCTGACAGTAACCTGCACCCAGAGGACAGAGGACTTCTTGAGGGACACTGAGTTCAAAAGCATCTGTTCAGTAGCAAGTATGTGCCAAGCAATGTGCAAGTACTGGGAGACTTGAGACACATGCATGGGATTCAGGCATTGACTATGTAAAGGAAAATAGGTTGGACAGGGGCTCTTCAAACACAAAGAACCTAAGGCCACAGCCAAATCTCTGACAGCAATTATCAAGGCATAGTGGTATCCACATCAGCTCTGCCTTTAGTACTGATTAAAAAGTCAAATTCTTACAGATCAAGGGCCCATTATCTACCTGTCTCTCTCTTTCTGTCTGTCTGTCTATCTTTTATTACTAGGGAGCAGGCTCACAACCTCACATTTGCCAGGCAGGTGCTGTGCTCCTGAGCTGTATCCCCAGCTCCCATTTTATTTCTGAACAAAAGAAAAGCAAATCCAAGTTGCTCAGGATTCTAAAATTTAGTATCACACAGCACACATGCTATATGCACTATAGTATAAATGCTAATGTTTATAGGAAGCCAGTGAATTTTTCCTGATGGCTCAGGAGTTAACTATATAACATGATAAAAAATGAAAGTTGGGGGCCTGGGGATTTAGCTCAGTGGCATAAGCACCTGCCTTGCAAGCAGGTGGTTGTGAGTTCGATCCCGGGTTCCGATAAAAATAAAAAAAAAAAAAGACAAAAAAATTAAAGTTGGCTGGGCATGGTGGCACATGCCTGTAACCCCACTACAGGGGAGGGAGGCAGGAGGGTTGCTGTGAATTTGAGGCCAGCCTCGGTAACAAAGTGAGTTCAAGATTAGCCTGAACTACACAGTGAGACTCTGTCTCAAAAACAAACAAAGTTTCTACAAACTAACCTGGGACCTGAAGAGAAATATCTAAGCATATTACCAGGACCTGTGGTGAACAGTATTTGTAAAGTCATAATAAATGTTCTTTTCAGTGGTTTTTAATTTTTAAATGCAATAACAGCAGGAAATGTTACAGGTTTTTTTTTTTTTTTTTTGTCTTTTTCCTTTTTATCGGTACCAGGGATCGAACACACGACTGCCTGCTTGCAAGGCAGGTGCTTATGCCGCTGAGCTAAATCCCCAGCCCCAACATTACAGTTTTAATCATATAAAGTCAATGTACTCAATGATAATGCTATTCAGAATATGAAAGAGAGGTAAGGGAAAGAAAAGGTGAAGGGAAGGGTTAGAGCCCTAAACTCAAACTACGAAGTCAAGGGACAGTGATAAAACTTGCTGGAACAAGAAATACATGTTTAAATGTTGTTCAAACATGTATACGGAATAAAGGAAATAAAAAAAATTTTGTTTAAAGGTTGGAAGGCAGACACAGGTCTGGCAAGCCAGCACCTAAGACTGAGGGGTGGGGATCTCAGGGCTACACAGTGAGACCCCATCTCAAAACAGCAAAACAAAAGTAGTATGTCACATGAATTCTGAATTCTTCCATAGTAAGAAGGCCTATTATTGCTTTTAACACACATACAAATCAATGACAGTTTGCTTGCTTTAACTATGTCACTACTTGTTCACAGAAACCTAAAGGAGAAGAAGGATGCGCCCTTACACAATGTCCACTATTTTCCTAAAGAGCAAACAGCTGCTCTCCTTTACAAACCGAATTTGTTATTTAAAAATATCTTGACTGAAGCCCACTGCCAATTAGTCTAGTGATGTCTGACCACAGCTAGAAGAGAGCTAAGCAGCTAAACACCTTGCTATTATCCTTGTTCCTCTTTCTCTGTAAGACTTCTCTACTTCAGAGTTCAGTGCTAATTCTGCAGTTAGTGGCTTCACTATATTAAGACAGAATTAGCCGCGTGTGGTGGCTCACGCCTGTAATCCCAGCACTCAGGAAGCTGAGGTGGGAGGATCGTTGCGAGTTTGAGACCAGCCTGGGCTACAAAGTGAGCTCAAGGCCAGCCTGAACTGCATAGCGTGACCCCATCTCAAAAAAAGACACACACAAAAAATTAAGACAGAATTGATTCGTATTTACAAAAGGAATTCCTTCACAGGCAGCCTTAGGAATGAATTACTGTGAGAGAGTCTTGGGTTAAAATTCTGAGTTAAAGATAAATGTGTAGAAGTTCTAATTCTAGTCCTGACACTGACCCAAATCCACCTGTGTAACCTTGGACAGGTTCCTTAGTCTGTGGCTCTCAATTTCCTTATCAATAAAATAAAAGGACTGAAACCAGATAGCTGCTAAGGCCCTTCACAATATCTACACTCTATCTTTCTTTCTCTAACCAAACAAGGAGACAAAATTTAAAATTGTAACTTAAAAACTAAAACAAATAATAACAAAACTCCCTGAAAGTACTGCTACTGGCCTAAAAGTCGTAACACACAGTTAAAGGTCTACAGTGGCAGTTTATACTAGTTAGGAGGCAACACGTCAGGAAGCCCTGATACTCAAGTACATAATTTAAGTGGCTTCAAAGTCAGAATTTCCACAAAACACCACCGAACTGCAGTGGAAAAGTACTAGCCTGGGAGTCCAGTTTTCACTTGGTTTGGAGGCTCTTCTTAGGTAAATAACATCTCTTGAGTCTCAACTTTCTCAGGTGGAAACTGACAGGATCATTTTCCATTGTTTCTAAGACCTTTCCTAAAACCAAAACTCTAAATGGTTATTCTCAACCTACCCTTTTGTAATGCATTGTTTCCAAAAACATCTTGGTCTGTTTATAGATTTCTTGGCCTGTCTTGTGGAAGGTCTTGAGAAATTCTATGAACTCCTTAGACACTCTATCCGTTTCAATGCTGGTTTGCCGGTTAATGGAAGGACTGGGAGCTTTTGCTTCCTGAATTTCTGCTGGGAAAATTAAACATAGTAAGTTTCATAAAAGAGACGATCTATGCATGGAATCACTTAGCATCTAATTTAAGATTATTTAAATTATGTTTTATCAAAGTTAAACTAAAATTTAAATCATTTTATGTTTAAATGTTTGGACAGCTTTCTTTAGAGTAAACAAAATCTATTTTTATGAGTAGGAAATACAAGCAGACAAAATGTCCTGATCCAAGATATTCAAATAAAAGTTGCTTTATTAGTATTTTCTTAGTCAAAATACATCATGTGTTGATCTATATATAGATTTAATCATTAATACTGAAGGACACACTCGCTTGAACAGCTTTCTCGAAAACTGCCTGAGTTTATAAAGCTAGTCAAAAAGTAAAATAACAATCAGTAAAAGCACCAAAATGTTAAGAAGGAACATGAAATGTTGACAAGTGTTCAAATCCCATCGTACTTTCCAAAGGGAAAGGCCAATTTGCCTGTGTGGAGACAGTTAGTTACCACCACTCAGTCTGCAGGTCACACTGCTCAAAATGAAAATGTGCCCAAAGTAGCCCAGTGAACACAGCAGAGCACACATACTTTCCTGCAGCTAGGGACCCAATTGTTTCAAGTAAATACTACACTGAGGGAAACCACAGTGTCTCAGAAGGTACAGACTCTCCTGATCTTGAACTGTGCTCTCTAGTTCAACACTTATAAGGAATTATAAGATCTCATACCCACAATCTCCTTTTATAGACAAAAAGATAATTAAAAAGAAAGCATCTTTGAAAGATACTAAAATTAACCTATTACGTATTTCTTTAGTATAATTCCTCATGTTATTTTTTGAACTTACAACTTAAACTTTTGATTTTATTTCAGAGATATATTTTATTTATTTATTTATTTTTGTGCCAGGGATTTTGTACTCATGACCTCCCGCCTGCCAGGCAGGCAACTTACTCTGCTGAGCTAAATCCCCAGCTATCAGAGATACATTTTAACAGTGAGGTTGTAATGAAATTTTAAGATAATAAAAATGATATTCCTATTAGACTGACAGAGTTAAGTGAGACAAACACAAGTTAATTATCTAAAAGAATATACAACTAACCATGCCATAACAAATTTGAGTCCACCTCTCACTTATTATGACACTGGTTACTAAATTCATGTGTGATATACTTGCTTATGTTCAAACTAAAGTAAAAGCATCTCTTTCCTTATATTACTCTGAATATTAAGTAGTACAACAAAATTAATTTTATAGTTCTTTCTCTGAATCTAGTATTTAGCTTTTTTTGTTTTTATTTTTGTTTTTGTTTTTTGAGACAGGGTCTCACTATGTAGTTCTTTTTTTTTTTTTTTTTTTTTTTGTCTTTTTGTTTTTTATTGGTACTGGGGATCGAACTCACAACTGCCTGCTTGCAAGGGAGGTGCTTATGCCACTGAGCTAAATCCCCAGCCCCCTCACTATGTAGTTCTGACTTGCCTCGAACTCACTACGTAGCCCAGGCTGGCCTTGAATTTGTGGCAATCCTCCTGCTCCACAAGTGCTGGAACTACAGACATGCACAATCACACCTGGCTTAGCTATCTTTTTCAAAATTTTGTTTCTTTGAATATCTTTTAATTTATGAAATTTTCCTTAACTATAATTAAAAAACTAGAAACACTATATATGTATGTTAAAAAACGTATGTCAAAAGTCAGACAACAAACTGGAAAAAATGTTTCCAAATAGCACTACAAAAAACTAAGGGCAGAAAATATGGCCAACAGTGTAATACGAAAAAGGACAAAGAATACCAAGAGTACAGAAAAAGGAAACATAGACAGATCTCAACACAGGAAAGATGCATAATCTCACTCATAACAAAGATGCAAACTGAGACAGACAGAGAACACTGGAGTTCAAGGAAGGCAATGTGGCTGAAACTTGCATGGCAAAATACCACAGAGAATAGAGTTACAGAGAAAAAGCTGGAGACATCTGCAGGGGAGCTCTTGTAGCCATTAGCTGGAAGGTGCACAGCATGTGAAAAAAAAAGAAAAGAAAGAAAACCTAAGGAAATAACTACCCAAGACTGGGTAAAGCCACACATGCAAAACAATTCAAAGTGCTCATACAAGGTCAGAAACGGTTCACTTTCCATCAGCCAAAGAGGAAAGACCTTCTAATATAAGACACTGAACTGGGAATAGTGGTGTATAAACATTACTCTAGTACTTAAGGGTTGAGGTGGGAAGATTGCAGGTTCAAGGGTACCACGGACTACATGGAGACAGTGTTAAAAAAACAGAAAGAAAGAAAGACAGACAGATACACACACACACACACACACACACACACACACACACACACACACACACAGTTCTCAGAATACTGTAGCTGGATCATGTTAGCCCTGGAACCAAGGTGGACTAGAACCCATTCTAACAAAGCTTAAAAGGTATCAAATTGGTGCTTAGGGCGTAGCTGAGTGGTAGAGTTCTTGCCTAGCACACACAAAACCTTAAATTCCATTCCCAGTATCATAAAACAAACAAAATGATTTCTAGTAACATACTCTATTCTAGAACAAGCCCAGCAATATTTAAAGGAAAAAAATCCAGCAACCACAAAACACAGAATTCAAAATGTGTAATAGTAAAAAATTACCAGACATGCAAATGAGAAAAATATAACCCAATAAACACATTAATAAAGAACTAGAAATAATATAGATGATACATTCACTAGACCAGAATGTTACAATAGCAATTATAAATGCACTTGGTTTATAAAGTAACATAGAACATGATGAGAGAAATGGGAGATACAAAAAGAAGTAAACCAAACTTCTAGAAGTAAAAACTACATTTAAATGAAAAATGCACTAGACAGTACATAATACAAAACAAACAAACAAACTTGAAGACATCAGGAAAGAAATTATCCAAAATAAAACGCAGAGGAAAAATGACTGCAACAAACTGAACTAAGCATTAGTGGTCTGCGGACAATATAAACCATTTTGACTCTGGTGTAACTGGAGAGAAAGGGCGAGGGAACAAGGAAATATTTTAAGAAATAGTGGCTGAACATTTCCCAAAAATTGATTAAAGGTGTAAGTCTGTAAACACAGGAAGTGGAACAAACTCTAAGCACAAAAAACGTGAAGAAACTTATAATAAGACATGTCTTTTTTTCCCCAGTACTGGTGACTGAACCCAGAGCCTTCACATCAAGCTATATTCCCAGTCCCTTTTTTATTTTGAAATAGGGTCTAACTAAATTACTGAATTGCCCCATCTGGGCTTAAAACTTATAGTCTTCCTACCTCAGCCTCCCAGACTGCTAGGATTACAGGTATGCACTACTGCCTGGTTTAAGACATCGCATAAACTGCTGAAAATGAACAAAACCTTGGGGGATCTTCTGGAAGAAACTTCAAAGGATCCTTAGAGGAACTGTGAGGGAAGTCATATTACATACAGAGTAACAAAAACAATGTAAGCAGATTTTTAAATATTATCAGAAATCACACAAATCTGAAGACAAGTAATATTCACAAGGTGCCGGCAAGGAAAAAAAAATTCTGTACCTTGCACAATTTTGATTTTTCAGAAACAAAGGCAAAATATAGACTTCTTCAAAGCTGTGAGATCTCACCAGCAGATCAACACTGCAAGGAGGTTAAAGGGAGTCCTTCAGGCAAGGGAAATGATACTACATGAGTATCAGTATCCTCATAAGGAAGGCCATCAGCAATGGCAAGTGAGGTGGACAAATAGGAAATGCTTGTTTTTTCCCAGAATGCTATGTAGAAAAAAAAAAAACAAGAAATGCTTGTTATTTAAAATTTTTTATTTGACAGATAATTAACCACCTAAGCTTAAAATAATGGATTGTGGGATTTATATGATATACAGAACTAAAATACAGGATAAAAACAACAAAAGGCATGAGAGGAAAACCTGTAAGAATACTGTTACAAGGCTGTTACATTATTTGAAGGTAGACCAGTTAAAGGTGTATTTTGTAAACCTCAAAACACAAAAATAAAACAAAGAGGTACATCTAAAAAACCAACAGTGGAGATAAAAACATGTTCATAAAAAATAATCAAAAAGGGGGCTGGGAATTTAGCTCAACGGCATAAGCACCTGCCTTGCAAGCAGGTAGTCGTGAGTTCGATCCTCGGTAACAATAACAAGATAAAAAAAAAAAATAAAAAAGAAGGCAATACCAGGTGTAGTGGTGTCACCTGCAGCCCCAACAACTCTAGGAAGGGGAGGGAGGAGAACTGCAAGTTCAAGGCCAACCTGGGCAACTTAAAAGACTTAGACTCTCTCAAAATTTTAAAAAAATATTTCTTTTAAAGGGTTGGGGATGTAACTAGGTGCAAAGGCCTTTGGGTTCCCCATTACCAAAAAGAAAAAAAAATTTCAATACTCCTCTCAGTGATTTTTTATTGTTCTGTTGTATATTTTTAAGTTTTTTAATTTTATTGGCACATTTTAGATATACATAATGGTAACACTCATCACAGACAATGTGTACCTGTTCCTGATATGTCTCGTTTCTTTTTCCCATCCCACACCTCTCCTTTCAACTCTTCTTCTTAGTAATTGATAAAACAGAAGATTTAAAAAATCACTAAGAAAAACAATCAGTAAGAACAGAATACTTGAACAATGCTATCTACCAGCCGGACTGAATTAAAGGCTACAGAGTACCCAACAGAAACAAATGCACATTCCATATGACAAAATAATTGGCAGTAACTTCCATACAGGACATGTATACTACATACTAAGTACTTTTACAGTATCATTTTGTCCAGGCCTCACAAGCCCACCAGGTGATACTTTTATGAAGTACAAAAACTTGAATGATATTATAGTTATTTAAGGGGTAAATGCTAGAACTTGAACCCTGGTTTACATGCATTGCTCTAAAACCTAAGCTCACTTATGCAACAATTGTCTTCACTTGTCAAAGGGAAGACTGCCAGCTTTTCAGCAGACACCAATTCCTTGCCAGCCAAGCGAGGAACAATACCATGACCTATTCCTTGATTATTTTGCTTTTGCACACTCTCCTCCTACAAATACTTTCTTTTAACCACTTAAGACTTCACTCTGGGGGCTGGGGATTTAGCTCAGTGGCATAAGTGCCTGCCTGGCAAGCATGAGGTTGTGAGTTCAATCTCCAGTACCGCAAAAAAAAAAAAAAAGACTTCACCATGAGCATCACTTGGGCGGCTGTTTTAATATATTATCCCGAGTGTTGCTTGGGCAGGTGTTATTTCAATCAGTTGATTCTCGAATTGAAGAAATTTGATAAAGTTGTCATTTCATATTTCCTGTTACATTATCATATAAAAGTTAAAGAAAAAATATGCAAGTTTTGTTCATCCTGCATTTAAGTCATTAGAATGGTAAGTAGTTTTAAAAACCTCTTAAAATGTAAATGAAGACTATATTAGCTAGCTATAAATTAATATAAATTAGTAAAACTGATAGTTGGCTGTTTCTTTCCAACTTTCCAGAAGTCAACCCGTACTACAAGAATAGACATTTGGCTTACAGATAGAAAGTGACAGAGACACAGTCTGGGTATTTGATGCTCAGGAATGCAATGAGGTCATTTTGAACAGTCAATAGGTATTAGCACGTAAGATGAAGAAAGTGAAGAAGGAAGTTGGAAAAGAGCCACCTCGCTTACATTACAGTTACAGTTTGGCTAGGGCTCAAATGGCAACCACTTGCTCTTTAACTTAAAATCATCATGTGTTTTAACACAGAAACAAAGCATATATTTCAAGTATATCCAGTCAACTGTGATTACAAGTCTTCCATTCCTCAACCTAAAGAGTTCAAAAGCTCTCTTAGCAGAACACATCTCTTGAATTATAATGACAATAGTATGTATGGCAATCACTCAGTGAGGATTTCCTAGATGTCAGACCCTGGGCTTTGTTAGTCATTCTCATTAATCCTTAACAATTTTGTCAGGTAGATGGTTTTATTTTATGTATGAATAAACTGGGGTTAGAGAGACTAGATCACTAAGTGCTCAAAGTCATGGGCTAATAAAAGATGGGATTTGAATGCAGGTTTGCCTGTTCCCCAAGCCTAAGTTTTTCATAACAATACCATAACATATCTTTTTATTAACATAACATCTGTTTACTCCTACTTAAAACAATTAATGAATCAAGGTCACATGTGCCTGCAGTCTTCGCATAGCTGCTTAAACCCAGGAATTTAAGGCGAAGTTGGGTGACACAGAAAGACTCCATCTCCTTCTCAATCTAATCAACCAATGACCATGAATTGAGAAAATACTATGACAGTATTGGCTGTTGAACTCCAGATGGTAAATGTTACGGCTTAGCAAAAATTTGTCTGCATTTTGCTCACATCCAGAGATTTTGCCTGAGACTAAGATTAAGAGTGATAGACTAATTAATCTGGCAAAAGAAATTTCAAGGTAGTTAAATGTTAAGGAGGTGACATGGCTACTATTGGGGGCTTTTAGTCAGATTTATGTTGCAAATCAAGAACAAAGAGGCCAGCAAGACAGTTTAAAACATGGGTTTGGCCAGGATAAAAGCTCTAGTAAAGTTGTGGACTGCAAAAATACAGCCGAGAAGATCTCAATTGCTGAGAATAGGAGAATATAAAAGAATATAAAAGATGCTTGAGAGCATCACAAGAAGCAGCAGGTCCCTATCCTTTCTAGCCTCAACATTACAAAAATGAAAGACTGCTCTGAGGAGAAAGCGGTAGACCACCATGTTCCAGAACGGCAGCAACAGCTCACCAGGTTCCAGAATGGAGGCAGCATAAGAGAATTTGTTACTCATAATCAGATTCAGAGTGCCCAGTGATCCAGTCACTCAACTCGTACAGCCAAGAGAGAAGGAAGCCTGGCTACTGCTCTAGCTGGCAGCAGTCCTTGGCATTATCCACCTGGCACTGATTTTAGATGCATGCAGAATACAAGAATTCTTAAGTTGAGAGGGTTTCCACCCAGATTTCAGAAGGAGGCCTGAGAGCCCAGGCAGTGTGTCCCTGACAGGGCAGTGTGTGAAGGTGTGAGGGTGAAGCCAAAGGTACAGTTGAGAACCCAGACATTTGAAGAAGCCAGGAATGTACATCATCTGAGGAAATCTGCAAGGAGGGAGCACAGTGGGCCTGAGAAAGTAACTGTGGTGCCAAAAGCACTGTAGGGGTAGAGCCATACAAACTCTTCAGAGCTCACAATTTATCACAGACTGCTTCAGATGTTCCATATGGAACTATAGGACTAAATGTCTTCCATGTTGGATACTGGACTTAACTTTGGTTCCAATGCTTGGTTATTCCCATTTGTAGTTTTGATACGGAAATATCCACCCTGTGCCACTGAATGTTGGAAGGAGACTGCAGCTAAGAGTTTGTCTTAGATCTCATCTCAGACTTGGGACTTTCCTGCAATGCTGAAACCATTAGGACTTTGACAACTCTTGGAGATGTACTAAATGCCTTTTGCGTAAAGAAAGGTATGAGTCTCTGGGGGTCTAGGGGAATAATGTTACGGTTTGTGTCTAGATGTCCCCTCAAACCCTCATGTAGTCATGGGGCAGGCTTCTAATGCTTGTGACTGATTCATGGTACAATGCTGGTATTATGGCAATGAGTACTAACCCACCCTAGGCTGGGTAGCCTACACATGATGTAAGGGACAGAGTCTTCCCTCTGCACTCCTCCTCTTTTGCTCTTTTCGCGTTTGCTGTCTTCTACCCCCATGAACTGTTTGTTGCCCTCTGATGTGAATCACCCTGCCTTTCAGCCAGCAGATTATAGACTGAAACCTCCACAAACTGTGAGCTAAATAAAATTTCCTTCCTTAATTTTGGGCATCAGGTATTTTGTCTCAGCAACAAGAGAAAAGTAACCAACATGAAATGGCTGCCTTAAAGGCAGATGACACATTAAGTCAACTGATATTCTATTGCTTTCTATGAAAGCAAAATCTTCACTAATAAATTTGAGGAATTAAGAGCCAAGATGATTAATACTATTTCTAATCTAGTAAAAACATATTTTGTATCTTTTTTTCATATTTTGTATCTTAATTTTTAAATGTACCAAAATCTCCACATTTCTCTGATCATCTTTAATATAAAAAGAGAGCTCAGTAGAATATTGCAGTTCTATTACTATATAACACAGGTGAGAGGAAGACAGTCTGTAGTTTAAGAAATATACACCTCATCTTTGTCCCAGGCTCTTGGCACAGAGGTCCTAAAAGCCTTGGGATTGCCTGAGTGACAGGACTGTCTGTTGCCCATAAAGAGCCCCTTTATCCCAATGTGCCCATTAGCTTCTGGAGAGGGCTGGTGACCAGACAAACCAGCCTTGTGATCAGAAGGTAAGCAGGTTCAACCCTACACTCTAAACTCTGGGGAGGGAAGAGGCAGATTTTAAATTACCAATGGCCAATGAATTAACTAACCATCATGCTTATGTAATGAAACATCCATAAAAGCCCTAAACAACAAAGTTCAGACAGCTTCTGGCCAGAGAATAGACTGAGATGCTAGGAGGGTGGCGGCCAAGAGCGCACACATTCTCTTCATTAGTCAGTTGCTGGGTCACGTCCCTCATAACACACTGGTGAACATGGAAGTGAAATGTGTTCCTGAGTTCTGTGAACCACTGTAGCAAACAACCATGTTTGATAGGGAATTGCTTTGTAACTGGTGGGTGAGAAGTACAGGTACCATGGACCCAGGTGACAATGGGGACTTTCCTGTAAGACTGACAGCTTTAACCTGTGAGGTCTCTGCTACTCTGCGTAGTGTCAGAATAGGACTGAATCGCTCAATAAGCAGTTGGTATCAGAGAATAAAATACACCATTTATTTGGTGTCAGGAGAAAAAAATCCAAACATAAAACCTCCCTTAGTCCTAAGCAATGAAAGTCAGAAAGACCATGTTCTAAATGCAGCGGGCCATCCATACGCATAGGTCCTGCATCCTCAGATAGAGATGAACTGGACAGGTAATAACTTCCGTCTCCTGGCTTGATTTCCTAAACAACACAGTACAGGCTAATAGCTATTTACACGGTATTTACATAGTATCAGGTCACCCACACACAATTTAACTAAAGGAGAGGATTGTGTAGGTCATACGCAAATAGTCTCTTGGTTCCTGAGCGTCTGCAGACTTTAGTACATTTTGGGTCCTGGAACAATACTCTGGATCTGAGGAAGGACTGTACACTCCACTTGATGTAATATGCAAGGCTATTTATAATATAAACCTCATAAAGCAAAGATAAACAATGTTCAGAGTAAAAAAAGTACAACCAGAGTCAACTGGAGAATTGTAAAAACGGCACAAGTATAAAACTGGTTCCAAATTAGTTTCATCCAAGTGCCAAAGGCCCTAATGATTAAAGTAGCAATCCATTAATGATTCCTTGCACAATGTAATTTACACCAAGCTTCTATTCAATTAACACTTGAAATTCAGGTCCTGGAGATTACAGTTTATTTTGAAGAGACTTCAGATTTACAGAAAAGCTGTAAGACTGTCACAGAGTTTCTTAATCTCTTTAACAGATTCACAAAATTTTAACATCATGCTACGTCTTACATATATCAAAACTTTTCACACTACATTTGCATATACCATGATCTTTACTGATTGATAAAAATATTTCGTAGTAACAAGGATTATTCCTTTATACAACTACATAGTACATTTACCAAATTCAGGAAATTTTAACATTGATAATACTTAGTTTAAATCCATGTTCCAATTCCATCAATTATTCAAAAAAAGGTTTTTGTTTTTTTCCCTTCCTGGCACAGGATCCAATTCAGGGAGACACAGTGCACTTTGATGTTTGTATGTCTTTAGGTCACCTTTAATCTGGACACTTTTGTCAGCCTTCCTTTGTTTCTCATGACAACTTTTTGAAGAATACAGGTTAATGATTTTACTGAATGCCCCTCAACATGGGTTTGTCTGCTGCTACCTTGTGGCTCTAAATTTTAACTTACCTATTTCAGAAGTGATGTTGTGCTCTTCTTGAAGTATTGTATCTGGAGGAACACGATGTCCAACCTGCCCCCATTTCCTAATTATCATTTCTCCATTTGTAAATAACAAACAAAGCGGGGAGTTAATGTGAGATCATGTTCAGTAACTTGTTCCTTGGGAAACTTCCTAATCTCATTTTAGATTAGCATCCACTGATGACACTCACCTAACCAGATCTCACTGTGATGATGATTGCTGTGTCTTCTGTTTGTTTTTAGTTTTTTTTTTTTTTTTTAAATAGGATCTTGCTACATAGCTCAAGTTGGTCTTAAACTCACAATCTCCCTGCCTCAGCTAAAATGCGCTGGGATCACAGGTGTGTGCCACTATGTGCAGTGAATGTCATATTCATTTATTTAATTATTAGTTGAACAGACTTACACATCGTCATTCAATCAGTTATATTCTATTTTGTAGATTTATTCAATAACTCAAATTGTACTACATTTGGTAGCTGGCAGTAGGAACCCTTTCAAGCTAGCTTTTGAGTCCTCTGACAGCTCCCCAAAACCTTGAGGGAGCTGTCAATTCAGCACCAGAATCACTCATTTCTCCAAGAAGCCCTAGCTCATCTTAATGAAGGATAGCAAGGAGACTGGTATTTGAATTCTGAAAAAAGAAAAGCTATTCCTCCGAGAAGGAAAGTTTGTAAAAGAGGTACAAGCCAGGAATGGTGGCACACACCTGAGATCCCAACACTGGAGGAGACTGAGGCAGGGGATCACAAGTTCAGGCTCAGCCTGGGTAAACCTGCAAGACCCTGTCTCATAATACAAAATAAGACGGGGCTGGAGATGTGGCTTGGTGGTAAGGTCCGGGGAATGCGGTAAGGAGAGGACACAAGATTTTACCCTGGGTGAAAACATTTATATGATCTCTAAAAGAAAGGGGCATTTTGGAATATATAAACAAATGTCTCAACCCATCTAGGCATTATGATTTCTTCTATAACCTATACCGTATTTTCATCCTGACTTTGGAGATGAAAAAACTACTAAAAACTGTAAGTTAAAGGCCAGGGATTTAGCTCAGTGCCATAAGCACCTGCCTGGCAAGCACTAGGTCGTGAGTTCAATCCCCGGTACCAAAAAAAAAAAACCAAAAAAATTGTAAGTTAACTGAGTCTTCACAGTCAAGCTGTTCCATTTACCTTATCTGAATACACATCTAGCTCTAACAGGATGTGCAAATATTCTTTAAATTCCTCAGCAGGTTATCAGTATTTTGTTTGCACCCGAGTTGGTCCAGGTTGAGTTTTCTTTTGTGCTACTAATATAAGTAAAACATCAAGAGCAAGCACACTGTATACAAAGAAGTAAAATAAAGAATACAAAATGTCTATGTCTAGTCCTGACCTAATGAGTTAAAACTATAGTTAGCAGGCATGGGCATGTGGCCCAGCAGTAGAGCACTTGCCTAGTATGCGCATGGACCTAGGTTCGATCCCCCTGTACAGAAAAGGAAAAACAAACTGCACATAGTATAGGCTAACCTTACCCACAGACAGCGGTCCAACAAGTGACCAGGCTGAAATGTAAAGTTCATCTGCCAAGTTACACAAGTAATCTGGGAAACAACAATCCAAGAGCATCATCTTTTCCTACATGAAGAATTTTTAAATATGTGCATATAAAAATTACAGAAGTAAAAATCTAAAGTACAAATCTAGCCATCAAGATAAGACTGATTAACGAGGGAATATGGCAAAGTGAGTATGATTCCCTGCTGCTGGATATGTACGCATGGCCAGACTGCTCCAAGACCTCCCCAGAGAGCCAGGCACAGTGGCACATGCCTGCGATCCTAGCTATTTGGGAGATTGAGGCAGGATCACAAGTTTGAGGCCAACCTGGGTAATTTAGCAACACCTGTCTAAAATTAAAATTTAAAAAGGCCTGGGGATATAACTCAGGAGTAAAGTGCTTGCATAACATGCACAAGGTCCTGGTTCAATCCTGAGTCTCACACACCCAGACACACCCCACCCCAAACAACCGACTCAGAGCATTCCTACAGATAAGTACTTTTCATGCTTCAAGGGACACCCCCTTTTTTGGACAAAAAGATACTTTTTTTTTTTTTTTTGTCTTTTTCTTTTTATCGGTACCGGGGATCGAACTCACGACTGCCTGCTTGCAAGACAGGCGCTTATGCCACTGAGCTAAATCCCCAGCCCCCAAAAAGATACTTTCAAAAGAGAAAAAAAAAGGTATTCTATATACAAGTTTTTACAATGAAAATTACAAGCTCTGGACTGGACTATGAAGTTTGTTTTAATCATATAATACACAGTGTACAGAGGATTTTAAGACACGACTTTTTAAACCACTAAGAAAGTCAGGAAAAATACATGACTTTGTTATGTGCCTAAGACTCAGAAACCTTGTTTAATACATATGTATTTAGTACTTTATATATATAAATTCATTTTCTAAGGTATACACATAGTTCAGGTAAAGAGGTAAAATGGATAAATTTGAACCAGGAGTTAGGAGACCTAAGTTCTAATCCACCAATTCATTATATGACATTGGGTTAATTAGTCAAACTTGATGGATTTTCATAATGTTATTTGTACAGTGAGGAAGTTAAAGCAGTTGGCTTTATAATTTTTTTTGCTATTTCTTCTGCTATCGTAAATATACACCATTTCATTACATAGCATAAGTTTGTAAGGCTAATGACATGTGTCCTTGGCAGGAAACTGAATTTAAACTAAACAGGTGTGAGTGGCTTTGATCTAGGGCTTGAGTTTCTTACCAGCAGAGATTATTCCAACAGAAAGACTCTGCACCTTAAAATGCTTCTGCCCAAGGCCACGCAGCAAGCAAACAGCAAAGCTGGGACTCAAACCAGGAGAGTCCAAAGCCTCTACTACATTGACTTCTAAAAAAGTCTTGGCCAAAACACTCTAGCCAACCAGAAAATAACTCCAAATTAATCTTGTGAACAAAAAAATTAAACCCTAACCCTAGGCCTAAAGGTGTATTATTTTTCATTTTATTGTTTATGAGACAGGGCCTTGCTATGTTACCCACCTAGCCTTGAACTACTGGGATCAAGTGACCCTTCTGCCATAGCCTCCTGAGTAGCTGGCAAGTGCCACTGTGACAAGCTAAAAATACACATTTCTTAAAGACAAGTGTCTGTTTCTGCTATAAGTAGCATTTCCTTTTAATAAAAGAAAAGAAAGTAGCAATAGTCACTGCGCCTGGAAGAGTCTTAAGGGCTGTACTATTATTCATTCTCGTGCCTTTAGCAGGTCAAATCACCCTGAGGTGGCATCTGGACCTCAAGAAACGGGGCTCTGAGAAGACAGCTCCTCCCAGTCTCTGTCACCATCTTCAACGTGCTCTGCAGTTCTTAAGTAGTGACTCAAGGTTCTGAGATGGGGCCCTGACATGGCGATTCTCCTCTGCTTAATACCAGGTCACTCTGATGACAGAACGACTGTGGCATTACTGACTGCCTGCCTGTGGCTGTACAGCATTTTAGGAAGTAGGATGGACAAGGCCATCTACATTCAAATCCACACACTAGAGTTACTTTCATCTCCTAAGGGCACAGTGACCCTTCTCCTATTTGTTCTCTGTCCATTTCCTTAAGACACAAGCTGCCTCTCAGAAAACCTCTCAGAGGACTTTCAAGCCTAAAGCGGCCATGTCAATAAGGTGCAGACAGCAAGGGTATCACACAAAGGGGACAACTAAGATCCAAAACATAAAGCCACCAAAGACACAGTCATCTAGGTAGGAATGGATTTTACAAAGTAAGTATTTCAATTGTTGGGCTGGGGAATTAGCTTAGCGGCTCAAGCGCTTGCCTGGTGAGCACAAGGTTGTGAGTTTGATCTCCAGGACCAAACAACAAAACAAAAAATGCTGTCCAATTATCCTTATTTCCCCTATAGAATAAACAAGCTTCTCTAAAACACAATGTCCTCCAATTCAAGACAGCACTACTCACACACTGCCTGATCCCCTAACTTAATTTTGGTTTCAAATCTGGGCTGGTATACCCTAAAAGCTTATAGAAATAGAAAGCTGTGCCCCCCATGTGCACTGTTGATCTACTCTGTATGCCATTCAGCAAGAGAAGAAAAAAAAGAGCATTAGAAAATTACCCTTCTTGGATCCGACCCTGGAAGAAGCACTGAAGAATTTCTTCACCGTGGTAACCTTGCGAGTTTTCTCATTGGTTTTCTTTTCTTCAAACTTGGAAAAAGTGAGCGACTGGGCCCCCTGGCTGCTCTGACTGCTGGCAAAAGCCTCTTCCTCCTCCCGCTGAAGGCTGAAATTCATGAGAGGATTATAAATGACTGAGATAGTACCCAAGTTTCCCTTGTTACTAAAGGCTATCACTGGGTTAATTCAGGAGGATCTAAAACTTATATGACTAGAGGCTACATGCACCAAATGGGCCTGAGGTCTCTGATGGAAGGCAACAGTATGTGTGCTCCTACAGCTTCAGGTGGGAACATCTCCACGGCTTGCGTGCTTCCAGAACTATGCTAGTTATGTGCAACAGTCTAGTCCAGTGGGGGCAAAACTGTAACACACATGCCGTAGCCAGCTGTTTAATATCACTGAAAGCTCTAAAAGGTTCACCATCATGGTCCTTTTCTCCAATAAGTTCAAGTTGAAATAGAGACATAAGCAAATAATTACTGTTTAATTCACATAGAAGGGAGCATAAATCAATCTCTTTGAGCGCACAGGACAGAACAACTTAACTTCTATAAGAGTCAGAGGTTTTTATAATGGTGACATCTGGGCTTAGGGGAGAAACAGAATCCTGTGAGTGAAAGGAGAAGAAAGCCCAAGTGTAAAAGTGTGTGCTCTGTCTCACAGCAAGCTCAGTGTGAGCAGAGAACTGCAGCATGGCACGTGGGGGCTGACACTGGGTACACAGGAAGGTGCCGGAGGGGAGGGGAAGGGGCCCCGGCTGTGAAGCCCACTATTATTCTGGAGTTCATTATTTGGCAAGAAACCAAGGGAGATTATAGACCCCAGAAGGTATCATTATCAGATCTGTGCCTCAGAAAAATAATGTAAGTAGCTGTGTGAACAACTGAGGACAGAGACACTCATGACAGAAATAACAATTAGGAGTATACTAAATGACAAAGTTTCAGCGATAAAATAAGGGCCTACAATACAGGAATAAAAACGATGAAATTCCTAAGACTTTTCTGAACTTTGAATAAACAGACCTTGCTCAGGGAATGCTAGGTGTTAAAGGGGCTAAAGGAGAGACTGCGAATGACTCCACAGCCTCTTTGCTAACTGGATACACAGTGAGACCATGAGCTGATGCACAAAGCTGGGAGGAGAATGTGGGGGGTGAATCACAGCCATCTGGGCAATGCTCAACACCATCTAGAGAACGAGGGCTTTCAAAGTGTGCAAAGGCAGACAGTGGCCGCAGCAGCTGAAGGCTGTGAGCAAAGCAGGCCCCGGGCACATGGCCAGCACTGACAAACACTCTGAGTGTGAGCCCCGAAATCCCTGTCCTCATGGGTGGTCCAGGTGACTCTGAGCCTTGTTCAAGTGTGAGACAAACTGCCAGATACCTGTACTGCAAACATCAGCTAATACAAATAAAAATTTACAGAAGTGTAATTTATGTTTTCTAAACTTCAAAAAGTGAGAAATACTGCTATAGGAAATCACAAGCAGGGCCATGATTGGAAGCAGTTAAGAAGCAGAAACTAACACAAGCAGAGATGCTGTCCATTGTAGGGTGGAACAGGAGCACACCTTTTCCTGAGTCAGAAGCTAACAGAGATGTGGGAAGGGGCAGAGCTGAGGGGACTCAAGCCCCATGGCCTCCACCTTCTCTGTGAAACTTTATCAGCTGAAAGTGTCAGGAGCCCAGGGAGCCCAAGAAAACTGTTGATGCTCTATGTGTTTTCTCTTTATCAACCAGTCACCAGAGCAGGGAGCGAGCTTTGTAATTCTGAGTTCAACACAGATGCCAGCATTTCAGTCACACAACAAACACTGGTTGATGACATATAAAAAACCAGGAGAAGCTGTCCAGCAGATTTGACCTTCTAAAGAAACAGCTTTACAGTTTTAAGGGTGCTCAGCAAAGGAGTAACAGTCCCCATGTGCACCAGCTGCTCCATCTTTCAACTGTATCATAATCCTAGTTCTAGATAATACAAACTACCTTTGACTAACAAATCCCATTTTGAAGAAAGTTAGTTTTACAGTGAAAGAAAATGGATAGTTTTCTACTACTCTGTTTTATCGCTATGCTATTAGCCATTCCGGATGCAAGAGCAAGGGGAATAATGCTGCAGAGCTCTGTGCCCAGCCTGAGCTAGGTACATCACATATAGTACCTCATTACTCTCCATCAGGAAGCATGCCATCACCCCTTTCTACCCAAGGGCCTCACTGTCTAAATGAAAGAACCCGTGGTAGTGCACACCTGCAATCCCAGCACTCAGGAAGCTGAGGCAAGAGGATCACACAAGCTTGAGGCCAGCCTAGTCTCAAAGTGAGTTTAAGGCCAGTCTGAACTACATATAGCAAGGCTCTGTCTTTAAAAAGCAAACAAAGAAAGAAAGAAAAAAGAGAAGAAAGAACAAATGAAGACTGTTACAATACTGCTACACCACTCCTAGGCAAGTCCTTTTACCGCTCTGCCAGCTCCCAATCTTCCTGAATCTGCTTTTGCCTGGCTTTGTGGTATTCCTCCCTCCAGCACTTGGAGCAGAAGCCCTGCCAAGCAGGGTTGCCGTAGTAACCACATCCTTTCTTGCACAGGAGCTCCGACTGATCCACATGAATTCCTCGGCGTTCAGATTTAAGGCTCATCTTCTTCCTGCTAACCAAGGGACAAACAAGAACATGTGAAAATGAATTCCCTGTCACCCTACTAAAGTCACAGCAAGTGTGAACAAAAATATGCCTGATTCATGAGGGTCAAGCTGTAAAGAAGACAGGAAGTCAGGAAGGACAGAGGGAAAAGTTAATGAATGCCACAAATTCCCAATATAGTCCTATTAATAAAAATTTTGTTTATTCCCTACTCAAAATATAAAGAACTCCGTGAGAGGACTAATACTGGATTAAAGACCTAAACATACAACCAAAAACTGCAGATATCATAAAAGAAACCACAGTGGGGAAGTTTCCTGATGTTAGATCTGGTACTGACTTCTTAGAAAGCACACAGACAAATGGGGCTTCATCAAACTTTAAAAAAAACTTCTACACAGCAAAGGAAACATTCAACAGAGTGAAAAGGGAAAAAGAAGAAAATACTTGCAAACCATCTATCTGAAAAAGAGTTAATCTCCAGTATATATAAGGAATTTCTACATCTTGGCAACAATAAAAAAAAATCAGACAAAGGACTTGAATAGACAAGTCTCCAAAGAAGACACAGAAATGGCCAACAAACTGGGCATGGTGGCACATGTCTGTAATCCCAGCACTCAGGAAGCTGAAGCAAGAGGACTGCCGTGAGGTCAAGGTCAGCCTGGGACACACAGTGAGTTCAAGACCAGTCTGAACTACACAGCAAGGTTCTGTCTCATAAAAACAAATAAACAGAAAGAAATGGTAAGAAACATGAAAAGACATCAAAAGACTAAGCATCAGGGAGGTGCAAATCAGAATCACAATGAACTATCCCTTCACATCTATGTTAGGATGGCCATTTTCAAAAGAACCCTGGGAAAAATATGTTTTGATGAACATGTAGAGAAACTAGAACCTTCTGTAATATCTGAGGGATTGCAGTGTTCTAGCCACTACATAAAACAGTATGGCCATTCCTCAAAAAAAAGTCAAAATAAGGCCAAGTTCAGAGATGCACACCTGCAGTCCCAGCTACTTGGCAGGTTGAGACAGGGGGATCACTTGAGCCCCGTGAGGCAGGGGGATCACTTGAGTCCTGAAGTTCAAGACTAGTCTGGGCAAAATAGTGAAATACTATCTCTCTTTGAAAAAAAAAAATTAAGAACGCAATTACCATGTAACTTGGCAATCCCACTTCTGGTTATGTATGCAAAACAACTAAAAAAAAAAGATCTCACAGAAATCATGTTCACTGCAACAACAGAAATCACGTTCACTGCAACGTTATTCACAATAATCAGAGGTAGAAGTGAGTGAATGGAGCATAAATAGTGCCATATACATGTATATATACCTATATATGTAAATATTATTTAGGAAAAAACCCCGGTCACATGCTATAAGGTAGATGAACCCTGAGGACATTATGCTAAATGAAATGAGAAAGTTGCAAAACACAGCTACATGTGACTCCCCTTACAGTGGCAAAACTCTCAGTGACAGAAGGGAGCAGAGGCAGCAGGGGCAGGGCAGGGAAGGCATAGAACAGCAGCGGTTTGGCGCAGGCAGAGGGTCAGGCTCACCACGTGGAGCAGCGTCAGGGCCCCGCTGCGCTGCTGGTGTACAAGCTAACAGAGAACAGTGGGGTAAGAAAGTAAGTTCTGCGTTCTTTACAAGAAAAAGTGCACTCCAATTTTATTTAAAGAATAAACTAACATCTTTCTTAGCTGCTATTAAACTAAAGGTCTACATTTTTGTCCCAAGGGACAAAATACACTCCCCTCTTATTATGCTAATAGGTGTATCCAGCTGGCAGGCAGTCCGTGAGCTGCAGTGGGGTCCTGGGCAGGGGTAACACGGCCCCAGAACGTTGTAGAATTGTAATAGTATCATGTAACTTTTAGACATATTTTCAGTACCCCACCATGCAGGACTCCAGTAGACTGGGTGGACAAACACAAAAATCTACGCAGCAGGGGATGCAGGGCTAAGTCCACTTCCAGCAAGGGCCATACAGAGAGCACGTCATCACCAGCAATGGTACTTCACCCCATCATGAGTGTATGTGTGTGTATGTGTGCCTGGGAAGACAGCCATTTGTTATTAAGCAGATGTGTAAGTTTTCTTGCATAATTATTGTGACTGTGTTTTCATAAAATAACTGAATAAATTATTTTTTAGCAGCTATAGTATAAGAAGTACAAAAAAATGTATCACCTTTGTAGGCTCAGGGCTTTATAATTACATATACAAGACTGCCAATAGTAGGAAAATAAATGGTTGTGTGTTGCCGTCATTTAACTCAAAGAAAAATGTGATCATGTCTCTTTACTAGATGGTTTTTCGTTTTGGTACTGGAGATTGAGCTTTGCAATGAGTTACATCCTCAGCTTTAAAAAAATAAAATAAAATAAATTTTGATACAAGGTCACTAAATTGCCCAAACTGGGTCCAAATTTGTAATTCCTGTCTCAACTTTCCAGAGTGCACTTTTTTTTTTTTTTACAAAAATTGTATTTTAAAAATGTTATTAGCACATTTTGGATATACATGTAACACTCATCATAGAGACTTGTACCACACATCTTGCTGCTTTTTTCCCCATTTCTCTCCCACCCTTCAACTCCTCTTCCCCTCCTTATTTATAAAAGCTGTTTCTATTTTTCCTTCTATTCTTTTTTTTTTGTCCCTTCTCCCCTACTTTGTTCTCCTTTCCCATTTGAACAGTTTCATTCCATTTCCTAATATTTATTATACATTTTGATCCTTATTTACACTTTTGGTTTCTCACACCAGAGAAACAATACAGTATTTAAATATGTATGTTCCATTTATTTCATTTAACAAGGCCCATTCTTTTAGCTAGAAATGTCTCACATTTTCAGTACACTTCTTCAAGACTTCCCAGAGAAGACGACTGCTCTCTTCACAATCACACCTTATCTGTGGCATCACTTTAAGCACTATGTAAAATTTTTTGTTTGTTTGAGATAAGGTCTACATAGCCCAACCTGGCCTCAAACTCAGGGTGATCCTCCTGCCTCAGCTTCCCAAATGCTGCGGTTACAAGTGTGCACCACTATACCTGGCCTTCTGAACAACTATTTTCAATTATGTAGCACACAGAGCAAAATTAGATCAAAAATTTCTGACAAGCACATTGAGGATTCACTGAGAACTGTAACTGCTTCTGTCAAACCAAACATTACTGCATTGGTTTCACAGAAGCAAGGCCAAATACTCCACTAGTTATATTGATGCTGTCCTATTTATTGTTATAATAAAAATATATTTGTTTGTGTTTTTGAGACAGGGTCTCACTCTGCAAAGTTCATGTTGGCCTTGAACTCACAACGATCCTCCTGCCTCAGCCTCCCAAGTGCTGAAATTACAGGCATGCACCACTGCAACTGGCTGGGCCTACTTTTAGTTTTTATTAATAAGTTTACAATACATAACTACATTTAGCCTGGGGAGCTGGTTTATAGGTATGTCATATCTTGATCATTTTTGCTCCTTCCTTTCTGCCACCATTTATTTTCAGTAACTCTTATCCATAAATGTTTTCAGTTTGGCTGAGCCTGGTTCGTCACTTAGCGTGAGCAACATCAGGGTAAAGCCCTGAATCATCCACCTGTCAGGCTCCAAGGCGGTCTAATCCAGTACACAGTTTAACTTTATTCAAATCTGCTTTTTGGAAAAATCAACAGGTATGAGGATAAAGATGGGAACAAAGGAAGAGTACAAGGAACACCCAGGCTGTGAGGAAGTAAGAGAAGCCAACAGCACAAACCAGCCACATTGCAGGACCAAGACTGCACCTCCTCAAGAAAATATTTTTAAAAAGATTTGTTACTTATTTGCATCCACTGCATTCTCTGTTTTATATCCACTCAGTGCACCCCAGGGGCACCAAAAGGCCAGGCACTGGTACTCTTTAAGTATTCTTAGCACCACACATTTTTCAAAAGGGTTTTGCTTCAATGCTGTGAAAGTGAACACTTTCTCTTGCCTGAAGTAATTTAATATTCACCAGAAAGCGAGTATAATTAAAGCACCAGCATAACTGTTAAAGCCTTTAGCAATCTAGGACAAAGTAACAGAACTGCCCATCTGCTACCCTTCACCAAATACCCAATATTATACCAGGTATTTAATAAGGATCATCGATTCTCACAAAAGCCAAGTCGAAGTTAGGAGAAAACTGAGGTTCAGGAAATTTTCAGAAGCATATAAACCTTACTGGAACCAAGCAACAGGAAGGGATTTGAAACCAGGTAAGATTCCCAAACTCAAAGTACACTGTGAGCCTGCCAGTCCAAACTCACATTCCTATACACAGATTTCAATCACATCATCTTTTCCTAAACAAAGTAGGCACGATTCAGTCTTTTTTTTTTTTTCCTGTTTTTTGTTTTGTTTTTTGAGACAAGGTCTCAAGGCCTGTACCTGTAATTCAGGCTGGCCTTGAATTCACTTATGTAGCCCAGGCTGGCCTCGAATTCATAGTGATGCTCCTGCCTCAGCCTCCTGAGTGCTGGGATTACACACATTTCCTTCTGCTTCCTCCATCTGCCTTCTTCTTACATGAAAAGCACCTAACTTGAAAAGCTGCCTAACCCCCACCCATGGAACTGGGAATGGCCCCCTGTGGGCTCTGTACCACCCACAGAGACAGGCCAGTCTGTAACTTGGCCTTCACTTGGACACAGCTTGAGCTTCCTTTCAAGATCTGGCACCAACCTAAGAGCCTGCAGATGACTATCAAGTTAGAATGTCATTGGGTAATAAGGAGAAAGCAATAAAAATATGTCTTAATTATAAAACCAGAGAGATTTATTTACAAGTCAGCAAAACAATCTAGTTGTGCTGCAAAGCTATTTCCTGAGTTTTCTTGGGGGGTTAAATGTAACAAGGCAGGCTTCACCTTTGGCAATCAGTGGATCTTAACAGTGCTGTGAGGGTGATTCACTTTATCAACCCCTGTATCTTTTTCTTGCTGCTCCCATGTAACGGGTGTTAAGAGTGGTAAGAACCACTTAAACCTTGAAAGTAGGGGAAGAAGTCCTTTTCCTCCACTGATGCATAAGAAAAGATAAAACTGATTTCAGCTGGGCGTGGTGGCTCACACCTGTAATCCCAGCACTCGGGAGGCTGAGGCAGGAGGATCGTTGGGAGTTTGAGACCAGCCTGGGCTACAAAGTGAGCACACGGCCAGCCTGAACTGCACAGCAAGACCCGGTCTCAAAAAGACCAAAAAAGAAAAAAATTGATTTCAACAGAGAAGAAAAAATACTTGCAGAAAACCTTCTTGTGTCAGGGACCTACAAAATAGAAAACCATCTACTCACCCAGCTGTGGGGGACATGCCTCCTAGCTACTGAAGACACTAAGGCAAGCAGAGAGCTAATTTGAGACTAGCCTGGTAACTTAGCCTCCACCTCAAACATAAAATGAAAAGGGCTGAGGATGCAGCTCAGGGGCAGAGCACTTGCCTCGTATGAGCGAGTCCCTGGGTTCAAATCTCAATGCTGTCCCCCCAAATCCTGTACTTATCAACACTAAAGAATTAGCATCCCCATTTGGAAGCTGGAGAAACAGAAGGAATCCTCACTTTGAGCTAAAACCTGCCATACTATCTTAACAAGCAGCAGTGTCAGTCTTCTTCTCCACTGTATCACATTAAATTATGTGTTTCATCCACAAATGTTTCATCCACACTGACATCACATGGTCTTCATTCTTCTTCTCATAAACAAATGACCAAACGAACCAAAGAAAGGTGGCACTTGATGTCATACATTTAAGAAACTCAAATGTAGTGACAAAATGAACCCTACATCATGGGGACTCTATCATTTGTTCAGCATGAATGTTTACTAAGTGTCAACTGCGTGTCAGGACTGAGCTAGATGACACTGGCCATGCACCTGACAGAACACATCCTGGGCCTCACAGAACTCAAAACAGAGCACTAACACGAGCATTCAACTCAAGTGACACCCCCAGCCCAGATCCACTCTACACATAAAACCTGAGACAGATGCTGTGGTTTGGCTCTTGAATGTTCCCTAAATTCCCACACAGCTTCATCCCAGCCTGGGCATCAGTGGGAAGTGGTAGATTCACCAGGAGGTGGAACTCAGTAGGAAGCAGTCAAGTCACTGGGGATCACTGAATGGGATGTGGGGAACCTGGTCCTTCCTCTTCCTGCTGTTTCCAGCACCATGAATAAACAGCACTCCTTCACCATTCCAGCCATGATCCCCTGCCTTGCCTTAGGCTAGCTAACCATGGACTGAAACCTCTGAAACAGTAGCCAAAATAAGCTTCTCCTGAGCCACTTACCTCAGGTCTTGTCACAGTGATAGAAAGCTATCACAACAGAAGATGCCTTCCAGCATGATAAAGTGACGACAAGAAGTCCATTTCTCCAAAAGCAATGGTTAAAACTGACAAAAGGTCTATGCTCTGCAAATAGATCTGTATGTGCACTCTACCCATAGGCCCTTTGCGTATTTTTTTTCCTGTGTACACATGAGCTCTGCTGGGCAGAGCTGGCTGGAGATGTTTGTGTACAATCTCAGTCTGCACAAAAGACAATGTTTATATCAATCTGGCTGAACATAAAGGTGCGTGGCATATCAGACATCCCTGCAGTGAGTCTTCAATGTCCTGCAAGGTGTTATGGCGCATGGTGAAAACAGCAATGCAGTGGGGATCTGGGATGGCTACTGTTCACAGGGAATAAAACATCAGGAGACGGCCAGAACATTGATATTCATTGATCACATTTACATTGAGGGAAATGGTGAGAGGATTATCAGATGACTCCGAGGGCAGCAGTGATCTTAAACTAATAAGATCTTATGTTGATAAGGTCAGTAGGGAAAGATGGCAGGTTACTAAGAGGTTCCTCCTTTCCCCCAGGTGAAACAATTATTATTATTATTATTATTATTATTATTATTATTATTATTACTACTGTGTTCTCAAGGACCCAGGATGTTGGCAGCTGACATAATCTTGCCCTGGAGCATCACCGTACCACGGGACTGCTGAGGCCTCAGCTGTGACTGGAGGCGCATGGAGTTATGTTCCTGCAAATCACAGCCGACTTCCATGGCAAGGTACTAGGCCTGGGACAAGCCCTAATCACAATTTAATTATGACATATTTTTCCCAAAAAATTATATAGAATGACCCACAACAGTGGCAAAGACGGGGTGACCCCTAGAAAGGAGTTAGGCCTAAAACAAAAATGAAACACAGCCATCAGTGGCTAGAGAGACACGGAAGGTGTCCTCCTACCTCAGTCTCCTAGCATGCTAGGATTACAGGCATACGCCATCATACTTCAAATTTATTCCAGCCATAAAGCCTGAAGAGCACTATTTTCAAGGACTTCGAAAGCAAACAGAACCGTGGAAGAAGACCAGAACCCACTACTACGGAACACTCAGTGACATGACCAGTGTCCTCCTCTAGTGTCACCAGGCCATACAGAAATGGGAACAGGGCACAGAAGGAGCTCCTCTAGTTGTGGCCCAAGATAAGAGAAAGGGAACTCTTGATATGCAGCAAGAATGTGTTGATGTCACAATCTGATTGCCTTATCCCCTTTCTGGGCCCAGAGTCAGACAATGGCTGGAATAAGAGACTGCAGAAGCCCAACTCTGGCTTCTCTGCATCCTCTGTCATCCCACCGATTGGCCTAGAGGTGCAGACTGTGTGGAAGTACATGGCAGGGTGCACAGCTATATCCAGTGTCCAGAGAGAGGAAAGAAAAGCTCCCCACTCCCACCTCACAAAGGGAACAAAAAATACAGAAGAAATTGCAAGACAGAAACTCAAGATACTAAGTTCTACTCCCAGGTGTGGTGGTGAATACCTGTAATCTGGCATGCTGGGAGGCTGAGGTAGGAGGATCACAAATTCAATTCCTTCCTGGGCAACTGAGTAACCCTGTGTCTCAAAGCGGGCAGGGAGACTGAGAATGTAGCTCAATGTGAAGGCCCTGGGTTCAATCCCCAACAGTCACCCCCACCACACATACACAAGTAATTTTTGAGCTCATTCCTAGGCTGTGCATGCATGAGTCTGATGCTACTCGGTACCAAAGATGTCAAATTCAGAGGTCTCTGAAACAGTGCACACATTAAGCAGATAGAAACAGTTCTAAGGCTTTGAATAATGAACTGACACTGCAACAGCAACCCACAGGACTTACACCCGAACTTGGTAACAAAACAAAAATATTTTGCTCTGTGAATGACACTTAAGAAAAATGAAAAGACAAAGTACAGAATGGGAGAAAACACTTGAAAGTCACATGCTTGACAAAGAACTTACATATCTTGAACACACTAAAAAACTCTCTAAGACTTGGCTGGAAGAAAACCACCAAATAAAAAAAAAAAAACTAGCAAAAAGCCAGAGGTAGTAGTGTGCACCTATAATCCTAGCACTCTGGAAGGCTGATGCAGGAGGATCAAGTTTGAGCCCAGCCTAGGCAATTTAGCAACACTTTGTCTCAAAATAAAAAGGGGTGTGAGCATACAGCTCAGTGCAAAGGCCCTAGGTTCAATCTCCAATACCACAAACAAACAAAAACAAAACAAACAAAGAAACCAGACCTGAAGAGACACATCACCAAGGAAATGTGCTTGTTAGTCCAGAAGTCTGCTACAAACTATCTTTCAAGAGGCTTTGCATATCAAACAGTGCAAAGAGAGTATCTCCTGCCAGAACAGAAGACCAATCTGTGCACTGGGCAGGACACAGCAAACAACTATGCTCCAGGCCTGTATCAAAGGTCTGGCAGGGTTTCTTTTGCCTCTCATGAGATTTTGGTTCTCTAAGCTTGGGTTCTTCATCTGTCACCGTCCTGGTGGGACCTGTGAGGCAAAGGCAGCTTGCATGAACCAGAACCTTGTTCTGCTGATGTCCTCAGAATGATTCAGTCCTTTCTCTCTGACTCTGAAGAAGGCCCATGTCTTCTGCCAGCATCTCTGACACTGTGGCCAACTAACTTGGTACTTGTTAAGTAGAATAAAAATGCTAGGCCTTCACTGTTCTTGACAACATGGGTGGCGGTTAAGCATGAGAAAAACTGTTCAACATCGTTAGTCATTAGAGAAGTGCAAACGAAGGCCATCACGTGGGCTGCAGACTGAGCTCAGAGCACAGCGCTCACCTGCTGTGCACGGGGCCCCACCCTGTACCCTGCTGGATCAGCACTCAGGCCTTGCGGTGACAGTACCAAGTGAGGCAGAACACAGCGCACCTGCAACTCTCCCACACTCTTGGTGCAGCATGAAACAGTTCAGCCACGAGGGAAAGAGTTTGATAGTTCCTTCAAAGATTAAACATGCACGTACCACATGACCAAGCAACGCCACTGCTGGGTACTGCCTCTACAGAAATAAAGATTGATGGTACTTAAAACTCTGTGCACATGTTTATAGTTGCTTTATTCATGAACTCCAAGAAAACAGAAACCAAAATATCCTCTGATGGATAAACTTACATTCACACAATGGATTGCTACTCAAAAGAAAGTATCAACAAGACCAACAACTCAGAGCTCTCCAGTGAGTAAAGCAGCCAACATCTTACTCTTTGGGCTGCTATCAGAGAACACCATAAACTGTGGAGCTGGTTTATAAACTACAGAAATTAAGTTTCCCACAGCAGAAGCTGGATAAGATGCTGGTGGCTTTGGTGTCTGGTGGGACTTGCTTCCTGGTTCACTGAAGGTGTCTTCTTATGATGTGTCCCTAGTGGTGACAGGAGGAGACTAGTCTTTTTTCTTAGTGTACCATCCTCTCAGTGAGGACTCCAGCCCTAAACTTAATTACCTCTCAGAGGCCCCCTCATTCTGACATCTAGTATCATTACCACCTTGGAGGTGAGGAATCCACCATGCTTCGGGAGAGGTACTTTCAAACCACAGCGGCCAGCTGGAAACACCCCCAATTAGGAACTCAGAGTGGAGGATGGTATTAGTATAAAGGAATAATACAAGAAAGTTGTTCTTTTTGATAATGGAACTGGTTTGTACATAATCATGGAGGTGTATGCATAAATTTATGTTTTAAGATTCATAGACTATAGACTCCCCCTAAAATTAATTTTACAGTATGACTTTAAAAAAAAAATCTTGGCAGGCAATTTCTGGGCTGGACTGAGATGTACAAAAGAGGAGAGAGAAATACTAATCAACAGACAACTACTTCGAGAGCCAACACTGTGAGGCTGGGAAGGGGTGGAGGAAGATCCACTCTGCAGGTAGGATCTGAAGAGTTATAATGAGATATGGCAGAAAGACATCTAATTAGGAAGAACGACAAAGTTCACACAATACTCTGTACTGCTCTACAAGATCAGGGCCCTTCAAGGGCAGGATTCAGGACTAGCACACAAGGCATTTATAAATAGCATAGGTTGAAGTTTAAAGAGTCCTAGCATATTAAACTGAAGAAACTTAAAGGTCATCTAGTTTGCCCTGTTGTAACACAGGTGAGGACACTGAGCCTGGGAAGCTATGATTTGCACATCCAAAAGAACAGTAAGTGGCTGGGCCATTATTAAAGCCTGTACTTATTACCCCAAATCCTGGGCTGCATGAAACTATTCAGAATCTGACCAAGCTCTCTTCCCATTACCACTTGTGGCCCCTTTCTTCCCTTCCAACAGGAATGGGCATGAAGAAATATGTTTTTCCTGTGTCTGTTCAGTCCATTAAAACAAGTGGACTATAAATATCATAGCACAAATCTATGTGACTAAAATGGACATATTTGGGGAGTCTACCTAGCACACGTGCAAGCCATATCTTTTCATCATCAGGAAACTGTCCCTCTAAACCACAAACGCAGGCTGCCAGCAGCTACACCTGGATATGGCAGCCGCCTGCTACTTCACACACAGCCGTCCCTGCAGCTCAGTCTCTGCCGGGAAGTTTCAGAAAAGGGATGAGGCTGGGGCTGTTCTGACTGCTGGAAGAGCTGTGTAGTGACCACCTTCCATCAAGTGGCCTGAGAAACAGGACAGTCAGTCTGAGGAGTGAGACACACATATCCAAAGGCAGAGAAAGTGGCAGAAGAAAAGTGCTCTGCAGGTCCTGAGCAATCAATCTACTTCCAGTTCCTGCTACCAAGGTTTAGCTGCACACTACCCTCAGATTCTGAAACGCACCTCCTGATCCCTCCTGTTTCCTTTTTTTTTTTTTTTTTTCCAGTACTGAGGATTGAGGCCAGGGCCTTCACATAGAACTACATCCCCAGCCCTCTTTTGTATTTTTATTTTGAGACAAGGTCTCACTAAATTACCTAGGCTGGACTCAAACTTGTGATCCCATTGCCTCAGCCTTACAGGGTGCTGGGATTATGGAACAGCTCAGCATCCTGACTGTAGTGGTTACAGAATCTACATCTGTGATAAAATTGTATAAAACTACGCACATATATCCCACAAGTGCCAGTCTCTAGGTTTCAATAACACATTATAGTTACCCAAGATGTAATGTAAGGGGAAACTAAGTGAAGAGGGCACAGGACCTCTCTGTATTATCTTTGCAACTTACAATGACTCCGTAATTACTCCAAATGTAAAAGTTTTTAAAGAAAATTATTAAAAAATTTTAAATAAAACACCTGTAACTGGATCAATGAACATATCACTCAGTTCATCCCGTCGCGTCTAACCTCGGAGGACGAAGTAAGCACCATAGGCAATGCGTGCCACAGTATGCAGGGCTGGGAGTGGTGCTGAACGCTCTGTTAGGGCCTGGAAAACCAGTCGACTCTGTACCCTGGCCAGACCTTGCACTGGACAGACGGCACGTCCTCTGCATTTAAGAAGGAGCACAGTGTGGCTACTGGGTCGTTTCGCTAAAATCAAGTGTGATATTTCTTGGAAAGAAATATCAGGATTGCCTCTTGGGACTCAAGCAGTTCTTTCCTGGGAGGACCCATCTGCCCCAAATTGGTGAGCAATGACCCAGGGGAAATCTGCCCCCCTCCCCAAAGTTGGGAAGAGTGAGAGGGACGCCCTGCTCTTGTACGAACACTAAACCTCAGCGGCCAGGCTGTCACAGAAAAACAAGTGAGCTGATAGACCTGAGTGACTTCCCACTGTCCTTCTCAGGAGAGGGCTGCTTCCGACCCTGGCTCGGTGCCACGGCCCCAAGGCCTAGCCCCTGGGCAGCTTGCCTGGGCTTCCCAGAAACTTCCAAGAAACTCTCACAACACGCTAACCCATCCTTCCAGCGGGAAAGAAATCAAACCTACACCTTCAAGTTTTTCTTAAATTTGTTTTTCAGTAACAGGAGTAAGAAATGGTCAGAGACATCGAGACAAGTAGAAAATGGAGTTACTGTTAATATACTGGCACACACTCTTTTATATACTCATTCAACAATATTTATATACTTATTTACATATTTATAAGACAGGTACCTGAGACACAAAAAGATTAGTTTCAGTCCTGTGTTTATCATCTGACATGAAAGATATGATTATGTACATAGAAGGCCTAAAGGAAACACTATTAACAATGAAGAGTTAATTTAAAATTGCTAAATGTCCTGAATTCATGTTTGTTAGAAACAAGCTAGTGATGTGTACAGAAACCTATGGAACTCTTATTTATAGTAGCTAAATAAGTAGTTACAAAATATAGAAACAGTTCCCATTCACAATAGTATCCATATGTAAAAACATTTTGGAAATATTTTAATGAGAAAATTGTGTAATCCACATAATTATTGAGAGATATAAAGGAGGCTTGGATAAACAGCAAGACATAACTGACACAGTGTGAAAAATTAAATATTATAAAAAAGGCAAGCATTCCAAAGTTTATAAACTTACTACAATGACAATAAAAATCCTGTAAGTTTTTTTTTTTGAACTTGGCAGTAATTTTCTGGATTTCATCAGTAATAACAAAAAGTAAAACAAAACAAAACAAAAAAAAACCCAGAATGTTTTTTTTCATTTCTTAAACTAATTTTCTGAATTTTTATTTTTGTCATGCACTCAGCTCCTAGCCCCACCAATAAGCTTCTGCCCTCCTGAATTTTTATTTTTGTAACAAATTAAATTGGTGAAAGAAAATCTGGAAGATCATTAAAGGGCAGACTACCCCCAAATGAAACCTAATACTATATATTGTGAGAGACAGGTTAATAAACACTAAAGGAAGGAAGAAAGGAAACAAGGAAGGAAAATTATTCAATAAGCAGCTTTAGAGTAACTATCATAGTCAACAACCGGACAATGCTAAGATTAACTTTACAAGATTAATTTTATCTTAATACTTAAAACTTTAAAGACAAACACAGAAACTGAAATAGCTAAAATTACACATTCATGAAACTTCTAAAGAAGTTAAAAATTATCTAAACTTACAGGTTACAGAAAAATCAAGAAGGAAATGAGATTTGAATATATAAATTGAAACCTTCATCTAGTTTTAGAAAGGCCTCACCTATAAACTAAAATAGAAAAGCAAATAAGAAAATGGAAAAAAATACTTAAATGGAACAATAAAGTATTTCATTAAATTTTAACGTAAGGCTGATAGAACTTGTAAATTGGATGTGGGGGTACCGACGCATAATTCCAGTGCTGTAGGAGACTGGAGCAGGAGGATCATAAATTTCCCAGCCTAGGCAACTTTTAGTGAGACTGTCTCAAAATAAAAAATAAAAAAGGATGGGAGACATAACTGACTGTGAAAGCCCTGGATTCAATTCCCAGCACCACAAAAAATAAAATAAAATAATATAATAAATATTTTAGGCAGGACAAGGGTATAACCAGACTAGTCACATATTCTGAATAGTCTGCTAAAAATAAAAATGGATTAACAAAGAGTAGGTACATTTAAAACTTTGATATAAGTCAGGGTGGTGGCATATTCAGATATTCCTAGCATTCAAGAGGCTGAAGCAGGAGGACCTTAGGTTTGAGGCCAGTGTGAGCTACACAGCAAGTCTGAGGTCAGTCTGGACTAGGCAGCAAGAACTAAAGTCTCAATAAATAAAAATAAATAAATTCATGAATTTTTGATATAGATACCAACCTGGCCTGACAAAAGTTGCACTATGTACTTTTCCACCTACACTGCAGCACATGAGAGAATCTTCTGCCTGTGGCCATATCACCCTGAAAGGCCCTGTCTCATCTAATCTTGGAAGTTCATCAGGACTGGGTCTGATTAGTACTTGTACTTGCATGGGAGAATCTACTCTGATAGTCTCATAAACAGTCTTATTAAAATTAATTTTTGTACATGTGACAAGCAAAGAAAAAAATTTCTCGTTTTTAAAAGACAAGAGGGTCTTTACTATGCTGCTTGGGCAATCCTCCTGCCTCAGCCACCTGAGCAGCTAGGACCTGGAGGGGTATGCCATCTGCCAGGTTTTAGTGCTTCGTCTGTTTTGTGGTGGTGTTGAGGATGGAACCCAGGGTCACCTACATGGTAAGCAAGCACTCTACCACTAAACTACATCCTAGCCTGCATTTCTTGCTTTCATGTATATTTTTCTAAGAAAGTTAACCATTTTTATTGACCAGCATGTCTATTTTATTTCAATAAATTAATTTCATTTTTTGCTCATTTTCTGCATTGCTAATCCTTTTTTACCTGATTTTTTTTTTTTTTTTTTTTTTTTTTTTTTGTGCCAGGGATCAAACTCACGACCTGGCGTTTGCCAAGCAGACACTCACGCAGCTGAGCTAAACCCCCGGCCCTTAGGTACTCTTTTGTATATTACCATTTAGTCTTCCAACGTGTGTTATGAAGACATCACAGTTTTTTGTTTGTTTGTTTTTGTCTTTTTGAGGCAGGGTCTCTCTGTGCAGTTCAGGCCAGCCTTGAGCTCACTTTGTAGTCTAGGCTGGCCTCGAACTCACAAGGATCTTCCTGCCTCAGCCTACTGAGTGCTGGGATTACAGACATGAGCCACCACGCCTGGCTGATATCACGGTTTTAATCAGATTTAGAGTTTCAAATGTGTACCCTAGGTTCCTCAACTTTCATAAAATTAAATGCAGTGCCTCCAAAATGAATGTGATGGTGATATACTCAATGTCAATATAACAAAACAAAGTATCCAGGTGTTAGACAACTGCAAATGGTAATCAGCCCTACTGCATATAATGTGGCACTGGCTGCTGCTGGAATGTGCAGAGCCAGCAGAGCAGCATTCTTAAGGAATGAACCCCAGACAACACTCTTCTGTTGTACTCACTGGCACCCTCCTCACAGAACAACTCTAATCAGAGCGTGCCACTCACCAGGCTACCAGCTCAAAGTCACACACAAAATAATCTGGCGGCTCCAGCCTGCTTTCTCCCTTCAAAGCCTCTTTTGCAGATTCCCCAAATGGTCAACTTATTCCCTAAGTATCTAACCCAAACTTATTCCTCTCAATACCACCTAGTGTAACAACACACCAACATATGAAGCAGTCTTTACCATGAAAGCTTGTTGTTTTGAGTTGCTTTTTTTCAGTTACATCTCAGTTATAGTTTTGCTGCAGCCAGTTCACCCTTCACTATGTGCTAGGGCTCAGCAGTGTCACACGCTCACACCCACACACCCACAGAGTGAAGAGCAATACAAAGGCAACTGCTTGAATTGAAAGTGAATTTACTCACATTCATTTGAGGGCAGAACCAAATAAATATTTTATTATGTTTTGAGCTTCTGAAAAGGGCCTTGTAGCTAAAACCTAAGATACATATGTAAAATTACTTTCTACTAAACTGGACCAGAAAATGTACTACCATTAAATTAAAGACTATCACTAAATTAAAATCTGTATTACTTATAATCATCAGAATACTCATTACTAGACATAAAAAACTAAGTTCCATAAATTATTTGAGAAACTGAACCTAAAAATGGCAATACAGATGATATAATCAAGATAAAAACTGCACGATCTATAAGACACTTGAAATTTGAGTTACTGGTTCAGAAAATTTTCTATTAAATAGATTCATAAGATGACATAACTCATTCCATAAACTGCAAGCTTAAACAAAATATAATTTTCCTTAAATGCTAGTCAGAAAATAGTTGCTGAGGGCCAAGGATACAGGTCAGCAGCACAAGTGCCTGCCTGGCAAGCATGAAGCCCTGAGTTTGATTCCCAGTAACCAAAAAAGAAAGAAAGAAAGTGAACTGCTGGACATGGTGGCGTATACCTGTATTCCCAGCACTTGGGAGGCTGAAGCAACAGGACTACTGTGAGTTCCAAGCCAGTCTGGGTTACAAAGTTAGTGTGAGGCCAGCCTGAACTGCATAATGAAACCCTGTTGCAAGAGACCAAAAAAAATTCAAAATGATAATGAAAATATAAGCCAATTAAACTGCAGAAACTATCAAAAGCAATCCATCTGTTCTGAGCTGACTCATGTTCCCCTCCTGCCCCACAAGGGTAGTTTAGAATCATGTTCTCCCCCTGCCCCACAAGGGTAGTTTAGAATCATGTTCTCCCCATGCCCCACAAAGGTAATCCCATTATCTGCAAATAGGATCATATATCTAAATAAGGTTTTGGGGATAAAGAACTCCACGTCCAATGACCAGTGTCCTACTAGGAGGGCCACAGGAAGCATGCAGTACAACATACAGGGATGGCCAGGGGCTCACAGGAACTGACACTGGACTGTAACCAAGGGACCCCAAATGCCAGCTACCCCCTCACTAGTGTCTTCACACAGAGGCTCTGCAGAAACCTCAGCCTGTAGAAGTACAAAAGAGCACCCTTCTGAAAAGAAAAGAAAAGAAAAGAAAAGAAAAAGAAAGAAAGAAAAAGAATAAAAGGGCTAGGGATTTAGTTCAGTGGTACAAGTGCCTGCGTGGCAAGCACAAGGTTGTGAGCTTGATTCCTGGTTAAACAAAACAAAACAAAAAAATGCCCTTCTGAAATCTTGAGCCATATAGTTTACAGTAATTTGTTATGGCAACCCTAGAAAAATAATATACCATCCACTAAGAATTGTAAATTCTATAAACAGTTAAAAGAAACAAATTTTCCACCATTTGACATAACGCTATGGATTCAGAGCATGGCTTATTCTTCATGAATAGGGCCATCACATACCATATACACATGAGGTCAGAGTCCTGGTTTATGCTGTGGTCCAGCCATGAAAGCACCCCTGGGATTCTCAAAGGCGGCTTCTATTGCTAATGAACAGACAACACTCATGAACATGCCTGCGAACATGCCTGCATGCTCTCTGCCCTCCTTCAAGCCCCAGTCTGTAGATAACATGGAAACACCTGTGTTTCCTGTTGACAGAACACATCCTCTCCAGTTCCCACAGTGCTCACAAACATCTCCTGTCATGCTCGAGGTCTATGATAGTGCATGGCCTCCATGTCCACTCCATGTTCAGGAGCACTCGGCACAAAGCTAGGAAGAGCGGGCACTCAAGAGATGGTTCCTGAGTTCCCTAAAGGGTTAATTTAGAACACTGGCAAATCAAATGTGGAGACAAAGTTTTCTTTCCTTCTACCTCTAATCCACTCACAGGGCTCAGGGAAGGTAGCAGTGGACTGGGGTGCACTCAGTGCACCCCCTCTGCCTAGTACACTTGAGGCTCTGGGTTCGATCCCCAGTACTACAAAGCAAAAAACAAAATAGCTATGCGAAGATTCCCTTCTCCTGACTTCATTTCTAGTAGGAGACTCACTTTTCCAAAAGGACAGAGGAGCTGTGCCAGACCAATGTGTCTGCTGAGACCCAGGAAAGCCAGACACATTTTAAAAATCAATGTTCAAAGGCATCACAGAGCCACAGAAGCAAGCACCATTAAAAGCGTCTAGAATAGCCTGGAAAAAGAGGAACCGTAGAGAAATTACATGACACTGTTGCAGCCACTTTTTCCCAAGTACATTTGCTGATACAAGGGCAAAAGACTAAGAACCTGGACTCTGCTGAAGAAGAAGAACTATGAAAGTTTTTGGAAGAAATGAAAATCGAGACTTTAGGACCCCAGGTAAAGAGGCATGGATTAAGAGGCCCATCACAACGCTGGTTTTCACCTGAAGGCATTTATCCAATCTCTGCAGCTGTGCAGGGAGGGTTTCATGACAAATCTAAAGATCAAGCAGTAACATTTTAAGGACAGCATAAAATGAAGCAGGTAGGAGCCCCTATGAGCCCACCAGACTGAGTGCTTGGACCTGTGCTTGCTAAGAGTAAGGCAAGTGAAGGGGAAACAGGGCCTGATCAAACCGGCGACATGCCCTCACCCATGCAGCGCAGCCCCGGACAGTACTGGGTGACTGGTCCCACTGTACCTAACAAGCCAAGGAACGGCACTTGCCTCTCTGAAAAAGACCTGCATCATGCCGTCTGGCATTCAGAAAGATGCTTAGGGGCTAGAGGCCACACCCTGAGTAACTTATCAAGACCCCATTTTAAAATTAAACAAAAGACTGGCACATACCTGAATGGCAGAGCACTTGGAGGGAGGAAGAACACAGGAGAGCAAGAGAGTGAGAGAGTGAGAGGAAAAAAAAAAACTTGGGTTGGGGATGAAGAGCTCAGTGGTCGAGCCTTTGCCTAGAATGAGACCTTGGGTTTGAGCCCCAGGTTTGTACAGAAAAAAAACTAACAAGGGCCAGGGATTTGGCTCAGTGGTTGTAAGTGTCTGCCTGGCAACCAAAAAAAAAAAAAAAAAAAAAAACTTAAAAACAGAAAAAAAAAAACCTGACAGACAAGCCATTTATAGCAACAATTATATTAAAAGCAAGTGAACTAGATATTCTAATTTAATTCTGAAAATGCCAGACTAAAAGAAAAAAACCAAAACTAAATTCAACTTCACAATGCTTTCTAGGACAAAGAAGGTTTGAAAGTTTAAGAATGGAAGACCTACTATAGGCAACATTTATCAAAAGAAAGCTACACTCTCATCATACAAAGTAGACTTCCAGGCAAAAAGCACACCCAGAGGTTAAAGGCAACAGAGAGAGAGAGAGTAAAGGTAGCAGAGTTAATCCACCAGGAAGATATAAAAATTCTAATGTGTTGTCAGGCATGGTGGAGCACACTTATAATCCCAGCACTCAGGGAGACTGAGGCAGAAGGAGCATCACAAATTTGAGCCAGACTGGGTTACACCTAGTTTAAGGTCATTGTGAACTACATAGCAAGACCGCGTCTCAGAAAACAAAAATTTAATGTGAGCCAAATGGCTAGAAATTACCCATCACTGGGCACTAAGAATTGTTTTATCAATAGCCTGTGGCGCCCTGAGATTCAAGGAAGAAGTACACAATACCACAAAGTACAAATACTGGACTGCTATGACATGCTATGAAAGTCACAGACAGTATTTACCTTACAGTGAGTTCTGGAATGCATACAGAAAATAGTTTGGGAGCTGCCAGAGCATTTGCCTAGCACATGCCAGATCCTGGGTTCCAACCCCAAAACAAAACTCAAATACTGCACAGGTAAAGCAGTCACTAAAGAATATAACTGCAGTCACTGCACCCCACCTAGCCATGTGGCAGAGGTGCCACTACCACCATTCTGGGCTGGGTTTGAGGCTGCTACTGTTCAGACCTGAAATCCAACCTGCTGATTAATTTCTGTGTCAGACTCTGAGAGCTTTAATTTTAAAACTAAACATTTCTCAGGCAAGGTTTTATGTGTACACGCACGTACATGTATAAAATATTAACATATATTATGTATTTATAGTATATAGAATAATACTTGAGAAATATGTATTTGTTAACCTAAGTAATGAAAAGGCAAAACCTCTTCTGTAAGGAAAGACCCTATATCCCACAAGTGAGTAATAAAAAGTGATGGCACATGCTGGTAATCCCAGCATCCCAGAGGCTGAGGTAGGAAAATTACAAGTTTGAGTCCAGTGAAACAGAGACTGGGTGAGACATTATCTTTAAAAATAAGAAAGACTGGGGCTGTAGCTCTGAGGCTCAACGTTCAATCCTCAGCACTACTACCATCCAAAAAAAAAAAAAAGTGTAACATAAAATCTCTCTAGAATCTGGTCCCAAATACATGCAAGGACCAGTGGGCTCTTAGGAGAAAGCGGTATCTGCTTAATATAGCCAATGTCTAAAGGCCTTCAATGTGCAATTTCAGTACTGTTTCTGCTGTAATTCCTGGACTAAGTAATATCATGACCAGGTTTTGCAGAAGCATCAGCAGTTAGCACATGGATATGAAACCACTTTGTCATCTGATTATTTCTGATAAAATAATAAATAATAGTATAAAGAGGTATCCATTCATGACTATACATTTAAAACCCTAGATAAAACCCATAGACTTAGCCAGGTGTTGGGGGTACATGTCTGTAATCACAGTACTCTGGAGGCCAAGAGAGGAGGATCGCCAGAAATTCAAGGCCAGCCTGGCTACACAGTGAGTTCAAGGCCAGCCTGAACTACACAGTGAAACTCTGTTTCACACACACATACAAACAACAAAATACACACTTATCATACCAGAACCCCAAATGAAATGGCTGACAAATTTACACAAATAAAAATATAATCCAATTTGCTAAATAGGAGCCAAGCATTTTTTTCATGAAATACTGACCATGATGAATTTTTTAAAGGGCTGCTGGGATTCAAAACAGGAGCACTGCGTATGCTACATCCCCAGCGTCTAGAATGAATTTTAGTCAATCTATTCCATTTGCCTAATAATATTCTATGTAAAGCTTTGGGCCAGGTGTGGTGGCGCATACCTGTGATCCCAGCACTTTCAAGGCTGAGGCAGGAGGACCACTGTGAGTTTGAAGCCAGCCTGGGCTATAAAGTGAGTTCAAGGCCAGCCTGAACTGCATAATGAAACCCTATCTCAAAAGATAAAAATAAATAAATAAAACAAAGCTTTGGTCACTAGCCCAACTCCTTTTTCAGGAATGCATTTAATACACAATGTCAAAGTTCTGTGGAAATGCAATTAAGGAACACAACATTACCTAACTATATTTAAGCAAGGTCAGCCCTGCCCACTGTTTACCAGGAAGGATGAACAACTGTCTCTATTAGCACATGGCCCACGCTACAATGAATAAATGTGACCTATAATTAATTACTTGAAAGAGCAACTCTTTAGTTTGAGCAAAATATGGATATAGTAACATACTGGACATTTCATCTATAATGAATAGACCTGGTCCCATCTTAAAAATGAATTACAGGGGCTGGGGATTTAGCTCAGCGGCGTAAGTACCTGCCTTGCAAGCAGGCGGTCATGAGTTCAATCCCTGCTACCGACAAAAATGAAAAAAAAAAAAATTAATTATAGAGATGGGCGTAGTGGTACATGCCTCTAATCCTCCTAGCACTTGGGAGGCTGAGGCAAGATCGTGAGTTCGAGGCTAGCCTGGGCTACAAAGTGAGCCTAAGTCCAACCTGAACTGTATAGTGAGACCTGTCTCAAAAAGACCAAAAAAAAAAAAAAGAATTGTACTGCTGGGCTTCTCAAGATTCCAAATCCTTGCTTCTGGAAGGTCTGCTGTCTGTACCCCTCAGCCCATCTGTGCGTGGAGGTGATACAGCTTTCATTCAGAGGAATCCCGGGCGCCTCTTCCATGTTCACACACCCCATGATAAACATGCCTGCTAAAGCATATGGCTCTGTGACCAGACAGCAACACGAAAGAGAGACACGTAAAGGACTTGTCAGAAAACACCAACTCCAACTGCTGATAAATTCAATACAGAAGCTCCAATGAGAAACAAAATATTTATATGGATGGTACAGCAGTTGGAAGAGTGCTCAAGCCACCTAATCTAAAACAGATCTTTTCTTTTAAACACACTGAACATCTAAATGCTTGGATTGGGTCATTTTGCCACACAAAATTGCTGATACTGAATTATGTTCTCATGTTATGTCACCAACCTGTATAACGAGGCAAGGCAGAGTTTACGAAAATAGCCTGGTCTTTTGAAGTGGGTGCTGTGTTCTTAAAGTTGTAGCTAAGGAATGTCTCCCGACAGGAGTCTGGGAACTCAGAAGAGGAACTGGCAACTTTTCCCTGAGGATCACTGAACCATGTAAATGATTACATTTCTCTCTGAACTATTAAAAAGCAAAGCCAAATCCATGGCCCTCTTACAAATACTTAAACTTCAGTCCCCGTACTTTGTGTACAGACTCATCCTCACTTCTGCCTTCATTTCCCCCAGTCCTGAACTTACCACCCACTTATCTCTGTATGTCACCCTCGTGCTTATCTTTGTAAGCCATTATGAACAAGATGTGGTACAAGTAATATGCTCCACTTGAAAAAAATTATGGCCTAATAAGACTTTGTGTTCATTAATAAACATTTTATAGGTTCCATTTTTGAAGGTATTTTTAAAATGTGCTCCAAAGTGCTTCCAAAAAAAAAACTTTTTAGCCAATATTTTTTTAAAATTCTCCAACAATGACATATTATTTACGAACTACAAAAACAAAACTTTCATTTTTTTATGTTTGCAAGCACACAGAAAACTATAAATATGTCCTTATATAAATATCCCCAAAAGTCATTTTTAATTTTAAAATACAAACCAAGTCACCATGAATGCAATTGTAACTGCACATTTATAATGAACAGGAATTGAACAGACTGGCTTCCAAAGCAGTTCACGGAATTTTTGTATGCTCCTTCTATTATCCTGTGTGTGGCACAATGCTAACACTATTCCTGAAGGTACAACAGCACAAAATCTGGACTCCTGCTTCAGGAACGGTAAGCAAACGCCTTCCTGTCATTTGGGGCAAAAACAAACTCAAGACTCAGGGACAGGGAAGTAGCTCAGTGCTGACACAATTCAGCAGCACAAAGCAAGACCTTGAGTTTGAACTCTGGTACCAAAAGGAAATAAATAAACAAATACAGCCTTGTCTTAAAGAAAGCACTCTAGAAACTTCATACAAACATCAAACAAATAAAAGTGTAGTTAAATAATCTTTACTGAGATAAAAGAGAAGTCAACTGCTGTTTCCCATGTTTAACAATTCATGGCATTTCAGCCATATGAAATAACATGCATAATGCCTCTACAGTGCTGTCTGACAAAAATGAGCACATAGAGAAGACTTTCAATGTGCCTCTACATACTGTGAAACCCCACCTTTTACTGTGATAACTTTATCAATGGGTTAAGAAGCCACTTTGTAGCATTTCTATTATGGGTCAGGTGTTAAGTTACACAGGAATCTCCTTCTTTGCTAGAGATGCTTGCATCACAGTCAATGAACACCATGTGACACCCAGCAATAAAGGCACATACCAGTAACCCCAGCACTCTGAGGCTGAGGCAGGAAGATCACAAATTCAAGCCCAATCTGGGCAACTTAACCACATCCTGTCTCGAAAGAAAAACTAAAGGGCTGAGAGTATAACTCAGTGTAAAGGTACTGGGTTCAGTCCTCAGTACCACCCAACAAAGTGGCAAAAATTAAACTTACAATTAAGACTGAAATTCTACATCTCTAACTAAACATTGACACAAGTAAATGAAATAGGATCTTAGTTCTTTATATTGCTAGCAAATTTTTTCATTGAAAATTAACGCCTGAATCAAAGAAATACATTAATTATTCTCAAGTTGACAGGTACTTGAACACCTGAGAATGCCAGAATTAGATTGAGACTAAAAGATAGAAAAGCAGAAATTTTGTCCATAGAGGTTTACAGATGAGCTAGGCAGACACCTTTACACAAAGAAATAATTAGCAAATGAGTACTCAATTCAAAAATTTAATGAACAGAAAATATTAAAATATAAGAAGGCACCTTTACACAAAGAAATAACTAGCAAATGAGTACTCAATTCAAAAATTTAATGAACAGAAAATATTAAAATATAAGATAATCCATAATAAAACGCTAATATTGGGTTCTATCCTTATCAGCCACACAGCATCCTGACCATGGAAGCTACCTAGTTTCACTGCAGTTGGGCTTGATGGCACAAGCCCCTAATTCCAGCACTCCAGAGGCTTAGGAAAGAGGTTGGCAAGTTCAAAGTCAGTCTGGGCTGTATAATGAGTTCAAGGCTACCCAGGACTGTGTAGCCAGACCCTGTCTCAAACAACTAGTAAGTAAACAAATAATTTCATTTAAAACATAACGTAACCTTGCTTAAAATCTTTTCCTGATTCTGTCACCAAGACAGCAAAGTCTAAGGTCCTGCATCTCTGTCTTGTACAGGAGTTCTTTCTTACAGTCTCACCTTCTTCCAAAATCCCCTCACGCCTTGGGTTACTCTGAATGTTACTCATTCTTCAAAACCCTTCCAGAAAATATTCCTCCATCCCTTTTCCTCACTCCACACCCAAAAGGAAGGCGGTAGTGTCCCAAGGCTCAAGCCCTATCAAAGCACATGGAGCTTATCACGTTTATAAGAACCTCTACTATCTGCTTTCCTGAACTGGCTATCTTCTAGAAAGCAGAAATACGACTGTCTCCAAGGTCAGTAAACATCTGAACTTTTCCTAACCCTCTGCATGCCTAACAATCAGTAACTCTTAAAAGTCTGAAGGAGGCTGGTGTAGCTCAGGGGTAGAAAGCTTGCCTAGCAAGCATCAGGCTTAGAGTCACATTAAATAGATGGTGCAATATAATCGAATCTGCTTGAAATTCCAACAAACTTTTTTTGGCACGGTCTTCATCAGGTCTTTTTTTAAAGTAGTTTTAAGTTTACAGTGTAACACAAGTATTTCCAGATCTGTTAAAAAAGAAAATCCCTTAGCCAAAAACCTACTCCCTAAGGTGATTTCGCCAGGTGTAAACTCATCTCAGGCAAAAGGAGCCTGCCGCATCCCCTGACACCCTTCCTAACCGCAAAGACTGGTCACCGGCTCTGAGACACTGCCAGCTGTCCATGACCCGCTCTCCTGGGCGTCCGAGTTCTTCCTTTTCTCTACCCAACTTCCGCGATGGGCATTCCCTGGGCACTCTTCCAAGACGCTTCGGAAGCGCAGTCCCGGCCCCACACCTTCGCCTTCCATCACCGGGCCACGAACACCTTCCCTGCTCCGGGACGCTCCAGTCCCCCTGGAGAACGCGGAATGGAGAAGTCTGGGCGCCCCGCCACAGCCCCGCGCCTCCACCCTGACCCGATCTGGGGGCGTTCGCGGGGGGTCCGGGCGCACCGCGCCTGCCGACCCACAGGTGTCCCCGCGGACTCGGGACAGGGTGGAGAGGGGGGCTTCCGTGGGAAAGCCACGCTGAGCACAGACACGGCTCAGCGAGCTGGCGACGGCCCGGGCCCGGCCCGCGCGTGGGACCAGGGCGGCAGCGGCCCCAACGCGACGCGCCCCGTCAGGTGAACGGCGCCGACGGATGACCCAGCAGTCCCCGGCCAGCACGCCACCGCCCCGCACCTTGGATGAGACCCGCGCCCCCTCGGCCCCGGCCCGGGCGCTCCGAACCTCGCCCGCGGCTCCTCCGGCGTCGGGACAGCCGCTCTCCCCGCGCAGCGTCAGTGGGTATGGGCTCCGCGCGTCTCCACCCCGCCCTCGCCCCCGCCTCCCTCTCACGCCCCGCCCCCCGAGCCGCGAGGGCGCGCACGTGACGCGCACTGTCGTCACTTCCGGGGCGCGGGCGGAAGGTTGAGGAAACCACGGTGGAGTGAGGCTTGGTGCGGCGTGGTGCAGTGCTGGCTTGGGGCTGCCGCGTGGACTACGGTGGAGTTGAGGAAACGCAGGTGACCTCGAAATGAATGTTGAGGCTTTGACCTGGCGCGTTTGGAGCAAGGGAGAGGACGACATTCGGCAGCATTTTCCTAGCTCCTGCTTTCGGGATCCGACTTGATGTAGGCTGAGACGGCGCTGCCTCTCGGTGTTTCCAGCCACTGTAGGAGCACGGAATGGGAGGCAGAGGAGGGAGCGCCTGCGGCCGAGAGGAGCCACTGGGCCAGGAGGGGTTCCAGCTCCTAAAGGGTGAGGCAAAACTGTGACTCATCCTTTCGTGGACCTTAAAATTTGACATTAGGGGCTGGGGATTTAGCTCAGTGGCATAAGCACCAGCCTTACAAGCAGGCGGTCGTGAGTTCGATCCCCGGTACCGATTTAAAAAAAAAAAAAAATTTGACATTAAAGGACCTTAAAGTGATTTGGTTGGTGCAAATCTGTTTTGTACAAGGGAGTATAATTGAGAGTCCACGGTTAAATGTGTCATACTGTACGAAAGATCCGAGTCACAAAGGGAATTCAATTCTGATTCCCACTGGACGAATACTGGAAGCAACCCCTAAATACTGCCTCTCTCCTGGTTGCCATCAGTGGGATAAGGTGCAAGTACAATAGAGAAGAAAAAGAAGCTAGAAAAAAAAATACTGTGGTGCGTGCGGGAGGCAGACTTACATTGGAGTCTAGTTAAGCTAATCGTAGCCTCTGAGCTTAAGCAAGTTGTCTGATTTGTCACTCTTTGTTATTTGCAAATCGGGATTGATTCATTGCTTAGGTTATTTTTAAATATCTGTGTGTTAGACTGGGGTTACAACAATGTAAAATAAAAGTACCTGTATGATGAGTTTACATGTCCAGGGACAGACAGTTTTAGGTTTACAGTGTAAAATACACAAGTATTTCCAGATCTGTAAAAAAAAAAAAAAAACCCTTAGCCAAAAACCTACTCCCCAGATGATTTTGCCAGGTGTAAGCTCATCTCAGGAAAAAGGAAAGAGCCACTCATCAATAAATTTACGTACTTCAGAGGAAGATCATTGCTTTCAAGGAGGCTAGTGCAACCAAAGAATTTGAGGTTTGAGAGTAGACAGGAAAGGCTTCACTGAGGTACATGAATAAAGGATGAAGGAGCCAGGTTTGCTGCTATACAAATCCAGTTCTAGGCACAGCCGGAAGTGGAAAGGCGCTTCCCACCTAAGTGGCTCTACAATGAATTGGGTGGAAGTAGATGATTTCAAAAGGTAGGAGGCTAGGGTTGGGGAGCGCTAGGTTGTGAGTTGATCCTTGGTACAAAAAAAAAGCTGGTAGGTTAAACCCAAAGTCAGTGTGGGAAGAAACTCACCAGATAGGAGCTCTCACAAAGAGATAAGAATTTCCCACCTACTAGTAGTAGATAGTGTGTGGGGAGGGGGTGTTGTTTTGTTTTTGGTGATAAAATACTTGGGGTTGAATCCAAGCTCACACTTAGCTGTATCCCCAGCCCTTTGTAAATGTTTTATGAGAGAACCTTGCTCAGCTGCCCAAAATAGGCCCAAACTTGTAAGCTTCCTGCCTCAGCTTCCTAAGAGTGTTGGGACTAAGGAATATGCCTGATACCCCCCCCCCCAAAAAAAAGTGCCTCAATCCACCTGGTAGGTTCTTGGCTCTTGTCACAGAAAGGGGTTTTCAGGACATCTCAGTGAGACTTTATCATGCAGAGTAAGAGTATATATTTAAAATGAAAGCTCTTGGAGAGCTGTGCTGTGGCCTGGGATTTGATGATACATACATGTTCCTGGGGGCACCTTTAGTAATCTAAAACGTTTGCCTAAAAACATTCTTTGAACCGCTTAAATCTTTTTTCATCTTAAGGTCATGTTGCTGCCCTTTACCCTATAATAGGGTAATTTATGGACTTGGTGTGTCTATAAGGCATTTAAGTGTGACAGGCATGGGGAAAAAAATCCTGGAAGTATAAACAACCCTATGGAGTAAAGTATGTAGTAAGACATACAGAACCTTGGATAACTTTGTTTCCTAAAGTTACTGTCTTCTTAAAAGTTTAAAATTATGATTTTCCTTGTGTCTTGCCTATTTATTTCTTTTGACTTAAAAGAATGTGGACACTGAAAAATCTGACTCCTTGGGGTCATTAATGGAATAATTATCACCCACATCTTTATTACTTTTTTTATTTTTTTCTTTTTTCTGGTACTAGGGATTGAACTCACAACCACCTGCCTGCAAGGCAGGTGCTTATGCCTCTGAGCTAAATCCCCAGCCCCTACTTTTTTTATTTTGAGGCAGGAGGTTACTGTGTAGTTCAAGCTAGCCCTGAACTCACTATTGTAGCCCCAACTAATTTCAAACTTGTGATGATCCTCCTGCCTCAGCCTCCCCAGTGCTGGCATTATAGCTGTGTTCAGCCACACCCAGTTCTTTATCCCATAATTTTAATGTTACTTATTGGTTTAGAGGGGAAATTTTTTAAATAATGCTGAGTATTTTTTTGTTTTAATCAGGAATGAAAACTTGTTCATAAGTTACCATCTTTACCTAAAATTCAGTTAAAATGTTAGTAGCAAAATGACTATTAATCTTGGTGTGTTTATGATTCTCCAATTTTATCAGTGTCTAAGTCTGCACATTTTCTCGTCTCATCTCTCTTCTGCCCTTGTCCTTGGGCTTCTCTTTTCCCCTCATACATTTTGTTTTGGCCTAAAACAGTGAGATGGAAGGAACAGGAGAAAGATTCTCCTTGGGGGATGATAAGTCAGGGTGAAAGGAGAATGTGTGGGCCATATCTTTCTCTGTGGGCTATTAAACAGCAGGAAAAAATAGTTTACAAAACTGTTTTCCAAGTCTAAATTTTACAAATGTATCATAAAGATTTTCCTTTGTAGATTCTGTCACCAGTCATGCTGCTGCTACGTTGAAGTTGTCAGCTCATCACCCTGCAACAGGGCTGTTGAATCAAACCTCAAAAGCAGTGACCTTTGAGCGTTATCCATGAGTGATCGCAAATGGAAAGCACCCACCCGGGGCCAGAGCTCCTGCACTGGCCTCAGCAGACCAGACTAAGAATCACAGTCACCCACACTAAAGGTCCATGTCACCAAATAGATGTTTTTTGACCTTCTGAGAAGTTGAGAGAGAAGTAGTGAAACTTCCCAAACAGGACAGATGCTGTTGACATAACAAATACTCTTCTGTGTTAGCCAGTATGTTTTACCCACTAACCTCAAGTAAACTGTTGTTAACCAACTGCTTGCTATTCTACTGTTGTTTCAGTCTGCCTTATAAAGAAAGTAACTTTCTTTAGCACTTTTTTGTCTGTAAAACTGATATAGTGGGGGAGCAAAGAGATGGCTGGCGAAGAAAAAGGGGAAGCCACCTTGGAGCCCACTTTTCAGGCTGGATCTACTTCTGAGTTACAGTTTAACCCAGGACCAGGATAACCTGGTCTAAAAAGAAAAAGCAGCTAACCCATTTATACACATTAAGTTTCTGGGCGTGGATCCTGTGGTCCTCAGCAAGCCTTGGCTGAGCCCAGCCCTGATTACCCCGTCCTGAGCTATGCAGTTTTGTGTCCCTTCCCCTGTGGCCTTTGGGCACCATGACAGTTCCTCCAAGGGCCACATAAGGTCAAAAACTACATCAGTGGAGAGGCAGTCAAGCCACTCACTGGCAAGAGTAAAATCAAGTCAATCCCTCAACCCTGTCTCAAACCCGGATACTTTTAATTAAAACCTTGGGGGGTGGGCAGGCATGGTGGCTCATGCCTGTAATCCCAGCACTCAGGAGGCTGAGGTGGGAGGATCCTTGCCAGTTCCAGACTAGCCTGGGCTACAAAGTGAGCTCAAGGCCAGCCTGAACTGCATAGCGAGACCCACTTTTGGGGCCTGGGGATTTAGCTCAGCAGCATAAGCACCTACCTTACAAGCCCATGGTCGTGCGTTCGATCTCTGGTACCAAAAAAAAAAAAAAAAATTAAAACCTTCAACACCAAACCTCCTGCTAAGCTGTGCTCCCCGTTCACCCTGTGGCCACCTCAGTACTTACATGGAGTATACTTTTACTTTACAACTCTGATCTTGCAGCTTCTTCTGGGAATCTGCCAGTTGTCAGATGTTTGTTTCATTATTGCTCTGTACAAAAAGCCAATGAAAATCTTTCTTGTTTTTTGTTTTTGTCTTTTTGAGATAGGGTCTGCTATGCAGTTCAGGCTGGCCTTGAGCTCACTTTGTAGCCGAGGCTGGTCTGGAACTCCCGATAATCCTCTGGGGTTACTGGCATTTTATTTTGTTTTTTTGAGACAAGGTCTTCTTATGAAGTTCAGGCTGGCCTTGAACCAACTGTGTCACCCAGGCTAACCTTGAACTCGCAGCAGTTCTGCTGCTTCAGCCTTCCAAGTGCTGGGATTACAGGTGTGTGCCACCATACTTGGCTGGAAAATATTTAAATGCATTGTAATTTTGTCTTGACACATGTGATACCATTTTGCTAAACAATAAGCAAAATGGATGTTTTAGGCCATAACACAGTAAGAAATAGCTACATTTCCTACAGTGAATCTGTCCTTTCCTCAGAAACATTTTGTGACTAATGCTTTCATATAATTGTGCTGTTTCTAGAAGACAATTCCAAAATTGGCTACCATAAATCTGACTTAAATAACAATGTTATTTTGGTTTGTTGGGTTTTGTATTTCTTTTGTTTTTGAGGCAGGGTCTTACTATGTAGTACAGCTGGCCTTGAACTCACTATGTAGCCCACAGTGGCCTCAAACTTCTATCAGTCCTCCTGCCTCAGCCTCCCAATGCTGGGATTATAGGCATGCATCACCATGCCCAGCAATACTGTATTATTTTGTTACCCAGGGTACTGGCTACTTGAACTTGCTGGATTTCTACCCACTTCCAATTTTATTAATCTTTGAGGACAAGATCTCAGAAGGACGAAAGTTCCTCTTCAGATTGGCTAGCCCAAATCAGTTGGATTTGATGGCTGCTAGGGTGCCTTCCAGAGTATCTCTAACTTCATTACAGTCTGATTTTCATGCTAAATGAAACACCACGAGCACCAAGGAGCAGTCACATTGAGAACTTCCTGCCTTTTGAGGAAAGGGCCTGGATCCCCCCCTCTTCTTGTTTGCCTATCCCCTGTCCTCGTTTCTGCCACTCTGTAACTTCTCTCCCTAAGTGAGCTGAGAAGTTGATGTGTGGGTGAGGCTCCTACCTCTGCACTGTTGGCTTTGAAGAAACCTGAGCATTGAAACAGGCATTTGGTTTTGCAACACAGAATGGGAAAATACCCTGATTTGGGGGCTGAGGGAACAATAAAGTATTGATAACAATTTCATAACACGTCCTGGTCATTCAAAGCACTCTGGCTTTTAATCTGAGTCAGGTAAGAAGTTATGGGAGAGTTCTGAGCGGAGGGCACTGCTTCAGTGTTGACAATCTTGACCACCACAAGCTAAGAGAGTAAGAAAAAAGTCACCCATGTCTCCTTGTTCTGCGTTTTACTCAGCTATGGGTAATACAAAGAAGAAACAACTCAAACATGAATATTTAGTTTGTAACATACTGGATGTGAAGTGATGGACCTGGATATAAGGGCCTGAGCCCTCGAAAAATAGTGAGACTCAACAGATTAGGGAGTCCTAGTGTTCATTAGTAGTCGGTGCAGTCATGAGAGTGAACAAAATCACCGAGGTGTGTGTAATAAAGCATGCGTTTACAGGTAAGTAATAAATACCAAATTACCAACGTGGCTCCCTCTAAAAGTAAAGACAGCTAGAAAAGAATACTGAAGATAGATGACAGATAAACAGATGGATAGACATGATAGACAGATATGGGGGGTGCACTGAGGACTGAACCCAGGGCCTTTCTACTGATTCATACCTTTCGCCCTTTTTAAGTTCCATTTTTAATTTTGAGACAGGGTCTCTCTAGTTGCCCAGGTTGGACTTAAGCTTGCAGTCCTCAGTCTCCTGGAGTGTACTCCGAAGGAATATTTCACTGAAGAGGCAAAGGTTAGTGGTTTTTTTGGTACTCACTCAAACTCAGGACTGCGCACTTGCAAGGCAGGTGCTTACACTGCTGAGCTAAATCCCCAGCTGCAAGTTTAGTTCTTGAGCGGAATGATGGGTATATGCATACTCATTGGTAAGTCATCCCCGTCAGAATAGAATCACCTTTCAATTCTAACAGAGAGCTGGGAGGTCATGAAGGAAACCTCCCTCCCACACATTAGTGCTTGATAATGGTCACAGAAGGCTGCCAGAACCATGGCTTTACACGAAGTCTAACCCAGACCACCTCGAGCACCAGGGACAGACACACTCCTGGACCCTGAACCTGTTACTCATTAAGAGCACAATTTGTGTTTTCTTTTGAGGCACTCAGGGCCTTAAAAGCAGTTTTTGATAAAAATAAAAGTAATTTGAGCCTACAGATGCCAGTAGGTAACTGTTAGTCACTTTCCCATTGCTGGGTCCAAAGAGGTCACAGCTGCAACTTAAAGGACAGGTTTATTTAGATTGAGAATTTTCAGAGGATTCAGTCCCTACACACTCAGACAGTCCCAGGACACAAACAGCATGGTGGAAGGGCCTGGCAGAAGACAACTGCTTGCTTCAGTGGAGGCCAGGAAGCAAAGGGAAAGGAGGAGGGGAACAAGAATTCACCCTTCTAGGTCACTCATACCCCAGGGACCCACCTTTTCTGACCAGGGCCCATCTCTAAAACACATGAGACTTTGGGGGGACATTTTACATCTAAACCACAGCAGTAACTAAAGGTAGAACAAACATCCCCCAGCCCCATACTTGCCTACATTCCCAGCCTTTTTTATTGTTACTTTGAGACAGTCTTATTTCATTATTCAAATGGGGCTTAAACTTTCTTTTTTTCTTTTTTTGTCTTTTTTCCTTTTTATCGGTACCAGGGATCAAACTCACGACTGCCTGCTTGCAAGACAGGCATTATGCCACTGAGCTAAATTCCCAGCCCCGGGGCTTAAACTTTCAATCCTCCTACCTCAGTCTCCCAGAGTCCCAGCATTACAGGCATGCACCACCACTCCTGGACTGACCTTCATTTTGAATCCTTTATTACCTTTCATCTCTGGGTCAAATCTATCTCAGTCTCAGTCTACATATAGGTATGTCAGTCACCTAGAGAGCATCTGCCTGAAAGTTGGCAAAGCAAGATTGGTTAGCTCTGAGTTTGCATCACTGACCCCCTTCAAAACTGACAATACCAACATAAAAGATTATTAACAGGGCATTCAACTATGTCCAGCAGTCTCCAATCACTGCCCTATACCTCTTCAAATGACTGAGACTATCCCAAGCAGAAGTAATTATCTCAAGGACACTGAATGTCTATCAATCGAGACTTCTGGTGCCACTGTTGAAAAGCAGAATTGATAATGAACCACCAAGGCATGCCACCGGCCACCTAATGTCCACCAATGAGGCCCCGCCTCTTAAAGGGCCCACCACGTCCTAATAACTGTAGGCTTGCAACCTATTGTGGGTAACAGATTAACTTAAAGTAGTGTAAACTTTGGTCATCCCAGGGACTTTGTGCTATGATAGGCCATATGATTGTTTGTTCTGGAAGAAACCTTACAAATGTACTGTGGTGCAGGCAATAAATGCAGAACCTTGAGCCTCAGTGGAATGCTGCACAGGATGCCTTGCTGTGTCCAAAAGAACAGTAAACACGGAGGCCAGACACAGCCAAAGATGGTTAAGTTACTGCTTATCTGAACTTTACCATTCTGACATTTGCTTCTGTTCTTTGTAAAAGACAAACTTCTAATAAAAAGTCAGAGGATATTGTAACGGGGCTTCAGTCCTAGAGACTATTGTCTGTCCTCTGCCTCCTGACCCGGTAACTTTGTCTTTCTCTGGTTTTCTTTTCATCCTCCACACCTCGTTTTCAGGCCCTGTCTCCTCACAGAAACCAACAGCCTGGTCTTCTAACATGTGGCCTCTGGGGACATTTCAATACAAGCTGTGGCAATGGTCATTCTATTTTTTTTTTTTTTTTTGTCTTTTTCCTTTTTATCGGTATCAGGGATCGAACTCACGACTGCCTGCTTGCAAGGCAGGCGCTTATGCCGCTGAGCTAAACCCCCAGCCCCAGGCAATGGTCATTCTAAAGCGTGTTCCTCAGGTTAGGTTTGTGTGGGGTTTTTCTCAAAGTTAGACACAGGTTATTCATCTCAGCAGAAACTTCACTACCTAAGGTGCGTCCTTCACAAGCAGGTGGGACACATGGTGTCAGTTTGCTGAGATGAGATAATATAGTTTTGGTTACGGGATTAAGATGGGTCTTACAGGCATCTCTGCTGTGAAAGGACTATCTTTACTTTTGTAAGTAATGGGTAATGTATGGGAAAATACTCTGAGATCTTGAAAATATCCTATTTTTCTTCAGTTTCTTAATCTGTGAGTTTTGGTATCCACTAATGATTCTTGCCTGGATTAGTTGTAATTATCATGGATGCCAAATAGGTATTTTCTAACCTCATCAATACAGAAAACATTAGCTGGCATTTGACTTTGAGAACGTTCTTTTCTAATTCTTTTATGGGATTATTTATGGTTAGCATTAACAGGAATGTGTAGACTCTCATAACTTACTATTGGGTTGTAATTCACTGCTCTAATTATTTTGATACTCAAGTTGCACCAGTCTTCAAATTTTAATGATGTGTGCTAAGACGGGAATTTAACTTTTTTTTTTTTTTATTGGTACCAGGGATCAAACTCACGACTGCCTGCTTGCAAGGCAAGTGCTTATGCTGCTGAGCTAAATCCCCAGCCCGGGAATTTAACTTTATAAAATTCTGAGTTACTATTTCTAACAGGAATTATGTGAAAACCACAAATCTTTCTTGACAGAATTTCCCTGGCTTGTGATACTGCTGTCACGCCCACAGCATCACAGAGGACACTCCTTGCTACAGGGGCATGTTTCCATTCGTCAAAAATTAGCATCCAACTATTAACACATCAATGAAAGAGAAAAAAGTTGAAGCTGACCTTCCCCTTTTTCACCTGGCCCCCAGAAAAATTATATTACTGTCTTACTTTTGCAGGATGCAAGAACTTGTTCATGATTTCTTAAAGTTCTTGCATCCTGCAAAAGTAAAACAACGTAATTTTTCTGGGGGCCATGCACAGCTAAGGGTCTGTGCTAAACTCATAGCCATAACTAATTTCTACCAGTTGATCTCTGGTGATCTCTGTAGGACTGGGAAAGAATGGACACTTGTAAAACTAGTCAAGGATGTGTTTTACAGTTTACCTAGCTTCTCCCTTCCTACATTAATAGTTCATACAGTTTAGTGATTGATGGCCCAGTATCTGGTCTCTGAGAACAGGCAGGTAAATTCTGCCTTTTCTCTGGCCACAGTGAGTGCACTGGGATTGCTGTGAATCCTTCTTGGGACTTTCCTAGCTTTCAGAAAGTGTCCTTCCCCGCTCCCTCTAGCTCTCTTAGTCTCTCTGTCTCTCCCTTTCCATCTCTCCTCTATTCTCCCCCTTCCCCTCCCTCTCTTTCTCCCTCTGGAAAGGCCTTAATAAATTTCCTGGTTTACAGAGGTTCCATTCAACCCAGCTATTCCTCTTCTGGGTATCTTCCAAAAAAATTTTAAAACATCATACCACAGTAATTATATGTGCACCCAAGTTTATAGCAGCACAATTTGTAATAGCTAAATCTTAGAAATAACTTACATACCCATCCACAGAGGAATGGATAAAAAAGATGTGGTATTTTTATACAATGGAATACTACTCAGCCTGAAAGAAGGGTACATTAGAGACTTTTCTAGGTAAATGGATACAAATTGAGACTATATACATAATAAATCAGACACAAACATGTAAACATCATATTGTCTCACTAATGTGAGGTGAAATATGGAGGCGGTTGAATCTAGCATTTGTGCTTGGTTTGTTGTCTAGCACTGGGATTGGCAATAAGTGCTGCACCCACCCAGGGTGGAGCTGGCATACAAGGTAAGGGTGGCAAGGAGGCATGCTTTTCCTCTTTTGCTCTTGCTGCTTGAAGCCACCATAAATGGCTCTCCCTCAGCCACACCACCCTGCCTTGGAGCCAAGTGAGTATGGACTGAAACCTCTGAAAACTGTAAGAAATAAACCTTTCCTTCCTTTATTTTGGGTGTCAAGTATTTGTCTCAACAATGAGAGGCAGTAACTGAGACAATGTATATAAAACAGTTAAGATAGTTATATTACTGATTGATCTGAGTCCACTGAAGAGAAACAGTAGTGCTGGTATTGTTCGAACAGCTGAATGCAGGTGTCTTGTGCTAGGGGTGAATGATTTGGGGATGACAATGTGCAGTGTACGTAATCTCTGTTCCCCCAACTGACATGTTTTGAAATTTTGCTTTAGTTTCTCTTTGAAAAAAAAATGAAATTGAAAAATAAATATCCCAGTAGCCTCAAATTCATGATCCTGCTGCTTCAGCCCCCAAGGAGCTGGAATCCCAAGCATACACTACCATACCCACCTATCTCTTGTCTGTTTTTTTTTTTTTAATACTGGGGATCGAACTCACAACTTTGTGCTTGCCAGGAAGGTGCTTACATGGCTGAGCTAAATCTCTGGCCCACTCTTGTCTACTTTTGCCAAAGGCAGTGTAATCTAGAACTGGAAAATCCATACCTGCCACAGTAGATAAAGGCAGGTGACCTTGGGAAATGTAAATTCTGAGAATTTCTAATGATACAGAACCAATATCATTTCCAAGCAGTTTAATTCACTTTAATTGATCAAATATATAGTTAAAGCAGAGCTAAAGACTTATCAGATTATAAGGTTCTCAAGTGGGAAGTGGTTTAGGAATCACATCATCTGATTTAAATTAAAAAGTCAGGGAGAGGACCAGGAATATAGCTCAGCAGTACAACATCTACCTGGCAAGCACGAAATCCTAAGTTTGATTGCCTGTACCAAAAAAAAGTCAGGGAGAGCTGGGTGTGGTAGTGTATACCTCCAATCCCAGCACTCTGGGAGACTGAGGCAGAAGGATCATAAATTTGAGCCCAGCCTGGGCAATTTAGCAGCTCAGTGAGACCTTATCTCAAAATCCAAAGCACAAAGAAGTCAAAGCGCTACACAGGGATAGGACAGCACGTTGCACATCCATGAGTCCCCACAGCAAGCCCTGCTGCCCTGCCTTTTCCTCACCACAACCTGACCTCTGACCCTAGGAAGTGGGGAGGAGTTCCCTGCCCACTCAGTGAAAAGCCCATGTCCACACGCTTCAAGTGCAGATGACAACCCTGAGCTCCCCTCCAGACGACAGCTCTGTGTACAAAGCTCTGGCCAGGCCACAGTCTGCATCCTCAGTTCTCCTTGCAGACCAGCGGCCAACGCAGTGAGTTAACTGAGCATGCCTCTGCCATCGGAGCTGTCCTGCCATTATCTCTTCAGTCATGAGAATGGGTACGGAGCTGCACACCTGTAATTCCAGTGTTCTGGGCAGCTGAGGCAGAGCAATTTGGTGACTTAGTGAGACCTGTGTCAAAGAAAAAAACAAAATCTAGCAAACTCATGAAAGTCCTAGACTTTGACCATATGTGCACATGTAGGTGTGTGACACTGAGCTATTTCTTCCATGACCAGGGTTCACAGGTCTAGGAATCAAGAGGATGGAAATGGGGGTGGCTTTGCTCACAATTACCACTAACGACTCACTGGAAGTTTTGGTTCTTGACCTTAGGCACCTGCTTGGAGGTCTCAGTTCCAAAGGGAGGAATGCTTTCACCATGAAACGCAATAATGATTCCACTGACCTGTAAATTAAGACTGCTGCTCTGGGCTCCCTGTTCCTCAGAATCAACAAGTAGGGGGGTTACTGTGTTGGCTAGTATGGTGGATTGACAACTGGGGGTCAACCTAGTACCCAGCTGACCTGAATCAGCACAGTGCTGAGCCTACCTGAGGACTGCGGCCAAGAATAAAGAGAACTGGATAGGATGAAGTGGGGGTGTTGGTTGTCCTCCAGCCGTTGGCTCTCCTGGGGGAGCTTGCTGAGCTTCTTTCTTCATATGAACTTGGCTGTGTCTTGGCTGTTGGAGCAGCTTGGGACCTCGCTGTTGCTGAGAGTGGCTGTGCTTTACTCTGGGGGAGCCCTGGTCCTTACATTGCTCTGGAGGGGAAGATGTGTGCTTCTCATTCTCCAGAAGCAGCTTATCACACTGGCTTCCTGCTATGAACTAGGCTGTTCTCATCATTGGAGGAGCTTGGGACCTCGTTGTCACTGAGGATGGCTGTGGTAATTTTAGAGGGAGCTGTGGTCCTTAACTTTGAGCATCACTTCCTGGCTCCAGTGCAGAACTCTCCTGGCACAGATCCTTCATCCCACTGGCACAGACTTTCTAGCTTCCACCACCGACCTTTGGGCCTTCCCAGCGCAGATACATGATACAGACTTGAGATATTGCTGTGGGCTCTAGGTCTTCAGCTGGACCGATGCAGGACGTTGCCATGGGACCCAGGCCCTCAGGTAGACTTTTTTTAGGGGGGGCCTTAGGGAATGAAACATTTCCTGCACTTTTCATGTTTGACTCTTTGAGTGACTATTTTAAAATAATTCTGTAAATTATGTGCCCTGTATTGTCTTGTTCTCCTTGCAAACCCTGTCAATAGCAGCTGGAATGACTGAGCCTATCCAGGAGAAACCACAGCTACTTCACAGTGGAGGCAAGGAAGAGCCTGCTTGGGATACAAGAAACTGTGTCTGTTAGTATCAATCATGTCTAAGATCAATGGAAAACTATAACCCAAGCAGTACTAGTAATGGGCCAGTCCTTTTAGCAGGTAAAGAACCACATTCATAAAGAAAATGTATATTAGACAGGGGTGGTGGCAGGTAGCTGTAATCCCAGCACTCGGGAGACAAGAGGCAAGAGAATTTCCTATGAGTTCAAGGCCAGCCTGAACTATATAGCGAGTCCCTGTCTCAAAAAAACAAAAGTGACATATGCAGTATACATATGACCCATTATACCACTTCTACCTTAGAGCCGGCCAACTATTACTGAAATGGTGAATCACAATAAACCTCTCCTTGAAGATGCAGGTGTCGAGTGTTGTATTACAGCAATGAGGATGTGACTAAGACAGGGAGGGAGGGGAAGCTGACTTCCTTTGGGATGTCCTAAGTCTGAAATGACTAATCTAATTCAAGTAGCAAAGTTCTACAGGTGATGGGTATGTAATTCAAGGCCGAGGGGAAAGGGCTAGACAGGAATATAAATTTGCGATTAACCAGCACACAGTCGTGCCAGGCATCAGCTGTCGCTGCTTAGCTCCAAACTCTCCTTGCATTCCCTGCTCAGCAAGGACCAGACCCTTCCATAGTTCACTGTTGTTTTTATGGTTGTTGCTGCCAGTAAGATGATATCCAGCTTTGTCAGTAGAGGGCATCAGAGACACACTGGTGGAGGAGGGCACTGTCGTTACGGGTTCTGGGGTGTACAGTTCACTTGGCAGCCAGTGTCTGCAGTGCTTGTCAACAGCACAGAGGCCAGCAGCTTTCCCCAGCTTTTTGGGTGTTCGAGGGGACACCCAAACGAGCACCCCAGTAACAACTCCGCCATTCTATGAGGGGTGAAGGTTCTTCTTCAGGCCCGCTATTCCAACTCTAGGAGTACTGGCTGCTCCTTCTGCGCTATTCCCATGTTCTGTATAGTTATCTGAGCCAATCCTTCATCACACTTGTAACGTAGCTAGCAATCCTTTTAAAGTTATAAATCATTCAAATTACTGTGTGGTTCCTTTCCTCTGCATATAAGTAATAGAAATATAGGAAAGATTGCCCAGAGATGACGTAGATTGGAACATCAGACAGATAAGGTCTCATGAAGTCTGTCATTTCCTATTTGGGATGGATAAAATGCAAAGACACATGGGGTAGCAGGAGTTCCGAGGTCAGCTTACATTCTTGGACACCAGTTTGCAGAGCCCTCTGGGGTCCAGTGTGGGAGCTTTGGCTGGCCCTGTGTGCAGTGGGCACCCATCCGTGCTAGCGCAGTTTCAGATACACTTGGAGCCAGAGTTTCCTTGCCAGGCTCTCATGGTACTGCATAACAGCATCTTTTGAAGGCAAAGTGTCTGAACTGCTTGGTTCCCTGATAGCATAGGGACTGAGCTCCCAGGTTCTCCTTGGTTACTGCAGACTGTGGGGGACCAACAGGTTCTCTTGGATGGTGACTCTACACCTCCTTCGAAGCTGATGACACTCTGTCATACAAGGGATGTTGTACCAGTATCATGGAGATGTAGAAGCAAGGGAGAGGTGCCGTGTTTGCCTCTCTGTGATCCTGCTAAGGTGCTGAAGCGTGTCTTCAGAGAAGATAAAAGACAAGAGTTTCCAGCTACCAGAATGCTGGGCCCTTAGCTAAGAAATGAGCAAACAAAGGGCTGGGGATTTAGCTCAGCGGCATAAGCGCCTGCCTTGCAAGCAGGCAGTTGTGAATTCGATCCTTGGTACTGATAAAAATGAAAAAGAAAAAGAAAAAAAAAAAGAAAAAAGAAATGAGCAAACTCATTTCCTAAAAAGATAAAATGATTAAAGATAAAGATAAAATGATAAAATGATTAAAGATAAAGATGATTCAAGTTACTGTGTGGAAACACTCAAGCAAATGAACGATATTGCTTAGAAACACCAAAACTCCAGGGCCACATGCAGGTTATCTGGAACCCTATGCCAGGACCACCACATTCTTGCCCATGTCAGATACGTGCGTTGGGTGGACAGTCCGGGAGTTAGACTATGGATCCAATTCCCAGGTTGCCCCAGAGGTGCTGCCACCATAGAGTCAAAGTGCCACCTCACCAGGGAATGGCACAACAGTCACTCAAAATGTCACGATGAAACCCTCTGGCTGATGGTGCAGCCTGCAGGAGTGGTGAGACAGTTTGCAGAAAGGAGTCTCATTGCTCTGCCTCTCTGTACCAACATCGATTTCCAAATAGAGCTGCACTTTAAGAATGAAATTAAACTCAGCCAGGCATGGTGGTGCACCCCTGCCTCCCAAGCACTCAGGAGGCTGAGGTAGGAAGATCAATGAGTTTGAGGACAGTCTGGGCTACAAAGTGAGTTCAAGGCTGGCCTGAACTGCATGGTGAAAACCTGTCTCAAAAAGATAAATAAATAAGCAAATGGAATATACCCTGGAGGTTGCAGTCACACCCCACCCTGACCCAAGGGGAGTGCCAAGTGAACAGTGCTACCCTCATGTTAGCTAGCAGCAATGTAGTTAGCGTCATCCGGAAAGGCTGTGCTTTTAAGAAGCTCTACAAGCCCAGACAGAAGGTACACACCTGAAATCCCAGCATTCTAGGAAGCTGATGAAGGAGGATTTCAAATTTAAGCCCAATATGGGCAACATAGTAACTACCTCAAAATAAAATAAGAAGGGCTGTGACTATATCCTAGTGCAAAGGCACTGGGTTCATTCCCCAGTAAACTAAAAAAGATGAGGCTCTTTGTAAACCTGGCACTGGCATGCTCCTTTCCCAGGGTGGAGGAGGGCAAAGCTGGCACAAGCACCATTCTGCTGCTGCCACAGTGGATCACACTTACGTGACCCTAGAGGACTCACCTCAGTGGGTACAGATTCTGCAGGCACCTTGGCTACAGATGTGGAGAGGGCCCGTAAAAGCCCGCCAAATCTAAGCAGGCCAGACAGGTTATCTCTTTGGAAAGCCAGGGACAGCAGAGCAGAGACTGACCTGCCTGAGTAAGCAGCCCCGGGCACTGGATCACTCCACGGCTGGGTGGCACATGCCATAGCAAGGGCAGAAGTGGCAACCTTTAAATGGCAGCTGGGACAATTAGGAACAAGGAGAAGTGGAGGTGACACAGCGGGAAGCAAGCGACACCCACTGACCCTGGGCAGTCAGGTGAGTACCGCAGGTGACCTTGATGCAATGCTGGGAAACTCAGTACGAAGGCATCTGTGGAGGCTGCTGCACATTCTGGGGACTTAAATCTGTTCCTGCCTCCCTCACTTCAGCTCAGCTCTGAACTTCTTAATGGGGGTCAAGCTCTGGGTTTGGGGGTACTCTGGGATTCCGTTTCTTGGTTGTAGTAATGATTACATATGGATCCCCTTATTCCAAAGATACGCTGGGGCAAGGTCACCTGGCAAGACCACATGACTGAAAAACCACAGCACTCTGTTATGTTAGGCGAATTCTCTAGGAGCCTCCATACGTTTAAGGTAGGCCGAGTTCCCACTTCCAGATGGCTCTGTCTTCCCCACAGCTGCTTGGATTTTCTCCTGTGCACAGAGGTCCCATTTCCAGTTGGTGGCAGGTGGCTGGAGGCGTCTTACACCTTGGATTTCAGGTGTTCCCCAAAGGCCCGTGAACTAAAGGCCGTATTGCCTGGGTGGGTGCATGGGCCTGTCCCATTACCCCAGCTACTTGGGGGGCTGAAGCAACAGCTAGAGCCCAGGGGTTTGAAGCTAGCCTGGTAACACTGCAGGCCCCACCTCAAAACCAAACCAAACTGAAGCCCCCATGCTCTGAGCACTCACCACAACCCTTTTCTCTTCGTATGTCATTTACCTCCAGTATTTGTGACAATGACAGAAAACTGACTGAGACAGGGTGCATTCCCAAGACCTCCAGCTCATGGCGTTCCTCAGCCGGCCTGGTGAGCTGCTCTGCTCCTAATGCTGCTCTGTGTGCATGTATATGTGTGTGTGTGTGTATTCGTGCATGCACGTAAGGGTAGCATTTTGGAAACAGAAGTATAATTCTGGCAACTGAATCTACTAGATAACCCAGGTATATGACTCTTGCAGTAATCCTATTTGTTTTCTCTTGTATTTCAATTTTAGAAGGAAGTATTCATGTAAGGAAGAAATGAGGAACCTAAAAGCATCGCTAAGATGGGAATACAGATGATGGCAGCAGGAAGCAAAAACCTACATCATCACACTTGCTCAGAATAAGAACTGCCTTCATCAGCATCCATTTATATTCTTCATATATGTTCTTTGTTTAGGAGTTATGTTAGAAATAAAGTTTATATCACATTTTTCAATTCGAGAAATTAAGCCAGCAATAGTGGCACATGCCTGTAATCCCAGCAGTCAGGAGGCTGAGGCAGGACAATCATCATGAGTTCAAGGCCAGGCTGAAATGAACTGCATAGTGAGACCCTGTCTCAAAAAAAAATCCAAAAAATAAATTAAAATAAAATGTAGAGGAATTAAACTACTATGCATGGTAGGAAAAGCTAAAGAGTAAGGAACGAGGGATGCAAGTTAAAGAAATGCTGTGGGAACATGCTACAAGTTCAGCACACCAAAAATAGAGCCAGCTAAGAGGTTATCTTCACAAAGATGAAGGGTTGCACAAGCAGCATAAAGATCTGGAATCCAAAGCCACGAAGTTCAAGACACCCAGCAACTCAGCTCTCCCTTCCATTTTCTTGAGATCTCAGGGCACAGCCTCACGGGGTGTCCCCCCGAGGTCAGGCACAGACCTGCACAGCTGCAGCTAAGCTGTCGGGCTGCAGGGCTGTGAATGACTCTGAGCTCCAAGTGCAGGCTGCGCTGGCCCACAGGAGCCACTGCTCACCTGGCTGGGGCCACTGTCCACCAGCAGCAGGTGTCCCTCACAGGCCTATAAATTGGGGACTGTGTCTCTTTAACATTCAGGGTTACTTAAAGCGTCCTTGTCCAAGGAAGGTTTGGTTTGCTTTTGTTTGTGATCCTCCTGCCTCAGCCTCCTGAATAGCTAAGACAACAGACACACACCACTGTGCCCAGCTTAGGGAAATTGTTTTAATTTTCCTTCTTGAAACATCTGCTTTACAAATCTCTACAGGCTAGGCAGAGTAAAGCCTTCAGCCTCACAGACGGGACGCTGAACTGCCAAGAAAGGCAGACTCTCCTCTGAACACTGTGAAGATTTCTGAGCAGGGCTGTGGGTTTGAAGGTGACTCTGCTGACTATACTGTGGGGAAAGGATGCTGCTGTGTGCATGTTTCCAACCTGGAAGATTTTACAGTGTATTGTTACTACCAGGTGGCTGTGCTCAGAAATTAGGTCTGGGAAATATTTGGCAAGAACAACAAAGTACTTTTATTTAAAGTCAGACTCCCAGAGACTCAAGGAAAGCAATAGGAGGGCAGAGGAGTGGCCCGTGCGCAGAACTCACCTGTGCGGGCTCAGCCAGGGAGGCACCCCGGGCAGCTTGGCAGGGCGCTGATGACCATGAAGGCATCAAACTGCTCTCACAGGAAGAGCGATGGTGTCCACTTTCCTCAAGAATGTCCTGGCCTTAACCATCAGGCTCCCATGTGCTTAAAGCACTGATTCTCCCTTTGACAAAGATGTGGTCAGACAGGAGGGGCTGCTCTCAGAACCACCTGCTGGGACTGTTCAGCTATAGTCTCTTCTCCAGAGGAGGACAGAGTTGTGTATCCTACCAGGGTGACCGGGAGAGAGTGCTACCTTCTAGGCCCTGCCCCCAACCTCAAGTCAAGACACAAATCCAGTGCTGGCCACAGGACAGAGCGGGTCTTACTCAAGAGTGGCAGCCCCAAACACACCACATGCAGGGTGGACATGACATGACATCTTGCTGGAGGGTGCGAGGAGGTAGGGGGAGTGAGAACAAGTCTAAAAAAGAAAGGCGCAGCACCCAGGTCCTCATTCTGGACTTTAACATCCCTTGAGGGCACAGAGGCGCTTGCAGATGCACATGTGAACACACACAGGAAGTGTTCTGCCATGCACACAACCCCGCACTGTCCAAGAAGACGATGGACCCAGGAACTTGCTGCTCTGGGACCCAGTTCTCGGCTTAGTCTTCACCCCACCTGTCCACACTCCACACATTGTGTGTTTCTTCCAGGGTTCCAAAAACAGTCTTTACCACCCCAGTTTCCAACACTCCAAGGGAAGCACCCCTCTTCAGCACCAGGAGACAGGCACTACCTTCCTCCAAGAGCCTCCAAAACAGTACCCCCAAAAGCATAATCATTTATATTAGAGTATGGATGAGAAGCATGCAGGCGCCATGCCTTAAATTCTTCCTGGGATCCAAATGCTCCAGGGAGGGGTTTTGTTGTTGCTATTTGTGTTAACCCCCTGGATCACAGACGGGCCTGGACCACCCACAGATGTGCCTGTCTCTCTGCTTACTGCAAATGTCTGCTTTCTGATCTGCCAGCTCAGGACAGCAAGAGCCTGAGGCACGAGCCCAAGGCATGAGTCTGCACAGCCCAGAGCATCCTGAGCCTCAGGAAGGATGGACAGGAAGCGCCTGGAAGGCCTGGGTAGCCTCGGTCAGCTAACAGTGATGAAGACATTTTCCTTCCATTTAGAAAGCTACTGGAAGAATCCCAGGACCCCAGGATGTAACACATATCAATGTGGTTCTCAGGCTGTCACCTTCCCAGACAGTGAGCATCACACCAGTGGGAACATGCACCCCGAGCCAAACTCGAGGGGGCTCCAAGATGGGTGCATGGGTTCGACTTGCTGACAATGGGCCCATCTCAAAGCACGATGACTCTAGTCTCTTGTCAAACAGGGAGCTATGCATTGACATAATGCACAAGAATGCCACGAAGGCACCATCGCTTCAGTCTGGGAGACCCCTGCCCACAGGAGATCTGCTTCAGGCCCAGTCCTTCTCATTCTCAGGCCCGGCTGCTTAGGGCTGGAAAGGGATCACTCGGACTCCCAAAAAGATGACCAATTTATTTGGAAGCCATCACAAACTACCTCATCCAACAGCACATTTCAGCCTGCAGGCTTTTCATAACACAATTCAGAAGGCCACTGAATTGTGTTACTCTATGCAGGAAGGGCTTGAGGAGGGGAGAGGGGGTTAGAGAGTAAATGGGGAGGGGTGACAAATCCCTAGAACAGCATGTGTTACTTCGTATTTGTGTCACACTAGTCAATGAAAGGCTTGTAATAAATATATTTTTCAATATAAAGGAAAGTTCTTGTTGCCACAGAAAAGTAGAGGAAGCATAGGTTAAAAAGGAGGGGTGTTCTCTATAAAAACACACACTTTTGACAAGAGGATCCAGTACATGATCAGCTCTAACACACGCAAATGTTAGGATACGAAGAGCAAAGGAGGAATGCGGCACAATTAAACACAGAAGAGGGAAACCCAGAGCGAGAGTCCTGCCACTGAAAACAGTGCCGAGCAGGAACACGGAGAACAGGGAGGGCACACAGATAGGAGGCAGACAATGGCCTTTTCTCTTGGACCTCAGTCCCCACCTCTGTTCCAGCACAGGGGAACGGACCAAACTCCATAGGGGCCGGGAGCCCGCTGCCCTCCAGCCCCAAGGTGGAGTGGTCCCAGGGTGCTGGCCTTTCTCCCACCGGAGGATGCACCTTGCTCAGCTCCCCTGGCCCCACCTACCTGCTCTGTCACACTGAAGTCAGGGACGCTGTTGTCACTCTCCCCATGTTGCCAGAATTGGCCTTGAACTTGCAGCTCACGTGGTCCCCCGAGTCGGCTTCCCTTGGCTGGGAGAACTGGCTGTGCCACTGCACCTGGCTCTCCAAGTCCCTACAGATCCAAATGCGCCCTTTAGAACCACCCAGCGACAGTCCGTGTGCCCACAGTAACAGAGCCACCTCTCGGTGTGGTGTGGTGTGGTGTGGTGTGGAAAAGTTACGTTCTGACCGGGATGCGGGGCAGTTTGTCCACACCCTGACCAGCAGTCCAGGCTGCAGTAGAGCAAGAAGGAAATGCAGTGGGAGAGATGGTTCTGGGTGTGTTTCTGAAATGCGGGAGGTAAAACGCAACGGAGGCTCACTGCTGTCTCCTGGCTCTTCCTTTACTTCCTCAGGACAGAAACAGGACACTGGCAGGACAGAATGACAGAATGCGAAGAAGAGAGTCCCTCTGAAAGATTCACCCGACATTGGATCCCATCATGCGACATGGCAGCCGACAAGGAGTTCTGAGCCTCTAACAATGACGTGACTTCAGAGTAACAGAGGGCCGTGGCGTTGTGCCTGCTGGAACTGGGGAATCTCTGGAAGGAACCTCTGCCTTCTCAGCCCGTGAGAGCTGACCCTGCCCGAAGCCCCAGGGCAGGGCCATAAGCACTGTGGTTTTCTAAGGCCAACCTGGTACACGGCTTCGGCAACTACGGTCAGAGTTCTAAAAGGCGTGGGAGGACTTCTTCTGTAGAAGACAAGGTCGGGCACTGTTTTCCGGGGATGAGGGATGCCCAGGAACAGAACCCACCTTTCTTCAGTTGGGGGCTGCAGGGTGGCTACTCAGGCTCATCCTCCACTGTGGCCATGTCCACTCTGACTCGCTGAGCACAGGTGGATGCCATGAGGGGGCAGGGACAGGGGCCGTGCTACCTCACTAACATGCTTCTATGTGTGCAGATCTCTCCTTTGAGGTCCAGAAGGTGACAGAACTTCTCTGGACTTCTGGTGACACTCTTACTAGATCTTGATAGCCTTAATCGAGGACTACCATACCTTGAGGAGAGGCCAGGTGAGAGCAGACTGAGTCCCTGAAGGCCACCAGCCCAGAGACTGACTCTAAGGTCCAGCCAGGGAGAACGGAGCTGCACCTCTGTCCCCTCAGAGCTGCGCCTCAAGACTCGAAGCCCCTTCGGGGATCTCATCCCAGAGCTGCACGGAAGCAGGACACCTTCCCTGTCAGGACACTCTGCCAAGAGGGCTACTCACCACCATGTGATCTTGAACTCATAGATAGGGCGCTTGCAGTAGTAGTGGTTGACGAGGTGCTTGTCACACACCCCGATGCACTGGTGGTCCACAGTGAGGCCCTGGGCTGAGAGGTCCGTGACCAGGCAGTGCAACAGGTCATAAACGTCCGCCACGGCTTCCCAGGGCCCAAAAGACACATCCACCTCACAGTGGTGCTCAAAGAGCTGCCCATCACTCTCACTCCGTTCAAAGCGCAGGGAGTTGAGGAGGGGACACTCGTAGGGGGTGATGGGCATCTCTTCTTTGAAAACGCAGACCTTGAGCTTGGCAAAGCGGGCCTTCCGCTGGACTGCACGCAGCCTCGCGATCTCTACAATCCGCTCCAGGTGGTCTACAGGGTGGACACAGCATGTCAGTGATGGTGGCCTGGGAGGGTAGTGGGGGGCCACCTTGGGAGCTAGGGACAGAGGCTGCAGGGGAAGAGACAGACTTGATAGGGACTCCTGGACCATTCGTCTTCCTCCATAGCAGGTAAGGACTGTCCTTTTGAAACCCAACAGCAAGGCAGGCCCGCCCTAACTGGAGCCTTCCCAGTGTACCTGCAGGGCATGGCCAGCCTCTCCCATCAGCTCAGGGGCATGAAGGATGCCAGGATCCTCTGCTCCAGTGGAGACCCCGGCACCAACACAGCACTCAGTACCTTCTCCCCACCCCGCTGTCCATCAGGGTCGCAGCGCTCACCTTTGTAATAGGGCATGAGTCCCAGGAATGCCTGGCGCACCTTCTCGCCCTTCAGTGGCTGCATGTTCTCCAGCTGCTCCAGCAGGGGCCCAATAGCATAGTACTGAGCCTCCTTGTGCACCGCTCGTACCCGCTCCCGGGGCGGCAGATCCCCCGAGCGCAGGAAGTTCAGCACGTCTCTGTGGGAGGAGAAGAGGCTCAGGGACCTGGGAAGGTGCCACAAAGGCTCAGAACACAGCATCTGGGCCTGACTGCCAGCTAAGGGAACCTGGTCTCTCACTGCAAAACTAGAACTGATAAACTCCCTATAGTATTAGGAGGGAACTAAGTGAATGTATGAAAAGTGCTCAGAAAGCTTCTGGCACAAAGTAAGCCCTCAGTGAGAGTTATTAGTTGCTACTGTCAGTATCAGTTTAAGTATATTAGGTATTATTAGGTACACATAACTATAATGGAAAGATATGGCATCTAACTCCTTAATATACATAGTTTTAAAATCAGAAGCTATTATTTAAAAAGTTTAAAAAGTTATAATTATCTGGGTGTGGTGGCACACACCTGTAATCCTAGCATTCTGGGAGGCTGAAGCATGAAGATCAAAAGTTCAAGCCCAGCCAGGGCAATTTAGCAAGACCCTGACTAAAAGTTTAAAATGATACTGGGCGTGGTGGTACACACCTGCAATCCCAGCACTCAGGAGGCTGAGGTGGGAGGACTGCCTGGAGTTCGAGGCCAGCCTGGGCTACACAGTGACTTCAAGGACAGCCTGAACTACATGTCTCAAACAACCAAACCAAAACAAACAATAAAATGAAAAAAAGATAGGGATGTAGTTCAGTGTGAAGGCCCTGGTTCAATCCCAAGTACGAGTCTAAAAAATAAAAAGCCATGAATTATAAAATATAATTGCTATTCAATAAATCTGCAAATATTTTTTTATTTTTATTTTTATTTTTTGGCCCCAGTGGTGCCAGGGATTGAACTGAACACCTTCACAATGAGGCATATCTCCAATCCCCCATTTCTCATTTTTTTGGAAACAAGGTGTCACTAAATCACCTAGACCATGTCAAGCTTGCTACTCTCTTGCTTCAGCCTTCCAGGATGTTGGGGTTACCAGTGTATGCCACCATGCCAAGACTTTTTTCGCTTTTTCTTGTGCTGGGGATTAAATCCAGGGTCCTTTGTATGTTAGGCAAGTGTTCAACCATTGAGCTATGTCCCCAGCTGAAATGTACAAACCTTAATTACACAGTTCAGTTACTGTCAAAAGCAGGAATATACTCAGTCACGCCACCACCCAGAGCAAGACAGAAAACATTTCCAACTCCTTGAGCTCTCCTGAGGCCCCTTCTAGCCAGCCTCTACAGAGGCAATCACTGTTGTCTTCCAGGGACAAAGATAGTTCTGCAATTTTTTTCTTTTTTTCTTTTTGAGACAGGGTCTCACTCTGCAGTTTAAGCTGGCCTTGGGCTCACTTTGGAGCCCAGGCTGGTCTCGAACTTGCAAACAATTCTCCTGCCTCAGCCTCCCAAGTGCTGGGATTTTAGGAGTGCGCCACCACACCCGGCTTTCTGCATTTTTTTCAAATTCATAGAATCATAACTATATTATTTTGTACCTGGCTCTTTCTCTCAATGTGCAAGAAGCTTGCTTCTGTTTACTATTTATTTATCATATAGGCAGTATGTCAAGGAGTATATGTATTATATTTACCCATTCTCTCAACGGACATTTGGATTGCTTCTGTCTTTTGGCTACTATGGCTAAAACTGTGACAAACATTTTTGTGAAGACCTTTGGTGGATCCAAGCACCCATTCTCAGGGAGATGTCAGGAATAGAATTCATTCAGTCCCAGAAGAAATGCATGCTTAACAAAGCAGTTGCATTATTTCGCATTCCCACCAATACTGTACAATAATTCTAGCCATTCCACATTCTCACTCTTAGTATTACTCTGTACTAATGTGGAGAAGACAAAATGTCTAATTCTTACGCCTGAACTACCCAGCTCCCAGCCTGATGGAATCACATACAAAGCTCATGTTTAAGCTCATGTTTAAATTAAAAACTTATTATGATAAAAGACACACTGCCAAGAGGGATTAAGGATCCAAAGACAGGAGGAGTATTTCAGTATTTGAATGTGTCTCTTTCTTTAACTTTTTTTTTTCCTTCAGTTTTGGTTTTTTGTTGTTGTTGTTTTTTTGGGGTTTTTTTTTTGTCTTTTTCATTTTTATCAGTACCAGGGATCGAACTCAAAACTGCCTGCTTGCAAGGCAGGTGCGTATGCCGCTGAGCTAAATCCCCAGCCCCTTCAATGTGTCTCTTACTGTTAGAAATTTTTAAACATTCACTGCACATTCTGACCACACTGTGCTGGTCAACTGCAGTTTCCACCGAATAAAAACACGATGATCCTTCCTCACCCTCCTTATTTGTGGGCCTGGCACCAAGTGACTCTGGTTCCTCCCAAAGGTGGCTGTTCTGAATCAATTCTGGGTATGGAGGCAGCCACAGCAGTACAACTTAGACACAAAAGAAGACATCCAGACCAGCTTTAGAAAGTAGCACCAACAGCAAAATGAGTGTGTTTGCTGGGGGATTACAGCAACATGTCTCATTGTACTGAATTCAAATTTTTGTATATTCACTCTATTTTTTTTAATCACACTGCATGTGTTCTTCAAATGAAAGTTCGGTTCTGGTTCTGATTGTCTAGTCATTGCTAAAAGTAATCAGATTCCCCACCAGTGACTAAATCCTACAATCAAGCTTTTACTCCACAATTAGTCAGTAGCCCTAACGCACTCCCAGCTGGCCCTGAGTAGTAACCTGTATCAGCCACTGCACATGCATTAGTCCATGGATCCTCCTAATGACACCAAAGGGTGGGTGCTCTCTTACTTCCTCAGGATAATGGAGACCCACAAAGCTCAGATCCAGACACTGTGGACTCTGAGATCAGGGCTCAGAGGCCCAGTCTTCAGCAGAGGCACCCCACACAAGTGGAGGGTGCTGACCACCAGGGACTACCACACCCAGAGGCCCACAGGGTGGGTGCTGGGGCACATGAGCTGCGACAGAGGCAAACGCACCGCTCCAAGTGCCCTGGATTCCCCGTCAACTGAATCTGCTGCTGCTGAAGCCTTGACTACTGGAGTCCAGCAGCCCAGTGAGCCTGGCAGCCTTGACTGTAGCCACAGCCTTACCCAGCCTGTCACATTAGTCCTCATCCAGCCCTGCTCCCTCACCCCACAGCACCTTCTGAAATGAGTATTCTGAGCCCTTCTGCAAACCTTCCTGGGCTCTGAAAAACAAAACCCTGAGGCAAGGCCCTGCTCAGGGTGCTATGGGAGCTGCCAGCTGGGGCCAGTGCTTTCTGCCCACAAAAAGGCTGTAAACAAAGTCATTTTTGGTTCCACAGTGATTTGACACTGTGTCCTCAAGCATGTGAGGCAGGCAACAGCCTACTGGGGAAAGCCAGCAGTTTCAAAGCAAATGATCTGGCCAGAGGACAAAACAACCCTGCACTCATGTGCCCGATCCTGCTTGGGATCAGCAGGGAGAGAAGAAGGCAGAGGGCGCCTGCATTCCAGACAGCTGGCTCGGGCAACAGGGCTGGCTCCATGCGCCAAGGGCAGCCTGAAGGAGCCTGGAACACACTGGCCAGGGCCAGGGCCAGGGCTCCTCCCAGTACCCAGATCCTCGCTGAGGCCCACAGGGCAGCTGTAAGGCTATCTCATGTCACAAAGAGGGAAACAGACCTAAAGTCTTTAACCTATTTTATGTATAAAGTTGTCAGGAGTCTCTTACTACTAAAGGCTGTTTTTTTTGAGGTTGTACTTTTATGTTTTAGTGCCTAAATTATTGTAGGAATAGAAAGTTCTTTATATTGCTCTGTAAAGACTTTTCTTGTCAAAATTAAGGGATAGCAACCCTCTGTCAGCCTTTCCTTCACCTTTCTTTTGGTTTTATTTATTATTTGTTTTTGCAGCACTGGGGACAAACTCCAGAGCCTTCTATCACTGAATTACAATGCCAGCCTTTTCATGTTTTGTTATTTTTGAGACAGGGAGTAAGTTGCAGAGGGAGGACTGAATTGGGATCCTCCTGCCTCAGCCTCCCAGGTGTGTGCCACCACACCGGGCTATTTGTTCTGTGGGCATCACTGCTGCACACGAGGTTGCCTGCTCCTCTCTGCATGGTGTCAGAAGGTCTTCTCCAGGAAGTCCTTTCAGACTCCCCTACCTCTAGGGTAATCACTCCTGCTCTGCTGCGAGTATATGGCTTCTTCCCAGCTCCCGGCTTGCACCGGATGGAAATTTCAGCACTACAACTGCATGTTACTAAAGTAAATTTATTGAATTTCATCATGTTCTGTTCTTGCTACCACAGGTATGGATGACACTGAAGTCTCAGACCCAACCCTGGGCTACTCACTGGCCACGATCAGGACACAGAGTGATACTGAGCGCAAGAAAGCAACATACCCGAAGTGTGTGCCGTCCCGGTCAATGAAGTAGCGGCCCTCGGCATCGGTGGGGATGTAATGTCGCCCACTGAACATCGCTGCCAGCATAGTGTCCTCGTACCGCCGCAGCGTGGACAGGCGGGTGGTGAAGTGAGCACCTCCGATGTTGAGCGGTACAACCTCGGGAAACTGGACGGGAACCAGGAGCTGCTCAGGCTGGAGGCAGGTGTGGGAGCAGGGCTGAAGAGCCATGACCGCTTTCTGCTTCTCCCTCCTCCCCGTACTCATCCATGGCCACCGCTGCTCTTCTCCCTGGCAGCTCTCGGGTCAGACCTCCCCATCCTAATCCACTTCCCAAACTTGGCCCAGTCCTTGTCCACACTTGCCTTTGCCCAAAATGCTCTTACTCTTGTTCCATCCGTGTGGCAGATGACACTGCCCTGTGTGGCAGTGCAGGTGGCAAGAGATATGCTGATCCAGCTGCAGGGCCCTTTTGAGTCACAACAAGGCCTTATCTGGCCAAGCAGCACCCAACGGTTGGAGAATCTTCTACTCAAGGTCCCATCTTCATGATGAGTTGACTCCACTGTCCTCTCCCTACCTGAAGTGCACCCCAACTCCTCCTGGATCTCACATATACCACACTCCCCTCTGTACAGCACCCCACATGCTGCACTGGTGATCTGTCTCCTGCCAGCCCATCTTGCTCCCCCCGCTTCCCAAGGGAAGGGAACATCAGGCGAGGTGGCCTGTGGGCCTCCAATCATCACTGGCTGCCCCTCACCTGTCCCTCTCCCACTTGATCAGCACAGTGAGAAGATTGGCTAAGGTTATGTGGGCAAAGGCTGGAGAGGATGGGAAAACAACGCTGAAGATTTGCGCCAGGAAGCTCCAGGTGCCCCTTGCATCGCTCAGGCTTTTTCTTTTTTTAATGTCTTTCTCTCCTGGTTTACAGCAACTGTATCTTAGAGAAACAAGTCCAAGGGCCAGGGGTTTAGCTTAGCAGCTTAAGTGCCTGCCCTGGCAAGCAGGAGGTCATGAGTTCACTTCCGCCCACACCAAAAAAAAAAAAAAAAAGAAAAAAAGGAAACCAGTTCAGTTCTTACTTCCTCCAGGTCCACTCATTTTTTCGCTCCAGTGCAATCTTTCAATGTTAACATCTCTCTAGCTCCAGGGAAAGTCTGTTTGTATTTATACAGACAGCCCATTCCCAATTTTCCTTGTAAAATAAAGCAGGCTACAAATATAGTAATGAAATTCAGCCATGGCCCAACTCACAGTAAAGACTAACATGCCCAGAATGAATGAATGAAACAGACAGGAGTCTGATCCCCGTGTGTGTGAACGGTCACCCTTGCACCAGGAGCTGACCGGGATAGAGTGAGAAAAGCTGCTGCTTTTTCTACGGGACATCTAAACTCATTCCCTAGACACCAAGGACTCAAAAGCTGTTTTGGAATAATAACATTTCCACACTTCTGGAGCTCTTCCAACCTTTCCAAGGAGATTTCACACCAGTCCACATGTTGGCTCCGTGTTAGAGAATGAGAAGATTGAAGCAGAAAGGAATAAAAGTGAGGACAGAGTTTTAGCTCAAAGGAGAGGCCTGGCCTACAGCCTACGAAGCTTGTCCCTTTTTTCCTCAAACCACATCTTTTGCCCAATGACAAGGCACAAAAAAATAGCACCACTGTGTCTCTATTGGCTGTTTTTACCAACTGCAGAACTGGGAAATTTTGCTTATTTTCACAAGCCTCCCTTGATGCTGGGAGTTTGGGGCGTCTAACTCAGAGCCTGGCACTGCCTGCCACCACTGGGGCTCTATCTCTTCTCCGTGTCACATGCGCCTCCTTGTCTCCTCCGACTGAAGCGTCCACTGTCTGTCCTCTTTTCTCCTGAGGGTCATTTCAGGTATTAATAAGATGGTGTCACACACTAAGGAAGATACCGTGCATCGCAGCTGGCTAGTGGAAAGCCATGGGTTGTCGTATCATTAGTGAGCCTGTTCCTTGTCACCATCGGAAAGTGGGGTTTGGGCAATCCACGCCTCCTTTTGTTATTTTTTTTTTTTTTTTTCTTTTGCAATACTGGAGACTGGACCCTGGATGCCTTGAGCCTGACTGGCTAATGCCTATCACAGGGCTACACCCTAGGGAAGGTCTCCTTTTGACATATACTACCATCATCTGGATAGGTAAGAATTACATATATTTACTTATGTATTTATACAGTTACCTTGATATACATATATACACACTCTCTCAGTACTGTATTGGGGATGGAACCCAGGACTGGGTGCATGCTAGGCTAACGCCCCGAAGCCGAATCCCCAGACAAGGCCTCCTTTCGGTCTCTCCTCTACTGGGGGTCTGGGTCGTTGGCTGCCGGTGGGGACGCACTGTGGTGGTGAGCCCGCCCTGCGGTTAGCACGCACCCGACGGGCAGACTGGGGCACACCAGGTGCCCGGAGCAGCAGAAGCTGAGGACCCCGCCCCCCTCCCGCATCCGGGTACCTGCTGGGGCAGCAGCGGCAGCGCGTCCCCCGCCTGCGTGGCTGTCGGGGTGGCTGGTTCCAGAAAGTCATCCTCGGCGTCGGAGCTAGACATGGCACCGTCCTGGCGACGGCTGTCTGGCTCCCGCCCCGTGACTACCACCATCCCTCTGGCTCTGGGCGGTGGGCGCGGCTTCGGCCGGCAGCGGGCGGGAGGGAGAGAGGGGCCGAGAGCCAGCGCGCAGCCGGAGGGCGGTGGCTCCCTCAGCGCGGACCCGCGCGTCTACCGCCGCTGTGCCGCCAGCCTGACCCGGCCACCTTCTGCTATTGGTCGAGGCCTCGTTGGCTCCGCCCTGATTGACAGGAAGCTCCGCCAGCCAGAGGCCGCGTGTTCTGCTGCAGCCAGAGTGGCCACTGAAAGCGGGAGCTGCTGTCCTGCCCTGCTCCGATTGGCCGTCTGGCAGGCGTGCCTCTCTCGGGCAGGTTGGGCGTGGCCTCGGCGGTGCTCCGAGGGTGACTCTAGGTTAGACGCCCTGGCAGCTTTCGCCGGAGGATGCGCTGGAGGACACAGGTCACCCACGCAGTGACAGCGCCTGGCAGCAACCAGGGCACCTGCAGCCTGGGTTTCCGGGGCTTCCTCGCTGACTCGCGCACGAATCTGAAAAAGGAAGCTCCAAACAGGAACGGCAGAATGTAATAATAACAGCGACTCCCGGCGGTGAGAGGCCCTCCCCGGGCACCAGGGCCCCCTCGGCCGCTGAGATGCCGACGGGCTCTTCCCAAAAAGCTCCCGGGTCGGTGCTGTGCTGGGTGATCCCCGTCTGGGGTTAGGTCATCTCGGGAGCCCTCTTAGGGATCAGGGTCTTTAATTGTTTTTTGTTTTTTCTCCAATTTTACATTTTGGTGTATTTAGTTTCTTTTTATTTATTTTTTATTTTTTGTCTTTTTCTTTTTTATTGGTACCAGGGATCGAACTCACGACTGCCTGCTTGCAAGGCAGGCGCTTATGCCGCTGAGCTAAATCCCCAGCCCCATATTTAGTTTCTTAAAAAATTATTTCAGGTCTATGGGCATGGTGGCATATGTCTATAATCTCAGCCCTCTAGAAGGCTGAGGTGGGGGGATCACAAGGTTGAGCCTGACCAAGGATATTAAACAATTTAAAAGACCTTGTCTCAAAAAATGAAAAAAGGAGTTGGGGATGTACAAAGACACTAGCTTCAATCCTCAATTCCACAAAAACGAGAATACAATCAAACCCAAAACGCCAAACAAACAAACAACATACACACAAAACAAAACCTCTGAGATAAGCAAAAGGCTAGGGCAACCTAGCTTTATGATAATCATCCTATGATTTTTAACATTTTTAAAAAATACTACTTTAAAAAAAACCAAAATACTTAATTTAATATTAAATATTTAATTTTTAAATTTTTATTTATTATTTTTGGTACTGGTGATTGAACTCAATACCTTGTGCTTGCCAGGCAAGCACTTAGGTCGCTGAGCTAAATCACTGGCTCTACCTTAATTTTTTTATTAGGGTATACTTGCTACATACAATAATTACATTACTTCTGAAACGTGTATATAACATACAGTATCTTGATCACAGAAACACTCTACCTTTTTGAAATCTAGCTACTCTTTGGTACATTCTTTGACCCATCACCTGTAATTCCTTAAGAGAAGTCATTCTAGAACTATTTCAAATAGCCATACACACACTATCCACAGTGCCTCTAACACATTCCTTATATGATTCTCACATTGTTGACAGGAAAGGAAACAGGCCTGGTCAGAGTCCCAGGCCCAGGCCCAGCTCCAGAGAGCCTGATTTGGTCCTTATGAGGCAAAGCTTTCTCAAAGACTCCCAGGTCACTCTGGATCTGCAAGTCCAGGAACTGCACCTCAGGTAGTGTTGCCCTAAGAAGTCCCCCTGGGACCTTGTTTTTTAGCCACCCTGGCATGCTGCAGCCTATCTCAAAATATAGAATGTTTTCCTCGTTCCATCCTTACAAAGATTCAGAGGTTTCAGAAATTCTAACCAGAAGTGGCTTAGATAACGTTAGCATCTTACCGCAATAGAAATCCAAACAAACCCAGGGTCGGTTCACTAACGAAATTACAAAATTACGTGGAGCAGCTTCCTTCCTTAGCCACTGGCTGCCCCTAGGAACCCTGGATGAACCAGGGGGTGACAAGGGAGACAGCTAAGGCAACACCCGACAGCAAGGTGAGTGGAGAAGGTGAGGAGGGGGTCCCAGAGGAAGAGGAAAAAGGCGGCATCTCTGTGCTTTCTCCTCTACCTGGCTGAAACATCTTGTTTTCCGTCTGTTTCTGCCTAGGATTTCCATCAGGAATGCAGTTTCCATTTGGTTTTGTTTAGACACTGTGGGGAAATCCAAGGTCAACAGGCTGGAAGGAGGGTGAGGAAGGGGTCAGAAGCAGGCTTTGTGGAAAGGCCCTGGCAGGGTGCTGGCAGTGACTCTCCACCACCCAACCCTCAAAGAAGGACTTCTGCCTAGCTCCTGGGGGCTGCAGGCAAGGGCTGGGGGGTCTAGGAGCAGGGGTGGGGGGACAGGCCCCTGAGGCCCTGCTCTGAGAATGTGGCCAGTCCAAGCCCTGGGTTTTACTTCATAAATTAGCCAAGCAAGTGGTCCTGTGGGCATTGCACTCTGAACTCGGACAACTGCATCATAGTCTCTCTGAAGGAAAAAAAACACCACTTGATTTTCTTTTAGAAAGGAAGTATGGGGTTGGTGATTTAGCTCAGCAGTTTGAGTGCTTGCCTGGTAAGCTCGAGGTTGTGAGTTCGATCCCTGGTACCAAAAGGAGAAAAAAAAAAGCTTGAATGCAGGCAGAGTACTGATTCAAAGTGCTGATTCAGTTCTAATTTTCTCTCCTACTCTGAATTGATGGAATACATATTTTACCAATAAAGGAAATTAAAACAGAAGTTGGCCATGATGACATTTGTCTATAATCCTAGCCCTCTGGCAGGCTGAGGCAGGAGGGTTCCAACTATGGGCCCAGCCTGAGCAATTTAACAAGTTAGTGAGACCCTGTATCCTGGATCAGTAGAGACTGAGGAGTTCACTGGTGACAAGGACAGCCTGAAGAAGAGGCTCAGAGTCGAGGGAACGTCTTAACCTGCTGTTATTCTCTGTTGCCCAGCTGCTCAGCCCTGACTCATCCTTTAATTTGATACACACACATGCAGCACTCCTTAGCTCCCAAGCTGAGCTGGCAAACCCAGTGTTAGCTGTTCTCAGCCACTCGGCCCTGAGCAGTCCAGATTTAATGGTGGAAGTACACAGTACAGGCCAGCTGGCAGTATTCACCTTGGTTAGATAAAATATTTACACTGAGGCATACTAGCTGTGCCTGCATTGGAGTTCCGCTGAGTTAGGACTTTCCTCCCCCTCCCCCTCCCCTCCCCCTCCCCCTCCCCTCCCCCTCCCCCTCTCTAGAAATCACTGTGCATCCTCACCCCAAACATAGACACACAAAGAATTATAGTTAATAGTTAAACCCATTGTTCCCCACTCAGCTCACGAAACACAACGTTAAGTCCACAGTCTGCACAGAGGTCTCTAGTGTCACCCTCTCCTTCCTGAGTATGCATGATTTCTATGCATGTTTTCCACTTAGTTGTGATAGATGACACAGGAAATGCAAAGCTATGCAGAGTTGGAAAGGTCCCTGCCCAGAGGACTGACACCACTGAGTGAGAAGTAAGGCATCCCAGTGGCCGTGCCACCCATGGCTCCTCCCTGATGAGACAGCCTCCGTCCCCTCAGAGGTACCTCTGTCCTCATGAGTCTGTCAGTCGTTTCTTTGTTTTCCAAGTGTAACCATGTGAGCATCCACCTCCAAGCAATGCAGTTTGATTTTCGCTGTCTGGGGATTTTAAGTGAATAGACTCATATGTCCATGCCACCGTTGATGAATAGTCATTGCCAAGTGTCAGGCTGTAACAGACAGTGCTCATTTTATGTCAGAGCATGTCACCCTCCATTTAAAGCTCTTTAAATTATAGCCTCTTTTTCACACACTTCTCCACCTTTCTCCTGTGTTGGAGATTAAACCCAGGGCCTGGCACAGGCTGAGCATGTGCTTTATCACTGAGCTACATACTCACACCAGGGAAATCTCTCTTCTGAAAGGAGGTAAAGAAAAACACTTGGACTGGATGTGGTGGTTCATGCCTGTAATCCAGGTACCTTGGAGACCGAGGCAAGAGGAGCGTCATGACTTCAAGGTCAGTTTAGACTATACGGTGAGTTTGAGGCCAACCTGGACCACATGGTGAGACCTTGTCTCCTGGTGTGAGTGGCACCCACCGCAGGGCAGGTAGCCTGAGGAGAATACACGGGACAGAAAGAGTGTTACTGCTTGTTGTTTGCTGCTTCCCCACTTGCTGCTCGGTGCTGCCTCCTGGCTGCCCGGCCGTGGACTGTTTCTCCTCTGCGATGCTGCCCTGCAGTAGAGCCAGCAATGAGCTAAAACCTCTACAAACTGCGAGTTAAATAGACCTTTCCTCTAAGACATCCTCTTTCTCCCTAATTTTAAAATTTTAAAGAAAGACTAAACAAAACAGAAAATGATACATACGTTCAAAGAAGAAAAACCAGTAAGAAATCACTAGTTGATGTTTACGTACTGTCCTCTTACAAATAGTTGCTCAAAATACAAAAGTGGAACATATAAAGTGGGAATTCAAACGGCGAAACTATAAACAGTTCTATTATCCAACAAAAACTTAGTAATATGGTTATCAATTCTATACACTTAAACATACATGCAGTTATCCATATCTTCATTTATGTTGAGATTAAACAAACCAAAGTAGGCTAAAATCATTCTGAACAAAGAATAATAGTATTGCTAGATTTCACACATCATGACACTATGGTATCAGCACTGGGTGTTGTAGTGTCTTTTTTTTTTTTTTAGTTTTGTTTTAAAAAAGACTAAACAAAACAAAATGAGTAGAAATAATACATACTTTCAAAGAAAAAAATAAACAGAAAGAAATCACTAGTTGATGATTACAGATTGTCTTCTTACAAATAGTAATTAAAGATACTAAAATGGAGCTTATACAGTGGGGATTCAAACAGTGAGATTGCAACCAGTTCTGTTCAACTATCCAACAGAAACTTAGAAATATGGCTATCAATCCTATACACTTAACATACTTGCAGTTACCCATCTCTTCAATTATGTTGAGATTGAATAAACCCAAGCAGGCTAATATCACTCTGGAACAAAGAATAATACTATTGCTGGGTTTCACATTATGACACTCCAGGATAAGCACTGGGTATTTTAGTGTCTCTTTTTCTTCAGAGGATCTGTTCATTTCATCGTGTGTCTTATGTTCAGTTCTCATAAACTGTTTATAGATTCTACACATGCATGAGTCTTAACATGTATTTCTATCCTTTCTATATTAGAGAAAGAAACAAAACAAAGCAAGGCAAAATAAAACATTCCTATATAAACACATGAAATGAAATAAACATATGATTGTTGTACAAATCGTTCTACCATGGTTCCTGTGTTGTCTCTTGTTATCTCCAATAGAATTGGCTATATCATCAGACACAGTATAATTGAATATGTCAGTACATAACAGTATTAATAAAAACACAACTTTGTATGTAGTATAGAATTCAAAAACCGGCAGTTACCATATTACTAAGTTTTTGTTGGATCATTGAACACAACTGTTTGCAGTCTATTTGAATGTCCACTTTGTATGCTTTAATCCTGTAAGTTGAACAACTATTTCTAAGATGACAATATGTAATCTATTAACTAGTGATTTCTTAGTTTTTTTGAAATTCTGTATTACTTGTACCTTTATACTGTTTTGTCATTTTTTCTCCTTTAAATAAAAAAAAAGCCAGCAGTTATCAAACTAGAATGTGTATCATTGAGTCTTGTCATCTTCAGTGTAGTTGCCTGTACTTTCAGACTTGATACTATCAATCATATCAGTTTTGAATAAAATCTTCTCTGCCTCATTTCTGTTATGCTCTTTTTTTGCTATCAGTTGTCTGCTTATCTTCTTCATTCTGTTTTCTGCATTGAGGCCTCTCTGCCACTGTTCCTGGAATCCTAATACTTTTCTCTCTCTCTAGAATGCCCTGCAGTATTCTCTGTAGAGTTGGATTAGCATTTGCAAATTTCCCAAGTTCCTCTTGTCTTGGAAGCATCTTGTTTCTCCATTAATTTCTAGAGACAGTTTAGCAGGGTATATCAATCTGAGCTGGAGGTTATTTTCTTTCAGGGCTTGGAATATTTCACTCCAGACTTGATGGTTTGTGTCTAGAAGTCTGCCGTTATTCTGATGGGCCTTCCTGTATAGGTTATCTGTCTCTCGTCTCTTAACAGCTTTTAATATTCTGTTCTTACATTGAATTTCTTTTTTTGTTTTGTTTTGTTTTGTTTTTGTCTTTTTCGTTTTTAGCAGTACCAGGGATCGAACTCACGACTGCCTGCTTGCAAGGCAGGTGCTTATGCCGCTGAGCTAAATCCCCAACCCTCTTACATTGAATTTCTGGGATCTTGATTATTACATGCCTGGCTGTAGCTCTGTTTTGGTTGTAGGTAGCTGGAGTTCTGTATGCCTCATATATCAGAATATCATTTCCTTTTCCTATGTTTGGGGAGTTTTCCTTAATTATTTCTATGAATAACTTTTGTAGTTCCTTTGTTTGTATCCCAGCTTCTTCACTTACATTCTTTATACTCAAGTTTTAGATTCTTTTGTCATCTTCTAGTCTTTGTATTACTGCTTGTTTTCTTGTTATTTTTAAAATGTTTTCCCTTTTATACTCCCACATTGCAACATTGTCCTCCAGTTTGGATAATCTATCCTTAGTTTCTTTCAAGCTGATTTGCCATCTTTCCATAGAGTTTTTAATTTCCTGGTGATCTCTTTGAATCCGCTTCATGTATTCTATATTTTTTTTAAATAGAATTTTTTTTTTTGGTCTTTTTTATCGGTACCAGGGATCGAACTCACAATTGCCTGCTTTCAATGCAGGTGCTTATGCTGCTGAGCTAAATCCCCAGCCCCTCTATATTTTTTTATATTCTTCACCAAATGGTTTTCTCCTGTGTTTGAGTTACTCCCTTCTTCTGTCTGTGTCTTCTTTTATTTTCTGTCTGTGTCTTCTTGAGGGGTGCTTAGTATCTCTTTTTTTAATCTTCTTATATCTTGCTCTACCTGGCTAAATATTTCTCTTTTGAATTGGTCTATGAGGTCCCAAGTATATCTCTTTATGTCCACTGTGCTGTCTGATATTGCATGTTTGCTGTCCTCATTCTCCTTTGTATTTACCTGTCCTGGGTCAATGTTCTCAGGGTTGGGATCTGGGGACTTTTTCTTGTTGCTTCCTCTTCTTATCTTTTTTGCTTCTTCCAGGAGGCCCCAGTTTCTTTCTTTGTTGGTTACAATTCTTTTGAAGCACACTGGCTAGATGACCCTTCCCACTGCAGTGTGCTAGTGAGTTGCAAACAGGGGCAGCGTATGCTGGCCCCTGCCCTCCGGGTCAGTCAACGCTTCACTGCGTTAGTGTGCATTGCCATAGGGAACTGACTTCGGATAACCTATTGGGTTTCAGCCAGGTGCGTGACCCAGGCTTAGCTCACTCCACCAATCCCGTTCAGGAAGGGAACAACTGACTGAAGTCACTGCTGCCCCTTGTTCTTGCCAGTCTTGCCTGGTTCCAGAATGCCATCTGCCGGAGCCCCCCTTTCTGTGGAATGGCTCCACTCCCATCACTCACCACAGGTCAATGCAGGCTCCCTGCCAGCTCAGCTCTTCCTTCAGCTTGCGGACTCCTGACCTTAGTGTGACTGCACCTTCAGAGTCAAAGCAGTGGGACCTCAGCCTGCTCAGCAAGTCGCCGCCACGCGAGTTCCGTGCTGCACTGGGAGCACTGAGCCTTTAGCTGTTCCAGTAGTAGCACTGGGACTGTATGTTTGATTGGTTCTTCTCACCTTAGTTTCTTCTTGGGATGAGAGAATGCATCTCCCTCTGTTTGGGGCTCCCCATGCTGTATTATGTTGAATTCTAAGTTGACTATCTCAGGGAGCCTCTGTAGCCAGCTGTTACCTATCTGCCATCTTTGCTTGAAACTCCTCTCCCTAGTTTTTATGTCTTCAGATCTCTCTTTCTACCCACTTAGAAACTACAGTGAGATCATTTTCAAATGGGAAGAGAGATGGAGGACAGGAGAGGGAAAAGAGATTCAAAAAAAGAATTGAATGGAAAAAATGGAAATAGAGCTTTTGCAAATGAGAAAGGGAACAGGAGCAGGGAAGGAAGGAGAGGTGGGGCGAGAAAAGAATAAGAGGGTTATGTATGTGAATCAACTCCACACAGTAAAAATAATCATTACTGCAAACCGGTACATTAAAAAGGAAACCAAGATTGGAGGTTGGGAGCAGCCTGCTTCATTCAAAGTCAGACAAGGAATTCAGGGAAACCAGCTCTGCTGCCTTCAGCTCTGGAGTCTTAGCATTGGTTTGGGGCTGCCAGCTGAGAGTTCTCTTGGTTTGCCCGAGACCTTGAGGGGTCGTGAAACCCCAATCCCAAGGCAATATAGGCTTTAAATAATCTGTTGAAGAGCAGAGCTCTGCCAGACAGAAATCTTTTCAGGATTGGAAGGCCATATGATTTCTGTGTCCATTATTCAGCTCTGTAGGAAACCAACCACAGACCAGACAGAAATAAATAGATGTGGCTGGATTTGGCCACACTTTGCAAAGCCCCAGAGAGAGCAGTAAATCCAAGCCTCATGGTGATCTTTCCAAATCGGCTGTATCTGAATGTGCTAATAGTTGATACTTAGCTCCATTCTCCAGTCAAGTTGCAAGTATTCATTCGTGAAGAACATGAATAACTAAATCTTGTGATTATTAATATCACTAAGTGTTTCATCAGAAGGGTCGGCTAAAGAATGAGAGTCACTAGAAAAGAAATAAGAGTTAAGTTAGGTCTGCCTCCGTATTGCTTGGGTAAGTGACAGCATTACCCTAAACCACTTTTTAATCTGAAAAGTCAGGGGTTCAAGCTCATAATTGATTTTCTTCTGAAACCTTCATTTTTTAACAGAAGTAATTCACATCAGTCAGAGCACAATTAGAAAACAGAAATCAGAAAGAAGACAAAAATCCCTGTGTGCCGGAGATCCTGCAGTTAACATTTTATACATGTATTTTCTGTTGTCTGTTGAATTAGTGATTGTACTTATTTTCTATGTATCCTTTCCTAGTGAATGCATGCCAAACAGCTTTGTGTTTTCAGATTTTCACTTACTATAGAACAAACATTTCCCTATGTTTAGTAATTTTCTACACCATCTTAATTATTAGCTGAGTAGCGGGTGTGCCATCATTTAAGCCCATCTATTTTTATGTTTTCAGTATTTTTGTTTTCATAAACTACATTGCAGTGGACTTTTTGGAGAGAAAGCTTTCAACACATCCATGATAAATTTCCTTATTTTTTTCAATTTTAAAACTTGCACAGATCCTGCAGTCATTCTATGTTTGGCCAACAGAGGGCACTCAAGGTTTTCCTTCTCAGGAAGGCCAGGAGGCCATTTTTTTTTTTTACATGACTAACAAATTCATTTTTCTGTGTTAAATTCAACATACACACCCCCAGCACTCAAAATAATAAACTTGCTTTGTAAGATTTAAACCCTAAAGGAATAAAAGTGACCTCTTTTGCCCAAATCATAATAACTGAGGGAGTCCCCTTTACTTTACTTAGTAAAGACACAATGTCCCCTGCAGATGATGGCACGAAACACGGAGGTAACAGCAGGAACCACTGTCGGGCCTGACAGTATTGACTTTGCCAGAGAAAAGCTCAGGGAATATCAGGATTTGTAGCTTTCTGAAGAAAACAGATTTTTTTTTTTTAATCGGTACTGGGGATCACGACCGCCTGCTTGCAAGACAGGTGCTTATGCCGCTGAGCTAAATCCCCAGCCCCAAGAAAACAGATTTTGAGGCAACATTGAACAGATTTTTGCCTCAATCAATTTCTTAATCGCAACCTACCAGGCAGGTTTTGGGAGGTAATGCTTTAAGTTTTGCAACATAGTACATGAATTAGGAGTTGTGTGTGTATTTTTCTCTGTTTTTTTTTTTTTTTCACCAAGATGATAAAAGTCCCCAGGGCAGCGATCTGCCTACATTTCAGGACACACACAGGGACAAACTGCTAAGTGTAGGTGGGGGGTACTTAAAAAGGTGTCACTCAGCACTAACCAGCCCTTTGCGTTCCTGCATGAAGATGACTGTTGAGGGGTTGAATGACGTCCCGGCACAGGCTCTGGAGCCAGCTGCCTGCGTCGGTCTCCTGACCACCACCTACTTGCTGGGCAAGTTGGGCAGAACACTTTGCTCCCCTGACCCAATGCTTTAGCATCTTGCTAAATGTAGGTAGAAATAATACCTGCCAGGGGCTGGGGATTTAGCTCAGCGGCATAAGCACCTGCTTTGCAAGCCGGCGGTCGTGAGTTCGATCCCCGGTACCGATAAAAATGAAAAAGACAAAAAAAAAAAAAAAAAAAAAAAAAAGATACCAGAAATAATACCTGCCCAAGTGGATAGCTGGGGAGACTGCGTGAGTGTGAACAGGGAAAGTGGTTAGCACTGGGCCCAGACTGTGAGCAGTTCGGGGAGATTCTTATTGGAGTGTCAACCCAACTGATGATTAGTAAGATTATTTTCAGCCTTAAATGCTATGCCTCTTCATGGCTGGTGCTCCCGCTGAGCTCTTCTGATCACCCGGAGGACAGCAGGACAGCAGCCTTTCCCTGGCTTCCCAGAATCATCCGGGGCTGTTCCAGACAGCTGAGTTAGAAATATTCTAGGCAGTCACAGGACCTGGTCCTCAAAGGAGCCAGTGTAGAAGGCCAGACACGTTGCAACTGTAGGATAGACAGACACCTCTGCTGTGGGCCAGACCTCAAGACAAAAGATAAAACAAATGCACCCATATACTTCCTAGGGGTAAGCATCAGGAGTTGATATTCTAAGTAGGTCTCTATCACCCTGAGGAAGCCAAGAGCCACCATCCAAACCCCGCACAGGAAGAGTCACTGCTCTGTATGGATGCCCGCTTGTTATGGGACTCGCTTCCCCATTTGTCCCCAATTTAATCAATTTTGCCTGTGCGAGTAATCTTACTGGTTGGCCATAGTTCTGTCCTGTCTTGTGCCCACTTTGTGAGTTTCCATTTTTTCCACTTTAGACCTACTCACTTTGTGGTTTTACTCTAGAAAAGATAAGTGTTTGGCAACTCTTGGGACCCCTTCTGTCTCTCTCAGACAGAAGCTTTCTTTCTATCAATAAATATATTTTACTCTTAACCTCCGTTGTTCCTATAATTCGTTGATTTGAAAGAACACGAACTCGTACCAGACATCTAGTAGGCTGGGAGTTTTGTTCCCTTGTATCGTGCTATGGTTGGGCTGTGCAGTGACCAGGAAGCTCTCTGACATCCATAGGTCCCATTTCTACATTGGCCCTTTTCCCAGTTCCCTCTCTCCTCTCTTTCTGACATACTCAGCCTTTTTTTCATATTTTGAGACAGTGTCTTGCTAAATTGCCCACACTGGATTTGAACTTGCAATCTCTTGCCTCAGTCTTCTGGAATGCTTGGATCACACATGGCTGGTGGCTTTCTCACATTTTGTACTAGCCATACTTTATCTGTTCAACAGCATTTCCCTCTGGTTGCATGAGATCCTCACATTTCACAAGTGAAAGGCATCTTTACAAAATGCTGATGGTGATCCATTTGGAACACAGTTGCTATTCTTCAAAGTTCAAAAAAAAATGTTATCAGATCAGAAAAAAAATAAGGCTTTATGAAGAAAAAAATTTTTAGAAAAAGCGATGAATTGGGGTAGAGATGGCAGTCTTCATCTCTCCAGCCAGCTGGGAACAGAGTGTTTCCTAAGTCTACCAGTCTGTGCAGTGGTTCTCCACCCTGTACTAAGCACCCCCTTCCCAGCAATGGACTCCCCAAAGGGGCAGAGTGGGGAGACCACTTGTCATGGCTGTGTCTAGATGGCCCCCTAAAGCCTCATGCAGTCATAGGTGAGGCTGTTTCAGAAGTGCCTGGAACTGGAGTGCTTGAAGCTGGGATCCAGGATGCGTGGTTACTGAATCAGTCCACTGATTGGCTTGGCATAGGTCTGGGTAGGATTATGGGCACCCCACCCTGTGTGTGAGTGCTACCTAAGGGTGGGGAGCCTGGGTAAAATGGGAGGGACAGACAGAGGGCCATCTTCGTTGCTTGTAGCTTGCCGTTTTCTACCCTGCTGCCATGTCGTCCTGTTTTGGAGCCAGCCAGCTATGAACTGAAACCTCTACAAACTGTGAGCCAAACAAACCTTTCCTCCTTGAACTTTGGTGCCTGGTATTTTACCTCAGCAACAAGATAAGTAACTAAGACACAACTCACACACTCCTGGGGTGCCCATGTTGGTCCTTGTGTTCTGCCAGGCTCTAAAAGGTGTATGTCCGCTTCTTCACACAAGATGGACACAGGAAAGAAGCAGCATCCATCTATCCATCTAGCTATCTCTGGTCCATCTAACATGCTGAAGCAGATTTCATTGCTATTTGTCAGTTGGAACAGATGACTAAGACTTCATGAGGAGGGGGCTGGAGATTTAGCTCAGCGGCATAAGCGCCTGCCTTGTAAGCAGGCAGTCGTGAGTTCGATCCCCGGTACCGATAAAAAGGAAAAAGACAAAAAAAAAAAAAAAAAAAAAAAAAAAACAAAAAACAAAAAACAAACTTCATGAGGAGACAGCACTTAAGACAGCTGAGCCCTCGATGAGGCTGGGTCCCCAGGTTGGGAGAAGGACTGGGTCTGTGCGTGTTGGAAAGCAGCACACAGTGAAGAGGAGGAAAGACAGGAGCAAGAGTGCTGTGGTGTGAGGAAGAGATGCCTGTGCCACAGCACAGGCAGAAGAGTTTAGACATTAATGGTCGAGGCATCAGAGAATCCAAGGCTTTTAGCAAAGGAGTGATTGAAAACAGGGTTGAATGTAAGGCCGATCTGGCGGCAGGATTTTTAAGTCAAAGGGGCCAGGATGGGGTGGAGGAGTCAGGTGAAAAGGGATGAGGGTCAGGCTTGGGTCGGGGCCAGTCACCATGGCACCAGCTGGAGTGTTAACCTGCCTGGGCCTCAGCTTCCTCATCTCTAGAATGGAATGTACATCATGAGGTTCTCGGAAGCATGAATCACTCACTGAGGGTTTTACTGGGTCCTGGAAAGTGCCAGGCACTTTGCTAGGTGCCAAGGCACAAAAGTTAAATAAGAAGAGACAGTCTCTGTCCTCCCAGGAGCTGTCTACTACTTTGACAGTGAAAATGTCAACAAAGAGATTACAAATTACATGGTGGTGAGAAGGCAGGCAAAAACTGGGCCCATATGGTGATACACACCTATAGCCCCTGCCCAGGAGGCTGAGGCAGGGGGATTGCATGATGAGCCCAATTTCACTTCAAAAAAAACTGGGGACGTAGCTCAGCGTGAAGGGCCTGGATCCAACCCCCAGTATGGGAGCTCGGAGGAGAATGCAGGGCGGCAGAAGGGCGTCTGCTTTGTAGTTGGAGAGGCCAAGGAGTTTTTTCTCTCTGAGAAAGAACTCACAACAGCATGACAGCAGCGCAAGAACTCTGAAAAGGTGGCTGTGGGAAAACACGGGGCGGCTGCCCCAGAGAGGACGCCCTGGCTCAGGCGGCAGGAAGAGCCGGCTGTGCTCCAGGAAGTGCAGAGAGGCCAGGAGCACTGGGTCCAGGGAGAGGGGAGGAGGCCAGAGCGGAGGGAGGACACTGCTGGGAGGCTCTGCCATGACAGAATGCCATGATGTCCTGCCACAGAAGGGACAGAGGGAGGGGATGGGCTCGGAATCCTCTGAAGGTGGGAGCCAAGATCCTGGGGGGAGAGGGGAGAGAAGTATGATCCTAAGGTTGCTGGCTGGGTGACAGCTTGGCAAACACTGTGCTTCTGACATGGATGGGATGAGGAGGTCGGGTTTGGGGGCCAGGGTCACATGCCAGATTCCTCATTCAGTGCCTGCAGGAGTGGGATTCCTCCTGTCAGCGGGAGACCATAACTTTCTATCCTTAAACACGGGCCAGCAAAAGCTAGGATGGGCTGCTGAAGTTGTTTTGATTTCTGGTGTGTATTAGGAATTGAACTCATGACCTCGAGCTTGCCAGGAAGGTACCGTGTAGGACAGGGTTTTGAAAATAGGTGGCAGCAATAAGTCTCTCTGCAATCAGTGACAGAAAACTTCACTCAGACTGCTGATGCCGCAGTTGGAGGCTCCGTGACGCCAGCCAAGAAAGGGGTTCAGCAGAGCACCCTAAGGGAAGGCCTGTGCTTCTCAGAAGTCACATTAATGAAAACACAGAACTAATAGGATGCTTCACTTTGAAAGCTTTTATTTTGAAAAATAAAATACAAAAGTCATTAAGTTGTAAATGTATACGGTACTTTCCAAACTTTTCAGAATCAATACGATGAATTACTTAAATAATTAAGCTTTAATACTATCCACATCAATACATTTAAACAGGCACAAATGTTCTGGGACAAAACACTGGGACATGTCGGGACCACCTACTCCAACACAGCGGCGTTTTCCTGCCTCCCCAAAGAACAGAGGGTGGGATCCGGGAAGGAAAGAAGGGCACGCACAGTCCCCCCACCCCAGACACGTGTTCCAGGCAGCAGGTCCCTCGGAGGCCACCAGCGGGTGAGCGGGAAGACAGGTCGCTTGGTCACTGCGCACGGGGCCACCGAGCTCGGCAGGGGCCAGCGGTCCTAGAAGCGCCCTCTGGCTGAAGAGGCGGAGGTCTCTCCTAGGGCAGAGACCCAGTGTTACAGGTGTGGCGCTCCTGTCTGCCTCCCACGCCACCAGCGCTCCCTTCCGGGATGATGCCTGGCAGCAGGCAGCAGCAGGCAGAGGACCAACCAGGGGAGCCCAGGTGGTTACAAAGGAAGGGCTGCTCCGGAGGCCTCGGACTGCAAGAAGCTTTTCTGTGTAAAACATACAGTGGTAGCCAAAGCCAGGGCTGCCCTGCCTGTTCCTCAGTGACACAGCCTTCTCTGCAGCTGAGGCCACCACAGGGGCACTGGCCCTGAGGATGCTGAGGTCACCAGGCTCCCTGAACCCTTAGGAGCAGACACTGAGGTTCTTTAAAGGGAGTGTTAGAGAGAGAAGCAGCAACCATCAAGGGGTTCACAAGACAGGAAGACACACTAGGGTCTCTCCTAGGGTGCTTTCCAGGCTCCCCAGCCTCTTGTGCCTGCACTGGGCCCCAGGGACCCCCATAAGCCAACCAGGATGGAAGTCAGCTTCGGGCCAGCACAGGCACATTCTGTCCTATGAAACCTGGCCACTAAGTGGGTCCCTGTATCTGGGAGGGGAGTAGTGGGGGTGGGGGTGGCATATTTCCTGTACATTTTGAAAGCATCAAAATGACATCACCCAAGATCTAAGAACTGCTGTTACCCGCCCCCACCCTATAGTGTGCGCCCCATATCCTGCATGTGCCCCTTCCCAAGAAGGCAGCCTTGCAACATCCAGGCTTTGACATGATACAGAAGACCATGGGCTTATGTTTTAATCCACGCAGGCTGGAAACATCTCTCACTGAATAACTCCAGTTTCTGTGTAGTACAACAGGAAGAATAGAACTTACCAGGCACTCTGAGGAGTGGAATTGTAAACATACCCTACATTACATTTTACATGTGTCATGTCCTGTATCTTCATCTATGTCTTACGCCTGGTTTACAGCATATACCCAGTACACGGTATTATATAAAATAAAAATAAAGCTTCTGCTGGTACCGCCACCTGCCAGGAAGTACACAAAGCAGAGAGCAAAGGCATCTGGGCCCTGTAGAGTGCGTGGAGCTGTTCCCTGGATGCCTACACTCGAATCTGCAAGCAGGGGGTGACTGGGGCTGCCAGAGCAAGGACAGTGTCTAAAAAGGATGCCTGCAGTGGTCCCGACACGGCCGGAAGTCCAGTGGTGTGACTGAGCCAGCACCAGTGGATCCCTGCCCCGAGGTGAACAGTGCCCTGAGCACACGGAGCCTCCACGCGCGGGCCTTCCTGAGCCACGGAAGGAAATGACCAGAGTGAGAAGGAAGCCAGGGAGAAAGGCATCTGGGCTCAAGGGTAGTGCAGCCCTGGGTGCCCAGGGAGCTACTGGGGCCTGGTTCCCTCATAGGTTCCTGGCGTAACAGGTATAAAAATGGATCGTGAAAATGATTTTCTTAATTCACTAAAACTATGGCCTCCTTTCTTCCAAAGACGATTTAAAACAGTAAGTACCAAGCAAACAAAACTATGAGAAAAGATCAATGCTGGAAGTTTAGAAAAGCTTTCCAAGCTCTAATGGATCTAAGCACCACCATATCATTCAGAGCAAGAGAGGGCTCCAGAACACCGGGAGATGGGGCGAGCAGCCATGGGAGGGAACCTGGGTTTGAACCAGCTCCATCACCCAGGCGCTGTGTCCTGGCCAAGGTCCACATATGCAACAGGAAGAGGCTTTGAAGGCCGCTGGCAGGCTCGCAGTGCGGCCCTTAGCTACAGAGAGGCAATGAATCGTTAACCATGAGCAAGGGTGCACTTGGAAAAGCAACCAACTCAGAAACAGACGAATTAGTGCAAAGCTTTTGCAAGTCTGGCACACAGGCAAGCAGTGCGGGGTGGCAGGAAAAGCCCTGGCTCCAGGTGTCCCTTACTCCGTGACAGCATCAGTGTCCTTATTAGCAAATAGGCAGTGGGGCTTCACTGTCCCCTGGTTCCGTAGCACTAACACACTGTATAATTTTCTTTTTCTTTTGTCTTTTTCATTTTTATCGGTACTGCGGATCGAACTCACGACGACCGCCTGCTTGCAAGGCAGGTGCTTATGCCGCTGAGCTAAATCCCCAGCCCCCACTGTATAATTTTCAGTCCTTCTTCATGATGAACGTAACACCTACCACTATTTACATGCTTATTTGTGCCGGGCTCACTGCAGACCTCATGGGTAATGTTACCACTAATTTCTTAAGAGACAACCTCATTTTATAGAAGAGATGGAGACACAGAGGTTAAGTGACTGGGTTGTGACACAGCCGGAATTCCAACCCAGGCACCCCAGTTTCAAAGTTGTGCTTCCACCTGGCTGCACTGCCCCGAGGGAAGCCTAAGCAGGAAACCCGAATTGACGTCCCCAACCTCACCTCGAGTGGGAAAGATGCTCCGGGATCTGCTACTCCACTTGCTCGGTTTGCTAGAAGAAGTGAAAGATGGTTAAAGCTCTTGAGATCAGTCAGCATAACAAGCCGCTGCTCCTTCTGAGACACTGGCAGGGGCAGTTTGGGGGCTCAGACTTCACAACTGTCGCACACAGAATCTGGCTGGGCAGGGTAGTGCACACCTACAATTCCAGCACCGAGGGAGGCTGAGGCTGGAGAATCACAGGTTTGAGACCCACCTAGGCAATTTAGTGACTTAGCAAGACCCTGTCTCAAAAAATAAGAAGGTTTGGGGGGTAACCTGGTAGAAGAGTGCTCTGGGTTCAATCCTCAGTATAACCAACAACAAAAAAGAACTTGGCCATCCCCTGGGGTTTCAGAGGGTACGGCTCTAAACCCTGGAGTTTCCTCAGTGACAGGAGCATTTTTGTTCTTCATGAGCCCTAGATTCACCCCAGAGTTTACATTAAGAGAGAAGATGACTGAGGAGGAGGCCTCGTCACAGAAAGATCGCCACTGTGAGCGACCAGGGCAGCAGAGCCCGGCAGCCCCTAGAGCTGAGTGTGGGTGCTGAGGCTTAGGAGCACACAGAGGGGCCAGCAAGACACAAGCCTGGCCCTACAGGGATGGGGCCCTGGAGCTTGGGCAGGAGCCCTTGGCCCTCGCCTGCGTCTCTCCTGACCTGTACCCTTTGCTCCAAAGCTCTACCCAGAGGTGCAGTGCTGCCCTGAGCTCCATGAGCCATTCCAGCCCACATCCAAGATGCTTCGTGGGTTTCTGTTTTCTCAGTTAAACCACCATCTTTTCTTGCCCCCTTCTAAATGTAAGGGAGAGGCAGTCAATACAACTACCCATGGTAAGTGTCTTGGAAGAGCCTGTAAAGTCTTTTGCCCATTACGGAAATCCTTTTCTTACTGAACATTACACACAGGATAAAGATGACCAGCGGTGCTGGCGCAGGCCTGCATCCCCAGCGCTTACCTGTCCCAGCCGCGGGGCCTCACCCACACCTGTGATGGGTACTTCCGTCAGTGACGTGACGTCGGGACACTTCCAGAACCTGGGCACAGTACTGAGTCTTGTTCCCAAGTAACAAGGGCTCAGCACTGCAGGCTGGGCACTGCGCTAGCAGCGAGTCGGCATCGTTCAGTGGTGTCACCATCTCTCCCCACCCCTCGCCAGGGTGACAGCTGGCACTCAAAGCTGGGACACTGTCTGCGCTGGTTCACCAGCCCTATCAATGCCTGATTTTCCCCAACTAAGGAAACACAACCGGAATGCCAGTGAGTGTGATATTCAGGTCTAACTGAACCAGTTAGAACTTAATTTGTATTTCATTGTTGTTGTTTTTCGGTGCTAGGCATTGAAGGCAGAGTCTCGCATATGCAGGCAACTGTTTTACCACTGCTGCTAGCCACACCCCCCACCTCTGGATTAAAAAAAAATTTTTTTTGAGACAGGGTCTTGCTATGTAGCTCAGGCTGATCTTGAACTCACTAAGTATCCCAGGCAGGCCGTGAACTCATAGAGAGCCTCCTGCCTCAGCCTCCCAAGTGCTAGGATCACAGGCATGTGGCACCACACCTGGCTAATTTTTTAAAGACTAAAACTGACAAACTTCAATCTCTCAGATTCTTCCTGAGGGTTAACAGCTGGGTATGTAGTATGTTCACCAGTCTTCCAGGCTCCAAAAGAAAAAAGCTGGGTCAGGGATTTAGCTCAGTGACAAAAGCACCTGCCTGGCAAGCGCGAGGTCATGAGTTCAGTCCCTGGTACCGCAAAAAAAAAAAAAGTTAAGCACTGTATGAGTGTACAGCTGTACATTTCATTGTAAATTAGATCATCAGAGGTTGAGGTGCAGTCCCCAGTAGACACTCCTTACACGCAAAGTTCCATGTGGCTTGTGTGTGACCTCACTCACAAATGGAATGTACAAATCAATACAGTATTTTCCTAGTGTTGGATGATACTAAGCACTCTGAAATTAAAACAGGATTCAATTATTGTTTTGTTTTGTGTTTTTGAGACAGGGTCTCCCTATACAGTTTAGGCCGGTCTTGGGCTCACTCTCTAGCCCAACCTGGTCCCAAACTTGCAACGATCCTCATGCCTCAGCCTCTTGAGCACTGGGATTACAGGCGTGCGCCACCACACCTGGCTTCAATTATTGTTAAAATTAACAAATATCAGATATCAATCTTCCTACTACAGCACAAATCATTACCTTTTCTTTTTTCCTTTAGTTTTATTTCATTTTATTTAAAAGATTACTTCAATGCAAGAACCAATTTCTTTAGAAGAGGAGGAAGCAGATGCAGGAGACTGCGTACCTGGGCTTTGTCTTTCAGGAAGTCAGGGAGTTGAAATTCTCCTTTGTAGACCTGCAAGAAACAAGGCAGGTGTGAGCTGGGGGCAGCAGGCATGAGGACAACGTGACACCTGCTCTGCCTGGGTGCCTCGCTTCAGTCCCAGTGGCCGAGGATGCCAGAGCTGCAGCCACGGCACAGCCCAGGCCAGGGCCCGCTCCGCAGACAACTCTTAAGATGATACATACTTCCACGTCAGAATATCTTGTAACAAAAACTTATTTTCAATATATAAAAAGATTTCTGAGGGGCTGGGGATTTAGCTCAGAGGCATAAGCACCTGCCTTGCAAGCAGGTGGTGGCAAGTTCGATCCCCAGTACTGATTAAAAAAAAAAAAAGATTTCTGATACAACAGTAATTGTAAAATGATTTTTTAAAAATAGCATATATAATAACACCAAAGTCCACCAAATATCTAGGAATAAAAATAATAAAATATATGTATAACTTTTACACAGCAAACCATAAAACATTATTGAGAGAAATGAAGGATCCAAATGAATAAAAAGGCAACCCTAGTACAACACTGAAGGAGTCAGTGGGATCCAAAGTGTACAGCGGATACTTTGCAGGTGAAAGGGAAAGAAATGTCTAAAGGGGAAGGTGAAAAAAAGAAACAAAAAAGGAGAGTGGTAGCCACTGTTAATTTCCTATTATCTTGTTTTGAAGTTCTGTCATTTTTATTGTTTTGTTTTCTTAGGTTTTATTCTGTTGTGTTTTGTATGATTTTATTATGTCTGATAGCATGGACAGCTATTTTGAATATAACAAGATATACTATGGTAGCCATTGTTGATTTCCTGTTACCTTGTTTTGAAGTCCTGTATCACTTTCGTTGCTTTGTTTTGATTTGTTTTATTCTGTTTGGTTTTATTCCCTTTAAAAAGAATGAGTGAGGGCTGGTGGGTTATCAGAACTTATTAACAATAGTGTCACTAAAGTTGGTATACCCCCCCCCCACTACTAAATTTGACTGGCTTTTAAAAATATGAGTGAGGAGCTAGGTATGGTGCACATTTGTAATCTCAAAACTTGGGAGGCTGAGGCAGGAAGCTTGCTGCAGCCCAGACTATAAAATGAGTTCAAGGCCAGTCTGAACTGCATAGTGAGACCCTGTCTTTAAAAAAAAAAAATTGAGATCCAGCTGTGTGGTAGAACTCAGGCGCTGCACAAGATAGCAACTTGTCTGCTCTCTTGGGAAGCGCCACCAGTCAACATCTCCCATGAGCCTACCAGCGTGCGGCCTGAGAATCAAACATCCACAACCCCCTCTCACCATTAGCAACTGGGACAGAGGTCTGAGCATCTCTTGAGAGGTTGACCATATGCAATATAGCAGATATGGGGGATTTCCTTCTATCTTCCATTTGAGGGCAAATGTTGTCACTGTTTTGCTTTATTATGATTAATGGTACTGCTCTATTCAATATTCTATTTTGGTAAGTTCTATAATGTTCTGTATTTGGTTTTATTTTGCTATACCTGATTGAATGGACAACGATTATGAAGATAGCGAGATATATGGAACCTATTACTGTTATCCCGGTATCCTGCTATGAAGTTCTGTACCAATTTCACTGCATTGTCTCGACTGGCTTTGTTCTGTCTTGTTCCATTGTATTTTTACTACCCTCAAAATAAAAGTTTAAAAAAATCAGCAAGGAATGATGAAATGAGTGGCAACATTAAATAAATATTAAATCTCCCAGATACTGACGGACAGGGGAGGGTTATATGCAGCAGGGCATAAGTATGTGAGGTCACGGGGTAAAGAAACCCACGGCAGGCAGGGTTTGAGAGCAGAGAAAGGCTCAGTTAAGAGCCAGTGGGGCACTGCCTGGAATTTTCTCCTTTCAGTTCCCTCTGGGGAACAGGCGCTTTAGAAGAACCACAAAACTGACAAAAAGAACACTTTCCATCGACAAAGCAGTCTCTGTTTAGTGTACAAAACCAATTACTGCATTGCTTGTAAAAACAGCGAAGTCATGAACTGGATTTCCTTTAGTCAAGTGACTGTCCTCTCAGACACTGAAAGCTGCCCCACAGTGGTGGGCAGGCGCTCAGAATCCCATGTTTCTACAGACCCTCGCACCACCAGCTCTGCAGAAATAAGGAGCACAAGGAAGCTGCTGGTCTGGAGGGCACGAAGGGATTAAAAATTACATACTGCAGCACTCTGGGAGGCTGAGGCAGGAGGATCACAAATTGAAGCTCAGCTGGAGCAAGTTCCTGTCTCCAAAAGGAAAAAGGAAAAAAGGGCTGGGATGTAGCTCAGCCAGAAGGCTCTGGTTCAATCGCCAGTGCTGAGAAAACAAAAACAAAATAAACAAATGAAAACCAAGCTAGACTTTGCGGCTCCGGCCTCCCAGCCAGTGGCCAAAGGCAGTGACAGCACCGACCCCACGGGTGCACAGCACCTACAATATAACTGATCTTCCAAGCTAGGTACCAGGAGAGAGGAACAAGAAGAACAGAAACACAGAACAAGACACTGGGATAAAAGCTCACTCAACCGGATGCATTATTTGTTATGGAATTTTGCGTTCAATCGTTTCACAAGCAGGTGACAGCAATCACAGCAAGTTAAACTTTGGAAAAGCAGGGCCACCACACCACCCCTCCAGAGTCCCACTATCTTGAGGGTGATACTGTCCTTTCTACAAATGAAGCAACTAAGGCATGGAAAAATGAAGGAACCTGCCCACTGCTCAGCAAAGGGCCGAGGAGGAAGTAGGAAGACTGTCTGTGGCCCCAGCAAGTGACGATCATGACTTAGGCCAAGGTGACCTAGGCCCAGGTGACGGCTGCGGGGTGATGGGAACTATGCACCCTGCTGCCACTGCTGAGCATATCTGGATCTGCTCACAGATCAGAGATGCAGTGAAGACATAGGTGGTGGCAAAGAAGACATGGAAACTGTGTCCATTCCACTGGGAACAGCCCGAAGAAGGACGCGTGTGCAGACACAGCTGCGGCAGTGCTGAGCCTGAGGGTCTATGGGGTAACAAACCAAAGTGTCAACCAGTCAGGCAGAAGTTCGGCTGGGCTACCTACACAGGAGTCACACACCGTGTCTGACGAAGTAACTCGGGCACAGGCAGAGCAGCATGCATGGCCCTCATACCGTGCAGTGGCGGTTACTGGGACAAGAGTTTTGTCTTTTTTTTTTTTTGTCTTTTTCCTTTTTATTGGTACCAGGGATCTAACTCACGACTGCCTGCTTGCAAGGCAGGCACTTATGCTGCTGAGCTAAATCCCCAGCCCCCAAGAGTTTTGTCTTTTGAAGCCAGGTGTGGTGGCTCATGCCTATAATTCCAGCGCTTGGGAGGCTGAGGCAGGAGGATTATTGCCAGTTCAAGACCAGCCTGGGCTACAAAGTGAGCTCAAGGCCAGCCTGAACTGCAGAGAGACCCTGTCTCAAAAAGACAAAAAAAAAAAAAAAAAAAAAAAAAGTTTTGTCTTTTGGTACCAGGGATCAAACTCACAGCCTCACATTGGCCAGGCAGGTGCTTATGCCACTGAGCTAAATCCCTGGTCTAAAGTTTTGTTTTTTAAGATACAAGAAATAGGAGCACTTTTTAAAATTTTGAGACAGGGTCTCACTAAGTCACTAATTTGCCCGGCCTGGGTTTTGACTTGCGATCCTCCTGCTTCAGCCTCGAGTTTTTGGATGACAGGTGTGTGCCCCTGTGGCTGGCGTCCGTGTTCGTCGATGGGAAAGATCTTGTTGGGAACGGGGGATGTGGAGAAAGCATCACTCAGGCTCATGAGGAGGAAGTGTGTTGGGAGGGAAGCACGGATGTCTTCTCTGTGAACAGACCTCCTGTTAGGACAGTGACGAAGCCCCTGTGCCCCAGCGCCCTCCACAGCCTGTCTGAGCTGTGGTTAAAGACGCACCTTGTGTCCTACTTAATGTGACAAAGTAATGATTGCACAGTCACGTTTTCTTCCTCAAGTGACTTGTGTGTTCTGGTGGGAGGTTTTATAAAAGTACCAGGTAGTTATTAATAGGCCTTATTTTCAGAGCAGTTTTCTATTTATATTGGGCACAAGGTAGACCCCTCATATACTTCCTCCCCTCCCACCTATTTTTGGCCTAGAGGTTACAACAGGGTCTCGCTATGTAGTTCAACTATCCTTGAACTCACCAGGTAGCTCATACTGGCCCTGAACTCGTGGCAATCCTTTCTGCCTCAGCCTTCCAAGTGCTGCGATTACAGGCGTGCACCACCACACCTGGCTTCCCCTATTTTTGGCCTCTTACTATACTGTGGTCTGCTAGAATTAAGGGACAAGTGCTAACACAATGCTGTTAATTTAAAGTCTAGTTCATGGCTAACGGTGCTGTTATGGCGTGCCCTACAGGCTTCTGACTAATGTGTCGCTGCCTTGCAGCACCACACAGCATATCCCAGGGCCCGGCACAGCTAGGCTCCTGCTGCTCCCTCCCCCTTCTGCCCGCTGATCTGATTTTTACTGTTTCTACAGTCCTGCCTTTCCCAGACCTCAGCTGAACTCACACAGTATGCAGCCTTCCCAGGTTGGCTTCTTTCACTTAGCAAAGTGTATTTAAAGCTCTTCTGTTAGGGCTTGGGATTTAGCTCAGTGGCATAAGCACCTACCTGCCTGGTAAGTGTGAGGTTGTGAGTTCAGTCCCCGGTACGGAAAAAAAATTCCTATACAGTCCTTCTGTGTCTTTTTGTGGTGGACAGCGCACTTCTTTCCCTAAGTATCCTAGAGTCCCGCTGACCTGTTGTTGTTATTATTATCGTGGTGCTAGGGAACGGACCCAGGACTTTCACACTTGAGCAACCTCCCCAGTCCATTTTTATTTTTTATTTTGAGACAGGGTCTCACCAAGTCACTCAAGCTGGGCTGGAGCTTTTGATCCACCTGACTCAACCTCCCAGAGCTGCTGGGATTACAGACCTGCACCATCACACTGGGTGATTGTTTTTATTTTGCAAAACAGCATCCTCTTCTTATCCCTGCCCTCCTCTCACCTGAATGTTTACTACCCTCATATTTTCTTTCGTTACACCACTGTGATTCCCCTGAGGTCCTCCCAGCCCCTCTTGTAGAGATGTTCTTCAAATATCTGGCAGGTCTTGGCAGGAAGGTGCTGTGTTTCCAGGAGCTCTGTGTCTGGGGGCTGTGTGTAATCCTGGGGTGCTTCCTGAGCTGGTATTTTACAGGTCTCTCACAGAGGGTGACCTTGTACATGGAGCTGGCCCCACTCTCTTGCCAGTAGGAGGCACGGGGTGGTAGGCGCACCTGAGGTCAGATTCACTTTTCACTGACTGCTGGCAGTCAGCTTGGTACCCCACCTTTGTCCTTCTGTGCTACTGTGTGTGGATTCTGGAATCTGTTTCTACACAACTTTCAGTCTTCCTGTTTTTAGAGTCAGACCCCCCCCCACACACACACATGCACAAACACACGCACACGCACACAGACCCACACTATTTGCACACCTGAGGTTTCCAATTCCCCAGGTGTCCTGGGGTGACGGTGAGCTGCCCTATGTCCTGTCCCTTTGCTTGTGTCCACGCTCACCTTGCACACATTGGGTTCTCGTCTCCACATGGCATTTCTGAAGGTGAAACAGGTTGCAGGGGGCTTCTGTTTGATGAAGCTGGACATGGAGAAGGGCTGCAGCTAAAGGACCAAGAGTGTTTAGTTCTGAGGAATCACCTTGTTAGGGTGCACACAAAGTAGGTAAAATCTGAGTTCAGGAGAGTCACTTGTGATTGGAACTGTCAGAGTCTGTTATGGATTAAGAACTGGTGGTCAACTTAACAACTGCTGAATTAAATCATCATGGTGCTGAGCGTAGATGTCCCACCTGAGGAAAGTTGCCAGCACAAATAGAGACGTGGAGAAGTAGCAGCTATGTGTTGAGGTGTTGTGACATTGTGGATTCTCCTACAAGTTGCTGTTTGAGCCACTGGTTCTCCTGGAGAAGCCTTGGTCCTCACATTGAGCATTGCTTCCTGGCTCCAGAGGGGAAGACATGCCGCTTGGTCTCCAGGATGAACTCCTCATGCTGGCTTCCTGGCAGATACTAGACACTGCCTGTCATCGGAGTAGCTCGGGGCCTCCCTGTCGCTGAGGATAGCTGTGGTGCTTTTCAGGCCAGTCCTGGTGTTTGTTGGGAGTGTGACTTCTTGGCTCCAGGGTACAGCCCTCAACTTATCAGCACAGCTCCTTCACCCCGCTGGCATGGACTTTCTAGCTTCCACCACTGACCTTTGGGCCTTCCCAGCAAGGATTCATAAAAGAGACTGGTGTGAGTCCTTCTTGTAGACCTCCAGTTGTACTTGTGGAGGCACTGTCATGAGCTCTAGGTCTTCATCTGGACTCATGTGGGACATTGCCATGGGATTCAGGCCCTTGGCTAAATATTCTATGTCTTTAGTGTTGTGGATAGATTTCCTGCATTTTCTTGTGTTAACTCTGGGTGACCATTATAAAAATAATATTATAACTCCATGTCCTGATTCTAATTGTTCTCTGCACAACCCCTGACTACAACAGGGTCTACGTAGATGTTAAACCACCAGGTATGGGACTGCTGGGTAGGGGAGTGCACTGCCGGAGGAGACTCCAGCTGGCTAAGGGGATTGTTGAGAGACAGACACGAATCGTCCGCCTCACTGTCGGCTCTGTGTAATGACTGGAGCTGGGAAGGGACAGGACTGAGGGTTCATAGTACATCCCGGCTTCCCTAAAGCGCTATCTCCCGCGGTTCTGCAGGAAGCTTCTGCAGAAGGCCTGCGCACTGCAAGCCTTCTTAGTTTACCTTTGCACTCTCTAGATCTTCCACCTCCTGAGCCACAAGGTTACTCCTGCAGAGCAAAGTGCTGTCTACAGGATTCAAAGAATTGCTAGGAAAATATGCGCCCCACATATTCCACGCTGCTCTCTAGCTTTTTCTCGTGCCAGGGACAGTATACTTTCATCCGAGCAGCTCTGGCTGGCAACAGATACGGCCCAAGAAGTCAGTCAAGTAGAAAAGTACATTGTATTTCCTGTTTTGGGTTTGTAGCCTGAAGGGCTCCACAACAAGCACAGCCTGGATTCAATTTAGAATCCAGAGCTAGTGGACAGAGGAGAGTTTGCCTAAACTGCCTATAAAGTTTCGAAAGCCCAGGAAATGGTTCTAAATATTGGCTCAAGGAAGCCATGTGTCTTCCTATTATTTGTCCTGAGGTCACTTTCAGCTTTCTTGCAAGGTTAAACGGGAACTGAACTGCCCAGCCCAATGCCACTTCACTGCCACCACAGCCTCACTGTATGATGCACGGGTCTCACGTATACACAATTCAGTATTGCATCTTTCTTTCCTTTTGTTTTCCAGTGCTGGGGACTGAATTTAGGACCTCATGCAAACTGGCAGGTGCCTGTCGCTGAGCCACACGCAGCTGTCACCAAACTAAATTATCTGCTTTCAGTCTAACCGGCTTGGTTTCAGCCTCCAGCAATTAGACACAGCAAACCTGCAGCATAAGCAGTTACCCGGTAACTGAGGACTGACAAATGAAACAAGGGAAATTATAACAGGTGGGTCGGAAGCCTCAAGTTTTTTTTTTTTTGTCTCTTTCTTTTTTACCGGTACCGGGGATCGAATTCACAACCATACACGTGCAAGGCAGGCGCTTATGCTGCTGAGCTAAATCCCCAAACAAGCCTCAAGTTCTTAATGGAAAGTGACCAACAATTTTGTATCACATACAAGAAGATAGGTATCTTCTTTTTCTGTTTCCATTTTTTATTTTTGGGGTACCAGGAATCAAACTCAGGACCCTGTGTTTGCCAGGCAATCATTTTTTTTTATTGTGACACAAAGATAACATGAGATGTAACTTTTAACCAATTTTGGTCCTTTTTTTGAGACAGGGTCTCGCTATGTGGTTCAGGCTGGACTTGGGCTCACTTTGTAGCCCAGGCTGGTCTCAAACTTGTAACCATCCACCTGTCTCAGCCTCCCAAGCGCTGGGATTACAGATGTGCACCACCATGCCCAGGTACTAATTTTGTAGTGTAGTATTTTCTTGTTACAATTGTTATCTGCCTCAATCAGCTGAGTACAGCTCCTTTTAAACTGTGAAAAGTACACTTAAAAACAATGTGGTTCACATACTTACACTGTTTCTAATCACAGGAAACATTTGGGTGCACCTCCTAAAGTGGGACATTTTAACTTCTGAAATTATGCTTTTCAAATTCAAACACTGCATCATTTTACCATCGTTTAAAATCTCCAGGGAAGGTTTTCTCATATCTTGATCTTCCAGAGAACTTCCACATCTGTCCACAGCCAGGTCAGCACAAGGTGGCCAGCAGTCTTGGGCCACTGGTCACTGCTGTGTCTCCTGCTCACGTTTCAGTCCACACCACCAACTCCTAACCGCTTCACTTTGTGACACATATTAACTCTTCACGTTAAGCCTGCATCACTGAAGTAATGATCAGTAATTCAGTCAGGAAAACAAAGAAATAAGTGATCACACATGGAAGGCATTCTACACTGAATTAGGATCTGGTCCCCAAAGGGGACAAATCCGGCTAAAACTCTGGCTTTCCAGTGACTCATTCCACAAGGGTTCCGAACCGCCAAGGTTTTACAAGCTATTTTAAAAAACCCTCTGAGAGATGGGGCCCAGTCTGTGGGCGGGCTGGTTTCACAGAGAACAGTGAGCTTCCTGCAGGACTCCACACTAGCAGTGTTTGTGGCGACGTCCTGAGCATGTGTGCCCTGCAGTGGATGGCAGCAGCCTCCGGTGTCCGTGACTTTGTGCAAAGCCTTCTGTGTGCCCTGAAACACTCAATTCTCACCACCAGTGTGCATGGCTGCTCCTTCCAAGGCCAGGTAAGGAAAGTCTTGGTCGCTCATTCTAGGTCTGACACCTCCAGCCAGGGGTTAAGGAGGTCTAGAAGGTTCCAGCAGTCACACAGCGAGCTCCCAAGCAGGTCTTGTTGAGCCTGGGGCAGGACTGCACCTTCATGAGGGACCCAGAGCAGGGGCAGCAAGACCTGCATTCCTGAGCCACACAGACAGCAGGCCTACCAGCGCATGGAAAACCCCTCGCTTGCATCCACGAAGTTCCTGCACCAGGGAGAGACACGTTCACCTTCCAGGGATTTGGAAGGGGACCCCTTACAAGGGCACCACTCAGCCTGCCTGCTGAATGTAAGGGACGGGTAACTACTGCACTCTACTGAGTTTCTGTAGCCTATAAATGAGGACTTCATGGTGCTCTTACCAACAAAACCCTTGTCTGTGCCTTTTAACACAAATGGGTTCTTTGGAAAACTTCTGTGCTTAAGAGATGTGTATGGAAGCAGCATAATACCTGCAACCCTCAAATAACTGAGCAGCAGCAAAGGAAACCTCACACGTGTGCAGACACAGCGAGGAGGAGAGGCCAGCAGGGTGAAACTCTAACAACTAAGGATGCTGCGCTCCAGACAGAGATACTTACCTAGTGATCTTTCATTTTTTTCCAAGTATGAAACACTTGGGTAAAAGCCAGGGTGATAAAGTTTTTAATGTATATTTAATATATTTGGTAGGCATCTGTCACACATACTGATGATACTCTCTGTAGAGAATATGCACCTGGACAAAATATATCTCAATTCATTTTCCCCAGTCTCCCTTCTCCCCTCCCTGGCACCCTCCTTCCTCTCCCCATTTGCCAAAGCTTTGTCTCCATTTTCTCTTCCATTCTCTTTTTTCCCTTTCCTTGCTGCCCTTCCCATTCTTCCTAGTTCCCAACATCTACCCTCCACTTTGCTCCTCACTTATCCTCTGGGCTTCTCACATAAGAGAAACAAAGCAATATTTAAATGTGTGTGTCTGATTCACTTCACTTTATTGCTGAGATGCACCCATTTTCCTACAAATAACTCAAGCGTAACTTTCTTTAGGACAAAGTAGTACTCCACTGTGTGTGCATACCACATTTCCTGATCCATTCATCTGCTGACAGGCAATATGGAGTGTTTTCAAGATTTGGCTGTTATAAACTGCGCTGCTGTAAACATGAGTGCTCTGTATCACTGTGGTGTGATGCTTATAATTCTTCTGAGAAGATACCAAGAAGGGGAACAGCTGAGTCAAATGGAACCTTTAGTTTTAGTTTTTTTAAAAATCCACACACTGATTTCCATATTGGTTTCACCAATTTACACTCCCTCCAGCGATGGAAAAGGGTTCCTTTTTCCCCACAGTCCGCCAGCATCTGTGACTGGTTGATGCTTTCTGTAGTGAAACAGAATCCTGGTGGTGTTTTAATCTGCATGCTTTGAATGAGCAGTGATGGTATTTCTTATATATTTATCTGCTATTTGTATTTGTTCATCTGAGAAGTGTCTATTCATTTCTGATACCCATTTTTAGACTGGGCCTTTAAATTTAAGGGGTCTGATTATTTTGAGTGCTTTATACATTCTAGATATGAGTCTTTTGGGGAGTGGCTGGTAAAACCTTTTCCCCACATTGTAGGCTGTCTCTTCACTCTGCTGGTGGGTTCTCAGGGAGATACAACTTCTGCACAACAAATATTCATCTTCCAAAGCTCTCAGGAGTAATGATTAGAAACACACCACTGATGAACATGAAGCTAAGGACTAAACTCAGAGGCTGGCAACCTATCAGCAAAGGTGGAGAGTAAGCATGTTAGGCTTTGGGGGCCACACGGTCCCTGTCACCTCCATGTCACAAGGCAAAAGCCCCGCATGATGTGCAGACAGGAAGATACTGTGTTCTAATAAAAGTTTATTTAAAACAGGTGCCATGACAGCTCTGGTCTGTAAGCTGTGATTTCCTAAGCTCTGATGTAACTGAAACAATTCCTTCAAAATAAGACGACTGTAAGCAATCTCTAGAGATACTATTTGTACTGCTGAGCACTGGCCCAGACAGTGCACTTTACAGACTGCTTTCGCTCATGGTTTTCTCCAGCGTACACATCTAACACCAAAGACTAAAACACCACTCTCACAACGGGAGGCTGCAAGTTCAAAGGAAAGACAAATCCCATTTACCATTCCTCCTCCTATCTGTATCCTCAAAAACTCTAATTCCTCTTTCTCTCCTCCTCCCTTCTTTTCTTCCCTCCTTCCCCTCCCCTCCCGATTCTATTCAAGTCACAGAATTAGATTAATCATAATTCTTAGTTCCTGACAGACTTTCATTATTGGTCCATGCTTAGCCTGCTGTTATTCATTTAGTAATAGAATTCATTATTTTAATAATGTAATAAATCTCCCCCTTGAGGAATTAGGACTTGATAGTTCACATGCAGGGAAAACACAACTCTAGCCAGATATGATTACACAGGAAGATTCTGGAATTTACATCCTTCATCCCTATGGGCTTTTGTGGTTCCCTAGAGACTCATTATCTCTAAAACACAAATGTCACAAAGCTGCTGATAACTATTTTGTAAACATGTATATTTACATATTCTCATTTGCCTTAAAATAGTTCCAGGCACTGCTTTGCAAATCTCAGATTGGGTTCTTAGAAAGTTCAACTGTCTTGTTCTGTCTAGAAACAAGTAAATGTTATTAATATTCTCCTGTAGAAAAAAAAAGAAAAAGAAATGAACCAGCTCAGATGTATGATAGTCTAATAAAAATTTTTTTAAGAAAAAGGCACACGAATGACCAACGGGTATATTTTTTAAAATGCTCAACATTACTGATTAGCAAGGAAATGCAAATCAAACCCACAGGTGGAAGGAGAGGGAGGGAGGGAGGGAGGGGAGCAGAGGGGAAGGAAAAAGAATACGATGTGTTGCGTGCGTAGGCCACTCCCCACGAGGCCCGCGTTCATGATGCACTATGTACCTGTACCAATAAAAACCAAACACACAAGAGCAACGAGAAAGCCATCCCCTCACCCAGTGAGAATGGCTGTTAGCACAAGGACCATCGAGAGCTGAAGAGGACCAGAGGAAAGGAAGCCCTTGCCTGCCGTGGGCAGGAAGGTAAAGGGTCCAGCTGGAATGCGGCTTCCTCAGAAATGTGCAAGCATAGCTCCCATCTGCCCAGCAATGCTGCTGCTGGGATCCAAAGAAAACAAAGCCAACGTGGTGAAGACTCCTGCAGGCCTCAGCCTCGTTTGCTGCAGCACTGGGGGTAACAGCCAGTAAAGGGAGGGGCGAACAAATGGCGGGGGGAGATGCTGGGATACTTTTCCCTGGCAAAACCAAAATCTTGCCACTGGAGAACATTGTGGATGGAAATACAGATCCTTATGCTCAATGAAATGAGCCAGGCACAGAAAGGCAAGTGCCACATAGCTGCACTCATCTGGAATCTGAAACCCTTGGTCTCATACAACCAAGCCCACAAGGTGGTCGCCAGAGGCGGGCACGGTAACGGGAGGGAGAGCTTAGCAGGGTGGATCAGTGCCTACTACACTACAGTTCAGGTGAGCTCCAGCAGGCAGAGGTGACCACAGAGAATGTCATTGTACTGAACGTTTCAAAAAGCTGGAGGACAAGATTTTGAATGTTTTCGCCACAGAGAAACAACGAACGTTAGAGTTTATGGATATATGTAGCCTCACTGAAACATTTCACACTGTAGAGAAGATATCTGAACACCACACAGTCCCCCACCAATATTTATAATTGTGATGAATCATTTAAAAGTTAAGTATAACTTAAATTAAAAATAAATTGTATCATTTGAGCACAGGGAAGAACGGTAAGCAATTTCCATTAAAAGGAAATGGAGCAAGTCAAGTTTCAGATACTGAGAGGCAGTGCAGTACCACTGGTCTCCTTTCCCGGGCCGCTTCCCCTCCGCCACTTCTCTCACACTGGGGACTTTGCTCCTGCTTTGCACACGGGACTTCATTAGCACTGGATCTCTGCCCACAGGCACTGTCAACGCCCTACTTTCGCGGCAGTCACCACACTGATCTACAGCAAAGGACACGTCTGTCCGTCCTGCACTGGACTTGTTCTCCCTGTGGGGCCGAGGGTGGAGCCCAGCACCTCACACAAGCCAGTCAAGTGCCCCACTTCCAAGCTACACCCCAGCCTGCCACTGGACATGTTGAGCAAGAGACTGTCCTTATTTTTAGATCCTGGATGGAGGAGCAAGAAACATAAAACCAATTTCATCTGGATAAAAGAAGAAATAAGTACATGGGATCCTTTCACACTCCATTCCTTTCTGAAGGCTGAGTAATATTTGATTGTGATACATATTTTGTTAACCCATTCATCTGCTGATGGACATTTGGGTGGATTCCACCTTTTGACTACTGTGAATAATACTATGAGCACTGTATAAATAACTGAATTCCTGCTTTCCACGCTCTTGCACGTATAGCCAGAAGTGGAACTGCTGGATCAAATGGTGATTCTATGTTTAATTTTTTTTAGGAACTACCATACTGGTTTCCTTATTTTTTTTTTTTAACTCATAGCATAAATTCTAGCAGGTGTGAAATAGTAACTCATTGCAGTTTTATGTTTTCATTTTGGTGTGTGTGTGTTTCTCTCTGCCTAGCTGAATGGTTTTGATTTGCCATGAATTACCTGATGCAACAGAAATTAAAAAAAAAAGATAATTTACACATATAAAGACAACTTATTCCACCTATGAGTGATGTAAATTCTTATTATAGAGTTGTAGGAGTTCTTTGTATATTATGTATACTAATCTCTAGGTACCATCTGTGGTTGTCTTTTATCATTTTTGTTTTGTTTGTGATTCTGGGATTGAACTCAGCAATAGCAACCACCTTTAGCTGATACAGGCAGAAACAGCACTTATTTAAAAGCTGTTAGAGGTCTAAGAGCCTCAAAAGCTGTCTAAGAGCTGAGGAAGGGGATGAAGAGGGTACCAAAGACTACAGCTAAGACACTGGGATCTCCATGGTCAGAGGGACTAGGAAGGCTGTCTGACTGTGGGCACTGGTTCAGCTAGAAACAGAAGTCTCTTCTCATTCTGCCTCTGCTCCAGCCACCACATTAGTGAACCACAGTGCCATGCACCGAACAGCCCTTCTTCCTGTGGGCCTTTCTACAAGCTGCCCTGCTGCTCTGAAGCTCAACTCCTGGCATCGAGCCGAAACATTCTTCACGTCTTTCTTGAGAGTGTATGGTGATTTATCCACCAGGATTATTACCTACTTTTGGACATTCCTTTAGAATATCAGCTCCATTAAAGGAGTCTTGTTAGTTTGTTTTCCAATGACTTTAGACTTCTAGTTTCTGAAGATGCTGGGATAGAGGCAGGCAACACCCTCGCTGCATCAGTGACTGATCCCAATGGCAGGTTTGAGACCCTGCCAAGAGCCAGGGGAACCATGGGAAATTGCTGGGCTGCACCCTGAGTGAGTTGGCCATCAAGTGAGACCCAGAATTTTTGGTATCTAGAAAGAGAAGCAGAAGTACCACACACCAACACTGAATGAATGCTCAGCAGAAGGAAAAAGAAAGCCCCAGCATGCTCTCAAGCACTGGCTTTGCTACAGGCCAGAGATGCAGCCTGAGCAGAAGGAAGGCCGGGTTCAGGGCCTGGGTTCAGCCACGGGTGGGGACTGGCAATTCCCAGTATCTCCTCAGGATGCGGATGTGTGTGTGCATGTGTACGCGTGCGTGTTGGGGGGAACCAGGCAGAAAATGGAACTGGTGTGGGGAGTCATCTTAAATAACCTACTGAGCCTCTGCAAGTGGTGGCAGAGAACAGAAAACACCCTCATTTTTTGTATCTCCCAGACACGACAGATGTTTCTGTCCAGAAAGGCAGTGGGGCACTTCCCTAAGTCAGCTTGGACTCGGGAAAACGGTGTCTGTGACACAGGAAAACTAAAATCACTGCACAAGTGGAAAGGCCCTCGATGCTAGCTGGTGACACTGAACCCCAGACTGGGATGGAGTGAACCCCAGGGATGCAGAGCAAGTTCAGCCAGATGGGGTGGGGGGGCGGGGAGGGCAGGAAGCATGAACACTTATGGGAACAGCAAGGCAGGAAGGGAGTGCGGCCTGTAGGAGTTCTTGCAATGAGCGGGAGGGAGGTCTGGGAGCCACTTGCAGAGGCCAGTGCAAGGCTATGCACCTCAGCACAGACCCTGCCTGTGCACCCCCTCCACTCTCCCAGCAGACGCTCAGAGTAAAGCCTTAGTGCAGAGCCCTGGCACGTCACACTCACTCAGGACTGTGTCAGCGGGCACTCTGGAGGGCAGCCTGGGTTTTCCCATCGATGGAGGAGATGGAACTGTCTGGTGTTGTCCTGTCCTGCCACCAGTCACCTGCCTGTGTACTCATCTGTCACCACAGAAGGGAGGAGCTCCAGCTCTAGACTGGTGGCTTTGCTCACGTGGAGAGAGGTGGAGAACGCTGGGTGCATAGGCCCCCTTTAATCAGGCACATCCAACAAGAGAGGTCCAGAGTAACTAACTGTCTCTGTGTGGCTGTGCGTGCGCACATGTGTGTGTGGAGTATGTTTGGTGCCACACACCACTCTTCCTTCTGCAGTCCTCACCTTGTTTTTGCATGTGCTCCTGCACCAGGGCTGATTCATGGGTGTTTCTCCACCTTCTCTAGTGGGATCCAATCTCCCTGTGTCTGCTCGCAGCTTTTCACCTACATTCCCCTCTCCTCTCACGCCCTCTTAAATTCCCTGCTTTGTTTTTCTTGCATAGAAATATTATCATTGAAGCCTACTCTTTCCTGTTTTTCCTCTGGCTAACCCTAAATTATTACTCTCTTTTCCCCTGGCTTAGTGAAACAGTAGAGAACCTTTTAAACAGGTTTTAAATTATATGTTGATAAATGGTTGGTTACTTAGATGTTGCTATTACCAGTAGTTTTCCTTTCCCCACAAAGCAGTCCCACAGATTGAAACGAGTCCTTTGAAGAGGCTGAATGGGTGCCTTGATGCTGAGACACACTCACAGCCAGAACACATCTCAAAGAGAAGTCTACTTACCAAAAAGACCTCCACATAAACAGTGGAGGAGATATATCCATGCCAACTGATCTGCAAACTTTAACACAAAACACAAGAATCATGAGAAAACAGGGGAACCAAATGCCCCTAAAAATTTATAACTGCCCTCCCAAATTATCCCATAGAATATTAGATCAAATTCCAAATTTATTTATTTATTTATGTATGTATGTATGTTGGGTCTTTTTGAGACAGGCTTTTGTTATGCAGTTCAGGCTGGCCTTGAGCTTACTTTGTAACTCAGGCTGGTCTTGAACTCACAATCCTGCTGCCTCAGCCTCCCTAGTGCTGGGATTACAGGCATGTACCACTATACCTGGCTTCAAATATTTTTTAAAAACTGACAGTTAAAATGATCAATAAGATAAAAAGAGACAAACAGCTGCATAAATTAAGGGAAACAATATACTATGTGAAATACCATTTTGATGAACAGACAGAGATTCTGAAAAACAACCAAATAGAAATGGTGGAAATGAAATTTCAATTAGTCAATATATTCAATTGAAAGTCTCAGCAGCAGGCAAGATGAATCAACAGAAAAAATATCAGGCTTTGAAGGCAAGGTGTATGCACCATTAATGTTCAGATAGTAATAACTGCCCACCTAGATTATTATAACTGGCAAGGCTATCCTTATTGAATGAGAAATAAAAACCTTCCAAAGAAACTAAAGGCCACTGAAGCAGCACTGAAGAAAGTGGGACATTAAATACACTTTCCCTAGGACCAGGAGCAAAAAAAACCTCATTGGGAAAGTGTGGGAAGCAACTCCAGTGACTGACTCCCTTTCAATGCAAAACAATTGCTATAGCTTTGAATATTTGGAGACTCATTTCCTTATACTGATATGTGAAAAGGTGGCTAGGGTATTTCCTTCTCTTCAATTAACCCTGAGCATAGCAAACAAGGCTAGCCCAGGTGCTAATGTGCAGCCATCACAGACGTGAGAGACAATTTCAGTGACTTCCTGTGAATCCAAAACAATTGCTGTGACTTTGATTACTTGGAGACTCATTTCCTTATACTGATAAGTGAAAGGCTGGCTAGGGTGTTTCCTTCTCTCTTCAACTGGCTCTAAGCATTGCAAGTAAGGCTAGCTGAGGTGTTACTGTGGAAAGCCTAGCCATCACACAGTCCTGTTTCCTCACATGGTGCTCTCCATGTTGCGAGATGCAGAGCAAATAGCTTCGGGAATGTCAACTGGGTAGAAGCCTCAAGACAAGAGGCTATGACTTCCCAGGGCACAAGAGTTCGCATATCAAAAACCAAAGCAATAGCCCCCACAAAACAATTCCATTACTACCTTAATTAGGTTATGTAAACCGATCCTTCTGCATATCTTTATCTCTGCAAGTTACAGAGGTGCCATCCTTGCACCTGGCCAGCCAGCTCAAGTTACTCAGTAATCCCTGACATCCTGACGATCACTCATCCCTGAGAGACCCGCCCCCTTCTTCACAAGAGAATAAAGGCTGGGAGAGGCCTAGGATCGAGGCCTTTGTCCCCATGTCCTCACGGGAAATGGACTGGACCCCTTGGCTGCCCTTAACTTGGAATACACTTTTTCTGTTTTCACTCTCACCTTGCATTGCACTGATGGTGGTAGATTAGAATTGACCGGCTGGGATTCCAATAACATCTCAATAGGATTACAAATATAACTGTTTGGATTGTGAGGAAAACTAAGGATTACAATATTTGGGTGACTGAATTTGATATTTGGGTTTCCAATAGGAAAGTATAGGAATAAAAGCAAGGAACAAATCAGACACTAGAAAAACAATAAAGTGACACAAACTACTACATACTTTTGAATGATAATATAGTCTTTTTTTTTTTTACTGTAGTGTCTGTCTTTTTTTAAAATATAAAGAAAGACTAAAAACAAAAAACAGGTAGAAACAGTACATAATTTCAAAGAAAAAAATAAACAGAAAGAAATCACTAGTTGATGATTACAGATTGTCTTCTTCAAACAGTGAGACTGCAAAAAGTTCTGTTCACTATCCAACAGAAACTTAGAAATATGGCTATCAATCCTATACACTTAAATATACATGCAGTTACCCATCTCTTCAATTATGCTGAGATTGAATAAACCCAAACAGACTAATATCACTCTGAACAAAGAATAATATTGCTGGGTTTCACATTATGACACTCCAGGATAAGCACTGGGTGTTTTAGTGTCTCTTTTTCTTCAAAGTGTCTGTTCATTTCATCATGTGTCATAAGATCAGTTCTCATAAACTGTTTATAGATTCTACACATGCATGAGTCTTTTTTTTTTTTTTTTTTTGTCTTTTTCCTTTTTTTTTATCGGTACCGGGGATTGAACTCACAACTGCCTGCTTGCAAGGCAGGGGCTCATGCCACTGGGCTAAATCCCCAGCCCCTCATGCATGAGTCTTAACATGTATTTTTATCCTTTCTATATTAGAGAGAGAAACAAAACAAAGCAAGACAAAAACAAAACATATTCCTATAAACACGTGAAACAACAAAAAAAAAAACTGGGGGCTGGGGATTTAGCTCAGCGGCATAAGCACCTGCCTTGCAAGCCTGTGGTCATGAGTTCGATTCCTGGTACCGGTAGAAATAAAAAAAAAAAAAAAAAAAAAGAAGAGTTCTACCATGGTTCCTGTGTTGTCTCTTGTTATCTCCAATAGAATTGTCTATATCATCAGACATAGTATAATAGAATATATCAGTAAATAACAGTATTAATAAAAACACAACTTTGTATATAGTATAGAACTTCAAAAACCAGCAGTTATCAAACCAGAATGTGTATCGTTGAGTCTTGTCACCTTTAGTGTAGTTGCCTCTCAGACTTGATACTATCCATCATATCAGTTTTGAATAAAATCTCCTCTGCCTCATTTCTGTTATGCTCTTTTTTTGCCATCAGTTGTCTGCTTATCTTCTTCATTCTGTTTTCTGCTCCATTCATTGAGGCCTCTCTGCCACTGTTCTTGGAATCCTAGTACTTCTCTGTAGAGTTGGATTGATGGTTGCAAATCTCCCAAGTTCCTCTTTTTCTTGGAAGCATCTTGTTTCTCCATTAATTTCTAGAGACAGTTTAGCATGGTGTATTAATCTGGGGTGGAGGTTATTTTCTTTCAGGGCTTGGGATATTTTGCTCCAGGCTCTTGTTGACTTGATGGTTTGTGTGGAGAAGTCTGCCGTTATTCTGATGGGCCTTCCTTTATAGGTTATCTGTTTCTTGTCTCTAACAGCTTTTAATATTCTGTTCTTATATTGAATTTCTGGGATCTTGATTATTATATGCCTGGGTATAGCTCAGTTTTGGTTGTAGGTGGCTGGAGTCCTTTATGCCTCATACATCTGAGTATCATTTCCTTTTCCTATGCTTGGGAAGTTTTCCTTAATTATTTCTGTGAATAACCTTTGTAGTTCCTGTGTTTGTACCCCTGCTTCTTCATTCACATTCTTTATTTTATTTTATTTTTTTGTCTTTTTCGTTTTTATTGGTACCGGGGATCGAACTCACGACTGCCTGCTTGCAAGACAGGCGCTTATGCCGCTGAGCTAAACCTCCAGCACCACACATTCTTTATTCTTAAGTTATAGATCCTCTTGTCATCTTCTAGCTTTTGTATTGTACTGCTCGTTTCCTTGTTATTTTTAAAAAGTTTTTCCTTTCATAATCCCACATTGCAAAACTGTCCTCCAGTTTGGATAATCTCACCTTAGTTTCTTTCAAGCTGATTTTCCATCTTTCCATAAAGTTTTTAATTTTCTGGTGATCTCTTTGGATCTGCTTCATGTATTCAATATTTTTTTATATTCTTCATCAATTGGGTCTCTCCTTTGTTTGAGTTCCTCCTTTCTTCCATCTGTGTCTGCTTGAGGGGTGCTCAGTATCTCTTTTATTAATCTTCTTATATCTTGCTTTACCTGGCTAAATATTTCATTTTTGAACTCGTCTATGAGGTCCCTGATATCTCTTTATGTCCACTGGCGCTGTGTCTGATATTGCATGTTTGCTGTCCTCATTCTCCTTTGTATTTACCTGTCCTGGGTCAATGTTCTCAAGGTTGGGACCTGGAGGCTTTTTGTTGTTGCTTCCTCTTCCTATCTTTTTTGCTTCTTCCAGGAGGCCCCAGTTTCTTTCTTTGTTGGTTACACTTTTTCTGAAGTGCGTTGGCTATTGCCATGTGCTAGTGAGTTGCAGACAGGGGCAGTTTATGCTGGCCCCTCCCTCCGGATCAGTCAAGCTGCTGTGGCCTGCACTGTATTACTTTGCGCCGCCTCCCCTCTGGTTCAATCAAACTTCTGAGGCTTCACTGGGTTAGTGTGGTTAGTGTGCACCACCATTGTAGGGACCTGATTTCGGATAACCTATTGGGTCTCAGCCAGGTTGTGTGACCCAGGCCTAGCTCACTCCACCAATCTCGTTCAGGAAGGGAACAACTGATTGAAGTCACTGCTGCCCCTTGTACTTGCCAGTGCTGCCCAGTCCCAGAATGTTGTCCCGCTGGAGCCCCCTTTCTGTGGAATGACTCCACTCCCGTCACTCACCATAGGTTGATTCTGGCACCCCGCCAACTCAGCTCTCAGGTCAGCTCCCCAACCCCTGAAATCAATGTAACTGCATCTCCAGTGAGTCAAAGCAGCAGGACCTCAGACAGTTCGGCAAGTTGTGGTGGGACCTCAGTATGTCGCGACGGGACCTCAGATGGTTGGCAGTCGCCCAGTGCAGCGGGAACACTGAACCTTTTGCTGTTCCAGTAATAGCACTGGGACTATATATTTGGTTGGTTCTTCTCACCTTAATTTCTTAATTTCTTCTTGGGATGAGAGAATTCATCTCCCTCTGTTTGGGGCTCCCCACTCTGTATTATGTTGAATTCTAAGTTGACTATCTCAGGGAGCCTCTATAGCCCTAATATACTTTTTTTTTTTTTTGTCTTTTTCCTTTTTATCGGTACCGGGGATTGAACTCACGACTGCCTGTTTGCAAGGCAGGCGCTTATGCTGCTGAGCTAAATCCCCAGCCCCAGCCCTAATATACTTTTAATTCTCAAAAAAAAAAAAAAAAAAACCTGGCAAATTAAGTCAAAACACAAGACCCACTGATATATATGTTGCCTGCAAGAAACACACCTAACCTGTAAGCACATATACAGACTAACAGTGAAAAGTGGAAAATGAAAAAGAAAAAAATGATACTTTCATGGGGTAAAGACCAAAAACAAGAATAACTATACTTGTATCTAACAGACTTCAAACTAAAACTACTCAGAAGAGACAAACAAGACCCCTAACTATTGTCAAAGGGAATAACTCACTAAGAGATAATAATTGTAAATATGTATGCTCTGAACATCAGGAACATCTAGTTGCATAAAATCAACTCTTATATACTTAATATAAAATGCCAGTGAAAATGCTGGGCATGGTGGTACATACCTGTAATCTCAGCATTCAGGAGGCTAAGGCAAGAGGATTGCTGTCAGTTTGAAGCCCGCCTGGGCTACATAGTGAGTTCAAGATCAGCATAAATTACACAGCAAGACTTTGTCTCAAAAAAAAAAAAAAAAAAAAAAAAAGCCCGTGAGATACCAATATAATCATAGTTAGTGGATGGAATGCTTCAATGCTCTGTTCTCATAAACGGTTGATCAGACAGACGAAATTAACAAAAAAATTAGATTTCAACTAGATCAAATGGACCAAACAGACACTGACAACATGTTCCACTCAACAACAGCAAAATACACATTCTTTCAGTAGTCCTTGGAAATTTTCCCAAAATAGGCTATAAGGTCTTTGCTAGGCATGGTGGCACACACCTGTAATCCTAGCACTCAGAAGGCTGAGGGAGAAGGATCACTGCAAGTTCGAGATCAGCCACGGCTATAAAGTGAGCTCAAGGCCATGTTGAACTGCACAGGGAGATCTGGTTTCAAAAAGAAAAAAAAAAAAAAAAAAGAAAGTCTTAAAAATATTTTAATGATCTTAGACCGGCATGATGGTGCACGCCTGTAATCCTAGCACTTGGGAGGCCAAGGCAGCAGATTCACTTCGAGTTCGAGACCAGCCTGGGGTACAACGTGAGCTCACGGCCAGTCTGAAGTGTATAGTGAGTCCCTGCCTCAAAATGACAATAAAAATAAAGAATCCAATCGGATTTCAATGGAATAAAGTTAGAAATCAACTGCAAAAGAAACCACAGAAACTACACAAACATATAAAGAGCAACTAATACACTGCTGTGGAATGATCAGTGAATGGGTCATTGAAGATATAATGGGAAATATTTTAAATTCCTGGAATCAAACATATCCAAATCTGTAAGAAACAAAGAAAGCAGTTCTAAGAGGGAAGTTCATAGTGATGAATGTTTATGTTAGAAAAAAACAAAACAGTGATTCCAAATAAATAACCTAATGAAGTATCACAAAGTCCTAGGAAAACAAGCAAAAACCAAATTTAAATCCAGTAGAACAAAAGAAATAATAAAGCTCAGACCAAAAGAAATGATACAGGAAGACAAATGATACTGACAAATAATATAAACAGGAATGAAAAATGTAACAGGAGAACTGGAGGGGGAAGGGGGAAAGAAGAAGGAGGAAGGGGGAGGAGATTTTTTTAAAAAGAAACATGCTGTAATATGTACATGTGACAATTCCCCAAGACAACTGTAAACTGTGTGAATCACAAACATACAATTTTTAAAAGTATTTTAGAAGTTAATAATAAAGACTAAAAGAATACAAAGGTTCAGTGAATCAGAATTGTTTTTTGAAAAGAAAAGGCATTGGGGCTGGGGATTTAGCTCAGCAGCATAAGCGCCTGCCTTGCAAGCAGGCAGTCGTGAGTTCGATCCCCGGTACTGATAAAAAGGAAAAAGACAAAAAAAAAAAAAAAAAAAAGAAAGAAAAGAAAAGGCATTGATAAACCCATAGTCAAATTTATCAAAGGAAAGAAGGGCAAAATTAACAAAATTAGAGACGAGACAAAATTACAACAGACACCACTGATGAAACTTTATCAATGGAGAGAGCCACCAAACTACAAAGATGAACAAGAAAAGGATATAAAACAACCAGAGCAGGGGTGGTGGTGCATGCCTGTAATCCCAGCACTCAGGAGGCTGAGGTGGAGGACTGCTGTGGGTTTGAGGTTACCCTGGGCTCCACAGAGTTCAAAGGTAGCCTGAAATGTATAGTGAGACCCTGTTTCAAACAAAACAAGGGCCGGGGATTTAGCTCAGCAGTATAAGCGCTAACCTGGCAAGCACAAGGTTGTGAGTTAAATCCCCGGTACCAAAAAGAAAACAAAACTAAACAAACAAACCCAACAGAATACCATAAACAGAATGATAGTTTGAATTTATTTACTAATAACTTTAAATGTAGACAGATTAATTACAACAATTAAAAATACAGATTGGCTCAATGGATTAAAAAAAACTACACTCAATAAGATAATTAGGTCGGTTAATGTGCTGTCTATAAAAAAAAATCACTTTACCAGTAAACACACATAGACATAAAAGTGAAGGGAATGGAAACTTTGCAACATTATGCAAATGGAAATCAAAAACAAGCAAGAATAGCTATACTTATGTCAGATAAAGTAGATGCAAATAAAAGACTATGAAAAGGGACAAAGAGGGGGCTGGGGATTTAGCTCAGTGGCATAAGCGTCTGCCTTGGAAGCAGGCAGTCATGAGTTTGATCCCCGGTACCGATAAAAAGAAAAAAAGACCAAAAAAAAAAAAAAAAAAAAAAAAGAGAGAGAGAGAGAGACAAAGAAAGCCACTACATAATGATAAAGGGATCATTCAATAACAAATAACAATTATAAGTGTATAAGCCCCCAATGCTGATCACCCAATTATAGATATAAAGCACATGTTATTAGCTCTAAAGGAGAAAGTGATTCTAACACAGTAAGAGCTGCAGAGCCCAACACTTGCACTTTTGTCAGTGCTCAGGTCCCCCAGAGGTCCCCCCCCCCCAAAGCTAACAAGAAACACTGGAGTTTCTACAGCACAGTGGAGCTTAGCATGAGTGCTGCAGTGGGCTGGCTGTTATCACTCTTAAAGGTTTGCAATCACTGCTCTGGTCCAAGCAGACTTAGCAGACATTTACATACCATTTCATCAAACAGCTACAGAATACACATCCTTTGTATTGGAATACAAATTGTTCTCCAGGACAGCCATTAAAAAAACAAACTGAAACCAGTGCATGTATCTTTTCTGATCACAATACAGTATATTAACAAAGGAACTTCAATATTTTCTTGAACAACTAATAGGTCAATAAAGAAATCAAAAAGGAAATTTAAAAATGTTTTGAAACAAAAAAATTTCTTGAGATTAAAATTTTATGTTAAATGAAAATGAAAGCACAACATATTAAAACTGATAGGATACAACAAAAGCAGTACTAAGAAGGAAGATGCCTAAAACAGTTAAGAGCCTAATTTTACAAATTGAAACATTTCAAACGAACAGTGCATCTGAAGAAACTAAAAAGGAACCAAAACCAAAATTAATAGAATAACAAAAACCAAATAAATAAAGAGACTTTTTAAAACAGTTAACTAAAACAGACAAACTTTATTAAGACTAACAAAGATTAAGTAAAGAGGGGCAGAGATCAACTAGGAGACATTACAACAGGTACCACAGAAACAGCAATGATCATTAACGACCATGATGAACACTTATATACAGCACATTAGCAAACCAAGAAGAAATAGATTCTAGGCACATAAAACCCCAAAATGGAACTGTGTGGGCGCAGGAAACCTGAACAGACCAGTAACCATTAACAAGATTAAATCAGTAATAAGACATCTCTGAAACAAAGCCCAGAACTAGATGGCTTTACTGATGGATTTTACCAAACTCTTAAGGAATAATTACATTAATCTCAAAATATTCCAAATCACTGAAATGGAGGGAATGCTCCCAAATTTACTCTACATGGCCAGTATTATTCTTTTGTTAAAACCAAAGACACAGTAATGACAACCAAATAAATAAGATAAATAAAGTACACAGTAATATCCCTGGTGAACACTGAAGCAAAATTTTTACCAAAATACTGGTAAATTGAACCCAACAGCATAAAAAACCATTATGTACCAAGATCAAGTGAAATTTATTCTAGGATGATTCAACATACTCGAATTAAGCATAAAATCCATATGATCACTGACAGATTTAGAAAAAGCATGTCATAAAATTCAACATCTCTTCAGATAAAAACAGTGGAAAAACTTGGTATAGAGGAAGTACACCCCAACACTGTAAGGTCTTATATGACAAAACCACTGCCTACGTCTGCCTGAATAGAGAAAATTGGAAACTATTTCCTCTAAGATCAGGAGCAAGACAAAAATGACCACTTGCGCTCCTCTTTTCAATGTAGTACTGGAAGTCTTAGCCATAGCACTTAGACGAGAAAAAGAATAAAAAGCATCAAACAGGAAAGGAGTTTGTCAAATGATTCCTGTTTGGAGATGATATGATCTTATATATAGAAAAAAATCAAGATTCTAACAAAAAGCTTTCAAAACTACTAACATATTAAGATCACAGGATACAAAATCCACATATGAACACCAGTATCTTTTTATAATATTTGGAACATATATATTCTAAAAATTATTCATTGTTTACCTTAAATTCATCTAAGTGAGCAGTCTATATTTTATCTGACAACCCTAATTTTTTTTTTTTTTGGTCTTTTTTTTTGAGACGGGGTCTATTTAGTTCAGGCTGGTCTTGAGCTCACTTTGTAGCCCAGGCTGGTCTCAAAGTTGCAACAATCCTCCCTCCTCAGCCTTCTCAGTGTTGGGATTACAGGTGTGAGCCACCACACCCGGCTGTGACAACCCTAAATTAAGACAAAAAATTTGAGTGACAAAGAGAGGGTTTCATCTTGATGAAATTTTCTGTTAGCCAAAAAACAGTAATGATTCTAATCTAGTAAGCGCTCAATAAAATGCCTAAAAGTAAAGCAAAAGTTGAAAACTTCAGGGAGAAATGAACAAATTTACCTGCTTAGTGGGAAATTTTAATACAGTTCTTTCAATTATTTATAAACCAAGGAAAAATATTAATGCATATTAAGAACTACATAATTATCAAGCTTGATTTTGGAGATGAAAATAAAACTAAACCCCCAATAAGTAGTGAATACACAGTCTTCTCAAGAATACATATGTGATTCAAGAAAATAGACTGTCTTGGACCATTAAACAAGCTTCAACATTTTAAAGAATCAGTATCATGGGGCTGAGGATTTAGCTCAGCGGCATAAGCGCCTGCCTTGCAAGCAGGCAGTCGTGAGTTCGATCCCTGGTATCGATAAAAGCAAAAAAGACAAAAAAAAAAAAAGAATCAGTATCATTCAAGTGATGTTCTCTGATCATATTATAATGAAATTAGAAATGAATAACATAAATATAATTTAAACAACCCTCAGAGTTATATTCTATATATCTATTATTTATGGACAAAATAGAGCCAAATGCACAATTAGAAATATGTGGCTCTAAACAATAAGCTACTTCGAAAGTTGTTCAGTAATACCAGAATTTTTTCTTTGTACGAGGAATCAAACTCGGGATCTTTTGCTTGCAGGCAGGTGCTTGTGCCACTGAACTATACCCCAGCCACTCAGAATTTTTAAAAGAATTCTTAATACTATTACAAGGGAAGGGGTCTCCAAGTAATTCCTGTCTGGGTGAACTCTGAAATCATTTTACCACTGTCCACTACGCTATTTGCTTTTCAAACTCTATTAGGTTGTTAGAATTGAGTCAAAATAATAAAGTTGGGGCTGGGGATTTAGCTCAGCGGCATAAGCACCTGCCTTGCAAGCAGGCAGTTGTGAGTTTGATCCCTGGTACCCATAAAAACGAAAATAAATAAAGTCATACACCAAAAACTAAGGCGTTTATAAATTAAAGCAATATAAATTAAACTCTCTGTTTATTAAAAGTATGTGGGTCTTATAAGTAAAGGTGATGCTTTTCAGAATAGCCTAGCCTGGACAATACAGAGATTTAGTGAGATCCCTCCAAATAAAAAAAGGTTGGGGATATAGTTCAATGCAAAGGCTTTAGTACTACCCTCCTACCACCCCCGCCACCCCCAAAAAAGAAAGAGCCATTCTTTGGAACTTCCAAAACTGTGAGTGAAAATAAATAAACCTGTTCCCTTTATGAGTTAATTATCAAAGGGGTTCTGTCACAATAGTGGAAAGCTAACATAATCTACTAATTTTCAGGTGTTAATTTTGGTGCTCAAAATGCAAAATGCAAAAGACATGGTCTTTGAAAAGTCTTTAGTCTGGGGGCTGGGGATTTAGCTCAGCAGCATAAGTGCCTGCCTTGCAAGCAGACAGTTGTGAGTTCGGTCCCTGGTACTGATTAAAAGGAAAAAGACAAAAAAAAAAGAAAAAGAAAAGTCTTTAGCCTATTTTTTGTAAATGTACATTTATTAAAATGTATATCATCATATCTCCAAAATACAGTCAGTGTGTATTAATTTTTACTATTTTTTTGAGACAAGTGTCTTAGTATATGGCTCAGGCTGGCTTGAAAGCATAGCAGTGACCTTCCCAATTGCTGGGATTATAGGCATGGGTCACCACCAAGTCTGGCCTGAGTTGAGTCTTTTGTTTGGTACCAGGGATCGAACTCGTGACCTCACACTTGCCAGGCAGGCACTTATGCCACTGAGCTAAATCCCTGGCTCTTTTTTGTCTTCTTTGAGACAGGGTCTAACTATGCAGTTCAGGCTGGCCTTGAGCTCGCTTGGTAGCCCAGGCTTGTATCAAAAGTGCTGGGATCCCAAGTGTGCACCAGCATGCCCAGCTCTGAGTTGAGTCTTAAAGGACACACTTGTAAAATCAAGAGGAGAGGAAGCCCAGAAAACCAAAGCAGAAGGAGTAACAAGAGACAAAGAAATCAAGGTATAAAACTGTGCTATGTGAAAGAAAGGCAGACACGGTGGAAGAACAAAGAGATGAAGTTGGGTCGGGTGCCATGGTGCACACCTGTAACCCCAGCTACTCAGGAAACTGAGGCAGGAGGATTGCAAATTTGAGGCCATCCTGGAAATTTAGTAATATTTTGTTGTGGGGGGTGGTAAAACTGAAAAGAAAACTTAACAGAAGGTAAAGAATTTTTTTTTCTTTGCTTTTTGAGACAGGGTTTCCCTGTGCAGTTCAGACTGGACTATGTAGCCTTGGCTGGCCTCAAACTCACAGAGATCCTCCTGTCTCAGCCTTCCAAGTTCTGGAATTACAGGCTTGTGCCACCATGCCCAGTTTATAAGAATCTTAATGCCACTCTAGAAATCTCATCCTGGTTACAATGTATGTCTCAAAATACCTCTCCTTCTATCCAAACAAGAAAATATCTGATAAACTAAACTGTATCTTTTTCTTTACGGTCATCTAATAGTAGTGAATGCAAAGAGGTCTCTGTGAATCAAACTCCAGGAAAAGACAAATTCTTCCTAACTAGGTAGGCAAAAGCATCCTTCTGCCCGGAAGTGGCTGCCCCATCTGGGTGCAGTGGAAAGGCTAGAAGAAAAGATTGTGCTGAGACAAAGAGGAGCTAGGCAAAACCTCGGGACAGCAGGGCTGTGATGATGGATTCGGACCTGGAAAGGCCCGGAGAGTGTGGGAACCCTCTCCCCTCTTGGCCTGAGTGTGGGACCCCTGCAGGACCCTTCCAGGCCATGTGGAACAGGCTAAGAAGCAGAGGAAGCCCACCTCGTGTGGCCCTCTGGTCCCAGGGCCTTGATGCAGCTGTGCTTCAGAGGCGACAAAAATTTACATAAACTTCAAGCCAGCTGAGTTTTTCATAAAAAGAAATTAGCCCCTTATCTACAGGATACAGGAAAAGAAGTCATATCTCTGTAATCTCATTTGAAGCCAGGAGTGAGATGAAATTAAAGTCCCTGTTGCCCCAGCTCAGCTCACTGTGAGAGCTGACTGATCACTGTAGCTACCAGAAGGAGGAAAGAACTTGTTCTTGCTGGGGAAAATAAACCAAAAAAAAATTATTTAGTCTATCTGCTGCATTACCTTTATACAAATGGTCCAGTATGAAAACAAAACCTTTAAGACATGCATAGAAGTACACACAACAATGCATAATTAAGGACAACAGAGATAGATGTCCCATTAAAAACCAAGTAGTTAGGTGTATTCTTCAAGCCAACCAGACCTGTCATCACACTAGATATAGATTAAATATTCCGTGTAAATAAAGAGAATATAAACTGGATGAACAAACGGTACCAGTGTTGTCTGTTTAGAAGCAACACATTTTAAACACAAAGACACAGGTTAAAGTTCAAAGGATGGGAAAGTGCAGCCTGTGTATGTAGTCACATAACCATGCTGTCCTGGCCCTATTTGTATCAGACAAGGCAAATCTCCGGGGAGTAACTCAGAGACAAAAAGATATTTCACAGTGATAGGTTAATTCTCCAACAAGAGCTAAATGAGTATGTTCCTAATAATATATATTCAAAATACATGAAACAAAACTGATAGAAACCAAAGACAAAGCCACATCCATGAACTTTTCCTAAAATTTGTCAAGCCAAACCAAAATCAAGCAAGAATTAGAAGACTGAACAACGCTCTGACCTAATAAATATGGAGTTCCATATTAACAGCAGAACATTTATTTTTTTCAAGTGAATATATGATGGCCATAAAGCAATATTCAATATTTTTTAAAGGACTGAGACCACGGTGAGTGTATTTGCTGACCACGAGGGAATCAGAAACCAGCAACATGCTGGGGACGTAGCTCAGCAGCACAAGTGTCTGCCTGGCAAGAGGAAGTCACTGAGTTTGATTCCTGGTACCAAAAAAAAAAAAAAAGAAGAAGAAGAAAACCAACAACAAGATAACTTAAAAGCTCTCCAAATATTTTGAAAAGCAAATGTCATTCTTAACAAATCTGGGCTTTATACTAAGAAGGGAACTACTCAACAGTTTTCACCTGTGATCTGAAACATTAATCCTAACTTAGATGGCTGAATTAATAGGAATTCTGCTCACGGAGACAGGGAGGACAGGAAGCAGCTGTTTTTGCTGGATATCAGAACCTAGAAACCTGCGCGAGCGTTACAGTCTCTACTTTCTCTGCAAGTATCTAAATATCAGCTGCTGCAGTTCTTACTGCATAGCTCAGGGATTTAACTCAAACCCTGCTCCCCCCACACCTTGAATTCCTTCTTACCTGCTACTTGGTTCTGTACCGAGACCCGCTTTCCATCTGTTTATTCCTTCTCAGTGTGGTCTACTCAGGTTTTCATATTCACCCTTGGGTCTGCTTTCCGGCTCACTTTCCAAGGGTAGCAACCAGGCCTTTGAAGTGTTTTTGTACCCTGACTCACATCTGGCTCTCCGGCTCTTTACCAGCAAGATCAACAGAGCCTCATTCCTGCCCCTTCTCCAGATTCCTGCTCAGTGCAGTGAACAGTTCCACACACCTCCTGCCCATTAGGAAAGAAGTGTGGACCGGAAGTTTGATTTTGGACACTGAATCTGGGTTTCCTTAGGGCATCCAGACGGAGATACACAGAAGCAGCTGGAAACAATGAACCCGGGATACAGGGAAGAAACCCCCTGGGAAATACAGAGTCATGCGCGTCACCAAGTATTGGTGGATGAACTTAACCAAGAAGAGTATAAAACTGGAGTCCTTAGCCTAAGGACTTCCGCGGTGTGACCGTTCACTGTGGGGTATCCTCTTGACTGGAGTGAGACGTGCCCAGCAAAGCTAAACTCAGTTCTGGGTGCGTCTGTGGGTGACCGAGATATGGGCTAGCAGAGGGAGAGAGGCCACTCCGGTTACGGCTGGCCCCAGTCAGCAGCCTGCAGCCTGCCTGGAGAGAGGTGGAAAGAAGGAAGTGTGTCCTTCTGTTTGAACTCTGGTTTTCTTGAGTGGGTGTGGCCTTTGCTGCAGTCACCTCTGGACATGGGTCTCCAGTATCCACGCTGCCAACACAGCTTCGCAGCAGTTTCTTTCCAGTGAGCCTCCAGGCCTTCAGCTTGGACTGGAGCTGCATCCTTGGTCTCTCTGTGCCGCAGGTACCATCTTCTTGGGCTGAACAGCTGCTGGGTCCTCCAGCTGTTCAGCGTGGTCATGGCCACTGCAGACTCGCCTGCCCCGATCCTGTAAGCTACCTAAGGAACCCCTTGCATAATCATATATATATTTTCTATTGATTCTGTTCCTTTTGACTAATATAAGGGGCATTTAAGAATCCACAGAAATTGTGGGTAAAATTCTGTACATGTATGTGTCAGTAATTCTGAGGTAGGGATCCGTAAGTTTCAACAGAGTCTCAAGTAAATTCCTAAGTCCAAAAGGGTTAAGAATCTATAGAGGAAAAAAAAAAAAAAAAGAAGGAGGAAGGAGAAGGCCGAGGTGTAACCTGGAGAACACCACTTACTGCCAATGCCATACTTTTGGGACTAGGGTTATGGTAGGAAGGAGTTCGCAAAACAACATTTCACTTCCAATTTACCACTTGAGTCACAGCAGCCTTGAGACACATGACTTTATATTCAGAATGTGCTGAGATATTATTGCTTCTGGAAAACTAGCAGTTTTAGGCCTAGATACTAAGATTGAGATTCTACACTCCCATTCAAAATGTATTTTTTCTCCTCCTGTTTCCACACTACAAACAAGGGAACAAATTCTCCTGTCACATTTTCTCCGGAGCCCTTCTCTGACAGTCAACAATCCCTTTCCAAGTATCCTTTTATGACACCCCATGTTCTTTTATGCTGGATGCATAAGTACCGGAATTACGACAGGCACAGGCATGTGGGAAGGTGCACACGTGCACACACACACGTGTGCGCACACACGTAGAGCTCAGAAGGTATATCAGATTTGGGTTGAAACAGACAGAATTGGTTAGAAAGTATATGAAAGCCAATCTAAAAATAAGATATCACTCCATAAGCATTATGCAATTATATTTTATATTATCTTTTCTTCCTCAAAGTTATGTCACTTTGGAGACAGAGGAGAAAGAAAGATTTTCTTCCACTGTACATCTTGAAACCCTTTCAAAAGCCACAATGTTTATGTGTTTTCATTACAGGGATTCAAAGCACACCATTCATGCCAAGCTATCACTCAAGAAAGCCAAGAATAATCTAGCCAAGCCAACTTGTATATGAGAAAACTGTAATGTCTACTGTCCCTGGAAACCTCAGAATATCATTTACATATGTCTCTTGGTTTGTGACAAACCTCAGAATTCTGCAAAGAAGAAAGCTATAAAATACCAATTACAAAGAGATAATCAAAGGCTATGAAGATAGAATGCTAGGCTGATTTTTGTTTCACTTTTACCAAAGTATACTTCACAAAACTTCACATTTTTACTATTTTTTTTTTTTTTAGGCTAGTCAAGTGAAGCAGTGGGAGTGGAGAAGTAATAAAGAAATCTGTTACTGGTTGTGATCAATTATTTGTAAACACCACTGCACTTGGACCAGCCAAAACTTCACATTTTTAAAAAAAATTTTTTTGGTACCAGGGATTGAACTCACAACCTTGCGTTTGCCAAGCAGGCACTTACACCACTGAGCTAAACCCCCAGCATACTTCACAAAACTTCAATGCACATAAAACTTTCAAAGCTTAAGAGACAATTCATAAAATAATATATACATACTACTAATAATAAATAAACGGAAATGTTCAATTGTGCTAACCAATGAATCCTGCTTTTTTTTTTTTTTTTGGTAGTAGGGATTGAACTCACAACCTGTGCTTGCCACACAGGTGCTTGTGCCACTGAGCTATATCCCTGGTTTCAATGAAATCTATTAAAATTAGAAAAATCTAAAGTAAAATCACCTCAGTAGTTCTATGTTGGTAGTTTTTTTGTTTTTGTTTTTTTTGGTATTGGGGTCGAACTCATAGCCTTGTACTTGTCAGGCAGGCACTTACGCCACTGAGCCAAATCCCATATGCTGGTAATTCTAAAGTATTTTTCATATTATTCACATATATAAAGCAATTTAGTATAGTATGTACAAAGATGTTCACTGTAGCATAATCTGTTAAAGAAAAAACTGAATGGACAACAAAAAATATAAAATTAATGACAGAATATCCACTACAGAAACATATTGTTTGTTCATGTTTTCATTAACTACTATGCTTCAGAAAATATTTAAACCAGGCGTGGTAGAATACACCTGTAATCCCAGCACTTGGGAGGCTGAGACAGGCGGATTACCCCGAGCTCAAGACCTGGCTTGGCTACATAGTGAGTACAAGGCCCATCTGAATTACACAGCGAGACCTTGTCTCAAAAGACCACATCAAAAAAAAAAAAAAAAAAGGATTTAAAATAGCACCTATGATTACACATTGCATAAACATGAACATTCTATAATACAATATATTACATAACAGAATGCAGAGAAAGGAGAACACATCAAAATACTACAGAATGTATAGGGTGGTAACATCATAGGTGATCTTTATTCTCTTACGTTTTTTAGTTATGTAAGGTTACATGGTGAACCTATATTTAAAATAATATTTTTATAATAAGATTTTTTCTTTTTTTAGTACCAGGGATTGAATACACGACTTCATGCTTACCAAACATGTGCTTGTGCCGCTGAGCTAAACCCTTGGCCCAAGAAATATATATAACAATGTATATAACATATGTAATAGATATGAAAAATATAAAAAGAGATCATTAAAATATAAAATCTTTGCCTTCCTGCGACCATTTCTAGTAAGCCAGCTCTTTCTGTATGTATTCCCATGAATAACGAACTGAAAAAGGGAAATGGATGTGATACCTAAGAGAAAGGAATCCATAGCAATTAACCTGATCCAATAAATTTGTCATAAGTTTGTCAATTAAAAGTATCAAAAGATTTGAAGAAAACAAGACATTATAATAGCTAGGGATGATTTAATATCTTGTTTTGAAGCCCCACCAAGCTTTTTTTTTTTTTGCTTTTTTCGTTTTTTACCGGTACCAGGGATCGAACTCACGACTGCCTGCTTTTTGAGGCAGGTGCTTATGCCGCTGAGCTAAACCCCCAGCCCCAATCCCCAGCTTTTATTCTTCTGTCTCCATCAGTTTTATCATGTTGTATCTTACTGGATTTTATTATATATGATAGCATAAACAAAAATTTTTTATAGATAAGGAGATAATATAGAAACCACTGTTCATTTTCTGTTAGTTGGTTCTGAATACCTTGTAATACTTTCATTCTCTTGAATGGTTTTACACTGTCTTTTTATGTTTGATACTATAGTATATGAAGGTATACTCAGATATTTCAAGGAAAGAGACACTATGGAAGCTACTATTATGTTGGGTTGTCCTGTGGTGAAACACTATGTTGCTTAAACTGTTCTGTTCTGACTTGTGTTGTTATGTCCTCTTTTATCTTAATCTTTAAAAAAAAAAAAAAAAGCATCAAAAGATGAGGGGCCAGGGATACAGCTCAGTGGCACAGCACCTGCCTGGCAAGTGTAAGGTCTTGAGTTAGATTCCCCATACCCACAAAAATAAATAAATAAATAAAAATAAATTTTAAAAGTTTCAAAAGAAAAACAGATGATAGAGGTTGTAGAGAATGAAGGACACTGATATAAATGAGTATTGGAGAAAGCCAAGGCATTTTAATTTGGAAGTCAAACAGCCTCTTACCGAATTTATGGTCAACGGTTATCTTGCTTCGATTTTTGTTCCAAAAAAAGTATACAGAGAAACAGGAAGCAGGATGGTGGCTGCTCGGGCTGGGGCCACAGGCATGGGACCCAGGGGTTAATGAGTATGGAAGGTTAACTTGGGCACATGAAAAAGGTGCTGGTGATGTCGGTGGCAACAGGCACAGGACAGTGTGAATGCACTTAATGCCCTCAACTGTACACTTAGAAATTGTTACAATGGGAAAAGGATGCTATGTACTTCTTACCACAATGAAAAAATTAAAGAAGGTAGGAGTCTGATATGAGATACGGTAAACCCACAGGGCATTTATTTAGATTGGCTCATTGGGTTTTCAGCATTTCTAAAACAATAGTTTAAAAAGATACGAGCTCAATATATACAAAGAAAAATGTCAGTTTCACTTAAACAGCAGCTCTCTCTCTCAATCAGAGGGCCAGAACAGCATGCGTGTCCCATTGTTTTTCTCATGAAGCTAATGTTGCCTTCAGGTATCTGGAAAAGTGGCTCTTAGATTTAAAGGAAAAAGAAACTGGAAGTAAAGTCACTAATGCTTCTGGTGTATATGCAAATTTGTGGCCATGGATCTAGGAATAAATCTCCCAACTGTGAGTACCATTCCTAGATGCTGGGCATCGTTCTTAGAAATTCGGCAACAGACATAGAGAAATGTCCCCACTGTTCTTGGAAAGAGCCAGAATTATCCTGATAACAAAGCATCCCACAGATAGAAATATGCTAATTTAAAATAATTTCCCTATCATAAAAATGCAAGAAAAAACCAGCCAGGGCCAGATCTTTCATAGTCACTTTGAAAATCTCACTTACCCTTCTAGTGTTTTCAAGGATTTTGGGGTCAGGTTTCCCATAGTTAGGTGGATTGGCGTATGGGTCATATCCGAGCTTGGCAAGCATGGGCGCGATCACGGCCATGTCTTGGAGGACGTCAGGTGGTATCTTCCCCACCCATTTGGACAGAGCTCCCACGTTGACAGGCTTGATGACCTGGTCTGTAGATCGCTCTACTCTGAAAACAACATAAGCAAATACTTAGCATTTCTCAAGTGGTGTTAAAAATCCTCTGTAAATTACTTGCAATAATTTTTAAAATTAGAATTGTCTGGACTATAAAGAAGCTGCGAAATAGGGCACTAATAAGGTTCCACACTATTTACCAGGCTTTTTAAAGGATATTTTAAGTTTGACAGTGATTATTGGCAACCTCAGGTTTCTAGAAGAAAAAGGGCCAGCTGAAAACATCTGGAAAAAATGTGGTAACACATTAATTATAACATTCAGGAAAAAAAGAAAAAGCCAATTAGAAAAACTGCCTGTCAACTTACTAAAAACACATTTAAAGAAAGATGGATGGATGGACAGATACGCAGTGACGCAAAAATGTTAACTGCAGATGGGAGCTGGTGGGTATAACCTTCAGTTCTGTGTGTTTGAAATTTTTCATGAGAAAGCCCTGGAGGGAAAATGGCCAACTATAAATCACTAAGAATGCAAATATTCACTTGTTCTACTTTTCTGTTGACAACTCAAAGAATCTTATTTTTCCACAGGAGAAACAAGTGCTGTTCATGATTTTCTACATTACCAGTCTCAACACCGTTAGACAGATGCATTCTACATCTTGACCTAGAAACTTGACAGTACTTTTCACCAGTGGTGCTTATACGCACTGTTTGATCAATAAGCAGTAATCTTAGGATAAAATACAAACTAAATGACATCTGGATTTAAATTGGCCTGGATTAGATTTTGCTCAAATGACTATAAAATGTGAGGTGACCCACAGGGAGTAGCTCTTAACCTAACAGAAGTTAAAAGTCCCTTGCCGTTAGGTGTTTGACCTCTCACTGCAGATAACCATAACCAGTGAGGATTCTTTCAGAAGGGTTTCACTCCTCAAACAACAGGAAGCAAAAATAAGACGGCTCTTCTGTGGGACCCCGCGGGCACCCACACTCTCCCGCCTCGACCTATCCTCTGTCAAGGAGCCCAACGCTTCCTTGACACTGTACACCGGCCCCTGCGTGGCTCCACTGGGATGATCCTGCTTTGATGCTCTTTAACGCTTCTGTGGAAAGAACACTCTGGCCTGCTCAGTAACAGCACCTCCAGTCCCCACCCACGGCTGCATCATGAATCCCATGTACGCCCCCCGGGGGAACATGTGCCCCTTGAGACCAGGATGGCCCACTCTCAGTCAACACACTGTCACCACCCACAAGGCAAAGCCGGAGGCTAGGACAGGACAAGGAAAATTCGAGATCACTCCTATGTTCGTCAGTTTACACACTATCCTGTGCTTTAAGGAGGACCTTTTCTCCATTCCCTTTGTCTTCACTTAGTTACTATTATCATTGTTTCTCACTTAGGTCCCTACAAAGCCACCTCTTTTCCCTGCTGGGTTCCTTGTCCATTTAACTTGTCATCCTACTAGATTATACAATACTTAGTACATTAATATACTATACTTAGTACAGTAGTACTTAGTACATTAATATAATATTTATATAATAAATGTTGATTAAGTGAATAACTAAAAGCTTTCTTGGAGAAGCAGAAGAGGAGGAGGTGGATAGAAGGGGGAGAAAGAAAGAATAAAGCAGCAGCAGCACTCTGGGAGGCTGAGGCAGGCGGACTGCAAGTGTGAACCCAGCTTGGGAACTTAGTCACTAAAGAAGACTCTGTCTCAGATTTTTTTTTTTTTTTTTTTTTTTTTTGGTCTTTTTTGAGGCAGGGCTTCACTATATGGTTTAGGCTGGCCTTGACCTCACTTTGTAGACCATGCTGGCCTCACACTCACAGCAATTCTCCTGCCTCAGCCTCTCAAGTGTTGGGATTACAGGTTTGTGACACCACACCCAGTTTTCAAAATGTTTTTTTAAAAGTTGGGAATGTGGCTCGTTGTGAAGGCCCTGGGGTTCAGCCCCACTACCATGAGAAAATACAACACAAACCAAAAAACATGTTATAGTAGTTTACATGAACATGCTGAAGAAAAGTCAAATATTAATTTTTTTTCCTTTGAGGCAGGTCTTACAATGTAGCTTGGTCTAGCCTTGAACTTGCAAGGCGACAGGGTTCCAGCTGTGTACCACCGTGCCTGCCCTCAAGTACTATGTGTTTACACAACCACGTCTAATGAACTTGTAGGATTAAACAGCCTGAGAACATCCAGGTGCCACACTGTGGATTTACTGTATGTACATTAGGAATTTTAGAAAACAGGTCTTGTGTCTGGAGAGATTAAAAACCTCCAGAAAAAGCTGAGTATGGTAGCACACGTCTGCAGTCCCAGTACTCAGAAGGCTGAGGCAGGAGGATCACTGTGGGTTCAAGACCAGCCTGGGTTACAATGTGAGCTCAAGGTCAGCCTGAACTGCATAGCAAGACCCTGTCTCAGAAAAGACAAAACAAAAAATGAAAAACTCTCTAGAAAAAATAAAGGCTTAGGGTAAACATTTTCTGCATTTATGCTGGGTAATTCTCATGTATCTAATTTAATTAATTAACTAATTAATTTTTTTATACTGGGGATTGAACTCACGACCACATGCTTGCAAGGCAGGCACTTATGCCACTAAGCTAAATTCCCAGCCCTCTAATTGAATTCTTACAGTAACCTTAGGATAGAGGTCATTAGTTCTCTTGGTGCAGGGTGTACTGCAGTTAGTTCTTAATTTTCTTTCTCTCTCTCTCTTTTCTTGTTTGGCTTTTTGAGACAGGATCTCACTAAGTAATCCAGGCAGGCCTCGAGTTCCCAGTGATCTTCCTGCCTCTGCCCCCTGAGTCCTGGGATTACAGGTGTGCACCACCACACCTGGCCTAGTTCTTAATTCTGAAACAGATGAACTGCAGCCTAGAGAAAGGCAATGATTTGCCTACAGTTACACACTCTGAAAATAACAGAATTTAAGCCCAGGTCCATCTGACGTCAAAGCTGCTGCTTTTCCCAGTCTCTTATTGCCATCCTGCTGATCACACTGACTCTTACATTCTGTGCTTCCCTGTAAACAGTCTCCTTTTGCTGTACACGGCAAGACGAGCTGGTTCATCATGATGAGAAAAACCTACCGATGCACCGAGCACGTCACAGGTATCCAGAGAAGAGCAGTCATGAGGGTTACCGCCTGTGCTCCAGAGAGAAAACACTGCAGGACTTACAGCGTTTCCCTGCATCCATGATACAAAACTTCTCCTATGACAGATTTCGAGACACTGACATGCCACTGCTCACTGCTGGCCAGCTCGTGCAGCCCACTCGAGATGGGTGAGGGTGCAGCCTCGTCCCAAATGCTGAAATCCGAAATTCTCCGACATAAACTTTCTCCTGTAACTCATTCGGCTGCAAAAACAGATGTGAACCCAAAGCAATCTATTTTCAGTCCTCCTCCCAGTGGACACAAGTGGGTGTACCCTTTGACACAGAGATGTAGATGTGCTCGGCTACGGAGTACAGACCGAGGAAGCGGAGAACAGCGCATGCGTGTCACCCACACCACATTACTGCACCTTTCTAGAATCCAAATGGTGCTGAAGTATGAAACCCACTGGGGTAAGCACTGAGGCCTCACACGGAGTCTCTTATGTTGTGAGTAGGATGCTGGCTTTACCCAGGACACGAGGAAGAGTAATCAGCAAGGTCTCTTGTGAATCAGCAGATTCCCCCTCCAGTCCCGGCCGCCCACACCCTTCTCCCTGCAGCAGTCACAGTGACAGTAGCTTCACCTCAAGGACCAGGGTCAACGTCAAAGTCTTCAAAGACCAAGGTGCATAGAATCCTTCAAGACACTCGTTTTGAGCACGGATCTTCCACAACTAAACACAACAGCCAGGCTGTGAGCCAAACCACAGGTCCAGATAACGATGCGTTGCACCTGCTACAGGAAACTGAACCCTCTGGATCAGAGCATCGGGGCTGGGGTAGACATGGGAAGGAAGGAGTGCAGCTACAGAATCCCAGGGGCTGGATTTGTTACAGTGAGATGTTTGATGAGATGGCGTTAAAAATCACGCTGCCAGTGTAGGAACAATAGAGATTCAGTTTTGTTACAATGTGTTACACATGCTGTATACAGATACAGACACACAACACATGCACGCTCACACACTCATGTCAGCATACGGACGGTGCAAGTAGCGGAAGAAAGTGTGGTTTTTATTTTCTATGATAAAAAATGCCTTTTTCTTTTTCATCACGCAATAATGACACTCACAGGATCACAAGGGAAATCTTCACTCAGAAGCCCAGTAACTATCTCGAACTCAACAAAATCCAAACCAAACTCCTAATCTGAGCCTCCCATATACTACATCTGCAATGAAATCTGGGTGGAAACAACTCTATTCTTTTGGCTAGAATGTTTTGTTTGTTTTGTAATGTTGGGAATGAAACTGAGGACCTTCCAACTGAGCTACATCTCTACCCCTTTTTATTTTTTGAGACAGGGTCTTACTGAGTCACTACATTGCCTTGGCTGGGCTTGAACTTGTGATCCTCCTGCCTCAGCCTCCCAGAGCACTGGGGATGCAGAATTCAGAACCAGACCAAATGGAGACATGGCACCAGAGAAGGCAGCTTTATCACACTAGTGGGCTGACGGAATCTCAGTTTCAATCATCAACAGTGATTGGAGTTTTCCAATCAGTTATATGTTTCCAAAAGGAAGTACAAAAGGCAGATAACATAATATCCTATAGTTGATCTTTATCAATTGCTAAGCAGAATCTACTCTTACAGAAACAGCAACTAAATGAGGTTATTATCGTATGACATAGAGGAACAACTCATCATTGTCTGAGACTGGGCAGAGGTGTCCTTGCAGTGGGAACTCTCTGGGACCTGGAAGCAAGAGAAACATTTCTTCCTGGCCAAGCGACCCTTATCTTGCAGTTGGCACCTGGAGCCTCAAAGCTCGTCAAATTTGAAGCTTTCTTTTTTTTCTTTTTCGTTTTTATCGGTACCAGGGATTGAACTCACGACTACCTGCTTGCAAGGCAGGCACTTATGCCGCTGAGCTAAATCCCCAGCCCCAAGTTTGTAGCTTTCTAACCACGGGAACCAGCTGTGTCTCCGGGCTCATTTTTGAACATCGTTAGGAATATGATTAGGATTAGAAATATAAGTTTTAAATTTTTCTCTGCCATTAAAATAGCTTCTATACTGGGCTTACAGGTGTGCACCACCACACCTGGCTATCTGAAGCCCTTCAGATTACATTATTTCTCTCATAGGCCACAACCAATCCATCAGAAAATCTGACCAACCACACCTCAAAATACATCCAAATCTGACCACTTCTCATTACCACCAACCTGATCCAAGGCAGGGCCCTCTCTCACCAAGATTTCTGCAGTCTCCTTCTAACAGATCCCCTTATTTGAGCCATTTTGAACGCCAGCCACATGGTGCTGTGTCAAAGCACCGCAAAGGAGCGCAGATCTGGCAAACGGCAAGATGCTTTTCCAACTCATCTCAAAACCGACAAGAGTTATAAAACAAAATCCCCCAAACTATGAACAACACCGACGACAAAACTAGGTGCAAAGGAGACCATAAACCCCAAAACACAAGTAGACAGGGGCAACTCGCGAGAGAGACCACGTCTGCGTGGAACGAGCGGTTCTGCAGGGGCGCGAAGAGGGCAGTGGCTTCTTGTGTGGATGCCAGGATATCCATGGCAGGATCAGCTCGGGCATCAGTCGGAACCGGGAAGTTTCCCCAAACCAGAAGACGACTCCAGGTGCACTGGTAAATTTTGCAAACTAGAGCATGTTGGTAATTGGATTCCTAAACTGAACAAACTTGTAATATCTTGTCAAACCAGACTTAAAGAAAGCTATCCAATGTTACTAGGAGCCAACCTGCAGATGCTTCTAGCAGACAGAGAGGGATAATTCTAAATTCAACACAACTTCCAGTTAGGGCTGGGGATGTAGGTCAGTGGTTGAGTGCTTGCCTAGCATGCATGATGCCCTGGGTTTAATCCTCAGCACTGAAACAACAACAATAGTAAAAACTGATTAGAGTAGAAGTCTATCAAACTGGTCATTGGAAAAGCAACAAGAAATCTATCTAGGGCTGGGGATTTAGCTCAGCAGCACAAGCACCTGCCTGCCAAGCATGAGATCTGAGTTCAATCCTCAGTACCAAAAAAAAAAAAAAAAAAAAAAGAAATCTATCTTTATTTTTAAAACTGGCAAATAAAGGGCAAGAATCAAGCATTTATCATGCCTTTGCTACATGAACTAAAGCCCTGGGTGAAAGGATTATGGCCCAGACGGGACACTGTAGCCGGTAAAGCCTCAGGCGGAAACCAAGGAGCTCTATCTTTCCCACCCCTAGGAATTTGCTCTGGCACGAAATGAATACCAATGAGATATCTGCACATCCCTAATGCCCCTCAGGCACCACCCCCAACCTAAGCTACATGTATGCCCGCCCCACAGAGAGATCACAGACCCCAGGGAGACAATGTCGGACCCCAGAGGGTCGGGGTCTCCCCCCGCATTCTTAAAATAATGGTCATTTATATTTCATACTTCTTTTCAGCTGCGCCACAATTCTATCACTGGGTAACCAAACATTAGATGCAGGGATATATCTCTTCATAAAAGTTTTCTAAATAATATATGGAAAATAAATCAGAATTCTGGCAGGCGTGGTGATACATGCCTGTAACTCCAACATTCAGGAGGCTGAGACAAGATCACTGTGAGATTGCAGCCAGTCTGGGCTACAAAGTGAGTTCAAGGCCAGCCTGAATTGCATAGTGAGACCTGTCTCAAAAGGACAAAAAAAAAAGAATTACTATCAAAATGTTGCAATATTCAACATCTTAATGAATGTAGGCACTGAGAATCAATGCTTGCTAAGATCACACAAAAAAAATAATAAAATATGAGCACAAGTAACGGGTAACGCTGCCAAATGGGACCTTAAGTTTGATTATGCCTCTGGATTCAGCTGCCAATTTGGACGAAGTACAGAATTCAGAAAAACATGCTGGACAACCAGCAATTTAATGGAAAAAGTGCAATCAGGAAAATTCAGACTGTGAATAATGTTAGAAGCTATCTGGCCTGACTTCTTCAAAACGGAGTTTATGTGAAGTAAGGAATGGAGCATTTGGAAATTTTTAGATTAAAAGAAATCTGTAAAGCAAGTTGTGGTACGTCATGCCTGTAACATTGCAGCACTTGGGAGGCTGAGGCAGGAGGATTACTGGAATTTCAAGGTTAGCCTGCACTACATAGTGAGTTCAAAGCCAGCCTGGATTTCAGAGGCTTATATAAGCGCCTTCCTTGCAAGCGTGTGGGTTGTTGGATTTCAGTACCCATACAAAAAAAAAAAAAACAAAAAAAAAGGAAAGGGGAGGGGAGGGGATGAGAAGGGAAGGAAGGAAAAAAGAGAGAAATGAAAAGAAAGAAGAAAAGGAACCTGTAAGACATGTCCAATTTTTTTTTTTTTTTTTTTTTTTTTTTTTTTTTGATACTAGGGATCGAACTCATGACCGTGCCCTTGCCAGGGAGGTGCTTACATCACTGAGCTAAATCCTTGGCCCTGTCCAATTATTTTCAATGGCTAAGATTACAGTGTCAGGGCATGCATACTTGGAAGATAAAACTATGAAGAAACAGGAAGCGGCTTCTAAAAGTACCAGGACAGTGGACAGGGAGGAAAGGGAGGATTCAGTGTGGAGGAGGTACATGGAAGATCTTCTGGACCGACCAGGAGTGAGAGGCCTCCTGACATGTGCAGCAACCCAGCATTCGAGCTCTTGGCATCTCCCTACTCCCTGCTTTACTTCCCGTTTCTTAGCACTTAGTACCCCAGGACAAAGCAGACATTTAACTTGTTTTTTAAAACTAATTTCACAGGATGGCTCTCAAATGCTAACGTAAATTAGAGGGGTTTGCTTTGTCTGTTGCCCAGCAGGGGGAACATTACCTGGCACTCAGTAAAAACATGGTGAGGAAAATCACCTTCATATTTAAGGAGCCTTTTCCTATTTCTTCTTAAGAGTTTTTTGAATGAATGACAACTGAATTTTAACCAAGAGTTGTCTCCTTAGCACTGAATGATATGATCCAGTAATGTTTTCTCCTTTAATTTTCTCACATAGTAAACTATGGTGACAGAATTTTCCAATATGGAACTATTATAGTTTTCAGTACTTTATAAATATTTGACATACTGCTGAATTCCAGTTATTAGCATTTATGATTTTAGCATTCAATATGCATAAGACAACTGATCTAAATTTTCTGTGATATCTACTGCTATTAAGTCATGGTTCCATAAAATGACTGGGAGGTTTCCTAACTGTTTCTATGATCATAATCTGTTCTTTGAAGGTTGGTATAATTCAAGTGTGACTCATCTATTCCTTTTTAGTTTTTTTTTTTTGGTACTGGGGATCAAACTCACAACCTTGTGCTTACCGCACTTAAGCACTAAGCTAAATCCCCAGCCCTGATCAATTCCTTTTTAAATGGTATCTCTTCATAATCTTTTTGATCAATCTATCTTGAAAAATCAGCTACTGTCTCTAGATTTTCAAATTTATTAAAAATGTACTTTCACATAGTATTCTTAAAATTTCTTTTCTAGAAAAAACATATGTATATGTGTATGTATATATGTGTAAAAAGTAGTTAAGATAATTATACTACTGATTTATCTGAGTTTACTAAAGAAAAAAAGATTTGTACTGGTATTCAGATAATTGAAGGCAGGTATCGCATGCTCTGGGTAAATGATTCTGGGATGACAATGTACAATGTATGTACCATTGTTACCTCTGATTCACGTATTTTGAAATTTCGTTATAGTTTTTCTTATTTTTCTATTTATCGTTGAACAAAATGGATTTAAAAATTTTTTTTAAACAAAATTACTTTTATATCTGAGATTACTTCTCTTTTCTCATCCTTTATATGCTACAGTCATTGCCTCTATAATTATCAATATTGTCAAAGATTTATGTTCTCACAATCAACTCAAAGAGTTAATTTTAGTTTTTGGGGGCATTTTTTGAGACAGAGTCTCACTATATATCTCACGCTGGCCTTGAACTCACTATGTAGCACAGGCTGGACTCAAACTGAGGGCAATCTTCCTGCCTCAGCCTCCTTTGTACTGGGAGTAGAGGTGTGCACAATTTTAGTTTTTTATCTTTTTTATTTTTCTCTCTTTTACTAATTTCAGCTTTTATTTAAACATTGACTTTGGGACCCAACCCTTTTGTGTAAGATATTCTATCCTAAATTCCCATACAGTATGTATCTATTTCTTGTTCTGTTTCTTTGCTACTGATGAAGACAAACCCAACCTTGATTCACTGGCAAGGACATTTTATTATTAAAGAATTGAGGAGGGGTCTCATGAAAATGTTCTAGGGACAGCAATAAACCTGAGGTCCCAGAGGGTGGGTATAGGTGAAAGCTGACTATCAAATCTAAGTGTGGCTGCATATATGATACATGTGTGGACTGCTGCCCCTCTATCTGTAACAAACACTTACTGAATAAATGAAGAACCCAGAGAAGTCTGTGATTCTTCAGACATAATAAACATTTCTAGGTTTAGACTGACAGTTTTCTTGACACAAGATCAAGAAAAAATCAAATCTCTCCCTCTTTGTTCTCTCAGTCTCTGTCTCTGTCTCTCTGGTCAGGTCTCATACTTTATTCTTCAATTTGGGGACAAAAGCGGTTCTGAACTGGTTGTTTTATTTGTCTGCTTGTTTTATTTTTCTGTGTAGCAACATTTTGGTATGTGGCCAGCCTTGCATTCTTTGCAAAGAACAAATCTAATTTCTTTTTTATGGCCAATCAGTGGTTATAAAAACACTGGCACTTCATTTCTCAAAAGTTTCCTCACTAGTAATTCAGCTTTGGTCTTCCAGCATGAAATAAAAAGTCAATTTGGTACATGTTGTTAATAATTACCCTAAGACCGTTCTAGACTTCACAAATAACATGCGTGGCCAAATATTTAAATATTGGCTAAAATCCAATAGGGCAATCAACAGACTCATCATTAGACTTAAGCTTAGGTTTTTATCTCAAGGAAATTATTTAACATGTTTATACCTTAGGCTTTCAGCAGTGGCAAAGAATGTAAATGTAGCTGAACTTCCTTCTACACTTACTGATTTTTATATGTTCCTTATTTGAACAACACTGACACAGCAATCAAGATTTTTAAAGAAGAGGCCTTGTATAATCTTTCCCAGTATGGCACACATATTCCAGGAACAGCACCATTTTTCACTGTACTGAACCACCACTGGGGTGTAGGAGACATTCCAGGCTCCCTGAGATAACTACTATCCCAGCTCTCACCAAAGATCAATTTTACCTATTTTTGAACTTCATGTAAGTGGAGACCTATAGTATGTACTCATCTGCATCTGGCTTTTTACACTCAGTGTATTTCTAAAATTCAGCCACGTTTCACGTGTAAGTGATTCATCCCTTTTTATTGCTGAGTCATATTTTATTGCTGAGTCATATTTTATTGCTGAGTCATATGTGTGAATATACCATGGTTTATTTATACATTCTCCCCTGTTGATGGGCAGTGAGAGCCATTCCAATTCTTGGCTTTTACAATAAATAGTGCTACTATCTATCAGTCAATATTCTTGTATAAGTCTTCCGGTGTAATTTTTAAAGCATGCACATTTCTTTCTGTTGGGAAGATATGCATGAGTGGATCTGCTGGGTCATCTTGCTAAGAAGCAATAATTTCCCCAAATGGTTATATGACTTTCCACTGTGACCAACATTAACAGTTTCAGTTTATTAAAATCCTCACCAACACATTTTTTCCATTCATTTAATAGAAACTATTCCAGTGGGTATATAGGAGTAACTCATTGTGGATTTAATTTGCATTTCATGTTGACTCCTAATACTATTATACTGACTTTTTGTAAAACCACAATTCAAATACTGAAAAGATTTCACCTCACTACTTTACCCAGCAGACACCACATGAGGGAAGGATACCACTATGCAGAGGAGAGAGACTATGATCTCATGCTTCCTGTTCTTAGACAGTGATTATTCTTTTTGCTGTGAACCAGCTTGGAGCAGGTCTAACTGACTCAAGCAGTTAACTTTATCTATGTTATTTATTTTTTCACAAGGATTAGAGATAGCATCCAGTGCACCTTCATTTCAGCTAGAAGAATCCCCTTTAGCAACTGACACAGGCAGGCTCACAAATTCTCAGTCTAAGACACACAAAGAATGTCTTATTTCTCCTTTTTTCCATTGCATTTTAAAAATTTTAGGTATACTCAATGATCACATTCACTGTAGGGAATTTGTACCTGTACATGATATAACTTGACTCCTTTTTCTTCCATTCCACTATTCTCCCTTCAACCCCTGACCCCTCCTCATTTACAAAACCATCTAGATTTCTGCAGAATCTGTTGATTTCACCCTTTTCACTCCTCATTGCATGGAGGGCATTATTTAATTTCAATGTGTTTATGAAGTACTTGTGATTTCTTTTGCCATGATTTCCAAATTCTTTGCACTATGGTCTGATAATATGCATGGGGCAATTTCAGTTCTTTTACATTTACTTAAGTGTGTCCTATGAGCTAGTACATGGTCTATTTTGGAGAACATATCATGTACTTTCTGATGTACAGTAGAACACTGTAGACAGCTACTAAGTCCGTTTGTTCAAGAGTTGAGTTCAATTCTGATAACTCACTGTTGATTTTTTTGTCTAGTGATTTGTCTATTTGTGACAGTGGGGTACTGAGGTCCCCCATTCCTATTGAATTAGTGCTTATTTTATTTATTTATTTATTTATTTATTTGTCTTTTTCTTTTTCATCGGTACTGGGGATCGAACTCATGACTGCTTGCTTGCAAGGCAGGCACTTATGCCGCTGAGCTAAATCCCCAGCCCCGCTTATTTGATTTTTTAAGTCCATTAATATTTGTTTTATATAATTGAGTGTGCTGTGTATTTGGTGCATATATATTTATGACTATTATCTCTTCCTCTTGGATTGTTCCCTTTACAAGGATGTAGTGACTTTCTTTGTCTCTCTTAATTAGTCCTGGACTGAAATCCACTTTTTTTTGCAAACTGAATAGCTACCTCTGCTTTTCTCTGGGCTCCTATTACATGGAATATTTTTTCCATCCTTTGACTTTCAGTCTATGAATTTCTTTTTGAATTAAATGTTTCTTGAATGCAGGATATTGCTTAATCTTGCTTGATCTATTCTGAGTCTGTTTCTCTTTTGGTACTGGGGATCGAACTCATGACTTCACACTTGCCAGACAGGCACTTAAGCCGCTGAGCTAAATCCCCACCTCCAAGTCTGTTTCTTTTGATTGTTGAACTAAGACCATTAACACTGACAGTTATAACTGACAGGTATTAACTTATCTTTGTCATATTATTTTCTTGTTGTTGGTTCCTTTTTTCTCTGCTGATCAACTGCTTGTCTTGACTGATGGAATCTTTCTGTTGGGTTTCATAAAGTTTTAGGACTTTTTCTCTCTTGCTAGATGTTCTCCAAAACAGCCTGGAGTGCTAGTTTGATGTTCATGAATTTCTTCAGGTGTTCTTTGTCATGGAGGTATCTTATTTCTCCATCAATTTTAAAACATAGTTTTGCAGGGTGCATCAATCTGAATTGGAGGTTGTTTTGTTTTATGGCTTGAAATATTTAACTCCAAGTTTTCCTTGGTTTGTGTTGAGAAGTCTGCTGTGATTGTGATGGGCTTTCCTTTATAGGTGATTTGTTTCTTTTCTCTAAAAGCTTTTAATATTCTGCTCCTGTGCTGAATTTCTAGTATCTGAACTATTATGTATCTTGGTATACACTGGTTTTGATCATGGGTAACTGGAGTTCTATATGCCTCATTTTTCTATATGAAAAAATCTTTTTGCCTGCCTGGGAAGTTTTCTGCTGTGACTTCTGTGAACAGTTGGTGTTTTTTGTTTTGTTTTTAATGTTTTTTGTACTATCTCTTGCTTTTTTTTTTTTTGAGACAAGATCTCAATATGCAGTTCAGGTTGGCCTGAATTCACATTGTAGCCCATTCGGGTCTCAAATCTGCAAAGATCCTCCTGTCCCAGTCTCCCAAGTGCTGGGATTATAGGTGTGCACCACCATGCCCAGCTCCTGCTTTTTCATCGGCTCTGATCAATCTTCTGTTATTCTTCTGTTATTCTTCTATATCATCTACCAGCTGTTGGATTGATTTTTCATGGTCCCTTCTTATTTTTAAGTAATCTTTCTTTTCATGATTCCTAACTGCAATCCTGTCTTCTGTATCTGATATCGTGGCTCACACTGACTCTTTCTGCTGTGGACTCTTTCAGAGAAATTTTTAATCTGCTGGATAGCTGTTTGAATTTTGTTCATGGATTTCATTCCTTTCATACATTGGGCACTCATGGTTTCTATCATTTTCCTTAGCTCCTCTATTTTTTAAAATCTGTATCCCCTCTAGAGTCACTATGTCTTTCATTTCAGTTACCATATTTGTAGCTATGTGAGAAATAATTTCTGATTTGATTTTTTTCCTAGAGCCTCATTCATTTGCTTTGTTATTTCTGCTGTTAGCACTTCAGAGAACCTGGAGGGGGGGGGTGAGCTTTGGAATTGTCCCACCTCACTGCCTCCTGGTTTGCTTTGGTGAGCTGGAAGTCTGGAATTGCATTTTATTTAAGAATCTACTCATTCTCTCTCTTTTTTTAAGTTTGATTCTTGGATTGATTTTTATAAATTGATTAAGACAAGTAGCTTTATTTTTTTGTATTTGTAACTCTTATGAAATTATTACTTGTCAGAGATGTCTTTCAGGTGAAGCTGGCTTTTGGGTTTTGAGTCTGTTGCAATATATCCTATTTCTTCAATCTCTTGCAGATAAGAAGTTGATGCCTATCTGGCCTAATCATGGTTCTTTGCCACTAGCCTATAGTATTGTTTATGACTTTTAGGCAGTCTGCATCTTACCATACCAGGAAGAACAACTCATTAGAATAATTATATCACCTTGGGTTAAGTGGTAAACCAGCAGTAACAATAGCATCAAACACAACCTAGAAAATGACAAACTGTGGTAGCAATTACTTGCACACCAAAATAGTAAACTGTATGAACTAGATTTGTGGCTACATAACAAAATTTTTTAAAAAACCAGAAAATTGTATACAGTAAGTATGCCATCAGTATGGTGATTTTTACCACCAGGGGAGAAAACTTAAAAGGGGCTGGGGGGCCATATGTGGTGGCACATGCCTATAATCCCATCACTCAGGAGGCTGAGGCAGGAGGACTGCCATGAGTTCAATGCCAGCTTGAGCTACAAAGTGAGTTGAGAGCCTAAACTGCATAGTGAGACTGTCTCAAAAAGACCAAAACAACAACAACAAAAACAAAAGGTTGGCAGGGGGAGAAACAGAAAAAGCAGAAGAGATTAGAAGCAAGACTGGCAGGTGGACAAAAGAAGATTATGTAAACTTTGGGAAACTGGTGAAGAAGGGAAAGAGACGAAATAAAAAGAAAAGAACAGAACAATCACAAACACAAAAACTAGAAATTGTGTTCACACTCATAAAAACAAGAACAATCAAAAAATAGAAAACAAAACAAAAGCAAGGAGAGAAAAAAAAAGAAAAATGTCCACTTCAACATGTATGTGTCTCAGCTGTCAGCTGCAGACAAAGTGGGCAGACAGACTCCACAGCTGATTAACACTAGCAAGCAGGCCATAGATTTACGGCAGGATAGTGGATAATCCTAGCAAGCCTACACCTTTAGTTCCATCAAAGTTCAGCTTGGTTTCTGGCTGCGGCTAGAGCCCAATTTGTTGATCCTGTAACACTGTGTGCTTCCTGCTGACTTGAACGTGGCTCCTTGACCTCCTGTTCACCTGAACTTGGTTTCACTTCATCCTGACACTGGAAGCTGCTAGATGAAGCCAGCCACAGCTGCTCTGAGTTCTGAGCTCAGTTGGCTGCTCTCTAAGACAGCTATCAGCCAGCCACCCTCTTCTGAAACCCAGTAACTCATCAGCCACTGCAGTCCACTGTGCCCACTGCTCTGTTCCACTTGGGCGTTTCTCTGTGCATTTACAGGTTTGTCATCCTTCCTACGCAGTGAATGGAGGCTCAGAAAAAAACCACAGCTTACTACCTCCTCCTTTGTTGAAGTCTATCTCTTTGCTCTCCCTGTGAGCTTCAATTCTTGCTTCAGATCCTTGCTGGGTCCTGGGAACCCAGATCCCTCCTTCTCTTTCCCATGCCAGTATCTGGATACCAAATCTTGAAGTGGCTCTTCTCCATTTCATTTTTGAGAGATTTTCCAGATATGGAAGTTTTAGTTGAGTTTTTCTTTTAGTAATGTGAATATGTCATACCAGTCCCTTTGGGCTCCAAGTTTTCTGATAAGAAATCAGTTATTCATCTTTCTGAGGATCCACATATGTGAAAAGATTTTTCTTGCTGCCGTTAGGACTGTCTTTATCTTCTGATTGTTTGATTATGATGTGTCTAGGCGCAGATCTCGTTTTACCCTAGCTAGTGTTTACTAAGTTTCTTGGATGTGTAGACAGATGTTTTCATCAAATGTGGGGGTTTAGTCATACTTCTTTAAATATTCTGCTCCCTACTCTCTCTACTCTTCTGAGATCCCATCATATGGATGTTGGTACACCTGATAGTGTTCCATTGGTCTCTCACTTGTCCCAGAGACGCCTTTTATTTTTTTCTGTTGTTCATACTTGGATAAAGTCAATCAGCCTATCTTCAAATTCACTGATTTATTACTTCTTTCTCCCCAAATCTGAAACTTTCAAAACTATAAGTTAAATAAACCTCTTCATAAAGTAACCTGTCTTGAGTATTCATTATGGTAACAAAAAGCTAATATGCAGACCTTCTACATTTTAGAAAAACTAACACAAAATGTATCAGTAATATAAATGTAAAATGCAAAACCATAAATCTCTTGAGAGATAATACAGGACAGAAAATCTATATCACCTTAAGAAAGACCATGGCCTTTTAGATAACATACCAAAAACATGATCCATGAAAGAGAAAATTTGATAAATTGGCATGGTGATTAATCTATTTCATCAACTTGATTGGCCTGAGAGTTTCCTAGATAAGTAAAACAAAGTTCTGGGTATGTCTGTGCAGGCTGCAGAGGCATGACTTTGGGGACTGTGTCTGGTTCCTGGTCCCTTCTATGAAAAGTCTTGTTTGACTGTTTGAAGCTTTGTGGATACATCTTGACAAACGATAACATTGTGGATGTTGGATACTGCATCCTAGCAACAAAATTTTTACTAATACACATCTTTAACCATGCTACTGTTTTGGCCAATGACATATAAACAGCAAAACTTCTAAGAGCCAATGCCTGATTTGTTGTATCCTTTTTCTTGTTTTGCTGATTATGGAACCATGTACTGAAATTACACATCGACCAGTCCATCTTGGAGCTAGTGCACTATAGACTGAAACACCTAAAACTATGAAATGTTCCCTTTGTTGTGTTATAGATATTAGGTATTTAGTCTTAGGAATGGAAAAGCTAATAGAGCTGGACTTCATTACAATTACATACTTCTGTTCTGCAGAAAACATTGTAAGTAGACTGAGAAGGTAAACCAGAGACCAAGAGAAACATATTTGAAAAATCTATCTCTCATAAAATATTATTAGCCAAAATATACAAGAAAATTCTTACAATTAAATAATATGAAAATGAGGGCCATCATGGGCTGAGCCAACCCCTACCTGTGAGCCAGTGGCAGTCACACGGGCCAGGGAGAGAACCAAGAAGCTAACCCTTTCCTGTGAGCTAGCTAGCTAGCTGGAGCACGAGCTGGGAGACAAGAAGTGCTGAGCACCACTCACCAAAAGCAACTAGCTGATTCAGAGAAACACAGGCTGAGATGACAGCTACTAAAGTAACAAAAAAAACAAACAAAACAAAAAACCTTAATGCTTGTATTGTTTGTTGCAGGCCTAAAAGGATAACAATAGGCAATATAGCAACTATGGGGAATTTCCTTCTGAAGGTGGTACCCATTGTTAATTCCCTATTATCTTATTTTAAAGTCCTGTATCATTTTCATTGTTTGGTTTGGTTTTGTTTTATTGTTTTGTATTGTTTCATTTTATTGTATCTGATGACATGGATAGCTATTTTAAAGAGAACAAGATATATTAGGATAGTCACTGCTGATTTCCTACTATCTTGTTTTGAAATCCTGTATCACTTTCATTGTTTTGTTTTAATTGGTTTTATTCTGTTCTGTTTTGGTTGATTTCATTATGTCTGATGATATAGGCAGCTATTTTGAAGATAACAAGAGGCATTATGGTAGCCATTGTTGATTTCCTATTATCTTTTTTTGAAGTCCTATACCATTTTCACTGTTTTGTTTTGATTGGCTTTATTCTGTTTTATTTTGTTTGGTTTTATTGTCTTTAAAATAATAAAAAACGAAAGAAGGAAAATGAACAACCTTGTTTGTAAAATGGCCAAACATTTGGGCACACAACTGTTAACGGAGATGGTAAGTGAGGATATGGAAGGGGCTGAGGATATAGCTCAGCAGCATGGAGCCAGCCTGGCAAGGGTGAGACCCAGAGTTCAATTCCTGGTACAAAAAAAAAAGAGCATATGAAAAAATGTTCTACATCATATCTCATTATGGAAATGCAAATTAAAACAATGAGATTTTACCACATACCTACTACAGTGGCCCAAATCCAGAACCACAAAACCAAATGCTGGTAAGAATGTAGAACAACAAGAACTTTCACCATTGTTGATAGAAAATCAAAACTTGTGGAGTTCATCCATTCTGTGAGTCAGCGGAAGTCATGCTGGGTCTAAGAAGAGTACAACAAGAAGCCAACCTGCCCTTCCCATAAGCCATGCAAATCATAAATGGCCCAGGAAGAAAAACAAGCCAGTTTTCCTTTCTCATGAGTTGGAAGAGCCATGCTGGGTCTGGGAGGAGTACAACAAGAGGGCAATTCACCCTTCCCAAGAGCTGCACAAACCATGCAGGGCCCAGGAAGGGAACTAAGCCAATTCGTCCTTTGTATGAGCTGATCAGTGCATGGACTGAGAATCAAGAACACTATGTCCTACCCCCACCCACTGTAAGTAACCAGCTGATTTGGAGGACAGGCTGAGTTGATAGCAACTGAGGTACAAAAACAACTAAATTTTTGTATTGTTTGATTGACTCTGCAGGCCTAAGGCCAGTAGTCTAAGTATCTATTAAGAGGATAACAATATGCAATATAGAAAATATGGGGGCATTTCCTTCTGTCTTATTTTTGAAATCCAATATTGTTTTCACTATTTTGTTTTGTTCTGATTTGTTTTGTTTTATTCAATGTTCTGTTTTGATTGGTTTTATTCTGTTTTGTTTTATTTGATTTTATTATGTCTGATGGTATGGACAAGTGTTTTGAAGATAAGAACACGCACTATGGTAGCTATTGTTCATTTCCTATTATCCTGTTTTGAAGTTCTGTACCACTATCACTGTTTTGCTTTGATTGGCTTTATTTTGTTAGGTTTTATTCTCTTTAAAAGACAAAAAACCTGGGAAGACAGTTTGTGAGTTTTTACAAATCTAAACAGATTCTTGCCATAAGAATCAGCACTCATCCTTGACATTTATCCAGATGAGCTGAAAACTTATGCCCACACAAAAACTGGCATGGATGTTGAACACAGCTGCATTCATGACTGCAAAGGTTGAAGGCTACAAAAACGTCCTTCAGTACATGAATGGATCAACAAAAACGTGGTATCTATAGATAATGGAATGTTATTCAGTGGAGAAAAGCATAAGCTATCAGGGTATGGGAAGATGAGGAGAAACTTTAAATGAATAATACTAAGTATACTAAGAAAGAGGCTGATCTCAAAGTGGTATATAGTGTACGACTCCACTCTCTAACACACTAGAAAAAGCAAAGCTACAGATGCGTGAAAATGAGTTCATAGTTGTCAGGAACCAACAAGCAGATGGGGCAGAGTGGATTTTTAAGACAATGAAAATGCTACACATGATACTATATGGAAGATCTATATCGGCAGTCAAGTGTCAAAACTGTAGCCAGGGAGAGTAACAAGGGTGAACCCTAACACAAACTATAGACTTTGGGGTAATAACAGTATGTCAGTACAGACCAATCAAATGCAACAGTATGAGGCGGGATTCTGATAGCAGGGTAGGCTGTGTGGATACGTGAGCAGAACAGATATGGGAGCTCTCTGTACTTTGCGCTGAATTTTGCTATAATACTAAAACTACTCTTTTTAAAAAGGAGCTGGGTGTGGAGATGCATACCTGTAATCCTAGCACCTGAGAACTGAAGCAGGAGGATCACTATGAGTTTAAGGCCAGCCTAGACTACAGAGTAAGATGTTGTCTCCAGAAAAATTTTTTAAATACGTAAACAGTAAAATGGAGAAAGACAATAATAAGCTGAGGAACAATTTCAAACTGTCTCATATATGTGTATGGAGAAGAAAAAAATTTTACATTTTGACATCGTTAAACAAAACAAAACAAAGCAAGCTGACAAAAAATTACACTGATCCAACCAGGTTCATTTACAGGCAAACAAGACAGGAAAAACATGATGGTAAAGGATCACAAATCATCACCAAATAATTTCAAATACAAATTCCCAACATGTCCTACCAGCTTCCCTACTAGAGCCATTAAAATCGAGCTCACTTTGATTAATTAGACACCACTTAGGTGTTTCAGATTATCTCTGCCCTGGACAACCTCAAAGGAGAACATGTGATATCATCATCTAAAACCTGTGGTGCACCTGGTACCATCCTAGCTGGTTCACACCGGGGAGAGGGCAAATAGTTCAGGAGATTAGTACGTTCAGCTTCCATCTCAGCAACCTAGTGAGACCCTGTCTCAAAATAAAAAGAGCTGGTGACGGAGCCCAGTGCAAAGACCCTGGGTTTAATCCCCAGTCCCCCTTCCACACACACACACGAGATGTGCCCTTGGTGGTGCCCTTACTGACTGCTGATAAGAGGTCAAGAGAAACCACTTTCCTTTTCTAACTGTGAGGACGAGAGGCATCATCTATGAGCCAGAGAACTCTGTCACGCCTGGCCTTTGACTCCAGTCTCCAGAACTGAGAAACCAATTTTATGGCATTCTGCTATAGCAGTCCAAACGGTCTAGGTCATACCCTGAAACATCATTAAAACTGCCTTCTAGAGTGGCTTCTGGAAATCACTATAATTTCAAACTCTTAAAATTTTTTTTAAAATCTTAAAAGATACCAGAATTATTTTTTCTTTTGAAAATAGATTTGAAGCTTTGTGACCACAACACTGCAGTTTCACTTCAGTTTTTGTTGCTGTTGTTAAATTTACACTATGGCCTTAGTGAGAGGCATGTCATCTCTGAGTACTTTATGTACCAAGGTTCCTTAGCGGACTTCATTTACAAAAAGGATCATTGCATTGCTAAAAGAAGTATGAAAGCGAATGGTCTGTGAGATAAAATTATAGCTCTCCAATATATTCTAAGACCCCATGCCTGGTCCCCTCTCAGGTCTTATTCTCCACTACTTCCTGCCTGGACACGAACTTTCCACCAACAGCAAATGGCCTGTATTTCCCAAAGACCACAGATTCTCAGCGTTGTTAACGCTCAAATTGTGACTTCCTAATGACTACTGCCTGGTGGTTTGGTTTTATTATTTCTTAAATTATAAGAACCAATGAGATACAAATACTACATTCTGCCCCCAAGTGGGGCTGTGCTGGCTGATTCCCACTAGTGGGGTGAGCAGGAACCTCCACAGGCCTGAGTCACAGGGTAAGCCAGTTCTCGGGCCCTCTGGGGCCACTGCTGTGGGCTAGTAGCCGGTGCAAGAATCCTCCACCTCACCTCACCTCTTGCCCTGAGACCTGCAAACCAGAGCTGGACAGAGCTGGGCTCTTCCCATCAGGCTAGGGAAGAGGCAAGGTGTCCAGACAGCCAAGCAAGGACACCCCTGAATCGCAGTACCCCACACGCCAGCCCCAGACACTCTTCCCTTTATCTGTTCAACTACTCAGCTTTGAGTCAATGGCTCTCAGCTGGAGATTTGGCAATATCTGGAATCATGTTTAGTTGTTAACAGTCTGGCCAGTGGGAAAGGGAAGCTGCTGTCATCTGGAGAGTAGAAAGGAGGGATGCAGCTAAACAACCCCCACAATAAAGAGTCACGTGGCCCCAAGGAGGTGGAACCTGTGCTTCGGGTCTGATCTCTTTAGCACAGGCCTTGGAAGGCTTTCCTGAACACCCCAGACTGGGTTAGCGATCTCTGCTTGGCTTTCAATAGTTCTTATCAGTGCCCTGCATAAGCATCTGTGCCTTCCATTAGATCCTGTGTTCCTTGAAAGTGGAAACTTTTGGCTCCAGGGCCTGGCACAGAGTAGGTGCTCAGTAAAACGTGGCACTTGTTACCTGCCCATCCCAATCAATACAACCTACTCCTCTTACAAAAGAAACCCCAAGACTCAGCTGAGCAGTTGCTGGAATACAAACTACCTTTTCCTGCCTTTCTTACAGTTACCTAAGGCACTGTGACTAAGCTATGGCCAATGGAAAGTGAGAAATCTCCTGCACACACAGCTCCTCTCCACCTCACTGTTTCGGCTGCAGATGAAGACACGGGAGCTCTGGCCCAGGTCATGGGGATGATGGAGCCACGGCCAGGCAGTCCAGGTGACAGGGGGCTACAGGGCAGGACAAGCAGCCCTGGGCCGCCTTCCTTCATGAAGCAGCCATGATTTCTTTGAAATCTTTATTACTTTGGATCTCTAATATCTGCAGAAAAAAAAATGTAATCCAAACTAATAAATGACAATGTCCAGTGTCTGCTATTTGCTACCAATTATTATTTCCTCCAGGAAAGAACAGATTTTGCTTTATTCCTTTATCTGCTTGCTCTGCTTCCAGTCATTCTTCATCACCAAACCTGGGCACACAGCGCTTCCCTGGCTGCTTTCCATTTATACTTTGCTCTGCCCTGTCACTGTTTGTTTGTTTGTTTGTTTGTTTTTTTTTTTTTTTTTTTGGTACCTGGGATCGAACTCATAACCTCATGCTTACTAGGCAGGTGCTTAGGCCACTGAGCTAAATCCCCAGCCCCCTGCCCTGTCACTTTTACCCCTTGTTTATTCCATTCCCCTTCTCCAGTGAAGGGTCTCAGCCACTTTTATCTCCTCAGTATCACCTGCAAAGATCCATTCTCTCAGGTACAGGGCTGGGGATTTAGCACAAGGCTGTGAGTTCCATCCCTGGTACCAAACAATCAAACTGAGAGCATTTTCTCAGGCAGAATTTAACACCTTGATTTTTTTGTGGATGTTTGTAGGTTATAATGATCGATCGTATTCTCTGGGGGGAGCTGGTTCTTAGGCATCACACAGCTTCATTCATCTTCATTCGTTTTTATGCCTTTCCCCAATCCTACTGTCCCTCCCCGCTCCACCTCTTGGTACCCTCCACTTTTAACACCTCGGTTCCAGAGACTGGTCCACTGCCTTCACAAAGGATGAGCAACGAGAAGTCAGCAGAACCACTCTCTAATGACTTCATGGGAAAACAATGTAAGCTTTGTAAAAATTTTCTAGAGTACTTCAATCTGAGTTACTAGAGCTCAGGTAATGCTAATTAGTATACCACTAATTCTCCAAGCTTTTAAAATGCTCACAACTTTTATGAATACAGACTGTCACTCTCTTGATTAGCTCATAACATTCTTTTTTTATTATTTTGGGGATTGAACTCATGATCTCACATTTGCCAAACAGGCACTTACACCACTGAACTAAACACCCGGCCCCCCATAATATTCTTATCTTCCTTAAATTTTAAAAAATCTTTAAGGGGATGTTTAATTATCTTTCTCTGTTAATCCTGTAAGACAGAAGAATTTAAAACTTTCAAGCTGACAAAGATTCTTAATGGCTGCAAACTTTAGTTGAACCTTCTCCAAGACCCATGTTTCTTTATAAAATCCACTTCTTAGCAAAGAACTGTGATAAGTTATTTTAGCAACCCCCTCATACATTAAGATCCTCATCACACACACACACACACACACACACACACACACAGCATCCAATCACCCTAGTGACAAGAATCCCTTTAGGTTCTTCCAGCCTCCTCCTTATCCTGGATGGGTCCCCGCAGTAGCTTGCCATCCACGCTCCTTCAGGTATCGACTGTCACTGGTGCAGGCTGCACTCAGAATTAAGCTCAGTCTCTATCTCCTACTCCATTATATCTCCTATAATGGTCTTGAATAAAAATCAACTTTTGATATTTCAACAAGTACCACTGAACAATTTTTTTCCTTAGCAAAACTAACTTCTATTTTGGAAATTTTAAAAAAAGATATTCTAGACTTCCGGGAGAACATGGCGGACAGATAGCAGATACTACGGAGGCTCTCTGAAAGGCTTGGTTCAGAAGTCAGGAATGGTGCGGACTAAGGAGACATAAGCTGGTAGAGATATGCTCTGCTGACTCAGGAACGAACTGGGCTGAGAGAAACCAACTTGGAATGCAGTCCTGGTGCTAAAACAGGAACAGAAAAGCCTCGGTGTGGAGGCTAGACCCCGCGCCATTGGAAGCCACGATTTGGGTTTCCCACCGCGCCGCGGCTCGCTGCCTCTACAGCGGCTCAGCAAGGAGAAAGACGCACAGAAGCTCTGAGAACGGGAGTCTGCGAACAGAGTCAAAAACAGGACGGGCAGGGAGGCGTGCACTGACTTGTGGTGAGGTGAGTGAGAGAAACTGACACTCTACCACAGTTTGACTCCAGCGGAGGACTTTCTGGGCTCGGGCAGTCCTGCGGGAGCAGGGCGCAGTGGCGACTCCAGCCACACATTCCCCTCTCGGACGGGATTGGTGAAAAGTGCCTGGCCTGCGTGACACTGCTGGCGGACTCGGTAGGCTGGCCCAACCCAGATCCCAGTGCCTGACGGTGGCCCGGAGGGGCGACTCCCGCGTAGGCTGCCTAGTCCGTAACTCCCTGGTGCGCTGCATTGGGCGGGAACACCTAGCCAGCGCAATTCGATCAGGCTGTGGCTGACAGGGAGGGAAGCTGGGCCTCCTATGTAAGCTTGCATATATAAGGAGCAGAGAATATGGGAAAAGGCAGCAACAAGAAAGGCTCCTCGGCCCCCAATTCTGAGAAACAGGCAATAGCGGACACCGCACCAATAGACATAAAGCGCCATATAGAGAGCCTCATAGACCAATTCAGGAATGAAGTTATCAATGACCTGAAGCTAGAAGTATGCAGAATAGTTAGAGAAATGCTAAGCACCACCCAGGAAAAAACAGATGGTGGAATGGAAGAACAGAAAAAGAGGGGAGAATTGTTTGATGGAGAAAAGAGAGAAAGCATAGAGTACGTGAAGCAGGTTCAAAGGGACTATCAAGAAACTAAGAAGTCTATCCAAGACTGGCATAACAGCTTGAAAGAAACTAAGGACAGACTATCTGAACTGGAGGGCAGACTTGTAATATGGGAGAATGAAATGAAAAACTTCTTAAAAATAACAAAGAAACAAACAGCAATAATACAAAGACAAGAAGATGATAAGAGGAGCCATAACTTAAGGATTAAGAACATAAAAGAAGAAGTAGGGACACAAACAAGTGAACTACAAAAGCTATTCACAGAAATAATCCAGGAGAACTTTCCTAATTTAGCAAAAGGTAAAGATACTCAGATGTATGAGGCATACAGGACCCCAGCTACCTACAACCCAAACAGGGCAACACCCAGGCATATAATAATAAAAATTCCAGAAATTCAATACAAGAACAGAATATTAAAAGCTGTCAGAAACAAGAAACAGACCACTTACAAGGGAACACCCATCAGAATTACAGCAGATTTCTCTGCACAAACCATCAAATCACGAAGAGCGTGGGGGGAAATAATTCAAGCTTTGAAAGATAATAATCTCCAGCCAAGATTGAGATATCCTGCACAACTGTCCCTGGAAACTGATGGAAAAACAAGGTGCTTCCAGGATAAAGAGGAACTGGGGGAATTTGCAACCACCAATTCAACTCTACAGAAAGTATTGCAGGATATTCTAAAAAAAGAAAAATACAAAGAACCCAGAAATAGTGGCGGGGAGGCCACAACGAATGGAGCAGAGAACAAAATGAAGAAGACAAACTGACAGCTACTGACAGAAAAAGAGCTCAACAGAAATGAGACAGAGAAGATTGGATGATAGGAACAGCTATTTTGGAGAAAATGACATCTTAATAGGTAATACTGATTTAGTATCATCTTGTTTTGAAGTCTCATCTAGCTTTTGTTCTTCTGTCTCCAATGGTCTAAATAGGTTGTATCTTATTGAATTTTATTATGTACGATAATATAAGCAAAAACCTTTTAAAGACAAGGAGATTATACAGAAACCATTGTTCATTTTCTGTTAATTGATTCTAAATACTCTGTAATGCTGTCATTCTCTTAAATGGTTTTACATTGTTTTGATATACTTAATGCTACAGTATACGAAGTTGTACTCAAGGACTTCAAGGAAAGAGTCAATATGGTAACTACTTTTGGGTCGGAATTATCTGGTGGTGAAACACTATTCTGCTTAAATGGTTATGTTTTGATCTGCGCTGTTTCGCTGTTATGCCCTCTTTTATCCCAATCTCCACTTCATTATTTATTTTTTTATTTTTATCCGTTTAATTAAAGGGAAAAAAATAGCAGGATATATTATAGTAGTAACCCACTTTGACTTTCTATTATCTCGATTTGAAACCCTGTATTACTCTCACCATCTTGTTTTTGACTGATGTTCCCCTATTCTGTTTTGCTGGATAGTATCAGGTTCGAAAGTTTAGGCATCAGCTGTGAAGATAATGAGATTCATTGTAACGCCCATTCTCGTTGACTTTTATCTACTTTTGAAGAAGTACAATGTCTCCAATGGTTTGGTTTTGTCGGTTTTGTTCTTTACTGTTTTGTTCAATTGTATTATAACTAATGATATAGGCAATTCTATTAGAGATAGCGGGAGGCATTATGGTAACCACTGTTGATCACCTTGTATTATGTTTTTACATTATCTATTATGTCCACCCTTTTGACTTGACCGATTCTGTTCTGTTACGTCACATTTGGTTTTACTCTCTTCCAAAAAAGCAATAAGAACCGTGGGAGCAATGAAACCCAAAATGTGTAATAGTCATTGTACAAAAGAGAGGAAAAGAAAGTGCTCTAAACTATATAACTGCATGTATATTTAAGTGTATAAGATAGAAAATGATATCACAGAGTTTTATTGGATCATTGAACAGAACTGTTTGCAGTATCATTGTTGGAATGTCCACTCTACAAGCTTTAATTTTGTGACTTGAACAATTATTTCTAAGATGGCAATATGTAATCCATTAACTAGTGATTTCCTACTGTTCATTTTTTTTCTGTAAATCTGTATAACTTGTACCCTTTCACTGTTTTTTTCTCTTTTCTCCTTAAATAAAATTTTAAAAAAAAGATATTCTAAATTTAATAGATTATTAATCATTTTCTCCATTGCTCCCCAATATCTCCATTTCAAAAAACTTTCCTGTTTTTTTTTTTTTTTTTTTGTACTGGGTATTGAACTCATGACCACATGCTTGCAAGGCAGGTGCTTATGCTACTGACCTAAATCCCTGGCCCCCTTTCCTGTATTACTTTCTCCTAATTTACTTCATCTTTCTTTGCACTAGATCTTTTAGACTAATTTTAGACTCACCCAAAGGAGCTCTACTCTTGCTTTAGCTTGGAACTTAGTAAGAGTTTGCTTCAGAAAGAATACAAATGCCATCTTTCAATTTTATTTTTTTTTTTTTGGTCTTTTTCGTTTTTATCGGTACCAGGGATCGAACTCACAACTGCCTGCTTGCAAGGCAGGCGCTCATGCCCCTGAGCTAAATCCCCAGCCCCTTCAATTTTATTTTTAAGTTTCAAAACACATTTGTACACTTTCAGAAAGGTCAAAATTTAAAGGTTTGACTATACTAAATGCTGGCAAAGACACAAGGCAACTAGAACACATTTACTTATATTGTATAGCTATGCATGAATCGTACAGCTATCCATAAATGATACCAATATTTGGAATACTGCAAGAATATATCTGTTAAAGCTTATAAAGAAGCCACACATGGTGCAAAGCTATAATCCCCACCCTCTGGGAATCAGAGGCAAATGCCAGCCCAGCCTGGGCAACTTAGCAGCTTAGTGAGATCCTGTCTCAAAATAAAAATAAATAAAGGACTGGGGAATAGCTCTGTTAAATTCTTCGGTTCAATTGCCAGTACAGGAAAAAAAAGAAAGAAAGAAAGAAAGAAAGAAGGGAGGGAGGGAGGGAGAAAGGGAGGGAGGGAGGAAGGGAGGAAGGAAGGAAGGAAGGAAGGAAGGAAGGAAGGAAGGAAGGAAGGAAGAAAGAAAGAAAGAAAGAAAGAAAGAAAGAAAGAATCTTTTAACATGTTTTCGTGTATGAGCATACACTGCATATGATCCAGTCTTTACTCATCAGTGTGTACCCAAAAGAAATGAATGCTTATATCCACCAAAAGTAATATGAAACTTTATGCATATTGACATAAACTTGGAAATAACTCGAATAGCTATAAATTGAGGAACAGTTAAATTGTGGTTTATGCACTAAAACATCAGAGAGTAATAAAAATGAAGGCACCGTATCACTAATTTACAACAACATGGATCAGTATCACACATCAGACTGAATGACAGAAGCCAGGCAGAAGGTCATATAAAGGGTGACTGCATTTATGCAAAGTTCCAGTGGAAGCAAAGCTAATTCATGGTGTCAAAGGTCTGGAATCGGGGTTACGTTGGGATGGAGGAGGATGCTGACAGAAGGAGCATAAAGAAGGCTCCTCAGTGCTGGATATGGAAATTATACAGAGAACACAGATGGGAAAATTCATCAGCCTGTATGCTGAACACCTGTATATTTACTATGCATCTTAAAACTTTAATTTAAAAAATTCATGTAGTAGTGAGAATCCTAGAATAAGCACTGGAAGGTTCTGGTCACGGTTCTGTGGTGCATAATTTTTGACAAAGCACTTTCTGCTATTAATCTTAAACCACACAAAGACAACTATCCTTACCAATAAAAGTACCTAAAATTAAAAAAATCAGAGGTCACTGAGTGATAGACATTAAGGTAGTCTTAATGTCCAGTGATAAAGGCTTTCCACTGTCTGCCAATTAAATTTGCATCCATCAAGAAAACAGGACTGGGGATATAACTCAGTGCTAGAGAGTTTGTCTAGCATGCATGAGTTCCTGCATCAATCTGTAATACTTGCAAAATAAATAAGTAAAGAACAAAATACAAATGAACAAGTGAATTACATAAATGGAAAATACACAAAGTACTACAAAAAATCCCCATTAATGAAGCTGTATCTTTTATAAGAAAGATTTAGAATGTATAAGTTGCATGCACATGTACACCCAAGCACATACACACATATATATGCATATCTTTGACTATAATCATTTTAATCAGATTAATTATAATCTTTATAATATTAGCTGGATATAGGGTAGAAATAATAACTGCTACTCACTTTGACAGAGACACTCCCCCCGCCTTCCCAATCATCTCTTCATGGTGCAGTACTGAGTAGTTCCACGGAATATGGAGAAACTTCAAGAGTGTTCTCATCCACCTCTCGGGATGCAGCACAAGCTGTTCATAGTGAACCAACATGCATTTTTTATAACCAACCTCCATACACTGGTTATACATAGTCTCTATGGCACGATTCCATTTGGTCAAACAGTCCCGATAGCTGTTCAGGTCAAACCCAGCTATAGTAACTTTGCGAGATATCATTGAATGTACTGATGCCCGGCCATCTCGGACCATCAGGAGAAACTTGGCATTGGGGAACAACCTGGCAAGGTATGTTAAGGATTTCAGGGCAAAGGGATCTTTGTTACATAAATAAGGGGCTGGCTCCCCATGCTTCACAATGATTTCCAGTAAGAAGGCTTGCATGGCAGAATCCAGCACTTCGTCAGTGACACCAGCTTCATCCAAGCGGATCTTTTCTTTACTGGATCGTGACCACATCTGCTTCAGGGCCAGGATTCGAGGGATGACCCTTGTTTCCTCTCCGCAGCGGATGTCCGGGTGTGCGTCCAACATGGCCCTCATGAGAGTGGTTCCACTCCGAGGCACACCGCCGATAAATATTAAAGGCATATCTTTATGGTAGGCAAAGGTCTTGTTGGCTTTGGGATCCAGGTTGGTTCGTACCGTCGGCTTCACATTCTCCAGCCTGACTGGTGGGCTCCGTTCCTCTATGCGGTGATGGCACTCCATGGCATGCTGGCCCAGGTAAAACACGGTCACAGAGCTAATCACTAGACAGGCCAAGAGCAAGTTCTGCTTCAGTTTCCCAACCATCTTGGTGTGGTTCTCTTGTTAGTAAACAGATCCTGTGCTCAAAACGATTTCCAAAAAATGTTCAGGCCATGGAGATTCTACTTGAACAAGAAGATCAACACCTAGTAGAAAAAGGAAAAAGGCCCTTTTATCATATTATAATTGTTTATAAATTAGTCATCAGTTACCACTATGGCACTGCTGCTAGAAGGAAGCTGAAGCAGTCTTGGATGCACTGAGATCTTAGAACACAATACACACAAACATGAGTACAAATAAATCAGAGTTTATAATGAGAAACAGCTTTGCTTAATGCAACAGATCTGAAGCTTTGTGTCTGGCACGGAATGAAAAAATAAACACTACTACCCCTGTCAGAGTCAAGCAGATCTTTAATACACCCACACATCTTTGAAGGCCATCTCAGGACTGACCACTTGCACCTACATTCACTTCATTGCCTAATGGTCACTATTTCCACATTCTCCTATAAAGAGAAATCACAGAAACAACACCAAATGTAACTTCCAGATCTCTAACGGAGATTTAATGTATTCATCACATGATCTGATTTAGGTAACGCAGACCAGATAGTGAAGCTGGACTGAGGCCAAACTTTAAAAGGACAGCAGGAGAATGACCTCTGAAGTGTTCTCAGAAGCAAAGTCTTTGGCACAGACAGATGTGCAAACAAGGACAATGAAATGTGACCAATGCCTCAACAGAATAGGTGAAGGGACGATGGGGACACAATGAAAAGGGCCTTGTAAGCCCATCTCCATAGAAACCAAGAGGGAAAGGGGGTGTGATTTATACCCATAATCCCAGCTATTCAGGAAACTGAGGCAAGAAGCTGGACTGTTTGAGACCAGCCTGGGTAACTTAGTGATCCTGCTCCAAATTTTAAAAAAATTTAAAGGGCTGAGGATATAGCTCAGTGCTAGTGAGCTTGCCTGGCATGTGCAAGGCCCTGGGCTCACTAAGCAGTCAGTACTGGGTGAAAAAAACCTAAAAAGAAAACAGCAGAAATGAGTATCATAAGTCATGGGAACTCACACATGGACCACACAGGCAGCACAAGCAGGTGACAGGAAGTCCCCAGGGGAGCCTTGCGCAGCCTGTGACTGAGTCTTCACAGGACGGGCAAGATCTGGGCACATCAGGCACTCCAAGCTGCATATTCTGGGGCCAAACTATGGCCACAACACTGGGAAGCAGACAGCAACCAGACTACACTTAGAATTTTTATTTTCCCCTGAATCCTTGCAAGTGTATGGTTAATTTTCTGTGTCTGACAGGCGTGGTGGTGCACTCCTGTAATCCCAGTACTTGAGAGGCTGAGGCAGGAGAATCATTTGAAGTTTGAGACCAGTCTGGGCTACAAAGTGAGCTCAAGGCCAGCCTGAACTGCATAGCGAAACCCTGTCTCAAAAAGGTCTCCTCCAGAAACAAAAAGTTTGTCAGTTTGACTCAGTGGTCAGTGAAAGACTTTTTTTTTTAAAGATGTGATGAGTATTTAAATCCACAGATTTGGAGTCAGGAAGATTCTCCTACACAATACAGGAGGATCTCATCTCATTCAACAATTAAGAGAAACACTGAGGTCTCCTGGAAAAGAAGGAACTCATCTCTGGACTACAACACAGAAACAATGCCCGAGTTTCTGAGTTACTGACCAGCAGAATTTGGATTTGAGACCACCACGTTAACTCATGTCTGCCCAATGGCTGTGGGGGGTCCAGACCTGCCAGCCCCTCATCACAACGTGAGCCAGTGGCTTCAAATCATTGCTTCTCCCTCTCCTCTCCAGTCTGTTGACTATGGAATTGCGAGTCAAGATCACAGCAGCTTCCTGACTGCTCTATGGATTTCAGACGTGTCAGGTCCACAATCCCATGAGCCATTTCCTTAAAATCAACCACTACCTTACCGTCCCCCACTCACCCTGTCATCCTACACATGCTCTCTAGGTTCTGTGTTTCTGGAGCGTCCTAACACAGTAAGTACACCTGGGCAATGACCAACTGAACTAGAAAAATCCATCCTGAGTGACAGGACTTCCAGCAGCAGGCCTTTCCTCTCCCTACAGCCAACTACAAAGTTGGAACTGACAAACTACCCCTTAGGTACTCTGGAAATCAATGGGTTCTAACAGCCTAAGAATGATTCATGCTTGAAAACTGTAGAAGCTGGGTAAAAAAAAGTCTGGTAGGGACACGCCCACCTTGCCACCTTGCCACCTTGCCACCTCGCCACCTCGCCACCTCGCCACCTCCCCACCTCCCCACCTCCCCTGCAGGCACCGGGCGAGGCAAGGCAAACCCCCAGGGCCCATGACTTGGTGCTGGGGTGGAGAAGATTTGCTGTATTTGTGGCGGCTTGCACTGTCAGTGTAAATGATGGGCTGGGGGTTGGGGTGGCAACAAGTTGTGGCCCACCCTGAGCCCACACACAGGTACAAAGGAGACACGAAAGGACACAGGAAAGGACGCCGTGTAAAGTGCAAGCCAGTGCAGATGTGAACACAGCTCAAACTGTGCATACTTCCTGCCCACACAGGTCCACTGGCTCATGATGTCTGACAAGTAGTGACTGAGCCTTGAACCTGACCCCTACCACTGGGCTACAGTAAGAAGGGGAGGACTCCTAGGAAGCCAGCTTCAAAACAAAACTCATACGAGTGCCTATATATTTTGCTTAAATGTGTTTATAGATAAACTAGTATAAAAGCATATATACATATACATGTGTGTGCATATTTGTATTTATGTGTGACATGTGCATACAACTACATAAATGTCCACCCAAGGCAACTTGACAATGACACAGGGCACAGAAGCGAAGATTTAACTGCAAACAGGCATGAAAGAACAGTGTAGTTGGCTGAAGTGTTCTAAACCTGGACTGTTGTCACAGTTGCACAGCTCTCTAAAATCTAATAAAGTTATTGAGTTATACACTTACAATGGGTGTTTTTTGATATATAAATCACACCTCAATACAGCTGTTCTTAGAGAGAGAACACATTACTAGAAAATATTTTAATGTCCCTATAGGATATACCAACCAAGATCTGGTTTTTATTTGTGTATTCACTTTCATTGTTACACATTTGAGCACATTATTGTGCCAGGCCCTGTATAAAGTTTCAATCAAGACTCAAGAATCATGAAGAATAGGTTGAGGTCAAAAGGCTGGTTTAATAAGAAAAAGACGGCCAAGAAAAAAGTGTTAAAAGTGTTACCAGAGATAACTGGTGGCAATATGACATTGAAAGGTCCAAACAGAAAACTGTATGCATAATACAGAAGACACACTTACGTTGTTATTCCAGTATTCAATTGGAAACAGTGGGAAGAAAAAAAGAATGGCAAGAAAAGACAGAAAACAGAATTAAAATTCAACCCTTGAACAGTTCCATGTTGGTTGACCAAACTAAAGCCACATTACAAGTGTGCACACACACACACATACACACACACAAAGTATAAAAATAAACTCTCTTGTATTTTCTGGACTGGAAAAGACATTCAGTAGAATTGAGAGCCTGTGTTTCAAGCATAACAAAGGAAAACCCCATCTGGACATATCCTGCAATTTAAATATGTGGGAAATAGTTTTTCAGGCTTCCAAACACGGACCAAAGAACCAAAAAACAAACTGGCATTAGAAGTGCCCAGGATACTGAATGCTTATCCTCTGGTTTCTGTGTGTGTGTGTGTGTGTGTGTGTGTATTCTTTAAATGCACCATAATGAACACATATGTTACTTTTCTAACTGTGAAAAGATAAATCAGTATTTTAAAAAGCATAGGAGCAATCTGTCATTTAAAATGGCACTTAGACAAGGACTTGAAGGATGAGTAGGAGGAGTCAGGCAGTGTATAGGGAAAGCTTTCCAAACAAGGTTCTTACAACAGAAGAAGGAAGCAGACAGGCCAGGTAGGGCAAGGCAGAGGAAAATGGTATCTCATGCATCAAGTGCAGGACGTCAAATGTTATAACAATATGAAATTTTATGACACGGCTTAGATCTAAAATGTCCCCCAAAGCTTCATGTGTGTTGACAGTGACTGGATCACTGGGACACGATACTCACCAGTGGATTCATCTACTGATGAGTTCAGCAGCTGGATGTGATGTTAGGGGGTGGGCCTGGCTAGAATGGGTCAATGGGTGCGACCTGGGAGGGTGTTTTGTTGTTGTTGTTATTGCTGTTGTTGGGATTTTTGTGGGGGTTTTTTTGTTTGGTTGGTTGGGTTTTTTTGGTACTGGAGGTTGAACGTATAACCTTGCACTTACCAGGCAGGTGCTTACGCCACTGAGCTAAATCCCTGGCCTGGGATGTATTCTTGCCCCTACTTCCTCCCTTTGTTCTCTGTTTCCTGGCTGCAATGGGCTTTCCTCTGCCAATCTGTTTCTTCCATGGAGCTAACCAATTGTGGATTGAATCCTCTGAAAACCATGAGCCAAATTATCTTCCTTTAAATTGTGGGTATTGAGTATTTTGTGCCAGCAATGGAAAAATGACCAATATAGAAAGTGGTATTGGAAATGGTGTATCTGACAATGTGGCCCAGAAGTCTTTAGGACTTGTTTGTAAAATGAATTTGGAAAAGTTTGGAGAAGGAAGCTAGAGAATCCTTCAAATGCTGTTAGCAGAGCTTGATGGGTGATTCTGGTCAGAGTTCAAAAGACCAGAATGCAGATAAGAACGCAGACAGAAAGCCAGATTCAAAAGTTTTAATTTGGGAACAAGGTCTCTATTGGCAGCTGGACTGTAGACAATGTGTGTTAAACTCCTGCAGAAAATTTATTCTCATTTTGTCTGTGTCCTTAGACTGCGTGAGACTGAACTTAAAGGCAATGGACTAACTGATGTAGCCGAGGAAATTTCAGGGAAGCCCAACATTCAAGATGTGGCATGGGTACTTCTTGCTTTTAGCCTGATCTACCTGGAGAATCAGGAGCAGAAGGCAAAGCTTTGTCAGAAACAAAGCACCTGCAGGATTAGGTCAAAGGAAAGTATCACTGCTAAAACAATTAACACCCCAGGGGATCACAGCAAATTTTTAGAAAAGACACATTAAGGGGGTGTATAATGAACTTGTTTATATTTTAGGAGTGTTTCTATCAATGAATTATTAATTTTAATTTTATGAGTTCTATTATATTAAACAATGTATACTTAACAGGAAATAAAACTCTAAAATTTTAATATGTAACGAGTGTGTAGAATAAGCATCAATATTTTCAACATCAACTGTTTACCTGCTTACAAGATCTAAAAAATGACAGAAAAATAAAATTTCTGTGCAAAGTACCATGAAAATATAAACACAACTTGCCACAGAAATAATTTTTCCTTACATCTGAGGCAGTTTTCACACATAACAACAGCACCTTCCATAGACAAGTCTCCCTTACACTGAAAGCATGCATGTTTAGCTTTCCTTTCCTATTGGGCAGGCCATACTTGCAGCTCTTTCATCTTCCTCTTTTGCCAGGAATTTCCTATTATATTATACAATGTCTACTTAGCAGGAAAATTAAATATCAATAAAATAAAATATTAAATATGTGATGAGGGCTTAGAATAAACATTAACTTTTCCTACATCCACTGTTTATTTACTGCATCTAAAAAATAACAGCAGAAATAAATTGCTATGTGAACTACAATGAAAATACAAATAAAACTCTACTACAAAAATACTCTTTACTTCAATTGTCACGCCTGAGGCAGCAGCTCTCACACACGAGACGAGCATGAAAATACAGCTGTCTGTGACATTTGGGTTGCTATTTGAAATAAGCGCGACAGGTCTGTTCACAAAGTCATACAGTTTACTACTACTTACACGAAGAAAGATCTGGTGGCTGAGTCCCAGGATAAATTTCTAAATTCAAGGTATAAAATGTCTTTGCATCTAGCAGGGCAAGTATTTTTACCCTGTATTAGAAAGTTTACTTGACCCATATTGCCGAAAACTTCAACAACCCCAAAAGGATGCAAGTTGTTCATCAGCTATCACGGATTTGGATTTGAAACAGAGCTTTCAACAAACAAGTGAATAGCAGCCAAACTGTCAGATTTTTTTCTTTCTTGGAGGGTCTTTCTGTCATCAAAATGTAGGCAATTTGAAGGAAGTCAAATCTCTTGAGTGTCATTATTGTTCTGAAAATCTCAAGGCCACATCTGCCTCTTTTCGATAAATCCTTTAGATTCTGATGGTTAGATGATAAAGCCATCTTTTGTCTTTTAGTTCAGACAGGTAAAATAAATATATCTTTGAGTATTACTATTGATGCATATAGAATGCTTTATGTTTCATTATTAGTGTATTTCAAAACATCTTGTAGCATATCGTCCCTTACAACTCCCAACCCTCAATCACAACCTTGACATTCCATCCAGTAGGTCTCACCCCTGCCAAGGACTTAATAACATTTTCTGAGCTAGTTTCAACATTGCATAGTCCAGGTATACAGACCATTTTGTAGCATTTTGACTAGGAGATATTTATTTACATTACTGGTTTCTTCCTCATCTGAATCAGGGTCTACATTCAGGTACTTCTTGGTCTGCCATATCTCTGTATGTCACATCTGTCATAGATTGCTAACTTCTTTGGCACACATAATCCAACTAATCATCAGTAGCTGTCACCTGATGATTCACTTTCAACCTCCTCCCCAAGTTGTAGAAGCAGATTTTCATGTAACACTGTAATGCATTGGACTAATTCTATAAGAAAAACCAAGAGAAAACATGTAATAAAAATTACAAACACATAAAATGTAACATGGCATGTAACATGTAAACTCTGACACGTGTATATACCTTGCAATTAATCATACCAAGTGGGGAAACCCAAAGATCACATCCTATATTCCCCTAGTGCATCTACTGAGGCCCACATAGCCGGCAACTGTTAAACTAAAGTACATTTTTCATTAGGAAAGCATGGTGTGGGAATCTGTGAACCAGTACAAAACACATCAAGTACTTGGCATCAGGACCAGAGGAGAGATGCTTTGAAGGCATCTCAGAAATTGGCCGGACTCCACCCTTTGCAGACTCATGAGTATAAAAAGCACCTAGCAGCAGGATGTGAGCTCTAAAGGAATGGGGATCAGATCCTCAGGAGCCCCCAGACAGAACCAGAAGTGTGCCTTCCTACTCTTCAAGATGTTTCTTCATCCAGTCAAGGTAACAATCAAGATTAACACGTTTGATAACAACTTTTTCTCAAATTCTTGAATAAGTAGTCATTTGATTTAAGAAGAAAGTACAGTAAAAGCTGATATGAACACGAGCTTTTGTTTTGTTTTGAGATAGGGTCTCACTGTGTAAACCAGGCTTGTCTCGAACTCATGTCAATCCTCCTGCCAGCCTCCCGAATGCTGGGATTACAGATGCACACCACTACGCCTGGTGTAACCATGAGTCTTATATAGTCAACCACCGTGTGCATGCATGCGTACCCACACAAACACACACACACACATACGGAGGCCTCTTTCCACTTCCTTAAATACCATGTCAATGTATTTCAGACAAGCATCATCAATATTCTCTATTTGGACATTTATAGAGCTGAGGCTGAGGGAGAAACACTATAAATGTTGCCTCTCATTTTTATTTTCAAGGGAAGAAAAAATCATTGGAACTCTGTAATAAACATCTGAGTGATCACCATTAATAGATGCTCTTTGCCAGCAGGCCAAATGAAACAGACTCCCAAAAATAAGCTGCAGGTAGAGGAGAGTGCTGACATGGGACTTCTGTACTTAGATCTTGCAGACTTTCCCCCCTACAATAATAAGGATCCAACTCAAGAAAGTCCTCTGCCACTGAGCTACACTCTCAGGTCCTGATATCTGCAAGCCTTATAAGATTGTTCATCAAAACTGGCATCACTCACCAAATACCGGCATGGAGGCTGTGTCCTAACTCTTACTGCACACACAGGCCAGGCTCACGCTCACACATGCACGCTCACCATATCCTGTATTTATGATCAAGAGACTACCAGGGTCTAGGTCCAAAGAGAGGCTGGGGAAATTTAACACTCTCCCTGAAACATTTCTCTCCTTTGTTCACCATCACTTCCACCCCATGCCCACCCACGATGCTAACCAATGTGGCACACAGTAACTTCACTCTACCTGGTCTCTCCATTTACTTCTAGCTTGTGAGAAAAAGGAAACTAACCCTATTACATGTTTGAGCTTGCCAGTAAGTCTTGCCAGTACAGCAATGGTAGTGAGCTAGGGCACACCATAGCTGGCTATCTGTACTGTTGAAAGCTCTAAAAGATTCGCTGTCACTGGTCTAGAGGTTAATTTTGACCAATGGCTTTGCTATTCAGAAGAAACTTAAAACCTGACCCAAATGGCTGATTTTATTGGAGATTCACCCTTACACCGGCTCATGCCAGGGCACCAACCTGGGGCCCATTTCCTTAGCTACACACTGGAAGCAGTCATTAGACCACAGAAAATAGGAAGCGAGTGGCAAGAAGACTACAGTGCACACAGCTTGCAGTTTCTGAACATCAACTGGGCCTTCTCTTCCTACTGGAATACTAAACTTCAATAAATGTCACGGTCACAGGGAAAGCAGCTGGTCAAAAACAAAGAGCTGGACCTAATATTTAGGACACAAGTAGAGACAAGAGCTCAAGTTAAGGTCAAGCATAACATTGTTTAAAGTTCAGGTTAAAGGAAAGGATATCTGGGTTTTGCTTAAGTAATATCAGAAGGTAGCTGTGTAGGGAAGGTTACAAAGGAAATGCAATGGCTGAGCTAATTGCTGAAGTAACGGTACTAAAGGGCTTGACATTGTTTCTATCATGTTTGAAATTTTCCATGATAAAAACATTAAACAAAACAAAAAGTTTAAATTCTCAAGTTCTCAAGTTCTAGCTAGGTATGATGGTAAATGCCTATGAACTCAGCATTCTGGAGGCTGAAGCAGGGGACTGCCAAGGTCAAGCCCAGCATGGCCAACTTAGTGACTTAGACCCTGTTCTAAAATAATTTTTAAAAAGAAGCAGGGATATAGCTCAGTGAGAAGGCACTGGGTTCAATCCCCAGTACTTGGGGGCAGGGTGGAAGGGCGGTGTTTAACCTACAAATAAGATCACTGTCAGCTAACCTATTCCTCTTCTAGAGTCTTCAAGTTTGATTTACAGTGTGTTTCAATGACTCACAACAAGGGACACAAAGAAAATCCGTTTGAATTACATATTCCAATACAGTAACTCAAATTTATGCCATTTCCCTACCAAACGCACAATTTTTGGAATTAAAACAAGTAAAGGAAAAGGAGAAAGGAGGATTGCTCTGGCGTACCGAGTCAGAGGACTTGATAATAAAAACACAGTCTGAAAAGAAAAAAAAAAAAAAAACACAGTCTGGATTACACAGTCTGGAATCAAGTTTTTCTATATCACTCGGCCTTAAATGAATCACTGAGGAATAGTTTTTTCCTGCATAAAACACGTATAATGATAACCACACACTTTTTCACAGGTAATTAAAGTAGACCTAATGAGAAACACTATGCAGAGATTTCAAAAGGAAAATGGACATCTGCAACTTGCTTTTCAGTGTTGCCATGGCAAATCAAATGGGTCACATGTGACAGCCTTTGAAAGAACAGATTGCACGCATCCTTCATACACTGGCTCCTGACCCCAGACTGGACTTCCCAGCATTGGCCCTAAAGGCCACGCCCACCTGCCAGCCCCTGCGAGGCCACACCCCATCTACATTAAACCTGGCCTCTGCCTGCCTCTGGGTCCTCCTGTTCCTTTTCTCTTTCGCACATATGGCTCATAAACGTTTCCCCAGTTGGTCTTTCCCAGCCTCTGGCCCCAACACCCGTTCCCTCTTCTTGTACCTGCAGGCAGCCTCACAGAAGGATTTGCTTTGTCCACTTCCTGCCTGGACTGAGGTGAGCTGACTCCTCTACACTGTAGGCTCCGTCAAGGCACAAAAGGGAACTCCATTAAGCTGTGGCATGCCATGGACACGTGAACAAGGCCAAACCTAAGGCGAGGGATTCACAGACGGGGATTTCCAACTAGCGAGACTGAGAATCTGTTGTGGTTAATTAATCAATGGGCAGCTTGCGTGGGGACACCCAGATGAACTGAGTCAGCGTGGTTCTAGGCGTGGAAGATCCACTGAAGGAGGCGTGCTGTCGCAATGGTTTAAAGGTGAACAGGAGGGCAGGAGCTCAAGCTGATTTCCCCTGAAGGGCTTCTGCTGCTGATTTTCCTTTGGGCTGTTCTCTCCAGCTGAGCTCGGGTCTCGGCCAGGGGTGGCTACTGTTCTCTTGGGAGGAGCTCCAGCCAGGATGCGGGCTTTGCAGCACAGCACCTTCAGCCTTCCATCATGGATTTCTCGGCCTCCTGAGGCGGACTTGCACAGCACAGTGCCGTGGGGTCCAGGCCCTCCGCTGGATTCTTCAACTCTCTAGCTCCCCAGGAGAGCTTTTGCACGCTTCTGCATTCGACACCGACTGTGGGCAAATAGTATAAGCTAGTCTCGTGAGTTTCTATCTCCTGTATTAAATCTTTTCTCTTGCAAACACTGACTAAAACAGTGTCCTAAATCTCCTTGAAATACCCATAAAATCATGTGAAACAAAGCAAATATTCAACAAACATCAAAAATGAAATGAGGAACTACCAGCACACAGAAACAAATCTGGAAGCAATGAAAAACTTTTGCAATTTAAATCATTATCCCAAAAGAATTTTCTTGAATCAACAAAATGATTACAAAATTAATGTAGGGGGGGTGATCATTTTTCCAAGAAGAGTCTTTCAGATAATAAGGCTTTAACAAAAATGTTTTAACAGTCATGATACTAAGAGGAATCAATAGAACAAAACAGAAAGCCTAGAGAAAAAAAGGACCAGTATGAATACAAACAGTACATTTCAAAAGTGAACATCACAAAAACAGTACCAATGATAGGATTTCTCATCTGAAATCATGGGAGTGTGAAGAAAGTAGCCCATTTTCAATGTCGAAAATAAAAAACTAAAAAAAAATAATAATAAAGAACTGTCAACCACAAATTCTGTATAGAGGAAGAGCTAGTCAGGCCTAGCAGTGCACACCTGTGATCCTAGCACTTGGGAGGCTGAGACTGGAGGATCACAAATTCAAGCCCACCCCGGGCAACTTGGTGAGACCCTGTCTTTGTTTTTGTTTGTTTTGTTTTTGTTTATATTTGTTTTTTGAGTCAGGATCTCACTGTGTAGCCCAAGCTGGCTTCAAACGCTCAGCAGTCCTCCTGCCTCAGCGGATGGCCTCAGTGCTACAAGGATACATCACTGCACCTAGCTAGTGAGACTCTGTCTTAAAAAAATAAAATAAAAAACAGAGGATGTAGGTCAGTATGAAGACCATGAATTCAATGGCCACAGTCACAAAAAGAAAAACACAAAGGGTGAGTTGACAAAATCTTAAGAAAACAAAGAAACCATGAGAAAATACAAAATATACTGATATCAACATATGAGTAATTACAGATGTTTCCCATGATAGTAATTATTTGGAAATCATAGATTTTCCTCTTATCACCTGCTCTCTAACACTAGTGAGATTCAGCTAGATGCAGGACTTAATGACTATTTCCTACTTCCTTAATTTTCTTAATTAAAAAGAAAGTGTTATGCCTCTGTTCAAATTTTTTTTATCAATTTGACACTTTTTGTTCTAATTAAAATGTCAAACTTTATGAGCCTAAAGTCATAAAACAGCTATTTTTTAAAAGATACAAGATCAACATGATTCAACCATCTGAAACTAAGTTTACTTTAAATAGCATCTCTTAAAGATGAAGCCCAAAGTAGAAACTATCATACTTTAACTACCTTAAGCCCAAGTCATTATAGAGCAAATAAGTTCTCTCAATCCACTTTAAATTATAAAGATTGTGTGTCTGTGATTAAAAGAAGAATGACTATGCAAGTTTGACTAGTGATCTGCTCAGCAACCAAGAAAAGAAATAGTTGGACAGCTTGCAGAACCATAAATTCAAGGTCTGTTTTACAATATTTACCAGCGGATTTACTCAACCTACTTTCATTGAGTTTCTAAAACACAGCAAATACTGTTCAAAGTAGTGATGAACAGACAAATGAAGTACAATCCCCGACCTCAAGGAACTCCTTCCTAGTCATGAAAAAAATGGGCTCCTGAGCAATCATACCAAACATGTACTCTATGTACAAAGTGTCCGGGCAAGTTAATCATGCCAACAAAGGTGATATTTATCCTGATTCTGAAATGATCAGTTAAATGCTATTGTTCTTCAGAGTTTCAGAACCCTTACTTTCTGCTCTAGGTTCCCTTCTCAGCCCTAGATGCAAATCACAGACCCATGGGAAGCATTTTTTAAATAACAAAGTCTGACTCTGCACCAGACCAAATGTGAGAATCCCTACAGATGCTTAATTCTGCCATCTTTACCCACGGAAGCTCCCCAGCTGGTTTTCATGTAGTGCTTGTGTTGAAGCCCACTGGCCAAAGCCATCCCACCTACTTCTGATGCCTTCTTTTTCCATCCTGGCACAGACCTTCCATTTACTTCTCCATCTAAGACCAAACAGACACAGGGGAGAGAAACTCCCCACCTACTAGGGGTGTGGTACAAGTTCATGTTTTCTAAAATTGAAGAATGAATTTTAGGAACAATGGAGGTTAAGAGCAGAATATATTTGAGAGAAAGAAGGTTCTGTCCAAGTGACAGACAAAGAGAGGGAGAGAGAAAGATAGACAGACAGACAGAAGGGGGTCCCAAAAGGGTTGCCAAAGGCTCTCTTTGCTAGGGACTTCTGAGAGTAAAACTACAGAGTGAGGTGAGTCAAAGAGGGGAAAAATGAGAACTTGCAAGGTAGACATGAGGTGGGACAGAACTACGGCCAACTGATAAGATTAACTGTTCAGGTAAAATTGATTAAATCAGGGACAAATGGGGAAGTGAATCACATAGCAAGGAGGAATGCGTATCGAGCAGTGACTCTTCCTGTAGGGGTCGGATGGTGACTCCTGGCTTCCTCTGGGTGACACAGACCTACTTAGAATATCAACTCCGATGCTTATCCGTAGGAAATATGTGGGCATTTGTTTTATCTTTTGTCTTGTGGTCTGGCCCACAACAGAGGTGTCTGTCTCCCCAACAGCTGCAAGGTATCTGGCCTTGTGCACCCTTCTTCAAGGGCCTAGCCCTGTCTGACTGCCTGTAATATTTCTATCTAACTCAGCCGCTGGTAATAGAACCATCCTTAAGCGATCTCTTGGACATCAAGACGGTACCACTGAATTTCTCTACCACCTCCAATATCTGTTCCTTTTCTGTATTCCCTTAACAGATGAATGGAACCTCCAAGCCAGCTGTCAAGTCATTTTAGGAGTGGGGATGTGGCTCAGTGGTGGAGCGCTTGTCTGGCATACACAAGGCCCTGAGTTTCATCCTCAACGTTTAAAAAAAAAAAAATCAAGCCTCAGCTCCACTCACTGGCCTCACTGGCTCATCTTTCACCTGGGTTTCTATAATGCCCTCCATGCAGCTCCAGCCTTGACCTTCTCTAACCTACTCTCCACAGTGCCTCCAGAAGAGCCTTTATCAAAATCTTTCTCAAAATGCATCTCTTCATAACTCATTCATGTGACCAGTGCAGACAGGGATCAAAACCCATCTTGATTTCAAAGCCCTGGCCTTAGAGCTAAAAAGAGAAGACATGAAGTGAATAATATGATCACTGGTACTTTGGGTTCTGTTTGTTTGTTTTTATTTTTTGAGACAGGGTCTTGCCATATAGTTCAGGCTGGATTTGAACTCAGTATACAGCAGTGACCCTCCTGGCTTAGCCTCCCAACTGCTGGAACTGCGGGCACTCACAGGTACTTTGACAACAGACATCAAGAGGAAGACAAATTGGGGGTAGATGTGGGAAAGCTTTACTGCATGCAATGATAATAGTAAGCATGTATACTTTCCAGATGGATTTAAGCATTCCGTGAAGTAAGACATTTCCTGGGATGTGAACAAGGCAGAATTTGCCAGATTGTCCCAGGTTAAAATCTTCCCAAATTTCCTCACCATTTCAGAATAAAACTAGGCCCTCAGACACAAAAAGTCATTTATGGCTTGCTTTCCAGATTCACCTCTCATTTTGCCCTTTCTCCAGCCTTCCCAAAGCCAGCTGCTTCTCAAATGCAGCAGGTTACCACGCACCTCTGAACATGTGATGCCTTCTTCCCAAAACACTGGTGTTCCCTCACTTCTCCTGGTCAGAGTCCACTCTTCTGAAAACATTATTACTTTTGCTGAATGGCTACAATGTGCCTGGCATTTTTCTATAATATGACGTAGCCGTAGCCGCTGGAGCTCACCAATTTGTCCTGCCATTTCCCATACCAGGCTTTTTTAGGCAAAGGATCAAAATTACCTTTGGATACCAAAATACCTTTGGACTTATCACTACCACTGTCCTAGTTACTTTCCTATTATGGGACACAATACCCGACATGCTTAAGAGAAAGATGTTTATTTGGTTGGCAGTTTGTAGAGGTGTCAGGCCACAGTCTGAGGGCATGGCAGAGGGGCATGGGAGAGGAAGCAGAGTCAAGGGAAGCGCAGGGAAGGGAGAGAGACTGTCCAGGCCATGCCCACAGTGACCCACCTGTTCTGACTAGACCCTACCTCCTGGCAGCAAGTTACCTACAACTCCCCACGATGCAATTACCTTCAAAAGCCCTGATTTGTGTGCACAATGGAATCTGTACTGAGATTCTCATTTGTCTGGTCTGGTGCAGGATCAGCCCTTATTTCAAAAATACTATCTTAGCTATAAAGCATAACAATCACTAACTAGTCAAGGAGGAAAGTAAGAGAACACAGCATTATAATAGTAATGGAGACGGCAACAGGGTGCTATGGAACACAAGGAAAAGTCACCTAAGCTGAACTGGGGAAGAACCTGAAAAAGCAGTCTGTGGCCTTGGACAGAAATTCTGCCTAACCCTGACCAGGGTGGTGCTCAGAGAGGAAGGACCCTGTAGTCATTTCCATCAGTCATTAGCACAGCGAGTTAAATGGCCTGTGTCCTTAACTGCTTTCTGTACCAGCTCAGGAGTGCCCAGAAAGAGAAGCCCTGTGACAGGAGGTCTGCAAGGGCTGGTTTATTGTGCTGTGTTTGAAAGCTAATGAGAATTTTTAAAGAATGCAAGTGGTAGGACAGGATTTACATTTGAAGAGTGTGAGACCCAGAGGCACTGAGGCCCAAAGGCAGCTGCTGGCTCTCCAGAAAATTACACAACCAAGGCCTGGACCAATCTACAGTCAATGAGGACAGAAAAAGGTCTAAGGTAGCAACCATAAGATCTGTGATGATCTGTGACAAACACGTCAGGAGAAATGAAGATGATTCTAGAGGACTATCTAGAGCAAACATCTAAAAAGGAATGTTCATATTGTGCTTGCGGGAGCAATGCGAGAGTCAATGGGGAAGGAAAAGATAGCCATGCTTAAGGTACGAAGTATCTATGTGTAACACACAGCACAGGGAAGGGAGAGAGACCTTCCAGGCCATGCCCACAGGGACCCACAAAAATTGTAATCTAAAACTTAAGAAAGTGGAAACTAAATATACTTCTTTGAGAACTTTAAATATACAGATGCTACTTGAAGCCAAGAACAGAAATATAAGCACACAAGGAAATTAGAGAGCAGAGACCATGGAACACAACACCATGTTCTCTGAGAAGAGGGAACTATCTAGGGAAGGTGTTTTGGTTTGTTTTGGATGGTGGAAACTAGAGCTTATATGCATCTAAAGGGTAAAGAAAGGATAACACTGAAGAGATCAGAGGTGTAGCCTTAGAAAGGAAAACCCTCTTCCTCCGAGAGAAAAAGAAAAAGATCCGAAATCAGCTAAGTACAGCCACAGATGAAAACGACAGATCCTTAACAGTTCAGGGCCAATGCTCAACAGTTTCTTCTGTGAAGCACAAGGCAAAATAAGCAGTGAAGAGTAGGATGAAAAGTCAAAGAATGGTAAAGACATGTAAATAGCAATACAGGATTTGGTGCTAGGGAGGAGTCGGAGGAGGAAGTCATAAGATCTCCAAACAGTGCAGGTGAAGTGTGGATGTGAAGTGCAGGACAGCACCCAGAACACTAAGTTACAGGATTTTGACCAGTTACAGGATTTTGTCCAGTTTCCCCTGAGAGCCCAGGAACTGAAGAAGCTGATTCAGCCTTGAGATCCTCAGAGCAAACAACGCAAGCATAGCACAAGGCCCAGAACAGCATTTTTACAATTAATCTTTAAAGGTCAGATGTACTGTTCTTAAAAAAATGATTTCATATCCTCTGACAGCTAGAACAGTGTCGGGAATGGTGGATAATTCCTAGAAAACTTGTCAAAACTTAAAGTCCTGATGAGCAAACATGATTCTTTTGGGTGCTGATTCTAAGAAAGCCAAACTTGATTCCCTCTGGCTCTTAAAGGCTGAAAATTTCTCATAGCTCTCATCTTCGCATCCAATGCTATTTCAGTTGGGAGACATCGGCTGGGAAAGATAAACACTGTAGACGGGAGAGGCCGGGTGTGATTGTATCACAAAGCAGTCCAAGCATCCTTCAAGATAAAACACTACAGAACACAAAGGCAGAATTCAGTTTCTCTTGAATAAATGTAGTCACTAGCTGGTAATTTAATCCCTTTTTTTCACTAATTAGTCCTGCCATCTCCGAGCATCACTCTTCAGGTACAGGATCAAAACTCCTCCCGTGGGTACAGGATTTTACCAGCATCACAGACCTGGAAAGAGGAAGAGACTAACCTACGTGAGTACCCACTACGCACTGGCCTACTGTGCGCCAGCCCCAGGGCTACTTCCGTGTTATGTGGGGGAGCTGATTTAAGGATGAACAGTGATGCTGAAACTACAGCCCTGGCCTTCACAGAGTGGAAAAGTATCTGAAAGTTCAAGGGTAAAGGAAGAGGAGTTAGCTGCGGTGGTTGATCGACGCAAACGGAGAATGGGGAAAAGGTGTCTGGGCAGGAAGGAGTGAGCGACCAGGAATCCCCGAGGGGTCAGGCGACAGAAATGGAGAGGAGACAAGTACACAACCTAAGGACAGGGTACGGGGAGAAGGAAGACGGATGCCTGCGGATAGGGGTCTCATCCCGAGGAGAAGTCCCCCAGGATCGCTGAGTGGGACGCAAGAGGGGAGGGGCAAGGGCAGAGTGCGTGGAGGCGGCCGGGGACGCGACGCAGGCGACCCAGGACCCCTTGAGGTGTACAGGGAGGCAGAAATCAGATGCCTGAGGGCAGGGACCTCAATTTAGAGAAACCTCCAGACTGCAGAGCTGGGGAGAGGACACACAGTGACAGCTGGAGGGGAAGGAAGTGAGTGCAGAGGGCAGAGAGGCAACCAGGGACATGGGAGACGGGGAAGGAGTGGGGAGCAGGGATCGGGCAGACAGGGACAGGGCGCGCGGGAGCGGCGCGGGGACTCAGCGGAGCGCAGCGAGCACGGCGTCCCCTTACCTGGGACGAGCGAGGACCCGCCGCGCCCCCTCGCCGGCATCCTGGTCGCAGCCGATTCTCCCACCGCCCTAGGTGGCGGCCATCGCACCTTCCCGCGCTCCTTCCTTCACTGCCAGGCGCCAGACGCCGCCACCTCGGCCCGGCCCCGCGGAGACGCAACAGCACGACCCGCTCGCGTGGCCGCCTCAGCAGCGACTCCCACGGTCCCCGCCTCAGCGCTGGCCGCCAGCCTCCCGGCGGCCACTGAATCTCACCCAGGTCGCGATTGGCTGCCGCGAGCCCGGCCAGACAATGTGTCGGCCTCCCTGATTGGTGAGCTCCAGGCATCTCTTCCACGAGGGGGTCGAGGTTTAGAGTGGTGCTAGCGGGGCAGGCGCCGAGGGGCGGGGTCTGACGTCGCAGCCCCGCAGCACCCAGCACCTCGCCACCGCCCTGCATCTGCGCATGCACCAACGCTCCCGGGCGTCACCTGCCTGCGCGGTTGCTGGAGCAACGGTACACGTGGGCTAATGGAGGCGCGTCTCTAGAAGGAGGCGGTCCGCAGCGTCCCCTCCGCTGCGTGGATTGCCACAAAGGCCTTCACCCATGAACCCCTAAAGCAGAACGAGAGAAAGAGCTTTTCGACGAAACCCCCTCCTTTGCTTGGGTTTTGCTTCGTGTCCTACCTCCTGCCTCTGCTGGCAGTTGCTGTCAAAGCTTGGGTCATAGCTCTCAAATATGCACTGAATTGCACACAATTCCCTTGCACCCCGACGTGCAAATGAGCGAGAGTGGAGTCTGTCCCGACAGTTGTGGGTGGGGAACTGACTACCTGACAGAAAAGAAGTGAAAACTATGAAGGAGAGGGCCAAAGAGAAGAGGTAGAGGAAAGGACTCAAGTTGCACAACTGCAAATTAATCATTCACTTTTCCAAGTCCACACGAGGTTCTGCCTGAGGGGTTATTTCAGCTCTATTAACATGCACTGGAGAAAGCACGGACTCAGGATCTAACAGCTCACTCCCAAGATTCCTGCCCTATCATCTTGGAACCAGTTTTGTTACCTACAGGAATGACGTCCAGTAGGTACCTTACAAAGACCAGCGTTAATTCACGCAAAAAGTCTACGTGAATTCTTCATAATAGTTAAAAGGAAAAAGTAACCTGGATGTTCATTAACTGATTAGTGGACAAGCAAAATGTGATCTATGCCTACAATGGCATAGCATTCAGACATAAAAAAGCAATGAAGAATTGACAGACTGTAAAATAAAATGAACCTTGAAAATATGGTATGTAAAAGATAGTCACCAAAGATCAAATACTGTATTATTTCATTTATACGTAATGTCTAGAATGTCCTAAAGACAGGATAGACGGCTTGGGCTGAGGGATTTGAGGGAAAATGAGAAGTGACTGAGACTGAGTTGGGGTTTCTTTGGGGATGATGAGTATGTTCTAAAAGTAACTGTAGTGAGGATTGCACAATTCTGTGACTATATTAAAAGCCACTGACACTTGAAGTGGTGAACTGTTTGGTACATGAATTATATCTTAATAAAGCTGTGATTTTTAAAGAACAATCATATGAGACAACAAACCAGTGCTTCCCTAAGATAAAGGTCTTGACATTCAAGGGATGATCAAAATATACAGTGCTGTTTATACCAGTGCAGGACTGTGCTGTGAATCCCCCTCGCTTCAAACACACTTATCCCAGCATTCTTACCACGTTCTGAAGCAGTTCTGGAAGTCCTCTATCCTAAATGTCTTTCTGAGGTGTGATCAAAAATATTGTGAAAGCTGCTGCCCAGCACCATCTAATAGAAAGGCACACTCATAAAAACATGATAGTGTGTCCTCATCCGTTTTATTTACCAGATCTTGACATCATGTGACTTCTAGCATTTCCCAAAGTCAAAATGACCGTGAAAGGGAAACACTAAATCAGTTCAGGGCATCAAGGTAGCCATGACAGCACTGTAACCCCAGCACTTGGGAGGCTGAGGTGGGAGAGTTCTCATGAGCTTGAGGCCAACCAGGGCTACATAAAGGAGTTCAAGGTCAACCTGCACTACATAGCGAGATGCCGTCTCCAAAAAAAAGGATTTTAGAACTGTTTCTGAATGATGGGGATAAGTGAGACACAACCACTCCTGTCAGGAGTATTTTGAGGGGGGTTCATCAGATTGTCTTTTAATGTAATAGTCTTTTAAATATAAGCATTCACCATTATTTTTCATCACACCTCGTATGTTTGGTTTTTGTTTTGTTGTTATTGCTGTTATTGTCCTTCATCCAACTGTATACTACTGTATCTGCTAATAAAAAAAGTCTCCAAAATATACTTTCTTTTTTTAGAGACAGGATCTCGATATGTATTCCAGGCTGACTTGAATTCACCATGTAATCCAGCCTGGCCTCAAATTCATGGCAATCCTCCTACCTCAGCGTCTGGGTGCCACCACCACATCTGGCCAAAATATACTCTTATGTGAACAGAACGAAGTCCCAAGTGATGCATATAAGGTACCCCTCTGTTTTGATTTGGGGCTTGGGGATATTCTATTTGTTTGTTTGTTTTTCACGTTCTGAGACAGGGTTTCCCTACATCATCCAGACTTGAACTCACCATGCACACCTGGACTGACCTTGAATTCTCTGAGATCCTCCTGCCCTAGCTTCTGAGTGCTGAGATTACAAGGCATATCATGACATCACGTTTCCATGTACATTCTTTAAAAACACACAAACAACACAGATGGTTGTTTTCAGAGGCTATCTCTGAACAGAGGTGCAGCAAGCAGGTAAGGACGGTTACCCCTAGGAGGGACCGAAGGATTTGGAAACCAGTGGGAGAAAGACCTGTTCATCACTACCCTCTCTGGCACATTTTGAAGTTTGGGGCCCTGTGTTTGGATTATCTAATTAAAATGAATAACAAGTTTCTTAAAGGAAAGAATTCTTTCCTAGAAAATTCAGTGTCCTAACCTTGAAACTCAAGGTGCATGAAAAACCCAGCTGGTCCCTCTGTCCCCAAGGAAAAGGAAGAGGCAGCCAGGTGCTTGCTGACCTCTGACCTGGGGTTCACCCTGGGAGGAAGCCTGGTGCAGGTAGGTGTGACTCCCACTGCAGCACCAGCTCCCCCTGGAAGGAAAGTCACTTGCGACACAGCTGGAGCCCTCCAGCACTTGAGGTTGGGGACAGTGTCATTGCATTGCTTAAGGGAAGGACAGAGGCTGCCCCCCCCCCCCCCGCCTCTCACCATGGTATTTCATTGCAACATCTGGCACAGTGAAAAGAGGGGGCACACAGCAGGGTTTAGAAGTGGAAAATCTAGCCTGGTGTGGTGGTACCTGTAATCCCAGCTCTGAGGAGGCTGAAGCAGAAGGATTGCTGCAAGATCAAGGCCAGTCTGGGCCGCATGAGGTCAGGACCAGCCTAGACTACATAGTGAGACCCTGTCTCAAACAAAAAAAGAAAGAAAGATGGAAAACTAAAGAAAACCATCATGCTATGTTCTATTTTTTAAAATGGTGCTGGGGATCAAATCGAGGGTCTTGTGCATGTTCAGCTATGTCCCCAGCCCAAGGTGTGGCCCCTTAATTTCCTACCCCAGCCCAAGGGAGCTGCAAATAAGAAGGCAGAGGAAGAAGGGCTGGGAATAAGAGAGGACAGTTACCTTTGCAGCTACAAGAGCAGAGATGCTTCAGAAGGAGCAGCAACTTGGGGGGACAGGGGCGTCCCCCTTTCAAGGGAAAGAACAGAAATAATGATGAGAGAAGTTGGTTGTGTCTGTCCAACTGCCCATCCTGGCCTGGTGCTGGGTAGATGGATGGGTGGAGGACAGATGAACAGATGGGTAGATGATGGATGGATGGATGAGTAGGGGTGGGTGGATGAATGGGTGGACAATGGATAGATGATGGATGGATGGATGGATGGATGGATGCATGGATAGGTGGGTGAGTGGGTGGATGGATGAGTGATGAATGCAGAGATGAATAGCAGAAGCTACAGTTGTCCATGAAGGCCACAAAGGCACAGGGACACAGGGACAAGACAGGGAGGACACTTGCAGTTGGGTTCCTATCTGGAAACACAAAGAATCTCTGGATGAGGGCGACAGAGCCCAGATTCTTTTTTTTTTTTTTTTTTTTTTTTTTTTGTCTTTTTCATTTTTATCAGTATTGGGGATCAAACTTATGACTGCCTGCTTGCAAGACAGGCACTTATGCCACTGAGCTATATCCCCAGCCCTGAGCCCAGATTCTTGATGAGAAACAGAGTTAAGCTTTCACTCAATTTAAAGTGACCCTAAAGCCCAGGCAAATCTGGGACAAGATAAGACACTTACCTGCAGCAAGCATCCAGGAGCCTGTAAGGTGCAGGGGCGCCTGCCTCCGAATTCTCTCGATGCTTGTAGGGTAGAGGGATTTGAGACAGTCAGAAAAGAAAATGGTTATATAGTTTAAAGAAAAAGGAAAAAACTGAACATGTCTCTTACTTTCTCCACCCCTAGCTCCCGGAAAAGTGGCCAGGTCAGGCCCCTCGGCCACATCATCATTTTCAAATGAAAATCCGGCCCAGGCTGTGAGCAGGCATTTTCCGAATGGCTACAGAATTCCTGCACCTTCCAAAAATACCTTGCCATGCAGCTCCTGCCAGCAGCGTGTGAGAGCCACATGCCCAGGCTGGGCCCAGCGGATTGGACTTCCTGAGCCCAGGCTCTGCAGACCCCAGAGACAGGAAATGCCCGCTGCTCTTGGTAACCTGGCCAGGCAGCTGCTGTGCAGACGCAGCTGGAGCAAAGCACCCTTAAGTTTTGCTCCACTCCAAAGAGATTCCGAGATTTCCAGGAGCGGCTCCAGACCCAGTGAGCCATGTGAATTACCTGGGCAGCTACTCAGCAGTTCTTGGAGGCGAATGGTCTCAGTGGCCAGGGATGGACACAGGGACAGAGGCAGCGCAGGCCAGCTCTGTCGAGGTCAGCTGATGTGTGCTGCTGCTGGTCCTGTGTTTATTTGTGGGGGTGCGCTTTTTGTGAGCATTTGTCAAGCTGCACACAGATGCATGCTTCTCTGCATGCTTCTTTGTGTGTGTGTGTGTGTGTGTGTGTGTGTGTGTGTGTGTGTGTTTGGTTGGTTGCTTTTCCGAGATAGGATCTCGCTATGTAGTTCAGGCTGGACTTGAACTCCCTGTGTAGCTCAGGTTGACCTTGAACTCATAACAATCCTCTTGTCTCAGCCTCCTGGAGGGCTGGGATGACAGGCGTGAGCCACCACGCCTGGTTTCTATATGTTTCTTATGCTTCATTAAAACGTTCAAGATGAGGCTTCTGTTGCTCTGCAATGATGCTGTTTCACTTTGTTATTGAGTTTATTCTTGGAGATATGATGGGAAATGCATTCTGGCTTTCAGAATGCACCTGTCTGATTTGTTGTTGGTGGTGGTGGTGGTGATGGTTGTATGTTCGTGTGTGCATGTGTGCCTGTGTGTGTGGTGTCTATGGTTTGTTTTGGATTTTCCGTTTGTTTTATGGTAATAGGAGTTCAACACAAAGCCTCATGTATGCTAGGCAAGCATTGTACCACTGAGCTACCAGCACAGGCTTTTCAAATCTCGTATTGTTTTTGTGAGACTGGTTTTTGCTACATTGCTCACGGTGACCTTGAACCTGCGATACTCCTGCCTCAGCCTTCTGAGAAGCTGGTATTTTAGGCATGCACCATCACACACAGTGGCACCCAGTTTCTTAGGTCAGTAAGATTGGGGGAACCAGAGGGCAGGGAAGAACACGTGCTGTATGTTAATGGGTAAAAGGCCATAAACTGGGGCCTGGGGTTACATCTGTCCTGCCCCATGGAGGGGAGTACCTCTCCTGTACCAGGATGAGGAGTGTAACTCAGAGTCTCCTGAGACCAACCAGATCTATTAAGTTACCCCTTTCTGCCATGAGTTTACCTTCTTACCTTAGAAGCCCTGAGCGCCCTCCTTATTAACCTTATTAACCTCCTTACTAACCCAGTGAAGTCTGGGCCATCCAGTAAATCAGTTGTTTCCTTTGTTTGCTCTGGAGGCATAAGAAGGTTAACCTTTCTTCCTGTTAATCTGGGTTTTTTGCTTTTGTTTTGTTTAGTTTTGGTACTGGGGATCGAACTCATGACCTCACACTTGTCAGGCAGGCCCTTGTGCCACTGAGCTAAATCTCCAGCCCCATAATCCGGTTTTGTTCAGTTTTATCACAGGCTCCAGCCCCAAACCTCGCGAGAGCACGGTGCACATACTTAGCCAAAGCACTCAGGCCAAGGCCGACTTTCCGGTCACTGGGGAGCTGCACGTAGGTCACTGTGCCGTCCCCACCCCGGTCCTTTGCCCAAGCGCTTCCTTCCCTCTGCTGCCCACTCAGCCGACCCCCGCCAAGGAAGAGGCAGGCAGGTTCCCGTCACACCACAGCGCAGCTCCTCTGGGAGCGGCTCTCTCCAAGACTCAGAGGACCCTGTCCAGAAGGTCAGCGCCCCCACAGTGCAGCCCCTTTTCACTTCGTTTTCTCCCCGTTATGCACTTGTCTGGTCCCCTGCCCCTTCCATCAGTGGGGAGCTGACTGGGCAGGGAACGGTATATTTTCTGCGGTAGTTTTTGTTTTTGATCTTCTTTTGTTTTTCAGAACTGGGAATTGAGTCGAGGGCTTCCAGACCGAGCTACGTCCCCAGTCTTTTTTAATTTTTGAGACAGGGACTCCATAAATTGCTAAATTGCCTGGGCTGGTCTCAGATTTGCAATCTTCCTGCCCCAGCCTCTCAGAGTGCTAAGATTACAGGCAAGTGCCACCACACCCCGCTGGCAGTTCACTCCCTAACTGACTTGCCTCTGTGACCTTCCTTCCCATCATGATCAAGACAGAAACACTGGACCAGCCCCAGCCAGGGCAATCTACAAAGAAACAATGGGAGGAGTCTGCCTCAGATCTACCAAAGCCATCCAAACAGGGAGAGGCTGAGAAGCCCGAGGAGACCGGACAGCTGAATGTAAGGTGTCCTGGATGAGCTCTTGGGACAGAAACAAGACATGAGATCAGAACCTGGAACTCCGGACCAAGATGGGCTTGGTTAGTAACGATGTAGCGGTGACGGGTTACTAGTTGTAACAAATGACCGTGCAGATAGAAAATGCTGGCAAAGGGCAGGAGGGTACAAGGAGAAAAGGGAACTCTTTGTGCTCACGTAACTTTTTGTGAATCTAAAACTGTTCTAAAAGCAAGAGGCTTTTGTCTCCTACGCTGCTGTTCTTGTTTTCGAGACGGGTTTAGGATTCCTGAGCCTGGAGAGCAGCTCGGCCCATAATTCTCCTTTCCCTCTACCTCCCTTCCTGAGCAGCTGTGGAGAAGAGTCCCTTCGGCACCTGAGGGCTCCAGCTGCTCCCGTCACCTGCCTTGGCCCAGGCACTGTGCACTTTGTGGTATAAGACTGCAATCCCAGCACTCTAGGAGGCTGAGGCAGGAGGATCCCAAATTCAAGTCCAGCCTGGGCAATTAAGTGACTTAGCCAGCCAGTATTTCAACATAGAAAAAACTAAAAAGGGAGCCGGGCACACACCTATAATCCCAGCATTCGGGAGGCTGAGGCAGGTGGATCATTGAGAGTTCAAGATCAGCCTGCGCTGCAAAGTGAGCCTAAGGCCAGCCTGAACTGCACAATGAGACCCTGTCTCAAAAAAAGAAAGAAAGAAAAACTAGAAAGGGCTGCAGGTATAGCTCTGTCTGTTTTGATGTCCAGGACCACCAAAGCAATAGCAAAAATAAACCTATGCCCCCCTGTATGTTTACACATACATCTGGGCAGTCCTGTGGCCACAGAACATTTCCTCAATGACTGGCAGAATACTCATTTGGCAGTGTTAGTTTCTGTAATTGACAGGTGTGGGCCCCACTTTGTGGCTCTCCTAGGTGATGCCTGATTCTGGGTACACATGTGCCTCTCTCTCTCTCTCTCTTTTTTGCACTAAGCGAAGATAGAACTCACAACCTTGCACTTACCAGGCAGGTGCTTGTGCCACTGAGCTAAATTCCCGGCCCATGTGTGCATCTCTTCCTAGTTCTGCCTCTCAAGTTCTGCCCTAATACAGTAGGATTTTACAAGTGACTAGGGTTTCAAATTTTTTTAAAAAGTCAAACTGCATATTTAAATACATTTCAAATGCAAAAGTTTAAAATCACATTACAAAATACCAAGTAAGTTGGTTGTGGTGGCACACACCAGTCATGCCAGCACTCAAAAGGCTGAGGCAGGAGGATTGCCATGAGTTCTAGGACACCTTGGACTACACAGTGAGTTCAAGTACAGCTTGAACTGCATAGTGAGACCCCACCTCCAAAAAACCGACAAGCATGGTGGCACATGCCTGTAATCCTAGCATGTGCCTTGGGAGGCTAAAGCAAGAGGGTCATAAGTTTAAATCCTGGGCTACATAGTGAGTTCAAGGCTGGCTTGGATTACATAGTGAGACCCTGTATCAAAACAAAATGAAACAGTAAATCAAGCAAACATCAAAACTGGTCATATATCATATTCCTACTATAAATTATTAGCAAATAAAATATATAAAAATTAGTTTTGTTTTATTTTAGGGTGAAGGGATAGCTCAATGGTAGAGTGCTTGCCTGGCATGTGTGAGATTTGATTTGATTCTCAGCATGCTAAACAATAACAAAAAGTTCTTTTTAATGTAATTAATTTGGTGGAATAGACAAATACAGAATTTTAATTCTGCAACCTTGGACATGAAGTAACACTATTGCTCTTGCCTTTTGATTTAAAAGCAATTAAAGGGGCTGGGGATTTAGCTCAGTGGCATAAGGACCTGCCTTGCAAGCAGGTGGTCGTGAGTTCGATCCCCGGTACCAATTAAAACAAAACAAACAAACAAAAAAAAAAGCAATTAAAATGTTCAAAGCAGGCCGGGGGGCTGGGGATTTAGCTTAGCAGCATAAGCACCTGTCTGACAAGCACAAGGTCCATCCCCGGTACCAAAAAACTAAATAAATTAAATTAAATAAAAAATAAGAGCAGGCCACGTTTGGTGCACAGTAGTCATCCCAGTGCTCAGGAGGCTGAGGCAGGAGGATCACAGCCAGCATGTACTACATAGTGAGACCCTGAGCAGGACAGACATGGTTAAAGCATATATGGAATGTCACAGTGAAAGCCATAAATTTGTATGACTACTATGCAATAATAATTATGTAAAAATGTAAAGGACATCTAGAGTTGTGAGAGTTTTTGGGCAAAAAAAAAAAAACCAAAAAACTTTTCTGATCCTTTACTAGTTGGGGGAAATGTATGGAAATAACTCTAATTATTTGTCTTTAAATCTTTCACCTTTAAATAATCTTATTTATCTTTTTACAACTTTGAGGATTTCTTTTACAGTTCATGAGAAAGTCTAAGACTGCAATCTTTTGTTAGTAGTAATCAGTAAATTTTGCTCTAAAAAACTCTACTTTGTTTCAGTCTTCTTCAGTTTCATAATGTACAGAAGAGGTTTCCGCTCAGTTCCCTGACTCAGTTTCAATTCTGTGATGCGTGGTGGTGCACGCCTGTAGTCCCAGCCCTGAGGAGGCTGAGATAGGAGGATCACAGAGAATGTGAGCCCAGCCCGGACTGCAGAGTGAGGCCCTGTCTCAAAGAAAAAAAAAGTAAAAGCAAATTCTAGACCAGAGCTTCTAGAACATGCTCTTCCTGCTCCTTTGCATTTTCCTCTAAACTCAGAATCTATTTATCAAAACCTATGAAGAACCATGTTGAGATTTTGATGAATAAAAAATACTGGGGAAAATTGATGGTTACGATGCGTGAACATGGTCTACTCCTCCTGAGCCACGCAGAAGGTAATGAAAGCCAGCAGAGGCAAAAGAAGGCATCAAATGGTGGTGGGGTTGTGGGTTCTGCGGACACCGGTGGTGGGTCTGCCTGGCCCCGCACCTCTGGGAGCAGCCCGACTTCCCTCTTCCCACTCCAGCTGGCTGGGTCACCACACCACCTGTCCCCTGTCCACAATGGATTCACTCAGCAGAGTCACCGCCCAGGCCCACCCAGTAGGTGTCCTCTTACAGAGCTCAGAACCACAGGGTTTCTCTGTTTGGCTTGTTTTTTGAGACAGGTCTCGCTATGTAGCTCATGTTTGCCTCAAACTTGCATTGACCCTCCTGCCTCATCCTACTGAGTGCTGGGATTACAGGCCTATGACACCTCTGCTGGCTTGGAGGCTTTACAAAGAGAACTGAACCAAGCATCTTTGGCATCTGAGGTGTAAGATGTGTGATTTGGGAACTCTCTGTCGCGAAGTTCCAAACCATGTGGATTGGTGGATTGGTGACAGATGAATTCTGAAGAAAAAACAAATGGTGAATTTCAGGGAGACCTAGAAACAAGACAAGAAAATAGTCCGTCGCCTCCATCTTCAAAATCCAACTGGTGTAAGCTGGGTTCTGGCACCTGAAACAAGAGCCCAGCCAAGTACAGATGAGCAGGAATTGAAGTGGGTGCTGGGCAATAGATTTGGGGTGCGGAATCCTGAGCACCTGGCTTCATAGAGGCCCCAGAGGTTCCCAGTGGGGACGGCTTTCCACCCCTGCCTGTGTCCTAGCCTAGCTTTCTCTACCCACACTAGGGCTGGCAGACAGTGTTCCCATTCTCTGCAGACACTGTCTTTTATTTCCAGTATGGGGAGTGAACCCAGGGTCTCTTCACTGAGCTACACCTCCAGCCCTTTTAATTATTTGTAATCTGATACCAGGTTTCATTAAGTTGCTGGGTGTGTGTGTGTGTGTGTGTGTGTGTGTGAACTTGCAATCCTCCTGCCTCAGCCTCCCGCAGTGCCGAGATCACAGGCAGGTGCCAACACGCCCAGCTTCTGCAGGAATTCTTCCTTGATTTTGGACACGTATTAGAGATGGAATCACCACCCTCTTTTTTATGCAGAATTTATTTAACGTAAGCTCCTGTCTTACTATTACGTTTAGATATCACTCTGGTTAGAATTCTGTAATTGCGTTGCCATTGAGATTACCCCGCAATCACCCTAGCGCTGTCACAGGCCTAAAAGGCGCGTGCTGCGTGTGTCACAATGTCACAGGGCCCCTGGTAAGGTGCGGCACTGAATGAGCCTGTCTAAGCACTGCCTCATATGGTGGTCCAGGCACGGCACTGCTGGCCGAGTCCCAGGGATGGGACTGGAGGCTCTGAATTTTGAGACCAGAGGGAAGAGTGGTGCAGGATAAGATTTCACTTTCCTAAACTCAAATTCTGACCAGTGTAGGCTTTCCCACATTGCATACCCTGCGTGCTGACAGGTGCAACGCATGTTTCCAAGGGCACATTTCAACCTTTTCCCCATACTGGGGACTGCACCTGGGGGCTTTTCACTGAGCTGCATCCCGGCCTTTCCTTTTTATTTTATTTTATTTTACTTTATTTTATTTTTTGTCTTTTTCGTTTTTATCGGTACCAGGGATCAAACTCATGACTGCTTGCTTGCAAGGCAGGCGCTTATGCCGCTGAGCTAAATCCCCAGCTCCTCTTTTTATTTTAGACAGAGGCTCACTAAACTGCTGAGACTGGGCTCAGAATTGTGACCCTCCTGTCTCAGCCTCCTACAGTGCTAAAATGATAAGTATGTACCACTGCGCCTGGCTCGAATTTCTTTATCTCTCAGGTGGCTCAGGATCCCTCAGGTCACCTCAGGGGGGCTCCTGCGTACCCAGCACAAACTTCAGCTTCAAGGTCAACACAGCCATTGATGGTGTCGTTTGCACAGAAAATATGCAGAGGGATGCGTGGTCAGCGGTAACACACGGAGCCTTCAGAAACCTAATATAACAGGATGAATAACAGGCTGCATGAACACCAGTGAGTCTGTGGCTTCCCGCATTTTTTCCTCCTCTGAAAAGGCTTTGGGAACTCCTCTCCAGCCCCACCGTATGCAGGAGGAGACCCTGGGAAAACACACTATATGCCTAGCAGGGTGTGGCCAAAGAAGCAAAGAAAACTGGTCAAATTTCCTAAGCTTGTATTGGCCTTGGCCTCTTCAGTGCTGCCCAGGTAACTCCAAAAGGATCCTGGCCGCTGAACTTGCACAGGATGATAAAGATGTTTATTGTGCTTCACATTTTGCAGATCAAGATTCTGTTACCTTGTATTATAAGTATCCCTGTAACTCTCTTGACTTAGGTAATAGATAGATGATAGATGATTAGATATAGATAGATAGATAGATAGATAGATCATTCACAGGACTTACAGTGCCCTCTGGTTAATAATGTCTGGGTTGGACCCTTTGAAAGAAAAAAATCCAGACCTCAAGAAATGAAGATCAGTCCAGGTGTGGTGGTGCACGCCTGTAATCCCAGCACTCAGGAGGCTGAGGCAGGAGGACTGCTGTGAGTTAGAGGCCAGGTTGGACTACATAGTGAGACCCTGTCTCAAACAAAACAAGGAACTGAGACCCAGGATATAGCTCAGCAGCATAAGTGCCTGCCTGGCAAGTGCAAGGTCCTGAGTTCAATTCCTGGAACAAAAAAAAAAAAAAAAAATTGGCAGCTGGGCATGTGACCCACTCCTATAATTCCAGCACCAGGAGGATTGTTGCAAGTTTGAGACCAGCCTGGGCTACAAAGTGAGCCCAATGCTAGCCTGAACTGCAGAGCGAGACCCTGTCTCAAAAAGACAAAAAAACAAACCAAGGATCCAGAATCGTGCACTGAGGGTTAAAGCAGCTTAGGAGCATGCGCTCGGTGAGGGCACGGCCCACGAGGACACATTTTAATCATTAGTGCTGATGCAGGCCAGATTGCTTTCCAAGAAACCCTGCCCTCATTCTTTCCAGCCGCTCTCCTCTGAGGACACGGAGGAATCAAGCCAGCCTGGGAGAAGGCTGTGTGTGCGCGCCTGGTGGCCAGAGATTCCTCGGGTTGTGTCCAAAGCAGGGTGTGACGACAGAAAGAGCAGGTCCCAGGGCCTTTAAGAATCCGGCCACTGTCCCTGTGCCGAGAGAACCCACGCTTCCAGGTCTGGAGGCCACGGTGAAGAATCTGCCCCCAGCGTCCCAGAATGACCCTATTTCTTCCGTGCTTCTGAAATGTAGCCAAAGCTCATGTCTCAGCCAGAGCCACTTCTCAAGGGAGCTGATTTGGTGTGTGATGGCTAAGTGCAAAGCCCAGCCAGATCTCGGGATCACGGTGAGGTGCCCGTCACCGGAAGAGATGTTTCAGAGTCTACAGATCCAAAATCTCTTTTCAATCTCATCAAATCAGGCCCGGGGCCCACCCCATGTGTTCTGATAAAGGGATGTGGAGATTCAAACGCAAGTCCCAAGTTAAAAGCTGCTGCAAAAGCATGTGGTACCAATAAGGCCAGGCCATTGCATGGCCTGTCATCCCAGCACTCTGGGCGGCCGAGGCAGGAAGATCACAAGTTTAAATCTAGCTTGGATTCAGTGAATTAGTGAGACTCTGTCTCAACATAAAAATTTTAAAAAGTGCTGAGACTATAACAGGACAAAGGCTGCCACTGAAAGTCAGCTCACCTGGATCATCAAACGCCATAAGCGCCGCACTAGACCCTATGCTGAGCCGTGCTCCTGGCTTGAATGCAGCCACATATCCCATCGGGTTAAAATGGGGTTTTCCCACCAGCAGGTCCAGGCTGAGGTTGCTGTTCACATTTCTAACAAGTTATCAGAAGATGCTGCTGTACCCTTTCCAGATCTGGACTTCATAACCCACGGGGCTAGGACAGTGGTTCTCATCCGGTGACTCTGCCGCCTCTCCCCGGGGAAGTTCAGCCACAGCTGTTTGGAGATATCGGTCATCAGCTGGGAGGGGGGCGGCACTGACCATCCCTCAGGGAGAGGCCGGGGTGCTGCCGAGCTGCCACCTGGCCCCAAATGTCTGTGGTTTTGAGGTTGAAAAGTCTTGGACTAGACCAAATGTAGGCCTCACAAGATTTCTGAAAATTAATCACTCTAGTCTTAATTCATTGCTCTATCAGGGTATATAAGAGGTTTCACTACTGGATTTTTAAAACTTTTATTTTATTTTTTTGGTACCGTGGACTGAACTCAGTCAGGGGCACTGAGCTACATTCCCAGCACCTTTTTGTCTTCTTTGAGACAGGGTCTATTTAAATGGTTAAACTGCCTTGGCTAGGCTTGCACTTGGAGTCTTCCTGCCTCAGCCTTCCAGAAAGTTGGGATGACAGAGGCGCCTACCATGCCTGCCTTCAAAATAAAACTGAAAGAGCCGAGGTGGTAGCTCAGCTCTGGAGTGGGTAGCATCTAGCTCAGTCCCTACTCTTCTGACAGCCACTCCTGCTCCCTTAAAGGAATCCTGACCCTGTCAGTTTCCAGACAAGGCTATGTCAGTCGTCAGTCGGACTGAGAGTCCAGCACTCTTCCCTGCCCTCCATCCCTCAGCTCCTGCCTACGACGCTGTCAGCAGTCTGGGCTCTGGAGTCCCTCACGGGTCACTCTGTATCACTATAATGAAACAGGTAACTATAAGGAAAAGATTGCTTGTGACTCGTGTTCCTGAGGCCCAAAGTCGAGGGGGCATCTGGTGACCTCCTTAGTACTGAAAGGGCCCGAGGCAGCACAGGGCCTCACGCAGGAAAGGACAGGGCCAGGGACAGACAGTGTGCAGGTGAGGTGTGGCCTCTGGGTTCCTCCTTCTCTGTCTCTCTTCTCTGTCTCTCTCTCTTGTGTATGAATATTTTGTTTATTAAGACAAGGTCTTGCTATGTAGTTCAGCCTGGTCTTGAACTCACTCTGTAGCCCAGACTGGCCTCAGAGTGATCCTCCTGCCTCAGCCTCCTGAGTGTTGGGATTACAGGTGAGTACCACCATACATGCACTTCAAAACAAACTTTTTTTTTTTATTGGTACTGAGGCTCCAACTCACGACCGCTTGCTTGCAAGGCAGGTGCTTATGCCGCTGAGCTAAATCCCCAGCCCCCAAAACAAAATTTTGTAAGAACTGCAGCTGTAGCTCAGTGCCAGTGTTTGCATGGTGTCTGGCTCAATCTTCGAGACTAAGAAAAAAACAAGGGAAATTATCATTTAAAGCATTTTGTACTTGGCTCAGGAAAAGCACTCAAACCACGGCAATTATTCCCTATTTATAACGTGAAACTAGAATGGGGCCACGAAAGGGAGATGCAGTGATAAACAGGACTCCTCTTCTCATGGAGCTTACATTCTAGTGCAAGAAATAGAAAACCATGCACCTAGCTGCAGAGTGAGTTATTTGGTGCTTTCTGGTAAGTGCCCCAGGGAAGAAGGCCAGGTATGCTGAGGGCATTTATGCTCTTGGGGGCCCCTGGCCCAGGGCCCGGGGGAGCCAGTGAGAATCATCCAGCTCCAGGGTCAGCTCTTCACAGTGAGACTCAAGGAGGTGCTGGCCGCCCCTTCCCTCACCCTGTCCTGCTCCACAGCGGGGAATCTCCAGCTGCTCGTGCCTCACCAACCTCAGTCCGAGCTTAAACAGAAAAATTCATCCAAAGACTGGGAGAAGCCAGAGCCCCAGCCCAGGGACAGCCGGTGAGGAACCCCACTGGGCGCTGCCTGAGGCACCCCGCAGATGTGCAGAGCACCGCTGAGGGTGGAGGTGGGCTGGAGACCAAGACCTCGCCAAGCTGTAAATCAGCCTCAGGAGTCTTCCTTCTCCCTCCTTCGGCTTCCTTCCAAAATTTCTTCCTTTTAAAATTTTCACTACCGTGTGTCTGCGGCACGCAGTGACCACATCTTCCTGGGAGGTTGCCGCACATACTTAACACATTCGGGTTCTTTTCACTTCCTCTTCCCTCCCCTCCACCTCTCGGTTAAACTTTTTTCAATGATAAAAAAAAAGTGCTTATTAAGAAGCACTTTACAACACACAGCAAAAGCATTAAAATACCATTCAGAGGCAGCCACTAATAAAATTTTGGTAGTTCTTTCTGCCCTGATTTTTTTTTTTTGCCTTATTCATATTCAGTTTTGATTAAAATCCTCTAAAGGAGGGCAGTCTTGAGACCTTTACCCAAGATGTCAGCGTCCCTCCTGCCATTGTGTGACCTCCCGAACTGCCTCTGGCTTTGGGGTTGTCCCCACGGCTGGGGCATAGGGGATCCCTGAGATGAGGTGGTTTGGATTCCAGCCAGGCATTAAACTCTAAGTCCACCGTGCTCGGTACCCATTAGTTCTTCCTGCAGGGGCTGTGGGTGACCCCCAGGACAGACAGCTGGGGAAGGGAAGCTCTACTTTGGCATGTCGCTGCCAGGATGCCAGGGTACAGATAGTTTAAGGAACTTGGTTCAGCACCACTGAAAGGTATTCTTTCAGTGTTTTGTGTTATAACCTATATATAAAAAACCCCTCATAAGTCTCTTCTGAGGCAAGAAAAAGATCAAAGGTAACTCTAAGAACAGAACAGGATGTCTTCCTAATCTAAATTTGTTTGTTTGCAGGGAAACTTGCTTGTTTGCAGGACATGCCTTCCCCCAGAGGATGTTTGCCTAATCTAAACTTGCTTGTTAGCCCACCCTTACCTGAACCATGCTCTTCCTAAGAAATGTAATCGCTGTGTTCCTGTTCTCCCTCCTTGCATTGTGAGACCAGCAGCTGTTTGCGGTTTTACAAGATAGAAACCCTGCCCTTCAGCTGTTAGGTGCGCAGTCTTCCATATTGGCTACCTGAGGCTGTGTCACCAAGCCTGGCCTAAAATAAAGCCTTTGCTTGAAATTTCCTAATTTCTTGCTTCCTTGGATTTTATTCTGGGGTCCGAGCTATCACATTTTGGGGCAACATCTTAGATCCCTTCATCAGTCCCTGGACTTGTTCAAGCCCTACTCGGGTTCAAGCCCACTGGTGATCCCTGCAGCTGGCTTCCTAGCATAATGCCCCCAAAGTCTCTTGTATGTGGAAAGTGACTGAATCATGGGGACTGTTAGAGTATTCTGGCACAACAGAGAAGCAAAAGTACAAAATGAACAGTTTTTTTGAGTTGAGGACATGGAAAGGAGCACACAACCCATGGAGGCTGGGTTGTCTCCTTCAAGCAGAAGCAGAGAGGCAGAGGGTCATATGATCTCTGATTAAAGTGACAGATGGGGCGGATATTGGTGATGTGTGAGGAACAGACTGGAATTTTCTGTGCATGCAAACTTGAAGGGGAGTTGCAGTTAGGGCTGAAGAAGAAGCAGGAAGTGGTCAGTGTTCCTGCTTTGGCCCTCTGCCACGTTAGACCACCGCCATAACTGTACAGTAATTTATTCTAGGGCAAAACTCTTTTTTTTTTTTTTTTTTTTTTTTTGTCTTTTTCCTTTTTATCGTTACCAGGGATTGAACTCACGACTGCCTACTTGCAAGGCAGGCGCTTATGCCGCTGAACTAAATCCCCAGCCCCCCCAAACTCTTTCAGGGACACTATAGTTACCGATGGATCCACCACAGATGAGTTCAAAGCTGACTGTTGGGAAGCAGGACTGGTTGCACCAGGTCACTGGGGTGTGGCGTAGAGGGGTGAATTCTTATCTCCAGCTCCTTCCTTCTCTCCTAGCTGCTAAGGTTTGAGCATCTTTCCTCTGCCCAGGCCCCTCCACTATGCCATTTCTGCCTCGGAACCAGTAGAGATCATGGACTAAACCCTCTAAACCATGAGGCAAAATAAACCTCTCCTCCTCTAAATTGTAGGTTTTCAGTATTTTGTCCTAGTAACAAGGAATTGACTGATATAGCAAGAATGGTTAAGGCATTTAGTGATTGCCAGTCAGGCCACAGACAGGAAGTGAGGGAACTGAGAGGGCCTGCGATCACGCTAACTTGCTTTGGACACTTAACAAATGGGAGGCAAGCAGAGGGTTGTGCAGAGCTTATTACTTTTGGAACTGCAAAAACTGCTGCAAGGAGAAGCCATCTGGAAGAGAAAGCAGGCTTCTGTACAACCCACCCACTGGTGAAGGTGACCACAGAGGGTCCAGCTGTGGGGCTCACGGTGTGGTGAGGAGCAGTTCCAGGCACAGGTGGCATCAGAGCTGCTGACAGAGGGACAGGGTGTGCTGATTTGTGCCTCTGCCGTCAGGGCCATGGGTTTGCTGTCCTGCCATGGACAGGCTGGGTCCCTCATTTGGTCAGTTCTGCAACGTGGTCTGGGCACCCTGCCTGGGAGCTCAGCTTCTGGCTGGCTCTGAGAAGATCCCAGTGCCTTTCTGCGCAGCCCAGCTGGAAAATGTTCTGATGTCTGTAAGTAAGACTCTTGACTGACTCTATTGTAAAACTAAAGGAAGAATCTGCTAAAATAACAAACAAACAAAAACTGTGAAGGCCAGGATCAATTTCTAGTACTGCAAAAAAAAAAAAAAAAAAAAAGGAAAAAAAAATGTAGTTCCAGTGGGCCAAGATCAACAGCCTTGGGACATTGCTAGAAATGCATAATCAGAAAACTACGCCACTCTTGCTAAATCCAAATTTGTTCCCTTTTTTTTTTTTTCCTTTGCAGGAATTGGAACAAGTTTGCATTTTAACAGGCTCTCCCCGGGGTGTGTAAACACGGATTGAGATGCCAACTCTGGCTGTGCTTTAAAACCACCTTGGGGACCATTTAAAAAATATGGATGTTCATTTCCATCCCCCAAGACAACTGACTGAGGCAAGAACCAGGCCACCACCACAGGGCAAAAGGAGCTGATTATCTACACAGTTCGAAGATTCCCCACGTGTCTCATTCACTACAAAAAGGGAACAATGATCGTTGGAACAGACAAATCTGGCAGGCACCGCACTGACAAAAACAAAAAAAAAAAACAAAAACAAAAAAACTGGAAGGTCAACACTGGGCATAGAGGCGCATGCCTGTAATCCCGACAGTCTGGAGGCTGAGGCAGGACTGCAAATTTGAGTCCGAACTGGGCAACTCCGGACTGGCCAACTTGGTGTGAACCTGTCTCAAAATTTTAAAAAGGGTCAATTTTAAAAAGCATAGTTCAGGCATAAAGCGCCCCGCGGTTCAGTCACCAGCAGTACCTTCCCCCAAATTAACATCACAAATAATGGGACAAAATGATGTTGTAAAATACCTGGTGTGTCATCTGTATACAACTTCTGCCCCCAAAATGGTGCATCTGAATCTAATAATGAGAGGAAAAACTCAGACAAGTCCACACTGAGAGACAACTGTAAAACAGCTGCCCTTCAAAAACACTTTTTGTGGCTGAGGGTGTAGCTCAGGCAGAGCACTTGCCAAGCATGTGCAAAGCCCGGACTCCACCCCCACCACACACACAAATCAGGGTTGTTTGTTTGTTTTTGTTTTGTTTTGCTTTGCTTTTTGAGAGTAGAAAAAGACCAGGGGTGCAGGACTCTATTCCGCTACTCCGGGAGGCTGAAGAAGGATCGCAAGTTTGAACCCACTCTGGGTAACTTAGCGATTTGGCAAGAGTTTGTCAAATAAAGAAATAAATCAAAAATAAAAACAGCGGAGACTTTATTTGACTCAGGGCAAAAAACCGGTTCGATCCCGTGTACCAGAGACACAAAAACCATTGGGGGCGCTGTTTAGAGTAAAGGCGATCAAACCCTCTCCCTCCACAATGCACCTCTCCAGGAGAGACAGGGCACAATTGTTGCACAGGACCGACTTCCGGTTCCCAGGCTTCTGTACAAGTCAGCCCTAGACACGGGGTTGAATTAAAACAAACAAACAAAATAAGCCAAGGCAACCGAATAGACATGCCTGCCGTATGATCACGTGACTTTGTGTGTGTGTGTGTGTGTGTGTGTGTGTGTGTGTGTGTGTGTCTTTTTCTTTTTTTTTATCGGTACCGGGAGTCGAACTCACAACTGCCTGTTTGCAAGGCAGTTGCTTATGCAGCTGAGCTAAATCCCCAGCCCCAATCACATGATTTTTAATGTCCTATGGACTGAGAAAAAAAGGCAAGGAAGAAATTTTGACAGTTTTGTGGAACTCTGAGTATTACTGAACAGAATAATATTAACGCTAAACGCTTTGGGTGTCAAAACCTAAGGCGGCTGATGTAGGACAGCATACCGGCTCATGCTGACGCGCACAAGGCAGGGTGTCACTGTTTTCAATTGTTTAGGAAAAAGTCACATATAAAAGAGATAAAACGAACGTGACAATATGTCAAATGCTAACCTTTGATAAAAATGGATTTCTTTTGTTAAAGAGACAGACGGGTAATACTATAGGCTCTGCAGCCATATAAACAGTGCTCAATTTTGCTGTGAAAGTAGCCACTAAGAACACATAAACAGGGTCCAGTACCAGGGATTTAAGTGTGAGGTCATGAGTTCGATCCCTGATTACCCCCCCCCCAAATTGTAAGCAAACAAGGCTGTATTTCAATAATCTTTATTTTTGGACAACGAAATTTGATTTTTATCATTTCAAAAGTCATAAAATATGTTCATCTGTTAAAGAATGCCTATTCGTTGTAGCTGGGTTTGCAAGGGAATAGGTTTAATATAGGACACATAATTCATAGGAGTATTTTATAATATTTACCCAAAAGTCAAACACAGAAGACTGCAGGAGATCAGTGCACACACTAAGACCCGGAGAAGCCAGCTGAGGGCCTGGATCCCACAACACTGTCCTGTATGAGTCCAGCTGGAGGCCTAGAGCCCACGACATTGTCTCGTCCAAGTCTGCATCAAGGGTCCGCACTGGGAAGGTCTAGAGATCAGCGATGGAAGCTAGAAAATCTGTGCCAGCAGGCTGAGGGATCTGCACTGGAGCCAGGAAGCCACACTCAAGGTAAGGACCAGAGCTCCCCTGAAGAGAACTGCAGACATGTTCAGTGATAGCAAGGACCTGAGCTCCCCCAAGGATAAGAACAACAGAGTTCTTACCAGAAAAACCAGTGTGACAATCTTCTCCAGAGAATCAACCCAGCACACCATCTTCCCCGCCACTTCTCTTTTTATGCTACTGGCAACAGTCCTCAGGTGGACCTTCTGTACCCAGAACCACACTGGTTCAGTTCAGGTGGGTGGTGACCATTAGTTAATCCACCACACTATTATTAAGAAATCAACCAATAACAAATGGTGGTGAGGCTGTGGGGAAAAAGGAGCCCTTCTCCACTGTTGGTGGGAGTGTGGAACCACTGTGGAAATCATTGTAGGGATTCCTCAAAAAACTAGGACTAGCTACTCCCAAAAGCATCACACCACAGTAATATATGCACACCCGTGTTTATAGCAGCACATTTGTGATAGCTAAATCTTGGCAATGGCCCAAATGCTCATCAACTGATGAATGGATTAAAAAGATGTGGTTTTTTTTAATACAATGGAGCACTGCTCAGCCATAAGGGATAAGCTTGAGACATTTATAGCTAAATGGATGCACCTTGAGACCATATGCCTAAGTGGAATATATCACACACGTGTGTAAATACTGCATTTTTTTTCTCTCTGGTATGAGAAAGTGAAAGTGTAACTAAGAACCAAAATGTGTAACAGAAATTGTGAAATAGAAATTGTTCAAAAGGAAAAGGGAACTGGAGAGAGGGAGGGAAAAGGAAGGAAGAAAAAAGAAAAAAATGAGGAAGAAGGATAAAATGGAAACCAGCTTTATAAATAAGGAGGCGAACAGGGGCTGAAGGCCGGGAGGGGAACGGGAAAAGAACAGAAATCAGATCTAGCATGTGCTGGTACAAATTCCCTATATTTGGTCATTATGTATATCTAAATTGTACTGAAACTTAATTAAAAGTTTTTCATCTGCTAATTAGTTTTATCAAATTGTTTCACATTAAAATGAGACCACCAATTTGGAAAATTTCTTTGAGTGGGTAAACCCCGAAATGTTGACAGTGAAGACCCCTTCTGGAGAGAAGGGGAACTTTATGCTTCACTTCATTTACTTCTGGCTTGTGTGTGTGTGGAACTGGGGATTGAGTCCAGGGCCTTTATCCTACATTCCAAATTCTTTTAAAGTTTGTTTTATTGATTTTTTTAAAACACAGTCTTGTTAATTTGCTAAGTTGCCCAAGATGGGCTTAAACCTGAGATCTTCCTGCCTCAGCCTCCCTATATGCTTAATGCTCAAAGGAGTGCTTTGGCTTTGGGTTTGTTGTTGTTCTTTTTTTTATGAAGCTCCTTCTTAGATTCACAAGCTTTTGCCGCAGTAAGGACACCAACACCTCAGTGGCTCACACACAGCGTGAGTGTGGGGCAGCGGGCGTGATGCTCCAGGTGGCCTCTCACCATGGGTCCCAGGCAGAAGCAGCAGGCCTGCCCAGCACACATGGCTCTCACAGCAGAGGGCAGAACAGGTAGAAAGGAAGTATGTGAGGCTTCCACCGACAAGGTATGAACTGTGTATTCCAAAAGCCTAAAGGAGTCCCAGGGCCATGCGGCTCACAAAAGGCATGGCAGGGATGGGCTGTAGGAGGTGTGATAAAAAAAAAAAATACAATGACCAGTGACGTCTTGAATGGATTCTAAACACTTTCCCCGCATGGTCAGTTTGACTTTGGGGAAGAGCCAGAAGTCACAGGGAGCCAGATTCGGTGAGCAGAGAGGAGGAGGATGCACTTCTTTCAGTGTTTATGAGCCTGCCTGTCTGTTAAGATGTTAGCAGCATTCATTGAATTTTTTTTTTATCCCATCTGATAAAGAGACCCAGCTAACTTACTTATTTTGGCTTTTGGTTTTTAGAAATTCAATCTGTGGCTGGCTGGCTTCAAGACAAAAAGGGCATGGGAGGAGGGGGCGAGGAAAGTTGCTAGGTCGTGGCGCTCAGGAAGGAGAGAGGAAGGGAGGGGCAGGGAGAGAGGTACCCCAGTGACAGGCCCCGCCCCAAACAGCGGGGCAGCTAGGAGTGCGCTGTGGACTCTAATCCCCTGTCAGTGCAGTGCCCTTGTGAGCCAATGTTCCTAACACACAAGGCTTTGGGGGACGCCCTGGATCGAAACCCTAGCCCTGAGGTTGCCTGAACTCTGAATTGACCCACGTTTCACTCTGCCAATGCCCAGCGCGATCTATAAGCACCTAAGGCTCGCCTATCCTGAGGCTCACCCAATACCCATACCATTCAGAGCTCAGACCTTGGTTCACACCTGACTCTCGTGGGTGTGGCTCTGGTCACTATGGATGGAGGAGTGGGAATATCAAGATGGTCTCTGCAACCTTTCCTCCTGGTATGCTCCCAACGGGAAGCAAAGAGAAAGAGGAAGAGGCCAACATCCTACTGTCCCCTTCAGGGCCTGCCGCGTGTGACCTATTGTCCCAGGCAGCTGAGTTAAAAATACTCCAGGCAGTCAGACAGGGCTTGGCACTCAAGGAGCCAGTGTAGAAGCTCAGATACCTCGCAACCTTGGAGGAGCAGACTCCTCTGCTGTGGGCCCGACCTCAAGACAAAAGGCAAGGCAGATGCAGCCGCACCTAAATGTAAGCATCAGGGATATTCTAAATGGGTCTGGATCATCCCGAGGGAGCCAGGAGTCACCATCCCAACCCAACATAGGAAGAGTCATTGCTCTTTAAACTTACCTGCTTGTTACTGGCTCACTTCCCCATTTGCCCCTGATTTGGTCAATTTTACCTGAAAAATTAATTTTATTGGTTGAGCATAGCTCTGTCCCACCTTATTACAGGCAGCTGAGTTAGTTGAAGTATTATAGGCAGTCAGACAGGGCTGGGCCCTCAAAGGAGCCAGAGCAGAAGTTCAGATATCTTGCAGCCTTGGAAGAGACAGTCACCTCCTGCTGTTGGCCAGATCTCAAGACAAAAGGCAAAGCAAACACAAGCACATCCTAAGGATCCACAGTCCAAATACTTCTCTATCACCCTGAGGAAGCCAGGAGTCAGCATCCTACCCCCTCAACAGGAAGAGTCACTGCTGTTAAGAATGCTTACTTACTTCCTAGCTTCCCCATTTGCTCCTAATTTAATCAGTTTTACCTAAGCAGTTAATCTTACTGGCTGACCACAGTTCTGTCATGCCTTATGCCCACCTTGCAAATTCCCATTTTCCCCCACCTTTGACCAAATAACCTCATGATTTTACTCTATAAAAGTCCTTGGAAAAGACAGAGTCCTTGGCAACCCACTCAGGACCCCTCCTGTCTCTCTCAGACAGAAGCTTTCTTTCTCTCAATAAATATATTCTGGGGCTGGGGATTTAGCTCAGCGGCATAAGCGTCTGCCTTGCAAGCAGGCAGTCGTGAGTTCGATCCCCGGTACCGATAAAAAGGGAAAAGACAAAATAAATAAATAAATATATATATTCTGCTCTCAACCTTTGTTGTTCCTAAAATTCATTCTTCGATTTTAGAGAACATGAACTCGTACTGGACATAGCAGGTTGGGAGTTTTATTCCCCTATATCAATCTCATGCCTGTCTGTCTTTTGAGTTCCCATTTTCCCCCGCCTTAGACCCCTTTCACCTGTGGTTTTGCTCTATAAAAGTCCCTAGAAAAGACAGTGGGTCTTTGGTAACCCACTCAGGACCACTTCTGTCTCGCTCTCAAACAGAAGTTTTCTTTCTCTCAGTAAATATATTCTACTCTTAAGTAGAATATATTTAAGAGTAGAATATATTTTCTCCATTATTCCTAAAATTCATTCTTCGATTTTAGAGAACATGAACTCATACCCGACATCTAGCAGGTTGGGAGTTTCATGCCCCTGTATCACTACAACCTCCCACTAGGTCCTATCTCTCAAAGGTCCCACACTCCATAGCATCACGCTGAGGACCCCACATTTAACCCATGTCTTTTGGGGGATGATCTAGATCCAAAGATAGCATCCAGCGAGACTAATGCAATCACAGGAGACCCTTAGTGAGTGACAGAAGAGAAACTAACAAGGATTCTCTCCTTGACCAAACTCTAGCCAGGCTCCTGTCTTCTCCACTAGGCCTCAACTTTGGTCAGTAGATCTGCACAAACAGTGACATAATTTCTGTCACCCCAAGGCCATGTCCCTAGATGACTCAGCTCCTCTGCTAAGAGCCTGCCTGAGGAAACTGAAGGCTGCCATGAGTTTGACTAAGTGGGACACCACATAGCTCTGTCTCCCAGCCTGGAAGGACTGAATCCTGACTGGTAACAGCTGACAGGTGCAGTTGGCCTAATTACATTTTGTCATTTTTCATTTCTTGACTACAGAGTGCCTGTTTGTCCCCTTTCCTTCTAGCACTCACTTTTTTCTTTTTTGGTGGTAGGAAACAAACCCAGGGCCTTTGCACTGCGCTATCCTGGAGCCTCTTTCCTTTAATGGCTCAGGCCGAGTGTAAACTCCGCATCCTCTGCCTCAGCCTCCCAGAGTACTGGGATGCCGGGATGTGCCACCACGCCCAGCTCCCCAGCCACTGCTTTACAGATCAAAGTTGAGTTCAGTCATAGTAAGCTCCTTCCATGATGGAAATAGTTGTTACCACTGAGTGTCCTTCCCTCTGCGACCTCTTTACATCCTTAGCCTGTGACAGAAATAATCAGGAAGTTGCTGAGCCTTGAAAATGGGCGGCCACTTGGTAAGGAAGGTGGGAGGGCCTCTGGAAATGGACAGCCAGCGAGACAAGGAGATGTCCCTGCTAGGGACTGAGCTTCCTCGAGTGGATTCTCCCAGAGCCTCCAATAAGATCAGTCGCCACCCTGACTTACGTCTGGGATGTCATGACCAGAGAGCCCAGCCAAGCCTGCCCAGATTTCTGAGTGTTTTAACCAAAGTTCATGGTGACTGACTAATCAGCAGTAAGAAATAATCTCAATTCTGAGAAGTTGTCCTGAAGATACCCTGCCGAATGCAAAACACATATGCAGAGCTTACTCACTGTAATACTTTTTAAACTTCTAAAAATTGAAAACTACCTAAATGCCCAAGCGTGGGCTGGGAATACAGCTCAGCGGCACAGCACCTGCCTGGCAAGTATGAGGTTCCGACATGCACCCCTCCAAAGGGATGTCCAAGCAGAGGAAATTGGTGGACTAAATTATGGTGTATGTGTTGGGGCTATAAAAGCATGAAGGAAGTTTCTACGAGAATGAGTTCCAGAAGATACTAAGGAAAGAACTTAAATTGTAGAAAAACATATAGGAGGTATATTAAAAAATGTACTGAGTGCTTACATTTTAAAAATAAAATTTAAATTATTACAGTAAGAGAGATGCACACCCTCACCTCAGACCCACTTATGCCATTGTTCTTGCCACTTTCTGAAGCAGCTCCTCTTTCATGAGTGTCTTTTTACAGCTGCCTGAAAGTCACCAGTTGATTCAAAACAATTTCTGTCAAATAATGTTACTGTGTATCCTCACCCATCTTATTCATCAGATCTGGCACTCTGCAGCTTCTGATCTTTCCCACAGCCAAAATGACCAGGAAAGGAACACATTTTGCATCAAGTGGGGACATGGAGGCGGCCATGTGGGCACAAATGAAGACCCTCACGCAAGGGACTTGCAGAACTGCGGCCGAAAGTGGCAAGAATGATGGGAAAAGTGTGAGAGGAAGATCTAGAGGGGCTAATATGTCTTCTCCTGTAATACATTTTTAAGAATTTAAACATTTGCTGCTGGTTTTGATCACCTACGTGTAGCCTGAGGAATAAGGGAAAATAAAACAGACATATAACCACTTATCTTTACTAAAGAATGAGAGATTCTGCTAGCCTGGGGCTTAAATATCTGTAGCATGACAGGTGCCCACTTGGTACCAGACCGAGAAAAGCAGCTTATCTCCCCAAGTGTAACGTCAATGTTCTTCTCATTCCAGAGATAAACCTCCCGCTTCCATTTTGCACATGCATGGAGCCCTCTCCGATCCCAAGCCTCCACCCCAGCTCCCAGTGAAGCTTTGTTTCCTGTTGTGCACAGGCAGATGCTCCTTCAAATCAGTGGTTAATCTGTCATTTTGCTCACCTCCCAAACTCCTCCCCAGCCTGAACTGATGAAAGCAGCTACACCTCTTGTTTTCACTGAGCCCCTGCATTTCTTCACAGCCTCCCCGTCCCCCTCATGAAAAACCTTTTCATACTCTGTCTCCTTCTTATCTCTCCTGTGCTTCCTTTTTCCCCGTGTTCAGACAGAGCCAAAAATACTCCATCAAATAAAACTCACAAATCAATCAGAAAGAGTGTAGTTTAATCACAGGGATGGGTGAACCAGTCAAGGTGACATTTCTTTGAACATGGTGTCTTTTTTTATATAGTTCTGACTTTTGAAAACATGGCAACATCCTCTATTTTTAAAAAAATCAACCAGCAAGAATGGAAAGAAAGTACACTAAATCTAAACACAAACTGAAAGAATACAATTCTTTTTCACATTAGTTCTGTAACCACACTGAAAGGGAATAAAAAAAGAACAAATTCCAGGAATTGAACACAGTATTTGAGCACATAGCATTAATTGGGGGGAGGCCATTTAGAGGGGAGGGGACAGAACTACAAACCAATTCTGAACCCTTTTAGTAGGTCTGCTGCTTTAACGGTGTGGGCTAAAGGACTCGGCAGAAGTATTTTAGCTGGGCATGGTAGCATATTCCTATAATTCCAGCACTCGGGTAGGCTGAGGCAGGGGCAACTCAGTAAGACCTTGTCTCAAAATATAAAGGTCCTGGGTTTAATCTCAGTACGGCAAAGCAAGCAAAAGACTGGTTTAGATGTAACATGGGATTAAGCTGTGTTGACACAGCCAAGACTCTCACCAAAGAAGGAGGAGATAGCACAAATATTGAAGGGAGTAACCATGTGGAAAGTGCCAGCGTAAAACAGTGATTTACGAAATACACACAGGCTTGCCCGTGTCACTTGTCCATACACATGAATTTGAAATGGGTGTGCGCATGTGTACACATCACTAGCTTGGACAGCTGAAAAAGCCAAGAAACGCAGACCTTCCAGTTGCAGTGGGGGCGCCTGACAGCCTGAACTTGATCTCTGACCCCAGGTGCCACCGACAGAGCTTGACTTGTGGCAGCCAGGTGGCTCCAGGTGGCTCTGGCAGAGCAGGGACGTTTGAAAGTGTTCCTTGTGGTGCCACAACATAAGGAAGAGATAAAAGAGAAAGAAAGAAAAGCCAGAAGGGTTTTTCCCAAGGGCACGAGTGACAGCTTGAAGAGTTGCCACTGGCAAATCTGGTACAAAACCATTAAACAGTAAATCATACACTGCTGAAAAAACAGGAATTCACAAGTTCCTAGGCCGAGGCCATAAACAGACAGGAGAGCGCTCTTGTTGACAGGAGCTGGAGGCCTCGGCTGGGACCCGTGGAGCGGCTGGGACCCGTGGAGCGGCTGGGACCCGTGGAGCGGCTGACAGTACCTAAATCGCTATTTGGCAACCATCATGGTAAAGTCAGGATTAGGCCAGAGTCACCCGTGGATGCCAAATGTGGGGTGGTTTTGAGAGAGGGCACAGTATATACATGGTCTCTCCTTTGCTGCTGGTTAGTGGCAAGCTAAAGACCAATACTTAGGGCCGCACTCCCTCCCCTGGCCCCAGGACTCCTCTCCTGGCTCCGGGCCAGACTGCGACCCCTCCTGGGCCGGGCCAATATGTGGTGAATTCAGGCCCAGGGTTCCACTCCAGCCATCCTGGCTGCTGTGCCCTGGCCTGGCCTTGACTCCCGGTCGCCTTGCAACTCAGAACTGGCTGCTTGCCCAGCACAGGCCGGAACCTGCCCCACCCATGACCTGGTCCTCACAGCCAAGGCCCCTTGGGGAGAAGGAAGGGTTTAACTCTGAACCCACCAGATTACCAGTTGCCTCCATCACGCCCAATGTTCTGGTGTCCTCTAAACTGTCTCCCAAAGTTGCCTGAGTGTGGAAGGAGACTGGATTGTGGACCAACCACCATGTCGTCAGTGGGTTCATCCCTGGGTGAGTTCAGAGCTGAGTGGGTGGGGCCTGGCTGGAGGCTGTCACCGGGTGTGACCTGGAAGGGTGATTCTTGTCCTGGCTCCTCCCTTCTCTCAAGTCCCATTATTTCCCTCTGCCATCCCATTTCTAAAACCTGAGCCAATATAACCTCTCCTCCTGGACACCATGGGTGTTGGGTGTCCCCCCCCAGCAATGAGAAAGTGACTGACAGCTGCCAAAGAACAGCTTGGGGCCTCTGGTTTCCAGAAGCCACCGCAGTCCAGCTGTACCTGTCTGGACACTGCAGACACACAGTGACCCAGGAGACTTTAGCTAGGGACCAGTCCAAGTGGCTGGCACTGCACTGGGAAGCTGGGTCCTGACTGCAGAACACAGCTGGGTGGCATTGGCTGTAAGTCTGCCTGCCTCATTGTCTCTCATGAGGGGGTGCTTGGGAACCCAAGGAAGGAGCTTGGGGAACAAGCTTGCTCAGTAGACCTCGGAGGGGCCATAGCTCCAGCCTGGTCCCTGGTGCTGGGCTCAAATTCTCTGTTGCTTGTTGCTGGTGGTGACTGGGCCACTGCTTCGGCTGTGTGCATGTTGATGACACAGAGATGACACAGCCTGGAAACGGCTGATCACTGCTCAAACAGTAGCTGTCAGAGCAGGCCTGGGTGGCATACACCTCTAATCCAGCACTCACAAAGGCTGAGACAGGAGGATCACAACTTCGAGCCCAGCCTGAGCAAATCAGTAACCTTAGCAAGAACCTGTCTCAAAATTAAAAAACATTGAAAAAGAAAGACTGGGGATGTAGTTCAGTGTGCAGGCTCTGGGTTCAATTCCCAGTCCTGAAAAAATAAAGTAGCTGTCATTTGAGTGAGGTGTGCACATCTGTACTCTCAGCACTTAGGAGGCTGAGGCTGGGGGAGCACTGGAGCCCAGGAGGCCTGGCCAATGTAAGGAGACTCTCTCTCTCTCTTTCTCTCTCTCTCTGTCTCTCTCTCTGCTTTTCCCTCTCTCACTCTAAAAAAAAAAAAAATGTAGCCATCAGTTGAATCAATGACCTCACTTGGACAGCTAAAACTAGTGAGTAAAAATTTGATGAGGAACAGGATATTTATGTAAGTGTCTCCCCATCCATCACTTGCAAACCAAAAAAAGGAGAAAATAATCAAAGGACACACTGTCCCAGAGTAAAACAGACAACTCACAGAATGAAAGCATTTGCATTGTTCAGATATGAAAAGGGATTACAATCCAAAATATATCTAGAAAGAACCCCAATAATGAAAAGAAAAAGGAAAGAAAGGAAAAAAGCAAGCAAGCACGCAAGCAAACAAAGCAGCGCTTTCAAATGGGGAGCAGGCTTCAGTAGGGGCCGCATGGGGTGTGTCGGTACCCTCTGACTCCTGGGCCAGCACTGTGTCTCCACTAAGAGGGTGGAAACTGAACCCAGCGACTTAGAGTGGGCCTTAGGGAGGTGGTCAGGTGAGGCGGGGTCCTCAGGGCGGCTTTGTAACAAGAGGGAGGCCAGAGGGCCCATAGGCTCCTGCCCCATCCCCTGCCGTGTGATGCCCTGTACCACCTCAAGACTGCCATCCAAAAGGCCACCACGAGGCACACTGGCCTAGAGCCAGGAGCCCAGAGGAATCTATCTCTTCATCCCTTACCTGCTCTGCGGGCGCACACAGATCAGCAGGCGTCTCTGTGAAGAGGATGCAGGCTCAGCCACCGCAGAGACCCGTGGCTTCACAGGACACTAGGGAGCCACAGGCCCAAGGCACTTCCGCCGCATTAAACCGGCTACTTTAAAAACAAACAGAAAACCCAGAAAAAGAAAAAGGAGAGTGTTGGCAAAGGACGTGGAGAGACTGAACCCCGTCCCGCACTACTTGTGGGGGTATACAGTGGTGCAGCTGCCGCAAGAAGCGAGGCAGGTAGATGCGTGAGCAAAACGTGGGGTGTTGGGGAGTCCATGCAGGGCTGTGCTCACCCACTGGAGGAACGAGACCGGACCAGGCCACCCCATGCTGAGTCTCTGCAGTGCCTGGCACAGGCGGCCGACGGCCCCTTTGCAGGGCTGCCTGGAGAAGCAGGCACTGGAAGGCGCCGTGGCTGTTGCACTGCGTGCAGGCCTGCTGTCCCGAATGTGCAGGCCTGCTGTCCCGCGTGTGCAGGCTTTCAGTGCGATGAAAAGCTCTGGAAATAAGTGGCAGCGATGGTTGCAAAACATCAGGAACGTGCTTTGCGCTACTGGATCGTAGCCCTGACACTAGTTAGAATGGTACACGAGGCATGCGTGCATTTGAGGGCAATAAGGAGACGCAGACGGGCGCAAAGGGTTTGTGCTGAGGTCTGCAGCAGCATTGAGGGGCCACACGGAACAGAGAGCACTGGGGTCAATTCCAGAGCGAAGGACAAGGCCAGCAGGAAGCTAGAGTCCTTTTTCGGGGTCTTTCTGGGAGAGGGGGTGTTTCGGGTTTCGGGAACTCTCCCATCTGCAGATCTGGCTCGGCTACACCCCTAGCTGGATGTGACTCTGTCCCTGAAAAATGTCCTGGAAGGAATCCGCGGCCTCTGCTGACCCCCCTGGCTCCGTGCAGCGTGGGAGGGAAGCAGAGTCAGCAGTTTGCCCTGCTTCTGCATATTCTGTGAACACAGCAAAAGAGAGGGCTTTGTGAGGCTCCAAGAGCCCTCCAGAAAGGCCTGATTCCTCAAAGTGCCAGGAAACCAACTGCATGTAAGAGTGAAGAGCAGGAAACCGCTAAAGTCAAATGCCATACAGGGTCACTATAGAAAAAAGAAAATAAAGAGCCATGTAGCACCTGTACAGTCTGGTGCAAAAGCTCTCCAGAAAGACGGGCCCACAGAACCAGTCAAAACTGGAATCCACTATTGTTTACTTTAAACTGCTTTTTTTTTTTTTTTTTTTTAATTTTGAAAGTATACAACAGAACAAGTGAGAATAAAGCCAACTAAGACCATACAGTGAAATTGTTACAGAACTTCACAGCAGATTACCGGGATAACAGTAATAGGTATCACAGTATATTTTGTTATCTTTATAACAGTTGTTCTTTCAGTCACATATATCAAAATGACTTAACAAAACAGAATATTGAATAGAGCAGTACCATTAATTAGAAAAGAGCAAAACAGTAATAAAAATATTTGCCTTCAAAGAAATGGTAGAAGGAAATCCCCCTTATTTGCTATGGTCAACCTCCCAGGAGATGCTCAGATTTCTGGTTCCCATTTGCTAATGGGCCGGGGGGGGGGGGAGTTGGGGGGGAGGATAGGGTAAGTGGGATATTTGACTCTAGGCCATGTAGCAGGTTCACTGTTGCTAAGCAGGGAGGCAGAATGGTCATTTGTTTTCACAGCGTCTTCAGTGCCAACATGGTGCAGATCTCAGGAGACACTGCTGGTTCTCCCCCTTGAAGGGCTGCAGTCTGCCACCCTGCCTCCACTTACCAGGGAGGGGAGGTCTACTTTAAACTGCTTTACTGAGATCTAATGACACACAGCAAACTGCTCATATTTAATTAAACAATTTGATGAAAGGTGGGCGTGGTGACGCACACCTGTGATCCCAGCACTCAGGAGGCGGAGGCAGGAGGGTAGCTTGTGAGTTGGAGGACAACCAGGGCTACACAGCTCACAGGTGAGGTCAAGGCCAGCCTGTACTACCTCATGAGACCCTGTCTCAGAAATAAATAAGTAAAATAAAAATTCAAGAAAATATATCTCGGGGCTGGGGATTTAGCTCAGTGGTATAAGCGCCTGCCTTGCAAGCAGGCAGTCATGTGAGTTTGATCCCCGGTACCGATAAAAAGGAAAAACTCCAAAAAAAAAAAAAAAAAGAATATATATGGCACTAGGTACAAGGCATGGACTTTGAAATTTGCCCCAAGCAACCACCAACAAGGCCTATTCTGCATAAGGCATCTACACAAAAACCTGTGCAAGACTTACGAGCATCCTGCACATCAGACAGCAGCCTTGGAGCTGCCAGGCAGGGAACCTGTGCCCCCTGGCCGAGTTCCAGTCTTTCCAGAGCAGCTCACAGAACTCAGGGAGGCACACTTAGCAGTTCCTCATAAGGGTCAGCCACGCTGGGCCTGGTGGTGCATGCCTATGATCCCAGCACCCTGGAAGCTGATGCAGCAGGATCGCCATAAGTTTGAGGCCAGCCTAGGCTACATAGAGAGCTCAAGCCCAGCCTGAACTATATAATATAGCCCTGTCTCAAAGACACAAAACAAAACCAAATCACATATGCAGCTGGATGTGGAGCTCAGAGGGCAAGGTCTGGAGTGTCAGCGGAGAGGGGATGTCCCTTTACCTGCAGGTGGGGTCCTTGCTCAGCCCCTCACCCGCCTCCCTGCACGCAGCCGTCCAGAGCTCCCGGATCCCGTTCCTTTGGTTTTACGGAGCCTTTCTGTCCCGGGCTCAGTGAAGCATGGACGACTATGTTACCTGGGGCTACAGTCACCCCACATCATAGCAAAGCTGCTCTTTCACTTCTTTCAGGAACCCAGGGCTAAAGACTACATCTGAGCAGGACAAGACTCCCGCCCCCATGACAACTGCGCAGATGGAGGGAGGGGTGCGGCGGAAGCCAGCCGGGGAGGGACCTGGGACATCAGAATTGGATGCTGCCGCCGCCTTTTTTAGTACCAGAAATCTTGACTCCCAGCGTGGAGGCTGGGAGTCTAAACTCAATGACTTCCTCCAAGTCCCCGTCTCCAAATAAGGTCATTGTGAGGCTAGGACTCCACAGTGCCTTTTTTGTGGGGGACACAGTTCAACCCATAAATCATGACTGACTCACACTCAGAGTTTAAGATTAAGCGCAGAGGTTTTATGTATTCCAGATTTCTGTGGAGCTCCCTCCCTTCCACAGTGCTTGCCATGGTAGTGGTCCTGTGTTCCCACAGCCCGCTCCCCTCCTTCTGTTGGGTGCTTACCGTGCGTGCAGTGACATAAGAGTTTGCACAACAAAAGAAAATGCCTGAGCCCACTGGGGAGGCTGAGGCAGGAGGATCGCTGTGAGTGCAAGGCTAGCCTGAACTATATAGTGAGAATTTGTCTCAAAATAAAAGCCATGGGGGCTGGGGATTTAGCTCAGCAGCATAAGTGCCTGCCTTGCAAGCCATAATATTTTTCAAAAAAGTATATATTGTTTATTAATAAATATATGGATTTGAAATTTTTGCTTTTAGGCAAGTAATACAGAGTATCTTTTTAGAGTTGGAGGCCAGCTTGAGCCTCAAAGTGAGTTAAAATTCAGCCTGAACTACATAGTGAAACTGTCTCAAAAAAAAAAAATCCATATTTTTTTTTTTTTTTTTTTTTTTTGAGACAGGGCTTTCTCTATGCAGTTCAGGCTGGCCTTGAGCTCACTTTGTAGCCCAGGCTGGTCTCGAACTCACAACGATCCTCCTGCCTCAGCCTCCCAAGTGCTGGATTACAGGTGTGAGCCACCCCGGCAAAAAATATTTTGATCTGTATTGGTTCTTTTTTTTTTTTTGGTACTGGGGATCAAACTCACGACCTTGCGCTTGCTAGGCAGGCACTTATGCCACTGAGCTAAATCGCTGGCCCATATTCTTAAGTAATGAGATTTCAATCTTAATTCAAGAGTATATTCTGTGTAGGTGCTACCCACAGCAACTTGACTCTATTTTGATGAAGATCTAAGGCATGACTAGCCTGGTTTTCTTCGGGGTGGGCGCTATGATCCTACTCTCTTTCTGCCCTCGAAGCCTATGTGTTAGAAAAGTCTTAGTGATCAAGCGTTACATAGCGAAACCCACTCGTCTACAGCACAGAAAGTGCAGACTCTACACACTGTTCTCTAAAAACCTTTATTAACCAAATATTACCTCTGAGTTTTAGTCTCTGAAGTTTTGCAATACTTCACTTTCTACTGTCATGATCTAATGGTGTCACAACTGTCATAATTTAAATTTCTGCTACAGTTTCCACTAAATGGAGCCAATCAACCTGTATGTGGTGCTGTGATATGAATTGGTCACTATAAATCAGGCATGGTGGCACACCACTGTAATCCCAGCACTTGGGAGGTTGAGGCAGGAGGATCCTTACAAATTCAAGACCATCCTAGGCTACAAAGTGAGCTCAAGACCAGCCTGAAGGCATCTTGAGACCTAGTCTCAAAAAAAAAAGTCACTGTTCTCAGTTCAGAAGACCCAAAATGAGGTTCGATTTTAACCACGGCCATATTCTTGGTTGAGGTACCTCCTCAGGGTATCCCATACCTTGAACTTTAAAACATCTTTTTTATTTTTATGGAGACAGTGCCTTGCTATGTAGTTCAGGCTGGCCTTGAACTCCAAGTGATCCTCCTGTCTCAGCCTCCCAAGTGCTAGGATTATGAGCATGCACCACTCGCCCGGCTCTCCGATTATATTTTTTTACACTGGTAAAACACACGCGACATTTACCGTTTAACCATTTTTGAGTGTCAACTCAGCTGAGCAGAGCCACGTTCCTGCCCAACTGTCACCACCTTCATCTACAGAACTTTCCATCTTCCCACTTGCAAATTCCATGCCCATTAAACAAGGAATCCCCACGTCCCTTTCCCCTGGGCCCGATGGCCACTGTTGTATTTTGTCTCTTTATTAATTTGACTAGTCCAGTTAGCTAAGTGGAATCAAACAGTATTTGTCCTTTCGCTTCTGGTTTATTTCACTTAGCACCATGACGCCAACCTTTTTGGTGCCAGGGAGTGGTTTTGAAGAAGACAGTTTGTACACAGGCGGAGAGTGTGCCTTCAAATGCCGTGTACTGACTGTGCACTTTCTTTCTTATTGTTACAGTCAGTTCTCATAAGGAGCGCCCCCGCCCCAGCGCCTGCGCAGTCCACGGCGGGAGCCTGATCCTATGAGCATCCAGTGCGCTGATCGACAGGAGGTGGAGCTGGGCTTGGAAACGCAGCTACAGCCTGCTGCTTGGGGTCCCCTCATCTCATGCTGTGTGCTCGCTCGGGTTCCCCACAGGCCACAGCCTGGGGTTCACTCACATTAACAGTGTGAGAACTTCTTTCCTAAGAAAGGATACTAGACTGTTAAATATTTATGAAGCATTTCATTCATCTGTTTATCTGCCAGGGGCCATTGGGTTGCTTTTCTTTTTGGATATCGTAAATTAGGCTGCTGTTAATATGAGTGGTCTGTTCAACTTCCTACTTTGAACTGTTCCAGGTGTGCATCCAGAGGGGGCAATTCTAGGTAGATTTTAGGACACCAGCAGCCATCTGCCACAATGATTGTATTATTTTACTTACCCTCCAGCCCTGCACAGCTCTCCCTCTCCTCATCAATACTTTGTGAAAACAGCCACCCTAGTCATGTGGAAACCATAGTTTTAACTTGCGTTTCTCTAATAACAACATCTTTAGGGGCTGTGGGATATTTATGGCTTTTTGGAGAAATGTATACTGAAGCTCTTTGCTCGCTTTGGAATTGAAGATTGTTTTTCTTATTGATCACTTCTCACTTTTAGTGAGAAGGTTTAGAAAAATCAAGAGTTTTTCTTGTTGAATTGTAGGTTTTCTCTACTAGTTATTAATCCCTTTCCAGGTATATGACTTGCAAATATTCTCTTCCATTTCACGGGCTCCCGAGTTGTTCATTATTTCCTTTTTCTTTTTGAGACAGGATCTCACTACTTAGTTCAGGCTGTCCTTGACTCACTTTGTAGCCCAGGCTGGTCTTAAACTTGCAGTGATCCTCCTGCCTCAGCCTTCCAAGTGCTGGGATTACAGGCATGAGCCACCACGCCAGCTTCCATGGGCCGCCATTTCACACTCATGCAGTGCCCAATGTATTAATTTGTTGCCAGTGTCTTTAATGTGATATCCAACAAATTACAGTCAAATGTAGGGTTTTTTCCCCAGAGTTTTATAGTTTTAGGTCCTACATTCAGATCTTTGATTGGCTTTGAGTTAACTTTTGTTCTCCGTGTATGGTAAAGTCTGTTCTTTTGCATGTGGGTATCCATGATTATAGAAGCAGCCTTGCATTTCAGAAATAAATCCCAATGGATCATGGTGAAGAATCATTCTAATATGCTAATGTGTTTTGTGAGAATTTTGATTTTGCATCAAAATTCATAAGGCTGTTAGCTTTCAGCTTGGAGTTATTGTGTTTCGATCGAGGTAGTATTGGCCTCAGAATGAGTTAGAAGTGTTCTCCCTCCTCAATGTTTTGGAAAAGTTTTTTTTTTTTTTTTTTTTTTTTTGTTTTGGAAAAGTTTAAGAATTGGTATTAATTCTTCCTTGAATGTGTGGTGAGGTCATCTACACCTAGGTTTCTCTTTACTTTCTTTTTACATTTTTAAAAAATTTTTTCTTTTTTGTCTTTTTCGTTTTTATCGGTACCAGGGATCAAACTCATGACTGCACACTTGCAAGGCAGGCGCTTATGCCGCTGAGCTAAATCCCCAGCCCCCAATTTTTTTTTTTTTTATTTTTAAGAGAATAAAACCAAGCAAAACAGAATAAAGCAAATCAAAACAAAACAGTGAAAGCAATACAGGACTTCAAAACAAGATACCAAGGACTCAACAGTAGCTATCCTAATATATGTTATCTTTGAAATAGCTGTCCATACCATCAGACATAATAAAATCAAACCAAATAAAACAATAAAGCCAATCAAAACAAAACAAGGAAAACGATAGAGGACTTCAAAACCAAATAATAGGGAATTAACAGTGGCTTCTACCTTCCCTTTTCAGACTTTTCTTTCCCTTTCATTCCCACAGTATGTTTGTACATTTTGGCTTCCACTAACTTCCTCAGTTTCTTGTGCCAGGCAGGTAACACAGCGTTCCCCCATGTGAGTCCAAACCATTTCACCCAAGAGCACGATCATAAGTTGCACCCATTTACCTACAAGAGCCTCGTGAGTATCCTTCTCTATAGCCGAGTAGCTTTCCATCGTATAAAAGTGCCATGTCTTCCTTAACCATGCTGCAGTTGAGGGGCAAGCTACCCTTGCTTTTTTCTGGTTCCCTGTCACACGGAGCATTGTTTTCTCTCCTTTGACTTTTAGTCTATGAGTTTGCTTTTGAGTGAATGTGTTTCTTGTATACAGCACACTGATACATCTTATTTCTTGATCCCCTCTGCCCGTTTCTTTTTATTGGTGAATTGAGGCTGTCTGCATCAGTGGTTATGGTTCATCTCTGCCATGCTTTTTCCCTGCTGTTGGCTCCTTACTTTTTTTCTGTTCAACTGTCTGTCCTGCTCAGTTATCCCACTCTGTTGCTGTTCCTGGGACTGTGGTCATTTTTATTTCTCTTTAAATGTCCTTCAGTACTCTTTGTAGGGTTGGTTTGATGGTCATGAATTCCTTCAGTTGTTCTTTATCATAGACATAGCTTATTTTTCTATTATTATTATTATTATTTTTTTTTTTTTGGTACTGGGGATCGAACTCAGAACCTTGCGCTTGCTAGGCAGGTGCTTATGCCATTGAGCTAAATCCCTGGCCCCATTCTATTAATTTTTGAAAGATAGTTTCATAGGGTATATCAATCTGGGTTGGAAGTTTTCTTTCAGGATTTGAAACACTTCAAGCTCTTCTTGACTTGAGGATTTGTGTTGAGAGATCTGTCATGATGGATGTGTGATGGATTTTCCTTTATAGGTGATCTGTTTCTCTTCTCTAACAGCCTTTAATATTCTGTTGTTGTGCTGAATTTCTGAAACCTTGGTTATTATATGTCTGAGCGTAGATTTATTTTGGTTAGGGCTAGTTGATGTCTTACGTGACTTTATCTGTATGTCAGGTCCTTTTTTCATACTTGGGAAGTTCTCAGCTATTACTTCTGTAAATATTCTCTTTATGTCATTTGTGTTAACTCCTGCTTTTTTGCTGACACCTATCATTCTTTTTTTTTTTTAAATATCGGTACCGGGGATCGAACTCATGACTGCCTGCTTGCAAGGCAAGTGCTTATACTGCTGGGCTAAATCCCCAGCTCGACACCTATCATTCTTAAATTATTTTTCTTTGCATCATCTTGCAGCCATTGAAGTGTTATTTCCTGGTTCCTCATTTTTAAGAGAGCTTTCCTTTTGTGCTTATTAGTTGCCATCCTGTCTTCAAAGTCTGAAAGTCTATCTTCAGTTTCTTTCAAGTGGCTTTGTCAGCTTTCAATGGAGTTTTTAATTTCCAGGATATCTCTGAGTCTGTTTCATGCATTCCAATTCTTCTCTATATTGTTCATTCTCTTATGTTCCTATTTTTTAAATCTATGTCTTCTTTCGATTTGCTCAGCAATTATGTTTGACATTTCTTCTTTTACCTCAGATTTTTTTTGTCTTTTTGAGACAGGGTCTCATTATGCAGTTCAGGCTGGCCTTGGGCTCACTTTGAAGCCCAGGCTAGTCTCAAACTTGCAAAGATCCTCCAACATCAGCTTCTCGAGTGATAGGATTACAGGAGTGTACCACCATGCCCAGCCTTACCTGAGATATTATTTCTGATCTGATTTCTTTTACAGCCTCATGAAGTAGTTTTTGTTTTGTTTTTTACTTCAGATGCCATCATCCCAGAAATTTCAGGGGTGCAACTTCTACTTTATTCTGTCTAAATCTCCTAGACTTGTTTGGGCTGGAGGTCAGAGATTGCCTTTTGTTCCTTCTTCTTGACATTTTCCAGGGTTCCTCTGGACAAGTGGGTTGTGGGGCCCCAGGTGCATCCCATGTGGGCTACTCATCCACAGTGTAAGGGAATGGGTCAGGCACCTGGGCTGCTCCTAACCCACGTTCCCCAGGAGATGGCAGGGTATGGGCAGGCTTCTCCAAGGCATGGCTGGCTGGTTGTCCTGGCCCGTGATGGCTGATGGCTACACCTGGGAGAGTCCTGATGGCTCACTGCATGTGCACAGGCCCTGGGCTGGTTGCTTCACCCCACCCGTTTTCTCTGCTTTCTTTAGCTTTGTTTTAATTTTTTGAGACAGGGTCTCATTATGTAGGCCAGACTGGTCTTGGACTCATAGAGATCTTCCCGCCTCAGTCTCCCAAGAGCTGGGATTACAGGTGTGTGCCACTATGCCCAGTGTGCATTTGTCTTTAATGCAGGGATTTTTGCTACTTATTTTCTTTTTTTTTTTTTTTCATTTTTATCGGTACCAGGGATCGAACTAACGACCGCCTGCTTGCAAGGCAGGCGCTTATGCCGCTGAGCTAAATCCCCAGCCCCTTGCTACTTATTTTCAATCTTTTCAGTGGTTATGGTCCATCCAGCTTTTCTCCTCTTCCTTCCCCTTGCCCCTTCATCTTCTCCTCCTCCCCTCTCTTCCCTCCCCTCTTCTCTCCTCTCCCCTCTCTTCCCTTCCTCTCCTTTTTAGTGCTTGGGATTGAGCTCAGGCACTCACACATGCTAGGCGCAGTTTCTACCAGAGCCTGCCCTCACACCCAAGATGTGTCTTTAGGATTTATCTGGGTAGGCTGTGCAGCTCCAGGGATCTGTACATTTCATTTTGGCTACCCAATTTGTTGTCCAGTGATTTCGTAGGCCTGTCTTTAATTCTTTTCATTCCAATAAAATGAATACTGTGCCCCCTCTTCTGATTTCAGTAATCCAAATCTTGTTTTTCTTAGTCAGGCTAGTCACATTTATCGATCTTTTTACATAACTAAATTTTGGTTTATGTTTCTTTATTATTAAAATGTAGAGAAATTTTTTGCTATCTTTGGATTTTATTCTTTTACCTGTTTTAACAAATGTAAATTAGGTTGACAATTTGAGATCTTTCTTCTTTTTAAGCTACTAATTTTACTTCAACACTGCCTTTGCTACATCCCGTAAGTTTTGGCATTTTGTGTTTTCATTTGTATCCTCAAAGTACTTTCTAATTTCCTTTATGATTTCTTCTTTGACTCATTGGCTGTTTTTAATGAGTGATAGGATTACAGGAGTGTATCCTAATCTCTTTATTGACATTTTTGTGTGTAAGTTTCCCAACTTTCTTTACTTCTTTGCCCATGTCTTCCCTTAGCTCTCTGAACATTTCTCAGGTACTTGTTTCAAAGCCTTTGTCTAAATGGTCATAGAGGTACATGCCTGTAATTCCAGTCTGGGAAATTTAGAAACTTAGTGAGACTTGGTCTCAGAATAAAAATAAAAATTTAAGCCAGGTGTGGTGGCTCACGCCTGTAATCCCAGCACTCAGGAGGCTGAGGTGGGAGGATCGTTGCGAGTTCGAGACCAGCCTCGGCTACAAAGTGAGCTCAAGGCCAGCCTGAACTGCATAGCGAGACCCTGTCTCAAAAAAGACTAAATAAATAAATAAATAAATAAATAAAATAAAAAATAAAAATGTTAAAAAGGGCTGGTGATTTAGGTCAGTAGGATGGCCCTGAGTTCAATCTCCAGCACCACCAAAATAAGTAAACAAGTAAATACATAATCTTATTTCTTTGCAAAGATTGTTCTGTTTTTTGTTTTGGTTTTGTGGTAGAGTGTGTGTGTGGGTGAACACCAGTCCTCTTCTCAGTATTTGCAAACTAGGTATATGCCAAGACTGTCCCTCGCAGATGAGCAGGGCATATTCTGAGCCTTGAGGAAAACTAAGTTCTCATGTTTGCTGAGCACACAGCTCACTCTCCTGCTCCTCTCCACACTGCTTTTCTCAGACACTCACCACAGCATCTTGTTGGGGCCTACATGGTTTCTTGGTTCCCCTGCTACGGTTTAGATCTAGAATGTCTCCAAACCTCACATGCTCAGAGTTGGGGCTTTGAGGAGGTGACTGCATCATGGGGAGGACTAATCCACTGATGTGTTTATAGCTCAATGTGCTGTTAGGAGCGGTGTGTTTGGAAGAAGTGTCATTGGGCGTGACCCTCCCTAGTTGCTTCTCTCCTGCTTCCTGGCCTCCACGACATGAGCAGCTCTCCTCCGCCAGGCCATCCCATCTGCCCTTCCTGCCTTGAAGCTGGCTGACCAGCCCAGACTCATCTAAAAACCATGAGCCAAAATAAACCTCTTCGGTGCAGGTGCTGGGCACTGTGCCTCAATGACAGAGAAATGATCTAGATGCCACCTGTGTCATCTGGCTCAGCATCTGCAGGTCCTCACCTCCTGGAGTTTTAACGAACAGTCTCTGTCACTTTCTACTGCTCTGCCCCTCCAGGGCTCCAATCAGGGGAAGTAAAAACCAGCTCTTCAGTGTTACCAGGCAGCTGCCCATTGCTGCTGTCAGTTTGTGGCCGCTTGTCACTGATGCTCCTGGGCCTGTGGAGAGGCAGAAACACAGCGGAAGGGCGTGGCAGAGGACATACCCACCCATAGCGGCCAGGGAGCAGGGAGATAGAGAGCGGAGCGCCTGGGACAAGCTCTATACAGTCCAGGCACCAAGACCACGGCCTCGGCAGGTCCTGCCTCCCGGCTGCCCCTCCCCGTGACGCCAGGAATGATGCATCCACCAGCGAACTGTCCTGGGTCAGTCAGAGCCTCCAGATCCAGTCACTTTTTGAAAAGCCCACGGCTGGCAGCCACGCCCCCAGCTCAGGGCCTTCAGATCCAGCCTGCGGTCAGGTCAAACATGATCATCGCGAATCATGTGTGTTCGGTTACCTCCAGTGTGAGGGAGATTTAGAAGCCGTGCTGTGACCTCCTCCAGGCCAAGCAAGGCCCATGTATGGAAGCAAAGGTGAGCAAAACTGCTGCAAATTTTCCTACTGCTTTCCATACGGCTTTTACCCCCTACTTTTTGTGGTACTGGGGATTAAACCAAGGGTCTTATGCATGCTTGGCAAACACTCTACCAGTTATACCCCCAGCCCTTTTTATTTTTTAGAGACAGGCCCAGCTGGGCATGGAACTTGCTATCCTCCCGACTCAGCCTCCTGTTACAGGTGTGTACCACTGTGTCTGGTAAACAGTGTACCACTGTTTCTTGACAGGCTGTTTGTAGAACCCTGCTTTCTGGAGCTCCTGTGGCATCCTGTTAGCCAGCTTTTCATTGTTTTTGATGCCTCTGCAGGCGAACAGGATCTTTGAGATCCCTGGTCTGATATTTTGTAGACTATCTGGATTCGTGGGGTATGGGGGGCGGGATGCTGGGGATGGAAGCCAGGGCTTCCAGATCCCTAGATTTCTCTTAATGTCATAGAAACATTTCAGTTTTTGAACTAAGAAGTCATACACCACACACACACACACACACACACACACACACACACACACACTTGAAAAATATCAAGTACAGGCAGGACACACAATGGATTAGAAAAGAAAGAGTAGCCATCAGTCTTGCTGTCCTACCCCACAGCCACGTGTAATTTGACCCAAGCACAGAGCACTGATCCCAGCACACACTGTCTCCTCCCAAGGCTGGCTGGAGAAGTCACCCATGGCTGCAGCAGCTGTGACTGCATTCAGGATCCACAAGGTCGCCCCTCTCCAGTGTGAGGCAGCCAGGACCTCGCAGGCACAGGGAGACGTCTTCAGCTGCTGTGAGGACAAAGCCACCAGCACCTGGCATTCCCTGAGCGCTGGGTGTCCGGGAGAAAAGCAGGACTTTGTGAGGAAGATGATTAGGAGATAAGGAACCTCCTGCCTGGTGTGGTGCTGTGCACCTGTCATCTCAGCACTCAGGTGGCTGAGGCAGGAGAATCACTGTGAATGTGAGGCCCACCTGGCCTACACAGTGAGACCCTGTTTCAAAACATAAAAACAACAAAAGGAACCTTTTCTTCCTGACTCCAGAACTTTGTAGCAAAGGACCAGCAACTAGCCTGCTGCCTGAGTTCCGTACAGCTTTGCTGGAAGAGTCCTGCTTATCTGTTTATGTCCTGTCAGGCTATAGCAGATACTTTCTGGTCTGCAAAGGCTGAACATGGACCATCTGGCCGTTTCCATAAAGTTCCGCTGATCCCTCATCTAAACAAACTGTGAAGGCTGAAGAGGCTCGGGAGGCCAGGCGGCTCCTCCTCAGTCATAACAGTCAAGAAGGGCCAAGGTGACGGTGACATACAGCGCTGCAGTGCATGCCCTGCTCTGGAGGGACACAGCACCCAGGTGAAAATCCAACAGTTCCAGTGGACGCTGTCAGGATACTGGACACCCACAGGCAAAAGAAGGCAGCTGTGCTCTTCATACCACAGGTAAAAGTTAACTCTTAGCTGGGTGTGGCGGTGCAGACCTAACACCACAGCTATTAGGAAGGATGAAGTGGAGGATCACGACCTGAGGGCCAGCCTGCGCAATTTAGCGTGTGGCCGTGAGTTCAATCCCTGGTACCAGTAAAAAAAAAAAAAAAAAAGAAACTTAAAAAACAAAATAAACAGGCTGAGGACGTAGCTTCAAAACTTACTACAAGGCTGCAGTAATCAAGACAGCAAGGCAGCAATGAAAGAATAGATAAACAGAAGCACAGAAAGCCCAGCAACAGACTCATACAGATAGTCACGGATCTCTGACAAAGAAGGAAAACCAAACTGCATGGCAGCACAAACCTGTAATTCCAGCACTTGGGAGGTTGAGGCAAGAGGATTGCCACAAGTTTCAGGGTAGCCTTTATCCAAAGGGTGCCAGAACAACTGGGCACCCACATGCATGAGAGAGAGAGAGAGACAGAGAGAGAACCCAGACACAGGCCTTAACCCTTTCCCCAAAGCAAACTCAAAGTGGATCACAGACTGCTATGGTTTTGTCTGGATGCCACCCACCCCCCCAACACTCATAGTTGGGTTTTTTTCCAGAGGTGACTGGATGTAGTGTGTGGTGCTGGGATCAAGGTGTGGGATGACTAAATCAGCCCACTGACTGGCGTGGCCCCACCTTAACTCTAGCCTGGATAGGGTATAAAGGGGCAGAAAGGAATTGCTGAGGGCCTTTGCTTGCTCTCCCCTGCCTACCCTGCCATGGACTGTTTCTCCACTACAATGCCCCTCTGCCACACCACCCTGCCTTGGAGCCAGCCGACCATGACTGAAACCTCTACAAACTGTGAGCCAAAGAAACCTTTCCTCCTTGTGGTGCATACGCCCTCATCTGCGTTAAGTCCAAGTTTAGACAAGGGAACCCCCTCCTGCACCTGTGCTGGACAGCAGGGTCCTGCCCTTACATGGCCTCAGAAGCCCTGAGCTTTGAAGCAGTAGCTCTCCACCTCCCACCCCTGATGTTGGGGACGTCACTTCTGGTGAGTGGCCCACAGGGCAGACTCCAGTGCACAAAGAACACAGCAACAAGCCAGGGGGTTGCACATGCCTATAATCCCAGCACTCAGGAGGCTGAGGCAGGATTGCTGTGAGTTCAAGACCAACCTGGGCTACGAAGTGAGCTCAAGGCCAGCCTGAACTGCATAGTGAGGCCCTGTCTCAAAAAGACAAAAACAAAAACAAACCCAGCAACAATAAAGCAAACAGCAGAGTACTGCTGACCTTACTGTTGTCATGGCACAGTTCATGGCCACCCAGTGCCAGATGGCTCTCAAGGACTTTTACCATGGGGTGGGTGGGTCTTGCATGGAAGCTTGGATGGCAGACATCTCTCCATCTATTGTTATTAGTACCAGGAATCAAATTCACGACCTCACACATGCAAGGCAGGCGCTGTGCCACTAAGCTGTATTCCCAGACCCTGCCTGTATTTTTTAATAAGGCTTTTTGTATTAATAACACTGTGGTCAGTGTTATAAATGTAATACTTTATATGAAAAAGGGCGCGAGCGCCTGCTATAGTTAGCAAATCAAGGGCTATGATATTCTGCAACACCACGGTTCTTTTATCTGGGAAGTTTTATCTGTGCACACCATCACAACGTGATTAGTGACATTTAGGGCCTGGCCTGTGTGTTGAGTAAGGGCTTTAAATTGGAGAGCGAGGTCTATAGTCTCTGCCCTTGGTAACATCAAGGCCATCAGATAAAGCCACCAGCACACCTGTTGAGTGTGAAGCCACTGTGGTACACAGTGTCCCACTTGTAGGGGGTCTGATAGTGGAAATACACGTGGTCCCTGGGTGCAGCACCCTGGCTAGGGTGCGGGTGGGGGTGGCCAGCCTGCAGCGTCAGAGACCTGTGAGGCTTCTGCATGGGCACGCTGTGGACACAGCCTGTCGCAGCCTTTGACTCAGCAGAGTCATGTCTAGATGTCATCGCTGTGCCCCTGCCTGTGTGGTGCTTTGGTTTTTCATGGAGCCAAGGTGCCACGACCCTTGCGGAGTCATCTGTGAAGCCGTTCTGGGTGCAGGGAGGGGCTTACGTCCTGACACACGACACTCTGTGGTTGGTTGTTCAGCCACACTCCTTAAGTACAAGGGGTGGTGCCGTTAGTCTTGGTAGACGGAGCAGCAGCCCTCCTAACTACAGCCCAACTGTCTGCATGTACAAGTAGCCGCATTGCCTGCAACTCTGCTCACTGGCTGAGCCTGTCCATTCTGGTTTTAAATCAGAGTTTTGGGTCTGGGCTGGAGAGTAACTGTTGTCTATTGTGGGGTTTTCTATCTTCCTTCCTTCCTTTGTTATCTTTTTGATACAGGACTTCACTATATAGTTCAGGCTGCCTTGGGCTCACTTTGTAGCCCAGGCTGGTTTTGAACTTGCAACAATCCTTCTGCCTCAGCCTCCTGAGTACCAAGATTACCAGGTGTGTGCCACCAGGCCTGGGTTATTGTAGGGCTGTGCTCATGGCTGTATCCACTGGTATATCAGGCAGCCAGAGGTCTCCTTTTCTTCTGTACAAGGGTGAAGCATTATAAACTGTAATCTGTCATCTTCTGTGTTTTTTGTGTTATACATTACTGGTCTCAACACCATCCTGGTTTAGTTGTCAAAGGTCTGGACAAAAAGGAGGTCCTCTACTGTAACTGTGTCCCCCAAGATATGGGGGGGGGGCTGGGCCATGCTACTCTTGGGACAAGATGTCCACATATGGACCCAGCCCTCAACCAGATAGCTGGTCTGCATTCTTACTGTCTGCCCCCCGTACTTTTACAGGCAAAAGCAAAGCAAGTACATGCCATTGTTTTTTAATCAGGTAACAGTGGCTTTTGCTCTTTTTAACAACTGTGACCCAATTCTAATAGGTGTTTTTTCTTTTCTTTTTGTCATAGGCCCCAGTCAAACCCAATGTCACCCATACTCACTGTTGGGGTAAAGACAAGGCAGTCATGGGGTTGGATGGCTTGTACCTGTGCAACCATTCTGAGCCTTGGAAAGCAGCTTCTGCTGTGTCTGTCAAGGCCCATGTCATGCTCTTTTGGGTCCTCTAGTATGAGCACGGTAGGGTAGCCAGGTGTGGTATGATCGTTTGTTAAAAGCCTGACAGGCCCAGGTAGGCCTACGTCTGGGGTCTGGGATTGCCTGGATTTGACCAGTAATGGCATCGGGAATTACTTTCCTCTAGAGAACACCCAAGAATCTGACAGACAAGTCAGGTCCCTGGACCTTGTCTTCATTGATGGTCCACACCCAGGTCAGCAAAATTTTCTTCAGACTGTATTTAAATGTGTATGGCAGAGGTTAACATAATCATTATCATGAAGCAACCGTGACACAGAGCATGGCTCGCTCCATGTGGCAGGACTCTGCCACATGCAACGGAGCCACTGTGTTCAATGCTCAGCAGTCTACAGTCCTTGCCATGTCTGGTCCATATAGGTCACCCCAGGGAGCTGAAAGGGCTATGTGCCTGGTGACACCTCTGGCTCTCCTAAGTTGCTCTGTCCTGTTTCTTCATGATACCCCAGTAGCCAATACTGTCTCACACACACAACCCGTGTAGTCTGTGAGAGTTGGGGCATGCTGTGGTGTCCCTGGACTGTGGTTTCACTGAGTGGATTTGCAAGCGGATTTATCGGGTGATGCTGAGGCGAGCACCAGTGTCCATCTCCAGTATGTATTTGGTACCTGGGGAACATTACCAGGGCATGGGGCCAAGCACTCGATACCCTGTTTCCCCTGGACCCTTCAGTCGGTGATGTAGCGTAGAGGGTCCACACCCTCTTCCATGTGCACTAATTCTGTGAAGTGGTGTGGGCTGCATTAAACCAGCGGGCTCGGCTCTGGTATCCACCAATGCCAGGACATGCTAAACGTTCTTTGGGGTCCAGTAAATAGTTCTGCATGTGGCCTCTGGTCTCTTGGGGTCCTCGTTAGCTGGGTATCTCAGCCTGCTTTTTAATCTGGATGAAAGAATGCCAGCATCATGTCCTTCTGTTTTACAGGGACTGTGTTATAGATTAAGAACTGATGGTCAACTTAATGCCAGCTGAATTACATCAGCATGGTGCTGAGGGTAGATGTTCCACCTGAGGAAAGTTACCAGCATAAATAAGAGATGTGGAGAAGATGAGGCGTTGTGGATTTCTCTAAGTGTTGCTGTTTGAGCCGTTGGTTCTCCTGGAGGGGCGCATCATGACTAACTTTCCCAGAGTGAGTTCGACTACTGTCATCAGAGCCGCTTGGGACCTTGATGGTGAGAGTGGCTGTGGTTCACTTTGGGGGAGCTCTGGTCCTTACATCCAGCATCGCTTCCTGGCTCCAGAGGAATAGACATATGCCGTTTAACCTCCAGGACACACTCATGCTGGCTTTCTGGCATGTCCTAGACTGTTACCATTGGAGGAGCTCAGGACCTGTGTCACTGATGGCTGTGGTGCTTTTCAGGACAGCCTTGGTCTTTATTAATGAGCATTATTCCTCGGCTCCAATGTAAAACCCTCAACCTACCAGCACAGGTCCTTCACCCCGCTGACATAGACTTTCCAGGTTCCACTGCTGACCTTTGGGCCTTCCCCGCACAGATCTGTGAAAAACACTGGCGTGAGTCTTTCTTGTGGGCTCTGGGTCTTCATCTGGACTCATGCAGGACACTGCTGTGGGATTCAGGCCCTTGGCTGAATATTCTATGTTTTTATTCTGTTGTGGACAGATTTCCTGCACTTTGTGTTGAACTCTGGGTGACCATCATGAACATTATAAATTCTGTGACCTGATTATAATTGTTCTCTGCACAACCCTGACTACAACAGGCTGTCTTTACCATGGGGCTCAAATCAGCCAATGTGCTTGGGACACAGTCACATGTAGCAATAGCTGCTGCTAACCAGATTATTAGTCTGGTCACCCGCTCACGGGGCTGCCCCCCTGCATATCCTGCAGACCCTGTCACAAAGACATAGTGCTAGCTACATTGGCTACATGGAGCATCTCCTGAGGGCTTCAGTGATGTATGGATTTCTTATGTAAAGTAAGACTGTTCTTTTCAAAATGTTTGCTACGGCTATGGCACAAACATTAAAAAAGTGTAAGTTTCTTATAAAGGTCTTCCAGGGTCTGGTTTTACTGAGGCTAAATTCAGGTCCCAAATTAGGGTTTTTTTTTTTTGTTTTTTTTTTTTTTCAGATTATAGTAGTTTATTTTTTTCCCACCTCCATTTTATTTCAAGGGGAAAAAGAAAAAATAAAAAACTGAAAATTTCAAAACACGTCCATCAGGGTAGGTCCCAAACATTGAAACAAATTTTTTAAAAAATTAGAATGTCAACTTTTTTTTAAAAAGCAGACGTTTTAGCTTTTAAGTCAGATGTCCTTTTATTTCTCAATCTATGATAATGCAAATTCTTCAAAGAAAAAGCAAAAGTTGACAACAGCTGGAAGCAATTGCTCACTGTGTAAGCCTTAAATCCATCAAGAGAAACCATCTAATACATTTTTAATGAGGTTAAAATCCGTTCACACCTCACACTTGAGAGAGATTTAACCCTAACCTGCAGCGCTGACACTGCCTCTAGAGACTTCAGCTATTCTGTAAAGTCAGCGACAGAGGTCAACTGTGTAGGGAGGTGGCTTGAAATAAACTGGGATTCACAAGGGGACTAGAAGTTACTCAAGGCCCAGAAATTTTAGGCCAAAATGCACACCAATGGGAGGATCAGTATTCACCGGTGTTTCCCTCCCCAAACAGGAAGCAGTGATTGCAGATGGTCGCCCACATGCCTGCAAGTTCTAAACTTTGGGAAGCCTGACTAGGTCTTCATGCAGTAATTAGTGTTTTCAATTCAAAACAGATGCAGCCTTGTAACAGCAAACACAAATTAGTTGCTCTTGGGTTTCCTGCTCTGTTCATGAAAGAACAGCCTAATGATGCCCTTCAAAGAGGCAAATGATTTTGCTTATGCAGTGAGCCTTCCATGGTCTGTGCCACCTTCTGCCCAACCAGGGGCTGGCTCAGGACAGGAAATGGGGCGCTCTGGAAGCCCCGGTGTGCTTGATGCAGCAGTCCTGCGGTCTGGAGAGCCAGTGGTGAACACCTAGGACCAGTCAGTGAGTCCATAGGCAAGGCCTGGCGGCAGCCTGGCCATACCTGGCCTCCGCTCATCTGCATTTCCATGGCCACTGTCAGGAAATTCCTTCAGGCTCACCCTAACCTCCAGCAACACCAGACACTCTGGGTGCTGAGCTTTTAACCAGGCTTTCATACTCGTGCTGCCTGGAGCTCCAGGAAAGCAGATGAAGGCAGTCACGATGCAGCTCACCAGGGCCACGCGTCTGAGTACACACAGGGCTCCCGCGTGTGGCAAAGGCCAGTCACTGTCTTCCCTCCAGCACCCCGCCCCTTCACCTCAGTCTGGCTTCACTGTGTTTCTTCTCCAGGTCTAACTGTCTCTATTCACTTTATTTCTGTGGTTTCTCCCAACTAACCATGAAAGCAGGCAGTTGGGATTGAGGCGGGGAAGCAAACAAACAATCCTTTGAATGGTCCAGAGGCGGCTGGACCCTCTACACCCACTGCCCGGGCTCCCTAGGCCGGGCCCTCCTCCTCCATAGCCTCGGTGCTGGCCATCTGCTCCACCTCTGGCTCGGCAGGCAGGATGTGTGTGACGGTGTGGAGAAGCGCTTCGATCTGCTCCTCTTCCGTGAACCGCTCTTCCGTCTCCTCCACCATCTGTGTGAGGAAAGACCACGCTGCTATTACCAGACACATGCTTCTGCCCAGCCTGCCCCGCCCGGCTGGAGGTCAGTGCCGGGGTCCCCAGGTCCTCTCCACCCAGGTGCCCCACTGTGCTGGGCCGACATGAATGCTCACAACGGGAACGAGGAGGAAAGAAAACCCTGACTTTCCTATCGCTACCCACATCCATACCAAGAGGCAGTTGCTGTAATACACAAAGAGAAGTCACCTCCAGGTGGTGAAGTCCCACGCTATACTCTCTGGAGTTCATGGCACACATCCACCATTCGGTACCAAATGGCTCACAGCTTCCTTCTCAGTTTGGCCATCCCAACTGCTCGCGGGCACTCCTCAGGGGCCTCGCGGGTCTGGAGTGGCACCCCTGCTCATCACAAAGCAAGGCACACAACTCGAATTCCAAGCCTGGCCGCCCAAATCTACAGCCCAGTATTGAACACAAACCTATTGCAGTTCAGATCCCAAATGCACCCCTGGGCAGAGCACCCCGGGCACTACGGGGAGGACATCCAACCATTGGAAGGTAAGTCATCAGTCAGGGCTGCGGCCAGGCTCCTTGAAACACGGCACACAATCTGAACCACACTGAACGCAGGGCACAGCAATCTGTGGGACTGGCCTACAGTGGCCACCCAGAGTCACACATGGGGACGAGTGTAAACATCTGTCTGCATGCTGAAGACCCAAGGGTCCATGCAAAGGCTGGAGCCATGGCACTGTCCCATTGTGTCCACACCAGAAGGACTGAGATGGAGACGAAGGGTCTTGTGCCTGGAGGTCAACCTGGAAGCTGCAAAATCAGCCCTGGCAGCCAGAAGCCAGCATCCAAGGCAGAGATGAAGGCAGAGCTTCTCCCAAGAGAATGGCGAAAACTGCTCCAAGGAAAATCAGCCGCAAGGAAGCTCTTCCTGAAATCCTGCCCTCCCATCCTCCTTTTATACGGTTCCAACATCAAGCCTCCTTCAAGTGGGCTTCCTATGCCCAAAGAATAATGATTCAACTCAGCTGAGTGTCCCCACTCCATCTGACCATCAAGTAACCACCACAGTGGGGCTAGTGTGCCCTTAGAGGGGACCCTGACCCCTGTATTTGCTTCCTAGCTGCCATAGGGAACCATAGACCGAAACCACCAAAACTATGAGCCAAAAATACAGCTCTCCTCCTCCGTAAGGTGATCCTCTCAGGTCTTCTGCCCGAGCAATGGGAAGCTGGCCAGGCACTCCACACGGCCTTGGTTTTCCCGAGGATGCAGAGTGCCACCCTACACAGGCCCTCCTAAGGTCTGCTTTCTGACATGAGACAGAGACTGGAATATAAAAGACACCCTCAGTCATAGGCCAGTTTTTTCAGCCTTCCTTCTAAGCACAGCATGGCCAATCACCTTTTTAAAAGCCACATGCAGGCAGCCAAGTTAGTTAACCTTGTTCACATTTCCCACAGCATCTCAAATTGGGCACTGGTACCAGATGCACTTCCAGACATAAAATCCTGGCAGATTTAAGTAAAGCAAGGACTGCCAGGGATGGAGGCGTTCACTCGGGAGGCTGAGGCAGGAGGACCACCACAGGTCCCAGGTTAGTTTTGGCTACACAGTGAATTCCAGGCCAACTTAAATTATATATGAGACTATCTTGAAAAAAAATTTTTTTTGTCTTTTTCCTTTTTATCGGTACTGGGGATCGAACTCACGACTGCCTGCTTGCAAGGCAGGTGCTTATGCCACTGAGCTAAATCCCCAGCCCCCCCAAAAAAATTTTTTACAGGCTTACAATGTTGGAAAACACCTCAATCTGATGACCTCATGCTACAGACAATACATCTGTCTTAACCCAACTCGGCTGAAAACTGGTTCCACAACCAGAGAAGCCTTCAGTACCCAGACACAGAATACCCTAAGTAAATCAAGGGGTCTTGCTGCCCAACACAGCAGCCCCTTTCTACAGTCAGTGGCTTAGTAAACTGCAACTGTTTTATCATCAGGAAACAACATTCATAAAGTACATTTCAAAAATCAAACGTACAAATCAGGACCTATAGGGCTGGGGATATAGCTCAGTGGTATAAGTGCCTGCCTGACAAATGCAAGGTCGTAAGTTTGATTCCTGGTTACCCCCCACCTCCGCCAAATCAGGGCCTATAAAAGCAGTAAGCTCATGCAGACTGCCCCTAAAGAATAAAGAACAAGAGAACTACCCAATTTCATTCTTTGGTCCACAGAAAAAAAAGAATGTCTCCAAATTTAGAATCATCAGTATACACAGCTAGTACACAAGGCTGGTGCAGAGCTCCACAGTCTGTGTACTTTGGGGCAGCACTGGGGATGGCTTTGCACGTACTCAGCAAGTGCCCCACTACTGAGCCACACCCCAGCCTGAGTGTCCAGCATCTGAGGCCCCCTTGGGGTCACTGCCATTAGGGCTACTCCAGCCCTGCACACAGAAAGCCAGGACAAAGACACCTGAATATGCAGAAGCTCGGTGCTGGGTGTCAGCAGGTGGGGCCAAGGTGTCTGATACTGGATGCCAGCTCCTGCGAGGACACCAGCCCTTCTTGTTCCACTGCATACTCCTGAGGAGAGGCTATACTTTTCCAGAAGCCAAAGGCCATGCCCTGCATCTTGGACACACTGTGGCTTGTGTCAAGCAATAGGCTCAGGTAACCATGGACTCTCTCCACCCCCACAGTACACAAATGTAGGCAAACATTTTATCACTGAGATGTATCACTAGCTCTTTTGTCTTTTTTTGAGATAGGGTCTCCTCCACGTTGCCCTTGAACCCACTATGTAAACTCAGGCTGGCCTCAAACTTAAGTGCTGGGGCTACAGGCGTGTGCCCCCATGCCAGATTTTTATTTTGTCTTGAGATAGAATCTCATACAATTGCTTAGGCTGGCTTCTAATTGCAATCCTCCTGCTTCAGCTTTCTGAGTAACTGAGATTATATAGGCATGCACCACTATACTAAGCTCTGAAACTTTCTGAGCACTGACGTGACACCTCAGGTGGGAAACTCTACATCTGATTGTATGACAGGTTCGAGCCAAGATGCAAGCACACTGAAAGCACTGCATGAAATTTCCTTCTGTCCATGTGTACAAGGTACATATTAAACAGAAAGAAATTCTGTGAGACTTTGGCCCCATCCCTCCCAAACACAAATATTCCAAAAAAATCGGAAACCCTAAACACAGTGGTCCGAGCATCCAGAATAAGGGATCCTCAGCCTGCAGCCCTGGCGATCCCGTGCAGCTATCTGTCCCACAGCAGTTCACTTAACCTTTCTGTTTTGTTTTGGCTGCACTGGGGATTGAACCCAGCACCTTCCCACTGAGCTACATTCTCGGCCCATTTTTGAGACAAACTCGTGCCAAGTTGCTCAGGCTGGGCATACCTGTGCTCCTGCCTCAGCCCCCCAGGGTGCTGACTGAGATCACAGATGTGTGCACGGTGTCTTCACTTCTTCGCTCTGAACTTCCTCTATTGTGAAATGAAGGCACAGCCTACTGTGGGCACCAACCAGGAAGATGTGACGCTGTTTTGTAAGCCAGCCCTCAAGACTTCAAAGCCACTGAGTCACTAACGGGCCTCCAGGGGAGTGCTGCTTAGGACAGTGGCTGTGAGGTGGCTGGGATCAGTGCCTTGGCTACAGGGCATAGAGCTTGAAACCCTTTCACGTGAGCCCATGGTGGTGGGGGCAGGGTCCCGTGGCCACCCAGTTTCCTGCAGCCTCAGCTGGCGGGCAGGCACAGTTCATGGCAGAGGTTTTGGGAAGCTCAGCCTACGAGATGCCTGGGCCCGGGCTGCACACTGACACGCATGGACAGTGGGCCTGCTTCTGCGGGCTGGGGAACACGTGGGGAGAGTCTCAGACCAGCTGTGGGAAGCCTTCGCTTCTTCTCCTCCATGCTGAGCTTGGTAAAGAACCTGCCACCTCTGTAGCCAAATCCCAGGGAGGGGGATCTGGTGCTACTGCTAAGAAGCAACCATTTGTGCCAGGGCTGCCTGCTCTGTGGAGGGAGCAATCCAGATGCCGTTATTGTTGCCCTCTTGCCAGGTATGGCTTACAACGGTAGCCCCCAGATTCCTGGGGTTTGGCCACAGAGCCCCCAGACCCAGACTGAGCTGTGCTGCTCACATCCTGGGCTCTGCAGATGCCTCTGTGAAGCTCAGCTTCCATCATCATATGAGCTGCCCAATAAATTGTTGTAGGGAGCGGCGTGACAGCCCCATTGCTGCCTCCTCGCCTCTCTCCCCTATGGGCACATAATGCACCTGCCTACATTACCCATAATCCTCTCCTGCTCATGTCACATACCCAGACGTGAAGATGACCCATCAGAAACCACCCCGTAGCCTCTTCCTGTCCCACCAGCCCGCCCTTGGCCCATAAAAGCTGCAACCTCTTCCTGAATAAACGAGACTTGATTGGACTCCTCAACTTGTCTCCATCTCTCTTTGTCCCCCCCCCTCGTTCTTTATCATCCCAGTTCCTCCTCCAGATACACCCCACGGATTGATCTGTGGGCCAGATCAAATTGTGTCACTGCTCTCTGCCTCTCCATGAACCCTGCCTGGCACTGAAGGCCACAGGATGCGACCAGGGGAGAATGGGAAGGCTCGGAAAAGCCCTGGCCAGCCACTCGCCGATCCTTTAGGCGACGGAAGAGTGAACCCAAGTCCTTTCACCCTTCACCAGGGTGAATACATCTGAAGTGACACAGATGAGGCCTCTTGGACTGAGGACCCCTGATAGCCGAGCAATGCAAGCAACGCTAGCGTTCTACAGACTGCAGCGAGATTATACTGTCCTCCTGTCTCCCCTCGCCATCTGTCCCTCAGCCTGGGAACATGTGTTGCTGATTAGAGCTGGAGAAGCCATGACATGTGATCTTTAACCCAAGGGAAGAGATTGGTTTTTAGCTGTTTTGTTTGCTTTTTCTCTCCTGTAAGTTAAATCAACAGTCTAAAGCATAAGAATAATAGGAGACAAAAAGAGGGCTCTCTATTTAGCCGCAAGGCCAGTTCCCCTAGAAAGACACCCTTCATGGAAGGAATTTTTCTAATCTAATTTGTGTATATTCTGAAGGACAGAAACAATGAAGGAAATGAATGCTTTAGGCAAAGTTTAAATACTACCCTTGAAAAAACTTTCATTAAGAAGCTCAAGATTAGAGGTATTTCTGGCCATTCTCTTCCATGCTTTTCTAAAGGAATTTGACAGAGCCAAGTATGTCTACACTGACTTTGGAAACTTTGGAAACTGCTTTCTTCTTGTCCCATCAGTTCTCTAGACTGGAGTTGGATAAGCCGTTCTCTGCCTGGGTGGTGGAGGACCTGCCCTGGGAGCCCACAGGGCAGCGACCTGCATGTCCCCTCACACAGGGAAGGCAGTCCCTGTGTCTTGGAGCCAGTGCTGGAGGAGCTCTCAAAGGCAGGGAGGGAAGCACAACAGCTGGGTTCACAAAGGATGTGGAAACCAGTGCTATGCAGGAAAGTCGGGAGGGAGCGAGAGATGGGCCTGAGCTGAAGGAAAGGAAGGGTGCTGAGGTTCAGGCCAGGGCAGGAGGTGAGCAAGCAGAGCTCTTGGGAGAGCAAGAGGAACCAAGCGGAGCTGTCTGGGAGCAGGACAGTGTCTTAGGACAGCTGTCAGTGGCACCCCTGTAGGGAGGTAATGCCAGGGCTAGTGCATTGGAGGAGAGGAGCCACCAAGTCCCATGGGAGAGACTCACGACACTCACATCCTCTCCCTTTTCCTCTCCCTGTCCCCCTGCCCCTGCCTGATGGGTCGCAGACAGCTCCTCCACTGACCACAGCCCGGGCCCCACACATCGGCCGGCCAGCCCCCCACTCACCAGCTGGATCTCCACGGCAGTCATTGGCCTGTGGTTCAGCAGCTGCAGCTTCTCAGCTCTGCCAAAGACAAACATAAAGTGTGTAGACTGGAGTTAGCGCAGATCACGAGTCTCAACCAAGCTGAACTTGAAAAATATTTTGTCAGATTAAAAAACAAAAAGGAACAACCACTGTGATGTGGCCTTCAGTTTCTTCAACTGCAAAACGAGAGAGGGGAAGAGGAGAGCAAAGACTAGAGCCTCCTGCCCTAGACAGCACCAGCAAGGACGACCCCTGTGGAGCAGAGATGGGATGCAGTGACAGAGGAGATGAGGCACTTTTTTGTTTGCTCATTTGATTTGGGTTTTGACAGGGTCTTGCTGTGTAATTCAGACTCGGCTAGAATTCACAGCGATCTCCCTGCCTCAGCCTTCTGAGTGTTGGAATTACAATGGTGCACCATCATGCCTGGTTGAGATGCAGTTTTAAAAATATGTTTGACGTCATAATTTTATTGTGAATATGTGAATAAAATGTTTTAATGCAATTTAAAGTAACAATAAAATCATCTTGGTTGGTCAATCATTACTTAAAAATGGCTGAGAATCCCTTTCATGAAAATGAAGTGCTAACTTGCAGCAAACAAAATGAGGCCCATCAAAGGGCAGAGGTTAGAGCACACTTAGAAAGGTCAGTTCTCGGCCCTCTAAGAGCTCACAGCCAGGCTGGGGAAGGAGAACAAACATGTGCTGATTTCTACCGTGCAAGAGTTTAAGTCACCATTAGACATAACAATTATCTGTCACAGGAAATACATAGCTCATTGCTGCACAGATGACTGGGCTTCAAAGGGAAGGGAACGACTTTAGTTACTACCTTCATGCAAACAGCAACGTACACATTTCCTTTTCAGCCTCTCTGGAGCTCCAGATCCATCTTTATTTCCAACTCATTTAACTCAGCTTATAGAAATTCTGGACAAAAGGCAGAAGAAGCCACAGTGGCCAACTGCCACCTGACTGAGAAGCAGTAGGGCTACCCGGGGGGGGGGGGCTGAGCCTCACTCTACCACCTGGAGGACAGCAGAGCACAGCTCCAGGGGCTGCAAGGGGGGAACCTTACATCTGCAGTGGCAGTGGCTACCACTTATGGTTTGTTTCTTGTGTGGCAAGCACATTTAAGCCCCAGATTTAACTGACACTGAGACAGTAAATAATCAGTGCAAAGTTACAGAAACAGTAAAAGCGGGACCGTCACCAAAGCTCATGTGCTTGGCTAGATTGGTGTCATACAGCTGTAAGCCCAGCACTGTGAGGCTAAGGCAGGAGGACCATGAATTTGAGCCCAGTCTGGGGAACATACCGAAATTCTGTCAAAAAAACAAAAAAGGGCCAGGGGTGTGGCTCAGTGTGAAGGCCCTGGGTTTGACTGGCTGCACAGGGGCTGGGAGGGGACCTCATGCTTTTAACCGTTGGCTTCCAGCAGAAACACAGCAACAGATGCAAGTGTCCCCACACCAGTTCTCCAGAAATGACTGCTGTCACTAAGTCAGGACAGCCAAGCTCTACACATAATCCTCCATACACTCGGCTCTAGACTCGGAGACTTCACAGAGACAGCCCTTGCCCTGGACCCTGAAGGATTTTCTAGGCAGACCAGGAACAACACAGCAAATAGCCAGAGAACAGTACGAGAGGTGGGCACTGAGAGGCTGCCAGGGGCACCACAGCACTGACAGGAAGAGACTGGTGTCACTTCTGGGAGAACTGAAGAGAGGGAGGAACCACCAGAATACTTGCTGGGAGAGACATGAAGGACGCCAGGATAGTGCCCATGTGAAAGGGCTCTGTCCACGCAGGGAGAGGCCACAGGCCCTGACACCTGCCCAGGCAGGGTGTGGGCAAGGCAGGGCAGAGGGAGGGACCAACAGAACCCAGTTGTCATGGTCTTCGGAAGAAATGCACTAAGCTGAGTCTGTAGAGCTTTCCTAACAATCGTGAAGAGGCCATCTATCCAAAAGCTCATGGAGCCTGAGTTGTAGTTTGATCTAGAACTAAGAAAAGGATCACAGCAAGACTGATGTACAAGGAGTTCCAGGAGAGCATGGAGTGGGCGTCACAGTCCTGAGCGCAGGTGCTGAGGAAGTGAAAACCCAGGAAGGCGCACAGAGAGCCGTGTGTGCAGGCCAGGAGAAAAGGGAGCACAAGGGGGGGGGGGAGCGCACCAGGGAAACCAGGAGAGCTTCTGGACAGAGGGATCTTAACGGGCCGACCGCAGGCTAGAGGAAAGAGTGGGCTCACTACACACAAGTTACTGGATTCACAACAGAGCAGCCCCTGGAGGCTCCTGGGTGACAGCCAGCTGCCAGGAGTGAGCAACAGGGAAGGACAGCTGTGTTGCAGGCTAAGGAAAGAAGGCTGCCACCATGGAAGCCAGCGAGGAGAGGCGGCTAAGATCTCAGAAGTGGAGTCCTGAGGCTCAGACAAAGGGGCTCGGAGCCCACCGCCACCATGGAAGGGTGCAGAAGAACAAGTAAGGCACAAGGGGAACATGTTCACCCAGACGGTGGCTCACAGCACAAGCGAAGCTGCCTGAGAGGCCAGGCAGGACCTCAGGCCCAACTGCTGCCAGGAATGGGATAGGCGGGGAGGGGTCACACTGGCAGGCGACGCTGAGTGCTCATTAGAGGTGTGAAGTCCAAACTGTGCTCAAGACAAAATGAGATGGTTTTGCTTTTTAACCACCGTCATCCAACACTATGACTGAACAACAAAGGCAGAAACAGAGCCAGATGCAGGCCAAGCAGAGAACCAAGAAACCAAGCGGAGAACCAAGAAGCCAAACTCTTCCTGTGAGCCAGGCAGGGCATGGGCCAGGAGACAAGGAGAGCCCTCACCCCCATAAGCAGTGGATTTGGAGGAACACAGACTGAAATGACAGCTACTGAGGTTAAAAAACAAAGACTTAATGCTTGTACTGTTTCATTGACTGTAGGCCTAAAGACGGTAGTCGGACAACCCTTATAACCTCAAAAACCCAAAATGTGCTTATTACAACTTGTTCTCTTCCTGTAAAACTTTGTAATTGTCAGTTAAGTTACAACCTTGTAACATACCCACCATGCAACCCCTCCCTGCCTCCCTGGTTCCTGTGACTGCCTGTTCCACCTCCCAGGTTCCTACAAAACTAAACCTTCTATGGAGACAAACTGATCCTAAGACCCCTCCTCTTGCAGCTTGCTACTGTATAATTCCCTGCAGCCCCTGGATCGGGGCACACTTTTCTCACTGCTTTTCTGGGACCGTGTTGTTGCTGAGCTCAGCTAATGAAGTGCTTTTTTAAAAATTTTTTTGGGGGCTGGGGATTTAGCTCAGTGGCATATGTACCTGCCTTGCAAGCAGGCGGTCATGAGTTCAATCCCTGGTACCGATAAAAACAAAAATGAAAAAAAAAATTTTTTTTGGAGTTTGTCATTTTTCTGCCCATATCAACAACAATATGCAATATAGCAACTGTGGGGGTACATTTTTTCTGTCTTGTTTTTGAAATACAATATTGTTCTGTTTTGTTTCCATTTTATTGTTTTGTTTTATTCCCTTTAAAATAAATCTATAATAAAATTTTAAAAAAGTAAAGAACAGGGCTGGAGAAAAGGTGCTGGGATAAGCACACTGCCTACCTAATGCCACACACAGGGGCCTTGGTTCATCATCAGTCATTACTCAGCCGGGCCCAGAGCTACCAGAAACGTTCCTACAGCCACAAACAGGGTCCTGAAGTCTTTTAGCAAAAAAAAAAAAAAAAAAAAAAAAAAAACCACAACCATTCTTAAAACAAAAACAAAAACCAATTCTGGCTCAAAGCAACCACACAAAGAGTCTGCCCTGTGCCTCAGAGCAGAAGCATGGGGTGGGCAGAGTTCCCATCTCTACGCCTGGCTCGCTTCAGTGTCTGTCTCTGCGTCTCGATTCACTGCACCTCAGCTCTGGCCATGTGAATCCCTACTCCATGGCCAAGGGCCCACCAGGTTACATACAGTCTGGCAGGTGCTGCGTCTGCTCTGTCCCTGTGATCACCAGACAGTGCAAATCAGGCCTTCCTCCAGACTCCCACAGCTTCCCCGTCCTGATTCTCTTCCTACCCAGCTACTCCTTCCTCAGCACTTCCAACTTTCTCTTCTTTGGCTGCTTCTTAGCACAGGGCCACCCTTCAGCCTCTGATGCTTGTCCCAAGTTCCTCCCACAGACCTCAGGGTCTAGAGATCCTGAAACCCATGCTTCCCATGATGTGAACCAAATTCCAAGTGGCCAACCATACGGCTCCACTCAGTTATGTAGGACGCACTGAACCAACACATCCCAATGGGACCTATTTGTCACTTTCAATAGACCAGCTCCACCCGCACTTCCTATGACTTTTTAATGAACAGTGCTAGGAAAGCTGGCTTCCTATATGCCGAAGATCAAAACTAAACCCACACCTCTGACCATGCAGTAAACTAAAATCAAAATGGATCATTATGTTTTCAAAACCTTTTTAATTCAGAGAGAAAAAAGAAAACAAAATTTCAAAACGCATCAACTGGGGCAACAATGGTACATACATTGCACAATGTCATCTTAAAATCATTCACCCAGAGCATAAGACATCTGCATTCAATTGTCCAAAGAATATCTGCAAAAATCTTCCTCTTCAGTGAACTCAGAGACTCAGCAATATAATTATCTTAACTATCCTTTTAATATACATATACATACACTGTTTCTTTCGGTTTCTCACACTTGTAAGACACTATATTTACTCATGTGTATCATACTTATGTTCTCAAGTTGCATCCATTTATGGATAAAAGTCTCCAGTTTACCCTTCTTTATGGCTGAGCAGTAGTCCCCCATTTTATTGTATAAAAATACCATATCTATTTACCCATTCCTTAGGGGATGGGCATTTAGGTTGTTACAAATTGAAAATACCTATAGAATAAGACAGAAACACTAGATGGCGGATCAGTAAACAGCAGAAAACACAGTCTCTTGGACAGTCACCGGCCAGATGCTAGAATGTACCATCTTGAGGAAGACAAGAAGGAAGGAAATGGGTCCTCTGAACCTAGCAAGAAGCTGAAGTGCTAACTGAAGCCCACAGAGAGAGTGAAAAGAAAAACCTCAACAAAGAAGGCATAGCCAGCCTCTTCGAGACTGGACACACTGCATAGGAACTGTTTGAACATGTGAACACCCGGTGATGGTGAGGCCTCTTGTAAAGAGATGTGGCACTGAAGAGGAGCAGTGGACCGCGCTGGATGGTGTTTAGTGGAGAACATAGTTCTCCTTCTAGAGAGAACGACTGGCGAGGACCATTTCTTGGAGAGGGTTGGCTGAGCTCAGAACCTAGAACTGCTGCCAGCTTCCTCCAGCAGCTCCCAGCTGGGCTCAGACCCACGGAACCTGCTTGGGTGGCAGTGAGCCCAGGGTGTCTGGTACAGGGCAGGCCTGCTGAGATTGTCCACTACATCACCATAAAGCACCTGCTGGCTGGCTCGGTAGAGTGGCACGAATCCGGACTCTCTCCACAGGTTGTCTACTAGAGACAGTACTGGGACTGGACTGTTTTTCTTTTTCTTTTTTCCTTCTTTTTCTTTATCTCTTTCTCCATTATTTTTCTGTGTGTGAACATGGTTCCTAGCCTCTTTGTGGGTGTGGTTCTGTTCTGTTCTTCCTCTTATCTCTTCCATCTCTCCTTTCCTGCAGTTACCAGTTTCCCAAAGGTGGTATGATCCCCCTTTGTCTTCCAATCTTACTTGTAATCTCTTCCTCTTTCTCCAATTCTCTATTTTCTCCTTAGTCCATTTAAATTTTAACTCCCAAGAACAAAACTGACACATTAAGGACTTATATACTACATATGATTTTCTGGTTTGTTTTGTGTTTTGTTACATAATCACAAATCCAGTTCACATAGTTAAAAGTGGCAAATTAAGGATTAGCTCAGTTTTTTGTTTTCTAGGCTGTGGCTGATGCTACTGGTACCACTACAGCCAAAACTGACATAATTGTTTTAAATAGCTGTTGGTCCTGATATTCCATGACTGATATGGACAAAGAGTCACAGAAAATACCATGGTTCAGTGCCCAAGAACCAGGGACTAGGCCAGACAAACCTCATTCCAACAAACCTGACTAGGTAAGATCTCCCAACAGACCCAAAACCTCAAAACCAGGCTATACCCACAAGATACCTAGAGAACTAGTCATCACCCAAGGGTCCTAAATACTAGCAATAAAGCCACCCACCACAGGCAACTTACAAGCGTCACCCCAGAAATTCAACTAAAAAAAGAGGGAGAAAAGAAAATGAGAAAACACCTAAGCAATGCAATGCCAGACTTCTAGTTTGCCAAAGGTAAATCCAGGGGGCAACAAGGTGGGACAATCCAAAAGCACCCACCAGGCCTCTCTGCAGTGGTAACAAACAAAGCAATTGAATGAGGCTCTGGGAAAAAAAGGAATCAAAAGTAATCTCTCAGATAACTACAGAGATTACAAAAATATACAGCATGCTTATGACATTAGAGCAGATACAGACAAAAAACAGGTGAGCTTAAGATAATTATGGAAGCTCACTATAGGAAAGAAATGGAATCCATAAAGCAGATTCAAATAGACATTTGGAAGAATAAAAACTCCACTGAAAGTATTCAAGCAGGTTAGGCCAATGTGAGGAAATATCTCAGATACTGAAGACAGGTGTGCAGGAAAACAAAGACTCAAAAATAGCAAACAACATAAGAAACCAATCTAGCAGCTGCTAGATGAGCCAGAGAATAAGTCTGACTGAAGTCAATGAAAAAGCAGGCAATACCATAAATGACATTAAAAACACGCTGACAGCCATGATGGCAGAAAACTTTCCTGACAGAGAAAAAGACTGTGACATACACATAAACAAGGCATACAGAACTCCAATTAGCCATGATGAAAAAAAAAAATCTACAGCCAGACATACCACAGTCAGCATTCCAGAAACTCAACACTACAGTAGACCCTAAAAGCTGTTAGAGAAAAGAAACGAATCATCCATAAAGGAAGGTCCATCAGAACTACAGCTGATTTCTCAGCACAAACCCTCAAGTCAAAGAAAGCTTGAAGTATTCCAAGTTCTAAAAGAAAGCAACTTTCAGCCCAAATTGATGTACACCACAAAACTATCTTTCATAATTGATGGAGAAGTACTTCCATGACAAAGAACATCTGAGGTAATTTATGACCATCAAACTGAATTCCAAAATGCTCTGAAGGACCCCAACAAAAGGAATCTACTAGTGAAGGCAAACAACTATAGAGAAGGAGGAAATAAAGGAGGGGAACAACAACAGGAAAATAACATGCAAGGACAAGTCAATACATATCAGTTATAACCATCAAAGTTAATGGTCTCAATTCACCAGTTGAAAGACTGGCAGAATGGATCAAGAAGCAAGATCCAACAAAATGCTCCATACAAGAAACACATTTATTTCAAAAAGAAATTCACAGACTGAAAGTAAAAGGCTGGAAAACAATACTCCATGCAACGGGAACACTCCAGAAAAAAACAAGGGTGAATTTCATGCCAAGACTGATTAAAAGAGATAAAGAAGATCACTATATCCTCATAAAGGGAACAATACAAGAGAAAGAGATAGCAATCATAAGTATGTATGCAACAAATACCAGTGTACCCAACTACATAAAATAATTACTAATGGACATGAAAAATCTAATAAGCCTTAATGCACCCCACAACATCAGAATACACATTCTCAGTTGCACACAAGACATTCTTTAAAACAGACCACGTATTGGCCCATAGAACATGCTTAAGTAAATGCAAACGAATTGAAATTATTTCATGCATACTATCGGACCACAGTGTAATGAAATTGGAAATTCATGGCTAAAGAAACCAAAAGAACTTCAAAAACACATGGAAATTAAATAGCACCCTAATGAACAACCTATGAAAATTAAAGATGAAATTAAAGAAATTACAGTTCAGTAATAATGACAAAACAACATACCAGAATTTATGGGACACAATGAAAGCAGTCTTAACAAGGAAATTTATATAGCAGTAAATACCCAAATCAGGAAAGCAGAGCAAGCACAACTTAATGGTGCTGGGCATGGTGGTGCATTCCTGAAATCCCAGCACCAGGGAGGCTGAGGCACGAGGACCACTGGGCTAGGCTACAAAGCGAGCCTGGGCCTGGGCTACAAGTGAGTCCAAGGCCAGCCTGAACTGAACTGCATAGTGAGATCCTGTCCCTAAAAGACAAAAGACAAACAAACAAAAAAAACTTAATGGTGAACCTCAAACAGAAATAGAAAATAGAAGAGCAGTCTAAGCCAAGAGCTTGTACAAGGGACAGAATTATAAAGATCTAAGCAGCAATTAATACACTGGAGGAAAAAAAATACAAACAAAAAAATCAATGAATGAAAAGTTGGTTCTTTGAAACATTAAATAAAATTGACAAACCCTTAGCCAGCCTTATCAAAAAAAGCAAAGAAAAGACTCAAATCCAGGCAATTAGGAAGGAACAAAAATGGCAAAAATCACAACAGATCCTACAGAAATCCAGATCATCTAGACCTAACTTTGAAAAATTGCGTTCTAATAAAATGGAAAATATAAAAGAAATGGATAGATTCCTAGATACATATGAATTACCAAAGCTGAATCAAGATACAAAAATTCTAAATAAATGACTATGAATGAAATTGATGTTGTAATAAATGTGAATGCAAAATCCTTAATAAGATAGGTGCAAATAGAATGCAGCAAATAGTCGTGAAGATTGTACACCATGAACAAGTGGAATTCATTCTAGGGATGCAGGGATGGTTCAACATATGTAAACCCATAACTGTAACAGCATATTAACGGAGCCAAGGACAAATATCTTATGATCATCTCAATAGTATGGAAAAGCTTTATGACAAAGTCCAACACCCATTCATGATAAAAACTCAACAGAAAACTGGAATAGATGGTGTTTATCTCAATCTGACAAAAGCCATCTATGACACAGCCAACATCATACTAAATGGACAAAAACTGGAAGCTTTATCTCTGAAATCAGGAATGAGACAAGGATGTCCACTGTTTCTACTCTTATTCAACACCATCCTAGAAAATTTAGCTGGAGCAGTAAGAGAAAGAAATAAAATGAATATAGATAGGAAAAGATGTTAAACTATTTTTATTTGCAGATGACATGATGCTTTACATAGAAGATCCCAAAAAATCCACCAAAAGACATCTAGATTTAATAGGCGAATTCAGTAACACAGCTGGTAACAAAGTTAACACTCAAAAATAAATAGCTTTCCTGTACATGAATAGCAAATTCGCTCAGAGTAAAATCAGGGAAATAACACCTTTTACAATAGCACCCAAAAAATGACATACCTATCAATCTAACAAAGGATGCAAAATACCTCCACATTGAAAACTACACAGTACTCTGAAAAAGGAGACTGAAGAGGATATTAAAATGGAGAGATATCCCATGCTCTTGGGTAGGAAGAACCAATAGAGTAAAAACGGCCATACTTTCAAAACTCTTACACAGATTCAATGCAATCCCAATCAAAATTCCAACATCATATCTCACAGAATTAGAGAAAACAATCCTAAACTTCATCTGGAACAGAAAAGACCTAGAATATAGAATAGCAAAGGCAATGCTGGGCAATAAAGACAAGGCAGGGGACTTCACAATCTCTGACTTGAAATTATACTATAAAGCTACTGTGATAAAAACAGTGTGGTACTGGCAAAAACCAAAACAAAACAGACCTAAAGATCAATAGAACGGATTAGGAGAGGTAAACACAACTCCAGACATGGCAAGATACTTTATCTTTGACAAAAGTGCCAAAGATATTCACTGGAAGAAAGATAACCTCTTTAATAAATGGTGCTGGAAAAACTGGCTTTACACATGCCAAAGCTACACACTGGCTGGAAAAACTGCTGGAAAAACTGGCTTTACACTATGCACTAAGCTAAAATCAGAATGGATCAAGGATCTTAATATTGAAACAGAAACATTAATTTTGCTAGAAGTTAGCAAAGGTAAAACTCTTGAAGACACTGGTATAGGTAACGATTTTATGAACAAAACTCCAAATGCACAGAAACTATCACAAAGAATCAACAACTGGGATCTCACTCTACTGAAAAGCTTTTGCACAGCAAGAGAAAACAACAGAGTGAAGAGATAATCCACAATGCAGGGGGAAAAAATGTTTGCCAGCTGTTCCTCAGACAAAGGATTACTATCAACATATAAAGAACTCAGAAAAATCAGATTTCCCAGATTTAAAGACCCAATCCAAAAATGGGCATTTGAGATGAATACACACTTCTCAGATGAAGAAATACAAACAGGGGCTGGGGATTTAGCACAGCGGCATAATCGCCTGCCTTGCAAGCAGGCAGTCGTGAGTTTGATCCCTGGTACCGATAAAAAGGAAAAAGACCAAAAAAAAAAAAAAAAAAAAAAGAGAGAGAGAAAAGAAATACAAACAGCAAATAAACATATGAAAAAATGTTCGGCATCACTGGTCATTCAAGAGGTACAAATTAAAACACTGAGATTCCACCTCACTTCAGGAAGAATGGCTCGTATCAAGAAATCAAATGGTAACACATGCTGGAGGGGCTGTGGGGAAAGGAAACTTCTCCACCTTCTCCGTTGGTGGTGGGAGAGCAGACTGATGCAAACACTGCAGAAATTAGTGCAGAGATTCCTCAAAAAACTAGAAATTAAGAAGTCGCAATTGGACCTAGTTATTCCGCTTCATGGTATCTTCCCAAAAGAATTAAAAGCATCACACCACAACAGTATATACACATCCAGGTTTACAGTGGGGTAGTCTGTAACAGTTGAATCTTGCAAACAGTCCAAATGCCCATCAACCAATGAATCAATAAAGATGTGGGGGTTTTCTATGCAAGCAAGTACTACTCTGCCATAAAGAAGGGTGTGAGAGACATTTTAATAAATGGATTATCTTGAGACCACAGTCTCAGGGGAATAAATTGGACACACTTCAGTGTTTCTCTGCTGTGAGAAACTAAAAGTGTAAATAATGACTAAAATGGATGATAGATATTGGGAAACAGGAAGAAAATGTTACAATCAGAAGAACTAGGAAGAAGGGGTGGGAAAGGAAGGAAAGGACAAGAAAAGAAAAAGATAACAGAAGAAAAACATGGAAACAATACCTTTGTAAACAGGAAAGGAAGAGGGGCTGAAGGGACAGGGTTGGGGAAATAAGAGGAATGGAGATATGTCATGTACAGGTACGAGTCCCTATAATGAATGTGATCATTATGTATAACTAAAATGTTCCAATAAAGTTGATTAAAAATTAACTCATTATTGGGAAAAAATTGAGTGCCCAGGCCAGAACCTGGCACAGCCCCCCGGCCTTCTCCCTCACCTGCTGCCTGTTACTGCCCCTCAGGCACACATCTGAGCCGCCTGCACTCCCACTTCACCTCTCCAGTATAGAGCAACAGCTTCAAGTCTCAGTGGTTTGCTACTCGCTTTCTTTCTTTCTTTTTTATCATTTTTTGTCTTTGACTTTTTTTTTTCTGAGACCAGGTGTCGCTGAGCAGTTCAGGATGGTTTTCATCTCACTGTGTAGTGCCTGCTGGCCTACAACTCTGGGCAAACCTCCTGCCTCGGCCTCCCGAGTGCTTGAATTACAAGAAGGCACCACCACACCCAAGTCTATCTTGGTTCTTAGGAGTAAAATATCTGAAAAGATATCCTTGTACCTCATTACGCTGCTCACAGGCCTCCCACTCCTCGCAGTTTTGGGATGAACCCTCCAAAACCTGATCTTTGCCAAAGTCTCTGGGTCTGTGGGCATGGACTGCCCAGAGTGCTTGTGGCCCAGTCTTCACAAACTCCACACACTCTCTGTGAAGCGCGGGCTCCTCGCAACCTGTACCGCACTGAGCGCCGGCTCCTGCCCTTGGGAAATACCTCCCCTCCCAGGTCAGCTGGCAGTGCTTCACACCAGGACGCATGCTCACCTGCCATCTCCCCGTCACAGGACCCCACTGCACTCACCAGTGGGTAAGTGGAACGCCAGGGCGAATCAAGGAAAGGCTGGCAGCCTGCTTTCCGGGAAGAGGTCAGGCAGGCTCTGCGACGGCCTGCAGAGGGACTGAGACTGCGCTTCTCTGAACTTTGCTAGCCCCAGAGCTGCAGGCCCTGGATTCGGCGAGCTGTCTACACAGGTTCCCCTGGGGACCACTGGTCACTCAGCTATGCAACTTGACTTGGCGGGAGGAGAGCCGGCCCCACACCAGGCAATGGGCCTGGACAGCTGAACACCGTGTGCAAGAAGCAAACCAAAGAATCAAATGCTTTCTGGATGTAACACAGTTGAGAAAAAAGTTACACGGGCCACAGTGCACGAGTAACTAAGAGCTTAACCCTCTACTCTGCCGATTGGGGCCACGCAGTTAAATGTACCTGGTCCCCACTGTACCCTCAGGAGCTCTAAAAATGAGAATTAAAATGAATAACGGAGCCCCACACTATACACTAATAAAACCGGGCCGGTTATGCACCATTACTGGTGCCCCTGCCCTGGAGTATGCAGACATGAGACCCAAAGCCCGCTCAGCAGTGTTCACTTCTGCCTTCAGTGCACCGGCCGTGGGAGAGGGTCCCTGCTGACCACGGAGGCCAGGAGCCAACTCTGGGACTGGTCACAGGCAGGAGCCCACTGATACCCCCTGCTGGCAGCTGCAGGACACTGCCTGCAACTTTCTCTGGGGCAGCGGGGACTTTATAAATCCTCAGCGTGGGGATTACAGATGGGAACATGGAGCTGAATTTAACCCTCGAAAGACTGTGGCTTACTTTAAGCTTAAATAGATTATGGCTGATCTTGAACCAGCTTTCAAGGTAATTAGGAAGCAAAACACCAGTCCAGATGAAGAGATAAGCAGCAGCCTGAGAAATGAACTCTGAAAAGGGAAAAGTTGTGGACTAGAGGTAAAAAGAATTCAAAAGCATAGGTTGGGGAGGATGGTAGTGAATTTCTTAGCACAACCTGCCCCGCCCTCACCTGCCTTCCCCAACCCGTGTCCTGGCACTGAGCACAGCTACGGCGGTATCCTCCAAATACCCAAAAACACACCGAGAGAAATCTTATATTTTTGCTAGACTGCTGGGAAATGGGCCCCTGGAACCTAGAAATCCAGGTATGACTCACACACAACTCAGGACCTCCGCCCAAGGAAGGAAGAGCTGCAGGTGTAATCCCGGAGGGAGCCCTCCAGGGCCCAGAGCTCCCAGAATCCCTTTCCTGCTGACACTGCTCCCCACACAGTGAGGACTACCCAAGTGTGCAGGTTAAGCCATCACTTTTGCCTCCCACCCTACACTAAACACCCAGAGCAGCAGGCAAAGCTGCCAGCACCTGAACTGACACTGGAACCTTGCACGGGGGAGGCAGGATTGACTTGAGGTCTAAACATACCTGGGCAGACTGCCCACTGCCACCAGAACCACGAAATTACCATGAACCAGAGGCTTTTAACACGGGTTAGAGTCTACACTATGTGAGTAACATACTCAAAACAAACATGCTATAACTTAAAACTATTTGATCAGGAAAAAATGACTCATACTCTAGGGAAAAGACAACTGGCAGATGTGGAACCCACAATGACTCAGACTTTAGTAGCCTCAAAGATGCCGCTAGCTACTATAACAAGAGGGGAAGTGAACATTTCTGGAATGCTGGACTAACAGCAGTTGCAGAAAACAGGCAGAAACTACATAAAAAATAAACAAATGGTAGTTCTGAACTAAAATTATCTGAAGTGAAAACTCACTGACAGACCCCCTGACAGAATAAACAGGACAGAGGATCTGTGAACTTAAGAGACACAATAAAAGAAATCCCATTTGAATATGGAAGAAGAAACAAAGCAGAACAATGGCCTAGAGCTGCAGAACAGGGTCAAAAGTCTTAACAGTTGGAAGCCAGGCATGGTGGCACATGTCTGTAATCTCAGCATTTGGGAGGCTGAGGCAGGATCATTGCAAATTCGAGACTAGCTGGGGCTACAAAGTGAGCTCAAGGACAATTTGAACTGCATAGTGAGACCCTGTCTCAAACATAAAAAAAAAAAAATCTAACCGTTGTACTTTTAGAGTTAGGAAAGAGAAAGAGAATCGGATAGGATAAAATATTTCAAGGACTAATAGTTGACTCTTGTCACACATTTAGTTAAAAAAAAAAAAATCAAGAAGCTTAGCAAAGAAAAAAGCCTAGGGGCTGGAGATTTAGCTCAGCGGCAAAAGCGCCTGCCTTGCAAGCAGGAAGTCGTGAGTTCGATCCCCGGTACCGATAAAAAGGAAAAAGACAAAAAAAAAAAAAAAAAAAAAAAAAAAAAAAAAAAAAAAGAAAAAAGCCTAAATACAACAGTAAACTTTACTGAAGACCCCAGATCAGAAAACTTTGGAAAGCCAGACCTGCAATCTCATCAGGAGGCTGAGGCAGGAGAACTGCCATGCATTCAAGACCAGCCTAACCCCCACAGTGAATTCAAGGCCAGCATAAATTATACAAGGAAACCTTGTCTCAAATAAACAAAAAGCTCTTGAAAGCCAGAAAATAATGACATATTATGTACTTGAGTAGTTACAAACTTGTAATCAGAAACCATGACAACCAGAGGATACTGGAATAATATCTTCAAAGTTCTGAAGGAAAGAAACTACTCAGCCCAGCTGACCTATTCCTCAGGAATTAAAGAATAGTCTCAATTGAACAAAAACTAAAAGAACTTGGAGCCAGGAAATCTTTTCTAAAAGAAGTCTTAAAGTTCTTCAGGTTGGGGTAAATAAGAAGAAAACAGGATTTTTAGGAATGAAGGGATAAAGAAGTAGTAACATTTTGCATAGACTTTATTATCTGAAGTTATTTAAAATATGTATAGCATGTTAAAAATACTGCTAACAGGTTTCTGGCAGTGTTACGGATCAATTCTAGGGTCCTGGACATGTTAGACAAGTGCTCTACTACTGAACTACACTCTCAGCCCTGCTGTAACACTTCCAGTGCATGCAGATGATACACCATAAACACAACACTATAACACAGAAGGGAAAAGTAAAGGAATTAATGTGCATAAGTGGTGAAATATGAACTCTGGACTATGTATGACTAGGTATGCTGAGGTGTTTATAGTTTATGATTACGCAGCCACTGAAAATTAAGAATCAAATGGTACAAAAAAGATACTGCCAAAGGGTAACCTAAAAAGATGAAAGGCCAAGACCATCTGAATATCTCAATATATACAGAAAAAGCAACTGATAAAATCTAATAATATCAGCAATTTTATCTTCCTAAACCTGGTTAGGAAAAAAAAAAACCCTCCATGGAAAACCTAACCTCATTTTTAAACAATGTTTTTGGTGCTAAGGACTGAACCCAGGGCTTCCAGCTTGCTAGCTCAGTGTTCTACACTGAGCTAAATCTGGAGAAACCTAACCTGATGCCATGCTGAATGGCCCAACCCTGAGTACCCTCCCCAGGGATCTGTGCACCAGGCGAAGGTCTCTGTGCCATGGCTTTGTGCAGCACCCACCAAGGTCCTGCCAGTGCACATGGGAACAAAAATAAAACACACAGATGAAGAGAACACACAGATGGAGAAGCAGTGCACAAATACTCTGCCTACAGAGACGATCCGGAGGTATGCTAGAAACATTCCTAGAACTACCAGGTTGGGTGGCATAAGATCAACAGAGAACTCATGCATATTTCTCTACATTAACAACAAACAAATGGAAATCAGAACCATTTATATAATAACATCAAAAATTATAAAATACTTTGGACAAATCTAAAAAAATTGTGCAGAACCTCTACACTGCCTGCATGAACTGAAAGATACAATACTGTGAACTCTCCCCAAAATGGAACTGTAAGTACAATGCAATCCCAAGCGAAATATCAGCAGGATTTGTTCTACACAGCATTGAAAAAATTCAAAAGTGTACATAAAAAGGCAAAGGAACTGGAGAAGTCAAAATACTTTGGAAAAGTCCTCTTTAAAAAAAACCAAAGTCACAAAGTTGAAGAAGTCATACTCCTGCCTCTGTGCTTATCTTTGTTTTTTGGTATCGGGGATCAAACTCATGACCTCACACTTGCCAGTCAGGCGCTTACACCACTGAGCTAAATCTCCAGCCCTTCTCTGTGCTTATCTTAAAGCTGCTGTGACCCGAACAACAGAGCAGAGACAAAACAACACAGGATGTGTGGCCCACAGAACCAGGCTGCCCGTTCTGCAGCCCTGGGCGTTCTTCGCATGCCCATTCCTCTTCCATGGCAGTGGCTCAGCAGATAGGACAGTCCTGACAGCGTTGCTGGAGAGTTAAATACACACACACAGTGAATATCCACCTGTAACTCAGACCAAGCCCCCAAATTAACTCAAAATCAACTCAAAATCACATATTTCTACAAGAAAACATAAGAGAAAAACATCTCTGTGGCCTTGGGTTGGCAGGATTCTTAGACACAACATCAAGAACAGGATGCAGAAAAGAAAAACAAAATTGATCTCATCAAAATTAAAACCTGCAGCTCTGACAGAGTCACTGTTAGAAGGAAAAGCCAAGCTAGAGACTGGAGGAAACACCTGACAGTCACATACTGAAAACAGAACCTCTGTACAGACGACAGAAAGAACTTCCTACAGTTTCACAAAAAATGAGCCAAAGCTTTGAGGAGGTCCTTCATTAAAGATAAACGAACAGCAAATAAGCACATGAACAGGCTTAATACTTATTACTAAAGGAAAGCAAGTTGAGGACATAGCAGAATTATTACTTAAAATCAACTTAATAGCTAAAACTAAAAGTATCAAGGATATGGAATAAGTGAAACTCTCGGACACTGCTGTGGTAAATGAAAAATGGTAGTTACTTTGGGAAAGTCTAGTGGTTTCCTGCAAAGTTCAACTTGCTGTGTGACCCATAATTCCTCTCCCAGGTTAAGTGCCCAGAAGAAATGAAAGCTATTTTACACAGAAACCTATGTGCTACTCAGCTTTCTGCTGCTGTGACAAAATACCTGAGACAGTCAACTCATAAAAGAAAGATTTCCTCAGCTCACAGCTTCAGGGGGTTTAGTCCATGGTTGTTGGGCCATGTCACCTAGGCCTGTGGAACTATCAGGGTGGGAGAGCTGGTGGTGGAGCTGAGTTGGCAGCAAAGGGGAGGTGGGGTGGGGGTCATCCCCAAGTCCCCTTCAGGGACTCGCCGATGACCTGAACCCCTGCTACTAGGTCCCATCTCCCCAGGGGGCCGCAGCCAGTGACCTGGCCCTTCAGCACGTGAGCCTTTGGGGACCATTAAGATCCACAGCAGAGCCATCTGTAAGGAGTTGTCACTCTTTACTCAGAATTGCCAAAAACTAGAAAATTTCACCATGTCTTTCAACTGGGGGATGAAAAAAAAAAAAAACTACTCTTGATGATGGAGGTCTCTCAACAATAAAAGGAAGAAACTGCAGCCACACACAGAGCAGCATTGGTGAATCGCAAGTGCATCACACTAAGTGAAAGAAGCCAGAGAAGAGGCTCCACAGGAAGGCAGCTCACTTCTACTTTTCTGCAAAGGCAGAACTGCAAGAAACAGATCTGCTGTCAGACAGCGGACAGAACGAGTTGTTTATAGGGACAATGGAACTTTTCTGTAATACAAACGGATGTTCATATGTGAAACACATGATGGATCATTTAAACAAGTATTTATATATAAACCCTGCATTATTCTAAGATATTTGGAGTGTCCCTGTGCAGGCATCTGAAAGGAAAGAGCCCCACTCTGAAAGCAGTGTCTTTTTAGTGCCCACGTGCACACGTTCATAGCCCAGCAGGGAGAGCTGGGGGTGCACCCGCTCTCCGCCTTTACATGAGCACTCACCAGCTTTCAAAGAAAACCACGCAAGCTTACGTTAAATTACCAGGCTTCACTGCTGCTTTATAGATTCTACTCGGCAGACTTAGAACAGGGATTTAATTTCCTGAGTGACCATTCATCCGCCTGTAAACCGGAGTTGGCTGTCAGCAGCACCTGCAGAGCAGCCCACGCTAGGACTCCCTAGGCTCCCAGTTCACAGAGTATTCCCGCTGCAGTCTAGCCTATTCTAACAGATCCGCCTCTTGGAGCTGTGTGATGTCTGTGTCAATGTGTGGCCTTCTTTTGTCACTCCTACTTAACAGTCTATCAAGCTGTGGTCAGAGCAATCGAGTAAGACAAGGAACAGGCATAGAGTGGAAAGAAAGACAAAAATTACCTCAGTGCAGGGGGTTATGATCTTACATTCCAGAAAACCTTAAGACACTCCTTATGAAACATGTTACTGCCAATGAATGAATTTACCAAGACAACAGGATACCAAATCAACATACAATTATTAGTTGTGTCTATAAACCCTAACAAGGAATGATCTGAAGGCAAATTAAGAAAATATTTTGTAGGGTGCCTCCCCCCCAGCACTGACCAGTGCGTTTTATTTTTCATTTTTTTAGACAAGGTCTCACTTTGCAGTTCAGGCTGGCCTGGACTCGCTATGTAGCCCATTCTGGCCTCAAACTCACTCTGATCCTCCTGTCTCAGCCTCCAGAATCTTAGGATTGCAGACATGCACCACCTCCACCCACACTTTCTGTGCCTAACTGAAAATCATAGCCTTGACCCCTTTTTGAGGAGCCAGCTACAGATTTTGCTCAGCAGACTCAAAGCCGGAAGGTGAGCCTTTGGGGGCCTAGAGGCAATGCACAATGTATGTGCCACTGCTGTCCTCTGATTGTTGTGTTTTGAAAATTTTCTTTTCTTTCTCTTTAAAATAAAATGGATTTGGAAAAAAACAAAACAAAGTAACAAACAAAACAAACACATAGTGCTGAAAAATAGTGAACTGGGACCTCTACTTTTCCTTATACTCTACCAAGAATTTAGCTCAAAATGTGTCAGACCTAAACATAAGAACTAACCTATAAAATTCTTAAGAGAAAAGCTTCATGACACTGGATTTGGCAGTGACTTCTGGGATATGACACCAAAGGAACAGGAAGCATTAAAACAGAGGCAGGAGGGACTGGGGATTTAGCTTGGCAGTATAAGCACCTGCCTGACAAGTCCAAGGTCATGAGTTCAATCCTCGGTACCAAAACAAACAAGCAAACAAAAAACAGAGGCAGGCAAGGTAGTACATTCCAGGAGGCTAAGTCCGGAGGATTTGTGTTTAAGACCTGCCTAAACTACACAGAGAAACTCTGTCTCAATAAACTAACAAACAAATTGGGCTACATTAAAATAAAAACTTTGGCCATTAAAAGGATACTACCCACAAAGCAAACAGGCAATCTACAGAATGGGAGAAAACATCTGCAAGTCTTTTATCTGATAAGAGATTCATACCCAGGGTGTATCAAAGACTGCTCCAATTCAATGAAAACAAAAGCTTCATTCCAAAATGGACAAAGGATAAATTAGGCATTTTTTCCAAAGAAGATACAGAGATGGTCAACATGCACATGAAATGATATTCAGCATCGTTCTATCATTTTGAATATTAAAAATAAAACCAGACACATACACACAGAGGCAAGGTGCTTTGGAAAACCTGAAATTGTGCACTGGTGTGAGACTAAAAAGGTGTAGTCACCAAGAAAAACAGTGTGGTGGAACAGTGTGGTGGAGGCCAAGCCGGGCATGGTGATGCAGGCCTGCAATTCCAACATTCCGGAAGCTGAGGCAGGAGGACTGCTGGCTACATAGTGACCTCAAGGCCGGCCTTACCTGCCTAAAATTAACTAAAGTAATTTAAATTAACAACATACACATGTGGGCAGGTGTGGTGGTGCACACCTATACTCCCAGCACTTAAGAGGAAGAGGCAGGAGGATCACTGTGAATTCAAGGCCAACTTGGGTTCTGTAGTATGCTCAAGGATAGCCTGAACTGCACAGCAAGATCTTGTCTCAACAAAACAAAACAAAAAAACACATACATACACATATACATGGGATATATTTGATCTTAAAAAGGAAAAAAAAAAAAAAAATGAAACCCTAACTGTACAGCTGCTGAGAACAGCTTTTCCACTACTTCCCTAGGTAAGATGACTTTCACTTACTTGGTCAGTTTGTGGCTTTTCATTGCTGTGAGAAATTCTCTGACAATCTCAGGACTCTGGTGTCTGCACGGAGTTTTTGATAAGTATTTTAATGTCTAAAAAAAAAGGAAAAGGCAAGCATTAGACAAATCTAAATAAGAAAAAGGGGGAAGCAATGGCTAGAACTTAGTTTTCTTTCATTCTCTCTTTCTTTCCTTTCTCTTTTTCTTCTTTTTTCCTTCTTGCTATGCAGTTCAGGCCAGCCTTGAACTCACTTTGTAGCCTAGGCTGGCCTCAAACTCTTGGCGGTTTTCCTGCCTCAGCCTCCTGAGTACTGGGATTATAGGTGTGCACCACTATGCCTGGCTTGTACATTTTTCTTTTTCCTTTTTTTGGGTACATTTTCTTTTAGGTACTCTATAAAACAAGTGCCTTCAGTGAGCCCATCTTCAGACAGTAATAGAATTTGTAAGACAGAAAAACAGTCCCTACAACTGAAGGGATAATTAATGAGATTTTAGAAGAAAAACTTTCTCCTTTTTTTGGCAAAGAATTTTGTAAAAAAAAATCAGGGCTGGCTTTAGCCCAGCGGTTCCTTCGAGTCTGGCTTCCCAACCGCCCAGGCCGACTGGTCTGGTGGTTCGAGACCCGTGGGCGCTTTCCAGTCCTTTAAAAAAAATAAATAAATAAATAATTAAAAAATGAAAAATATCAGTATGAAATCATCACATAACAATTAAAAAAAAAAAGAAAGAAAGAAAACAAATCCAAAGAATAGCCATGAGCCCACACAGACTGTACACAGGAAAACCAAAGTGAAACTCAGCTCCCCTCATCTGTTCTCTCCACCGCGAACTCCATCTCGCTGAGACCCTGTCTACGCAGGCCAGCCCTGGACCCTCACTGAGGGCTCTCCCTCTGGACACCTCCTCTCCTGACTGCTGCTTCCAGCCCCGTGGTGCCTTGTGCCCCAGCAGGTAGGCCACCCTGAAGCCCTACAGCCTGTCCTTGGCTTCCAAACTGGGTTCATAACTTTTTTGGGGGGTACTGGGGATTGAACCTATAACCTTGCGTTTGCCAAGCAGGCACTTAACGCTGCTGCACTAAATCCCTGGCTCCGGAACTAGGTTCTTAACTCAGCATGCAGGGAAATGTTTTCCTCCCTGGTTTGGTGTGAAGGACACAGCCTGCCACGTGTATGGGAAGGGGGCAGACCCCTTGCAGGACGCCTTTTGCCTTCTGGTCTCAGTGAAGACTTCCTTACCCGCCTGAATGATTAACTCACTGGTCACTGGGGTCCACTTGGCCGGAACCCTTTTCCCCTCTGGTCAGGCTGAGGTGTGGCGCTAAAAGCCCTAACCCTTTAACCCTGCCTTGGGGCTCCTGGCAACAGATCCATACCCCAGAGGCACAGCCATCAGCCACCTCAGCACCACAGAGAGCTGACCTGCACTGACCTGCGCGCAGTCTCCTTCCCCTGGGATGTGAGCCCAACTCAGTGCACCTTTCTGAACAAACATGATAGGGAAACAAACAGAACAGTCTTTTTATACTGAAGATTTACAGAAGGAGAGCACTGGCTGTGGACACCAAAGCTACAGCAGCTACAGAGAAAGGGGATTAAAGGGGCTTTGGAAGGGAAGGACAGCCCGCAGAAGCAAGTGTAGCTCCCAGACCAAGGGGGACTGACTGTCCAGAAAGCTGGCTGGGGTGAGAGCTGCACAGAAGTCCCTTCCCTCATTCGGGCATGTCCCCGTCGGTCTGGGCTCCCCAAAGCTATTAACTGAGTAATCCCCCCTGTTCTTTTCCCCTTCATCTTTTATCCTTCAAAATTACATTTCAATCATATCAGTTTTCCTTTCATCAATACAAAATAGTATCCAGAACAAAGGACAGCAGTGGCAAAATAGGGGAAATTCACATAAAACCTATAATTTAATAGTATGTATAGCCCAGCACAGTGGCGCATGCCTGTAAGCCCAGCACTTGGGAGGCTGAGGCAGAAGGATCACGGAGCATTTGAAGCCATCCTGGGCTACATAAGTGTGTTTAAGACCAGTCTGAACTACATAGTGAGACCCTGTCTCCAAAAAAAAAAAGTATGTACTAAGTTCATTTCTTGGCTTTGATAACTGCTGTGATTATGTAAGATTGTTTACCATGGCCGGGGATTTAGCTCAGTGGCATAAGCATCTGCCTCCAAAGTGCTAGGTTGTGAGTTCCATCCCTGGTACAAAAACAACATTGTTTACCATACAAAACTAGAGGAAGGATCCATAGGAACTTGTAGTATTGTTTCTGCAACTCTCCTATAAAATCATTTTAAAACTTAAAAATTAAGGAGGCAACCTCAGAGCCAGGTGTGGTGGTATATACCTGGCATGCCAGCTCTGAGAGGCTCAGGCAGGAGAAGCCCTGCAGGTGTGAGCCAGCCTGGGCTATGGAGTGAGTTCCATTGCACACCAAAAAAAAAAAAAAAAAAAAGTCTCAAAAAAAAACACTAAATAATAAAATAAAGTGGAAGAATTTCAACCCTGAAAAAAGTAACCTTAATCATCCAAGAATCTCTCAAACACAGAAATCGCCGGGCCCACTGGCACCTGGCTATAAATGGGCGCATGAGAAGCTGAGGTTAGGGGCTGGAGATTTAGCTCAGTGGCATAAGCGCCTGCCTTGCAAGCAGGCAGTCGTGAGTTCGATCCCCAGTACCGACAAAAAGGAAAAAGACAAAAAAAAAAAAAAAAGAGAGAAGCTGAGGTCAGAAGATCTCAAAACTGAGGCCATGTGGACAACTCAGTAAGACCTCAGTCTTAAAAATCTAAAAGCTAGGGATGTAGCTCAACCCAGGGCCCTTGCCCAGCATGCACAAGATGCCAAACAATGTACAGCACCGACAGAAGAAAAGGGTGCAAATACTGCAGTGGTCTCAGACTCCTCATAAGAACAGACACAGACAGATAGCACAATATTGTGTTAACCAAACCTTTCAGACTCAGGGATGTCTGACTAGAAGGGCTTCAGATGCCAGACAAAAGCAGGACCTCGTTCTGGGACAACTTCCTGTGACTCCCAGCAATAAAATAAAGCTGTCAGGTGCAGCCAAGCTGTCTACTGGGTCGCAGCTGAGAAGACAGACAGACTGACTGACTGACAGTCCTGGCAATCAACCCAGGGCCTTGAGCACGCTAAGCATGTGCTCCGCCACCAACTACACCACAGGCCCTGAGAGCTTTTTAAAAATGTTTTCAGGGCCAGGATATCAGTGGCACAGGACCTCCCTGACAAGTGTGAGGTCCTGAGTTTGACTCCCAGTACCAAAAAAATGTTTTTAGGAAAAAAGGAGAAAAAAAAGTGTTTTTCGTAACAAAACTATGGAGAAGGTAGATGTTATATACGCTGATCCAGTGGTGGCTAGAGACAAAGCAGGGTGAACTGCAGAAAGCAGGGAAAGTTCTGGGATAAAGGAGAAGGATTTAAGGAGCCAGGAAGGAGAAGTGACTGCCTGCTGCCTCTGAATTGCCTAGGACTGTAGACAGATGTTCAGATGCCTATGGGTCTGGTCAAGATTTGAGGTAAAGAGTTTGATTTGGGTTATTTGGAGGGAGGTTTGAGATAGGCTCTCAGTACATGGAAAAGGCTGGACTTGAACTTGTGGTGATTCTCCTGCCTCAGTCTCCCAAAGAGCTAGGATCACAGGGGGGCATAGGTTTTTCTTCATGTACCAGCGACCTTTGGTGCTGGACAGCGTCCCCTTGTGTTCTTTTCGCAAACCCACAAGTCATACCTTCGGCTTTTGCACAGGCAGTTAATTCTTCACACTATCAGGGATCAATACTTCATTCTGCCCCTGTCAAATTCCAAGTAGAAAGCCTGAGGTTTCCCTTGAAGCTTCTAAAGGGTGCCTAAGTCTCTTCAGCAGCCCTCCCAGGCCCTCAATAAAGGCCTGTTTTCCTTTCTCCTGTTGCCACTCTCCCTTTTGTCTCTCTCCCTAGGGGAAACTAAACAGTCACCAAACTCAGCTGAGTTACAGGTTTTAACTTACATTGCAGAACGTGGTAGGCCTGTAGCTTGCTAACTGAGTAATTCACCCATCTCTTCTTCCTTCCATCCTCCAAACTGTGTAATTTAAGACACCAAAAATTTTTTTCTTACCACCTAAAATGCTCTGCAGAACAAAAGCTCAACCTGAGACCATCTTATTCAGATGAGTGTGCATTCACACTAGGAGCACTAGAAATAGGTATCTCAAAATCTGACATTGTGGGGGCTGGGGATTTAGCTCAGCGGCATAAGCACCTGCCTTGCAAGCAGGCGGTCGTGAGTTCAATCCCTGGTACCGATAAAATGAAAAAGACAAAAAGACAAAACAAAACAAAACAAAACAAAAAAAAAATCTGACATTGTGCTCGCTCTGGCAGCACATATACTACACATCTTACGCACAACTTTCCTCCCAGTCCCACCTATTAGAAGTAAGAATTTAGGAACAGAGCTCCAGTGAGTTTCACCAGATTAAACACACAGAGGAAAGTTATACCACTGTAGGCAGCCTTCAAGCTGGAGACTGAGCACATGTGTGGGGCTAAAGCAAGACCAGCCCTGCGAACACAGAGAGCCCCAAATAAGCCACATACACAAGCTGTTCCAGCTGCAAGCAGGCCAGGGCCCAGGCCAGCCAGGCAAACAAGCTGCTGGGCAGAGGGGCTGACACTGCCATCCTCCTCCTGTGTATAAACAAACCTGCTGCAGGGCTGAGCAGTGCCTTTCTTCCCCTGAGGAGGACAAGGTCTCCACCTGACCTCAGCTTTGTTTTTTCTTGATTTTCTCATCCTCCACCCCAAGAACCTCAAGAACTGCATGCATGAAATGTGGTTACCAAACTGCCAACAAATAGAGTTTCTTCTCTGAGACATAACCTGAATAATGAAAGAGAACATGAATAAATAGAAGATGAAAAGGGTTTTAAACACGATTAAGTGAGCAAAGCTGGAAGAGGAGGAACTTCCATGAGAGTGCTAACCCCTTGATTCCAAGTTTAATAAAATTTTTGAAAAGATAAATTTAAGGTAATTAAAACCAAATCCTTTACAGAGGGCAAAAAACAAAACCAAACCTCAGAATTGAAAGGAAATAGGAAGAAAGCATTAAATTAAAATGATGTATTAAAAAAAAATCAAACATAGGGGGCTGGGGATTTAGCTTAGCGGCATAAGCGCCTGCCTTGCAAGTGTGTGTTCGTGAGTTCGATCCCCAGTACCGATAAAAAGAAAGAAAAAGACACACACACACAAATCAAACATCATATAACAAATATAATAGCATAAACTTTCTTTTTAAGGACAAAGTATAAAAATCAGGACAGAACACAGCAAAATGTCGACTAATATTAAAACGATAAAGTACATCTGCTTTCTTCTTTATGAATCTAGCACTTTTTCTTTTTTTTTGACACAAGGCCTCACTATGTAGTTCAGGCTGGCCTTGCAGTTGTGGTGCAGCCCTGCCTCAGCCTCCTGAGCGCTGGCATCATGGGAATGTGTCACCACACCCGGCTTAATGCTTCAAAATAAGTACTGCTTTCTGTGAAATAAAGAATCAGGCCTTGCACAAATAGAAGTCCCAGTCTTTGTCTTAAGGCTCCTGGGACACAAAGTGTGGGCCCTAGAATGTGTGTCCATCAGTCTCTGCGCCCTCTGGTCACACTGGACAGCCGATAGTGTGACCGAGGGGAAAAGGTGGCTGTCTGAATAGCTTTCGGGTGGCACTGGCTGCTTGTCTGAACCCTGATCCCAAGGCCTGGCTGTTTTCCCTGGCTGGGAACACTTGGTACCTACTGGAACACTGATTTCAGGACAGGGCCATTCCTGACCTCACGGCAGAGGATGACGGGACTCTGCCCCTACGATCCTCCTCTCTTGGCTGATTGTAATCCTGATAATAAATACACAATGAATATAGCAGCTTTCAGCGACTCCTATGAGCCCTGCAAGTGAACTACCATACCAGAGTGGGCTTCCAGGTGGGGATCCCCAACTTGCAAACAGTGTTTCCAAGGAGTCTGTATCTCTGTGAATAACTAATTCTTGCCACTGGCCAGACTCTTCCCACTGTGTGAACAGAATAGACGCCAGGTCACAGCAGATCTACTGAGGTCAGGCAAGAGGAGATCCTGCCTGGTTGGCAGTCACCAGTGGAAGGGGCCCCACCATGGGCAGTTCCACCAGGGGCTGCAAGAGCCCGGACTCACCTCATAGGTGATGGTATTCAGGTTCTGCTGCCCTGCACTATGCTTCATCTTCCCGCTTTCTCTACGCTGATCTTTCAGATCAGTCAGTAACTGGAACACCTAGGAAGAGATATGAAAAAGGTTTTGATGACTGAAGTTTTTTTTTTCAGACAGACTCTGGCTATGTAGTCCAAACTGGCCTTAAACTCACCACAGTATGTAGACCAGGCTGGCCCTGAACCTGGGGTGATCTTCCTGTCTCGGCCTCCTGAGTGTTTACAGGTATGCAGCATATCACAGCTTTTTGGTGTTTTGTTTTGTTTTGTTTGTACCAGGGATCAAACTCATGACCTCACCAGGCAGGCGCTTATGTCACTGAGCTGTATCCCCAGCCCACACTTAACTCGTCTCTAAGTCTTACTTTAGAGCAAATATGGGGGAGGAAGGCGTACCTGGGGATTGACTCAAGACCTTCAGCTCCAGCCCTGATTTTTCCTTTCTTTCTTTTGGGGAAATCTCATTTAGTTACCCAGGCTGGCCTCAGACTTCAAATCTTCCTGCCCCAGCCTCCAGAGCCACTGAGGTTACCAATGTGCCATACATAGGCTGCATGTGACATTTTAAAAATGTTACTTATCTGAGGCAAATCATGCAAACGCATTAGCTTCCTTAAAATATTTCAAGTGTTCCCTATCAATATATACTATATCACCAATCTCTGACCTCAAAATCATACTACTGGAGAATAAATCTTCCTAAAATAAATATATTTTTAAAGCGTTCTCATATTTAAATCTAGCATAATGTCTTTTATAAAAGAAAAATTACAAGGTAAAAGACGTTAAAAAAAAATAAAGGCGGCCTGGCAAGTATAAGGTCATGAGTTCGATCCCCGGTACCAAAATAAATAAATAACATAAAGGAGGCCGGGTGATTTAACCCATGGCAGAGCACTTACCTAGCATCCACAATCCCAGCACGGTGGAAAACATACAAATAACTGCAGGGATGGGGTGCTACTGATTGCAAGTAAAGTTTCCTTGTGCGGGAAAAACAGGCATTAACCCTGGGGTGGATGTCAGTGAGATCTCTGCCCTGTTTCTGAGATTCTACTTGAGAGAAGCAGGCTCACAGCCTGTTCCTATAAGAACGCACCCCTTTCTCTGCCTGCTATTCCTTTAAGAAGCAGTGGCCGAGATCCAGTGGTGTGGCATTTCCCCAGGGGACGAACAGTGAAACCCCTAGCAAGTCCACGCTGCACAAGGAAACCAAAAGCCACAGGCCTGGCAACAACCACATCATTTTACAGGCGTCACACAGCAGAGACTGAGACCTCCTCAAAGTCTTTATGAGTTTAGACTCTGACATCTGGGAAAGTGACGTGAATGTATGAGTGTTCTTTCTACACGGGCACAGTGGGGCCACACAAAGCCGGAGGTATGTCAAGACTTTGTTACCCTTCCTCTCTCACCAACCCCTTTCTCTTTCCTTCTTTTCCCTAGCAGTTACATCCTCAAACCCTCAAAATTATAAAAATCTGCTTATTTCCACTTATTCATAATGGTGAACTAAACTTTCACTTTCAAAATAAGGATGCTACTGTCTTTGAGACTACTTGAGAATCAAAGTGATAATATGTTAAAACACACAGGCAAAAGATGGCAATGAGGAAAAGGTATGACTTTTATACTGGGAAACTTTTACAGACAGAAATAGTTCTAAAATAGGTGCCTCTGTTCCACAAAGGGATCCCAAGTCATAATGCAGAATCTACGGCACATAGGGAAAGGTGCCCACTGTAAACTAAAGCCTGCCCAGTTTCCCTGCATATAATTTATTAAACTTAGAATATTCCCAGATCCACCAGACAGTGCATCAGTCCTACTTTAAGCATCTTCATAAAGGGCACACCAACAGAGGAAAAAGTTCACTCAAAGCTACTTACCTCGTAGTTACTGAGCAGTGCAGAATTTGCATCTTTCCTGCAAAAAGAAAAGCAAGCTCTCATCAGTCTGAATTCACATTCCTTTCTGCACATTCAATATCTGTGACATCATTCCCCTGCCTGGCTCAGCAACTCTGAAACTGCAATGTAAAGCTAAGATCTGTCTGAAGTCCCACGCTGGTTAGTGGACAACAGCAGAGCCGTCCTTCCTTTCTATGGTCACAGCACAGCACACAACCATTACAAGGTAAGTGAGAAAAGTACCGCATTTATCCCAAATCTCCATAGGAAGGGGTTAAGGGAAGTCAGGAACCTGAGAATTAGTTATACAGAAACCTGGGGGCAAAACTGCAGGAGAGAGGGGTCCGATAAATGGTACAGTACCTAAAGAATGGAGAAACAGCGCTGTTCCCTTTCAACCCTGGACCCTGGTCGTCTCCTGTTACCACTGACCTCCCCCAGCGGGGCATTCAAGTCTCCTGCTGAGGTAATGAAGGAGTTGTGTAGGCCACTGTCTCCCCCCAGGAAGCTCGGCAGGGCAGGGCAGGGAAGCTCGGCAGGGCAGGGCAGAGGCGTCTGCTACCCCACTGTAAACCTAGGCTGGCTTGCTGGGGTTCATGAACATGGATCTTTGTCTCCCTACTCTGTCTACCAATGACAACAGACACACTCTGAAATAGACATTTTTTCCTTCTTGCCTGTTTTTTTTCACTGATTGATCTTGTTTTTATGAGTGTGAACACTGTTTCTACTTTCTTGTTGTTGTTCTTCTGTTATTTTCATTTCTTTCTTTGCTCCCTCCTGTCACAAGTTTCCCAGTTTGTGTACTCTTTCTCTGTCCTGCAGTCTCCCTTCTTCTATTCAGATTCTTCTAATCTTCTATTTCTCCATTCTGTCTTCCCCATTCCTTTTAAATTCTCTCCCCTGAGAGTAAAATCACCATATTGAGAGTTTATTCACAGTATTCAGTTTTCTGGTTTGTTTTAGATTTTATTGTATCATCACAAATCTAGTCCATTCAGTTAAAGGTGGCAAATTAATAGTTACCAGTTTGTCATTTTCTAGACTGATGCTGTTGTTATTGCTGGTTATACTATTTTAGCCAAGGTGACATAATTGATCTAGGTCAGTTGTTCTTTCAACTCAAGTTAATGTATCCCACTAAACTATCTTTCACAATTGATGGAGAAGTAAGAAACCCCCACGACAAAGAACACCTGGAGAAATTCACGACCACCAAATCAGCGCTGCAAAATGTTCTGAAGAACATTCCAGAAAGAGATAATAAAGACTGTAACTCCAGAGGAGAGCTGGGTATGGTGGCACACACCTGTAATCCTAGCACTCGGGAGGCTAAGGTAAGAGGACCACTGCAAGTTCAAAAGCAGCCTGGGCTATAAGGGAGCTCAAGGCCAGCCTTAACTGCACAGTGAAACCCTGTCTCAAAAACAAAACAAAAAAAAACTGATGGAAAAAGATACCTTAGGCTGGGGATTTAGCTCAGCAGCATAAGTGCCTGCCTGGTAAGCATGAGGTTGTGAGTTCAATCCCCGGGACCGAAAAAAAGATACTACTATGAAAAATATCTGAAGAAATTCATGAATACCAAACTAGCACTCCAAAATGAAGAACATTCTTGAAAGAGAAAATAAGGGCTTACAACTCCATGACCACAACAGAGTAACTCCACCAAGCAAAACAAGCAATTGAACAGAGGAGAAAAAAAAAATGGACTAACAACAGGAAAATAACATGACAAGACAATAAATATCAGTTACAATCATCAATTTTAATGGTCTCCGGTTAACAATCAAAAGAAACAGACTGGCAGAATAGATCAAATAAGATTAAACAATATTCTGTATTCAAGAAACATACTTAATTCAAAAAGAAATTCATAGACTGAAAGTCAAAGGATGGAAAAAAATATTCCACATAATAGGAAACCAGAAAGCAGAGGTAGCTATTCCATTTAAAAAAAAAACAGTGGACTTCAGGTCAGGACTGATTAGGAGAGACAAAGAAGGTCACTATATGCTTGTGAAGGGAACAATCCAAGAGCAAGTGATAACAGTCATAAATATATATGCACCAAATACCAGCACACTCAACTATATAAAACAAATATTAATGGACTTGAAAAATCAAGTAAGTACTAATACAACTGGAATGCAGGACCTCAATACCCCACTGCCACAAACAGACAAATCAATTAGACCAAAAAAAAAAAAAAATCAAGAAGTTATCAGAATTGAACTAAACTTTTGAACAAACAGACTTAGTAGACATCTACAATGTTCTACCCCACATCAAAATACACATTCTTCTGAGCTGCATGGCATTTCTCCAAAACAGACCACATACTAGCTCTTAGGACATGCTTAAGTAAATGCAAAAGAACTAAAATTACCCCATGTATATCATCAGATTATAGTGCAATGAATTTAGAAATGATGGCAAAAAAAATCACAAGTACTTAATAAACATCTTGAAATTAAATAGCACTCTCCATGCAATAAGGAGTGAAAAGGGTGAAATCACAACAGACTCTAACAGAAATCCAGAAGATCAATCCTGCTTCAAGAACTTGTATTCTAATATGATGGAAAATAGAAGAAATGGACAGATTACCTAGGCATGTATGAATTACCAAAGCTGAATCAAGAAGATAAAAAAGTTCTAAATAAACCACTATGAATCAGTGAAATTGAAGATGTAATTCCCAACAAGAAAAGCCAAGGTCCTCACAGATTCACTGCTGAATTCTACAAGAAATTTAGAGAAGACCTAATGCTGCAACTTCTCAGTTTATTTAATAAAACTGAAAGGGAAGCAATATGCCCAGATTCATTCCTGGAAGCAAGTATTACCCTGATACCAAAACCAGAAAAAGGACTGAGCCAAGAAAAGAGAACTATAGCCCAATCTCCCTCCTAAACAGACGCAAAAATCCTCAATCAGATACTGGCAAAGAGAATGCAGCAAATCATCAAGAATATGATATACCATGACCAAGTAGGATTCATCCCAGCAATGCAAAGATGGTTCAAAATACACAAATCAATAAATGTAATACACCATGTTAACAAAGCCAAGGACAAAAAACCTATGATCATCTCAATGGATGCAGAAAAATCATTTGATTCCATTCATGATAAAAACCCTACAGAAAATTAGAATGGTCTTTATCTCAGTGTGATTAAAGACATCTATGACAAACCGACAGCCAACATCATACGAGACAAAAACTGAAAGCTTTTACTGTGAAATCAGGAATAAGACAATGACATACACTATCACCACTCCTATATTGTTCTAGAAACACTGGCCAGACCAATTAGACAAGAAAGAGAAATAAAAGAAAGGAGGATAAGCAAAGAAGTTAAATTATCATTATTTATAGATGATATGATACTGCATATAGAAAATTCCAAAAATTCCACCAAAAAACAGTAGATTTAATAACCAAATTCAGTAACGTAGCTAGATACAAAGTTAACACTCAAAAATCAATAGCATTCCACTACGCAAACAACAAACTCACTGGGAGAGAAATCAGGGAAATAACACCTTTCACAGTAGCATCCAAAAAAATAAAATGTCTAGGATTTTTTTTTTTTTTTGGTACCAGGGATTGAACTCACGACTGCTGTTTGCCAGGCAGGCACTTATGCCACTGAGCTAAATCCCCAGCCCCAAAATGTCTAAGAATTAATCTACCAAAGTAAAAAACTTCTATAATGAACACTATATAACTCTAAAAAAGGAGATTGAAGAGGACTTCAGAAAAATCAAAAGATATTCCTTGCTCGAGTACAAAGAACCAATATGGTGAAAATGGCTATACTTCCAAAACTGTAATACAGATTTAATGCAATCCCAGTCAAAATTCCAACAGCATATTTTGCAGAATTAGAGAAAACAATCCTAAAATTCATCTAGAACCAGAAGGGACCTAGAAAAGCAAAGGCAATTCTGGGGAACAAAGGCAAGGCAGGGGGTATCACAATCTCTGACGTGAAATTATACAACAAAGCTACCGTGATTAAAACAGCATGGTACTGACAAAAGTCAGACCTGAGGATCAATGAAAGATATCTATAAATGATGAAACAATTCCAAACATACTCAGTCACCTTATCTTTGAGAAAGGTGCCAAACACACTCTCTGGAAGAATGACAATCTCTTTAATAAATGGTGCTGGAAAAGCTGGCTTTCTACATGCTGAAGATTAAAACTGGACACCATGCACTAAACTAGTGGAAATGGATCAAAGATCTTAATATTAAAACAGAAACATTAAATCTACTGGAAGATAGAATAAGTAGAACTCTTGAAGACATTGGAGTAGGCAAAGACTTTATGAACAAAACCCCAATCCCACAGAAACTATCACAAAGCAACAACTGGGATCTCATTGAAACGCTTCTGCACAGCAAAAGGAACCACCAACAGACTGAAGAGACAACTCACTGTATTGGAAAAAATGTTTGCTAACTGTTCCTCAGACAAAGGACTAATATCTAGAATATATAAAAGAACTCAAAAAAATCAAGACTTTCCAAATTTAGAAACCTAATCCAAAACTGGGCATCTTAAACAAACACTTTTTAAGAGGTGCAAAGGGCAAATAAATATATGGAAAGATGTTCAACATCACTGGTGATTCAAGATATGCCAAAAACAAAACAAAAAACTGATATTCCATCTCACTGAGAGAAGAAAGATGGCTATTATCAAGATATCAACTAATGGGCTGGGGATTTAAAAGCTCAGCCACATAAGCACCTGCCTTGTAAGCAGGCAGTCGTGAGTTCGATCCCCGGTACCAATAAAAAGGAAAACGACAAAAAAAGACATCAACTAACAACAGGCGAGCAGGGCTGCGGGAAACACGAACCCTTCTCCACTGTTGATGGGGGGTGCAGACTGGTGCAACCACTACAGAAATCAGTGTGGAGATTCCTCAAAACCTAAAACTATAGGTCCATTTGACCCAGCTATTCCCCTTCATGATATCTTCAAAAAAGAATTAAAAGGATCATAGCACAGTGATATATGCACACCCACGTTTATAGGACAGTTTTTAATAGCAGAATCTTGGAAACAGCCCAAATGCCCATCAGCTGATGAATCGATAAAGATGACATGGGGTTGTTTTTATACAATGGTGCACTGCTCTGCCATAAAAGGACACATGAGACATTTCTAGCTAAATGAACGCACTCCTGAGACCATACTCTTACAAGGAATAACGGACACACATATTTAAATACTGTACAACAGAAACTACAAGTGTAAACACAGACCAAAATGCATAAGAAATATGGGGGAATGGGAGGAAAATGTTCAAATGAGAATGGAAACAAGAGTGGGGAAAGACTACAGGAAGGAAGTAACAAGAAAAAAAGAGAACAGAAAGAAAGAGGCAAAGCTCTTATAAATAAGAGGAGGGAAATGGGGAAGAAAGACGGTGTATCACATACAGGTACAAATTCGATACAACAAGTGTTATCATTATGTGTATCTAAAAATGTACCAATAAAAAAGTATAGAAGAGAAAGGGGGGAGGGAAAAAAAAGTATAGAAGAGGGGCCAAGGATTCAGCTCAGCAGCATAAGCGCCTGCCTTGCAAGCATGAGGTCGATCCCCAGTACCAAAAAAAAGTGTAGAAGGATGCAGGTGTGGTGGTGTAATATCAGCACTTGAAGCTGAGGCAGGAGGATCACCTACAGTTGGAGGCCAGCCAAGGTCACTTAGTGAGTTCAAGGCCAGCCTGAACTAAATAGCGAAACCCTCATTAAAAAAAAAAAACAAAAAAAAAACAAAAAAGCAACAGCAAGTGATCTACAGAGACAGACCTAGACCTTAGCTCACCACTACAGTGATGCCAGTACTTAATCAAGGCAGCACAGAAAGCTTATCCAAATGCTACTAGTACTTCAGCAAGTAGTTATGATTTCACAGTGGACAGAGGGCAATATACTTAAAAAAAAACCAACCCAGGAAGGACGTTGTATAATTAGTGCTATGTGACAAGCTTTGCTTATAATTGAAAATGACAAATTAAATCCTATTCCTCCTTAATCAGGAAATCAGTTCCAGAGCTTCCTCTTGTCTGCTTAGAATTAAATTACAAGCCCTCCCGCCTTGTGTGCTCAAAGAAGCACCACACCTGCAGGGTCAGGGCACTGGGCAGCCCTTCCTGCAACAGTTCATGGGGAGAACATTAATGTTTGTTCTTCCAGGGCTGACAGTTCCATCTCAGTTGCCACTGTGTCGTATTTACTTCCAAATCACCTCTCACTCTGACACACAGCATGCACTGTGCCCTGAGAACACCCCTCTCCATTCAAGTCAACACTGTTAATGTGAGGATCCAAAGAACACCATCTTTCCCCAGAACACAGGAGGAGGGAACTCTTCCTCTATTGTAGTATACCGTGGTACTGGCAGGTTGGACCCAAGCAGGGCCTCACACAAGCTAGGCAAGTGCTCTACCACTAAGCTGTATCCCCGGCCCCTGATAGATTTTTTTTTTTTTTTTTTTTTTGGTCTTTTTCCTTTTTATCGGTACCAGGGATCGAACTCATGACCACCTGCTTGCAAGGCAGGTACTTATGCCGCTGAGCTAAATCCCCAGCCCCCCCCCCCGATTTTTTTTAATGACTCTGTGTTTGGGGAACAGGAAAACAATAAATGTTTAAACGAATACTATACCTTGTACATTCTGGTTGGCAAAATCTGATTTATTCATTGATTTTCTTTTCTAGAAACAGCTTTTCTTATCAACAAAATACAAAGTAAATGCTAATATATGCAAGGCCCTCCTTTATTCAATAAAAGGTCAATTAGGGCTAGGGGTGTATCTCAGTGTAGAACATGGGTTTAGCACCCCCAGGCCCTGGATTCGATCCCAGGTACCAAGGAAAAAATGGTAAATGACTACAGTACCTATTATGATGGCCTCAGAGAGCTGTTACATATTGAGAAATTCTTTTAAAGGCAATTTTTATCCTCAAGAAGTGACTAAAAGCACTGCTGAGTGACAGTTTGGAGAACAGGGTATGATGAGATCAAGCAGAATTAACTTTATAAGTTACCAATTTAACAGCACAATGATGATATGACACACGAAGACAGATCCCTCAGAACAACCCTGCCCACAAAAACGTTTCATTTGAATCTAGTGAGGAGGATATAATCAGATCATTCCAAAGTGAGGGCTTTAGGCAAATGGCCTAGATTCCAGCATCAATGCCATCTCTCACAATGCCAATGTTGGGAGTGAAGGGGGCACTAAAACACTGCCACAGAGTAAAGGGGAGTCTTCACTGAATCCCAAATTTGGGGGGCGGGGAACCCAGCTAAAATGACACTAGGCAGACAGTGGAAGATATCTGACGATGCACTCCATGTTAACAACAGTAATTCTATCAGCACTAAATTTTTAGGTGTGACAATGGCATTGTGGATACACAGGACAAGGCCCCTCTTCAGGAGTTTTTTTTTTTTGGTTTTTGTTTTATTTAAGACGAGGTCTCACTGTGTAGTTTAGGCTGGCCTTAAACTCACCATGTAGCTTAACCTGGGCTCAAACTCACAGCAGCCCTCCTGCCTCAGCCTCCTGAATGCTCTGATTATAGGTGTGTCCCATCATAGCAGCTCACTGAGAGTTAAAACCATGTCTGCAATGCTGAAATTGTTCAGTAAAGTAAGTGTGTATGTGTTTCGCAGACATGGAGAAAATGCTCGTGCCATGTGGGAAAGAAATGAGACAGATACCCACACTGAAATGTTAACAGGTGATGAGTCTGGGCAAGGGTGTGCAGCTACTTGTGGTGTTATTTTTGCAGCTATTCTGAAACAGGCTTGAAATTTTTCAAGATGAAAGTTGAAAAAAATAGAAATGTAAAGCTTAAGAATTCCATATGGTTGGGGCTGGGGATTTAGCTCAGCGGCATAAGCGCCTGCCTTGCAAGCAGGCAGTCGTGAGTTCGATCCCCGGTACCGATAAAAACGAAAAAGACAAAAAAAAAAAAAAAAAAAAAAAAAAAAGAATGAGAATGGTTTAAGGATCTTTTTTTTTTTTTTTTTTTTTTGGTACTGGGAATTGAACTCATGGCCTCATGCTTGCCAGGCTGGCGCTTATGCTGCTGAGCTAAATCCCCCGCCCGGTTTAAGGATCTTAATATTAAAACAGAAACATTGGGGCTGGAGGTTTAGCTCAGCGGCATAAGTGCCTGCCTTGCAAGCAGGCAGTCGTGAGTTCAATCCCCGGTACTGGTGAAAAGGAAAAAGACAAAAATAAATAAATAAATAAAATAAAACAGAAACATTAAATCTGCTAGAAGATACAGTAGGTAGAACTCTTGAAGACACTGGTGAAGATTTTGTGAAACTCCAACTGCACAAGAACTATAACAAAGAATCAATAATTGGGATCTTATCTTATTGAAAAGCTTTTGCACAGTAAGAGAAACCACCAACAGAGTGAAGAGATAATCCACTATAGGGGAGAAGATGTTTGCCAGTTGTTTCTTAGACAAAGGATTACTACTGAGAACATACAAAGAACTCAAAAAATTAGGCCTTCCAGATTTAAAGACCCAACCCAAAAATGGGCATCTGAGATGAATACACACTTCTCAGATGAGGAAATACAAACAGCAAATAAATATATGAAAAAATGTTCACTATCACTGGTGATTCAAGAGATGCAAATTAAAACAACACTGAGATTTCACCTCACCCCTGAAATAATGGCTAGTATCAAGAAATCAAGCAATAATAAATGCTGGAGGGGCCATGGGGAAAAAGTTCCTTCATTGTTGATGGGAGTACAGACTGGTGCCACCACTATGGAGATCAGTGTGGTGACTCCTCAAAAACCTAGGACTACAGGTCCCATTCAACCCAGCTATTTCCCTTCTGGGTATCTTCCTAAAAGAATTAAAAACATCATACCACAGCAATGTATATGCACCTATATTTATAGCAGCACAATTTGTAATAGCTAGACCTTGGAAACAACCTAAATGCCCATCCACTGAGGAATGGCTAAAAAAGATGCGGTATTTTTATACAATGAAGTACTACTTGGCCATAAAGAAGGATAAACTAGAGACTTTTATAGGTAAAAGGATACAACTTGAGGGCATACTCAGAAGTGAAATAAATCAGACACATGTGTAAACATCATATTGTCTCACTAGTGTGAAAAGCTAAAAACAACATATGTATATATGTATATAAAAACTAGTTAAGATAATTATACTACCGATTTCTCTGAGTTCACTGAAGAGAAAGATCTGCTCGGGTACCACTCAGACAATTCAATGCAGATGTCTGGTGCTCTGGGTGAATGATTTGAGGATGACAATGAATAAGGCATATACCACTGTTGCCCCCTGATTGATGTGTCTTGAAATTCTGTTGTAGTTTTCTTTTTTTTTTTTTTTATTTGCAATAAAACGGATTTGAAAAATAAATAAATAGGCTGGTGATACGGCTCAGTGATAGAGAACAGACTAATACTGATTTGATATATAATGTCTAAAGAAAATACTCTATTGGGCTGGGTGTGGTGGTGCATGCCTCTAATCCCAGCATTCAGGAGACTGGGGCAGGAAGATCACGGTGGGTTTGAAGCCAGTCTGGCCTACATGAGTTCAAGGCCAGCCTCAACTACATAATGAGATCCTCAAAAAGAAAAATATTCCAAGTGAATTTTAAAAACTGTTCAAATCTATGCTGGAAGTAGCCAAATACTTGTATCCTTGTGAAATAACTAGCATATTGAATGTGACCTTTTTAAAGTTTAACCTGTAAAATCTGCTTAACTTGCTGAGTCAATTTAATAGATGTAAACAACTACTTTGCAAAACCAAATTCTGAATAAACAGTACAAAATGATCTATTGGCAGATCCCAAAGATCCCTTTTCCCAAAAGCACACACACATACACACAAAAAGCCAGGCCAACAGTGCCCGGTAATTGCTAAGCAATTAACTTATGAACACAATGACGAACAGAATTGCTCAATTTCCCTTACGTTCAGCCTGTTCAATTCATGCTTTTCTGAAAACTAAACTTTGGTACAGAAATCTATGCAGGTTTTAAAGTCAAAGAACAATTTAATTTGCAGTACTCTCTTTGGAGCTACCAAACAAGTATGCTTCCGCAGACCTGCTACTGAATTGTCACAGATCTGTTTCCTAACTTTATAAACTGTAGTATTTCTGGATGGAAAACCTGAGCAATCTTGACCTAAACCAGGCAAGGCAAGGTGGTGCGTACCTATAATCCCAGTCGTCTGGGAGGGTGAGGTAGAAGGATCACAAATTTGAGCCCAGAAGAGGCAATGTCTCAAAATAATCCCCTCTCCCCAGAAAAAGATCTCAGGATTAACTCAGGTCAAAAGCCCTGGGGGGGGGGGGGGGCGCGACCCTGACAGGACCTCAAAAAAAAAAAAAAACAACAGCAGATACCAGAGTATAAACAGTGTCCACTCCCCAGTTCAAGAGGCATCATATGATCCCTCTTGAGGGCACAGGTGACCTCAAGGCACTAGACAAAGTGAGCCAAATAGCTGGTACCTTGTACACAGAGGTACTTGATTCTATTACGGATATGTTACACCCTCTCATTGGAGGAAGATATGTTTCCCAGCGCAGCTGTTTTTGCTGTGATAGGGCTAGAATCCAGACCCTCACCGGTCAGGCAAGCACTGTGCACTGAGTTATGCCCCCAGCCTAAACAAGATGTCTTTATTTATTTATTCATTTATTTTTGTAGCAGGGATCAAACTCACAACCTCGCACTAGCCAGGCAAGCCCTTATGCCACTGAGCTAAATCCCCGGCTATTTATTATTTATTTATTTATTTATTTATTTTTCTTGTCTTTTTGAGACTGGGTCTCGCTATGAGGTTTAGGCTGGCCTTGGGCTCTTTGTAGCCCAGGCTGATCTCAAAACTTGCAAAGATCCTCCTGCCTCAACCTCCCTAGTACTAGGATTACAGGAGTGTGACACCATGCCCAGCAATGTCTTTACTTTAAATTCTTATCATTCAATCAAATAAAAGGGTAACTATTTCTCTTGTTTCAGGAGCGCCTAGTATGTGTTCACATGTGCTACTTAGCAGGTTTACTCTCCAGACCCGAAGGGAAGGACGCAGTAAGCACTCTGAACTTCCCCTGCGCCTTCTCACTTCAGGTCCTGGAGTCTAGGCAGAGTGGCTTGGCTCTGCTGAAGGCCCCGAGGTCACAGCCACGATGGAGGCCAGGCAGGGTGAGAAGTCAGGCTCCAGCCCCTTCCATCCGAGCCCCTTCCATGTCCACCCCATGCCCTACTTCAGGGGACCCCATTCTCTCATCAAGTGCCAGCCCCAAAGCTGTTGGTTTCAATAAAACAAAGGCTTCTTTTGAGAAGTGGACGAGTCGTTATATACTGATTTAATCTACTTCACTTAAGAGAACCAGGAAAGTCTATATACGCCCAGCAAATGGAGTAACAGTTTATATTTACTAAGCGAGGGGCTTGCCTTGCAAGCGCGTAGTCTGAATTCGATCCCTGGTACCAGAAAAAAAAGAAATGTATCTATATCTATATCCATATCTAAATCTATACATATTTACTAAGTGAACCCTGGACAGTACGATAGTGAACGAGTATTTGCTGCATGCCTTCTGTGCAGCAAATGCAGTACTAAGCACAAGATAAGCAGGTGTGGCTGCCACCTTTGTGGCACTAAACAAGAACACTTCTAATTATCCAAGGGGAAGGTAAACCAAGATGCCATAAAAGAGGACTTATTGAAAAGGGACAATCTAGGGGCTGAGGATTTAACTCAGCAGCATAAGTGCCTGCCTTGCAAGCAGGCAGTCGTGAGTTCGATCCCTGGTACGATAAAAACGAAAAAGCCAAAAAAAAAGAAAGAAAGAAAAGGGACAATCTGTCTGAGAAGGCAGCAGGGGAGGAGGCAAAGTAGGAGGCACCGGGAACCACGGTGCAAGGGTCCTGAGGTAGGAAAGGGCATGGACAGAGAAGGCCCGATCAGTAGGAAACATGTGCTTTGGAGGGAGGGAGGTGGAAAGGCTGAAAAACCAGTGAGTTTTACACAAGGACTGGCCTGATCCCATCAATGCTCAGGATCACTCTTGTTGCTGTACAGAAAAGAAAATGGAAGGGAGACAGAAGTAGCAGCCAAAAGACTTAAAATAGCTTACTCTGGAGCAGAGACGATGGACTCCAAAGTCATCAGGGGAGATGGTGGAAAATATGCGTACAAAATATATCCTAATGCTGGGTGACACTGGCTGATGGTTAAATACAGAAGAGGGCTGATTTTTGGTTTAAGCAGCCTGATAGATGACAACAGAAGAGACAGAAATATACCATGAGGAACCACAGGTATACGAGTAAAATGGCCAAAAAAAGTAGGGAGAGAGACCCAAGACTGAGCTCCAAGACGCCTACATTTAAACAGCAAGCAAAAAGGGAGACAAGGACACTGAGATGTCATCTTTGACAAACATGGAAATCAAGGAGTGTGTCATAATGCTAATAAACATTCTACAATTTCTGTAACAACTGTCACTGAGAAATCAGGAAAGCTGAGGCCAGAAAAATCAAACTTTGGATTTGATAAGATGGAGGAGTTAAAAATGATATTGTGAAATGGGAAGAAAAATATTCAAATGAGAAGGGGAACTAGAGAGGGGGGAGGAGGAAAGGTAGGAAAAAGAAAAGGAGAAAAAATGGAAATGAAGCTTTGTAAATAAGGAGGGTAAGAGGGGTTAAAGGAAGGATAGGGAATGGGAAAAGAACATCAAGATATATCAGGTACAAGTACAAATTCCCTATGATGAATGGTATCATTATGTATATCTAAAACATACCAACAAAATTAATTTTTTTAAAAAATGAAGGGTTCAGCTGAGCAGGCATGGTGGCTCAGGCCTGTAATCCCAGCACTTGGGAGGCTGAGGTAGGAGGATCGTTGCAAGTTTGAGACCAGCCTGGGCTACAAAGTGAGCTCAAGGCCAGCCTGAACTGCATAGTGAGAAACCCTGTCTCAAAAAGACAAAAAAAAAAGGGCTCAGCTGGGGATTTAGCTCAGTGGCATAAGCATTTGCCTAACAAGCTCGAGGTCATGAGTTCAATACCCAGTACCATAAAAAAAAAAAAAAAAAAAAAGAAGGGGTTAATACTCACACAAACCATTTTGTAGACTAATGAGAAGGAAAGCCAAGCAGAATGGTTGAGCAAATACGGGGATAAGCTAGGTGTGGTGGCACACTTGGAAGGCTGAGGCAGGAGAGCTGAGGAAAGTTCGGGCAAGTCCAGACTATATAGCATGGTCCTGTTTCGAAAATACCAAACCAAAACAAAAAAGGAACAGAGAGAGAGAATGAGGGGATAAACAATACTTCCAAGAAGTTTTCCTGTGATGGGAAGCAGACACAGCAAAAGGCAGAGACGAATGCCATATCAAACAAATTTAGATAAAGCAAGTTTGTGTGCTGACAGGTAATGCTCTAGGAAACAGAAAATTAATAATGATGGCTTAGACCAGAGAATTATATAGCTGGTCCTCCCTATCTGTGGGCTCTTCAATCTTGGATTCTATCCAGCGCTGCCAGAAAATATGAGGGGGAAAGGCATCAGCATAGATGATTATTTCCTGAATTATCTCCTAAATAATACGAGTTATTTTCATAGCATTTACACTATATTAGGTATCCTAAGTAATCTAGAGATTTTCAAGTACGAAAGAATGTGCACGAGTACTACACCATGTTATTGTTTTTGTTTGTTTGTGTGTGTGTGTGTGTGTGTGTGTGTGTGTGTGTCTTCTTGAGACAGGGTCTCACTATGCAGTTCAGGCTGGCCTTGAGCTCACTTTGTAGCCTAGGCTGGTCTCGAACTCGCAAGGATCCTCCTGCCTCAGCCTCCCGAGGCATGAGCCACCACCTTGGCTTGTGTGTGTGTTTTGTTTTTGGTACTAAGGTGTGAACTCACAATCTCACGCTTGCCAGACAGGCTCTTGTGCCACTGAGCTGTATCCCCGGCCCTTACACTATCTTATATAAAAGGGGCTTGACTATCCTCCGATTCACAGAAAATCCCAAAACCTAGATGAAGACGAGGGCATACATAAATGTTTCGTAAACTGGTGAACACCCCCCGTCGGGGGCTGCAGAATTAATCGAGTGGGGGCAAAATCTTCCATTTGCACGTAGTACGTTGAGCAAGCATGGACAAGGCCATGAGGCGTAGGATTCCAGCTTGCACTCCCTCCTATACTCACAGACGACACCCAAAGACCCTGTGCACCTCCTGCGGCCTCAGCCCGGCTTTCTACATTTTCTCCTCCCCAGAAACCATCGCTTCCGGGGTTAACTCTCCTCACAGTCCCAAGCAAGACTACCCCAGAGTATCCTAACCTCCTCCGGGAACCTTCGGGAAGGTCGGCCCTAGCTTTACCGCTCACAAATCCTCGCTCCCCGCGGAGATACCAGGCCGAGCTCCCCTTCCCACCTGCCCTAGGACACAACATGAATGAATGGGGGAGGGAAGAGGCACATGACGTGGGCGGGGCGCGGCGACCCAGGGCTCGCTCCCCAGGCCCGTGCCAGCCGGGTGTCGCCCGCGCGCACGCTGAAGCGGCCAGGTCGTGGTCCCCCACGCGCGCTCCCGGCGGTCTCACAGTCCCCAGGTGTACCCCTCGGTCCAAAGCCGGGACCCGCCCAGGTCAGCTTACACTTCCATGTCGTCTCGCCTTATCTCGGACAAGGAGGTCACGCTCTGCCACCGCCGCGCCCACCTTCCGCGTCGAGCGCCCTAGCTGCCGCTCTGCGCGCCGTGGTGCAAGCCGGGAAAGCCCTGATGCAGGCCGGGAAAGCCTTGATGCATGCCGGGAGCGCCGCGAAGCGCACCGGGAGCGCCGCGCCGCACTGCGCCGTGCACTTAGAGCTTGTGGGACCTGGGATCTGGGGTCCTCCCGGAGCTTCGTGTCCTTGCTCGGTTTGACTTCAGTCTACTAAGTGTTCACGAACAAGACTTACATTTTCGTGGTCTAAATTTAATAAATATAGTAATAAACTAAAGTAACCGAGATGTAATCGGATTAGTTGGCTTATGCGACATTGAGATTCCATCCCCCGGTGGAGCGAGGGCGAGGCGGCTTGTATGCTGCTATTTGTAAGAGTTGGGTGTTCCTCTGGCCGTCGAGGTCAGGGGTCTGCAGGGTCAGCGTGCTCGCATTTACGTGCCCTTTTCTCGATGTGTGTTATAATTGAGCTTAAGAAGCTGTTAAAAGGTTAGAAAAAAAATCTCACATGCTTTCTCCCTCTTGCCATCTTTCCTCGAGAGTTATTTCGCTGGGTGGGGAAATACCACAGCCAAATAACAAGCTCTGTCCCTGACCTTTGGACCTTTCAAGGAATTTGTGCAAAAGGAGGAAAAATGCACGTGTACTGGTATTCTGGGACATAGCCCAAATGATAAGCAATGCAAAATTGTTAAATCTTGTACACTATGGAAGCCATGAGAAATGCAGCATACAGTATTTGATATGCTGGGGAGATGCTCAAGGCAGATTTTTTACTTACACAAAATGATGTGATGTAGGAAAAAATAAGGATGTGGGAGATGGAACTGCATGATTTGTTTTTTAATAAAATGTATTTTGCAATGTTTGAACACAGGCCCTTTAATTTTGCAATGTTTGAACCCATTACATTGCAATGTTTGTAACCCTTTACGTTGAACTACATCCTCAGACCTCTTTTTTTGATGGCTGTAGGGAGATGTAAGAGTATTGCTAAATTCCTCAGGGTGGGCCTCCTACTGCAGTCTCCTGGCTGGGCATTACAGGAATGTTTCACCATGCACAGCTAATTTTACATTTTATTTATTACATTTTTAAAACAAAAAACAGGATTGGGATGATATTGGGATATAAATTTGAAAAATTTCTCAAAGACTAGGAGGAAATATGCAAAATATTTGTAGCATCTGATGTTTTTGAGTCAAAGGTATTGCTAATTTTTTCTGCTTTTTTTTTTTGTAATTTCATGTTCTGTCCATTATGATTTCCTAAGCTCTTTTTTGGCCCCCAGAAAGGTTCTTGCTAAGAGCTGTATTTCATGATATTCACAGTAACTGTGTAGCTAGACAGCCTGTGGTCACCTCCATCACTTTCTTTAGAGGCTATGCAATCTTAGGAGATTACTTCTAACCTTGTCACCAGTTGGTGGGTGCCAGGGCGTTCTTTCCAGGTCCTTGGTGTCTTAAAAGAAGAATTGGACAAGGTGCACTGAAAAGGCAAAGGAGGCTGTCCGTTTAGTGAACGTGCAAAAGGATTATGCTCTGCAGAATAAGGGCAGGCGGGTGACAAAGCTGACCGTGATGGAGAGTTACAGCTCAAGGAGTCTTTTTGTATCCAAAAGGCCTGGATTGATCTCTACCTCAGGCAAATAGGCATTGAGACATTTGTCCTATCAAAAACTCACTTGGAGCCAGGTGTGGTGGCACTCAGGATGCTAAAGCAGGAACATCACTGGGAGTTCGAGATCAGCCTGAGCTACAAAATGAGTTCAAGGCCAGCCTGAACTACACAGCAAGACCTTGTCTCCAAAAGACAGAGACAGAGACAGAATCATTAAATGGGAGAGTTCTACATCATGATAAGTAATAACCTTAGCAGATATGGTGATGTACACCTGTGATCCCAGCACTTGGGAGGCTGAGGCAGGAAGATCACAGTGAGTTCAAGGCCAGCCTGAACATAGTGAAACCCTTTCTAAATAAATAAATAGTAACATTGTTCACTATGTTATCTTACTTGTTTCCCCAGAATTTTCCATAAGTTCAGCTAGTTGGTTTCTGCAGTTTTAGTCACTCTTTAATAGTTTCAAAAAATTTAGTTTGTAGATTCCATTTGGTAAGGGAATTGATATCAGCAGTAATATTAAAGTCAAGCTTAGTGGCACACAACTGTCAGCCTTGCACTCTGGAGGCTGAGGCAGACAGATGACAAATTCAAGCCCACCGTGCATAACTCAGCAACTTAGTGAGACCTGTCTCAAAATAAAATAAAATTTTTAATTGTTTAAATTAACATTTAAGGGGCTGGAGATTTAGCTCAGCGGCATAAGCGCCTGCCTTGCAAGCAGGCAGTCGTGAGTTCGATCCCCGGTACCGATAAAAAGGAAAAAGACCAAAAAAAAAAAAAAAAAGAAAGACATTAACATAAATATCATAATAGGAAAATAGACCCACTAATGGAATAATTTTGTCTATTAGTGTGAGTCAAAGGACTTTAGCTGTATAATTATGTAAGTCATACAGCAAACCTTTTGTGTTCCTTTTTTTCTTACCTAATTTGCAAATATCTAGCTGGGTGTGGTAGTGCACACTTGTAATCCTAGCACTCAAGAAGCTGAGGCAGGAAGATTGCTAGGAGTTCAACAGCAGCCCGAGCCACACAGTGAATTCAGGATCAGCCTGCACTACATAACAAGACTGTCTTAAAAATCCAAAATGGGGCTGGGGGTTTAGCTCAGTGGCATAAGTGCCTGCCTTGCAAGCGTACAGTCGTGAGTTCAATCCCCAGAATGGAAAAAACAAACAAACAAACAAAAAAAGTCCTAAACCTGATTGGCAGGGATGACTGCACGACCCTAAATACTACAAACATTGCATTGTACTCCTTAAGCAGTGAGTTTATTTGAATATAAATTTTATGGCATATGTACATGAATTATTTATCAATAAAGCTGTTAAAATTTTTTCTGGTGGTTGTATCTGGGAAGTTGATTGGAAGAGAAGTAAGGGAGATTTTTAACTTTTAGTTTTACACATTCTGTATTTAAATGTTTTTCAATGATCATGCTACTTTAAGTTACAAAAAATGTTTTTCAAAAGCATTGACTTAAAATCACCAAGTAAATCAAATACTACCCGAGGCCCAGCGGGTTGGATTTGCCTGGAAAAGCCTGTGTCGCTCCCTTGAGAAATGAGAACCACAAGGGAAGGCTAAGGGTGCTCATGTTCACTCAGCAAACATCTGCTGATGGCTCTGGTGATCACAGACGGTACAAACATGGAAGATGCACTCCCTCCACCTGTCTGGCTGACGCATTGTTGCAGGACCAGCTCTGAACATTAATAACTCCACACTGCAGCTTTGTGGGCTTGCGTAGAAGAGCAATGACTCAGGAGCAGAGAGGCGTCCCCTAGCCAGGCCATGAGGCAGACAGGGAGGGAGGTCTGGGGCCCACCAAAGGGCTCAAGTGTGACAGACAGACGGGCTGAAGTGCAGTCATAGTCAGTGTCGTGCCCAGGTACCTTTCAAACAGGTTAATGCTTTCATCCTTTCTTCTAGATAGATGATGGATGGACGGAATGCCTGTAATCGCAGCACTCAGGGAGGTGGAGACAGGAGGATTATAAAATCCAGCCCAATCTGTGCAATTTAGAGAGACCCTCTTTCAAAATTTAAAACATACAAAGAGAGGTGGGGATATAGCTTAATGGGAAGGTTCTGGGTTTGCTCCCCAGTGAGGCAGGAAATTATGGTGTGGCCAGCCAACTGTGCAGGTGGGTGTGACTGGTCAATCATAGAGATCCATAACTCAGGCACCCAAGCACTGCACCTGTGACCAATCAGAAGATGTTATCTTCAGTTCTGCATACAGCAGAAATGAAGCAGGATTTTGATAGGACGCTGTATCTGACGTCGGAATGGGGGGCTACCCAAATGGCTGATATCAACCTCCTCACTACTGTGCTCTTTTTCAGAGAAAGGAGCACACAGCACCCCAGAAACCTGATAACATGGTGTTGCAGAAAAACCAGTATTAAACCAAATGGAAAACTCTTCACACCAAGGAGTTAGAGAAAAACCATTTATTATACTGGTGGACAAATGAGAATCTCAGTTCCAAATCATCAGCCCTGACCTGTTTTCCAATCAGTTATATATGTTTCCAAAAGGAAATACGAAAGGCAGATAACATAATATCCTACAGTTGGTCTTTATCATCAATTTCTAAGCAGAATCTACTCTTACAGAAACAGCAACTAAATGAGGTTATTATCATATGACATAGAGGAACAACTCATCATTGTCTGAGATTGGGCAGAGGTGTCCTTGCAGTGGGGACTCTCTGGGACCTGGAAGCAAGAGAAACATTTCTTCCTGGCCGAGCGACCCTTATCTTGCAGTTGGCACCTGGAGCCTCAAAGCTCCTTAAGTTTGTAGCTTTCTAACCACGGGAACTGGCTGTGTCTCCTGGTCTCACCCTTGAACAGTGTTAGAAACACGCTTAGAATTAGAAATGCAAGCTTTAAGTTTTAATCTGCATTAAAATAGCTTCTTCAATGGTGGTTAGAAAGTGACCAGCCCGTGTTCAAGGTGGGAAGGAAGTAGTCTAGTCTCCACCTGTGAGCAGAGGCTCAGGAGGAATTTGAAGGTGTGTTTTAGAACCACGCTGTACTTATCATCACATTTCATCTGAAGAGGCAGACACATTGTCATCATCATCTTTATTTTACAGAGAAGGACATTTAGCCAACTCCATGCTTAGATGAACTGATTTGCCCAAGGTCATGAACTTCATGGTAACTGAGATGAAATCCAAGGCAGGCCAGCACCTTGACTTCAAAACTAGTTTTCTGAGTTCCCAGGGCCACACAGGTCACACAAAGGGAGAGTGAACAAGGTCCTCTGCAGTGGTTACTCAAGGGCTGGGCACGGTTCTAAGCACCTTTCTGCAGAAAAGCACAGGTAACAAAAAGCACTTGGCACTGGAAAGTTTTCCTCATGACGAGCCATGTGTATGTCTTTATGTGGTGTGATCAAAAACACGGTGAATGCTGCTCCCGAGTGCCAACCAGTGGAAAGACAGCTTGTAAAAAACAGATGAGAGTGAGTCGGGGATATGGCTCAGGGGCACAGTGCCCACCTGCCAAGCACAAGGCTCTGAGTTTGATGCCCAATATCAAAAAAATATATATTGTCTTCATTCACTATATTCACTGGATCTGGCACTGTGTGAGTTCTGTCTCTGCCCTGATATCAAAAAATGACCATAAAAGGGAAACATGTTGGATCAGTTCAGTACATTGGGCAACCACAACAGCACAAAGAAAGAGATTACCACGGGAGAGGAGCCCAGAACCACTTCAGAAAGGGGCAAGAACGTTGGAATTCATGGGCTCAGAGGGAGAGGAAGTCTCGATGGCTGCATGTCTTTCAATGTAATACATTTTTGCTGTTTTTTCGAGACAGGATCTAGCCATGTAGTTCAGGCTGTTCTTGAACTCACTTTGTAACCAAAATTGGCCTCAAACTTGAGGCAACCCTCCTGCCTCAGCCTCTAGAGTGCTAGAGTTACAGGTGTGCATGTCTCTCCCCAGCCATTATCCGCTTTTTACTAAAGTTTGGAGGGTTAAATAATATCCTCAAGGCCACACCCAAAGAAGTACGCGGTTTAGATTTCATTCCCGTTCCCTCTGCTTCTCAGGGCCTGGTAGGAGCCTGGTCATGCAGTGCTGCCCATGGCCAGGCCTTTGCTGGAACTCATGGCCAACAGTGCTCTCCCTGGAGAACTAGCAGGTGAGGCTCTTGTTGTCCCCTGGGACCTTTCAGGTCTGAACCCCCACATTCAACACCCTGTGCATATGGTCAAGCAACCTTAATTCAGTAGCTGAAGCATAGCAGCAAATGCACCCCCAGCCAGCCTACTTCTGTTTCTTGGTTGCCCAGGTAACAGTTCCTGTTCCAGTTGCGGTTGCTCCTGTCTCCTAGAAACGCCTGGTCAGTGTGGTGCACACTGTGTAAACCAGTCCCCAATGGACAAGCCATGCTGCCTCTGTACTTCCTGCTTGCTTATCTCATATAAGTTCTAGACCTCCAGAGATCGGTTCTGATATTCTGGAAATGATCTCAATTGGTGTCCATCAACATAAATAAGTCTGCCTCCAAATCCTGGGTGTCGTTTCAGGGTTTCTGCCTGCCTTTACAGAAGAACACAGCAACCCACATGCCTTGAACTCCTTGTCAATCTGTTGTTGTTATTGTTTTAGTTTGTGGTTGCCCAGCATCTAGCTGGCTACACACCCTTAACCCCTCCTGGTCAAACTCCCCTTCTCACTCCAGGGATGGAAAGGCAGATGGCTGTCATGCAAGGTTGGGGAGGACCCCATGTTCATTAATTTGATCCTTAGGTAATTAACATTTGCTGAATCAGCTCTTGGCAATGCTGCCACCCTCCAACCCCCACCGATGATGGGACTCTGTCACTTGAGGTCTGAATGTCTTAGTTCCCCTCCTCATCATGGGATACAATACCCAAACCCCACACGTTAAGGAAGAGAGGTTTCCTTTGGCTCCCAGAAGCAGAGCCGTGGTGGGCTGGCTGCGGAGGGAAATGGCGAGGGCGGAAGAGAGCGGCTCACCTCATGGTAGCCAGGAAGCAGACAGCAAGGAATAAACCCTTCCAGGCAGCACCCCAGACTCAGTTTCCTCATTCTTATAGTGGGAGGGATTATTAGAGTTGGCCCCAAGATTGGTTGTGAGGATTTAAGGAGATAATATAGGATGTTAGCATTCGGTTAAAACTCAAGTAATGTTAGTAGTCATACTGGTTATTGCTTTGTCCGTGTAGAGATAGTTGCTCTGCCGAAGGCTACAGTGTCTTCAACATTTTTTCTCTTCCTTAGGCAGGAGTCAGAGCTTGAGGTTTCTTAGCGTGATGTTCAGAGGACAGGAGTAAATTGAGATCCCCTCCTACGCAGGGATGCAGCTCAGTGACATAACTGCCTGCCTGGCAAGCACAAGGTCCTGGTATCCCTCCCCCTGCCCCCCCAAAAGATCCCCTCCTCAGCCAAGTATAATTGTGTGCTCCTGTAATCTCAGCACTCGGAGATTGAGGCAGGAGGACTGTAAGCACTAGCCCCCTGGGCAACTTAGAAACTTAAAACCTGCCTCAAAATACTTTAAAAAATGTTTAAAGATTAGGGGATGTAGCTGAGTATGAAGGTTCTGGGTTCAATCTTCAGTGTTATTTAAAAAAAAACTTTCTCCTTTTCTTCCTGTCTTCAGCTTTCAGAAGCATCATTGTTCTCTTCAGTTATAGCAGCAATAGGAACTTTACTGAATGCTGATGACTAGAACCAGACATCATCCTGCAGCTGGATACACATTATTCACTCACAGCAAACTATACAAATTAGGCATCTGTAACTCATTTACTCAGCCATTTTTTTCATTCAACAAACATCTTTCATTCAACACACATGTTACACTCAGTGCTTTGGTGTTTGAAATAAAGAATAAAACAGAAATCTCTGCTTAGGTTCTAATGTGCAGGAAAAACCAGCCATAGTGACAAGTAGAGCACACTGGAGAGTAACCAGTGCTATGAGGAGCACAAAGGAGAGAAGGCAGAGGGCTCCTTTGAAAATGTAGCCAAGGAAAGCCCTCCCTTCTGTGAGAAGATGCATTAGTCAGCTTTCTGACACTATCACACACAATGGAGGTTATTAATTTATAAAGAGAAAAGGTTTTTGTCTCACGGTTTTGGAGGCTGAACAAAAACAAAGAGTCTATATGTATGATGGAATAGTATATGACCTTTAAAAAGTATGAAATCCTGCCACAGGCTAAAACATGACTGAACCTTAAGGATACTGAGTTGAAGAAATAAGCGAGCAACAAAAGGGCAAATACTGTTATTTCTCTTACATGAGATACCTAAAATAGCCGAATAGACATAGAATAGGAGTTGCCAGGGGCTGGGGATTTAGCTCAGCGGCATAAGCACTTGCCTTGGAAGCAGGCGGTCATGAGTTCAATCCCCGGTACCGATAAAAAAAAAAAAAAAGAATAGGGGTTATGGGGCCTGGAGGGAGGAGACAAAAAGGAAGTTTTTTGTTGTTGTTGTTGTTGTTTTGGTTTTTTTTTTTTTTTTTGGTGGTACTGGGGATTGAACTCATGTCCTTGTGCTTGCCAGGCACACGCTTATGCCACTGAGCTAAATCCCCAGCCCAAAGAAGTTATTATTTAGTGAGTATAATTTCAGTTTCACAGGATGAAAATGTATGGAAATATGTTCACAGTACAGTAATATAAAAATATTAACATTACTCAATTGTGTACTTTGGATATTTCAGGGGGCTTTTGGTTTAGTTTTATTTTTTGAGACAGGGTCTCACTGTGTAATTCAGACTGGCCTTGAAATCACTATATAACCCAGAGTGGTCTCCAACTCTTAGCAAGCTTCCTGCCTCAGTCTCCATTACACACATGCACCACCATGCCTGGCTACTGAGTTTTTCTTGAAGCCATTTCTAGATTCACATGCAGTCGTAGGAAATAACACAGAAACCCTTTTACACTTTGCTCACCTTCCCCAGTGGTAACATTTTACAAAACCGTAAGGTAGTAGCACTAAGACATTGACACCCATGTAGCAGCCCATCTTACTTGGATATCCTCACACCCTTCCTCCTGCATGCATGCATGTGTGTGTTAATTTCCATGCACTTAATTACATGAGTAGGTTCATGCGTAAGATGGGGATCAGTTCCTATACCCAAGGATTCATCACCCTCCTTTGCACAGTCCCTGCCCTTTAGACTTCTCCTTTGGAAAAGAAGCCACTGGAATCATACAATATGTAACCTTTGGGGGTTGGCTTCTTTTTATCTCCCCCATAATTTTCCAGTCATTCATCCAAATTGTTGCATAGATGAATAGTTTGTTTCTTTGCTCTTTTTTTTTTAAACTTTTTATCGGTACTAGGGATCTAACTCACAACCACCTGCTTGCAAGGCAGGTGCTTATGCCCCTGAGCTAAAGCCCCTAATAGTTTGTTTCTTTTTGTTGTAGAGATAATGTTTAATAGTATCAACATACCACAATGTATTTAAGGGGTTGGTTTGATTTGAGACAGTTTCTTATCCAGTTGCCCAATTGGGCTCAAACATGTGATCCTATCTTGCAAAATCCCAAGTGCTAGGATTTCAGGCATGTCCCACTGTGCCTGGTTTAAGGGTCATTTTAAAATAATTTTTTAAAAAAGTATCATTCTGTTGCTTCCAGAGGATAATAGTAATTCACTTTATAGTTGTTAGATGGCTTAGTCTTTTTTTGTCCATAAAGTCAAATTGGTTAACTTTATTTACGTGTTCCATATCTTTCCTGATTTATTGTACATTGCTTCTGTCAATTATAGGAGGAAAAATGTTGAAATCGCCAATTATGATTTTGGGCTTATTCATTTGTTCTTTTAGTTCTGTTTATTTTTGCTTTATGTATTTTTGAAGCTAGGTTATTAGGAGCATAGCTATTTAAGATTTAGGATTGTTAGTGCTCAATGATAAAGGGACCCTTTGAACATTGTATAGTGATCCTCTATCTCTGGTAATATTTCTTGCCTTAAAGTTTAACTTGCTATGAAGATAGGCACTTCAGAGTTTATAAGTGTTTATATGATAATGTTTTTATATCTTATACTTTAAAAAATTTTTTGATGTGGTAAAATGCACGTAATTATAGATTTATTCTTTTCTTTTTAGTACTAGTGTTTAAAACCCAGGGCTTTTACACTGAGTTACATCCCCTGACCTTTTAAAATTTTTTTTTTGAGACAGAGTCTTATTGTATCATTGAGTTGCCCTGACTGGAGTTGCCATGTCTTAGTCTTCTACAGTGCTAAATTACAGGTACATGCCACCACACCTGGCTTCTTAAGATTTTTTTTTGAGACAGGGTCTTATTATGTGGTTCAGCCTGGCTTGGAACTTAATGTAGCCTAGGCTGATTTTGAACATGTGATTCTCTTGCCTCAGCCTTCAGAAGCTGGGATTATAGGTGTGTGCCAACACACCCAGTTTATTTTATACTGTTTTGGTTTTGTATTGTTGAGAGAGTATCTTACTATATAGTCCAGACTGACCTTAAACTTGTGGCAATCCTCCTGCCTCAACATCCCAAATACTGGGATCACAGACATGCACCAAGCTAGATAACTGTTTTAAAGTCTTTGTTTACTAGATCTGTCACAGAGTCTTTTTTATGGACAGTTTCTGTTGATTTATTTTCACCCTTTGGATGAGTCATACTTGAAAGTGTGCATGTCTTATTATTTTGTTGTTGAAAATTGGACATTTGAATTTAATAATGTGGTAGCTTTGGAAATTTGATTCCCAAGGGTTTTACTAGTTTTTTTTTAATTTAAATTTTATTTTATTTTTGGTACTGGGGATCCAACTCACAACCTCACACTTGCCAGGCAGGTGCTTGTGCCACTGAGCTATATCCCTGGCATTATTATTTTTTAAAAAATTGTTACAGGTCATCTCTGTGCCAAGAATGAGCCTGAGGTATAAACTTTAAAGACTTCAGCTCTTAGCCAGGCATGGTGGTATACATCTAAACCCCAGCACTTAGGAGGCTAAGGCAGGAGGGATCACTGCGAGTTCCAGATCAGTCTGGGCTACATAGTGAGACCCTGCCTGAAAGAACTACACCAAACCAGAGAAAACAAAACAAAAAACTCTAGGTCTTCCTGAGCCTGATCCTTCCCCTGGGTTTGTGAGATCACTTTGCAATTTCTACATCCATACTGTTGCTTCTAAAGATACTGTCACTAACATATGGTTCTCAATAGGGGAAAACATTCTAGACTGATTTCTTTTTGCAGTATGGAAACTGAACCCAGGAAGTGCTAAGCTACATTCCAGGATCTTTTTTTTTTAAATCCAGGATGTTATGTCTTGTGTTTAAAAGCCCCCATGAAACCTCATGCAGTCATAGGTGGGGCTTTTGCAGGCTGGGTCTAGAGTGTGGTGCTGGGATTGATTCACAGTGCAGTGCTAGGATCAAGGGCACTAGGATTAGGGATGTGAGGCTACCCTGAGTAGCCTGTGTAAGATAATAAAGACAGAAAGTGGTTATCCCTTGGTGCTTTGCTACCTTCTGCCTGCCATGAACTGTTTCTCCTCCAAATGCCTGTCTGCCATGCTGCTCTGTGACGCAGCCAGCCAATTGTGGGCTGAAACCTCCACAAACTGTGAGCTAAGATAAACCTTTCCTCCTTTATCTTTTGGGTGTTGGGTATTTTGTTTCAGCAATGATTAAAGCAACTAAGATTCAGGGTCTCACTATGTAGTCCAGACCTGCCTTCAACTCACAGATGACTCTCCTGCCTTAGCCTCCCAGATGCTGGCGTCATAGATGTGTGTGTGCATCATGCCAGGCTCACTGGCAAGTTTTCACAGCATCTGTTTCTTAATTGGTGAGCAGAACTGTCGTGAAGGTGAGCCAGCGAGAAGCACACAAGCGCTTTAGCACAGAGCCTGATGCCTGCCGGGTTCTCTACTGTGGGGAAAGCTCTGTCATCAAACACCTTCCCCAGCTCCATGCGCTTCCTGCCCTTCCTGCCACAGCCCATTTGCTGAAGCCTTGTCCTTCTGAGCTGCCAGATACTCTGGACTGTGACCTCAGGTTTACAGACCCCAGAGGTCATTGACCCTTGACCTCTTCAGATTCCGGTTTCCCGTTTTTTTTTCTTCCACTTGTATTTAGCGCGCAAGGAAGGTTTGCGCGTGTTCCTTGAATGAGTGAATGAGCGACAAGCCATTTCACCGTCTAGATCTGCCGAGCCCGTCTGGCCCGAGGGTGTGGTCATAGTCTTGACCCTTGAACCGGGGCCCTGTGGCGCTGCGACACCCGCGCCGTCCTGCCCTGGGCAGCTTCTGCTCACCGAAAGCCCCGCCCACATCCCTGGTTGGACGCCGAGGGCAACGCCCACCGGCTGGGCGGCCTTGGATTGGTGCGTCCGCCTCCCGGAGGCGGGGTCAGAGCTAGGCAAGGAGCAGCTATCTGGCAGGCCAGGAAACCCCTGCGGGCGGGCTGCGTGGACACAGGCGACGTGAACAACCGGGTAAGTGCGGCGGCGGCGGCAGGGGTTACCAGCAGGAACCGGGGATGCCGGGGACGATGGTGCGCTCCGGGCACTACACAGGCCCTTGTCCCCACGGGCTGCCATGGGCCAGAGTCATCAGTCTGCTCTTGTCCTCCAGACTCGGAGAACCGGGGCTCCCGGACAGCCAGGAACCGCCCAGTATGGCATCAGAGGTGAGTGTGGCCTGAGCCGACCTGGCTGTGTGCAGCCCCGGTGCGGGGCGGGAAGAGCCAAGGGGGGGACGTCATGGTTCCTGTGAGGGGCTGCCACAAATCCCCAGTAGGTGGGGACAGTAACAGCTGTGCACCTCCTGCTCTAAGCCACTGGGTCAGGAGGCCAATGCAATGAATCCTTAGGATGGGAGGCACGCCCCTGTCATCCCAGCAGGCCCAGGAAGCTGAGGCAAGAGGCTTGCAAGTTAGAGCCCAGCCTGGGCAATTTAGAGACTTAGTGAGACCCCCGTCTTTGAAAAATATAAAAGGCTGGGGACTTCGCTCAGTGCAGAGACCCTGGCCTCAATTCCCAATACTGGGGAAAATAAAATAACAAAAGGGGGGCCCCCCACTGTTTGGCTGATGCTCAAAAGGGAACCTGCAGCTGGGAAGCAGGAATATGGGCCCCAGCCCCTCTGTCCTTACTGGGGGACTTCCTCCCCTCTTGGTCCCTGTGAAGAAAAGAACCGGGTGGGGACAGTGCCTGCCCGCCAGCCTCTGGGTTGTGTGCGGGAGGCCTGGGGGCCCAGAGCAGGGCACTGGGCTTGGCTCCATCCTGGAATCGCCTCGCCTCCCCTGGGACCCAGCCCAGGAGGTGCTGCAGAAATGGTGGCCAAGGGTGACAATGCTGCTGGTGCTCTCTCCTAAGTCGCTGCACCTCTTGCCCAGCCCCTGCCAGCCCCTGCCCAGCCCCGTGTCCCTGTACACTCATCTCTAGAGCTCAGCCTGGGTCAGGCATTCCCTGGCAGAGCAGCAGCCACCCTGGGCTTCCTGTCCTCCCCCACCCCCACCCCCGTGGGTGGCACCGCCTCTGGCTGCCTCCTGGGGCCATTTTACAAGGCAGCCTGCAGGATGGGGCTTAGTCCCAAAGCACAGGGCCCCCCAAGTGTAGGCTGCATGACCTGAGCTTGTCCAGGCCATCCCGAGGGTTGGTGCTAATTGGTTGGGCGGAGGCCTGCTTATTAGGGAGCTGTTATTACTAACAAGGAGAGGAGGCCCAGAAGCTGCTCAGAGCCCCTTCCAGGCTCCTGATTTTGGCTCCCTGGCCGGGTCCCTCTGGCCAGGGGCTCTATAAGTGCTTTATTTTTCTGGTGTGGGGATTGAACCCAGGACTTTCGCACTGAGCTACATCCCCAGCCCTTTTTCATTTTTTGTTTTGAGACAGTATCTTGCCCAGGCTGGGTTCAGACCTGTGATCCTCCTGCCTCAGCCTCTTGGGATGGTTTGCTGAAGATCAGGTCTTGCTGGGTACCTGGGGGTGGAGCACACACACAAGGCCTATGGGACAGAGGCCACCTTGGATCAGAGTCCTTTGGCAGCAGGGCTGACAGGCACAGAGGAGTCACAGCCTGGTGGGGTGCCTGCAGTGTACCATGAGATGCAGGTGGCAGCCTTATTCTTCTCACTGGCACAGCATGGCTGGATTGAAACTGAGCTTTTGGCTAGATGCAGGGGCACATGCCTGTAATCCCAGCTGAGACAGGAGGATCGCTATGAGGCCAGCCTGAACTGCATAGAGAAACCTCATCTCTAAAAAACAAAAAGCAGAGCCAGGTGTGGTGGCTCACTCCTGTAATCCCAGCACTCAGGAGGCTGAGGTGGGAGGATTGTTTCGAGTTCGAGACCAGCCTAGGCTACAAAGCTACAAACTGAGCTCAAGGCCAGCCTGAACTGCATAGCGAGACCCCGTCTCAAAAAAGACAAAAAAAAAAAAAAAAAAAAAAAGCAAAGTGTTTGAGGTGACTTCTTCACTTGGTCAGAGACAAGAAAGATCCAAAAATTTCTGTTGTGGCCCCAGGGATGCCACTGTCACAGGGATGATATCAGAACCTCCAAATGAGACATAAGAGAAATATTGTGTCTCCCAACCTGTCAGATGTCAGGTGTCTGGTACCCTGAGTTCTCTAAAAGTTGAAGAATGAATTCTAGGAACAAGGGAGGATAAGAGCAGGATATATTTATTGAGCAATAGAAAACTCCTGCCCAAGGACTGGAAGGGACCTGAGTGGGTAGCTGGGGATCCCACCCTATAGGGAAATTTTATAGAGCAAAACCCACGTGGGAACAATGTGGGTTACAGCTGTGATTGACCAATAAGATCACACGTACAGTTGCGTAGGGTAATATCACCCAATGAGGAAGCACGCAGCCAGCAGACTCGGAAGATCAAAGCGCTTCTGGGGAGGAGAGGAATGCAGGGTGGTTGCCTATGCGGGTGGCTGATGCCATTTAGACCAGATGTTATCACTAACCTCACCCCCTGGGGAGTGTGTAGGCCTCTCCTTTTGTTGTTTTCATCTTTTGTCTTGACTCCCTCAGGGACCAGCCATGTCTGAGTTCTTAGAATATTCCTAATTTAGCCGTGTACAATGCCACCATCTCTCTACAGTCACACCCTGTGATGGCAAAGAAGCCTGACTTCTGTGCAGCCAGGGCTCCTACCCTCAGTGCCTCAGTTTCCTTATCTGTTCAGGAAAAATAAGCTCGTTCATATGTTTCCTGTGGACTTTTTCTCGCTGTAGTCCTGAGGATTGGACTCAGGGCCTGCTCCCTGAGCTATACCCTCACACTTTGTATCTTTTATTTTAAAACAGGGCCTTGCTAAGTCGCCAAGTTAAGTTCCAATTTTTGATCATCCTGCCTCAGCCTCCTGGAGAACTGGGATCACAGGCCTATGCTTCCTTGCCTGGTCCTTAAGGCCCTTTTTCGGGGGAGGGAGGATGGTTCATTCATTAACTCATTGTCTCTCCTGTCCAGAGCGGGAAGCTGTGGGGTGGCCGGTTTGTGGGTGCAGTGGACCCCATCATGGAGAGATTCAATGCGTCCATCGCCTATGACCGGCACCTGTGGGAGGTGGACGTGCAGGGGAGCAAGGCCTACAGCCGGGGCCTGGAGAAGGCGGGGCTCCTCACCAGCTCCGAGAGAGACCAGATCCTGCATGGCCTTGACCAGGTACTCTTTTTTTTTTCTTAAATTGTACTGGGGGTCAAACCTAGAGGTATTCACTGAATATCATCTAGGCCCTTTTAAAAATTTTTTGATAGTCTTTCTCTAAAGTGCCCTGGCAGTACTCATACCTGAGGCCCTCCTGCCTCAGCCTCCCTTGGTGCTGGCATTATAGACATTCACTACCGAGTCTGCCACTGTCTTCATCTTTTAAAGACTTGCATAATTTCCTGGCTTGAGGGAAAAGATGGCTGGGCCTGAGATATGGGATGGGGGGGGGCACTCAGTTTCCCCACCTCTCAGCAGTTGATGTCTCCACCTGACCCCCAGGCTGTTCCTACTACAGGTGGCAGAAGAGTGGGCCCAGGGCACCTTCAAGCTGCACCCTAATGATGAGGACATCCACACGGCCAACGAGCGGCGCCTGAAGGTGCAACGTCCCCACGTCCCCTCTGCCTGCCTGCCTCCTTCCCCTCTTACCGGGCCACTAGCTGTCATCCTCTTCCCTTCGGCCTTGGGACCCTGCAGAGTTGGGGAGAGGCCAGTGCAGGGCTGGGACCTGGGTCTCCCCTCTTGCAGTGGCAGGCAGCCCTGAGCCTGGGCTTCTCTCACCCCAGGAGCTCATTGGGGATGTGGCTGGGAAGCTGCACACGGGGCGCAGCCGGAATGACCAGGTGGTGACTGACTTGCGGCTGTGGATGCGGCAGACCTGCACCTCACTCTCGGGCCTCCTGCGTGAGCTCATCAGGACCATGGTGGACCGGGCAGAGGCGTAAGAGAGGATGCAGGGGCGGCAGGGGCCGTCTGTCCCCAGGCAGGCAGGTCTAGGTGGCCAGGGTGGACAGAGCAGGAAACCCCCTCCTCCAAAGCCACCGGGTGGAGCGTGGAGCCACCAGTCCCCCTCCTCCTGGCGTCCCCATGCATGGGCTGCCTGTGGGGCTTTGGTTCTGTAGACCTGGCTGCTGAGCCCCTGTGTGGGATGGGGCTGACCCTGGTCTTTCCTGAGGCCCTCTGACCCCTTATGCTGGAATGCAAAGACATCAGGGCGGTCTCCCTGGGGTGATGAAAGTGTTCTACAGTTGACCATGGTGATAGCTGCAAACTGAGTATACCCTTCAAATGGATGAATTAAATACCCAACAGCTCCTGTGCTGTGGCCCTGCTGTTCATTCATTCATTCATTCATTCACGGGTACTAAGGATTGAACTGGGGCCTTCACACTGAGCTACATCCCCAGCCTTTGCCCCAACTTTTTTCCTAAATGTTGAGGCAGGATCTTGCTAAGTTGTCCAGGCTGGGCTCTAACTTGTGACCCTCCTACTTCAGCCTTCCAAGTGCTGGGACTACAGTGTACCTCACCACAGTTGGCTTTCATGTTGCTCCTGAAAATTAAAGGAGGCCGAGGTTTTTTTTTTTTTTTTTTTTTTTGCCTATAGTTCCAGAGGGTTCAGTCCATGGTTGACTGGCTCCAAACAGGAACAGTGTGAGGGACAGGTCTGGGTGAGGGCAGATGTATAACCAGTGGTGGCCTGGGAGCAGAGAAGGGAGGGGCGGAGCTGGGGACAAGAATGCAGCCTCCCAGGCCATGCCCCTAGCGACCACCTCCCAGGCCACGCCTCCTAACAGTACATTTAACTGTTAGCTCTTCCATGGATGAATCCCTTGATGAGTATGGTGCCTGGTGATCCAATCACACGAGACTGGGAACACATATCTAAACCATAACAGACCTATGTGTCCCTAGGAGACTACTTAGTCCCTCGTGTGGGCAGGGGTTTGCAGACCACCTGACTCTCCCTGGAGGTCCCAGGTCCTGGAGTCCCAGGCAGGTAGTGCCTGGCCTCAGCTCTCAGGCTCCTGGTCCTCTTGCCCCTGCAGGGAACGTGACGTTCTCTTTCCGGGGTACACACACCTGCAGAGGGCCCAGCCCATCCGCTGGAGCCACTGGATCCTGAGGTGAGCCAGGGGCACGTGGGGGACTGTGGGGAGACCAGCTGCCCCTGAGCCTGCTGCCCTGAGCCTGCAGCCCTGGCCTCCCACAGCCACGCCGTGGCACTGACCCGGGATTCGGAGAGGCTGCTGGAGGTGCAGAAGCGGATCAACGTCCTGCCACTGGGGAGGTGAGTGAGGCCAGAAGGGCCTGGTGGGGGCAGTTTGCTACATGGGCTGCGTGGTCCTTTGGAAGTGGCACAAGAATCCAGGGACAGAGGGGACAGGCAGCGGGTTAGTAGGAGGTACGGTGAATGTTTAAGTCTTTTTTCTCTCTCTCTCTCTCTTTTTTTTTTTTTTGGTCTTTTTCCTTTTTATCGGTACCGGGGATCAAACTCATGACTGCCTGCTTGCAAGGCAGGCGCTTATGCCATTGAGCTAAATCCCCAGCCCAAATGTTTAAGTCTTAAAAAGCCTATTACAGTAAAAGAGACACATTGCCACGAATCCTCTCATGATCCGCTCTCCCCTCCTCCAAACCCATCATCCCTGATGCTTTCTGGAGCAGTTCCAGAGTCTTCTTTCCCCAGGGTCTTTACTTGCTCTGTTGTGGTTGCCTCAAGGTCTTGAACTGATTCCAAACATTTCCCTCGCATGGTCATTTTGACTTTGGGGAAGAGTCAGAAGTCACACAGTGCCAGGCCCAGTGAATAAGGTGGATGAGGACACCGAGTTGTGTTTTACAAGCCTGCCTTTCTGTTGGGTGGTGCTCCACAGCAGCACTCACTGTATTTTTTGTCACTGGTGAAGACATTCAAAAGAGAGCTTCCAGAACTGCTTCAGAAAGTGACATGAATGATAGGAAGAGTTTGAAGCCAGCAGGAGGCCCCTGAGGGAACTCATCGCACTGTCTTTTACCATAATTTTTTTCATGTAAACACACACTATATATTTTCAGCTGCACCTGGTAAGCCAGGAGGAGGGCTTCCAGCTGCCTCTCAGGTGGGGACAACCAAGCTGGTCAGGTGTCCAAGCAGGGCAGCTACCTACAACCTGCCGTTCCCTGGCCTGGGGACAAATGTTGTGGTGTTCCAGGTGGCCAGGCCAGGGAAAAGCCAAGCCCCAGGGTGCACTGTGACCACCAAGACTTGGTTCTGCATGTGCATGTGTGCACACCTGTGTGTGTGCACATACATGTACCCCTGCCAGGAGGCCTGGTCCCTCTGACCTCTGTCTCCTCTGACCCTGCAGCGGGGCTATTGCAGGCAACCCTCTGGGTGTGGACCGGGAGCTGCTGCGAGCAGGTGAGATGTACTGCCCTCTCCGCTGTCAGTCCCACGCCTGTCCTGTCCTGAGACACACAGCAGGCTCTGTCCTTCTCACCTGAGGCTGCTGAGGCCAGGGCTGCTCCTGGCATGGAGGCTGGCATGGGGAAGCTCAGGGTCCTTGCCCTGTCCCGTGACATGTGCTGTGAGCCTGTGCCCACCTCCACCCCTACTCCTTCCTGGGAGATGGGTAAGGTATCCTGGGCCGTTTTGGGGTTGTCCCACGCTCCACCCTCCAGCCCAGTCCCGTGTCTCCTGCACCCCCAGAACTGAACTTCGGGGCCATCACACTCAACAGCATGGATGCCACCAGCGAGCGAGACTTTGTGGGTAAGTCATGGATGCCAGCTGGCTCCTCTCTCGGACCCCCCGGAGCCTCTCCAGGCTGGGCGGGGACAGAGGCATCTGGTGGCCCACAAGAGCGCCTGCTGCCCCCTCGCCCCGCTCAGTGGAGTTCCTGTTCTGGGCTTCCCTGTGTGCGACCCACCTCAGCAGAATGGCTGAGGACCTCATCCTCTACGGCACCAAGGAGTTCGGCTTCGTGCAGCTCTCAGATGCCTACAGGTGCGGCTTGCTGGCCTCTGCCCCATCTGTGTCCCCAGCCTGCTCCGGCACCACCTCACACCTCACCCCCAGCCTCTGTGTCCCCAGCACCGGGAGCAGCCTGATGCCGCAGAAGAAGAACCCGGACAGCCTGGAGCTGATCCGCAGCAAGGCTGGCCGCATGTTCGGGCGGGTGAGCACCAGGAAGGGCGGCTGGGCCTGTGGGCTGTGCTCTGTGCGGGCACCAGAGCCTGAACTACCCCTGCCCACAGTGTGCCGGGCTCCTGATGACCCTCAAAGGACTTCCGAGCACCTACAACAAGGACCTGCAGGTGCGGGGCTGGGGGTGGGGACTCCCAGAGTGGCGATGTCCTTCCTGTCCTGTGCACCCCGCCATCCCTAACCTCAAGCAGGGGCTCTGTGGGGACGGGCCCACTGGGCCTCACCCCTGCGTGCACCCCCCAGGAGGACAAGGAAGCTGTGTTCGAAGTGTCCGATACCATGAGTGCCGTTCTGCAGGTGGCCGCGGGTGTCATCTCCACGCTGCAGGCAAGCCCCGCCCCTCCCCATCCCAATGCTGTGTCCCTGCAGGGGCTGTGACTGGGATCCCTGAAGGAGGCTGCTGGGGCTGGGGGCCCTGGTCCTGCTCCCTACGAGCTGGGAAGGGTCAGTGGATTAGGTCCTATCCAGAGCACATGCTTTTCTTTTCTCTTAATTTGTTCGCTCCCTTCCCTTCCCTTTTCTTCCCTTCCCCTCCTTTCCCCTCCCCTCCTCCCCTCCCCTCCCTTCCCTTCTCTTCCCTTCCCTTTTCTTTCCTTTCCTTCCTGCCCCTTTTCCCCTCTCTCTCCTGAAGGTTGAATTCGGGGCCTTTACACTGAGCTGCATCTCCAACCCTTGTAATTTTTGATTTTGAGACCAGGACTCACTAAGTTGCTAAAGTGCCCAGGCTGGGTTCCAACTTGTGACCTTCCTGCCTCAGCCTCCCAGAATGCAGTGGTTACTGTGTGTACTATACCTGGCCCCGCAGTTTCAGCACTAATCCTTTCTTCCTGCTTCAGCACCGCGCCCCCCCAACCCCATAACACTGAGGCAGATTCCCACATCTCCATTTCACCGGAACACTTTGGGGTGTCTCCCCAGCACTGGTTCTCAAGGTGTGGTCCCCCAGTGGAGCAGCACCAGCCTCCTCTCAGAATCTGATAGAAATGCAAGTGCATAAGCCTCACTGCAGACACAGTGGGGCACAGCATGGTGTTTGTTTTTGAGACAGGGTCTCACTGTGCAGCTCTAAGTGGCCTTGAACTCACTGTGTAACCCAGGCTGGCCTCCAACTCGCAGGGAGCCTCCTGCCTCAGCCTCCTGAGTGCTGGGATTACAGGCATGGGCCCCCATGCTGGCTCAAGGAGAAAGGCTGTTCTGGGTACAGTAACATCCTGGCAAGGCAGGGCCTCAGATAAGAGCAGGCCAGGGGACCAGACCTGTCGGGGCTCACCACTACCCCGGGTCCCCAGATTCACCGGGAGAACATGGCGCAGGCGCTCAGTCCTGACATGCTGGCCACCGACCTCGCCTACTACTTGGTCCGCAAAGGGGTGAGTGGGGTGGGAGTGGGGGTGCGGGGCCGAAGGGGGACCCTGGCGGGCGGCAGAGATCAGGAAACAGAGCCCAGGCCCGGCGTCAGCGCCCCCTGCACCCCTGCGCCCAGATGCCGTTCCGCCAGGCGCACGAGGCCTCCGGGAAAGCCGTGTTCCTGGCCGAGACCCGCGGGGTGGCGCTCAGCCAGCTGTCGCTGGAGGAGCTGCAGAGCATCAGGTGCGACCTCCCACCCTCCCCACCGCACCCCACCCCACCCCACCCCCAGGCTGGCTGACCCTCGCCCCTGCCCCCTCCCGCCCGCCTCCTGTGTCCACAGCCCCCTGTTCTCCAGCGATGTGAGCCGCGTGTGGGACTACGCGCACAGCGTGGAGCAGTACAGCGCCCTGGGCGGCACGGCGCGCTCAAGCGTGGACTGGCAGATAGGCCAGCTGCGGGCCCTGCTGCGCGCCCAGCAGCCCCTGAACCCCGGGCCTGCGCCCCAGTGATGCTGCCCAAGATGAGCTCCTGCCCCTGCCTGGCCTGGGGCCTCGGGACAGGATGGGGAGCTGGGGCACCCCCACCAGAGTGGCCTTGGAACCCGGCTGGCCCCTGTGGCCTGCTTGGGCTCCCTTACACCCCGCCTCTCCTGCCACCCTCAGAGCAGGTCATCCGGCCGGCCGAGCCCTGTGGCAGGACTGCAGGGGTGACTGCGGGATGCTGGCTCCCATTAGCTGCCCACAGAGCCACAGAGAGGGGAAGCCAGGCATGGTGCGCATGCCTGTGACCCCAGCACTGTGGGAGGCTGAGGCAGGAGGATCCCAAGTTCAAGCCCAGCCTGGGCAGTTGAGTAACTTAGCAAGACTTTATCTCAAAATAAACATAAAAATATCTGGGGATGTAGCTCAGTGGCAGAGGGCCTGTGGGTTGGGTCTGTGGTACCATGTGTGCACATGCACACGCACACATACAGAAGATGCTGCCTCCTTCCCGCCAGGGAACAGTGTGCTCATCAACTCCCACTCCTGCCCTTGAGGTGAGCGCCACCTAGATGTGTTCAGAGGGCTTCACCCCAGCACAGCCACAGCAGGGCAGGTGACAGCCAGGCCAGGCAGTTCTAGAATGCCTGGTCTACACAATCAGCCAACATCCTGTAAGAAATATCTGACATGTATCAGGCATGATGGGGCAGCCTGTCATCCTAGCAGTGTGACAGGGTGAGGCAGGAAGATTGCCAGTTCAAGCCCCATCTGGCAGTCTAGTCAGTAAGCAAGACTCTGTCTCAAAAAATATATTAAAATGAGCTGGGGATGTGTAGCTCAGTGCAAAGGCCCTGGGTTCAACCCTCAGTGCAACAAACAAAACAAAACAAAAGTACTCTTATATTTATCTTATTGAAGCCTATTTCCTGTCTCCACTAAGTCTGCAAAGTTTATATTTGTAATCCCATGGAAACATTATTGGAATTCCAGTGAACTAATTCTAACCTACCAGCTCCAGTGCACCCCACTGTGAGAATAAAGACACTAAGACATATTCACAGTTAAGGGCAGGCAAGGGGTCCTGAGTCCAGCCCAGGTGAGAATGGGGGACAAAGGCCTCGACCTAGATTTTATTAACTCGCATAGAAGGGAGTGGCTGGAGGGCAGGTGTCGGTGAGAATGGCAGGAGATATGTGAGTGCTGTGAGCTGAACTGGCCGGGAGGCCAGAAAGCACCGATGCGATGTGCCGAGAGAAGGGAACGCAAAAGACCAACCTGCAGAGCCCAGCCAAGGGGGCTTTGACACTTAGGGCTGGTGCTTTGGTTCTGATGTGCAAACTTTTCTGCCCTGGGAAGTCACAGCCTCATGTGACTGGAACCCAGTTGAGGGTCCTAGAGCAACGGCTCTGCCACCCCGCTGGGCTCAGCCATTTAGTGGGAGACACTGAGCGGGCAAAGGGCAGACAGGACTGTGGCTTGGCTGCAAAGACTGCGTGTCAGCACCGAAGCTGGCCCTGTTGACATTGCTTAGCGCCAATGGAAGGGAAAAGGAAATGGCTTGGCCAGCTCCATATCTACCTTGGAGACGGCTAACGTGAAGGTGATTGTTTTGTATTCAAGGAGCGCCGTCCGCACGGTCTTCTACATGTATTTTACTAACAACAAAGAAAAATGAGCTAAACTGAAAAAAAAACGAGTCATACCGCTGATTCTGGGAGCAAGGAGATGCTTCTTGTAAACAAAGGAACCAAAATCCCTGGCAGAGGGGAAGTGACCCCAAATTCCAGAGGGAACCAAAGCTGCAGATGGCAGACAGAATTTTACACAGTGGCTCCTGTCCAGATCCTTTCCAGGGAGCAACAAGTCAAAAATACACATTCTGGGGCAGCTGAGCCAGGCTGGGTGATGCACGCTTACAATCTCAGCACCTGGGAGGCTGAGGCAGGAGGATTATCACAGGTTGGAGGCCAGCCTCACAGCAAGACCCTGTCACAAACACCAAAAGAAAACCAGGTTCTAGCTAAACCAGGTGGGGCCTGGGCCACTCTAATAAAGTTCCTTGGGGGTCTCAGGTGAGTTCCTCCCCAGCCTCTAGGACCTCACCGCACAGAGCTAAGGCCAGCACCCCAGCTGGGTTTCGCCACTGGCCCAGAAGCCGAGTTCTAACAAAGCCCCCTGGGCCTCCTGCATGGCCTAGTCGGGAGCACTGAGCTAGCACAGAGCCCAAAATCCAGTGCGAGGAAGAGAGGGGTCTATGCCTATCAAACAAGATACTGCAGAGTGATCAGCCTAACCCAGAGGAGCCCGGGAGGGTGAGAGCAGAGTGGGTTTGAAGATTGCCTGGTGCCAAGCAAGACGGTGTCACTAGGGCCCTTCCAAGAGGGCAGCAGAGGTGTCCGCCAGGAGCTGGGACAGCGGGGCTGAGGCACTGCTGCTGGGGGCAAGGTCCTCTGTGTCCTCACAGGCCAGGCCCGGGTTCCCTCCCCAGCCCCGGGATTCTAATGTGGTTCTGTTCCAGGCCCCACGATTGTGGTTTTGTTCTATCACAGCAGTGACAGAACAGCACAAGGTCACTGAGCCCAGGCACCGACAGCGAGGTTAAAACTACAAGGCCAGGAAGGATAGAGCCAGGTGCATAAGCTCTGTCTGTCCTGACAGGCCCTGGGGCACTGGGACACACAAGAGGAGCTCCTCCAGAGCAGCTCACATGAGGCCAGGCGTGTGGTGGGAGGCAGATTCTAGGGGGCTCAGGAGGAGCCTGAGCCGAGCTGTCTGAAGCCTCTTTCCTGGTTAGCCTCCGAGGACTCGCTGTGTAGTACAGGCTGCCCTCAAACTCACTGGGTAGGCCAGGTTGGCCTAGAGCTTGCAGCGATCCTCCTGCCTCAGCCTCCCAAGTGCTGGGATTACAGGCATGTGCCACCTAGCTTCACTGCAGGGTAAGTGGATGCAGTTGCTGGAGCCATAAGTTTCTCCCGTCTCCAGAGTCCCTTGTATCATTTTAAGTCTTGAGGTTTAGATTCTAGCTGGGCATGGTGGCACACACTGCCATATGCTAAAAGCACAGATTTTTAGCATTCTGGGAAGCTGAGCAGGAGGATTACAAGTCTGAGCTCAGCCTCAGCAACTTGTCAAGATCCTGCCTCAAAGTAAATATTTTATTTTACTTTATTTTATTTATTTATTTATTATTTATTTTGAGATAGGGTCTCGCTATGCAGTTCAGGCTGGCCTTGAGCTCACTTTGTAGTCCAGCCTGGTCTCGAACTTGCAACGATCCTTCCCACCTCAACCTCCAAAGTGCTGTGATTACAGGCGTGAGCCCCCACGGCTGGCTCTATTTTTGTCTTTTTGAGAAAGGGTTAAACTGTATGGTTCAGACTGGCCCTGAATTCACTTTGCAGCCCAGGTTGGTCTCAAACTCACACCCATCCTCCTGCTTCAGCCTCCTGAGTGCTAGGATTACAGGCATATGCCACTATGCCTGGTGACAAAGTAAATAGTCTAAAAAGAGCTGGGGATATGGCTCAGTGCAGAAGCCCTGGGTTCAATCCCCAGTACTGAAAAAAAAAAAAAAAAAAAAAAGATTCTAAGGTAGAATGGATTCTGTGGAAACATACAAACATGATTTTAACATGAATTTCCGGGGATCGCAATTCATCTACCCCAGCCTGCTTGCCTGCTGCTGAGATCCACACGCAGCTTACGTGAGAAACACATCAGCCCCACCCCAGGCGCCTCCCAAAGTCCCAGAGCATTAATACATCAACCAAAGCTCAAGTCTCACCCACATCTGCTCGGGCGCCAAGCCTGGGTCACCTGCGTCACGCACACAGTCAGTGCAGACAAGGCCTGGGTGCCTGCACGGCTTCTTCCTGGGAATCCAGACAGTTTGGATGGTGGCAAGGACAAAGCGAGATCATACACAGAAACCCAAGAGCAAGGCAGTTGCATGCAAAACAATGCTGGGCAGACATGGGCTGATGTCACAGGCCATTTAGAAAGCAGGAAAACGTGCCAGGCATGGTGGTGCACACCTGTGGTCCCAGAGCTCAGGAGGCTGAAGCAGGGAGGGTCACCATGACTTCAAGCTTAGCCTGGGCTACACAGCGAGTTCAAGGCCAGCCTAGACTATGTAGTGAGATCCTATGTCTCAGAAAAACCAAATAATAACAATAAATGTGTCTAGACTAAGAATTCTCCAATCATGAGGTCAGGATTTCTTGTTTTTGTGATACTGGGAACTGATTCAGAGCCTCTGCACAGAGCTACATCCCCAGCCCAGTTTTTGAGACAAGATCTTGCTAAATTGCTAGGGTCCCCCGGATGGGCTGGAACTTGCAATCCTCCTGCCTTAGCCTCCCAGCATGTACACCATCACACCGGGCAGAAGTCCTGATTTTTGTTTGCTTGTTTTTACCTCGATTTATGTTTCTTCTTGCACTTGCAAGCTTCTTTTCTATGAGTATGTGTTTGCAGTACTTGCTAACGACAGTCGTGGCAGGGACTTGGGGGACAGACATTGATCCCCCTGTTCTCTGCGCCCTCCTGCCTCCCCCTGGAACAGCGCTGGCTCCATTTCCATCTTTTATTTTGCTCTCCGTTTGGATTTTGAGTTTCTCACACAGGAACCAGTATAGAGCAAGCCTGTGGGGGTGAGGGCTGCTCCGCCGGGTTTGTGCTGAGTTTTAGTCACCCCGGGGGGACAAAAGCTGTCACCCAAATGAAGCCCACCTCTGTGAGGTCAGGGCAGTGGCTGTGGCTCCTGCAGCCAGTGTCCTTCTAAGACAAAGATGGACACTGCACTTGCGCTGACCACTATGACCAGTTCTGTGCTTACTTCAGAAGGGACAGCCCCAAGCATCCCCAAGGTGGCCCATCCATCGAGGTGAGCTTGGTTGTTGACTCCTGTGAATTAGATCATGATTTCGTCTCCTTTTCTCTCATAACAAGAACAAAGCTGTGGCTGAAATCTGAATGCAAATGCCAGCTGTGGCCACACCCACCTGTAGTCCCAGCTACAGAACTCTGGAGGCTGAGACAGGAGGATCACTGAGCCCAGGAATTTGTAATCAACCCCCAGGGGACATAGTGAAATCCTGTCACTTTGTAACCCAGGATGGCCTTGAACTCTCAGAAATCCTCCTGCCTCAGCCTCCCGAGTGCTGAGATTACAGGCATGCATCACCAAACCAGCCTACTTTGTTTTTTGTTTTGAGACAAGGTCTCTCTATGTAGTTCAGGTTGGCCTTGAACTTATAGCCCTGGCTGGTCTTGAACTCACAGTGATCTTTCTGCCTCAGCCTCCTGAGTGCAGGGATCACAGGCCTGAGTCACCACTCCCTGTCCAAACCCCTCTTTTGTTTACTTTTTTTTGTTATATTCAACCCACTAACTTTTTCTTTCTTATTTTCCTCCTTCTCTCCCTCTCTTTGTTCCCTCCTCCTTTTTTTGGTTTTCTTGGGCATTTTAATAGCAAATTTATAGGAATGCCACACAACACAGATAACATTTGTCCTACTTTTCTCATTGCTCAGACAAAATACCTGATACCCGAAGTTAAGTGAGGAAAGGTTTATTAGTTCGCAGTTTATAGAGGTTTCAGCTCATAACCAGCTGGCTCCAAGGCAGGGAAGCACGTGGCAGAGGGGCAGTGGGGGCAGAAGACAGCAAAATCAACAAGCGAGAGGGGCAGAGCTCTTCTGTCCCTTCTACTGTGACCACTCAGTGGGGAATAAGGTGACACCAGTCCAGTCAGTGGACTGACCCAGCATCACCACCCGCAACCCCAGCACCTCAGTCCCCGCACTGCACCACGAATCAGTCACGCTCTAGATTCAGCCACTTCGGAAAAAGCCTGTCTGACTGCATGAGGCTTTGGGGGGACACCTAGACACACCCATGACAACACTAAATGTGGGTATTTGAAGAATCAGGTTGAATCCACTGTAGGATTAAGGAACTTCTTTATTTTTAAAAACCCAAATGCTGAAACATGCCTGCTGAGATACGTTGTTTTGCATTGCTGCTTACTGTCCCTGTATTTATTGCCAACTTTTATACAGAAATGAGACTGGAAAACCTCCCAGGTCCTGATTTCTGTCCACTCAATCATGTATTTAGGTACCTGATCCCATGGGTGAAAAATTCAACAGAACCACCAAGAATGAGAAGAAGAGAAAAAGTGTTTGCCATCACAGTGGAATATTTGTTTTGTATTGTTTTGGTTTTTGGTTTTTGAGAAGGGTTTCATTTTGTTGCCAAGGCTGGCCTGGAATTCCTGGAAGCCTCCTGCCTCAGCCTTGCGAGTGCTGGGATTGCAGGTGTGCACCACCGTGCCCAGCTTTACAGTGGAGTTTTAAGCACACTTGGCACATATGTAGCCTGCTGGCTGAGTGTTTTTGGCATAATTTTCACGTTCGGCAGAGAGAACACACTTCAGAGTCTTCAGCGGGCCAGCCAGAGAGGCCGCCCCTAGCTGAGCTCAGATGGGCAGCTGGGATCTGTTTGGGAACCCGGAGCAATTTCATGCACCAGATGTTGCCTTCTTCAGTTGCGACTGGGCAAGGTGAGGCAGTGCTAGCCAAGCAGCTGCCTGGCCAGGTGCGATGGAGCACATCTGTAATCCCAGCACTCTGGGAGGCTGAGGCAGGAGGATTTCAAGTTGGAGCTCAGCCTGGGCAAATGAATGACTCAGTGGGACCCTGTCTCAAGATTTACAAAGTGTTTTGAAAGGGCTGGGAATGTAACCCACTGTGAAGGCCCTGGGTTCCATCTCCTGTACCATGGGGGCCAAAACCCCAGCCAACTGGCTCCAATTTTCATATATTTATGTATGATACATTTCATATATCAATGTCTCCATAGAACTTCCCCTCATTAATTCATAAGCCCATATAATATAGTATTATATATTTAATTTTATGTAAATTAGTATGAGTTACATAATTATGTTAATCTATAAAATGATAGTGTGTATCAGATTGTTTCTACAATTCCTAAAGGGTTTTTTTTTAAGACTGCAGGGATTGGGGCTGGAGGTTTTAGCTCAGCGGCATAAGCGCCTGCCTTGCAAGCATGCAGTCGTGAGTTCGATCCCCGGTACCGATAAAAAGGAAAAAGACAAAAAAAAATTTAAAAAAAAAAGACTGCTGGGATTCCTAAAATGTCAGTGGCAAAAAAGATAGGACATGGACTGGGGATTTAGCTCAGCAGCATAAGTGCCTGTCTGGCAAGTGTGAGATCATGAGTTCGATCCCTGGTAACAAAAAAAAAAAGAATAGGACTACTGGGTGTGACGGTGCACACCTGTAATTCCAGCGCTCCGGAGGCTGAGGCAGGAGGATCGCCATGAGTTTTGAGGGCAGCCTGAACAACAAAGTGAGACCCTGTCTCAAAAGAGCATGAGCTGGCTCAATCCCCAGCCCCGCCAAAAAGAAAAATAGCCAACCCGAAAGGGGTGAACCGTACAGAAGAGAAGGACTCGGGACGCAACTGTTGGAGAAGGGAGGCTGTGGTTCCCTCCTAAACTGGATTCTGTGCACACCAGCCCGCAGACTGATGAGCCGGCAACCAGCAGGTGTAGCGAGGGCATCGGCCATCAGAGGGAGCCACCCGGCTGCGCGTCTGCAGCTAATGGAGCGCTCTGCTTCGGGAACCCCTGGAACAGGCGGGGACGCAGTCTCGCTAAAACCTAATATCCCCGTGCGCATTGTGAAGCTGTGTTCTGGGCGTAAGAGCAAGTGAGGTCTACAGGGATGTGCAAAATTAAAAATCCAAATATTCAGCAAAATATCTTTTATTTTCAAAGCTTTGATTTTTAGTTCGTGAAAAAAAATTTTTTTTTTTTTGTCTTTTTGAGATAGTTTCATTATGCAGTTCAGGCTGGACTTATATAGCCCAGGCTGGCCTCGAACTCTCAGGAATCATCCTGCTTCAGCCTCCAGTGTGCTAGAATTACAGGCATGTGCCACCATTTTTTAAACAAGAAATTTATTTAAACAACGACACTTGACTTAAAGGGAACAGTAGGATTCTTTTTATTTTAAAGAACAATTTACTCTGAAAGACAGATTGCCCTACATGTGACAACTACATACAAAAAAGCTGTAAATTTCTCCTTGATTTTACAATGATAAAAGGAAAACATTAAAATTCTCCAGTTTAACAAGGTATACAAAGATTTTGTTGCTAAAACGGTGAGAGCAAAATATCTTACTGGAGCTGGGTGTAGTGGCACATGCCTGGAATCCCAGCACTTGGGAGGCTGAGACAGGAGGATTCCTGAGAGTTCCAGGCCAGCCTGGGCTACACAGACTCTGTCTCCAAAACAAACAACAAAATCTCACCGGACTAGAAGGAGCAGAGCCCCACTGAGTGCCCACAGAGAGAAAGGAGATTGTTGTCACGGGAGCAGGGCTTTCATGTCTATCTCCGTTCGATGTCAGTGGATCCTGTCCTTGGCCACTTGGTAACCGAAAGGCGCCTGGCTTGTGCGCATGCACGGCGGGCAGGGGTTAGAGCGCTTCCGGGGAGGGGGCTGGGGTGCTGGGACCCAGCTGCAGCGCCCCCTGGACCGCGGACCCGTCCCCGCGGTCCCGGCTCTGCAGCGCAGTGTCGCGGGCCCTTCGCGGTAGCCGCCCCGACGGCTGCTGCTGACCACTCTGTAGGCCAGGCTGGCCTCTAACTCACAGCGACCTGCGGTGCGGCAGAGTCTGTGTCACCGCCGGGCTGTCGCCGCTCGGATCCCACCTGCTACACACTCCTGGCGGGGCACGGTGGGCTCGGTCCTTCACCGTGCGGCCCTAGGGAGGGACGGGGTCGTGCAGAGCAGCGCTCAGGTTCCCGCAGGATGGCGAGGACGGTGGGGTGTTGGAGTGTGTTGGAGGTGGCGGGAGGACTTGGATTCGTGGCTATATGTCTTTTACTGTCATAAACTGAAAGTGTAGATGTAAAATTTCGACATTTACGTTTTTTGGTCACATTGTGTATTTCAAAAGAGTCTGTGTTTATCTCTTCTATCCTGTGCCTGGCTCCTTCCCCTCCTGTCACCTTCCTGCCAGGTTTTTTTTTTTTTTTTTCCTCCTTTCTTTTCATTCTTTTATTTTTGTGAACCAGGTTCTCACTAAGTCACCAAATTGCTTAGGTAGGACTCGAACTCAAAACCCTCCCACCTCAGCCTCGCAGAGTGGTGAGATTACAGATGCTCACCACCTGTGGCCTGGCAGCTGGTTTTTCAGAGACAGGAAGTAGGCATAGCCACTCTTCTGCTGTGACAACCCAGGCCGTGGAGGGGAGGGTGGAGTCCCCACTGATGGGGCAGAGCAAGGCCCTGGTTGTGGACATTTCTGCAAATACAATCCGCCCTGCTGGTGTTTTTTAGTTACCCTGAGTCTCTTTCTAAGTGTATTAGACTCCTGAGACCACTGCAACAAGTTACCACAAGCTTAGTGACTTAAAATAACAGAAATTTAAACTGGCACAGAGGTGCACACCTGTAACCACAGTGGCTCAGGAGGCTGAGGCAAGAAGGCAGAAAACGAGCCCAGTCTGGGCAACTTAGGAAGATCTTATCTCAAAAACTAAAAAAATAAAACAAAATAAAAAAGGGCTGGAGATACGGCTCTAATGCAAAGGCTCTGGATTCACTCCCCAAGGTCACAAAAGAATACGTAAATCGATAAATCTACAAGTTTATTCTCTCACATTTCAGAACGTGGGAAGTCCAGACTCAGCCTGTTAACAGGGTTGGGTCCTTCTGGACGCTGAGGGGAAAACCTGTTCTCCGTCCGTCTCCTGGTTTCCAGAGAGGGCTGCCAGCCATGGCATTGCATGGCTGGTGACCGCATCACTCAGAATCTCTACTTCAGGCTTCACACGCTGCTACCCCATCCCCGGCCCAGAGGTCCGGAGGTGTCCTTACAGCGACTCCGGTCATCCGACTCAGAGCTCAGAGGAGGAGACCAAGATGGCAGAGCAGCAAGCAGCAGCGGAAACAGCCTCTCCGAAGGTCACCGTCCAGATGCTGGAATGTAGCATCGTGAGAAGACAAGAAGGAGGGAAGTGGGTGCACTAGACGCAGGCAGAAGCTGAAGTGTAAGCTGAAGTCCACAGAGGGAATGAAAAGAAAAACTTCAAGGCAGAAGGCAGCAGCCGGCGACACCATCTCCCTGAGAACAGGACTCACTGCATGAGAGGAGCTGTCGGACCCTGGTCTCAGTCATGGTCACAGTGATGGCTGGTGACCCCTGAGGCCTTTGCAGAGAGACTCACAGCAGAGGGAGCAGCAGATGTGGAGGAGGACTGCACTGGCTGGTGGTGAATGCGGAGGACTCAGGCCTCCCGAGGGGAGAGAGCAGTTGGCCTGGAGCCGCCTAGCAGATGGTCCAGCTGAGCTCAGAACCCAGAACGGTGGCTGAGTCCCTCCAGCAGCTCCCAGCTGGGCTCAGACCCACGGAACCTGCTTGGGTGGCAGTGAGCCCAGCGTGTCTGGTACGGGGCAGGCCTGCTGAGATTGTCCACTACATCACCATAAAGCACCTGCTGGCTGGCTCGGTAGAGTGGCACGAATCCGGACTCTCTCCACAGGTTGTCTACTAGAGACAGTACTGGGACTGGACTGTTTTTCTTTTTTCTTTTTTCCTTCTTTTTCTTTATCTCTTTCTCCATTATTTTTATGTGTGTGTGAACATGGTTCCTAGCCTCTTTGTGGGTGTGGTTCTGTTACATTCTTCCTCTTTTTTGGGTGGGGCAATACTGGGAATCAAACTCATGACCATGCACGTGCAAGGCAGGCACTTACGCCACTGAGCTAAATCCCCAGCCTGTTCTTCCTCTTATCTCCTCCATCTCTCTTTTCCTGCAGTCTTCTGCACCAGTTTCCCAAAGGTGGTGTGATTCCCACTTTGTGCTCCAATCTTACTTGTAATCTCTTTCTCTTCCTCCAATTCTCTATTTTCTCCTTAGTCCATTTTAAATTTTAACTCCCAAGAGCAAAAGTGACACATTAAGGACTTATATACTACATATGATTTTCTGGTTTATTTTGTGTTTTGTTACATAATCACAAATCCAGTTCACATAGTTAAAAGTGGCAAATTAAGGATTAGCTCAGTTTTTTGTTTTCTAAGCTGTGGTCAATGCCATTGGTACCACTACAGCCAAAATTGACATAATTGACTGTTGGTCCTGGCATTCCATGACTGTGACTGACTAAAGGTCACAGCAAATACTGTAGCACAGGGCTGGGGATACAGCTCAGTGGCACAAGCACCTGCCTGGCAAGTGCGAGGTCATGAGTTCGATTGCCAGTGTCCCCTCCAAATACTGTGGCACAGTGCCAAAGCATGAGGGACTGGACTAAACAAGCAACAACTTCTCATCTTCAACAAACTGAAGAGGTGAGATCTTCCAACAGACTCAAAAACCCGCTACACCTCAGAGTAGTAATCATCACCTAAGGATCCTAAATACTACCAATAAAGCAACCCACCATGGGCAACTTACAAGCATCACCCCAGAAATTCAAGTAAAACAAGAAAGAAAATAAGAAGCCACGTAAGCAAAATGCAACCCCAGACATCTGGTTCACCAAAGGCAAATCCAGGGCGGCAAAGAGGTGGGACAATCTGAGAGCCCCTCACCAGGTCTCTCTGAAGTGGAAAAAACAAAGCAATTGAATGAAGCTCTGGAAAAAATGAAATCAGAAATAATCTCTCAGGTTAACAACAGAGATCACCAAAATGTACACCATGCTTAATGATGTTGGAGCAGATACAGAGAAAAAAATAAGATGAGTTTAAGAAAATTATAGAAGCTCAGCATAGGAAAGAAATGTAATCCACAAAGCAGATTCAACAGGTATCCAGGAGAATGCAAACTCCACTGAAAGTTCTCAAAGCAGAGTAGGCCAATGTGAGGACAGGATCTCAGATATTGAAGACAGGCCTGCAGCAGCCAGGAAAAGAAAGATTTCTCAAAAATAGCAAGGGACCATGACAAATCAATCCAGCAGCTGCTAACAAAGAAGAATAACATATGATTGATTGGCATCGAAAAAGCAGGAGATACCACAAATGACATTAAAAACATGTTCAAAGACGTCATGAGCTTTCCTGGTAGAGAAAATGAATGTGACATACAGATAAATGAGGCATGTAGAACTTCATTAGCCGAGATCAAAGCAAAACAAAACGAGAAAACCCAAAATCTACAGCCAGGCATAGCACAGTCAAGATTCCAGAAATTCAATACAAGAATAGAATCTTAAAAACTGAGAGAAAAGAAACAAATCACATATAAAGGAAGCCCATCCATCTCACTGTTGACTTGTCTGCACAAACTCTCAAGGCAAGAAGAGGTTGGGGTGAAATACTTCAAGTTCTAAAGGAATACTTCAAGTTCTAAACACTTCAAGTTCTTCAAGTTCAAAGGATACCTTTGATGTATCCCACAAAGCTATCTTTCAGAAAGATAGTTCTGAGAAACAGACTCAGAGTTCATCTGATCGTAAGTGACCTCCTCTCATTTGCAAGGAGCCCATGTTTAAACAAGGCAACTCTTGTAGATAAAATTGTGTCTTCCAAAAGAAAGGCCAACCTGAGCTCCACAGGGAAACCCTGTCTCAGAAAACAGACACAAACAAAAAAGAAAGTGGGATTATTACCAGACCCTCAGAGATCAAACGGATAGTAAGAGAATACTAGGAACAACTGCTCAGCAAGGAATTAAGCACTCTGGATGACATGAACAACTTCCGTGAAACACACACATTAGCTAAATTGACACAAGAAGAAAAAGAAAACCTCAACAGACTTACAGGAAGCAGAGAGCTGGAATCATACTCTAGCCTGCAGCAAGAAACGATGTAGGCCAGATGGTTTTGCAGGTGAATTTTATGGAAGATCACTTCCTAGCAGATTCAAAAAGCTTGGGATATTCAGGGGAACTCAAGAAGAGAGGAGTTTGCCCAAGTTATTTAAAAGAGTATCGACACCATTCCTCCCTAAATTTGCCCATAAGATTGAAGAGAAGAGAGCCCTGCAGAACTCATTCTATGAGGCTAGCATTGGCCTGATTCCAAGGTGCCTTAAAGACTTCACCACCCCCGAGTGAGGGTGGGTTTGGAGTCCTGAAAACATGGGTCATTCATGTGTGCTTTGAGATATGCTTTAGATTTTTCCCTGTAAGTCCTGCAACTCCTAAAAATGGAGCATAGAACAGACTTATGAGCAGTGATGGGAGAGTCCACCTAAAACTATGTTCATAGTGTTCTGGGGAAAGCTTTCAACTTGCTGGTGTGCCATTGCACATGGCTGTGTCATCTGTTGTATTTCTGGACACACTGGAGGTGTTGACCTGTGTCCGGAGCCAGTGGAGCCTGCCATTCAAAATTCAGGTATTGTTTTTGCAGAAAATCTTAGCTGTGTTGTTCTGCCATGATGGTCTGCTCCAGGCCCCAGAGGAACCGAGCCAGGAACTATGGACAGAAGCCTCAAAATCCGTGAGCCAAATGAGTGTGTTCACCCTGAAACTTGGTCTTCGCTGTCATCGTGTCACATGATGGAAAGCAGACCCAGTGTGTCCACATGGCCTTCCGTGAAAGTATCACCCTTTCCCAGATGCTGGGGACTGGGACCTGCTAATCTCCTGGACCCTAATATTAAGAAGCCTGGAAACTCTGGCAATGGGTCCCTGGAAGAATGAGGGAAGGAGCACTTCCTGCTTCCTGCTTCTACTCCCTTTCATTCTTGGACTGTGTGTTCTCCCTGGCTGTCCTCCTGGGGGGCAGGAATCCAGATGTGCCCAATGTTTTCCCCAGCCATGCCTTCACTGAACCTTCCCAGGCCACTCCGCATTCCTCACAAGCCACAGACTTCTGAGTAATACTGTAAGGACAGTGGACTCTGGTCATGTCCCCATGGTCACACCTCTATCATGATAAAACAAGTCCTTTGATCTGAGGTGACACAGTTCCAGACCTTCCTTCCACAGATCAGAAAGGTGAATCAGAAAGAGGCACCACGGGCAGGGTCACAAATCCTCCCTCAGAACAGGGATGCAGAGCGGGGAATTTGAGTTACTGCCAGGGTGCTGGCACACAGCTGTTAGCCCATGTCCTAGGCACTTTTCTCATTGCTGACACAAAATACCAGTGCCCAAAGTGAAAGGAGGAAAGGTTTATTTAGCTCACAGTGTATAGAGGTTTCAGTCCACAGTCGGCCTGCTCCAAGGTAGGGTGGCATCGCAGAGGGACATTGAAGAATATGCAGGAGGCAGCAGAAAACAATCAGCAGGAAGCAACAGCAGCAACCCTGCTCTGTCCCTTACATCCCAGCAGGGCTACTCAGCCTTAGAGTGGGCAGCACTCACCCCTAGCATCACAGAATTAATCTCAGTATCACATCCTTAATGCCAGCATCGCACACCCTGAATCCAGCCACTTCCAAGAAGCCCCACCTATGAGTGCATGAGGCTTTGGTGGGCCAGGCACCTGGATATCACCCATTATATCCCACAACTCAGGGAGCTGAGGCAAGAGGATTGCCACAAGTGGAAGGTCAATCTAGGCTACATAGTGAATTTGCGGCCAACCTGGACTACATAGCAAGATCCTGCCTTATTATTATTATGATCTTTTTGAGACAGGGTCTCACTATGCAGTTCAGTCTGGCCTTGAGCTCACTGTAGTCCAGACTGCTCTTGAACTTGCAATGATCCTCCTGCCTCAGCCTCCTGAGTGCTGAGATTACAGGCATGTGCCACTAAGGGCCAAGACCCTATTTTAAAACAACAACAAAAAGAATTTGGTTACTAGTTCCTCTTGGGTGGGAAGTATTGCTCTCAGATGTGATATATTCTTATTTTAGAGTCCAAAAGAGTCCACGATGTATTGTGCCTTTTTCTTGCAGGTAGCAAAAGAATGCTGCAATAGTTTGTCCTTTGTCTTAGAGGGGATGCACTCATAGCACCAGGCCTCTGGACCTTGGGAAATGTCATTGATGTGAGGCTGCTGACACTTTGCAGGGTCCATTTTCTACCTCCGGAACGCATATGGCTCATCACTGCCTGTTGGGCTTGATTCAGCTACCCACATATGGCCAATCTGCATGGCACGGCTCATACAGTGTGTCAGTGAGGTGGTGTGGCATGTCATGCTCCTTGTGGACTACAGGATGACAGAGTTCCAGAGAGTTACTGTAACTCCAGAGCTAGGAAGGAGAAGGAAGAAGAGGAGGAGGAAAAGAAAGAGAAATAACTATCAAAGAAAGAAAGAGAAGGACAGACAAAGAGAAAACAAACACATTTGCCCTATTAGTAGCTACATGTGTGAGTTTTCCACTGCTGGAACAAGTAACACTCACAACCTAAAGATGAGAGGTTGCATTTGGCTTCAGTTTCAGGGGATTCGGTCCATGGCTGGTTGAGTCCACGGCAGAACCTTCATAGTACGAAGGATGGAGGAGCAAAGGTGCTTAGTTCATGGTGTCCAGGAAACAGGCAAATAGTACCAGAGAGGAAGGGGCTGGGGATCAAACACAGACCCAGGTCCCACCTCTGTGACCCCAAGATGCCCAGCAGGTGTTCCACGTGTCCTGGGCGGCTTCCAAGCCAGTCAACTGGACTTGGTTGAGCCTGCTAGGTCACACACTGGGATCAGCAGCCTCTTCCAGGAAAGACACAGCTTTCGTGCTTCTGCCACCACGGGGCGGGGGGGGGGGGGGGTTTGCGGGTCCTTCTGTTTTGCTCCCCATCACCTGTTGGGGACCACAAACTTTTAGTGACTGGATTTGTGCATTTTTCTATAGGATAAAAGAAGAACTGAGATTATTGGTATAAACCCTTCCGAGGTTTTTTTTATTGACTCTTTTAAGCATAAAATCATACATGCCTTTTTAAGTCATCACAGGATTATACTCTGGGTCAAGGTATTTTTAAACATAAGATTATTTATGTGCTCTGGAGTCCTTAGATGAATTGTCACTGTATATAGCTAATAAGTGGTGGCTGCTTTGGGAGTGAAGAGGTTAAATCTAGAGACATTAACTTTTTAGGCATTGTTAAAATATGATACTTGTCTCTGTTTTTTAATTTTTCTCCTGCATTCTTGAGACTAACAATCAGGACTCTTGGCCGAGTTCTCAATAATCACTGAATCAATGTATGTGGGGTCTCAGGGCTCAGCTGGGTGCAGTGGGGTCCCCCCTCTGGCACACTGATTTTTGATGGCCACTCCACTCTGCAGTGCCCTGGGGCTTCCCTCTTACAATGCTGGCCTGCAGGGTGCAGGAGAGGGGAGGCTGACAGGGCTTCCCCTTTGGCCTTCCCCAAACCTCCAGCGAGGCAGTTCTGTTGTCCATTTCCTCATTTCCAGCTGCTGCCAATGTGCTCAAGGTGTTAGGAATCTTCCACAGTGTAATAAGAGTGAGTCCAGGTGCACACCTGTCATCCCAGCACTTCAGGAGGCTGAAGCAGGAAGATCTCCAAATGAAGCCCAGCATGGGCAGGTTAGCAAAATCCTGTCTCAAAGTAAAAACTTAAAGAGGGCTAGGATGCAGCTCCCTGTGAAGGCCCTGGTTTCTATCCCTAGCATCCCACACACAAAGAAAAGAGACTGATTCTGTGTCTCCTCCCCCGCCTCTCAGAGTGTCCTCATACCATGTGATAAAGCCGCCCGTCCCTGGCCTTCTACTCCCTGTTCTGGCCTGATACACTCAAGGCCACTCTGTCACGGAAACCCTGTCACCTGTCATCCTGGCTTAGAGTGAGCTGTTTCCTTTCCTCAGGACAGGCTGTGCCGAATCTTCTTGCCCTGCTGAGCCCCAAGGAGACAAACTGGGGGAGGGTTTGGGGCTGGCGGAGGACCACCTTGTGAGTTATGTGTCCCACTGAGACCTGCGTCTCTGCTTTCCATCAAGTAGAGCCTATCTCAAGGGGGGCAAGGGTGTCTTCTTTGGTCAGAAGGTCCAGGAAATTCTGGAAGATCAAACTTTCAGGCACAAAGTGTGGTGTGGTAACTCACGCCTGTAACCCTAGCACTGGAGAGGCTGAGGCAAGAGGATCACTCCAAGTTCGAGGCCAGCTTGGGCTACGTAGTAAGTTCAAGGCCAGCCTGAACTATATAACATAACCTTGTGTCAAAAACGTCAAATAAATAAATAAACCAGAAAAAAACTCAGGCACAAACTCTCACACAGCCACATCCTGGGTCCCAGCATGCCATGGTTTGGGTCAGTGTTCCTCAAAGGTCCTTGCATTGCAGGATGGGATCCCAGCCCATTGTGCTTCTGGGAGGTAGTGGCCCCTTTAAGAGGGAGGCCTAGGGGGAGGAATCAGGGGGGTCCTTTCAAAGGGGACAGAGGAACCCAGGCCCCTCCTTGATCTTTGCTCTTTGGCTGGAAGGTGAATAGTTTTGCCCCACAGACCAGGAAGCAATGGGGCCAATCAATCATGGCCTGGGAACTCTGAAACTAGGAGCCTGACCAACCTTTCCTCTTTATAACTCCATTACCTCTGCTATTTGTCACAGTAGCAGAAAACTGACTAATACAAAGGGTCTCGCTCCTCCCATAATGGCTCCACCTCTAGGAGCTGGGACATTCTACAGTTAAACCCTGGCACTGGTATTCAGTAGTTTTCCTTTGAGATGAGGCTCTGCTTGGATGTACCTGGTGGCTGTCTGGCTGTCACACAGCATGCTGTCCAGTGGGTCAGTGGGGACAGCCTGCCATTCTCTTCCTCCTAGGTTTCCTGGCATCCGGTGTAAGCAGCTTATTTGACACCTCTAGAATTTCCTATAACCCAGTTTGGCTGTGTCCTGGCCACTCACATGGCAGTGTTTTTCTCCTCCCTGTGCTCCATGTCACTTTGCAGCAGGAGTGTCTGTTTGTGGGACCACAGTGCCAAGCACACAGGGACTTGCCATCCTCTGCTGATCACACAACTGGGGGCCTCTGCTGCCAAGTGAACCCAAAGGTCATGAGGTCCCCGAATCCCATCCCAAACGTCGCCTTCCTACAGCCATGTCCAGTTGGAAGCAGAGGTGAAGACATAGACTTAGGAGACGCAGCTGTGTATGTGGGAAGCGATCCCGGAAATCAGAAGAGTCAGCAGCGCTAGGGACAAGCAATTGCCGGGTCGTGCTGAGATCTGAGGCTCAATCTTTTGCACTGATAAAATTGTTTTCCATTGTGGACAAAAATTATGCAACCACACCTGTTCCTTACCTTCTGGGTCATGTGGAGAGCAGGGATTAGGCCTGGACTTTGGAGCCAAACTGACTTAGTTTCTGTAATAGGGTCACTTGAGCTCTCTGAATGTTTTTCCTCATTCAAAGCATTCCTGTGGGGTAAGCAGGGAGAAGTGCTCAATAAATGGGGGGGGGGGCAGCTGGGCACAGTGGCTCATACCTGCAATCTGAGCTGAGGCATCACTGTGAGCTTGAGGCCAGTATAGGGTACAGTTGAGTTCCAACTAGCCTGAACTGCATAGTGAGACCGTCTCCAAAATAAAACATGTTTATATATTTAGCAATGGAGGCTGATGGTATCAATACTGTATTTTCCCTTAATCTTGGACTTTCCAGCTTCCAGAACCATGAGTAATTTCTATTGTTTATGGTTTTCTCGTCTATGGCGTTTTTGTTACAACCTCCTAAAAGACTAAGTCCAAGGGCCCAAGGCCTCCTTGGATTTTTGGGGCTGTGTGTGTAGGCAGCAGGAGAATGACTTGGACCAAGAAGGTGAAGACGCTGGAGGACCACCTGGACAACACTTCCTGAACAAAGATCAGTTATCTCCACTTAGGCTAAAGCCGGCCCTCTCTCCATGTACTGATAGGTACAGAGCTGGCTAAGCCATTTCCTTTTCTCTTCAATTGGTCTAAGCAATGTAAATAGGGCTGGCTGAGGTGCTGATGTGTAGTCTTTGAAGCTCGGTCCCTGTTTCCCCCCTCCATGACTCCATCAAACCATGGTAAAGCCTAGTGGAATGAAAAGCCATGGCTCCAGGGCTGTCACCTGGGATGAGCCTCCAGACAAGAGGCTGTGACTTCCCAGGGCAGAAAAGGTTTGCACAGCAGAGCTGAAACACCAGACCCCAACACATTAGATGCTACCTTAGCGGTGCTATGCAGATTGGTCTTGCTGCATGCTCTTCTCCCTGCATATTGCAGAGGGGTTTTCTGGCCTCCTGCCTAGCCCAGCTCACAGCACTCAGGTAATTCCCACCATTCTCACAGTCACTCATCCTCCAGCCAGTCCCTTCACAAATGAATAAAATCCGGGTCGGGCTCTGGGTAGGAGCTTTTGTTCCATTCAGCCTTCATCCTGGCTGGACTTAGGACCCCGTGGCTGCCCATAACTGTAAACATTCTCACCGGGGGTTGCACTGGAAGTGGTAGATTGGAATTAACTTGTTGAAATCCCAATAGCTTTTCCATGGAATTACAAATATAAACTCCCCAGACCAAGACAAGGCCTGGGAAGGGCTCTCTGTATTATTGAACTGAGTAGTGAAGCATTAGGCCAGGGATGAGCAGAGTTTTCCAGTCATGGGTAAAGAGGAGGAGCTTCTGGGATGAGGGAAAAGCCCGAGCTCCAAACCCTGCCAGTCACCCAGGAGTCATAAGGAAGGGACTGGGAGCTGCCTCAGTCTCGGGAAGTTTGGGGAAGGGCTCAAGGCAGGGATGTTCAGCAGAGGTGAGCAAGGTTTTAGGCAGCTTCCGGTTGGGCTCAGCTCAGAAGGCGGCTTGAGCATTAGCATCTCAAGGCGGGGGCTTCTTGGTCATTCAAAGGCTTGGCCTGGCCCAGCTCGAAGATCTAGGTCCATCGCATGAACGGCCAGGAACCAAACAAGCTAGGCCAACGAGGTGTTCAAAACGTGTCTGAGGAGCTGAGGTGAGGGGCGGGCTGGGGGTGGCAGCAGATCCTGAGGCCATGTGCCCAGGAGTCTACAGTGACCCACAGGGCTGTGGGATGCTCATGCTGTCCCCTCACGGCCTGGTCTCAACACACTGGGGCCTCCTGTGGCTTATATTTGGGCCCCACTCTGCCTACATTCACTCCCCGGTGACACCAACCACTGTCAGTGCTGGCGCTGCCCTTTGATGCGCTGGTGGAAACCACGCTCCTGCGCATGGCACGCAAAGAACACAAAGCGCATGCGCATGCAGGAGGGGCGGGGAGTGGAAAGCAGCAACATTTATAGAAGGCCCGGAGAAGTTGTGCTGAGGGCACGTCTGTACCAAGATGGGTACAAATAGAAAAGCGCTGTCAAAGTGACAGGAAAGTCAACGTCCTGCACCCAGAGCACAGTGCCCAGCAGCAGCTGCCCATAAATCAGGCTTTATGAATTTAAAGGCTCTGCACATCCGCCCCGGTGCGCCCCACTGAATCTCCGGGTGTGACTGGCAGGGTGCTGTGTTATCTCAGGGGCTTGCAACAGAAATGCTTGTCCCAGAATTCACTCTAATCTTAATTACATGCACGACATGTAGCGCATATTTATGAGCCTTAATGAGGTCAGAGGAGGATAAAGACCAAACTGTCGGAGACACGCGTGGCATGCCTGCCACAGCCTACTGTTTGTATCACTGAAAACACTAAAAGGTCGGTCGTCACTGGGCCAAGAGATCCAACACGAAAGTCCTCTCACCTGGAGCATCAGAGATCTCCTGGGTTACTGTTCCTTTTTTTTTTTTTTAAATCTCTCACAACAAGGAAAGTGTAGAATGTCTTAGGGTACTGTTTAAAATTAAATGTATGGGGCCAGGATTTAGTTCAGTAGCAAAGCACCTGCCCTCCAAGCACATGGTCCTAAGTTCAATTCCCAGTACCAAAATAAATAATTAGATGGATTGAAGGGAGTGACTTCCTCCACTCCAGTGTTTTTAACTATATTCCTGGCTTTGGAAATTTCCATTTCCAGATTGAAATACACATGAATACAGGGTTCACAATCCCGGAGAAGGAAGTGACCTAGTGGATGGGCTTTACTGACCACAGTCTGGCTCCCAGGCTCACAAGTTCAGAGGTTGAAGGTTTTTTCTCCTTTCTCTGTCTCTGGGTCTCTTTTCCATCCTTCCTTCTTTTTCTTTCTTCCTTTCTCTTTCTCTTCTCCTCCTTTTTCTTTAAAATACACGTCTTGCCCATTTTTTGGACACCATTTTGGGGGCTCATTTTTGGGGTACAACAGGATCAAACTTATGATCCTTTTGTCTCAGTTTCCCAGAGTGTTGATATAACAGACAGCTAAATTAGGTGGAAATATTGTAGGCAGTCAGACAGGACTAAATCCCTGAAGAAAGTGCAGAAGAGAACATGTTTCAACTGTGCCTAGAAGCCAGGCCTCAAGATAAAGATGGAATGACCTCGCCTGCATAACTCCCTGATGTATAAACAATATAACTATACTTGATATTCTAAATAGGTCCCGGTGATTCGGGTGGGTTACCAGGATCCTCTACTCACCTCTTTCCAGCAAAGGTCCTGGTTCTTCCCAGAAGCACTTGCTTCATGACTTGCTTCCCTCTTGGATCAACATTACCTAAGGGACTCCTTGGTCTCTTACTTGCTGATCACAGTTTTTTCCCACGTTGTACTCACCTGGTGATTTTATACCCACCTCATGATTTTGTTCTGTAAAATTTCCTTTAAGAAGTGGGCTCATTGGGAACCCACTTTCTGGGTCCCCTAAAGGAGCTGTTTCTCTCCCAGTAAAGTTTCTTATTCTTAACCTCGGTCTTTCCTTAGAAATCATTCTTTGACTTTGGGAACTACAAACTCGGCCTCTGGGACATCTACCAGGCTGAGAGTTCTATTTCCCTGATATCAGTTGGACGCCCTGTACCACTGGATTACAAACCGCTTATTTTTATAAGCGTTTGGGAAAAGCATTATACTTTTGCAGCTCCTGTATACAATCTTCCTGTCGTATCTTCCTCCCTTTTCAATATCAAAGTCCGAAAGCTGCTTTAGTGAGCACGAAGCCAGAGCAAAGCAAACATTTGTGCAACTCGGCCAACGTCTGCATCCCCTAAGGACTTAGGGGCCCCACCTCCAGGCCTTGGCCTTCACCCCGTATCTTTGGGTAAGGCAGACCCAAGGTCTGCAGGAGGCGTCTCCTGGTCCCTTCCGCGGCCCCGCTAGGCTGAGAGGTCGCAGTGTCCCTGCGGCCGAGAACTTAGGAGGTCCCGCCTTGGGTACCTCATCTCTGCCTAGCGTCGGCTAGGGAGAATCAGTCCCTGGGTGGGGAAGGCGGGGACCTGGACAAGTCCGCGAGAGGGCGGTCTGAGTTCCCGCCCTTTTGGGATGGGCCAAAGGGCATCAGAGCCCTGACGTCTCAGGAGCCCTCTAGTTCTGGCGCTCGCCCCAATCAAAATGGCGCGAGAGGCTTCCGGCCAGAACACGTGACCCGACCCGAGGCCCCGCCCCCGAGGCCCCGCCCCGCGCGCCCGGCTCAAACGCGGCGGCTGGCGGCCCGGCGCAGGAATCATGGCCCGGACGCCGGCCTGGTGCTGGGCCGCGCTGTGCGCGCTGCTCTGGGCGAGCGCCCTGGCGCTGCAGGGCGGGATGCTGTATCCCCGCGAGAGCCCGTCGCGGGAGCGCAAGGAGCTCGACGGCCTCTGGAGCTTCCGCGCAGACCTCTCCTCCGCGCGGCGCCGCGGCTTCGTGGAGCAGTGGTACCAGCGGCCGCTGCGCGAGGTGCGGGGCCCCGAAGCCCGTCAGCCTGCACCCCGGGGCTGTCGGCCCGGCGGAGGTGGCAGTCACGGGCGTGGAGGCGCGGGGCCGGGAGGGGAGCTGAGCCCGCCGCGCTGATGCGGGCACTCTGGCCCCGGGATTCCCGTCTCGGAGGAGGAGACCACGCCGCCGCGAGCTCCCTCTGCCGCTGCCCCCGCTGCCCCCACTGCCCGGCGGCAGGTCCGGGCCGCGTGCACTCTGTTTCAGCGCGGCCGTCCAGGGGTCACGAAGGAGGAAGTGGAGCGGGGGCGGGGTGGGGGGCACTGTCGGCCCAGCCAAGACCACACTTTCCTGCGTGGCTGCTGACCATCTGCCGCTTAGTCAGGGTCTGGCCCTTCCTGCCTCGGGCAGGCTGGGCAGTGGCCTGGCTCGCCCTTGTCTGTGGGCACCTCGGCCCTGGTGCTCTGTGCCATGAGGAAGTACTTTTGTGCAATCTAACACCAGCCTACAGTCTGGCGCGTGAGCCTGATGAAGTTATGTGACACCTGTTCAGCCAGTAGCGTATGGATAGTGTGCCTCTGAGCCGGGGCTTGAGCGAGGTGCTGCGGCTACAGTTGCCAAGGGCAGTGGTCGGGGAGGGCTGAGTACCCAGACCTGAGCCCAGCGCTTCTTTCCCTAGTCCGGTCCCACCCTGGACATGCCTGTGCCGTCCAGCTTCAACGACGTGGGCCAAGATGGGCAGCTGCGAAACTTCGTGGGCTGGGTGTGGTACGAGCGGGAAGTGGTCTTGCCCGAGCGATGGACCCAGGATCTGCGCACAAGGGTGGTCCTGAGGATTGGCAGCGCCCATTACTACGCCATTGTGGTCAGTGCAGGAGCAGCAGGCAGGGAGAGGGGCTGTCATGGCTGCGGAGCGAATGCAGGGGTGCTGTCACCTGCCCACCTGCCTTCTGGGCTGGCCCTGGGGGTTCCACACTGGAGTCAGTGTCCCGGGTAGGGGGAAGGGGTGACTGATCTCCTTGGGAGTCCCATCCCGTCACTGGGCCCTTCCACTGTCCTCTCCCTCTTCTCCCTGTATCTCCTATGTCCTCAGTGGGTGAATGGGGTCCATGTGGCAGAGCACGAGGGCGGCCACCTCCCTTTTGAGGCCGACATCAGCAAGCTGGTCCAGACAGGGCCCCTGTCCTCCTGCCGTGTGACCATCGCCATCAACAACACCCTCACCCCGCACACCCTGCCGCCAGGGACCATCCTCTACAAGACCGATACCTCCAAGTGAGGGGCATCTCCCTGCTGGACAGGGACAGGGTGGCCTTAGCAGAGCCCAGGCATGGGGGCTCGGGAGGTCAGGGAGACCGAGGACCACTGGGCATTGTCCCCCACCCTAGGTATCCCAAGGGCTACTTCGTCCAGGACACAAACTTTGACTTCTTCAACTATGCGGGACTACACCGGCCTGTGCTGCTCTACACCACACCTACTGTTTACATCAATGACATCACGGTCACCACAGGCGTGGACCAGGACACTGGTACGTTTTGCTGGTGGGAAGTGTCATCAGCTGTATCCAGAGCAGCTCTGATCCTTGTTTGGAAAGCTCCCCCAGAAAGGAGAAACATGCTGTCCGTGTGTTGACCTCCACAGGCTTCCATCCTGCTAGGAGCTGGCAGGGGCCTCACTGTGAGGAAGTGGGGCCCAGGAGGAAGTGGGGTCTTTCCCCACAGTGCTGCAGTCTGCCCTCACTGCACTCTGAGCTCAGGAAACACCTGGCCTGGGCAGCTTCACACCTGAGCAGGGCCCTGTCTCAAAATAAAACATTTTAAAAAGGGCTGGGGACTCAGCTCAGTGCAAAGGCTCTGGGTTCCTTCCTCAGTGCCAGAGAGTCACCGGGAAACAAGTGGCATCTGCTGGGGGTTGGGGTCCAAGGGAACCTCATGAAGTGGTGGCTGCAGGGTGACCCAGGTCATGACCCCCTTTCAGCCTGGATCTTGTTTCTTGTAGGGCTGGTGAATTATCAGATTGTCATCCAGGGCAGCCAACACTTCGAGCTACAAGTGCGACTCCTGGACATGGAAGGCAACGTTGTAGCCCAGGGGACAGGAGACGAGGGCCAGCTGCAGGTGCCCAATGCCCACCTCTGGTGGCCTTACCTGATGCACGAGGACCCTGCCTATCTGTACTCACTGGAGGTAATGGTGGTTCAAGTCCAGGACTGAGGGAGGCCTTTTGCCCCCATCGGGTGGCCCAGGACTAGCAGATAGGTGGGCAGGGTCCCTGGAGTACTCTCAATTTCCTGCGCTTAATGGGGAGGCCAATCTTTGAAGAGCAGGCCCAGAGGGTCAGAGCTAGGGATTATGATTGCTGCATCTCTGTTTGTAGCCCCAAAAGTGATCACAAAGGTCCTTCCCAGCTCACTGTGATATAGGGTACCTCACTTGGGAGGCTGAGGCAGGAGGATCACTTGAGCCTAGAAATTCAAAGCCAGCTTGGACAACATAGCCAGACCTCATCTGAAAAAAGCGGAAAAGAGGAGGGGCTCCTCTGTGCTGGGGCAGCCTGGGTGGGCTCAGGCCTGTCCATGGCTCTTGAAGGTGAGGATGAAGGCACAGACTGGGATGGGACCCATGACCGACTTCTACACGCTTCCCGTTGGGATTCGCACTGTGGCCGTCACAGAGAGTCAGTTCCTCATCAATGGGAAGCCATTCTACTTTCATGGTGTCAACAAGCATGAGGACTCGGATGTGAGTTGGGGGTCCCAAGCCCCTGCGTGGGGTGTTCCTGGTCATTTCCTTCCCCCTTCTCCTGGCACCCGAAGCCACGGAGCACAGCTTGGCACATGTAAGCAGACTGCTTCAATCAATAAGCCTGGTGTGGTGGTGCATAGGTGTCATCCCAGCACTCTGGGAGGCTGAGGCAGGAGGATCACAAGTTCAACCTCAGGCTGGGTAACTTAGTGAGACCCGTTTCAAAATAAAAATTACAAAAGGGTTGGGGATGTAGTTCAGTGCACTGGCCCTGGTTCAGTCCCACACCATAAGGCTTCTGCACAGGCTGGGTGGGCAGTGAGGTGCGGCTTCCTCAGTGGGCGGGGCTCACTGTGCTGTGCACCCTAGATCCGGGGCAAGGGCTTTGACTGGGCGCTGCTGCAGAAGGACTTCAACCTGCTCCGCTGGCTGGGGGCCAACTCCTTCCGCACCAGCCACTACCCCTATGCAGAGGAGGTGATGCAGCTCTGCGACCGCTACGGGATCGTAGTCATCGACGAGTGTCCTGGCGTGGGCATTGTGCTGGCGTGAGTGCCTGCCTCCCGTGCCTCTGTGCCCTGGGGACAGTAACCCCTGGCGGTGACACACTTTCTCCCCTCTCTGCCCTCGTGCAGTGAGAGCTTCGGCAACGTGTCCCTGCAGCACCACCTGCAGGTGATGGAGGAGATGGTGCGGCGAGACAAGAACCACCCGGCGGTGGTGATGTGGTCAGTGGCCAACGAGCCCTCTTCCTCCCTGCAGCCCGCAGGCTACTACTTCAAGTGAGTTCCCTGTGCACCCCGGCCCTGGCCTGGCCTGGCCTGTACCTAGGAGCCAGCGGAGTAGCTTTGTGTGCTGGGAGCCATGCGGTACCCTGCCCTGCAGCAAGCTGGTCCTCTGTCACGAGTCTCCTCTCTCTCCTTGCTCTGCCATTTCCTGGGCTAACTGCTTTACATGCTGTGCCCCCTAGTCTCAGGATGCGCTGTGGCCCCTCCCTGATGCCTGCTGCCAGTTGTTCTCCCCTGTGTCATCCTTGAGCCTTTTGTGTCCCCTCCCCCAGCACCAGCAAGCGCAGCCTGCCTAGCAGCATAGCGGTTTGCCATGCATGTTCACGTCGCACCCTTCCCAGCCTTGGGGAGCTTTTTTTTAAAAAATTTTTTTTATTATTTAAAGATAATAATTAAGATATTTTATTATTAAGATAAAAGAGGACATAACAACATAATATCACAGGTCAGAGCAGAACAATTTAAGCAACATAGTGTTTCACCTCAAGATAACCCAGCATAACAGTAGCTACCATAGTGTCTCTTTCCTTGAAATATTTGAGTATAACTTCATATATTATAGCATCAAACACAACATGACAGTGTAAAACCATTCAAGAGAATGAAAGTATTACAGGGTATTTAGAACCAACTAACAGAAAATGAACAATGGTTTCTATATTATCTCCTTGTCTATAAAAAATTTTGTTTATACTATCACATATAATAAAATCCAATAAGATACAACCCTGTTTTGTTTTTTATTTATTTGTTTTTCTCAGCCATTGAGTACCTATTTTGAGACAAGATCTTGTTAAACTGCAAAATCACCCAGTCTGGGCTCCACCTTGGGATCCTCCTGCCTCAGCCTCCGGGGTACAGGGATTAAAGCCACTCTGTGGACAAGAAATCGGGTTTTCGGGGAGCCTGGGGGCAGAGGACACCGGTAGGCCAAGAGCCCCACATGCTGATGGAGCCCTCTGTCTTCTGCCCTCTGTGACAGGACGGTGATCACCCACACCAAAGCCTTGGATCCCTCCCGGCCAGTGACCTTTGTGACCAACTCCAACTATGCAATGGACCTGGGGGTGAGTTGGGGTCCCTGCTGCGTCTACTGTCCCCCAGGTCTGTCATTCAGGTCCCCCATGCCTGGGAGGATATGGTGTGCCATGCTCTGGCTACAGTGCTCTCTGGGCTGATAGCTCCCCTCAGGCGGGTGGCATCTAGACCCAGGGAGGCTGTTGCAGAGCAGTGGACACTGTTCATACTTGGCACTGGCACCTCAGCTTAATGAGGGCTCAGAAGTTTATCCGCCTGGCCTTCTTGAAACCTCTGATCAGCAGAGTTGCTGAGTGAGCTCTCCCGAGTCTAGAGCTCAGGACCGCGATTGGGCGTTAATGAGTCCTGGCCGAAGCCTGAGTTAAACTCCCCAGTGATTCCAGTGACAAAGCAGCTGTGAGAGCCACGATGAGACAATGCTGACTCTGGTGCAGAGGCCGTCCGTGCCACATAGCACTTCGAGGCCCGGGGCTCCCTGCCTGGCCTCACAGGGGCTGAGCTGAAGCTGCACACACAGCATTGGGAAAGTACTCTTCAGCTGAGAGGTAAAGGAAGTGATGAAGCAGCCACACCACAGGAAGAGAAGTGGGCATGGATGACAAACCGAGAGCCAGGCGTGGTGTCGCATGCCTGTGGGGCCAGCACTCTGGGAGGCTGAAGCAGGAGGTTCGAGAATACTGAAGAAATTGCAAAGCCAACATGGGTGTAGACAGCCTCACACAACACCCTGTGGATCAGCACAGTGGCGGGGCTGAAACCATGGTGGCAGGAAGTGGCCTGTGATAGGTGGCACCTGGTCTCCCCAGGGCCTGCTGGATTTACGTGGTCTGTGACCCGTGGACTTCCCCAGCTTTCTTCTCCCTGAGTCCTTCTGCCACCGCCCAGAAAGGGGCTGTGGTTGCGGGGAAAGACATTGGTCCCAGCGCAGGCTTTGGAGATGAGCTGTGTATGTGTGTGTGTGTGCGTGCATGTGTGCATGCATTTGTGCGTGTGCATTTGTGTGCGCATGCATGGAGGGGCGTTGCCAAGGATTGAACCCACGGCTTTGCACTGAGCTGCGTGCCCAGCCCTTGAGCCCAAATCATCTTCCGCCGAAGGGACGCTGCTGCTAAGTGTGCTTCTGGCCTTTGCTCCTTACAGGCTTGTGGTTCTCGCGCAGGTCCCCTACGTGGACGTCATCTGCGTGAACAGCTACTACTCCTGGTACCACGACTATGGGCACTTGGAGGTGATTGAGCTGCAGCTGCGAACGCAGTTCGAGAACTGGCACCGTGCCTATCAGAAGCCGATCATCCAGAGCGAGTACGGGGCCGAGACCATCCCAGGACTACATGAGGTGAGCGGTGGGCGCTTTGCTGCTTCCGCTCAGTCCCGGGTCACCGGCCTCCCTCCCACTGCTCCAGGGTCTGGCATATCATACATATGATCTCCAGTTCCTCATCAAGGGGCAGTTCACGTAACAAGCTAGTCACAGCTGTGGAACTTGGTTGTTAGATGAGGCCTGTCTGTGCTGTGTTTTCCTGGCTGACCCAGAATGCCATGGGTGCTGAGAGTAAAACAGGGACCTAGCCACGGATGCACAGGTGTGTGCTCCTCCTTGAAGAGGTAACGGACTCCAAACTGATGGAAATGTTCCCTGTCTGCACTGTCACATGAGGCTACTAAGGACGTGAAGTACGACTGAGTTCACTTCCAGTTCGTCATGAATTTAAACAACCATGTGTGGCTGGTGGCTGTCCTATCCGATAGGCAGGTCCATTTCCTTTAAAAGGGAGAAAATTTCCATCCTGCTCCACCTCGATTTCACCTTGGGAACTGGATCAGAGGTGCCTCCATCATGCAGTGGCGTTTCCAGGGCAGCTCCTGGGCTTTCTAGTCCTTCTCGCTGGAAAGCAAGCGAAGCCGGCAGGGTTTTGTTCCCCTGGCCCCACTGCTGGCTGTGCCCTGCTTCTGTGCTGTTCACACACGCTCCTTGCGGCTTGTGTCTTCCTGCCTCCCGGTGACATTGCCTGTCCTGTTTATCACTGTCTCGGTGCCCATGGGCTGCAGACGCAAGATGAGCTGCCCCAGACCAGCTAGGGTGAGTTTGCACTCACACCACTCCTCCAGTCACACACTAGCAGCTCCTTGAAACCGGAGGTAGAGACGTGCTTTGTTACTCAGTGTAGTTTAGCTTTAAGACTGGCGAGATGGGAGAGTAAGACAAAAACTGCCCTCACCCGGGTTACACCGTACTCCGCTTTTTCACTGTAGTACTGTGGGAAGCCCCACGAGCAGTAGCCACGGCCCACTGAGAGGGCAGATGTTTTGGTTATTGTCAAGGGCACCATTATTTTTATCTAACGTTTATAGTTCTGCTGGTTCTGAGTGTCCAGTTCTCTTGGCCTTGAACCCCAGGACCCACCTCTGATGTTCAGCGAGGAGTATCAGAAGAACCTGCTGGCGCGGTACCACGCAGTTCTGGATGAAAAGCGCAAAGAATACGTGGTGGGGGAGCTCATCTGGAATTTTGCCGATTTCATGACTAACCAGTGTAAGTGGCAGCGTAGCTTAGGAATCCTACTGATTCCGAGCTTTTTAGGTTGGCTGTTCAGTTCTGGGTTTCTAAGTGTGAGAATACTGGAAATTAAAGGTTTAGAAAATGATTTAAGCAATGAAGGCTGCATAGAGAATTTCCCAGGAATAGCTGTGTTTCGCAACAGCAAAGCAATCTTGCTTCTCAAATTATTTGTTGGTGAAAAAGCTAATGGGAGCTGGGAGTGGTGACTGGTATGTCTATAATTCCAGCACTCAGAAAACTGAGGCAGGAAGATGGAGTCCAGGCCAGCGTGGGTGATATAGCAAGCTCAAGGCCCGCCTGGACAACCTAGCGGGAACCTGTCCCTAGCAAACGAGTCTCCTGTCCTGAGGCCCGAATGGCTGTCTTGCCTTACAGGAGCGCAAAGGACAGTGGGACCTCAGACTGGACCTGAGTCACCCATCACCCAGGATAGGGTATAGTGCCTGAGAAACCTAAGATACTGCAGTCTGTTTTGTTACTGAGTTTAAAAAGCAGCCTTAGTGAAAACAAATTCCAAAGCACTGGCAATGCGGGAGTGTTTTAAAGTCTTCTCAAGTGGGGATAGACAAGGGCCACTCTAAGTTCCAGTGGAGTGTTTCCTGCTTCCTGTACACCTAGATTTCTAGCCTTTTTAAATACTTCTTGGTCCTGGGACTTGAGCTCAGGGCCTTTGCACTGAGCTCTGTCCCTAGCCTTTTTTAAACTTTGAGACAGGGCTGTGGATATAGCACAGTGGCACAGTGCCTGCCTGGCAAGCACAAGGTCCTGAGTTCAATACCCAGTACCATAAATAAATGAATAAATTTTGAAACATTCTTCCCAGATTTGCCCAGGGTGGACTCGAAATGTGTGATCTTCCTGCTTCAGCCTTTTTAGAAGGCTGGCATTACAGGTATTCCCATCATATCTGGCCTAAGTTTTGTTTCTTGACTTACTGCAGACTTAGGTCCCTGGTAACATAGGATGGCAGTTTCAGGGAGTGGGGAAAGATACGGCCTGAGAATTCTAATATTTTGGGGAAAGACAGGCTATTGAGAAGTTGAAGTGTCAATTACAAATTTGAATGGAAAGGGAATAAATGAACAACAAAAGACTAGATGGGAAGAAGTATAGAGAACACAGAATGAGGACGCAAACCCATTCTCTGCTTAGCAAGTAGGATCACTGGCGTCTGGAAAGGGCTGGGCAGTTTTGTGGCTATACAGTGATTAAGGAGCTGAGCAGCTCTGAGTAGTGAGCCATGGACAGGTGAGAGGGGACAGTAGTCGTCACTGTCAGGATTTCCTGGATGAAATGCTCCAAACTCCTAGCTCAAGCAGCTGTGCCATCAGGAGGCGCTGGGATGGGCACTCACCGCTGGGCCTGGCTGGACGCAGTCCTCAGCCTTTTGGTGGGAGGACTCTCCTTGCTTTTTAACCTTTTGGTTCAGCTGTGGGTTCTCCGAAGGACGGCGGGGGTGTGCATAACACATGCAGCCTCCTGATAGGCCTTGGCCAGCTTTGCCCTGGCAGAGCAATTGTCAGTGGAGAGGGCCTTATGGGAGGCTGGCTCCAGGCCTGTGGAAGTCCCCTCTGGGTTTCCAAGAGACAGTGCTCATAGGGCCACACCCATTTCCAGGGTAACTGTCCCACCCCTGTCATCAGACAGCTGGGCACCCATTTCCTAAGCCTCATTTGCAACTAAAAGATAAATTTTAAAATTATACCCCTGCCGAGTATGGTGGCACACAGCTTAATATCAGGGAGGCTGAGGCAGAAGGATCATCAGCATGACTTTGAGGTGGCCCTGGGCTACCTAGTGAGTTCAAGGCCAGCCTGGACTGCAGAGCGAGACCCTGTCTCAAAAAACCAAAATAAATGAATAAATAAATTTATTTTACCACCTTGCAGACTACAAATTAACATACCAGGAAGTAGTATTTAAGAACTACTAGTGCATGCCCACAGTCCAGTAAGGCTGAGACAGGAAGATTACAAGTTTGAGCTCCACTGGGCAATTTAGCAAGATCATGCCTCAAAAATTAAAATGAGTAAGCCAGAGACTTAGCTCGGGGGCACAAGCACTTGCCTGGCAAGCGCAAGGTCATCAGTTCAATCCCCAGTACCAAAAAAAAAAAAAAAGAAAAAAATTAAAAAGGGTTGTGGGGGTAGGAATGTAGTTCATTGTGAAAGCCCTAGGTTTAGTTTCCAGTTCTGGGGACGGGAAAAGCTAGCCAACAGCCATAACCTCTGAGCAGACACTTGTGCTTTGTGCCCAAGTTGTCCCATGTGGCCCCAGGTTGTCACATCAGTCACGTGATGGGGTGACTTCCTCCTCCCACTGCATTTTTCAGCACCACAGAGAGTCGTAGGGAATAAGAAGGGGATCTTCACCCGCCAGAGGCAGCCGAAGAGCGCAGCGTTCCTGCTGCGGGACCGGTACTGGCAGCTGGCCAACGAGACACGTGACCCCAGCGCAGGGCTGAGGTCCCTGTGTTTGCAGAGCAGCCCGTTCACCGTATAAGGCTGGGACTGCCTCTGCTGCCAATCACTTGCAGACTGAAAACACGTCTGGTTTGGACTTTAGTGTGCTAGAAGGGGGTGTTACAGGTGACAATAAAGCTTTTCTATAACCTGAACAGAGTTGGCAATGAGTGACTGCCTTTTGGCCGTGCACTTGGCTCCACTAAAAAGTACAGGAGACCATTTTTGTGTCGAGGCCATCCTCTTGGCCTTACCTGTGTACACATGGGCCACTGTACTCTCCAGGAGCCTGCCCCCTTGCACTAACAGACTGGAGAAGTCGTCACATTACAGGGGTAGGGTAGCCTGCTCACCAGGGTCAGCAGCTGGGCAGGTCTACACACATGAGGCAGGTGTTGGCACTGGACTGGGCACTCCACAGTGACCACTTCTCCTCGGACATGTTCCAGCCTAAGCCCCATTCTAGCTGGATGACAGGTGCAAGGAAGCCACTTCAGGCTGGCAGCCTGGTCATGAGCATTCCTGTCCCTGCAGTCCACTGCCTGTGCCCAGAACGGTCTCTCCTCAAGGCCTTGCCCAGCTCCTTTGGGCTGCACGGTGGGAAAGCTCAAGTTCCCTAAGGACAAGTGTTAGCTGGTCAAGACTCAAGGCCAACACACCTCGGAAAGCACCACCAGCTCACCAGCTTCCATGCTCACCAGCAAGGGAGACAGCCACCCATGCCACTGCGGTGACAACGCTGTGCACCACTCTTATGTTTATCTCCAGGCCCCAACACATCTCACCTTAGAGCTTCCTTTCCAGGCTCCATGAAAAGAAAGAGGGAAGATAATTTTGCCTAATCTTATTAGGAATCTTACGACCATTTTTATAAATAAGAGAATACAGTCGGTTGAAATAGTTTAGTTAGGAGTTCTAGGGCACCATATTTCATGTTACCACTGAACTCTTAATTTCTTTAAGGTAATCAAGTATTGGATTCAGTGTAATGCCAAAGACCAGGTTGGACATGTAAGGCCTGTAATACCAGCACTGAGGCCAAGACAAGAGGATCGCTGAGTTTGAGGCCAGTGTGGGTAACACAGTGAGTTTGAGGTCAGCCTGGACTACAGTGAGACCCTGTCTCAAAAAACAAAAAATAAAAATTAATGTCAAAGAATATATAATGCTCTTAAGTTGGCAAATGTTAAAAATATTAAAGGTAACAAACACAAATGTTTTACAAATTAGGAATAAAGTCCATATTGTAGGTCTTAAGGTTCTAGCATAAAATACATTTGTTCTAGTCCATGAAGTACTGACATCTTTAGAGGACCATAAGAAATACTAAAAGGAAAGCTATGGGAAAACATTTTGCTTAGCACATTCTGTGTAAGCAGTAACATCTGTCATTCATCCTTGACCTGAACACATTTGATAAATCCACAGGAACTACAAGAATTAGAGTCCTTGAGAAATCTGTGTTTTCTGTAAGTTACATGTGGTTGAAAAGAAAAAGACTCACCCTGAAGGGGTAAGATCATGGTATCGACTTCCAGCATATGTTAAAGCTTCTGAGGGAATCCCAAAAGACTTCACTTTAGCTTTTTAAAACTAAATACTTCGGTACAAAAATGATGGCCGCACAACTTCCACAGGTAACTTCTACATTTATTTTATACCAAAAAAGTTATGTGCAACAAATAAACATTCTTACATATTTACATTTGTTTTTGTTTACCAGTTAGCAAAATGGTATCCTAAATCTCTGATAAAGAATATTTCTATCTATATTAAAGGGGAAATCTGCCCAGTGAACTCCATTTTAAATGAACATTTACTCAGGAGCTTAAAGCACTAATAATAAATATTTTTGATGGAACATACTATATAGATCATACACCTAATACTTAGGCCATGCTCAGTACAGTTTGATACTTTCACCTTTCTTGGACGAATTTGTCCGAAAGATGTTTAACCGAGTGGCTGGGACTTACCCTTACTGAAGGGTGGTTCTCACAGATTGGGAGTCATAAGTGCTGCCCTCAATGTCTGAGTAGAAATGTTGCGCCCGTACTTGTGCTGGAGGACAGCATAGGACAGAGGTCCAACACTGGGCACAGCTCTCCAGACAGGTGCAGGGGCAGACCAGGCTCTTCGTCGGTGTTCATCCAACACTGACTTTCCAGATGAGCTCACCTGTCCTCGGTCAGCGGCACCAGGCAGAGCAGCCCATCTAGGTACAAAGTGATTGCTCAAGATGTCTTTGCACTTTCTGAAGGCCAGTCTTTTGAAAATAAATACAAATGAAAAAGAAGCAAATAAAAGCCAACAGAGAGTTCTGGTGGGTCCAAAGATCCTTTGTACCAAATGAAAAATCTTTTGTCTTTTTGTATGAAAACAATCAATGGTTTTAGCATCCTTTAATAATAATGAATTTAAGGAGAGGCTACATAGATCAAGTCAGAGTGATTCCTGGTGCACAGCTAGTTAAACCTGAGTTATTTCAGAAGTTTACCCTCACTGATATCAACTAGCTGAAATAACCAAATGAAATCCTCCAAACCACTTAGACTCCCTAGAACTTGTCATCTAACCATAGCTTCTCTTATTTCTTCAAATATTTATGACTTAAGTAAATAAGAAGCTTAATTTGTTGCGAACCACTTCAGAAACATGAAGTGTGGAATTACTGCTAAGACCAATTTCCCCTCAAGCTGTTCTTCCACATAGGTGGCCAGCAATGCTGCAGTGTTTGAACACTCAGTTGGAAAGAGTCCTAACAGTCTTCAAGTTTGATAGCTGTTTCCCCACTTGGGGTGAAATCCAAGGTGCAAGGAGAGCCTAAATTCCTCCAGGGCGGAAGAGTACACAGCACGCGCAGGGTTTCTGTTACTTACTAAGACACTGGCATTTCGGGAAGTGCTATTATTTGCGGCAGCACCTGTTCATCTCTCAGTGAGAAAAAGGGTATGAATTCTATTGGGTCACAGGAATGTGGCAAAAATTTTATATACTGAAACAGTGGTTCCCCCAAGGCTTAGGAAAGCAAAAGAAAGATTTGAAGGGTCTGGCTGAACATTTCTATGTATTTTCTCATGTAAGAGTTGTAGATATTTGCAAGAATGCAACATCAAGACAAGCTTTAACTATACTTTGCTGATTAATACAAAATACAAAGAACAAACACTTGAAATTGGGACATGGGGAACTTGTTTAGCACAACTGCGATATATATAAAATCACAGAAGTCTCCATTGTTAAGCCATTTCCACTCTAGTTAGAAAAGAGAACCAGTCAACTGCCTTGGTAGAACCGAGTGCTCAGCTACAAGATGACCTTACTGTACAGTTCTCAAACATGGGGACTTGTCTCTTCACAAACACCAGACATTCAGTGCTTCCTAGAATTCTTTGACCACTTAAGAACACCAGAATAGTACATACAGAGTAAGACAGGCATTGAAATATTCACATTCATGGGAAAACATAAGCCTCGATGAAATCTGAATTAAGCTATCTTTTAGAAACTGGTTAAAACCCATTAAAAATTCATGACCATTCAGATTTCACACCTGCATCGGGCCACAAGACGTGCAATGTGTCAATTTTATGAAGGTTGTAAACTATGGAACAACTGCTGGCTCTACAGGTTTAGTTTACAGAGCAGAGCCTGTCTCCTCCCTTCAGAACGAAGGCAAATAAAGCACTCAGAATTTACCAATCTATTTGACTATTTTTAACATAATGATTACTTGGAAGCAAAAATCACTGCTACCACTTCTCAATCTAAGGAATAAAATGGTCACAAAGAACCTTTCTGGAGAGTGCAAATTTTCTGCTTCATGGTAAGGAAGGAAGGACACTTCTGCCCAAGTTCAACACACAAAATATTTGGTTTGAGATTTAAGACAGAAGGCACTTTTAACATTCTGATAGAAGATGTTAACCACAGAAACATACTATCACAATTTCATTCGGGCTTATTCAAATCTCCTCAAAAACTTCGTGCTGCCAGAAACAGCAGTGACAACATGTCTGCGTTTCACTTTCAGATACTTCTACTGGTAGGACTTTTCCCAGTTGAACAAACTGAGCTGCACATCAGCCCTGACATTTACAGATTCAATATTTGACTGAACAATTACTAACAATCCTTAGTGCAGAAAGAAACAATTAGGGAAAACACTATGGAGGTACCAGAGAGCAATCCTACCTACTCAGGCGACTGGGTTTATACTGGTTATTATCATAATACTGTTTGGTTGAGTGGCACCAATATCAAGGAAAAATATCTGCATTAAAAATTCAGCTGTATTGTAAGAGCCTGTACCTAAATATGCCATATTGCTAGTTCCAGTTTTTTTCCCCCCAAAGAATATACCGGTTTTCCCAACTTCAGTGTCCTGAAGTTCTCACTCATTCTCTAAGGCTGCAATTGATCCAGTTTTATGACCAGCCCCGAACTTGTCTTGGACATTTGAATACAGCTGCCTCCTTTGAGAACAAGGTGAGAGGGAATTCACCCCCTATTACTTCTGCTGTTGATGCTGCACCCACGGCTGCCAGTACTTCTCACAAGATGCTCTTTTGGGCTTATTGTTCTCACTATTTCACAGTCAGCGTCAAGCTGACCACTGCTCATTGCTACCTGCACCTAAACTGTACAGTAAGTTCTGCAGAGATGGATCCAATATTTCTACCTGTATGTACAAATATCACATAAATGGATTCTAGTTGAATCTACATGTTTCAATCCATCAGCTAAGAACATATTACATATTGTAAACATGGCAATATTTAATAGTTATCTATTCTAAAATATTTTCATGTCATGATCACATTTGTTATACCTGAAGTTGAATTTATACACATTAAAGAATTACTATCAATGGTTGCTCACTGAGGAACGGGGGCTGGGGCTACATTTTATTATATCAGAAACATCTTCAAAGTAAGGTTAAAGCTTGTCTTTGATTGGCTTGGCGTATCCTTTTTTGTGTCCATATTTAAAATGAAGATTGACACAGAAAATAGCTAGGGCCCCTTCTAATTTACAGTATCTTAAAAAATCAGTTTAAGATTCTTGGGGTGTTTGTTGTGAAAAAAACAAAACCGCTGTGAAATAAACTTAATGGAGAAAGGGATTTCAGACTGTCAGGAAGAGTCTGTCAGGTGGTCAGTCCTGCTTGGGTTGCAGCTGTCGCTTCCAGGCCTCATTCAAGTAAACTAGTCGTTTGTAGTTGATGATAAGAAGAATGAAGTTCAGCACATATGTGGTGACGCAGATGATGCAAAACTCCTTCAGCACAAAGTACAGAATGTAGGCCAGGTACAAAGACCCCACAACAGACACGATGGAAGATGTCATGAGGATTAAAGCTGCCACTGCACTTGCTGTCATGCCTGCAAGAGAAAAGAGAGGCTTGGCTCAATCGGGCCTCAACACTGGAGAGAACATCTGTGGTTTGCTGCAGTGCATGAATACTGATCTTACTGCAAAATTTGGAAATTTGAGAAGAAAAACTACATATCTATGTTGTTAAGGTTACACAGGTTGGCTTTACAGCACTGGTTCTACAGCTGAAAAGCTTTTTTATCAGTATTTCACATGAAACACTGTTTACTTCATAAGCGAGCCTTAGTTAAGAATATGCACAAAGCATGCAAGCTCACGAGCTCGTTACACAATGTAGCCCCAGCCCGCTAATGCCCTTGGTAGTATGGGAAACCACTCTTGGCCAGCTAGCCAGAACTGGGTCAAAATAAACCTGATGAAGAAAAACAAAGGGAGTTACATGCGCTAAGCCAGGGTTCTCAGGACAAAAAACAAGCTCAATTCTTGACTTTTATCTTCATCTGTATTGTTTTGTAATCTCTTAAAGCCAACAATATATGTATTTATTTTCAAGGCTAGAGGAGAAGGCAGAGTCTATTAAACTCCCTCTCTAACGGTAACAGGAAAAGAGTAAGAGTAAGTGATGCAGATTTGAAGATGTCAATCAAGGAGCATAAATCCTGGTGCCTGCTAGCCAAAAAAAAAAAGGTAAAGAGCACATGTCTACGGGCTGCAGCACAGCCGCAGGCCTCAGCTTGTGCGTGGGGTTGGTGAGAACTAGAAAACTGTGCTTTACTAAGGCTCAAGACTAAGGTGCCGAGTTACTTGTGCCAGCAATGGCAAATCTGGCCAACTGCCTGCTCCTGTGATAAAGCTTTACTGAAACCCTGTCACTCTCATTCTTTTATATAATGTATGCTGCTGCTTTCACTAGAAAGGCAGAGCTGAGAGGTTGTAGTGACCAGCAAAGCCTAAAATTATCTTTTGTCTGACCCAGTTTGCTCATTTCATGATGTTAAACATGTAAAACTCCAAAACTTACTGCTGTCACCTTAATTTATCTAAGGGTTTTTAAATGACATAATATGTTGCCTGTACTGTGACTTTCACATGCGGTTCTTTGGGCTGGGCTTTACCTCAGTGGTAGAGCAAGTGCCTAGCCCTGCGTTCCAAGTGCTAAAAATTTTTTTTTTAAATTTACTTTTTCTCTTTTTCCTCAACTCTAAAATAGGAATACACTCAAGCCTACCACTTCAGACTGTTGTGAGATTTAAATGAGCTAGGATAAAGCATGATCAAATGAACTAGAATAAAATACTGAAAAGCACTATAAACACTATTACTAAATACTATTATTTAGAAACAGGTACTTGTGGTTTAGAGGAAAATTCCCAGTAGCATTTAAAATGTGCCATAATTCTAAATAAATGATGATACAATCATGCAGGAGGCTGCTTTCCAGCTATAAAATAAGAAGGAAGACACTTAATATACTGATACAGAAAGACCACCGAGACAGACAAAGGGGGAAGAAACCAAACTATGTAACATAACAGTATATGTACCATCTGCCCTCAATTTAGAAGGGAGGCAAATTATATATTTGTATTTTCCTGTATATGTGGTTAGAGAAATCTAGCTCAGCAACATAAAGGTACCAGCTGGGTGAACAGGAGATGTAGGCAAAGTTAACCAGAGTGGAACAGACCTTTTACTGGATGGTATCTTATTTTATAACTTTTGAACCATGTGGCTATATTATTTATGGAGGAATTAAATATGAAATGATGAAATCTCCATGGGGAAAACACCAGCACTTCTGCAAATTGGGAATAACCTTGTCAACAATGAAGAACTTGTTCTACTCCAAAAACCAAAACTTTTAGTTTACATAGTAAGTACTGAAAAATATACCCTTAGCACTGATTATATCTTTAAAAGCTTAAATTAAAGGTAAAGAAAGAAAGAAGCTGGGCATGGTGGCTCACGCCTGTAATCCCAACATTTGGGAAGCTGAGGCAGTAGGATCATTTTGAGTTCAAGACCAACCTGGGCTACAAAGTGAGCTCAAGGCCAGCCTAAACTGCGTATCAAGAGTTCGATCCCTGGTACCGATAAAAAGGAAAAAGACAAAAAAAAAAAAAAAAAAAAAAAAAAGGAAAAAGCAGCAGCTGAATCTCACATCGCTCAGTGGGATGAGCTCCGGTGAGCTCCAGGGATGGAGGCACACGGGGCGGTCTAAAACCAACTTCAGAAAATGAGTGGAAACACTACAAATCATTTAAATAATAAATAATGAAATTAGCATATTAATTTTACAAACTGAAATTTGACAATTTCATCTCTACCTCTCATAATTAATATTGTCAAAGACTTTTCTTAGGCTCTTTTCCTATGTAGGAAAAATAAACTATCCCCTTATATTTGGATCTCTGCTTTATAGTTTTTATTAGAAACTCAATGAAGCAAGTATATGGAATTTTTAAAAGTCAGATTTCTCCATTCCAACCCCGTATCTTTTTTAGTGCATAGGCACACACAAATATAAATATTTTCCCTATATCTATTAATCCTTAATTTGCTTTTCTCACTGAACAATGTCTTAATCTTTGTAGCATAAAGACCTACTTTAATAGCTACACAGTATTTTCTACTATAGATATGTCCTAATTTATTCAATCATTACCTACTTTTAGGCTGCTTGCAAATTTTTGCTATTTTAAACAGTACTGCTATGAATATCCTTGTAAACTGCTTTATGTTTCTGTAGGATAAACAATATGCACATATAGATATAGGCAAACAGGATTACTCAGGAAAATTCACATTCACAATTTGTCTCAAAAATCAATTTCAGATAGAAGAATTAGTTACATATTTAATGAATGGAATCACAGAAAAAACTGACAAACAATGGAATAAAATATTAAGTTTAAATGCAAACACAAAAATAGATGGATTTACCTGTAAAAATATATATGCTTATATAATAAAAATATAAGTATAAAGAATGGATAAATTACTTGCAACAAATGAGAAAGCACTGGGATCCCAATAACTAAAGTATCATTAAAAGGAAATTAAAATGTAGTAAAATTAAAATAATGGCTATTAGTATGTAACTATTAGAAATTTTATAGAACTTTTTTTTTTGGTACCGGGGATTGAACTCATGACCTCACACTTGCCAAGCAGGTGCTTATGCCACTAGGCTAAATCCCTAGCTAGAATACTTCTTTTTTTTTTTTTTTTGATACTTAGAATTGAACTCATGACCTCACACTTGCCAGGCAGGTGCTGTGCTGCTGAGCTGTATCCCTGCCCCTCAAACATTTTAAAAATGAAGACTAGATGAAGTTTCAGGGGTAACCAGGAGTAGGGAGAAAGCAATCTGATAATATCTATTAAAAATCCATAAAAAATGCCAGGCATGATGGTGCATCCCTGTAACCCCAGCACTCTGAGAAGCTGAGGAAGGAGAATCACAAGTTAGAATTCTGCCTGGGCAATTCAGTGAGGTAGTCTCAAAGTAAAACATAAAAGAGCTGGAGTTGGAGCTCAGTGCCAATGTCCTGGGTTCAAACCCTGGTGCCACCAAAGTAAAATAAAACCAAACACAGCACACCCATAAAAAAATCCATGCTTTTTGACTCATTAACTCCCTATCTGGAAATTTATTTTGTGAAAATAATTCCAACAGGTATGGGGAGGAGCACAGCTGGCTTTAAGGAAAACCGATGCAGCATTATCTGGAAATGAAAAACCGTGAGCTACAGATGCCAACAATAACAAAATACTTCAGACAATACCACATTAAAAACAAGAGATCATATAAAAGCATTTTTAAAAACAACACAGGGCTAACAATGTAGCTAAGTCTTAGTTTTGATTGCCAGCATCACTTAAAAAAAAGCAGAAGATAATGGAATACTGGATATGTAAAGGTGATGGAATTATGAATGATTTACTATTAATGTTTTCTTAATATATGATTTTTAAAATAGCTACGGAGTTTATAGTAAGGGAAAAAAACACAGACAAGACTATTTGAGTAGCAGCTGCCTTGACTGGACTGGCTGTTTTGTACATCATGAGATGATGCTCTCCATGATTAAACACCAACTGACCAAGTTCAACATTATCATCATGAAAATTCTAGTGAATCATGTTTTCACAACACAAATATACACTATGGACTAATGGTTCTATCATTAATGTGTTTGTATTTAATATAAAGACACTTTAGAGCAAAGGCACAAAGTACTAAATGGAATATAACAAATTTATTTTTATATTGCTATATAAATACTTACCAAGTAATAATTGTAGTATATAAAATATAAGTCCAAAGACACTGTTTGGCTGGTTTAATACACCATCCTTTCCAAAAATGGAACCCAAAAGACCAAATCCTCGACCCCATCTGTAAAATAAGGAAAACCAGTAACCCTATATTTTAGATTCCCTATTTTTTTAAATGTAAAATTGAGTTATCCAATTCTAAGATCAACTGAACTGCCAAATTTCTTTTAAAAATCTTTTATTGTTTAAGAGTAACTCATAAAGTGAAAGATCATTAGATTTTTCTATATAGTAACTCATAAAGTGAAAGATCAATCATTAGATTTCTATATTGCAGCTGATTAAAAACAATCTAGTATAAACACATCTGATGTGCTAATATACTCCTCTGATTCTCCTAAGTGGCCCATTTCTATATATCCTCTTTTCCAGAAGGTAACAAAAAGTATTTCTGTTCTGAGGTGTAGCATTGGAAGAAGGCCTCTCAAGCAAAGGTCTCTTAGTGGCACCATTGACCTATTTTGTCAGATTATTCTACATGTGTGCATGGAGAGCGGGGGAAGCAGGGGTGTCGGTGCATTACAGAGTGTTAACGACATCCCTGGCTTTCAGGCCTCTACCCATTAGATGCTAAAAGCACTCCTCACTGCTGCAGCTGTGACTACCAAAAATACCTCAGCTGTGGCCAAATGTTGAAAGGAGGTGAAAGCTATTGGTGTGAGCTGTCCAATGGTTCTAGTACACCAACTGATAAATTGTTTGCTGGAAAATTTCACCAGCCTACACACTAAGAAACATCCTGGGAACAGCATATGTAGAATAGTATCAGAAACCATAGATCTTTCCAAGAAATAATTCTCAAAAGTAAAAACTTGACATATCATATGCCACATTAGTTCTCATTTAAAATTTAACTTGAAAATTTTCATTTGACTTAATATTTTCAAAGATCTGGAGATGACCATGTGCAACATATGTACCACTGTTGCCCCAATTGACATGTTTGAAATTTTGTTGATTTTTTTCTTCTTATCCTTGAAATAAAATAGGTGTGAAAAAAAATACTTTCAGAATCCTATTTTCTTTCTTTAAAGGACGGACTATTAAATTCTGATTTAATGAACCATCATATAAATATCAAACTAACGTTTACTTTGGATAAAGACCTCTGAAAATTGTTTGAGTTGGAATGCTTTTTAAATTCTAAAAAGAAAAATAGTTATGATGTTAAGTCAGTGTATATGGCTTCAATAAAACCTAAACTCTGCTTCTGAAAAAACATTGCCTTAAAAAGCAGATAAATAAAAGGACCTGTATTAGTCACATAGGTTTTTGTTTGTTTGTTTGCTTGTCTTGCTACACAGTCTCACTATGTAGTACAGACATGCCGTGAACTTCATAGCCCAGGCTAACCTCGAACTCAGTGATCCTCCTGTTCAGTCTCCCAAGTGCTGGGATTACAGATGTGTACCACCATGTCCAGCATCACATGGGTTTAATACTATCTGTATCCAAGAACAAGATTTAAAACCCTCTATTATTATGTTGAGAGATAAGAATAACCCGAATTTTACAGGTGGAGCCATCGAGATTTGTATTGTACAGTTATATAGTTCAAAGAACACACTGTACCCATTCATCTTCTCACTCATCCAGTAAGTACTGACTGCACACCAGGTGCAGACACTGCACAGTGCTGAGAATAAGAGGCCATGCTGCTTGTAGAGCTTACCTTCTGCTTAGGCAGGTAATTTAACAACCAAGTAACCTTTAGAAACAGACGAGCCTACACAGTTAAACAGGAAAACTGACCCTCGACCCACACTCTGAACATCTTCAAGTGCGGGAACAGAGAGTCCATGAGGAGACCCAAGACTGCATTCCCCACAAAACACAAAGCAGAAGACATTCCTGGGTGAGGCCGGAGACTCTGCTCTGTGTGCCACACTGAGCCTGGCTGCTTCGGGAAGATGAGAGGAGGCTGGTGCAGCCAGAGGCCAGAGGAGGCCCTGCTCAGAAACTGCATTTCAAATCCAACCTTGACTGAATGACAAGAAGCCAGTCTTAAAAGGACAGCATGCACAGAGGGTGCGAAAGAAAGCCATCCAGGCTGACACGTGCTGCTCAGGGCAGTGCAACAGGAGCAGCACAATCCAGCCGTCTAAACCATTTAGGGCCATGACAAAGTGGGTGCTCTGCTCCAACTGCAGTGGGTGGCATTCATGAGATGAGCGTACTTCTGATCCCTCTGAGTGAGGGCAAAGACCAGACTGCAGGGGCAACAGCACAGCCAAGAAGAAGCTATACACTTTGCAGCCTCACTCAGATGAAGCAGGGCTTCAAATTTAAGTCACTGCCTTTGGCAAGGGAATTAAAGGGCATATTGCCAAAATTACACCTGACTGTGCAGACATTTTCCTTGAAACAATGCAGTAACCCACAAAATGAATACATTATTTTGTCAAAGAAATACATGTTAAGCTTTCAAAGTAAGGCCAAAAGCTTTACAGAAAGTTTCCAATGCATATTTACAAGGTCGGGGGGGGATTTAACTCAGGGGCTTAAGCGCCTGCCTGGCAAGCGTGAGGTCATGAGTTCAATCCCCGGCACCAAAAAAAAAAAGCCTACATATTTACAAGGGAACAGAATAGTGTCATAATCCTCCATGTACTCATCACCCAGCTTCAGTAAATGCGCTTTTCTTGATTCATTTCCACCTCTACCTATTCAGCTCCCTATCATTATTTTCAGTTCTTTTCTTTAAAGTAAAATTCACATAATTTGAGCCAGGCATGATGGTGCAAGTCTGTAATCCCAGCACCTGGGAGGCTGAGGCAGAACTATCACTGCAAATTCAAAGCCAACCTTGGCTACACAGTGAGTTCAAGGCCAGTTTGAACTACATAGCCAGAAGCTGTCTAAAAAAACAGAACAAATCACGTAATTTATCACTCACTCTAACTATGTGACAAATGCATACAAAGCTGGGTTATCCAAACCCACTCTCCATAGGTTGGTTCCATCCTCCCAGTTAAACTTCTGTTCAGTTCCTTCTCTTTCAGCCACGATTCCCTGCTGAGGTGCTCATTATTGAGACCCAGGGACACCCGGGGATGGAGGACTCCCAACCAAGGCTGGCCGGCTGGTCTCCTAAACCCAACACTTCCCTCTTCCTTAGGTCTAAGTCTGTTACAACACGCAGTTACCATCCTTGCATATTCAGCCAGAGTGTTTGCTTATTTCCCTGATAAATACAACCAGTATACAACAAAGCTACACCTAATACAACTGTAAGCAAGTCAGCTCACAAACTAGACTGGACTATATGGTATTATTTTCCTGGAAAAAGTGACTACCATTTTATTCTGCTTTTTTTGTCTTTTTCTTTTTTATGGGTACCGGGGATCGAACTCATGACTGCCTACTTGCAAGGCAGGCGCTTATGCCACTGAGCTAAATCCCCAGCCCCTTATTCTGTTTTTAAGACATGTGTTTTTGTGACTGGCTTATTTCACTTAGTGTAATGTCCTCAAGATTCATCTATGTTGTAACTTGTGACAGGACTTCCTTTCTTAAAAGACTGAATAATATTTCATTGTATATACAGACCACATATGGTTTATCCAATTCCCATGCATACGCATTTGGGTTGCCCACTTCTCTGGGGAAACAAGCCCTTCTGCCAGTAAAATTTCTGCAAGACCCAAAATCAGGGCAAATCAAAGGAGATGAGGTCCATGGGCACACACCTCCTACCATTCTGTTGTGTGTTTCATGGGAGAGAAAGGCCCCTGGATAAAAACAGAAAATAATATTTCCTTCATTTTAAATTCATGGGTTGTGATACAACATCAACTGAGTAACAACATTCTAGAAAAAAAAACAAATACCACTTAAACATATATGATAATACAATGGTAAAATTAAAGAAAAGGCCTTAGAAACGAAAAAAAATAGGCCTTATAATCAAAGAAGTTAAGTGCTTGGGCTTATAAAATCTTTGTCAGTTTGTACCAACAAATGCCTCTTTCTCAGGTCATGGGAGATACTGTGTATCAACTGACATTTAAAATTCTTGGGGCTGGGGATATAGCTCAGTTGCACAGTGCCTGCCTGGCAAGTGCAAGGTCCTGAGTTCGATTCCTAGTACCAAAAATAACCCCTTAATTAAAATTCTTTCCACAACTACCTATTTGTCAAGTTATCTCAAGAATTCAAAAAGGTCGTGGATGCCTGAAATCTCAGCACTTGGGAGGATGAGGCAGGAAGATCACTTTGAGGTCAAAGCCAGCTTGCACTGCACAGAGAGACCCTGTCTCAAAAATAAAGAAAAAAAAAAAGAATACATATTCTTCTCAGCTGCACATAGGTCATTCTCTAAACTACAACATATATTAGCCCACAGAACATATGTTAAGTGCAAAAGAGCTAAAATTATCCCATGAATATCTGACCACCGTGCAATGAAACTGGAAATTAATGGCAAAAGAAACTACAAAATCTCCATAAACACATGCAAATTAACACCCTCCTGAACAACCAATGGATCACAGATACAATTAAAGAAGAAATGAAAAAATATCTACAATTAAATGAAAATGCAGATACAATATAACAGAACTTGTGGGACACAAGGAAAGCAGTCCTAGGGGAGAAATTTATAGAGGGAATTTTCACAATAGGAAAAGGAGTACAAATAAACAACCTAATGTTGCACCTCAAACTTCTAGAAAAAGAAAAGCACATCAAGCCTAAAGTCCATACAAGGGAGGAAATTATAAAGATCAGAATACAAATCAGTGCAATTGAGACTAGGAAAACAATACAAAGAATTAATGAATTGAAGACTAGGTTCTTCAAAAGAATAAAACTGATAAACACTTAGTCAATCTTATAAAAAGAAGAAAGAAATGATTCAATTTCATACAATGAAGAATGAAAAGAGTACTAGGATAAACTTGAGACATTTGTAGGAAAATGGATACACCCTGAAGCAAAATGTTAAGTAAAATAAATCAGACATACAAGCTCAAGCATTACGTGTTTTCTCTTATATGTGAAACCTGAATTATAAATGAAGAGAAAAAAAAAGATAGGTAATAGGAAATAGCAAGGTGAATTTTTTGCATACAGGAGGGGGACCAAAAAAATGGAGGGAGGGGGTGGAATGGAGAAGGAAAGGAGAAAAAAAAACCAAAGGAATGAAAACGTATTATGTACATATACCAACTCCCAATGAGTAATGTGAGTGTTAAAAATGCAGTAAAGGCCGGGGATTTAGCGGCAAAAGTGCTTGGCTGGCAAGTGCAAGGTCATGAGTTTGATTCCCGATACAAAACAAACAAAAAACAACCAACCAAAAAAAATGCAGTAAAAATGAATCCACAACTATACTTAACGACTTTAATATCTTAGTAATTGACAGACTATGGTGACAGAAAAATCAGAAAGGATACAATCTGCCATTAATAGAACACTCCACCCTACAATAGCAGCACACATATTTCTTTAAAGTACACACGGAACACTCTCCAAGACAGACTATATGGCCAACAATACATAAACATATTCTAAAAAAAATTTAACAAAAATATTTGTGTGTGTAGGGTATCAGGGACTGAACTCAGGGTCTTGCACATGCTAAGAATATGTTCTATCTCTGAGCTTCACCTCTAGCCTAACTTCAGTAAATTTAAAATAATTGAAACTATACAAAGTACAACTTCTAACCATAATGAAAGTTAGCCTGGTGTGGTGGCACACGCCTGTAATCTCAGCATCAAGAAGGCTGAGGATGGAGGATCGTTGCAAGTTTGAGACCAGCCTGGGCTACAAAATGAAAATTAACTAGAAAGTAGTAACAATTTTCTGAGGAGAGGATCGGGAGAACATGGCGGACAGACAACAGCAACTTCTGAACGCTCTCTAAAGGCTCGGCTCAGAGGCCAGGAATGATGCGGACTAAGGAGATACGAACCAGTAGAGATATGCTCTGCTGACTCAGGAACAAACTGGGCTGAGAGAATCCAACTTGGAATACAGTCCTGGCGCTAAAATAGGAACAGAAAAATCTCGGTGTGGAGGCTCGACTCCGCGCCATTAGAAACCGCGGTTTGGATTTCCGGCCGCCGCCCAGCGGCCGGCTACCTCCACAGCGGCTCAGCAAGGAGAGACGCGACCGCCGAGCTCTGGGAACGGGAGTCCCCGAACGGAGTCCCCACGCCATCGGAAACCGCGGTTTAGATTTCCCGCCGCCAGGCGCCCGGCTACCTCCATAGGGGCTCGGCAAGGAGAGACGCGACCGCTGAGCTCTGGGAACGGGAATCTGCGAACGGAGTCGGAAACGCGACGGCCAGGGAGGAAGGCTGACTGGTGGCGAGGTGAGCGAGGAACTGACTCCCTACCGCAGTTTGACTCCAGCGGAGGTTTTTCTGGGCGCCGGCAGTCCTGTAAGAGCAGGGCGAGGTGGCAACTGCAGCCGCACGTTTCCCTCTCGGACGGGATTGGTGAAAGGTGCCTGGCCGGAGGGACGCTGCTCGCGGACCCCCTAGGCTGGCCTAACCCAGATCCCAGAGCCTGACGGTGGCCCGGAGGAGCGACCGACTCCCGCGTAGGCTGCCTCCTCCGCAACTCCCTGGGGCGCAGCGGTGAGCGGGAACAACTAGCCAGCGCAATTTGATCAAGCTGTGGCTGGCAGGCAGGGAAGCCGGGCCTCCTGTGTAAGATTACATTTTATAAGGAACAGAAAATATGGGGAAGGGAAGCAACAAAAAAGGCTCCTCGACCCCCAATCCTGAGAATCAGGCAATTGTGGACACTGCACCATTATACATTAAGCGCCATTTAGAGAGCCTCATAGACCAATTCAGGAATGAAGTTATCAATGACCTGAAGCTAGAAGTATGCAGAATAGTTAGAGAAATGCTAAGCACCACCCAGGAAAAAGCGGATGGTGGAATGGAAGAACAGAAAAAGAGGGGAGAATTGCTTGATGGAGAAAACAGAGAAAGCATTGAGTATGTGAAGCAGGTGCAAAGGGACTATCAAGAAATTAAGAAGTCTACCCAAGACTGGCATAACAGCTTGAAAGAAACTAAGGACAGACTATCTGAATTGGAGGGCAGACTTGAAACATGGGAGAATGAAATGAAAAACTTCTTAAAAATAACAAAGAAACACACAGCAATAATACAAAGACAAGAAGATGATAAGAGGAGCCATAACTTAAGGATTAAGAACATAAAAGAAGAAGTAGGGACACAAACAAGTGAACTACAAAAGCTACTCACAGAAATAATCCAGGAGAATTTTCCTAATTTAGCAAAAGGTAAAGATACTCAAATGTATGAGGCATACAGGACCCCAGCTACCTACAACCCTAACAGAGAAACACCCAGGCATATAATAATAAAAATTCCAGAAATTCAATACAAGAACAGAATATTAAAAGCTGTAAGAGACAAGAAACAGATCACTTACAAGGGAAGACCCATCAGAATTACAGCAGATTTCTCTTCACAAACCATCAAATCACGAAGAGCATGGGGAGAAATAATTCAAGCTTTGAAAGATAATAATCTACAGCCAAGATTGAGATATCCTGCACAACTGTCCCTGGAAATTGATGGAAACATGAGGTGCTTCCAGGATAAAGAGGAACTGGGGGAATTTGCAACCACCAATTCAACCCTACAGAAAGTATTGCAGGATATTCTAAAAAAAGAAAAATACAAAGAACCCAGAAATAGGGGCGGGGAGGCCACAACGAATGGAGCAGAGAACAAAATGAAGAAGACAAACTGACAGCTACTGACAGAAAAAGAGCTCAACAGAAATGAGACAGAAGATTGGATGATAGGAACAGCTTTTTTTTGGAGAAAATGACATCTTAATAGGTAATACTGATTTAGTACCATCTTGTTTTGAAGTCTCATCTAGCTTTTGTTCTTCTGTCTCCAATGGTCTAAACAGGTTGTATCTTATTGGATTTTGTTATGTACGATAGTATAAGAAAAAAACTTTTAAAGACAAGGAGATTATACAGAGATCATTGTTCATTTTCTGTTAGTCGATTCTAAATACTCTATAATGCTGTCATTCTCTTAAATGGATTTACATTGTTTTGATATACTTAATGCTACAGTATATGAAGTTGTACTCAAGGACTTCAGGGAGGGAGTCAATATGGTAACTATTTTTGGGTCAGGATTAGCTGGTGGTGAAACACTATTCTGCTTAAATGGTTATGTTTTGATCTGCCCTGTTTCGCTGTTATGCCCTCCTTTTTCTCAATCTCCACTCCATTATTTACTTTTTTATTTTTATCCATTTAATTAAAGGGAAAAATATAGCAGGATATAATATAGTAACCCACTTTGACTTTCTATTATCTCGATTTGAAGCCCTGTATTACTCTCACCATCTTGTTTTTGACTGAGGTTCCTATATTCTGTTTTGCTGGATAGTATCAGGTTCGAAAGTTTAGGCATCAGCTGAGAAGATAATGAGATTCATTATAACGCCCATTCTCGTTGACTTTTATCTACTTTTGAAGACCTACAATATCTCCAATGTTTTGGTTTTGTCGGTTTTATTCTTTACGGTTTTGTTCAATTGTATTACAACTAATGATATAGGCAATTCTATTAGAAATAGCGGGAGGCATTATGGTAACCACTGTTGATCACCTTGTATTATGTTCTTATATTATCTATTATGTCCACCCTTTTGACTTGACCGATTCTGTTCTGTTATGTCACATTTGGTTTTACTCTCTTCCAAAAAAGCAACAAGAACCGTGGGAGCAATGAAACCCAAAATGTGTAATAGTCACTGTACAAAAGAGAGGAAAAGAAAGTGCTCTAAACTATATAACTGCATGTATATTTAAATGTATAAGATAGAAAATGATATCACAGAGTTTTATTGGATCATTGAACAGAACTGTTTGCAGTATCATTGTTGGAATGTCCACTCTACAAGCTTTAATTTTGTGACTTAAACAATTATTTCTAAGATGGCAATATGTAATCCATTAACTAGTGATTTCCTACTGCGCATTTTTTTCTTCTGTAAATCTGTATAACTTGTACCCCTTCACTGTTTTTTTTTCCTTTCTTTTCTTTTCTCCTTAAATAAAAATTAAAAAAAAAAAAAAAAAAAAAAAAGAAAGTAGTAACAAAAAGATACCTGGGAAATGCCTGATTATTTTGGAATTAAACAACATACTTCTAAAAAAAAATTGCATGCTGTAAGGAGACATGTTTATCCTGATTTAAACATTATATAATATATACATGTGCTGAAACACACAAGTACCCTACAAATACACAGTTTTTATCTTTTAATGTATCAGTTTAAAAAGTCCATTGATCACTAGCTGGGCATGGTGGCACACATCTGTAATATTAGCACTCTGGGAGGCTGAGGCAGAAAGATCACAAGATTGAGTCCAACTGGGGCAATTTAACAAGATACTGTCACAAAGAGGGAGCTGTTTTGTTTTATGTAAAAGTCCTGGTTTTAATCCCCAGTATACACACACACACACCAAAGAAGTTAGAAAGAAATTAGAAAATATTTTGAACTAAATGTAATGACATCAGAATTGGGGGTATGCAGCTATAGTGTGGTTTAGAGGGAAATTTATTTTATTTTATTTATTTATTTATTTTTGTCTTTTTCCTTTTTATCAGTACCAGGGATCGAACTCATAACTGCCTGCTTTCAAGGCAGGCGCTTATGCCGCTGAGCTAAACCCCCAGCCCCTGGGAAATTTATTTTAAAAGCTTGTATTAGAGAAGAAACCCCATTACTTTAAGCTTCTATTTCAGAAAATTAGAAAACCAAATTAAATCTAAAGGAAACAAAACACTAATAAAATCAATAAAATTTAAAACAGAAAAGCATCCAGAAAGTCAACTAGTTCTTTAAACAATCAACAAAAAAATCAATAAACCTCTAGCTAACCTTTATTCATAAACCTTTGAAAAACAGAAAAAAAAGAGGACATAAGTATTAATATCAGAAAAGGATATCACTACAGTTTTATATATATATATATGGAGAGAGAGAGAGAGAGAATAAAGGATATTACACTTAACTCAATGCCCATAAATTTACAAATGACATGAAAATGGCCAAAATCAACTAGAAAGTAGTAACAAAAAGATACCTGGGAAATGCCTGATTATTTTGGAATTAAACAACATACTTCTAAAAATCTAAAGGAAACAAAACACTAATAAAATCAATAAAATTTAAAACAGAAAAGCATCCAGAAAGTCAACTAGTTCTTTAAACAATCAACAAAAATCAATAAACCTCTAGCTAACCTTTAAACAATCAACAAAAATCAATAAACCTCTGTCCTCAGTGTTGAAATTCACTCAAAAAGAAATGCAGAAACTAACAGCTCTATTAGTTGTTTAAAATCTTCAAAGAAAACAAAAGCCAGGTCCACATGGTTTGGTTTCACACACCAATTCTACCAAACACACAAGAAATAATACCAATTTTATGTAATTCTTTCCATAAAAGTGAAGAAGAGGGAATAGTTCTGAATTTATTTTCGAAGATCAGCATTTCCCTAATATCAAAATCAGACAAAAGCAATGCAACAAAAAAACCCAGAACAAACAGACCATATACTTGAATCAATCATGAAAATAGAAATAAAAGTCCTCAATAAAAAGTTATAAATCAAATTCAGCAATATACAGGAAGGATAATATATCATGACCAAATAGGGCATTTCTGGGAATGCAAGGCTGGTTCAGCATTCAAAAATCTCTCAGTTTACTAAAGAGAAAGATTTGTACAGATATTGTTTTGATAATTGAATGCAGATGTCTTAGGTCTAGATGAATAATTTGCAGATGACAATGTGCAATGTATGTACCACTGTTACTCCCAATTGATGTGTTTTCAAATTTTACTATTTTTCTTTTCTCAATGAAATAAAATGGATTTTTGTTTAAAAAAAGCAATAACCTTGATGAGAGGAAAATACAAAAGAAAAAGAAAATCTATCAGCCAAGTGTGGTGGCACTTGCCTATAGGCTGAAGCAGAAGAATGCCTTGAGTTTGAGGCCATTCTGGGCTACATAAGCTAATGTAAGGCCAGCCTGCACTACACAGTGAGACCTGTCCCAAGAAAAGCAAAAACAAAGCAAAACAAAAATCAGTGTAATTCATTATGTACCCGTAAGAGAATTTTTTAAAAATTGCAAAGGAGAAAGAGAAAGGATTTTCTTTGATCCAATATGGTCGTCTAAAAAAGACTGTACTTAACCTCACAAACAGCGGATAAAGATAAATTCTTTCTCCCTCAGATAGGTACAAAATAAGCAGGTTTGCTCTTACCACTTCTATTCAGCATTATTGTATGTCCCAGCCAATAATGCAATGGAAAACAGAAGAAAAAGCACACAGGCTAGAAAGGAAGAAGTAATGCTGTACTAGCAGACATGACTGTTCACCCAGAAAATCCGACTGAGGACACAAATGAACAAAGGTCACAGCATATTCAATACAGAACCCTGTTGCATATCTCCATCAGCCAGGACAGGAAGTCAAACTTCACAGTGGCAACAACTTCATAATAACTGCCAATTTCCCTAACTTTTTGCTTTGCTTCCAACTTAGGACCATCTAGAGAAAGCCAAATGTGACTCCCTGACCGACCAGTCACTTCTATTGAGTCTTATTCCTAGCTTCTCCACACCCACACCAACAGCTCCAATCAGGCCACATCTGCAACTGTGCACTCTAAAGGCGTCCATGAGTCTACCACAAATATGTATCATGGTGGTTCTACTTTGTAGATTTTAGTTTTGGCATCAGGAGTACCTGCTAGCTTTATCCTGCCTTCCCAACCACTGACTCAGCAGCACAATAGGCTCACAATCTTAACTTATTTTTAGTCTGGTTTTAACTTTGGGTGTGTGTGAAATAAGCACCTGACATGTTTTCTGGGGGAAAAAAAATCATGGTGGCTGATGGCCTTGCTGCGGGGAGCTCTGAATAATACCCTCTACTTGCTTTCGCTTGGGTATCTTCCAGATGAGGGGGAAAAAAAATCCTCAGAATTCAGAAGTGAGTTTTTAGGTCTACATGAAGCAAGGCCAACACACAAAAGTAAAATTTGCTCTATCCACATTTTAAAATTTAAGTGTCATTTACAATAGCACAAAGACATACAAATCAAGAAAATACTGTATATAGGTACAACTCTAACAAAAACGTGTCGTAACTATATGATGAAAATTATAAAATGGTGACACAAATCAAGACTTTCTGATGCAAGACTGTACTCATGGACTGTTAACTGCTAGGTTACTAATTCTCAGACTGATGTACAGGTTTGATGTAATTCTAATCAAAATACCAGTAGGATGTTCCGTAAATAGTAACAAAAATTGTATAAAAGGTAAAGGAACTAGCCAAAAGAGTTTTGAAAATGGATAAAGTTGAACATACACTAACTTCAAGATATCCTGCAGCTTTAGTAACCCAGGTGGCACAGTGCTGGGGAAAAACACAGAGTGAGCTCAGCACAGGTACTGCTGACCCTCATAACTGAAGTACTCCAGACAGTGAGTTCAGGGGGAAGACAGCAGTCTGCCAACAAAGGGTGCTGCAACAACACACATCTCTGTGCAAAAAATAAAACAAAAACAAAACCCAAGAACTCCACAGAAAACCGACCTTGTCCTGTACTGCACAGCAGAACAATTAACAGAAGGGAGGATTGGCAAATTGGACTTCATCAAAGTGTTTGCTTTGGGAAAGATGCTGTTAAGAAAACTAGAAGGCATCCTTGAGACTGGGAGGAAATACATGAAAATTAACAATAATTTTTTGTCTCTTTTTTTTTTTTAAGACAGTATTTCACTACATGGTCCAGGCTGCCCTTGAATTCACAACAATCCTGCCTCAGCTTTCCAAGTCCTGAGATTACAGGTGGATGATAGCATACTCGGCTACCCAGAATATATTTTCTAAAAAACAATTTTTTAAATGGCAAAAAAATTAAATATATCCACAAATATATACAAATGGCACATGGAATTAGGGCAATGCAAATTAAAACTCCAGTCACAGAAGAAAGAATTTTAAATGTTTTCAACATAGTACATGTTTGAGGAAATAGATATGTTTACCCTGAGTTGAATATTATAGACATGGTACCCCATAAACATGTATAATTTCTGTGTCAAAAAAACATGACAAACACCAGATCTCGTAGTGCATGCCTATAATCCCAGAACTTGGGAGGCTGAGGTAGAAGGACTGCTATGAGTTCAGGGCCAGCCTGGGACTCACAAAACAATTAAAAAAAAAAAAAAAAACAAAAAACAAGAAAAGGAGGAAAGAGGGAGGAGGAGGAAGGGGAGAAGAGAAGAAGGAAAGTTTACAGATAGAATCCTAGAGAGCACCAAAAGTTAAGAGAAGCAATCACAAAGGTGACTGGAATGGGCTACAGTAGTAGAATCAGGAAATAACACAGCAACAGGCATGAAAGAGAATTCAGGAAGACTACACTACCAACATCAAGCTTGGAGTATAAGATGATCATGCTCCTGCAGGAACCAGCAATGGTACAGGCATGGCCGTACCTGTTAGGTTCCTACAGGTTTAAATCAGAGCCACCCAGTACTGAAACACACAAATGCTCATCCTTTGTTGTGAATGTGTTAATAGAATATAAAGTAAAAAGTACCATCCAGATTTGACAATTAAGTCAGTGGTTGATCATGACTTAAAAGAATGGCAGACATAACTGTTAACCACCACTAAGTCCATATAAATAAAATCAACTTGAGATACAAAAGTTTTCACTGAAGTGTACCATATATGTACCATATAAAAATTTACTATGAAGTTATACTGTCAAATGATTCAGGTGAAAAATACCCTGGAAATTTTATTTTTTAAAAAAATTTTTTGGGGGGCTGGGGATTTAGCTCAGCGGCATAAGCGCCTGCCTTGCAAGCAGGCAGTCGTGAGTTCGATCCCTGGTACCGATAAAAACGAAAAAGACAAAAAAAAAAAAAATTTTTTTTGGTACTAGGGATCAAACTCATGACCTCACACATGCCAGGCAGGTACTTACACTGTTAAGCTATATCTCCAGCCCCTCTATAGATTTTATTTAACCAGGGGCTCGTAAACTACAACTCACAGCCAAATTAGCCCACTGACTTTTTTGTAAATGTAGAGTTTAAGTGGAACACAGCCACATTCACTCACTCTGTTTCTGGCTCTTTTCACAGTTACAGAACAGTAGAGCCGCTGGAACAAAGACCATATGACCCACAAACACTAAGGTATTTGCTATCTGGCCCTTAATGGAAAAGTTGTCCAAATCTTGTATTTGAGCACTATCACATCACTACTGATAAAGACGAGGCAGTTATAGGGTGTAAAGACAGAGGCAGACTCTTTTGCTGCTAAGTGGACAAGCAAGGACCAGAGGCCTCAACTGGGATTTAACTTGCTGCACTCATGCTGGTCTAGATTCTGGTTCTGGGTTTAAAGATCCTTGGGAAGCAGCTCTTTCCAGCCTTGGTGAGCCATGTTTGAAAACAGCAGATTCCACTGAGTCCTGCTCAGAAGTCCATGATGGCCAGGTAACCTACTATACAGTAGAGGCGCCTAAGTCCCAATACACAAAAGCCTTAGGAAGGTGCTGTTTTAGTGTGTTCTTTGCTACAGGTGCAGGTGCAGAGTTAGCAATCAAGTTAGAAAATCTGACCATCCATCTCCATCAGGACTGAGTTCTTTCTGCCCCATATCATCCTCTGTGCCTGTCACTGCCAGAAGGTCAAGCTTCCTGTCAACCATCACCACATGAATCACTGCTTTGTACTTTTGCTAAAATCTAATTTCTCATCTCTCTCCCTCCCTTTGCACGCCTCTAAGCTATGTCCTCTGAAATTCCTCATTAATCAATAAGCTTTTAACTTAGAAACTTTTCCGCCTCTTTTGGCTCCTCTCCAACATTCAGTCCATCCAAATTGAGACATGTTTGATCTCATATTTATTTGTCATGGCCAAGACCAGAAAAAGCCACTTTGTTGCTCTCTTCCTCTTCCAGAACTTCTGCTCCTTGAGGGTGAATTTCAGTGTATCTAGACCAGAGCCCTGATTCCTGCCACTTCCACTGCACCTTCTCATCCCACGAAGTCTTTCCCTCCTCCCCAATGCACTCTTCTTCTGAAGACCTCACCTGAGAGATGAATCACCACATTGGCCATCTCCAACACAGTGACTCTATCCTGTGATGACAGGCTTCATTTGGTCATGGCCAATATTTTAAGAGGCAGATAATGGTTAACTTTTCAAGACAAGTACTGAATAACAAAGACACACATAAAGAAAACACACATATTAGGCACATCATACTAAGAAAATCAGACATCTTTTTTTTTTTTAATCAGTACCGGGGATCGAACTCACGACCGCATACTTGCAAGGCAGGTGCTTATGCCACTGAGCTAAATCCCCAGCCTCAAAATCAGACATCTTTAAAAGAGGTGGGGTGGGGGACAGTGGCTCAGTGTCACAATGCCTGCCTGGAAGGCAGGAGATCCTGAGTTCAATTCTAGTACTGAGAAAAAAAAAAGAAAAAAGAAAGAGGGAGCACTCTCAAAGTGACAATAAGACAACACCAATAATAGAAAAGTTAAAAAAATAAACTATCAACCAATAATTCTATAGTCAAATCTAAGTATCATTTGAAAATAAAAGTAAAAATAAAATTTTCTTTTCCCAACTGCATTCTCTCATTGCTGAAACAAAATACTTGATGCTCAAAATGAAGGATGCAAAGGTTTATCTAGCCTACAGTTTATGGAGGTTTCAGTTCACACTTAGCTGGCTCCAAGGCAGGGTGGCTAAAGGGCAACTATTCATGGCAGCCACAAGCTGCAAAAGTGAAAGGGCAAAAGTGGGTAACAAGCCGCTTTCCTCCCTCACATTGGATGCCGGCCACCTGCCCGAGTGGGTGCAGCACTCACACTGTCAATCCCAGCACTAGACAATGAACCAATCACAAATGCTAAACTCAGACATCTCAATGATTGCATGAGGCTTTGGGGAGACACCCAGACACAAACCATAACATTCCATCATTGGTCCCTAAAGACTCATTCATGTATGTTCTTTATGTAAAAGACATTTAGTCCATCTCCAAGAGTTGTCAAAGTCCTAACAGTTTCAGCACAGCTAAAAAGTCCAAGTACCAACTCTCCTCTAAGAATAAGGCAAACTCTTAGCTGTGAGCCCCTATACAAATGAAAAGTTAAGCACTTCCAGCATTCAATGGCACAAGATATACATTACCATTCTAAAGAGTACAACCAGGGATACAAACAAATGAGACCCAAGGAAGTCCAAAATCCAGCAGGGCAAACATGAGTCCTGTAGTTGCATATTTAGTTTCTGAAGCAATATGACCGTGAGGTCTAAAAGGCTTGAGTGACTCCATCCCCATGGTACTTCTCATGGTTACAGCTCCCACAGCTATTCTCTTAAGCCCACTTTGTTCACTCATTGCAGCTTTCCTCAGACAATCAATGCCCCTGGCTTTTCCAGACTTCTGGGTTCTATACTGCACCCATGGCTTCAACTCACAGCTTCATACTCTGCCCTCTCAGGGCACATCACCTGGCGTCCTAGGCCTTGTGAAATCTAGGTGGAAGCCTTTTAACCTCAAAACTTGTGCATTCTGCATGTGCTTAAAATTATCACCACATGGATGCTGCCAAGGTCTGCTGCCAGCTGGAACAATAGCCAGGCTTTCCTCTCTCTTGGCTGTAGGGATTGAGGACTTGGATTGCTGAACACTCTGAACCTGATTGTGAGGAAGGTTCTCTATGCAGCTACCATTCTGGAACGTGGTGTGGCGGCTGCTGCCATTTTGGAACCTCATGAGGCCTCCACTGCCATTCTGGAACATGGCACTCTGTGACTTTCTCCTCCAAGCAGTCTTTCCTTCTGCAGTTTTGAGGCTGCAAAGGGTGGAGACACTCTGCCACTTCCCGTGATGGCCCCAGGCCATCTTTCTATTCTTCTGTTCCTTCTCAACAATCAAGATCTCAGCTCTAACTTTAGAGTCCACAGCTTTACTAGAGTTTTTTTCCTTGCCAAACTTACAATGTTTTAAGTCATCCTGCTGGGCTCTTTGCTCTTGATTCACAACATAAATCTGGCTAAAAGCCCCCAACAATAGCCATGCCACTCTCTCAACATTTGACTGCCTTGAAATTTTTTTTACCAGATTACTATGCAGACAAAGTTTCTGCCCAGTCATAACACACATCATGTGGAGTTCAGCAGCCAATGTAGTCTTTCTTCCCAGCAGAAACCTCCCGAGCCTGGTATTTATCAGCATGATTTCTATTGGCCTTCTGACCTCTAACTAGAATCACCCTAAGGAACAATCTAAAGTGTTCCATCGCCACTCTTTCAGGCAGCATCTCTGAACCCATTCCAAGCTCATCCCACAAGCTATTTCCAAAAGCTCTTACACTGCATGGTCAGGTATAACCACAGCAATGGCCATTCTGTTGATACCAAATTCTGTACTGGCTACATTTCTCTCATTGCTGACACAAAATACTTGCTGCCCAAAATGAAGGAAAGGGGCTGGGGATTTAGCTCAGCAGCACAAGTGCCTGCCTGGCAAGTGTGAGGTTTTGAGTTCAATCCTAGTATCAAGAAGAAGAAGGAGAAGACAACAATGACGATGACAAAGATGAAGACAAAGAACAACAAGATGACGACGACAAAGACAACAACAAAGAAGAGGAGGAGGAGGAAGAGGAAGAAGAGAAAGAAAAGGAAGAAGAGGAAGAGAAAGAAAAGAAAGAAGAAAAGAATAGGAGGAAGGGGAAGAGGAAGAAAAGAAAGAGGAAAAGAATAGGAGGAAGGGGAAGAGGAGAAAAAGAGGAGGAAGAAAGGGAGGAGGAGATGACAATGACGATGATGAAGACGAAGACGACAAAGATGAAGAAGAAAAGGTTTATTTACCTTACAGTTTGTAGTCCATACTCAGCTGGCTGCAAGGCAGAGTGGTAAGGCTAAGAGGCAACTGTTCACAGCAGCCCAAGCTGCAAGAGTGAAAGGGCAAAAAGGGGGAGCATACCTTCTTCCCTTCATTATATTACATACTGGCTACCTGCCCCTGGGCGGGTGCAGCACTCACACTGCTAGACAATCACAAATGCTAGATTCAGTTGCCTCTATGACTGCATGAGGCTTTGGGGAGACATCCAAACACAAACCATAACACAAATGTATTAAAAACTAAATTTTTTTTTTTTTGTCTTTTTCCTTTTTATCAGTACCAGGGATCGAACTCATGACTGCCTGCTTGCAAGGCAGGCGCTTATGCCGCTGAGCTAAATCCCCAGCCCCTTAAAAACTAAATTTGTTCACTGCAGATCTGCACTACACAAAAAGTTCTTCGAGTAAAAGAAAAAAAAAAATCCCAGAAGCAGCACTGGGAAGATAGAATGCTAGGTATATTGACCTATAATCCCAACTACTCAGAGGCTGAAGCAAGAGGGTCAAAAGTTTGAAGCAAGTCTGGGGTCAATGTCTTAGATGACTAATAAATGTACACAGGCCAGGAATACAGCTCAGTGGCAGGCACAGCACCTGTCTAAAAGTGCAAAATCTTAAGTTTGATTCCAAGAACTAAATAAATACATTAGACCCCTGACTTACAAACATTCAGGTGCAAACTTCCACAGGTATATTGCATAAGATTCACTTTGTCAGACACAAATGAATCCAACTTATGAATGTTTTCCTGGAATAGAACTCATTCATAAGTCTAAGACTTATGGTAATTAAAATATTAAGTAGGGCTGGGAAAGTAGCTCCGTGGTAGATGGTTTGCATACCTTGCCTAAGCATCCAGGAGGCCCTAGGAGCCCACAAACAAACAAACAGTGCAACAATAATGGCACAAAAGGTGAGAAGAAAAAATGACAAATTTTTTGCTGATGGAAAAGCAGTAAGACTATTAATATTACACTTTGGGAAGCCAAGGATATATGGTCTAACCTGCAGGGTAATGACTAAAAGAAAAATAAATGAATATATCTAAATAAGTAAATGAATAAGATTATGTGTTAGGGAAATGGAATAATAAAAAATGTTTGAGTAATCCAACAGAAGGTGAGGAAATTTTTTTTTAAAAAAATGAACACAGAACATGTCAAAATAGAAATCCTACTGCCTTTAAATATACATACATCAGTAACTGATCATGTAAAAAAAAGTTACAAAAACCCTACAAAAATGCTACTATTAACTATCAGAGGCTCCTGACTTGGGCCCCGCTCCTAAAAACCCAAGAGGTACTCCTATTCCAATTAAACTCCCCTATTTCCAATTAAACTCCTCTAACTACCTGTTCTGCTTGATGACTTACTTCATCCCTTCATTCCTCAACATCTGGGGAACCACTTGCTAACACTTATGGTAACAGTGCAGGCCTCAGAGAGAAATGAGATAAGCAACTTCTCCAAACTTTCTCCTGCTGAACACCAAGCCCACATCCCCTCCTTTCCTCAGCCCCAAAGAAGTGACAAAATATGCACATGAAAGCCCCAGAGGCCAGGAGCCTGGTTTCCTTTAACAAGAAAGATGAGAATGAGCTGAAGTTGGCTGGAACTGATAAAGCAAGTCCACCTTCACATATGCTTAAGAGGGTTGGGGATTTAACTCAGCAGAATAAGTGCCTGCCTTGCAGGCATGTGGTTGTGAGTTTGATCCCTGTACCCCCCCCCACCAAAAAAAACAAAAACCCAAAAAATTATGCCTAGGAAGGTTTCAATTATTAGTCCTTAAGCTGACAAATTCCTAAGAACACTGAAAATTTTTTGCAAATCTATTAACTGTGGATACATTTGGTACTTAACCAGTGGGTTAGTATTCTGCCCTATGACAAAATACTTGAGGAAAACCACTTGACTGAAGAAAGATGTATTCTGGCTCAGGGTTTTAGATATTTCAATCCATAGTCACCTGGATCCACTTCTTCTGAGTTCATACTGAGTCAGAAAGAACATGATGCTGCAGACAGCTAAGTCAGCTAGAGGTTGCTAAGAGTTAAGACAGGAACTATGCCCAAGGCAGACTCAGAAGAGGGAAGAGGCAGACCAGGCCTGAGGTCAAGGGCTGAGTTGACAGAGACAAGGCCCCAAGAGGGAGACACAATGGCTGGGCATGTGAGCCTGGACAACACACATGTAGTAGGAAGAACATAAGAAACACACACAAATTTGGTCAGAACACTCTATCCCTCCCTCTGACCCCTTCCAGAAACACTTTTGCTCTTCTCCATGCTATGCACCCTTGCTATACACCTTGTTTCTATTTCAGCAATATTAGCTAAGCGACTGTACTTGGAATCCTACAGGTTGATTACAGTTTAATCTGAAGTAACCTGTAATGAGATTCTACTGTAGAGAAAGAGCCTCAGTGGCCACTCACTTTTCAACTCACTCCTGCCTCTGAGGAGCTTTCTCTTAAGAAAATGTACCTTATACCAAAACAAAACAAAACAAAAAGCGAAAAAAAAAAAAATCCCACTAGCACATAAAGCTAACACTATAAAATGGAGGGATTTTATAACCACAAATGTATTAATTAGTTCTTCAAGTATCAAGTGTCAAAAGGTTAAAAAACTGCAAATTAATTCCTCCAAATTAGAAAAAAAAATTAGTAAATCCAAGAGGAAAAAAACTAATGAAATAGAAAATAAAAGTATAATAGCACAAATCAAAAGATTATTAGAAGGGGCTGGGGGTTACGCTCAGCTGCCTAAGTGCCTGCTTGGCAAACGTGAGACCATAAATTCGATCTCTGGTACCAAAAAAAAAAAAAAAAAAAAAAAAAAAAAAAAATATATATATATATATATATATATATATATATATATATATTAGAAGTGACCTGTGCCTAAGCAGCAGTAATGAGAAGGAGGTGCTAAACTTACACTTTCCAGATCCCCGCTGAGGACACTTGGCCAGGGAGGCTTCCCATCCTCCTAAGAACTTCTATCACGGCACACTTTCTAGCATACAATATCTGAACTCCTCTCCTTGAGAGGCTACAGCTCAGGTAGTGTCTGTGAGCTTGGTGTTAATCAATTACTGTGCCATACAGCCTGAGTGTGAGAGCAATTCCTCACCACCAACTACCCAGTGCCTGTGTGGCATCTAGCATGTGACAGGAACCCAGGCACAGTACGCACCATGTGCCTCATACTGTCTTAGATGCTGGGAAGACAATAATAAATGAAATAAAATCCTATGCTTACGTGGGCGAGACACAGTTGCCTTTTATACATCAAGCAGACAAGGCAAACAAGCACTTGGTAGGTGAATCTGCCATGTAACTAGAGATAAAAACTTGGGGAATTGTCTGTATACAAGCGTATTTAAAGTCACAAGGCCGAGTGCCATCAACAACATTTGATAAATGAATCAATTTATTTTATTTTTATTTTTAATTTTTTTTGTCTTTTTCCTTTTTATCGGTACCGGGGATCAAACTCACGACTGCCTGCTTTAAAGGCAGGCGCTTATGCCGCTGAGCTAAATCCCCAGCCCCATGAATCAATTTATTAATCAGTGACTAACATGCAACCATTATCCAGCAGAGCTATCAAGGATGAACAAGCAATTCTGGAAGTGAGACCTTAAAGGAGATTTATGATTGGAAAAACTTTTCCTTCCCTGAAGAATTACAGCTATGTTTCCTTTATAGGCTGCCATGAAATACATAACGTTAGGTCCCATTTACACATTTTTTAGAACTGTAGTAGAAAAAAAATCACAACCATGGTTACCTCTGGGAGGTTAAGAACCAGCTGGCAAGAGGCATGATGAGGGGCTGGGGATTTAGCTCAGCGGCATAAGCGCCTGCCTTGCAAGCAGGCAGTCGTGAGTTCGACCCCTGGTACCGAAAAAAAAAAACGAAAAAGACAAAAAAAAAAAAAAAAAGAGGCATGATGACACTTTGCAGGGTTAGTAAAGTTTCAACAATAGCACTATTGAGAATTAAATGTCACTGAAGCTATCCCTGAAATCAACCCACTAGACTAACCCAGCTCCTCTCCCCCAGCTGTCACAGCCAAAAATGTCTCTACAAATTGTCAAATGTACACTGAGAGGCAAAGTCACTTGTAACTGAGAACCAGTGACTTATATCTTGTTTAGTTTTTGTTTTTGTTTTTTTGAGATAGGATCTTGCTTTGTAATGCAGACTGGCCTGAACTCACCATGGTCTTCCCATCTCAGCCTCCTAAGCGCTGGGGACAGGCGTGTGCCACCACATACAGTCTGTCCTGTATCTTGAAAGAGTTTTAGGTTACAGTGTTATTTGTCAGAATTCAAAGGAATAGCCTCCAAATCTGTGTCTCTACTTCACTGTACATGCATTTAGCTCAAAAGAACAACTCTACTTAGCTATTAGTGTAAAGTTACTCAGAAGGAAGATTCTATTGATTGTTGGTGTTATGGTTGGGTTCATGAGCATTCCACAAGATCAATGTAGGTGCTGAAGGTTTGGGCCCCAGTCCACGGCACTCTGAGGTCAGGGAAGCCGTCAGTAGTGGGAGGTAGGCAGGCTACATAGTGGGAATTGCTTCTTCTGGTCTCTGCATCCTGACTACCAACCTTGCCATGAGTAGTTCCCTGTGCTATGCACTCCCCCTAGGATGCATTGCTCTGCCACAGGCCCACACAGGTCATGGCACCATGTGACCACGGAGGAAAACATCAGAAACTGTAGGGCAAAATAAACTTCTCTTTAGGTTGATTATCGTTGATATCTTACTATAGTAACTTGAAGCTGGCTGACAGTTATACATGGGGTACCCGTATATACACATAATAATATAACTAGAGTAAAACATTACTGGTAATATCTAAGTGGTTGACATTATAGAATTATTTAAACTTGTCTGTACACTTAAGATTTTTCAGAATACCATGTTGGGGAAAATTTATCACGGGGTGGGGGGGAATATGGGACAGAGTCCATAGCTGAGCAAAGGCAGAGAAACAAGTTTGGCAAACTGCAGGCTATTTCAGATGGCTCCAGTATGGTGTCACATAAGGAGAGGCAATGCAGACAAATCAGATACTCAGAGGGTTCTGCCCATCCTATAGAAGGCAAAGGCTTTTAGGGGTGCAGGGAAGCTGGGTATTAAACCCAGGGCCTATGAGTGCTAAATACTTTACCATTCAGCTACATTCTCAGTCCTTTTGATTTTTATTTTGAGACAGGATGTCGCTAAAGTACCCAGGCTGGGCTCACACAATCCTCCTGCCTCAGCTTCCTGAATAGGTGGGCTGACAGGCACTGACAGGCACGTGCTATGACACCAGCTGGTAATAACTGCTTCTGACCAGTAACTACTTCACAGTCATATGAAAGCAGAAAGCAGGGGACGAAATGTGAAGAGATGAAAAGGCCTGGGTCTGTGCAGAGAGGATGGCTGGGTGCAAAAGGAAGGAAATAGAGACGACAAACATTAAAGTCAAATTCGTAAGACTTCACTGGGCCAGGAGTGGTGGCACAACCCTGTGATCCCAGCACTCAAAAGTCTGCGGCATGAGGATCAATGTGAGTTCTAGGCCAGCCTGAACTACATAGTGAAAGCCTGTCTTAAGAAATAAATAAATAAAAGCAGACTTCATTGCCAGCTGGATTTGGAAGCAGGGGTAAGGAAGGAAAAGAGTGTAGAAAAGCAGCAAGCACACTTGTCTTTTTAGTTTTTGTTTTTTGGTACGAGGGATCAAATTCACGACCTTGTGCCTTCCATGCAGCCGCTTAAGCCACTGAGCTAAATCCCTGGTCCAGAAGCACACTTGTCTAGTAGAGCCAACTGCTATGGAGGAAAAAGTCTCACTTTGCAAAGTGGAAAAATAATGCCTAATTACAAATTGTGATATTCTAATATCATTTAACATCCTTGAGACCTGAGACTCTTGCTGCAGGAGAAAAATACAAAATATAAGAGACAAAGCAAAAACTATAACCCTGACTCTGAACTGGGGGTATAGGAACTTACCATGTATTTTCATTTCAAAAAATACATTTCTACCAGGGTTGGCAATCCCAGCCTTCTGGGAAACTGAATCAGGGGGATCACAAATTCAAGCTCAGCTTGGGCAATGCAGTGACTTAGCTAAGATCCTGTCTCAAAAACATTTTTTAAAAGACCCAGAGACTCAGTGTGAAGGTCCTGGGTTTGGTCACCAGTACAGCAAAGAAAAAAGAAGAAATTTCTTATACCTCAAAGACCAGTCAGTAGCAGTAAGAACTAGACAGTAGTCTTATAATTCTATTTTCCCCTACAAGAAACTAGAGTTCCTTGGAGAGATAACCCGTCTTATGCCAGGGCAGGAAATGCCAAAGATGATTCAAAACACCTGGTTGTGCCAGACAAGCCAGCTATACAAGGAAGGCTGCTGAAGCCAAATCAAAAGGACATACTAAGTAGGGCTGCCTCAATGTCGATAAGGTTAATGATCATAATGCACTACAGAATTTACTGTTTAAATTCTATTAATTCATAATGATGCACTCTAATTTAGCCATTACTGCAAACAGTAGGGAACCAGCTCCATTTTTTTCTTTAAACCAGGAAATGAAAGAGAAAAATCATGAACTTTTTTGGGTTTCAGTTTTTGTGTTTGTTTTTTGAGACATGGTCTCACTATGTAGCCCAGGCTGGCCCGAGACTTGATCCTCCTGCCTCAGCCTTCCAGAGTGCTGGGATTGTAGGCATGTGACATCATACCTGAGTTCAAAAGTTCTAGAAAGGAACTAGTAACTTCCTAAAGATTTGTCTAAGCAATTGCTAAGTAAGATTCACTGCTTGCCTTAGTCTATTTTCAATATTGTTAATAAAATTCCTGAAGCTCATATTTATGAAAAGGTTTATTTAGCTCAGTATGGAAACTAAAGTCCAAGACAAACTCAGGTTCTGGTAAGGTCCTAATGGCAGATGACAAGAAACAGAAATCACAAGACCAGAGTGGAAGCCAGAGTGATACATGGTCAAGCTCACTCTTCTAACAACTTACTCTCATGAGCAGTACCTCGGTCTCAAAGGACTATCCTGATCCCTTCCCAGGACAGCACCCCACTGGACAAAGGACCTCCTCCGAGGCCCCATCTCTTTATAGTCCACTACACATCCTAAGACCCCACACTGAAAACCAAGCCTCCAACACACAAACCCTCGGGGACACTCAAATCACATCTGAGCCAAATTTTGCACCACCAAAATGAAGGATATGAGCTATGTTCCATCAAAATTTAAGCTTTCCCAGTTAACAGTAGCCAAGATGGACTCTTACATACACATCGAGGAACTGTGGGAACAATGGTTCCATATAACACTGTGGAGGTTTTGCCACAGACAGTCACCAGCAATCTGAGATATTCATTACCTCTCTACCTGGCCAGCATGTCGAGACTAGCACACAAGGAGGAGCTACCACTCTGCTACCTGAAATCCGGTCTATGGACTGGCACTGACACTTTAACTGCTTGTTAATGGTCTGTGATGAGACATGTAAAGAAATGAAAAATAAAACTTCCCTATGTTGTCACACACTTTTATATACTGTACTTTTATATACTGAATCTATTAATAAAAATGTGGCTTATATTTTTGTCTTCTTTAAATTCACTTTTCTCAAGAGGATCACTGCAAGTTGAAGGCCAGCCTAGACTACAAAGTGAGTTCAAGACCATCCTGAACTGCATCCCAAGGACAGGAGGGAGCTGTAACTGATGGTAAAGTATGTTAACTGCAGAAACAGATACTGGTTAAGGGAGCAAGAAAATCATGAAAAGTGGAGAGAGTTACTTACTAAACTGTTCAGAAATAAGCTCAAAACAAATTCTTTGAGAGTACTAAATTACAAAGCTAAAAATAAAAGTAGATATTCAGCATTTCATTCACAACTACTTGTTTCACAGCCTTCCTATTGGGACATAGATTTCTAAATTGAAAACGCTATGATTATCAAAAACTGAGTGAATGATTACATTAAACTGTGTTCTTGGAAACACTGGGTAAATCCGCACTTTCCAGTGACAGCAGTCTGCCATGTTCAGAAGCTAATGACAGAAGACAGCCATTTACCAAACAAAATTTACCAAGTGGTTTTTTCACTGTTCCTTTTCACAAGTGCACAGGGATCATCCTTGTTCAGTTTTACAGCTGAGAGAAGTTACTCTGGACCTTTCTGCAAAGAACTACATTAGAGGGCAAGGGATTTAGCTCAGTGGCATAAGCGCCTGCCTTGCAAGCATGCGGTCATGAGTTTGATCCGCAGTACAAAAAAAAAAAAAATTACATTAGCAATAAAAGAATGTCTGATAGCACAGCTGCAAGTCAAGAAAATAGTAAGGAAGAATTCTTCAGCTTAAGGTGCTTGTATCAAAAAGAAAGTCACACATTGCGGTTTTCACTGACAAGATTTTGATATAAAAAAGTCAGCTGAACTGTATGTTTAGCATGAGAATAAAAATCATGAAAAGTCCTAAAACATTAATAATTCTTCCCTTCACTAAATGCTACTAAGAAAGGATATCTTATATGTTATAAATGTAACATATTAATGTCAAAAGTAGTTGCTGAGGAAAAATCTCAATTATAGAACTAAAGGTTTTTAGCCGGGCGTGATAGTACACGCCTAGGATCCCAGCACTCTGGGAGGCTGAAGCAGGAGGACTGACTGACTGAAAGTTTGAGCCCAGCCTGGTCTACTGGGAAATTTAGCAAGACCATCTTTCAAAATTAAAAAAAATATTTTTAAAAGTCAGAAGTATAGCTCAACGAAAAGGCCTTAGGGTCAATCCGCAGGACCACACACACATACACACACACACACACACACACACACACACACTCACACACACAATTTGGTTCCCACTTAACTTTAAAAAGATGTGAACTAGGTAAATAATTTGTTTAATATCTTCAGTACTTTTAAAGATCACAATAACTTCTTACAAGGAAAACAATGCAACATGCTTTTTAGTGGCAGACAAAATTAAACAGTGAAAACAAAAGCTTTTTGAAGAGTTTCTACAAGTTAACACAATATATCTTTAAAATGTAAAAGCCAGTGTATAAGATAGATAACCGTATTACTGAGTTTTGTTGGATCATTGAACAAAACTGTTTACACTCTCACTGTTTGAAAGTCCCCTCTATATGCTTTAATTTTGTAACTTCAACAACTATTTCTAAGATGACAATATGTAATTAACTAGTGATTTCCTGTTTATTTTTTCTGAAATTCTGTATAACTTGTACCCTGTTTCTGTTTTTTTTTTTTTTTCTTTTTTCTCCTTAAATAAAATTTAAAAAAAAAAATGTAAAAGCCAGGCATGGTGGTACACGCCTGTAATTCCAACACTTGAGAGACTGAGGTAGGATCATTGCAAACTCAAGACCAGCCTGGGTTACAGTCTGACTACATAGTGAGACTCTATCTCAAACAGACAGACAGACAGACAGACAGACAGACATACATACATACATACATACATAAATGTAATAGAAAAATTTAAAACTTAACTTTCCATCCAAACGATAACCACATAAAGGAAACTTAATAGGCTCAAATCCACTTTATCTAAAATTATTTTAACTAATCATACAATAAAATACTAGAATTGGCTACTGCTGAAAAAGACACATTTGAGGCTATAGCATCACTTGCTTTTTTTTTTTTTTTTTTTTTATCTTTTTGAGACAGGGTCTCACTATGCAGTTCAGGCTGGCCCTAAGTTCACTTTGTAGCCCAGGCTGGTTTTGAACTTCCAAAAATCCCCTGCCTTAGCCTCCCAACTGCTGGGATTACAGACATGAGCCACCAAGCCCAGCTTGCTTTTTTTTTTTTTTTTTTTTTGGTACTGGGATTGAACTGAGGGCCATGCACATGCTAGGCAAGCATACTACCACTAAGGTACATTCCCAGTCAGTCCACTTGCTTGAGTACAAAACTTAAAATGAAAAACCTGAGTTAGATAAAACTTTTTTTTAGAGCTTTTTCTTCCATCCTCATCAACATAACTCTTAACAATGGTTTTTCCATTTGTAAATATTGTTCAATCAGTGTAAAGTTTGGCCATAGGTTGACAGAGACTGGTGCTATGTTCAATCCAATCCAGATAAAAATTAAGAGGCTTATTCGTCACATTAAAGACTTTAAACATTGATGGAATAGTTAAATTATATGTTGTGGCCGGGTCTAGTAACACACGCCTGTAATCCCAGCACTCAGGAGGCTGGCGCAGGAGAATACTGCAAGTTCAAGGTCAGCGTGGACCACAAAGTAAGTTTAAGACTAGCCTGAACTACATAGTGAAACCTTGTCTCACAGGGAGGGGGGTAAAATATGTTGTACATGTTGTGTGTTTAATATGAACAATTTTTGTTTCCTTTTTATTCAAGTACACTTACAGTAATTATACATATGACCATACATGTACAATTTAAGATTCTTCATATTGTTGCACCTTTTGATTATATTAAAATCAATAATTGGTTACTGTTAACTAGCACTGTAATCCCAGTGCACAACGGCCAGCCCAAATCATCTATTTTGGACAAATACAGTAGTTTCATTTTTCACTCCTGTACCCCAAGCGTGGTATCAATATCCCAACCTGAGCTTAAGTACCCCTCCATAATTTTTATTCATAGGTTAAAATCTCCTATTACTCCTCCTATTACTCCAAAATGGTATTTCAAATTTCCATTCTGCTGAAACCCTCTCAGTAGGAAGGGCAGGCTGTGTGTCAGGAAGCTCCCCCACACCCTTACCACTGTCACTAGTACTTATTTTTTTGTTTTTTTTTTTTTTTTTTTTTTTTTTTTGGTACTGGGATGGAACTCACAACCTTGCACTTACCAGGAAGGCACTTACACCACTGAGCTAAATCCCTGGCCCCACCAGTACTTCCTTGCACTTACTTTGCTCATGTCAGCTGTGTCTGGCATTTGACTGGATTCACGAAGAGGGACTCTCATTTATCTGAGTCTCCAGGAACAAATTCCAGCTCTCTCAAGTTCTGATCTGTAGTCCTCTCTAAAGTGAACAGTTTGTATTCAAGCTTTGCTTGATTACTTGCTTTTTCTCCCTTGAATTCAGTTCTCCACCTTCTGGGGTCAAGAGATACCAGGAAGCCAATAATGTCTACAGAGTAATCCCACAAGAGAATCTCTGAAAATAAAACTCTAAACCTAACTTTGTATGTACTAATGCAGATCTGTGATCCACATTAATTGTTCATTGCATGGTCAAATAAAGGACTAAGACTGCTAATGAAACCAATGGACACTTCCTCTTATGTCTTGTTCCTCAGGTGTTTTTAAAACCAACTAATTATTGAACTTTAAATATCCTAGAGCTGAAAAGGGACATAAAAGTCCATGTCTCAAACATAAGTGGAATAGGAGGGCTGCAGGTATAACTATAGTTTAGTGGTAAAGCACCTGCCTAGCAGGTGCAAGGCGAAATTTAATTCTCAGCACCACCAAAATAAAGACAGGAATGAATTAAATAAAAAAGCTGGAATCAACTGTGGAAAAGTAGTAAAACGTACAACACCTAATGTTTTAAATGAATCTGACAGATGTTCACATCTGTAAGTCATCTTGAAGTTAGTACTCTAAAATGAGGAAAGATTTTACAGATGAACAAATTTTCAAACTGATCATGGTATCATGTGCTGATAGACTCAGCTTCTCAAGGGGCTGAGGCAGAAAAATCACTTAAGCCCATAAATTAAAGGCCAGCCTGGGTCACACAATTGAGATTCCATCTCAAAAACAAAAAAAAGATGAAAAACATAATTTGCCAAACTTAAAAAAATTGCAATAGAGGTATTAACAGATGAAACATTACTAAACAAAAATTAGTAAAATTTTAAAAATGAGTAATTCCATAATTCTAATAAAAATGAATAGATTAGTAAGATGAAAGGAACAAACTATAAGCAGGTTCAGATTAACCTCACCGATAACACAAGTTGCAGAAAGAAAACACACTATCTGTATGCTTTTTGAGAAACTTGTCATTTTGTATACTGTAGCTATGCTCTGAGAATGTAATAGTGAAAAGCACTATAGTGAAAATAGTCTCTAAAAGTTCATAGACTACAAAATATGATGTTCAAGTAAAATCTAAAGAAAAGAATGAAAGAAACCATAAAAAGGGACAAGGGAGAGTAGGAGAAAAACATGTACACATTTTGTGCTTTAGCCAAATGTAGTAGATGAAGATTCTCAGAAATTTCAAACTTCAAAAATTAAGAAAGAATCCTGTAAGAGGCATGAGAAAAACCAAATTATCCACAATTTGACTGGGCCTGGGGATTTAGCTCAGTGGCTAAGTGCCTGCCTGGCGAGGGCTAGGTCATGAGTTTGATCCCCATACCAAAAAAAAAAATCTGACTGGCAATTTTTTTACATTAACATATATACAGGGGGCTGGGGATTTAGCTCAGCGGCATAAGCACCTGCCTTGCAAGCAGGTAGTCGTGAGTTCAATCCCCGGTACCGATAAAAATGAAAAAGACAAAAAAAAAAAAAAACAAAAAAAAACATATATACAAACAAAGACAAAAAGAAAAACTAGCATTCTCATGTATACAATACATAGTGGTAGCATAGATTATTAAATGTATTTTACTACAGTAAATTTGCCAAATTCAAGCCAGGTGTTGTGGTACACACTTAGATTCCACCTCTCAGGAGGCTGAGGTTGTAGGATCACTGCAAATTCTAGGCCAGCCTGGGCTCCATAGTGAGTTCAAGGCCAGTCTGGACTACACAGTGAGACCTTGTCTTTAAAAAACAAACAAACAAACAAACAACATGTCCATAATTCCAGCACTGGGAAGGCTGGGCAGGAGGATTGCTGTGAGTTTGGGGCCAGCTTGGACTACATTGTAAGACCTTGTATCAATAAATAAATAAAAATTTGCAGAGTCCACTTCTAGGAATACAGCCTTTAAAATAATAATGTAAATAAAGACACACATAAATATACAAGGATACTCATCACATCTCTAAAATTAAAAATTAAAAAACAACTTATATGGCAAACCATCTAGGATGAATCCAATTACAACTTGGTTATTCAGTGAAATACTATATAGACACTAAAAGCTATTTACAAGTTTGTCTGTTTTGTGTTTTGCACGATTAAAAATTGAACCCAGTGTCCCACTAAGTTGCTCAGGCTGAGTTCAAACTTGCAATCCTCCTGACTCAGCCTTCCAGAGCACTGGGATTAAGGCATGTATTACCAAGCTCAGCACAAGTATTTTATTACATGCTCAAATGCTCATGATTCAAAGATTAAAAGGAAACAAAATGTGTGATCTTAATTTGTTTCCTTAAACAGCACATACTTATGTGTACATACATCTATTTGTATACTTACATGCAAATTTACACATATAAATATACATATGCATAGACAAAAATCACCTGGAAAGATATATGCTAAAATGTTAATGACAGTAAGAAGAAAGGTTTTATGTTTTGCAGTTTTTTTAATTACTGAAAAAAAGTGTAAATAAAACCCAGGCATTATATAGTCACAGCTACTTGGGTAGCTGAGGTAGATCACTTCAACCCGCAAGTCTGAAATCAGTGTAGGCAATATAGCAGACACCATCTCAAAAACAGGAAAAACAAAACAAAACAGCAAAGTTTGACTGAATTTTCAACACCATCTACAGTCACTGATAGGGTCGTGCTAAAATCTACCATCTTGCTGTCTGTTTTCTATTTGTCCTGCCTGTGCTTCCTACCTTTTCCCCTCACCTCATGCATTCTTTTGGATTAACTGAATGCTACGTAAGATCCCATTTACCTTCACTATTTATTAGCTATACCTGCTTTTGCAGGGCTACTCTAGACTTTAACTTAGCGGTATCACTAGAGACAGACAGTACAATGGTGTCTATATCCTCCTTCCTATCCTCTGGCTGCTGTGCTACTGTCACCATTAATCCCAAGAACATGTCCATTACCCCAGAGAGAAACCCTTGCTGGCAGTCACTTGCAAGGTAATCATTCCTTATCTCTTTTCTTTTTCTTCTTCTTCTTTTTTTTTTTTTTTTGGTACCAGGGATTGACCTGACTTTGTGCTAGGCATTTATGTCGCTGAGCTAAATCCCCACAATCATCCCTTAAAGCATTAAAAAATTAGAATAAATGTCTTACTTTTGAAGCTGACATTTCTAGCACCTTTAGCTGACATTTCTAGCACCTTCCAATGTTTGGTGATTTGTATTTCCATGTATTTCCACTGTCCTTCTGTCTAAGTAACTTCTTGTAACAAGTACTCTAGGCATTTTCTTAAACTCTTTTATTTCCCCCTCACTTCCTAGGTGAAAAACATTAAAAAAAAAAACTTTAGGGGGGGGGCGTAGATCAGTGGCAGTGTAAGTGCCTGCTTTGTGGCAAAGACAAGGTCATGAGTTCACTCCCCAGTACCAAAAACAAACAAACAAACAACTTTAAAAGGTGTTTCTTTTGATTTGCTAAATTTTTTAGAAATTTGTTATTCTTACTTTTGTTACTGTCAGTGTGCATCAGATTATGTACCCTGTGCATATGTTTGATGATGATGTCACTATTGGTTGCAATCAGAACTGTGGAACAAATTCTGCAACCAAAATCAGGGCAAGGACAAACAGAGGGACCACTGTAATGTGACTTAGGGTGGCTTCCTTTGTTTATTCTTGAAATCTGTTGAATTTCTTGAATCTGAATATGTAGTTTTCACAGAATTTTAAGAATTTCTTGTCATTAAAGTTTTTTCTATCTTCTCCCACTCTTTTTTGGGCCTTCAAATACATGAATATTAGATTATCCTTGTCCTTAACTACTGCTTGCATTATAGTCACTCATCTACTAATTTTGCTATTTTTCTTCCTGTCTCATTTTGGACTTTGTATTACTATCTTCAAAATTCACCAATTTGCATTTAGTTAGCATTTAGTCAGCATTCACATATTTTTCATTTTACTTCCAATTCTACAAGATCTGTTTCTGACTTTATATCTTTCATTTCTCTCTTTGTCAAGGTAAACATTTACTTTTTAAACAAAATGTTTTAATATGCTTAATTGTATCATCTATCATCCCTCTATTTTCCTCCTGCTTTTAAATCACATTTTTCTAGTTCTCTATACTACTGGCAATTTTGTATTGAAGGACAAACAGTGTTACATCTTGGGTGCTGGATTTTGCTGTATTCCTTTAGGTAGTGTTGGACTCTCTTCTGCCACACTGTGAAGCATCTAATAACCAGACGGCTCCTCCAAGAGTTGTTTTTACACTGTACCCTAATAGGGTGCACTACTCTGAGTCCTGCAGTCTTTAATTTAGGGCTAATTTAGTCTTGTTAGCAGGCAACTGCCCTGTAAATACTATGTGTTTGTGCCTCTCCCCAAATAGAAACACACTATTTCCAGCTGCATGAGTTCCAGGAATCACTTAAGTCTACTGCTTTCCTCTAGCGTCCAGTGGTTCGAACACATGTAGATCTGGCCTCCACCAGAATCAGAGACCCCTCTGCATACCCCTGAAGCTCTCTCTGCATCTACCTCTCTCCTCTCATGTAATCCACTTGCGGATTATGGCTGTCTCTGCCTACACCATCCCCCAAAAAACCATCCTCTTTCTGGATCCTCGGCTCTGCAAGACCACCAGATTGTTTCAGTTCCCTATCCCTACTCGGTAGCCTGCAGACTACCCCCATCTCGAACCAGGGGAACTACAGCTCAGCAGGTTTCCCTTTCCCCAGAGATCACAGTCCAACAAGCCTGTTACCCAGAGTCTGTAAACCCCTAGGTCATACACTGTCTAGTTTTCTACTTTCTCAAGGTAGTAAGGGAGAGCTAGCTAGCTCTTGTTACTGCATCACTGCTAGACAGAAAAATACTATTCTAAGTCAACTAGCAGTTCTCCAATTTCACATCTAAACAATTTGCCCTAATCTATCCAACCCTGCCTATATAACATCTAAAGTGTTTTTACTCATGTTTTATTAGAATTTGCTCCACTTGATTTGACACTAACCTCATGTAATTCTCCCACCCCTCGGATTATAATACCATATGTGACTGGCCTTGGCATTCATTCCGGAATAGAACACAGCACAGGGAACACAAACTACCAAATGTAACCTGCTACATTTTAAAATGTGAGCTGTACTTTTATACATAACTAGAGGTTTAATTACAGTGTTAAGAATAACTGTTCTGTGGATAGCCCTTTATAATTTTTCTTATTATGCATGGAGGGTTTATAATGAGAAGCTACCTTTGTCAGTCCACATCTCTTACTAACAGCTCCAGCTGTTTTGCAGGCCATCATGTTAAACAAGGCATTTTGGAAAACAAGTCGCATATGCTCTGCCTGACCCCTCTACTCTAATCAATGGCGCATAGTCCTTCCCTAAACTTCAGCACTTCTACTTGCTCCACTGTTTCCACTTCCAGTTAGATTCTGCCAGAAATGATGAAGTTTCCACTGACAGGAAACAAGATTATCACAGAGGTCTAGAGAATAATGATCCCGACGAAGCAGTGAAAAGCGAGCAGAATGAAAAACTACTTTTCCTTCAGGTCAGAGATGCAGGAGAGATCTGCAAAGAGGAAGCAATGCCTTTGGCACAGAACCAGACAGTGCTGGGGGTTAAAAGGCTGACACAAAGCACAGGCCAAAGGCAGATAAAGCCTAAGGGAAAAAACTACTGAGCAAGGTCAAGAGGCTGGGGCCCAGAGCCTGCATTTTTGGTTAGCACCTATTGTTGAAAAAAGGAAAATTTTGGAATGAAATTAGACTTCAAATGGCACTGATATAAAATTGTTTTGCCACCAAAAGGCATTTAATATTGATTAAGCTGAATAATGAACACGGGTATCAACATTTGTGGGAGTACTGAGCATTGAATTTTTCAGGACCTCACACTTGCCAGGCAGGCACTGTGCTGCTGAGTTATATGCCCAGCCCCAGCTATCAACTTTTTATCATGTGATTAACCAGCTCTTAATGATACTCAGGATTTTTGTTAATTTCTTTCAAAAACAGGTAATGTTGGGTGTGCTGCACACGACTATACTCTCCATACTTGGGAGGCTGAGACAGGAGGATCTTGAGTTTTAGGCAAGCCTGGGCTACACAGAGTTCAAAGCAGCCTAAACTATATAGCAAGACCCTGTCAACATAAATAAATGTAATAAATTAACAAAATCTAGAAGTCAAAAGCCACAAAATAGTATGGATGAATCCTGAGGACACTGTGCTAAGTAAAATAAACCAGTCACAGAAAGATATTTACTGTGTGATCCCACCTCTAAGTAGTATGCAGTTGGCCAGTGATAGAGCAAGTAGAATGGTGACCTCCAGTGGGAGGAATGGGGAGCCGCTTCTTGCCTCATAGCACTTGGAGTTCTGGAGATTGGACGCTCAATACTGTGATTACACATATTGCTACTGAACTCCTATCCTGAAAAATGCTTAAGATAGGTATGTTTTACCACAATTATATTGTTTCAATATCACAAAACACTATATAGAGAAAAGCATCTCCCAATTTTCCCCTCCAACCCTTCATCCACTTGTCAGAAAGCCAGTTAACATTCCTCTACCCTTTTGATGTACTGTTTATGTATATTTATATACACATAGAAACCCACACATGAATAGTAGCATCTGACCTATTATACACTTTGGTCTTGTCATGCAGTGTTATCATAGAGACTCTGCAAATTATTTTACATGAAATTACTACTAATAATTCACTATATGTATATATTCCCTGATTATTTTTCTGGTTCTCTGCTAATGGGTAATTAAGTTTCGTCCAAATTTTTATGATTACAAACATAGCATTAAGTGTCTTCATACTAAACTCCTACATATACGGGTGTGCATGTGTGTGACAAGCCTAGAATACAGTGCATTCTTTGTGTACTGCATGTATGCACACTATTTTTTACATAAAAACTTTCACTTGCTGCCACATACATGAAAAAAGTCCTTGATGCAAAGGGTTCAAATAGTTTAACTCTACTGAGAGCAGTCTTGGATAAATAAAGTGCGAATCAACAAAATATTCTGAAATTCATTGCCTGCAACGAAATTTTCTTGATGCCTACTACAGTTTTTATGCTTTTTAGTGGCCAAGGAAGTTTGCTCCAGCCTTTTATATACTACAGATTTCTTACACTTCGATAATCCTCTAGAAAAAATTCTTATTGTCAGAACTTGTTTAATGAACTGAGAATTGTTGTTGAACATACAATAATGAAACCTGCCTGCCCGCTGTTTGTGAGTTTCCAGGGCATTGCCTTTATAAGCATACTGGCACCAACAGTTGTGCAGTTTAACATCTAGTTCAGCTATGCACATAGTATAAGAATTATTAGCAGTTAGTACTTCTACTAGAGGTCAAAAATTTCAGGTCTTATACCGACCACAATCCAATTTACATAATTTAAATAATTGCAACTCATTGGAAAAGTAATCATTTCCCTGGCATGTTAAATCAAGCCTTTTTAATAAAAGTTTTGGAAAATTTTACTGTGCTCTGTTGCTAATGGATAAGGGAGTTTGTATTTGTGGTTAAATATACCAAATTTTTTTAGATGTTGCTGTGCCTGTATCATGAAATATTTATTTCTTGTTAAGTTAGTTCTGAAATTTGTTTCACTCTAATAACTTGAGTTTATATCTAGCATGAGTTCAGAATAACAACATGTTAATTCAGTGTATTTTGAGACAGTATTCTTTTGCCATTCAGTAATTTTCCTTGATGCCTTTAACAAATTATTCTCACTGTAATTTTATTTCAAATTGTTACTGATTTTGCTGCCTTGCTAGGACAGCTGTTAGGGCTCATGTAACTATTTTATATCAGAAAGTGGTAGTGACAGCTTCCCTTTTAGAGACTCATTGAGTAACATTTGTCAATTAGAAAATCTTTTTACAAACATGAACAGATAGGTTATTAATATAATTATAGTTTGTGGAGTTAGCAAGTTCAGATTCTTGATTCTAGTTTTTGGGTCTCTTAGGCTTGAATTTTTCTGGATGGTTGCAGCAGTTAAGATTCCATGTGAAAGAAATGTAACTAAAGATTGAGAGTACGTGACTGGGCTGAGGGTTTAGCTCAGGGGCACAAGCGCCTGCCTGGCAAATGTGAGTTGAGTTCAATCCCTGGTACCACAAAAAGAGAGAGAATATATAACTAATGCTCATGTGTGTTCTGAAATAATAAAGATATCCTGTAGATTACATTTTTTCCCATCAAATTTGGCTTAAAAGGTTAAATGTAAAAGTTTATAGGTATGGCAGTTCATTGAGAGTATGGTTGAGGGAGGGGGTGTGTGAAGTGTGGATTTCAGTTTCATAGGACTGACTGGGGAATTGGATATATTGTGAAGCTGTGACTTGGATTGTGTAACATGTTAAATTGTGTTCATTAAGCTCCTGTCAACTGCTTTATAAAATTTATTCGGATCCTTGCTACTATTGCCACGATTGGAAATGTTTAAAACATTGCACAATTTTTTTTTTTACCAGTACCAGGGATCGAAGTCACAACCACGCGCTTACAAGGCAGGCGCTTATGCTGCTGAGCTAAATCCCAAGCCCTCATTGCACAATTTTAGACTAATGAAATGGTTTTTGTAGCCAGAAACAAAAAAAAAATAAAACCTTTTTTCTGAAGTATAATTGTCCTTCTATATTGTCAAGTTCTGCAACTTAAACAAAGATAGAAAAATTTTTGCACTGAGCATGTACAGACCATTATGCCCTGAACAGTATGTGACAACCTCTCACACTGCATTTATATTGTAAATTGTCATCTAGAGACGATTTAAAGTATATATGAGGATGTGTGCAGGTAACATCCAAATACTGTGTCATTTTATGTGGGACTTAAGCATTACTGGTCACAGGGGGCTCATCAATCCCTGTACAGCACATGTTCAAGAAAAGTACATGAACTCCAATTTTGTAGCTTAATTTTCCCAATGTAACCAATTAACAAAATATAGAATTAAAAAGTCACAAAATAGTATGGCTAAATCCTGAGGACATTGTGCTAAGTGAAATAAACCGGTCATAAAGTAATACCAAATGAACTAGCAGTCCGGGCAAGGAAGCAGATGATGACAGGCCCCCAAAGCCCTTCCTCCTACCCTGTTTAGGGAGTTCCCCAAGTGTGTGCCACCATCTTAACCTCTAAAAACATGTATTAATTTTGCCTGTTTCTAAACTTATATTTTTGTGTATAGGTATTTCAACATTATGTCTGTAAAGCTCACATATTATATGTCAACTTTAATTCTTTCATTTCTCTTGTATGATAACATACCAGTGTGTAAATACATCATAATTCATAGTACTCATGAGGTGTATGCATTCATAACTTTAACAGATACATTAAAGTGCTTCACTTTGAATTTAGAATTCTATCATTAATGTATGGAATCAGTAGTTTCCCTATACTTTACCAGATAGTTAAGTCAAGCTTTTTAACCCTGGCCAACCTGATACATAAAAAATGTTTTCAACACAATTTATAATTTCATATGTGTAAGAGCTACTGGCATCCTCTAAACTGTGAAAAGTCTGTGCTCACTTGACTCTTGAGTTGTTGGTCTTTGCCATAATTTGGCCTCCACTTTTTTAAAAAATCAGCTTTTAAACATGATGCCCAGAAAATATTTTCTGTTCATCATTAGTATTCCAATAGCAGCCTAGTTTTTGCCATGCACGGGTTGTCTATTTCATGTAAACTTACTTACCAATTCTTTTCTTGATGGGGTCTGGGATTTTGTAAAACATAAATGTAAGTGAACTCTCACGTAACACTGGTGGGAGCATAAACTGATACAATCACTTTGGGAAAATGTTTGGCAATATATACAAACATAAGTGTAACATTATGACACAGCAGATCCAGTGAATTTTAACAGAAAATGAGTGCTTATGTCCACCAATCATATACAAGAACATTCTCAGTTTTATTCATTTTAGCCAAAAAATAGCAACCAAAATTTCTATCAATAGTAGAACAGATAAATGTGGCATATTAAAACAAAATACTACACAATAAAAAACTGAAACATGAAACATAAATTGCATAGACATGATAGTAAATGAAGCTAGACATTAGGCCTTCTAAGACCAAAACCAGGCAAAACTACTGCGCATGGTGGTACAAGCCTATAATCCCAGCACTTGGGAGGCTAAGGCAGGAGGAGTGCTGTGAGTGTGAGGTCAGCCTGGACTACATAGTGAGTTCAAGGTCAGTGTAAATTCCATAAGAGGCCTTGTCTCAAAAAACCAAAGCAAAACAAAACCAACCAAAACTAATGTATGGACAGAGGTCAGAAAAGTTGTTATCTTTCAGGAAAATGGAAAGACAAGCATATGGGAGAATTTGGAGTGCTAGAGGTAGTCTGTATCTTAATTTAAGAGGCAGCTACTTCTCTGTATTCAATTTACTGAGTTCATCCTAGCAGATCTATTTCTTAGGTCTTTCTTTTTTTATACATATTATTTATTTTTAGTTTTCTGAGACACGGTCTCACTAAGGAATCCAGGATACCCTCAAACCTGTGAGAATTCTCCTGCCTCAGCCTCCTGAGTTCTGGGATTACAGGCATGTGCCACTATACCTGGTTAATAATAAATGAATTTTTAAAAAATGAGATAGCAACCATACTTCCTTTATTCCCAAATGGCTACTCAGTTGACCCAATGTTATTTACTGAAGAATTCAATTTTTATCTTTATCAAATCAAGTATTTGTACAAATGAGGCTACTTTAGTAGTCTCAACAGTGCTCTAATAATGACCTGTTTATTCTGATGCTCTTGACTACTCTGACATAAACTCTTAATGTTTGATAATTCCCTCTACAGGAACACTGATGTTTATAAATTTCACTTTGCGTCTTTCGTATAAACTTTAGAATCAAGTTTTAAAAAGACATGTGAGATTATACAATTTATAGATCTGGACTATCACAAAGATAAATGTTCCACTTTTAATTTCATTTCATTTAGTACATGTTTGCAAAACATGACGTTTACATTCATCTGAGAGTGGGCACACAACACAGCTTTGATCTTTTATTCCCTTCCCCTTCCCCACCCACTTCCCTGTTTCTAGATCCCCTTCCCCATTTTCATTATTATTGCTATGGTCTTTAGTTCACATTTATGATGCAGAGTTCGCATTCACTGTGAGTGTTTGGCACACCTACGCGACCATCTTGAATCTTTTTACTTCCCCTCTATACCTGCTCTGCCCTCAGTTTCTTAGACCCCTTTCCACTTGCAAAAGCTCTATTTCCATTTCCTTCTATCAATCCTTAATTCTGCCTGCTAAATCCCTAAGTTGTCCAAGCAAGGATGGAACTTGCAACCTCCTCAGCTTCCCAGAGTGCGGATCACAGGTGTGCACCACCACACCTGGTGTCAACAAGTGAACTGTGTTAAAAATGGAAAAAAAAAAAAAAAAAAAAAAAAGTAAAATGAACTAGTTAAGATGTTCCTAAAACTTCATAATTACCACATGGGCAGAATCAGAAGACCATCAATTTTAAAACATATCTAGGCCAGGCATGGTGGTACAAGCCTATAATCCCAGTACTCAGAGGAGGCTAAGACAGGAGGATTGCTACCAGTTCGAGGCCAGCCAGGGCTACAAATTAAGTTCAAGGACAGCCTGAACTGCCTCAAACACACAACACACACACACACACACACACACACACTCACAGACATCTTAATTTTAGAAATGAAAGAATATGAAAAGATAAATACCTTACTATAAATATGGTAATTTGTATAGTACATTAACATCCTTCCAATGAAAGTCATCCTATTCAAGTAAACATTATGATTCAGCATTCATTCAACTCTTTTGTTTTATAATGTTTTACAATATTTTTCAGAGGCATCCTTAACTTTCTTGATAGTTCTTAAATTTATTTCAAAGTAGATTTATTAGCCAGGCACGATAATACACACCTGTATTCCCAGTACTCAGGAGGATCACCTCAAGTTTGAAGCCAGTCTGGACTAGATAGTGAGGTCCAGGCCAGCCTGAACCACATAGCAAGACCCTGTCTCAACAAAACAAAACAAAACACAAGCAATCAAAACGGTTATTTTCTTTAAAAATTGTGTAAAGAAAATATGCAAAATTTCTATATAAATGTATTAACAGGGCGTAGAGATGTAGCTTATTGGCACAGCACCTGCCTGGCAGGTGAAAGGCCCTGAGTTCAATTCCCAGTACCAAAATAATATAACATAACATATAGCATGGCTTTGTATTTAAAAAAAAAAAAAAATGTAACAGAGATGGGTGTAGTGACACATGCCTGTAATCCTGGCCCTTAGGAGGCCCAGGCAAGAGCATCATTGTGAGTTCAAGACTAGCATGGGCTACATAATGAGTTTAAGGCTAGCCCAGACTATATAGCAAGATCCTGTCTACCCCCACCATGTCCCAAAAAAGTGTGACAGTTATTGAGAAAAAGTTAAAGTCAAAAATACATGGAGTAAAATGTCTATGAACTGGAAAATTCAGTAGTATGTATATTTCAGCTGTCCCCAAATTTATTCAACACACTTTCAATTGAAATTCTAACAGGCATACTTGCAGAATCTCACAAACCGATGTGTAAAATGCATAAAAAAATGTAATGAGTCAAGCAACAGCCAAGATTTATCACTTCTTAGACACGAAGAATTATGCATATAGTAGGGCTGGGCAGAGCGGTACAAAAGTATAATCCTAGAGGTGGGTGTGGTGGCTCACTCCTGTAATACCAGCACTCGGAAGGCTGAGGCAGGAGGATTGTTGCAAGTTCGATACCAGCCTGGACAATAAAGTGAACTCAAGGCAAGCCTGAACTGTGTAATGAGACCCTGTCTCAAAAAGACCAAAAAAAAAAAAAAAAAAGTGCAATCCTAGTTACCTGGGAGGTTAGGGTAAGAGGATCACAAGTTCAAGTTCAATAAGAGCAACTTAGCAATATCTTGTCTCAAAATTTTAAAAAATACAAATAAAGAAAAGACTACTTGGGTAGATACACGAGGAAGCCCTGCATTCAATTCCTAATATTGGGGGCAGGGAAAGTAGTAGTGATTCTCAAACTTTATGATCTTACAATTCTGTAAATTATTGATGGAGGGGGGTTGTTGGTTGTTTCGTTTTGGAGACAGGGTCTTGCTAAATAGTTCAGGATGGCCTCAAACTCACAGCGATCCTCCTGCCTCAGCTTCTCAAGTGCTGAGATTACAGGCATGTACCACTATGCCCACCTTATTTCTATAAATTATTAAGCTCTAAAAGCTTTAACTTAAGTGAGTTACATTTATTATAATTATTTACTCATTCGTTTAAAAATAAGAAATCCATCACATGTTAACATGAATAGTACTTTTGATGGAAAAATAAATTTTCTGAAACAAAATAAGTTAGAAGAGTGGCACTGTTTTATAAATCTTGTTAATGTTTGATCTAATAAAAGGCAGCTGGATTCTCATATTTGCTTGTGCATTCAGTGTCACATGCCATGCACCTCTAGCAAAGTCCTACAATAAACTTTCAAGAGAATAAGGCAAATTACATCTTCATGTTACTACAAAAGTACAGTACTTCTGACCTGGCAGACTCCCTAGAACAGTCTCAGGAACCTTATATGGTCCCCAGACCACATTTTGAGAACTCCCGACATACAGTACTACTTAAGAAAATGAGAAATAGGTCCAGCAACAGAGAAAAGAATGGAAGAAAAGCCCAGACAAGCCCTTCTACACACTCTCCTGATTTGTGCCAAAGGTGGCTCTGCAAAGCAAGAGGAAGTCTTTCCAATAAACTGTACCACAATAATAATAAAATAATCAGATAGAGGAAAAATAACTGACCCACCTCATACCACTAAATATGTGTGTGTATACCACAATATTGCTCCAAATGTTAAAAGTAAACAATAACAGAAAATAATAGATGATATTTACACCACAATACAAAAATCTTTAATTTCAAAAGAAAAGTATGACACATTAACTGTTATTAGGAATTTCTACTGCTGGGTGTGATGACGCATACCTGTAATCCTTACACTAGGAGGCTGAGGCAAGAGGATCTTTGTGAGCTCAAGGCCAGCCTGAACTGCATAGCAAGACCTTGTCCCAAAAAGAAAAAAAAAAGAGAGAGAGAGAATTTCTACTAATAAGATACCTTGACCCTATAATCCCATCTACTCAGGAGGTTGAGGGAGGAGGATTGCAAGCAGGTTTGAGGTCAGTCTGGACAACTTAGTGAGATTCTGTGTCAAAATAAAGTAACAACAATAATATAAAAGTTGAGGGTGTAGCTTAGTAATAGAGCACCTGCCTACCATGCATGAGGTCCGGGGTTTTACTCCCAGTACTGCAAAAAACAAACAAAACCTTCAAGCCTTTAAAAGAAGAAAAAATTAGAGAGTAAAATTATCTGCCATATAGATAAAACACTTGAGAGTAAAAGAGATAAAAAAAATTAAAAGAGGGTTTGAAGGGAGGGGAGGAGAATAGGGGAATAAAAGAAAGAAAGAAAAAGACTAACAAGGTCTTTCAAAGAGAAGATCTCCAAATAGCCAAAAGAGTATGAGAAGGGCTTCTCAATCTTTATCAGTAATCGGAGAAAAGCAAATGAAAACTAAAGAAGAATGTTAAGTAGTACAATCATTTTGGGAAACTATTTCATGGTTTCTAATACTCACCTACTCTCTGACCCAGATATCAAGTCCCAGATATATACTCAAGAGAAATGAATACATATGTAAAAAGACTTGCAAGACAATGTTCATAGCAGTTTTAACTCCTATACCCTAGAAACAACAATCAACAAAAAAATGAATGAGCAAATAGTAATATAATCATACAACAGAACTCAATGATTAAAAATACATACTGTAAGGGCTGGGGATTTAGCTCAGCAGCATAAGCACCTGCCTTGCAAGCAGGCGGTCGTGAGTTCGATCCCCAGTACCGAAAAACACGCAAACACTCACACACACACACACATACACACACACACAATATACATATTGTATGAGTTATATGAAGTTTCAAAGACAAGACAAGCAAAATAATGCGGTCAGAACAGAAGCTTCTGACTGAAACAGAGCACAAGACAACATGGTAGGGTGAAACAAACATGCCACATCTTTATCTGAATAATGATTACACATAGGTACACACATAGAAAAAAATATTCAAGCTGTATAATTAAGATTTTTGCATTGTATGGCTTACTAATATACTATGAAATATGCCTCATTTATATACAAACATCCATTTTATATATATATACCAAAACAGTTAATAAAATGTAACAGATTGGTAATTCCAGGCTTGGCAAAAAGGTGTATAATCAGGAAGTCTCACATCGGTAGGAATGTAAACTAAGGCCATCATCTTAAAGAACAGTACTATGGCATTACCAACTGAAACTGAAGATGCACAGAAATGTTCACAGGAGCAGTATTTACAATTCTGCAAACTAGAAACAGCTGAAATGTCCTTCAAAAAGATGAACAAATCAACTGTGATATACTCATATACTAGAATATTATTCAGTAATGGCTAAGGAATAAACTGTATCTCCATAAACATAGAGTCACAGAATAACACTCAGTGACAGCAGCCAAGTAAAGAAAACAAACTAAAAGGTTTCATTTATACAAGCTTCAAGAGCAGACAAAACTCAACTACCAAGTTTGGATGCAATCTTGGTTAGAAAAGAATGTGATGATGATCATAAAAGTTGGGTTTAAGAGTTTACTTTTGGGAAGGAGGAAGAGCAGAGTTGATGGGGAGAGGTCAAGGAGGGCTTTCTAGGATGCTGGCATTGGTTCATTTTAGGTCCTAAATGTCAGTTACAAGGATTAAGCTCTGTGAACGTTACATGACGCACAGTTCAGTGACTTTTCCATACGCCGCCGTTAAGGAGTTCACAATTTTAAAAGCTTAAAAACAAACTATTGGGCCTTGTGACTGATGGGATTTGGTCCGGGAAGGAAGAATCACACACAAGGTACAGGTTTCTAGCTTGCACAACTGCTTGGGGAGAGATACCTTTCACTGATAGCAAACATTTTCACAGGAAACTATGAATTAAATCTTAAACATGCTGAAAATCAAGTACTTCTGAAAGAGCCAAGTAGACATGTTCGGTAGGCAAGGAGATATGCAAACAAGTACTCAAAAGAAGAGGTCAGGGACAGAGATAAAAATGCCAGGATTCACCCTTAAAGAAGCCATCAGCGTGGATCTGATTAAGGAAACGGAGTGACAAAGAGGGCCTAGAGCTGACCTTCCTCAGCCTGTAACATTTAAAAACCAGATCGGTGTAGGAGAGTAAGAAGGAAAGGACTCAAGGGGTGGGGAAAAACAAAGAACAAGTCATGAGCCATTAAGCAAGGAAACAGAACATCTCATGAGTAATAAGTTGATATATCATTAGTGAGGATACAGATTATGTGTAATACTCAGCAAGCCAGTTTTTACTCCACCTTTCTGATTGATTTAAGCAATGGGGGGGGGTGGCATTGCTTCTGAGAATGGCTGAATGCTTTTATATACTCTCTTTGAGAGCAGAATGAAAATCCCCTCTTGCTCTTCTGAGTCCCAGGAAGGACCAGGACAGATCTAAAAGCACTGAGTGAGGAAGAATCACTACGAAAAGGTCAGCACATGAGTGCAGGCTCACTTTCCTGCCACATCCATGTGACTGAAATGGTATGAGAAGATTCACACACACCCTCACCCAACCCTTCCCTGTTCAAGAACAGCCAGGACCAAACCAACTACTTGGGCAGAAAAGGCCCAGGGCAGGTGGCCAGGCCCAGATCAGCAGTCAACCAAGGCAAATGGGCTCTCTCCGGTTACAGTTAAATCAGGCTCTGCTCAGAACATCTCGTCTTGTTTGAGAACTGGAGAGATAAAGGGGGTCATCTCATGGTGTGTTAGTTTGAAACAATTTAAGCTTAACTAGCATTCCTGCATGAGCGAACTAGGCTCTTTGTAGTTTTGAGTCCTGCAGTTTGGAGCCCGAGTCCTAGTTAAGTAGGGCTGGAAGCCCCATTGGAAGAACACTCGCCTAGCATGTACAAAGCCGCTACATTCAAAGGAACAAAGAGGGGGCTGGGGATTTAGCTCAGCGGCATAAGCGCCTGCCTTGCAAGCAGGCAGTCGTGAGTTCGATCCCTGGTACCGATAAAAGAAAACGAAAAAGACAAAAAAAAAAAAGGAACAAAGAGCTTCAGGTGGCTGAAGCAGAAGGATCCTTGGGAGTTCAATACCAGCACAAGTTACATAGTGAGTTCAAGGCGAGACCTGTCTCAAAAGCAACAATAACAAAAAGAACTAACTTTGAAACAGAACAAAGACACTTACCAACTATTGAGGAATAGACACTATTGGTTGATCGCTTAGGTAGTGGACTATGCCCACACCTAGGCCTGCTGTGGCAAGCGTCACACTAACCTCATTTAACAAATAAGTGAAGCAGGGACTTCAGTCATTAGTTCAGAGTCACGGGGATAAGTAAGGTAAGACAAGGCAGACCTAGGACTTCAAACCTTAATTTCAAACCTATATGTTCTACTCTTAGACCTATGTTTCATAAAGTAAAATATGTATACTTTTGAATAAAAGTACATGTATTTACTTAAAATGGGTTAAAAAAAACAATTGGCAACTGTCCCTTAAAATTAATGAGGTCTTATGGCCAAGGGTTTTGGGGTTTCTTTTTGTTGGAGGGGGTGATGGTAGGGTGGCAGGGTCTCACTGTGTTGCCCAGGTTGGCCTCTATAAATTTTCTGTTGATTATGTATTATCTAAAGACATTTTTTTTAAAAAATTACTTTCTGCAACTTTTTAAAATAAAACAAGAGTAAAAACACTACACCAATTTATACTATCAAAAAACTGAAAATATTCATGTCCAACAAAAAAAATCAAAGTTCAGTAATTAAATAGTCTTCAATAATTAATGACATAAAAACAACATTAAGGAAAAACAATTACAATACAGAACCAATTACAATAAAACCTGGAGGGCTTATGCATCCTACACCATGGTAAAGCTTCTTTAACATTAAGAGAACACAAAAATGAGCCTGGGGGCAGACTTGATGAGATTTCTGTCAACAAATTCTAATGACTACCTTTCAAATACACTTATTTTATGACAAAACAAAGCCATAATAAGAAACTAGATTAAAATGATACTGATAAGTGATTCAAGAATAAAAAGGTACACTATGTTCACTGATAGGAGGATTGGCTAGTGAAACTGCTTTTTTTCCCAAATTAATCTAAAATTCAGTGCAATTCAAATCAAAATCCCATAGGAACTTTTTTTAGAGCTCATCTAAAAAATTAAAAATGTTTTAAAAATTAAAAAAAAGAACTCATCTAAATTTCTTCTGAGAAGTCAGGCATGGTGTATATACCTTAATTATAGCACACAGGGAGGCTGAGGCAGGAGGCTTGCTGCCAGTTCAAGGGCAGCCTGGGCTACATAATGAGTCTGAGGCCAAGCTGAACTACAGGGAGATCTGTTTCAAAACACCAGAATAAATAAGTAAATAAATAAAAAATCCCGCTGAAATAGTAAATGCTGCCAGAAGCAGTAGTGCATACCTATAACCCTAGCATTTTGCAAGGCTGAAGCTAGAGGATCACAAATTCAAGTCTAGCCAGAGGAACTTAGTAAAACTCTCAAAACAAAAAAAAATTATAAATAAAAAATAAAAAATAGAGAAAGTACCAGGAATGTAGCTCAGTATACAGGCCCTGGCTCAAAACATGCAAACAGCTAAGAAAAAAATCTGAAAATAAGCATGTGATTACCAACTATCAAATTTACACATAAAAGCACAGAAGAAAAGGAAACTGTGGTAGTGGAGTAAATGCAGGCTGATATCACGGGAATACAACTGGGAATCCAACTGGGAATCCAGAGAGAACTCAAGTGTTTAGGCAGGAATGTCTTGTGGCATTTTAAAAGTAGACAAGTCAATAGCCTATCCACTTAGAAAAAGTCAAGTTAGATCACTACCTCATACTCTACACAAAACTAAATTCACACAAACTATAAGAGCAAAATGTGAAACAAATTTCAAGCAAATATATAAGAATTAAAATAAGGGGCTGGGGATTTAGCTCAGCGGCATAAGCACCTGCCTTGCAAGCAGGCAGTCGTGAGTTCAATCCCCGGTACCGATAAAAAAGAAAAAAGACAAAAAAAAAAAAAATTAAAATAAAATCTTGGGATGGCAGAGATTTTACTAAACAATACAAACAAGAAAAACCCCAAAAGCTGCAAAGTAGTGAAAAATCTGTCCATATCACAAAGCTAGAACTTCTATATAAATAAATATATCTCCTAGTGACCAACTAGGAGAACATACATGTAACAAATGATTAATTACTATGATATCTTAAAAATGTCTACTAATCAAAAAGAAAAAAAGGGATGAACAGGTAATATCCAAAAGACGAATGAGATAATACTGCTGATCTTTTTTTTTTGGTACCAGGGATTGGACTCAGAACCTCATGCTTCCCAGGCAGGCATTTATGCCACTGAGCTAAATCCTTAGCCCTCAAAAGACAAACATATAAAAATTACAGACTCATCTAACACCTCATAAATGATACTGTGGACACTTAAGGGGTTTTTTAAACACTAAATTATAAAGACACATTCATCTGATATCAAAATGGGAAACCCCTTTCCTAAACTAGAATTAAAAATTTCAGGGCCAAAGATATAGCTTAGCAGCACAGTCCTTGCCTGGCAAGCACAAGCTTCTGACTTTGATTCCCAGTGCAAAAAAAAATTTCATATAATTTAAAAAATTTGAAGCTGGGTGGGGTTTTAGCTCAGCGGCATAAGCACCTGCCTTGCAAGAGCACGCAGTTGTGAGTTCGATTCTGAGTACCAAAAAAAAAAACAAAATCTGAAGCTGGGTGTGGTGGACACATGCCTGTAATCCCACCACTTAGCAGGCTAAGGCAGGGAAGAGTGCCCTGTTTCAAGGCCATCCTGGGTTTAAAATGTCTTTTTAAAAAGGAGGTTAGGGGCTGAGGGTTTAGCTCAGCGGCATAAGCGCCTGCCTTGAAAGCAGGCAGTCGTGAGTTCGATCCCCGATACCGATAAAAAGGAAAAAGACAAAAAAAAAAAAAAAAAAAAAAAAAAGGTTAGAGATATAACAAAAAACAAGCTGGGTATGGTGGTGCACACCTGTAGTATTGGCACTCAGGAGGCTGAAGTAGGAAGACTGCCAACAGTTTGAGGTCAGTCTGGACTATACAGAGAGTCCAAGACTGGCCTGGACTACACAGTGAAACCTCATCTCAAAAAAAAATAAAAACAAGAGCTGGGGATATAGCTCAGCAGTAGTCTTTGCCTGGCAAGTACAAGATTGTGGGCTCGATCCCTGGTACAAAAAAAAAAAAAAATGGAAACAAAAACAAAAACATGAACTATTTTTCCAAATAAAATTTTGTGTGGAGCTACAAGGTAAGTATTTTATATATATATCTTTTCTAACTAGTGTATTTTTAAATTCAGATTTACAGTATATACAGTGAAAATAGAGCTCTTCTGAACACAAATTTTATTTTATGGAAGACTGAGCAGTCAAACTTATTTTGATTGTATAGCATCAAGTACCTGATTCACAAAGATGAACAGCTACAAATGGTTAACTTTTTGTGCCTTTTAAAAACAGCACATTAAGGGGCTGGGGATTTAGCTCAGCGGCATAAGTGCCTGCCTTGCAAGCAGGCAGTCGTGAGTTGGATCCCCGGTACCAGTAAAAACGAAAAAGACAAAAAAACAAAAACAAAAAAAACTAGCACATTAATGTTATCTAAGGATTCAATTATACCGAAGAGTACAGCATTCCCAAGTTATACCTGACATTAAGGAATCATTTATGAGGTGTTAGATGAGTCTGTTAATATTTTTACAAAAAATTTAAAAAATGTATGCCACTCATGACATCAAGACTGACACATAAGGCAGTCAGTCACATGCTATCGTACAAGGCATGTTGTATGATATGGTGTTTTGTTTTGTTTTCCAATACTGCACTGAGTGTTGATTCTATGATGTCTGCACTGAACTATATCCCTAGCCCTTCCATTTTTTAAAAATTTGAGGAGCCAAGGATTTAGCTCAGCAGCGTAAGCACATGCCTGGCAAGTGTGAGGTTGTGAGTTTATCCCCTGTACCAAAAGTAAAATTTTAGACAAGACTGTGCTAACTTGAGCTGGGGGTTTAGCTCAGTGGCATAAGCACCTGCCTGGCAAGTGTGAGGTCATGAGTTCAATTCCTGATACCAAAAAAAAAAAATTGTGCTAACTTACTAAATTGCCCAGACTAGGCTCCTGTTTATGCTCCTCCTGCTTCCAAAGCATAAGGATTACCAGCACACACCAACACATGGGCTCCATAGTACTAAATTTGCTCATATATTTTTACATGGACCAATAAGCACTGGCCTGAATTTCTGAAATGCCAGTAAGTCGGGCATTAGTGGCACACACCTGTAATGCCAGTATTCAGCAGGCTGAAGCAGGAGGATCACTGCAAGTTCGGGATCAGCTTGAACTACAACATGAGCTCAGGGCCAGCCTGAACTGCATAATGAGTCTCTGTCTCATAAATAAATAAATAAACAAACAAATGCCAAAAAAAGCTATATTACTGCTAGGTATAGTAATGCACACCTGTGTCATTGCACTAGAAAGCTGAAACAGGGAGGACTGCCTCAAGTTTAAGGCCTGCTTGCACTACATAGCAAGACTCCTTCTCCAAAAAACAAACTGGCCACAGTGCCACATGCCTGTAATCCCCACACTGCAGAGGCTGAGACAGGAAGATCCTCACAGAGTTTAAAGCCAGCGTGGACTGAAGCTGGGCATGGTGGCTCATGCCTATAATCCCAGCACTCGGGAGTCTGAGGCAGGAGGATCGTTTCGAGTTCTTCGAGACCGGCCTGGGCTACAAAGTGAGCTCAAGGCCAGCCTGAACTGCACAGTAAGACCGTGTCTCAAAGAGACAACAATAACAACAACAACAAAAAAAACCAGCGTGAACTACATAGTGAGTTCAAACCCAGCCTGAGCTATATAGCAAGACAGTCTCAAAAAAAACCAAACAAACAAACAAATAACAGGTATAGTCTACTAACTAGTTTACTGGCATTATAGAAATATAAATACTCTTCCTTTTACTTATTTTCCCCCAGGAAATCTAAATGCACTAACTTTTTTAGTTTTGCTTTTTAAATTCCAGAAGAGTTTTCTCAGATATCACTAGTTTTAGATGGAGTGTGTTTGATTCTATACAACTGTACCACACAGAACTGCTCCATCCACCCTGTAAGCCGCCCTTCTGCTACCTTTACAACCACACTTCTCTCTGCCATTACTAACTCCTAGCAAGCACCATCCTGTTCTCCATCGTTGAAGTCCTGATATTTTGATGTTATATAAATACAATCAGATAGCACACCTTTTTAAACAGGGGCTTTTTTCACTCAGCATTAACTCCCTTGATATAACTCAGCAGTACAAATCAACAGTCTCCAAAATACTAAAACTTAGCATAGTTACACATTTGAATACCTATAAATATTTGTAGTGTTTAAGATGTTAAAGTATGAAATCAAATGCTTATGAAATCTGTTTCACTGATAAGGATTCTGAGGACCAAATTTAAAAACTGAAATAGTACAGTGACAAGTCTAGTACAACCTAGTGCAAGTACTTGATTGAAGAAAAGCCTTCTTTAGCTCAGTGCTAAAGTTTTATCTGTGCTCATAAGAACACAGTGTAAATGTTTCATTTTAGACTTCTCTGTGCAAGCTCTAAATTCCAGTGCTTTACCAATCCCAGCTTGTCTATGGGATGTTCAAACAGGACCACCTGCGCTTCGTTTCTTACAGCCTGTTTCCCTTCCAGGGCTGGTCCCTGGAGTTCTTCCTGATTACCCAGGAGATGATCACTCTTTGGTTCCTAGTTCTGGATAAATCTGGAGATTTATCCAGCACCACAACCCAGGAGTTCAGTCCTCTGTCCCTCTACCTACACTAGTTCCCAGCGGCTGTCTCACAAAGAACTCCACCAAGTTGTAGACTCACATTCTCCCCTTCTCCCTACCTGCAGGCACCCACGTTCATGCCACATTCTCAGGACAGCTGGCTCACCCCACTGCATATCTGCCAAACCAAAAGTGTGACAAATGCCAAGTCTTCACAGGTTTGGGCTTAGAAGGCAAACAAACACTCTATAAACTTCTTAAATACCAAGCCTTCACATAAATGCCCGTGCTTTTCCAAAAAGACTGCTTGAAACATGCAAAAGACAGAATATAAACCCTAGGTAATTTGTCATTCAATTTTTGTAAAAACAGCACAATGTTTTTTCAGTTTTGGCTGATATTGGTACCATTATACTAATATCAGATCTAAATGGAATTAACAGTGGCAGTAAAGAGCTTGGATTCTTCAGCCAGATCACCTGGCTTAGAATTAAACCTCTGCCACTAGTCTGTCTGGATCATGTTTCACTTACATTCTGTGTGCCCAGTTTTCTCATCTGTAAATGGTGATGTCACCTATTTATAGGACTGTTAAAATATATGTAAAGCATTTAGAATACTGTTTAGCACATTGTAAGCATTACCTGTAAGTATTAACATTTATCTGTTTCTTAGACTGAATTCATTCTGCCTGTGAAATTTCTGTACCAATAAACAACAGTAATAACAATCATATTTCTTAAACTCATGTGAGATACTAAAAACTAAAAACTATTAGAACAAATGTTCTTTTACATACTAGCAGTTATTAACATTTCATTAAATATGAATACAAGCACTTAAAAGTATGGTGGTGATGAAGAGCAAGTCACAGGTCAGAATGTATACCTTTGTATTTTTTAAAAAATGGTGGGAACCCAAGAATGGTGTAATCCCAGCATTTCACAGGCTGAGGCAGTAGGATGGTCACAAGTTCGAGGCCAGCCTGGACTGCCCAGTGAGTTCAACACCAGCCTTAACTACACAGCACTACCCTGTCTAAAAAAAACAAATACTTTTTTTTTTAAATGATGGGAATCATATGGTGATCTTTATATTTGCAAATATCAAGTTTCACAGTTGTCTAGGAAGAGGGTGAAGTACCTGTCTAGAGAAAGGAGTGTAGAGAAGACTTCTTACTATACAGCTGTCTTCTTATCTCTCAAATCTGAAGCAGCAGACGCATTATCCATGCTAGAATTTAAAACCTGGGTTAGGAGAACAGCTCTAAAAACAAGTGCTCTGGAAGCCAGGCTTCTAATCTCATATCTGTCACTACCTGTGCTACCCAAGGGAAGTTTCAAATCCTGAGTGTCTGCTGGACAAAGCAAGGAGCACTAAAAATTTCAAGAGATTTTTTTCTAATGCTAACAATGTACTATGTCTCAGTAGGGGATGAGTAGTAAAAAGATGTTTTTGAAGATATGGGAACATGCAAGTCTGACACTGTACAACAAGGAAGCTGTGTGGACTTGATTTTCTATTTAGTTTTTTAAAATTGTCAAGCCCATTAACCCTTAAAAATTTGTATTATTTTAGACAGAAACCCTCCTGAGAAGGGGTCTAATAAACTTATAGGAAATACTTATAAAGAATATTTGGCATATTATTTTCTCTTACACTATTTCTGAAATTGTTTCAAATGGATTTTAAGACGATGACATGTTGTGAAGATAAAATATACCAATATAATTCATGCTTGAATATACAAACAACTCTCCCTAAAACAAGAAAAGTACTCTACTTAACAGTATTTACTTTACTAATCACTGCAAATAATGTAAACTCTCCAATGCATGGAAACAGCTATGAGACATACTTTACCTCAGGTAAATTCAGGTTTTACCTTTAAGCAAATTTCTGGCAGAGTCTGCTTTAGTATCCCTACTTAACTAATATACACAGAGACCAAGGCGCCACGAAGATAAGTGACAGGCTTGAGTCACATATGTGAGAAGAAGCAGGCTCAGTGCACCTCCTCGAGGGACCAGGAAGCGCTTACTTAATGGTGACTGGCAGGCAGGTGCAGGTTTACAGCAGTTCATGTCAATTTATGGGAAACCAGGGAGAAATAAAACCACAAAAGTAAACTTCTCAACAAAGCTAAGTGATTCAATTTAACAATCTTTTATTCTAAGGTTGTTCTTTCAAACTGAACTATACTATCCTTTTTTAAATGAAATGATGTGGCCATGGATAGTGGTGTTATATTCTTGTTGTGGTTTTTTTATTGACTGCACTGGGTAGAATTGTTTAAACTGGCAAATCTATTCCAGCCTTCCTATCTGGGGGGAAACAGAAATAGTTCATATAAAATCTAAATGTCTAGAAGTACTCATGTAATTATGCCTCTCAAAATACTAAGACACTTTTACACACAGACACACACTTCCCTCAAGACTCTCATTAATCTCTACCTTAATCTATTTCAATTAGGAAACTTCCAAATAGAGCAATGATAATATAGTAAGCTTAAGCAACCCAAAATCATGAGTTAACATCAGACTTTGGGAGAAGACCTTGCTCAGAATCATTTTCACCTATGAACTCTTCTGTTACCTTTAATTCTATTAACTCCTGAGTTCCAACTTTCTTTTTTCTAAAACAGTCACATCTTTCACTATTGCTATGTAGGAATCAATAGCCAAACAATAACAACAAAACTTGAGGTCTCCATTAATCAGCTTGCATTTAAAATCTTTTTTACCTTGACTAGACAAAGATGTTTACTGATGCTTATCTTATTCATTTCCAAATGAAAATCAGTCTACAATTTGGACTTAGGCTGCTTTAATTAATAAATTTTCCCATCTTTATATATATGGCAAGTAAAGTATTTCTCTTATTAACATGTCTTATTTCTCATTTCTTACCTGTCCTTTGGCATGCATGGGATTTAAACTATTTTATGTACACTGCTATACTTAAACACTAGTTTAACTCACAACTTACTAAATTCACAATTTAAAATTATGAAGGGATAAGGTAATTTTCATCTAAATTATACTTTCAGATACTTTTTAACACCTTAACTGTGGGGTTGGGGTTATACCTAAGTGGCACAGTATCTGCCTGGCAAGCATAAAGTTGTGAGTTCAATTCCTGGTGTTTAAAAAAAAAAAAAAAAAAAAAAAAAAAAACTCTTGGTATTTAACATTATTTTATTGTGGCATTTTTTTGTTTGCTGGGTTTTGTTTTATTCTTTTCCTATTTTTTGATGTCTTTGAGATAGGGTCTTCCTCTGTAATACAGCCTGACCTCAAATTCAGGGTGATTCTCCTGCCTCAGTCTCCTAAGTGCTGGGTGTTACAGGTGTGTGCGACATATCCAGTTATTACACTTTATTAAAAAGAGGAAAAAAGGAAGAAAATCTGGTTCTCGCAGTACACATAACTATGAAAATATTTAGTTTATACTTCTTACATGGCTCAAAAACCTTTCTTCCTGGTTTTTTGAAACAGGGTCACATCATATTATTAGTTTAGGCTGGCCCTGAACTCACAGTGATCCCCCTACCTCAACCTCCCAAATGCTGAGGTTATAAAAGTGCACCACCACATCCTGCAAAAACTCTTTTTAATGGTGGCTCATATCTGTAATCCCAGCAATCAGGAGGCTGAGGCAGGAGGATCATTGTGAGTTCGAGAACAGCCTGGACTACAAAAAGCTCAAGGCCTGCCCAAACTGCATAGTGAGACTCTATCTCAAAAAGACAAAAAAAAAAAAAAAAACTCCTTTTAAAAGAAAAATGAAACCAGGCATGGAGACACATGTCTATAATCCTAGCAGTCAGCAGGCTGAGGCAGAAGGAACTCTGTCAGTGTGACACGTCTGAGGACACTCGGGCTACATAATTCGAGGCCTGTCTGAACTGCATAGTGAGACCCTGTCTCAACAAAATCCAATTTTAAGAACTGAAACATACACTGAAGTACCCTTTATGAATCAAATATTACGTGTAACATTAAATTTTTTATACATTACATTTCAAAAAAAAATCTAAAATTGGTAATTTTGTCTAAATTTCACTTTAATCTAGTATCTATTCTTGTATCTTGATACTTCACATATCCTTCTGCAGTCTTTTCATTATGTATTTATTCAATCATCTAACTTTTGTTACATGGTACTTTTAAGTTTCAAAGTCCTTTCTTTGAGGAAAGAGGAAAGTAACATAAAAATGTATGCAAATAGGCCAGAGATTTAGCTCAGTGGCATAAGTGCCTGCCTGGAAAGCGCAAGGTCATGTCACCCATACCAAAAAAAAAAAGTATGCAAAAAAACACACTCAGTGGTTGTTCAAGAGTACCTAAGGATCTACTAAGACTTAACCTGGTTCTAAATAACCAACAAATCAGTTTGTCATAGTTATGCATTTTGCACTGTAAATCCATATATACATTACAAATCCATTTCTAAAACTGTCTGGAGCAGTCATAATGATAACTACTTTCCTACTAAAAGGCTACGGGATTTAGTTTAAGAGCAAATGAGACAGAGTACCTTGTTCATGAAAAAGCAGCTTCGAGTTTGTAAACAGAAGATAACTTCCATTGCTGTTTCATGTAATCATCAATATGTAGGCCAAAATAAACTAATGAGCTATATATATTTGTATCTACCTAGCAATATACCGATGAACAGGAGAAGAAATTGCTTAAATGTAATTACTGTTTACAAACGATCAAATCTTAAATCATCTCTTTTACAATTTTAAATGATCACTTTCACCTGGAATACCTCCCCATAAAAGTCTCCATAAAAACGTAAATACTTTTTTCCAAAGTAACTTACCTAAGAATATTTCATGTATTAAAAGAAAATGCTGCAGAGAAGTCAATTACACTTTTTAAAAACTAAATTTACCAGTAAAATAAAACAGCTCACCAAACTGTATTTTTAAATGTTTTATGGGTAACCCATTCTACCTATTAACATTTCAAAGTCATCCTAACGCTTAACATATCATCATTGCACTAACATACTAATCTTTTACTCAAACTTAAACCAGACCCAAACTCTGGCCATTGTCCCCTCCTTGAGCTCACGGAAATCTACAGGGATTAAATCCAAAAAATCAGCTATGTTCAGTGCGGGTGTCTTCTCCCAGAGTGGGGTCACATTCCTGCCGCCCGCGAGTGTCCCCGACTCTAGAAGTCTACGGGTTCCCAAGTACAAAGAGGCCTGCGCCGCACGGAAACACCTGTGCGGGCGGCAGGAAGGCGGGGGAGCGGAGCGCTGAGCCTCGAGCCCGGCCCGGGCGGGGGCGATCAGGGACGATCGGGAAGCTCCCCAGACTCCCCGCCCCCTAGTCTGAGACCCGCCGGGGCCCGGAGCCTGTCACCCACGGTCGGGCCCGTCCCTTGCCTCCAGCCCCAGCCCGGCCGCCCGGCCTCGCGGCCTCCCGCTGCCACCTCAGCGCTCCCGGCCTCCCCGCCCCAGGCCGCCGCCCCCCGCCGCGCCCCCAGCTCCGCGCCGCGCTACCTGGAGATGAGGGCGGCCGAGCACCTCACCCACGGCCCCAGGTCGCACAGGGCCCGGTGCTCCGGGTCGCGCTCCTTCTCCCGCTCCACGTGGTAGGCGTAGATGGACAGCAGGATCCCCGCGGCGCACACAGCGCACCGCGCCACCCGCTCCCAGCGCGGCACAGACACTCTCAGCAGCACGGGCGCCGCCATCTTCCCCCCGCCTCCGCTGCTGCCGCCGCCGCCGCCGCCGCCGCCGCCGCCCACTGCCTCCACCTCAGCCGCCGCCGCCCGTCGGGGCCCGACCCAGCCGCCGCCGCCTCCGCCACCACCTCCGCCGCCGCCTCCACCGCCGCCGCCGCCGCCGCGCCCCATTGGCTCGGTCCCCTCCTCCGGGCCCCGCCCCACAGGCGCGCGGTCCAACCGCCCAGAAGGGAATGCTCCTGACAGGGCTGGGAAGGCGCGCGCGGGCGCGAAGAGAAGGGGCGGGGCGCGCAACGGACGGAGGCCCGGCGGGCGGGGGGCAGGGCCCCGGGAGGGGTGGGGCCGCCGGCAGGGAGGGGCGGGACTAGTAAGGAGAGGGGCGGGGCGGGGCGGGGTGGGGCGGTGCACTGGGAAAAGGGCCACGACCTAGAGAGGGAGGGGCTGGGGAGAAAACGGGCGGAGTGGGGGCGGGGACAGACGTGCGAAGGGCGGGGCCGCGGGGCCTCAAAGGATAGGGCCTGAGCCCGAGAAAGGCAGCCAGTGGGCGAGGTGGCTGAGTGCGCCGGGGCGGGGCCTGGTGCAGGGGAGGGGAGGGACCGGCAGGGGGCGGGACCTGAAGGACATAGAGGGGCGGGGACATCCCAGAGGGGTGGGGCTGGAAGGAAAGGGGCGGGGCGGTGGCGCGAAAGGACCTTGCGGGTTTGGGGCAACGAAGAGACTTCAAAGATAGCACAGTGCATGACTGAGCAAGCCCTAGAGCCGGAGGTGACAATCAGTCGCCATCCTTTTTTCTTTTTCGTCATTGTCACTCGATATTTCTAACCCAATCCAAAAGAACCGTGCTCGCAGCTCCACAGCCATGCTTCCTTGACATGACCAGCCCCAGCCCCACCTCCAGGCACCTGGTGTTTAACATGTGCAAAACTTTTCTTCTCAAATGTACAAGACTATTTTTAAGTGAAAAACAACTTTAAAGTGATTCGTGAAAACCTCGCTTCTCTGGAAGCTAAATTTAAAATAGCTTAACATAATTCATATGATAGAGAAAAACATAAAAATGAGCTTAAAAAAATCAGGACAAAAAAATGACAAATCAGAGTGAAATGAAAGGCCAGGAATAGGAACACAGATAAGTGGGCCATGGGGGCTTTGCACAGTTATTACAATTGAGCCACACTTGTTCTCGTCCTGGTGGCTGAACTATGGAAAACGAAGTAAATCTTGCTAAGAATCATCCTCTTGTTGAAGCTTATTGATAGGATTGTCTTTAAAGGATGAAAGATGCTTCCAAAAGTTGAGGAGTATAAGACAAAAGAGGCCTTTATTCCGGGAACACGGGAGAGGAGACTGGCGTACTGGCCACTGGAATCCGGCGATCTCTCCCAGACACGTTGGGTGGGGGAATCTAAATAGCCTAAGCTTAGGGCAGTGCCCTAAGGCCATTAGAGATGCACCGGTATTTCATTGGCACACGTTTAGCGCCAGAAAGCAGGTTCCTAGGGAGGGGGTATAGGGTTACAGTCAAGTCTATAGGGGGCGGGGGGGGGGGGGGGAGGCAGGAGTTTTTTAACTTAGCTGCAGCCTTTCCTGGTTACAGTGTTGGTCTGGGCCAGCAACTCTTTCATATCTCGTCTTATGGTTATTAGGAAAAGGGGCGAAGATTTCTCTCTGTAACTACTTCCTGCTGGCTGAGGGCACTGTATTGGGGCCTAGGGGAGTTCGACGGGATAAAGGTTGATGCCCAGGTAGACACTGGTGCCAGGTGTTTTAGCCAGGACAACTTCACTGGTGAATGTACGTATGTCAGACTGGAAAAACAAAGAGACATAATGTTATTAGGAGACATGGCACTATTATACTTAAGGACCCAGGTGAGGTAGATAGGAAGGTGACTTTGATTTTGAGATGGTATTTTATCAGGGTGACATTGAGGTAGGAGCATCATCATGGTGAGGTAGAATTCTGAAAAATAAGTGTGAGGTTATTGGAATTATGAGAGGTGATTACTCCCCCATCTGAAAGCATAAAAGTTAGGAGGGTAGGTGTGTAAAATTTGTCTCTGGTCTAGGAGTTGAGCCGGATAAAATAGGGGGAGTATGGGAGACGGTGGCTGTACCAATATAGGGAAGGTGAGAGCTTAGGCTTTCAGGGATGTCACCTTTAACCAGACAGCTGAGGGTGGAAAGAACCACGACAGTTATCACATAGAACATAATAAAGATGATTTTACGCATGATGTGGGAGTCTCTAGGAAAGACTGTCAAGAGTCCTGCTGCAAAAATGATCATTAATAGAGCGTAAGAAATTAGGAACCAAATCGGATAACAAAACATGACTTAGCCTGTTAACTGTGGCTGTGAGGCCTTTGTGAAATGGAGACGGGTGGGTGACAGAAGATGAGATGACCACTCAGAATGATCAGATTTGGTGCTGGGAGGGCACCTTTTAGCCTGAGTGGTGTGAAACCAGGATGGGAGTCCAGCAACTTTGACCGCTGTAGGGGTAGCCAAGTAGACCACCTTGGTTGTAGTCCTGTGGATTTAGAACATTTGAGATAAATTAGATCTACTGGGGATATAGGAGGATCTGGTTTGGCCTCTCCAGAGGGCTGTGGAAGGCAGAGATCAGCATGTTGTCGCAACAGGTGTCGGAGGAAGGAGAGGACTGGGACATAGTCAGCCAAGGGAGGGAGATTTTGGGGAGCAGGAAGATTGTGGAGTAAGAATGGCCTGCCATACATAAGTTCAAAAGGACTTAAGAAAGTAGGAGCCCGGGGGAGTGCCCTGAGCTTGGCTAAGGCTAAGGGCAAAAGTTGAGGCCAAGGTTGGTGTAGTTCTAAAGAGAGTTTTGTAAGGTGTGTCTTTATGAGGCCATTTGCCTTTTCTACTTTCCCTGAGGATTGTGGATGGTATGGGGTGTGTAGGTGCCAGGAGATGTGTAAGCTCGAGGATACCTGTTGAGTGATCCGAGAAATGAAGGCTGGACCATTATCTGACTGAATACTCTGAGGTAGACCAAACCTCGGAATGATTTCTTGTAATATGACTTTGGTAACTACATCAGCAGTTTCACTGGTTGTGGGAAAGGCTTCTATCCATCCTGAAAAGGTGCAAACAAAAGTGAGAAGATATTTGAGAGTCTTGTGGCGGGGCATGTGTGTAAAATCTATCTGCCAGTCCTGACCAGGGGTATGTCCCCGAAATTGATGGGTAGGAAAGGAAGGGGGTGCCATGTGTCCCTGAGGAGAGGTCCTGGCACAGAGGTCACAGGTGTGAGTCGTTTTAAGAATGATGGCTTTTAGAGAAGGGTGTGTGACTATTGGGGCCAAAAGTTTGTATAGGGCCTGAGATCCTATATGAAAACAGTTGGTAAGTCAGTGATGATGTCTGAGGCCTGTTGATGTGGGAGAACAAGTTTAGATCCCTGAAAAATCCATCCCTGAGTGTTTTGTGTGTAACCTGGTTTATGAAGTAGCTGTAACTGCTCTGGTGAATAATTAGGCTGAGGTAGACTGTTTGGGACTAACGGGAGAAGATGAGAAGGGCAGGGCCCTTCTGCAGCTAACTTGGCTTGTCAATCTGCAAAGGCATTGCCTTGAGCAATAGGATCTGTAGAGCTTTGGTGTCCTCTGCAATGGATGACTGCTGCCTGCTTTGGAAGTTGGGCTGCCTCTAGAAGCTTAAGGATAAGGGGGGCATTAATAATGGGGGTTCCTTGAGTGGAAATAAAACCCCATTCTTGCCAGATAGAGGCATGAGAATGTAAGATGCTAAATGTATACTTTGAGTCAGTGTATATATTTATAATCTTGTCTTTTGCTAGTGTAAGAGCCCTTGTAAGGCCAATAAGTTCTGCCCTCTGTGACGAGGTGCCAGGTGGCAGTGAATTTGCCTCTATAACTTTTGACTGGTTAACTATTGCGTATCCCGCCTTCTTTTGGTTGTCTGTGTTTGTTGAACTGCCATCTATGAATCATGTGTCAAAGGCCAAGGAGAGAGGTGTGCTACTGATGTGAGGGAAAGAAGTGGGAGTCATCTGTAAGACCTCAATACAGTCATGGTGAGGAGGGCCTTCTGAGGCGGGAAGTAAGGTCGCTATATTAAGAGGACCACTAGTTGCAATAGAGATGCAAGGGTCTTGAGAGAGAGCTAAGTGTACCTGTTGAAGGCGAGAAGGGGCCATTAGGGCAGGGAGCACCTTATGTGAGATAAGCTCATGTAGGTGATGAGGTGAGTGTACTGTAATAGATTGCCCTAATGTAAACTTTTTAGCTTCCTGTGTCAGGAGGGCTGCAGCTGCAAGAGCTCAGAGACAAGGAGCCCATCCTTTTACTGTGTGATCTAACTGTTTAGATAAGTAAGGTACTGCTTGAAAAGAAGGTCCCTTTTTGTGTCCTAGTACACCTATAGCGTTGTGGCCCTGACAAGTAGTGTATAGGATGAAAGGTTGGGTGGGATCAGGAAGGGTAAGAGCTGGAGCTTTTAGGAGAGCCTCTTTTAGTTTTTGAAAGGAGGCATGTATGGGCCTAGTAGGGTCCAGGGGTTCTGATAAGGAACCCTTAGCAGCCTTGTAGAGAGGTTGAGCTAGGGCTGCAAAATTAGGAATCCAAAGACGAAAGAAATTAGCTAAACCCAGGAAAGATGTAACCTGCCGTTTAGTTGTGGGCACCTGGAGATCATGAAGAATTGCCTTACGATATGAGGTGATGGAGCGAGTGGTGGGGGTGAGAGCAAGACCTAGGTATTGGACTTTTGGGGAGGCTATCTGGGCTTTGGTGGGAGACACCCTGTATCCACGGCTAGCAAGGAAATTAAGAAGACTGGCTGAGTGGCGTATGGCTAACATATGGGATGGAGAGCATAATAGGAGGTTGTCTATGTATTGGAGCAGAACACTAGGTTTGAGATTGAGTTCTGTGAGGTCAGTAGCAAGAGCCTGACTAAAGAAGTGGGGATTATCCCTGAACCCCTGGGGGAGTACTGTCCAAGTAAGTTGCTGAGACCTGAGAGTGTCTGGGTCAGTCCATGTAAATGCAAAGAGGTTCTGGCAGTCAGGGTGCAGGGGGATAGTGAAGAAGGCATCTTTAAGATCTATAACTGTAAAGTGAGTGGTGGAGGGAGGGATATGAGAGAGCATGGTATAAGGATTTGGCACCACTGGGTAAGTTGGGGTAACGGCACTGTTGATCACCCTAAGGTCCTGTACCAGGCGATAGGACCCATCAGCCTTGAGCACCGGGAGAATGGGAGTATTGTGGGGTGAATGGGTAGGTTTAAGAAATCCATTGTCTAAAAGCCGCTTAATGATGGGTTTAAGCCCCCTTAAATGTTGGGGGGCTGTGGGGTATTGGGGAACGCAGGGAAAAATTGAGGGATCCTTGAGACGGATTAAAACAGGCGTGGCATGTGTAGCCAGAGTGGAATTGGATGTGTCCCAGACCGTGGGGTCAACCAAAGAAGGAGGGAGAGGGGGGAATGGCTTTGTGACGCATTGTGAGGCAGTTTGGAGGATTAGAGCTGTGGGGAGAGAGAAAGTGAAGGAAAAATTAAGCTTCTGAAGGAGGTCTCTACCTAACAGGGCCGTGGGACATGTTGGGATTACGAGGAAGCTATGGGTAAAGAAAAGGGTCTGGAATCTGCATGGGATAGGCCCAGTCTGTAAAGGTTGATTTGGCTGGCCGTCAACGCCCACAACAGAGATCTGAGACTTAGTACAACTCTTTCACTTATTAGGTGTTTTTTCCTTGGTTGCAGTTGTCAAATTTTCAGGGGCTTTTAATAGTGATTTTGAATAATAAACCATGTCTTTTTAGCTATCTATTCTTAGGTAACAAATTGCCCCTAAACTTTGCAGTTTAAAACAAGCAATAAACTTATTTTCTCACAGTTCTGGTGGCTCAGGAATTTGAGTGCAGCTCTGGACCCCAAAGCTCAGGTAGTCTCTTGGTCTCTGTCCCTTCTGCCCTGCGATCACGTGACAGCGGGGCTGGTGTCATCTCAAAGCTAAGAATCATCTTTCAGGCTCACTCATACAGCAATTGGCAGGCCCCAGGACACCTCTGCTGGGGGACATAGTTCTGTCACTTGCAGCTTTCCTTAAGAAGCAGCCCCTACCAGCCCCACCCCGCAAGACCAAGGATCAAAGAGCAACAGAGGACTGGGGATGTAGCTTAGGGGTAGAGTTTGGGGCTTGCTTAGCATGTGTGAGGTTCTGGCCTAGAGAAAGGATGCAAAGGAGGAAGAAGGAAAAAGAGGAGAAGGGATAGGGTGGAGGAAAGAGAAAAGAAGGAGAGGGAGAGGAAGAAGAAAGAAAAAAGATCACAATGTTTTTGGAAATGGTATTTCATCACTTTGCCCACTCTATTAAAAAGAGAAACCCTGGGTCCAGCCCTGACTCCAAAGCAACAGAACTAAACAGGGCATGAATCCTAGGAGAGGGCATTTGTCTGTGTAGCCCAGGCTTCACAAAGATTTCTGATAGTTTTCATAAATCTAAGTCAGCCTTTTGTCCTGCAGACTTCTTCCTGCTGAATTCCTTTACTCAGTTAAACAGCCTTATTGATCATCTGTCCTCCTTCACTTTTTATACCTATAAAGCTTATGCATGTTGTTGTACACAGCAATTGTTTTTTTTATTACTGTGTCATAGCCTGTTGTATAAGTAACTCCAATTTTATTTACCATTCTACTGTTGATAGATATCTGGTCCATTTTTAGCTATGATGAATCAAACTACTATGAACATTCTATAAATGTCTTTTGTTGGACATATGTATTCCTACATGAGATAATGTAGTAAATACTTCCTCTTGTCCATTTAGGTGCTCAAAGGTACAAATGCCATCAAGGAATTTGATGTGCAAGAGATTTATGGGAAAAGATGATCCTCAGTTCCAAGTCCTCCTGCTCACCACTCAAAAGCCAACACTTAGGGCACAAGAGTTGGTGAGAAAGAAATCAGCTTTAAATCAGGTATGGTGGTGCATGTCTATATCCCAGCATGTGGCGGGCTAAGGCAAGAGGATCACTGCAAATTTAAAACTAGCCTAGGCTTCGAAGTGAGCTCAAGACCAGCCTGAGCTGCATAGCAAGACCCTGTCTTAAAAAGACAAAAAAAAAAAGAAGAAAGAAAGAAAGAAAGAAATCAGGTTTATTCATGGACCAACGCCCTGAGAAGATGGGAGGAAGCTATTGCCACTCTCCACCCCCAACACACTTACTCACACACACCTTCTTAGGGAACTATGATATGCAAAAGAGTCTTAATGGGAAGGAATATTGTGGGAGGCAACAGATTCTTTGGGTGCTTCATACCAGGGCACTGTCTACTTACAGCTGTCAACCCCACTCTGGGCCAGAATGTTGACCTCCCATGGTTAACAGTACTCTGGCTACCGTAGTTGCTGTGTTTTCTTTAAGCAAACATACTACTGTGCAAGTGAGGCACTTTACATGCTTTGCATCGGTTGGTGTAATATAGTGTATAGCCCTACTTATAAGGATGGATGTTCTACATTTCGATATTATCTGAGGGTCACCAGCCTTACTGGATTTTAGAAAGATTATGTAGCAGTTAACATCTTAATCATTTAGTTGTGATTTTCTTTAAAATTTAGGGTTTTGTTTTGTTTAGTACCAGGGATGGAACTCATAACCTTGTGCTTGCTAGGCAGGCGCTTGAGCTGCTGAGCTAAATCCCTGGCCCTCTTGTTTTGTTTAATATCCCCCCCCCCCCCCAGTGCTGGGGATAAAGCTAAGGGATTGAGCATGCTAAGAAGCCCTTGATCAGCGAGCTATAGCTCCGCCCCTTTTAAGTTTGGAACGCTGGGCAATGGGGAGGGGACATCACAGGACAACTCCCAAAGGGGCAACATGACAGTAAGCAAGGACAGCCTCTGGGCCACAGGGCAACTGGGAAAGCTCGGCAGTCTCACCAGGCTGACAGGAAGCGCCGGGAGAGACTGGCCAGCGTGGAGCCGTTTGTAAGGCAGATCCAGTGCTCTTGCCGTGGGCAGTCTTTGGCGCGGAGTAGACCAGTGAGCATGTGGTCGTGAACACTGGTGACCGAAGGCTTGGAAGCGGGAGGCTACTGACCTAGGAGCCCCCTTGCGGCAGGCTTGCTTGAAGAGAGATCTTAACCACGGATACAGCCACGGCCACCAGGCCACCAGGCCACCAGTTTTCCCAAGTAGTGATGGCTGTAGAACCTCGCCCTAGTGATTTATGATAATTCCTCTGACATCACCTTCACTTTTGGCTTTAGACATTTTGATGGCTCTATTCAAGGAGCTCACTCTATTTTTAAAATTGCTTTTCCATAATGGAAACAGTGTTTGTAAATAGAGAAGGGAAGAAAGGTTGAAGGGAGGGTAGGGGGCTGGGGAAAAAAACCAAAGAATCAAGATAAATCCAAGTACAAATTCTCTATGATGAATGTGATCATTATGTATATCTAATAAATGGTACCAATAAACAATTAATTAAAAATAAATAAAAGAAAATTGCCTTTCCCCAAAAAAACAAACCAAAGCGAAACTAAAATAAAATAAAATAAAATTGTATATCCCTGACTAATGAATCTGATCACCTTTGCATATAATGAGTGCCTACACTGTTCTTTTTTGTGATATACTGCTCAAGTCTTTTGCCTACTTCTTAGCACAAATTCTCTGTCTGTCTGTCTGTCTGTCTGTTTCTCTCTGTCTCTCTCTCTGTCTCTCTCTCCTGTGTCAGAAATCAAACTCAGAACTTTGCATTTTCCAGGCAAGCGCTGTGCTGCTGAACCACATCCCCGGCCCTCTTCTTTTCTTATTGCTAGAAGTTCTTTTTTGCAGAGGTGGGAATTGGCCCCGGGGCTTGGACATGCTGGGAAGCCCCTACCACTGAGCTAGCCCAGGGCCCAGAAGTTCTTTATGTGTTGTTGTTTATGTGTTCTGCTACAAGTTCTTCGGCAGATATCCGACTTGCTGGTGATCTTCTCCCACACTCCGGCTTGCTTTTCCCTTCTTTAATGTTGTTTTTTGCTGAAAAGCAAAACAGGAATCTTTAAATTCCTCATGCTCATTGGAGTTTTCACACAAACGAGTTTTTCACATCTCAGCTCTCTCTTTTCCTAGAAGCCTCACCTGCCACCCACTTTTGCAATCAGAACTGGTGACACAAGTCCTACTCACCAGGTTTCTCCTCTCATTCTCTCGAGTTCTTGTTCTCTCTCTCTCTCTCTCTCTCTCTGTCTTTCCAACTCTTAAACTGTTGATTTCATTCTCTCTGCCCAGCTTTGCTCTTTGCATTCAGAAAGAAAAGTGACCTCCAGTAGTTCTCCATTTCATATCTCCATTCTCCACCACTGAAAAACAGAACGACTGCCTTTTATCTGTTAAAAAAATGTATAGGTGATCATTGTTTTGGGCTCAGCTCTTGCACGAGGCCCCAACAGACCAAGCCAAAATGGAGTCGCTCTCCCATGGCACCAAACAGAAACTAAGCTGTTTATCCCACTTAAGAAATCAAGAGAGAGATGACAGCCAAGTTTCCAGACAGGCCTCCATGATAAAGAAGTCCCCTGTGCTTTAACTTGTAAGGAAAGTAATCTAATCTGCTTTTTGTTTTATGTTCTTTTCTGTTCCTGCTCAAATTACTTTATAAAAATCAACCATCCAGCCATTCCCAATTGAGCACCTTATCTAAATCTTTAGATAAAATGTCGCCAGATTCATGAATCACTAATAAAAATCGTGGATCTTGAATGTCTCCCCGAAGACCCATGTGCTAAAGGCTTGGTGGTCAGTCTGTGGTGTTACTGAGAGGCAGTGAAACTGAGGCAGGAGATTAAGACATGGCCAGCCAACTGGGCAAGTGGGTGTGGCCTGCCAGTCAGAGATCCAGGACACTTATGCGCCAGCCCTGCACTGGGACTAATCAGAAGATGCAATCAACTCTGCTGTGGTGAGATCAAGCAGGTTTTTCATTTTTTCTGGGTTTTGTTGTTGTTGTTTTTGGTACCAGGGATTGAACTCATGACCTTGTGCTTACCAGGCAGGTGTTTACACCACTGGGCTAAATCCCCAGCCCCAAGTAGGTTTTTGATAGGCTGGCCTCCATCTGATGTCAGCCTGAGGAATGGGAGATACAAAAGACACTGGCCACTGACCTTGTGGTCACTGTGCTCTCTTTCTCAGTGGCCCACTCTCACTCTGCAGGACATATTTCTTTTCTTACCTTTAATAAAGGTAAAACCTCACTACATTTGACATGTCTTGACTAATTCTTGGTTCAGGACAACAAGCACCTGGAAAGAATCACTAGAAAGACCTCACAGCATCCCAAAACCCTGGTAACAGACACTCCAGGAACTAGGGTCTGAAGGAAAAACATCAGGTCACGGGTGACGTGTCCCTGAAGGCGATGTTGGAATGCCGACCCCTTCTCCCTTCTCCCTCTTTTTGTTTCCCAGCTGCCAGGAAGTAAGTGCTTTGCTTCTTAACCACACATTCTTCACCATAATGCTCTTCCTCACCATGGGTCTAAAACACAATGGAGTCAACCAGCTGTGGGTAGAATGCCTCTAATCCCAGCACTTGGGAGGCTGAGGCAGGAGGATCCTTGTGAGTTCCAAACCAGCCTTGGCTACAAAGTGAACTCAAGGCCAGACTGAACTGGAGAGACCCTGTCTCAAAAAGACACACACACAAAATCTTTTTTCCTTTCAGCCGATTATCTTAGGTATTTTGTCATGGCAACAAAAAACTAACACAAACCAAATGGATCTAAACTAAACTTGTTCAAGTGCAGTCTCTTGCCCAGAGTAGTGGTGCATGCCTGTCATCCCACTATTTGGGAGGCTGAGGCAGGAGAATTGCTGTGAATTCAGGGCCAACTTGGGCTACAGAGCAAGTTTAAGGCCAGTTTCAACTGTGTAGTGAAACCATGTCTCAAAAAGACCAAACAAACAAACAAACAATGAAACATTCCTTCTTTCAGTCCATCCCTCAATTCCACTGTGAAAAGTACTAGTGAAAAATCTTGATACATTGGCCAGTGAGGGTCCTTGTGGCTATAAACAGAGGTAGTAGATGGCAGCCCCCACAAACCGGGGCTGGGTCCCGCAAAGGGGCGGCCCACCCGAGGAACAAGGAGCAGGAAGGGGTAGGTGGTGTAACCCAGCAGAGGCCAGGACTGGGCTATAACCCCAGGAGTGCGCACTTGCCTAGCACGTGCCTGTGTCATCCTGGCACCACAGACAGAAAAAAGCAGCTAAATCATTTATTTAGTGCACGAATATTTATCCAGCATCTACTCTACTCCAAGCACGGTTTCAGGGGTTGGGGGCGATAAATCCTTCCCTCCACAGCTAGTGTTCAGGGGGAGCTAGGCGGAATTTGTCCCTGCTGGGGGATCCCAGAAAAGAACCCTAATCAGTGTAACAAGAAGAAGCTTCCCTGCAACAGACAGGCAGAGCTGGTTGGCTCAGTCACTGTCTCATCATCACGGAGACACTGTGCCTGACACTCACAACCCAAAGGAGGAGAGGGTGACTGGGGGCCCTGATCACAGCTCTTGGGCTGCAGGCTCCAAGGCAGAGGCAGTGTGGCATAGGGGCCTGGCAGAAGGAAGCTGCTCACATCGCGGTGGTCAGGAAGCAGAGAGAGAAAGGAGAGTCAGGGAGGGAGATGCACCCTTCCAGGTAACACCCCAGCGACCTGCCTCCCCCCACCAGGCCCTGCCTCCCCCATAATCCAGTCACCTCCCAAACATTCGAGTAATCTGTAGAGCTAAGCAACAGCTACAGTCTGTACCTTGCAGGCACAGTTCTGGGAGCTCCTTTTGTGCCAATCCAAGAACATAAATGTTAAATTTTATGCATAGATGAAAGCCTCATACATTGCTACTGATAGTGCAGTTTTTGTTTTGTTTTGTTTTTGTCTTTTTGAAATAGGATCTCACTATGCAGTTCAGGTTGGCCTCGGACTCACAGTGATCCTCCTGCCTCAGCCTCCCAAGTGCTGGGGTTACAGTGGTGCACCACCATGCTTGGCAGTGCTACTGGAAATGTAAAGTGGTTCATTCCACTAGAAAAACAGTCTTCCAGTTCCCCAATAGGTTAAACATAAAACTACTAAGGGATCCTATAATTCCACTCCTGGGTATACATACTAAAAATATTGAAAACATCTGTGCACCCAAAAACTTATACATAAATGTTCACGACAGTATTATTCCTAATAGCCAGATACGTCCAACAGTTGATAAATGCATAAACAAAATTCATATGCATTCAGTGGAATATTATTCAACCATAAATAGGGGTGAAATACTAATACGTGCCTCAGTGTGGGTGCATTTTGAAAAACACTACACTAACTGAAAGAGGCTCTGACATAGTGTATGATTCCAGATATGTGAAATGTCCAGAAGAAATGTCCAGTCTCCGAATAAAGACAAATTAGTGGTTACCAAGGAACTGGGTGGGGGAGAAGAGAGAGTATGGGGTACTCTCTACTAACAGGTACGGGGTTTCTTTGGAGGCTGATGAAAGTGTTCTGGAATCAGACAGGGATGATAGATGCATGCTTGTATGCTCTCAAAAGTCAAATTTTATGGGAGGTGTGTTATCTAATCAGGATGTACATGGAGGATCTTACACATTGTAATTGGTTGCTTGGTGTCTGTTTCAAACAAACGTGAAGTCCATAGTAACCAGATGAGACTCGGTCTCCACTGCCACGGTGGTGCCTGGAACTGTGGATAGATGAAACCAGCTGAGACACTGCTCCCAGAGTCCTTGACTCCCCACGGGGTCCTACACCCCTCTCATCCTGTTCCAAGTCTCCTGCTGGTATTTACTCCCGTAATCCTGATAACAATTTTTGAAACAGGACCTAGCATTTTATGCTTTAGGAAACTGAGGCACAGAGATGCAAAGTGACTTGTCAAAAGCCACACGGCTACTAAGTTGTAGAACTCGGATTCAGATGGCAGCAGTCTTACTCTTAGAGTTATGCTTATAAACACAAACCATGAGTTAATACACAGAGAAAAGAGGAATTTTACCACCACGTAACCTAGCAAAAAGCATCATACTTTTCCATCAGACCCTTCAAACCCAGAGCCTGGTGCATGCTAATCCAACTCTACCACTGAGCTACATTTCTCACCCTGTATTATGGTTACTTATCTTACTTATATCTGTCTCTCTCACTAGAGTTTAAGCCCCACAAGGGCAGAGCTCTTCATTTATTTTATTAACTACTATATCTGCCTCTAGGACAAGAGCTAGGAACCGAGGAAGTACCCAGTAAGTATATTTTGAATGAATGAATCAATGAATGAATGGGTACTCAAAAATATTAGTGTTCCCAGCACTTGGGAGGCTGAGGCAGGAGGATTGCTGGAGTTTGATGCCAGTCTGGGCTACAAAGTGAGTTCTAAACCAGCCTGAACTGCATAATGAAACCAGGCCTCAAAAAAAAAAAAGTTAATGTTGTAGTTTAGATTTATATTGCCTCCCCAAATTCTCAAGGACTCAGAGGCAGTTCGAGGTGATCACTGGAATGTGACCCGGAAGGGTGTGTTCTTGTTCTGGTTCCTCCCTTTTCCTGTCTAGGTTGCCGTGGATTGAGCAGCTATCCTCCCCCCAGGCCCTTTCACCATGCTGTTGCTGCCATGGCACCAGCGACCATGGACTGGAACTTGTGAAGCCATAGGCCAAAGTAAATCACTCTCCCTCTTCACAGGTGTCAGGGTATTGTATCTCATGTCTCAACAACAGGAATGTGACTAAGATGGTTAGCTATGAGAATCATTCCACAAATACTAGGCCTATAGTGAACATCTCTTCTAAATAGAAGGGAAACCCTTCCCACAGAGGTTTGTTTCCTCAGCACCTCAGAAAAAAAAGTCAAAAGCTTTTTAAAATAGTGTTTTGCCTTTTCCACCATCACTACACCTCTGCTCTCTCTCTCTCTCTCTCTCTCTCTCTTTTTAATTTTTGAGACAGGGACTTGCCATGTGGCTCAGACTGACCTTGAACTCACTATGTAGCCCACACTGGTCTCAAACTCCAGCAACTCTCCTGTCTCAGCCTCCTGAGTGCTGGGATTATAGGCATGCATCACCATGCTCAGTGATACCTTTCTTAAATCCTGCTTTCCTGAGATATTAACGTCCATGTGGATGACCATGAAATTCCCCATGTTCTCTTCAACTGAGGACCTTTCCACTCCACCAAAGTCTTGTACAGGAATGGCTCTTGTTCCTGAATGTCCAGATTTCTGAAATTTTAAACTCCAGTGTCTCTGTCTACTTATCCTGAGGCAAGCTAACTTTTCCAACATGGCTGCAAGAAACTGCCCCACTCTGCAAGTTCCAGTTTAGCATGCTGTTCGCCTTGGGTCTGCAGCTGGCAGGAGCAAGGTTGTGACATGAGAGGTGACAGCATCTCTGTGGCCTACTTTGGATGCTTGCTCTTTGAGCCAGGCCACTGCGCTGCGAGAGACCTGGGCCACTCCAAGAGGCTGCACTCGGATCTTCTGGTAAACAGACCCCAGCTCAGGGCTCAGCGACAGCCAGCAGCAGCCACCAGACACCATGCTGAGGAAGACACACAACAGCGTGAGCAACTCCTGGTGACAGCCACCGAGTGAATCGTTAAACTGCAGAACCCTAAAAAGTAGCAAGATGGTCATTTTAAGCCTCTAAAGCCATAGGGTTATACTTTATAAGACAAGAGCAATTCAAATAACCTCCTTTCCTTCTCACGATCTCCTCACTCCACAAACTCCCCTCTCTGGAGACCCACTCGGCCTGAATCAGCCTCCCTCATCAAGCCAGCAGGAGACAGCTGGGGAATCTCTCCAGTCTAAGTGGTTGTCCCTAGATCATTCTTTCATCCTCTCTCGCTACACTACACGTCTACATCCTCGGTATCCTCTGAATACTCTCTCTCCTCGGTGACAGAGGATGTCTGAGATTCTTCTCGGAGCTCATCTGTGGCCCATGAAGAGCTGCCTTCATTATTTTTCCTTCATTGCTGAGACAAAATACCCAACACTCGGAGTTAAGGAGAAAAGGTTTATTTAGCTTACAGTTGGTAGAGGTTTCAGTTCATAATCTTAGCTAGGCAGAGGACATCACAGAGTAGAAACATACATTGGCAAGCAGAAGACAGAAAAGCAGGCAAGCAAGGGGCCTGAACAGCATCTTCCTGCCCCTTTTATCTTCTCTTTCTTAGGGTGGGTGGCATTCAAGCCATTAATCCTAGAGCCCTTGAGTCTAGCATCGCGCCAGGAATCAATTCCAGGGCCACAGAAGCTAGATCCAAACCCCACCTGTGACTGCATGAGGCTTCAGGGAGCAACTAGACACAAGCCACGAGGTGAGTTAATTTGTCAGGGTCCACTGAAGGCAGCAGAAAAGTTAACACCAGCCACATGGGGCTTTGCCTGTACACTATACCCTTCCTTTCCTCACACACATTTTATTCACTATCTGGAACAGGAATATGCTTGAGTTCACCAACAACCATGCTTTCCTTTCAAATTAGATTACAGCCACCTGGGGGTAGTGGTACATGCCTACAATCCTAGCATTAGGGATGCTGAGGCAGGAGGATCACCACAAATTTGAAGCCAGCTTGGGCCACACAGTGAGACTTTGTCTCAAAAAAAATGAAGTAAATAAAATGTGTAACAAATTCCTGCGGAGATGCCAAATTCCTAGTGCAAGCATGTGTTACAAGCAGTTGCCCACACATAGAAGAACCCCCAGGGGTATGGAGCATTTTGTTTATTTTAAAACTCCCCAGAGAATTCCCACACTATGCCGGGCAGCTCCTCAACAAGTCCCCAGGAAGCCCAAGAATAAATTCTTCCAAACTCATCAACCAAAGGCAGCACCTCGTTTTGCAGTTTATCCGCGTTCTTTCCCGATTTGATTGGTCCTGATGGTAGAGCAGTCGTTTCGAGCTGAGATGTGTCCTGATAGCAGCACAGATGATGCACCGCACCAGAAAATCGCTTCTTTTTCTTTCTTTTTTTTTTTTTTTTTTTGTCTTTTTCCTTTTTATCGGTACCAGGGATCGAACTCAGGACTGCCTGCTTGCAAGGCAGGCGCTTATGCCGCTGAGCTAAATCCCCAGTCCCCCAGAAAATCGCTTCTTTTTCTTTTTCTTTCTTTCGTGTGTGTGTGTGTGTGTGTGTGTGTGTGTGTGTGTGTGTGTCTTTTTCGTTTTTATCGGTACCAGGGATCGAACTCACGACTGCCTGCTTGCAAGGCAGGCGCTTATGCCGCTGAGCTAAATCCCCAGCCCCCCAGAAAATCGCTTCTTACATAATAGAAACACACTTCCCAGAAACTTACAGCGCAACGCAGCGCAGCTTCCCAGCTGCAAGTGAACCGGCTCAGAAGCACTGTGAGGCGGTGTTGCACCGACCACGGGCTTGGGCTGGAATCCCCCTGCCACATTCTCTTGGCTGCAAGAGACTCAGCCTACCTCAGCCTCGGAGTCTGGAATCTTCTCCCATGCATTGGGCTGGCTCAGGACTTGCCTCGAGTTGGAGGATTAGAGATATGGTCAATAAATACTAATCATTGTTCCCTTAATCCTTATCTCTGTGGGTGAGATAGCAGCAGTCCCTGTGAGACCAAATCCTTCCAGAAGCAATGGCTTAAAATAGACTGCTACTTGGAAATTAAAATTAGCATATTGGAGAAACGCTAGCCAAAATTTGACTAATCTATATTCCAGTAACTCTGTGAAATACATAAATGTATGTCACTACTTTGAACATTTAACGACTAATTTAAAATGCAGATTCCTGGGCTTATTGCCTGATTCTAGCCAGAAGAGAGGCCTAGATGTATTTTTAGCAAAGCCCTCTAGATGGTCCTTATGATGATGTCTGAAAAAAGAAACAAATTTTTGAGACAGGGTTTCAGTGTATTGCCTACTCTGACCTAGAACTTGAGGTCCTCCTGCCTCAGTCTCTTGAGAGATTAAAAGCACACACCATCTTGCCCAGCTTCAAATCTTCATTTTAACCAGATCCTTCCTTCTAGATTGAGTCTGTGAAAGGCACTTTTTATTTATTTATTTATTTGTCTTTTTCCTTTTTATCAGTACCGGGGATCGAACTCAGGACTGCCTGCTTGCAAGCCAGGTGCTTATGCCGCTGAGCTAAATCCCCAGCCCTGGCACTTTTGATCTACACTAGAAAGAAGTCAGAAAAAAAATTTTTTAAAAAGAAAAACTCTGGCTTTGCTTTGTAATTTAAATAACCCAGACCCTAATAATTCTAGTGACAAACATGGTCACGTTAAAATTAGAACCGAGTGATAATTTAACAGTCAATAATTAGTTTCCATCCATGATCAGAAAGTGTCCCTCCAAAAAAAGATGTGTTGGAAACTTAATCTCCAGCGCAGTTGAGATATGGGGACCTGCAGAGAGGTGTTCAGGTAGATTGATGCCATAGATAAAAGGGCTTGCAGAGAGAGAGATGCCCTTTTCCCTTATTCCATCCCTTCTGCCCTGTGAGGACACAGGGTCCTTCCCCTCAGGAGATGTCACATCAAGGACTATCTTGGAAGCAGAAATCCATGCTCACCAGGCAGCTGACCTGGGGGTGCCTTCACCCTAGACTCCCAGCCTCCAGAACTCTGGAGATTTCTGCTCTTTATCAATCACCCAGCAGCAGATGTCTGGTTCCCGTAGCACAAAATAGGCTCAGACAGAAAGTACAGTGGAAATCATTTCAAAAGTGTAGGTATCGTGGTTCACCAAACAGACAGCTCTGAGGCTCTACCACTGAGAAGCCCTGGGCAAGTCATTGGCTACTTAACTATAATTCTGAAAGCTGATGACTTATAACAGCAGCAATCACTTTATCGTCCCTCGGGGGTTCTGTGGGTCAGGAGTTTGGGCACAACTTGGTGGCCTCTGCCCCTCTCGTGCACTAGAGGTCAGACAGTAGCTGTCTAGAATGGCAGGGACTCCTGTGTGTTGGTCATATTTAAAGCACCATACCCAGGCATTTTTGCCCCTACTTCCACACCTGCAACATACAGGTTTATTTTGGCTCACAGTTTCCGAGGCTTCAGTCTATGGCCAGCTGGCTGCAAGGCAGGGATATCATAGCAGAAGGATGTGGCAGAGAAAAGCTGCTCACCGCATGGCATCCGGGAAGCAGTGAGCATGGGAGGAACCAGAGGGCAAGGGGCCAGGCACTAGACACAGTCCCCCAGGTGACAGCCCCGACCCGCACAGACTCACACAGAAGTGTGCTTTACTACTCTCTGAGGTGTCTCAAGTTTAACCATCACGAGTGTCCCCATTGACCATCTGACATTAAAAAGACTCCTTAGACCATACCAAACCTCCAAAAAAAGACAACAACAGGTTCATAATTTCACTTCACATGATGCAACCATCCTGCAGACAACAGAAGACGTCCCCAGGACAGAAGCCAAAGTCTTTTCCCTTGGGGTGATGCTTACTCCTCTACTGATATCCCATAACCTAAATACTATAACGCAGATTTAATAGTACTTAAATAATGACATTAAATCAACCTACATTATAGTACACAATGTGCATAGGAATACAAAGAAAGAAAGCCAAGATCTGCTCAATATGAATGGATATGCACACAAACACATTCTTTTTTGTTGTTGTTTTTTTGTTTGTTTGTTTGTTTGTTTGTTTGTTTGTTTGAGACAGGGTCTCGCTATGCAGTTCAGGCTGGCGTTGAGCTCACTTTGGAGCCCAGGCTGGTCTCTAACTCACAATGATCCTCCTGCCTCAGCCTCAGGAGTGCTGGGATTACAGGCGTGAGCCACCACACCTGGCTTCTCACAAACACATTCTTAACAAAATAGAGGAAAGAATTACTATGACAGTTACAAAACTTATCTCTGTAACTGGCCCCGTGATCGTTGCTGCGCGATGTAACAGGTTTCTCCTCGTCCCCTTTTTGCAGTCCCTTAGAAGCCCTCAGTAGCCCTTGATATTGACCTGCAGGTGCCCCCTTATCTTGGAGGGTCTGACCCGCTTGTCATCCTGCCTGGCTCAGGTTGTTGTGCCTTCCCACTGGTGTCCCATGGCCCTGGGGGTCGTGAATTGGCACAATCACATCCACCAACTTGGTAAGTCCTGTCTCAGCCTCCTGACACAGATGGTGAGACCCCATAGTGGCCAGGAGAAGCCTGAACTCCAGCCCGATGGGATCACTATTGTGTCTCCTGGAAGAAGCTATCCTTCCCTCTCCAGGTGAGACTTTCAGACCAGCATCCTTCTGCGTGAAAACACGCAGCAAAGACTTTGCTAGTGGGTCACCAAGGGTGATATGAATCCTGGCCATGGAAGAAAGACTTCCTTATACTGGAAGTTTGTTCAGAGCTCATTTAGAACCTTCTGCAGAACCTCACCCCAGCCCTGCGAGGTACCTTGACCTAGTTAGTGCTGTAATTGTGTCCTCAAAGGCCATTCCACCCCTGTACGAACCCAGCTGTTTCTGGATGGTGGAGAACAGGTATATCAGTGAGCTGCATGAGCTTCAGCCCGGCACCCCGCTTCCTTGGCCCTGAGGTGGATTCCTTGGCTGGAAGCAGCATGGAATAGCACAACAGTGGCTTTGACAGAAGTGCTGCACGCAGTAAACACAAACCCAAACACAGAGCAAGTGCCTGTCCTGCTGAGGACATGACACGGCCCCTTCCACGATGGAAGTCATCCACTGTAATCAAGCTGCCCCCAAACTGCAGGGAGGTCACCTGAGCAATTGTGTCGGATCAGGGACCCAGTGTCAGTCTCTGCTGCTGGCAGACTGGGCACTCAGCAGCGCCGGTACCCAGGTCAGCCTCAGTGAGTGGAGTCCACACTGCCACACCTGTGTGCAACTGCTACCTCTGACCCCACTGGGCAACGACCGGAGTGACCTAGGAAGGAGGTTGACTGCTATCACCAGAAAATGTCATCTGTCTGGTTATTAAAGTCCCCTTTTGCTGAAGTCACATTCTGGTGACCATTTACATGGGACATAAATATCTTTAAACCTTTATCCATCCAGAGAGGTCTAGCCACATCCCTCTTCCCTAAATTGTTTTCCAGTTGCATTTTCCAGTTTTCCAGTTGCATTTGTTTCAAATCCCTGACCAGGCAGCCAGACCACCGAATCCATATGTAGCCACCAGGTTGTGAAAGATGAAGAAACTGTGCATGATGGAACCTCAGAAAGAGCAAGTTGGAAGTGTTTAAGGGTCAACACCACCCAGACAGCAGGAGGCTGGCAGAACCACAGGGCCTCACCTCTCCAGAGGTACAGAATCCCTGCATAGCCAGCCTGCCCAGCTCAACTGAGTTCAACCCCTCAGGCTAGGGGTGCAGCTCAGTGGCAGAGCATTTGCCTAGCACTTCCCTAGAATGTGCAAGGGCCCTGGGTTCAACCCCACACCAAAAGAACAGAATAAGATAAAATAACCAACATTTTAATATAGTAAATTAAACCCCCATGAGGATGGAAAAAGTAAATGACAATTTTGGGGAGCAAAGAATGTGACTGATTTTTACAATTGAAGGCAAACTTTAGGATGGCTGCCTCTTAGATGGCAGATTTCAGTGAAAGTAAATCTGTAAGCAAAACGTTTGGATCAGCCAGGCATGGTGGTACACACCTGTTATCCCAGCACTGGGGAGGCTGAGCCCAGAACACTGCTGCAAATTCAAGGCTGCCTAGGCTACACAGTGAGACCCAGTCTCAAAAAAATTGGATCGTGAAAAGTTCTGCTGGCGTCAACAGTCCAAGGAGGTGGCTTGTGATGACAATGACAGGTTCTCAGAAGGCTGAGCCTAGGAGTTCAAGGCCAGCCTGGGCAACATAGTGAGAACTCATCTCTAAATAAATAAACAGAAATCTTGGATATGGTGGTGTATGCTTGAAATCCCAGCACTTGGGAGGCTCAAGCAGGAAGATTGCTGCAAATTTAAAATGAACCTGGACTGCAAAGTGAGCTCAAGGTCAGCTTGAACTGCATAATGAGGTCATGACTCAAAAAGACCAAAACTAAATAAGTAAATAGAAAGAAGGGAAGAAAGAAAAGAAAAATGAGAACAACATTAAGGGTGGTACTTCATGGCAATCTTGGATGATGCAGTTATTTATTGCTGCTAGCAAATCACCTCAAACCCTCAAGGCTTTGAGAGGCTGCAAGCAACAGTATTTACCATGTCACAGCTTCTCTCAGGCAGGGATCCAGGCTCCCAGGAGCCTGGGGTGGCCGCCTTCTGTTTCAGGCTTTCTCGCACACAAGCCTGCAGTGAAGACGCTGGCTGGGGCGGTGCTGGCTCCAGCTCAGAACGGCCCCATGTGGCTCGTCAGGGTTCACCTCCTCTTCAGTGTCTGATGAAGCTCCATGTTTGATGACTGTCGCCAAGAGATCTGAGTCCTCTGCCAGCCAGCAGCTGGCTGCATCGGAGGCAAAAGGAGAAGACAGAGAGACCTGAGAGGTGACCGGACAATGTGTTTGCAAGTTCATCACTGGCACAACACAGTCACCTTTGTGAATTCTGTTCCTCAGGAGCAAGCGCACTGTGGGTAGAAAACACCAAACCTGTAAACTAAAACAAATCTTTTCATGCCCGGCATAGTGGCACATGCCAGTAATCGCAGCACTTGGGAGGCTGAGGCAGGAGGACTGCCATGAGTTTAAGGCCAGCCTAGGCTACCCAGTGAGACCTGTTCAAAGTAAAAGTTCTTTTTTCCTTTAAGCAGATTATTTAGGTATTTTGTCATGGCAACAAACAGCTAACACAAGTCAAGGGGATCTACACTAAATTTGTAAAAATGCTGTCTTTTGCTGGTCATGATGGCACACGCTTGTAATCCCAGCACTCGGGAGGTTGAGGAAGAAAGATTACTCCTAGTTCAAGGCCAGCCTGGGCCACATAGTGAGTTGAACTACATAGTAAAAGCCTGTCTCAGAAGCAAAACACCACAACACAAAAAGCTGGGCCAGCAGCTCAGTGCAAAGGCCTTGGGCTCAACTTCCAGCAGCCCCTGAAAAGAACCAAGTGAGCTGGCCCAACCTGTACCGAAGCGGAGAGGGACTCGCAGAACAGCAAATGCTGCAGGCAGGGGCCACTGGGGGCCACAGCAGAAGCTGATGGACGGAAGGAGGAAGCGCTCGAAATCACAGAAATGGAGTGAGGTAGGGATGGAACCAAGGACCTTCGCACTGAACCTTATAGGGTCTTACTGAGTCACTAAGCTGCCCAGGCTGGACTTAAACATTTGATCCTCCAGCCCGAGCCCCCCAGGGGGCTGAGATTTAGGTGCACAGCGCTACATTTGACTGGAAATGTAAAACTTTGGGTTGAAAAGTCCCCATAAGTGCTGCATGTGGTGGCACACACTTGTAATCCCAGTACTTGGGAGGCTGAGGCAGGAGGATTACCATGAGTTAGAGGCCGGTCTACACTACATGGTGAGACCTTGTCTCTAAGAAAAGAAAATTCTCATCAATGCAGCCATCCATACAGTGCCTGCTCTCCTACTCTGGCCCCTGTGAAGCGGTTTTTCATTCAGCATCTGCATAATGACCCTTAGAAAGGGAAGTTTGGTCATTGCACGGCGGACACATGTAACCCTTGCAAAGGGGAAGTCAGCACACTTACACTGAGCCTCGATGCTCCCATGAAAGCTAAAGTGTATGCTGTAAGTAAAGATTTGGAGGCCGAGGATTTAGCTCAGCTGCGTAAGCACCTGCCCGGCAAATGAGTGGCTATGAGTTCAATCCTCGGTACAAAAATAAAATAATAAATAAATAAATAGGGATTTGGGAGCTGGGGATTTAGCTCAGCAACATAAGTGCCTACCTGGTAAGCACAAATAAAAATAAAGATTCGGGCTGGGTGTGGTGATACACTCCTGTAACCCCAGCTCTGGGGAGGCTGAAGCAGAAAGATCACTATGAATTCCAGACCAGCCTAGGCTCCAAAGTGAGCTCAAGGTCAGCCTGCACTGCATAGCCTGACACTGTCTCAAAAAGACAATAAATAGACAAACAAATATAAATATTTGGCCTGATTCTCAAAGTAAACTGGAATATGGCGACTGTTTCTTTTTCTTTTGCAATTATTTGTCCTCACATTTTCATGGAGCTGAGCAATCAGCACATTTTAAAAACCAAAGTCACAGATGTGTCTTGTACAACTCAAATGGGCGCAAAGTCCCCACGTGAAAATTCTGTACCAAGCAAATAAAGAGAAGCAAAGAAAGGGAAGGCCTGGAGCTGGCCTCTCTGCTCCCAAGATATTGCTCTTTGGCGGTTCTCAGTCTGGCAGGAAGTGTGACCTGTGACCCAGTGACTGCCACACAGCATTTCAGAGTCCGAAGTCTGCACGGGGACTCGGTTCTCACCAAGGCTGTGGCATCAGGCTTGGTCACTCCCTTTCCTCCTCGCCAAACGTGACTCAAACCAGAGTTTACAAAACTCAGTTCCAGCCTCAAAAGCTGAAAGACATCGTTCTAAAGATATGCAGACAAAGGTCATGAATGTTATTATAAAGCAATGCAGGGAGCCAGGAATAGTGGTGTGTGCTTGGAATTCCCAGCACTCAGGAGGCTGAGGCAGAAGGATCACCTGGACTTTGAGGCCAGCCTGGGTTACAAAGTGAGTTCAAGGGCCTCCTGTATTACACAATAAAAAAGAAAAAAAGGCAGGGAGGAGAAAGGGCAGGAAGAGGAGACAGGGAGGAGGGAATGACAGGAGGCCCTCATTTGGGCAACTGCAGAATTAGAGGGCCTTGAGGACACTTTCTCCCAAGACTAGAGTATCTCTGTACACGTGCTAATGGAGACAAAAGCCCATTCAACCCCTTGTAGAACGTCTGTACTGAGATGATCTTAGGGAACTTTAGCTTTAGTCTAATTTTCAACTTCTATTCTGTATTGAATTTTGTTTACTTATTTGAGACAGAGTCTTGCTACACAGTTCAGGTTGACCTTGAACTCACTACGTAGCCCAGGCTGGGCTGGAACTCATGGTGATCCTCCTACCTCTGCCTCTTGAGCGCTGGGATTGCAGGCATGGGCTACCACACTTGGCCTTATTTAATTTTATTTTTCAGATGGGGTCTCCCTCTATTGTTCTATCACTCTATTGCTCTACTGGTTGGTGGTAAAATCCTAGGCTCAAGTGATCTTCCTGCCTCAGTCTCCCATGCAGCCAGGATCACAGGAGTGTGGTGTGGCTCCCCACTGGTCCTTTGATTGGAAAGAGAGAAAAAGGGCTGGGGATTTAGCTCAGTGGCATAAGCGCCTGCCTTAGAAGCAGGCAGTCGTGAGTTCGATCCCCGGTACCGATAAAAAGGAAAAAGACAAAAAAAAAAAAGGAAAGAGAGAAAAGAATTGGGACTGAAGACTAAATCACTCCACAGGCAGGGGAAACCAGGGCAGCTAAGCTCAGCCAGCACTGCATGGGTCTCCCACAGGGCCCTGCCTGCTCCCAAGTGCAGAACAGCTTGAGAGGCCACCAGGGAATGTCCCTGCCTCAGGGGAAAACTGGTTCGCCTTTTGCCTTCTCTCCACTGTCAGCCAGCTGCGTTTCTCAATTTTGTGTTTGTGCAAGCTCTCGAGGGGCACCAGCTCCAGAACCAAGACACTCGCTCCATCTGTGATTAAGGGCAAAGGTTGGCAAGGGCTCGCCCCTCCCAGACGCCTCTTTTTTGAGGCAGTATTAAAGAATGCTGTCTTCATAGGTTGTGAATATGTACAGGGTAGGCCAATCAAACAGAGGCAACATTTTGGTTTTCTGAGACTGGGCCTCACTATGTAGTGCAGGCTGGCCTTAAACTCACTATGGAGCCCAAATTGGCTCGAACTCACTGCAATCCTCCTGCCTCAGCCTCCCAAGTGCTGAGACCACAGGTGCACATCATTATGCTTCAACAAACAAAATTACTCTTGGAGCAAAAGAAATACATCGGAACCAGAGAGCATTGATCGAGTAACCCTCCACATAAGACTGCTCAACTGGCCAACAGGAAAATGAGGGAAGGCCAAACACAAAAAGGTGATTTGAGTGTTGAACGAAATAATTCAGTATCTGGGATTGAACCCGGGGCCTTTGCACTGAGCTATATCCCCAATCCTTTTTCTTAATTTTATTTTTCAAATTCTGAGACAGGGTTTTGCTAAACTGGGCTGAGCCTGAACCTACAATCGTCCTGTCTCAGCTTTCTGGAGTGCTGGGATTACAGGCCTACTAATCACCATACCTGGTTTGTCTGCTTTTTTATGCTTTCACTTGGCCCAGGTTAAATTTAATGTTTAGGGCCAGGTGTTGTGCATACATCTATAACCTCAGCATTTGGGAGGCAGAGGCAGGAGGATCGCTGTGAGTTGGAGGCCAAAGCTGGGCTGCACAGTGAGTTTAAGGCCAGCTAGAGCTATGCAGTAAGACCCTGTCTCAAAGCACTGTTCCCCTCAAAAAACCAACCTTAACGGTTAGCTCCAAATGGAAAACAAACAAAGAAATGCATGACAGGGCTGGTGAAAGCACCTGCATGGCAAGCACAAGGTCCTGAGTTTGGTTCTCGGTACAAAAAAAAAAAAAAAAAAAAGACACGACAGCTCATTGAAAAGAAAAACAAAACAAAAAAAACCAAAGAAGCTAGGTATGGTGGCACACACCTGTACTCCCAGATTTCAGAAGGCTGAGGCAGGAGGATCGCCATGAGTTCAAGTCCATCCTGAATTACAGACACTGACCCTATCTTAAAAAAAAAAAAATACCAAAGCACTCCTGTAATCCCACCACTGGGGAGGCTGAGGTAGGAGGATCCTTGCAAATTTGAGAGACCAGCTTGGGTTACAAAGTGAGCCCAGGCCAACCTGAACCACATAGCGAGACTCTGTCTCAAAAAAGACATTTAAAAAAAAAAAGTGAACCACAGCAAAACAGCTCGGGCTAGGTGCACCCTCTGCCCCCACCTTCCAGAAAGTGCTCTAATCCTACATCGGCCCTGCAGCTCTCCTGCCACCTGAAAGAGGGAGCCCAGTGGGGAAGACAACACACCCAGGGTCCCTGAGCCAACACTGCCACCTGTGCAACCCGCGGAGGAAAGCAAGAGCTCCAGGGCGGCTCCTGTTCTCGGCCCCCGCCCTCATGGAGCTGGGCGTCACGTGACACCCGCCCACTGCCTGGCCCAGCGCTGCCCGGAGCCCCTGCCCAGGCACGATCAGCCCAGAGCCCTGGCCGGTCCTCCCGCTCTGCTCCTCCGCCTTCTCTGTAGGGCAAGTGAAGGGAGGAGAGAGGAAGCTGATGGGGCTGCACTGTTGATCTCTAGCTGTCAAGGTTATTTTCCACCTAGGTCTTACTTTCGGGAAACCTGGTAGCAAAAGAAGCCTCAGGACATCATTATCTACGGATGACGCGATCCATGGCCCCGAAAATTCACCAGAAGACTTCTAGAACGCATGAATTCAGCCAGGTGGCAGACTGCAAAATCAACACTCCCAGACATAGCAGTGCTCACCTGAAATCCCAGCACTTGGGAGGCTGAGGCAAGAGGATTACTTTGAGTTCCAGGCCAGCCTGGACTGCTCAGCAAGACCCTGTCTCAGAAGAAGAAAACAAGCCAGACTTTTCGGCTTCTCTTAGTCTCATAGGCATGCTCTTTCCTGGGAATTTAATGAGGGGGCGGGGGGCCCCTGAGCTGGTCCATCTGCTCCCCTGCACTCTGTGAAACTAGGGTACAGTAAAGTCAGGGGACCAAACATTCACCCCAGGGTGGCTAGTTAGGCCTTTGTCCCAGTGATCCAGGGTGACCCAGAATGACAGCAGTTGCATCCCAGGGGAACTTCAGCTAAGTGAAAGGGGAGATTATTTCCCACTTCCAGACACAGCAAAATACATTAGCAATCGAGTTAGGACCACCATGAGTTCAAGGCCAGCCTGGGCTGCACGGCGAAAGCCTGTCTCAAAAAAATACAAAATACAAGATGTACACAACTCAGTGGGCCACAGTGGTGTTGCTAATAATTCTTGAACTCTGGGAGGTTGAAGCAGGCGAATCACAAGGTAAAGCTCAGCCTGGGCAATTTAGTGATGCAGTGACACTGTGTGTCAGAATTTAAAATTTATGAAGGTGTGGGGATGCTCAGTGCAGAGGGCCTGGGTTCAGTTCCCAATACCACACATACACACGCGCGCACATACACATCCAGACACACAAGAGTCCCTCGGCCCTGTCTGAAACCAGCAGGTCACTGTGTTCCCATCCAAGAAATGAATCAAAACCTTGATTTTAAAGAGCCAACGCTTTCCCCGAGAACCCTCCTTCAGGTGATCCCTCCAGGCCGTGGGTGCAGGGCTAAGTATCCAGGATTGGTCTATCAGTACTGAGGCCCACCCCACTCTTGTCTTAGGGTGACCCAAGGACACTGAGGTGGTCCCCCCCACCTTCCCTCTCCTTCCCCCTCCTGCCCTTCCATGTCCAATGTATTAGTTTCCCTTGAAACAAAAATTGGCACATACCTGAAATCCCAGCACCAGGGAAGCTGAGGCAGGAGGATCTCTGCATCTCTCCTACAACAGGCCAATCCCTGATATGCTGGCTGCTCCCTCTACGAGGACTCCCCCATCTTTGATTCCAGGCTCAGATTGCCTCCTAGTAGCAGCCTTTTCTGGCCACTCCTCTAAGAACAATGTAAGCAACACAGTATTTCAACCAGAAAACAACCCGTAATCAACAGTAACTACCATAATGTCTCTTTCTTTGAAATAGTTGAGCATAACTTCATATACAATAGTACCAAATATAACAAAATAGTATAAAACCATTAAAGAGAATGAAAGTATTACAGGGCATTCAGAACCAAATAACAGAAAACAAACAATGACTACTATATTATCTCATTTTCCATAGAAAATTTGCTTATACTATCACACATAATAAATCCAATAAGATACAATATGATAGAACCAATGGAAACAAGAGCAAAAGCATGGTAGGACTTCAGAGTAAGATGATATTAAATCAGCATTGGCAAAAAAAAATCAGCACTGGCTATTATAATGACTTGTTTTCTTCAAACTAGCTGTTCATACTATCACAGGTAATAAAATCAAACTAGGATAAAACTATTCCACCTAATGAATGCAGACATCATAAGGCTTCAGAACAATGTAATGGGGAATCATGATTACTATAAACTCTTATGTACTCTTACCATTTCTTACACTAGGGAGACTATACGGTATCTATACATGTGAGTTTGATTTATCTTGCTTATGAGTATGGTCTCAAGTTGCACCTACTTATTTATAAATATCTCAATGTGAGATCTACTTTGTTATGTCCTGTTTGGTCTTAATCTCTTTAAAATTAAAAAAAATGTCCGCAGGCTAAGGTTACATTAGGGGTTCAGGGCTCATGGCTCCCCCCCACCACCACCACCTGTAGGAGGAGGAATCTCGCACCTGGTGAGCCAGGCTGACCAGTGGGAACCGTTCACCACCAGCTGCTGTTCCCACAAAGTGGCAAATCTCAAACCCTTCCTCCCAGACCCCCAACTGCCCTGAAGACGGCCAGGTAAGGTCTTAGCGCTGGTTTGGTACAAGCTGGGCAGAAGGACTTAAATAAGTGAATTTTTAAAAGTTCCTCTGTACTCATAGGTGTTTGCTAGTGGAAAATTGAACAAGCATACCGACATTTTCTTTTACTGCAACTTTTTTTCTTTTTCTTTTCCTTTTTTTTTTTTTAGACAAGATATCAAGGTAGCCAGGGTTGGCATGCAACTCTCGGTGATCCTCCTGCCTCTGCCTCCTGAATGCTGTAATTACATATCAGGCGAGCCGCCTCGCCCAGTTAATTCTGGCCCCTCCAGCCAGGCCCCGCCCCCTCACAGCACAGTGCGCCAGGGAGGAATCCGCGCCAAGCTGATCCATGACCCCCACACTCAGGGGACTTTGGGGACACCAGGTCTAAACCGCTGAGATACTTACACAGAGTCTGTCGCTGCGGCTTCCTCACCGAATGACAGCAGGATCTGCGGGAACCCAGCCCAGGACGGCGAGCCCGGCTGACACCAGTGTGAGTTCCAAGACCTGACTCTGCATCCCGACAGAGGACACAGTGGCGCCAGCGCTTCCCCCCACCCCCCGCAGGCAGCCTGGGGCCAGGCCCGGATGCAAGCGAAAGCCACTGTGTCTGGGGCCACACATTCACACTGGGCATTCACCCTGGGCGGCTGGGACCGGTGTACATGGCATCTCCACAACCCCGCCCCACCTCCCCTCCCTCCAATCCTGGGTCTCCTCCTTGCTTCCTATCATCTTCAGTGTGCCCTTTAAATTATGCATACCTTGGGTTTGTAATAGCAAATTTCTGTGTCTGATTGATTTCATTTACCATTGTGGTCTCAAGGTACTTCCGGGTTCCAACACCCCACTCGTTTATTCTTCTTTATGGCAGAGTAGTACTCCATTGTGTATAAATATCCTGTTTTCTTTATCCATTCACCTGTTGATCGTTGATCAATATGTAGGCTGCCTCCAGGATTTGGCTGTTAGGAACTGTGCTTCTATAAACAAGGGTGTGCATGGCCACTGCCATGTGGTATCGTTAACTCTAGGGAAGACACCTAGAAGGGGAAGAGCTGGTTGTAGGGGTCCAACCCATGGGCTTGTACCTGGACCAAGGCTCGATGAAAATGAAACACAAAGACACCGAATTGGTTAAAATGTGAGGGGCCAGGGGCTCTTGTCTCCCGTGACAAAGAGCCCTGAGTGACTGGCACATCCTGGCTGTATTCACTGAGACACGGGCACAGGCAATCCGAGCAGCACAGGACGCCTCTGTCTCCCACCGCCGCCTGCACGCAGCTGTGCCACGCACCCCACTGCCTCCTTCCTACTGCTGTGGAAGAGGCCACTTAGGCCCTAATCTGCCCATCTGGCCTCCCACACCTGGCTGAATGGAATTCCTGGTGCTAGTTTGCTGAGAACCTGGGTCCTGATTTCCATAGTGGTTGTACCCGGTTACATTCCCCGCCAGCCACGTGGGAAGGTTCATTTTTTTCCCCTGCAGCCTCGCCAGCACTTGTTATTATTTGATTTTTGCCGATGGCCATTCTCTCTGGGTTAAGAGGGAATCTCAGTGTTGATTTTTTTTTTTTTTTACACTTTTTTTTCTCTTTTTATCAGTACTGGGGATTGAACTCACGACTGCCTGCTTGCAAGGCAGGCGCTTATACCGCTGAGCTAAATCCCCAGCCCCTTCTCAGTGTTGGTTTAATTTGCATCTAAGGGCCAGAGAGGTCAAACATTTTTTCATGTATTTATTGTTGCCCATGTTTTGACCTGGTCTTACACACTGAGAGGTCTATTTATTCTGAGTTCTTTATACATTATAGATGCAAGTTTTCTGTCGGAGGAGTGGCTGGCAAAACCTTTCCCCATCGTGTACAGTGTCTATGGCTCTGTGAGTCATTTCCTTTGCTGTGCAGAACAATTCCACATTCTTTTTGAGACAGAGTTTTATTGTAGTTTAGGCTGGCCTTGAATCCATTATGTAGCCCAGACTGGCCTCCAACTTACCGCAATCCTCCTGCCTCAGCCTCCTGAGTGCTGGGATTACAGGCGTGCACCACATATGGCAACAATTCCACTGTTGATGCATGAACAATCAAAGAATTTGAAGCTAGGGTTTAAAGCCACACCTGGCTCCTGGGTGGAAGAACTGGTTACTTGGGCAGGGAGAACAGTGCAAGAAGGAGCAGAGTCCTGTGATCCATGAATCACGCAGCAGTGGAGGAGAGGGCAGAGACCTGAAGAATCCCAGACCCCTCGGCAGGACCAGAAATGGGAGGGATGGGGGAGGAGGGCCATGCAGCAGCCAGGCTGGACAACAGGGGAAAAGACCACACAGGAAGAGATGAGTGGAGGTCACAGGATAAAAACCAAGGGTTTCACATAGGACATTTTAACTTTGAGAGGCTTATCAGCCATGCAGGTAGAAATGTCCAGCAGTGAGATGAGGTTTAGGCTGAATTCAAGGGCTGGGTGTGGGCAAAGGCAGCGACCTGGAAGCAGACACTGTGTGCACGGCAGGGCAGGCAGCCCAGCTAGGAGGAAGCGGGGAGCAGCTACCGAGGAAGAAAACGTATCCCCAAGTTGGAATAAAATGCCCCACAGAACGCCCATACTCTAGGTGACTAAGGAATAAGGCAGCAGAAACGAGAAAGAAACAGAATGAGATGAAAAGAGACACCACAGAGCACAAGAAGGTGGACGTGGTGAGGGCCCCTATAACCACGGCCACCCCGGACGCTGAGGCAGGAGGATCACGAGTCTAAGGCCACCCTGGGAACTCAGCAAGCTCTTGTCTCCGAACTTTAGTGAAGGGGGGCTGGTGCTGAAGCTCAGTGGTAGATGTGTGCTTGGCATGCCGGGACCCTGGGTTCCATGCCCGGCTCTGCCAAGAAACAAAACAAGCCAATAAAATCCAAGAATGCAGATCCAGACCCCAAACACCACCCCTTAATCAGTGAGGGGCAAGGAAGAGCTGGGTGTGATGCCACACGCCTGCCATCCCAGCATGCAGGAGGCTGAGGCAAGAGGATCACTGGGCGTTCCAGGCCAGCGGGGCTACCTAGTGAGTTTAAGGCCAGCCTGGAGTACATAGCGAGACCCTGTCTCAAAAAACCAACAACAACAAGTCCAGGAAGAACCAACAGGGTGCTACCTCCAATTGATGATCACGGAGGACATGATTCACGTGATCATCATGAATGCAGAGAATTAAAAAAGTAGATTAAAGCAACTGAAAGTGATCTAGTAATTATAAATTAGGCAGAGACCATAGCATAACCCTGGGGTTGTCAATCGGTGACCTAGAGGATGGAGAACCTAAAAAATAAACAGAAAAGCTACATAGAAATCCAGGATCTGCAAAAACTGCTATGGAGTGCCAGGCTGGATGGGGCACGCCCGTCAACTCAATACTCAGGAGGCTGAGGCAGGAGGATCGCTGTGAGTTCCAGGCCAGCCTGAACCACATAGTGAGTTAAAGGCCTGAACTACATAGTGAGACCCTGTCTCAAAAAACCAAAAAAATTACAGCAAAAATTACTGTAGAGCGACTGGTCATGAGCCTGTGTCGGCCCAGATACTGCCCTGCAAGATTAAGGGAAACACCAGGAAGACCTTAGCCAGCCTGGCTTTTCCACAGCCATGGGCAGCACTAGATGTTGCTGAAGGCACTGCTCAAAGGCAGGGCTCAGGAAGAGGAAGGGATCAGGAAGGTCTCAGACTTCATCCAAGGACAGAAGCAGCAGGCAGCATTAGGAACACACAGCCACTCAGGAAGTACAGCAGCCATGAGCTGAACCCGAAACTCCGTGAGGAAGAATCACGGGGAGGGACACAGTGGTGCATGGCTGCCAGACTCCTGGGAGGCTGAGTCAGGAGACTCTCAAGCTCTAGGGCAGCCTGGGCCATTTTAGCAAGACAATGTCTCACAATAAAATAAGTAAAATAAAATAAAATGGGTTGGGGTGTAACTCAGTGATAGAGCACACCTGGGTTCAATCCCAAGTACTGGGAAAAAATGTCTCTTGGTGGTAGGAAATTTCCTGATGTGTTACTTTCTTTGATTTTGTTGTTGTTTGTTTTTGCTGTGTTACAGGTCAGTGCCACCATCACCATTACCTGGCTGCATTTTTCTATGTGACTTGGATTTTTATATTATACTTACAAATTATTTTTACATAATAATACTTGTAAAACATTTTAAATAGTTAAGAACTCGCTGAACCAGGCATGATGGAACACACCTATAATCCCAGCACTGGGGGAGGCTGAGGCAGAAGAATCTCTGATTCAAGTCCAGCCTGGCCAATTTAGCAAGATGTTTCAGTATGAAAGTAAAACTGGGTTGGGTATGTAAGTCAGCAGGCCTGGGTTCAACCCCTGGTCCCACAAAAGAAAGAAAAGAAAAAGAATAAGCTACTTGGGGCTGGGGATTTAGCTCAGCGGCATAAGTGCCTGCCTGGTAAACCAGGCAGTCGTGAGTTCGATCCCCAGTACCGCTAAAAAGGAAAAAGACAAAAAAAAAAAAAAAAAAAAAAAAAAGAATGAGCTACTTGAATTAACATTCATTTGGCACCTCTTATATGTCAGACTTTTTCTACATTTTTGCATACACTGAAACATCTAATCTAGAATCATATAATCTACAGATAATTCATCAAAATAGAAACTAAAACATTCATGTTCCAGAACCAAGGCTGCTGGATACTTTGACCCTAGGGCCACACAAGCGCAGGGTCACAGCCCTGCACCCCCTTCCCTCCGGCCACTCTGACCCAGCCCTTTGCACACGCATGGGCGTGCGCGTGCACACACACACACACACACACACACACACACACACACACACACACGGTCAACTCTGCCAAAGCCAGGAGCAGGTCATGAGAGCCAAGTTCCTGCAGAATTTCCTTCCGGGCCCGAGCTGCTCTCCATGTCTCTGCTCTAGAAATGCCACTGACCTCGCCCATCACAGGTCATGCCTGGAAAATGGCAGGGCTCCTGGTCCACGTGGACAGGGATGACACGCAGCCCTCCCAGGCCCTGCTGGAAGGCGGCCAAAGGGCAAAGGCCTGCTGACCGACACCTCTGTGCACTGTCACCAGGATCCGCACTTTGTACCTCGCTGGTGCCAGCACTTGAGGGTGGTTTCAAAAGCCTGGATGGAACAGAGGTGGAGACACACATGGAAGGGCCAGGGAGGTTGATGCGTGGTCACCCAGCAGGAGGAGGCCATGGATGTGATCGCCAGCATCACACACACAGACACTCACACTCAGACATACTCAGACACACACACTTTTGGCAGAAGGCTGAGGGAAATACCAACTTTCAGAGATTTCTTTCACAATGACTGTATGTATGCACATCTAAAATAGGGTATTTAAATGTTTAAGTCCTGATCAAAGTAAAGCACATGAGGGGCTGGGAATTTAGTTCAGCAGCATAAGTGCCTGCCTTGCAAGCAGGCACTCATGAGTCTGATCCCTGGTACCAATAAAAACGAAAGAGACAAAAAATAAATAAATAAAAAGTAAAGCACATGACAGTGAGTCACCCTCCAAATCTTCCCGTTGGCTTCAGTCACACTTAGCCCACTGTTCTTTTTTATTTTGGTACCGGGCACCGAACTAGCCCATCACTCTTGTCATTTTTTTTTTTCTGTCTTTTTTGAGACAGGGTCTTGCTATGTAGTTCAGCCTGGCCTTGAGCTCACTTTGTAGCCCGGTGGTCTTGAACTTGCTGCGATCCTCCTGCCTCAGGCTCCCGAGTGCTGGGATTACAGGTGTGCACCATCACTTTCTGAAGCAAGTCTGGATTCATCTTTCTTGAAGGTCCTAGTTGCACTGCGCTGGTGATCCTGATGTCCCCCATGACTCAAACTGTTTCCTCCTCATGATCATTTTGACTTTGGGGAGAAGCCAGAAGTCACACGGTGCCAGATCTGGTGATTATGGTGGATGAGGACACAGCGTCGTGGTTTTATGAGCCAGCTTTTCTGTTGGATGGCGCTGGGCGGCAGCATTCACAGTATTTTTCCCCACATCTCATAAAGACACTCAGGAAAGAGGACTCCAGAACTGCTTTAGAAAAGAACAAGAGGCCAGGCAAGGTGGTGCCCTATAATGTCAGTACCTGGGAAGCTGAAGCAGGAGGAGGGTAGAGCAGATAGGTCAGCCTGGGCTACAAAAGTGAGCTCAAGGCCAGCTTGCACTGCATAGTGAGACTGTCTCAAAAAGAAATAACGAACAGTGGGATATGTGTGTCTGAAGTGAAGGGAGCATTTTGAGGGGATTCATAGCAATGTGTCTTTTACTGTAATACATTTTAAAAATTTGAATATTCTTGGTATTCTTCAGTCACCTCCTGTGCTCACTTCATTTCTTTCTGGGTCTACCTATCGATGTCCTCCACCTCAGGTGAGAAAACAGAGAGAGCATGTATCTGGCTGTCATGGTAACTCAGCGGCCCCCCAAAATATCAGCCCTTTTTTAGGAAATGAGAAAGTTCTCTCATTCTTAGATGATGATGTAAGCTGAAAAGTTAAAGCTTTGAACTTTTCTCTCTGTAAGTTTTTGAGTGCACTTGATATCAGTTTCTTCTTCATCACCACCATCATCATCATGTGGTTTTTTTGAGACAAGTTCTCACTTCTAGGCTGGCCTCAAACTCTTGGTGACCCTCCTGCCTCAGACTCCTGCGTGCTGGGATCAGAGGTGTGTGCCACCACACCCGGCTTGTAGCCTGACCTACTGTGCAGTCTCCTCTTGCCTCAAGTCGTGGGCATCTTGTTTCCTATTAGCAAGGAACCCAGCACTGCACTCAAGGGCAAAGCCACAGCTAGAGACTTTCTCCCAGGTCCCACCTGTTATGTGTCCCTCGCCACCTGAAAGCCCTCCTGATGGCAATTCTTTTTTTTTTTTTTTCTGATGGCAATTCTTTATCTTTTGGGGTCCTACCAGGAGATGTGTGGACCATGCAATAGTTTTACCAAGTAAAACAGGGGAGCAGTGTAACAAAGGATTGACTAGTGAGAGAGAAAGAACTTTCAAGAGTACTGGGCAAAAAAAAAAAAAAAAAAAAAAGAATACTGGGCTAGGGCCTGGGGGTATAGCTCAGTAGTACAAGCACCTGCCTAGCAAGCACAAGTTCTTGAGTTCAATTCCTGGTACCTGGAAAAAAAAAAAAAGTATAGGACTAGCACTCTGAATTCCCAGCACCTGGTAAGCTGAGGCAGGAAGATTGCAAGTTGGAGCCAGGTCTGGGTCACTCGGGGATCTAGCTTAGTGCAAAGGCCTGGGATTGAAGCCCTAGTATCAAAAAAAAAAAAAAAAAAAAAAAAAAAAAAAAAACGAAAATAAAGAAAAAGAGAGGAATAGAGGACTGGCAGCTGTCTTAAGGGGCCAGCTACAGTGCAAAGCTCAGCTACAGTGCAAAGATGAGGCCACCGAGGAAGGGCCTGTCTGTCCCCTAGGTCCGAGAACCAGGCTCTGCAGACCAATGGCAGAGAAGTCACCGTGTTATGTTGAAGATGGGGGTCTCGCAGCTGCCGCCCTTCACAGAACACCCACCGCCGAACGCAGAGCCAGCCAGGGTCGGCCGCAGCTCTCCTGCACCCTCTGCCGGCTTCGGTGCGTCAGCGCCGCCGGGGAAGAGACAAGGATGGGCGGGGTCTCAGCCCAGACTTGCTCCACCACCACCACCGCCCTGCAGGGGACTTAATGATCCCCCGGAAGAACTGCTTTCCCTGTAGCTTCAATCCCCACGTCCCTGCGTGGCTCTCCGTACCCTTCCTGTCCCCAGACGGAGGCACCTTCTCCCATTAGTGGTCAAAATCTCGTTTCCGGTTTTACAAGAGGTCCAAAACTTGCGCTCAGGAGGCTGAGGCAGGAGGATGCCGCGAGTTTAAGGCGAGGCTGTATCTCAAAACAAACAAAAAATAAAACAAGATGATCCTGTAGTATCATGTTAGATGCCCAGTGTAATTACAAAGGTCCTTTAAATGAAGATACAGGAGACAAAGGGTAGAGCCAGGGGACAGCATGAGAAGCCTTGGTAACCATGCTGGCTTGAAAAGATGGTGCGGACAAGTGCAGGATACAGGCAGCCCTTGGAGCAGCAGAGGTGAAGGAAGCCAAATCCCCTGCCAGAGCTCTGGGCAGGACTGCAGCCCAGAGACCCTTGCAGGGCTTCTGACCCCCCCCCCAGCTGTAACAGAATAAGTGGGTCACATTTTACACCACTGTGTTTTGTCCAGCAGGACCCTCACACAGCCAGTCATTGTGCAAAATCATACTGTTCAGGCAGTAGGGACACAGAAGTGCACATGAGCTTTTGTTCTGTTGTGATGGTTTAGATCTCAAGTGTCCCCCAATGTCTCCCGTGTGGAAAGAGTGGATCATGGGGCGCTGGCACTCCTCAGGGGATTCATCCATGATCAGAGCAGCGTCTGTGCTGTGAGGAGTGGGGCGTGGTTGGAGGCAGTCACTGGGGGTGTGGCCTGGGTGTGCTTTGTCCCTGGTGGCTCCCTGCTCCCCACTTCCCAACCTCCATCAGGTGAGCAGCTCTCCTCTGCCAAACCCTTCTACCATGCCCTTCCTGCCTCGAGCGTCCACATATACACTATGGACTGAACCCTCCAAAACCTGTGCACCAAATACACCTCTCCTCCTTCAAGCTGTGGGTGACAGGTATTTGTGTTCCAGTGACAGGAAAAAGTGACCAAGACAACTGTACCTAGTAGGCCTCATGGAACTGCATGGAGAAGGGGCACTCAGATTCCCTGGCTGCTGCAGCTGGACCTTACTCTAAGCTATCTAAAAATAAGAGCCTAGGAGCTGGGGATTTAGCACCTGCCTTGCAAGCCCGCTGTCATGAGTTTGATCCCCAGGACCGATTTTTTAAAAAAAAGTCTGTGGCTGGGTGTAGTGATCCACACCTATGATCCCAGCACTCTGGGAGGCTGAGACAAGAGAACTGCAAATTTGACACCAGTCTCACCATTAAGAAGTGACTTAGCGGGGCTGGGGATTTAGCTCAGCGGCATAAGTGCCTGCCTTGCAAGCAGGCAGTCGTGAGTTCGATCCCCGGTACCGATAAAAAAAAGGAAAAAAAAAAAAAAAAAAGAAGTGACTTAGACCCTGTCTCAGAAAAAAAGGGGGGGACTAGGGATGTGGCTCTGAGTTCAATCCCCAATATATAAAGGAGAAAGAATCAGACATGATGGCTCACACCTATAGTCCTAGAACTCAGGAAGCTGAGGCAGGAGGATCCCAAATTCAGACCCAGCCTGGGCAATTTAGCAAGACCTTGTCTCAAAAATAATACAATGAAGCTGGGCATGGTGGCACATGCCTGTAATCCCAGCACTTGGGAGGCTGAGGCAGGAGGATCTTTATGAGTTCAAGATTAGCCTGGGATACAAAGTGAGCTCAAGGCCACCTTGAACTGCAGGTTGAGACCTATTTTAAATAAAAAAATAAAAAATAAAAGGCCTGAGGATGTAGCTCAGTGATCAACCAGTTGATTATGTGCAAGGCCCTGGATTTAATCTTTACTACTGTCAAAAAATACATATGTATCAGTCTGGCGACCCCAAACAGATTTCACTGGATCAGTCTGCATCTACCGCTCGGTCTTTCCTAGTAGATGGTTGTCCTTCTCCACCAAATAAAGTCTACTGAGTCTTCCTGAATCTGGGTCTTCCACTGGATGGTGACTAATGGACATAATCAAAATCCAAAATAAGGGGGCTGGGGATTTAGCTCAGTGGCATAAGCGTCTTCCTTTCAAGTGTGCAGTCGTGAGTTCAATCCCTAGTACCAATAAAAATGAAAAAGACAAAAAAAAATCCAAAATAAGGTTAATCAAGGGGCTGGGGATTTAACTCAGCAGCATAAGCACCTGGCTTGCAAGTGTGTGGTCGTGAGTTCAATCCCTGATTCCAATTAAAAAAAAAAAAAGAAGGTTAATCATGAAAAGTAGATAGAGAGGGGCTGAAGGTTTTGCTCAGCACCATAAGCACCGGCCTGGTTGCAAGTTCGATTCCAGATACAAAAAATATATAGAAATATAAAAACTTAAAGAAAGACAACAGTAGGGTATGGTGGCATTTGCCTGTAATCCTAACCCTCAGGAGGCTGAGGCAGGAGGATTGCTGCAAATCCGAGGCCAGCCTGGGCTACATATTGAGTTCAAGCCCAGTCTGAACTACAGAAAGACTCTGTCTCAAATATATATATATATATATATATATATATATATATATATATATCAAGTACTTCATGCTGTAAAAGTGAGGAAGAATATTAAAATTTCTCCTCTATGAGTTTTGAAAAAAATAAAAAATATAAACCAAAACTAAGTTTCATTTTGTCTTATGACCAATCTCTTTTAAAAATAAAAATTGAGCTGGGCATGGTGACACACACCTATAATCCCAGGCTAAGCAGGAGGACTGGCTTGAGTTGGAGGCCAAAGTTACGGAGTGTCCAGGCTTCCTAACAACTGTTCTGTTCTCTGGAGAACTAGGGTTCCTGAGAACCACACCGATAGGGTTCGGGGATGACTCTAAAGTGTGCTACAAAGCCCTGTCTCTTAAAGGACCCACACTGGCACCAAGCTTCCCAGGAGCAACCAGCTTCCCACCAGCTTCCCTCTGGGAGGCACACTGAAACCATCACCAAGTCAGGGCCCCACCTTCCTCTGTCCAGCAAGTACGCCAGCTCCCGAGGACACTGAACTTTTACTTCTTGACAACCACAAATGCAAGAATGACCTTAAGAATACACAGATTCATGTTGCATTTTTGCAGTTCTGAAGTCAGGAGTTGGGGAAACACCACACAGTTTCCCACCAAAATCAGGACAGGGTAAAAAGCACATCGTATCCAACTAGAAAAGCGATGACAATTGACAAGGACATGCTTAATAAAAACTGTCTATTTGCTGATGAAATGAAAATCCCGAAAATCGATAATGAAATGAACTCAGCAAAAAAGAACTCTTTGGTAACAGACACTAAATCAACCCCCCCAAACCATCAGCCTGTGCGATGGGAAAGCAAGAAGCTCTACACGGCCTGCAATAGGGCTGCAGAGGGCCAGGCTGGTGGACAGGAAGTGTGCAAAGGCTGAGAACAGCGCTTGCAAGGCAGCACGTAGTACTCAGTCGCTCTCCACCAGCTGCAGTTATTTCTGTAATGAGACCTAAAAATGTAAAACGTGTCATGTTTTTGCCACCTGCTTTCACAACCCAAAACTTTACTACTGAAACCTCTTGAAACTGGTTCGTCGCCATACAATAGCCTGCTATAGTAAGAGAAAGAAGATCTGTGCAAACAGGAGGGAAAAGAACACCACAGGTCACTGAGTGGACACCACTCTGCCGCTGCCACTCTGCATGAGGCCTTGGCCTCTGCCCTTTGGGCCATGAAGCTCTCCAGCATCAGTAAAAACTCCAGTCTGCCTGCTTGGCGCTGGGCACAAGGGAAGCAAAAGTGCTCACGAAATGAAATGAAGCAAGCAAGCATGATAGTTTCACCTGTAATACTAGCACTAGGGAGGCGAAGGCAGGAGGACTGCTGTGCCTTCGAGGCGTACCTAGACAACACAGTGAGTCAAAGGCCAACCTAAACCACAACAGTGAGACCCTCAAAATAAATAAATAAAATAAAAATTAAAAAATCAATTGCAGCAATGCATGGTGGCCTATGCCTATAATCCCAGCACTCTAGGGAGCCGAGGCAGGAGGATCACAAGTTCAAACCTAGCTGGACAACTCTGCAATTCAGTGAGACACTGTCTCAAAAGAAGAAATTTAGCTGGGCATGGTGGTGGATAACTATAATCCCAGGACTAGGGAGGCTGAGGCAGGAAGATCGCATGTTCGAGGACAGCCTGGGATACACAATGAGTTCAAGGTAGCGAAACCCAGCCTCAAAAAATAAAGTAAAATATAAATAAAAAAGGGATGGGATTGACTTGGTGTGAAGGGCCTGGTTCAATTTCCAATACAGCAAAGAATAAAAAGAATGATGATGATGATGCTGTAGCGGAGTTTGACAGGTATCTCTCCCAGGCCCACAGCAGGTGTCACAATGCCCAAATCGCAGGGGCCACGCCCCGCGCTGGTACTCGGTAGCGTATCTAGCCCCGCCCCCAAGGCAGGCCAATCGGAGCGCGGAGCGGGCCGAGCCCCCGCAGTTCGCACGCGGCCGGCCTGCGTGCGGGGGACCATGGAGCCCCGGCTGGGCTCTGTTGGCCCTCGCGCTCATCTCCAGGCCCGGCCGCCGCCTCCCGAGACACTTCCGCGGGCGAGCTGGGACGAGGACGCGTACGACTGCCCTGACTACTACTACCTGCGCGACTTCCCGGCCTCAGGGGCTGGGCGCAGCAAGGGTCGGACCCGGCGGGAGCAGGTCCTGCACACCAACCGGCCGGTGCCGGGCGGCCACGAGCGCAAAATCGCGCTGAAGATACTCGCGGGACTGCGCAAGCGCCGCCAGCGCCAGATGCAGCCGCGGCCGCGCACGCGCCTTGCGTGAGCACATGGAGCGCTGCCGCCCCGCCCACGCCGCCTGCCCGCTGACCCCAGAATGGGCTGCTCTGCGCTCTCAGCTTGGCGGTTGGCTGCAAGGGGTTAGGAAATGCAGATTAATTTTTCTCATTCATTCATTCATTTTTGCCTTCCCTTTGGACTTCACCCCCAGGCCTTTTTTTCATTTTTTATTTTGAGACAGTCTCGCTTAGTTGCCCTGACAGGGCTCGAACTTGCAGTCTTCCTGACTCAGCCTCCCAGAGTCTAGGAATAATAGGAATGCACTACTAAGCTCGGAGAAACATCTCTTACGATGCACCCCGATACCCCTTTAAGAATTATTTACAATGCTCATGCTCCGGCTAAAGAGAATAATTGGTGTTTGTTTCTGATTTTCTACAGGATACCCAGAGGACCCGTTAAAAGTATTTTCGCAGACTCCAGCTGTAACTGCTCCTCCATGTTGATCAACAGAACTCCATATCGCCTAAATTTACTGCTTCAGTCTTTGCTTTACAATTGTTAGTTAAGTAACGTCCAGTGGGTATGCCTTCTTAAGGTTTTTAATTAAAAGAAGACAGCACCAATGGCATTTTAGCTCTTCCGAGTTCCCTCCCACCCACCCCCGCCCCAAAATTCGGTTCCAGTCTAACAGTTGGATACTTATATATAAAGAAGTGATCACAAATCGGGAGTGGTGATGCACACATAATCTCAGCACTTGGGAGACTGAGGCAGAAAGATGACTGTGAGTTCCGGACATAATGAATTCAAGGCAGCCTGCACTATATATAGGGAGACCCTGTCTCAAGAAAAAAAAAAAATCCTTTGCTGCTCTGGAAGAAGGGAGAAATTTATGACTGACATCCAACACAAAAGGAAGTTCCACCTTTGTTCTTTCATAAACCTCACCTAATCTCCAAGACTTTCCCATGGAGCCCTTCATGAAATGCCCTGGCCAAATTTCCCTCTATTGCGATTCTGTTACCTGTAAAACCATCTCACACCAAGTATCTATCACTAAAGTACAGCCCCTGGCCTTTGCAATCAAAGGTTCCCTCTTCCTGGTGTTCACTTTGCCTTCGCAGACTTGCTTTCCCATTCAGATGTTCTCTTTAAGAGTCCTGCCCTAGGGGCTGGGGATTTAGCTCAGCAGCATAAGCGCCTATAATTGCAAGCAGGCAGTGGTGAGTTCGATCCCTGGTACCGAAAAAGACAAAAAAAATAGTCCTGCCCTATTGTGGTAGACACACAAACTCTGACCTCTTAGAGATCATGTGCCAAGTTCGTGACCCCAGAATAGCAAACAATGGATTGCAAGGGCCACGTTGTTGAGAGGAACAAAGGTTTATTGAGAGAGAGCTCCTGAGAGACAAGCGGAGGAGAGGTCCCAAAAGTCCCTTGCCGCAGAGGCTCTAAGATTTTTTTTTTTTTTGATCAAACTCATAATCTCACACCTGCCAGGCAGGCACTTAGGCCACTGAGCTAAATCTCCGATCCTCTCCAAGAATATTTTATGCAGCAAAATCACAACATGGGTCAGACTACATCCTATCTATAGGATTACAAGCATAGTCACTTAGCGAATGATGATCCACTAGTAAAGCAAGGTCCATAACAAGGCTATATGGCTAGCATCACTCGCTTATTATAGCCACATACACAGAAAAGGCTGGGATGTCCTAGTTGCTCACCTATGTGTTTGGTCCCTATCTCGGCCAACTGGACAGCTGGTGCTGATTACAGTACAATCTCAAATTGCTGCTTATCTCTAAAGGAGGCTCCCAGGCCCAGCTATTGCATCTGCATCTTGAGGCCTGGCTTTGTTTGGCTGGGCCTCTGGCCACAGAAGTGAACTGTTTTCATCTTCCACACTGACTTCCTAGGGTTCAGACCCTGTCTGCCTAATTGTTTTTGCATTTTTTAAATTTTATTGGTACATTTTAGAGTGCTGGGGATACAGCTCAGTGGCATAAGCACCTGCCTGGCAAATGCAAGGTCCTGAGTTCGATCCCCAGTACAAAAGAAAAAAAAAGTCAGCTTAGCATGTTTTAGATATACAAAACATCATAGGGAGTTTATACGTGTATGTGACATACCTTGCTTCTTTTTTCTCCCATTCCCCTCCCTCCCTTCAACCCGTCTCCCCCTCCTTATTTACAAAATTTTTTTTCCTTCTGTCTTTCCTTTTTACCCTTTCCCTTCTATTCTTTTTTGCCTATTAATTTCTCAGCTGTCTGAATTACTGCCTTGCTTTTTCATGATGTCACCACAATATCACATAAGGGTTTGTGTCTCCTGTCCTAGAAATTTAAACTCTGTGAAGGAGGCTGGGCAAAGTAGTGCACACCTGTAATCCTAGCACTTGGGAGGCTGAGGCAGGAAGATCTCTGCAAAGTTGAGGCCAAACCTGGGCTACACACTGAATTCAAGACCAGCCTGAACTACCTCGTGAAACCGTGTCTTAAAAAGACAAAAAACAACTCTATTCAGGTTTAGAATCTTGTTAATTGGGGCTGGGGATTTAGCTCAGCGGCATAAGCACCTGCCTTGCAAGCAGGCAGTCGTGAGTTCAATCCCTGGTACCGACAAAAACGAAAAAGACAAAAAAAAAAAAGAAAAAAAAAGAATCTTGTTAATTGCTGTATCTCCAGATCCTAGCAGGCTATTAGGTAAAATGTCAAATTAACAGGATATGGATTTCATCCCAACTCTGGACACAAATTCCCTAATATATGAAACAGGGTTAAAATATATAGTGTGATACATGAATGTAAGGCATTCATATTTTCTGAATTTTCACTTTTTCTTACTGGGCCCACGAACAAGAAATATTCTGTGCACGTAGAGCCTTAAAGTTAGCCCTAAAACGAATTTATTCCTCAAATTCTATAGTCGTAAAAAAAAATAGTTGTCAATGTGGTGACGCTCCCAGCACTCTGGGAGGTTGAGACAGAAAGATCATAGATTTGAGCCACCCTGGGGGCCATGCAGTGATTTACCAAGAGTTTTTTTCCACTGGAGAGTGAACCCACTGAGCTACATCCCCGGTCTTTTAAAGTACCTTAATCCTGAGAAAGATAAAGTATCTTGCCCAAGATCCGTGCAAATCAGGCCTGAGATGTGACTAATTCCCAAGGTTGCATGTGACTTATCACGTTAATATAAATATTTGAAGGAAGCAGCAGCACGCCCTTTTTTGCCCCTTTGGTTTTCTGAGACGGTCTCGCTGTGGAGTTCAGGATGTCTCAGTATGCTACCCAGGATGCCGCAGCGGGCCTTCAGCTAACGGTCTTAGGACAGAGAAGGAAAACTGGAAAGGCGTGGAGTGGGGGGGAGGTTGGCGCTGCTAGGAAAGCGCAGGAACTTCCGGTTTTCTACAGCGTTGCAGCGCCGAGGCCATAACGTCACTTCGTACGGTCAGGCGCTGCCCTTGACGCCTTGCTCTTCCAATGACCTTCAAGGCCGGCGGAGACGTAGGGCACACGGAAGAGCCCTGTCTATGCGCTGATTGGGCGAACACTAAGACCCGCCTCCCAACTTCCTCTCACCTCCTCAGAGGCTGCCAGATTCTTCGCAGAGTTTGGTGTTTGTAGACGCCGCGCAGTGGTGTATCGAGGATGCCTCGTGGAAGCAGAAGCCGCACTTCCCGCGTGCCTTCTCCGGCCAGGTGAGACCGAGCTGGGATTAGGAGTCGAAACCCGGCGTCTGGGATTTGCCGGCTGGGGACGCAGACCGGGAGGGCCAAGCGCCGCGCACGGTGACTTAGGTTGTGTTCACCTGGTGCCAGGCCTAGGGGGAGGAATTCGTGCGCGGAGCGCGCTTCCTCGCCCACACACGGGGCACGCGGCTTGTTTTCGTTTTTTGTTGTTTTGAGACGGTGTCAGTCTAATCTGGACCGACCTTGAGCTCACAAGGATTTTCCAGCCTTAGCTTCCAGAACGCTGCGACGACTGGCGTGCGCCGCCATGCCCAGCTGAGAAGGACGTTTTGTAGAGCTACGGTCTCATGCTATTTAATAGTACGTTAAAAGTGTAACCTTTTGACATATGCTTGTTATCCCAGCACTCAGAAGGAAGTTCGCTGCCAGCTCAAGGCCAGCCTGAACTACACGGCGAGACCCTGTCCCCTAAAAATAAGAATGGTGTAGAGAGATCCCGTTTTACTGACGGTGCTTCAGGGTTTTGGGGCCTTGGTGGTCTGGTGCTGGTTTTCGTAATGTTCATTGAACCTGGAGCTTTCCCACTTCGATATATCCCCTGGGCTTGTTATTTATGAAACATCTCAGAAATTGCCCTAGCCGGGCTGAAATTTGCAATCTTCCTGCCTCAGCTTCCCTGAATGCTAGAATTACGGATGTTGCCACCATGCCATTTTAAACTTCATTTTCAGCCGGGTGTGGTGGCTCACGCCTGTAATCCCAGCATTCGGGAGGCTGAGGCAGAAGGATCATTGAGAGTTCGAGACCAGCCTGGGCTACAAAGTGAGCTCAAGGCCAGCCTGAACTGCATTAGAGAGACCCTGTCTCAAAAAGACAAAAAAAAAACCCCAAAACAAAACTTCATTTTCTAGTTTGCCAAGTGAAGGAATTGGGTGGGACTATTTCACCAGATGCCTGTCTAGTTAGGGTTTGTGTAACAGGATTGCTGTTGTGCCCAGCCTGGCCCTAAGCTCCTTTTCTCAAGTGATTTCTCTCTGGGCCCCTGTGTAACTGGGGCTACTATTTCACCACGCTAGACCCTAAGGTTTTGGGGGGTTTTTTTGGCCTTTTTCCTTTTTATCGGTACCAGGGATCGAACTCACGACTGCCTGCTTGCAAGGCAAGTGCTTATGCCACTGAGTTAAATCTCCAGCCCCTGTTAATTTGTTTTTGAGACAGTTTTTGCAGTTCAGGCTGGCCTTGGCCTCACTTTGTAGCCTAGGCTGCTCGAAAGCTTGCAAAGATCTCCTGCCTCAGCCTCTTGAGTGCTGAGATTACAGGAGTGCACAACCACGGCTGCCTGGCCCTAGGGTTTTATTTTTGCGATTCTGGGATTGAACCCAAGGTGCTGTATCATTCATCTACCACCCTTTATTTTCTCTTTTGAAAAAGCATGTGAAGTTTCCCTTACCTTGGCAGTCCTCAGCCTCCTGGGAAGAGATAAAATGCACTGAATTATTTTTGGTGAAATCTTGCATAATGTGAAAAATCTGAAGTTTACTCAAGTGTACAATTTTAAGAATGAGCCGGAATAGGAGTGTCATAGTTCATCCTCTTCTTCCACAGCCGGGCCCCTCAAATGCGAGCAGCTCCCCGTCCTGTGCCCAGGCCGGCCCCAGCCGCCCAGACCCCAGTGGTGGCCCCAACGTCTGCAGTGGGCTCACCTGCTGCTGCACCCCGACAGCCGGGCCTTATGGCCCAAATGGCGACCACTGCCGCAGGCGTGGCGGTGGGCTCTGCCGTGGGGCACACGCTGGGCCATGCAATCACAGGAGGCTTCAGTGGGGGAGGCAGCGGTGAGCCCGCCAAGCCTGACATCACTTACCAGGTAAGGATGGAAAACTTAGTGGTTTGTAAATTCCTGATGCATGAGGTCTGTCCTTGTATAATGTACGCCAGTGGAAAATAGGTTATCAAGCTGGGTGTGGTAGTGCACGCCTATGATCCCGGTGCTCTGGGAGGATGAGGGTCACGAGTTCAAGCCCAGCCTAGGCCTTTTAGTGACTTAGCAAGACTCTGTCTCAAAAAAAAAAAAGCTGTGTGTGGTGGCTCACTCCTGTAATCCCAGCACTTGTGAGCCTGAGGCAGACTGGTTTGTAAGTTTGAGACCAGCCTGAGCTACAAAGTGAACCTAAGGCCAGCCTGAACTGCATAGTATGACCCTGTCTCAAAAAGACAAAAAAACAAAAAAAAGGACTGGAGATGTAGCTCAGTCCTAGGTTTTATCCCCAGACAGCAAAACAAAGAAAATCTTCCAGTATTTTGTTTCATTCAGCCAAAAGTTGTTTCCACCGAGATTTCATTGCAGATGTCGTATATTGAGAGAGCAAGATCAGGAGTTTGGTTGAACTATGTTGAGTTTGAGATGGTTACTAGACTTCTGAGTGAAGGCTTACTTTGCAGTTCTGTGAGTGTCACTACTGCATGGCTAGGAAAAAAAAAAGCATGGTTTATTTAATTATTTTGTCTTTATGAGACAGGGCCTTGTGTGTGTGTGTTTCTTTCTTTCTTTTTTTTTTTTTTTTTTTTCCTTTTTGTTTTTTATCGGTACCCGTGATCAAACTCACGACCACACACTTGCAAGGCAGGTGCTTATGCCGCTGAGCTAAATCCCCAGCCCCATGAAACAGAGTCTTGCAACCAGTTCAGGTTGGCCTTGAGCTCAGTTTTGTAGCCCATGCTGGTCTTGAACTTGCAGTGATCCTGAGGTTACAGGCATGCACCACCATGCCCAGTTTGAGTTTTCTATTGTAAGGAGCCCAAATGTGTCTTCCAGTGTATTTCTGGTGTACTTGAACCTCATCCATCTGTTTTTCCTATAATCTCATTTTGCCCCCATGAAGCTTCACTGAGTGTTTTGTTGTTGTTTGGGGTTTTTTGTTTTTAGACAGAGTCTCACTAAATTGCCCAAGCAGGGCTTGAACTTGTGATCTTACTGCCACAACCTGCCAAGTAGCTGGGATTTCAGGTGTCCATCGCTGAGCCCAGCTCTGTTTCACTTACTTAGTTTGACTTTTGTGGTGATGGAGCCCAGGCCTTTGCGCATGCTGCTGCTGCCCACCCGGCCCCACGCTTCTTGAAATGCAGGGGAACTGTGCACCTTGTTTGTGGTTTGGGTCTTTGATTCACAGCAGATTCTGGTTCACTTTTCCTGTTAACCACAAAGACTGGATGCTGCTCTGTGCTCAGCTGTAAGCCGTTTCCTTTTCTAGGAGCCTCAGGGATCCCAGCTGCAGCCTCTGAAGCAGCAGGAGACTGGTGGCCCTTGCTTATTTGAGATAAAGCAGTTTCTGGAGTGTGCACAGAACCAGCCCGACGTGAAGCTCTGCGAAGGTTTCAATGAGGTGCTGCGGCAGTGCAGGATTGCAAATGGTAGGTGACTTCCATCCCCTGCCCCACTGAACTCGGGGGTCTGGCTGGTACCAGGGTCGCCCATGTGCTTCTGGGATTCAGGGGTGGGGTGGGGTTTGAAGTCTTGGAAGCTGTCCAAAGTTGGCCAAAGAAGTCAGTGGGTGCCTGTTGACCTCCCTCCGCTGGTGCTGACAGCCCTCTTGTGTTCACAGGCCTCCTCTAAGCAGGAAGTCACCCGGAGGAACTGGGACATGGACCTGACTGGGTTACTTTAGCACAGAAATGTTAATACTAGAAGAGGAAACCATCCAGTTCCACCCTATTGCTTCAGTGCTTCAGAAAGCCTTGGAAGAGGATGTTCCAGCCATACAGATGGGCTAGATTGGGGACACATGTGCCCGTCTTAAGCAGATGTTGTGATATTAGTTAATTAGAATAAAGTGATATTTGGTGGCGGTCACGGGGTGTATGTCACACACTGGATGCACACTTCTGAAAAGGAGCACACAGTCACCTGTGTGCATCTTGGCTCATTCCTGCTGTGAGATCTGCAGCTGTCCAGGGCTATCACAGCCCCGAGGCCTCCAGTGGGTAGTGCACCCGCTTGCTGCCTCTGAAAGACTGTAGCTGCCAAGGGCCTCTAGAATTCAAGCAGGGGCAGGAAGTGTGAAATCCTGGGGGTAGGGGGTGGCTGTGGGCCTCATGTGGAGAGGAGGTCTCCCTGCTTGGAAAAAGTGCTCAGCAATGAGGATGAAGAGGAAGGTGTACCCCAGGTCACCTGATGACAGCTTCCCCTAATTCAGACAGAAGCTCCCCCTGTGTAGGTGACATGGCCTCTTGAAAGATGCACCCTGTCAACACTCCTTGTGTGTTGGGATGAGCCTTCCCCATGTGTGCTCCCCAGGAGCTCCACCACCAAGACTCGAGGCTCAAGTTTTTTTCAAGTGCACCCAGCTGCATCTTGGCTCAAAATTTCAGTCTTCTAGGACATAAGTCCTGCTTGCGGTCCAAGCCAGCAGTGCTGTTTTGTTTTTTGTTTTGCTGTGCTTTTTTTGTTTTCAGACTGTCACGCAGGCTAACTTCGAGTTGGAGGTGATCCTCCTGCCTCAGCTTTCCCACTGCTGGGATTTCAGGTGTGTGCTACCATGCCCAGCTTTGAACAAATATTCTCTTTAATTACTAATACAGTCAAGTTTTATGGTTTGTGTGTTGGGCTTAACTACTGGCAAGTCACCCAATTGTCTAGATGAGGCTTGACCTGCAGTCCTGCCTCAGCCTTTTGAAGTGCTGGGATTACAGATGTATGTTTGCAAGATGTAAGGCAATTGTGCGTGTGGTCCTTGGGTGTGGGGGACCACCCAGACCACCTGAAAAAGTGACTATCTCTGTTTTGGATAAATTTGGCCCTATCTCCATGTATTGATACCTACACAGCTGACAAGGTGATTGCTTTGTCCCTTCAGTTGGCTTTTGCCATTGTAAACTGGGCTGGCTTGGGGCCGGGGATTTAGCTCAGTAACATAAGCATAAGCACCTGCCTGGCAAATTCGAGGTGGTGAGTTCAATTCCCTGGTGCCAAAAAAATAAGTAAACATTGAGCTGGCTGAGGAGCTGATGTGCAACCCCTGAAACAGAGACAAGCCAGTGTTACCCTACCTGGTGACTTCCCAAATACATGCATAGTTGAGTTGGGCTGGACAGAGAGCCAGGCTGTCTGCTGGGACCAAGCCAGTCACAGGGCAAATGGGGTTGTGCATCAGAGCTGAAACACCAGCCTCAAATTATTAGCTACTACCTCAGTCAGTGTTACAGACTGTTATCTGCATTTGTTTTTTTTAAAAGTCTTTTTGGTGGTACCAGGAATCAAACTCAGACCTCACACTTGCCAGGCAGGCATTTATGCCAGTAAGCTAAATCCCCATCCCACTCTGCATTTCTTGCCCTCTGCTTATCACACAGGTAATCTCAGGCCTCCTGCCCAGCTCAATTCACTGCAGTCACATTGCCTACCACTCTGGTCACTCATCCCCAAACCACTCCTGTCACAGAGAATTAATAAAGCCGGGTTGGGCCTTGGGGCAAGGCCTTTGTTCTGGTGGACACCATCTTGGCTGGACTTAGGACCCCCGCCCCAGCTCCCCACAACTATATATCTTAATGTCTTCTCGCTGTGGATTGCACTAGAAGTGGTAGATTAGAATTAATTCGCTAGAATTCAGTAACTTCTTGGGATTACAATTATAAATGTTCCTGGAGCGTGACAATGACAGGCAAGGGCTCACTATACTTGGGGAGTCCTGACAGGTCCCTGTGACAGCTAAGTGCTGTGATGAATGTTTCCTACGAAGCAGCCCACCCTCTTCCAGGCCTGGAGGGCAGGTATGCTCCAGAGGGGAGTGATGGCGCCCTATCCTGTCCCTGGTCCTGGGCCACTGCTGGGGAAACTGAAGGCCTGGGCCCCCTCCCTGCCGAGCCTTGGCAGCACCCCAGCTTTGCAGTTGGGATTTATTTTTGGCCCATCAGCCTCCGTCATCAAATAGCAAAGCCAAAAGCAGCGTGGCAGGATCCTCTTACTGCAACGCCAGAGTCTGCTTGGGGACACAGCCTCAGCAACCTGTGTCTTGCTTCCCCAGGAGCTTCAGGGCTTTTGGGAGTCTTGTCACAGTCACCTGAGGCCCTGCAACGACTTAACGGTGAGTGACCATGCAGCGGCGGGAAGCAGGAGAGCAGGGGTAGACCCATTTCTATTCTGGAGGCAGATGCACCTGGGAGAGGGTCCACATGAACTTGCTTTTTGAGACGGTCTTACTGTGCAGTTCAGCTTGGCTTTGAACTCTGTGTAGCCCAGGCTGGCCTCAAACTCTAGGTGATCCTCCTGCCCCAGTCTCCTGAGTTCCAGGATTACAGACATGCTACCACGCCTGGCTTCACTCAAGACACCTGCCTGGAGGCATTTTCTTAAGAAAGCCAGTGCCCACGGCTGTTTCCTGACTAGGTTTCGGGGAGTGTTGTTACGTTCCCATCACAGGGTGGCATCCCTGCCAGAGGCTTCTGTACTGCTGTTTGGGGATGTGATGCGCACAGATCCCCAGCCTGGAACTTAGAAAACGGCTCGCTGATGGCAGGCAGAGGAGCCCTGTGTGCAGCCTGGCACAGGCGCCCGTTGTTATTCTAAGCCTTCCCCCGGTAACCAGGCACCGGGGAGCGGGGCACCAGGCCTCCTGCACAGCCAGCCCCAGTCCCTTGGCTGCCAGGACTGTTTGGCTGTCAGCAAACTGGCTCCTGAGAGCCCAGCCTCCTGTGCCCAGTGGGGGCGGAAGTAGGGGGCCAAAGTGGTGCTGGTTTTCTCTCTGCTCCCTGCCTCTTGGCCTCTTAGCAGAGAACTTCGCGGCCCTCAGTTCCCATGAGGTCTCCACAGGCACCTCTGAGCTCCTGATACAGCCGGGCCAGCTCTGCCCTTTCTGTCCTGCCTACCTGCCTGACCCAGGACCCCCCCAGGGGTCATGGTCATGTAGGACAGAGGCGCCTGCCCATGTGTCATCTCACCTAGGGTCCAGTGCCTGTGCCCCCCACCTGGATACTGAGGGTGAAAATGGCCGAGACGTCCTTGTGAGGACCCTGGTTTTGGGAGGGGACCACAGCACTGCCCAGTGACACTGGAGACTGGGATGAGACTCACCCAACACTGCACCCCACACACCTGGTGCTGAGGCTGGGAAAGAGCTGGAATTCAGCATCTGTGGGATGCAGGAAAGAGGACTTGGGACATCTGGGGTACAGGCGGAGTGGTGGGCTAAGAGCGCAGCAGGAAGTGTTCTCAAAGCGGGGCGGTTACAGCAGGGGAGATGGAGGGACATGGGAAGGAACCCCAATATGATGGCAGGCAGCAGGCAGCACAGAGGAAACTACACTCTAACTTGTCCTCTGCAATCCCAGCACTCTGGAGGCTGAGGCAAGACAGTCACAAATTCAGGTCCAGCCTGAGCTGCATCTCCAGACAAAAAAGTACTGTCCCTCCCCACCCTGGTTGGAGCTCAGTGTGGAAGCCTAGGTCCAATCCCCAACACCAGAAGAAAACAAACAAAAACCCTTACTACCTGCAGTTTCTCTGTGGGTCTCAAAGCAAGGATGTGCCAGTGTCAAGCTCATCTTGGGGTCACACCCTGCTCTAGGCCAGCTGACCAGGTGCTGCCCCAACATGAGGCAGTAAAGAACCACAGTGTCCTGTGAGGTCAGTGCTGAGAAGTAGGCCTGAGACATAGGGTGAGGCAAACCCACAGAAGGGAAGTGGTCATCGCTGGGACCAGAAGGGGCTCCAAGACAGAATGCATGTAAATTTTTAAGTTCACAAACATGTCTTTCAAATGTTCACTGTAGAACAGTGTCAGGAGTTGTGTCAGGAGATAAAAAAGGCAAGAGAACCAGGCATGGTGGTGCACACCTGTAATTTCAGCACATAGGAGGCTGAGGCAGGAGGATCACGGGGAGTCCGAGGCCAGCCTGAACTACATACACAGCTAGATTCTCTTGCAATGGGGTTGGAGGGCTGACCACTTCCTTTTGCTCCCTCGAAGAGACCCTCGGAGTCTCTGCCCCAGGAACCAAGCATGACCCGGGATGAGTCCCTGCCAGATTCTCACTCCACTCAGGGCTTCTATGAAAACTATGAGCCCAAGGAGATCCTGGGCAGGTAAGAAGCCAATCTGGGCTGGCACAGGCCCACCCTCTGCTTGACTTGCCTTCTGAGGATCCCTCCTGAACCAGGGTGGGGAGGGACAGGCACATCTCTCACGACCAGCCTAGCTGGGTGATCAGCAGGAACGTTATGGCCCGAGGAAGGTTCCGGTTCTCTGTGCTGGGAAGGAATCAAGAGGCCTGAGGCCAGAGCTGGACACAGTGGCAGACACTGGTGTGAGCCCAGCACTTTGGGAAGCTGAGGCAAGAGGATCATAAGTTCAAGTCTCACCTGGACAACTTAGCAAGATGCTGCCTCAAAATAAAAAATAAAAAGGGGTTAGAAATACAGTTCAGAGTTAGAGCATCCCCAGGGTCTGATCCCTACTATCACAGAGAAGAGAGAGTGAGCCAGAGCCAGAGAGAGACAGATAGAGACGGGGAGGAGGGGACCTTGCCCGGGCACCAGGCCTGTGAGGCCTCAGCTCCAGGCAGATGAGCCCTCTGGGCTTCTCTTCACCCCAGCGTCTCCAAAGCTAGCAGGGAGCCGGCGTGCCTAGGTAAGGGTAGGGCGTCCCAGCCGCCCAACCCGGCCCTGTCCCTGCCCGCCAGGGGCGTCAGCAGCGTAGTCAGGCGCTGCATCCACAAGCCCACGTGCAAGGAGTATGCTGTGAAGATCATTGACGTCACCGGCGGGGGCAGCTTCAGCGCCGAGGAGGCGCAAGAGCTGCGGGAGGCCACGCTGAAGGAGGTGGACATCCTGCGCAAGGTCTCCGGACAGCCCAACGTCAGTGAGTGGCGGTCCCGTTCGGCTGGGATCAGGCATGGGGTGGCGGGATGCAGCCGAGAGCTCCTCAAAGTCCTGCACCCCGAGTGGCAGGCGGGGCTGGGACCTGAGTGCGAAGTCCCCACCTGTGCCCAGACCCCGTGGATGCCCCGGGGCACCATCCTGTCCCCCCACAGCCCACAGCAGCTCAGAGCCCTCACCCCACATCCTGGGTACCTGCTGGTCCTGCTAGCCCTGGCCACAGGAGACGAGCCAGCCATTTCCGTTTCAGTACAGCTGAAGGATACTTATGAAACCAACACTTTCTTCTTCCTGGTGTTCGACCTGTAAGTACCCAGCCCTGGTGTCAGTCATGGCCCGGGACACAGTCTGGAGATCAATCCCGTGTCCCGGGTCGTTGTGTCCCATCCCCCACCCCCACCCCCACCTTACTGGACCGGCCAGGGGCATAGTTCTTGCTAGGACTGGGATGGGCGAAGCATGTCAGTCCTTGGCACAAGCCACCAGGATTGGAAACCTGCCCCCGCCGGTGACGTCAGTGATCTTCACGGAGTACTTCTTGCACATGGGCTTGTGGATGCAGCGCCTGACCTCACTGCTGACGCCCCTGGCGGGCAGGGTTTATCATTTTGGGGCTGGGTCATTTAAGTTTCCTTTCTCCTGTTTTGGTTCGAGACAGAGTCTTACATAGTTCTTGAACTCACTATATAGCCCAAACTGGCCTTGAACTCACAGCAATCTTCCTGCCTCAGCCTTCTGAGTGCTGGGATTACAGGTGTGTACCACCACCATGCCGGGCTATTAGAAACACTTCCCAAGGGGAGGGAACTCGTCACTGCTTCTCACTGCTGTACTGATTTTTCCTTATGCATCAGTTAATAGGTGGATCTACATGAGAAAATCATTCAGGTAGCTAGACCGGGTTTGCACAGCATGAGATACAATTTCATTTTGTTTTTGGTGGTATTGGGATTATACTCAGGGTAGTATCCCTAGCCCTTTTTTATTTTCTTACTTTGAGACACAATCCAGATCAGTTGCCCAGACTGACTTCAAATTTGTAATCCCCCAAGTTTGCCTTCCAGGAAGCTGGGATTACAGGTTTGTATCACCTTGCCTGGCTCCAAGATACAATTTAGCCTGTCACTTCTTTCACCCCAAGGCACAGCTGCCCTGGCCTGCAGGACATCAGGGTACAGGGAGGCAGCTCCTTGGGGCCAGGGTTAGTAGAGGGCAGAACTGTTAGCTCCTGGAAGGCAGGAGCACACTGCTGTCCCTGGCTTGGTCCCCATCTCTACTGGTAAACCTCAGGTTATTGCTGATGCTAATAGTGAGTTCTCCTAGGATCTTTTTTTTTTTTTTTTTTCAATCGGTACCGGGGATCGAATTCATGACCACACACTTGCAAGGCAGGTGCTTATGCTGCTAAGCTAAATCCCCAGCTCCTCCTAGTATCGAAAAATTTCAAATGGAGTAAAATAACAGGAATAGGTTTTTGGACATAGGCCAGTGGTAGAGGACTTGCTAGCATACTCCAGGCCCTGGGCTCCATTCCTAGCACTGAAGAAAAAAAGAAAGAAAGAAAAAGAAACACTGGAGTCACATGACTGGTGTGATGGCACACTCTTGCAATCCTGACCCTGGGGAGGCTGAGGCTGAAGAAGCACCATGAGTTCAAGGCCAGCCTGGGATACTCAGTGCATTTAAGGTCAGCCTGGACTGCATAGGGAGAATTTTTCCCCCAAAAAAACTAGACTCACACATCACTTTTAAAAAATATTGTACGTCTAATCAGGTGTAGTGGCATGTGCTTATAATCCCAGCACTTGGGAGGCTGAGGCAAGAGGGTTGCTGTTTGTTCAAGGCCAGCCTGGGCTACATGTAAAGTGACTTCAAAGCCAGCCTGAACTGCATAGTGAGACCCTGTTTCAAAAAAACAAAAGTATTACTCCTCCATTGTATAAACAAGGCTCAGGAACCTGACCTCCATTGATTCCCCATTTGCCCGCAGACCTCCCTGCTCTTCCCGCAGGGGTGGTGGGCTGGGGGCTGCATATACCTTTGCCTACTTAACCGAAGGAGCCTTTCCTGGGTCCCCACCCAGGTGCTCCTCACAGCTGTCCGCAGCTGTCAGTCATCCTGCAGTGTTCAGGGACAGCTCAGATGTCCTTAACCTTTGAGGAGCTGCTGGGGAAGCTATTTGTGCCATGGCCCCGGGAGCCCTCCAGGGCAGTAGGCAGATCGCTGTGCCACAGAGCTTTCTAGACCCTCTGAGGCGAGAAGACTGAACCAGCCTTAATACCTGCCGATCCCTTCCACTGTTCCCCTGGAAAATGCAAGAGTCAAGGGCCTTGGAGCCCTGCACCAGTGGCTTGGCAACCCTCCTGCAACACTAGCTCTGATTTAGGCCCTGAAGGATCCCAGCCCGCGATATCGCGATATCGCTTGCAGATGGGGACCCTGCGCTGTCCTCACCCCACCTCCTGCCTGCCACACTGCTCTTCCAAGCCTTCCTGATGACTTCTTTCACCCCAGGGCACAGCTACCCTGGCCTGCAGGACATCAGGGAGGCGGCTCCCTGGGGCCAGGGTCAATAGAGGGCAGGCTTGGGACACAGCCAGTGTCCTACCCTCGGCTCCCACAGGATGAAGAGAGGCGAGCTCTTTGACTATCTCACCGAAAAGGTCACCTTGAGCGAGAAGGAAACCAGGTAGCTTCCATTCACCCCTTGTCTTGTCCCCCAGACCCAGGGCTGAGGTGGGGGTTGGGGGTACACAGCGCCTTTGATGCCTCCCTCCCGCACTCCATCGTGTCTGGTGTGGGTCCAGCTCCCTGCCTGCCCCGACCCTGTGGGGCAGAAGTGACTGTGGCAGGGTACTCACCTTGAGAAGGAGAGGAAGTATCACCTGATTCTGGAACAAGAGCAAAGCCAAGTGGGGTGGGGAGTAGCTAGGTGGTGACAGAGTGCTCACTCAGCATGTGCAAGGGTCCCCAGTACCCCCATCCTATTCTCCCCTAAAAGTGAGTTTGTGTGCCGTCCTCAGGAAAATCATGCGGGCCCTGCTGGAGGTGATCAGCGGCCTGCACAAGCTCAACATCGTGCACCGGGATCTGAAGCCCGAGAACATTCTCCTGGACGACAACATGAACATCAAGCTCACCGACTTTGGCTTCTCCTGTCAGCTGGAGCCGGGGGAGAGGTTGCGAGGTGCGGTACCCTGGCTGGGGCTCCCACATTGGTACCCCCAGGAACACACATTGCCAGGGTTCCACCTTTTCCCCTCAGAATGAGCAGCACCCTCCAATCCTGAGGGTCTTAGCTAAGTCCTCTTTCCTGTCAGCCTTGCCAGGCCAGTTAAACATGGCCCCAGGAGCCTGTGTAACCCCGACCCCATTTCCGGGCCATCCTGGTACCCCTGCCGAGTCCTGACAGTGTCTCTTCTGCAGAGGTGTGCGGGACCCCCAGCTACCTGGCCCCGGAAATCATCGAGTGCTCCATGAACGACGACCACCCGGGCTACGGGAAGGAGGTGGACATGTGAGTGTGGGGAGGTGGCCCTGGCACTGTCTCTGGCGCTCAGGTGTGAGCAGGCTGTGTCCCCTCAGGTGGAGCACCGGGGTGATCATGTACACGCTGCTGGCTGGCTCCCCACCCTTCTGGCACCGGAAGCAGATGCTCATGCTGAGGATGATCATGAGCGGAAGCTACCAGTTCGGCTCCCCGGAGTGGGACGATTACTCGGACACTGTGAAGGACCTGGTGAGGCCTGGGACAGCCTGGCTGCGGGGCGGCTGCAGGGCGGGGACCCCGTCACCACTCCCAAAGGCTAGCTATCCTGCCCTGTATCCTCGGCACCCCCCACCCTCCAGGTCTCTCGCTTCTTGGTGGTGCGCCCCGAGAACCGCTGCACAGCAGAAGAGGCCCTGGCGCACCCCTTCTTCCAGCAGTACGTGGTGGAGGAGGTGCGGCACTTCAGCCCTGCCGGGAAGTTCAAGGTGCGAGGCCCCAGGTGCACCGGGGCCCTATACCCCAGGCTGTGAGGCCCCCTCTCTTCGCCCTGGCTGCCCACCGGATAGGTCCCGGGTCGGGCTGCAGGGAAGGCAGGGCCCGCCCTCTGGCTCCCTCTGGACGCCTGTAGGTCCCCGTAGGTCGGGATGGGGAGCACCTGGCCAATAGCCCCCAAAGCTGCCCGCGCCCCGGAACAGGCTGGGGCGCAGAAGGCCAGCTGGGGTGCTGTCCCGGCCCCGCAGGTCATCGCGCTGACGGTGCTGGCCTCCGTGCGGATCTACTACCAGTACCGGCGCGTGAAGCCGGTGACCCGGGAGATTGTCATTCGAGACCCCTACGCGCTGCGGCCCCTGCGCCGCCTCATCGATGCCTACGCCTTCCGCATGTACGGGCACTGGGTGAAGAAGGGGCAGCAGCAGAACCGCGCCGCGCTGTTTGAGAACACCCCCAAGGCGGTGCTGCTGTCCCTGGCGGAGGAGGAGGACTTCTGAGGGGCAGGGCTGGCGGGAGGCGGAGGGCCTGGAATCTCCTCCCCATTATGTGGGCTGCGGCCCTCGGTCTGTCACCAGGGGCCTCTGCCCCAGGTCCTGCTGGGGACAGAGACCAGGAGATGCCAGCCACGAAGCCACAGGAGACTTCGGCCACCTGTTGTCCCAGACTCGGTCATAGAGGCCAGAGCCCAGCACCATGAAGGGCCAGGGGAAGCCTGGTGTTTCTTCAGTACTTTTTACTGCGTTCTCCCAGACCCCCAGAGGCTGAAACTGGTTCCTGACAGTAACAGGGGAGCTGCTGACCAGCAAACACGGGGTGCATCTTCTTTCTACAAGAATTTGCTAGGAAGCTGGTGTGGCACTGGCAGGCCTATAGTCCCAGCGCTCAGGAGGCTGAGGTCAGAGTTTGAGGCCAGCCTGAGACCTGTGTCAACATCCCCCAGCCCCTACCCCCCAAAAAGAGAAAAAAGAATTTGTTGAGGAACTAGAGCTGCCTGAAGAGAACTTGCCTCAAGGAAACAATGTCAGATCTCTGAATCAGCCAGGGAGAAAGGGAATGGAACAGATTTAAACATCACTGGCCATCGGCCTCCAAAGCAGACTACTGGTGTCAAGGATCCCTTCCCACTGTCATCAGCACTTGACCTTTAAGGGGAGCCCCCAGCCCCAGGGCCCTGCAGGCCTGCTCTCCACATGGCACCCGCCCTGAGCAGGGTTCCCTGCAGCCTGGCGGGAGGTGGCAAGGGAATGAAGGATGTGGGTGCACTTGAAATATCCAGGGAGTGACAGGGAGCAGCAGGTCTCTGCACACTCAGCTCACAGCTCTCCAAAGGCCCGGCCCACACTGGCCGCACAGCGGAAGCCCAGGTTGTCTGAGGCTGAATCAGGAGTATTTCCCATCCTGCCAATGGAAGGGGAGAAAGAATGGATGTTTGTTGAACAAGCAAGGGGCTTGGCCTTTCCAGGCCTCCTAGTTGCACCCTGACTGGGCCCAGAGGTCTGGGTGCCTGAGGTGGGGGAGCCCCCGTCATGCTGGCCTCGCAGGAGGGGTTCTGAGCAGTGCCATGTCAGGGGAGGAGAGCAGGACCCAGCAGGGTAGGTGAAGGTGCCAGGTCAGCCCAGACGCCTGGAGCCCAGGTAGGACAGTTGTGCCTCTGCTAAAGAATGGCACAGGTGCTCCCTGATGCTACCTCACCTCCGGACTGCTCAGGAAGAATCAGGCCCCAGGTAGGTGGAAGTGTCCTGCCTGAGGTCATCTCCCTACTGCACCCCAAAAACAGAGACAAACCCTAGCTCGCAGGTGGCGACTTTCTGCACTCTTTGTCCAGAAATAGAAAGTTCTTCAAGAACCCAGGATGGGAGAAGCCAGCAGCTGGTGGGGTCCACCGGGGTGAAGCAGAGCCCCTGACAGGCAGGGATTCGGGACACCACCCCGCAGGCATGGCCCCTAGCCAGGAGCCCCCGAACCTTTTGCTTTTCATCATAAAACAGTGACTATGGAACATGTTCTGTGAGCCCGTCTGAAGAGTCAGTGATTCCAGGACTACTGGCAGTGACCCACTACTGCAGCCACACCACTTCCCCTCGTCCACTGACTGTGAGGACAAGTGTGGACCCTGACATCTCCCCAGGTGTGAGAGCCAGTGGGACAAGGTCCCCCGCTGTCTTGGTCCCTCTTGCTTTCTGTGGCCATGCTACTCACTCTGTCCCCTGCCTACCACTCTCGATGGAAATGGGGTACAGCAGCAGCACCCACCATGCTCCTGAGTGGGGGTCCCTTGGGTCAAGTCCCTCACCTGGTGGTGACCCGAGCCCGGTGATTGGCAGAGCCATCAGCTGTGTCGATCCAGGATGCGCCCCGGAGGACACGCATGTCCTGCTCAGCGGGCTGGTAGGATGACGCCGTCCACTCCCACACGTTGCCCATGAGGTCATAGAGCCCTGTGGGAAAGTGGGGGCAGCCAGGGGATCCTTTACTCTGCCTCCCCCACCGGGCAGGGCGATGTGTCCCACTGAGCAACCTGCAGGAAGCCTTACCGTAGTCGTTCTGTGGGGGAAAGGCATTCACTGGGGACACTCCGTGGAAGCCGTCCTCAGCTCTGTCACCCTTGGGGAACTTTCCCTGATGGCAGAAATGACCACTGAAGGACAATCAGTCTGTCTCAGGGCAGGATCTCGCTACCCAGATTCTAGCTCACCTGCCCTGCTGTGTCACCAGGCAGGGTAGGGCACAGGTGGGACCTTTCGGTTCCTGTCCAAGCACCTGCCACCTCCTACCAGGATCTCTGGCTGGACTTTGAAGGCCACAGGTTTCCATGGGGCCCACTGTAGTCTGTCATGCTTGCCCTGTGCCTGGTTCACCACCCTTGGCAACTTCCTCCCCTCCTGTTTGCAGCCTGAGGCCATGGCCCTGTGACAAAAGAAGCATCCCCCCCCCCCAAAAAAAAAAAAGCATCCCTACTTCTCTGGTCATCAGAGCCACTCCCTGGTCTTCCTGGGATCACTGACATCCCAGGCTGTCTCTCTCTGTCTCTCCCTTCTGCCACCAACACTGGTAACCCCTTTTCATCTGCCCTGACTCAACCTTCCAACCCGCCTGCTCTTCACCAGCAAAATTCCTTACAATGTGACCTACATTTGCTGATTTCATTTGTTCAACTTGTCCATTTTCTTTGCATTAAAACTGAGCACCAAGCCAGGTGTGGTGGTGCTTGCCGCCTGTAATCCCAGCATTTCAGAGGCTGAGGTAGGAGGATCACCATGAGTTCAAGGCCAACATGGGCTACATAGTAAGTTCAAGGCCAGCATGGGCTACATAGTAAGTTCAAGGCCAGCCTGAACTACTTAGCAAGACACTGCCTCAAAACAAAACAAAACATCGCCCTTGAATGCACACCTGTAATGCCAGTACTCAGGAGTCAGAGGCAGGAGGATTGCCATGAGTTCAAAGTCAGCTTGAACATATATAGTGAGAATTCGCTTCAAAAAGAAAAAGAAAAGCAGGTGGGACCTTAAAGGGAGGTAATTAGATCACTGGGCCATCACCTTGGGAGCAGATTACTGTTGGTTTTTTGGACTTAAGTTCCTGTGACAGTGAGTTGTTACAAAGCAATGTTGCCCTGCATGTTTGGCCCCTTCCACTTCTTATTGTGATGGGGATGGGGATGAGGGTGACTCGAGGTTTGCCAGAGGGGCCAAACTCATGGGGCTGCACGATACAGGGCTTTTAGACTGTAAAACTGTGAGCTGAGTAAACCTGTTTTCTTAATTTACTCAGCATCCAGTATTTTGTTACAGCAACAGAGAACAGATAAATATGCTCTCAAGCCACCTGCTCCTACCTGGAGCTCTGCTCTGAGTTTCAGATTCGGATTTTTGATGTTCTATTTTTCAGTGGTGCTAGGGGTCCAGCCTGGAGCTTCATGTGAGCTGGACAAGCCCTCTGCTGCTGTGCTCTGCCCCAGCCCTCTTGAGCACAACCATGTTCCACACCCTAAATTGAGAGGACTCTAAAATACCCAGTTCTGTCCCTTGGACCACCATGTGCAGATCACATCACGTGGGTAAGGGGAACACCATCACTGTGCAGCCAAGCCTGAGTCCGTGCTTGAATCCAGCCCTTCCACATTTGATGAATGACTATGCATCATCCCGTCTTAGGTCAGCTTCTCTTTGGCTTTCTTCACCACCACCCTGGGTTTTTTTTTTGAGACTGGGATTCACCATGTAGTCCATGCGGCCTCAAACTCACAATCTCTCTCTGCCTCCTGAGTGCTGGAATTTCAAGTGTGTGCACTGTGACCAACAGGGTGCCTCCCTTTTGATTTCCATTTTCACTTAAAAGTCCAGACAGGGATTTGGCTCAGTGGTGTAAGCACATGCCTGGCAAGCGCAAGGTCATGAGTTCAATCCCTGGTACCAAAAAAAACCAGTCCAGAGGCTGGGTCTCTGTCACCGCCTAAAATTCAAAGACTTCCTGTCAGTACCGCAGTTTGACTTCATCTGTCCTGCAGAAATCAGCCACAAACATGTCGTCACTCTAGTTGTACAACCTCTGCAGGGGCTGGGAATGTAGCTGAGGGGTGTGGTGTTTGTCCAGCAAGCACAAGGCTTGGGTTCCCACCATAGAACCTCAACAAAAAAAGCAAAACACCTTGGTTGGCACAACACAATACAACGCTGGGCACTGTGCTCATTTCTGACACTGGGGGCCTTCCCCCCCACCTTTGGTAATGAGGACTGAATGGAGGGCTTTGCATTGAGTGACATCCTAGCTCTTCTCACTTTTTTTTGTTCATTTTGACACAGGGTCTTGCTGACTTGCTAAGAGGCCTGGGTTAGGCCTGAATTTGTGATCCTCCTGCCTCAGCTTCCTAGTGTTCTAAGATTACAGGTGTGTGCCACCGTGCCTGACCAGAATGTTCTTTATTTCATGGCACGTGAGACAAGCGTCTGTTTTGTTTTTGTTTTTTTGTCTTTTTCCTTTTTATTGGTACCGGGGATTGAACACACGACTGCCTGCTTGCAAGGCAGGCGCTTATGCCGCTGAGCTCAATCCCCAGTTACCAGTGCCCTCAGATGCTGCTTTCTGCCCAGGCAGTTCATCAGTCAGCAGCTGGGCAACTGCTCTGCACACAGCACCTGGCCTCCTGCACTGAGGCCAGGCCCCGCCCACACCAGGAAGCAGGGTTGCTTACCTGCCACAGGTTGGTGCGGTTGGGCTGGAACCTATTTCCCCATGGGTAAACCTGACCTGCTGGGAGAGCAAGAGTCAAGAGAAAGACAGAAAGAATTAGGGAAGGAAAAAAGGAGCAAGGGAACCAGAAGGACAAGAAAGGAAGACTAGGGTCCTTATTTACCAAACCTAATCCCTCACTCAGGCACTGCGTTGGGAACCCTTGACCTTGATCTCCTGATTTGCTAAGGTATACTATTATTGTTTTCATCTTTTTTAAAATGTGGTTCAGACTGGCCTTGAGCTCACTTTGTAGCCCAGGCTGGTCTTGAACTCCTAATGATCCTCCTGTTTCAGCCTCCTGAGTGCTGGGATTACAGGCATGCGTTACCACACCTGGCTTAAATTGTTCTATTATTGATTGATTGCAATGCTGGGGTTCACATCTAGGGCCTGGCAGTGAAGTACATCCCCAGCCCTTTTTAATTTTTACTTTGAGATAAGGTTTCTGTAAATTGTCCAGACAGGACTCAAACTCTTCATCCTCCTGCCTCAGCCTCCCAAAAGCTGAGATTTCGGGCATGCACCGCTATAACCTTGCTTAATTACATTTATTGCAATGTAATTTATACTGTGGAATCTCACCAACAGTAAAATATTATGTCTGGGGTGTTGGGGATTTAGCTCAGTGGCATAAGCACTTGCCTGGCAAGAAAGGCAAGATATACATATACATATACACATATATATACACATGTGTACACGTGTACATATATATATATATATATATATATATATATATTCTATTTTTCTTTACACTCTTACAGTTTCTCCTTTTTATGGGATTGGACGGATGTCCTGGAACATCAGTGCCACCACCACTGATCCCTCATTGGTATGGACGGTTTTGGGCCTCGAGGCGCTAAGGAATGGCCCCTTCCCACCCTCCAGAGTTCCTGGGCCAGTGGGCATCCATACCCTTCAAGCCACCCCGGGCAGCAAACTCCCACTCCTCCTCAGTGGGCAGCCGGCGGCCACGCCATGCACAGTAGGCCTGTGCGTCGTTCCAGCTCACGTGCAGCACCGGCAGCTCCAGCCGGTCCCGGATGCCGGAGCCGGGACCTGAGGGCTGATAGTGGAGAAAGGGACAGAAAGCTGGCTGTGGCCGCCCAGGGCCTGAGCTCTGCGGCCAGTATGAGAGCCAGGGTGGAGTAGAGAGGCACTGACAGGGCCAGCAAAGGGGTCACAGGGTCTCACGGGAAGTGGAGAGAGGAAGGGACTGCTGGGCAGTCCCCTGGGAGCCCCAGGTCACCCCTTACAGCTGGGTATCCCTAGATGGGCAAGGGACCTGGGGGAGTCCTCAGAGTCAGAGTCAGGTGTGGACCATGGGGTAAGGAGCCAGTACTCACCTGCCTCCAAAATGCCCTTTCCACTGGAAGCCACCAGAGGACAGGCTGTAGGAAGGAGTTAGGTGGGTGTGGGGTGCCCTGGCCCTGATGGGTCCTGGGGCTGGGGTCTTTGTGGGGCATTTGACCACCCCGTTAGAGGCCCAGATATTCTCTCGGAGTGCAAGCAGTGCAGGATCTGAAACACGAATTCCTTTGGACTTTTATCTGTCTCTCTAACCAGGAACAAGCCCAGGGCTCCCTCCCTTGGGTGCCTGCAGCTTGCCGGTAGGTCTGCCCCTGCACAGTGGCCTGGGTAACCCCGCCCCACTCCCATCCCCTCAGCTGTTGGCTCCTCACCTTCATCTGCTGGGATGCTGAGTTTCTTAGTTCGCTGGAGACCAAGTCCTCAAAGACGAAGCTCCACCCAAATAGCTCGGCCTCTGTCCGGTACTTTTTCTCCCTGACAAACTCCCTAGGAAGACAGAGATTTCCCCAGTCTCAGCTGAGAGGTTTCCTTTGATGGAGATCACTTTGAGGTGGTGCTGAGCAGGCTCTGGAATTAATCAGTTGGCTTTCTATGTTAACATATAGTCTGTTCCAGGTCTAAGTGACTGGTGTGATGAGCCAGTGGCTGGTATGCAGAAACAGAACTTTCTGTCCTAAAGGTCACGGTTGAGCCTCTAGTGGCTGTGACCTGTGAAGTCTCTGAAGGCAAAAATTATACTGTAGCTGAGGACACTAAATCTCACTCTGAGTCCAAGGCAACAACTGCCAAGCTTAGAGATAAAACAGCTTGCTCATCAGGCAAAGATTTACTACGTGCTCACCATCACCTTTGCCCACTGTTCCCTGCTTTTCCCGTGCCCCCTGCCATGATGCACAATGAACAGTGGCCGAGTTGGAGCAGTCAGGGTCTCAGCCACAGTGCTCCTACATTTCCTGACTCCCGAGTACCACATCACTTTCCTTTGCTATACACTTGCCCAGGAGATCAGGAGACTGGCCAGCTCCCAATAACCCCTCTCCTTCTCCAAGGAACCTCTTATTCCTGTGTCCTGGGTTTCCAAACCCAAGACACAGTTTCCAAGCTGCCAAGGGATCAACCTGAAAGCCCAAGCAGAGTTTCTTTGCAATTGGGATATAATTCACATACAGTAAAATTAACTTTAGTACACAGTCTGCAAGTGTTGACCAAGTGTGCAATCACTAACATAATCAAGCTGCCATCTAGGGTACATCTCAGCAGTAAGAGCGCTTGCCCAGTATGTGCAAGGCCTGGATCCCATCCTGGCAGTATCTGCGTGGATGTGTGTGTGCATGCATACGCGTGCGTGCACACACATACACACACAGAGAACAGTCCTATTAACCACCATCAGAATTTCTCCAGTGCCCCTGCAACTACAGATCCACTTTTTTGCCCCATGGCTTTGCTTTTCCTAAGACGTTATAGAAACTGAACCCTATAAAATGTAATCTTTGCAGTTTTGGCTTCGCTCATTTGGCAGAATGCTTCAGAGATGCTTCCATGTCTGAAAGGATTTTGGCCCAGACAGGACACTGTAGCCAGTAAAGCCTCAGGCAGAACCAAGGAGCTCCATCTTCCCCACCCCTAGGAATTTGCGTCTGGAGCAAAATGAATACCAATGAGATACCTGTGCACCCCTAATGCCCCCTTCAGGCTCCACCCCAAACCTAAGCTACATGTATGCCCCCACTCCACGTGTCCAACGGAGAGATTGCCAACCTTGGGGAGATGCTGGACCCCAGGGGGTCGGGGAGATCTCTCCCTGAATTCTTAAAATAAAGGTCATTTATATTTCATACTTCTTATCTTTTCAGCCGCGCCACAATTCTATCAACGTCAGTCGTCTGATCCTTTCTGCCAAGGAGTATAGCTTATTCACTTTAATAGTATCACTAGCCGAAGGTAATCCTTCAACGCCTCTGGTTTTTTGTTTTTTTTGTCTTTTTCTTTTTTTATCAGTACCAGGGATTGAACTCATGACCACACACTTGCAAGGCAGGAACTTACGCTGCTGAGCTAAATACCCAGCCCCAATGCCTCTGGTTTTTAGAGATGAGTCAAGGCACTGAGCAGGAAGCTTAAGGGGGAAGAGGTTTCTTTTCTGAAGTCTTCCTCACTTATATAAACCCACAACAAACATGGGAGGAGAAAACACAGGCACTGTTGTCTCCATCTGACATATGAAAAGCCCTGGGTCAAAAATAACATACCTAGGGCCGGCGATTTAGCTCAGTGGTAATAGCGCCTGCCTGGCAAGCGCAAGGTCATGAGTTTGATCCCTGGTACCAAAAATAAATAAACAAATAATGTACCTAGACTTGAGGATGGATTTCCCTGCAGTTTGGTATGGGTCCTTTTTTTTCTTTTTTTTTTTCCCCAGTACTAGAGATTGAACCTAGGGCCTTCACTCATGTCTTCAGCTTTATTTGGTTTTATTATTATTATTAATATTATTTGTCTTTTTCGTTTTTATCGGTACCAGGGATCGAACTCACAACTGCCTGCTTGCAAGGCAGGCACTTATGCTGCTGAGCTAAATCCCCAGCCTCTGGTTTTATTATTTTTGAGACAATGTCTCACTAGGCACTAAATTGCTCTAAATTGCCAGCTGGACTCAAACTTATGATCTTCCTGCTTCAAGCTCCCAGGTCTAGTATATTTCAGCAAACAGATTATAGGGGTAAAATGAATTGTTTTTCTAGAGTTAACAGCATTTTGTTTAAGTTTTCTGATAAAAGAAGGTATTGTTTACCTGTCAAAGAGGCTTTGCAAAAGCAGTCAGTGATAGGGAAATTTTGAGCAATATTACTTACTAGGCCCAGAACATATATATGGCTTCTCAGCCTCTTACTAGAGAAGCAGGGATATATTATAGAGGGACTTGTTAGAGGTGACATCCTATTTCCATGATACTATAGCTCATAATTTGAAATATAAAAGAATGCATATTGTTCATCTATTTTTGGTTGTCATGCTATGGCACCAATGAGATTAGAAGTTATCTATCGTTCAGTTTAATTTTATTATTATTCTGGATCATTAATATTATTTTTTTGTACCAGGGATCAAACTCATGACCTTCCACTTTCCAGACAGACTACTTGTACTGCTGAGCTAAATCTCTGGATATTTTGGACTTTTTTAAAGTTTGGATTTTTGAGGCAGAATTGCACTATGTAGTTCAGGCTGGCCTTGAACTCACTGTGTGTTCCAGCCTGGCCTCAAACTCAAAGTGATCCTCCTGCTTCAACCTCCCAAGTGCTGGGATTACAGGCATGTGCCACCATACCCACCAGTATGATCCTTTCCCTAACTCTTACCTTTCTCCCTGCCAAAACAAGCTTCTTCTGGGTGTTTACTTCTGCTCCTGTTCTCAGTAATGTAGCCAGGGCTGGGGCTAATGCAACAAGGGAGTCAAGAGATTCTCCTGTAATTCCAGCACTCTGGGAAGGAGGAGCATGACTTTGAATCCAGCCTAGGCAACTTAGTCCAGTGAGCAGGACTATATAGTGAGACCCGTCTCAAAAAAAAAATTTTTTTTTTAAATCTTTTTGAGACACAGTCTTTCTATGCAGTTCAGGCTGGCCCTTTTTTTTTTGGCACTTTTTTTTTTTTTTTGTCTTTTTCATTTTTATCGGTACCAGGGATAGAACTCACGACCGCCTGCTTGCAAGGCAGGTGCTTATGCCGGTGAGCTAAATCCCCAGCCCCCCGGCTGGCCTTTGACTCACTTTATAGCCTAGCTGGTCTCGAACTTCCAATCATCCTCTTGACTCAGCCTTCAGAGTGGTGGGATTATAAAAGTGTGCCACCAAGCCTGGCTCCCTGTCTCAAAATTTAAAAAAATAAAAAGGGCTGGAATGTAGCTTAGTGAAAAGGTTCCAAATTCTTTCCAAATACAATAAATAAATAAATAATGAATAATAGAATAAAATGAATCAAGGATATGAGTTCTAGGCCTAGATCTTCTGCTAACAGGGTCAAGTCAAACCTCTCTGGCTTTCAGATGAAAGATGGAGATGACACTTTTCATAGTACCACTCGTAAGATGGTAAGTGACAGCAAATAAGCTACTTTCCTTTAGAAATCAGGAATTCAGATTAGAAAGAGCCTTTACTCCCCCTGAAAAACACCTGATGTACCTGAAGTCTTTATTGGTGACAGGAAATATGTCGATGGCAAAGGGTTTTACTGTTACCTCCCGGGCAGGGCCTTCACCATCTCTGGCATCCGAAGCATCTGTCCCCATCAGGAACTGCCCACCAAGCAGCTGGACCATGTCAGCGGCCTGCGAGTTTCCTGCAGAAAAGCACAGGTATCAGTGATGCACCCATGGGTATGGGCCAAAGGGGATTATTGGTATCAAATGTTAATACTCATCACTCACAGTACAAAAAGACAAAGAGTAGAAGCTGAACTACTGGACTTTAGCCAGCTATGGTGGCGTCACCTCTATGTCAGCACTCTGAGAGGCTCAGGCAGGAGGACTGAGCCCAGTATGACCAAATTAGTGACTTAGTTTCAAGATAAATGAAAAGGCCAGGATGCGACTTGGTGCGAAGGCTCTGGGTTCAAACCCTAGGATTACAGTGACAACAAAAAAACTGGCTTTAAATTCTTGTGCCACCTTATTTGCTGAGGGACCTCAGGAAAAATAATATAGGATCCAATTTTCTCATCTATAAAATAGTGAGAACTGTATGAATTAAAATACATGTAAAATATTGAGCTCATCACTTGCCTCTTTAGTCCTCAACACAACCTTTTGTCGCAGCCAGGTAAAATTTCAAACTGTAATCTAATACTCAAATATATGTAGCTTTTTTTTTTGTTTGTTTTGTTTCCAGATGTCTCACTATATAGTTAGGCTCATCTTGAACTCACTATGTAGCCAAAACTGGCCTCAAACTCACAGTAATCTGCCTGCCTCTGCTTCCTGAGTGCTAGGATTACAGGTCTGGGCTACCATACATGACATATTAGCATTTTCTGTTTTTTCTGCCATGCTGTTTCTCCTCTTTCTCTCCATTTGTTGAACATTAATCTTTTTTCTTCCTTTGAGACAGCTTTTATGCTGCCTGGGCTGGTCTTAAACTCATGGGCTCAAGTGATCCTTTCCCTCTGCCTCTCCAGTGCTGGGACTACAAGCCCCAAACACCAAACTGAGTATACATTTTTTTTTTTTTTTTTTGATAGTGGGAATTTAACTCATAATCCCACCCTTGCTAGGTAGGTGTCCTGCCGCTAAGCTATATCCCTGGCAGGTATAAATTCTAAATTATTCTCACCACTACAGCATATGCTGCAGAAGGAAAAGGACCGTATCTATTTTGCCTGGATAGCCCTGGCACACAGCATGAATGTGCCATAATTATAATAACCAAATGAGCTCCTTTATAAGCTTGCTATTTGAATGCCTCAGAAAACTACACAGTAAAAAGAATCTTCCATTTCTTTATTTCTTAGGCGGAAACCAAGACCCAAAAAGCTGATTTAAGAGCTGGCTTGGGTCTGGGAGTGCAGCTCAGGGGTAGACTGCAGAGAAAAAGTGGATCCTCAGACACAGGACTCGACCCAGGTCTCTGGGTTCAGCAGTGCTCCCAGAAGCCAGTCGCTGACTTGACAGACTTCTTCAGTACTTTCAGGAAGGACATCCAAACACATCAGTCCCATAGGCAGAGTACAGGCCTTCTGATGTTCCTCAAGGCTGTCTTTTGCCACTTTAGCCACACACGCTCATTTCATCCAATTTCAGTTTCCCCTCAACAAATACATTTTAGGAAAAACAAAAAGGAGTAAGCAAGCAAATATCAAGTTAAAAGGGAATTAAGAAACAACATAATTGCAATGTATGTACTTTGTTTTGACCTGAATCCAACAAGCAAATTGTAAGTATTTTTGAGATAAACGGAGTGGTGGTGCACAACTGCAATCCCAGCACTCTGGGCAGCTGAGGCAGGATCCCAAATTCAAGCTCAGTCAGCCTAGGTAATTCAGTGATTCAGTGAGATCTTGTTTCAAAATTTAAAAATAAATAATAATACGATAAAAAAAATAGGCTAGAGGCTGAGGATATAGCTCAGTGGCATAGTACCTGCATGGCAAGAGCAACGTCCTAAGTTCGATTCCCCATATGGGGGTGGGGGGAAAAAAAAGGCTGGGGATATAGTTGCCAACTACAGTCCTGGGTGGATCCCCCAGTACTGGGGGAAAAACTGGAGCGGTGAATGTGAGACTGGAATCACATTGGAACATCGCCCGTGCTCAAGCGGAACTCATATTCAATTCCTTCCATGACCTCCTGGGTCCTGAGCTGAATTTCGGAGAACTAGTGCGAGGCTGAGATTCACTTCCGGTCCCAGGAGTAAGGGGACCCCACCAGAGAGCAAGGGTGTCACAAACTGGCAACTCTTCAGGCCAAACGACAGGGCCAGGAGGGGCCGGTCTGCATTTTTCTCTCGTGTTCACAGATTTTCAGAGAAGTGGGAAGCAACAAAGCGCCAGTGACTCAGGGCCCCGCGCCGCCCGTCCCGCCCTGGCGAGCCCGTCCTGGGAGGGATGCCCACCCCTTCTCTTGCATCTGGGACAGGTGGCGCCGGCAGAGGCCAGCAGACTGACCTAGCAGACTGACCTAGCTGGAGCCATGGGACGGACAGGAGCCACAGCACCGACAGCAACCACGTTAAGGAGCTTCCCATGCCGACCAGCACAAGGAACACGCGAGCCCCGCTGCGCATGCACTCGCACGCATACGCCGGCAGCCACACCCTCCGCGCGTGCGCAGTCCAGAGTTCAGAAATTCTCGCCCTCCCATCCCAGAGCCCGCCCGGAATTAAGGAAAAGCAGTGCTGAATCCTGCTATCCCAGCAGTCCCTCCACTATTCTTAAACACCTTGGGACTTATTTCAACCTTTTATAGTAGTTGTTTTATTTAGTGCATTATTCCACTGCAAGACCACAGAAAGGTTTCAATTTATTTATTGCATGCACTGTAGGACAGTGCTAAGCCCCCAAATACAAAGCTTATGCCATTAAACTTCACTGCAGCTATCAGCTCCATGAAAGGAATTTATTCGGAACTAGAATACTAATTTGAAAAAATGGAGCTAGTAGAGTTGGATATTTTTAAATGCATTAAGTTCTTAAACTTGAAACTAAGTAACCCTTAACAATATTTTACCTAATAACCCCAGTTCTTAGTCCAGCTTTTTTGTTTTGTATTGTGGCAGGGTCTTGGTATGTGGCTCCAACTGACTTCAAACGTGATGAACTCGCAGCTTCAGTCACCATGCCTGGCTTGTACCTCTATTTTTGCCACTGTATACTTGCAGGTTTCTGTTTCCTTATATCTACTTAGTTCACGTCAAGCTTGCAACTATAATGCAACTTTTTAAACGTATTTTTGAGGTCTCAGCATGTAGTAGATTGGCCTCAAACTCATGGGATCCTTCTGCCCCAGCCTCCTGAGTGTTGGGTTATGGCATGTGCCACCATGCACCTTTGTTTCGGAAACATAACCTTTCTGAGGAAGCAAAGGTGTTTCAAAAGCATGAGTTCAAGTGATTTTACTTAGAAATCTATACTAGGGTGACAGATGCATCCAAGTTTTTAAATTATTCAAGTGATATTTATATTAGCATAACGTAGTATGTAAATATTTAACAGAGAACTGTTGCTTAATTTAAAGCATATCCACAGGAGCTGGGCATGGTGGTACCCTTGTTATCTCAGCACTTGGGAGGCTGAGGCAGGAGTTACAGGCCAGTCTGGACTACAAAGTGAGTTCAAGCCCAGCCTGAACTGCAGTTTAACTCTGTCTCAAAGATAACAAAACAAAACAAAACAAAACATCCATGTCCACAGGGAATTACTAAACCGTTAAAAATGGTTTTTCAAGGAATATTTAATAAACAAGTTAACTTTATGTTAATACAGCTAAAACAAAGCCACCTGTTTTCTGGGTAAAAAGGACCTGCATGTGTGTACACTCAGTGCAACTAGAAAATACTGTAATTAGAATTCCGTAACATCATAATTTGAATAGACACCAAGTGTTTTCTCCTTTTCTTCATGTGGGAAAAGAAAATTCCTCTGAAAATCACTTAAAGCGTGAACAGAAATTCCAGAACTCTATTCTTCAGGATCCTTCTGTGGTCTCCAGGATTCAGATGATACAGGGAGGCTTCCACTCAGCCTTTCAGCGAGGACATCCCAGCCCGCATGATCTCATCTACCAGGAGGATGTTGGTGGCAATCACAGTGCTGAAAGGGAGAAAGCAAATATGAGGCTCAGCTGCACGCTCTCCCCCAAGCCAGACTCCATTTCCTGCATGCGCACACCAAGCTGGTGCACATCCCTGCTCCTCTGTACAGGGTACTTCAGTCTGTTCACCATTCCATTCTTTTGCGGGGTGAGGGGCCAGGACATACGAAGCAAAGAACAGATGCTTCCCCCAAAGCCAAACTTACCAGGAGTGAAGCAGCTGTTTCTTCACACAGTAGTTATCCCACACGCCTGCTTCTGCTGCTACCATTGGCTCACCTGAAAGGGAACAGAATCACATGTAGTAGGCCATGAAACTGGATGCTGTCTGAAAGAACAGCAGAAGTTTGTATTTGTTGACAGAAAGACGTGTTGCTTTTTTTTTTTTCCTTTTTGCTTTTTTGAGATAAGAGTCTCACTATGCAATTCAGGCTGGCCTTGAATTTACAACAATCCTGATCCTCCTGCCTCAGCTCCCCAAGTGCAGGGAGTACAGGCATGCACCACCACGCCCAGTGAGGGTCTTATTTTGTAGTGCAGGCTGGCCTTGAACTCCTACCTCTGCCTCTCAAGTGTTAGGGTTACAGGTGTGTGTCACCAGCCTGGCTGCTTATTCTATTTAGAAATTCCAGAACAGAAAATAAAACCAATTAAACTCTTTAAAATTTAAGAGGGCTGGGGATTTAGCTCAGCGGTACAGCAACTACCAGGCAAGCATGAGGTCTTGACTTTGATTCCTGGACACCTCAAAGAAACAGTAACCAAGGCAACTTAGTAAGATCCTGTATAAAAATAAAATCTTAAAAAAGGACTAGGAATGTAGCTTAGTGTTTCCTAAGCTTGATCCCCAGTACTGAAAGAAAGCAAGCTGGGAATGGTGCCTAGTGCCTGTAATCCCAGCTTACAGGAGGATCATGGTGATTCTGAGGCCAACCAAAGTTAGTGAGTTCAAGGCCAGTTTGAACTACATAGAGAGACCTTGCCTCAAAAGAAGGAAACAAAACAAAAATTGAACTGCATAATGAAACTGTCTCAAAAACAAAAAAATTTAGTTATGTTTTTTGTTATAATTAGTTTTAGAGGCATCATTAGTGTATGCAGAGTCCATTTCTGCATCTTTCCTCAAATAGCTTCTATATTTAACATGAATTCTCTTTTATTTAATCAACTGTAGGTTATTTAAATAAATTCCTACAACTTAACGGGAAAATTTTAGTTAAGGTAAATCCAACAAGAATCACACATCAAGGTCATGAGTTCAATCCCTGGCACCAAAAAAACAAACAAAAATACCACACTCTGAGAAATCCACTCTGTGATATGATCAACTTGTCTACTCCATGCCCTAATTCTATTTCATTCCATTTTTATCTTCTACTTATCCCAATTTAGAGTCCAGAATTCCCTCAAAGCACTGCTATCTTTAACTGTGAAGAAATCCCCAGGATTCCTAGTCCTCACATACAGACAGCCCTGGCTCCACCCTCACCCACTAACTTAGCTCTCCTCTACACATGGCTGGTTTCATTCTCTTACCTGTGTTCAAGTCCACACCCACAAGTTGACCTGACTCCGAATGTTCTGCTTGAATTTTAACTAATGTTTCCTGAAGGTCAAAGCCAGAGTTCTGAGCAAGAACCTAAAATAAAGAAGTTCAATTCTTAAAGATACAGGAACCAAGAACTGAGGGGAAAGCCTACAATAAATAAGACAACCATTACTTACATTCTCTCGTCCCTTCAGAGAACAGCCACATTCATTGCAACCTCTAACCTGCTGCAAACCTAGCAACACACTGTTCCTAGACCTGACCCTTCAATGAATTTAACAGAAAACAATGATCCAATTTGTCAGCTTAACTAAAAACAACAGAAATCAAGCATAAAATCCATACTGCAAATATTCTTAAACTATTTCTCTGGTATGTGAAACTTCAGAGACATTCAAATCTCCCAAAGGAACAAAATACTCTTTTTGAGACCCTATCTTAAAAAAAAAAAAAAAAAAAGATGATATGGGGATAATTTAGACATGTGAAAAAGCAGGTCAACTTGCTTATCCAGACATTTTCAGGTTTGAAAAACCTACATACATCAGAATGCTCAACCAGCTGAATTGCTCTGGTGCAATTTAGAAAACCATGAAGGTTACACTCGCACCTTGGGAATAATGAGCAAGGCATCGGCAAATGCCTGGACTCCGAGCTGGGCCCGACCCTTGACGCTGGCCTTGTGTTTCATCAGCGCTTCTGCCATCGCCACTTCTACCGCACCAGCACCTGGAACCACGCAGCCTGTTCACGTGGGAGAAGACAGAAATGCTGAGCCCAAGAGAAGAAACCGTAGAACCAACTATAAAGAAAAGACCCCACATAAATGGCACTCGAAAGCCACAATATAAATAACTAACAAATCAAACAGCCAAATGGCTCAGCTTAGCACTTGGCAGCTGTTGGCTGCTTCATTATTTGTAATCACTTTTAATAATGATACACCATGAAAAAACAGCATATCATTGTCATTTTAAAAGGAAGTTTTTACTTTTGCATGGTGTCTGGCTGTGTAAACTACTGATTAAAGAACACAGTATTCAGCCATGCCTTCTAGACTTACAGAGTACTAACGTAGTGAAGGTCTTACCATCATCAATAGCATTTTTGACAGCCCTCAAGCCATCTCTTATTGCATCCTTGATTTGCGTGAGAGTATGCTTATTTGGTCCTTTGACCAATAATGTGACAGAGCGGGGATTGTTGCATTTTTCAATAAAGGTGAACTTCTCTTCCCCCTACATATAAAAAAGACTGCATTTTAACAAACAATATACAGCTGCCCAGAGTAAACATAAGGCAAAGGGGGCATGGAGAGACAGTCATAGGACATAGGACAGTCATAGCACATTCAGAAGATACAGCATCCACCATATTGAAGAAAATTTTAAGGGTTGGGGATTTAGCTCAGCAGCATAAGTGCCTGCCTGGCAAGTGCAAGGTCACAAGTTGAATCCTCAGTACCACAAAAATTTAAACCAGATATGGTGGTGTACACCTGTAATCCCAGCACTGGGGAGGCTGAGACGGGAGGATTGTTGCAAATTTGAGGCCAGCCTGGGCTACAAAGTGAGCTCAAGGCCAGCCTGAACTGCACATATACGCATGAATCACTCACATATACGCATGAAAAGAAAATTACAGCAAAAAAATGCACGTATAAAAGAACTGGGAGGGCTGGGGATTTAGCTCAGTGGCATAAGCACCTGCCTTGCAAGCAGGCGGTCGTGAGTTCCAAACCCTGGTACCGATAAAAAGTAAAAAAAAAAAAAAAAAAAAAAAAAGAACTGGGAAGCTGGGAGTGGTGGCGCACACCTGTAATCCCAGGATTCTGGGAGGCTGAGGCAGGAGAATCATTGGGCTACAAAGTAAGCTCAAGGCCAACCTGAACTGCATATTGAGACTGTCTCAAAAAGACAAAAAAAAAAAAAAAAAAAAAAAGAACTGGGGGGGCTAGGGATATAGCTCAGTGGTACACAGCACCTGCCTGGCAAGCGTTAAGTCTTGAGTTTGCTTTCTGGTGCCAGGAAAAAAAAAAAAAGAAATAGGATCTGGCTGTGGTGGTGCATGCCTACAAACCCAGCACTTGGAGGCTGAGGCAAGAGGATCACAGTGAGTTCAAAGTCAGCTGACATACATACCAAGACTGTCTCAAAGAACAAATTGGATCTTTTTTTTTCTTTTAACAAATTGGATCTTTGATGGATTTTTATCTGTATAAATCATGAACTTTAAATAACAAAGAAAAATCACATCCTGAGTTTGAATTTTTCTACAGAAAAACTCATGAATAGAATAGGACAATTAGTTTTCAGATGGAAAAATGCTTACCAAAGTGTACTCATAAACCAGTCCCGCATGTCCCAAACAGTCAGGACTTAGCTCATCTAAGGAATTGAGAGCCACCCCACCACAAGCAAGAGTCAGCCTGAAATATTAAAAACAGTTTTTAAAGGAGTCACACAGGCAATATTACCTATTCTGTTTAGAAAAGACTAACAGTAATAAAAAAATTTCAGAACTACAAATGAAATTATGTTCTAAAATGTGCTCAACGTTGTCTTTTTGTTCACCATCACCAGCGGAGAACAATTCTTTTCTCCATTTAAACCCCCCCCCCCCAAAAAAAAACCACCCTCCCCAGGGCTGGGGATTCAGCTCAGCAGTATATGCGCTTAACTGGCAAGTGTGAGCTGGCTGAGTTCAATCCCCAGTACCAAAAAAAAATTTAAATTTAAATTAAAAAAAAAAAAAAAAAAAAAAAAAAGAATTCATAAACCATTCTCACTGCCAGATGTGTGGTGCACACCTGTAATCTCAGCACTCGGGAGGCTGACGCAGGAGCCTGTGAACTCAAGGCCAGCCTGCACTACCCAGTAAGATCTGGCCTCAAAAATACAATAAACAAGAAATCATGGGGGCTGGGGATTTAGCTCAGTGGCATAAGCAGGCAGTTGTGAGTTCGATCCCTGGTACCGATAAAAACGAAAAAGGAAAAAAAAAAAAAATAAATAAATAAATAAGAAATCAAATCTATATCAGTGACCACAGAATTATGCAGCTCTTGTCCTGCATGCATCAAGTCCACAGAGCACAGTGTTGAAACAGAATAACAAGTTCAAGTGGTAATTTTTATTATCTATACTGTGCATAGATAAAAGTGTAAAAAATTACATAGAGAGGGAAAAGAATCTTAATTCACTTGCAAAATACCTAAGACTGCCACAGTGACCTGCCCATACCTCTCCATGTTTCTTCTTTTAGCTCTACGCAGAGCTATGATGCCTTCTTTGGCAAGGGCATCCAAAGAGAAGGGATCAATTCCCTACAACAAAAACAAGTTTCAGTATCTTTCGCCTTTAAAAAAAAAATGTGGCAGACAATTTCACTTATAAATCTAATTTTTACTCACCTTTTGATTAATAACAACAAATCCTCTATCTGAATCACCACAGACCTTCTTTTTCAGTTCTACAATTTTTTTAACTCTATCTTCAATGAATTTTCTTTCAGCTTTTACTAGTTTTTCTCTCTCTTCTGCACTCTTGTAGAAAAAGCCAGAATTCACTTCTCTATTAAAAAATGTTACAGAAAGGGGGAAATTTTTTGTTATTTTTTTTTAGTAGAAAACATCAAGCTAACTGGCTTAAATCTCAGGACAGTTAAATCTAGAGTTCAAGCCAGGTGTGGTGGCTCTCGCCTGTAATCCCAGCACTCACGAGGCTGAAGCAGAAGGATTGTTTTGAGTTTGAGACCAGCCTGGGCTACAAAGTGGGCTCAAGGCTGGCCTGAACTGCATAGAGACCCTGTCTCAAAAAGACAAAAATGAAATAACATGCTGCTATTCCATCTTGAGGCACCATAAGCTTACGTTTTCTCATACTCCAAGGAGACATTGCACGTGAGGATGTACGCATTTTCCACTCTTTTTTTCATATCAGGATGCCGTGCTCCATGGTCCAAAACAAGCCCTCTGATTAAGCTATTAAAACAACAAAATATATAGTTACTCATTTCCAGATAGGATAGGAACATACACACCAAAATGTAAACATTAAACTGAGACTGTATAGATAATCTGCACATTGATCAGCTTTATTTTTTTATTTATTTCAACAAGACTTTTCAGAGACATACAGAAAATCAAGTGCGAGACAGAAATTTTGCAGAACATTCAAACAAGTGTCAACTCTATCTTTTGAAAAAAAACCCTGCAGAATCCCAGCATTCTGGGAGGCTAATGTCTGGAGACACAGCTCAGAATAAGGGCTCTGGGTTCAATTCCCAGTACTAAAAAAACAAAAACAAAAAACCCCTGTAGCGAGAGTCTCAGCTGTCAAACTGTGGCTATTACTTTCTTTGAAAAAGGTTAAAAACCAAATGCTAAACAGAGCCAAGGATGCAGCTCTGTATGAAGGGTTTGGACTGGATTCAAACTCCAGGAAGATATCAAGTTTTCAAATTAGGTTTTGGAAAACTTTTTTTCTTTCCTTTTTATGGAGACAGAGTCCCACTATACAGTCCAGAACTCAAGGCAATCCTCCTGCCTCAGTCTCCAGTGTGCTGGGATTACACGCACAAGCCACCACAACGTGATCAAAAAAACATTTTTTTGCTTAGTTCCCCAAGTCTCCCTTTATATTTTGTGCCCAAGTATTTCAATAAATGCCAAATCATCAATGTTGTTCATAGTCTAACCATAAACACATCATCTCCCTCATTTCTGAAATACTTTTAAGAAATTTTTTTCAGAAGTATTTCTAAGAATAGATATGATACTCAGCAACTTATCCAACATAAATGTAAGTTCACCTGAAGTTATCTGGTGAAAACATGCATTGCACAGAGCCAGGTGTGGTGGTGCACAGCTATAATCCCAACACACTCCAGGCTGAGGTAGGAGGTTTGCTGTGTAGTTCAGGCTGGCTATTCAGCCAAAGCCTGTCTCAAAAAAACAAAAACAACAAACAAACAAAAAAATGTACTACCTATTTCAGTCTGGGAGTGTAGTTCAGTGGTAAGAATCCCTGCTCAGCATATAAAAGTTCTGGGTTCCAGGGTTCCACAGACAGAATTAAAAAAAAAAAAAAAAAAAGTTTTCACAGCACTCTTTACCTACCTTGTATCTGTTTCTGATTTATGCTTCATCTCCATGATCTCAACCATGAACAGATCAATAGGTTCATCTTTTTTTCTAATGGCCAAAATGGAATCTACCACAGCCTACAACAGAGGTATAATGAATTTCTTTTTGCAGAAATTGGAACATATGGGGCTGGAGATTTAGCTCAGCAGCATAAGCGCCTGCCTTGCAAGCAGGCAGTGAGTTCGATCTCCGGTACCGATAAAAAGGAAAAAGACAAAAAAAAAAAAAAAAAAAAGAAAGAAAGAAATTGAAATATACGCTGTGTACAAGTTTAAACATAGTCTCTTCACTTTAGAATCTCTAAATGGATCTTTCCTCTGAGTAAATAAAATATACTACAAATTAAAGGCTTAAATCATTTGCATTTTTCAAATTCTCAATTTGCATTGCCCCCCAAATCAATCTCCCCCACTATTTAATTAAAAATACCAATAACTGTATATTTACAGTTTATTTTTGTAATGAAGTAGAAGAGGAACATCAAAATTCCTTAAGCATCAAAGATGGGTCATCATGAAAAAAAAAAAAATTCCTTAAGCAATGGCAAATGCTTAAGGAAATACGAATGCTCATCGCCATGGATTTGACCAGTACACACTACATACACTACCCACACGCCCCACTCCCCAAATCGTATCAGACATGCATGAGATTGAACACATACCTCTGTTAGGACATCTGCAAGTTCTGCATGAACTTTAGTACGCAGAGACGTTCTAGCCACATCTATAAGTGTTTCCCGGTCCATCTCTCTGGTTACTTTGACTTGTTCCAAAAACTGCAGTGCCTTTTCCTTTGCAGCTTCAAAACCTTCGGTAATTATTCTCGGATGAAGACCCTAGTCAACACGCAATTACAGAATCACTACTAGTACCTACCCCTTTTAAGTAGATAGAAATGTAACTTAGATAATTTTTGAAGGGATGTTCTGGTTCATTCATAATTTTAATAAAATTTAGGTAGTATGTGCTGCCTTTCTGAATACATTTAAAAGGAAAAAAATAGTCCTTTCAATGCAGAGGGAAAGAACAGGACATTACTCTAGCACAGAGTCAAAGCCAAGGAACTACAAAGCACACTTGGGTGTTCACTGTGCAAGTCGCCAGACAATACCAAAACTCCACCCTGCACTCCAAATATCTGCAGTCCATAGGAACATTTTATTTTTCTTATCGGTAATCTGAAATTCACATTATTTAGCAATAAAAATAAACAAATGGACACTAAGACTCTTTCCAGGAAATTCTGACAGTGGATTAATTCTGCTGTTTGCTTTAAACTCAGGACTACTCTGGGCTAAAAAAGCTGTACAATTCTTAAATGTTAGTTGACCTTTTCCTTATATGCCTAGCCCTGATTACTGCATTTCAATTATACATGAAAAAGAATTTCATGAATTTTTTTTCAGACCATAAAATGTTCTTTAACTTGTCCATAATCATAAAATGATTGTATGTCACATTAGGATAAAGACGAGGTTCCTAGATTTAAATTCCATCTTTACATTCTGGGTGGTCTTGGCTATAATTAACACATCAATACACACACGTATCAGACATTTCCTATATATAACAGCACAGAAACCAGGATTATGTGTACCTCAGAAATGTAGAGATCTGCCTGTTTCAGCAGCTCGCCAATGATCAAGACGTTGGAAGTAGTACCATCACCAGTTATATCATCCTGGGCTGTTGCTACTTTTGCTATTAAAGAGGCTGTAGGGTGTTGAATTTGCTGAAAGGGAGAAAGAATTATTTAAATAACTCTGCATGGGGATGCTGCCAGCAATTCTAGTACTTTGAGAACAAGAAAATCATGAGTTCCACACCAGCCTAGGCTACATGGTAAGCTCAAGGTTGACTTGACTAAATATATAGTTAGACCCTAGTTCAACAATCAAGAGTGACTTCAGTGATTTAAAATGTGTTTTGAAGCTGGGCATGGTGGTGCATACTTGTAATCCCAGCACTTAAGAGGCTGAGGCAGGAGGACCATAGTGAGTCTGAGGGCAACCAGGGCTCCACAGTGAGTATAAGACTAGCCTGAACACAGTATGACCTTGCCTCAAAAAATAAAATAAAAATGAAATGTATCTTGAAATCTGCGAAGAGGTTCTGCAAATGCTTTCTACTATTCCAGCTCTATTACGTTTAAAAAAAAAAATCACAATTAACTATTTTACACACCAGTTTGTGATCATCAAAAAAGTTCTCATACAAATTTACTTCTCAGATTATTTTCAGTTTACTGATCAAGAAACCTGAGGCTTAGTTAAGGTTTACAAAGCTGACAAACTAACAAAAGAACAAGGCTAGTGGTTGTGGGAATAAGCTAAGTATCTTTTAAAACAAAAGCCCAGTAGCCTTCAGAACAGCTTGGCATTTAATCAAATAAAGAAAAGAAAGCAGGTAAGGTGGCAAATGCCTTTAATATCAGTACTTGGGAAGCTGAGGCAGGACTATCATGAGTTCAAGGCCAGCCTGAGTTACAGAATCAAAACCTGTTTCAAAAAACCAGAACAGGCCAGACATGGGAGGCTGAGGCAGTTCAAAGCCAGCCCAGGCTACAAAGTGAGTTAAAGGCCAGCCCAGGCTGCAAAGTGAATTCAAGACCAGACTGCACTGCATAGAGGAAACCCCGTTTCAAAAAAAAAGCCAAAAAACACCACCACTACCCCCAAACAAAAAACTAGAACAGCCCTAGGAAGGCTGAGGCCAGCCTGGGATATACAACAAATGCTGTCCTCATAAATACATCTCCTAGATCAACTAGTCTTTAGACACTTAAAAACATCTGGATATTGATGTTATCATCTATCACTATAAAACCCCAGATTTTATTCTCAACTCAAATCAGAGATAAGTCATTCCTCTTTTGGATGCCAACTGCTAGGTTCTGGGAGTTCAGACATGGATAAAATACATGGATGCACCTTTGGAACATACTCAGTAGTGAAATAAATAAGACACATTTTGTGTAAACACATCATATTGCTTGGTTAGTGTGACAAGCTGAAAAAAAAACCCTATGTATGTGTGTATGTACACGTATATAAAAAACTAAGATATACTACTGATTTCTCTCAGTTTGCCTAAGATTTGTGCTGGTATTCTTTGGACAACTGAATGCAGCTGTCTTGCACTCTGGGTGAATGCTTTGGGGATGACAATGTGCATTGCGTGTACCATTGCTGCCCCCCCTAATTGACGTGCTTTGAAATTCTGTTAAATTTTTTTCTTTTTATATTTGAATAAAATGGATTTGGAAAAAAATGAGAGAAATATGTTTCCAACAATTTATTCTTGAGGGGCTTGGGATTTAACTCAGCGGCATAAGCACCTGCCTTGTAAGCAGGCAGTCGTGAGTTCAATCCCTAGTACAGATAAAAAGGAAAAAGACAAAAAAAAATTGCATACAATTTATTCTTGAATCGTAGGCCCTTAATGAGACTACTTTCTTTGCAAGTGAAGGCAGAGAGATGAAACATAAGAATTATTGTTTTTCAGTTTTTTGTGGTGCTGGAGATGGAACCCAAGACCTGTCACATGGTAGGTGAGTATTCCTCCACCAACCTACAAAGGCAGCCCCAGGAATCGTTTTTTTATAAAAACAATAAACTGGGACTATAGTTAATTTTAGTGATCAGGATCCTCTTGCTGGTTCTTTTCTGCTCTTCACTGCTCATCTTTTTGGGGCGGACAGAGCCAAGGCTGTTAGAACAGCCAAGGCTTTTATCCCCAAACTTGGACTGCAAATGGCAAAAGAGTAAGGCTTCAAAAGACAGTCTGTCACATTCCAGGGCCCCTCAATGTATTCTGTTATTACCGGTCAAGTAACTTTCCTATTCCTTCCACTGTCTGAGGTTACTTATTGAGACATCACCGAATATAATTTTTTCCTACCTAGAGGACGAACATTAGAAATCTTTGCCCAAGTCAAGCAAACTACAGGAAATTAAGTCCTTCTGAACCTAGTACATCAGCCTCTCACCATTTCGTGAAGCAGCACATTACCATCTTTAGTAAGCTTGATGTCTCCAGCGCCAGAAACGAGCCTGTTCAATGGACAGAAAATGAAGTCACTACGTGAGGTTTAACACACACAAAAGTGGCCTTTCCCCTGATCGTTGGGAACCGAGAGGGCGCGGTCGGTCACCCTCGCCTTTCCCCAGGGCGTCCCGAGACCGCTGTGAGGCCCCCGAGGGCGGGGAGCACGCACGCTGGCAGCTTTTGTTCAGCGCCGCGCCTTATCGACGCCGGGAACGCGTCGCTGCCGGCGAGGGTGGCTAGGCGGAGCAGCTGTGCCCGAACACCCGAGGCCAGGAGGGGCTGCAGCGGCGAGGAAGGGCGCGCCTCGGACCCCCGCCCGCGGCGCCCCGCACCTCCCGGCGGCCCCGCCTTACATCTTCATGGTGCCTTTAGGCCCCAAGTTGGTCCTCAGCACGTCCTGCAGTCCCCGCGCCGCGCTGATGTTAACCGCCAGCGCTGCCTGTGCGCGGGCCACCTCAGCCTTGGGGTTGAGGGTTTTCACAGCCGCCATCGCTGCCCCAGCGGAGGAAGAAGGGGAAACAGCGTGTAGTTCACAGCCCGGGTTTAGCGTGGCCAAGAGGCTCTATCCGGGTCTTCTGGAAAAGTCTGGCACGCACGGCCCGCCCCCGCCGTGCTTACGCCTCGCCGCCATTGGCTAGCGGTCCCTACGCGCCTGCTCATTGGCTTGTAGCAGTGCGGCGCCTGTAGTTGGGCGCCATTAAGCCTGGGAGGAGCCTATTCCTTTGCAGTCTAGGGTCCTAGCGGTTTCTAAAGGGCTGGCTTGTGAATTCGGGCTGCGGCCCGGACACTAGAAGTGTTTGCTGTGTGCAGGAGGCCAGCTTGCTGGCAGGGCGCCTGGGCGTGGCCAGAGGGCCTGAGTCTGAGGTCCCCGGCCACAACGCGTAGGGTGGGATGCGTCTTTCCCCTGGCCGGCTTGTCCTCAGTTTCCTTTCCTTGGCTTCCACCATCTCTTACATTGGGTTTCTGTACCATAAACTATGCTAGATGGTGTGCTGGGTTGTGTGGGGACACATGCAAATCTCCTAAGTACCCGTCTCCAGTATCAGTGTTTTTTGAGACGGTCTTCTGGGTCTTTGGGAAAAGTCTGGCACGTATGGCCCGCCCTCGGTGTACCCACGCCTTGTCGCCATTGGCCGGCAGGCCTGACCCGCGTGCTCTAACTCCTAGCAATCCTGCCTTCTGCCTGCCTCCAGAGTGCCGGAATTATAAATTTTTTTTTTTTTTGTCTTTTTCATTTTTATCGGTACCAGGGATCGAACTCACGACCGCCTGCTTGCAAGGCAGGTGCTTATGCCGCTGAGCTAAATCCCCAGTCCCTAGTGCCGGAATTATAGACACGCACTACCATACCCAGCTTATACGGTGCTAAGTCAAGGAAGATTAGGTGTAATGCAAGGTAGCACGTGCTAAATCGGTATAGAAAGTGACAGGGTTGGTGTGGTGGAACTTGAAGAGAAACAAGAATTAGTCCTTTAATGGGATCTAAGTGGCTTCTGAGACCTCGTATCCCCAGGCAGTTTTGAAAACTAAGGTTTGATTGAGCACTGGTGGTTTGATTTTGCTTTTGGAGACAGACTTTTACAATGCAGTGCAGGTTTGCCTTGAATTCACTTTGCGACTGAGTTTGAATTGACAGCGATCTTCCTGCCTCAGCCTCCCAAGTGTTGGGATTACAGACGTCCACCACCACATCCAGCCTTTTGGTGTTTCTGAAATGACTTGTTAGTTACAATTTAAGGCGCGGGCCCAGTATGCGGTAGCGACATCTTTGTTGCGGTCCTTTTCCCCTGCTCTGGGTGTCATGATGCCAGGGCTGTCACTCAGATAGAAGGCTTCTTTCTGCGCGCGCCCTCTACTGGACAGCAATAATATCATGGCCCTGTGTGACCCTGTCACCAACCACCTGGTGCAGCCAGAGGGCAGCCAAGTTGTTATTCGCGCAGTATTAGTGTGTACTCAGTAAAAAAACTTCCGAGGCGTAAAAAGTTCACCGAAAACTTATATTTAAGTGCTTGGCAACACATGGAGTCTTTGCATCTCCAGCTATTGAAAAAGCCTTACTCAGCATACAATGCAAAAGATTATTGGACAAAGCAATCAAAACTCAAAACTGAAGGAAATACCAGAGCCAGTTACAAAGAAAGAGGACCTCCAACTCTTTCAACAATCAATATAAGATTTTTTTTAAGTGAAAAAGTTGATTTTTCCTAAGAGAATTTTGTCACTGGTTCTTTGAATTTCTTAATTATCAGAATTGTTTTACGGGACCACCTCAAGATAAATGGGAGTCACAACATTTCCGGTATGATGTCAGGTCTAGGTTTTATTACTGCACAGCAAAACAAAATGTGATAGACTACTATGGAGCAAAAACTCCAGTCCTTCCTTTGTTTCTTTTTCTCAGTCTAAGCATAGAGTCCCTGGTCTTAAATGTGTTTCTCCCCAAGGGTTACTTATGATTGGAGTTATGGGAACTACTCACCAAGGGAACATTTGAGCATATTTGGACTTACTCACTGTCATTTTGTGGAAAATACTTGGAAAATCAAATGTATCAATCTGAGAGTCATTGGACAAAGTTCCCTTGCTCCTGGAACAACTTGCTGTTACACAGTGCTCTACGGGTGCTTTATCATGTAATCACCTTGTGTGATAAGGTGAAATAAGATTTTTAAAACTTTTTTTGTGTGTTTTTGAGACAGGGTCTGGCTGGTCTTGCGCTCACTTTGTAGCCCAGGCTGGTATTTAACTCACAAAGATCCTCCTACCTCACCCTTTTGAGTAGTGGGATTACCAGTGTGCATCACCACACCTGGCTGAAATAAGATTTAATGCAAGGCAGGCATTGGACAACGGGACCAGATAGCTGTCGAACTACTTCATGTAGTGGAAATGAGGCATTGTTGAACAAAAGAAAACTCAGTTTGCTTAATCCTTGGAAGCCTTACCCCTTGTGTCAGTGATGGCAAACCCTTTTTTTTGTTTTTTTTTTGTTTTTTTGTTTTTTTTTGGTCTTTTTCCTTTTTATCGGTACCAGGGATCGAACTCACGCTGCCTGCTTGCAAGGCAGGCGCTTATGCCGCTGAGCTAAGTCCTCAGCCCCATTGATGGCAAACCCTTTAGAGAAAGTACCCAATCCACAATCTCAAATCCATGTTATCATAAAGTGCCAACACTACAGTTAAACCTGAATACTGAGGTTTTAGTTTAGCAAAAGCAAGTCATACACTAACATCTTGTGTTTTAAGAGAAAAACGACAAGGTTCAGCGCCATTGCCTATGTCATCCAAAAAATCTTTGTGCAGAAACTCCTTCAGATGTGTCAGTGATTTCTAATTGATTTCAGATGTGAGGATTGACATTTTAGTTGAGATACTGTACTATAGACTTACCTATGTAAATATTTGCCTATTTTTACCTGAGTTTTAGCAAATGTTATGAGAACTTATTTTTTTCAACAGCTTTGCTATTTGATATGAGAACTTATTGCAGTTTGTTGAACAAATCCTACTTTAAATGTCACAGTTAATTGTGTGCCTTAGGAAGATTTGCAGTGCTCTTGCCTGGGTCTCCCAAGTAGCTGGGTATACAGGCATGTGGCACCATATCTAGCTCATTGAATTTTCACAAGAATCTTTTGAGGTTGATAGGTCAGATATTATTAAAACAGTTGCAAAAATGGTTACTTAGGCCAAGAGGTTAAATGACCAACTCTGGGTCACACTGTGATGTGTTAAGAGAAAGCAAAAAACCTGGTTCCGCCCTTGATTCTGTGATTGTTTTTAATTTCTGATTATCTCTATTTTTCTTCATTCCCATTTCCAATATGCAAACCTAGGTCTTTGTCTTAATTACTTTTCTCATTGCTGAGACAAAAATATCTAACACCCAAAGTCAAAGGGGAAAAGGATTTAGCTCTCAGAGGTTTGTAGAGGTTTCAGCCCACAATCAACTGGCTCCAATGTGGGATCACATGGCAGAGAGCAACCGTTCATGATGGTGGAAGCTACCAAAAGCAACAAAAGAGGAGGGCAGAGCAAGCCTCTTTCAGTCCTCTGTATTACATGCAGGCTCCTTGCCCTAGAGCGAGCATAGTACTCACTCCCTAAATCCTCAAATTAGACCATAAGTCAATCACAAACTGTAGATTTGGCCACTTCTGAAAAGCTCACTTCCATGACAGCATGAGGATTCAGGGAGACATCCAGACATAAACCATAGCAGTCCTAATCACATCTTGATTGGCCAACTACTGTGGTGCCCTTGAAGTTGCTCTCCATATATTACCCATGTTGCTGCTGAAGCAGTCTCATGCAGCTGCTCTTATCTAGTCTCTCAGGTATCTCCAGGATATAAGGCTAGACTCCTGCTGTGTTCACACAGGTCCAAAGCCTGGTATGCTGGCACCTGCCTCTCCAAACTCATAACCCTCCTTTCTTCCTATCTTTATCCTCATCCCGAGCTTTTTAGCTCTTAGAACTGTCTACCTATTTTTTCTCAGCCTGGAACACTCTGAGAGCTCCTTTCCTCCACACCACTCCAATTTCTACCCCCCATCTTCACCCAGTGGGTAGAAAAATAAACGTTCTTTATCTTCAAAGAAGCACAAAGTTTAGGGAGATAAATGTATACACAAGCAAATGACAGGATAGGCTTTATTTATTGATTGATACTAGGGATCAAACTCACAACCTCACACTTGCCAGGCAGGCACTTACACCACTGAGCTAAATCTCCAGCCCTGGGTATGTTGTATTTAAAAGATGAGTAAAATGCTGTGACCACAAAGCCTTTAACTTACAGGATTTTTGTTTTGTTTTGTTTTTGGTACTACTAGGGATCCACCCAGGGGTGCTCTACCACTGAGCTATATCCCCATCCTTGACCGGCGCAGCTCCAATGAAACAGGAGACAGGAGACGCTTTTGTGGGCGACAGTTAACTGCTAGTTTATTTACGCGGGCTCTGGTTTATATATTTGGCCGTGACCAATCACAGGCTGCCACAAGGAAGCAGGGCGGGAATAGGATGTAGGCTCTGGCTACTATATCCAGCTGTGGCCAATCAGGAGTTGCCACAGAGTACGGAGTGAGCGCGGGGTGCGCACGGGTTGGCTAATTTAAGGAGGGACTTAGTGCATTGCGGAAGCTGGCGTGGTCCTTAGTCCCGGCTGGGGTATGGTATGTTGAGTGCCTGCGCCCAACACATCCTCACTCCTTTTTTTGGTGGTACTGGGGATCGAACCCAGGCCTTTGCATTGAGCTATATCCCCAGCCCTTTTCACTTATTTATTCTGACACAGGTCTCACTGTGTTGTCCAGGCTGGCCTCAACCTCACACGCCTTCTCTTCTGTGTGGACCAACACACCTGGCTCATACCTGTTAACTCTTTTTTTTTTTCTTTTTGATAGTCTTGCTATGGAGTTCAGGCTGGCCTCGAACTCACAATGATCCTCCTGCCTCAGCCTCCTGAGTGCTGGGATTATAGGTGTGCACCATCACACGTGGCTACATGGGTTAACTCTTACCTGAGCATCAGTGAAGGCTTGGTGGGGGAGGGAGGTAAACTTCGAATGGAATTTCCAGAGATACTATACACATGTCGTAAGGAAAGAGGCCTCAGAAAAGTCCCTCTGGGCTAAGAACAATAGCAGAAGGGCTGGCCCAACCAGAGAAAGGCAGATACGGAGGATGGATGGAAGAAGAGACAGATCTGGAGAAATAAGCTTCCAGGGGCCTCCTTTATTGGACTTCCGCCTACCAGCAGTGGGAATCCAAGGAATAACCTGGATGAAGATAACCCTGGAATGGGGAAGGAGAAAGGGAAGGAAGGGAAAAGGAAAATATCGATACAAAGGAAAAAAAGGAAACAAAGCTTTTGTAAATAAGGAAGGTAAGAGGTGTTGAAAGGGAGGATGGGGGATGAGGGAAAAATCAAATTGGGTCATGTACAGGTACAAATTCTCTATGATGAATACGATTTTTTTTGGCTTTTTTTCGTTTTTATCGGTACTAGGGATCAAACTCACGACTGCCTGCTTTCAAGGTAGGTGCTTATGCCGCTGAGCTAAATCCCCAGCCCCGATGAATATGATTGTTATGTGTACCTAAAATGTGCCAATAAATGTAATTAATTAAGATAAATAAATTTTTAAAAAGATAACCCCGGAGGTGGCATGGAGGATGAAGCAGGAGAGGAGACCAAGGATGGGGAAGTCACAGAAAACATGGCTGTTAAGAAATTGGTGTGGTTGGGGGCTGGGGATTTAGCTCAGAGGCATAAGCACCTGCCTTGCAAGCAGGCGGTCGTGAGTTCGATCCCCAGTACCAATTAAAAAAAAAAAAAAAAAGAAAGAAATTGGCATAGTGGTGATCTGCAGGGGGCCGAGGTGTCACTCGGTGGTGGAGCACTCATGCTGTGCCCTGGGTCTGCTCCCCCACACTGCAGGGTTAATAAGCCGGTGAAAGCATATTTGATCCATAAACAAGTACTCGTTATTTGACTTTATTTTTATAAAGTCTCTTTTCTCCCATTTTTATTATTACACCTTACTGTTCATAATGATCGCATTCCTCACAGGGAGTCAATACATGGACATCCCACATCACAGTTCTTTTCTCATCCTCCTCTCCCTTCTTCCCTCCCCTCTCCCGCCATCTCTTGGTCCCCTTCCCACATGCAAAAGATTTCATCTTGTCATTGCCTTTTTTTTTTTTTAGGTTTTTTTTTTTTTTGTCTTTTTCATTTTTATCAGTACCGGGGATCGAACTCACGACCACCTGCTTGCAAGGCAGGTGCTTATGCCACTGAGCTAAATCCCCAGCCCCATAGGGGGTTGTTTTTTGAGGCAGGGTCTCACCATGTGGTCCAGGCTGGCCTTGAACTCATAGCAATCCTCCTGCCTCATCCTCCCAGAGGAGGGGAGTATAGTCGTTCATCACCACATCTGGCTCATTTCACTATTTCCTATTACATATCTTTTATTTTGCTTTTTATTTATGCTTTGGGTTTCTCATATAAGAGAAACCATGCCATATTTAAATTTGTGTGTCTGATTCATTTCACTTGAGATTATAGTTTCAAGACGTATCAATTTTCCTACACGATTCAGGTTTGTTCTTCTTTATGGCAGAATAGTATCCCACTGTGTATAAATACCACATTTTATTGATATATTCACTCTGTTGATGGACATATGGGCCGATTCCAAGATTTAGCTTTTCCAGTATTGACCGGCGCAGCCCCCCAATGAGACAGGAGACGCTCTTGTGGGCGACAGTTAACTGCTGCTTTATTTACGCGGGCTCTGGTTTATATATTTGGCCGTGACCAATCACAGGCTGCCACGAGGAAGCAGGGCGGGAATGGGAGGCAGGCTCTGGCTACTATATCCAGCTGTGGCCAATCAGGAGTTGCCACAGAGTCGGCACGGGGCGAATACGGAGTGAGCTCGAGGTGCGCACGGGTTGGCTAATTTAAAGAGGGATGTAGCGCATTGCGGAAGCTGTCGTGGTCCTTAGTCCAGGGTGGGGTATGGTGTGTTGAGCGCCTGCGCCCAACACAGTATGATTTGTGCAGCTATGATGATGGATATGCATATATCACTGTAATATAATGTCTGTAATTATTTTAGGAAGATACCTAAAAGAGAAATAGCTGGATCAAGTGGAATTCTAATTTTAGATTTTTTTTCTTTTTGTTCCTGAGAAAGGATCTCACTATGTAGTTTGGGCTGGCCTTGAACTCACTGTGTAGCCCAGGCTGGTCTCAAACTTGCCAGGCTGTCAAAGACTGCCAGGCTGGCAATCTCTGCCTTGGCCTCCTGACTGCTGGAATTTCAGGCATGCACCACCATGCCCAGCTGTAGTTTTAGTTTTGTGCAGTCTCCATGCTCATTTCCGTAATGTGCTAGTTTACATTCCCACAAAAACCTTTTTTTTTTAAAGATAGATGTTCTTGACATGTGGGAGGAAACATCTTAAACATCATATATGACTACTTCCTATACATCTAAACAAAAAAGGAAAGGATATATGTTAAAGTATTGATATTGGCTATATAAGAAAGTTCAGGCCTGGTAGAGTGGCGCCTGCCTGTAATCCCAGCACTTGGGAGGCTGAGGCAAGAAGATCACCACAAGTTTGAGGTCATCCTGGGCTACATAGTGTGTTCAAGGCCAGCCTAGAATGTAAGTGAGACCCTGTGTCAAAAAAAAAAAAAAAAAAAACAGGAGTTCAGGATAACCTAATTTCGTATTTTGCAAACCTCTCCAGATTAGCATCTCCATAAAGGGACACACTGAAGCATGTACATGAAAATATAAGCAGTATGTCAAGTGTCTCATTAAATCCCCCCGAATGTCTTTTTTTTTTTTTTTTGAGACAGGGTCTCACTATGTAGTTCAAGTTGATCTCTCGATGTGGTCTAGGGTGGTCCTAAACTTGTAGTAATCCTACAGCTGGGTATTATAAGTGTGTATGCCATGTCTGGTCTGCATCAGGAGATTTTTAAACTTGCTTCTTGATTTCTTCCTCAGTCTATTAGCTGTTCAAAAGTAAGTGAATTTGAGCCGGGATGTAGTTCGGTGGTAGAACACTTGCCTAACTTGTGCAAGACCCCAGATTTCAAAAATGCTTTATATTAAAGTTTAGATTTTTTATGTGTGGTGCTGGGGATCAAACCCAGGGGTCTGTGCCTGGTAGACAAGTGTTCTACCACTGAGCAGAATCTTCAGTCCCAGGACAAATCTTCGTGGAGACTTTGCTCTTTTGACTGTCAGATGGTCTTTCCTGGAAAATGTTCCAGTGCTGATGAGAAAACTAATCAGCAGCTGCCAGATGGAATTCTCTGCAGATGTCTGCTGCCCATTAGGTCCCAGGTGTAGTTTAACTCTGCAGTTTCTTTGTTGGTTTTCAGTCTGCTGATCTGTTCTTTGATGAAGAGGCATGTTAAAGTCCTTGATTATTATTACTGTTTTGTGGATTTGTCTCAGCCACTGGGGTATGTGTCATGTCCCAAAAATGTCAAATCAATAAATTCCTGTGTAATCCAATTTTATATTCTGTTCCATGTGAATCCTGTTTTTTTTTTTTTGCCCCTACACAGTGTCTCACTATGCAGTTCGGGCTGACCTTGAATTCATTGTGTAACCCAGATTGACCTTGAACTCATAGCAATCCTCCCGCCTCATCCTCCTGAGTGCTGGGAATACAGTTATGTGCCTTTTTTAAAAAATATTTTTATTAGTGTCTTAATTTTACAGAATATTGAGCATGGTATTTTCAAACCTGTACCTACTTGATTTTATCTACCCCTCATTACACTCTCTAACTTCCCCCATTCTGTTCCTCTTGTAAAATAGAGGTCTCCCCTCTGATCAGGGAAGCAGCCTTGGTTCTTTGAAAGGGTGAGAAGGAATTTAGGGGTCAGGAGACAGGAAGAAGGGGTGGGGAGGAGGAAGTCAAAAGAATCAAGCCTGCAATATGTATATGGACCAGTTACCCCAAGATGAATGTATTTAATATGTACCAAAGATATACTAATAAAGAACAGAGAGAAACAGTCTCCCTCCTACTCCCATATCATCTTTTTAGGAGTCCATATATTAGGGAAAATGTGTAAGATTTGTTCTTTTGATTCTGTATTATCTCACTTAACATGATGATCTCCAGTTCCATCTATTTTCCTACTGACAAAATTTCATTTTTCTTTCTTTCTTTTTTGGATGGTGCTGGGATCGACCCCAGGGCCTTGTGCATGCAAGGCAAGAGCTCTACCACTGAGCCACATCCGCAGCCCTCATTTTTCTTTATAATAGAATACTTCTAACTATACTGTTGCTATCTGCAGCAGTAATTGCCCTCATCAGTTTTATCCAAAATAGCTGAAGACATATTAACACAAAAACTTGTGCATTGATATTTGTAGCAGTTTTATGCATCATTGCCCAAACTTGGAAGCACCAAGTCCTCTGGGGGATTCCTGGTGTGGGGTCTATTCAGCCAATGGGAATAGTGTTTATTCAGAGTTAAGAAGAGATTAGCTTTCAAATCCAGGTTTTGTGTTAGAAGTGTTAGTCAGTGGTAGACTGTGTTTAGCATGCATGAGTTCTGGGTTTAATCTCCCAAATTCCCAGCCCTCAAAACACATTTTATGTTAAAAAAAATCAGTTGAGTCTTTGTTTGGGTCCATTTCTTTTTCTTTCGTTTTTTTTCTTTTAATTACAGGGGATTGAACTCTTGGTCTTTTGAGTCCATTTTTGAGCTCTGTTTTGAGCCACTGATCTAGGTCTTTTTTTTTTTTTTTTTTTGGTACTAGGAATCGAATTCACAACCTTATACTTGCTAGGCTTGTGCATTGACATGCAGACACTTAAGTCACTGACCTAAATCCCTGGCCCCCTCTATGTCTATTTCTGATGTCTATTTCTTGATTATTATTATAGCCTTATGAAAAGTGTCAAGATTAGTGTGATACTAATTGATTTTTCAAAACTTATCTTTTTAGGACGGGGATTTCGCTCAGTTGTGTAAGCTCCTGTCTGGCAAGTATGAGGTCATGAGTTTGACCCCTAGTACCAAAAAAACAAAACCAAAAAACCAAACTGGGCATGGTGGCTCACGACTGTAATCCCAGCACTCAGGAGGCTGAAGAAAGAGGATCATTGTGAGTTTGAGACCAGCCTAGGCTACAAAGTGAGCTCAAGGCCAGCCTGAACTGCATAGAGAGAACCTGTCTCCAAAAAAAAAAAAAAAAATCCTCTTATCTTTTAAAAAAATTTATAGCTAGATTTTTTGTAGGGGGAGAGACCTTTGTGTTTAGATTGCAGAATCATCTTGCCTCTCTATTTAAAAATTTTTTAAAAAACCTTTTATAGACAAGGTCTCATTATGTAGTTGGGGCTGGACTTGAACTCACTTTATAGCTCAGGCTGGTTTTAAACTACAAATGATCCTCCTGCCTCAGCCTCCTGAGTGCTGGGATTACAGGTATGTGCCATCATGCCTGGTTTTGGTTGGATTTTTGAGACAAGGTCTTGCTATGTAGTCTAGGCTGGCCTTGAACTCACTGTGTAGCCTAGGATGGTCTTGAACTCATGTACTCCACCATGGTTTGAATTCACAGTGATCCTTCTGCCTCAGTCTCCAGTGCCCTGGGATTACAAGCATGGACCAACACAACCAGATAATTTTAAATTATGCTTCAAATTTGGAGTCATGAGACTCTAAAGATCAATTTGGAGAAATGCCATATTTAGTATCTTGACTGTTATAATTCATGTGTATACCTTGCTATTTACTTAGGTTTTTAATTCTTTCACTGATGTTTTTAAATTTTGAGCCTGAAGATCTAACATATTTTATTAAATTCAAACCCCAATATTTCCTGTTGTTGTTGTTGTAGTACTGGGGATTGAACCCAGACATATCCCAGGCCTTTTTTCCTCTTTACTTTAGGTTGATAAATTTCCCAGGCTGGGTGAAACTTGTGATCCTCCTGCCCTAGCTCCTCAGAGTGCTGGGATTACAGGAATGGAGTGAGAAATTCTCTTTTAATTCCTAGGTTGCTGAAAGATTTTTTCAAAGACAGATGTTGAATTCTGTGAATTTTTTTTTTTTTTGAGACAGAGCTTCATCACATAATCCAGCATGGTCTTAAACTCACTATGTAGCCCAGGCTGTCCTTTAGTTCCTGGTGATCCTCCTGTCTTAGTCCCCATTACAGGAATGTACTATTAGGCCCAGCGATCTTTTTGTTCGCCATTATTTGATAAATTAATGTGGTTTTCCTTATTTAGCCTATTGATATAGTTGATAACACTGATATTTTTAGTGTTAAACTGGTCTCACATGCCTGGAATAAATCCCATTTGGCCATGGTACGTAATTCTTTCCATATATTGCTTCATTCCTTGTTAGTATTGCTCAGGCTCATTAGTTTTATTGACCTTTCCAAACAATGAGCTCCTGGGGTATTTCTGTGTTTATTTTTTTGAGGCAGGGTCTCACTGTGTAGTTCAGGCTGGCCCTGAGCTCTCAGCAGTCCTCCTGCCTCACCCTGAGTGCTGGGATTACAGGTGCATGCCTCCAGGCCCAGTTTGGGATACTACTATTAGCCAGGGGAAAAGGGATAAGGAGGAGGCCAGAGGGTAGTGAGGAATGGATATGGGTGAAATACATCACGTTTAAAAATTAAAAGATAAAAAGAATTATGCTTTTTGTTTTATACATTTTCCCTTTTCTGCTTTTAGTTTTGTCAATTCATGTGCTAATATTAATTGTTTCCTTTTGCTTGTTTTGGGTTTGTTTTACTTTTTCTGTCTTTTTCTCTGTTGTTTTCAGGTTTGCTGATCAAGTTTTATAGTCTTTTATAGTTCTGTGAGCCCATCTAGTATATTTTCATTTCAAGAACAGTATTTTTCAACTCTAGGTTTTCCATTTTGTCATTTAAAAAATTGTGCTAGATGTGGTGGCCTACACTTGTATTCCCAGATAAAAGGCAGGAGGATCACAAGTTCAAGGTCAGCCTGGCAACTTAGTGAGACCCTGTCTCAAACAACAAAAAGGGCTGCAGTTGTGGCTCAGTGGTAGAGTATTTACCTAGCTTGTGCAGGGCCCTGCGTTTAGTTCCTAGAATCACAGAAAAATCCACTTTCCCCTGAGTCTTTGTCTGAAAATCCTTATGACTATTATCCTTTAAGTCCGTCGGTGTCTTTAATTCACTGCTTTATCATTTTGTGTGGTAATTACGACATGTCTGTTGCCTGTAGATCTTTTCCTATTGGATTGCCTCCCCAGAGCATGGGTTTCATCTTCCTGTGTTTCTGTAAGTCCTTCAATTTTTTGATTGTGCTAAACCGCCCCAATAATCCATTTTGGGGATGTGGGTTTTGCTATATCCTTTGAAGAATTTTCCCATTTATTTTCCCAGGAAGTTAAATTTCTGCTGCTCACCTTGTACTGGGGTGTACTGGGAATATGGTTTGAGAGGGACTGGTCTGTTTCAGTTTCATCCTCAGTCTTGGAGCAAATCCTTGCCCTGGGACATAATATTTATTCCTAAACCGTGGTCCCTGCTTTTACTGAAAAGCTTAAAATGAGTACCAAACCCTTTTAATTTGACAGGATTCAAGTGAAAAACTGCTCTGTGATGGGCAGTAGCTGGAATCTCTGTCCGGCTTTGAAGTCCCCTACACTCATGTAGGGATTCATATATTACTTTATGATATACACATTTATTAAATAGAAATGTGTCTATGAAATACCTTTATATTCATGTATAGTTATAAAATACATATGAAGTAATATATAAGTGTTAGGGATTCATATATATGAAAAACTAATATATATGTATCAGTTCAGTGCTGGGGATTGAACCTAGGGCCTGGTGCATGCTAGGCAAATGATCTACCCCTAAGCTATATCCCCCAGCCTTATTTATGGTTTTTTTTTTGGTACCAGGGATCAAACTCACAACCTTGTGCTTGCCAGGCAGGCGCTTATTGCCACTGAGCTAAATCCCTGGCACTCATATTTATGGTATTTTCATGTATTGGTATTTAATGCATTGATGGAAAAATATTACTTATATTAGAAAATTGCATTCACCCTTACCCTACCCTATTTAAAGGAGCATCAAAATCATCAAAAGATGACATATCTTTTCCTGGTATCATTTCCTTTCCTGCTCCCAGAAGTAATTGCAACCCTAGATTTTATGCTTTGAGTTATCATTTATATTAAATTATATGCTCTTTTAAAATTTTCCAGTAGCCATTTGGGTGTCTCCTTGACTATGAATGTTCACAGTTGCTGAGAGTGTTCTTATGTGTCTCTTGACCTTGTAAAAAGTTTTTCCCAAGTGCATTCCTTAGGTGGAATTCATAGGTCATAGAAAATGTATATCTTCAATGTTATAAGTATTATATACTTGAGTGATTGTTCCAAATCACGATACTTCAGAGGGCTTATTAGTACTGAATGACTTTTTGTTTTTTTGAAACAGAGTCTCACTATAGTTTGGGTTGGTTCTGAACTCTTATGTAGTCCAGGCTACCAGGCTGGGCTGGAGCAAACTCATGGTGATTCTCCTGCCTCAGCCTCCTTAGTGTTGGGATTACAAATGTGCACCACCATTTCCAACTGAATGACTTTTTAAAAGTATAGGATTCTGGGGGCTGGGGATTTAGCTCAGCGGCATAAGTGCCTGCCTTGCAAGCAGGCAGTCGTGAGTTCGATCCCTGGTACCGGAAAAAAAGACCAAAAAGAAACTTGAAAAAAAAAAAGTATAGGATTCTAATGTAATTAATCATCAGAAAACTTGTTAGGTCATAAAAAATACATGGAAAATCTTTGAGGATTTGGTGGCACATGCCTGCAATCCCAGTCCTCCGAGAAGTTGAGGCAGGAGGACCATAAATTCAAATCTTTCCTTTTCAGGAAAGAAGTAATACCTGTAGTATACCTGTGGTATTTTTATCAACCAGGTATGATGAAAACTTTGCAAAAAGAATATGCTAATATTTTTGAGTTGGGTGTGGTGGCTGGCATATACCTGTAATTCCGGTGCTTGGGAAGCTGAGACAGGAGGATTATCTGGAGTTGGAGGACAGTTTGGGCTACATAATGAGTTCAAGTCCAGCCTGAACTATATCATGAGACCCTGTCTCAAAAAGCAAAGCAAAACAAAACAAAAAGCTAATATTTGTATTATGACTTCATTGTTCTGCTTGTATTTGGTTTGTGTGAGCTGTTCAACATCATTCCATTCAGTCCAACAGTGAAGTACACTTTAATCTGTTTACTCAGTTATGCCTGGCTAGCAAGATCATGCCCTCACTGTTACACAATGTATGGTGGCTCACTAGTGTCTTCTGGCTGTCTTTTTAAAAAATGTGTCATGAACAGTGTCATCTACACTACCATCTGCTGTCCAAAAGTATTAGTACAGGTGGGAGAGTGCAGTGTGTGAGGGCCCTGATAGATTTGACAGATTTGGAACTTGAGAGCCCCTAGAGTGTGTTCAAGGTTTTGTCTGAGGTCTGTTTAGGAATGAAACTCATGAAATACGAATAATAATTAAAAGTGACATGTGAATTCTAGCTTGTAGTCATTCACATTTATTATACACTTGAGTTTCTTTTCCACTTTAAATAAATTCTCATTTACCATTTAGATACAAATATTTGTTTTTTAAATTTTGTATTATTTTGAAGGTAGTAAAATCAACAGAACAAGATGGAACAAAGCCAATTGAAACAGTGTAGTGAAATTGATACAGAACTTCACAGCAGGTTACCGGGATAAAAATAATAGGTACCACAGTATATTTTATTATCTTCAAAATAGTTGCTCTTTCAATCAGGTATAGCAAAATAAAATGAAATACAAACCATTATAGAACTTGTCAAAACAGAAAATGGAATAAAGCAATATCATTAATCAGAATAAATATTTGCCTTCAAAGAGATGGTAGAAGGAAATCCCCCTTATTTGCTATATTGCATATGGTCAACCTTCCAATAGATGCTCAGATCTCTTGCTCCCATTTGCTAACAGGGCAGGGGGTGGTGGTGGGGGAATGTTTGATTCTCAGCCTATGTGCTGGTAGGCTCACTACGGCTTAGCAGTGAAGTGAGCTGGTTGCTTGGTTTCCCAGTGCCCTAAGTTCCAGCATGACGTGGATCTCAGGAGTCATTGGTGGTTCTCCTCCTGGAGCAGCTGCAGCCTGCCACACCTTAGCCACTTACCAAACTTACCAAGGAGGTGAGCTGGTTGCTTGGTTCCCCAGCTGAGATACAAATATTTGATGTTCAACAAAAATCTTTTTTTTTGAGACAGGATCTCCCTTTGTAGTCCAGTTTGGCCCTCAAACTCATGGAGATAACCCTGCCTTGGCTTCCTGAGTGCAGTGATTGCATGCCTGTGGCACCACGCCTGACTCTTAATAAACATCATATATCCTTTACTTATTTTGAAATTACTACATAAGGGGCTGGGGATTTAGTTCAGCGGCACAAGCACCTGCCTTGCAAGCAGGCAGTCGTGAGTTTGATCGCTGGTACCGATAAAAAAGGAAAAAGCCAAAAAAAAAAAAGAAATTACTACATAATACATGCAGGTACTTGACTGATTTATTTCAGACCTCCCCCTGCCACTGATAACTGAGTAAGACTTTTACCTCATTTCTAAACTCCATGTGGTGTTGGCGGGTAGAAATAGCTTGGTGGTAGAACACCTACTAGTGTGCTTGAGACCCTGAGTTAGGTTCTCAGCACCAAAACCAAATTGAAGCAAACACATTAGACTTCTCCATCTCCATCCTTTGTCAGAACCATTTCCTGGAGAACCAGAAGAAACTAAACGGGTGTGTGTCCCAGGTCTGCAGCCATTTCTGCAGTAAACAGTTATGAGAATGCAGAACTGTAAAGGTACATTGGGTCAGAGGGCACCAGGACTCTTGCAATGGACAAACTCACCTTTCACTGGATTCAAGAATTAAAGACAGAGCTCTGTGATCCAGTGGGTGACCCAGTAGGTGACCCCGTGGGTGGCCCTGACTCTTGCATCCTCTCCCCCATTGATCAGGTTACAATTTACACAGAGCCTGGGGCCCAGAGTGTCTGGGCTGATCTGTTTGGGGTGAGGGGCGCCACCTCGCTTAGCGGCAGCCAGCAGTGGCCAAAGGTAAATTGTTTAGGGCCACAGTCCCTGTTCCTTGTAGTCAACATAAAAGGAGGTGGGCAAGTGACAGCTGGAAGAGAAAAGGAGAGATAGAGATGGATGGGGGAAGAGAGGGAGAGCTAGAGGGAGAGAGAAGGAGGTGGTGGAGAAAAAGGTTCAGTCTTTTGGACATTGTGCAATTTTGCAAAGTGTGCCCAACCCCCCCTGAGCACTGAACCCGGGGTCTGGAGCGCGACACCCAGGCATCTGCCGCCGAGGCACGTGCCCAGCCCTGTGAGTAGGTTTTGAAATTCTCCTGGGACCTGTGTTCTTACAAGAGTGCGATGCCAAAGGTGGAGTTCAGAAAAGGGCCCCAAGGTACTTGCTTGATTGCAAAATCAATGAGCAGAGGTCCCCAGCTTCTCCCACCCCATCTCCCGGGGGTGCGGCAGTGGGCGTGGCTCTCGGAGGTCGGGGAGCGCTCGGCCCCGCCCCCTCTGCCGAGAGGAGGCGCCCGAGGAGGCGCCCACTGTGCGGCCCGCGAGGCGGAGGCGGAGGAGGGCGCGGGGCCGTCCCGGGGCGGGGCCCAGGCTTCCTCCAGGCCGGCAGTGCAGAGCTGAGGCCGGTGTCTGCAGTTCAGCAGAGCACCTGCAAAGCTGCTCGGAAAGCGCCCCAGGGATCCCCAGATCTCACCCGAGCGCCGGGCGAGGGCTGCAGCACCGGCCCGGGTCCAAGTCGCCCGCTCCAGCTCCGTCCGCCTCGGCCCGTGCCGCGGGGAAGTCGCAGCCGTGGGCCACGGTGAGTCACGGCCACTCGCGTCCCGGGCGCCCACCCGCTCGCTCGCCTGGCCTTTGCCCGGACCTCCCAGCTGCAACGCCCGTTGGTGCCGCCTGGCTGGATTGGTAGCTTCCCTAGGACCTCGAGGCTTTCTTCCCTTTAGTTGAGGTTTGAAGGGCTTCGCTGCTTTTCTGCCTCCGGGCAGGTTAGCAAACAGCATGAATGAATGATGCAATATCGCCGGGGGAGCCGTCAGTACCAGAGCAGGAGCCAGGGTTTGACTTTGTCATCTTCCCCGGAAGAAGTGAAACTTTGAACAGACACCTGATGATGTGCTGCTGCGGAGATGGCTTCCCCAGGAACCAAGTCAGCTCTCCATTCATTTTTGTGCTGTTTTTTCTTTGTATGCGATTTGCATATTATAGTTAGTTACACTTCGAATGTCTGGTAACTAGAATAGTTGTGAGGGTAAGGGAAGAAAATAAATTCCATGATTTCTTTGTTTTAGTACAATTTCTGGAGAGGTTTTCAGTGTGGTAAGGAGGAGGAGGCTGTCAGTTTCATAATAGTGAAATGAAACTAGTTAGGACTTGAACCGTTTTTAAAGAATCTGACGCAGGCCTAATTACTTTTTTCCTTCCTTCCAGTACTGGGAATTGAACCGTAGCTCATAAACTGAACTATGTTCTCAATCCTTTTTCATTTTTGATTTGGAGACCGGGTCACATCAAATTACAAAATTGCTAAGGCTGGGCTTGGACTTGTGGTCGTGCTCCTACCTCATAAACCAGTGGTTATTAATGTATAATTTATTGCAATAAGATGCACCTGGTTTTTAATTTTGGAGCCAAATCCATCTTTGTTCTTTTTCTTTTCTGTGCCTGTTGAGTTTCATTAGGAAATTTTTTGCCTACCCAAAGGTTGTTGAATTAGCTGTGTGTTGCTTTATTAACAGATAATCCTCAGTTTTAGCAGCTGAGAACAAAATATACTTATTTTCCTATAGCTTCTGGGTGTCAGAACCCTGGGAGCCACTCACCTGGGTGGAGAAGTCTCCGTTGGTGGAGGCCGACTCATCTCAGGGCTTGGAGGACAGATGGCTTCCTGGCCCAGTTCTGTGGTTGTTGGCCCAATGCAGTTCCCTGAGGACTGCTGGACTCAGGACCCCAGTTCCCTGCAGGCTTGGCTGGGAGCCCTTAGTGTCTGGTAGTTTTGGTTGTGGACTTTTCCACAGGCCAACTCATACCATGGTGGTTGCAGTCCTTCAGCAAAGACGATGAACTGACTAGTTAGCCCAGGCTACAATCCAGCCTGGGCCTGAGCCATACTCCTGCCTCAGCCTCCCAACTGCTGGGATTACTGTCCTTTTTTTTTTTAAACAGTACAGGGATTGAATCCAGGGCCTCATCCCATGCATGAGGTGCTCTGGCATGGAGCCACATCCTCGATTCTTTTTAAAATTTGTTTTCTTGGGGCTGGGGATTTAGCTCAGTGGCATAAGCGCCTGCCTTGCAAGTGTGTGGTCTTGAGTTCGATCCCTGGTACCGGTAAAAATGAAAAAGACAAAAAAAAAAAAAAAGACCTTATCTCAAAAGAAAAACAAATTTCACACCTGACTTTTAAAAAAATAATTATACATTGAAAGAAGGTTAAAGAGAAATACACAGGGAGCTCTGTGCCTTTGAAGGGGGAAGCTCCTGTCTCTGATGGCAACACACCAGGGGATGCACGCTGAGCAGCCCACGCTCTTTATTCAGATGTCAGAGACACACACACTCTTTTGTGCCATGGTCTAATTTCCTAATTTCAGAAGGGACAGCCTACATGGGGAGTCACTACCCTTGCCAGTGCTGAAGAGGTGGCGATCACAGAAGATGCAGTGGGAACCTTTTTAGAAGCTGCTAACCACATTCAGGAATTTTTTCCCTTTTATTTTTGGTACCTGGGATTGAACTCGCGACCTTGTATTGCCAGGCAGGCGCTTTGCCGCTGAGCTATAGTGCCAGCTCTGTTTCATATATATTTTTTGAGACCATGTAGCCCAGGCTCAGCTCGAACTCACGGTGATCCTCTTGCCTCAGTCTCCCGAGTGCTGGGGGTCACAGGCGTACACCACCACACCCAGCTCCCTTGTGGTTTAAAAGTTTCATAGTTTGAGCTTTTGTGTTTAGGACTGTGGTTCATTTCAAGTTTGTTTTTGGTTTTGGACCATGCAGGTCAGAGAACAACATACATTACAAAATTTCTCTATTTTATTACACTGCCAGGTAGAATTTCTATATAGTAATGACCACAGCCCTGTCATTTTCATGTTGGTCAAACAAAACAGCAAGGACTTTTAAAATTTTCACATGATTTAATACATGCTCAATTAAAAAAAGTCAAACAGCAATCAGTATATGTCTTCCAGATTAGAAGAGAAATAGGGTAGGTCTTTGTACCTAAACTGTTCTTTTGGATGTAAACAGCATCAAAGGAGAAAGTAAACTATCTTAAAGAGTAAATTAGCTGATAGTGCTGCACAGCTGTAATCCTAGCACTTTGGGAGGCTGAGGCAGAAGGATCCCAAATTCAAGCCCAGCCTGGGCAACTTAGTGAGACCCTATCTCAAAATAAACATTAAAAAAGAGCTGGGTGTGTAGCTCAGTGCAAAGGCCCTGGCTTCAATTCCAGTACCAAGGGGTGGGGGTTAAACTGACAATAATTTCTTTTGTTGCCTCGCTGGTGTGGACAGTAAGAGGGCTCTCTCTGAGGACAGGAACTTCTGGGGACGCTGAGGCTGCACCTCATGGGGAGGTGGGGATAAGGAACTGGGAAAAAGCCACCCATGCTTGGCAGGGTGGGGAGAAAAGCACCTGACTTGCACCCTGCATCTGGGCTTTGGGTACACCTTGTATTCACTCACGTGGAGAGGTACAGTCCAGCCCCGTGCTCCAAGTTCATGGCCCTTGTGCTCTTCGGACTGTTTTTGGACCTCCTGAATTCTTCCATTACTGTAAGGAGCCATTCTGGCTGTCTTCTCTTTTGATCTCCATTTGCTTTTTTCTGGCTTCCTGTTCTTAACTATTTTTAAAAATTTTATGCTGGGGGGGCCAGGGATTTAGCTCAGCAGCATAAGCGCCTGGCTTGCAAACCCACAGTTGTGAGTTCTATCCCTGGTACCAAAAAAATTTTTTACGCTGGATGTGGTGGTGCACGCTCATAATCCTAGCACCCTGGAGGCTGAGACAGGAGGATCGTTGCAAGTTTGAGACCAGTCTGGGCTACAAAGTGAGCTCAAGGCCAGCCTGAACTACATAGTGGGACCTGGACTCAAAAACACACAAAAAATTTTTTGTTCCCTCTTTCTGAGATTTGGCATCTTTATCCACTTCAATGAACTTTGCAGTTTTTTATTTTTGTTTTTGTCTCTTTCTGTACTGGGGATCAAACCCCGGGATTCTCTATGACTGAGCTACACCCCTGTTCCTCTTTAATTTTTGAGATAGGACCTCACTAAGTTGCTGAGACCGGTCTCCATCTTATGCCTTTGCTGCCTCAGCCTCCCAGGTAGCTGGGATTCCAGGCACGGCTCATCACTTGCTCTGTATTTTCAGTTTTACTGATGAGAATTATAATTCAAAGTTGTTGGCTATTTTCTTATTGCTGGGGAAGCAGAATACTTTTCTGACTCTTCCTCGAATGCTCTTTGTTTCCTCCATTTATTTTCTACTGCTGGGGACAAAATCCCGGCCTTCCACCTGCTAGAGAACGTGTCCCCACTGAGCTTCACGACAGCCTTTTCCCTCATTTTGCACACAGCAGAGACCACTTTGATGGCTCTGTAAGGTACCCAGCTTTGCTTCTGTGCCTGTTTGCCTCATATTTTCCCAATGGGTGCTGTTTCTTGAGGCTTCTGCAGGATCGAAGTCAGAGAAGTGTTTCTGGGGGAAGCACCATCAGAGATCTTTGCATCAGAACCATTTTCATAGCGGTTCTCTGAGGAGGGAAAGCGATCTCTGAGGAGGGAAAGGGACCCAGATCCTTGTGCTGTGTCTGGACCTTAACGTTCATCTATCTCCTCGTCCTTTCTTTCTATGCTCTTGCCTTAAAGGAAGCAGTAGTTACAGCTGTGTGCAGTGTCTCTTTCCCTCAGCAAGCGAGCAGGAAGGTAAGAGCATTGTCTTCTAGGAATCCAGCACTGGAGAACTGTGAATCTTTGATGTTTTTGTGTGTTTGGTGATCTATCAGTTAGCAGTTTACTGTTCCCTTGAGTTTAAAAACTTAGTGTAATAATCCCAGCACATGGGAGTCTAAGACAAGAGAATAGCCATTAGTTTGAGGCCAGCCTGGGCTGCACAGTGAGACCTTGTCTCAAACACAAAACATTGCTGGAAGCTGTGATGTACACCTCAGCTTGCCTAAATAGTGAGTTTTTTTTTTTTTTTTTTGGTACCAAGAGAGTTGAATTCATGACCTCACACACTTGCCAGGCAGGTGTTTGTGCCACTGAGCTAAATCCTCAGCCCTAAATAGTGGTTTCTTCAATCATAAACTGTAGCATAAGTGCAGAGGGAGTCCAGTCTTGCATGCAGGAGGCTGTAATTCCGATTCAGAAACTTCTAGGGTTTATTGTGTACTGTTGGGCTGGGGCCGATAGACTTGGTTCTGCTACCAAAGCCCGGTAAACTTTGTTCTCTGTTGCGCATCCACCCGGAAACTGTGGTGTTTGTTATCTGTTCTTGTACAGACACAGGGAAGAAGTCAGTCCTAACAGACAGTAAAGAAGTTAGTATGGCCTTGGGTGTCTTTTCTAAGATACTAGATGAAAAATTTGGGAGAAATTTTGTATAGGCAAGGAGATCTTTTTTTAACCTTTTATCCAAAATCAGACTTTATTGCTTCCTGGCCTTTTTGGGTAAGATCAAGTGCAAAGTCGGACCTCCTTTCCTTCCGGCTGGTCCAGAAGGAAAACCTGGGTTTTTTGTTTTGTTTTGTTTTGTTTGAGACAGGGTCTCACTGTGTAGTTCAGCCTGCCCTGGACTCACTATGTGGCCCAGACTGGCATCAAATTTACAGTGATCTTCCTGCCTCAACTTCCCAAGTGCTGGGATTACAGGCCAGTGCCACCATGCCTGGCTCAGAAAACCTGTTTTTGTACTTTGGATCTAGGGATAAGAAATGCTTGTCAGCATGGTTTCTTTTCTTCTTTTAATCTGTTGGACCAGCTGGGAGTCAGCGAGTCAGAGTCCTGCTCCCAGTCGCAGGGGCCAACGCTGAGGCCCGGCCTGTGTCTGACCCTCCCACCGGCGTTTGCCCACCCCCAGGCCTGTCCTTTCCTCCCACAAAGAGCCAGATGGGAAGGATCCAGAGTCCGCTCCCGGGGTGATTTTTGTGTGACAGTCTAATGTACACAGCCCGGTCTAAGCAACTGTACCTACTTAGCAGACACCCCCTCCCTGAGCATTTCAAATATGTGTGAGTTAAAGAGTCAGGGCTGCGGGAGACAGAACCGAGGGACCGGAAGCCAGCAAGGAGGCAGCGTTTTCAAGAGCAGTTCCCGGTCTTACAGTTCTGTTTGGGGTCCTGGAGAGACTTGCCAGAAACTCGGTGTAAGCCTTGCCCAAGCAGCCCATTTCTGTCCATCTTCCGGACCACCCTGCAACCCCGGAGGCGGTGTTCACCTTTCGAGACCCAAAGCCAGGCCCCGTGTTAAGCTGGGGGTGTGGACATCAGTCCTCGCCTTATTTGAGGAAATGTACGTCTTTTTGGTCATATTCAAGGCTGGGGTGTTCTTAGGTGAGCTATTGCTGATATCACTGATGGGAAAGAAGCTCTATTATGTGGGTGAAATTCAGAAATTCAGACCAAGAATTACCGTTTTGATTACTCTCTCCCCGTCTCTGTCTCTGTCTCTGTCTCTGTCTCTCTCTCTGTCTCTCGATGGTGCTGCGAGTTGCTATGCACTGAGTCCTCTTATTTTGTTTTTGTTTTGTTTCATACTGGGTCTCCCTACATCACTAAATTGCCCAAAGTGAGCTCAAACTTTAATTCTTCTGCCTCAGCCTCCCAGAGTTCTGGGATTAAGGTGGGCACCGCCGCGCACCGTGCTACCCTTATCTGATTATCTTAACGGGACTGGGGCCTCCTGAAGACCCTGCCCCATTTATCCTCGCAGGCCTTGGCTGGCGCCGGGGCCTGTGTGGTTGTCTTCCTAGTGCCGAGACCTTGGGTGCTTTGCTGGTCCCTCAGAGGAGTTCCAACCTTAGTTCTGCCACCTGGCCTCCTTCACACTCCCAGAATGCTCTGCGTCTTGGGCTCCTCCCACATCGCGTGCGTGTTCCCAGCCTCCTCTGCGCTCACCCCTGGCCGCCCGTGCCTGCGCGGTGGGTCTACTGCTTCTGCTGTGGCTGGCTGGGAACCTGACCCTGGCTCCTCCGCTGGCCCAGGGCCGCGTGACTGCAGGCGATGCAGCTGCTGGGTCCCAGCTTGGTGGGCACTGAGGTTTCTGAAACCCGTTCCTTTAGTGGCCTCAGGAACAATGCGACTCCTGGTGAATCATCGCCCTGCCTGCGTGCAGCTGGCAGGGTCTGGCCGATCCTTCCCAGTCCTCCTCTACAGGAAGATTTTTCACTTTAGTAACCTAAATGGCACACTGAGTTGGGATTGCTTTATTGAGAGGAAGAAGCTATTCGATTTGGGTGGGGAAGGGAGGACAGTGCAGCACAGCGGAGGTCATTATATTTGCACCTTGGAGAAGTCCGTGACGGAAGGTGGCGACCCTGGGCAGAGGGGCAGTGTTTGCAAAGGCACGGAGGCACGGAAACACAGCATGCGTGAGAACAAGGTCTTACTGTTTGCGGAGCATGAACTCTGTGTATTCGTGGGAGAAAAGTGAGAAATGAGGTCAGTAGTGCCTCACCATCAACGTGCTGCGTAACTGCGTACGTTAATGTATGTGCTGCTGACGGGAGTGGGTTAGTAAGAGCCCAGGCACGAGGTCTGATACCAGTGAGTCTTAACCTGATTTGATTCTAGAGTAGTTTCCAATTACTCAGGAATCAAACCTGAATGCAGACTGGCACAGTGGTTAAAATTGAAACCCAAATGACCATGTTAAAAAAAAGTTTTTTAAGTAATCCAGTAAAATGGGCAAATGATCTGAATAAAGTCTCAAAAGCAGAAACACCGGTGACCACAGATGTAGGAAAAGATGCTCAATGTCAGAGCTGCCAGGGGAGCACACATCAAAGCTCCAGCGAGAGTCCAGCTCTGCTAGTTCTCATGGCCATTCTAAAGAAAACTCAGTTAAGAAATGCTGGCTTGGCTGGGAATATACCTCAGTGCCTGCCTGGCAAGTGCAAGGTTCTGCATTTGATTCCTGGTGTGAAAAAAAAAAATTCTGGCTGGGATAGGAAGAAAAAGAATTCTTCCACACTGTCTGTGAGAATAGTGTGGAGGGTCCACAAAGACTAAGAATAGGTCCTCTCTGGGACCTAGTGACCCTACTTCTGGATATATATATTCCAAGGGAATTAAATCAGCACACCGAAGAGTACTGTGTTTCTTGCACTATTTGCAATATCCAAGGTATGGATCAGCTTGGGTGCCCTTCAGCATAGAAGCAGATAAAGGAAATGTGGTCTAGATATCCAGTGGAATATTATTCAGCCAGAAAGAAGGAAATCCTGTCATCTGCAGCAAAATGGATAGAGCTGGAGGATGTTCCATTAAAGGAAATAAGCCAGGTTCAGCAGCACAAATACCACATATTTTCTTAAATGTGGAAGCTGAAAAACTGACCCAAATGTAGAATAGCCATACTAGAAGTTGAGAAGGGTGTTGGGAAAGGGGGTGTGCTGGATAAAAGGTTGGATTTGATTGGTGAATCCATACCCAGGTATGGAGACAGCACACTTAGCCAGATATAAAATCAATCAAAAAATAAAAAATAAAAGATAAAGTGTATTCATAAGGAGCTCAGGCTGGCCTGGGACTTGAGGTGATCCTGCCTCAGCCCCCCAAGTGCTGGGATCACTGTTGGGTACTGGGATCACCCCATGTGCCACCTATCTGGCCCTCTATTTTGTCTCTTTAAACATGCTCAGTTTGGGATAGGGATTTAGCTCAGTGGTTTAAGTGCTTGTCTGGCAAGCATGAGGTCGTGAGTTCAATCCCTGGTACCAATAAAATATAAATACAAAAATAAAAGATGCTCATCTTTTTCCTCCGGCAGGCAAAGATTCTTCCAAGCATGGTTTCCCACTCGGAGCTGAGGACGCTGTTCTGTGCGGCGGATGCCGTGTGCTTCGACGTGGACAGCACGGTGATCAGGGAGGAGGGCATCGATGAGCTGGCCAAGTTCTGTGGCGTGGAGGACGCAGTGTCGGAAATGTAGGGGCGGCCTGGGTGTGGTGGCAGGGTGGCAGGGCAGGGGGAGGTGCTGGGTGCTGGGTGCAGGCTGGTGAGCTTTCCCTCTTTCTCTTTCTCGTGGAGCTGGCTTGGCTGAACCTCCTCCCTATTTGTGCACAGTAACATCTGTGATAAGTGGCAGGCAGACCAGAGGAGCTGCGTTTATCTTGGACAGGAAGAGGAGGGCAGCTGGGTGTCTCCAAGGGCTGAGGGTTTTGTGTGTGACTGCATGGCCTCAGCAGGTCCCTGGAAAGCCCAGGTGGGTCCAGAGTCCCTGGATCCCAGGTCAGGGTCCCTCCTGCCCTCCCGCCCTCTTTTTATGGAGACAGGGTCTTGCTCTATAGTCCAGACTGGCCTTGAACTCTTGGCGATTTTCCTGCCTCAGCCTCCTGAGTATTGGGGTCATAGGTGTGAATGCATCGCAATGCCCAGCAAGATTCCTCCCCCCTCTTGGCAGTACTCTGTAGCAGTGGCGCCTCCCTGTGCTGCCACCTGTCACCAGGTGACTATTTTGTGCTGAGGTGCACTGGATGCGAGCGTTGCCAGCCTTGGGGTTCCTTCCTGGCTTAAGAGAGTTCCTAGCTTCCAAGGCAGACCCTGAGGTTACAGGAGGTTGGGTTACAGATGCTGAGTATATGGCTTACCTGGGCTGTGCTCTCAGAGCTGCACAGCAAGGCCCATGTTCAGGGGCTGCGGCAGCACCTTGATCTGGGAAGGCTCTGGACCCAGGCCAGGCCACCTGCCTGACTCGACTCTGGGGCTGTCCTAGGACTCGGCGGGCCATGGGCGGGGCAGTGCCCTTCCAAGTCGCGCTGGCCGAGCGCCTGGCACTGATCCAGCCGTCCAGGGAGCAGGTCCAGAGGCTGCTGGCTGAGCACCCACCACACCTGACCCCCGGTGTGAGGTAAGGTGGCCAGGTTCCCTGCCTTGATATCCTGCTGTCTGCTGCTGGGCACCCTGCTGTGTGGCCCCTTGCCTGGCATTGGTCCTGCCCAGTCAGCCCTCCCCTCCTGTGGGAGGCCCCAAGATTTCCTGTTTCTTTATTTGAATTTAAATTGATTTTAATTTTGAAACAGAGTTTCACAAAATTTCCCAGGCTAATCTCAAACTTGAGATCCTCCTGCCTCAGCTTCTCAGAGTTCTAGGATGATAGGTGTGCCCTGGGGTTTTTTTTGTTTGTTTGTTTTTGGTCCCAAGAATCAAATTCAGGACCTCACACTTGCCAGGCAGGCACTTATGCTGCTGAACTAAACCCTCGACCCTCCTGTGTTTCTTCATCTCCTGTTTTTCTGCGTTCATGAGCAGAAGAAAGTTGTGTCAATGAGCAGAAAAGCAACACCTACTCATTTTTTTTTTTTTTACCACCCACTCATTTCTGAGTGCGGTTAGAAAAACATGATTAACCATGTTAGCATCTTGTCACATACATCGCATGAGTGCTCTCAGCAGAAAACAATGTATTTTAGATGTAAGTTTGTGTTAATGGAGGTCTGGTGTTTTGCAGGGAGCTGATAAGTCGCTTGCAGGAGCGTGGCGTCCAGGTTTTCCTCATCTCTGGTGGCTTCAGGAGTATCGTAGAGCACGTTGCCTCAAAGCTCAATATCCCAGCAGCCAATGTGTTTGCCAACAGGCTAAAATTCTACTTTAACGGTAAGACCTGATAGGACCGAGTCCCTTTCCTGTCAGACCTGTCAGTGTTGTCCTAGGCTGTGTCTGTTAAAGTCAATATAACGTCAGTCTTTTCTCTACAACAGACTTAGCTCAGCCTCTGTCCTAGCTTTAATGTTCATGTCATGCCCCGTCTGTATATAAGTGACTGCATTTAAGCTGGTGGTGGTGGCAGATGTGTCATCCCAGCACCTGGGAGGCTGAGGCAGAAGGATCGCAGGGAGTTCAAGGTCAGCATGGGCTACATAGCAAGACCCTATCTCAAAAAAGCAAACAAAAAAATTGAAAATAAGTTGAAATGTCCCCTTAGGTAGGATGGTATATTAGCATAGTGAACTGTGTATCTTATTATTTTCGGGTGTTTTGCCAGCTCAGCAAGGTTTAGAATCACTACATAGGGGCCTAGAAGATGCAGCTCACTCACTTGGAGGCGTTCGTGACTCCACAGCGCCCCACCCAGGCCAAGAGCTGTTCGCAGTATAAAGCAAGGCTTACTTATCCTGGGAGCAGCGGGAGCCCCAGCTAGGAGGTGACTTCCCCAAGGATTGTGTGGAGCCTATTCAGTGCCCTCTAAGTGTGAATGAAGTCACTGAGGGTCCAGCTGGCCCCTTAGCTCCGTCTGTGCCCGGAAAGGGGAGGGGACCTGACGCTGTTCTGTTCTTCCCAGGTGAATACGCGGGTTTTGATGAGACACAGCCAACAGCCGAATCTGGTGGGAAAGGGAAAGTAATCAAATTTTTAAAGGAAAAATTTCATTTTAAGAACATAGTCATGGTTGGAGATGGTGCCACAGACATGGAAGCCTGCCCGCCTGCTGTATGTATTGCTTTCTTCTTCTTCTTTTTTTTTTTTTTTTTTTTTTTTTTTTTGTACCAGAAATTGAACCCACTACCTTGCAATTTGCCAGTCAGGCACTTCTGCCACTGAGCTATAGCCCCAGCCCCGCCTACTGTAGGTATCAAGGGGATTCTGCTTCTGGTTGGAATTTTATCTTAGACAGCTGATTTAGAATTGCATGAGGTCTACAGCAAGAGTTAAAAATAGCTGAGATCATTATAAAACAAACTAAAAACACAAAACAGCTAAGACAATCTCCTCAATTGACTTTTTGCAAACCTAGGAAAATTTATGGCTAAGGAGCTATTACTTTGAAAACTTTTATTGCCAGGTATGGTGGCAATTCTTATAATCCTAGCGCTGAGAGGCTGAGGCAGGAGGATCACAGAGAGTTCAAGGTCATGTGAACTACATAGCGAGATCCTATCTCAAAAAGTAAACAGAAACTTCTACTGACCCCTTTGGCCTTGTGGCCCAGGCTGGGCTCAAACTTACAGTTCTCCTATTTTAGCCTCCTAGAGTGCTGGGATAACAGCTGTGGTGCCATCACTAGGAAACCACCATAGGAAAACGAAGAAACCACCATTAGGAAAAAAAAAGATCATTTGGCATGTGTGGTGATGCCTGTCTGTTCTCACAGTATGTGGGAGCCTGAGGCAGGAGGATCACTGTGAGTTGAATGACATGGCAAGACCCTGCCTCAAAAGAAAAGAAAAGAAACAGAAGAAGAAGCCGGGCGTGGTGGCTCAGGCCTGTAATCCCAGCACTCAGGAGGCTGAGACAGGAGGATTGTTATCAGCCTGGGCTACAAAGTGAGCCCAAGGGCAGCCTGAACTGCATAGTGAGACCTTGTCTCAAAAAGACAAAAAAAAAAAAAAAAAAAAAAAAAAAAAAAAACTGACTAAAATAAGGTCTCATTTAGTGTAATTAATGAAATGATGATGCTGTAACTAGAAATTTTAACTATGAAAGTAGAGACGGGGGGCTGGGGATTTAGCTCAGCGGCATAAGCACCTGCCTTGCAAGCAGGCGGTCGTGAGTTCAATCCCTGGTACCAATAAAAATGAAAAAGACAAAAAAAAAAAAAAAAAAGAAAGTAGAGACAGGCCTGTTCTGAACAGGTCAGCTGCATCCCCCCAGCCAGGGACCTGTGGGTTACTGCCCCTCACTGTGGTCTCTGGTCACTGCGGTTACTGCCTACATGTGTCAGGCAGGAGGTGGAGGGCGCAATCCTGACTCCAGTGCAGCAAGCCTGCCTGTCCCCTGCTGACCTGGCATAGATGTGTTTGCTCTCCAGTTTAGAACACAGACTTTAACCTGCGATGTGATCCGATCTTAGAAAGTATCTGTCAAGGTGTTGGGAGGGCATGGCCACATGTTCCTTTTCCCCTGAACACCCTGTATGTGCCCTGGGGAGGCTGAAAGCACAGGCTCACCTTCTTTGTATGAAATTTCTTCTTTCAAACAAAAATATTGCCCTCGCCCAGACATGGTGGCACACGCCTGTAATCACAGCACTTAGGAGGCCGAGGCAGGAGGATTGTGTGAGGTCAAGGTCACCTGGGGCTACCCAGTGAGTTTAGAGCCAGCTACTTATCCAGGCCCTGTCTCAAAAAACACAAAAATTGCCCTGACCTACTGCTGCATTATTTACAAAAAACATTTACTTCCCTCCTTTTTTTTTTTTTCCCTAGGATGTTTTCATTGGATTTGGAGGAAATGTGATCAGGCAACAAGTAAAGGACAATGCCCAGTGGTACATCACTGATTTTGTGGAGCTCTTGGGAGCCCTGGAAGAATAATGTACACTTTTATGCACCTTGTAACAACTTTCGATCAACTTTTAAAAGTTACATAGCTTGACACTGCTGGCTTGCACTGCCAAGGAGGACTTGGTAAAGTTGATTCTCTGCACATTCAAGTAAACAGTAGGACTCCTCATAAAGGGTGGGATTTGAAAACATAGTTCAGTGTTTTGGTAGGACAAGTCCCTGGGGAATTTCATCATCTGGATTCTTCTATATTAACACTAGATGTATTTTACTTGAAGCCTTTGAGAGGCATATAATAAACTAAATATTTCCATTCCGGGGTAGTTGAGTTCCTTGGCCTGAAGTGAACACCCGTGACCCGTTGGTGTAGCAGTAAAAGTTTATCTGCTTGATTTGTGGGGTTTGAATTCTGCCTTTTATGCAGGGAACCATGAGATTTCTGTTTCCCTGGGCACAGTGTCCCTGTTCTGCTGGCCACTGCAGAAGAACTGTCACCTGTCCCTGAGATCCACAACGCTTACCGTTTCCCAAGAACACAGGAGGCTGGGAACAAGGAGAAGGCTTTGTGTAGACCAGCTCCAAGGAGATGGGGGGCCTCTGCCTGTCGCAGGGTGGGTGCCTTGGGTGTGGCAAGAGGACATCAGGGAAAGGCACCGGGCCAGCAGCGGGCTCTGGCCACTCAGGTACCCGAGCAGCACCTGCAGTTCTGTTTCACTAAAGGCCTGCGCCACGGTGCCCAGTGGATCAATTCCATTTTTTTATTAGTAGCTGTCTGCAGGGCAGGAGGATTACAGGACGCATGGGGATTGCTCCCTGCATAGAAAGCATCTTACTTCCTTGCTCACCCCTGCCCCTCCCCTTCTCCTCCTCTAGATTCCTCTTCCCATTTGAGAAAGTTCAGTTTTTTTGAGGCAGGGTCCCAACAGGTAGTCAGGCTGGCCTCAAACTCACAGTGATCCTCCTGCCTTATTCTCCTGCCTCAGCCTTTTCAGTTTTTAAAAATCTATGATACTCTCAGTAACAGCTCTGGGAAAGTTTTTTTCACCTCTTATTATGTTATATGTGGAATGTTATTAAGGTTTGGTAAAAAACAAACATAGATCCTTAAAAGTACTGGTGGTGTGGTGGTGGAGGCCTGTCATTCCAGCCCTCCAGAGGCTGAGGCAGGAGGATCACTGCAAGTCTTAGGCCAGCCCAAAGGACATAGTGAGATCCTGTCTCACAAAGCCAACCCCTCCCCCCAAAAAACTCTGGTCTTAAAAATACAATTTGTGTGTGTCTTTTTTTTTTTTTTTTATTGGTACCAGGGATCGAACTCAGGTCTGCCTGCTTGCAAGGCAGGTGCTTATGCCGCTGAGCTAAATCCCCAGCCCGTGTGTGTGTCTTTTTGAGGCAGAGTCTCCCTATGCAGTTTGGGCTGGCCTTGGACTCACTTTGTAGCCCAGGCTGGTCTCCAACTTGCAAAGGTTCTCCTGCCTCAGCCTCCCAAATGCTGGGATTACAGGAGTGCACCATCACACCCAGCTTTTTAAACATAGAATATTTGAAAATTACATGAAGTAGAATCACAAAGGCCAACTTTTCCCTCTAAACAAATTAAGAGCTCCCAACAGCATACGTGAATCCCAAGAGCGTAAATATGGCTTCGAAGACAGACGAGCAAAGCAGGTTCCTGTTTATTTTGAGCAGTAACAAGAAAGGAAATTACAGAATGAACTGGGAAAGAATGAGGTTCTCCATCCTTGGAGGAAAAGGGGAAGGGGAGAGCGAGACTAGGGAGTTATGCAGGATATACCAGCCGGTGATTTAGTGGATGGCTGCTTGGGTTTGGTTTTGGGGTTTGGTGGTTGTGCCGAGATCAAGCCCAGGTGCTGTAAACTATTTGAAAAACATCATTTAACTGGCTTAGAATTAACTAAGTAAATCGGATGCATCCAATCTCCTTCAAAATCGGTTTCCAACTGGGTCCAGTGGCCCTCACCTGTAATCCCAGCACGCAGAGGGGGCAGAGGCAAGGTGGCTCGGAAAGCCAGTCAGGGCAGCTCAGCAATTAGTTGAGGCTGGAAATCAAAATCGAAAGGGCTGAGGGAAACCGACTTAGTTGGCAGCCATTAACGGAGCTTCTACACAAGGCGGTCGTTTTGTAACTCAAATGACTCGCGGGCTGCCTGGGGAGCCTGCAGGGCGGCACCTAGCGCAGGCAGGACCAGGCCTGCTGGGAGGGGGGTACCGCAGGAGCGCGCAGAGCAGGGTGTGGGGTCTCAGGAGCCACTATCCAGGGGCAGGGCAGAACCAGAAGGATGCGGACTGACTGGGGACTCTGCTCTGCAGGGGAGCCACGAAGCCCGCGTGGAACTAGCTTGCTTTCCCTTTTCTGTTTTCTCTCCCTCTCCCTTCTTCCTGGATTGGACCCAGGGCTTCACACTGAGCCACATCCCCAACTCTTCAGAGCCAGGTCTTCCTAAGTCACTTAACTGCCCTGGCTAGGCTTGAGTGCCTCCTGCCGCAGCCTCCCAGCATGCTGGGCTTGCAGGCGCGTCTGGCTTCTGCCACCTTTCCTACAACACAGAGCACTCCTGTGACACACAGGCTGCCCAGCGCCAAGCACACTGCCCAGAGAGACCCACGCAACCCTTCGTTGGCTTGCAGGGGCAAGTTTGAAATGACATTAGAGATATATGGCCGTCTCCTTTTCCAATTCTGGAACTGCTAGAAATGTTTCCAGTCACTTGGAGTTGTGCCCCTGCTTATCTCTCTGGTATCAAGGAAAAGATCTTGTGCAAAGCCAGCTGCAAAGGGGCAGGGGTGGGGCTTTGCTGCCTTAAACCGGCATCTCATGTGTTCAGGCTGTAAGAAGGGGCGCAGCAGAGCAGGCTGCAGGGGAAGCACACCGTGCTGCTGCCCTACGGCCCGGGGTGCCTTCCCCACTCCCAGGTGTAGTGCGCATCTGTATCCTGTCACCCAAGCCACAGAGGGGTGTTGGTGGCCATGTGACCCCAGGATGAAGTTCAGCAGGTGCCTAGCTCTAAAAGACAGCCCTTCACATGCACATGTGTATGTATGACACAGGCCCCGCTATGTAGGCCTGAACTCACTGCGACCCTTCTGGCTCAGCCTCCTGAGTGCTGGGTTATGGACCTGCACCGTCACGCCTGGTTTATTTTTTGAGATTGTATCTCACTAAACTGCTAACTGCCCAAGCTGGCCTTCAACTTGCAATCCTCCTGTCTTGGCCTCCAGAGCCCAGCAACTGCACACAATTTCTAAATGAAGATTCCTTCTGTTCCCAGCATTTTCCCCCAGTTCTGAATAGTCGGGTGAATAGCTAGGTTTCCCTTCCTACTACACATGAATGCCATTTTTCTTAGAGACAGTGATTTTGTATAAATTGTTCTTTTCCTCAAATACATCTTGCGGATGTGTGGCTGGCTCCGTGCTGGGTGGGGTAGAGGACAAGGGTGAAACATCCTGTTCCCCAGGAGCCGACGGTCCAGGCAGGACCCAGACGGTTAGAGGAACCCACGGTGCAGGTCAGGGCCAGGGCTAACATGGAACATGTGCAAATTAAGAGGATTTTACTGGCTTTGGTATTTTCTCAGAGAAAACCATCCACATGTAAAAGTTTAACATCTGGCGAGAGATTTCTGCACACTTTATTTTACATATCAGTTCAATTCATGGGGCAGATTCGTTTTTCAGTTTATGGGGACGCTCCCATGATCACTGCCCACAGAACACACGGCCCGGCGCAGCATGCACCGCCCCACAAGCGCTCAGGAAGCGCAGGCCTGAGCTTCTGACAGAGCAAGCTGAGGGGTCTCAGGTCACTGTGATGCTTTACAAAATAAAAGCTCTCTCCCAGTACTACTTGCTTTATAGAAAAATATTACAAATAAAAATCAGTGCTATTCAAGGTGTTCATTTCAAAAATCACGCATGATACAGGCGCAGGCCTCCTCCCCCATGTGCAGGATACACACACCCTCCCGGACGCCGCCCAATTCTAGCTGCTTAGAAAGGAGCCGGTGCTCCACATCCACGGACCAGTCCACCTGTCACGGGTCCTGGCTTGCGACTCAGAAAAAGGAGAAATGATTACATCTGCATATCTTCTGGATACAAGAAATTTGTCCAAATCTGTCATTATGAAATGCACTTGCTTTTTTTTTACAAAGAAATGGCTGATTTTTTTCATGGTTGGAATCTTGTTTTGAAATAACTCTAATTTCAGACTGGACCCTCTCTTCCTGGAGGGCAGGGAAGGCAGGCTACCGTCCAGTTGGTTTGACAAATTAGCATGTGTTTCAGGCCTCGGAGCTCAACGTGGCTTCCTTTCTCCAATTATGTCAACTTTCAAGATAAGAGGTCTCTGTAAGCTATGTACAGCCATTTATAATTCAGCATGTCTTGTTTCACTTGATACACGATTAAATTAATTTAGGACCAACACTTGCCACACACGTTTGCACAGGCACACACAGTCTCTAGCTTACTGCAGGGGTGAAGTCTTCAGCGGGATCATGATTCTCGACTCCATCTCCTGGATGAGCGGGACTGAAACGGGAGCAGAGTTACTGTGCTTGTTCCTTTCTAGCCCTGTCATGGTGCAGGCACACGGGGGGTGCGGGCTTGCCACCACAGCAGAGCACCGATCTTGGGGCAGAAAGGCGTGCTCAGGACAGCAACGCCAGCGTCCCAAGAGGCTGTTCACACCCAAGCGTCCTTCCTGGAGAGCCGGAGAGTGGCTCGATTTGTGGCAAACTGGCAAAGTCTACAGTGTGAGGAAAAGGGGTTTCTCCAAAGGATCCTTGAACCAAAGTAAATTTATACAAAGCCAAGAATCCTGTACAAAGATACAGACAGACTGTATTTGTTAAACTTACTGCTGAGTAAAACACGCCTCTGGGAACTGATGAAAGTGTAAGCAAGCCATAAAATCACAGTTACGGGTTTTTTTGAACTGAGACCAGGTAATACCTACTTCCTGGGGTAAATGACTCCTGTTCTTGGTGGCGCACAGCTTAAATGCGACTAGGGCTTAGGACCTCCTCAGTCTCCCGGGTTATTCTTAGCTGTTTCCTTATGCAAATCAAACAGGGCCCCACAATACTTGTACAGCCTGGTCTGCAGGCACGCATCGTGCACATGGAAAGTCTATTTCCTGAATTTAATCTCAAGTTTACTCATCTCTTGGTGCTGGGAATCAAACGTGAGGCTAAGCTCCCCTCTGCTGCACCTGACTCTTGAATTAAGGTACAATAAGTTCTGTCTTTGGGAACTGATGACTATGATGAAAGAGACAGCTTAGGAAAGTATTTGTGTAATCCACTTTCAGGAAATATGGGTGTTATAAAAAGGTAATACTGTAAAATTTACAGTATCCAAGAGCCTGAAAACAGAAGCAGGCAATATTCATACTTGAAAGAATGACTGTTCTTCTAGAGAGAAAAGTCAAGGAAGTATTACAAATCTGTCTCCCCTCTCCCCAGCCTTGTGCCTGACCACCCTGACAACACAGGGGATGATTTAAAAAGCAGGCATGTTAACTTGTTACAAGGTGAGGAGGAGGAAGCGTTTCCAGATCACCTGTGTAGTACACCAGCTCCTCCCAGCCGTGCTTGTGCCAGGCTGCGTTCCGCGTGTCCTCCCGGCTCTGCAGATCCTTGTAAGCTTAAGAAGAAGCACAGACAAGAAACAGGACTCAAACCAAACCCAGCGCCACCTCCACCAGTCCCTGCCTCTGGCTGGTCCCCTTTCCTCAATCTGCTCTGACACTGAGGACTGAGCAGGAACACTGCAAGCCTGTCACCCCATGTGACAACCTGCTGTCACCCCTCAGCCCAGTGAGCGCTGGTCAGCAAGGGAACTTTCCAGACCAGATCAGGTGCATTCAGGGAGGTGTGGCTGGACACAGCAAGGGAACTTTTCTTGTTTTTGAGACAGGGTCTCACTACGTAGGTGAGGTTGGTCTTGAATTCTCTATTTAGCCCAGGATGACCTCAAACTCACAGTACCACTTCTGCCCTCCTTCCATGGCCCAGCTTCCGCCTGGGCCAGATGCCCTCTCCCTGACAAGCTCTGGCCTTCAGGCCTTCGCCCTCACCCCCAAACTGCAGTCTCCATCATCTGTTCACAGGCTGGGTGGGCTCTCAGTGCTCTCAACTAAAAAGTGTTTTAGGGGCTGGGGCTGAAGCTGGTGGTAGACTATTTGCCTACTGTATGTGAGACCCCAGTTCAATCCCTAGGCTGGAAAAAATAAAATACAAAATATGTTCCTATTGTAAAATAGCTCTTTGGTGGCTGGTTTATTTCCTTCAGTAGAACCTCAGATTCACCCATTAGAAAATGCAGTGACTCTGAACCCCATTTTATGGCTGTCTTCTACACCTCACTGATCCACTCTCCTCTGTATGTGACTCTGGGGTTGGGACACTTTTGAACAATGGTACTGAGCATCCAGAAAGGGTGTTGGGGCAAGGGTCTGAAATACTAATACATCACTCTGCCCTACCGCAAAGCCCTGAGAGTTCAACAACACGCAGTACAATCTCAAGAGACAGAAATGTACAACAGATTTGTTTTAAAAATCTACAGTATTTGAAAACTCGTACTCATGGTGTCAAATCTCAGCTCCCAGAGACAATGTTGCCAACTGGTGTCCCAGGAAGCGGAAGGGACTGGTGGCTTCTGCCACACAGTGCAGTGTGAAGTCCCATGGTGCAGTGGGGCTGGGCTGTTTCTGCAGGAAGCATTATTTCTGGGAGTGAGGACGGGGCCTCTTCCTCACGTATTCCTTTTTGCCTTAACTTACCCACTCAGACCTAGGTCCTGGCTATCACTGATTAAAGTGATCTGAGTGACTTTTATCATCTCCTGAGTCCCCACCACTGTCCCACCTGCCTTCCTGCCTCTACTGTTGGTTCCTTTAGGTCCTAAAGTCCAGCTGACCTCCCACTGCAAACTTCCCCAAGGACATGTGACTTTATATCCTCTGTCTCCAGAGTGATCCCAGTCACATGCTGCCCGTCGCAGTTACTCACTCTGCACTGTCCTCAGCAGATCTGCCCTTCTCCCCTTGTAAACCAACACAGCAGCACAGGCAGGAACACAGCACTAACCCTGGCCACGAGCTGCCTGGCTCTGGCGTGAGTTATGCTTCAACCTCAATTTTTTTTTTTTTTTTTTAACTTTTTATCAGTACCAGGGATCAAACTCATGACTGCCTGCTTGCAAAGGCAGGTGCTTATGCCGCTGAGCTAAATCCCCAGCCCCTTCAACCTCAATCTTAACATCCGCCTACATACGTGCCTGGGACGCAGGCGGAATCACACTACGGGACCAGAGGCTGAGTTTCTGCTCTAGCAGGAAAAGCAGCACCAACAGCCATCAGTGTGATCACCACCCTAGGAAGGGCTATGGGGCTCAGAGGGTGGCATTCACTGGGGCAGGAGTCGGCTCCCATCTCAGTCAGCCCTCAAAGACAACAAAAGGGTGGCCGACACAAGTGGCTGAGAGCCCATGCGTGGGAGCTGCTGGTCTGGCTACAGCTGGGCACTGGCTCCGAGCACACGGTATGCGGCCTGGGAACGTGGGCCTCTATCACCCTCCGTCTCCTGCGGCTGCTGGTTTCACCTCTTCCCCTTTCATCATTGCAGCCGTTCTTTATCAGTTTTTTTTTTTTTTTTTTTGTCTTTTTCTTTTGTTATTGGTACCGGGGATCAAACTCACGACCACACACTTGCAAGGCAGGCGCTTATGCCGCTGAGCTAAATCCCCAGCCCCTCTTTATCAGCTCTTATACAATGGATCTAGGCAGCCCACGCTGTTTTCTTAATTTTTTTTTGGTCTGTTTGAGACAGGGTCTCGCTATGCAGTTCAGGCTGGCCTTGGGCTCACTTTGTAGCCCAGGCTGGTCCCCAACTCACAAAGATCCTCCCACCTCAGCCTCCCAAGCGCTGGGATTACAGGTATGAGCTACCACACTCGACGGTAGCCCTCGCTGTGGATCGTTTCAGTTTTTTTTGGAGATAGAGGTGCACCATCCCACCAGGCTTCTTCAGCTTTGGATGCCACAACACTTAGCACCCCCCTGTGATGTGTAGCTTTGCTAAAGTGTGTAGTAAGGTTACTGACTTGAGATTTCCTCCAGTGCCTACAACAACTTAGTTAGCAATGAACCCTTAAGTCCCAGTAACTTGCTGAGTGAGGTGGTACATGCCTCGAATCCAAGCATACTAAAGGGAGGCTAAAGCACAAGAATGCCAAATTTGAGCCCCTCCTGGCAACTCAGCTAGATTCTGTCTAGAGAAAAAACAATAGAATCAAACAAAGGCAAAACATCCATACCCCAAAGATGATGAACCATGTATAGCTGCCCAATCTGAGAGAAGAATCCTCCCACTGCTTCGTTATTGTCTTGTCGAAAACGAATTGCACGGGCCCTGGAAGAGAGACAACACTCACACACTGGACGGATGGTCAGGAAGAACTAGCAGGCTGCATCCTCCAGACTCAAGGCCAGACCTCGGACTGCAGCTTTTGTTTTTTAGACAGGGTCTCACTATATAGTTTAGACTGGCCTTGAACTCAGTGATCCTCTTGCCTCAGCCTCCCAGGGCTGGGATTACAGGTGTGCACCACTGCACCTGTAATTTCTTTCTCTCTCTCTCTCTTTTTTTTTTTTTTTGTCTTTTTCCTTTTTATCAGTACCCGGGATCGTTTGCTGCTGAGCTAAACCCCCAGCCCCTCTGTCTGTCTGTCTTTCTTTCTTTCTTTAACAGAGTACAGTATTTGGGAAAAGAGTATCAAAAGGCACTCATTATACACATATTACACACACAGATTAAAGTGCGTTATGTCTTTTTTTTTTTGGTACCAGAGAAAATTCATGACCATGTGCTTACCAGGCAGCCACGTAGGCCGCTGAGCTAAATCTCTGGCCCTCATATATGCTTTCCATACACAACAAAAAAACTGTGACTAAATTGGTTAACAATGGGTGTTTTAAACTTTATAAAATTTTCCTCTGCCAAAAGGTACTGGCTTTTTAAATACCTCCTTTCGTACTTGTACTGGACCTTTTATTTTTACTTCTGTTATAATTTGGATTCTTAAAAATGTATTTTTACAAATGTAATTTTTGTGAATCCCAGTAGACACAGAACATCTGGGAAGCAGCACCAGATGAAATAGTGAAGTCCCCCCAAGAAGTAAGCTGGGGTCAGTCAGGAGCTCCAAATGCTGCAGCATCCTGGGGATGGTCACTGTCATATAAATGTGGATGGCGGGCTGCGTGTATCCAACCGGGGTAGGGGGACCTCACCCTTGGCCACTGTTTCTGGGGGAATGCAGGGGATTCCCTGCAGCATCACAATGGCAGCTGCAGAACTGGGAGAACCCGCTGGGAGGGACAAGGCCAGTGTCCTCAAGGCTACTCAGTGGCATCCGCTCTCATCCACCAGAGCTCAATGCCACACTGGACACCCGGCCCGAGCTCCCAGTTCCCTTCTGGTGGAGGAGGGACACTTGCCCTGTCCCTTGGATTATCCAGAAATAGTATTAAGCACATTAGCTTTCACATTTGGAACTGAGTAATCAACATCTTCACAAAAATTACACATCCAATTAATAAATTATTGGAATTAAGCAAATCAATTTCCCATGCGTTCTAACTACACTCAGAGGAGAGAACTTTATCATTGAGAGTGATACATGTTCTGGATTATTCATTTCATTCTGAAGTTTTCTAATTCAGTCAGGGAGGGCAAACAGAACATACTTGCCGTGGCCTGGGAAAAATCAGAGGCGTGGACTAAGAGGAGCTCTCCGGCCCATGGTTACCTACATGCCAAAATAGACATCGAACACTGAACTGGCTTTACAGACAAAGAACTGAGACCTCAATACGTCCTTGTGGATTCCCTGGTGAGATGTTATTTGGTAAAATATGAAACCTGAACAAGTGGGTGAGTCTATCCTGTGAACACCTAGACACTGCCGCACTTATTGGCCAAAAACAAAGCACAAAAATAGAAACAAAAATCTCTGGACAGCTGCATCTGTAAGGCCGGAGTGTAGTCACGTACAGATTTCTCAGGTTTCAATCAACAGAAACAGTTACTTGTGTATCACAGACATCCTCATTTAATGACTTCCTGGACTTTCAATCTGTCATTTTTTGGGCACAGTTCTGGTCATCTTGCTGACAGAGCCTCACTGTCGCTTTTTTTTTTTTTTTTTTTGGTATACAACACCTTGTGTACACAGTGCTGTAACTTTTGCTGATAATACCGTAGATAAGTGCAATTCTGGTGTACACTACAGTACTGTATGTAAGAGTGATATAAATACAAACAAAATCAAGCTGGAGTTTCCTGTATCCATACTATAATACTATCAGCAATTCCTCATTTAGTGACCCAAGCATTTAGCAGCCTGACTGCAGGAATGTAACCCTGTCATCAGATGAGGAACGGCTGCACTTGGCTTCTGATGACCCAAGAAGAGTCATTAGAAATAAAGATCACAGAACACAGAACCATGTGTTTGAACAGGAGAGAGAACTCAGAAATTACTAAACGCAAAACAAGGTATTTCATAATCAAAAAAGGAGAACAGCATAAGCTGAAAGTCAGTCAAAGTCACAGGTTCTCATTTCAAGAAAGAAAGGATCCGAGCAATCAAGTGATTTCCTCCCACCACTCTGCCAGCCTCCCCTCTGGTGGGAAAATGATTTTGAAAATGATAGTTTGGAAAACACAGCAGTGAGTTTCTGAGGAACTGAGTTAATTCAAAAGACATACAGTATAGAGAATTCCTCCCAAGAATAAAGATGGCAGCAGAAAAATTAAGGGGTAAATATATTTATCTAAGATTTCAAGGAAAAAAATGGTCAAGATCTTTTATTGAATGAGATATACTTCCAGGTTTACTTCAACCTTTTTTTTTTGGTGGTACCGTGAATTAAACTCAGGCCCTTGTTCTTGCAGACAGGTGCTATGCCACTGAACTATATCTCAGCCCTACTTTGACTTTTTTTAGGAAACTATTCTAACATCTCAAAATTAAAAATACTTTCAGTCGCGTAAGCTCCTGCCTGGCAAGTGCAACATCATGAGTTCAATCCCTGGCACCAAAACCAAAACCAAAACTTTTGACGATCAAACAAATACCATATTACAGAAAGTTCAGAGAGAGGAGAAAAGAACACTAACAATTTAATCACCATAAAAGTTTCTTTTCTTTTCTTTCTTTTTTTTTTTTTTTTTTTTGTCTTTTTTTCATTTTTATCGGTACCAGGGATCGAACTCACGACTGCCTGCTTGCAAGACAGGTGCTTATGCCGCTGAGCTAAACCCCCAGCCCCCACCATAAAATTTTCAATATCATTTTCCATTTCTAGTCCCAGATACTGACTTCAGCTGACAATGAACAAGGTGGCCAGTGTTGTATTGTAATGGTGAAAGCTGCAGCTTTGCTGCTAATAGTAACGGCACTTCCTGTGTTCCCCACAGGTGTATTAAATGGTCACACAATGAAGGCAATCTACAGACTCATAATTCCCTGAAAACACCAATGACATTCTCCACAGAACCAGGAAACAAAGCAGTAATTCCAGCAGTAGAGCAACAGAACAGGTGACCCAGAAATAAAACTATGCAGCTACAGCTATCCAATTTTGGCTTTTATTTCCTGAACCTGAGTCAATTTCTGTATACAGTGGGGGAAACAAAAAGAGCTAGCCGGGAGTCCTGGTGCATACCTATAATCCTAACACTTTGGGAGGCGGAGGCAGGAGGAGTGCTGAGAGTTCAAGGCCTAGACTACAAATCCTGTCTCAAAAAACCAACAAAGAAAAAGAAAAAAGTTTTGCACAGTAGGAAACCATTAACAGAGTAAGACCAGAATGGGAAAAAAGTGTTTGCCAGCAATTTAGCTGAAAGACTAATACTCAAGACTATACAGAGAACTTAACAAAACAAAAGCAATCAAGAGAAGATTCAGCAAGATGACAAAGCAGGCCCTCCCTTGAGCCCTTGCTCCCTGAAGCAACTGGCTGACACCGAGGACTTGGAGAGATGCTAGCAGCTGACGTGGTTTGAGCTGTTTGACTGACTCTGCAGGCCTGGGGCTGGTGGTCCAGGCATCTATTTGGAGGATGGCAGGGTGCACTGTGGCCATTGTGGGAGATTTCCTTCTGTCTTGTTTTTGAAATCCAATGTTTTGTTCCATTTTGTTTTGTTTTATTACTGTGTCTGATAACCTGAGCAACTATTTTGAAGATAATGATATGCAGTATAAGCACCATTGTTAAATTCGATCATCTTGTTTTGAAAACCTAAATAGCTGTTGTTTTGTTGTTGTTGGTTTCCTTTTGTTGTTATTAGGTTTACACCTTGATTTTCCTGTTTTTTCACTTTAAAATAAAAAAAATGTACAACAGATATCGTGAATTGGGAAGAAACTGCTCAAAAGAAAAGACAAACTTTTCTTAGGGGAAAGAAGAATAAAAGGAAAAAAATATGTATATACAAGACAGTAAGGGTAGTCACACAGATAGCTGGCTCGTGTATGTTCCTTGAAAAGAATGTTTTGTGCCAATATTGTTTAGACAAGGTATCATGCCTGTGTCCTACTCTGAATAACTACCACCACCGGTACGTCATGTACCAAGTACTGTAACTGCCCTACTATTCTGTTTTGAAACTCATTTTCATTGCTTATGTTTTTTTCTTTAAAACTTTTTAAAAAACATCAAAACAACATGTAATCCTATTCATAAATGGGCAAACGACTGTAAAAGTCACTTCTCAATAAAGTCAAAGGTTCAACATCTTTACCAGAGAAATTCAAAACTACACTTAGATTTCATCTTACCAGAACAGCTATTTTAAAAAAAGCAATCACCACCATTACCACCAAGACACTCCCAAACTATTGGCAAGAATACAAGAGAAACAGGAAGTCTTCATACACTGTGGGTGGGAATATAAATTAGAACAGCTTGTGAAGATCAGTAGAGAGGTCCCTAAAAATTAAAACCAGAACAGCCACACAACCCTCCCACACTGCTCCCATGTCTCCCTGAGGCAGTGAGGCCAGCAGGTGGCATGGACGCCAACGCTGGACACTGTGTTCCCCGCAGCGCTGCTCCCAGGAGCTGGGTCTGTGGCAGTCTGGACACGCAGCATCTGCACGCAGAGTGTTACTCAGCCAGGAGGCACACAGAACTCAGGTCACCTGCGGGAGAGCAGATGGCACTGGAGGGCACGGGGAGAGAGATAAACCAGACCCAGATGACCATCACACGTTCTCCCTAATATGTGGAACCTTGAATGATGACAGGAAAGCAGAAGGGCAACTATTATTAGGAGATTGGGGAGAGGGGAGGGGCAGGTAAGGACACCTAATATGGGACAGGAGTAGGACCAAAATACATTGAAACAGCTCTCAAAGCACGCACAACTGGGTGGGTGGAAGGATGGGGTGGTGGGACAGATGAAAATGTGGATGTGCACATAAAAAGTAAATTCTTCTTTTCCCTGTTTGTAAAATAATCCACGTAAATGTAAACTCTCTTCTCTTCCCTTCAATTACTAACAAATACTCTATTCCTAATTTCTGAAGCAGTTTTTATTAGGAAGTAGTCTTTCAAGCTGGAGTCGGATCTTACCACCTGCCTTCTGAACATGCGCTGCGATGGTTCCAACAGTCAACATGATGAAGAGACCCCCTAATCCCATTTTCCCAGGACTCAAACTTTCCCGCTCTGCTGTATTTGGCTTGGTTCTTCCCATAAAGGATGAGCACTGCAGACAGGGAAGCGTGCTACCTTTTGTCCTCATCTCTGCCCACCCTCTCTTCCTCCAGGGCTGGCGCCAGTGTGGCCTCATCGGTTTTACATTTGTCCTCTGCATGTGACACCAGGATGCAGGGCTCTTGCTGCATCTTTACAGACTTCCCCACCCGCCAGGTTAGCTCAATTAGCAAGGCCCTGCCTCAGAATGAAATATGAGAAGAGCTTGTGAGGTGGCTCTGTGAGGAGGCCCTGGGCTCAGCCCCCAGCCCCAAATGCACACAAAGAAAGAAAAAGGTTTCCATAGAAGATGCCATCTTTGCATATCCTTTGGTAGCTCTCTCTCTTCAACATGGTATCCTCAAGAGTCATCCATGCCATCAGTTCAGAGCCGCTTTACCTGAACCATTTTCTAAGACTTCAGTTGATGAATGTGATGTCGTTTCTTTAAGGCATCAGGGTTGCAACTAGAGCAATTACAACTGATGTAGTTCTTATGCAGCCACTACTTGTGTCACCTATTTGTCGGTATTTACTGACCACCCAGGAGGTGCAGGCCACAAACCCAGCAGGCCACAACCCAGCAGCAGGCAGGCTTGCACATAGAGACCTCTGCAGGGTGAGAGAAGCAGTCTGCTCTCTGAGATGAACTGACTCTTCATTAAGAGTCATCCTTTGGGCTGGGGATTTAGCTCAGCGGCATTAGCACCTGCCTTGCAAACAGGCGGTAGTGAGTTCGATCCCTGGTACCGATAAAAAAAAAAAAAGCCAAAAAAAAAAAAAAGTCATCTATGAATTTTTTTTTTGGTACTGGGAATCGAACTTAGGACTTCAAGCGTGCCAGGCAGGCACTGCACCACTGAACTAAATCCCTGGCCCTTTTTTGCTTTTTTGAAACAGGGTCTAGTAGGTAGCTCAGGCTACCCTTGAACTCACTATGTTGCCCAGGGTGATCTTGAACTTGTAGCAATTTTCCTGCCTCAGCCTCCCAAGTGCTGGGAATACAGGTGTGCACCACCACTCCTAGCTTCCTTCACCCATTTAAAAAAATGTCTTAGGGGGTTGTAGCCCAGTGGTAAAGTGTTTGCTTACTTATCACGTATAAGGTCTCAGTTCAATCCCCAGCAAATCCTCCCCAAATAAATTTTAAAATTTATTTTTTAAAATTTTATTTACTTTTTATAGTAAAAAAAAAGCTGTCATTAAAGCTGACCATCTTAATTTTAAGTACATTGTTCAAGTAGTATCAACTGCATTCACTCTGCTACATAACAGATGTTCAGAACTTTGTCACTTTGCAAAACTGAAACTCTATTCCCACTAAATCTCCCTCTCACCCCCATGCCCCTAGTCCCTGGCAACCACCTGTTCATTTCTGTTTCCTCCGTTCTGATTCCTCTGGCCACAGCTCCAGCAGTGGAATCATACACTACTGTCCTGTGATTGGCTTACTGCACATTACATAATGTCCCCAAGGCTCAGCTGCTATGCGTCCTGTGACAGGACTGGGCTCTTTCCTAAACAGGACCTCTTTTTCACAAGGATGCATGCGCTCTTTGTCTACACCCACTCGCCTGTCGACAGTCACACGGATCACTTCCCACTCCTGCCTACTGTGAATAACCCTGAGCCGAGCACGGGCGTGCCAACAGCTGAGTCCCTGCCCTGAGTGCCTGTGCGATCGACCCGGAAGCAGCCCTTCTACATCTTCGTTTCATTCTACACGAATCCATTGTGGGGGTGTCCATATTGTTCTTCATAATGGCTGTAACATTTTACATTCCCAAACCCAGTGGAAGGTTTCTAATCTCTCTACACCCTTGTTAACATGTTAGGCTGGCCTTAAGCTCACACTGTAACCCAGGTTGGTCTCCAACTCACAGTGATACTTGTGTCTCAGCCTCCTGAGCGTGTGCCACCACACCTGGCTGCTAATACTTTTCTTCCAGTTCATATTTTTTTAATCTTAATTTTAAAAATAAGGTCCTTTTTGTATGTTTGTTTGTTTTTGAGGCAGTCTCCATATGCAGTGCAGGCTGACCTTCAACTCACTGTGAACTCGTGGTGATCCTCCTGCCTCAGCCTCCTGAGCTCTGGAACTACAGGTGTGTGCTACCATGCCCAGCTAAAATGAGGTCCCTTAAAGTACAAGCTTTTAAATTTTGATGAATTCTAATTTAGCAATTCTTTTTCTTTTGTGGACTGTGTTTTTGTATTATATCTAACACCTCTGCCTAATGTCACAAAGATTTTCCTCTAAAAGCTGCATAATTTAGTTCTTGTATTTAAGGGCTTTGACTACTACCCTTTTTTTAAGTTAATTTCCCTACTGAATTACTTTGGTACCTCTGTCAAATAACAATTGCTCATAAATATAATGGTTTATTTCTGGTCTTTTAATTCTATTTCACTTATCTGTATGCCCTATCTTTATGCCAGAACTAGTTCTCTCTTTCTCTTCTTTGTGTGTATGTCTTCTTGAGACAGGGTCTCACTGTGTTCAATCTGACCCTGAACTCCCTGTTCAGCCTGGACTGACCTTGAACTCATGGATTCTCCTGCCTCAGGCTCCCAAATGCTGGGATTATAGGTATGCAGCACCACACCCAGCTGGAAAATTTTTCATAATAAAAACATTAAATAAGGCAGCAGTCTAAGCTGGGCACGGGGGTGCATGGTTCTCAGCAACCCAGGAGCCAAAAGCATCACACGTGGGCCGGGCAGTTGAGACCAACACAGGTGCCACAACCAGACATCCCCAGCTCAGCTGTCAGGCCATGGCCTTCTTCTTAGAGACTTTAAGTATTAACAATGTGCCTTAAAATAATGTGTTAAGATTTACAAACTCAACATTGGTAATGTACTCACCAGTAATTGCCCCATTCGATCATGGTTCCTGGCTGAAAAGAGATTTAGATTTAGATTTGTTAGTCTGTTTGTGATAAAATATACAAACAGGAATAAAGACATGATTATATGCTGTTTGCCTATCTCAAATGGGAGCATCACTTCACGGCTTCATGCATGAAGACAACATATATATACATAGTGGCAAGAGTTTTTAACCACGGTTAAAAATGGTTATCAAAGCCATAGTAGGCCAGAGGTGGTCACTCATGCTGTAATCCCAAGGCTTTGGGAGGCTGAGGCAGAAAGATTCAAGTTTAAGCCCAGCATGGGCAACTGAGTGACTTGGTAATATCCTGTCTCAAATAAAAGGGCTGAGGATGGAGCTGATTGCCAAGGTATGGGTTCAACTTGCCCCACAAAAAACTCCAAACCAATTTAGGAGCACCAAAGGTCATCACTCCACCTTTCGCCCTTCAGTCTACTGCACGTGTCACTTTTAAGGATGCTGTTGTTCCACTGTCACAGTATTTATGAGCTGCTCAGATTCAACTGTGGTAGGTTCTATAAACTGTGCCCAGCCCTACACTTGAGGTCTTTCTTCTTAAAAATGTAAGTTAGCAAAAACAAAACCAAAAAAATAATAATAATAAACATGTGTAACAGCATAAAGACAAAAGAGCTTAGCAAAGAGAAGGAGTAAGGAAAAACGGAAAGGAAGGGAGAACTGAACAGCGAGGAGACGTCACACCTTAGTAGACGGCTAAGCGTACAGAGCTGACTGACCGTGCGCTCGAGCTCTGTAGTCGGCGTGACGCCCTGCCTGTACTCTGTCACAGGTGAGGGCATAGCTCACTCGCATTCCATACTTACTCGGAGCTGGTAAGACCTGAGTTCATAGATGTTAGGCCCCGAGCGGGGGACAGGCTCATTCCAGAAGCTGAACTCCAGAAGCAGCTGATTCCTCCTGGAGAGAAGCATGTTGCTTCTTGCCTTACGGAAATCTGCAAATTCCTTTCGGTGAAACAAAATGGGCTTATGAGATCTTTCGGCACTTACATAAATGTACTTTAGTACTGACTATGTTCCCACAGTAACACGATTAGAAATGGAGTAATCAGCATAACCCACCTGGCCTGCGACCATCGTTTCTGTCTATCAAAATGGTGTAGTGACTTACGCTGCCTTCTGCTCTCTACGGTCCAGGCTGGTGGGTCGGTCTGTCTGTCTGTTTTGGTTTCTGAGACAGGGTCTCACTCTGTAACTCAAGCTGGCCTGCGACTATGCAGCCTAGGCTGGCCTCAAACTCGCAGCTACCTTCCTGCCTCAGCCTCCCAAGCTCTAGGATCACCACTGTCCAGCTTTGGATGACAAACTGCATGGTTATACTAAATATTTAAATAATACAGTAGCCACAATTAGTTTTCTCTATTTTTGGATTTTCCTAGCATATACATGGAAGTAACACGATGATTATAAACAGTAGATAACTTAAAAGATATTTATATTGGTCCGGGAGCCAACATGAAAGATTTGCTTTTGTAATGCTATCTGGCTGCTACAATTCCCATTAGCAGCTCGGCACTGTGGCACTCTGGGAGGCTGAGCCAGGGGGATCACAAGTTCAAATCCAGCTTGGGCAATTTAATAGGACTTTGCCTCAAAAACAAACAAATAAGAGCTGGGGACACAGCTCAGTGGCATAAGCGCCTGCTGGCAAGTGCAAGGTCCTGAGTTCAATTATTCCCCACACCAAAAAAAAAAACAACAAAAAAACCCCAAATAAATAAAAGGAGGTGGCACTGGGGAGATAGTTCAGCGTGAAGGCCCTGGGCTCAACTGCCAGTACAGCAACAAACAAAACTACCAACCTGAACCTATCCCAAAAAGGTGAGGAGGCAGGACAGCAAAGTTAGTATCTGATAAAGAACAAATACGTGACTAACAGTTCCTAAAACAGACCTGTCCAGCATTAAGCAACCCAGGCTGTGTCTACCATGCTGACTTTCCATTTTCAAAGTATAAAAGACTTTTACAATAAGGACTGCTATTTTAATAATATTACAATGGTCAGTTTATGTTTAAATGGAACATGAGAGTCCAAATGATAATATTTCTATGACCAAAACTGAAGAATTTACTGACAGGAACTGATGACAGGAAAGTCACTGAACTCCTGTGTCTATGCCAATTGTGTACAAAGTTTTTCAAAATCTTACCCGATTTCCTCTGAGTTTGCTCATGACCTCCATGAGGGCTGGATAGCCTCCCTCGTATCTCCAAAGGTGCACTGGAAAGCATTTTGAAAGACAGGATACATTTAGAGACTCGTGACCCTTTTATCTGACAGGTATGATGTGAACAGAGCACAAAATGTGCCCCAAATTGGCTTACACTGTAAAGTTCACATAACAGCCTCAAACACAGAAAACAGTTAAAAAGTAGGCTTTGGAGTAAACTGTTGAAAAAGCTACTTCAACCATAAATGGCTGAAATATATATGGGCAGTTTTGATTATAAAAACAAACATTAATTAGAAAATCATTTAAATGATTACAAAAGTGTCTAAGGAAGACGCATTTGTTCCAAAGACTTCTGCTTCCTACCCGCTTGATCCTGCTCGCCATACCACGTGTTCCAAGTCCCCACCAAAGTGCAAGGGTAATGTTTATCTTCATGGATCTTTGGCAACACCTCTTGACTTAAAGAGAAGAAACAGCAACACTAATTAAACAACCAAGGAAACTTCCGAGTGGACAACATGTAAGCAGCGACCCTAGGAATAGGGACACCTGTTCTGAGTGGCAACTCACCTACGAACTATTTCTCATTAAATGAACTGCGGAGCTAAGCTTCAGGCTGAATTCTGCTGTAATCTAACACTTTGCTTATCAGAAACTTTCTCTCTAATCACAACCATCTAGAAGAGTTGTAAGCAATTCCAATACAAAGATGATGAAAAAAGGGTCAAAGGTCCCAAGATTAAAGAAGCTATGCGTCTACAATTTCCATTTCAGGCAAAAAAACTACAAATTTGTTTTGTTTAGTTTTTTGGTACATGTGAGAGATGGAACTCACAACCTCGTGCTTTACCAGGCAAGTGCTGGAGCCTAAAACCTCAGCCCTGAAATTGTTTTAAGGAAGGAGGATAATTAGCTAGGGACGTGACGTTTACAAAAGTAGATTCTGCTGATTCTGAAGATTAAAAGAATAAGAGACATGGGGAAAGCAGAAAAGGCCACAGATGAGGGAAGAGAGCACCGCTGGTGCAGCAGCAGCTGAGGTAAGAGGAACAGAGGACGAGGAGGAAGGAGACAGGACCAGGCCCAGGCCAGGACAGCACAGAGTGTGCTCGCACCCCAACCTCTCAGAGTCCCAAGGGTGGCACTGTGACTCAGCCACATACAAGAATCAATAAAGACACACATGAAGGCAAAGTCAGCTTCTACGCAAGCCAACTGGCTGAGCGATTCCAGAGAGCTATGCAGTCCTCAAACACACGGCCGCATCATGGCCCTCGGCTGCATGGGAACAGGGGCACAGCCACTGCAGGGCCACGTGTAAGTGTGACAGAGGGGCGGCATTAGTGCTCAGTTCCATGGACACTTACTTTTGGTCTAGAGTCTAATGTTTGGGGTCAGCAAATAGGCGTGGCTACTCTGTATCAGGAGGAAACCTCAGACCTGTAAGCTTTTTAGTTTTGTTTTGTTTTTGTCTTTTTAAGACAGAGTCTCGCTATATGGTTCAGGGTGGTTTTGAGCTCACTTTTTGCCCAGGCTGATCTCGAACTTGTAAAGATCCTCCTGCCTCAGCTTCCCAAGTGCTGGGATTACAGGTGTGCCACCATGCCCAGCTAGACCTGCACAATTTTTGAAAGGAAACACTGTGATGAAAATACAACATCTATTCAACAATGGATCCAAAAAAAGTTATGAAGGTCAGAGACAGAACCTGCTCAAATGATTTGCAGACAATGCATTATATCAGGCTGACGACCAGCACTAGACACTAGGGTACCATGATCAGGTCCACATGAAAAGGTGACGGCACTACTCCTGGGTCTAACTGAAAATTCCTATCTTTTGTAACCATGTCTTTTAAAATGAAGACCCGACATTAAATGTATCCCCCTGTATAACCCAGGAGTCTTTAGAAAGAATGGAGATGGATGCAAACAGGTATGTTTGGAAGGTGAAAATGGGTTTCTTTTGGGCCACATGACATGAGCAGCTCTGAATCAGAGCAAATGTGTAAGACATCAGTACAAATGGTCTTGGTGGGGCCCACAAAGGCATAGAGAGTCTGACAGCAGGGCCCTGGCTTGTCACCAAGACCACTCATGTGAGGAGCTGGGGTCAATCCCAGCCAGTCCTCTCTACTAGGGTCCCCACATCTGCTCCTTCCAGCCCTGGCCTTACCTGAAAGGAGGTTGTAAGGCAGGCAGTACTTGTACCCAAAACTCGATGGGCTGGGCAGAATCTCATTATAAGGGTCCCTAAAAACCAAGAGGAGTTCAGTCTTTATGTTCTGGAAACAGAGCTGCTGAAAGCTTCAGAGGAAAGAGGAAACTGATAGGAAGCAAGTCAACCTGATCTGCTTTTGGATAAATGGGTTCCATGATGGGGTGGGGCTTGTCAGGCTTGGAGAGGGAGACAAGAGGGAATCCAAATACTGTCAGGTGAAGACTGTCCAACCTGTGGAGACCAGCTAATCACAAGGACTCGAGGAAAGGGCTAAGTAACACACAGACAGGGAAGTGGGTGAAGCAAGGTGATTCTAGGAGTTGAATTTAGAGTGAGAGCAGAACATTCAAATACAAATATGGACAGATAGCCAGAAATCTGAGACAGGAGATGAAATGATAAGAAGAAAAATAACCCAGGGAAGCATTAGCGTAGAGAAAACTTTCATTTCCTGAAAAAACACTAAGAAATAAGTATCTAATTTGTTTTAGGTCTTTTTTAACTGTTTACTTTGTTTTGTTTTTGAGACAGGGTCTCACTATGTAGCCAAGCTCTTCTCGAACTCAAAGTGATTCTTAGCCTCAGCCTCCCAAGTGCTGGCATTATAGGCATGTGCTATCATGCCCAGTTTGTTTTAGGTCATTTTTTTGTTTGTCTGTTTTAGGTCATTTTTAAGTAAAGTGGAATATGCCAAGGTAAGAAATTTTAGTCAAACATTACATTTGACAAAAACATCTCCACTAATAAAGCAATGAAACAAAAAAGGTTTTAGCTCATGAAATTTTGCTGACTCTATAGACAGACTCATCTACTTTTTCATGAAAGTAAAGATTAAAAAATAATTTCATTCTGTTTGCTCACAGCTGATCATTAAAACATTATTTTGTTAACTCAATTATGAAGTGATGAGTTAAATTCCCTTTTTAGTCTTTAATTTACCAATTTTACCAGAGGGCATCTCCTATCGTGTGACAACTGCCCCAAGAGACTGGGGTTCAGGGAAGGAAAGACTTAGGAGGAAAAGACAGCTACACCCAAATACACACCAGACTTCTATGTTTTACTTGGGAGGGACTATGAATTCTTTTTTTCTTTTTTGTTTTTATTGGTACCAGGAATCGAACTCACGACTGCCTACTTGCAAGGCAGGCGCTTATGCCGCTGAGCTAAACCCCTAGCCCTGGGACTATGAATTCTAAACCCTGACACTGAGCTGTTCAGAGACAGGACTCACGGGGTACAGGCAGACGTGGGCTGAAGGAAGGACTCAGGCACTGAGTGAGCAGATGAGCCAGATGGCTCTGCAAAGTTCTTCCAACCCAGAGAGCCCAGAGCCATTCTAAGAAGGTTTGACAGACTGGGAGGCAAGTTAGCTGTGTGAGAGCTTAAAATACAAACTGGCACTGGCAATACCACAGAGGCTCCATTTAAAAGCCTCTGAACACTCAACTTGAAGGAGATAAAAATCTCCTTAAAATTTAAAAATAAAAAAGTTTAAGTCACTGACTGACTCCCCAAGGAAAAGACAGTCTAGCATACACACCAAATTTTGTTGTATTCTTCTAGGCATTCCGGTTTAACATTGTGAACTGAAATAAAAGAAAATTCAACAATAAACTTATGAACAGACAAACAGAAGTCCACCAGGAAGGCAGCAAAATTGCTACTCACACTGTAACTTGTACAGACTGCTGGTCTCCTTTTTGGCTAGGAGATTAGAGTGGGCATCTTTTCTGGGATCAACCTTCCTGACAAACAAGGATTTTAACCAGCTGTCTTCTCGAGGTCTGTTACTGGAAGACGCCAATGTCCTAGGGAAGAGCAAATGCACTAATGTGAATTTCACAGGGAGGGCAGAGACTTCGGCGTCTTTAGGCAGAGTCAGAGGACCCTGCTTTTCTGAATCCACTGACCCGACTCAGCAAATGCTCACTGACCGCTTATTTCAGACAGAGTGGACACAGAACATCAGCTTTTTCACAGCACCACATGCCCAGAAGCAGAGAACAGTGTGCAGCAACCCGTGGCACCCCTCAGAACTCCCATGTTTATCGCTGCGGTCTGCGCCACTCTGGACATCTCTTTTGCCCAAAGCACAGAAGAAACACATCTGGATTAGACTAGCAGATTTCAGAGATGGAAGAAGGGCATTGGTTGCTGGGAGCTGAAGAAAGGAGGGAATGGGGAGTTACTGTTTAGTGGACAGCTTCAGTTTGGGAAGAGGAAAAACTACTGAACATGAATAGTAGTGGTGGTTATGCAAGGATATGAACACACTTAATGTCACTTAGACATGATTAAAACCATAAAACTTGCATTATGCAATGTTTTGTTTTTGAGGCAGGATCTTGCTATGTAATTCCTATTGGTCCTGAACTCATTATGTAACCTAAGTTGGCTTCAAACTTGCTGAGTTCCTCCTGCCTCAGCCTCCCTCTGCTGAGCTTGTAGGCATGGGCCACCCCCCAGCTGTTACGTACATTTTCCCATGATTTAAAAAAATATTTGATTTGGAAACAGTAGTAATGATTGCATCATCGTGATGGCAGCTAGTGTCTGTAAAATACACACTTAAAGTTGGTTAACGCCAGGATGTAGCTCAGTGGCACAGTGTCTGCCTGGCAAGCGTTAGGTCATGGGTTTGACTCCTGGTACCAACAAATAAATAAATAAAGCCAGTTAAAATCAGGCTGGCAAAAAAGCCTGGTGTGGTGGCTCATGTCTGTAATCCCATCACTCTTGGGAGGCCACGGCAGGAAGATCACCATGAGTATGAGGCCAGCGTGGGCTACATAAACAAGTTCAAGGCCAGCCTGTAATACAGTCTGCATTATATGGCAAGATCTTGTCTCAAAAGGTAGAGGGGGAGGCAGTGTTGGGGTGAATATCAGCAGTGAAGCATTTGCCCAGCATGTGGGAGGTCCTTACATGATTCCCAAGACCCCCTACGGATAAATTTGGCTAATTCAACAATCCATACTTTATCCATGGATTTTAAAGTGCTTGTTTAACTCATACATACACTTGCTAGTGAAAATGCAGACCTGTACATCTAGAGAGCAGTATGACACTTATTAAAATTGAAACCATGACATTTCGCCCAGTAACTACACTTGCAGTTTTACCCTGCAGGCATCTATATTTGGGTAAGTACACAGAGGGGAATGCACAAAAACATTCTTCATTGTCTTGTTTTCAGTTTTTCCTAATATAGGTAATCTGGATATCCACTAACACAGACTGGCTAACTAAATTAGGGAATGCCCACGGTGGAAACATGCACTGACACATCTGCATCTCTGAGATCAACTACGTGGGAGGAGCAGACACAGGAGGGAGTCACATACACAGAAAGCCAACTAAATAGTGATTACATCTGGGGACTGTGATTGGGCTTGGAGCAGTAGTGATGATTTTTTCTTTTTAATGCACTGATGCATCACGTGAAATGATTCTATATTATTTTTATAATTAAAAATTAGCTAAAATACCTAAAAAGTGCCTATTTTGAACTCTTTCTATAGGAAACCACTGAAAATAATACTTAGAAATTCAAAACTGGTCAAGATTCTCTCTTTTCTAACCTTACATAACCACGATCAAATAACAAACTGTTTCCTTATGTCTTCATTTCTGCTCAAACTTATATATAGTAAACCACACTTCTTTTTGTATACAGTCCTATAAGTTTTGACAAATACATAGAATCACTATAAAAAGATACTTCAATTTCCAAAATTCCTCTTTTTATAATCAGTCCTCTCCCCAACCATGACAGCCACTGCTCTGTTCTCCGTCCCTCTAGTTCTGCCCTTCCAGAATGTCCTGTCATATAGAAGGTAGCCTTGGGAACTCAAACCCCTTTTATAACCCCTGACCACCATCTCTGGCTGGAGTTAGTTAGTGTACTTTTCAGAGTTCTACTCTTTGACCCTTTTTCTGCCCTTTCCTAGACAGTAATGCACTGAGATTCCAAATGGCCAAGACATACACTCAGCCAGTGCTTCCAAAACAAAGTTGGGATGCCAGCAGGCCAGTGTAAACCCATTGCTGGGGATCTCTATAGAAACAGCGCATGGTTTTCAAAAGACTCATTATAATTTGTAGAGCAGACTCGCTCAAGGACACAGCCGTTGGCAGACAAATGTAGGCAAAAAAGAGAGTAACCTCAGAACAACTCTGGAGGAGGACCAGCACTTTAAACAGGCACAAAAAAAGACCGTGAAGGCAAATTCCCATTGCGTCAGGAGATGAACATTTAGAGTCTGCACTAGAAAATATAAATCCCTATTCTTATTCGACTCTGGTATTCTGGAAATAACAGTACCCTAAATTTCACATTGACATCTCCCCCTGCCAATAGTAACTAGCTGCTTTATTAAACAAATATTGCAATTTCTACCTCATAAGATGTTAATTAAAAAAAAAAAATTTTAGAGAGCAGGTGTGGTGGTGCACACTTATAATCCCAGCTACTCAGGAGGCAGAGATAGAGGGATCACAAGTTTGAGGCCAACTGTGGTAACTTAGGGAAACCCTGTCCCGAGACAAAAAAAATTTTTTTTCCTTTTTATCGGTACCGGGGATCGAACTCACGACCGCCTGCTTGCAAGGCAGGTGCTTATGCCGCTGAGCTAAATCCCCAGCCCCCAAGACAAAAATTTAAAAAGGGGGGCGGGTATAGCTCAGAGCAGAGCACTCGTGTAGCATTTCCAAAGCCCTGTGCTCTATTTCTAGCACCATAAAAACAATCAAACCAAAAACAATTCATGGGATATTATCTCAACTAGAAACCCAGATAAGATTTCTGAGTAATGTGAACTTACAAATACACAAACAAAATTGCCAATATAAAATTAGTCATGTTTCTTACAATGATCAAGAAACAAAACATTTTTGAATCCTTCAAAGATTAAAAAGCAGCAAACTCATACTAAATAGGCAAAATAATAAATTACTATCAATACAATACCAGTGCAAATTTCCTTATAAAGTGGACAGGGCTAAAACATACAGTCCTACCTGTAAAAGAAGGTGACCATTCTGTTTCCCTCGACTTACTGTCAAACTGCAGTCTTTTGAGTGTCAGCTATCAGTGACTACAGCTGCCTAACATGCCCAGCACATCCAGTCATTTAACCAAATCATGCAAGGATTCCACAGAATCCGTGGACTCTATGGAGGCAGCTATGCCAACAGCTGCCAGTGATAAGATCCGGCAAGGCCTGGGTTCTTACTGACAGTGGTAATCACCAAGTTCAGGAGTTTGGGTGGTACATCAGAAGGGGCAGAGAGAAGCACATCCTACCACATGCTAGACTTCAACAGACTGAGCACAGTGTGTGCTGGCTCTGTGGGCGTTAAACTGGGTCATACACTGCGCTTGCTCACTCTCGTGAGGGACCCGTCAGTACACACCAGGGGGACCCCAGGTATTGTAGGAGCAGAAGCACACAGTACAGGAGCTCAAGGGAATGGACCGCCAGCATGCAAATGCATCTGGGGTGAGGGACTCCAGTGGAGACCTTCCCACTCTGTCCTGGAAGACAAGCAAGGCAGGTGACAAGCCCAGTCAAGGGCAACATGTACATGGGTGATCGAACCTTGTGATGAATGTTTAAATAAAAAATAAATTATAGTAAAACACTGCCATTTATCCCCCTCAAAATATTCCCCCTCGTTTCAAACATCCATCCTACTTTTGGAAGCAATTCTGGAAGTCTTTTTTAGTGTCTTTATGAGGTGTGGTGAATGCTGCCGCCGAGTGCCATCCAATGGAAAAGCAGGCTGGAAAAAAACACGACACTGAGTCCTTGTCCACCTCCTTCACCAGATCTGACACCCTGTGGCCTCTGGCTCTTTCCCCAAGGCAAAACGACCCTGAAAGGGAAACATTTTGAATGGATTCAGGATAGCAGAGGAGGCAGCCACAGCACAACTAGAAGCAGCAGGCTTCCAGAACAGACCATGAAGGGTTCCACTAAGCAGGAGCACAAGGAGAGGGGATGCATAAGCCGTGAGGGGAGGCGGAGTGGGGCAGGGAGGTCAGGCTCTCGTGCACCATGCCTACTTGCTGCTCTTCATCCTGGATAAGGTGTAATGTCAGTAAGTTTTCAAAAGAAGTATAGAAACCAGCCTGGCAGTGGTGTGGCAGATACCAGCAGCAATATGGGGAGGGTGCTGGGCTCCCCAGCACTGGTACAAGGGGGCTCCAAATGAACACTCACTGGATGTGTCAACAGAGGACCTGGGCAAGGAGGACCATAGCAGCAAGAAGGGAAAGAAGCCCTTCTGGAGTGAGGAGAGGAACAGGTCCCCATGTGTGTGGGGGGGTATCACAATGGGGCCACAGCATGCATCTGATCCTCAAATATTTACTGACCACGCCCAGCATGGGCCAGGCACTGGGCCAAGCTGAGGACACAAAGATGAGCAAACTCAAGCCTGCCTTCCAAGAGCTCAATTCACTGGTGGGGGCAGAGACAACACATCCCAGTCCCATGTGAGACACAAGGTGGCAGCTGTGCGGGAGGCCACGGAGTCTGTCAGTCCAGAGAAGAAACCCAACAGCTAGTGAAGCAGCAGCAGCACACAGCTGGGCTGAAGACTCGCAAGCCAAGGAGCAGTCTGTCAGGTCCTCCACGACACCACTGCTGGCTGATCTGTCATTGTGCTTAACCTCTAAAACAGTATTGGCACAGTTGATACTCTTCTAGAAATACCCCTGCCAGCAGCTGTTATCTAACAGTGACCTTGCTGGATGCTACTTCTGGTTGACACTGAAGGTCCCCCTCTTCTGTCCACCCTGTAAATGTTATGTTGGCCCATCTCAGGGCTTGTTTCTCAGCCTCTTCCCTATCCACATTCTCTCCTCCAGTGATCTCACCCACTCCTAGACCATGCAAGGACTGAGTCTACTGTAACTGAGCCAAAATAAACCTCTCTTCCTCTAAAAAAGTGTAACAAAAAAAAAAAAAAAAAAGAAAGAAAGAAAAGAAAGGAAGAAACCAGTGTAATGAAAGAAATCTCTCAAAAAAAAAAAAAATCCAAAGAAACAAACAATATAAAGCAAAACAGTGTAACCCCCATCTCTCATTATGTACCAGGATCTCTGCCTACATGCTGACATCCCCCACATGCTGCCCGAAGCCCAGACACTTTGGGGAGGCACAGCCAACTGCCAATTTTGTTCATCCAAATAAACATTATGCAGCCATCTGAAACTTTACAAGGTTCTAATCTGCTCTGGACCCTTCCCCTCCTCCACTATAACTGTTTGGATCAAGATTGTCCCTAAAGGCCTCATGTACTCCTAGTGACTGAGTTATGGGGGCGAGGCTGCAGCTGACGTGCTGTCAGGTAGTCACTGGGGTGTAATCTGGAGGGGGTATCACCCTCTCTCTGGTTCCTTCCTTCTCACTGCTTCCTGGCTGCCACAACAGGAACAACTGTCCCCTGGCCAGGTCCCTCCTCTGTGCCACTTCTGCCCAAAGCCAGCCCACCATGCAAGGTCTGAGTCTACTGTACCTAAGCCAAAATAAACCTCTCCTTCTTTAAGCTGTGGGTGCCAGATATCTTTGTCTCAGAGACAAAGAAAGGGACTAAGATATTCACTGCTATTTACCCAGCCAACAGTGGCTGCCATATGGTGGACATTTATATACTTAAGGAACAAAGGAGTCTTGGGGGCACCAACACCCACTCACTTGGCCATTACCCATAATTCTCCCCTCTCTTCAAAGTCCACTGATTTTTTTAAACACAAAGATCACATCAAGTCCACCAGAGACTTTTACTTTTAAGGATCTTCCCCCATTCTCAGCATAAATATCCAAGCTATGACTGTCTGCAAAGTTGGGATTACCTGGCTTATGTTCCTTACTCCCTCTCTTTTAGCAGCCTCCCCTGCCCACCTGTATTCCAGGCCCTTACACTTTTCCCGGCTTTCTCCTGCTATCTGACTGTCTCCTACTCAAGATGGTCTCACATACCCCTCAGGTCTCACCTTAATGTAACTTTCTTGGGAGAGGCTTACATGAGGTTATGTAGGGTTCCCAAGTATCTGATCTGTTAAGTTTATGTGCATTTTATCTCTGTCATAACTTTCTAGAGATAATGACCATGGCTATTAAGCCTGGTTTCATGGGGCTTCAAGTACATATTACACCTTCAATATTGGGTAGAATTGGTGAATTCATCAGTCGTTGAGTCCGAGAGAATACCTACATTAAGGTTGATAGGAGGCCAGCAAGCAATAATCAGAAGGAGCTGAGAGGGGATCAAAGAACAAAGAGGTCCAGAGAGTTGAGTTCAGCATCAACAATATATGGCCCCATTAGGAAGTAATGGTATAGGGTTCCATCTCCACGATTCTACAGTGCACGTCCTACTTCTTAAGATTGCTACTACAGCTGAGTGTGGTGGCCGTATCTGTTATTTCAGCATTCTAGCGGGCTGAGGCAAGAGGATGGCAGGTTCTCAGAAATTTAAGATTAGGGAAATCTAACAATTTAAGGAGACCTGATCACAAAATAAATTAAAAAGGGGTTTGGATGTCATATCCAGAGCTGGGGTTCAATCCTCAGTACTGTCAGCAAAATAAAGCAAAAACAGAAGTCACCTAGGATTAAATATAATACACTGTACCATATTAAGTTATCTGGACCACGGTAAGAGTTTAATACTGGGTTCTATCCTCAGATGCACCCCACAAGAGGAATCAACAGTGCTTTTGCTCTGCTTACGTGTCAACTACTGGGTATTTTCAGAGGCTCATTAACGCACCACCACCCCTAGAAAGACACCATTTACACTGCCCAAAAGTAGAAGGAAAAAAAGAGTAAATGAAGATGGGCTTTGGTTATGAATGTAGCCACGTCAACGTGATGAATTCAGACAACTGAGCCTCTACTCCAATGAGCTTACAAGAAAAGTTTAAACACGAGCGCAGGACTCCTGAGCGCCCGGAACTCGAAGCCTTCACATCCACGGTCTGCTTCACCGCGAGTCGGACACAGGTGGAGCGAGTCATCCTCACCGCCCCCGCGCCCCCAGTCTCCTCGGCGCAGGCACCCCGGCAACCGCGCGTTATTTTATGCCTCTTTCACAGCACCCCGCGAGGCGCGCGCACGAGTCCCTTCGCCGGCGGCCCGGGCGCGTCCCCGCGAGGCGGCGCCGTGACCTTGACGGCCTGGCGCCGGGGACTCCGACCCGCCAGGCTCCTGCCCGCCGCGACCCCGCCGCCCTGAGAGCTGTGGGCGCGCAGCGGAGGCCCGGCCCGAGCACCCGCGCCCCGCCGCGGCCCCTCCCCGGCCGCCCCGGAAAGGGCGGTGCTGCTCACCGGAGTCCGGGCAGGAGGCCGCAGGGGGCGGCCGGCCGCAGGAGGCCTCGGGCCGCGGCTGCTCCTCGGGCGCACAGCACTTGCGTCGCCATCTTGCTCCGGAGCCCCGGCTCCCCCGCCCCCTCCTCGGCCCGGCGCCGCCGTGACGCCGCGACCCCTCCCCCGGCCGGGCTGGGGGCAGGCCGGGCTCAGGAGGTGGGGGCGAGGCGGGGCGGGGGCGGGGTCTGGCAGCGTGGGCGGGGAGCCGGAGCGCGCGGCGCGAGCTGCGTCTTGCGCGCTCTCGCAAATAGGGCTCGGCGGGAGCTCGGTAAGCGGAGAGAATCGCTCGCGGCTTCCGCGTCTTGTACAAATCCACGAAGGCGGAGCACCGCGGCCAGGGGACTGTAGGCCCAGGGTTGAGGAGGGAAGCGATATTTAGGGCTCTCTCTAAATATCTTGGCTTTTGTACTTCGTGCTACTTGAATGTACAGTAGTCGTACCTTGGTACTTGGCTGCCTTGAAACTCTTTGAATCTGTTTCTTGATCCTTTTGTTTTTGCCACTTGGTTGTTCAGGCTGGCCTTGAACTCTCTGGCTTCAAACTAGCAGTAGTCGTCCTGCTTCAGCCCCCAGAGCTAGGTTTAAAGGAATGCACCGCTACACGCGGCTTTGATGCTTTTTTTTTTTTTTTTTTTTTTTGAGACAGGGTCTCGCTATGCAGTTCCGGCTGGCCTTGAACTCACTTTGTGGCCTCTAACTTGCAACAGTCATCCTGCCTCAGCCTCGTGAGTGCTGAGATTACAGGCATGCACCACCCCGCACGGATTTTGATGCATTTTTGACCCTAAAATTTTGTCCCAGTACTCGAGGCTTGTTGGGTGCTTTAAACGCAAGTTAAGACCTGATGTCACTCACCACTCTTTCCAACCTAATTTGTTTGGTACTCGTCACCTCCCAGAACTAGTTGTGCTCCGGTAAGCTGTACAGTGGTACCTTGGTTCACGAACTCTTATTGTTCCACGACTGTGGGAGAATTGGCCACGTTGTTGAGGAAAAATGGTAGCCATCTTGTCACCCAATGTAGATTTTGCAGACAAGAATGATGCCAAATACTTTTGTTTTGAGAAATCGTTTGCAAATAAAAGCGTTGGTGAACGGAAGTGCAACTGCATTGCCATTTCAAAAACATAACTCTTCAACGGGACATGGTGGCACACGGCTGTAAGCCCAACACTCAGCAGGCTGAGGCAGGAGTTTCCAGTCCAATCCAGGAATTTAACGACTTAGCAAGTTAGTGTCTCAAAATAAAAAGTAAAAAAGCACCGGGGATGCACCTTAGTGCAAAATCCTGGATTCAATCCTCAGTGATGGAAAAAACAAAGTCATATGCAAGCCTGCTGGCCTTCTTAGCTAGGGACTACATTGTCCTGATTCCTGCTAGCATGTGTCAGTCCCGAGTAACTATCCTTAGGCCAGTCCAGGCTACTGGGTACAGGGTGTGAAAGGATGATTAGTTCCTGTAGGTCAAGTGCTGAAAGGGACAGCATTGCATAAGGGGGTGGAGGGCTGTGAGGTGGAGGAGATGCCAGAAAAATTCCTAGATCAGTTTTCAAGGGGTCTATCTCCCCAAAACAGATGCATTTCTGGCAGAAGAAACAACTTCCACAAAGGCTTGGGTATGGAGGATACTGTGAAAGAGGTGTTCTGCTCTGATTGTCACTGAGTATAAAAAAAAAAAAAAAAAAGAGGTGCTCTGTAGGAAGGTGAAGGTCCCACATGTGTAACCTTGAAGACTTCAAGGAAACCAGGCGAGAGGCACAGGCTCTAGCCACGAAGGAAAGCATTTCAGGGAGGCTTGAGGAGGCCGAGAGACAAGGCTAGGAGGTTGTCATTGTGGGGGTGAGGGGAGGGGAGGGCGCAAAGGCTGGGCAGTGGCCCATGGAGTTCTGAGGCTGTAACTCGGAGTCAGAGCCTCAGGGCAGCAGAATCTGTTCAATCTTCTCCTCACTGGGACATAACACCCAACACCCACAATTCTAGGGAGGAGAGGCTTATTTGGCTCAAGTTTCAGTTCCTAGTGGGCTTAGCTCCAACGCAGCTCTGCTCACCTTGTCAGCGGAAGCAGAGCCAGCCAAGGGCAGATGGGGCAGGGAGAGTCTCTTCCAGGTTGAAGCTGTTTCTTCTACCAGAAATGTTCCTGTTTCCGGGAACTGACTCCTTAAAAACTGAGCTAGGGATTTTTTTGACATCTCTGGTACCTTCATGCCCCTAGGCCACACCCAGGGTCTATCTCTGAGCTAAAGTCGCCAGCCTTGGACCCACTGAAGGAATTATCTGATGGTAAATGATAAGGAACCATGGGAAAAGACAGGAACGGGGACATCAGGGCAACAAGAATTTCCCCATGGGGAGAGGTCTTGCCCCTTGGAGCCTGAGAGGTGCAGCCAAAGGTCCAGAGGTTGAGCTGGGAGTTCCCTAATTCAGCTTACACACACTTAATACCTTGAAGTAACATGGACCCAGAAAGAAGGCAGAAGTGAGCTCTCCCTGGGAAAGGACGTGTCCCTGACCTCCAGAATAGGAGGTAGGGCCTTCTCAAGAGTACATGAGACCCCCATTCTTGTGCATAGATTTTCTCAACTTTTTCCACTTTATTTCAAGACAAATATTTTCTCCTGGGATGTAAACTTGGTAGCTAGACATTTCTTTTTCCTCCAGTACTGGGAATTGAACCCAGGGTCTTACTGCATTAGATCCCCAGCTGTTGGTATTTTTTTTGAGTCAGAATCTTATAAGTTCACCAGCTTTGAACTTCTCATCCTGCTTCGGCCTCCTGAGTAGGGTAGTGAGACATTTCTTTGCCAATCTCTTTTCTTGTGTTTGGTGTTAGGCCATTTATTGTGCACTCCCTCACTATCATTTTGCTCTGAAATTTCATTAATCCAGTGCTTCTTTTTTTATGGCAAAGGAATGAGAGGGGTTTATTTCACATAAACTTAGCAACTTGCAGTGGCTATGTCTGTGCACAAGTAAATCCCAGGACTTGGGAGGCCAGCGTGACCTACATACTGAGACTGGGTCTCAAACAAAACAAACCCCTAAACAATGAGGCAGGAGGATCAATGAGTGCAAGGCCAGCCTGAACTACAGAGAAACCCTATCTCAAAGAAAAGCAAATAAATAAGCATAGCAACTTCCTGAAGCATTTTTACCCAAAAATTTCCAGGAATTCTATTTTCTCAATGCTATGCCTCTCATTTGCTGGGGAAGTACACTACACCTGTAACCCAGAAAAAATGTTTAAATGAAAATGCTACGTTACAGGGTGCATGTAAACTTTAAAAAAAGATTTTTTTTTTTTTGGAGGCAAGGTGTTGCTATGTATTCCAGGCCGACACTGAACTCTCTATCCTCCTGTCTCAGTTTCCAAGTGCTGGGATTGCAGGTGTGGGCCACTGTGCCACATAGTCCTTTAAAATGTTTTCGAGGTGGCTTGGACTCTGTCTCAGAGCCTTGGTACAGATGTCCTGTCATTGAGAGCACCCCTTGAGAAGCACTACCAGGCTGAGGAGTGCTACTCAGCCCCACCCAGCAGAGACCTACACACTAAGAAGCTTCCTTCTGGTTCACCCAGCTTGGCACCTGTAGGGAGCCGAGTGACAGGCATTGTTGCCTAGATGTCTCTCTCTCTCTCTCTTATGGGCACTGTGTCTGTCTATATTAACCATAATCCTCTTTTGCTTACGTCACTTATCCTGATGTGATGGTAACCCTGTTGTATTTATCTGTTTAACCTCTTCCTGTCCCAGCTCCCGCCCTTAGCCTATAAAAGGTGTGATTATTTTCTCAATAAACCGGAAAAGGTCAGGAAAGTGGAGGCTGCTACAAGACCTTAGGGCGATAAATAAGACAATGGTCTTAATGGGGCCCCTACAACCAGGCCTCCCCTCACTCAGTGCCATTCCTTTGGGATTTTTTAAAATTGTCATAGATCTTAAAGATTGCTTTTCTCTATTCCTTTACACTTCATGACTTCCAAAAACTATTGGGAGATATTAATTGGCTCATACCATTTTTAAAACTAACTAAACATGATTTACAGCCCCTTTATGCGCTGCTTCGGGGAGACATAGATCCAACTTCCCCCCGAGAGCTTACACCTGATGCCAGGAGAGCGCTCAGTAAAATAAAAGAGGTTATTGCTCAACAAACTGTTTCCTTTATGGACTACAATGAGCCTTTACAGTTTCTCATTTTTAATACAAAGCTTTGCCCTACAGCAGTGTTCTGACAACAAGCTCCCCTCATGTGGGTCCATTTACCAGTCTCTCCAAAAAAAACACTTTTGCCTTATTTCCAAGCTGTCTCAGACCTAATAATCCAGGGTAAAAAGCAGAGAAAATGTTACTTTGGCAAAAAACCAGACATTATCATTCAACCTTTTACAAAAGACCAAATAGATTGGCTACTTCAGAGTACTGAAGTGTGGCCTATTGCCTTAGCTTTCTATTCAGAGACTATTGACAATCATTACCCTCCAAATAAGCTAGTTGACTTTGCTAATCGTCACTCATTTATATTCCCTAAAGTCACAGCTTCACAACCCCTTCCGGGTGCCCTGGTTTTATTCACTGATGGCTCATCCTCTGGAAGGGCTGCTTATATATCTCAAGACAATGTTTCTACCCTCCAGACAGATACTTCCTCTACACAATTAGCAGAGTTAAAAGCTATTCTTGCAGCTTTTGCTGCTTACTCTGACCAACCATTTAATTTGTATACTGACAGTGCTTATCTTGCCCAGTCTGTTCCATTATTAGAGACTGTTGCTACTATATGGCATGCTTCCCCAGCTGCAAATCTGTTCAAACAATTACAATGCTTCATACGGCTTCGCCGTCATAAGTTCTTTATCAGTCATCTGCGAGCTCATTCCAACCTCCCAGGGCCTCTTGCCCAAGGAAATCATTTGGCTGATGTTGCTGTACGAGCACAGGTTTTTATGGCTCAGGACTCCAAGGTGCCTGAGGCTCAACAAGCCCACCAGTTACACCACCTCAATGCTCACACCCTCCGCCTTCTCTACAAAATTACCCGTGAGCAAGCCAGACAAATTATAAAAAATTGCCCATCTTGTGCTATCCACTCACCTGTTCAACACCTAGGAGTCAACCCTAGAGGTTTAATTCCTAATGCCTTATGGCAAATAGATGTTACCCATTTCAATGAGTTTGGCAATCTAAAATATGTACATGTCATTATTGACACTTATAGTGGCTTCATTTTTGCCACTCTCCAGACTGAAAAAGCTGCTAAACACATTATAACCCATATGCTGTCAGCCTTCTCAGTTCTGAGATGTCCTCAACAGCTCAAGACCGATAATGGCCCTGGCTATACCAGCACCTCCTTTGCTCAATTTTGTAAAAGCCTTAATATCCTCCACACTACAGATATACCTTACAATCCTCAGGGACAAGACATTGTTAAACGTACACATCGTTCTCTTAAATTCACCATAGATAAAATAAAAAGGGAGACATGGCACCCCACCCAGGGGTCCCCTAGAAATGTCCTTTCACATGCTCTTTTTATTTTAAATTTTCTGACCCTGGATGCTTCAGGCTGCTCCGCAGCATCTCGGTTTTGGCATACTCAGACTCAAACACGGTTTACATCTGTTTTATGGAGAGACCCACTAACCAATGTGTGGAATGGCCCTGATCCAGTCCTTATCTGGGGACGAGGTTCAGTGTGTGTTTACTCTCAACAAGATAAAAAAGCTAGATGGCTACCTAAACGCCTCATAAAACAAGTAGACAGTTCTTCAAAGACCCCATATAACGCCCAAAAATAATGTTATTTCCTGAGGCACAATCCCCTGTGTTCTCTTACAGGTGACACATCTCCTTAGAGCCTTATGCTGCTTAACCAGCCTTCTTGAGCCACACCACACCCATGGTGGATTTTGACCCCTGCCAAACAGACTACAACTGCTGACAGCCATGCACAGAACCCCATGACTGCGGAAGAGGCTCTTCTCGGTCTGGAGGAACATACACCAGCCAAATAGACTGCATCCAGTGTTATACAAGGCATGCTCCAAGACACAAAAAAATGACTTCATACAGAGACACCAACAAATGGCTGTCAACCCCTTCTCCTTGATTTGGGGGGGGGAGTTTTTCCCTTACCTAGTCCCCCTTTTGGGTCCCCTAGCTGACCTATTGTTTCTCATTTCTGTGAGTCTTGTATTTTTCAGAGGATTATGATGTTCATTATTAACCGGATAGACGCATTTATGGCAAAGCCCATTCAGGTACACTATCATCAGCTGGAGTTGGCAGATCAACAAACCTACAGGGAAGGAATTCCCACGAGTGGCCCATATGATGATGCGGCCTGACTGCCCTGGGGCAATGGACAGGCAGTCAGAGACAAACAACTAAGACATGCATGTTAATTCCAACGGCCGCCTAAGACAGGCACAGGACCAACTGCTGTTCTGCAAGCCCATGACGGGTAAGGCCTGGTTGGGTTCATGCAATGAGGTCCTTGACCTAAGACAGACACTGTCCTCACAGGGCCTGCCATACTCTTAATTAAATAATATAAAAAGGGAGGAGATGTAGGGAGCCGAGTGACAGGCATTGCTGCCTAGATGTCTCTCTCTCTCTCTCCTATGGGCACTGCGTCTGCCTACATTAACCATAATCCTCTTCTGCTTACGTCACTTATCCTGATGTGATGGTAACCCTGTTGTATTCATCTGTTTAACCTCTTCCTGTCCCAGCTCCCGCCCTTAGCCTATAAAAGGTGTGATTATTTTCTCAATAAACCGGAGGCTTGATTGGGTTAACATCAACTTGCCTTCGTCTCTTTTTGTCTCCCCCATGTCTTTTGTTTAATCCCCGTTTCTCCTCCAGGAGTTCCAAACTTGTTGATCTACAGGCCGGATCAGGCACCCATCCAAGTTCTACTGCAAAGATAGCAGCCCACGTTCACTTGTAAACCAGAGGTAGGGCTGGGGATACAGCTCAGTGGCACAACCACCTGCCTGGCAAGCACGAGGTTTGAGTTGAAAACCAGTACCGAAAAACAAAAACAGATGTAAGGTCTGAGGACTTTTCTTATTCAACCCATTCTCTATACTGGTGCTCTTTAACTTTTATTGAAATGCAAATCTAATTCTATCATCTTTGAAAACTTGAATCCATTATCATTTATAGCACAGCACCTATTTCTGAGTTCCATCAGTGCTCCAGCAATTCCCTACCAGCTTTAGAACTCCTGGTTACATTCTCTCTCTGAGGACTTTATACTTTCTGAAATGCCTTCCCACATCCATTTTTTGCTAGTCTAGAGATGCGTCAAGATTCAGTTATGGCACTGGTCATCTCTCCTGGGAAGCTAATCTCTCCAGCACATGATTCTGTTTGCCACAAAGGTGCCTGTGCATAGCTCCCTACTCTGTGAGCCTATGACCAACGCCTGTGGGCATCACTGAAACAACTTTTACAATGTACACATTACCTGAAGTTCAAACCACTTCAAATCTCTCCAGGAGAGCCAGAAAACTGAAACATACAGCTCTGTGTTTCTTTGGGCCAAAATCTAAGTCATCACACTTTACTAACAAATAGCAACAAAACTCAGAAATCTCCAAATTGAAAGTATGAAAGTCCTATATCTTGGTGAAATGAGAGAGAAAAAAAGCTTATTTTGAATATATACCATCAAAAGTATTTACCAAATGTGGCCTTGTTTGTTTATATCAAAGATTTTCTTGCTCCAAAACAGAGGTTCTAAGGTGAATTCAATGCCATTGAATGAAAATACAGTAAAACAACATAACTTCTAAGATAGGAGAGCTTATAAAATAATGCAGATTGCTGGATACATTTAGTGTGGTGTGAAAGTATGTTCACTGAAAAAGCTGAAACATGGGGCTGGGGATTTAGCTCAGTGGCACAAGTACTTGTCTGGCAAGTGTGGAGTCATGAGTTCGAGCCCTGGTACCAAAAAAAAAAAAAAAAAAAAAAAATTAAAAAGCTGAAACATGACACAAAACCTTTATGAAAAATTGTAACAAGTCCTTTACTGTTTCATAAATGCTATGAGAGAATTTGACAGTTTGTAACAAAACTAGAAATCTTTCCCTTGTCTCCTTCTTCCAGGCTTCACTGTGTGGAAACAATGTTGAGTTCTTCCAGAGTTTTGCTGAGCTCAGTGGTTTCCGAACTGAGCGGACTCTCCAGGTAGGTGGTTCCTGCACAGAGCTTTCCTGTTACTGGATCTATGACTCTGCCCACCTTGAAGATGATCTCGGCCAGCTCATGTTTCACATGCTTTGTTCGTGGAACTGGTAAAGCTTTGAGAAGTACAATATCCCCAACAGTGCACTGCTGAAGGGCATCATGAGCAAAGTAGGTTTTTCGCTTATTAAAATACTGTTGGGAGAAGGAGAGGGACAAATTAGTAGTTTCCAGTCTTGACCAGGCAATACAGTATAGAATAAGAAAAAGTAATGGGCAGAAAACAAGCCAGGCCTTGGGAAAAAAAGATACTTAAGGAAACCTCTAGTATAAAACTTAACTGCTTAATTTTCGGAAAACAGCAATGATGCTGGGCATGGTGGCACACACCTGTAATTCCAGCACTCAGGAGGCTGAGGCAGGAGGATCATAGCAAGTTCAAGACTAGCTTGGGCTACAAAGTGAGCTCAAGGTCAGCTTGAAGTGCATAATGAAACACTGTCTCAAAAAGACAAAACAAAACCAAAAACCAGCAAAGACTTTTCCTAGAGTGGATCTCAGTCCTGAGCTCTCTAGTCCCTTCCCTGCAGTATGACTGATCTATCAATTGTCATCTGACCCTAAACACTTCCTGTCCATTGAAGCCTTCTCTCCAGCCTATGAGCATGCTCCATTCTCCATTAGCTGTGTAAGTCCATGCTGGGTTACTTCCCACCATATAAGTAGGCTCAAGAGAATTAACTGATACAGTGTACATAAAGCACAAAGCTCTATGCCTAGCTCAAAGAATTGCTAAGAACCCAGAGAGGGTAGCAAGAATCACCTTATTTTTCATAAGGCATTGCTGCATCTGGTTTTCCCATTTTACAGATGACACAACCAGGCTTACCAGGTTGAATTGTATATACAACTGATAAATAAAAGAGTCAGTGCTCAAAGAAAGACCTTCTAACGCCCATGACCAAACCATCACTCTAGTCATCATCACTCTTTGCTTACTTCTGTTTTTTTGCTAATTACTACTACCTGAGAGCCCAACCACAAATGCAGAAACCACCCTTGTTCATCTAACAAATCACTGACTCTGTGTCTTCTACCTGGAATCTATCTTTCCCCACTGTTTCCACACCTCTAACTTTAGTGCAGGTCCTTACCCTTTCCATCCTGGACTTTTGCGACACCTTCCTTACTGCTAGTGCTCATCCCTACCCCTGTGCCTCCAAGGTTTGTCTTTCCTTTAATTAACAGATGGAATCCAAAACACTAAAGACCCTTCACAGTCAGCTCCAGTTGTCTTTGCATTTATTCAACAACAGTGCCAAGCTCTGGGCCCATTCTTGCCAAACTCCTTGCTATTTTTGTAGCTTGCCATTCCCTATCCTGAGTAAGTGACATCTGGGTACCACTCATCAAAGCTGGAGTGACTGTTCTCTATCTAGTTCTCTGAATAAAATCTTAAGATTCAGCTCAAATTCTCCTAATCAAAGATGCTTTCTATGTCTGAAAGTCTCCTGTTTTTCTGGTCCACTGCGTTTTGCATGCAGCCTAAGTAGATCAGTTATCAAATTGCCTTAGAATCAACTCTGTTCCACAAATGCAGAAGTCACGTTATGCTCAAAGAAGAGGACAGTACCTGGCTCACCGCAGGTGGTCAACAACTCTTTACTGAAGGAGAAAGGTTTTTTGTGCTTAGAACCGAAAACATGTTTCGATGCCACTTGAAAACAGGTGCGTTCCTCACCTTTAGTAAGTAGGGATCCAGAACAAGTCTGGTCACTCTCACTTTAGCAGTTTTTTGCATTGCTGTACCAATTACCTTCCCCACGACCCATTTGGCATGCACAGATGAACGAACTACTGACATTCTGTGGCTCTGATCACCTGAAAAAAAAGTTCAATTTTTGATGGTTATTACTCGCCAAATGAATTTTGTCACCAAAATCGCTGAGGTTCTCAAATAGCTTCTGCTCTCTTTCTGGAATCACCATCTCAGAGATGTTTATATGTCCCTTTTGCCTTTGGAACCCAACTTCCATCTTTATAGCGTTGACCAAGCAGCAGCATTAATCTCTTTCAGACTTAGTTGCCTCCTCAGCAAAATGGGGCAACTCACAGCAACGTTCTGAAAACTCGATCGATAAGGCGCTCAACAGCGCAAATAAACGCTGGCTGAATTCTGTCCCTAATCTCCCCCCATACCCCAGGACGGCCTCCCCAAGCTTACACAGCCTGGCTACTCGCATCGGGGAAGACACAGGGCCGGAGACCTTCACGTGGGGCTGCTTTCAGGGTCGGAGACTACAGAGACCATCGCAGCCCCAGCCCTTGGGAGACCCGACTCGCTCCAGCGACTCATAAGTCCCTGCACCCCTGACAGTCAGACCTTGGGCCCTCGCTCACCTCAGGCTTCTAGTGCGCAACCGCAAAGGCAACGGAGCGGCGCCCGAGCGCTTGTGCGGCACACTGCACGCAGGCTCCGCCCACACGCGCCTCTTATTGGCTGCGCGGCCTCCTTGTGGTCAAAGGCGGACTCAGCCACATCTCCCCTAAAAGAGACCTGGGCCTCTGCCTGGAGGCGGAACTGTGCTCTGCGTATGCTTTCCCCGCGTGCACTGCGACAGGAGCCCAGGAGGTTCCGGCGATTTCCCTGATCACTTAGTGTCCTCTGAGGCATATTCACTCATGAAACATTGAAATTTTGGGTCCAGTTATGCAGGACGAATAACTTGTAATGTTCTGTTGCACTGTAAGGTAGCTATGGTTAACAACGTTAATTGCAAATGTCAAAATATGTAGTAGAGAAGATTTTGAACGTTCCCAAGGCAAACAGTAAATGACGTGATCTATATATTATTTATCTTGATGTGATCATTAGCCATAATATACAGATAGGGAAATGCCACTGTGCCTCATAAATCTTTTTGTCGTTTTTTCATATCCATTTTATTCAACGATAAAAAGCCCCATATATCGTACAATTGTAATTGTATTAATTAACTTTATTTTTGTCTTTTTCTTTCTTTTCTTTTCTTTTTTTTTTTTTTTTTTTTTTTGTCTTTTTAAGACAGAGTCTCACTATGTGATTCAGGCTGGCCTTGAGCTCACTTTTTAGCCCAGACTGGTCTCGAACTTGCAAAGATCCTCTTGCCTCAGCCTCCCGACTGCTAGGATTACAGGTGTGAGCCTGGCCTTTTTTTGTCTTTTTGATACAGGGTTTCACTATGCAGTTCAGGTTGGCCTTGAATTTGCACTGATGCTCCTGCCTCAGCCTCCTGAATGCTAGGATTGCAGGTGCGTGCTACCACGCCCAGCTAATAATAGTTTTAAAAAGTGAAATATTTAAATAACAAATTAAATTACAGTTTTTAAAATGAACATTTAAGCTTCCCAATGCTAGGGTTGGGCTGGGGGTGTAGATCAGCAGCACAGCACCTGGCTGGCAAGCACGAGGTCCTGAGTTTGGTTCCCATTACAAAAAAAACCCCAAACAACAACAAAAATCCCACCCCAAATTCTAGAGTAGAAATAGTCATTTTTATCCTCTGGAAATGTCCCTCCTAAAATGCACTCCCATCCCACCTGAGATTGGGCATCCAATACTTTTACACTTAGCCAACCAATTTTTGGGGAGGGTATGGGGAATCAAACTCAGGACCTTGTGCTTGTCAGGTAGGCATTTATGCTGCTATGCTATACCACTGGCCCCCCAACCTGTTTTTTATATTTTGAGAGAGGATCTTGCTGAGTCCCTAAATTCCCTAGGTGGGGCTTGAATTTGTGATCCTCAGGCCTCAGTCTCCTACAGTGCTGGGATTACAAGTGAGATGGGCTGTGAGCAGGGTGCTTGGGGATGCCTTCTCAGAGAGAAGACTGAGAGTATGTTAGGCTTTTGCTTTGAAATCGCTGAGAGGAATAGCAAACAATAGGGTATTGGAACAGACTATTTGAGGGCCAAAATGTAGGTGTGATCGATCTTTGACTATGGGGACACCTTGGTAACTGGTGAGGGAAGACTTGGAAAATAATTTATCCAAACATTAATTTGTCCCACATTCATTTATTTCTTAGCAAATATTTATGGAACACTTACTCTCAGATTCTGTGCTATGTGTTGGTGGCAAAAAGATGAACAAAAGTGTACCTTTGGGGGTCAGGGATTTAGCTCAGTGTTATAAGAGCTTGAGAGGTCGTTGAGTTTGATCCCCAGTATCAAAAAAAAAAAAAAAAAAGGCGGGGCACATTTGCTCTCAATAGACTCATGGGTCAGTAGGACAGGAGAGGAAGAAAAGATTATGAAACACAAGGCTTGAGAAAGAGGGGTTTAACTTTAGGGCTAGTGGGGACTAGAGCAGTAAATGCAATAATTCCCCCACCCCTTGGAGGCTTTTGGGCCAAAAGTGGGGCAAGGTGCTTTATATAGAGAAATACCTCAGACTGACCTGACGTGGGGCAGAGTGCTTAATTTTTATTAAAGTAACTTCCAGAATGCTACAGTTTAATCTTTGGGATGGAATGCAAAAGAAAAATATGACAATCTAGGTATAGCCTTAGTGAGAGTATCAGGAAATGGTGTTCATATGATGGTTTAAGACTCAGGAATGAGCCCAGTTTCTTTGTATGTTTTGGTCAACATCTAATGGGTGTAATGGTGCCTGAAAATATTTAGGATTCTGGCTTAGACTTGAGCTAGCAGGGAAGATCCTATTGCTGACTGGGTGACAGGATGGTCAAGGCACTCTGTGATGTTTGGTCAGGACACAGAAAGAAGATAGGGGGACCTGGCGAGCCTATAGAGGGACATAGGAAGGTTCTTGAGACAGAAAGCAGGCATGTGGAGGGTGCTGAGGTGGGAGTAGTACTGGGAGAGCGAGATACCACCATGGTGGGACAAGGATGAGAGAGCAGGCCAAGATGCAAAAATAAGCCCCACGTGCAGTAAACTCTGACCCTTTGTAGTCGGCGTACAGTAAGAAATGCCACCAGGAAAACTCATTATCCTTATAGCTTCACGTAGTCAACTTAAAATCACCAATTTGGAGGTCACACAACTAGGTGATACATCTTGAAATTCTCAGGTTTGTTGTAGATGATACCCTTGCTGTGTGGGCTATGATAACAAGTTACCTAGGTCATGTCCCAGGGAGTCTCAGGCCAATTTGCTGAGAACTAAGATGAAGTAAAGATTTGGCACCTCTATCTTCATGTTGTGTCTGTCCCCTTTGCTGTCAGAGAGACCCTGCTGATCATTTAGAAATGTTTTGTGCAAGAATGTGACAAGGTCAGCTTGATCTGTTACCTGTTGGAGCCGGGACGCATTTCTTCTCCCATACCCTGTGGCCTTTCAGCCACCGCAACACTGAAAGCCCTTCAGTAAGGCTGGGATGTTGATGCAGGATGGTGACACCAGCTGTAACAGTAACTCAGCAGTTTCTAAGTGAAGCTGACCATCTGAAGCCCACTGAGTCCAAGGCTAGGATGTTTGTGTAGGATGACAGTGGCATTTACATGCAAGTTCAGCTGCTTCTAGGATGAGCTGACTGTGACATGGGGTGATTCAAGTCCAATACAAGAAGAAACCTCTTCTGAAGCATGACCCCTGCTAATGGGAATGACTGGACTTTAGCCCACCCCACACAAACCTGCTGCTCCCTTAGTTCTGGGCACAGGAGCACGGCCACGCTCTCTCTCATTCTGGCGCCTTGTCATAGCTCCAATTCAGCTGATACCCCCTTTTCTCTGCCTCAACTAAGCTTTGCCTGTCAAGAGTGAACATACTTGTGATGCTTGTCCACTCTCATTTCTCCTGCCTCTGGGTCAAAAGATCATATCACAGGGCATCCACAAGTGTCTGTTCCTGCCAGAACCTAGAGTAAAAAGATGGCAGGCACCGAGGCAGGCCTCTACCCAGGAGATTATTTCTTTTTAAAGATCTGATTTTTCCTTCTCAGTGATAGGGAGCCTGTGAAAAATGTGAGCATTTTGTGTTCAAGATAATCATGGCAGTGCATCCAGGACAGAATAGACTCATAAACAGATAAATGGAAACAGAAATGTGGCATATATGCACAATGGAGTGTTACCTTATTTTACCCCAAAATAAGACTGGATTTAGTATTTTTTGCCTCAAAAGACCTAAGGCTTATTTTCAGGGGATAGCTTATCATGTACAACAATCTACATTTGTTCATGTACAAAAACTTACATTTATTCAAATATGGTCATATATTTTTCTGGAATATTGTGATGACTCTACAAACCCCCAGTCCTGGCTTGAATTTCTCAAGAATCTGTTTCCTGACTGGCCCCGTCTCTGGTGTCCAGCAGCACAGCTGTCCTTGAACGAGCTCTTCCTCTCCAAGTAGTCTGCTCCGGGTGCACTGGTGACACAGCTGTCAGTGATTTTACCCCCGTGAATTTTTTTTTTAGGTTTTGAATTCTGTTTTTCATTTTTTGATTTTAATACAAAATGCTTGGCTGTGCTCAATAATAAAACTGCATGCATGAAAAACTGGCCAGCCTGAACAGCAAATGGAACTTTATGGAGTCTACTAAGTGCTTATCATTAAGGTAGTTCAATTACTTATACTGTAAAACTGATACGTAGCTTTAGTGAACAAGACCAAATGCAGATTTTGTGTGGACAGAAGGTACTTCTGACATTCAGTTTTGCTATATAGAAACAATGAATAAATGAACTTTTTTCTTTTTTTTTTTTCTTTTTTTGAAAGAGGTAAGTAAAAGACTCAATTTGACTCTTGGTGGGGGATGTAGCTGAAAGTAGGTCTTCATTTCGCAACCATCATCTGTATGAATTCTTCATAGTTGACTTGTCCATCTCCATTAATATCTGCTTCTCTGATCATTTCATCTACTTCTTCGTCTGTTAGTTTTTCTCCTAAGTTTGTCATGACATGACGCAGTTCCGCTGCACTGATGTAACCATTTCCATCCTTGTCAAAGACTCGGAATGCCTCGCGGATTTCTTCCTCGCTATCTGTGTCTTTCATTTTTCTAGCCATCATAGTCAAAAATTCCGGGAAGTCAATGGTGCCATTACCGTCAGCATCCGCTTCGCTGATCATAGCCTGCAGTTCAGCTTCGGTTGGGTTTTGACCCAGTGATCTCATGACAGTTCCTATTTCCTTTGTGGTGATGGTGCCGTCGCCATCTTTATCAAATAAGGAGAAAGCTTCCTTGAATTCAGCAATCTGTTCTTCGGTCAGCTGATCAGCCATGGTGCCAGCGAAGCGAGGAAGCGCAGAGGGAGCGAGTGGAGGGCCCAGCGCAAAGGCTGTGCGGCGGGGCGCCTTCGCTTCAACAGCTGCTGAGGCGCGACGCTCACTCCGCGCGGTGCCGCCAACGCCCTCTGCGCGTAACGGCTACGCGCCTGCGCCCTGGCCCACGCCCTCGTCCACGCCCACGCGGCTCCCGGCACCACGCCCCGCCCCCGGGAAGTCTTCACCCGGGTCACGACCTCTTGCAGGCGGGACTCTGCAGAGTCTCGGTGAGAGTGTTAACAGAAGACTTAGGAAACAGGCGTAGCAACAAGAGTGATGAGGGTCACAAATGATGGGCCACACAAAAGTGAGGAAAATGGCAGGCACAAAAATTCAGAAAACATTTCTTTATTCACAGGAGCGCATCACGTATGTCTGCTTCTGCTACAATACGGTGTATTGAATTACGAAGATTCATATTAGACGCAGCAGTTTCCATCTGGTATCAGACGTGTTCGTCATTCATGTGATGCTTCTGCAAGTCTGAAGTTCATTTGTTTACATAGGATGTTTATCTGTTGTCTAAAGTCACCCATTTGGCTTTTTACAAATATTTAATTAAAGTTTAATTATATAATTATCACTTAAAGTATTACTATAATAATACTATTTATTTATATTTAATTATAAATCATTATCATTCAATATGTCTGTCATGTGTTGCAACAGATGTAGTATATGTGGTCCATTATATGAGAAATTTTTTTTGAGGAAGGGTCTTACTATGTAGGTTACACTGGCCTTGAACTCACCATGTAGCCCGGGCTGACCTCCAACTCATGACAATCCTCCTGACTCAGCCTCTGGAGTGTTCTGAGTGCTGGGATTAGAGGTATGTGCTGGGGCTGGGGATTTAGCTCAGCGGCATAAGCGCCTGCCTTGTAAGCAGGCAGTCGTGAGTTCGATCCCTGGTACCGATAAAAACGAAAAAGACAGAAAAAAAAAAGAGGCATGTGCCACCATACCCAGCTGAGAAATGGTCTATGAGATACTGAAAATATAAAAAAAGAGTAAAATAAAGGAGATACGGTAAGAATGGTGTATACTTTTCAGAGATGGGGAAAAGAATCGGGAAGGGTGAAAAGGGAAAGGTGGGAGGATAAAGGGATGAAAAGTGTTAATGAATATATATATACACAGAAACACACACACATATATATATATGTCTGGGGATCGAATTCACAACCGTGCACTTGCCAGGCAGGCACTTATGCAGCTGAGCTAAATCCGTGGCAGAATGGGTATATTTTGGAAAAAGCTCTTCCAATCTAATTCTTCTTGTTAACAAATCAGATATTAACTTTTTTTTTTTTTTTTTTTTGGTACCAGGGATGGAACTCACCTAGCACTTGCCAGGCAGGCACTTATGCTACTGAGCTAAATCCCAGGTGATATTAACTTTTTTTTATATTAACTTTTAAAATGTTAATTTCTTTTTTCTTTTTTCTTTTTACTGGTACTGGGGATCGAACTCATGACCGCCTGCTTGCAAGGCAGGTGCTTATGCCGCTGAGCTAAAATGTTAAATTTTTAAGCTAAAGAAGTTACACAGAATGAACACTCACAGCAATAACAAGTCACTTTTACTAATCATTCCTGCAGGGCTTAAGTGCTGGTGCAGGGTGAGGAAATGGAATTCGCACATCCTAACTGTACGCTGCACGAGTTTTCTGGATGTTGACACTGAACTGTACATTTACAACCTCGATGTACCCAACCTCACCAACTTCACGTCATCAGTGCATCCTACCAGGTAGGACAAAGAATGCAAAGGCACACACGAAGTTCAAAAAACACTGCTCCAAATTAGTAACATTTGGAGTGACTCAGAAGTTCACCAATAAAAAGTGCTCCAGTGAACTAGGCTCCATCCATGTAGCAGGAGACCACGCAGGCGTTAGAAGGTGTTGGGGAACTGCTGGAGGTTGGTTTATCACATATTATAAGTAAAAACAAGGGCAGTTCAGAACCCACACATTTTAAATGTGCCTCAGAGAGGACAGGAAAGGTAGATAAAATCAGCATTCCCCCTGGAGAACAGGATTATGGATTCCTGAGATTCTCTCATGCTTATCTAGAAATGAAGACTGGGTCAAAACAGCCAAAACAATACAGTGGTTCCTGGGTTCATGAATTTAATTCTTTCTATGATTTTGGTTACAAACCAAATTGGATGTGAACTGAATCAAATTTCCCCATAATGGCCAGGGATTTGATTCAGCAGCATAAGTGCCTCCCTGGCAAGCGCGAGGTGGTGAGTTCAATCACTGGTACCTAATAATAATAATAATAATAATAATAAATTTCCCCATAGGTCAACATTGAACCTATCCACTGAATTTGATTTGGTTTACAATGAAATTGTGGAAAGAAGTCTATGAACTGAGGTCCCACTGTATGTAGGGCTATTTTACATCTGCACCTTGCAAGAGATATCTTCAGATGACTAACAGTTTTTTTTAAATCACTACAGATACCTGAAACAAAAAATTTAAAAGAGGAAAACAGACACAATATCAAGGCTAGGTTAACATTTCGGAGCTTTGGCTTTCTGTTGGTAAGACAGCCAGTCTACAGAGAGCCCTTGAAGGCTCTTAACTTAAAGGCTGGAAACTCAACTGTGATCTAGGGCCTCTATCCCCCCAGGGGACTCAATACGGGACTTTTCCCCTTCCTGGTCCAAGTCCAGTGTCACAGCACATGAGAAGCTCAATGTTTTGCAGCCCTGGCTGTGTACCTGGGGGTGTTCAATAGGACACAAGGCTCAGCCCACAATCAGCGACTCCACAGCAGGGCTGGGTCCAGCATTTGAAATCTGAAGTCTCTTAAGTGATTTGAAAATAAAGTGACAGAGAACCCAGGCCAGCGGCCTGTTATTATTAAGCTTTAGCCCCACAAGAGATCTGCTCCTCCTCTCCTGCCAAGGGACCCTCTGAACACATACACAGATGAGACGGCGCTCTTGTTTCTGAGAATATTCACCTCACCTCTGTGTACCTGCAGACAGTCCCCAGCAGACTGTTCCTGTGTGGCGGCGTCACAGAGACACGGCAGCAGTGGCATCCTTGGGACTGCAGGCGGGTTTCCCAGAGCTCCTGAATGTGGCTCCTGTGTCCCCACCCAAAGTTGCAATCAATTAGGTAGAGACTTTGCTCTGAGGCTCACATCTGTCTCCTGTCTGGGATCTCGTGAGATTCGATTTCAGGTTGGGCACCTGTAATGAGATTCGCCAGCATCAGCCTAATAAATTCCAAAGACGGTCACTCAGTGACCTACAGAGTCCGCAAAGAGAAGAATCATTCGTTCATAAAGACAGAGCAAAGAAAGTGTGAGAACCTTTAAAATACTAAAAAAGCACTTTTAGAACTTTTGCTTTCCACACTGCACAAAACTGAGCTGTAAGGGCAGATTATCTACTATAAGATCAGCCTCAGTTCCACCCCTTCCGATTCCCAGTATAGAAGACAGAGGTCCCTGCCTAGTTTGAATATTTTTCACAAGAGTGGCTTCTGTCCCTGTCAGAGGGGAAAAATTGGCATTTCAACAACCATAACACAGTGAAATGATCTGATTTGCTAAGAACCACAAAAAATGGTCTTTTTCTGTCCCCAAAGGTTGTGCTGAAAAATGCTCCCAAAAAACCAGTGATGGAAGTCGTGAGTTCGATCCCTGGTACCGATAAAAACAAAAAAGACAAAACAAAACAAAACAAAAAAAAAAACAGTGATGGAAATAAGCTATTTCTGACAAGCATTTTTTTTTTTTAAAGAGAGAAGGCTGCAATTCTAGCATAATGGCCTTGTTAGATAAGGAAGCCACTTACCGCCCAATACATGAAACTAGCCACACAGTTCACATCCAATACACCAAGAGGAGGACCCTGCGGGAGGAATTTAAAAGTATTTTAGAACTAGGTTCTCACTACATCAGCATCAACTCTGAAAAAGACCAACTGTCAGAAGAGCCAGACAGAAGTTAGTGAAATTAATTACTCTTAAGTTTCACACCCAATCACCTCAAAGCCAAGTGCTTCCCGATGATAATAAAAACAGCACGTAACAAGTTAGGCAAAGCTATAGACAAATTGAAAAGGATCCCACAGATGACTTAGCCAAGGTTTGCCCAAGTGTGCTAAGGGTATGCTACTGTCTGCTCAAAAACGGGCTGAATTAAGCTGGGAAGATACTGGCCACACAGTTAAATTTCTTTGCTACAAATCCCTAAGAGATTTTGTATGGAAACTGTGAATCCCACCAAAACCTTCAGCACAGGGAAAACGTCGAGTGCTCTATACTGCATGCAACGTTTTCCAAATATACTTATTTTGGAAATACTTTATGGCATCTGTTTTTTTCTTTTCCAGATCTCAGCTTCAATCGGGATGGTCTGACATCACAGACCAGGAGAGAGCCCTCATTTACACCTTTCTTATTCAGATAGCATTTTTTATTATTGAACTATGTCTGGAATTCATCTTTAAACCCTACAATCCTAGAAAGCAGGGACCCAGCCTGTTGTTTTACATCTATTTTTAAGGTCCTGAGCCTGGCAGGTAGTAGATGCTCAATAAATAATTTGCTAAGTGAGTACACGAAAGGGTTCTGGTGCTCTTTTTTCTACTTTAAAAGGACTTCTTTTGTTTTGAGCCAGTTCTAGATTTGCAGGAAATTTGCAAAGCTAATCTACACAATTCACCCTGTGTTCATCCTGCTCAAGCCAGGTTAACGTTTTCCTAACCTTACCACAGTGCCCCAAATTAGAAAATGAACATGGGCGCTCTGCTAATTCGAGTTATTCACATTTCACGTTTCTCCGCTCGTTCTTTCCGCAGTCGGGGACCCTGCAGTAAGGTAGCTCCTCATCCTCAGAGTCCTCCGGTCTGTACGTTTTTCGGGCTTCCTGTTTTGGAAGGAGGTTGTCAGGAGGTTGACACTTTTAAAACGGAGATTGAAAGCATCAGACGCACAGCGCCGCGGGGAGACGCTGGGGACCAAGGGTGGCTCCGCGGGCCCGGGCCGCCGTCCCCCTACCGTCTGGACGGTGGAGCTCGGTGGAAATCTGTCCCCGCCACAGTCACGGGAGACACTGCGGGCACTGAACAGCGGGGCCCTGAGCGGCTTCCCACCGGCTCGGCTCCTCCGTGCGCGCCCCGTGGCCCGGGTCCCACCAGGGCCCAGAGCTCAGCAGCGGACCTATGGAAAGATGTGGGGGCGCGCACGGGGGCGGCCACCCGGACGGGGAGCCCCGGCCCGGACGCGGCTCACTCAAGGCCTCTGTGCCGCCTCCTGCAAAGGCACCCGCTGCAGCCGGAGAGCACATGCCCAAAGGGCCAGGCCGCTGGGGCCGCGCCCCCAAACCAGCTTCGCGCAGCCCCCACCCGGAGGGCAGAGCCCAGGGCGCACGCGGGGTGCAGCATGTCCCCACGGTGATGCCTCGCTGACCCCTTCCAGGACTAGACCTCCGCGGTCCCCTACCTGTTTTATATCGGTGAAACTCAAAATGTAATAACAAGACAGGCTTATAATTCTAGCATTCTGGGAGGCTGAGGCAGGGGGATCGCAATTTCGAGCCCACTCTGGACAGGTTAGTGAGAGCCTGTCTAAAAAAAAAAAAAAAGAACTGAGGCTGTAGCTCAGTGCAAATCCCTACTACTGTCAATCAATCAACTAATCAATGAGAGCTTTATTACAGACCTACAGTTGAGGAGAACAGAATTCTTTTCATGGCAATAGCATTTCGCTTAATGGGGCTCAAAATTAGTATTCTTTATCACCAAAATCAATCGCAAAGAATGGCTTATCTAATTCAGGCTTGTTGTAATGACGTTTTATATATTACCTCTTTGGAAAGTTTCTCCAAATACTGATACCGTGCATCAGCATATGGGTGAATTTAGGCATATTCACTACTTGAATGGTGTTTGTAGAATTCTGTTATTTCCATCTCTATGGTTAACAACTTCTAGCATGCCATTAGATGGTAGCTAATCAAAGTCCTTGAGTTGCATGAGTAAATGGATTTTGCCCTTCTCAGTGGTTTACAGAACCAAAGATGCTACCATAACTGTAATTTGAGCTTGGAAAATAACAGCCTGTGCAAAATTTGCATGGAGACAGGGGTCGCATGTCTTTTTTTTTTTTTTTTTTTTTTTTTTTTTGTCTTTTTCCTTCCTTTTTTATCGGTATCAGGGATCGAACTCATGACTGCCTGCTTACAAGGCAGGTGCTTATGCCGCTGAGCTAAATCCCCAGCCCCTCCCATGTCTTTTTTATATTTTGACAGAAAAATATATAAACCAGTTTGACATTCCTTGAGTCTCAATCAATAGTAGTTACATTTGTCCTAGTCACTTTATGTTCATTGGGACAAATGCCCAACACCACAGCTTCAAGGCAGAGGGCTGGGGATTTAGTTCAGTGACATAAGCACCTGCCTGGCACCTTCGAGGTCTTAAGTCTGATCCCTGGTACCCCCCACCCACCCACCAAATCACAACTTCAAGGAGGAGAGGTTTATTTGGGCTTACGGTTTCGGTGGTTTCAGTCCATGATCAAGATCTCCAGAGCAAGAAGACATGGTGGAAAGGCCTACGTGGAGGACAGCTGTTCACCACATGTTGCCAGGAAGCAAGAGAGAAGGGAGGAGCCAGGATGAGAACACAGTACCCCTTTCCAGGTCACAACCCTGGCGATCTGCCCTTTTCAACCTGGCCCACCTCCAAATTTGAGACAGCACATTGAAGTAGCTTCAGTGTGGTATGTGTGAGGAGTGTTTTGCTCTGTGACTTGCAGCTGAGTTTATCAGGAAACATTACCAAGTCCGCAGGAGAAGGCAGCTTCCAAACCCACTCCGCATTTCCTACCTGGTTGAAAGTGGCTCTAAACCTGTTTTGGAAAAAAATGTAAGATCTTCCCTGAACTAAAAATATCATTTAAAAATGTTTTAAAATTTACTCTTTGGCTGATACATTAAAACAAAACAGTATCTTTTAGCTGGACACAGTGTTGTATTGTGTTACATTGTATAATACAATATATAACATTGTATAGTATTTAAATCAGGTCAAAGCCTCTCTTCAACCACTTGTTATTCTTGATGTTCTTAGCAGTGAAGACTTGCAAAACCCTCTCTCCCAACTTTTTGCAGTGTGTAGTACGTTATTGCCATCTACAGTGACTTCACTGTGCCCCTGCTGAACTGTGTGACTTAGTCAGGCAGCCTCTGAAGTGCGACAGTGAGGTGAACCGACTTAACAGGCTGAAAGGGCTGTTGGGAGGCGAGGCCTAACTGGAAGAAGCAGGTCCTGGAGGGGTAACCTTGGGGCCTGTGTCCGGTCCCTGGCCTCTTCCTGTTGGGCTTTTCCCTCTCCTCTGCTTCACAGATTCTGTGGGTTGAGCATCTTTCCTCCGCTGTGCTCTTCCACTATGAGGTTTCTGCCGTGGAGCCCACCATGCACTGAAACTCTGAAACAGAACCAAAAAAACCTTTCCTCCTTTAAATTGTGGGTGTCACACACTTTTGTCCCCACACAGAAAGTTGGTTAGTGTACAGTCTCCCACATCCCACCCCCAGCTCCATTCTCCCTGGCCCCTGCAGCCACCGTTCTGTTTTTAGCTTCTATGACTCAACTCTTACAGTGCCCACGTGTGAGTTGGGTCATGCGAATGAAGCTGTTCTGCACGATGATAGAATTTTCGGCGCAGTTAGAAAACAGAATATAAAGTAAAATGGTCTTTATTTTAAGAATGTGGAGAGAGACTCCGTGACCTCCGGGGTCTGGCTTTCTCTCTGCCCGACACATGGTGTGGGGGCATATATATAGCTTAGGTTTGGGGTGGTGCCTAAGGGGCATTACTGATGCACAGGTAGCCCATTGGAATTCATTTGGAGCCACAGGTAAGTTGCCTAGGGGCAGGAAAGGTGACCTCAAGATAGAGCCCCTTGGTTCCACCTCCCAGCCTCCCACTGCTGCAGCTTCCCATTGCCGGCAAAGTCCTTTCACAGGGGCACTGTGAAAGCAGTTCTTCAGTCACTTTAAGGTTGGCCCTAGCTCCCAGGTAAACCCCTGGACAGGATCAACTGCTCAACTTGCTTTGTTTACAGCCTTGTTTTTACTTTTTATCTCCATGCTAGTGTAGGGAACCTTCTAAACCCTTTCCTTACTCACTGAGAAGTATTTCTGGACACCTACTCAGAACTTGCTTCTTTACTTCTGTCACTTACTTTCTGAGAGCAGTTTTCCAGTATAACCTTTGTGAACAGAAAAAAGTTTTTCTTTTTTTTTAATGGTTATATCATATCAGAATATTTCACTCTGTTGTAGTTGAAATGCTGCCTTCCCCTCTTTCTAAGGAAAAGGGCCCCAACCTTTGTGAAAGACTTTCAGCTCAGCAAGGGCTACTTTCTCTTCTGGGAAGAGGGAGGGAAGGGCCAAAAAGAATTTCTGGTACTTGATTCATCTGCTGATCTCTGCCTTTCATCATGTGGGAATCAGAAATTCTAAAAGTACTCTGATTGTTTTAAACCTTGTCACACTTAAACATTGCCCCCCCCCCCCCGCCCTGCTTTTTTGTCTTTTTGAAACAGGGTTCTCTATGTAGTTCAGGCTGGCCTTGAGCTCACTTTGTAGCCCAGGGTGGTCTCAAACTCGAAAATGATCCTGCTGCCTCAGTCTCCCCAGTGCTGGGATTACAGGCACGAGCCATCATGCCTGGCTTAATCTGCCCTGTTTTTATGAATGGTTAGTCCTTCTCTTTACAGACTCTGTAGGTCCATGGGTGACCAAGGCTTCTGCTTCCCTCCTCCCTTTCCCCTTCCCCTCATCCTCTTCCTCCCGCATTCTATCAGTTAACTACACATTTCTAAACCTTGATCAGCATAATAGTCTCTCTTCTTTGAATTGTCCCCTTACATATAGGACTTCCTGTCCTAAGAGTAGGATAATGGTGTTGCTAGCAGTAGGCTCTGGGCTCCCCACTGCTGAGGTCCGACCTCCGATATTTTGCCCACTTATTGTAGCAAATCTTTGACTTTGGACTGTGGGCCACCTCCTGAGTTGGTTTTTTCCTTATTTAGCCGCTGAAGCCAGGCTGGCCTATCCCAGTCCTATCTGATTCATGCTGTGGTTCTTTACTTTGACCCCTGTTTTCCTCATTTACACTTGGTTTTCTGTCAGGTAAGCTTCATATTTTTTTGAGACATGTCTTGGCCTGTCTTGGTCTTGCTATGTACTTCAGGCCTTGAACTCACTATGTAGCCCAGGCTGGCCTCAAACACACAATGAGCCTCCTGCCTCAGCCTCCAGAGTGCTGAGATTACAGGAGTATGTCACCACACCCAGTGACCTCAGACTTCTTACTTTTTCTTTCTTTTCTTTTCTTTTTTTATTTTTCTTTTTTTGAGACAGGCTCTCACTATGCAGTTCAGGCTGGCCTTGAGCTCATATTGTAGCCTAGGCTGGTCTGGAACTTGCAAGGATCCTCCTGCCTCAGCCTCCAAAATGCTGGAATTACAGGTGTGTGCCACTGCACCTGGCTAACCTAGGATTTTTAAAGTGGATTTTGACTCTGCTGTCCTTCCTGCTTCCAGCGCTGTAGGTTATCACAGGTGAGAAGCCTCAGGCCCTCTTTAGCCTCACTGATCCATTAAAACAGAGCTTCAGCCTGAGCAGGTCTCCATTGGCAGGACCAGAGTCCAGTCACTGTGATATCTCAGGCAGAATCCCCCGGCTATGTCCCCGATCACAGTGGGCCACTGGAACGTCCCAGAAGAGTCCTCTTCAAGTCCAGACATCCTTTATTCCACCTGAGCTGGTCTGTAAGGCTCCAGTTATATTGCTAGTTGACTCACTCAGTTATTCATTTCCTTGATTTCTGTTTGGTTCTTTTTCAAAAATCTCAGCTGAATTTTTCATTCACCTTCATTTAAGTGTACGTCCTGGATCCCACGGAGGTTTCATAGAATCGCTTTTCAGATTCCTTCCCAAATGTTTCGCATTTCCATTCCTTGGGTGTGTGGCTAGCGTGTCACTAGGGTCTATGGGGGTTTCATATTGTCTTGATTTTTCCTATGCCTTGTGCTTGTGTTGAGATTTTCACTTCCAGAGGGTTAGATATCCCCACCACTCTTACAGGCTGGTTTTCTTAGGAAGTGCTTTCTTCTGAGGATGCGTCTTAGATGTTGGTTCCTTACGCAGCGCCCAATTTCCAGCTGGGCCTTATGCTGCAGTCTCCCTTGAGCTTCCTTGGCTGCAGTTAATGACCTTGAATGTAGCCTGTTCTGCGGTAGAAGGAAGAGACCCCCAGTGTCTGAGCCATGAAGAGTGGGGATACTGTGGACAGCGGACAGTGCTTGTTGTCTGGAGCTTACTCTGTAGCCACAGTAGGGGTGATGGACCCTGCCAGGGGTGGGGGTTTCTTCAGGCACCATTGTCACCAGCTCTCCTCCTCCACCTTGTCCCTGCCGCAGGCCCAGGGACAGGTGTGTGTGTGTGTGTGTGTGGGGAATTGCATGGCCCTTCTGTGGGGCTCAGCCAGGTTTTGCAGTAAGACATTGTCAGACAAGGATGGAGGAGGGCTGCGGCAGGAGATGCTCTGGGTGGCAGTGCCTGCCCTGAGTGGGACCTGGGCTGGCAGACTGCCTCTAGGCCATCTTTGGCTGCTGCAGGGTTATGGCTGCAGCCTGGCTTTCCTCCACTAGCTCCTTCAGCTGGAACCGTGCACTCACCCTGGCAACAGCTGGAGATGGAGTTGCTCCAGTCCACCTCATCAGGGCCTTGTGAGTGGGCATCTGTGGGCACCCTGGCTTTCCCAGCTTTGCAGTAACTGCTGCAGGAGTGTGGGGTTGGGCAGGGCAGCAGGAGCTCAGTGGGCACTGCCTTTAGAGCGGGCACTGGTGGGAGTCCACGGGGAGCTGGCCACATGCTTGGCCTTGGGGGGAAACCAGAGCAGCGCATTGCACCCCTTCTTTTACAGCCTGGGACCTTCCGGGGCTCTGTTCTGTCACTGTGCGGGGCAAAGTCAGGCCTCTGTGTGTTCCCAGAGGCGGGAGTCTGGAGGGGTCCTCACCCCCGGGGAGGAGACCGTAGTGCTCTTCCCCTGTGGCTTCTGGCTGCAGCACCCTGGGGATTTGTGAGGAGCCCACTTAGGCAACTTCTCAGATGTCAGATGTCAGATGTCAGGATGTCAGGTTGCTTGTCTCAGTGGGCTCCTGGCCTGGGCGGCCTGTGACGTTTTCAGTAGTGAGATGGTCAGCACCGTGGGAGGGAGTTTGCTGCCAGCCACTCTTGCACCTTTACCCTGGCAGAGGGAGTCGCCGCCCGGTGTGGGGTGGCACGGGACAGATGTCTTTTGTTCTGTGCTGTTGGCCGCAACTTTGAATCTTTCAAGTAGCTAATCTCTCTCGTGGTAATCTCCAGAGTTCTCAGGGTCATTCACCTTCGAAATGCAGCTATATGTTTGTGCCTTTTCCTTTCTTCCTCTCTCTTGTCCTTTTTAAAAAATTTTGTCTGTCTTTCCTCTCCCTCCTTTCTTTCTTTTTTTTATAACACTGGGGATTTAACCCAGGACCTTCGCACTGAGCTGCCTCCCAGCCCTTTTTTATTTATTTTGAGACAAGGCCTTGGTAAGACACTAAGTTTGAGCCCAAGTGGCTCAAACTTGCCATCTTCCTGCCTCAGCCTCCCAGAGCTGGAGGATTGCAGGCCTGCACCACCACACCTGTTTAGTTCTCTGTGGTGGAGGAGATGAGTGCTGGGTGCCTCGGTCCCACTGTCTTGCATCCAGTTCTTTTTCTTGGAGTTGAAAACCATATTTCATTTTCAAGAAACAGCATCGAGTGTGGTGGTACATGCCTTTACTCAGAGCTTGGGAGGCTGAGGCAGGAGGACTATTGTGCATTAGAGGCCAGCCTGGGCTCCACAGTGAATTCAAGGCCAGCCTGAACTGCATAGTGAAACCCTGTCTCAAAAAGCCAAAAAAAAAAAAAAAAAAAAAGGGGGGGGGGGCTGGGGAGTTAGCTCAGTGGCATAAGTGCCTGCCTGGCAAGTGTGAGGTTGTGAGTTCGATCCCCGGTACAAAGAAAAGGGAGGGGGGCTGAGATATAGCTCAGTGACACAGTGCCTGCCTGGCAACCATGCGGTTCTGAGTTTGACTCCTGGTACCAAAAAAGAAAAAAGAAAAAAAGAAAAGAAACTGTATTAGGAAAACGCAAGCCTGAGTAACCAGTGTTGTCGATTGTTCTTTCAATGCAAAATGATCCAAGAAAAAGATGGTTCAAGATACCGCAGTACCTGCTCTCCCCAGGTTAACTCTGTTCCACTTGTGTGCAACATATGCACACTTTTCTTACATTTTTTGCAAGTGCATATGATGAATAATGCAAAGACCGATATACTTCATGCCCTGCATTGATGACGGCTGCCTTTGAACTCTCAGTGTAAATCTTACCACAGTGGAAAAGGCAAATCACACTCCCACATTAGGAGGATGAGTTGACATCGGGGGCTTCCTGCAAGAGCCTTAGGGACACCAGCGGCCCAGGGGCTATGCTCCGAGAAGTGGGCTCTAGACTTGCATAAGTAAAAATGCCTCTTTTTTTTTAAATACATTACTGATTAGGCTTTTGAATGCAAGCTATTTCACATCTCTAGTTTTCAGTCTTTAGCAGGCTTGCCAAAACACATCAGCCACGGGGAGCACAGAAGTCCTTGCATTTGTAGTTCTTACCAATTATGGGAGCAGATAAACTGAGGACAGGCAGAGGCAGCCTCTCTGCCAGGGCTTAGGTGCAGCGGGGGACTGGAAATCACTGCAATGCCCAGCATTAAATTCCTGCTAGATAAATACAGAAATTCCATGTATCCTAGAGGACATCCTTTATGTCAAGGGATGCTAGTTACTTCAAGGAAAATGAGATAAATTTATGTACTAAAATGAGGTCGTCTTCAGGATGGGTTATGTAGCAGGAACACAAAAGAGCCATTTGCTCTTCTTTTTGCTTTGTTTATATATAATGTTTCCTCTAAAACTGTGCCTTAGCTTCTTAGTATCTTTGTGCTGTGCTCAAAAGTAGGGTAGCGTGACCTTCTCGGACAGTTCCGGGGAGAAGTGGGAACAGGGTGCTCCTCCGCCGCTCCTCCCTTGTTCCCAACAGTTGCAAACTCTGTGACCAGTGATTCAGTCCCGGTTTGAGGGAAAGACCGATATACTTCAAAGGGAAAAGGCGCGCTCCAGAGCCTTCAGGGCTGCGTGTGCTGTAGCTGGAACTCCGGGTGAGTAAGTCACCGCGTGTTTCCCAGACTGCTGTTTCTCACTGCGTGTATAGCCAAGGAGGTGTGCATAGGTCAGGCCTGCCTCCAGTGCAAATGAGGTCAGGAGGGGAATGACCCAGCCAGAATTACAGGCCAGAATTACAATTTTAGTTTACCTCCTAAGGGACTTGTTTGGATTTTATGAGTTCTGCCTTCTCAAGTCTCCTTCAGAGGTTGTACTGTAATATTTCATCTTGCCAGGAGAGTTAGCCTGGAAAATTAAGTATATATGAGTGTTATCATCTGTGTTTTATTCCATTTAAATTAAAATTTTCTATTTTCCTTTCTCATGGACCAGAGAGCCCTTTAAAAAGAATAATCTTTGCCTTTTGATTTCAAAAAAGAGCTTACCTTTCTCAGAGAGTTTTTGCGTGGTTGAGGGTATCACTGTATATGTCGGGTGTTATACACCATTTTTTATTAGAAGCCTATTACAGGCAGGAACCACTTAAAACAGAGCAGTGGTGTTAATGCATAGCTAAAGCTTTTGATAAAGCCTGTGTTAGGCCCCTATGTTGATATAAGGTATATATTAGGAACCTAACTTCCCTAAGTAAATTTTAAAAATGTTTTTGGCTGTGTGTTTCAGCTCTTTCAGTTTGGCATGGCAGAAAAACTAATGGTTCCATCTACACAGGCACCTAACAATGAAGATACAGTTAAGTATATGTTTCATGTAGAACTCTGCATTTTTTTGTTTTGTGTTTTGTTTTGGGACTGGGGATTGAACTCACAACCTCGCACTTGCCAGGCAGGCGTTTTTGCCACTGAGCTAAAACCCCGGTGTGAGAACTCTGCATTTTATATATAGAAGCAGTAAACTGATACTGTTCTAAATAATATGGGTATGTGTTTGGTAATCAGTTAACTTTTTTTTTTCTGCTACTGGAAATTGAACTCAGAACCTTGTGCTTGCCAGGCAGGTGCTGTGCCACTGAGCTATATCCCTAGCCCTCAATTAACTTTTAGACTAAGCTATCAATGACAGTTTAAATAATCATTCCATGTTTCTTGAGTCTGTTGAAGCCATTCCTATCTTAAAATTTTCCAAAAAGCAAATTAAAAATTCCAGAACCTCTAGCAGAGATGTGGCCATTATTGTGTTACTGTGACAAAATACCTGAGATGAGCAACTTAAAGGAGGGAAGGTTATTGGCTCGTGGCTTCAGAGGTTTCGTTCCCTGGTCACTTGGCTCTGTCAGGGGGGTGCTGGTCCACTGGCAAGGCGAGACCTCAAGTCCAGGCCAAGACCCTGCCCCTGCACACTGCCGCTTTGGGGACCAAGCCTTCAACACATGATATTTTGGGGAACATTTAAGGTCCAACCATAAAAGTAGCTGAGAACAGCGCTATTTTGAAGAATATATGTGTAGAATTTATACTGCAGTTAGATGGTGTCTCACTGTAGTGTTTATTTTGTATTTCCTGATGGCTAATGATACTGGGCATTCTTTCATATACGTATTTGCTGACCATTGTTTTTCTTATTTTGAGAAAAACCTTCATGCCATTTTAATTTAATTACCTACCTTATTGCTGGTAGGTTTTTAATTGTGTATATATTACAGATATTAATCTTTAGTCAGATGGACAGTTAAGTACGTCCTCCCATTTTAGAGGTTGTGCCTTGTTGTTTGCTTTGTTTGCTGCACGGAAGATATTAAATGTGATGTAATAACATTTGTCAGTTTTGTTATTATCTCTTTATGGTCCTACCCAGAAAACCCTGCCTGTGTCAGTATTTTCCCTATATTTTCTCTTGTGTATTTTTATTTGCATATGTTAAATGTACATCTTAATGGGCTTCACAGTGGTATTTTCATGTGCACAGATGGCTCACGTGATTGTGTTCACCCATCCTTCTGGTCGTGCTAACCTCACTGGACAGATTAAAGCACTGAAGCATCCATTTCTGAGTGGGTGCAGTAGGAGACTGGGTCCACATGGATGACGCCTGTCACAGCAGACAGGGGTTGGGAAGTTATGCATCGCCCCTGACCCCTTCTTTCATTCTGCCTTTTCCTCTGCTCTCTGCTTCCTGTCCGCCTCCACCAGCTTCCCCCTGCCAGGCCCTTCCTTCTGCCTTGGTCCCAGCCAGCCATGGACAGAAAAGAGAGGTCCATGAGCAGGTCCCGAGAGCTCCAGGGAGGAGTGTACTGAAGATCTGGATCTGGTTACAGTTTTGACTTGCAAGTGATCGATTTTTGCAGATGTATTTAAATGCGTTAGATGGATGGAAAGGATGCAGTGATGATTTTTTTGGTAGTGTGCATGCAGGGAAACCCTGGTAAGTCTCCCCAAAATTTTGATTGGAAGTTGGAATGCTGAGTGATTTTAAGAACCTGAAGAGCAACATTTCTAAGCAGTTCTTACAAAACTTGTTAGTCACATCAGCTTCACACTTTAAATTCACAACTCATGGAGAGGGAAAAAAGGTCTTGCTTAATTTTAAACACAGATTTTAAATGAGGTTTTCATGAACCAAGGGTCCCCGAACAGGGAAAGCTTTCCCTTTGTAGAATGCTCTAAATGTAAATTTAAATGTAACACACATCTGCACAGATCAAATTCAAGTTAATGACTATAAAACCAAACCTAAAAAGAAGGCAGTGCCAAGGAGAATCAGAATTTACAGACTAAAACAAAAAACAGGACAGTCACTACTTAATTTTTGAAATTCTCCTTTAAATTTACAATTCCTTTTTCGGGGGGGGGGGAGGTACCAGAGATCAAACTCACGATCTCATGCTTGCCAAAATTTACAATTCTTTAAAGTAATAGCACTTACATAGTGAAAGGCTTGTTGACCCAGACCGGACACTGTAGCCAGAAAAAGGCTCAGCCGGAATTAGGGAGCTCCTGTCTCCCCCGCCCCTAGAGATTTACCTGTAACCCTATACCCCCCACCCTTCGGAACCTGCCCCTGGCGCCAAACGTGTGCCAATGAAATACCTGTGCATCTCTAATGGCCTTAGGGCACTGCCCTAAGCTTAGGCTACTTATATTCCCCCACACCACGTGTCCGCTAGAGAGATCGCCAGATTCCAGCGGCCAGCATGCCAGTCCTCTTTCCCCGTGTTCCCAGAATAAAGGCCTCTTTTGTTTTATACTCCTCATTTTTTGGAAATATTTTTCATCTTCTGGAAATAATCCTATCACATAGTAGTCAACAGAGTTAGAACACTCCCTTTTCTTAGAAAAAATGATAAAAATACAATTTTAATAGATTCACTCTCAAATTGTTCCTTGTAGTAAAATATATCATTTGCTATTAATAAGAAGTCTGTCTTGAGAATGTAAATCCTAAGTATTCTATAAAGCACTTTTAAATTTTTGTATCGACAAATTCATAGTCTGAAAAAAAAAAAAACCCTTAAATGCCTGTGCTATATGCCTGTGTGGTGGTATATACCTGTGATCCCAGAATTTAGGAGGCTGAGGCAGAGGACTGCTGTGAGTTCAAGGCTAGCCTGAACCATATAGTGAAACCCGGCTTCAAAAAAACAAACAAAAAACCAAAAAAGACAAAAGTACAAACAAAAAAAAAAAGAAAGAAAGAAAGAAAAAAGACCTTATGTAACTATTTTTTCTCTGGTCACTATTTCATAATTTTCAAGAAGTTTAAGAGTCTTGATAGGCTGGGGATTTAGCTAATGGCATAAGTGCCTGCCTGGCAAGTACATGGTCATGAGTTTGATTCCCAGGACCAAAAAAAAAAAAAAAGTCTTGATAGAGAATTTTAAAAAGAAGTATTTATTACTATTAGTAGTCAAGGAAACAAAAAATTTAGATTGAAGAAAGACCTAACATTTTGATCATCCTACTGGTAAAAACTTGAAGCTTTAAGATACAAGATGACAGCAGAGTCTCAACACTTTTTACTGAGGTTCGAGCTGACAGCTGTGTGCGAACGGGGTTAATAAAGACCTGTTGGTAAAGTGACCAAGGCAGACTTTGCTAGCAAGGGTTCGGGTTCAGTGTTTTCTCATCAGCTGGAAGATTTGAGACTATTTTGCATTTCATTTCACAAAATCAGAAGTATTTATTTTGAAGCAAGGTAAAATATGGTTTACCTGTCAGAAAGCTACTCAGAAATGTTTTTAATCTACAAAGCACATAAAGCATAAGGGCATTTAAGTTCCCACTGGCCACAGAATGGCTAATGGCCCTGCCTTCTTGGGTTAGAAGAACTCAAGCTGCAGTACACAGTTTTGCAGGCGTTGGAACAAGCCTAAGCCTTTAAACCAGTAAAACACTTCCTAAAATCTTTTATTATGAAAGTAATGCATACATATAAAAATTTCAAACAGAACAAGATCTTAAAAAAAAAAAGTGAATGAACTTCTCCGTTCCCTCCACAGAAAACACACTTAATGGTTCGGTGCGTACATCTGTCCAAATTTTCTGTTCTATACAGATCCAAACACACGCACCTTGATGGTCTCTGGTTATACACGGTGCTTCCTACTTGCATTTTATCTCAGTTTGTCTCTGATGCCTTTCTGTGTCGGTACGTGTTGGCTGGATGGGACTCTGCCGTCGGATACCCTTTCATTCACACAAGTATGTGTTTATAATTTTAAAAGCAAATGGACAGAACCCTAAAGCACAAAGACAAACATTTAAAGGTAATCTGTATCTTTCTAACAGTGTGGAATGGTTTGTTCCTTTTTCACACAAAACAAATTATGTGACCAGGAATTTAACTACAATCTTCAGGTTCACACAGAACGTTCCATTCGTTAAGCCTGTTTAAGCTACCATGGTTTTTGCTTTTGTTCTTGCTTTTATCGGTACCTGGGATCAAACTCACCACCACACACTTCCAAGGCAGGCACTTATGCTGCTGAGCTAAATCCCCAGCCCCATTAAGCCTGTTTAAAAAGATAGCAATGATAGTTAATTAGTTTGCTTACACTTAACTAAGTCTACTACAAAGCATATTATGAAGAGTTACAGTATGATGCTTCTTAGCTTCTGCTCTTAGTTGAAATTGAATAATACAGCTAATAACCCAAAAAATCCAGAAATTCAAATTTTAGCTTAGTAACTGAAACATTGCTATTTGTGTGTGTGTGTGTGTGTTTCCTATTGCTAGTGAGATTAAGTGCTGGTTACTTCAGATTCCTTCACATCACACATTAAACCAAGGTATCAAAAGGAACATAGCATGTGTACTCTGGAGTTAGATTAAGACATTATCGACAAGTGGCCAGATGTCCACAAGGAATACAAATCACGCCAGTATTTCTGTCCGTGCGGATTGGGCCACTTCTCCCTTGCAGGCGCCTTGGCCGCTTTTCGGGGCTGAGCCCCTCTGCAGAAAGGTCTGACCTGCCCATCTTTGTCCTGTCTTTCCAAGTGCCCACTAGGTCACCAGCCAGGGCCTTGCATATGGCTGCTCCCAGCTGTCTGAAGGTTTTTTCCTCTATTATTTTCTTAAAATTGTTTTTAAAAATTTTTGTTAAAATTCTTGAAACTGACTGCCATTCATACAGCTTCGTGTTCCACGGGATTCCCCAGGTTGTCTCAGCTGTTTTAGTTAGCGATGGTGTTTCTCAGGGGTTCCTATCAGACTCCCCAGGGGAGGCGTGAAATGAGCATCCTTCATATATTCTTGTCATTTGCCTTGGATGCCACATAGCGTGTTTTTCCTGGGGCCTCGGCCTGGGTTCCCCTTGGTCTTTCCTCCTTCCAAGGGGAGCACTTTATTGTGCCCTCTCCCCCTACAGTGTACGGTCCAGCTCCTGCGGGTGGCTGCTTGTTGGTGAGTGGCTGAATTTCCTGGAGGGATTGCTGAATTTGGGAAATTCCTATCACAACCCACAACATCAAATTCACTTCAGACGTTCATGTCCCAGCCCCCAAATGAAGAAGAGTCAGGAAGGTGTCACCTGCGCTCTGACCGGGCGTGATCACAAGCTTCCCGAGTTTTCAGTTCCGCACTGCAAGAGAAACATTGCACTTGGCCAACCACCTGCCTAACGGAGTCCAGCAGTCGCTGACTCTCGGGGGCTGAAGTGGGCATTGTCTGGTGTGGTGGATTAAAAGCTGGTGATCAATTTAAACACCAGCTGCACTGAATCAGTGGGGTGCTGAGTGTACAGGGTCCATCCAAGGGCTGCAGCCAGCATAAAGAGACCTGGAGAGGAAGGGAAGTCTTGTTGGTTCTCCACTGGGTGACCGGCGCAGCTCCCCAATGAAACAGGAGACAGGAGACGCTTTTGTGGACGACAGTTAACTGCTAGTTTATTTACGCGGGCTCTGGTTTATATATTTGGCCATGACCAATCACAGGCTGCCACAAGGAAGCAGGGCGGGAATGGGATGCAGGCTCTGGCTACTATATCCAGCTGTGGCCAATCAGGAGTTGCCACAGAGTACTTGGAGTGAGCGCGGAGTGCGCACGGGTTGGCTAATTTAAAGAGGAACGTAGTGCATTGCGGAAGCTGGCGTGGTCCTTAGTCCAGGGTGGGGTATGGTATGTTGAGCGCCTGCGCCCAACAACTGGGCTGTGCGTTCTCCTGAGTGGTGGTGTTGTTTGGAGCCAATGATTCTTTTGGAGCTGTTGGAGGAGCTTGTCATGCTGGCTTCCCTCATGAGAACTCGGCTGGAGGAGCCGGGACCTTGTCGCTGAGAGTGACTGCAGTTCACTTTGGGGGAGCTGTTGCTCTGAGCATTGCTTTCCAGCTCTGGAGGGGATGATGTGAGCTGTTTAATCTCCAGGATAAGTTTGTCATGCTGGCTTCCTACTATATACTCAGCTGTTCTCCTTGTCAGAGGAGCTCGGAACCTCACTGTGACTGAGGATGGCTGTGGTACTTTTTTGGGGAACCCTGCTCCTTATTTTGAGTGTCACTTTCTGGCTCCAGTGCAGAACCCTCCAGCTACTGGTACAGATCCTTCACCCCGCTGGCACAGACTTTCTAGCTTCCGCTGCTGACCTTTGGGCCTTCCCAGCGCAGATCCATGAAATAGACTTGCACGAGTCACTGTCCTGGGCCTGGGCTTCCAGTTGTACTCATGGGAGGCACTGTCATGGGCTCTAGGTCTTCATGCACAACATTGCCACGGGATCCAGGCCCTCAGCTGGATTCTCTAGGTTTTTAATGTGTGGACAGGTTTCCTGTATTTGACCCTTGGGGTGGCCATTATAAATAATATTATAAATTATGCATCGTGTTTGTAATTCTTTTCCTTGCAACCCCTGACTACAGCATCTGGCCAGTTATAACGTGACTTAAATTTTTTTTTATTTAGTGCATATTTGCAGTACATAGTGATTGTATTTGTTGTGGGGATTTGGTTTATGTACATAATATATTTTAATTAATTCTTCTTCCTTTCCTTCCCCCTCCTTTCTGTCCCCCTGCTTCCGTCTCTAGATTCCTTTCCCACCTGCAAAAGATCTGTCTCCCTGATTCCTATGATCTGTCCTTTATTTTTCTCTTTAAATCATGAGAAACCCGAATTATAAACAGTCCTGAAATGACTTTAGCTGCTCAGATCTGTGGTGTCTGATGGTCTACAGCCTGCATGGTTTCGAATCTGCGTGAGTCTCAGATAGTCTATTAGTTTGTCCTTTCTTTAAATATCAGGAATCCTCACACTTGCCAGGCAGGTGCTGAGACAGTCCGACTTTTAGGTAGCTTTCAATTCTGTATTGATCTTTTTGGACACCAGGATTTGTAGGCTGCGCAGCATTGTTTGCAAAACAAAATCCACTGGTAAATCTGCAATTTGTGGATTGTTTCCAGTGGCTTCCATCTAAAGCAGCCCACAAACCCACATATGCCCGAGTTGGTGCTGAAACAGCACTGCTACTTGGAAAATTAGCAGCAGATTTTAATCTATTGAACTCTTCCACAGATTCTTCATCTTTATCAATGTCTTCAGGTCCACACATTTTAGATCCTTCAAAACTGTTCATCTTTGCTGGAAAACAGGCCCTGGCTACCTTTTGGAGCCAAGTGAGCTGGTGACACCTGGCTCCTGAGGTGTGGATCCCTGAGGAGGATCAGGTCCCTGAGGGTTGGGCCGAGCCCCAATTTGGAAATGTCAGGGAAAAGGAAGGCCTCGCCCTTCCCACCTTGTTCGTCCTTGTATCTAGATGTCCTTCCAGAGCCTCACACAGTCTTGGGTGGGGTTTTCGGAGGTGGCTGGATCTAGAGCGTGTGACACTGGAATTGATTCACGGTGCGGTGCTAGGCTCCAGGGCACTGAGGTTAAGGGTGTGAGCGCTACCCATCCTGAGTAGCCTGGACCGACTATGAGGGACAGAAGTGGGGTCTTCCCATTGCTTGCTTTGCTGCCTTCTGCCCACCATGAACTGTGTGTCTTCTGCAGTGCCTGTCATGCCACCCTGCCGTGGAGCCAACCAATTTGGGGCTGAAACCTCCACAAACTGTGAGCTGAATAAGCCTTCCCCCCCTTTAACTTTGGCAGTCTTTGTCTCTGCAAGAGAGAAAAAGAACTAAGATGCATCCCCAGACTGGAACCAGGACGGAGCAGACACACACGTGCAGTGGGTACCTTGCAGTCCCAGTAAGTGTGTCAGCGAGCTGTGTGATTCCCAGATCAGCTAAGGGTCAGCCTCTCTGCTCTGGGTCTGTTTCAGTGCCTGTTTTTGTCCATGATGTCTCTTCTCTCTATCTCCTCCTCGCCTTTTGTTGTGCCCACTGCAATCCCTGTTGTGGGCTCTGAGCTGATGCATTTCTAACCTGAATCTCCGAGTCTTTCTAAGTCTCTGTGCAATGCGGATCATCATGAATTCTCTGTCACCCAGTTTAAGTGGCTTCGCTTCAGCTGTCTCAGTTCCAAGTTATGGGGTAGCGGGAAGATTCTGCCTCCACTCCGTCACCTTTGCTCCCTCTTATTATTTTGTTTTTCATAGAAATGACAGGAATGTTGCGGGTGCACATCTGCAATAGTGCATGCAGCCCCCTGCGGCTCCCAGCGTGGTTACTCTGACCTGCGAGGTCCGTGTGTCGCTGTGGTTTTTTCTTACTCACGAATGTCTCGTTCTTTGCATTTGAAAAACTCCCATTGGCATATCTTGTAGGACAGGTCTGGTGGAGACACATTCCCTCAGCTTTTGTTTTTCTGGGAATATCTTTGTGTCTCATTACTTTCCAAAGGATACTTTTGTTATTTTCCTCGAGTGAAAATTTCCATTTTCACCGGCCTGCAAGGAAACTGGAACATTCTTACTCACCGTTCGGTTGTATTCTGTCTCAGCCTTAAGATTTTTTTCTTTTAAGCGCCTGCCTCCCAAGTGTGGTACCTGTTAAAAAAAAAAAAAAAAGATTTTATATTTTATCTTTCAGAGATTGAGTGTCACATGCCTTGGTGAAGATTTGACTTTCCTGTAGTTGGATATTTGTATCATTTTCTGTTTGCTGTGTTTTCTGCTATTATTTCTTTGAATAAATTTTCTATACTATTGGTTTTCTCAAGTCCCATTTGAGCTTCCATAATTCAGATATTTGCCATTTAGATGCTGTACTGTCTACCATAAGTGTCTAAAATTCCTCTTTATTATTTTTTTCTTATTTTCTCCAATCCCTGTACATTTTTCAATAGTCCTGTCCTTGTGCTCATTAATTCTTTTTCTTTTTGATCTAGTCTGATAATGATGCCTTTTGTGGGATTTTAAATTTTTCCTAGTGTGTGTTTCAGCTCAAGGATTAGTTTGATTTTTAAAACAGCTTCTGTATCTATGTAAATATTGCTGTTAAGTGAACTAATTCCTGCGTTGTTTTGAAGCTCTCTGAGCGTGTGACGCACCTAGATCTTGCAGGGCGAGGTGTCTGCCACCATACCACAGATCATACGTTCAAGGCGCCTGATCTGGACTGAAGGGTTAGGTATTCATTTAAATCCCCGAATCTGGTTTGTGCTTGTCTCCAGAAATTCTAAACAGCTGCTTATTTTCTCGGCGCCTGGAGTCACTTCCGCACTTTAGGCACTAGAGGGCACCCTAAGCCGAGGTTTGTCATGAATACGCTGCAGCTACCCAGTCTACTTGGTAGGTTGGTCACGTTGGAAAGCACATTTGCACCGGTGGTGACGATGTGTACAAAAAAAGGCAGTTTGTCCTCGTAACCCACACCACGGACAAGGACAGGCCCAGCATTAGGCAGAATCTTGTGGGAGCATCAGGCCGCCGAAGGCCATGCCCAGGGCCATCAGTGCTGCAATGCTGTGTCACTTCCTGAGCCACTACCTGCCACGACTTGCACGTCCCTGGGACTGTGTGGCACTGAGGTGGGCCTCTGGCCCAGGACCGCTGCCACCAGCAGGCGATGGCAGCCGGAAGAGGAGTCCCATCTCCGAGCTCTGAGGAAAAAACTAAGCAGAGCAAGGAGCCCAGCTATGGAATGCAAGAAAACACCTGCTAGCTGCTCGTCTGGCAGAGAGGCAACACCCAGAATGTAGCAAGAACTCAAAACTTAGGAACAAGAGGCCACGTGACACAGTGAAACAGTGAGCGTGTGATGGGCAGGCACTTCTCAAAGGAGATACAAAGGCAGTGACACAGCACCGCTGCTCAGTAGCCTTAGGCCTGGGGAAGGCAGTGGGCACTCCCGTTGTGATGGCAGTCACTGGACAGAACAAGTGTTACTGAGGAGGCGGAGAAAGGAACCCTTGGTCTCCGTTGGTGGGAATCTCAGCCACAGGGAGAACAGGACGGATACCCCTGATGCTGTGTTCGAAGTCTAGAATACATCCACGGAAAAGGAAATCAGCCGTGTTTACTGCAGCGCTGTTCACATCGGCTGAGATACAGAATCAGTCAAGGTGCCATCTCCACATGAATTGTTATTCAGCCATAAAGAAACAGAATCCTGCTGGGCGAGGTGGTGCACACCTGTAATCCCACCACTCGGGAGGCTGAGGCAGGAGGATCGCTGTGAGTTCGAGGCCAGCCTGGGCTACAAAGTGAGTCCAAAACCGGCCTGAACTGCATAGTGAGACTCTGTCTCAAGAAGACAAAAAGAAAAAAGAAAGAAAGAAAGAATCCTGCCATTTGAGCAGAATGGTTAGAACTGGAGGACCTCAAGTTTAGCAAAATTGGCTAGGTGTAAAAACACAAATGTCACGTGTTCTGTGTCATGTGTGGGAACTTAAAAAGAAAGTGAACCTGTACACAGAATAGTGACTGCTGGGGACTGGGACAGTTGCTGGTGGGGGGTAGAAGTGAGGCTGGGTGAGGGTGGAAGATACAATCAACATGCACGGTGCATGCAGACAGCACACTGAGTTACACTGATTTGCACACTTGTGTTGATGGCTGTTCTAAAAGTAGCTACAGTGAACACTTTGGAATAAAGCTTTGTGGAAATTCCTAGTTGTTTGGTAGAGATTTCCAGGGAAGAAATTAATATATATTGTTACACACCTTTCAAAAATAACCAGGGATGGTGGTGCATGCTGTCATCCCAGCACTCGGGAGGCTGAGGCAGGAGAACCACGGCGAGTCTGAAGTCACCCTGGACTACATAGTGAATTCAAGGCCAGCCTAGAATACATAGTGATGCCCTGTCTCAACAAAACAAACAAACAGCCAAGGGCAGGGGATACAGCTCGGTGGTACAGCACCTACCTGGCAAGTGAGAGGTCCTAAGTTCGATTCTTCCTACCAAAACAAAAGATAAATAAATAAAAGTGAGTGTTCAGGAGTTATATAAACAGATCTCTAGTTGTCCAAGGTGGTGCTACTGCAGATTCCTTTACCAGTTTGATACAATACAAGTCCTCAGAGAATATATGAAAAATTCGAAATTCATTTGCTTGTATTTGAATTTTAAATTGATTTTGGTTCTTTGCCCATATGAACATGCATTAACTTTTCTTAATATATTGATACACTCTTAAATAATGAAAAATGTTAAATTTTTCCTTTGTTATGGAAAAATAATTTATTATTATTTTTTTGGAACCTGTGATCAAACTCATGACTTTGCACCTGCTAGGCAGGTGCTTACACCACTGAGCTAGATCCCCAGCTGTAGTATTGTAGAATAATATACTGGGGCTTCTTGAGTTCCCTTGTTTTAAAATTTAGAAACCTATCCTTGTTGAGTGTGACTGGAGATAGGTTCCAGTAACAACATCTGTGTACCGTATTCGTATGAGACTTCTTTTTGCACGAATTAATTTGTATTTGAACCGGTCTGAGATAATAATAAAAATAATTTTAGTTTCTGTAACCTGATATTGGTCCATTTGAATGTCTTAATTTCCTGTTCTAATGAAAATCTTTTTATTTTTCTTTTTTCTTAAGGAAAAAGAAAATATCCGCTGCTTAACTACCCTTGGCCACTTTGGTTTTGAATGTTTGCCCTATCAGCTGGTGAACAGATCCATGCAGCATGGATTCTCTTTTAATGTTCTCTGTGTGGGTGAGTTCCAAAAGACACATTTTTCTTGTGTTAATTTCCACTTCCCTTACACAGTCCAATATTAGTGAGTTCACGATTTTTTTTTGTACTGGGGATTGAACTCACTACCTCACGCTTGCCAGGCAGGCACTGTGCCACTGAACTAAACCCTCAGCCCTCATGATGATTTTTAAATCATATTTGTACTGCTTTCCTTCTTTTTAGCTGTATTAGCTAAGCTTTAAATTTAAGTGTGTTCTCCAAAATCCGACATAGATGAGTGTGTTTGCTTTCTCCACTATGCTAATGACCGAAGTATGACTGGCATATATATTTTCAGGACTATCTTATTCTTTGGAGCATTTGGGATTATTTATTTGAAGTTAATATTTTCGACTAACAAATTGCAATTGTACACATTTACGGTGTGCAGTGTGGTGTGCTGGTATTTGAATACAACATGGAACGGCTAATTAACATGAGCCTCACTGTATTTGCCTGGCTTTTTCATGGCAATATATTGGAAATTTGTCCTTAGTTTTGTTTTGTTTTTTTTTTTTTTTTTGTCTTTTTCTCATTTTTATCGGTACCAGGGATCGAACTCACGACTGCCTGCTTGCAAGGAAGGCGCTTATGCCGCTGAGCTAAATCCCCAGCCCCGTCCTTAGTTTTTGAAACATGTAACACCTTGTTAACTAGGATCACCCTCCTGTACAACGGCCCTCAGAGTGTCCTCCTGTTTGAAATGTGTACCCTTCTAGCAATAGATCTCTGTGCCTTCTACCAGCCTCTAGCCACCATATGACTGCTCACCTCGGTGAATTTGACTTTTTAAAAACCATTGTGGGGTCCTCTGAGCCCCTGCGTCTGCCACATTACCCACCTAGGGGCTGTGTCTGTGTTGATTACAGGGGAAACCGGGATCGGAAAATCAACGCTGATTAACACCTTGTTTAATACTAATTTGAAAGATACCAAATCCTCACATTTTTATCCAAATGTTGGACTAAAAGTTCTGACATACGATCTTCAGGAAAGCAATGTCCAGCTGAAACTGACCGTAGTGAAGACTGTGGGGTACGGTGACCAGATAAACAAAGAAGGCAGGTCAGTATTTTCTTATGTTAATCAATTACAGGCTTTTAGTTCAAGAAATGTGCCTTCTTTTTTCCTAAATGGTAATATTCTTCTAAGGTAATTACCTTTCCTTCCAGAGTTTAGTTCTTTTCTAAGTAAATAATATTCTTATGACACTGACACTTTCATCCAGCAGTTTCCTGATTTCTCTAAGCAGTTTTAGGCTAACCCATTGTAGCAATTTTGTGCTAGTTTTAGCTTTTCTTCCTTCTCAGTATTATAGCTCCGTGTCAAATGTTAACTCTGATAGAGGGAAATCATGCCATAGCAACAGTTTTAGATCCTTACTCTGTCAAAGAAATGCTTGTGTACTAATGACTATGTAAGATTCTCCTACCGAAAGTTAATATTGGAGTCAAAATGTTCTTTGCATGTAGACGCGTTTTCTGGGGCTCAGATGTGGCTGAGGCCGATGCCCTGGCGCTGGGTTCATCTGTTCCCTGAGCTTCCTATCATGGCGTCCTGTGGCTTGGTCTGAAATCAGCTGCGATGCGACACTCGTTCCACAGAAGTCAGCAAACCCTGCAAAGTATTTTTTTTTTCCCCCGAAAGAACCATTTTTAAAGCCTGCAACACTCAGGTGAAAAATAAGTTTGGGAACAAGTACAGCACTTGGATTTTCACCAATAGGAAAATGAATTGGGTGATGCTGATGAGCACCACCCTGGTAGTCAGCTTGTCAGAAAAGACTTTTTGAAATGTGGCCTTAGAGCTGGTGCTGGTGTGACCACGGCCTGCACATACACCGTGTGTGGGCTAAGACCCAGGCAGCCAGTGCTTCCTAGGTTCACTTTCTGAGTCTGTTGCAACAAATTGCTATAAACTGATGGCTTTGAACAGCAGACACTAAAAACAAAACAAACAACAGCAGCAAAAACCCTGTGAACTGATTCTTCCACAACTCGGGAGTCCAGAACCCAGGTGTTTTCAGAATTGACCTCCATTCGGAGTTTCTAGAAAGCAGGCCCTCTTTGCTTCTTTCTGTGCCCCGCGTCCATGTCATCTGGCTACATCACCCCAGTCTGCTCCTTGTCTCTCCCCAGACTTACTCTCCGCTCTCTATGAGCACTTTTTTTTTTTTTTATCGGTACCAGGGATCGAACTCACAACTGCCTGCTTGCAAGGCGGTGCTTATGCCGCTGAGCTAAATCCCCAGCCCCTAGGAGCACTTTTGAGGGCAATTATGATTGCATTTAGGGTGAATGCAGATGAGCCAGATGATCTTTCATCAAAATTCTTAGGTAAGCTGGGCGTGGTGGTGCACTCCTGTAATCCCAGCACTCAGGAGGCTGAGGCAGGAGGGTCTCCCTGAGTTCAAAGCCAGCCTGGGCTGCCTAGTGAACTCAAGGCCAGCCTGAACTACACAGCAAGACCCTTGTCAGAAACAGAACAAGATTCTTAGCTTAATTTCATCCACAACCTTCTCCCTCCACCTGCAAAAGTAGTTCACGTTTATAGTTTGCAGGGATGTGGGCACAGAAGTACCTTCTTAGAGACTGCCATTCTGACAGCTATATGCTAAGGTTGTTTCTTAAATATCTTTAAAATGATTTCCCCATTTGCTTTCTAGTTAGATTGCTCACTGAAAATCAGTTATCCAAGTAATAAAACAATTTCTGTAAAAAATGAAAATAGTCCAAGTACTGTGAAAATCCATGTTAGCAACAGTAAGGCATTTTACACAGTTCCTCGGGTCTCTTTTAACATGTACCCTCCGATGTAATTCTGATCCCTTAATAAGTCTGTCTGGTAAGTAACTCACCCCTCCTCGTCACTGTTAACCCTGTCGGCTTCAGGATTTTATGAATGTTTCGAGTGTTCACACTGCTTGGCGGTGATGACATTAAAGAGCCTCTCACGTCTCTTTGTGTTCTGAGAACTCTGTGCTTGGACACTCGGGTTTTTATTGCTGAAATGAACATCTGCATTTCAGGCTTTTTTGAGTGTTAGTGTAAATGGTCTTTTTATGACCAATATATAGGAAAATGCTCAATATTACTATTAGTGAGAAAAATGAAAATGAAGTCCACAATGAGATATTACCTCACAGTTAGGATGGCTATTATCAATAAAATAAAATAAAATAAAATAGCAAATGAACTCCCCTTTCCTCCTTGGGCTCTATACATGTGGTTGCTTTAAATCTTTTACAGGATTACACAGTGTTCATCTTTCTGTGTCTGATATACTTCACATAGCAAAATCACCAGGTTCATCCGCTTTATTGGGTATTGCAAAAATATTTTTCTTTCTCCTTCTTCCTCCTGGGGGAAGGGGGACTCTGGTCCATTGTTAGTAAAACACTAGGGGATTCTTCAAACAGGTAAAAGTATAGATATCCCATATCTGGGTATTTACCTAAAAATTCTAATCAGGAGCACAAAGAGCTATTAGCGTCCCCATATTCATTACTGCAGTATTTGTAATAGCCAAAATGCATGAGCAGCTAAAGGTCCCGTGACAGATGAAAGGGCTAAGCAAATGTGGTGTGCACACACACTCGAATGTCACTCAGCCTTAGAAAGAAGAAATTCTGCTGGGAGACTGAGGGAGGAGGGTCACAGATTCGAGATCAGCTTCATGAAGCCCATTGAGTAGAAAAGAAGGAGGAAGAGAAGAAAGAGGGGAGGGCAAAGGGAAGAAGAAGGGAAAGAAGAAAGAAGAGGAGGAGGAGGAGGAGGAAGAAGGAGAAAGAACTTTTTTTGCAGTACTTGATAACATGGATGAGTCTGGTGGAGATTATGCTGTATAAAGTGTATCGGTCACAGAAGGATGAGCACTGTATAGTTCTGTTGACAGAAAAAATTTAAAGCAACCAATTTTATAGAGCCCAAGGAGAAATGGGGAATTAATTTTTTTTATTTTAAAGGGGGTAAAATTAAACACAACAGAACAGAACAAAGTAGGACACAAGAAAGCAATGTAAGAGATATGAATTTCAAAGCTAGATGACCTGAGATCTTCACTGTCTATCATATCGTCTCTCTCATTTTCTTCCAAATAGTTGCCCATGTCTTTGCATACAGAGAATTCATACAAAACAACATAGTATAAAACTGACCGACCAGAATAAGGAAGGTGTTTTAGGTCTTCAAAACCAGACAATAGGGAAGTCACTAATGGCTGTTATAGAGTCTCTCATTTTCTTCAAAATAGCTGACTATACTTTCAGGTATATTGAAGTCCAACAAAACAAAACAGGTGGGGGGAGGAGTTGCTTGGTTTTCTGGCGCTCCAGGTCTCAGCATGGCGCAGGTCCCAGTAAACGCTGGTGGCTCCTGTCCTGGGCCGCTGCAGCCTGCCACACTGACAGCTGCTCATGGGGTGGGGTTGCTTCAAGCTGTTTCTTTCTAATGAATTGACCATTTCACTGTCCAAGTTCTCAAATGGCCAACAGACCATAGAAAGACATCTCTTTAGGCTTCTGCTTGAAACCAACCGTGTCAGGAAGCTGCTGGCCTTGATTCAGGGCCAGGAGGAATTAAAAATTAACAAGCATGAAGCTGACTAAGCAAAAAGAGCACACTGTAGTAATCTTTTTTTTTTTTTTTTTCTGTACTGGGGATCGAACTCATGACTGCCTGCTTGCAAGGCAGGTGCTTATGCCGCTGAGCTAAATCTCCAGCCCCTACACTGTAGTAATCTTCTGCACAACGCTGTGCTTTAGTTAACTTAACAATGGTGTACACTTCAGCATTTCCTAAGAGGGCAGGTCTCATGTTCTTTATTTTATAAAATAAAATTTATAAAAATTGTTAATAAAACTTTAACTACTGTTCTGATACATAAAACAAAAATTGTACATATACATGGAGTCCTTTCATGTGTATGTTTTATTTAAATAAGTTTAAACACATTTTCATCCTCAAAACTTTATAATTTTTTTTTTATTTTAAAGGGAATAGAACAAAACAATAAAATGGAACAAAACAAAACAGAGCAATATTGGATTTGAAAAACAAGACAGAAGGAAACCCCTTATAGTTGCTATATTGCATATTGTTATGCTCTAAGTAGATCCTCAGACTACAGGCTTTAGGCCTGCAAAGTCAGTCAGACAATACAAGCATTAAGTTGTTGTTTTTGGTTTTTTGCTTCAGTTGCTATCATCTCAGCCTGCGTTCCTCCAAATCAGCCTGCTGCTTGGTGGGAGGGAAGCGGGAGCGGACTCCTTTTGTCTCCCAGCCCATGTGTGGCTGGCTCACAGGAGGGTGTGGTGGCTTCTTGGTTCTCTTCCTGGCTCATGACTGCTGCTTGTCATTTCTTTATAGTGAAAACTTTCAAAAATCCTTCCGTCGCCTTATTAAATGTTTTGTTAGCCTATTTCCTGTGAAATATAAATGTACTAACTACAACATAGCGTTCACTTACAGCTCTGTTTGCCTTTAGTCATATTGGATTCAGATAAAACACTTTTCCACAGTTACTTTAGTAAGTGCTTTTCTTCCTTATACCTTTACTATAGTTATCTTGTTCATTTTCAAAAATAGTTAAATCTATTTTTCTAGTTTTATTCCATTTTCTATTTCTCCCAGACTCTCCTGGATATTCTAAAGGACGATACGCAGTTTGTTTTACTTTCATCTGAGGTAGACAATTCCAGATATTTCCTTTTATTTTACTTCCCAGTTGTAATTAAACATATTTCATTGGTCCCTCCACAATGTTGGCCCCCATTTCCTTTCTTTGCCTCTTTACACATTAACTTATTTATCTAGATTACTGTTTGAAATTTTTATATATAGCAAGATTCACTCTTTGTGGTGCATTTCTGTAGATTTAAAAGTGGCATTGTACTTGTAACATAAAACACTTCTATCACACCTCAAAATTATCTTGTGCTTCAATTCCTTTAACTGTTTCTCCTCTGATAGCCCACTGCATTAATATTTTAGCTTCCAAATAAAACTCAAAGTCTGAAAAATGTGGTTTGCTTGGTTTTCTTTGGTTAAACATATCTGTAAAAAGCTTGGTTTCTGGATCCCCAGTACAAAAGAAAAAGAGCTTGATTTCTGATTGTAATTGCATCAAGTTGACTGATCACTGTGCCATTTAGCAGTGTAAACTTTGGGCCTTTCTACTGATTTGGAGTTGTTTTCTTTTTTGGTGCTAGGGATTGAACCTGCATCACATACATGATGTGCCCTCTATGACTGAGCTCTATCCCACCACTGTTATGCCTCCAGGCTAGAACTATCTTTGGACTGACACCTAATACATGATTTTTATCCATGTGGAAAACTGTTTATTAGCTGATTGAAAATCAGACTCAGTTTATTAATTTGTTATGCTAAATGTTCATTTTTTTTAAGCTACCAACCAATAATTGACTACATTGATGCTCAGTTTGAGGCCTATCTTCAAGAGGAACTGAAAATTAAACGTTCCTTCAAGTATCAGGACACTCGTATCCACGTATGCCTCTACTTCATTTCACCTACGGGACATGCTCTGAAGTCCCTTGACCTCTTAACAATGAAGAGGATTGACAACAAGGTATGTTTGGTAAACCCACTGATCTCTTAGTATCTACTATTTATTTTGTGACAATACACAGTATCTTGAAGCACTTACATGTGAGTCCCTTTATTTTATTATATGTGTATATATTGTAATAATTTTTTCTGTTAGCCTTTGGAATTAGTGTCTGAATCAGCTTTATAGCATTTCAATAGCAAAATCCCATAGATTGGGCGATTTATTTATTTATTTATTTTTGGGGGGTCTTTTTCATTTTTATCGGTACCAGGGATCGAACTCACGACTGCCTGATTGCAAGGCAGGTGCTTATGCTGCTGAGCTAAATCTCTAGCTCCGATTGGGTGATTTAAACAGTGAAGATTATTTCTCACAGCCCCAGAGGATCATGGTTCAAGAGCAGGATGTTGGCAGGGTCCTTTTCTCCTGAACCTTCCCTTCTTGGCTGGCAGGTGGTGTCCCCCGTTTCACCGTCATGTGGCCTTTCTCCTGGAGTTTATGTGCCCAAGTTTCTTTTTAGAAAGGCACAATCCAGTTGGATTAGAGCCACTATCAAGTCTCATTATACTGTAATAACTTCTTTAAAGTCTCTACAATCATAGCCCCCACCTGGTATATTGAAAGCTTGGGGTTCAACATACGAGACTAGTGGCAGGGACAATTCACCATGTAATATATTTCAGTGTTAAATTACTTTTTACATACATTTATTTTAGATCATACCTTAGTAAAAGGATAGGCACGCAAAGACAAAAACAAAATTTTAGTATTTTTTTCTCTGATTGAGTGCTAATTCTGATCATGGGCGTTGGTCTCTATTTTTAAAAAATGTACTCTATGGGTCTAAAAAATAATTGCTTACCTTTAGTGTCACTGATGCTGTGATAGATGAAGGTTTTTTGAGTCTGCCTCTAAGTCAGGCAGAATGGATAACATTCAAGCAGCTGCTTCTCACTATGTAGAAAGAGCCAAGAAAGAAAAAAAGAGTGTTATTCTTCCTAGTGAAACAATGGGACCCTTGGGGCTTCCTTTTTGACTGGCTGCTTATTCTCTTGTTCTTAGAACAATCTTGATGCATTTGATGAGACCCTGTTTATCTGATTCACTTTCTAATCATTTTTAAAGTTTTTTAAAATCATTTATTTTGAGTTATGGAAAACTATTTTATTAAATGAATTTAAATGCCGGAATAAAAGTTCACAGGACTTGCTGTCCGTGAAAGCACCTTTTAAGTACTGTAGTACATCTTAGCTTTGTTGCATCTTAGTTTTCTGTGGTCTTGCCTCGTGAGCTCTCTGGGATTAAAATCCTGGGCATTCGTTTCAAATTGTCTGATTTCAGAACCCGACCCCACCTCTTGTGAGTATGTATGGCTTTGGGAAATTTATAGACTCAGTGCCGTTGCTACTTAGGTGGCTCTTACTTATATCAGCTTACGCTACTTTTGCGTGGAAGTTGAAGTGTGTCTTTCCCCCAGAGGAGCGGTGGGCACACGAAGGTAGCGGTCACACCATCAGACTGCCCGCTGTGCTCAGCGCTGTGAAAAGCACCGTATTTAACCAGTCTTGGCTTCGGAGAGAAAAGACTCTAAGTTTAGTTTCCTTTATCAAAAAGCCTTGACCTTCGTTGTGTATTGTTCAGTCTGGGGAGAACTCAGCGTGTAATATCAGGTGGCATCAAGCTCGAAGAAATTAGAAAGTTAGATGCAGGCCTGCTTCAATTTCTTAGTACACTTAACAGTCAGGGATGCAGTTTGTCTTTGGTTTTATGGTCATCTAATGCCATCAAGTCATTTCTCAGACATAGGGAATCACCAGTTTCATAGGCACAGTTGTATAAAGGCAGGATGAACACACCCGAGAGTATGCTGTCTTCTCTTCCTCTTGATGAGGGCTTTTGGGCAATAGGTGTATTTCCCCCTCAAATATGAGCACGGGTGATTATTAGCACAGGACGGTTCCATTCCATGTGTGTGACTGCTTTATCCCCCCTGCAAGGTGTCTTTTCCAGGCTGCCTGCCCAATGCAATTGTAAAAACCTACTTTTGACTCGATTTGACCTCAACAATTTTGTCTGCTCTTCATCCTGGAAATTCCACACTGAAATACTACACAGAATTTTGACTATCTACATTATAATATTGAAAGCTTGAACTCTTCCAGGTGTTTAAAAATGTGCTTTGAGAAATCTAAAACAAAACCAATCCACTTAAAAATAATACTTGATCATTCTTACTATATTATAGATTTAAACTTAAGATTTTAATAGTAATCTTTCTTTTTCACATTAATATTTTCTATAAGGCATATAAGTCTAAATGCATAGACATAGATGTGATCATATTGTACAATGAGGAAAATGTAAGTAAAAAAATTCAAACTCAAACCTGCAAATATTTAACTTCAAATGTGGAAGTAATTCCTTTATTTAATTACAGATGAAAACATACTTGCTAGCAAAGTCGTTCATAAGCACACCTACTGTCAGCCCTTTGAATTAAAAACATCTGCATCACCTTAGGGGGTCATTGAAATCCACAAGCAAATCTGCCTGAAAGTACACACAGGTACAACATGAGTACTCAGAAACGAGCGCTGACTAGTGTGCATTTATGAAGAAGGTGGCGAATTTGAACAATGGTGAAAAGGAAGATTCCATCTCTTCTACAGTGTTGACAGTCTCTCATTCTCATAACTCAGCTTAATAGGAAATAAAATTGATAGTGATATAAACAGTCACGTCCTACTATGTTTTACTAATTTCAGATGGGTTGGAAGCACAAGAGATTTTTACAAGAGAAAACACTGAGAGTTCTAAACCTGAATTTTGATAAAAGATGGATTTCCTAAATTCTCGATGGTGTGAGGGAAGCAGTTTTTGAAGGGAAGATTGACAGTCAGTTACATAAATTTAATTCCACAGGATGTGATTTTAGACTGAATAAATGATGAATCTTCATAGTTGCGATTTTGTTTTCTCCTTCTTAACAGGTGAACATTATACCACTAATTGCCAAAGCAGACACGGTTTCTAAAAATGATTTACAGAAGTTCAAGAATAAGATAATGAGTGAATTGATCAGCAATGGCATCCAGATTTATCAGTTCCCAAACGACGATGAAACCACCACTCCCTCAAACTCCTTACTGAACGTGAGCTTCCTAATTGATGAATGTTGTTTCATGTGTAAATGAAACACAGTTTGTAAGTTAGAGTGTTAGTAATATGGTGTTATCTGTATCTGAAAAATGAGTCAATAAACAACGTATTTCCCCAAAAAATCCAGTGAGGGAAAATTTTTATTTTTTTGATTTTGAAAATGTTTGCCAAGAATCAAGTCTTTAAAAACAGCTTTGTTTAGATTTGGTTCGCAGACCTCGCTGTTCACTCATTTAAAGTATTCAATTCTATGATTTTTAGTGCACTCACAGATATGGGCGACCCCCTTTGAAATTTTAGAGTACTTTCCTTGCTTCAAATAGAAGTCCCTTGTCCTTTAGCGCTTCTCTTGCTGACCAGCCACGCCCTGTCCTCTCCTGAGTTCTGAGCAACCATTACCTTACATTCTGTGTCTGTCTGCAGCGTCCTCCCTCCAGATACTTTAATGAGTTTAATAATGTGCATAATGTTCTGCATCTGTCTTCTTTCACGTGGGATTCTGGTTTCAGAGTTTACCTATCTTTTAGCATATAACTGACCTTTGTTCCTCTTTGTGGCCAAATATTACCCTGTGAATTTATCATGTTTTATTGATCACTAATTAACTGATCTAGCTGTTATTCTGCATTTTGGGTGTTACGAAAAATGTTGCCATATAGATTTGAGTCTTTTTTTTTTTTTAATTTTATTTAAGGAGAAAAGAAAAAAAAAGCAGGGAAAGGGTACAAGTTATACAGATTTACAGAAAAAAATGAACAGTAGGAAATCACTAGTTAATGGATTACATATTGTCATCTTAGAAATACTTGTTCAAGTCACAAAATTAAAGCTTGTAAAGTGGACATTCCATCAATGATACTGCAAACAGTTCTGTTCATTGATCCAATAAAACTCTGTGATATCATTTTCTATCTTATACACTTAAATATACATGCAGTTATATAGTTTGGAGCACTTTCTTTTCCTCTCTTTTGTACCATGACTATTACACATTTTGGGTTTCATTGCTCCCACTGTTCTTATTACTTTTTTGGAAGAGAGTAAAACCAAATGTGACAGAACAGAATTGGTCAAGTCAAAAGGGTGGACATAATAGATAATGTAAAAACATAATACAAGGTGATCAACAATGGTTACTATAATGCCTCCCGCTATCTCTAATAGAATTGCCTATATTGTTAGTTATAATACAATTGAACAAAACAGTAAAGAATAAAACCGACAAAACCAAAACATTGGAGACATTGTAGGTCTTCAAAAGTAGATAAAAGTCAACAAAAATGGGCGTCATAATGAATCTCATTATCTTCACAGCTGATGCCTAAACTTTCGAACCTGATACTATCCAGCAAAACAGAATAGGGGAACATCAGTTAAAAACCAGATGGTGAGAGTAATACAGGGCTTTAAATCAAGGTAATGAAAAGTCAAAGTGGGTTACTATAATATATCCTGCTATTTTTTTCCTTTAATTAAAAGGATAAAGATAAAAAAGTAAATAATGGAGTGGAGATTGAGATAAAAGAGGGCATAACAATGAAACAGCACAGATCAAAACATAACCATTTAAGCAGAATAGTGTTTCACCACCAGATAATCCTAACCTAAAAGTAGTTACCATATTGTCTCTTTCTTTGAAATCCTTGAGTACAACTTCGTATACTGTAGCATTAAGTATATCAAAACAATGTAAAACCATTCAAGAGAATGACAGCATTACAGAGTATTTAGAATCGACTAACAGAAAATGAATAATGGTTTCTGTATAATCTCCTTGTCTTTACAAGGTTTTTGCTTATACTATCATACATAATAAAATCCAGTAAGATACAACCTATTTAGACCATTGGAGACAGAAGGACAAAAGCTAGATGAGACTTCAAAACAAGATGATACTAAATCAGTATTACCTATTAAGATGTCATTTTCTCCTATCATCCAATCTTCTCTGCCTCATTTCTGTTGAGCTCTTTTTCTGTCAGTAGCTGTCAGTTTGTCTTCTTCATTTTGTTCTCTGCTCCATTCGTTGTGGCCTCTCTGCCATTATTTCTGGATTCTTTGTATTTTTCTTTTTTTAGAATATCCTGCAATACTCTCTGTAGAGTTGAATTGGTGGTTGCAAATTCGCCCAGTTCCTCTTTATCCTGGAAGCACCTTGTTTTTCCATCAATTTCCAGGGACAGTTGTGCAGGATATCTCAATCTTGGCTGGAGATTATTATCTTTCAAAGCTTGAATTATTTCCCCCCACGCTCTTCGTGATTTGATGGTTTGTGCAGAGAAATCTGCTGTAATTCTGATGGGTGTTCCCTTGAAAGTGGTCTGTTTCTTGTCCCTTACAGCTTTTAATATTCTGTTCTTGTATTGAATTTCTGGAACTTTTATTATTATATGCCTGGGTGTTGCTCTGTTTGGGTTGTAGGTAGCTGGGGTCCTGTATGCCTCATACATCTGAGTATCTTTACCTTTTGCTAAATTAGGAAAATTCTCCTGGATTATTTCTGTGAGTAGCTTTTGTAGTTCACTTGTTTGTGTCCCTACTTCTTCTTTTATGTTCTTAATCCTTAGGTTATGGATCCTCTTATCATCTTCTTGTCTTTGTATTATTGCTGTTTGTTTCTTTGTTATTTTTAAGAAGTTTTTCATTTCATTCTCCCATATTACAAGTCTGCCCTCCAGTTCAGATAGTCTGTCCTTAGTTTCTTTCAAGCTGTTATGCCAGTCTTCGATAGACTTCTTAGTATCTTGGTAGTCCCTTTGAACCTGTTTCACGTATTCTATGCTTTCTCTGTTTTCTCCATCAAACAATTCTCCCCTTTTTTTCTGTTCTTCCATTCCACCGCCTGTTTTTTCTTGGGTGGTACTTAGCATTTCTCTAACTATTCTGCATACTTCTAGCTTCAGGTCGTTGATAACTTCATTCCTGAATTGGTCTATGAGGCTCTCTATATGGTGCCTTATGTATATTGGTGCGGTGTCTGCTATTGCCTGTTTCTCAGAATTGGGGGCCGAGGAGCCTTTCTTGTTGCTGCCTCTTCCCATGCTGCCTCTTCTTCTCTGTTCCTTATATATGCAAGCTTATATAAGAGGCCCAGCTTCTCTCCCAGTCAGCCACAGCCTGATCGAATTGCGCCAGTTAGGTGTTCCCGCTCACCGCTGCGCACCAGGGAGTTACGGACCAGGCAGCCTACGCGTCTCCCCTCCCGGCCACCGTCAGGCTCTGGGATCTGAGTTGGGACAGTCTACCAGGTCCGGAGGCAGCGTCACGCAGGCCAGGCACTTTTCACCAATCCCGCCCGAGAGGGGGATGTGTGGCTGGAGTCGCCACCGCGCCCTGCTCCCGCAGGACTGCTCAGACCCAGAAAGTCCTCCGCTGGAGTCAAACTGTGGTAGAGTGTCAGCTTCTCTCACTCACCTCACCACAAGTCAGTGCACGCCTCCCTGCCGTTCGCAGATTGCCATTCTCAGAGCTTCTGCACGTCTCTCTCCTTGCCGAGCCACTGTAGAGGCAGCCAGCCGCCACGCGGCTGGAAACCCAAATCGCGGATTACAATGGCGCAGGGTCCAGCCTCCACACCGAGACTTTTCTGTTCCTGTTTTAGCACCAGGACTGCATTCCAAGTTGGTTTCTCTCAGCCCAGTTCGTTCCTGAGTCAGCGGAGCATATCTCTACCTGCTTATGTCTCCTTAGTCCGCACCATTCCTGGCTTCTGAGCCGAGTCTTTCAGAGAGCCTCCGGTAGTTGCTGTTATCTGTCCGCCATGTTCTCCCGGAAGTCTGCCATATAGATTTGGGTATGGTATTTGATGACTTCTTTTCCAGTTTGAATGGCCTTTAATCCTTTTTGCTGCCTAAGAGCCCTGGCAAGGATTTCCACAGCTATATTTAATAAAGTGGTAAAAGTGATCACCTTTGTCTCGTTCCAGATTTTAAAATTCTTTCAGTTTTTCCTACTTAATGTCAGGTGTGGGCTTATGATAAATGTTCTTTACGACATTGAGGTATGTTCCTCATATGCCTAATTTATTAATCATTTTTGACGAAGAAGCATGTTGAATGTTTTGAAATGTCTTTTCTGTATCAATTGAGATGACTGACTGTTTTTCATTTATTCTATTGACACGGTGTATCACGGTCATTGATTTGTGTATGTGGATCTGCCTTTGCATCCCTGGGATGAATCCCATTTGGTCATGGTGAACAACATTGCGAATGTGCTTTTGATTTCATGTAGTACTATTTTGTTGAGGACTTTTGGGTCTATCTTCATCATGGATGTCTTCTTACTTTCTGCCTTGAAGAGGCAAAATATCTGACACCCACAAGTGGAAGGAGGAGAGATTCATTTTAGCAGTTTGTACAGGTTTTCAGTCCGTAGTCAGCTCGCTCCAAGGCAGGGAGGGAGCATCACAAAGGCAAAACAGTCCATGGCAGAGCAGACAGGAAGCTGCAGGTGGCAAGCAATAGGCAGTAAAGCGAGCCTGCATTTCCTTTTTTCCCATCCAAACTACAAGTAGTTTGCTACCCCTTCAGTAGATCCATTCAGCCACACCCAGAACTATGCCAGTTCTAATCAGTGGACTAATTTAGTATCATACACCTTTAACCCCAGTATCACACACTCTAGATCAGCCAGCACTGAAAAGCCCCACCTATGAGCACATGAGGCTTGGGAGGTGGGGGGTGGGGAGGTCATCTAAACACAAGTCATAGTGTCCTGCCCAACTCTGCCCAGATTTGCCGGCCAAAAGACTCACATACATTCCTTTATGCAAACGTCATTTAGGCTATCTCTAAGAGTTGCCCAAGTCCTAAAAGTTTCAGCACTGTTGAAAAGTTTAAATCCAAAGTGTCCTCTGAGATTTAAGGCAAACTCTTACCCACGAACCCCTGTACAAATGTAAAAAAAAAGTTACACACTTCTAGCATACAATGGCATGAGATAAATATTGCCATCCCAAGAAGTTCAGATAGGGCAACAGAAAGGAATGGGATGAAAGCAAATCAAAATTCAGGAAGACAAACGTTAAATCCTGTAGCTCCACGTCCAGTGTCTGCTGCAATCTGTGTTAAAATGTGAACTCTAAGGTGCTTGAGTGGCTCCACTCCTACGGCAAGGCCAGTGCTCGTAGCTCTCATGGCTCCCTTTGGGCCAGCTTTGCTCACCCCTTGCGGTTTTCTTCAGATGATCCATGTCCCTGGCTTCTCCAAACTCCTGGGGTCTCCACTGCACCTGCAGCGTCACACACACGACTTTCCACACTGAGCTCTCAGGGAGACACTGGCCGACCTCCCAGAATTTTGCAATAAAATCGCCTTGTTTTGGTCTTACCTTTAATGTGAGACTTTTTATATCTGATTCAATATTTTCACTCTTACTGATCTCTTTGGTTTTTTTTTTTATGTTTTCTACTTTTTCATATTTCAATAATTAGTGAGGCATAATGTTTAGGAAATTATCCACTAGTTCTTCACAATAATCTATAGTGATCTGTAATATCAGTTATAATCTCGCCCCCTTTAATCTCTGGTTTTATTTGATTTCCTCTCTCTTTGTCTGGGTTGTGATTTATTTTTATTTTCTGTTCAAACAATCTGGTCTTTCAATGACCTTCTGATTTTTAGTCTCCATTTTACCTATATTCTTATTTTCATTAATTATTTTAGTCTACTAATTTAGTTTGTTTTTTACCTAGTTCCTTGAGGTATAGTTTGTTTATCTGAGATGTTTTTACAATGAAATGTGGTTAGTTTTTGGTTTTGTTTTGTGTTGGGGTTATGTTTTTGGAGACAGGATCTTTTTTTTTTTGGTCTTTTTTTCCTTTTTTTTTAAATCGGTACCGGGGATCGAACTCACGACTTCCTGCTTGCAAGGTAGGCGCTTATGCCACTGAGCTAAATCTCCAGCCCCTGGAGACAGGATCTTACTAAGTAGTCCAGGCTGGCTTTGAGCTTATTATGTAGCCCAGGCTGGCTTTGAACTTGTGGCCTCTCCTGCCCCAGCTTCTCGAGTGCTAGGATCATAGGTTTGTGCCACCACACCTGGCTTAATGGGGTTTTTGATTGCTTTCATTTTTCCCTTAGTATTCTTTTTGCTGCTATCCCATAGGTCTGGGACATTTTCATTTGTTTCAAGAAACTTTAAAATCCCCTTCTAGACTTCTTCATTGGTCTATTAGTTTCTCAAAAGCAAATGGTTTCATTTCCAAAGTTTTTCTTACTGATTGTCTTAGTTTCCATGTTTTGAAAATTGTGGCCACCTTTATCTCACGTCTTGAAAATTGTATCTCTAGGAGCACAAATATAGGGAATCTTTTTTATGGAATAATTTTTCAGCATGGCCAGTTAACAGTTAAATATTAAGTATTTAACACAATTGTGAATCATTTTAACCTTAGGCATTTTCACTGTGTGAAAATTCCTACTCATACACACTGTGTTAGTCACTTTACAACTTCCGACAGGCCACAGATCTATGCTGGACATTTTCGCCCTTGCACGTGGTCCAGAAACCTTCTTAGCTTTGGCTGCCCTGCTTATTCTGCTTGTTGTCCTTGTAGCTATCCTGTGGATTACATTTCACTTTTCAGAATCCTCTGACTCTTAAGCTCATAAGTAGCCCTGTGTGCTCTAAACTATATTTAGAATTGATTGGGATATACATATTCATATATTTTATATTGCGTATCAATTAATGAATTATATTGATATTATAATTTCAATATATTATATTTTGATATATTAATATATTAAATACAATACATAAATAAAATACAATATATACATATGTACATGTGATATGCATGTATTATATTTAATATATTAATACATTTTTATGATTTCAGTTATTTTAATATATTGGTCTTATAGTTTCTATATTATCTTTTTTTGTCTTTTTTTGCCTAGAAAAATTAATGTTTGTATTTATTTTTGTCTTTTTGAGTCAGGGTTTCACTGTGTAGTTCAGGCTGACCTTGAGCTCACTTCGTAGCTGAGACTGGCCTCAAACTCTGAGTGATCCTCCTGCCTCAGCCTCCTTAGTGCTGGGATTATAGCCTTCTATATTAGCTTTAAATGGTACTTTTAGTATTACTCCCCCAGCAAGGCCTGTGTCCAAGGTAAAAATAGTTTGAGAAAAATTTTTTGTGTGTGTTACACACAGCATAAATTCTTGCTTTAGTCATTAATAAATAGTTTTCAGTTGTGCCCACAGCATGAAACAAATGCTCACAGAAGTCATTTACCGTATCTTTTCTTTTAAGTATTAGAGCCAGATGCAGGGTAGATATGTTGTTTGGTTAAATTTATTATGACATTCCTATCTCTGACTGATCGTTATGAGGAAATTCAGTTTAAGTCACTCTTATTTTCTAGGGAATGTTACCTTTTGCTGTGGTAGGGAGTACAGACGAGGTGAAAGTTGGAAAAAGGATGGTCAGAGGCCGCCACTACCCTTGGGGAGTTTTGCAAGGTAAATATGAACAAGCAGATTCTTGGAGAATTAAGTCAAATACACAATATATATCAGCTACTGTCTCAAAATGGCACTTAAACTTCAGCCACTGTTGGCAACTCCTGTTAACCTATAAATTAATAGCTACTAATGAGGACTAAAGGTTAATTTCATTAAAGATAATACTTCCTTTGACTTTGATCCAGGCTCACAGAAATTTGCAGATAATGCTTTAGACCAAAATATGCAGAAACTGAGCAGGACTCCCTTGTTCATGCATTTCATCCCTGCATGAACTATGTCATGAAGAATGACAATGTCATGAACAAACCCACAGTACTAGTACTAGTGTTCACATGAGCACCCTAAACCACCATCTAACTTATAAAGCATTTTAGGTAAAAATTTAAAGCATTTCAGTAAAAATGTTAAATTAGTTTTCAAAACAAAGAGGTACAATTGACATCTGGCTATATTACACTTTTGATGTTTGTATTAGCTACTTAACACCATGGTGAGTTAGAATATTGTGATGTAGAATATTGTATGGAGGTTTATTGTAGTAAACATTATTGAGAAATGAAATACTTCTACCTATATTTGTTTCTAAATCTTGTTTTTAATTGAAACACCCGTAATCCACAAATGGGATCATATCAAATTAAAAAGCTTCAGCACAGAGATGGAAACAACCAACAGATTGAAGGGATAACCAAGCAGCAGAGTAAACAGGAAAAAATGTTGCCAGCAATTTCTTGGAGAATCTGGAGTTACAGCTGTTACTCAGATCGATTTCTTGCATATTATTTTAAATGCATTTCATCAATGCTTTTACTTAAGAGTGCTTATTGACTGTCAGCAATTGAAAGCACTTTGGATTTTATTTCTGTACTTAGTGGAAAATGAAAATCACTGTGACTTTGTGAAGCTCCGGGATATGCTTCTTTGTACCAACATGGAAGACCTGAAGGAAGAAACCCACGTTCGTCACTATGAATGTTACAGGTACAGCAAACTGCAGAAAATGGGTTTCACTGACGTGGGCCCAGACAACCAGCCTGTCAGGTAAGTATAGAAATTTCTATTACCACTAAATAGGTCATTTAGAAGGCCCCTAAAGCCACAAGGTATCATCATTTGGCAGTGAGAATAACTGGACTTCTTTCGTCCTACACCACTCTGAATTACAGGTTTTTAAATCATCTTCAGACCTAGATGAAAACAGTAGGAATAAAGCTCAAAAATCCATATTTATGTCATATATTGAAATGCACATTCAAAAATATCATTTTACTTAAATTTTTGTATTTATGCAAAGCAGATGCTCAAAGGATGAAATTGCCAGGTATTAGCAAAGACTGACAAAAAAATTGTCAAAAGAAACTGAGAAGAGTTTGATGGAAGAAAGACTTGAAAATTTGCAATATACTTTGCTGGAAGTCATGTTTTATGAGCAGAGGCTTTTAGATATATTGGAGAAGAACAGTATTTATACTGAAAAATTAGGCGTAGCACTATAGAAGTACAATTCAGCTATATTTACTGTAATTCTTTGAGTACAACCATAGTTGAACTACTTAAGTAAATTATTAAGTGTTTTGCATTATTTGAACTATTTTAAAATCACCATCAGATCTTGGAGGTTTCCTCAAATTTTGTTGTAAAAGATGTGAAGAAAGGGCTGGGGATTTAGCTCAGCGGCATAAGCGCCTGCTTTGTAAGCAGGCAGTTGTGAGTTCGATCCCTGGTACCGATAAAAATGAAAAAGACAAAAAAAAAAAAAAAAGATGTGAAGAAGTATGAGGTAATGTAAAACAGAGGTATAAGAAATCACTGATACAAGTATTTTGAATTTCTACTGTTTTGATTTATGATCTAATTTACTTTTATATTAATATTGTGTTATAATTTGTATATCCCATGATAATGAAATTTCCGTTTTGTACTGATATACACAACAGAATATTTGTAAATGTCATTTTGTGGAACCTGCAATATAAACATGTGTACATGTTCATCTATGTCAGTATTTTAATAGGAGAGTGGAAACTAATGGAAACTCTTTTTTGTAGTTTTCAAGAGATATATGAAGCCAAAAGACTAGAGTTCCATGATCAATGTCAGAAGGAGGAAGAAGAGCTGAAAAAAAGGTTTATGCAGCAAGTAAAGGACCGAGAAACAGCTTTCAAAGATGCTGAAAAAGAGGCAAGTGCTGGCAGTTTGACGACAATTTGTGTTTATTTTTATACATCCTATTGGGAGGAATCCCAAGGTGTTAGTGGATGCTTTCAGAAGAAATTTACTATTCTTCAAAGGTAGTAATTCACCATGAAAAATCTGAGTGTGGCCTTTATAGAATTATACCTTGTAATTTTAGTTTTTCTAGAGCACGCTTTTTTTTTTTTTTTTTTTTTTGACTTGCTGCTTAAAATGTTCCACAGCTCTGACATACTGCGGCAAGAAGCCGGACACGTAAGGCCTCAGCACCGTGCCGCGGATTCTGCTGGGCTCAGTTCACCAGCAGCTCACTGAGATCCGGGGCCCAGGCCTTCCCAGGATTGAGCTGCGTGCTGGGAACTCTACAGTTCTGCAGTCTTGCGTGTTGTCCCCTAACCGTGGCTCCTAAAGGCACCTCTCTGTTGAGGACTCTTTGTAGTGGCCTCAGTTATAAAGGATTGCTCCTGGGGACTCTCTGCGGTGGCTGTGTTCCTCTAAGAAGTATCTCCTTGTGTCCTCAGACCTGATAGTCTCTGAAATCTAGGGGGAGACCTCATAGCCCATAGCTCTGCCAGCGTGCATACCACGGATGCTGCTAAGATTTATGACTCATACCTTCCAGATCATCAGGTTGAGCCCCGCTGGGCTCACTTGAATAAAGACTAGAGTTACAGAGAGGTACTGATCTGCATTTCGTGGAGTCGAGTCCTAACGTGGGGAAGAACAGCAAATGCTGAGTTCCCTAGAGAACATCTCTCCCTCTCAGGCAACCTTGCTTTCGGTGTCCTTGCTTGCTTTGCATATCTGTGAAGTACTTTCAGGGTCATTCTCCTATTATTTTGATGGACACTCTGCCATCTTTTTATAAATATTAATTTCTTTAGTAAATAGCTGTTTAGCCATATTGTCATTCTCTCCCCAACATGGTTAACAGGTAGATAGATGGTAAAGCCAGGGAATCAGCAACAGGAAAATAAGACAATGACAGGACTAAGCCAATAACTATCAGTGATAACTTCCAATGGGTGTGGTTTTAGTTCCCCAATCAAAAGATGCAGACAGGCAGAATGGATCAAGAAACCAAATCTAATTGTATACTGTAGAAAAGAAACACATTTAACCCAAAAACGAACTCATGGCATAAGAACCAGAGGATAGAGAACAATAGGAACTCTTCCAAAAAAGTAAATACAAGTTATCCTGTGTTCAGACAAAGTGAACTTCAAACCACTGATCAAAAGAGGCAAATAAAGTCACTACTTACTGTGTAGGAGAACAATCCAACAGGAAGACATAAGAATTATTAATATATATGCACCAAACAGTGATACACTCAACTTTATAGAACAAGTACTACTGAATATAAAAGATCAGATAAATATAAACACAGTTACAGAGGAGGTTTTCAATATCCCACTATTATAAATAGACAGATCAACTAGACAAAAAATCAACCATGAAATATGAGTGAAACAAAACCTTCAAACAAGAGGGCTTAATAGATATATACAGAGAATTCCACCCAACAGTAGAGTACACAGTTTTCAGCAGCATGTGGAACTTTCACCAAAATAGACCACACACTTACCAATAAAGCAAGCTTACTTAAATGTAAAAAGAATTGAAATTGTATGGAGCATATTATCATATTACAGCACAATGAAGTTAGAAATCAATGACAAAAACCCACAAAAATTATGCAAACTAAACAGTACACTCTTAACTAACCAATAGGTTGTGGAAGAAATAACACAGTTTCTAGAATTAAATGATAATGCCAGTACAACATTCTAGAACTTATGTGACAGTGACAGTAGTCCTAAGACTCGAGTTTATGGGTGTAAATGCCCACATCACAAAGACAGAATGAATCTAAATAAATAACCTAACATTGCACTCAAGGCCTAGATAAACAAAAACAATCCAAACCCAAGATTAGTACAAGGATGGAAATTCTAAACACAAGAACAGAAATCAATTAAATTAAGACCAAAAATAAACACAAAGTTTGAATGAGTCAAATAGTTGGTTCTTTCAAAGAATAAACAAAATAGACCTATAGCAAATCTAACCAAAAGAAGGGGTAAAAAACCTCAAACCAACACAATTAGAAATGAAAAAAATGAAATCACAGTGGGCACTGCTGAAATTAAAAAGAACATCATTAACAAGTACTTCACAAATCCTGTATGACAGTAAATTGTAGAATTCAGAAGAAATGGATAGATTCCTACATACATATGTATTACCAACATTGAACCAAGAAGATTTAAAGACCTTGAATAATCCATAACAGTCAATAACACTGAAGCAGTAATAAATAGCCAACTAAGAAAAGGCCAGGTCCAGATGGATTCGATACTCTTTCTACATAAAGTTCTAACACCCATACTCAAGCTTTTTAATGAAATTGGAAGCTATATTCTCAAAGCCATTCCTAGAAGCTAGAATTACCCCCTGATTCCAAACTCCAACAAGCATCTAACCAAAAAAGAGAACTATAGACCAGTATCTTTAATGAATATAGATGCAAAAATCCTCAGCAAGGGCTGAGAATTTAGCTCAGTGGTATAAGTGCCTGGCTGGCAAATGTGAGTTTGATCAATGATGCCAACAAAACAAAACAAAACAAAACAAAATCCTCAACAAAATATTGGTAAATACAACTCAAGGAATTATCAAAAATATCATACATCATGGCCAAGTAGGCATCATTCCACAAACACAAGAATGGTTCAATATATGCTAATCGATAACTGTAATATATCATATAAACAAAAGCAAAGGCAAAATTTATATGGTCTCCATAGATGCAGAAAAAGCCTTTGACAAAATCCAACATCTTTTCATAAAAACACTAAAGAAAATAGACATAGAAGGACTTTATCTCAATATGATTAAGCTTTATCACAAAAGCTACTGTCAATATCATCTTAAATGGGAAAAACTTAAAGCTTTCCCTATAAAATCAAGAATAAGACAAGGATGTCATCTATCATCACTCTTGTTCAATATAATACTGGAAACCTTACTAAGAAAAATTAAACAAGAATATATATATATATATATATATATATATATATATATATATAAAGGAAGGGAATGTGGATTTAGCTCAGTGGCATAAGCACCTGCCTGGCAAGCATGAGATTATGAGTTCAATCCCCAGTACCCCCCAAAAAAATATGTAGGAAGGAAAGAAGTCAAATTATCATTATTTGCAGATAACATGATCCTCCACAGAGAAGACCCCAAAAAAATCCACCAATAGGCTTTTAGAATTAATAACCAAATTCAGAAATATAGAATATAAAATTAACACAAAAAATCAATAGCACTTGTGTACAGTAACAAAGAACCCACTGAAAAATAAAGTAGTAAATACCATTCAAAATAGCATCAAGAAAAATTAAATAGAAATTAACCTAACCAAGGAAGTGAGAGAGGTGTGGTGCAACTATTGGGTGGCAGGCATTTCTTCTGCCACTATTGATACTGGCTCTCCTACTTAAATGGGACTCTACTATCGGTTGCTCCTGTAGTGATGAGGGACCAGAAGCACCTGTGCTCTGGTTAGGCACTGATTAGGAACTGGTGCTACAGGAGAGAGGTTGGGACTGGAAGAGCCATTTTTACTCTGTGAAACTGAAGTCACATCTTATCAGTAACGTGTCTTCAGTTAAGGTATGGGTATGACTGGTACAGTAGACTCACATCAGTGTGCAGGCAGAAAAGGTCATGTTATTCCTCACTTCTTTCTTTTGCTATGTGGATGTCCCTGTCCAGGGGCAGGACCTTGGGTCTGTCCTCATTCTGTATGCCTAGAGATGGGGTGGAAGCCAGAGGCTCTTCTCCCCCTGATTTTCTGTGTTGTAGTACTCAGGTATAATACAGGGGTGCAAGAGCACAAGAGCCACCTGCATGTTTAGTGTACATTCTTACACAGGTTGTTACCTCGTATTTACATTCTTACATGCTAACTTCTTTGGTGCATGCATAATTGTCCACTGCCAAGTCGTGGTTACACAACTATATCCCACTTTGTGCTTGTGCTAGACAACGGAGTCATGGCCTCAGGTTTCCTAAGGTGCCCCTGAGCTTTGAAGCAGTCTGAGTGGTTCCCCCAGTGGGTTAGGACAGTGGCAGAAACTAAGAGTTCCTCTTGTGCTGTGCTAGTGACAGGCCCTGTGCATGGCACTGGGAGAGGGGTCCTGAGAGTGGCACAGGCAACAGCTCTCAGCCCTGGCACCCACGTGAAACCACACCCACTGGCCACATCCCCAGACTCAGAGATCAGGTTCCTTGGCCGCACAGTTTTTGTGGACGGCACCCTCCCCTGCCACCCACTTTGCAGCACCCGCTCCCCACTGTGCAGCGCTTTCAGCTTGGTTCTCTCCCAGTCATTCCACTGAGCCAGATCCGGTTCATGAGGGAGCCTTGGCTGAGCCAGTGCTGCGGAACATCTGCTGGGTCCCAGAGGTGGGAATACACAGGCTTTTCTACCTCAAAAGCATCGAAATTCAGAAAATGGGTCCCTTGTCAAGGTGTCTTCCAGGAACGGCATACTAGAGGAGAGGTAGATTCCTATTCCATAGTCAGAGTACTATGCATGTTTTATGCCTGTTTTCTATGTAGGCTACAAACCTGCAAAGCCAAGGCAACTTTCCAATCGGTGGGGTTGTCAGTGTCCATACTGGTAGGTTTTGCTGAGGTTTTCTTTAGCCCTGAAGAGGAGAGACTGCCTCTTCCCCAGCTGAGAAGTCAGGTTGGCAAGTAATGGGATGTCTTGGCTCTCTTGCTGTGCTACTGTTCCAGGAATCTGGAGTTTTACAAGGTCTCTATTATCCTACTTTTCAATTCCAGTGTCCTTCACATCAGGGTGCAGCTGCATACCTGTTGTTTCTGTTCTTCTTTGTGGAAGAGCAGGTAAATGCTGGATGCCCCTTTTCAGCCACCTTGCCTGCCTCGAATGTGTGCATTTGAATGATCATGGACTCACAAAACTTTGTTCAAAGGGAATTGGTAGGAAAAATGTTGAATGAGAAGACTGATCTCCTTAGGAAAAAGGGACTTTTTTTTTTTTTTTGGAAAATTGTGTTTTGCTCATATCTGTGTGATGTTTTGTTCAATGAGAACACATTCAGTTTTTAAATCAAGAGAATTTCCTATCTGAGCACTTAACTAGAAATTTTTAGATTGTTTGATATCAAGAAAAAGACAAGGATATTCTTTCATGTTTTCTGCTTCACTGTTTTGGGCCATAACTCCGCGTTTTCTAATAGCTACAGGACAAGTTTGAGCATCTTAAAAAGATTCAACAAGAGGAGCTGACAAAGCTTGAAGAAGAGAGACGACAACTGGAGGAAGAAATAATAGAGTTTTGTAAAGTAAAGGCTACCTGTGAAACGCTGCAGACTCAGACATGCACCAATACAAAGAAGGACAGAGATCGCAAGAAGTAGGCCCTCCTTGCTCTTTCATATAGTGTAGCGCCCCTCACCCTGTGTCCCCTGCCTCTGAGATCGTCTTCAGAGCGTTTACTGCTAATTGGAGTTCTCATTTTAAAAATTTGCTTATTGAGGGTATATTTTTCCTTTTTTCAAATCCATTGTATTTCTGTATGTCTTCCTTAACTAGAATGCGAAATCCTCAGAAGATACCTTGTCTATCTTGTTAAATGCTGTAATGTAGACTAGCAGGGATAAGGCACTAGGTAAATAGTTTACAAAATAAAAATATGTAACAGTATAAGAAGAATTAATGAAGTGATGGGAATTCTTTTACCATAGCTTCTGTACCTCTGTGGACACTGGAAGAGCAAGCCGTGGTTAACCTTGTGGTTAACCTCCCAAGTCCAAGAGGACATACCATGAGGACCAACCTAAGCCCCTGTCTAAACCCACACTTACATGAACCATCACAATTAATTCTGGCTTTTAGCTACAGAGTTTCAAGAAGAAATAAAAACGGTCAATAAATATACAAAAATGCTCAGCATCTCTAGCCATTGAGAAACACAAATTAAAACAGCACAGAGACTCCATCTTACCCCAGAAAGAATTGCCATCATCAAGAACTCAATAACAAATACCACAGGCTACAGGGTAAAAAGTATCCTTGTACCTTGCTGGTGGGAATGCAAACTAGTACATAAAAGAATTATAGAAATCAGTATTGTGGTTCCTCAAAAAACTAAGAATAGAAAATTCACTACACCCAGATATTCCCTTTCTAGGTACATAACTAACAAAGTTTAAGAAATTATGTTTCAATGACACATGTATACCTATGTTTATAGCAGTACAATTTATGATAATTAAGTCTTGAAATATGTCCAACAACAGATGAATAGCTATTGATACCCAATGGAGTACTATTTTGCCATAAAAGATGTTAGTTATTTGTAGGAAAATGGATGCACATTGAGAAAATAATGTGAAATAAAATCAATCAGACACACAAGCTAAAATATTGCATGGTTTCTCTTATATGAGAAACCCAAGATATAAAATAATATGAGCTAATTAAAAGATACATATTATGGAATAGGCTGATAAATCCTCTGCAAAAGTGAAAGGGAATTAGAAATGGGGGGAAGGAGGCTAAGGGAAAGTAAAAGTAATTAGGATATGTTATGTACGTTACCAACTTCCCACAATGAATGTAAATCATTATGTGCAGCAAACTTGTACTCAAAAACATTAAAAATAAAGCAATAGAGTTTATTAAGATATTAAAATGCTCTTGGTTAAACTCACATATAGACTTAAAAAGAAATACTTTGTGTTTTTTAAGATAGTTGCTTGTGATTTTTCACTAGGCTTTTGCTCCAAAATTAATTAGAAAACAATTTCATAATAACTACATATATTAATATATATATTTTATTTGGCATACTCCATTATCTCCCTCTCAAAGAGAAGAGTTTTGTATCACTTTTACCTTTACTGTTCCTTTCATTTTGAGTGAAGCATTATATAATTTAATGCAATCACACAGCTGTTTATTTAGATGAATATTGATAAGATTTTATAAACCATGTGGTTGTTTTGACATTTGTATCAAATAAATATGCTGAACAGTATTAAGTATATAATGGATACTCCATAGTCAGGAGAAAAATATTCACGTTAGAATGACTTCTTTGCTTCATGTAAGAGAATGAAGGAATCCAAGGTGAAGAAATACTATTTTGTTTTGTTTAGTTTTTTTGAGATAGGTTCTTGCTATGTAGTTCAGATTGGCCTAGCTAGTACAAGGAACAGAATCATAAAGATCAAAGTGGAAGTTAATAAAATTTAGACTGTAATATAGAATCAATGGGTCAAAATGTTGGTTCTTTAAGAGAATAAACAACACAAATTTTTCCCCAAACTTACCAAAGGAAAGAAAAAACCTGTATTGATGTGATGAAAAGGATGAAATCACAACAAATACTACCAAAATCCAGGAGACCATTAGTAGCTCCTCTGAGAATTTATAGTCCAATTTGGAGCATCTTGAAGAAATAGACAGAATCCTAGACATATATAAATTATAAAAACTGAACCAAGAAGATACAAAATATTTTAAAAATATAATGACATCGAAGCCAAAACTACCAATAAAAGCCCAGCACCTGATGGATTCACTGTTGAACTCATGAGAACTTTAAGGATATCATGCCAATGCTCATCAAATGCTAATGAAATTGAAAGGGGAGGAGAACTTCCAAACTCATTCCTGGAAGCCAGCATTACCTTGATTCCAAAACCAGACAAGGAAGCCACAGAAAAGAAAATTCAGGCCAATTTCTTTAAGGAACATAGACACAAAAATCACCAACAAGACACTGGCTAACAGTGCAACAAATCATCAAAATGGTCACACATTACAAACAAACAAACTGTGAACCAATATTTTTTCTCCTTTAAATTTCCAGCTGCCATGGCTCATGCAGTTCTTGAGGTTCCCAGGGTGAGGATGGTGAGAGGATAGAGAAAAAGTACAGGAGTCAAAATATAGAAAACTGAGGCCAGATGGAGCCCTCTCTCCTGACAGGCAAAGAAGGAAGAAGGAGGAGGAGAAGGAAGAAAAAGAGGGCGGAGGGTCCAATGGCTGCAGCACATGTACTTACACACTTGGGAGGCTGAGGGCCATGAAACCCCTCCACCTAAGAGCTTACTCATGCGACTTGCCTCAGGCTCTGTGTTCTTGAGCTTCGTCTTGCTCCAACCCACACATGTGATCTGCAGCTTCAGCTGTGCTCCCCACAGCCAGTGAAAGTTCAAGTCCTAAGACTTGTTCAAGTCCTAAGCTATTGTATGAGACTGAATTTAAAGGTAGTGGACTAATTAACCTGGTGGAGGAAGTTGCAAAGCAGTCTGATATTCCAGCTGTGGCTGGGGTGCTGCTGAATCCATTTGGATATAAACTGAGAATCAGGAGCAGAAGTCAGAGCTGAATGATGTGAAGTATGGCCACACAGGAGTGCCTGTGAAGCTAGGGCAAAGAACAGTGGGGTGTCTTGAAAGATTAGCATTAAAGAGAACCTAAGTACAATAGAAAAGGTGCCTTGAGGGTATCTCATTGAGCAAGATCCCACCCATTGTGAGCTCCAGGATATAAAGCTAAAATTTCATTTGAGAATTCCTGAAACTCCTGCTCATTTAGGGGTATTTAGGGAAGAGCATCCCCAACTCAGTCATCCAGGCTTTCAGAGGCTGCTGCAGCCATGGTCCATAGTGGCCCCAGTACCGTTCAAACTGTTGTCCATGTTAGGATCATCCATGGAAGGCTTTTTTTCAAGCATGCTGAATGCAAGAATTATCAAGTCACAGAGGCTTTTACTCATATTTCAGAAGCCCTGGGAGGCCAGGCAAAAGATATGACAAGGTCACAATTTCTTCCAGAAATCCATGATAGGGCAATGCTATGAGAGTCAAATCAAAATTACAGTGGAAACTCCAGGAAGTTGGAGACGCTAAGACATTAAACATCTTCTAGGAAAGTTGCAGGCAGTGACTTGAGCAATCCAAAGAGAAGCCAGGTGAATGCAACCAGCAAAGACCTAAGTGTGGGGCTGCCCCCAACCCTTTGGAGCTTATATCTCACCACAACATGCCTTAGGTACTAGACATACATCTGAGGGATTTAACATCTATCTGCCTTGCTGAAGTTCAGTCTTGCTTTGGTTTGATTTCTCTCTATTCTCCTATTCATCTCTTTTGGAATGGGAATATTTGTTCTATACCATTGTATTCTGGAAGTGTTTAACTTTATATATATTTTTATTTTTACAGTGGCTCACAGATAAGAGTTTGCCTTGAGTCTCAGAGATTTTGAACTTGAACTTTTCCACAGTGCTGGAATTGTTAAGACTTTGGTGATTCTTAGAGATGGACTAAATAAATTCTGTCTAATAATTTGAACATAAGCCTTTGGGGGTGAGAGGTAGAATGTATGGTTAGGTCTTAAACGTTGCCCAAAAGGTTCACATTTGGAGGTAGAGTCTGGTTGGAAAGGGTGGGTCATTGACGGCATGACTTCAGGTGTCCTAGTCCTCAGTGTGGGAGACAACTCCAGTGACTCCCCTTGAATGTAAAACAATTACTGTGACTTTGATTATTTGGAGACTTATTTCATTATACTGATATGTAGAGAGCTGGCTATGGTATTTCCTTCTCTCCTCAATTGGCTCTAAGCATTGCAAATAAGGCTTACTGAGGTAATGGTATGTAATCTCTAAAGCCGACAGACAGTCCTGTCTCCTCCAATAGTGTTCTTCATGTAAAGGATATAAGCACAGTGGGATGTTAGAGCTAATAGCTCCAGGAATGTCACCTGGGTAGGAGAGGTAAAGAGGCTATGGTTCTCTAGGGCACAAGAGTTTGCATATCAGAAACCAAAGGGACAGCCTCCCAAAACAATTCTGTTGCTACCCCAATTGGATTATGTGGATTGATCCTTCTGCATATCTTTATCTCTGCAATTTGCAGAGATGCTTTTCTCCCCACCTGGCCAGCCAGCTCAAGTTACTCACGTTAATTCCCGCCATCCTCACTGTCACTCATCCCTGAGCTATCCCCCTTCTTCACAAGATAATAAATTCTGGGAGAGTCCTAGGATCAAGGCCTTTGTCCACACATCCTCATGGGGATTGGACTTCAGACCCCTTCACTGCCCTTAACTTAGAATATGTCTTGGTGTCTTTACTCTCGACATGGGTTGTGTTGGAGATGGTAGATTGGAATTAACTTGTTGGGATTCCAATAACATCTCAATGGGATTACAAATATAATTTTTTGGATTGTGAGGAAAACTAGAAAGAGGATTACAATACTTGGATGATTGTACACAGTGTTTGGGATTATAATACTCAGAACTTCCCTCCTGTGCTTTCTAGTCACTGTAAAGTGAACAGATTTCCTCCATGCCATCTTGCCACACTGTTTCTGTCTTGTAGTCTGCTGACCATGAACTGAATCCACTGAAGCTGTGAACCAAAAATAAATCTCTCCTCCTTTAAGCTGAGTGTCCATATTTTGTCCCTTAAGTTCTGGGTGTCAGGGATTGTACCCCAATGGGGGAAAAAGTGACTAAGAAAATGTGTAGGAATGCAACTCCCATGATTATATATACTTATTTAAGACTATACTTGCATACAGAAGTGGAACGCTATCCTACAGATCATGAACAGGCACAAAGTCTGATGGTCCTACCTAGACAGAAGGAACTAGACAGCCAGGAGCGAATAGCCACTAAGAATCCAGACTCTCAGTCCTTAAGGGGACAGGTTCTACCAAAACCTGAAGATGTATAAAGCATTTCCCAATTAAGATTCCAGAGGAAAATGCAGGATGGCTAACATCTTGATTGCAGCCATCTGATATCTTGAGCAGAGGACCTAGCTGAGCCATCCTTAGAATCGTGACCACCAGAACTGAGGTAGTAAATGTCTATTCTCTTAATACACTGGTGGCTATTTCTTGCACAACAGTAGGAACCTAATGGCCACATAAATATATCAAAGCATAGAAACTTTGGTTTGGCCACTTCAGTCGTCCTTGACATCATCATTCACAGTGGTTCTACAGTGTTCCACCCCGCCACTCTCAGGCCCAACAACAACTGAGGGGCACATGTGACCATAGGTGTGTCATCAAACTTCAATGTCTTTCAGTCTAAGAACTGTTTGTTCCATGTCTGTTTCCTTGCTGAGAACTTTCCCAGACAGGCCACACATCTCTCATACTGCACAGCTGAGCAGAGCTGGAATATATGTTTGGCCTCAAACAACTACTAAAGGAAATAGTCAAAGCTTATCATAAAAAGCTCAACTCTACATAACTATGTAGAAGTATGTAACAAAACCAAATCAAGACTGTCAATAATGGAAAAATGTTTGTTGCACAGGAAAGCAACACTTTGAGAGACAACTAATTTTACACATTTTTGAAATTATGATATGACTATCACCAACATGGCTACAGAATATATGCTATTTTTCAAGCACAAGGAAGTATGTTTTTAGGAAACATCACTCAATTTACTTCACATAATGATTCTTTGAGACAAATTCTACTATTATTTTTTGTAAATATGAAAAACCAGAAGCCCAGTGTAGGGAGCCACTGAAACCCGATATTGATCACATGTAGGGAGCCACTGAAACCCGATATTGATCACATATATGGGGCTAAAGCAAGAACAGCTCTGAAAACCCAAAGTCCCCAAAGCAAGCCTTCTATACTAGCCGTTCTTGATCTAAGAAGGCAAGAGAGGGCCCAGGCCAGCCAGGCAAACAAACTGCAGTGCAGCATAATTGACATCCTCCTCCTCCTGAGTGTATAAACCAACCTGCTGCAGGGCTGAGCAGCGCCTTTCCTCCCCTCAGGGGTGCAAGGGCTCCACCTGACCCCAGCTTTGTCTCTTGCTTGTTTTCTCATCATCTCAAGGTCCTTCACCCCAGCAACCTCTAGACGCACATGGGTCATGACAGCCCAGATGCTTAAGGTGAAGTCACACACATAGTAAGTGGTGGAGTTGGAACTTAACAGTATTGCTCCTACTACTGTGCATGCACAGAACACTCCATCACTGAAATGCAAACAGTGGTCACTCACTTTTGCAGCACTTGGTGCACACATGCCCTGCCGGTACCTCATTTCAAGATATAGTAAGAATGAAGGGGAGGATTTGCATCCAGAGATTGCTTTTCACTGGATAGAAGAAAACAGTACCATTGCTCACAGCTGTTCAAGCTAATTCAAAAACCTATTAACAAATATGTGCCCCAATTTGTGCACTTTTATGAAAACAGTATTTCTTTTAAATACTGGGTAATACTATGCTTACAGCCAAATTTCGGGAGGGGGAATTGTTACTTAAAAGTTTGATAATAAATTTATATACACAAAGAATAGAAAATAATATACAGAATACTTTTTCATTAATGTATTAATAAGATAAAAAGAAGCTAGAATGCCACTGAAAGTGAAAAAATCCTACTTGCTGTTGTTTGGCGAAGATTTGCTGCCTGTTTATGTGCTGTGGAGGGCTTGGTCTTCAGTGTGTGGTGAGGTGGGTGATCTTTCAAAATATTCGGCCTGGCAGGTGAGGGGTAAGGATTAAGAAATTAATTCAGATCTTGGACTTAGTTCTTTTCAGTATGGGTTGTTACAAAGCAGGCTTAGACTGCACGTGTGGCCGTTTCTATATTGGCTGCTTTCTACATTCTTCAGTGTGCTGTGACAGTCAATGGGGCAGTTGGCCAGGTACCTTACTCAGAGCTTCAACCTCTAAAACTATGTGCAAATTAAAGCTCATTTTGTATAAACTTTGAAGCCTAAAGTATTTTGCCATGACAACAAAAAACTGACTGTGCTAATTTAAGTCAGAGTATTTATTAACAGTATATGAAATACCACCCCAATTCTAGATCCCAATGAAGAAAATTTCTAATATGAAATACTCTTATGAATACACTGTTGAGGAGGCAGTTCGGTGATCTATAGGCTGTATAGCTGCACTCCAGACCTGTTTCCATAGATGCAGGTAGCACCTCCCAATCACAATTATTAGTAATAAAAAAAAAACCCTGTAGAAACAGTGAAATGCATCATGGTAGGCAATATCACCACTCGTATTTCACTGGAGTATAAAGAAATATTCCTTATCTTTGATATTATATTTAATATTTGTATTTTAAAACTTAGATCTCTATTAGATAAATTGGCAGGTTTTTCTTTCATTGCAAATTCTGATACATAAAAATGTGTATTTTTATTAAAAGCCTTCACATATTAAGGATATAAATTTATTTTATTCTCACTTTCCAGTGATGTCACTGCATGATAAAGGCATTCCCAAATTTGTTCCATTTTTTAATATCTCCACATTTTAAAAAATTCTTCCAAAACTGAAGCCAGGCGTGGTGGCTCATGCCTGTAATCCCAGCAATTGGGAGGCTGAGGCAAGAGGATTGTTGTGAGTTCGAGACCAGCCTAGGCTACAAAGTGAGCTCAAGGCCAGCCTGAACTGCACAGTGAGACCCTGTCTCAAAAAAAGACAAAAAAAAAATTCTTCCAAAAACTGACTTGGGGTCTAAAAATGACACCACCAAGTTTTGCGCTGTATACATTTTCTCATAAAAGAACTGGCTTACCAGTGACACAGATCACATAAAAAATGGAACAGCAGAGTACAGATTTACTTCTCCCTTTCAGAAAAAAATGAGGGGTACAGAGATACAGCTGGGAAGATCTTTGTTCTCTTCAATTGTCTTAACCCAGTGATCTTTTCGTATTTATCTCCCAAGGTCATCCTGAGAATTACCCACACTGCAGTTCTCAAGACATGAGGAATCGGAGAAATGCATAGTCACTGCCTTTTATGATGACATGCCACTCATCACTGTCTATATTGTCCAAGAATAACTTTGTTGACCAGTGACGGCCAAAATAAATTAAAGCCAGAAATGAAGACTGCATTAGAGAGAGAAAGAAACGGTTTTAGGAGACATGACCAGTCTCTGCAGTGAAAATTTTTCCATTATGCACTGATGCGTGATTTCTGAGGAAACAATTCCATGTTCATAGTTGTCTCCCTTGTAAGCTTTTTAATGCCTGCTATGACATCTGTAAAAGATTTGTCCTCTTGAAACACATTCATAGGGCTTCTCCCAGGTGTGGTTACCTTAAGCTTAATGAGCTTTAACTTCTGCTCAAAGTTCTCCTCACCTTGATTACATTCATATAGTTTCTATCCTGTGTGGTTGTTCTAGTGTACAGTGGGCCCTAATGGAAGAAACTTCTCCGATATTGTTGTCGTTCATATAGTTTCTGCCCTTTGTGAGAACCCTGATGGACAATGAGGCTTGACTTCTGGCCAAAGGTTTTTCCACATTCATTACACTCAAAAGGTTTCTCTCCTGTGTGAGTTCTCAGGTGCCGACTAAGGTTTGACTTCTGGGAAAAGGTTATTCCACACTGGCCACATTCATAGGGTTTTTTCCCAGTATGGATTATCACATGTTTACTGAGATATGATTTCTGGCCAAAAGTTTTTCCACAATCACTGCACTCATAGGGTTTCTCTCCAGTGTGAGTTCTCTGATGCTTCCTGATGTAGGACTTCTGGCAAAAGGTTTTACCGCATTCATTACATTCATAGGGCTTCTCGCCAGTGTGAGTTCGCTCATGTATAGTGAGTGCTGGTTTATGGTAGAAACTTCTCCTACACTGTTTACATTCATATGGTTTCTCCCCTGTGTGAATACACTGATGTGTTCTGAGATTTGACTTCTGGCCAAATGCTTTTCCACATTCGTTACATTCGTAGGGCTTCTCTCCTGTATGAGTCCTCAGGTGACTGGTAAGGTTTGACTTCTGGTGAAATGTCTTTCCACACTCATGACATTCATAGGGCTTCCTGCCAGTGTGAATTACCTCATGGATTGTGAGAGTTGACTTCCGGCTGAAGGTTTTTCCACACTTATTGCATGCATATGGCTTTTCCCCTGTATGCATTCTCTCATGGACGATAAGGTCTGACTTGTAGCTGAAGGATTTCTCACACTGGTTACATGCATAGGGTTTTTTCCCTGAATGTTTCTTCTGATGTATTATAAGGTCTAATTTAGTAATGAAGGTTTTCTCACATTCACTACATTCACAGGATTTCTCCCCCGTGTGTGTCTGACGTGTGGTGAGATCACAGTTTTTATGAGTTTTCCTCCCTACCTTAGCATTGAGAGCTGACTTCTCACAGGTTTTCCTAGATTCATTATGCTCCCAGCAGGCCTGTCCCATAGGAACCCTGTTATATGTAATACAGTCCTTCAGCAATTTTGCCTCCTTGCTGAAGGCTTTCCATTGTCCGCTATACTGAAAATCTGGCAGCCCAGTTGGAATCTTGGAATGCTGACCCAAATGCTCAGCATGTCTCAGGTACTTTCCAGTTATATTACACAAATGAGTTTTCTCTCCAGCAACCATCTCACCAGGCTCACTGGGAAGATGTATGTTCTGACAAACAATTTCTTCAGGTTTCAATACTGAATAGTTTCCATTATTTATAATCAAATCTGAAACATGGCTAGAGTTGAAATCAAAAGTATTTCCTAATTCAACTTGATTTTCAGTTGACGTATTCTTGTTGGTGATTACAACTTGCCACATATGTCTATCTCCACTTTGGTGGCTGGTCTCAATTATGTCATCCACTCTTTGGACATCTAAAATGAAAAAAAATGTACATCAATAACATCTAAGCATTTTCTATGGAATGCTCATAGTAAAATAAAAGAGCTTCTCCCTGTCTTACTGGGATAACATTTTATGAAGTTAGAATTGTTACCAGTTTATAGTATGTAGCTTTTCTTCCTAAATAATGTAATAGATTGCACTGGTAGATTTTCTAATGTGAAATTGTTTTTCTTTGTTTCTATAAAAGGATTAGATTTGTACTAAATGTAAGAATCTATTTGGGCCAGGGATTTAGCTCAGCAGTGTAAGTGTCTACCTGGCAAGGTTGATCCCCAGTATAAAATTTTAAAAAAGGAAGAAGAAAGAGGAAAGAAGAAAGAAAAAAGAAGAGGAGGAAGAAGAATCATCACCATCATCTATTTAACCACCATCATCTATTTCACTATTCATCTATTTAAATTAAAAGGCGAGAATGTACATGCAACCTTGAAAACTATGTAATGCACATCTCTGATGGATGCAGACCAACTACCCTCAGGCCTGCAACCTGGGGAAAAGTGGCTGCCAACACCTGCTCAGTTCTCTTTCTCCCAGCCTCCTAGCCCAGAAAGCAGGGACTTACCTGAGGGGCTCAAATCTGGGGGTTCTTCTCCCATCCATGGCTCTGCTCCTTGTTCTAGTTTAAAGATCACTGCAGGTTTAGTGATGCAATGGCCTGTTAATGGGAAATAATATATTTGAGAAACTGCTATATCAGATTCTATGCAGAATGAAAAAAGCCCAGCTTCAAGCGCTGCTCAGTGAAGGTGCCAAGGCGAACCCTTTGTTAGAAAGGGGGAACAATCACACTCTTTATGGACTAGAAGCTGTACGAAATAGCATTGAATCTTACTAGCACTCACATGTTTACTAAGAAGGGGCCCGTTCCTGAGTGTGGCAGGGACTTCACTCACCCAGAAGCACCAGGCTGCGGTAGGTCTCTAGCATCACGTCCCTGTACAGGGTCCTCTGAGCATCGTCCAGGTCCTGCCACTCCTCACAGGTAAAGTCCACAACCACATCCTCAAAGGACACCAGCACCTGTAACACAACATTTCTCACCCATCAGCTCTGAATGACAAGGAGAATGTGAAGTTCTGACATTAGTGAGAATGGAGGTATTTATAATGCACATAGCTTGTTTTCTACTCCACGTTGTGGGAGAAAAGAAAATCAAAGAACTATTGTGCATTATATTTATTTCTTAATTACTAAAAATACTATTACCAGGGCTGGGGATTTAGCTCAGCAGCACAAGTGCTTGTATGACAAATGTGAGCTCGTGAGTTCGGTCCCTGTGTCCTCCCCGCCCCACCCAAAAAAACCCAAAAACTGATACCATACTTTTTTGCTAGAGATTAAAATATGACTAAAATTTTCTTCCTTCAAGGAGCTTACATTCAGGTATGAAGAAGAAATAAGTATGAATACATGGCCACCGTTCACTTCTTACATAAACTTATTCAGACATAATTTCAAAGCTAAAGAATCAAAAGGAGAAACCATAGTTGTTTTGTGTTACAGGCTTGCACTTCACTGAACTCCCAAAGCTGCTAGCTTTTCCCTCTGCAGACCAGGTCCTCCCCTGACTACAGGGCAACAGTATTACTGTGCCCAGTGGCACGGCAAGAACACGCTCACATTAATGAACAACCACAGTGTCATGTCTGGTGTCTGGTCTGGGATAGCACATAACACAACACTTAAGGAACCATCCAGTGCATGATTCTGCATTTATACTTGAATATATTCCAACAGAAACACAGGGTAGGCACCTGTCAATTTTTAGTTACGTTTAAGTTGACACCATGCACACAGCCGTCCTCTATGACCTTCCTGTGAGCCACATGACTCCCCATGTTTGCTCCAGGTGAGCACCGCGATACCCCAACCGGCAGGGTGTAAGTAACAAGGTCCGGGGAGAACAGATAGGTTTCCCGGGCAGCTCTGCGCTTCCACAGTCAGCTCCTAGAAGGGAAACCAGAAGGTTCCTGGGAGCATCAGAGGGGACAGAGCCAGGTGAGACACAGTGACCTCCAGCAGCACACAGAGAAGCAAAACCACACAAGAGGTAGGCAAGTCCTCAGCAGACCACACAGAAGAAAAAGCAAGGACAGAAGCTGCTGCCAATGTACTGAGAAGGGGCTAAAAAGGGACATTTTCCTTCCTGGCTGCCGGCATGACTGCCGCTAGCTACACACTGGGATCATAAAGTGGACTCTGGAAAGCAGAAGAAGACTTTGATGGCCAAGTGACACAGATGTTACACCATATTTAGAGAAATGTCCAGTACCTAATGTTGGATTTCAACTGCCAAATATATATATATTTTCCAGGCTTAAGGTGAGATGCAAACTGAAGATTAAAAAATGTGTAACAGCCTGAATTCATCAGAATGAATGAAATGATTTGAAGAGAAACTAAGAAATTAAAGGAGAAAAGTAAAAATAGTTGAAGAAACTAGAATTTACTGACAGAAAAGGAATTTCCTGAATTTATCTCACAAAGGAAAGTTCAATATAAGAACTCCACAATCAGTCATATTCTTGATGCAATGGAGAACAATTCTGATTGTCCACAAAGACATTGAAGAGATACTTTAAAAAATACTATTCTTGGGGCTGGGATTTAGCTCAGCGGCATAAGTGCCTGCCTTGCAAGCAGGCAGTCGTGACTTCGATCCCCAGTACCGGTAAAAATGAAAAAGACGAAGGAAAAAAAAAAAACATTCTTCATAAGTGAAATAAGACCCACATTTGTAAATATCAGTCTCTCTAGTGTAAAAAAAATAGTAACAAACTGAAAGAGTAGTAACATCCAAAATGTATAATAGAAACTGTGTAACGGAGGGAAAGTGCTCTAAAGGATATAACTGTATGTATGGTTAAGTGTGAGATAGATGATCATATTACTAAGATTTCATTAGATCATTGAACCGAATGACTTGCACTGTGAATGTCCACCTTTGATCCTTTGATTTTATAACTTGAACAACTATTTCTAAGAGGATAATATATATCTCATCAACTAGTAATTTCTTAGCGTTAATATTTTCTTCAAAACTATGTAACACCTTTACCCATTTTTGTTTTCTCTTGGTTTTTTCTTTAAATAAAAAAAATAAAAATACCATTCTAATATTATTAGTGTTTGGGCTCTTTACTATTTATTTATTTGTCTTTTTTTGTGTTTTTCTAGTAATTTGTTTTCTTTAGTTTTGTTTTTCTCACTAATACAGAAAGGATAGGTACACAGAAACTTATACATGCTTAAAATTTCTAAGCAGTTTATGAGAATCGATTTGGGGCTGGGGATTTAGCTAAGCAGTATAAACGTCTGCCTTGCAAGCGTCTGGTTGAGAGTTCGATCCCTGGTACCAAAGAAAAAAAAGTAAATGGGGAGAATCGATTATATAATGCACAATGAAATGAACAGCTACTTTGAAGAAAAAGAGACACTATGTTATCCATTGTTGATTCAGTAGCATCATGCTGTGAAATCCAGTAATACCATTATTCTTCATTCAGAGTGGTTTTAGTCTGTTTTGTTTTGTTTAATTTCAGCATACATGAAGGTATAGACAGCTATTTTGAAGAGGAGGAGAGACATTATGGCAGCCATTGTTGATTTCCCTATCGTCTGGTTTTGAAGACCTAATATGCCTTCATCACTCTGTTCTGATCAGTTTAATACTATTTTGTTTTGTATGAATTCATTGTGTGTGAAGATATGAACAACTATTTAGAAGAAAACAAGAGACATGGTAGCCAGTGATGATCTCCTATTGTCTTGCTTTGAAATCTGTGTCATTTACATTGTTTTCTTCTGATTGGCTTTGTTCTGTTTTGTTTAGTTTTATCCTCTTTAAAATAAAATTTAAAAAAAAAGAAGAAAGGAAAGGTTTTCAAAGTAGAAAAAATACCATTCTGGGGCTGGGGATTTACCTCAGCAGCATAAGTGCCTGCCTGGCAAGTGTTAGGTCACCAGTTCGATCCTTGGTACCAAATAAATAAAAATTAAAATTAAAAAAATAAAAATACCATTGTGCCAGTTGTGGTGGCACACACCAGTAATCCCAGCAGTTGAAAAGCTGAGCAGGAGAACTGCCATAAATTTGAGGTCACCCTGAGCTACACAGTGTGTTCAAGGCCAATCTCAACTACAGGACAGGACCCTGTTTCAAAAAAAAAAAAAAAAAAAAAATACCCAAACAACTAAAACAACAGAACACCACCTTAGCATTCAGTTCAGTTCTTCAGGTAAAGATTGCAGAAGCTGTTTCAGTTTGGATCTGGAACACCCTCTAATGGTTCATGGAATAAGCAGATACATTCAACCTGCAGCATGTCAGCCACGTGTGGTCCTGGACAGGTAGTAAGGTGGTCCTGCAGATGGTAAATTTAGCATTCTATCTAAGGTTTTTGGTATTTTTTTGATCCAATTGTGCTGTGCTCAAAAACAACCACACAGGTAGCAACAGAACGCTGTGCAGAACAGCACACAGTGCATTGCTAACTCCTATACCTGCTATAGTCAGTGGAATCAAAACCTGAGCCCAAGCCCCATGTATATCAGGTAGTCCACACACTGTGCAACACGGCAAGTAAAAAGCAATTATCCATAGCAATCTTTAACCACCTTCACCCATGTGGGCCTGTGCTCATGGGAATTTATTGTTATTAAGACCATTTCACAAAGACAAAATGAAAGAACTGAAAAGAGTCTGCAATAAAAATTTTCAAATATGTCCTGGTAATCCCTGAATGCTTTCTCCAACAAAATCCTGAGTCCTCAGGAATTTATACACTTGTGTTTGTACACCACATGGGCCATAGATCAGCACTACTCCCAAGGGACTGAACCTCATCACTGGGCAAACAGGCTTTTCAGGTTCTGCAAGAACTGACATTTCCAGAGTTACTGCATCAATCCACAAGCATAATCGACTCTCCTCCTACACTGGCACTATATGCAAATATTTGAATAAAATAGATGAATATTTAAAAGATGCAGATCACACCAGATGAGACAGATTTGATGGAGAGGAAGAGTAAGGGGGAAAATGTCTCATGTTACAGGGTTGCACCACTGGCAAGAAGGTGTGATACAGTATTAAGGGAAGAGAAGAAGTTCTGCTTCTCCTTTTGGATTTGTTAGCTTGAGGTACCTTCTAGGTAAAGAGATGTTCCAAAGGGGAGTTAAGAACTGAGCCTTGAAGTTCTGAGGGAATAAGTCGAAGCTGGAGAGAAGAGAGTGCAAATCCCAGGGAGCGAAATCTCTAAAGAAGAAATGCTGAGCACAAAGAATAGGATCCAAGTTGTGAAGAAGTTGGAGGAGCCATGTGAATGAGCAGAAAAATGCGAAAGAATTCAAGGAAACAGAAAATATGCGACAGGACTGGGAAGATAACTCAGCAGCACAGCACCTGCCTGGCAAGCATGAGGTTATGAGTTCAATCCCCAGGACAAAAAAAAAAAAAAAATCATTAAAAAAAGGGGGGCAGGGATTTAGTTTAGTGGCTTAAGTGCTTGCCTGGTAAGTGCAAGTTCCTTAGTTTGATCCCTGGTACCCCCCCAAAAAAGGAAACCTGTGACAGTCACTAACAAAGAAGTTCCAGGCAATCGTGGACAATAGTTAAAAATATGGCAATCAACTCTGGACTTAACTGCAATGCATGTTATTAATGAACTTATGAAAAGTGAACTAAGACAACACCGAGTGGGTTAAAGTACAAATCAGTAGTGGGGACATTTGCCGGGAAACACTGACCAGTCTGCCGTGTGTGCTGCATGTGGACACGGGCTGGGGCACAGGGACAGTCACTGAATGACTCATGGTCAGCTCAATCCTCCAGACATTTGAGCCTTCATCCATGAATCAGTCACTGCCCTGCAAAAGCGGCCTGGCAGCAGTGTCTTAGCAGCTCCAGAACAAGCTGATGAAGGTTTTCCTTGAGCACCAGGGAACTGTTTACACCGCGGAGTCCTGAGTCCTGGAAGTGGTTATTTCTGAGATGGTGGTGAAAAACCTTCTACTGTATCCTCTATGTGACCAGTGAAGATAACATTTTAGCTCCTGATGTAGCAATCACACGCCAGGACAAGTTACCCGCTCTCTTCCTGGGTTCCATCCCAATCATGAAACAAGTGTGTTGACTTTTTCTCACAGCATCAGAAAGGCCAGAGCTAAACTGTACTCCACACAGAGTTTAATACAGCACCCACAGCCACGGAGGAGACACCCATGTCCTAAACCCTTGGTTTTGTTAAGTTTCTATTCTCAAACTGAAATAGAGGAAATACTATAGATAAAATTCAAACCAGTCTTGGCTTGTTCTGCACAAAAGTAAGATCCAAATGCTACAAGGAAGCTGCCTGGATGCTGGCAACCATTCTACCTTGATTAGTCTGCAGTTTTGTGAACTTATTGTAAAAATTCATGATTGTGTATATACTATTTCACGTTTCAGCCAATAAAAAGAAAAAAAAATTTAAAACACAGATGTCTTTCAAGTCTTTATTTATGCTAATGACATTTTATTTATGTCCACTTCCATAAAGCTGAGTTTTTACACATTCTACAAGTTCATTTCAAGTAATGGACCTCAGAGAGCTGCTAAGAACACAACGCAAAACAAAGTGAAGGATGAATAACTCACCGGAGATTTATTCATTTTTTGCTGCTCTTTGAACCACACAGAGGACTCTGGAGGCATAGTTGAGAGAAGTCAAATATAAGTCGAGAAAGAACAGGCAGGCGTGGACCTAGATTATCCTCCTCAAAATACTTCACATATTAGCTGGAAAAGGTAAAACAAACAAATAAACCAACTCTGTGGGAGTATAATCCATTACTCTAGAAAGTGTAACAAAAGCCAGGCCAGGTGGCACAGTTCTGTATTCCTATCTACGTAAAAGGCGGAGGCAAGAATACCACAAGTTCAAGTCCGGGCTGGGCTACATAAGGAAACACCTGCATTATGCAGAGACCTTGCATCAAAAAAAAAAAGATGGGGGAGGAATTCATTGAAGACATAGCCACAAATTCACTCACTGGTAGAGATTAGATATAAAACTGATTACTAGGTTAATAAAAATATACATTATCAACTGATTTACCAAAAATTAATGTTCCCTGAAGAAATAACTAAATAATTTAAATTTAAAGTAATGTCACAGAAATGCCTGTGGACTATCTGAACTCTATTAATATCCCACAGAGCCCACATGACTATTTCCACTACATCTTTGGCTTTCACACACACCCAGTTTCCTGCAAAACATGCATGTGCACCTCAACATGTTGCTTCCGCCCGTGCTCAGACAGGAAAACAATGTATTTAATGTACACTTCTCATAATCCCAGTCCAGCACGGGTTCCCCATGGAGCACCTCCCTTTAACTCCCCAAAGACGAGACCCTGGGCTTTGCCATTGATTTGATTTGGTCAAGAAGATATCACTAAACCTGATGTAAACCTAAGCTTGAAAGGAATTGGCTCACTGGTGCTTGTCTTCCTGGATGCTGTCGGGCCTCGAGAAAGCCTGGGGCCACTGCACGGCAGACACAGGGGCCTCTCTAAGGGCCAGTACAGACACTTTTGGGAGGAGGGGTGTGAAGTCACCTGGAACCAGTCAACCTCAGTCAAGGATGAGGTGACTGAAGGCTCATCCGTGACCCCTGGCATCACCAGCATAGCAATCTTTCAGCTGACTCCAGCTCCTATGTTCACCAAAGGAAAGTGATCAAATGAAATGGTTTCTTCAAATTATTGTTGATTTATTACACAGCAAAGGCTGTTAGCTCAAAAAACTTAGAATTCAAAGTTTTAATGTCTTGGGAAGTAGTAAGAGAGTCTCCAGACACACCAAATACAATTTTTAAAAAAACCTTTTAAAGCATTATAAAAAATAAACAATAAACACCCAAAAGATGGACTGCTGTATGGCTGAAACCTAATGATTCAAACAAAGCAGTGCCTGGAGTTGAGAAGGATAAGGTTTTTACATCAGAAAAACAGGCTGTTACACAGATTATAAACCTTGAATTGTTTTCTCATTTGATAGGTTTTAAACTGAAGAGTGACACAGTCTAATTTGCTCTTTTAAAATAATGTAAAACCAGCTGTTACTATTTTCCCACAGAATTTGACTTTTAGGAAAAGACTACTGACATTAAATGGGAAACACACCTGTGATTCACCCTTTCAGTCACAAAATGCACAGAAAACATTGCAGACAATAAGGGATAGGCACGTTTGGGACAAGTATGAAACAACATTTTAGGGTTGGGATATGTAACACCTGGCAGACCATCAGCCAATCAGTATTATATACAGGGTTTGAACCACAGCACTACAAACACCACAGTAATAGCCAAGTGTGGTGGTCCACACCTGTAATCCCAGTACCTGGGAAGCTGAGGCAGGAGGATTGCTGTGAGTTCACTGCTAGCATGGGCTACAGAGTGCACTACACTGCAAAACCCACTCTCAAAAAACAAAACAAAACAAAACAAAAACTGGTCAAATCTGAATGTTCCTGCTAAACTGACCTCATCTCACCCAAATTACCTCAAAATTAAGGAAATAAAGCTCTTAAATGTGCAAAATAGATAACATTAGCCCAGTCAAGATGCACCTGACAGCTATACATCTGATGATCCTGAGCAAGTCACTAACCTGTGGGACACCGATTTTTTGCATCTTTCGTAAAAAGCACAAATACTTTTTAAGAAACATATTGGCCAATCCTTCCCGAACTGTGAGAGATAACAGAACAAAGGGATCACGGTCAGATGTCAAATCTGTTGATAGTTTACATTGCAGGAAAGTCACACCCAGGAAAGGAGGGGAGAATGGGTGTACAGAGAGCACCAAAGGTGGTCTTTTCGGGGCCACAGTGTATTGCTCCACAGCACGCCTTCAAGACCTCTCCTTTAAGAAACCTTGCCCAAGTCCTTGCCTATCTTCTCAGCCCAGCTTACGTCTTCCTTTGGAAGTTAGGCCAAACTCTCCAGGGGCACCCAGCAGTTACCCTTATGTTCTTCCATCTGAACAACCAGCTAGACCCTAGCTTGGCCTGGACCAAGCAGTTATTGATCCTGTAGGCTCCTGGAGACACTGTGCCTCTATTGTGAAGCCCTAACGAGGGAGCCAGCCCACACTGTTCTTCCAAACTTTAGCACACCTACATTTTTCTAAAGAAAAGCGGTTTATTACCCAGCATTCCAATCTCCCTTGCAAGCTGGTGAAATTTTTCTGTAAACCTAGAGCAGGATGCTAGTCAGGTTACACAATGCAGTAAGTGACCGTGTGCTGAAGAGACACTAAGACGTCCACAAACACAATTGCAGCACAAAGAGCCTCGGTCCGCACCCTATCATTTCTCTAGGAATGTTGGAGGGGTCCCACTAGGAACGTTAATCCTCTCAGCCCAAAGATGCGTGAATTGATGTCACAGTGCTGAGAACAGGCCCCTACGCCGCGGGGCCCGCAGCACCAACGACCACCTTCTTCACAGAGCTTCAGGAGGCGCTCTGGACGCCTGCAGCCGCACGCCCGGCCTCTGACACGCCTACAAAGCAGTCAGGAAAGCACAGCAGAGTCGCCCCTCCCCCGCCTGGGACCCGCGGACCCGGCCTTCACGTCGCTTCCCAGACCCACCCACGATCCCGCTCCCGCCAACAGCGGGATACCTGTCCCGCTCCCCAGGATCAAGGCTGCTCTCTCGCCCTCGTACCACCCTTCAGGGACACAGAACGTAACACCTCTGACAGAAGAGTAACTACACGGAGAGGCAGGACCCGGAACTTCCAGGAGAAAGTGACATAAGGGCAGGACTACGCGTGCGTAAAAGAAAGCCGGAAAGCTACTTCCTGTTCTCTAGAGACGTCATTGTGGGGGTTGGACTACATTTCCCACAACCCTCTGCGTGGTTCAGCCAGAACAAAGGGTGTGTGATATTTACTTGACAAAGAGACCAGCATCTGATGATTGACAATTGATCCCTAGCTGTTGGGGAACCACGGTTGGTTAAGTATTAGTTTCTTAAAGACCATATTAAAGCTGAGTGATGAGTCTATCGTATAACGATAACTTTTCACAGGCAAGCCCCAGCGCAAATTTAAGATGTTCTAACTGCTTGAAGTGTCTTGAACATACACTTTATCCTGACTCTCTTGAGCACTAATCCCAATTAATCGTTACACACTTGTTTATTGCTTCTGCCCAGAGGGATTGTTTCAAGCAACCATTCTAGACTCTGTCAAACAAAGAATGGCATTCTTCAAACAACACTTGGCTATGTCTATATCTGAGGAAGGTGGATCACAGGAGGACCATGGCCTGATCAAAGTGTTCTTTGGATGAGATTTCCAGATCCCTCCTCACACTGAAATCACATATAATGTTCTGCTACTTCCTAGCCTGTATTGTCCTGTCTTGGAACTTAGCCAGTGCTCTTTTGCAGTGTATCAATAAACTCTTTAACTTTTCTATACTACCTGACTGTTGCTAAATTCTTGACGTAGCTGCCTTCCATATGCTATCTCCCCCGGCACTAAACACATGGAATGAGATTGCTTTTTGCAATACTTGGATCTATCTAGGACTTCCCATGTTAGGCAAGTGCTCTACCCCCAAGCGACATCCCAACTTTTTAAAAAAAATTGATTGATTGATTAATTGATTGAATCTTGCAAAATATCCCAGGTTAACCTCAAATTTTGAATGATTCTACTTCAGTCTCCTGAAGCTGGGATTGCAAGTGTGCCTCACCACAACACAATGAAACTCTGTTCAATAAATTCTTTCAAAAACGCAGCACAATGAAGTATAGCTTTTTAGTTTATTTAAAATTACTGCAGTTATAAAATCATTCTACAGCATGAAAAATCACGTCTCTGTGTTACTTTTTGGTTTTTTGTTTGTTTTTGGTACTGGGGATCAAACTCATGACTGCGCGCTTGCAAGGCAGGTGCTTGTGCCACTGAGCTAAATCCCTGGCCCTCTGTGTTACTTTTAACCTTCTAACAAACCAGAAGTTCATATGGTTACTCTCTTCAAATCCATCTAAAAGGCTTTTGATCTAGATGGAGAGAGGGTGGCGCTTAACCTGTAATACCAGCTATTGAGGAGGCTGAGGAGGGTGATAGCAAATTGAAGCCAGCCTGAGCAATTTAGTACAACCCTGTTTCAAAAAAATACAGAATAAAAGAGCTGGGGATAGACCTCAGTGACACAGCACATGCCAGGCCCATTGTTCAGTCTCCAGTAACAGCAAAAAAATTGTTTGTTCAGGATGGATATGAAGAGATGGAACTACCCAGCTGGAAACATTGCGCTGTTGTGTGTCCTGGAATAAAACAGCAGGGTCATAATCCCTGTGCCAAGTCGCACCCCAGTGTCTGATACTTGCTCAAACTCCCAGTTCAACTCATCTTTCTACACAAGAAATCCTGGGGGGCCCGTTGTTTTTCTTCTTTTGTTGTTCTGTGTGATAATCCTGAACTTTTTTGCTTGGTTTCTGCCATGGACTCTTTTTCCTTACTTTTGGGTGTATTCGGATTTTCATTTTTCTTTAGCACATATTCACAGTACATAATGACTACATTTGTCATGAGGGAATTGGAACATGTATACAGGACATCTTAATTCTTCTATCATCCTCTTCTTCGATCCATCCCTGCTCCCTCCAATTCTTGTTACCTTTCCCATTTGAAAAACTTCTGCCTACTTCCTATTATCATTTTTTTGCTCCTTATTTATATTTTGAGTTTCTCTTACAAGAGAAATCATGCAATATTTGAGCTTGTATGTCTGATTTATTTCCCTTCACATTATGGTCTTGAGCTGCATCAATTTACCTACAAATGACTCAAGCGTAGCCTCCTTTATTTCTGCCACAGACATAACAAAAATTCCATACAGGAGTTGTCAAAGCAACAGCTACTACTGCTGTTCCACTTCAAGGAAGCCCCTGCTTCAATTACCTAAATTATTATGGGCTTGAGTGTGGGATAGGCAGTCAGGGAAGGCGATGAAGTTCTGATTGTCATTATTGGTGGCTTGTCTCAAAAAGCAAACAAAAAGTGCTGTTCACTGAACTTTCTCAAAAACACCAAAAAATAGAGTATAATTCCACTAAAGCCACAAAATAAATTGTTAAATGATTTCTAGCTTTGACATAATCATATGTAAACTTAATATTGAAAGTTTAACATGTCTGCATTTTTATTTTTCAATATGATTTCAATGACCTAAACACTAAGAAAAATGAAACATTGAGAATAAGTAATAATAAGAATATAAGTAATGTATTGCCTTTTCCTCTCAGGTCCCTTCCCAGTTTGCTCTGGGATTTTACCAAAGTTTCATCTCAGCAGTTGTCTTTTCTCAAAACAGAAATTTCTGCTGTGTGTGGTGGCGTACTCCTGTAATCCCAGCACTTAGGAAGCTGAAGTAGGAGGGTTGTTACAAATTCGAGACTATCCTGGTCTACAAAGCAAGCCCAAGTGCAGCCTAAAACGCATAGCGAGACCCAAAGACAAAAAACACAAAACAAAACAAAACAAAAAACCCCAGAAATTTCCCCCAAGAAATTAAACAAAATCTATAAAATGAAATACTTTGGAGCTGGGTGTAGTGGTGCACACCTCTAATCCCTACACTTGGGATGTTGAAGCAGGAGGATTGCTGTGAGTTTAAGGCCAGCCTGGGCCACATGATTAATTCAAGAGCATCCTGGAATATACAGTGAGACACTGTCTCAAAAAAATTTGTAATTCTATGATGACACATCAACACATCATACCTGGGAAAAGTCTAAAATTTTTAGCACCATTGTTGCAGAAAAACTGAATCAACATAGCCAGGAGCTTAGGAGAAGAAAGGAAATTTTATAAATGCTAGCATACCCCAGAAGAGTAATCTCCAAAGTCTAAGGCAGTGATTATAGCGAGCTTGTCTTTTTTACAAGGTAGCAAATAGAAGTTACAAGAATGAGATAAGTGGGGCTGGTGACACAGGTCAGCAGCACAGCACCTGCTTGGCAAGTGCAAGGTCCTAAGTTTGAGTCCCAGTACAAAAAAAAAAAAAAGACATAAGCTTTAGCTGAAGGTCACAAAATACAGTGGGTATCTTGTGGTAAGCAGGGATGTATGTAGCAAAATTGTTTTTAAAACATTCACAGAGGTTTCAACTTGATGACAAATCATGTGATTTAATTGAGGTAATGACAGAGAACAGACTGATTTTAACTTTATTGATCAAAATGACTGCGGTTAGGTCGGGTTTTCTGCTCACAATGCTCCTGAAGTTAAGATTATTGTTCATCAGTGAGCAATATGATTTAAAGAAAAAAGTCTGTTTGAGACTGCAGTGGCCCTGTGGTGGCACTTGTTGCTGGCAGCAGTAGCAGAGGCTGTGCTCCAAGCTCAAGTCCATACCAACCTGGTACAAGAGAAGAACTGGGATTAACCTGTTAAAAGGTGCCATTGCTAAGAGTAAGCAGCACCAGAAAGATGGAAATATGGAAAAAGTGTCCAAGCCACCAGGCTAAATGAATCAAAATGCTAGTTCTTCAAAAGAATAACAAAGTTGAACATGGTGGCATACACCTATAATCCTAGCACTTGGGAAGCTGAGACAGGAAGATCATTTCAAGTTCGAGACCAGCCTGGGTTGCAAGGTGAGCTCAAGGCCAGCCTGAACTGCAAAGGGAGACCCTGTCTCAAAAAGATAAAAAGAAAAAAATAAACCAAATAGGGAAATCTTTAGTCCCACTTACCAAAAGCAGAAAAGACCTAGACCTGAATCAGTACAATAAGAAATAAAAATGTTAGGGCTGAGGATTTAGCTCAGTGGTATGCGAGTCTGCCTAGCAAGCAAAAGGTTGTAACTTTAATCCCTGGTACCAAAAAAAAGTCATCACAGAAATGAAATCACAATGGATACCACCAAAATCTAACAGATTAACTACTGTGAGAAGTTGTATTCCAACAAACTGAAGAATCGAAGAAATGGACAGATCCCTAGACAAATGTGAATTACTAAAACTGAACCAAAAAGATAGAAAGCCCTGAAAAATCTAATGGCAAGCAATGAAAATGAAGCAGTAATTTTTTAAAAAAAACTACCAACTAAAAGAAGCCTCAGGACCCCGTAGGTTCACCACTGAACTCTAAAAGCACTTCAAGGGGAAGATCTAATGCCAATATTTCTCATTCTGTAATGAAATTGATGGGAAAGGTGTTGTGATTTATGCCAGATGCCCTCCCCACTCTCCTGCAGTCATAGACACAGCTGAATCTAGTGTTCCTGACTGGTTCATTGTCTGGCACTGGGATTGGTGGTCTGAGCGCTACACCCACCCAGGGTGGAGTCAACATACAGTGTAAGAAGGGGGAGAGGTGTGTCTTTCTCTCTTTTTTGCCCTGTTCCCTCTTGCAGTTTGCAGTTGACATGAACAGCTGTCCTTGTACCATACCAACTTGCCTTGGAGCCAGCTGAATATGTACTAAAATCTTCAAAAATTGTAAGATAATTAAACCTTTCCTTCCTAATTTTGAGTGTCAGGTATTTTGTCTTAGCAATGAGAGAAAAGTAATCAAGACAGAAGAAATATTTCCCAACTCATCCTGGAAGCTAGCATTACAGTGATTCCAAAATTCAAATATTCAACTGAAAAACAAAACATAGGTATAAAAATCTTCAAGAAGAGCTTGTCAAACAATGCAACAAGTCATCAAAAAAGCATACGTGAGGAACCCTTAGGCTTCATCTGAGAGATGCAAGGATGGTTCAACATATACAGAATCAATAAATGTAATACATCATATAAACAGCAACAAGGAAAAGAATTACTTGGTTATCTCAGGAAATGCAGAAAAAGCGTTTCATAAAATCCAACATCTATTTATGATTAAAAACTGTGAAGAAAATAAGTATAGAAGTACCTTATCTGAAAAGCCATTTAGGACAAATCTGCTTCTAACATCATGTTAAATGGGAAAAAACTGAAAGCTTTCCTGTAAAATCAGGAACAAGACAAAGATGTCACTATCACCACTCCTGTTCAATGTAGTACTCAAAACATTAGCAAGATCAATTATATAAGAAAAATTAAAAGAGAATACATAGGAAAGAAAAGTCAAACAAGTGAGCCAAGCATGGTGGCACATGCCTGTAACGCTAACACTCAGGAGACTGAGGCAGGAGGATTGCCATGAGTGTAAGGCCAGCCTGGGCTACATAGTGAGTTCAGGATCAGATTGAACTACATGGTGAGACCGTCTCAAAAAGCTAAAAACAAAAAAAGAACAAGTGGAAGTAAGGGGAAATCTCTGTCTATATTGAAAAAAGCAATGGCAGTGGCATCTCTTTCAGTATTGTATGGAGCCACACTTGTGAGTGAAACCTTACCATCATATATAAGTACAATGTCTGTGGTAGCAAAGGGCATGTTCCCCTTCCCCTGGAAATGGTTACTGGCACGCAGCACTGATGGATGGCCACACACATCTAATAGACTAGCCAGTGCGTGTGAGAGAGACATTACTTACCAGCTCAGATACTCCATTGTCTACAGTTCCCACCAGATGGGACATGGAAAATTCAGGCTTTGGCTAAAAACACTGCTGCTGCCTTAAAAAAAAAAAAAAAAAAAAAAAAAACACAGCAGTGACCTTGTGTAAGAAAAAACTACTCAAACATGAAAGGTGGTAATACAGAACACCATATGTATTTCCAATGGTTCTCAGAATGCATCTTTAACTGTGTAAGTTGCAAGCTCATATTGCAGCCATAGATTATCTTAGTGCAGATCTGGCTTCCAAGAGGTTACTATCCCTACGACTTGGGAAAGCATTCGGTCTACTTGCTGTGTTAGCAGAACTTGTCTCAATCTGCTGTTGCAGGATTTGCTTGCAGTGCCCTTGCTTATGTGGGGGAACCTAAAGGACACTGTAGAAAATGAGTGTGATAAAATTATAAGAGTGAGACTTCGGGAAGCAGAGAGTAGCCAGCACGTCTCTATGCCAGCCACCTCTCGCCTGGCCAGTTCCATTAGGAACAGGTTCTTTGGCTGCAGTGGAGGCTCCAGTGTGAGGAAACACAGGAACAGAATGGAGGGAGTAGCAAATAGGACAGAAATTTCCAGGAACACCAAGGCACCAAAGAGGAGAAATGGAAATCAAGAGCCAGGGACAGGCCAGGTCACTCAGCCATGGAGTGACCAGGACATCTGGAGCTTCTTTCAAGAATGGGAATTTCTGGAATGTGAGGTGCATGTGGGAATAAGAAGAGGAATCACATAGTGTCATGAGTGTCTCCATCAGAAGGACCTAAGGAAGAGCAGGAAAAAATGTTTATTCTTGCTGATAAATTTGCGGGATTTATTCTGAGGCCAACAAGAGACCAAGAGGCCATCCCCTGTCGTGTCCTTATGGAGAGATCCTGTACAGGGTCCTGGGATGCAGATGGAAGGACAGGGACCTCTCAGGTGCTGTCTGGGAAGACGCTATTTATCAACCTCCAGCGCCTCAGTCCCAGAGCTGTGCCATGCCCGCCTACGTGGAGCAGCCACTGTGTGTCACCCCATCTGTGACCTTGATGGAGCAACCGGGCGATCGGATGGACATCCTGCAACACAAGCCCTCCGTGGGCAATTCCACACCTTCTTCCAGTCTTCCTTGCAGCAGCTCTTGGCCCCCAGTAGCAGTGGGCAGCCTCTTTTGACTGATCCATAGCCTTGACGATAAGAATGAGAAACTGTACTTTAACTGTCTAGAAACCACAAAACAGTGCAATTCTGTAACCAGGGATTCTTTCCTTTCCCCAGCCAAGGGAGTGAACATGAAATATGAAGATAAAGTTTAAAAAATGATATACTCTATAAAACCACAAAATCTGTTATCTTTTGCAGCTACTTTTATGTGTGGTATTTCACTTGCCAATTTTAGGAATGAGGAGGAGGCTAAGAATCAGCTCTGCATTTGTAAAAAAAATTGCTGCCAAAGGACACAAAAATCAGTAAAGATTTTGGCAACCTAAATCCCAAAGTGTATCATTCCTGAGAAAAGACAAGGACATTTAGGGCCAAGTCCCTAAAACAACCCTTTGATGTTTCCAAATCTTTATAGTCTAAACAGACAGGAACCAGAATATCTGGAGTAGCGTTATCTGAAAGACATCGGAAAATGAGCAATCTAGTGCTACCTGTAGGAGCTGCCTTTATAATCCTGTGTGTTAAGTCAGCCATTCTTTGCAATGTGTTTTGTTTTGTTACTTTTATTTTGTTTTGGGACAGAGTCTCCCTAATGCATTTCAGGCAGGCCTTGAGCTCATTTTGTAGTCCAGGCTGGTCTCGAACTTGCAACAATCCTCCTGCCTTGGCATCCCGAGTGCTGGGATTATAGGAGTGCACCACCACACCGGGCTACTCCTTGTAACGATGGTCAGCCATGGAACAGATGGCATAGATAAGTAATGCCAGCCCTTTGACAGTATGAGGCAGAAGGATAACAAATTCAAGGTCAGTCTTGGCAACTTAGCAAGACTCTGTCTAAAAACAGAAACTAAAGAAGGCTTGGGATGTAGCTCCATGGTAGAGCACCCGAGTTTGATCTTCAGAATAAAACAAAAGGTGTATTTTTTTATTAATTCCCAATTCAGTCCTGAGAAGCAAGCACTGTCAATGTCAATGTCTTTTTTTAAAAGGGGAGGTGGAGGCTTGAACCAGGGCACAAATTTGGTTTTACATCTGTATCTAGCCCCTTTCCTAGTCTTTCAAGGTTGGCTTCTAGAAGCATGGGTCATCCTCTGATTTTTAAGAGTGCTGACTTGAGTCCAAGATGTGAAACGCTAAGTACTAGGGAGAGGCCATTCAGGCCTTCAGATGACTTTACACAGAGCCACATATTCTGCTTCAAAATGAGCTGTTTAAGTAACCTATAGCAAAATAGCCATTGTCACTCCTTCCTGACAAATGGACCCTTATGTTTTCCCATGCTCCTGACACCAGAAGGGTTAGGCCACCTAAGCACGCTTCAAAGAAGCCAGAGATTGTCTGGTCCTACCCTGTCCTTCTAAATTTCCCTTCCCACGCGCTTTGATCTACAGTCCCAGGAGCCTCAAGTTCACTTAGAATGATTCCTTGCTTTTCCCAGGTCTGCACCAAAGCAAGCCTCTCCCTTTAGCTAGCCCACACTTTTCCTTTTGTGAACAGGGCCATCACCACTTCTATGTGGAGACCACCCTTTGTCTTGCCCCCTGGTTTATGCAGTAAATATTAAACTTCTTTGACTTGTTCTGAATTCTTTTACTGCCCCCATCATCAGACTCTGCAATGCCACCTCCCAGAGCTTTATGACAGCCCATGGAGGGACTTCACACTGCTCCTATTAACTCCCTGATGCGACAACTCTTGGATCACTGGGTTAGGAAGCTGACCCACATATCTAACTTCACTAGTTGGGATTTTCTCTCTTTTAGTAAGGACTTATCAGTCTTGTTTATTTTTTCAAAGAGTCAACTTTTGACTCACTGATCCTTTGTATTTGTTTTTCAGTCTCAACTTCACTAATTTCTGCTCTGATCTTTCTTTCCTTCTACTGGTTTTGGTTTCTTCTTGTTTCTAAGACTTTGAGATTTATCATTAAGTAATTAATTTAAGATCTTTCTGTTTTTTCTAGTGTATGTGCTCATAGCTATAAATTTCCCTTTTTTGTCATGTCCTATGAATTGACATTATTTCTCCACTATCTCTGCATTCTAGCAATATTTTAATTTATCCTGTGACTTCTGTAGTGACCCACTGATAATTCAAGACTGCACTACACAGATTGGGGATTTAGCTCAGCGGCATAAGCATCTGCCTGGCAAGCACGAGGTCCTGACTTCAATCCCCGGTACCCTGCACCCCTGTGACCCCCCAAAAAGACAGCAGTACACAACCTCCCTTGTATTTTCTTGTTTCTATGGTTTCTTTTCCTGTTGATTTATAGTTTCATTCCACTGTGGTCTGATAAAATACATAGATTATTTTATTCCTTTTACATTTTAAGATTTTAAGAATACAGGCTAAAATATGGTCAGTTCTGGAGAAGTGCCATAGACGGTGGAAAAGGATGTATATTCTGCTGTTGTTGAATGGAATACTCTGTAGTTACCTTTGAATTCTTTTGATCTACAATGTAGTTTAATTCTAACATTCTTTGTTGATTTTTTCCCTCTGATTCACTATCTGTGAAAATGTTGACATCTCACTGTATAACTGTACTAGGGTTGATCTGTCCTTTCATGTCAAATACTATTTGTTCAATTGTTCTTTTTCATTCTCCTTCGATTTGAAGGATAGCCTTAAAGGACATAGTAATCTGCTTGGCAATTACAAAGTACTGAACATTGTCCCAAGGCCTCCTAATTTTAAGGTTTCTATTAAGAAACCTGCTGTTATTCTGCTGGGTTTGCCCTCATAAGTGATTAGCACTTCTCTCTAACCACTTTTAATAGCTTTCAGTATTCCTGCATTGTTCTGAATTTATGATATTTTTTACTATGATGTGTCATGGTGAGGTTCTTTGCTGGTCATGTCTATTTGGGGTTCTCAATGTTTCTTTTACCTGAATAACAATATCATCCCCTATGTCTGAGACATTTCTGAAGTAATTTCAGTGAATAGCTATTTTATGCCACTAGCATGTATTTCCATGCCCTCTTTGATACAATGAAATTTGTTTTTGTAATTCAGTGGTTTGAAATCAGGACCTTTTACATGCCAGGCAAATACTCTGATTAAACTATATCCCTAGCAACAAATGATTATAATATTTGTGCTTTAAGAGTTGTCTTGGAGCTCTTGAATACTCTTCCCACTGTTAACTGTTCTTTTTTTCCATTATTACTGACATTGTCCTAATACATTGTCTGCAAGTCCTGATATTATTTTTTATTATTTATTTATTTTTCTGATGATCTTTAGTGCCAAGACTTTCAACTGAGTTTTTGATTTAACTTATTGAGGCTTTTATTTCCAGGATTTCACTTGGTTAATTTTTAGAACCTCAATTTATCAAAATGGTGTTTTATATGCTATATTCTGAACTTTATCTAGCAGCTTGTTTCTATTTTTTGATCAATTTTTTGTTTAATCATTTTATTTTTATTTTTTTTAATTTTTATTTAAGGAGAAAAGAAAAGAAAGAAAAAAAACAGTGAAGGGGTACAAGTTATACAGATTTACAGAATAAAAAAATGCGCAGTAGGAAATCACTAGTTAATGGATTACATATTGCCATCTTAGAAATAATTGTTCAAGTCACAAAATTAAAGCTTGTAGAGTGGACATTCCAACAATGATACTGCAAACAGTTCTGTTCAATGATCCAATAAAACTCTGTGATATCGTTTTCTATCTTATACATTTAAATATACATGCAGTTATATAGTTTAGAGCACTTTCTTTTCCTCTCTTTTGTACAGTGACTATTACACATTTTGGGTTTCATTGCTCCCACGGTTCTTGTTGCTTTTTTGGAAGAGAGTAAAACCAAATGTGACATAACAGAACAGAATCGGTCAAGTCAAAAGGGTGGACATAATAGATAATATAAAAACATAATACAAGGTGATCAACAATGGTTACCATAATGCCTCCCGCTATTTCTAATAGAATTGCCTATATCATTAGTTGTAATACAATTGAACAAAACCGTAAAGAATAAAACCGACAAAACCAAAACATTGGAGATATTGTAGGTCTTCAAAAGTAGATAAAAGTCAACGAGAATGGGCGTTATAATGAATCTCATTATCTTCTCAGCTGATGCCTAAACTTTCGAACCTGATACTATCCAGCAAAACAGAATATAGGAACCTCAGTCAAAAACAAGATGGTGAGAGTAATACAGGGCTTCAAATCGAGATAATAGAAAGTCAAAGTGGGTTACTATATTATATCCTGCTATATTTTTCCCTTTAATTAAATGGATAAAAATAAAAAAGTAAATAATGGAGTGGAGATTGAGAAAAAAGAGGGCATAACAGCGAAACAGGGCAGATCAAAACATAACCATTTAAGCAGAATAGTGTTTCACCACCAGCTAATCCTGACCCAAAAATAGTTACCATATTGACTCCCTCCCTGAAGTCCTTGAGTACAACTTCATATACTGTAGCATTAAGTATATCAAAACAATGTAAATCCATTTAAGAGAATGACAGCATTATAGAGTATTTAGAATCGACTAACAGAAAATGAACAATGGTCTCTGTATAATCTCCTTGCCTTTAAAAGGTTTTTTCTTATACTATCGTACATAGCAAAATCCAATAAGATACAACCTGTTTAGACCATTGGAGACAGAAGAACAAAAGCTAGATGAGACTTCAAAACAAGATGGTACTAAATCAGCATTACCTATTAAGATGTCATTTTCTCCAAAAAAAGCTGTTCCTATCATCCAATCTTCTCTGTCTCATTTCTGTTGAGCTCTTTTTCTGTCAGTAGCTGTCAGTTTGTCTTCTTCATTTTGTTCTCTGCTCCATTCGTTGTGGCCTCCCCGCCCCTATTTCTGGGTTCTTTGTATTTTTCTTTTTTTAGAATATCCTGCAATACTTTCTGTAGGGTTGAATTGGTGGTTGCAAATTCCCCCAGTTCCTCTTTATCTTGGAAGCACCTCGTTTTTCCATCAATTTCCAGGGACAGTTGTGCAGGATATCTCAATCTTGGCTGTAGATTATTATCTTTCAAAACTTGAATTATTTCTCCCCATGCTCTTCTTGATTTGATGGTTTGTGAAGAGAAATCTGCTGTAATTCTGATGGGTCTTCCCTTGTAAGTGATCTGTTTCTTGTCTCTTACAGCTTTTAATATTCTGTTCTTGTATTGAATTTCTGGAATTTTTATTATTATATGCCTGGGTGTTTCTCTGTTAGGGTTGTAGGTAGCTGGGGTCCTGTATGCCTCATACATTTGAGTATCTTTACCTTTTGCTAAATTAGGAAAATTCTCCTGGATTATTTCTTTGAGTAGCTTTTGTAGTTCACTTGTTTGTGTCCCTACTTCTTCTTTTATGTTCTTAATCCTTAAGTTATGGCTCCTCTTATCATCTTCTTGTCTTTGTATTATTGCTGTGTGTTTCTTTGTTATTTTTAAGAAGTTTTTCATTTCATTCTCCCATGTTTCAAGTCTGCCCTCCAATTCAGATAGTCTGTCCTTAGTTTCTTTCAAGCTGTTATGCCAGTCTTGGGTAGACTTCTTGATTTCTTGATAGTCCCTTTGCACCTGTTTCACATACTCAATGCTTTCTCTATTTTCTCCATCAAGCAATTCTCCCCTCTTTTTCTGTTCTTCCATTCCACCATCTGCTTTTTCCTGGGTGGTGCTTAGCATTTCTCTAACTATTCTGCATACTTCTAGCTTCAGGTCATTGATAACTTCATTCCTGAATTGGTCTATGAGGCTCTCTAAATGGCGCTTAATGTATATTGGTTCAGTGTCCACTATTGCCTGATTCTCAGGATTGGGGGTCGAGGAGCCTTTTTTGTTGCTTCCCTTCCCCATATTTTCTGTTCCTTATAAAATGTAATCTTACACAGGAGGCCCGGCTTCCCTGCCTGTCAGCCACAGCTTGATCAAATTGCGCTGGTTAGTTGTTCCCGCTCACCGCTGCGCCCCAGGGAGTTGCGGAGGAGGCAGCCTACACGGGAGTCGGTCGCTCCTCCGGGCCACCGTCAGGCTCTGGGATCTGGGTTAGGCCAGCCTAGGGGGTCCGCGAGCAGCGTCCCTCCGGCCAGGCACCTTTCACCAATCCCGTCCGAGAGGGAAACGTGCGGCTGCAGTTGCCACCTCGCCCTGCTCTTACAGGACTGCCCGCGCCCAGAAAAACCTCCGCTGGAGTCAAACTGCGGTAGGGAGTTAGTTCCTCGCTCACCTCACCACCAGTCAGCCTTCCTCCCTGTCCGTCGCGTTTCCGACTCCGTTCGGAGACTCCCGTTCCCAGAGCTCAGCGGTCGCGTCTCTCCTTGCCGAGCCGCTGTGGAGGTGCCGGCCGCCGGGCGGCGGGAAATCCAAACCGCGGTTTCCAATGGCGTGGAGTCGAGCCTCCACACCGAGATTTTTCTGTTCCTATTTTAGCGCCAGGACTGTATTCCAAGTTGGATTCTCTCAGCCCAGTTCGTTCCTGAGTCAGCAGAGCATATCTCTACTGGTTCGTATCTCCTTAGTCCGCATCATTCCTGGCCTCTGAGCCGAGCCTTTAGAGAGCGTTCAGTAGTTGCTGTTGTCTGTCCGCCATGTTCTCTCTATCCAAAGTGTTTAATAATTTTAGTAACTTATTTGTTCAATTCTTAATCATCTCTTCTTTGCTCTTTATAACTGTCATAGTTTGAAAAAATTCTTTAGTATTTCATTATCTGGGATCAGCTTTTGGGAAATTATAAATTTGGAGGACATCTTGTTGCTTCTTTTCTCATTTTAGTTGTTTTTATGTGTTGAGGTATCCAGATCAGTTGGGAAGAATGTTTTTCCACTCCTATATAGGGGCCTTTTTCCTTAGTGGCTTTCTTTTTGGGATATGCCATGGCTTGTGGATATATCTCCATGTGAAACTTTCCATTTGGTCTGTTTTGCCACATTCAGTCCCTAGTCCTGCTTTGAGAAGTGAGAGTGACAAATAACATCAACAATTGAGAAGCTAACCATTATCAAGTACTGTAATTAAGAACTTTTTTTTTTGTACTGGGAATTGAACTCTGGCCCTTGCATTTGCCAGACAGGCACTTATGCCACTGAGCTATATCCCTGACCCCAAGAACTTCTTTTAAAATATGTCTAATACTCTATTAATCCAAGAAAAGACAGGGTAATAAACTATACTAGGCTAGAAAAAAATAAAAATTAATTACATTCATGTTAATACTAATATATGTATGAGAAAAAAAAAGAAGAGAGCAGAGAGACAAAAGAAGGTATGCAAAGGAAAAGAAAGTAGTAGAAAGGAAGATAATATAAATGGGAAGTAAGAGAAAAGGAAATTGTATTCAGTTATTCAGTTACCAAATTTAGACCCCGTAACCAGCATTGATGTGGGACGTGATAAAACACAGAACATTGTAGAGCAAAAGCAGAAGACTAAACATACAGAGTTATAACTACAACATACACGTGTAAAAAAAAAACCCACCAAACCTTGTGGAACAAAACATATTACCCAGGGCTGGGGATTTAGCTCAGCCGCATAAGCGCCTGCCTTGTAAGCAGGCAGTCGTTTGATCCCCGGTATCGATAAAAAGGAAAAAGACAAAAAAAAAAAAAAAAAAAAGAGAGAGAGAGAAAAAATATTACCCGAAAATGAAAAAAGGACAATCACATCGCTGTTAGAGTTAATGTGCTAGAGCAGTCTGTGCATGCTGCTGTCTTTAGTCTGCCATGGTCAGGAGCCTCTAGTGTTCTAGAAAGTGTTCTAGAAAATGTTCTAGAAAATGGCAGGGCACCCCATTTGCTCTATTCCTGGGCCAGGCTTCTACCACAGCTGATAGGATTATTTCCAAAATTTATGAAGTATAAAACAAAAGAGGCCTTTATTCTGAGAACAGAGAAAGAGATAACCAACACCCCTGGCCGGCGATCTCTCTAGCCGACACGTGGTGTGTGTGTGTGTGTGTAGGGTATATAAGTAGCCTAAGCTTAGGTTAGTGCTCTAGAGCCATTAGAGATGCACAGGTATCTCATTGGCACGCTTTTGGCGCCAGGGGCAGATTCCTAAGGGTGGGGGGAGATAGAGTTACAGGTAAATCTCTAGGGGCGGGGGAGATAGGAGCTCCCTGGTTCCAGCTGAGGCTTTTTCAGCTACAGTGTCTGGTCTGGACCAAAACCCTTTCAACAGCTTCTACGGATAGCTCTGCTCCCCATCCTGCTATTTCCATCTTTGGGACATCCAGCCTCCAGAATTTCTGCAATTCTTCCACTCTGTCGTCTCTGTCTCTGTCAGGCAATTCCAGGAACATCCAGAGTCAGGAAGGCACAGCCCCAGTTAGCATAGTTCTGAGTTCTAGTGGCTTCTTTCCAGCCCTGGTACTCAGCTCAGCCCTCTGGCTCTGCTTCCACTGTGCCCAGAGCCAGAAGATGACAGCCTAATCCACCTCTATCTCCACCATTTGCCACTTATATCTCACACAGCCCTCTGAGACTCTCTGTGTCTCATGGTTACTACGATGCTGGGGCCGGGATGGCCTTCCCCACAGGATAGCTATTTCCAAGTTCTACATTTCAGTGAGAGAATGGCTTGGCCTAGCTGGTACTGAGAGCACCTGATGGCTACGCTGGATGTTGAATATTGGCTGCAGTCATCAACTTCTTTTCCAGGAGGACATTTTATGTTAGACAAAATGGCATGCTGTCCAAACTTGCCCTGCAAGCAGCTCCAGGGTCAAGGACCAGGTTTCCTTCTTATTCTAGCTACCCATATCTCTAGATTTCACTTGTTTGCTCTATCATTCAGGTTGTACTACAATGGTTTATTTGCCTACCATCCAATGCAGCTCACATCTGTTAACCAGGGTATCTGAGAGTAACCTATGGGTGCTGCTGCCTCTAGTCAACCATGATTTTAAGTTCCAACCTCTTATAGTTGAGGTATTTGTAACCCTTGAGTGTGAAACATTGTTCCTGCAGTGTTATGGGTTAAATATAGTGTTTGCTAAGAGTTTCCTGTGTTTTGAGATGGGATTTCAGGTGACCACAACAGAGAAGTGCTATAGTCCATGACTGTGAGTTGCTGGGAGGTGTAGCCCAGGGAGAGTAACTGCAGATGTGCCTTGGATGATATAACTCTAGCTCTCAATCAGTGACTGCTCTATAGCCCGGATGTTGCAGTGAACTGTTTATAACACTGGAATCTCTAACAGGTTTGCCACCACTGCTCTAGATCATTCTCTTTCTCTCCTTCCTATGTGGATCAGCTTTCCTTCACCATGTCAGTTCTGCTTGGAAGCCACCTAACCAGGGACTGAATCCTCTGACACTATGAGTGAGTTGAAACTCTCCTTTTACAGGTGTTATTTTGTGTCACTTATGGGAAACTCACTAGCACTGTACAGAAGATTTGTACCACAGAAATTGGATAATTTTTCTGACTGTAGCTGACCTTACAGTTCAGAAGCCTTTGTAACTGTTTTGTGGAAGTTTGGAAAGGTTAGGAGATGCTAGAAAAGTCTTAAAACGATGTAAGCAGATTGATGGGAGATTCTGCTAGGAGTACAGAAGACCAGGACATTGATAGTGATGAAGACAGAAAAGGCCAGGATCAGGAGGTTTCAGATGGAAATAAAATTCTCTTAGAAATTGGACAAGATGCCACATGTTACATTCTGCAAATGAACTAAATTACATTCTGCCCAAGTCTAAGAAATGGGTTTAAAAGTGGCCAATTACTCATCTTGTAAAGAAAATTTCAAGGCACTCTAATGGCTGTGGTATTGGTATTGCTGCCTGCTTTAGCCAACTCTACAGTGAGAAGAGGAAAAAAATTAAAATCACAGAGCAATGGTTCAAAACTTTTAACCTGAAAGGAAGCAGGCATAAAATTTGGCCAAGAGAGTGTGGTTACTTAAAAGACTATTGCCATTAAAAAGAAGCCAAGTACTTTTCACCAGGACAATAGGAAAGATGATTCCAGGACATCTCTGTAAATGGCCTGAACCCACCTTTAGGGCTGTGAAGTGAAAGGATAAACTCTTTTGCAAGTTTTGAGAAGAGAGCCCCAGGGAGTCTTGTTTACTCAGTACTACCTAGGGAAGCCATCCCTGACCGAAGTCATCCAAGCACCGAGAGATCACTGCAACCATACTCTGTAGGGTTCCAGTTACTGCTCAAGTTGTTATGGTTTGTGTCTAATGTCCCCCAAAAGTTTTAGATGGGGCTCTTCTAAAGGTAGCTCAGTCTAGAGTGAGTGATTCATGGTGCAATGTTAGGATTAACGATGCCAGGGTTAAGGGCATGTGATTATTGAATCAGTCCACTGATTGGGTCAGCACCACCCTAATTCCAGTATACTAGATACAATATAAGGAACAGAAATAGGCTTCTCTCACTCCTCTTACTGCTTTGCTACCTTATGGCCACCATGACTGGTTTCCTCTTACTGCTTTTGCTATTTTGTGCCGCCATGAATGGTAGTCCCTCTGCCATGTGCAACCTTGCTTTGCAGTCAGTTGATTATGGACTGAAACATCGATGAACTGTAACCCAAGTAAACCTTTCCTCCTCTAACTTTTGATGTCAAGTATTTTGTCTCAGCAACAAGAAAAGACAAGTTGGCAGCAAACTTTGGCATCATCTGATGCTGGTTTTATCAGCATGCATGCAAAAGCATGAAAGAACTTGTGGTCATCAAGATTTCCATCCAGATTTCAAACACAGGCCTGAGAGGCCATGCAATGTGCCAGTAAGGTGCAATGTATGAAGCTGAGATCCTAGAAAGTTAGAGATGCCAAAAACACGGAATATATACTAAGGAAGATCACAGGTATAGTGCCAAAGGGAGGCCTCAGAAAATCCACAGTCGTGGAACTTTCCACTCCAAGGAGTTCCCATCTTTCCACTATTTGGCCCAGGTGCTGGGCATGGAAATACCAGACTTAATGCTTACCTTGATTCATTTTCTTAATCCTCCCTTTTGAAATGAGAGTATTTAACCTCCCGGTAATGATAAACTTTTTAGAGCTTTCAAACAGCACAAACATAGGATGTGCCATAGATTTGTCATGTGCCCTACAATATGTTACAAGTATTTAACTTTTTTTTTTTTTTTTTTTTTTTTTTTTTGTCTTTTTGAGACAAGGTGTCGCTATGCAGTTCAGGCTGGCCTTAGGTTCACTTTGTAGGCCAGGCTGGTCTCGAACTTGCCATGATCCACCTGCCTCGGCCTCCCGAGAGCTGGAATTACAGGAGTACGCCAACACACCTGGCTTAACCTTTTTAACACAGATTCACAGCTAAAAAAAAAGTTTGCCTTGTGTGTCAAGAGATGTTGGTCTTGGACTTCTGAGCAATACTGAAAATATTAAGATGTGGGTAACACTTGGAAATGGACTAAACGCATTTTGCATAAGATGAACGTGAGCCTTTGGGGGCCCACTGGTGAAGTGTTATGGTTTAGAGCTAATGTCCCCTAAAAGTTTTGTATGTTCAGACATGATTCAGAAGACAAATGGATCCAAGGGTGTAATACTTGTAACTGATGAGTTCATTGCTGAATGTGCATTTAGGGCAGAGCCATAGATGGAGTTGAGCCTCTGGTGCTATGCCATTGAACTACACAGGGCTCTCTCACTTTGGCACTTTCTCTTGCTCTCTGCTTCCTGGTTTCATGGATTCAGCAAATTTCCTTCATCAAGCTTTTCTATCAGTTTCTGCCTTGGAGCCAGCTGGAATAAACTTTCTAAAACTATGAATCAAATAAATTTCTCCTTTACAGATGTCAGGTATTTTGTGCCATTGATGAGAAGTGACTACTACATGTACATATGGTAGCACAGAGTTGTATTTTGTAATTAAATCTGACAATTTTTCCTTTTAGTTGTATTTCATTCACATATAGTGTTATTACTGACATTGTGGATTTATATCTATCATTTTGCTCTTTGTTTGCTAACTGCTTTGTTTTCTACTTGAGGGGGCACATATATGGAGAACTAAACTAAGAGCTTTTGAATTGAGCTACACCCCAGCCCTATTTTTCAGCCCTCTACTTCAAGTATTATTTTTGTTTTGTTTTGTTTTGGTACCAGGGGATCAAACTCGTGACTGCACACTTGCAAGGCAGGTGCTTATGCCGCTGAACTAAATCCGCAGCCCCAAGTATTATTTAATGTCATTTAATTGCATTTTTTTTGAGATGGGGTCTCACTATGCAGTTCAGGTTGGCCTTGAACTCACTTTGTAGCCCATGCTGGTCTTGAATTTGCAACAATCCTCCTACCCCAGGCTCCCAAATGTTAGGATTATAGGTGTGTACCACCATGCTTGGCTGCTTGATGGTAATTTAATTTTCTTATATATTTTTTGCTCTACAGTGTATTTGAGTTACCATGTTAATCTAAATTTCCCAAGCTCACCATAGGCTAGTGCTAACAATTCCAATTAGATATATAACCATTACAGATCTTATATAGCTTTACATCTTCCTACATATAGTTTGGTATAACTATATAACTTAAAAACTTTATCATAGGCAGAAGCAAGAGAAGCAATCCTTGCAACTTTACGGCCAACCTCAGTTACATAGTGAGTCCAAGGCTAAATCTACATAGTAAGCGCCTGTCTCAAAATAAATAAATAAATAAATAAATAAATATCTTATATGTGTCTCCTAGGTATTATTTCTAATTCTTCCTATAGAGATTACATCTGTAACACTATAGTCTCAACAACAGATTACTATGACATAATTCTATATATTTTGAAAAAAAGGAAATTATATATTTAGAAAATATGCTGCATTGACCTCGCTTATCATTGTTTCTCATCCTTTGTTTTTATGGTGTGCGGGGGTTTAACTCATGACCTTGCACTTGCCAGGCAGGCCCTTATGCCACTAAACTAAATCCCCAGCATCCTGTGTTTTTTAAACCGTTATCATTTAGTCGTTTTCTCAGTTCAGTATTTCTTTGGTTCCACTTACCTCCTAAAAATATATATTTCCTGCAAGAGAACAGACAATACATTTCATATACTGTTTTGTATAGTTGTTTTCTAAATCAGCTAGTATAAGGAGAAAATGTACACATATTAATTTTTACACTTTTATATTTACCTTTATTCCTTGTGTGAAAGTATGTGTGAATTCCTAGTTAGGCAACATAAGTTGGAAAAATCTCAATATGCTTGCTGGGCATAATGATGTATAAATTTGGGAATGAAGACAGACTAGTAACTTCCCCCAGAAAGCTCTCTCATATTCATAAAGTGACTCAGTAACAGCGGGCTATTGGTGCAAACAGGTCATAGACAAAGTAGCAGACTATTTCTCATTTGTGTAAAAAATAAGAAGTGCTGAGGCAAAGCTGAAAGATCTATGTTCTCTTCATCTATCTGAAATCACAGTGAACATCTCCCACGTCTACTTCAAGGTCATCCTGAAGGTCAGTAGTTCTTCAGTCTCAAAAAACTTTAGAAATGTGAGAGGATGGCATGCTCATTGTCATTATGTTACCGGGATGGTATGTTATGTTCATCACATGTGTATGCATGCCCCAGGCAGAAACTGCTCAATGAAAAGCCACACTAAGGCAAGGATAGGAATTGCAGGCTGTTTCCTAGAGAAGAGTAAATGGTTTCTGGAGGGCACACAGCTAGTCTCTTCCACACAAGATTTTTCCACTATATGAATTCCCTGTTTGCAGAGGTGTGACTGGAGAAAGTATTCCCACCTTCACAGAAGCTTCCCCCATGGTGAGTTCTCTCATGCTTCCGGAGGTGTGAGGTTTGGCGAAAAGTTTTTCCACAGTGGTTACATCCATAGGGTTTCTGCCCGGTGTGTGTCATCTGATGTTTAGTGAGGTATGACTTAAAGTAAAAAGCTTTTTCACAGCCATTACATTTATAGGGTTTCTTCCCACTGTGTATTACCTGATGGTGAGTGAGGTAAGTCTTCAGGCCAAAGCACTTTCCACACTGATTACATTCATAGGGCTTTGCCCTAGTGTGGACTGTTTCGTGTTTAGTGAGGTATGTCTTCTGTCCAAAAGACTTGCCACACTGCCCACATTTATAGGGTTTCTCACCTGTATAAGTATGCCAATGCTTCGAAAGGTCTGCCTTGTTGGGAAAAATTTTTCCACATTCATTACATTTATTGATTTTCTCTTCCATGTGAATTTTTCGCCAGTGCCTCTGGAGTTGTGACTTCTTTCGAAAGGCTATTCTACATTTAGTGCATTGATAGGGCTTCTCCCCACTGTGAATTTTCTGATGAATGGTGAGAGATGACCTACGGCACAGAGTTTTCCCACATTCTTTACATTCATACAGTTTCCCCCAACTATGAATGCCCTGGTGCCTCACGAGGCCTGACTTAGTGGGAAAGGCTTCCCCACATTCATCACATTCATAGGGCTTCTCAACAGGGAAACTCTGCTGCACAGTCATGGCTGACTCAGTGTGGGACCATTTCTCACACTGCTCGTATGCATAGGGCTCCTTCTCTGAATATTTCTTCTGCTGGATAAGGAAGGTTTTCTCACATTCACCACATACACAGGATTTCTCCCCTGTGTACATCTGACGTGCAGTGAGATCACAGTTGGGATAAAGAGTTTTCCATCCTACCGTAGCAACCAGAGCTGACTTCCCACAGGTTTTCCCAGATTCGTCATGTTCCCAGCAGGCCTGGCCCATAGGAACCCTGCTATGTGTAATACACTCCTTCGGTAATTTCGCCTCCTTGGTGAAGGCTTTCCATTGTCCAGTATACTGAAAATCCGGCTGCCCAGGTGGAAGCTTGGAATGCTGACCAAAATGCACAGCACGCCTCAGGGGTTTCCCAGTTGTATGACACTGATTTGGTTTCTCTCCAGCGCCCATCTCGCCAGGCTCATTGGGGAGATGCTCCCCTGCTGAACAGTTCCCAGGGTTTATTCTCAAATCTAAAACAGGGTTCGAGCTCAGATCAAAATTCGACTCAAGAACTTTGAGCTCAAGTCCTAATTTGACTCTCTCCTCAGCTGCTCTGTTGTTGGCAGTAACAACTTGCCACAGAGGTCTGCCTTGACACTCGTGGCTGCCTTCCATCACGCCATCACTTTCTAGACATCTAAAATGAGAAAAAATAATGATACATCAACCACATGTATGCATTTCTTATAAAAAGCTCATGTAACGCTAAAAGGAATTTTCCCTATCTTAAAAACATAAGGTTCAATGAAAAAGACAAAAAACAAAAAAAAATTCTGGGCTGGGGATTTAGCTCAGTGGCGTAAGCACCTGCCTTGCAAGCAGGCGGTTGTGAGTTCAATCCACAGTACCGATAAAAAAGAAAAAGTATAATGGTTACTGGGTATAAGTATATAGTTTTTCTTCCTGTGGGCTTTAATAAATTATATTGACAGATTTTGGAATATTAAAATGATGTCTCTTCTTTTTACTTCACGGAGAACCATTCCCTTAAAGTACGCTGTCCCTCCTGCCGATACCCTGCTCACTACCCTGCTCTGAAGGTGGCAAGAACATCCTGACCTGCCAGCTGTAGCATGTTAATGAGGTCCCACTGCCTGACACCTAAGCAGGCACACGGCATATGAACAGGGCTGTGCATCTATCGTTCCATTTTCATTCGTCTCTGGGGAATGAATGTAGCCACCTGGGAATTATTAAAATATAAATTCCCTTCTTTTCACTGCAGGCAAAGACAGTATCTTCTAAATTCCTAAACCTACTTCTGCATCTCAGAACCAAAACAAGCACAACCTTGTCCATCACCATGGACGACTGTCTTTCTAGCACCTTCTGAGATCAGGAACCCTGACAATGAACCCCTGTGCTCGAGTAGTCACTGCCTCTGAAGGACACTGCCTCCTGTGTTTGAAAAATGGAGTCCTCTGTACATTTCTCATCCTTGTGGTCAACTCATACTGAACTCCAAACCAGAAATCTCAACTCCTTCACACAGAACCTTTGCATCAGTTGTCCTTGGGGCTAAGGACCCACAGTGCATTGCAAAAGTCTAAGCTTCGCCTCTTCATGCTCCTCTTACTTTCACAACTTCTGACAGCGTGCTTCACACATACAAGGGCACAATTTCCAATACTTAAAACCTGCTCTGGGGCTGGGGGTGGATGTAAGTTGGTAGAATGCTCACCTACATGTGTGAGGCCCCACACTCTCCAGCACCGAAATAACAAAAGAAAAAAGCCCCTTATCAGGCCCACCGGCAGGCTGAGGCAAGAGGATCACATATTTAAGGCCACGCTGAGCAACTCAGTCAGACCCTGTCACAAACTACAACATAAAAAGGACTAGATGCAGGTGATGCTGGGTTTAATCTCAGGGGCAGGGGGTGACTGTGCTGAAGTAGAAATGCATTTCTCAGTAACTGTCTGATATCAACAAAAAGAACCTATAATGGAGGGAAAGATGTAATGAGAATACAACAGCAGCAAAAGCGAATGTCTAGGGCCAGGGGTTTTGCTCAGCTGTGTTAATGCCTGCTTGGCACATGTGAGGTCACGAGTTTGCTTTCCAGTACCAAAAACAAACAAAAACAAAAAACAAAACAGAACAGAAAACCAAATGTCTAAAAGGAGGAACCTAGGGATTAGGTTTGGGGAACACCTAAGAGAATATTCAGTATAATAAAAGGTGGGCCCATTGAATCAGTGCCCTGCATGCCTGATGCATGTAGAACAGGCATCCTGAGGTCTGGAACTTGTGGAAACATTAATGTTCAACATCTGCACACAGCCACTATCTGCTCAGCTCCCCTCCTGCTGGTCTCCCTGCCCAGTGTGCACTGACTGACCTGTAGGCCTCTGACTTGGGGGTTCTTCTCCCATCCATGGCTCTGCTTCTTGCTCCAGTTTAAACATCACTTCAGGTTTGGTGATACAATGTTCTGATAAGAGGAAATAATGTATTGACGAAACTGTTATATTAGCTTTTTTCATTCTGATTTCAGAATGCAAATAGTTGTTTCAAGAGTTATGCAATGAAGATGCCAAATGAACTCTTTGATAGAGTGTAAACAATCACATTTGTCATGGACTAGCAAGTTACAATAATATTACGCCTTACATGTGGTCACATATGTAGTAAGAAGGGGCTTGCTCCAGACAGTGACAAGGATTTCACTCACCCAGCAGCACCAGGCTGTTATAGGTATCTAGCTCACTCCCTGTATTATAGGGTCCTCTGAGCATCATCCAGGACCTGCCACTCCTCCCGTGTGAAGTTCACAAAAACATCATCAAAGGACACCAATACCTGTAACACAGCATTTCTTACTCCTCCGCCCTGTTCACAACAACAGGAACCACAAAGTCTGGCTTTCAAGTGAATAGGAGGCACTGTTTGCAATACACAGCTTGCTTTGTATGTGGGGGGAGAAGGGTCACAAAACTAGCCTGCATTGAAAATATTTATTTACTACTAAATATAGTTTATAGAGTTTACTTTACAAATCTAAAGCCACCATTATTGCTAGGATTTAAAATGTAAATAAAATTATGACTTAAAGGAGCTTATGATCTCGGATGAAGAAAAATAAGTATGAATACATGCCATGCTAATGATCTAGACAAAATGTCAATGTACGTGAAGGAAGAAAGGAGACAATATAGCTCAGTTTTCTGGACATGGTGGTACATGGCTGGATTCCCCACAACTCAGGAGGCTGAGGTAGGAGAATTGCCATGAGTTCGAAGCCATCCTAAGCTACAAAAAAAAAAAAAAAAAAAAAAAAAAATTTACAATGAATACAGGTCACTCTAATACCTGTTATCAATAAATTAAAGGATAAGAAGTGCTGATAAGGATGTGGGTTAAAGGAAGTCCTTACACACTGCTAGTGGGAAGTAAACATTCATACAGTCAGTATGGAAAGCTGCATGGAAGTCCCTCATACAATTCAATGAAATTATTGTATCACCCAACAGTTTCACTACCAGATTCGAGTGTCCAAAGGAAATGAAATCAGAATGCAGCAGAAAGGCCTGCCCTCCTGTCACCAGCCACCTGGATTCCTATGCTCAAGTTCATTTCCTCGCTTTTGACCAAACCAAAGGAGGCCATATACTTTGGTAAAAAGATTTATTATAAGCTTGTTCCAACGAGGTAGAGGGGCCCATTTGCCTCAAAACACTAATTCACTTGTACAGGTGGGTAAGGATTTTTTGATAGTAAAGAATAGAGAGAGAATGCAGATCTCCACACTTGAGTTATCTTTAGCTCTTTGTCCCTTTTCTGTTGGAAAGGAAACTGGGCTTCTGTTCCCTAGGACCAGCATCTGTGTACTGTCTCCATCATTCATCTGGGCTGAGGAGAAGAGGGGATGTTTGTTATGTGCTCAGCAAGAGGAAGTTTGGAGAGGTTGAAAACATGTACCAAATGTGTTTGTTATTTACCATGGCTTCAGAAAGGCCACAGACATTGCGCTCACCACAGATGACTCTCGTCTTTATCTACAGACCAACTCAATCTTATTTATGTCCATTTCCCTAGTGCTGACTTTTACACATTCCTACAATTCCATTTTAATCCATGGATACCATAAAGGTGGTAAAATATAAAACAAGGTCAGGAATGAACAACTCAATGAAGGCTACTTCATTTTCTGTTTTTCTTGGAAACACATAGAGGACTCTGGAGGGACAGCTGAGAGAAGACAAATGTGGGAAAGTCATGCAAGAACAGGGAGGTGAAGTCCTAGATTGCCCTCCTGAAAACATTTCACATATTAAGGACTGAGGGCCGGGGATCTAGCTCAGCGGCAGAAGCACCAACGCGGCAAGCGCAAAGTCCTGAGTTTGATCCCCTGTGCCAAAATATCCTGCCACTATTTTTCTGCAGAAATTCTGATTTTCAGGGATAGATTACTGACATTAGGTGGGAAAACTACCTATTACTCATCCTTTTATGTCACATAATGCACAAAAAATATTAGGGGTAACAAAGGACATGTATTCTTAGGACAAGATATTTTAATGCAATGTTCTAGGGCTGTAACTCTTGCTTATCAAGTGTAACACTCAGGGTTTGAATCGCAGCACTACAAAGTACAGAGAGAAAGTGACCAAATCTGAAAACAAAGTTCCTCCTAAGTTGACTTCAGGATCACCCAACTGATCTTAAAAACTAAGCAAAAACCCTTTTAAATGTGCAAAACAGAAAGCTGAAAAGGGAAGATGTGCCTGACTGCTGCATATCTGGTGAGATTGGTCAAAGTCACTTTTGTAATTTAAATCAATTTTTTTCCATCTTGCTACAACCCTGCAATACTTTGGCTAATGTTTCCAATAATGAGATAAAAGGATTCTCATGAGACACCAAGTTTGTAGACAGGTCAGTTATGGTGAACGTTTTAGAGCTTTCAACTGATACAGCAGCCTGCTGCAGCACATGTGTCACAAGTTAGCCACCACAGGTCGAGGTTTGAGAGCTCACAGAGTAGAAGCAGGTGTGGGAATACGCGTCTTTAGAGAGCATGGTAAAAGGTCTGCTCAGGGTCACAACCTATCCTTCCACATCACACCACACCTTCCAGATCCTTCCTTTAACATTTCCCTTGTACAACTCTTTCACTCTGGAAGCTAGATTTGCGAAAAACTTCTGTAAACTCAAACAAAAACACTAGTGAGGCTACACAGCGCAGTACAAGGAAATGTCACTTGTCGAAGAGACACTAAGAAGCTCACACATACAACTGCCACATCCCAGGACTCCATCCACACACACTCACAATCATTTCTTAGGGAAACTGGGGGAATTCTGTAGGACTGTGCATTAGGGCTCCCTGCAGGAACAGAATCAACAGGAAGCAGTGTGTATGTTTAAGGGGATTTACTAGGTGCTGACAGCGTCAGGAGCAGGGGAGCTCATAATGGCCGCCTAGGCGATGGAGCGTCAGGGGACCCTGCAGCTACTCAGTCCAAGAAGAGGAATCCACAGAACGACAGAGCTCAAGGATGCAGCACCAACCCAAGGTGAAGGGCTGGAAGTTCGCTGGAGACCTGCACGACAGCGAGTCTGTGCAGGAAAACTCAAGAAACCGGAGACCGGGGAGAGGATACTGGATGATAGCAGCAAATGATTGGCCCGCAGGACGTTGCAGCTCTGCAAACCAGGCACACACCCCTCCATCCAAGCCGCAAGCCTATTGGCTGGGGCCACCCACATCCGGGCGTGTCCCTGACCCTCAGCGTGCTGGCCCTCGCGTCAAGCACGGACACATCCACGACTGTGCTTTACTAATCCTCTAGTTGTTTGATCCGTTCAGGTTTGTGGTTTGCGAACTTGAGTCGCGGACCGCTCATCTCGTCTCACACAGGAGTAGACCGACGACACAGCGAGCTTGCTGGGAGAAGCAGCGTGCTGAGGGCCAGACCTGCCACGCGAACTCGGCGCACGCTGGCCAACTCGCGTGGTCTACAGACGCCGCCTGTGTGGACCTCGCCACTCGCCCGTCTCCCTCGCAGCTCCTGAGGACACGCTCTGCGCACCCGGCGCACGCAGGGCCGAGCCGCCCTGATTAAGCAGTGAGGAAAGCCAGGCCGGGTCGCCCTCGCCCGCATGGGACTCGCGGACCCCGCGCTCACTTCGCTGCCCAGACCCACTCGGGTCGGTCCTCAGCTGTGCACCGCAGGTCCTGCCGCCCACACCCTCCCGTGTTCCCGCTGCCACCAAGGACAGGCTATTCGTCCGGCCCCTCAGGGTTTAAATTGGCGTCTCTCCCTCCCACTAACCTTCAGTGACTCGGAAGAAAACTCCTCAGCCTATAAAGTAACTGTAGGGCGGGGCGATGCCCGGAACTTCCGGTAAAGATGGCCGTTATTTTCCTGGACCACTTCTTGTTCTGTGATGTAAGTATGATGTAAGCTGTTAGACTGTATTTCCCACAATTCTCCGCGCGGTCCTGCAAAAAATAAAGTGGCTCCTGCTGGAGGGCATGACCAGCATCCTGGCACTGAACATGAAGACTGCTCAATTACACAGTATTCGGCACACATGCCCATTTCAGTGTCTGTGTAAACATGAGGACTGAAAAAGGGAGGGCAAATTCTGCTTGCAGATTCCATTTTACTGAGTGGGATGAAACAAGAACCACCGATCGGAGATGTTGAAGTTAATCTAGACTTAAACCATTAAACATTACGTATCTCATGTGTGCTTTTCTATGAAAATGTTTTAGAACCACTCTCTGGCACTGCTGCAGACTTTGGGAAAATATGTACATTAGAGTTTGGTAATAATCATAGTACAAATCCACATACACTAGAAGTAAGCACATGAATGTAGTAAGGCACAGAACAAGACACAGAGGCTGGTCTGGCATGTAATGTGAAAAATTTTTTTTGGTGCCGGAAATTTGAACTCACTACCTTGTGCTTGCCAGGCAGGTGCTATGCCACTGAGCTATATCCCCAGCTCAAAAATTCTTAATTTCTATGCCTTGAATATGGTTTGAGTGAACCTTTAAAAGGTGAGGCCTCACTGGGCTATTTCTACAACTCAAGCCCAGTTTCAGCAGTAAATTGCAAGTGAGTGAAATCATACCTCAAAATATTTTTTAAAAACTGAGAATGTAGCTCAGTATGAAGGCCCTGGTTGCAACCCCAGGACCTCACAGGCACATGCATGCATGCCCACACACTGGCTGGAAATACGAGCTCCTAGGTTCAATCCCCAGTACTAGAAAAGAACATAGTAGAGCTGAGTAGGAGGGACAGAGTCACTACTAGCAGTGCCACAGAAAGGAACAAATGCTTGGGTAGAGTTGTTGTAGGAATGGTTATTATAAAGCAGGGCCTCTCAGCACACGTGGCCTCTTCTGCCCACGGCGAGCTTCCTTTCCATATCTGCAGCATGATGTGAACCAGCCAAGCAAGACAACATAGAGGCTGAAGTACTGCAGCCACCTTGACTTATAAAGTACCAGGACTCAAGGGTTTTGTCATAGCAACAGAAAATGGATTAATGCACTAATCTTAAGCCACAATGTTTACTATACCAGCTGCATTTATCACCTTCACCTAGTTATTCTGGGCCTCATGAACAAGCATTTCTAACATAAAAATACTCTGAGGAAACCCTGCACATTTCAGGGTCTGTGCTGTTTTCTGCAGTCTGTGTAGCTATACCACAGGCCTCTAACAACCAGGCAGCAGTAACCAAAACATGACTGCACATAGTCCAATGCAGGGAATAGCACCACTTTTCATTACTGGTACTCAAATATTTTGTATTTTGAATACTACCTCCAGCATTGTTACTATTGTACTGAGAATACATCTGACACATAAATAAGGGAAAAACTTCACTTCAAGCGCTGACTCAGTAAAGGTAACAGATTGACATTATTCTCAGTGTTCCATGAAATATCACTGTCAGACGTGAAACCTCAAATTTGTTTCACCCTTTCTTTCCTGATTGCTTCTAAGAAAAACTGACTTAGAGATGAAGTGACAACACAGGCTTCTCTTCTGTATAAATCTGTGATACACAAAGGCCGCTAACTTCCTTCAGAGAGATCCTGAAGTGAATCCTAACAGTGGGCCACTAGTGTTATAATGCAAACAGATCACACATAAAATAGCAGAAGAGTAGACATTTATTTCTCACTCGTGTAACAAACACAAGTACTGAAACAGAGATGGAAAGCTCTCTTCTCATATGTCTTAAATTACAGTGACTCTCCCACCTGTACTTAAAGACCATCCTGAGGTCAGTAGCACTTTAATCTCATAAAACATGAGAAATCTGAGAGGACAGCATGGTCGTTACTTTTATGTTGCCAGGCTTGTATTAATGCCCACCATGTGTCTGCATTCCCCAGGCAGAACTCAGGCCACAGTAAGACAAGGTGAGGAAATGCAGGCTGGGCCCCAGAGAAAAGGAAATGGTTTTTGGAGGGTACATAACTAGTATCTGCCATACAAAACTTTTCTACTATGTGAATTCACCAATACTTGCTGAGGTGTGCTTTGAGCAAGTTTCTACCTTCATAGAAGCTTCTCTCCCATGTTGAGTTCTCTCATGCTTGCTGAGGTGCGAAGTCTGTCGAAAAGTTTTTCCACACTGGTTACATCCATAGGGTTTCTCCCCAGTGTGTGTCATCTGATGTTTAGCAAGGTATGACTTATAGGCAAAGGATTTCTCACAGTCATGACATTTATATGGTTTCTCCATGGTATGTGTCATCTGATGGTTAGTGAGATAAGTCTTCTGACCAAAGGATTTTCCACACTGATCACAACCATAGGGCTTCTCCCCAGTGTGTGTCATCTGATGCTTAGTGAGGTAAGTCTTCTGACCAAAGGATTTCCCACACTGATTACATATGTAGGGCTTTTCCCTAGTGTGGACTGTCTCATGTTTAGTGAGGTGTATCTTCTGGCCAAAAGATTTGCCACAGTGACCACATTTATAGGGCTTCTCACCTGTGTGTGTACGCTGATGCTTAGTAAGGTGTATCTTCTGGCTAAAAGATTTTCCACACTGACCACATCCATAGGGCTTCTCACCTGTGTGTGTACGCTGATGTTTAATGAGATGTGACTTCCTGTGAAAATATTTTCCACATTCATTACACTCATTACATCCTTTGGGTTTTTCTTCCATGTGAATTCTTGCCCAGTGCCTCTGGAGTTGTGACTTTTTGCAAAAGGCTACTGAACATTTAGTGCATTGATAGGGCTTCTCCCCACTGTGAATTTTCTGATGAATGGTGAGACATGACTTACGGCACAGAGTTTTCCCACATTCTTTACATTCATACAGTTTCCCCCAACTATGAATGCCCTGGTGCCTCACGAGGCCTGACTTAATGGGAAAGGCTTCCCCACATTCATCACATTCATAGGGCTTCTCAACAGGGAAACTCTGCTGCACAGTCATGGCTGACTCACAGTGGGACCATTTCTCACACTGCTCGTATGCATAGGGCTCCTTCTCTGAATATTTCTTCTGCTGGATAAGGAAGGTTTTCTCACATTCACCACATACGCAGGATTTCTCCCCTGTGTGCATCTGACGTGCAGTGAGATCACAGTTGGGATAAAGAGTTTTCCATCCTACCGTAGCAACCAGAGCTGACTTCCCACAGGTTTTCCCAGATTCGTCATGTTCCCAGCAGGCCTGGCCCATAGGAACCCTGCTATGTGTAATACACTCCTTCGGTAATTTCGCCTCCTTGGTGAAGGCTTTCCATTGTCCAGTATACTGAAAATCCGGCTGCCCAGGGGGAAGCTTGGAATGCTGACCAAAATGCACAGCACGCCTCAGGGGTTTCCCAGTTGTATGACACTGATTTGGTTTCTCTCCAGCGCCCATCTTGCCAGGCTCATTAGGGAGATTCTCCCCTGCTGAACAGTTCCCAGGGTTTATTCTCAAATCTGAAATAGGGTTTGAGCTCAGATCAAAATTCAACTCAAGAACTTTGAGCTCAAGTCCTAATTTGACTCTCTCCTCAGCTGCTCTGTTGTTGGCAGTAACAACTTGCCACAGAGGTCTGCCTTGACACTCGTGGCTGCCTTCCATCACGCCATCCACTTTCTGGACATCTAAAATGAGAAAAAATAATGATACATCAACCACATGTATGCATTTCTTATAAAAAGCTCACATAAAGCTAAAAGGAGTTTTCCTTATCTTAAAAACATAAGGTTCCACAAAAGTCATAATGGTTACTGGGTATAAGTATATAGTTTTTCTTCCTGTGGGCTTTAATAAATTATATTGACAGATTTTGGAATATTAAAATGATGTCTCTTCTTTTTACTTCACGGAGAACCATTCCCTTAAAGTACGCTGTCCCTCCTGCCGATACCCTGCTCACTACCCTGCTCTGAAGGTGGCAAGAACATCCTGATCTGCCAGCTGTAGCATGTTAATGAGGTCCCACTGCCTGACACCTAAGCAGGCACACGGCATATGAACAGGGCTGTGCATCTATCGTTACATTTTCTTTTTTTTTTTTGGCTTTTTTTCATTTTTATCGGTACCAGGGATCGAACTCTCGACTGCCTGCTTTCAAGGCAGGTGCTTATGCCGCTGAGCTAAATCCCCAGCCCCTATCGTTCCATTTTCATTCGTCTCTGGGGAATGAATGTAGCCACCTGGGAATTATTAAAATATAAATTCCCTTCTTTTCACTGCAGGCAAAGACAGTATCTTCTAAATTCCTAAACCTACTTCTGCATCTCAGAACCAAAACAAGCACAACCTTGTCCATCACCATGGACGACTGTCTTTCTAGCACCTTCTGAGATCAGGAACCCTGACAATGAACCCCTGTGCTCGAGTAGTCACTGCCTCTGAAGGACACTGCCTCCTGTGTTTGAAAAATGGAGTCCTCTGTACATTTCTCATCCTTGTGGTCAACTCATACTGAACTCCAAACCAGAAATCTCAACTCCTTCACACAGAACCTTTGCATCAGTTGTCCTTGGGGCTAAGGACCCACAGTGCATTGCAAAAGTCTAAGCTTCGCCTCTTCATGCTCCTCTTACTTTCACAACTTCTGACAGCGTGCTTCACACATACAAGGGCACAATTTCCAATACTTAAAACCTGCTCTGGGGCTGGGGGTGGATGTAAGTTGGTAGAATGCTCACCTACATGTGTGAGGCCCCACACTCTCCAGCACCGAAATAACAAAAGAAAAAAGCCCCTTATCAGGCCCACCGGCAGGCTGAGGCAAGAGGATCACATATTTAAGGCCACGCTGAGCAACTCAGTCAGACCCTGTCACAAACTACAACATAAAAAGGACTAGATGCAGGTGATGCTGGGTTTAATCTCAGGGGCAGGGGGTGACTGTGCTGAAGTAGAAATGCATTTCTCAGTAACTGTCTGATATCAACAAAAAGAACCTATAATGGAGGGAAAGATGTAATGAGAATACAACAGCAGCAAAAGCGAATGTCTAGGGCCAGGGGTTTTGCTCAGCTGTGTTAATGCCTGCTTGGCACATGTGAGGTCACGAGTTTGCTTTCCAGTACCAAAAACAAACAAAAACAAAAAACAAAACAGAACAGAAAACCAAATGTCTAAAAGGAGGAACCTAGGGATTAGGTTTGGGGAACACCTAAGAGAATATTCAGTATAATAAAAGGTGGGCCCATTGAATCAGTGCCCTGCATGCCTGATGCATGTAGAACAGGCATCCTGAGGTCTGGAACTTGTGGAAACATTAATGTTCAACATCTGCACACAGCCACTATCTGCTCAGCTCCCCTCCTGCTGGTCTCCCTGCCCAGTGTGCACTGACTGACCTGTAGGCCTCTGACTTGGGGGTTCTTCTCCCATCCATGGCTCTGCTTCTTGCTCCAGTTTAAACATCACTTCAGGTTTGGTGATGCAATGTCCTGATAAGAGGAAATAATGTACTGAAGAAACTGCTATATCAGGTTCTGTTCAGAGTGAAAACAGCGCCATTTCAACACCTGTGCAATGTAGGTCCCAAGGTGAACCCTTCATTAGAGAGAGGGAATGATCACATTCTTCATAGACTAGCAGCTTATACTGTTCTGGTTTATATCTAGAAGTCTCCCCAGGGTTGTCTGGGCTCATAGGTGGGCCTTTGGGGAAGTCATTGGGTAACAGTTCTTTGGCACTGGGATGTGGGTGTGTGGTACTGAATTAGTCCACTGACACGTTTAAAGCTGGCTGTGATGCTGGGAAGTGAAGCCTGGTGTGACAGGTGGGTCACTGCTGACCTGGCCTGGAGATAGCTGAGCTGGCCTGGAGACAGATATCATTCCTTCCTTCTTCCTTGAAGCCATCTTACTTCCTGCCAGCCACACCTCAAGCTTTCTCCTCTGCCATTCCCTCTCTGCCATGCCATCCTGCCTTGGAGCCAGTCAGCTCTGGACTCAAGCCTCTACAAACTGTGAGCCAGATAAACTTTTCCTCCTTTAACTTGTGGATGTTGGGTATTATGTCTCAGCGATGAGATGGTAACTAAGACATTAAAGCATTAAGCCTTACTACTGCTTCTTAAATAAATAGACACGTCTCAGATGAAAAAGTAGAAATGGAAAGCAAGTGTAGGACAATCAATATTGTTGGTCATTCAAGAAATACAAATTTTGGGCCAGGGGTTTAGCTGAGAGGTGTAAGTGCCTGCTTGGCAAACTCAAGGTTGTGAGCTTGATCCCTGGCAAAAAAAAAAAAAAAAAAAGAAATACCAATTTTTTTTTTTCTTTTTCTTTTTTCTGGTACTGGGGATCAAACTCACGACTGCCTGCTTGCAAGGCAGGTGCTTATGCCACTGAGCTAAATCCCCAGCTCCAAGAAATACAAATTTTAAAACACTGAGATTCCACCTCACTTCAGAAAGTATGGTTACTATCCAGAAATCGCCCAATAAGAAATGCTGGTGGGCTTCGGAGAAAAAGGGATCCTTTTCCACTATTGGTAAGAATGTAAGTTGGTACAATCAGTGTGAAGATTCCTCAAAAAACCAGGACTAGAGGCCCATTGGACTCAGCTATTCCCCTTATTGATATCTTCCTAAAAGAATAGTATGAGGCCAGGTATGGTGGGGCACACCCGTAATCCCAGCACTCGAGAGGCTGAGGCAGGAGGATAACATTGAGTTCGAGGACAGCCAGTGATACACAGAATTCGAGGCCAGTTTGAACTGCATAGCAAGACCCTGTCTCAAAAAAAAAAAGGATAGCATCATACCGCAGCAATATATACACACTCAGTGTTTACAGCAGCACAATTTGTAATGGCTACATCTTGGAAACAGCCCAAATGCTCACAACTGATAAATGGGTGAAGATGTGTGTGTGTGTGTTTTTTAATACAGTAACGTACTACTCTGCCAAAAAAGATAAGCTTGAAACATTTCTAGCTAAATGGACACACCTTGAGATTATACTCTTAAGTGAAATAAATTGGACACACTTGTAAATATCACATTGTTTCTCTGGTATGAGAAACCAAAAGTGTAAATAAGGATCAAAATGTATAACAGATATTGTGGAATAGGAAGAAAATGTTCAAATGTGAAGGGAACCTATGGAGGGGGGAGAGGGAAAGGAAAAACAGGAAAAGAAAAAATGAGAAAAGGAAAAATACAAATAAACTTTTGTAAATAAGAAGACAGGAGAGGACAGAAATGGGAAAAAAAGAATCAAGTTAAATCATGTATAGGTACAAATTCCCTATGATGAATGTGATCAATATGTATACCTAAAAGGTACCAATAAACTTAATTAATTTAAGAAAAGAAGAACTGTTATAGACAAAATAGGAAAAAAAAAGCCTTATATGAGGTCACTTGTGTAGTAAGAAGGGGCTCACTCCAGAGAGTGACAGGGATTTCACTCACCCAGCAGGACCAGGCTGTCATAGGTCTCCAGCATCACGTCCCTATACAAGGTCCTCTGAGCATCATCCAGGACCTGCCACTCCTCCCGTGTGAAGCTCACAAAAACATCATCAAAGGACACCAACACCTGTAACACAGCATTTCTCACTCTTCTGCCCTGCTCACAACAACAGGAACCACAAAGTCTGGCTTTCAAATGAGTAGGAGGCACTGTTTGTGATACACAGCTAGCTTGGTATGGGGGGGAGAAGGGTCACAAAACTAGCCTGCATTGGAAAGCATTTGTTCACTACTAAAAATAGTATTACAGAGTTTTCCTTACAAATCTACAGCTACACTTACTGGTAGGGATTAAAATGTAAATAATATTTTGTCCCTTAAAGGAGCCAAGATCTGGTATGAAGAAGTAGTATGAATACTGCCACACTAACCTGTTCACACATAAACTCACTTAGACACAATGTCAACATAAATGAAGCAAGGAGAGAATATAGTTGTTCAGTTTTACATTGTGAGGGTACACTGAACTCCCAAAGCTGTTAGCTTTTCCCTCTGCAAACCAGGTCCTCCCCTGACTACAGAGGAACAGCGTTACTGTGCTCAGTGGCACAGAGTGAACGCAGTCACATTAATCAACAACCACAGTGTCGTGTCTGGGTGGATGAACCTGGTCTGGGATGGGACATAACACAACACTGAAGGAACCAGCCAGTGCATGATTCTGCATTTATACTTGAATATATTCCAACAGAAACACAGGGTAGGCATCTGTCAATTTTTAGTTATGTTTAAGTTGACACCATGCACACAGCCCTCCTCTATGACCTTCCTGTGAGCCACATGACTCCCCATGTTTGCTCCCGGTGAGCACCGCGACACCCCAACCGGCAGGGTGTAAGTAACAAGGTCCGGGGAGAACAGATAGGTTTCCCGGGCAGCTCTGCGCTTCCACAGTCAGCTCCTAGAAGGGAAACCAGAAGGTTCCTGGGAGCATCAGAGGGGACAGAGCCAGGTGAGACACAGTGACCTCCAGCAGCACACAGAGAAGCAAAACCACACAAGAGGTAGGCAAGTCCTCAGCAGACCACACAGAAGAAAAAGCAAGGACAGAAGCTGCTGCCAATGTGCTGAGAAGGGGCTAAAAAGGGACATTTTCCTTCCTGGCTGCCGGCATGACTGCCGCTAGCTACACACTGGGATCATAAAGTGGACTCTGGAAAGCAGAAGAAGACTTTGATGGCCAAGTGACACAGATGTTACACCATATTTAGAGAAATGTCCAGTACCTAATGTTGGATTTCAGCTGTCAATTTCACATACACACACACACACACACACACCCTAATTCCAGAGGTGAGGAGAGTTGCAAACTGAAGATAAAAAATAGGCCCCTCTACCTCCTCGGAGAGAGCTTTTTAAATAAATCTTTTTACTTTTTTTTTTTTTTTGTCTTTTTCGTTTTTATCGGTACCAGGGATTGAACTCACGACTGCCTGCTTGCAAGGCAGGTGCTTATGCCGCTGAGCTAAATCCTCAGCCCCAAATCTTTTTACTTCTTTACCAAAATATATGGCCTCCTTTAATTTGGTCAAGAGCAAGGAAATGAACCTGAGCGTAGGAATCCAGGTGGCTGGTGATAGGAGGGCGGGCATCTCTGCTACATACTGGTTTCATTTCCTTTGGACACTCCTATCTGATAGTACAACTGTTGGGCGATACAATAATTTCATTGAATTGTATGAGCAACTTCCATACTGGTTGTACTAGTGTTTTTTCCCCACCAGCAGTGTGTAAGGGTTTCCTTTAATCCACATCCTCCTCAGCATTTCTTATCCTTTTACTTACTGAAATCAGCCATTAAGTAGAGTGACCTGGATTTTTTTTTTTTTTTGTTTTGTTTTTTTTGTAGCCCAGACTGGCCTCAAACTCATGGCGAGCCTCCCACCTCAGCATCTGAGTGCTGGAATTACTGGCATGATTTTGATTTGCATTTCCTGATAATGTTTTAAAATTATTTTTTATATCTTCATTCACCATTCGTATGTCTTCTTTAAAGAAAAATGTTTATTTTAGGTCTGCTGACCCATTTTAAGATCAAGTGGTTATTATGTTATGATCTTCCTATGAAGTCTGAGATTGTTATATTTTAATTGTTGCCCCAGAATTTTTTAGGTCAGTTCCTATAGATTTTTATGTAGAAGATCACACCATTTCTGGACAAGGTTAGAGTAATTTTCCCCTTCCCAATCTGAAACATGTTTTATTTCACTTTCTCACATTACTGTATTAGGTGATGTATCCATTTCAGTATGATGTCCTAAATGAGTCATGGAAATGTGTCGTCTTGTTTCTATTCTTTCTGGTCATCTTTATTTACTGTTAAGCATGATGCTGTGGTTCGCCCGTGTGGTATGTGCAGGAGCTGGAGACAGCAATACACTGTACCCCACCCCCCCATGCAGCGCTCAGTCATCACCTCTGGTCTGCTTCTGAGCCTGGCCAAATCTCATCATGAACCATACTGCTAAGGATTACATAAACGTTCAAAGTTTACCATCTGAGGGGCCAACGTCCTAGCTGTCAGGGCCACATGTGGCTCAAGTCTGCAGCTCTGACACAGGTACATAAATATGGGCCATTGGGGGACATTTTACATTCAAACTAAAGCAACCTGTAACAGGTTCTTTAGTTGCAGTGGGATAGCAGGATATTTTTATTTTTAAATATTAAAAAAAATTAGTGGGGCTGGGGATTTAGCTCAGTGGCATAAGCGCTTGCCTCCCAAGTGCATGGTTGTGAATTCGATCCCTAGTATCGGGAAAAAAAAATATTAAAGAGGCTGAGGCAGGAGGATTGCTGCAAGTTCAAGGCCAGCCTGGGCTACCAAGTGAGTTCCAGGACAGCATGAACTGAACGGTCAAATTCTGCCTCAAAAAAAGATTAAAAAGTAAACAAACAAAACAAAACAATATACAGGTTTCTATTATAGAATGATTATACTCATCATGAGAAATTGGTACATGTACATAGCACAATTTAACCAACTCCTCTGCGATATTTTTTTTTCCTCTGTGATATTTTTAAAAGTACATTGTCAGCTGGGCATGGTGCTGCATACCTGTAATCCCACTAAGGCAAGAGGACTGCCGTGAATTCAAGGCCATCCTGGGCTATATAATGAGATCCAGTCTCAAAAAAAATCAAAGGAAAGGACAGTTTCGTACCCTTAAGCACCTTCAGCATTTTTCTCCATTGAATTAAAAATGTAATGTTAATAGAGTTCTCAGTATTGAACTTTCCTTCAATTGTAGAATAAACTCAGGAATTTTCTTGGTCTTTGTAATTTATTTCTTGTCCTCTTATCAATAAATATTAATTTCCCCAGATTCTTCTTATCTTTCTCCTTCAGTCTCCAGGGTTCTTTTCAACCATTTCATTCATTTTAATGATACCAAGCAGTAACAAATTCTACATGAATCAAACAAAATATGCACAAGGTCTTTATCAGGAAAACGATAAAGCTCTGATTATCAAAATCTAAGAACAGTAAGTGGAGACACACTGCATGTTCACAGATAGGAAGACCAAGTTTTGAGACTGAGACAGCTGTGGTGCTGTTCCACCAGCCATACAGACACTGCCCAGCAGCAGACCCACACAGGTGCTGATTCCTGACCTACGAAGCTGTGACCCATAATGAGGATTCCTGTGCAGGCCAGGAAATTTTGTGGTACGTTGATGAAGAGGAGATGGGGCTAGGGATTTAGCTTGGCGGCATAAGTGTCTGCTTGGCAAACAGAAGGTCCTGAGTTCAATCCCCAGTATAAAAAAAAAAAAAAAAAGAAAAAGATGAAGAGGAGGATATCATTCCAGCATCTTAATAGTCATCAGATACCACAGAGTACCTTAACTTCAAACATTGAGTATGTAGATTAAGACTAAAACTTAGGCTTATAATAAATGCATTAGAGGCCATGCCTGGATGTGTACTACGAACTGAGAATGTCCAGTGCCAGTCCAATTTTCACTCTTACTCCAATATAAACTACAAGAACAGTGCAAAAACAATGCTGTGACTACTGTACTCAACTACTTTTCCCTATTCATTGTAAAACAATTAGGGAATATACCAGAGGAATCAAGTGCACTATTTTTAAAAGTCTGAGAATGTGACAGTTCTTTTTGAACCACAATCATACAGTTGCATATGATTAATAAGAACTACATGGCCAGGCATGGTAGCACACACCTGTAATTCCAGCATTAGGGAGGCTAAGGCAGGAGAATCACTGAGTTTGAGGCCAGCCTGAGCTATTAAGTGAGCCCAAGGCCAGCCTGAACTGCATAGTGAAACCCTGCCTCAAAAAGAAAAAAAAAAAAAAAAAAAAGAGGAACTACAGGTGGAAGCCTGGTATACTGGCACAACTAGCATAGTCCCAGCTACATCAGTATCACTATGCTGAACAATTAGAAGTTCAAGGTCAACCTGAGCCTTGGATTCAACAAGATCTTGTTTCAAAATATTTTTCATAAGGTCTATGGAAAACAATGCGGTAGCATGCATTGTAGTCCCAGCACTTGGGGAGGCTGAAGCAAAAGGATCACAGGTTCAAGCCTAGACCTACTTAGTAAGATTCAGGCTCAACATAAGAAAAAAAAATTTTTTTATAGGTACCAAGGATCGAATTCACGACCATGTGCTTGCAAGGCAGGCACTTATGCGGCTGATCTAAATCCCCAGCCCTAAGAAAACTTTTTTTAAAAGGCTGGGGATGGGGGCTGGAGATTTAGCTCAGCGGCATAAGCGTCTGCCTTGCAAGCAGGCAGTCGTGAATTCGATCCCTGATATCGATAAAAAGGAAAAAGCCAAAAAAAAAAGGCTGGGGATGTAGTTCATATGAGGACCCTGAGTTCAATTCTCAGTATAGGAAAAAACATAAAAGCTACAGACAAAAATCACTAACATACGTATAAATATATAAATTTTGAAAATACTTGTTTCTCATTTTTGTTCTCTGCCTCCCCCTTTATTGATCTGCATTCAAATGTATCCCCCTCTTTTTATTTTTTATTTATTTACATTTTTTTTGTACTGGGGACTGAACTCATGATATCGCACTTGCTAGGCTGGAGCTAAGTCCCTAGCCCTCCCCCAGCTCCTGAATGTTTTTTCCAACTAACCCCTGAGGATGTCACATACTGTATATCAGCATCATTCCAAAAGGACTGAACCTCATTCCTGAGGAGGATTGTTGCGAGTCCGAGACCAATCTAGGCTATAAAGTGAGCCCAAGGCCAGTCTGAAATGCACAGTGAGACCCTGTCTCAAAAAGACAAAAAAAAAATTTTTTTTCATTGGTTCACAAGCATGATCAGCTTCTTTCCCCAGACTGGCACTTAAACAATAAAATAAAATGAAAAGAATGTTGAGCGGGTACAGAAGTTGACACCAGATGGGATTAGATACAAGGCAGAGGGAGTACAAGAAAAAATTCATTTTTCAGGATTGGGCTATTGGCAAGGTTTGATACTGTATTTAGAAGAAAGCTGTGCTACTTCTTTTGTATTTGTTGAGGTTGAAATGTCTTTTGGGAAGATACACAAATGGTCCAAAAGGGAGTTAAATCTGGGACTTCAAATTCTGGTCTAAGGCTGAGGGAATAAAAGGAAGCTGGAGAGGAGTGCACACCCCAGATTGCTAAATTTACCTAAGAGAAATGCAGAACGCAAAGAATGGGATCCACGATGTGCAAAACTTGGAGGAGCCATGCGAATTAGCAGAAAAACACAAAAGAATTTAAGGAAGCAAAGAAAATATCACCGACGACACAGCGAGCTTGCTGGGCCAGAGCTGCCACGCGAACTCGGCACACGCTGGCCAACTCGCGTGGTCTTCAGACGCCGCCTGCGTGGACCTCGCCACTCGCCCGTCTCCCTCGCAGCTCCTGACTGCACGCTCTGTGCACTCGGCGCACGCAGGGCCGAGCCGCCCTGACTAAGCAGTGAGGAAAGCCGGGCCGGGTCGCCCTCGTCCGCATGGGACTCGCGGACCCCGCGCTCACGTCGCTGCCCAGACCCACTTGGGTCGGTCCTCAGCTGTGCACTGCAGGTCCTGCCGCCCACACCCTCCCGCGTTCCCACTGCTACCAATGTCAGGATACTCGTCTGGCTCCTCAGGATTTAAATTGGCGTCTCTCCCTCCCACTAACCTTCAGCGACCTGCACGACAGCGAGTCTGTGCAGGAAAACTCAAGAAACTGGAAACCCGGAGAGGATACTAGATGACAGCAGCAAATGACTTACCCGCGGAACCTTGCAGCTCAGCAAACCAGGCACACGCCCCTCCATCCAGGCCGCAAGCCTATTGGCTGGGGCCACCCACATCCGGGCGTGTCCCTGATCCTCAGCGTGCTGGCCCACGCGTCAAGCACAGACACACCCACGACTGTGCTTTACTAATCCACTAGGTGTTTGATCCGTTCAAGTTCGAGGTTTGCGAACTTGAGTCGCGGACCGCTCATCTCGTCTCACACAGGAGTAAACCAACGACACAGCGAGCTTACTGGGAGAAGCAGCGTGCTGAGGGCCAGAACTGCCAGGCGAACTCTGCCGCACTCTTGGCGCACGCTGCCAAACTCGGATGGTCGGCAGACGCCGCCTGTGTGGACCTCGCCACTCGGCCGTCTCCCTCGCAGCTCCTGAGGACACGCTCTGCGCACCCGGCGCACGCAGGGCCGAGCCGCCCCTAAGCAGGGAGAAAAGCGGAGCTGGGTCGCCCTCGCCAACACGGGACTCGCGGACCCCGCGCTCACGTCACTGCCCAGACTCGCTCGGGTCGGTCCTCAGCTGTGCACGGCAGGTCCTGGCGCCCACAACCTCCCGCGTTCCCGCTGCCACCAAAGACAGGATACTCGTCTGGCTCCTCAGGATTTAAATTGACGTCTCTCCCTCCCACAACCCTTCAGACACTCAGAACGCAGCCCCTCGGCCAATAAAGCAGCTGTAGGGCGGGGCGATACCCGGAACTTCCGGTAAGATTGTTGCTGGAACTAAATCGGTGCACGAAAAGTACTAAAAGCTGTTTCCGGTTCTTGTGGCGTGGTGAGTTTTTAGACTACATTTCCCACAAACCCCCGCGCGGACCCCCAATAACAAAAGTTGTGGTTGGTTATAGTTAGTCTCTCTTGCGACGGAATGCTGTTTGTATTTGTAAGCAAAGGTCTTCCCATCTTTTACTTTTTTTTTTTTTTGTATCGGGGATTAAACTCACCACCTGATGCTTGCCAGGCATGTGCTTGTGTCGCTGAGCTACAGGCCAGAGAAGGCCCCGGTCTTCCCATCTTGACCACACTAAGCCATATCGCCAAAGCATTATTATTGTTTTTCTGTCTTTCCTTATTGATGACAATGTCTCGCTAAATTGCCCAGGATGGTCTCAAACTTGTGATGCTCCTCCCACATCCACTTCAATGGCTTGGATTGCAGATGTGCGCCAGCACATTTAAAAGTATTGTAATTATGAAATCCAACTCCGTTGTGCACAGCTACTTTCTAGTATGTGAAAAGTCCTATCAATTTTATGTTTGTTAACAAGAAGTCCATATGCTCTCTTCAAATCCATTTAAGAGGCATTTGCTCTAGATGGATAGTAGTGCTCACCTGTAATCACGGCTAATTTTGGGGTGCTGAGCAGGACCACAAATTAAAGCCAACCTAATCAAATTAGTGAGACTCTATCTGAAAATTAAAAATAAAAAGGGCTGTGTAAGAAGCTCAGTGCTAAGGTCTTGGGGTCCACTGCCGATCCCCTAAAATAATAAGAAAAATTAAAAGATAAAAAGATCTGATGGATCTCAGTTCTCAATCCTTTGCCAACATGAATCAGGCCCTGGGTTAAATGCCCAGTAAGAGAGAAAAAGAAAATATTCGTTGTCATTCATTTACTTGTGGACATTTGAGTGGCTGTAATAATCCGCTGGAAATATTCCTGTCCTCTAGGTACTGGAATAAAACCTTAGAGAGGTGCCGTCTTAGTTACTTTCTTATTGTTGGGACAAAAATACCCAGTACGCATAAGTTAAAGGAGGAGTGGTTATTTTAGCTCACACTTTGTAGAGGTTTTAGGTCATGGTTCGCTGGCTCCAAAGCAGATTGGAATGGCAGAAAAGAAATAGTTCATGGCAAAATAGGCAGGAAGCAACAGCCATCAAAAGAGGAAGAATATACATAGATCCTTCCAGGCCACACACACAATGACCCACCAGGCTTCACCTCCTAACATCACACCCGTTAGTGCACTAATCCCATATCTCAGCTATGATCCAGTCACCTCCCAAAAGCTCCACCTATGTGTATGTGTAAACTGGAGGTGAGAGGGGCATCTAGATATGTCATAATAGGTGCACTCTATAATCCCTGTACCAAGACCCACTCTCATCATAGTACTCCACTGAATATAAATATTTTTCTTATCCATCCACTGATGGATATATAGGCCACTTCCAAGATTTAGTTAGCAGTTATGAGTTGAGCAGCTATAAACAGGGGTGGGCAAAGATCACTGCAATATGATGGCTATACCACTTTTGGGAAGGTGCCTAGAAAGGAATTGAGTAGAACAGAATTTCTATTTTAGGGTTTTTTTTTTTTAGGAATCTCCATACTGATTTTCATAGAACTTAAACTAATGTTGATTGCCACCAATGACGTAGATTCCTTTTCCCCTGAAGCATCACCAGAATTTGTTACTATTTGAGTTCTTGATGATGGCCATTCTTTCTGGAATAAGGTACAATCTCTGTCTTGTATGAATTTGCATAGCAGAAATTAATTTTCAATCATTTAAGATTGTCAATGGGTCATAAGTAATTACCAAACAAGACAATTCTCTCAAAGCATGATAAACTAGGGAACATATTTTAAAAATTTTCTTAATGAAAAACAGCAAAATGCAGAGGATTCAAATTCTGTATAAAACCAAAAAGAGGTATGTAAGAAAACTTGGTGCCAAGTAAGAGAACCCTATTACATCATACTAGAGAAACCTAGAGATAATATGTGATTTTGTAGCAAAAACCCACATTAACAAATGAGACCCTGAAATGAGGAAAATGCAGATAGACCAGCGAGCACAGCAGAGTTTGGAATGAAAGCAGAGACTGAGGTGCTGGTCTGCTCTCCCACCTGCTTGGGAGCCCGAAGCCAGCAGAGCACAAGTTCAGGGCCAGCCTGGGACACAGAGAACACGGCTGAAAATAAAAGAAAGGGCTGTGGGTGTAGCTCAGAGAGAGAGAGCAGCCAGGCTTCAAGGCCCATTACTAGAGAGAAAAAAAAGAGGAAGAAAAATAACAAAAAGTTGGACTGAGGCTTAAATGTCTCTTTATAGAACAAACCCAAGAATACATAGGTTCACAGCTCAATGATAACTGACCTTTAACAAATTCTAACTTTTTTTGGTACCAAGAATCAAACTCATGATCTTGTGCTTGCCAGACAGGTGCTGTGCCACTAAGGTATATCCCTGGCCCAAATTCTAATTTTTTTTTTTTTTTTTTTGTCTTTTTCCTTTTTATCGGAGCCAGGGATTGAACTCATGACTGCCTACTTTCAAGGCAGGCGCTTATGCCGCTGAGCTAAACCTCCAGCCCCATTTTTTTTTTTCCAGTCTTTTTCCTTTTTATCGGTACCGGGGATTGAACTCACGACTGCCTGCTTGCAAGGCAGGCGCTTATGCCGCTGAGCTAAATCCCCAGCCCTCAAATTCTAATTTTTAAACCAGGTGTGGCACATTGCCTGTAATACTAGCACTCAGAAGACTGAAGCAGGATGATTACCATGAGGTCATGGCCAGCCTGGGTTACACAGTGAGTTCAAGGCCAGCCTGAACTACACAGTGAGGCCCTATCTCAAGAAACAAAACAAAACAAAATTTAAAAAATTGTAATTTTTAAAAATGATCAAACTGGGCATGGTGGCACTTGGCTGTGATCCCTGCACTCAGGAGGCTGAGGCAAGAGGACTGCATTGAGTTCAAGGCCAAACTGGACTACAAAGTGAGTTCAAGGCCAGTCTGAACTGTACAGTGAAACCTTGTTTCAATAAGACTTTTTTAAAAATAAGAAAAGGGCCAGGGATTTAGCTCAGTGGTGTAAGTGTCTGCCTGTCAAGAGTCTTGAGGTCATGAAGTTCAGTCCCTGGGAAAAAACATACAAAAAAAAATCAAAGCCTAAGGGCCTAGGATTTACTTAGCCCCATAAACGTCTGAGCGCAAGGTCTTGAGTTCGATCCCCAGTACCAAAAAAAAAAAAAAAGAGAGAGAGAGAAAAACAATCAAAGCCTACGCTAAAGGGGATACCATCTTTTCACTAACTGTATGATACAAAATTAGAAGTTGATACAGTGAACGTTATTTTATCTAATTTAGGATGTCAATGGTTGTAAAACAAGTTTTAAACATAACAAATACACTTCCCAAAGTGGGCATGACTCAAGACTGAGAAAGGATCTCAAGTTCAAGGTGAGATTTTCGTTTTTTAAACATTACTTCAACTATTTAAACACTACGAAAATGAGCCATTCAGATACAGCTGAGAACAAGAATTTAAAGTGCATGCTGCCTTTTCTCCTCAGCTCCAGGGAAACTCCCACGTGGCCCTCCAGTGTTCCCTGGGGTCATCCCAGAGCTCCATGTTTGTCCTGTCAGTACAAGAATTTCCCCAAGAAAATAAACCCCGGTCTGTACAGGAAATACTATGGCATACTATAATGATGCATACCCAACACTACAACAAAGGGAATGTTCACTGCCAAAATATTTGAGAAAGTAAAACGTGCAGCAGACTTTCTCCCCAACATTAACAGAAGAGGAAGCTTCTCTGGGTCTTTCCCTCCTGGCCACCCCCAGGGGTTGCAAAGTAGGACGGGTCCTGGAAAGGGAGCTCTGGTCCTCACCCTTGGCAAAGCCTGAAAGTCTGAGCAGCACACTGGGCTCTTGGTGAGAAGCTTGTGCGCCCTCTGCTGGGTCCAAGAGTCAATGCAGGACTCTGAGGGCTGAATTTAGAGTGGGGTGTCTGTGCGCTGTGCGGTTCCACAGAATTACTGAAACTGTTCTGCTCTATAGCTACATTACCAGGAAAGTCTCGTGAGCTCACAGGTGCCACTCTAGGGAGGTGACAGGGTCAGGAGTGTGAGACACTGCATTACTGCACTGATGGGCTTTTAGGTGGGTGTAATGTTGGGTGAAGCCAGGTGGAAAGAGACAGGTACTGGCCGTGGCCTGGAAGGTATGTATTATGTATGTCCGTTGCGCCTTGCTGGCTGTCACTTTCTGCCTGTGATGCCCTCTGCCATGCTGTCCTGCCTTGGAACCAGCCAACCAAGAACTGAAGCCTCTAGAACCCTGTGAGGTCTAATAAATCCTTCCTCCTATACTATGTGTGGGTGGCAGGGACGGCAGCCAAGCAAAGAATGTAACTAAGGCATCCGCATGACCTGCGTGAGTGACTGAGCAGCCCAGGCAGCGCACATCTGTGCAGCTGAATAGCTACAAGTAGAGCAAGAGGAACCAGTGCCTGGATACATAGATGGGTGAGTGCAAGAAATCAGTGTGGGGGGACCGAGAAGAGGGAAAAATAGAAAGAATGAAGCTGTGTTACGTACATGTGCATGTTACGTGTTACCCTTATGTACAACCCTCCATGACAAATATAATTGTTACATACCACAAACATGTACTAATAAAAGCTAAGGACAAAAAGGGGCTGAGAGAGAAAATGATGGATCCTGGAAAATCTAGAGATGTTGCCAGGAGACAGAGTGACTGAATGCCACAGTTTTTTGTTTTTTTTTTTATCAGTACCAGGGATCGAACTCACGACTGCCTGCTTGCAAGGCAGGCGCTTGTGCCACTGAGCTAAATCTCCAGCCCCTCGCCACAGTTACTTAAGGGCTGAAGAAATGTCCTGACACTGGCTGTGAAGATGGCTGTACAATGCTATGACTATATGAACATCTCTAGATTTTCCAGCCTTGCACAAATGGACTGGGTCCAGACTGTTTTCATTTTTATTATCACTCAAATGAGACCTTCTCGTTTTGACAGAAACAAGCAATTCTGGGTAAAGTGCTTGGGAAAGAAGACTGCGCAAGGTCCTCAGTGACCACAGGCAGTAGCTACACTATACACCCCACAGCACCTCAGAAACTCAACTGTAGTTTCCTCCCCGCAGAATAGAGGGGCAAGAGAACGTGAAGCCCTAAGTTCCAAAGCAGCAGAGGCCAGCCTTCTTCCTGTGAGGCGATGCAGCCCTTCTACTTCTGTCCTTCCCACATTTCTGTCCCCTGCCAGCTCCATTCTCCAGCAGGTTATCATCCTAGATGTACTTATACACGACCTTTGAAGGCACAGTCTGCAGGTGGAGTCGCACAGGACACTTGTAAAGGTGTGACAGCAAGGTCTCGCTGTAGCCCACAAGGAAGTAGACCTTGTGTGCAGGCAGCTGCCTCAAGAGCAGGGCACAGATCTCCACCTGGTTGCCCCGGCGCTTCAGGACCACCTCATCGGCCAGGCAGCCCGGGAAAGTACCCATCATGAACTTTCGAAGGAATACATCCTCCACCGTTCGCTCCGCAGCGTGGTCCTCTCCATCCAGGTTGCCTGAAGAAAAGCCACTGGAGAAGAGTCAGCCCAGTGCTCAGGGAACTGCCAAGACCCCAGATCTCACAGCCAGGAGCACTGGGCTCTCAGTTCCACCCCTTGCCCCAGCCTCTTACATTTTTAAGTTTAAAACACATTCTTTCATGCCAGGCTGGTCGCACAGGTCTGCAACCCCAGCTCCTTGGCAGGCAGAGTCAAAGGATCACAATTTGGAGGCCAGCCCTGGCAACTTAGCGAGACCCTAACTCAAAGTAAAACCTCAAACAGGCTGGGGATACAGCTCAGTGCTAAAGCACCTGAGTTTGATTCCCAATATAAAACAAAACAAAAACACCCATTCTTTTCTGAATTTCCAGGCCAACCCTGTGAAGAAAGTCCTGTCACTATCCTCCTTTCACAAAAGGGAAGATCAAGGCCTAAACCAGGGCACAAAACAGGTGACGACTCTGTATTCAGTCCCTTTGCCAGTCTTTCCTCACTGGCTGTAAAAGCACAGATCATACTGTGAGCTAAAAGATGAGCCACCAACTACTGACCATTTATTCATTCTTGTGGTGTCAGGAATTGAATACAAGAACACGGGGCTCTTCTGTTGTTGTTTGGGGTACTGGGGATTGAACCCAAGGGTTGGTGTATGCTACCCTGAGCCACATCCTCAAGCCTGTATTTCAGTAAGATCTCTAGAGGCATCCACACATCCTTAGATGTGAGAACCCTTATAGTGAACACCCACAGTTGGTTTTCATTGGTTCACTGAGGTTATGTCTTATCATGGAGCCAGGGAGGTCTGATCTATACAGCTCACCCAGGTCCATGTGCCCTTCTATTTAAAAACACTATGTATAACATACAATTCTTAGTAGACTCAGCGAACAATACCCTAACTCAGGCCTCAATTGAGCTCAGAGCTTATCTGGTATTTATGTTCTCCAGGAGGAACATTCCAGCTTTCTGGTGCTCAGGAATGGGAGGCAATGTTTCAGGATCATTTTAAGTAGCAAAATCACAACAAACAACTTAAAAATCTGGCTCTAAACTGTGAAAAGGGCACAGGAGAGCTTGTTCTACCTCTGCCCATGTACTGTAGAACTTTTAAAATGCCACAGTATATTGACTTTGAGGTCACAAATAAATTTTAGTCAATATTAGAGCAAGAGGGGCTAGGGATTTAGCTCAGCAGTGTAAGTGCCTGCCTTGCAAGCACATGATCACGAGTTCAATCCCTGGTACCGGTTTAAAAAAAAAAAAAAAAAGAAGAGCCAGTTGGGCTGGGGATTTAGCTCAGCGGCATAAGCGCCTGCCTTGCAAGCAGGCGGTTGTGAGTTCGATCCCTGGTATGGATTTAAAAAAAGTTTAGAAAAAAATTAGAGCAAGAGGCCAGTCTGTCTATATTCCTTTTTTTTTTTTTTAATACAGTTCAGGCTGACGTTGAACTTTTGCTTATGTAACTCAGGCTGGCCTCAAACTCACAGCAATCCTCCTGTCTCAGCATCCTGAGTTGCTGGGTTACAGGTGTGCATCACTACACTGCGGCTCAAACTAAAATTTTTTAAGGACTGGGAATGTAGCTCAGTGAGAAGATCTGGGTTCAATCCTAGTAGCACTAGAAAGAAAATGGGGGCAAACGCAGGAGTGGGGATATAGCTCAGTGGTAGACGCTTTGCCCACCATTCATGAAGACCAGGACCACCAAAGAGGATTGATTGGCTGCACCTACGTGTAGTAAAAACTGTGCTTCAGCGGGAATCTGCGTTATTTAGGGATACCTGGGATCCTGGGAGGCTTCACTAAATTACTTCTGAACCGTATTACAGAAAACTTCAGCTATGCATTTAGACATGCAAATAATTTCTGCTCCGTGGAGCCTCAATTAGTTATTGGTCCCCAAGGAAAGTTTTGCATTCATCTGCAAACTCATTCCATCATTCTTGCTTTGTTACTTCTCGGAACTGCTTAACTGATTTCCGATCCCGCCTTAATGCCACTTTCCAGCCGCCCCGGGTCCGCAGCAGAATGCTCACCTGTGTGCAGCGACAGCCACCCCTTCCGGTGAGCAATGTAGTGTGGGGCGTGCACCTCTTCATAGGTCACCGGCTTGTCCCCTTTGCTCACGCGCACACGGGCCGCCCGGTTCTAGGGGCAAAGGCGCCGTCATCCCGCAGCCCTCAGACCCGCCCAGCCCGGCCCAGCTCGCCCGGGGACAGCACTTACCTTGGCGCAGATGGCAGAGGTGTGCAAGGCGCGCCAGGGTCCAAGGAGTTCCCGGCTCGAGTACAGTACCTGCGGGGGGATGACACATGAGGCGGAAGCCCCAAGTCCGCCCTGACTCCTTCCTGGCCACCGCAACTCCCACTCACGCGCTGCCCCATTACCCGGCTGCACACGGACGCCATCTTGGCCCAAAACAGCGCTGACCCAAACCGAACCCGCGGGGTCTAAAGCCTAGGCGGGCGGGGCGGGGCTTCTGTGGGAGAGGCAGGGCTTCGGAGGGACCGGATCTCAGCCAGAGGGGCGGGGCCAAGGAAAATGAGACGCGGACGGGGACGGGGCGGGAGGGGCGGGACCTCGAGAGGGGTTTTTAGTGTGAGGCGCGCGACAGTGGGCGGAGTCGGAGGGGCGGGGAGGGACGGGGCTTTGGCCAGCAGAGCCCTGTGCACTCTCGCGTCAGTCCCTGAGGCTGTCAGTCCGGCAGTGGTGGTTGCGGCTATCAGCGATCCATTAGTAAGCCGCCTCGGATAAACCTCATTGGCCACTGTACTGGGCATCCGGTATCAAACCCGGATGTCTGATGAGGCGGAATGTGAGCTTTCGTCCTCCAGGCGCGCGAGCTGAGAGCGCCGCGTCCCGCTGAAAGACCCAGGGGGACGGGCGCCTGCCACCCTCGAGTTCCTGGGGAAGGGAGCGTGCCGCCCTAAACCTTCGGAACTCGGTTCCCGAGCTCCGCCTCCTGCCAGTCAAACGGCTGCGGCGCCTGCGCTGCGGGGAAAGCCTCCTGGCTTTGGGGCGCAAAAGGAGACGAAACTGTTTTGGTCAAAACTTTACCCAATTCTTGTTTTTGAGGTACAGAGATGGTGGTGGCCATCGGAAAGGAAACCTTTAGGTACCAATGAAATTCGTGAGGACATTAGGGCTAGGGGCATTCAAGCCAGAGTGGCGGCAGCGTAACTGATATCCAGTAATTATGAATGTCAAAGGCGAAAATAGCAACAGGATACATGCAGGCTCTGGTGTCCGGGCTCTCTGTCCCTCTGTCTGTGTCTGTGTCTGTGTCTCTGTCTCTGTTTTTTTTCCTCTCCTTTAGCGTTACTGGAGACTGAACCCAAGATACATCGATGCTCAGTCTAGCACTGAACTACATCCCCAGCCCATTTTTATTTTGACACAAGGTCTCATTAAATTAATTGCCAAACCTGGGTGGAAACTTGCGATTCCTTGCTTTGAGTGATGTGATTACAGGTATACACCACCAAACCTGGGTACTTTTGTTCAGTTGAACCTATAAAATGGGCTTATTAATAACTGCTGGACTTCAGGCCTGCCATGGTGGTGCATGCCTATAACCCCAGCATTTGGGAGGCTTGAGACAGGAGTATGATCAGGAGTTCAAGGCCTGCCTCAGCTAGTGAGACCCTATCTCAAAAAAAAAAAAAAAAAAAAAAAAATATATATATATATATATATATATATATATAATGATAATTGTACAAGACAGTTCCATATTTACTAAAGATAGCTGCTCTTGGTGACAGTAGGTTGAATCAGGTGAAGTTGCCAATATTTGGCTGATGGGACCTACAAGGTTTGTGCCAATGGCACTGGCCCCCTATTTTGGTCTCCTGAGGTGTGGGTGGGGATTTGATGATCACCAAGAAAGGGACATGCAAGCAAAAGTGAGCATAGCATCACTGGTGTCACATGGGAAGAGGCAGCCCACAAGACTGAAAATATCTTGGCTTTAGCCTTGCCCATTTCCATGGCCACAATTCCTCTGACCACTTGAATCTGGGTTGTCAAAAAGTCCTTAGTAAAAAAGGACAGGGTCTTTCATTCCCATCTCACTAATACTGTTTTATTTTTAATTTTTCAAACACCTCCAACAGTTCTGAACATTAGCCAAGGGACACATGGGAGTGTAGTGATCTTCAGAATCCACAAGTCCTTGTAAATGTGTTCTAATGAATCCTTTTAAACTGACAATATTTGCTTTTGTTTCTGTTTTTGTACTGAGATACTGTCTCGCTATATAACCCAGGCCAGCACTGAACTCACTATGTAGACTAGCCTGGGCCTGAATTCTCAATTCTCCTGTCTCAGCTTCCCAAGTGCTAGGATTACAGCACTAAATTCTCACAGAGTTTAAGGTTCTCACACAGTTTAACAATTTGATAAATTATACAAGTCAGCTTCCATATGATGAGGAACAGGGCATCTTGTGTCTCAACTTCCCAGATCCAAATCCTGCCTGGCTGAGCAATATGACAACAACTAGATCTCCTGAACCCAGGCTCCCTCCTCGGTAAAAATGGAGGACAAGAACAGAGGCTGTGGGCTGGAAGTGTCACTCAGCTGCAGAGCACAGTGTTAGTGTGTGTAAGGCATTAGATTTGCTTCCTAGCACCACTAAAACAATAAAAAACAGGACTGCAAAATCATACTGTGAGCAGTTAAATGTTTTTTGGTTTCTTTTTTTTTTTTTTAAATCCTGTACAGGGTATGATGGTACAAACCTATGATCCCAGAATCTCAGAGGCTGAGGTAGGACAATCAAAAGTTGCAGGCTGGCCAGGACAATTTAGCAAGACTGTGCCTCAATAATGAAAAGCTTGGGGCTGGGGATTTAGCTCAGCAGCATAAACGCCTGCCTTGCAAGCAGGCAGTCGTGAGTTCGATCCCCGGTTAAAAAAAAAAAAAGAGCTTTGTGCAGCCAATATAATTCAGTGGTAGAGCGCTTGCCTAGCATGTGCAAACCCCTGAATTTAATCCCTAATAGCAATGCAGGGAGGGGAGCGAAAAAGAGGAGAGAGTCTAAGCTGCATGTTGTTTTAGGAAAGGGAGATGGAGAAGAAACAAACTGCTGGGCATGGTGGGACACATCTGTAATCCCAGCACTCTGGAAGGCTGAGGCAAGGGGATCATTACAAATTTGAGGCCAAGCCTAGTGTAGTGGCACATATTTGTAATCCCAGCGCTTGGGAGGCTGAGGCAGGAAGATCGTTGGGAGTTCAAGCCTGGGCTATAAAGTGAGCTCAAGGCCAGCCGGAACATATAGTGAGACTATCTCAAAAAGATAAAGTGGTGTAAATTTTGAGCCCAGCCTAAACTGCATTAGCAAGACCCTTTCTCAAACAATAACATTAGAGCCTTAAGTTGAGTCCTGAATGACACAAATGTGAAGCTGACAGAAGGACAGATAGACCCCTATTGGGTCGCAGTGTAGATGACAGTAGTACAATAGGGAATTAGGATGCTTTTGCTAAAAGCATCAGCTCCACATTTGGGCCTATGTGTGCCCAGTGGGGAACTACAAACAGGGTACAGTGTGGCATCTTCATTTTGTTTTGATTTAAAATTTACTATAATGGGGTTGGTATAAAAGGAGGATCTGAAGAAGGAGACCACAAGGGAACCTGATGACATGGCCAAGGCCACAGCTCTATCCTGAGAAATGTTGTAGCTTGGTGTAACTGACACCATCTTGAGCCCTGCATTTAACTAATGTCCTGTATTTGACCCAGGAAAATGGAAAATTCCTCAGAGTACAAGTCCCATGAGAAAAGCTGAATGAGTTGCACCCACAAGAGAAAAATTAACCTGCTTAACAAAGAAGCAGAATACAGGTGTCAACCAAAAATTAATGTAAGATTCTAGCTAAAAGCTTTATAACTTTCCAGTTCAGTGCCACTCATTTGGACTCTGAAACAGGAGTTCATAGGTAGTCACTGAGCTCAGCTAACAAAATTCCAAATTTAATAAAATTCTAACATCCAAGCAAACTTGGTTGCTTGGATTCCTATATTGTTAACGAACCCACTTCACAGAACAAAGGTGGAGAGAAGAGCAGGGCGCAGCTGGATAGAGTGTGAAGTGGGACACCATGGTCGCTCCCCACCCAGAAAGCAGCTCCTGTCCCTGCTCGCCTCCTTTGCTCTGGCTCCCTAAGAGTCCACCTCTTATCTGCATTTGGCCTAGGGGCTCCTTTGGTTCCCTTGACCTCTCCCCTCCTGAAGGATTCTCAAGTAGGATGATGTCTAGGGCCTGACCCCAACGACCTGACCTCATGAAAGTACAACCTCCATCTCCCCTGCTTCTGCCCCTTTGCACATCTCACCGTCTCTGGGACAGAATCTTTAATGTCCTCCCCTCTCCTTTCCTCTCCTCTCTCCTCCTGGGAAACAAAATAAAATGAAAATTAAGTGCCAACACCCCAGGGAAGCTCAGCAGACAGTAGGGGGAAGAGGACAAGGACAGGAGGGAAAAGAAAAGCTCACAAGTCAACAAGAAAAGAAGCTGAGGTGGGGCTGGGGATTTAGCTCAGCGGCATAAGCACCTGCCTTACAAGCAGGCAGTTGTGAGTTCGATCCCTGGTCCCCATAAAAACGAAAAACACACACATAAAAGAAGCTGAGGTACAAGCTCAACAGGGCAGATTTATTTCACTACAAGCTGAGCAGATAGCTCTGGCAGTAGAGACCAGAGCAGCCATGTTCCTCCTGGTGATGGAGTCTTTTGCAGGATGGGGGATAGGGGTGGAGGTTTCAGTGAGAGGGACTGGAGCTTCCTGACTAGAACAAGGCTTGAGAGAACACAAGAGGTGATGTTTGCCCAAGGACAAGGCTTGGGAAACCTCAGGGGGTAATGGCTATTACCTTTTCATTTCATTTTGTTCTGTTTTGTTTTGTTTTTTGAGACAGGGTTTTGCCATATAGTCCAGGCTGACCTTGACTTCACTAAGTAACCCAGGCTAGCCTTGGGCAATCTTCTTGCCTCAGTCTTCCAAGTATTGGATTTACAGGCATGCACCACCACGTCTGGCTGTGGTATCAATAGCAGGGCTGATAATAAAGAATAAGCCTGTCAAGTGTGAGGTCATGAGTTCAATCCCCAATCCCCAGTACTAAACAAACAAACAAAATAAATAAATAAAGAAGGGTAAACTGGACACCTTTATAGGTAAATGGATGCAACTTGAGACCATACTCATTAGTGAAATCAGACACATGTATAAACATCGTATTGTGTCACTAGTGTGAGAAGCTGAAAGAAACAATGTGTGTGTGTATATATGTACATGGAAAAGTAGTTAAGATAGTTATACTACTGATTTCTCTGAGTTCACTGAAGAGGAAGATTTGTGCTGGTATTGTTCGGACAATTGAATGTTAGATGTCTTATGCTCTGATGAACGATTTGAGGATGACAGTGCACAATGTATATACCATTGTTGTCCCTGATTGATGTGTTTTGAAATATGGGGTTTTTTTTTTCTTTCCTTTTTTTCTCTTTGAAATAAAATAGATGTGACAGAAAAGAAAAAAAGTTTCTTTAAAGTTAAAAAAAAATAGCATAGCTGATAAAGTTATGAGTTCCCAGGAGCCCCTGCGCTGGCAGGGAGTGGTTTAGAGGGGTTTCTGATCAGGATGGCAAGAATCAGGTTCCTTCTCCTGGGAGCCACACAAAGGAGAGGGGGTGAGGGTAGAGCTGCTCCTGTTCTCTCCAGGGGTCTTCCTGAGGAATATTTGTGGGTAGAGTCAGAGAGAATGAATTGCTGACACCTGTGGAAATCCCCTAAGTCCATTTTTTCCTCCTTTCCTTCATTGGGGCCTATTGAGGAGCTGGTGGGAGGAAAGAGGGGATGAGGAGACCATACCAAGGGTTTCTTGTCCTGCACCCTCTGCCTCCTCCACCTGGAGCTCATCAGTGCTAGAACGGAAGTGGTTGAGAGCTCAGTGGCCCCTGGGCTGGAAAGGAAGCCCAGAGCCAAGGGGACAGTTTGGGGGCCTCTGTTAGCACTAATCCCACAGGTACCTTTGCTGTGGAGCCCACAGGCACACTGAAGGCTTTGGCTGTGCACCTGCACATGGTCAGAAATACAAGAGGAGCCCAGCGTCTTGTGGCACAGGGGCCATGGTACCTCTTTCTGGTGCCCTAACTTTGTAGAAAAGCCGCACACTTCTGCCATCTGAAGGGCTGCACTACTGAGTGTACTTGTCTGATGCAACTGCTGAGGTGATCAGGCCTGAAGATGTGTTGGAGTTAGGGTGGAGGGGGGCCATGCCCCAAACCTGTCTGGCTTCCTACATCAGGACCACTGTGACTGCTCCCAAAGCATCATGGTCCTACTTGTATAGGAAATCTCCCCACCATAAAGCCAGCTGCCTCCTCCTCTGCCACACATGCAGAGCCCCCCAGCCAGGCTGGTCCAGAGGCTGGAGGACCACCATGGCAGGCATCTTCACAGCATCTGACCCCTTGCTTGCCTGTGTGGATGGCTTCGTGCAGGGCCCCTTGTTGTCTGTCTTCTCCAATCCGCCTTTCTTTTATCTCTGTCTCCTTTATTACATGGGCCAAACTGCAGCTCTGCTGTGTAGGCATGTGAATCACTTAAGGTGTGTCCCTGGCAACACAAGATTTATCCATCCTAAATGAAGGTATTTTCAAGATTTTCAAGGACATCTGATTGCCAGCATTTATAACCTGCTAGGTCAGATCCCCTAGAGCAGTGTCTAGAAGTGTCCAGGCATTGCCCCAAACCTGCAGTCAACAGTCAGAGGCAACCGCAAGGACACAGGACAAATTCCCGGGTATAATCTGTTACTCATTAAAAGCATGCATGGCTGGGATTTAGCTCAACAGCATAAGCATCTGCCTTGCAGACACGCAGTTATGAGTTCCCTGGTACAAAATAAAAACAAGGGGGCTGGGGATTTAGCTCAGCGACATTAGCTCCTGCCTTGCAAGCAGGCAGTCGTGAGTTCGATCTCTGGTACCGATAAAAAGGAAAAAGACAAAAAACAAAACAAAACAAAACAAAACAAAACAAAACAAAAACAAAAAAAACCATGCATGGTCTTTGTACTTCTGAAGTAGTCAGGGATTTTAAAAGTGGTTTTTTGCTTAAAAAAAAAAAAAAAAAAAAACATGGACTTTTTACTTGGGCCTCCAGCTGCCCAATAAAACAGAACCAAGTTCAGCCTTCAGGGATAGGGATGTAGCTCAGTGGCATAAGCACCTTCCTGGCAAGTACAAGGTTCTGAGTTTGACTTCTGATACCAAAAAAAAAAAAAAAAAAAAAAAATCAAACAAAAAACCCCCCAAAACTTGGCATTCATTCTGTAGAACTTTGGGTCACATCCCTTCCTGGGCCTGCATAAAGCAGGTTAGTCCTTTAGGGAATGTCTCAAAGTTAGCATAACCAAGTTGATTAGCCCTAAAGTTACCTAGTGTCGCTCATCATTCCCCTACAAGCCTGAGGACGCCAAGATAAAAGATTTTCAGGGACACAGCCAAGTGTGATGAAACTCAGTTGTAATCCCAGCACTGTGTCTGAGTCTGAGGCAGGAGAGTCGCAAATTCCAGGCCACCCTGGACTACATAGCAGGACACTGTCACAAAGGAAAAGGAAAAACATTTTTTTTTTTGTCTTTTTCCTTTTTATCGGTATTGGGGGATCAAACTCACGACTGCCTGCTTTACAAGGCAGGCACTTATGCCACTGAGCTATTTCCCCAGCCCCAGAAAAACATTTTTTAAAAGCTGGCCCAAGGAGAGGTCCTGTGTGAGAAGGGCCCTCTTGGCACAGCCAAGGATGTAGGTTTTACAGCCCAAAGTCCTCAGAACCCAGCAGGAGGCAGCACATCCCTTCCCACTAGATGTCTTGTGGATCTAGCCGGCTTCACAGTGAGCCATTTCTCACCTCATTCCAGGCATTTCCTCCCAGCGGCCCTGAAGGCTGACCAAAAGGAACCCCAGAGGCTGACTGCTCTGAGTGCCCTGCAACTCCCCCCTAGGCCCCCATAAGAGGAGGGCAGTGATTCACAGCACAGACTGCGCTTCCCACCCAGCTCTGATCCCCGTTCTCCTCCACTGGGGCTCAGGGAAGCGCAGTTAGGGCCAAGCTGCATTTACTCCAGCTCTGGGGCCCTGAGAGGGCCACTGTGGAAGTCAAAGGTGAGGGCAGTGGGAACGAACAGTGGCCATACCCTGACCCAGGGCTCAATGTCAGGCTCCAGAGGGGCCTAATCTGATCTGCCTCAAACTAGGCCCAAGATAGAATCTACCTCAAGAAAGGCCAGTTAGTGTGAGGCGCATGACATGTGCCTCAGTGGGAGAACGTTTTCCTACACGCACAAGGCCTTAAATTTGATCCCCAGCACTGCAAAAAAAAAAAAAAAAGGAAAAAAGACGGAAAAATGGGCCTCCTGTGAGCCAGTAACTGAGAATTCCTTCCCCAGGATCTCAGAACTGGCCAATATCTGCACTTATGAACTAGCTTGGACTAGAAGACAATGGGGAGATGACTGGAAATGGGAAGGGGATCCCAGAAAAAGGGGCAGGGGAAGGATAAAGAATCAAGCTATGGAAATTTACACATGGGAAGAATTTTTTAAACTATTTATGGGAACAGATTATATAATGCAAGATATAATGAACAGATACTCCGAAGAAGAGACACTAAGAAACCCAATGCTAATTCTGTAACATTATGATATAAAATCTAGCAACACTATTATTTGTTCAGAGTGATATTAGTCTAGTCTCTTAAGTTCAATTTCAGCATACGTAAAGATAAGGACAGCTACTACGAACAGAATGAGAGACACTAAGGTAGTCATTAGTGTCTTCCCCAATGTCAGATCTTGAGGAGCTAAGAGGCCTTCATCATCCTGTAATGATTTGATTAGTTCTATAATATGCAGTATGTACTCAATGTGTGTGAAGATGGGGACAACTATTTGGAAGAAAACTAGAGACAATAAGATAGACAGTGAAGATCTCCAGTGGACTTGCTTTGAAATCTGTATTTCTTTAAATAGTTTCTTTTTGAATTGTTTTGTTCTGTTTTGATATGTTTAATCTTACCCTATTTTAAGAGAAAAAACATGTGTGTAGGACTGATAACCATATTACTAAGTTTTTGTTGAATCATTGAGCAGAACTGTTGGCAGTGTCACTATTTGAATGTCACTTTACATACTTTAATTTTGTAACCTGAACAACTATTTCTAAGATGACAATATGTAACTTATCAACTGGTGATTTCTGTTTATTTTTCTGTAATTCTGTATTATTTCAACCCTTTTTTTTTTCTCCATTTTTTTTCTTTCTCTTTAAATAAAAAAAAAATCAACTTATGGTATGTATATGTATCAATCAGTACCCTACAATGAATACATTATTATGAATACATTATTTTGTGTCACAGACATATACTAACAATTTTTTCAGATATTCTAAGACAAGCCATGGTAGCACATGCCTGTAATACTAGCAGTCAGGGGGCTGGAGGTTTAGCTCAGCGGCATAAGCGCCTGCCTTGAAAGCGGGCAGTCGTGAGTTTGATTCCCGGTACCGATAAAAAGGAAAAAGACAAAAAAAAAAAAAAAAAAAAAAAAGAATTGTTTAATACTAGCAGTCAGGAGGCTGAAACAGGAGGACTGCCTCAAATTTGAGGCCAGCGTGAGCTACACAGTGAGTTCAAGGTCAGCCTGAACTACATAGTGAGATCCTGCCTCAAAAAAGCCTAAATAAATAAATATGGTGAGACAGGAACCAAGAAAGGAGCACAGCAAGGCCCTCGAGCCTCACGTGGTATGAATAAGGGACTCTGGACTCTTGCCCCCACAGAAAGCCTGGCTGGAGGTGCTGAGGATGCCTTAGGAGGCCATAGCTTCCAGGGTGCCATTGTGCTGAGCTCAGGGTAGGAAATCATGCAGTGGGCGGGGGTAGGAAAAGCAGGATTAAGGTCAGCTCGGTTCTCTCCTGCAGTCCTGATTCCTTGGTGCTCATACAACTGCTCTCTGATACAATTTTGGTGGCCTCAGCAGAACTCAGATTAGATTTATGGGCAGATAACCTTATTACTGACTCTAAAGAAATGGAAAAACATTTTTCTTCCTGGGCTCATTCACCGTGCATGAGGAGCTGGAGTGAGCAGCTCTGGGTTAGGTTTACCCTGGGAGACTGCTCTGCATTGGCACCGCAGGTCAGCAAATCTAAGACAGTGTCAGGAAGAAAGATGCTTAATTCAAAGACATTAGTTTTGAGATGAATGGTGATCTGGCCTTAGTGATGCGGTGCCAAGCACCTCATCCTATGCTCACGGCACCCTTTGGCCCTTCCAGGCAGGTGCAAGTCAGGCAATAAGGCTCAGAGAAGCTGAGCAGTCTTACTTAGGGGCCTGGGGGAAGCAACGCCAAGGCTCAGACCAGGCCAGTGTGCTGCGTGCTGCGGTTAGCACAGCCCATCTAAATAGTGGGGCAGACACTGCTCGCTCCTGTCTCTCAGGCCTGCTTCCTCAGAATAGGACTTGCTGCCCCATGCTGTCATCTCTCACAGGGCTGCCCTGTGAGCAGCCTGCTGCTCTGTGTGTCCTCAGTGGCTCTCTCATGGCTACATGTGGCTCTACAGGAGGCCAACTTGCAGCCCTACGGCAAGCTCCAGGCTTCAGGTCAGGTGCCTGAGAGGCTTGTGGCTGTGCTGAACATCCTGATTGGGCAAGGCACACTGGAGCTCAGTGTGGGCTTTTTGCTGTTACCAGGAGTTGAACTCAAGACCTGGCTTGAGTTCAACCTGGAATTGAACTCAAGACCCCAGCCAGAACTCAGTGTTTTGAGCTCCAGAGCTGTAGGAAAATCCTGAGGGCTACAGAAGTCTGAAGAACAGACCTGACTTGAAGGTCTAAAGTCCCTTTCCAGATGGAAACATCAGCCCTTCAAAAAGGGCAAAGAGAGCATGCAAGGAACTTCCTGGAAAATGACTCAGCTCTGGGTGACCTCATTCTTCCTGCATCTGAGTGCAGCAACGGTTTCTCAGGCAACCAAGAGGCTCTACCGTCATCCCGCCCAAGGCACCCAACAACATCCCTTGATCGTATCTAACTATGGTCTTTAGATTGCCCTGTTTAATATTTAATATTATATAAGTATTATATATTTAATATTAATATTTAATATTAATGTTTAAATATTTGGGGCAAATGTCTGGAGATCCTGGGCATGTATGAATAACTTTCCTGATTAGTAAGCAGTTACAATTTATTAAATCCCACATCTCTTTGCAACTCTAATGAAAGCTATGAATTCTCTCCTTCCACCAAAATGCACATTCCTAAAACTCCAAATCTTATCCTTGGACACAGGACATTCATGTAAAGACCAGATTTTTAAGGAGCCACTAGGGCTGTCTTCCGTGTCTCAGATTTTGAGAGCAACTTGAGTCAACTTTTAAGGGAATGAGTTAATATTCAGCAATTCTAGGAGTTTCCAGTGCCTAAGACCTAGGAATGTGATGAAATTCCTACAGCGCTGGAGAAGCCCGTGAGCTTCCATGAAGCTCCTGTGGTTATTGTAGGGGAAAAAAAACCAGGAAACATTTTCGTATTTCCAACTGAACCAGCATCTTATCACTTGCTATTTTTAATGATCTGTGGAAAGATGAGAGTTTGAGAGCCTGAGAATTAGAAAGCAGCTTGTTTTAGAAGCAAAAGTGTGACTGTTAAATAGGATTATCAACTTGAGAGCCACCCATGGAATTAGTAGAGCACCCACTGGGTGAGTATGGATGGGTTATCAGGGACATGATTCTGGAGGGTGTATCACTTGTTGGCACCTCTCCTCCTTTAAGGTGCAGGTGTTGGGTATTTGGTCCTAGCAATGGAAAAACTAGTATAGAGAACTGGTACTAGAGAAGTGGGGTTGTTGCTTTGAGTATACTTGAATACATAGATCAAAGCACTTGGAAGTGGTTGTTGTGAAATGTTTGGAAAAGTTTGAGATGCAGGCTAGGGAGGCCCTCAATTGCTCTAAACTGAATTTGATGGGCAATTCTCATTCTTAGGGGAGCTGAGAAGTCCAGAATGCTTATAGGAATATGAACAGTAAAGATCAGGTACACGTTTCAAATACCTACAGGGATTCTGTTGGGACTTGAACCACAGGCCATGCATGTTACATTCTAGAAAAAAAATATCTAAAACATTTTGCCCATGTTCTGAGACTTTGCTAGAGGCTAAGCTTAAGGACACTGTATTAACTGGAAGTTAGTGGAAGAAATTTCAAGGCAGCCTAATGTTCAAGCTGTGGCATGGAAGCTGTGATTGCTTGATTGCTTTTAGCCAGAGTTACAGAGGGAATCAGGATCAAAAAACAGAGCCAAAGTACTTGAAAAACTTAACTTTTGGTCTTAAAAATAACCACTTGTAAAATTGGGCCCATAGGAGGTTTTGTTTCTGGAGAGATTAATGCCATTTAAAAAGCTACACAAGGCTAGCCAGGCATGGTGGTACAAACCTGTAATCCCAGCACTGGGGAGGCTGACACAAGAGGATTGCTGCAAGTTAAGAGGCTGCCGTGAGCTACAAAATGAGTTCAGGGCTAGCCTGCACTACACAGTGAAACCCTGTCTCAAAAAGAGCCCCCTCCCCCCGACACACACAGAGCACTGTGAGCTGGGACAAGAAAATACCTTGAGTGGATCTCAGGAATCAGCAAGACTCTACCCTTGAAGGCTCAAAAGTATAAATGAGCCAGGCACAGTGGTGAATATACCTCTTATCCCAGCACTCTGGGAGGCCAAGGCAGGAAAATACCAAATTAAAGCCCAGCCTTTGCAACTTGGTAATTTAGCAAGACCCTACCTCAAAATAATAAATGAAAAAGGGTTGGAGATATAGCTCAGTTTAAAGATCCTGGATTCAAATACACAGTACTATAAACAACCAAAGAAACTACAAACATATAAACACTACTCAAGAAGGGACCCCTAGGGAACTGGTTTTCTAGGACCCATTATCTCTTGTTGAGCCATTCAGGAACTCAAGAGATACCTGCAGCCATGGTCTGAGAAGACCCAGCTACTGTTCACACTGGTGGGCAAACCCACATAATGCTGGTTATTTACGCAAGCAGCATGAAACAGTTGTGGGGTCATGGATACTTCTCAAAGAAAAGTGGGGAGTGGATCACACAAGAAGCCCCTGGAGGGCGGTTCATGAAGCTGTGACAACAGAGACCCCAGGAAATAGGTGTGAAGGTATGGCACATCTGCTGAAGAAACCACAGGCCATGAGTGGAGCCAGCCCAAGAGAGACCATGTAGCTGCAGCCTGAAGGCCATGAGGATGGGGCTGCCCAATCTGCCAGAACCCGTATTTTATCACTGTGTGCCCTGGATGTTGGACACGGAGCTGCAGCACTTCATGTTTGCCCTGCTGGGTTTGTCTTCACTTGGTTGGATTTTTTGTTCTTTTGTACTGAGGATTGAACCAAGACCTTCATGCTCAGCTACATCTCAAACCTTTTTAAATTTTGTGGCTAAATTGCCTAGGCTGGGCTTAAACACTTGATCCTCTTGCCTAATCCCATCTCCCTCCCCCAAGTGCTGGGATTAGAAGCATGCATCACCATGCCCAGCTGCTCCTTTTCTATCCCCCTATTCCTCCCTTTGGGAAACTACTAATATAATTGCTAGCTTTCCTAAACTCATTAGCAGGTTGAGTTTGTAGAGCTACAGGACTGCCTTCCACTTGCTACATACCTATGAGTAGAACCTGCCCCCAGGTCACAGGGTTATAACTTGCCAAGTCAAAGGGGCGGCAGGAAGCCAAGGAAACTGAAGAGGGATCAGAAGAAAACTTCCTATTCAAGAAAGGATTCCAGATCAGAGTGGGGCAAGTGTTGTGGGGCTCAGGGCACCTTTGGTGAGTCTGATGGGACAGAAAACAAGGACTTACTCTTGACACCACTTGGGGAAGTCAAGAAAATAGAGACTTCAAGGCAGCAAGGTTCAGAGGATCAAGCAGAAATTCCTAGGGCTGGTTATCAGATGGGTGGGGCTCTGAGAAGTGACAGTGGCTGTTGGGGAAGGCCAGCCTAGGAAGGTCCTCAGGGTAGGAGTCCAAGGTCCTGGCTGAGATCTGGCTCCCAGGGTTAGGTGGCTAGTGGGCTGGAGAGGACACTGGCAAGGGTAAGAGGGGACAGGCCCTACCTAGGTAGCTAGAGGAAGCCTAGAGGGTGTGGAGGTTAAAACAAAAACACACATGGCCAGGCTGGACTGGATGGTGCACAACAGTCATTGCAACACTCAAAAGGCTGAGGCAGGAGAATTGTCGAGCTTGAGGCCAGTCTGAACTACATGGTGAGACCCTGTCTTAACCCTCTTCCCCAAAGGAACATGACCAAATGCACATGTGTGCCACTGGCTCCTTCCTCTCATTTTCTGCATGCAGGGGTAGCGTCTGGACCTCCTTCTGCAACCCACAGCAAGGCAATGATGAAGGTAACTAAGGCAAAGGCATTTTGTCACTAACAGACTCTGTGTTTAACGAGAGGAACAGGGTCACTTCTGCATGGTCCTAAGCGTGTGCCACATGTCCGGCTACATGCTGCACTTCCCTTCCTGGGGCAGACACTGCTGTTCTCCCTGAGCACACAGGACCGTGCAAGCACAGAGGCTGAGCCTGACACTACTACCACGTCAAGTTCGTTCATTCATTCAACAAACGTTTATTAAGCGCTTATAGTGTGTCAGGCCCTGGGGACACAGAGCTGAATGGTGTTGTTGCTGCCCTCGGGGACTTACAGTCTGGGGGCAGACAATACACACACGAGTGACAATGCGCCATGAAGTGCTGAGGCAGAGGTATGACAAAGTGCTAGGGCATTACGGGGTGATTGATGAACGCTTCCTGGACAAGGGTCAGGGAGGGCTTCACAGACCAGTTCACAAATACAGTGCCTGCAAGTGCCTTGCACACTGCTAGCTGGATTGTGTGATCAAGCCTCGAATGTTGGACCACAAGGGGGCGCCTCCACTTCCTCAGAATACCCCAACCTGTACTGGGTGTCCCTGCTGCCCGGGTCAGCAGTGAGTAAACACACTGCCCCCAACTCCTAGGGCCAATGAAAGGGCAGCTGTCCTGAGGGCAGGTCCTCAGTAGCCTGGATGGAGCTCAGAAAAAAAGAGATCAAGTTACTGCTTGCTTCACCTCACCCAGGAACTTGGATAGCCCTACTGGCATCACTGAGCTGGGCTGGAGGTTACTTTTTAAAACACTGTTAGGAGCTTCCTTGCCCTGTCTTTCACTGGCCTTCCTTCTCATGAGCTGCAAACACTGGCAGCCTTGCAGGTACCTGGCACAGCCCACTGGACCCTACCAGAATGACTACAGCAGCAGACCCTGCTCACAACCGCCGTACCAGCTCAATGAGCTGCTGTATGTTTTTGTTCTGGTTGGACAGGCCGTTCCTGATGTTTTCTAGCAGGCATCTCTTCAGTTCGAAAATGGCCTCGCTGTACCCCAGGCTCACAGCAGCCATGGGCGGGGCCCCATGCCACAGGCCCGGAACATGCCACACATGCTGCCTCTCGGGGTCACAGAAGGCCAGGCCTGCCAGCGTCCGGAAGCCGCCGCTCTGCTTTTCAATGTGGGCAGCAGCTCTGCTCAGGTCACTGGGTGGATCCAGGACCTGCCTCCTCTCTCTGGGCTTAGGGCTGGGGGCAGGCACATCATGAAGGCTCTGGTACACAAACTGACAGTTGGGCATATGCCCTGTTTTTTCCAACCTCAGAAATGCATGGAGAATAGCTGGTGGGATGTCTCTTGTTTCGGCTAAGCTGACCACAGTAACGTTACTCAGCCCCATGAGCAGAGTGGCTAAGGAAGCCTCCAGCTCAAACCTGTCCCCAGCTGAGGTCGAGGCCCCACTGATCAGTGCTCCAGAGTCAATGGCCAGGATGTGGTCACAGCCCAGGTCCTGGCTGAAGCCTTCAGCCACCGTGATAAGCTGCATGAAGGCCCCCCGGGGACTACAGCTCCTCCCTGTGGCAAACCGCAGGCCAAACATGGTATTGAGAAGTGTGGATTTTCCAGTTCCTGGCACCCCCAGGGCAGACAGGACCACCAGCCGAGACCTTCGGTCCAGGCGGACGTGCAGCTCTTTGAGCAGCCCTGTGACCCAGCGCACCGGGATGCTCAGGGTGCCCCCATCAACCAGCTCCAGGGGCTGTCCCGCCAGCAGCAGCTCAGCAGCCAGGCCTGGGAAGTGGGCAAAGCGCCTCTGGCCGGCCGACAGCCTCCCAGCCTCCACTAGGCAGCTCTCGGCCTCATAGAACTGCCCCATCTCCCGCAGGAAGTGCTCCACACCCAGGGGCTCTGGCCAGAATGGCTCGCTGAAGTCTGAGGCCCCACCAAGCTTTGATCTCAAGGCGAGGAGGGTCTCCGGGGGCTGCCTCAACCTTGGGTGGCCCACCCGAGCTAGTCCCCACTCCATCCACCTCAGAAAGTACTGCCTCTCGCTGGTGGAAGGGCTGCTGATGCCCACGACGAAATCCTGCAGCCCCGTGGAGGGCTCCTGGCCACTCTGCTGCATCCGGAGCTCCAGCAGTCGCCGCCTCAGCTCCACACGGTACTTTTCGGGGGGCTCTGGGGCCCACTGGAGCTGGCAGAACTCCCTCTCTGCCTGTGCTGCCTTCCTCCCCAGCTCGCCCTGCAGCCGAAGCTCATCCCTCCGGTAGGCATCCACATCTTTGATCTTGCGGGTGATTCTCTCCATCCGGTCCTTTGCCTTCTGACACTCCTCACAGTCCTCATCGACTCGGAGGCCCAACTTGCGGGCCGCGTGTGCCATGTCCTCCACGGACACCCTCCTGCAGGGTCCCCTCGCCACGCCACCCACAATGGCACGCAACCGCCTCACAAAGCCCTCGCTGTCGGTGCTGCTCACCTTCACCAGGACGTGAGAGTGGTCGATCTTCAGCACAGGGGTCAGTCTGTTCAGGAAGCGCAGGTTCGTGTTCCGCTTCCCCCGGTAGGGGCTCAGGATGAAGTAGTACTTGGTGGTTGACTCCTTCATGGAGTACAAGAGCTTGTATTCCTTTTTACTGATGTTGTCGGTCAGGATGAACACAGCTGAGGAGATTTCTGTCAGGAGCTTAAACTGCAGCCAGTGAGAGCCAATGTCACCCCTCAGATTCAGAAAGGCCACAGGCTCTGGGAAAACGTCTAGGTCCTCCCTCCCACTGGGGAAAAACCAGGAAATCTCTACCAAGCCATCTGCGATCTCCCGGGGGTTGGTGCCCAAACTTAGGTCCCGGTGCCAGAAGCAGTCCCACTGCCGGTGGCCCGGACTGAGGATGGCGTTGAGCAGCTGGGACTTGGAGTTGCTGCTCACGTCCATGCGCACGAAGGCAAAGGTGGGCACCCTGGACAGGACCACACTGTCCTCTCGGAAGCTGCCCAGGCCCCGTGGGCTCTGGGACCACCACGTCCGCACAACGCCCCGCAGGGCCCACAGTAGGAAGGTGTGGTAGTGGTTTTCTGAGTCAGGCAACACAAGTGGGAGTGCAAACTGGCAGAGGGACATCTTCAGGATGATCTCTTGCTGCAGAAAGCTGTCTGAGGACAGCAGGAGGGCACAGAGGAGGTCCAGGGGGTTCACTGGTGTGTCAGGCGTGGGCAGCTCGGAGAAGGAGTAAATGTCATCAGCAGCAATGTCCTCAGCTGGGTCCCAGTAGATAATCTCCTCCTCCATCTGACCCTCCTTCTCCGCTGGCCGGGCATCTGCCGGCAGGTCCAGCACCATGGTGGTATTCCTGGCTTCGGCATTGAGGGCCTGCAGCTTCCTGAGGAAATGCCAGGGCAGGTCCTTGGGAACCTGAGGGGCCCAGTTCTTCATGCTGTCAAAACTGATCTGCAGGGAGTCCTGCAGGCTGAGCCTCTGCCCCTGGTAGGTCTCCAGTCCGAGCAGGGCCAGCATTTCCTGCAGCCTGCTTCTCTCCACTGTGGGAAGAAACAAGAGATGTGAGTGCTCAGCATGCGTTCTCGAGGCAGGGCCAGGGCAGAGCAGGAGAGAGGCCAGCAGGAGGGGTCAGAGAGGATGCCCCTCAGAATGGTACCCTTGGGCTGAGCCAAGACCAGGCAAAGGAGTGGAGCCCTCTACCACAGTAACTACCAGCAAACACAGGTGTGTGCGGCACTTCAAAGGGAAAAGGAAAAGGAAAACATTTTGCTTTCTTTTTCAAAGGGAAAAAGAAAGCAAAAAGGAAAAAAAGACATAAAACAGGAAACCAAAGAACCACACTTAAGAATTGGTGGTATTCATGTAAAGGCACTGATTTCTTATCTCTTTAGAAATATGCAGGAGCTAACACTGAGGTCCAGACCCACTAGTCAGAGTAAACAGCACAGCCCAGCAGGTGCTGCATGAGAGGCCCCCTCCACACCCGCACTCCAGCCATCAGGTGCTCCTGTGCTTAGAGCCACACCCTATCCTAGCACAGTGCTCCTCAGTGTCACCAGGAAGCTTCCACAGGGGTACACTCACTAGTTTTCTAGTTAATGTTCTTTTGCCTTTGTAAGCAAGCTGGACAATATTTTAAAGGCAAATAAAATAGTAAGATATCACTAAGCACAGAGTCAACAGTTGTTCAGCAACATTTTACAGATTTGACACCAATAACGCAATTTTTGACAGTAGTAAAGTATGAGGTAAAAAGTGAGTACACATTTGTGTGTTCGAATAGTCCAAGCTCACTCTATGCAATATAAAATCTTACACGTTACGTGCTCAGAGCAACATTGCTACCATCACCCCAGGCTTGACCTGACAACTTACTAATGCTCATGCTGCTCACTTTACTTTAATACTAAATACTAATCACTTTAATACTAAAGTAATTAGCTCACTTTAAATGTTAACGCATTTCAATCCCCGGTACCGGTAAAAACGAAAAAGACAAAAAAAAAAAAAAAGAAAAAAAAAATGTTAACGCATGTCCAATGAGCTTCAGGCTGTCCTCCAATCCTCTCAGGTGAGGAACCACTGTGTGATGCCACCCACTCACTCAAGTGAATCTTGAAAAGAGGCCCTGGTCAATCCAGCCCTTTTTTTTGTTTTCCAAGGAAGTGAACTGACAGATCCAGGTCACTCTCCAGGTGACCCACAGAACCACAGCCCCAAACACTGGGCTCAGAGTCCCTCAGCTCTACAGCACCTTGTAACAGGACAGCACAGAGAATACAGGCCCACGAACCAGCTGCACACTATCAGCTGCATGGAAAGAAGGTGGTGGTGGAGGGTGCCTACATAGGATTCCTTGAGTTCCTAGTTCCATCTGAATGAAACAAGAGACACTTCGTTCTCTAAACATCTAAACACCTGTTTATATTGTTAGGTAACATGGCAATAAGATGCACGGCGGTAGGGGAAGGCTGGGATAAAGCTCGGTGGCACAAGCATCTGCCTGGCAAGCTCAAGGTCCTGACTTCAATTCCCGGTACCAAAAAGAAAAAAAAAAAAAAAAAAAAAGCTAGAGGGAAATACCAGAGCAAGAAAAATCATTCATGTTTGCACCTGTGCCTATAGGTGGCCTTCTATAGGCTGCCTGGGAACTTGGGGTCCAGATTTCTGATTGCAAGTGATGCCATCAGATGAACGTTTCCAATCCTAGCTGTCATTACAACTACCTCAGGGATTTGTTAAGAAAAGATTCAGGGATACAGCTCAGCAGCACGGTGTCTGCTTGGCAAGCATGAGGTCATGAGTTCAATTCCCAGTACCAAAAAACAAGAAAGAAAAAGAAGAGATTCCTAGACTTCTCCTCCAAAGACACTAACTCGTCATGACAGCAGGTATGCTGGGGGAACCCTGGGGTTTGATTTTTAGGGCAGCCTAGATTTGAGCACCCTGCCTCCCTCCTCAGGGCTTGATGTAGCAGCTGTAAGAACCACCAGCCTTCAAGTGTCCCCTCCACAACAGGAAGCTGCAACAGAAAGAGGAAACATACCTGTCGGGAAGTCATTGTCCTGAGCCTCATTCGTACCATCTGCAAGCAAAGCAAAGGAAAATGAGGTGTCAATCAAATAATGCACATTTGACTGATACAAAGCAATTTAGGCTAAACTCAGAGCACCCCTTCTTCCTTACCAAAATAGCAACTTCTCTCAATTGTTGAAACTATACAACGCCAGGAATTCTTCCTTTTTCCCATTCCCTCTCTCCCTCCCCATCCCAACTCAAGATCAGTCCCATTGTTTCTACCTCCATAATGGAACCCACAGTCATCTCCTTCCATTTCTCTCCATTCCAAATCTAGGAGAAAAGAACACAGGCATTTAGTCTCATCAGGAAGTCACAGCTTTTCTATCAGAGTTCAAGTGAGGATACTGTTAGTTCTATAGGCTGAGTATTCCTTTTTCCCTTTACCTTCTCCCTAGCCCTTCTTTCTTTTTTTAGCAACACTAGGGATTGAACCCAAACAGCACTGACCTCCATTCCCATCCATCCCTTTATACTTCTGCTTTGAGATAACCTGAAGTTATCCAGGTGGGCTTTACAACTCGTATCCTACTGTCTCAGCCTCCTGAGTACAGTAGCTGGGGCTACAAACATGAGCCACCCCAGCTGATCATTCTTCACCTAAAATGTTCAGAGACCAGAAGTGTTTTGCGTTCCTTCTGATTTTGGAATATGACCCAAGTCCAAAGATAAATTTTTAAATGTTTTCTATATATCAAATACAGAGGCTTTCAAGATATTTTTTCATTTATTTATGTTTGTCTTTTTCGTTTTTATCGGTATCAGGGATCGAACTCACGACTGCCTGCTTGCAAGGTAGGCACTTATGCCGCTGAGCTAAATCCCCAGTCCCTTTTTTTTTTTTTTTTTTCCATTTTGTACTGGGGATCAAACTCATGACCTTGTGCTTCCCAGGCAGGTGCTTATGCTGCTGAGTTAAATCCCTGGCCCTCTTTCAAGGTAATTTTATACAGTATTTTTTTTTTCCTTTTTTTGGTACTGGGGATCGAACTTACCATCTCGTGCTTGCCAAGCAGGCACTTATGCCACTGAGTTAAACCCTTGGAATCTATACAGTATTTGTAACATATGTACATTTTGACTATGATGTCACATGAAATCAGGTATGAACTTTGCCACTTGGACATTACGGCAGCGTTTAAGAAGTCACTGGGGATATACTCAGTGGCACAGTGCCTACCGGGCAAATGTGATATTGTTGAGTTTGATCTCCAGTACCAGTGCCCACCCACTGCTCAAAAAAAAGTATTCAAGAAGTTTTGGATATTGGAGCATTACAGATTTTCAATTTTCAAATTAGGGATGCTCAACCTGTGTAACGGATTTCAGATTTCCCTGGGAAATTTCATTCACAAAATAAGTCACAAAGTAGTAACAGCTACATACAACATAGAGATTTGCTCTAGGATACACTTGTAGAATTTATAAAACTTTATGAAAATAAAATTGGGTGTGGTGGTACACACTTGTAATTCTAGCACTTGGGAGGTTGAGGCAGGAAGCTGGTTGTGAGCTCAAGGCTAGCCTGGGCTACACACTGAGTTCAAGGTCAACCTAGATACAGAGTGAGACCCTGTATTAAAAACAAATTTATGAAAATGATTAACAAGTTTTATAGATTAATCTTTGATTTTAGAAGCTATTTAAAATGTAAATCAATATAAATTTCTAAGCTTCAAGATTTACTACCTCCTTTCAATATTGCTATCAACATTTTTATTTCACCATAAAATGAGTTTTGTGATCACTCCAGGTAAAACTTCCAGGTATGGGGAACAGAGTGGGAAGAGTGACTTACATGTCAACTGCTATTTTTCCAAAGTCTAACATCATGATATATACACAAACACTTACATCTTAATGAGAGTGTATTTAATTAGTGCTTGTCAGATAACATTGGGAAAAAAGGACCTTAAGATCCTGCCCAAAAATGTATGCTACTGGGGAAGGCAGCAGGGCATGGCAGAGACCTCTTTATCTATATTTTACTGTTGACTTCTGATCTAAGAAGAGGTCTCACCCATTTCAAAATCAACTGTATTTTTTTATTGGTGCTGCAGACTGAATGTAGCCTGGTGTGAGTGAGGCACCTGTTCCACCGCAGAACTAACTCCCAACTTCCTCCTCCTTGTGCTGGGGATGAGGTCCAGGGCTTTCTACATGACAGGCAAGTGCTCTACCACTAAACCAAACCTCCAGCCCAAGGACAGGACACAGGATGACTCAGGCTGTTTCAACCACAATGGCTAGGACTCAAAGTTATTTACTCTAAGTGAAGGAAAGGTACCAGAAAAACTCTTCCAAGAAACCCAAAATACCACAAGGAGAAAAATGGCTAGAGAAGAGAATGGAAAACACTGGAGAAAGAGATGGGGCTAGGGCCTTGCTTGGTTAGGGATGGGAAACAGCTGATCTGAATCTGGACAGACAACAAATGCAAGCAGGCAAAGATGCACATAGTAGCCAAAGTCAGAGAACTGGAGATGGCATCTGGCAGAGATGTTGGAGGCTGATAGGAGGACTGTGGAACAGGCAGGAAGGGAGCCTGAGGCCAGCAAGGCTTGGCTCCATCACCCAAGGTCTCCACTACATATTCTACTAGGCAGGGCTTGGCCCAGAAAGGTGATAAGCCCAAACTCTGACCCTGCAAAAGCACCACACTCAAGAAGGCATAAGGGCAGAGTGTGGGCCAGGCCCTACTACAGAAATCACACCCAAAAAGAATAGCTATAAGCCCACGTGTTTGGAAGAACTCAGAGTGAGGCGATTAAAACCATTGTCACTCAAACTGAGTGACCTTCCCCTTAATTACAGCACTCAGCACATCCTTTAGAGTTTTCCATCAAATTTTAAAATATTTGTTACTGGGAAATGTATTTCAGGCTGGTCTTAAACTCACTCTGTAGACCAGGCTAGCCTCAAATATGCGTGATCCTCCTGCCTCAGTCTCCCAAATGCAGGCATTACAGGCATGTGCCACCATGGCCTGTATAATGAGTATTTAAGACACCATTTCATACCTTGGAGCTGTTAGTATTAAGAATAAAAAATGAAGATGGCATAGTGGCACACGCCTGTAATCTCAGCTATTCAGGAGGCTGAGACACAAGAATCACAAATTCAAGGCCGGTCTAGACAATTTAGTGAAACGTTATATTATAAAATAAAATGATCAAGGATGTAGCTTAGTTGGAATCATGGATAGGAATAATTACAATTATGTAACTAGGGCTTTAAGGGTCTAGTATCCAAAATAGATAATAAATTCTAATTTTATAACAAAAAAGACAACATGACCATTAAAAAGTGGACAAAAAACTTGAACAGAAGATCCTGAGACAGAATCTCCTAGTAAAGGAAAAATAAAAGCTTTAAACTTTTTAATGTTTAACATTCATGATTCCCAGCCTGGGCAGGTGCTAGAACCCATAATCCCAATGAAACAGAAGAAACCACTTCACAGCAGACCCAACACAACCTACCTGCAATCGCCACAGCTGCTCTTCTCTCTGACGCTTTTATTTCTGGGGCTGCTTCTCCCAAATCTGAATGCCTGGAAGAATTTCAGAAAAAAACAGTAATTGAAATAATGAACTGCCACTCTCACCTGTCAAAATTCACTGCATATAAAAACTGTTGAGGAGCTATTAAAAACTACATACTGGGCTAAACCCCAGATCTATGAAATCAGAACCTCTGACAGCCAGTGTGGGCATCTCAGCTTTTAAAAGTGCCCTCTGATCTTAACGTGCAGTCCAGTTGAGAAAGACCAGCCTGCAAATGCCAGCCCTCACAACCACTGCTGGCCAGCGCATATACGCAGCCACTGAGAAAGACATCAATAAAAACATACGTACCCTTTGGCCAGTAATTCCACTTCTATCCTAAGGAAATAATTAAGATCCAGTTACAAAGATGTTGTCAGCTTTATATATAATAGCAAAAAGTTAGGTAATTTTTAAAATAAAAATCTAGTGACAGGAATTATAATCTTAATCTGCAGCCATTACAAAATATTCTACAGCCATTACAAAATATTCCACAGCAATTACAAAATATTCTACAGCCATTGCAAAATATTCTATGGATATTTTTGTGCACAAAAGATTTTAGATGGAATGTTATGGAAAGATGTTATGATGTGCTGATTAGTACAGAAGTCAGGTTACAAAGTATGCATAACATTAAAATTTAATAAAATTATGCATATTTATCTCTAGGTATAAACGGAGAAATCTAGAAGATATTTATCATTGAGTTTACAGTGTCAGCAGGGAAGGATAATCTTATAGCTTTGGTTTTTTCCTGTAGTGCTGGCAATCAAACCCATGACCCCAGCACGTGACAAATAAGTGCTCGACCACTGAGCTACACCTCTATTCCCTGCATTCTTACATTAAGGTTTCAACAGTCAAGACTCCAGAAATATTCAAAGCTGTCCAAGAAAAGAAACAAATCATTATTATTTTTTGGTACTACATAGTGAAACCCTGTCTCAAAAAAATGACAAAACAAAAAACAAGCAAACAACTCTGAAGAAATTAATGGCCACCAAACCAGTATTCCAAAGGGTTCCAAAGAACATTCTAAGAAGAGGTAACAAGGATTACAACTCCATAAACCCCAACAGAATGAATTCACCAGGTAAGTCAAGCCATTAAACAGAAAGGGGAAAAAAGGGAACCATCAACAGGAAAATAACATGACAGCTGGGCATGGGGGGCACATGCCTGCAATCCCAGCATTCAGGAGGCTGAGGTAGGAAGATCACTGCAAATTCGAGGCCAGCCTGGGTTACATAAGTGAATTCAAGGCTAGCCTACACTACTCAGTGAGGCCTTGTCTCAAAAAAAAAAAAAAGAAAAAGGAAAAAGATAAGTTAATACATATCAGTTCTAATCATCAATGTTAATGGTCTCAATTCACCAATCAAAAGAACAGACTGACAGAATGGATTCAGAAGCAGGAGCAATATGCTGCATATAAAAAACACATTTAATTCAAAAAGAAATTTATGGGGGCTGGGGATTTAGCTCAGCAGCATAAGCGCCTGCCTTGAAAGCAGGCAGTCATGAGTTCGATCCCTGGTACCGATAAAAAGAAAAAAGACAAAAAAAAGAAATTCATGGACTGAAAAGTAAAGAATGGAAAAAAAATACTCCATGTGACAAGAATTAGAAAAAAGCAGGGGTAGCTAATTTATTTGCAGACAAAGTAGATTTCAAGCCAAGACTGATTAAGAATACTACCTTCTTTAGGGAGTGAACAAACCAAGAGGAAGAGATGACAATTATAAATATGTACCAAATACCAGTATACCCAACTATATAAAACTAATACTAATAGACATGAAAAATCAAATAAGTACTAATACAATGATAATGGGGGACCTCAATAACCCACTGTCACAAATAGATCAACTAGACAAAAAAAAAAGTCAACAATGAAATATTAGAACAGAACCAAACTTTTGAACTTAGTAGATGTCTACAGAGTGTTGCACTCCACACCATCAGAATATACATTCTTCTTAGCTGTACACTGGGCATTCCCTAAAACAGACCACATACTGGCTCACAGAATGTGCTTAAGGAAATGAAAAGGAACTGAAATTATCCCATGCATATTATCAGACCATAGTGCAATGAAATTGGAACTCGATGGGAAAAGAAACCACAAGAATGTCATAGACATATGGAAAATACAACACCTTCCTGGGCCACAGATGAAATTAAAGAAGAAATTAGACAGTTTCTGCAATTAAACAGTAACTCCAGTACAGCATACCAGAACTTACGGGATGCAATGAAAACAGTTCTATGAGGAAAAACTATAGTGATAAATACCCAGATCAGAGAAACAGAGCAAGTTCAAATAACCTAACATTAAACCTGAAGCTTCTAGAAAAAAGAAGAGCAAGTCAAGGCCAAAGCTCATATGAAGGAGGAAACTACAAGATCAGAGCAGAAATTAATGCAATGATCTTGGTACCGATAAAAATGAAAAAGACAAAAAAAATTAAAAAAAAAAGAAATTAATGCAATGGAGACTCAGAAAACAATACAAAGAATCAATGCATCAAAGCATTGGTTCTTTGAAAGATTAAATAAAACTGACAATCTCAGGCAACCTTATTGAAGACGCAGCTTTTTGCAATTAAGAATAAAAGGTAGCCAGGCATGGTGATACACGCCTATAATCCCAGCACGCAGAAGGGTGAGGCAAGTCTGGGTACATAAGCAAGTTAAAAGTCAGTATGCACAGTGAGACCATGTCTCATAATAAGTAAAAGAAAAAAATGCTGGGGATTTAGCTCAGCGGCTTAAGGGCTGGCTTGGTAAGTGTTAGGTCATGAGTTCGATGCCTGGTGCAAAAAAAAAGAAAAGGAATGAAAGGGGTGAAATCATAATAGATCCTGCAGAAAATTCAGAAGATCACATATACCTACTTCAACAATCTGTATTCTAATAAGGTGAAAAATAGAGATGATATGGACAGATTCCTAGATATGTATGAACTGTCAAAGCTGAATCAAGAAGATAAAGGCTAGGGATTTAGCTCAACAGCATAAGCACCTGCCTAGCAAGCACGAGGTGGTGAGTTCGATCCCTGGTACAAAAAAATATATATAAAATTCTAAATAAACCTATTCCTGCTACTTCTCAAACTCTTTAATGAAAGTGAAAGGGAAGCAATACTTTGAAATTCATTCCTGAAAGCAAACATTACCTGGAGACTAAAACCAGAGAGGTATCCAAGAAAGAGAACTATAGGCCAATCTCCCTAATAAACATAGATGCAAAAATCCTCAGTAAGATACTGGCAGAGTGTAGCAAATCATCAAGAAGATTATACACCACATCTAAATAGGATTGATTCCAGGAATGCAGGGATGGTTCAACGTGATACACCATTTTTTGTTTTGTGTTGGTACTGGGGCTCAAACTCATGACCTTGCACTTGCCAGGCAGGCACTTGTGCCATTGAGTCAAATCCCCAGTCCATATGATACACCATATTAACAGAGCCAAGGACAAAAATCATATGATCATTGCAACAGATGCATAAAAAGCGTTTGACAAAGCCCATTAATTATATATATATATATATATATATATATATATATATATATAAAATTTTATATATATTTATCCCTATAGAAAATTGTTCTTTCTCTTAATCTGATAAGAGCCATCTATGACAAACCAACAGCTAACATCATATTAAATGGACAAAAACAAATCTTTCACTCTAAAATCAGGAACAATACAAGGATGTCCACTGTTACCACTTTTATTCAATACAGTTGTAGAAATATTAGCCAGGGCAATTAGACAAGAGAAATAAAAGGAATAAGGACAGGAAAAGGTATTATTTGCAGAAGACATGCTACTCTACGTAGAAGACGACAAAAATTTCACCAAAAGACTTCTCGATTTAATAACTAAATTCAGTAGTGTAGTTGGACAAAAGTCAACACTCAAAAATCAACATCAGGGCTGAGGATTTAGCCCAGTGGTACACCTGCCTGAGATGCACATTAAAACAACACTGAGATTCCTTCTCACCAAGAATGGCTATTATCAAGAAATCAACCAACAATAAATGCTGGCAGTACTGTTGAAAAAAAGGAGCCCTTCTCCACTGTTGGTGGGAGTGTAGACTGGTACAACCACTGTGGAAGTCAGTGTGGAGACTACTCAAAAACCTACAACTGGAAGTCCCATTGGACCTAGCTATTTCCCTTCTTGGTATCTTCCTGAAAGAATTAAAAGCATCATACCACAGCAATATATGCACTCATGTTTATAGTGAAATGGTTTGCAATAGCTACATCTTCGAAACACCCCAAATACCCATCAACCAATGAGTTGATGAAAAGATGTGGGTTTTTATACAGCAAAGTACTACTCTGCCATAAAGAAGGATAGGCTTGAGACATTTCTAGCTAAATAGATGCACCTTGAGATCATATTCAAGTGAAATAAATCAGACACACATGTTTAAATACTGCATTGTTTCTCTAGTGTGAGAAACTGAAACTGTAAAAAAATGCCAAAATGTTAATAGATGTTGGTGAAATGGGGAGAAAATGTTCAAATGAGAAAGGGAAGGGGTTGGGAAAGACAAGGAAAAAAAAAGACTAGAAGTAAAGAATGCAAACAAACCTTTTGTAAATGAGGGACCAAAGGGAGGGTAGGAGAATGGGAAAAAAAGATATACCACATACAGGTACAAATTCCCTATGGTGAATGTTATTACGTGTATCTAAAATATAGCAATAAAATAAAAAGTGCCAAAAAATTACACTATTTTAGGTACTGTACACAATATCACAGAAATGAGTAAATGTATTGCTTTTGGTTTTCTGTGATGGTTTTTGTTTTTGGAGTTTTTGTTTTGTTTTTGAGGCAGGGTCTTGCTGTATAGTTCAGGCCGCCACCGAACTCACTATTGTAGCCCAGGCTGGCCTTGAATCTGCAACAATCCTCCTGCCTCAGCCTCCCAAGTACTGGAATTACAGGCATGCACCACTTCATCTGGCTAAATGTATTGCTTTTGTCAGGAGCCAGGGTTCTCACTGTGAAAGAAAATACAAAATATGGAACAGAAGTTCCAAGCTTGCAGATCTATACAACTGGGGTACTGGTGCCAACTGTGTGTAACTTGTACATATATGCTTGTGAATGGATGTGCACACATATTTTTGTGTAGATCTGTGTGTGCACACACATTCATTTCCTAACTCTATCCACTGAAAGGGCCATGAGTAAAGACAATACAATAGCAATGCACACAAGTTGTGCCTTTACTATCATTCCATGCTAAAAGACAGAAGGACTCCTTGGAGAACTGGCTTATACTGGGGCTAAAATGGAAAAACAGCAGGAGGCGGTTGAGCATCTTAGGTCAGAAATAAAGAAGTGCTGTCAAATGCCACAGAACAGTCAGATTCAAGGGGCTCCCCTGGCCAAATGTGAAACAAAGTGAGCACGAACAAAATTAAATACAGTGACCAAGGGGCTGGGGATTTAGCTCAGCAGCATAAGCACCAGCCTGGCAAGTGCTGAGGTTGAGTTGGATCCTGAGTACAAAAAAAAAACAAAACAAAAAAAAAAAAACCAACAAAAAACAGTGATTAATTTAAAAGCACTCAAAATCATGAATTAATGGTTCCATATCAAGATAAATAAGTAAACATAAGAGGCTCTTTTGCTCATGATCCAATGCTAAATATGGAGGGAAGGAAAAACTACTTTCCCAGTCTCACAATGTCTCCTTTTAGGGCTCAGAGTGTAGCTCAGTGTTACAAAACTTGCCGAGTCTGCACAAGGCCCTAAGTTCCAGCCACAGTGCTGCAAAACAACAAAAAAATGCCAAAAATCTCCTTTTAGTCTGCAAAGTAGGTGCCTGGAAGAAATGTTAGCGCTTACACTGAGAAACATGGTGGCACTATGGGTAATGGAAATGAACCTGTGATGAGGACTCAGTCACTGTGTGCCTCCTCTATGGCACCCTGAGGAAGGGCAAAATATCTCTGCTACTTTCTAGAAAGGTCAGAAAAGCAAACAGGGTTGATCCGGAGGACAAGCCCAAGAGAGGGGTACTGTGCCAGAGGAGAAACCTGTGTCACCCCAAAATGTGCACTTCATTAAAAAAGACTAGAGCCGGGTGTAGTGGCTCATGCCTGTAATCCCAGCACTTGAGAGGCTGAGGCAGGATGAGCCTTGTGAGTTCGAGACCAGCCTGGGCTACAAAGTGAGCTCAAGGCCAGCCTGAACTGCATAGAGAGACCCTGTTTCAAAAAGACAAAACAAACAAACAAAAAACAGACTAGGGACTGCTGCGGGAAAGAACCAGGCCCCACAAGGAGATCTCTGCCTGGGAACCAGTGCCATGTGCAGATGCTGCTGGAGAGGGGACATCCACACCCAAGCCTTTCTCCATGAGTCGGCGCTATGCACAGACTCGGAGGGAGAGAACCAAGCCTCACCAAGAGGTGATCCCCTCCTGGAAACTATCATTTTCGTTGTTTTGTTGGCTTGGGTTTTACTCTGACACAGAGCAACAGAGACAAATACATACATACATACACACACACACACACACACACACAGAGGAAATATTGCAGTCTGAAGAATGTTAGAGAGAGATGAATGCACAACACTATACATGACCCTAGACTGGATCCTGAACTGGAAGAGAAAATGATGTTTGGGTCAGATGACAAAAATAAAATATGCCCTGAGCATGGTGGTGCATGCCTGTAATCCCAGTACTTGGGAGGCTAGGCTGGCTGAGAGTTTTAGGCCAGCCTTGACTACATAGTGAGTTCAGGGATGGGTTGGACAGCACAGCAATACTCCATCTCAAAAAATATATATAGATAGATGCAATCACTTTTATGATTAAGTGTGTAAGAAAGTATCTGTATCCTTAGAAAATAAACATAGGAATATTAAAGAACTATGGTGATGATGAATGTAACTTATCTCTGCTATGGACCCAACATTTTATGTTCACTTGGTATTTAAGCTGAAAGCCTACCTCCACCGTGGCATGCAGAGGTGAGGTCTTGGAGATTAGGTCATAGAAGGGCTCCGTGCCTTTACAAATGCACACACATCACAGAGAACAAGACTGTGTAAGAGAGTGACACAAGACCACAAAGATGAGGCACAAAGTTAAGAACAGGAAAATCTGACAGGGGATTAGCTCAAGGGTAAGAGTGCTAGACTGGTGTGTAAAAGGTCCCAGGTTCCATTCCCAGCAATGAAAAAGGAAGGAAGGAAGGAACGAAGGAAGGAGGAAAGGAACAACAAAAAAGAAGAGAATCTGGAAGGGGTTTTTGTTGTTGTTGTTGGTACTGGGGATGGATGGAGCCTGGACCTTTGCATTGAGTGATACCCCTAGCCATTTTTATTTTGGGAGGCAGGGGTTTGCTGAGCCACTAGGTTGCCTAGGCCAGGCTTGAGGTTGCAATCCTCTTGCTTCAGCTTCCCAGAGCACGGCATAAGTGTGTAGTTTGTGACCTGCTATAAGGGCCCTTTTTATTTTTGTAATTGTCTTCAAGTAGAAAGGATTTCCAAATAAAAAGCTTAAAATATTAGTAGTGGGTAATTATGTCTGGATAAGGTGACATCAGCTTACTTGCATTTCTTAATAGGAGTATCTGTTTAAAATATTTTTAAAAAAACTAATGGAGGGGGCTGGAGGTTTAGCTCAGCGGCATAAGCGCTTGCCTTGCAAGCAGGCAGTCGTGAGTTCGATCCCCGGTACCGATAAAAAGGAAAAAGACAAAAAAAAAAAAAATAATGGAGCTACTAAAGTGTTACCAAGTCAGGATAAGGATAGGTGAGACAAGCGTCCTAAACTTGATAATCTGGTGCCCTCCAAACAATGCTCTCCTAAGAGCTTATTCTAAACTAGAGTCCGTGCAGGAAGTCTGGACACAGCCCTTAGACTCCATTCTGTTTCTCATCAAGCTCTGCCTTAATCCAACCCACACTTCCTCAGGCAACTTCAGGACCTGTGCCCATAGTTCCAGGGTATCCCTTGGGGGCTTTCCCCTGCCCAGAGGTTGCTGCCCGCTCTGAGGAAAGTTCTAGAGGCTAGAGGGTTTGCCGTGTCCACTCTTGGCACTTCACACAAGGCACTGAGCAAGCCTCTGCTTTCCTCTGACTCTGATATGCTGATGAAAAAGGGAATTCTTCATTGCCTTCTCATCAATTTCCTGCAAAGAATGTATTACACACTGCTTTTGTAATTAGGGGGAAAAAAAAGGTAACCTTAAAAAAAGAAAATGGCAGGGTGAGTTAAAAATAGTTCCTCAGCAGGGAAGCTGAGACACTGGCAGAGAAGCCCAAGCAGGGAGAGGCTGGAGGACAGGTTTTCACAGAGGTGTGCGGTACGCTTGCAGGCCTGCACCTCCCGGGTAATCCCTGGAGCAGGAGTTTGCCCCTTGCTATCTCCTGCAAAAAAAAAAAAACAGGCAGGTGGTGCTGATGTACACAAATGTAGATGCCTGCAAATTCTGTATTTTATTCCCACACCAAACTGTGTGCCATCACAACCAAGAGGCACACGCCATGGTTTGAGGGCTCAGCGCTGCTCCTCAGAACACTGGGGTTGTAACTGGAGGCAAAGCCAAGCTTGCTCTGTTTTGTTCTATTTTTGAGTCAAGATAATCGCTAACTATCAATCCAGGCTGAACTCAAAGCCTGCCATCCTCTTGCCTCACACTCTCAAGAGCTGGGCTTCGGGTGCACGTCATTCTGTCGGGCAAGCTTACCGTTTTTTACCTGACAATTTTACTGCATGCATGACACCCTCTAACACTTGGACAGAACTATTCCCCACAAACTCTTCTATTGGTGCTTTCACCCTGAGGTGATTTTACTTAGAGACTGGGGCTGAGGTAAGTGAGGCTGAGACTGTGAGGATGGGCTCAGTTGTCCTGTTAAGAAAGGGCAGCTCTTCCCCTACAGCTGCACAGAGAAAAGATCCCCACCAGAATCCACAGCTGCAGGACCTTCCCAGAGACCCACGGCCTCCAAGGCTGTGAGAAAGTAAATTTCAGACCACAACTGTTCCATCTGTGGTATTCCTCAGGTTAGCTGGAGCAGACTGACACAAAACCCAAAACCATCCTGCAGTGTACAGAGCAGGCTCGGAGAGGGATCTGCCCACCTCAGCACACACAGCCAGGACAGGGTCTCACTAACTTGCCCTGCGTAGGCTCAAACTTGCAGTCTTCCTGCTTCAGCCTCCTAGAGTGCTTCGATTAGAGACATGTGCCACCACACCACCTTGAGGCAGTTTTTCTGGCTATCCCTTAGCCACAAACTACTGCTTGGATGCAGTCTTTTATGAGTAATTTTCTCTTACCAGTGTTTGAGACATGTTAAAATGTCCAAAATATAAAGTCACTCTCTAGAAGTGAAACTAGGAATCCACAAGGTTGTGAATGAGGTCTATCATTTGCAAAAGTAACGTAACCTGTCTCAGAGAAATACTGTCAATAAAGTGCTTCAAAACAACAAAACAGTCAAAGTCCCCGAGGTCCCCAGGGTACTTCCCCGAGGTACCTTCTGACACAGCCATCACCCCAGGACAGATGCCCTGACCTTTGGCTTGTTTCAAACTCGCTGCAGGAAGGCGAGCTCTGGCCAGAGCCAGGGCCCAGGATGCAGCTGGAACCCACCCAGTACCCATGGCCTAAGAGGTGGTGCTGTCTCTACCTCCGTGAGGACTACAATGCCATCTGTACTTCTGCCTCTCTGTGGAGGATGGGCAAGGGCTAACTTTCCTGGTCTTTTTTCCCATTTTCTTTTCTTTTTTTCCCCAACTGCCCAAAAGAATTACCTATGGAACTTTTGTACTAATACCTGGAGGTCCTGACTCAGCAGGCCTGGGTGTTCAATACCTCAGAAACCAGCCACTAAGGCTTGGCTACTCTATAGTCACAATAGTTCCAACTTATGTCATTTTCATGTTTATGAGCCCACTATTTAAAAAGTAAAATCCTGGGGAAGATCCAATTGATCCTGAGTGTACACCCATTTCTCTAGGGAAGGGAAGGAAGAGGGAAGTGTTGTGCCCAACAGTTTCTCCAACACCACATGAAGTAAGGAGGGTGTGGGCCTCAAAGGGGCAGAGAGATGGGCAATGTTATGGTTTGTGTCTAGATGCCCCCCAAAGCCTCTAGCAGTCATAGGGTTTTTTCAGAGTTGGCTGAATCTAGAGTGTGTGATTGATTCGTGGTGCAGTGCTGAGATTAAGCGTGCTAGGATTAAGGGTGGGTGATGCTGGATCAGGCCACTGACTGAACTGGCACTGCCCTAATCCCAGTAGCTTGGATACAATATAAGGGACAGAAAGAGCCTTGGGTCTGTCTGTGTCTGCCTCCTCCTCCTCATCTCTTTCTCTCTCTCCCTCTCCTCTTTCTCTCTCTCCCTCTCCTCTTTCTCTCTCTCCCTCTCCTCTTTCTCTCTCTCCCTCTCCTCTTTCTCTCTCTCCCTCTCCTTTCTCTCTCTCCCTCTCCTCTTTCTCTCTCTCCCTCTCCTCTTTCTCTCTCTCCCTCTCCTCTTTCTCTCTCTCCCTCTCATTCCCTTCGCTGTCTTCCTCTGCCATGAACTGTTGCCCCCCTGCCATGTGCCAGCCTGCCTTGGAGCCAGCCAACTATGGACTGAAACCTCTAGAAACTGTCAGCTAAATAAACCTCTTCCTCTAACTCTGGTGTCAGTACTTTGTCTCAGTAATGAGAGAAAAGAAACTAAGACAGGTGGGAAGCAGGTGTCCATCCTAATAAGGCATAACTGTCAGTAAGGCAGGGTTAGGACCAGAAACCGGGATCTCAGTTTTAGTGCAATTCTCAAAGTTACCTAGGTGAGGAAAAGAGAGGTAAAGAGAGCAAAAATAGTTCCAGCCTCTTGTACAGGAACTTAGCAATGAAGATAGAGCTCTGAAATGATGTTAAGTAGACTATTTTTTTTAACTTAATACACATATGCATATTGTAAAATGCAAACCCAAAGTACTGCTAATGGACGCTCCCATGCACTATCACTTGGTGTGAAAGTGGATTGAAAGTCATGCCTCTGGCTTTCTAGAGCCTTGCTGTATTATTACAGGGGTATGCAAGAATAAAACTGTGTGGGGGGGGGATTTTCCAGATGAACAGAGTATTACAAACAAAAAGACCTGGGTGTAGGGGTGCACACCTGTAATCCCTGCACTTAAAAGGCCGAGGCAGGAGGATCACCATGAGTTCTAGACCAGCCTGGAGTAACTGAGTTATTTCAAGGCCAGCCTGGACTACTGTACTTAGTGAGATCCTGTCTAACAAAACTTCTAAAAAGTAAATGGATGATTGTGTTAACTATCGAGGTGGTAACACATGCTGGGCACTGCAGCAAACCCATAATCTCACTTAAATCTGATGGATGACACACTGTAAGTTAGGAAATGTTAGTCTGTTTACAGGGAGGAAATCATAGCTGGGAGGAGTATTCACCCATTTTCCCAGCTTCTGACCATTATTGATGGATCACTTCTGATGTCAGAGTCTATGTTTCCCCCATTATGTTATAATTACTTATAATTAGGTACAGTTTTAATTTCACTTGGACTACTTTACAAACCAAAGTATTGCTTGTTGCACATTATTTTGGGCTTTGTCCTGTGAGAAAGTGCACTTGAAGTTGAAGGGGAAAAAAAGAATGACTCCTAAAGTAAGTCAGGCCTTTATTTTTCTGCAGACCCCAGGTGTGAATGAGGCCCTGGCCAGGGTCCACTGAGACCCAGACCAAAAGTGGCAGAGCCTGAGTGCAGGCCCAGGCCTTGTTTCTCATCCATCTCTGATGCCCAGCAGCAAGCCCAGCTCTCCCCTGGGTGGAGCGAGTGGAGCCTGCACACTGGAGTCAGCAGGTGCAGCCAGCTTCACAGCACTGTGGTCACAGGTGCAACTGCTCCCGACATGGAACTAGTAATTGTTTTGGATAATAAAGAACAACTCCATCACCCAGGTGAGAGATGACAGCTTTCCTGCTGTGCTCTCATACTATGCATCAGTGAGGTGGAGGGAGGCCTGGGGCTCCTCCTCTGGCACTGGCTGGAGACCTTCACCACAGGGACTCTGAAGCCAGACACTTGGCTTCCTATTTTGTGGGGCTGAGGTCATCATGTATAGGGAGCTACAGAGAACTTTTAAATCTAGCGAAGAAGCCAGGCATTGTAACACAAGCCTGTAACCCTGCCGCACCTCTCCCAAGTGCAAGACGCATCTTGCTTGAGCTCTCCAGTGCCCTTCTGAGTGGGATGGATGAGCCCCTTCCTCTCCCCAAGACTAGGCTACTGGGGAAGCTAAGGTAGTTCTTCCTTGCAAGATCCTAGAATTGGGACAGAACCCTCTACACAGGGAACACACAGGGTTAAAACGAAGGACTTTTAAATGGCCAGTGGGTGTTAATGGAAAGGCTTTTAGTTGCCAATGTAGGTGAGTTCCCCTCCTGAGGGGAGAGTTGAGAGCAGGCCAAAAGTCTCAGGTTGAGATTATTAGGGACCCATAACAGAGGCAGGCCCTAATGAGATGGCAGCAGGAGATTAGCAGGGGGGCGGGAGAGGAGAGAATAAAGGGAGAGGTATAACAACATCAGGATGAAAGAGAAAAAAGGAGAGGAAAAGAAGAGGAAAGGGGAAAGCAGCATCCCTGGCACAGGCACCCACTCCGGAGCACAAGCTCCAGCCCCACGCAGGAACCTCCAGTTTTGGTCCAGGGCCAGCGCTAGCTTCTTTTCACTCAGATTGTCGCACACTCTTGGCGTCAACCACTCAGGTCCCTCAGCCATTTGCAGCCTATGGCTCCTCCCCTGAACTTGGCATCCCTCCTTCCCCAGCCTGAGCTCTTTGCTTAGGGAGGGGTTAGGGAAGGGCCTCGCTCTGTGTGGGATATTTCAGTGTGACAGTGACCATATTTTCTACAAGGAAAAGCTGAGGAATACGATGATGAGTTCAGTTATGCAGATCAAATGTTACTTGTGAAATGTGGGTGGTTAGAACGTGATGTTACCAATGGGATCAAACAAATCAAGGCTGAGTATTTCTGAGGGAGCTCAAGGGGTCAGGGATGAGATTTGTACAAACTGGATAAATGAAGATGCCATTAGCTTCCTACTTCTTGGGGCTGATGTCATCATGCGTGAGAGGTAGAGAGAACCTTTAAAATCTAGTGACAAAGCCTGGCACTGCAGAGCAAACCTGCAACCCTAGCCCATGGGAGGCTGAGGCAAGAGGCTTCAAAGTTCAAGGCCAGCCAGGAATACACAGTCAGACTTTGCCTCACAAAAAAGCAAAACAAACAAATAAACAAGGGCCAGGGATACAGTTCAGCGGCACAGTGCCTGTAATTAGGCTCTGAGTTTGATTCCTGGTACTAAAACCTACTACTGTCACCACAGACAACAAAAAAACACTACTAAAACGTCTGGTGGTGAAAAGGAACACAAGCCTGTAACCCATTAATGGTTGTGGTACAACCATTAATGAAGCTAATTTAGGAGTATCATCCTAAAAACAGCAACGATCTCTGATCACAAAGACCAGTTCTTTGCATTTCCTCCAAATGCCCAAGAAGCAGAGATAGGCAGCACTACCTTAGGCAAAGTCATAAACATGCTTTTTTTGGGGGGGTATATATTCATAAACATTCTTAATGGAATATACATGCACGCCACAGAATATTCTTCAACTGTCAAAATTAAGTAATTTGGGCTGGGGATTTAGCTCAGTGGCATAAGTGCCTGCCTGCCTTGCAAGCAGGCAGTTGTGAGTTCGATCCCCGATACCGGTAAAAACGAAAAAGACCAAAAAAAAAAAAAAATTTAGATTTATTTCTTATCCTGACATGAGGAAAGAACTAGGCACAGGGTTGGCCTCATAAGGTAAGCTGCAGAACAGCATGATAGCACTTATGTAAAAACAGAGCAAAAACACACATAATATTTAAATACAAAGGAAGGATCAGTCAGGGAAGTAGGGAAGGACTCTGGTAGATCTAGGAATAAGAGATTATCTAAAATATAGTAGTTTTCCCTTATCTATGCAGGTCTTTGCCTTCTAAAACTTCAGTTACTGGTGGTCAGCTGTGGCCTAGAAATAGTAAATGAAAAACTCCAGAAATAAATGACTGCTAAGTTTTAAATTTTGTGCATCTTCTGAGTAGCATGATGAAATGCTGTGCTGTCTGCCCAGGATATAAACCACTCCTTTTTCTGGAGACTGTATGAGGCATACACTACCCACCTGTCAGTCGTGCAGTCTCCAGGTCACTTACCTATTAATAGCACCAAATCACAAATTTTTATTACAGTACGTTGTTACAAATGTTCTACTTCAGCAGTGATTATTGTTGTTACGCTTACTGTGCCTAATGTGTGAATCACACTTTATCACAGGTATGATGTGGAGGAAAAACATAACATGCACAGGGTTTGACACCAGGCAAGGTTTCAGTCATCTATGGGGCAACTTGAAATGAATCCCCTGAAGATACCTGGGGCCTGCTGCACACTAGAATTTTAAGAGTGGGGATCTAAGAAACCTCAATTACATTTGTGTTTTACTTTGTTTATACCTATTGTGGTATCCAAATTATCTTCCACTACAAGCTCAAAAAATATGACTTACTCAGGTAACTCAGGTTTATTTAAAAAATATGAGGAATTATTAAAACCTTGAGTTGTATCTAGTGTACAGTTGGAAATGAAAATCCAAGAATTTAGGATGGATGTCTGTAATGTTATAGGTAAGGATGTCTTTGAGAATCTGATGAAAGTCGTATTAAAAATAATTTTAAAAATACTTTTCTTTCAGGAAGATACATACCACCCCAATGCTACATACACTTTCAGGGAACACAGGCGCCCCTGACAGCCCAGAAGCCCACCTATGAATCATGGACCAGCGGCTAAAGGAATAGGAATGAATGCAGCCATGCAGAGAACAAGCACTGGGGTCAGCAGAGAAGAAACCCAGGGTATCCCCAACAACAGAAGAGCAGGAGAAAAGCTGCTTCCCCGGCAAGGAAGGAAGATGTGGGCAGTGATGAGAAGTCCAGGCCAAAGCGAAGACAAGAGATGGGAAGGAGGGAAGAGGCCTGTTCAGGAGAGGGCAGATGGCGGCCGTGGGTGAGCGGTGTCTGCAGCCCCTGCATCAACACACTGCTGTCTCTTGGAGCTCCCAGAGCTCGTGCAATGGTACTGACTGGAAATGCCCTTTAGCAAGTGGTAGGCTGTGAGTAGTGATCTGTCCTAGTACTGATCTGTCCTTACCTCCTCCCTGCCCTGGCCTTTGCAATGGCTACCCTCAGAAAACTACAAATTACCACACACAAATGGATCAAACCACACAGAGCAAATACCACCTACCACAGAGACGCTGTTTAGGCCCCACTTACAGAATTACCAGCCCACCATTAAGTCCTCCTCTAACCCATGTCCACAAGAGGTTGCTCAAGTCCTCCTCTAATCCATGTCCAGAAGAGGCTGCTCAGGCACAAAATACAACAGGAGTGTTGTGTGTGTGTTTTCCGTTTGGTGGTTCTGGGGACTGAAGCCAGGGCCTTTGCACCGAGCTACAAAGAACAGCCCATTTTTAAAATTTTGGAACTGGGTCTCACTAAGTCCCTGAATAGCCTAGGTTGGACTTTAATTTGTGATCTTCCTGCCTCAGCCTTTCACAGTGCTGGGGCTTACAAGCATGTGCCATCATACCATGATGTGCCTGAACTGCTTATGACAGCCCTCCCTCCACAGGCTGGGTCACTCCTTGCTGCCTCCAGGAGGCCCCGCCTTATACTCTTCTGACCAAAAGAGCAGGCATGCAGAGCAGGGGACCTTGAACCCCTGAGTCAATGAGCCTGGCACTTCGAGGGATGGGTCACTGCTTAATCTATTTATAAGATCAACGGGTTGGATACTAGGCTGGCCGTGAAAAGGCCTGATCCAGAAAGGACGGCTGCTCCCCAGGCCGACAAAGTCAAAGGACACCCACTGCTCATGACCTGCCCATGGTCTGCAGAATTGGGTTCAAATTCAGCTCCCTTCACTCAGGCCACTCGAGGGGCCAAGCCACTTCCCAGCAGGGCTCAGGCCCTGCTTGTAAGAGCACAACCTCCCGCGGCTCCCTGTCTCCCCTGGCATTGGCATTCTGGCTCCTGCTCCTGCAGATCCCTCTGGGCGCTCTGAAGACCCACAGGCTGGACTGCGCTCATTCCCGGGGCTCTGAGACCCTCTGAACGACAGCGACCAACCACGTAAATGTCGAAGGCAATGACCTTGGGACTAGTTTTCTGCCTCTGCAAAACGAAGAGGTTGGATTAACTGTTATCCTCAGATTTCACGGTTAGTAAGACTAAGCCAAAAGGTAATAATGAATTCTTGAGGTTTTATTTAACCGAGAAAAAGAAACTACAAACTATGTTTGTCACCATCTTTTGCTAAAAGAAAAAACACTGTAAACCAAAAAAAGTAGAAAGAAGGTACCATGGTAATCAACGCTGCCACCCTAAGCTAACGTTCCTGGGCACCGGCCGGGCAGATGAAACCCGGGGCCGGCTTTCCAGCAGTGGGCAGGGTCGCGCTGGCCGACCCGGCCGGCCGCTTTGAGGCACCCTGGGGGGAGTCCTAACGGCGGCGGAACCCGGCATCAACTTCCACCGCAAGTTACGCCGCCAGACGCGCAGTCGCCAGGGCCGGTTAGCCTCTCCCAGGCCTGCGCGAGAGCCGCCTCCGACTCCCCATAGCCTGGCCCCAGTCCCGCCCGCGGACCCCCGACCCCCGTCCCCGGGCGTCACCTCACCCTCGCGCGGGCGGCCCAGCTCCGGCACTCCCCCCTGCGCCGGCGCGGCGACCCCGGCCCGGCCCCGTCCGCCCAAGGTCGGCGGGAGGCCGCGGGCGCGGCTGAGCCGGCGGGGTGCGACGGCCGGGGGTCCGGGCCGCGTCCCAGCCGGGGCAGGGCGCGGACCCGGCAGGAACCGCTCGGCCCGCTCCGCCTGGCCGGCCACTTGGCCGGCGCCCCCCGCGCAAAGGCGCAGCTGCTTGAGCGAGCGCGGACTCACCCGGGCGACGCCATGAGCGCGGCGGCCTCGGCGCTCCCGCCTCCTCCGCTGCTCGCGCGGCCGCCGCTCAGCGCGGGGAGGGGCCTCGTGCGCCCCCGCCCGCGCACTCCGGGCTGGGCTCGGGAGGGGTGGGCGGCGGCCGCGTCGGGCCCGGGCGCGGGACCCACCCGAGGGCCGCCCGGGCCGCGAACCCGCTCCGGCACCCCGGCAAGTGCGCGGTTTCGAGTTTAATCTCCGGACGAAAAGCCCCTTCCCTAGCTCCGAAGACGAGGCGCTGCTGTCACATTACAGACACAGTAACTTCCCCACTTCCAGCTCTCCGGCTCCCCGCGACGTGTAAAATCACTTTGTGGCGCGCGAAGGAACACGCTTCTTCATAATGAACTGTTAAGCAACTATAATGAGCCTGACCTCCTGCAGTGGGGTTTCATAACATTACCCATGAGTTGTGGTACAACTGCCCTGCAGTTACTGCCTCTGCAAAATGACTTTCCAGAAACAATCTCTTATAAATGAAAAATGCTTAATAAAAAGCTCTAAACTGTTGATAACATTGTATTAACTACTGTTACGGGGGTGGGGGGAGACAGGGTCTCACCATGTAGCTCAGGCTGGCTTTGAACGCACTATGTAGTCCTGAGTGGCCTCGAACTCACCGTGATCCTCTTGCTGAGATTCCAGGCCTGTGCCACCACATTAGGCTAAGAATCATTTTAAAGCAGGGATTTAAAGCTTAGTCCTGGAGCCAGAACACCTGTGTTGAAATCTAGGCTTTGCCATTTGCCCAGTTCCAAGAGCCTAAGCAAGACATGGGAAAACTGGGCTCACACTATGGAGATAGTGTGCATGCTCATGTTTATAGCAGCACAGTTCACAAAGCTGAAGTATAGAAGCAGCCGAAATGCCCAACCACAGATGCACAGATAAAGAACACGTGGTATATTTAGATAGCGGCCATCAAGATGGATAAGTTCTCACTTGTAGGAAAATGGGTACCTGGGACTCTAATTTCAACTGAAATAAGCCAGAAGCAGAAGCTTAATTATGGCATGGCTTCTCTTATATGAGAAATCCAAAATTTAAAGAGTAAAAAAGGAGAAATTTTAAAGAGTAAAAAAGGGAGATAGACTTGTTAGAGCTGAGGAAAAAGAAAGGGGCGGGGGAAGGGGAGAGGAGGGAGAAGGAAAAATTTGATATATATGAGGCAAGAGGATCGTTGCCAAGTTCGAGACCAGCCTAGGCTACAAAGTGAGCTCAGGGCCAGCCTGAACTGCATAGAGAGACCCTGTCTCAAAAAGACCAAAAAAAAAAAATTGATATATATGTAGCAATTTCCCCAAACATGTCATTCTTATGTATTTCAAAAAATACTACTTTTTTAAAATTTAAAGAAAAATAGGAGCTGAGGATTTAGCTCAGCAGCATAGGCCTAGCAAGCTCCAGATCATGAGTTTGATCCCCGGTACCAGAAAAAAAAAAAAAAGCACAATAAAGAAAAGTAACCCCTTCCTCTCTTCAGGGATTAAATGAGTTACTATTTGGAAAGGATAACTACCTTGCCTGGTCCAAGGGCTCTCTGCTTCCTGGGAGAATCCACGCAGTGTTTCTCAGTCTCCTTGCAGGCTTCACACGCTCACAGCTGCAGCCCCAATGGCAAGGACAATTGCGGCTCTGTCAGTGGGAGCAGAATTCAGGAGGACCAGGCTGAGGGAGACTTCAGGACGTGAGCCATCCTAAATGGCTTCATTCAAGGCAGCAATAACTGCCACTGGAAGAGGTTAGATGACTTGTTAATAAAATTTTTGGAGCTGGGCGTGGTAGTACACACCTATAATTCAGCACTCTGGGGAGGCTGAGACAGGAGGATCCTTGCAAATTAGAGACCAGCCTGGCCTACAAAGTGAGCTCAAGGTCAGCCTGAACTGCATAGTGAGACCCTGTATCAATCAATCCACAAAAATATTAATACAACTTCACAGAAAGTAAATTTTCGCAGGGGATTTAGCTCAGCACCATAAGTGCCTGCCGGGCAAGCATGAGTTCGTGAGTTTGATCCCCAGTTGGAAAAAAAAAAAAGAAATTAAATTTCCTTCTGTAACATGAATTTTAGCATTCCACTGTGTGGGTAATCATCATGTGTTTTACCAACCCCATAACATAAATACTGCTGCCAGTATTTCATGACCGTAAGAACGGTGGCAGTACACATCCTGATAGCCAACAATGCACTGTGTACAGACATGATTATTTTCCTTAAACTACATTTCTTTCTTTCATTTTTTATGATGAGATCTCACTCTGTAGGCTGTCCTTGAATTTGCAGTGATCCTCCTGTCTCAGTCTCCCACGGGCTGGGATTAAAGGTGTGTGTCACCACACCTGTAATCAAGTCACATTTCAAGGGATTGAATTTCTAGGTCAGTAGGATCTCAGGATTTTAAGGCTTCTCAGATACATAATCTGTATACATACAACAAATACGCATGTGTACATATACAGACACATTTACATAACACACGTATATACACATACACAAATAACAGGCACACTTTGTAAGACAATCATCAACCCTGAATGATATGTTCTCTATACATTTTACTAAATCAATGCCAATATGAATTCTCCCAAGAAACACTAAGAAATAACCAAGCAACAAACAAAATAATCCTTAAAAAAGTAGGAAATCTGGGCATGGTGGTACACACCTATAATCCCAGCACTCAGGAGGCTGAGGCAGATAGATGGTGAGAAATTCGAGGCCTGGGCCACATAGTGATACCTTAGTCTCTTTTTCTTTTCTTTTCTTTTTTTTTTTTTTTTTTTTTTTTTTTGGTACCAAGGATTGAACTCAGGACCGTGTACTTGCCAAGAAAGTGCTTATGCTGCTGAGCTATATCACGGCCCAATATCTTAGTCTCAAATCCAAAAGAAAACATAACGAAAAACAAACCCAGAAAAGGGCAGGAAAGTCTTGTGGCATTTTTCTTTGCCATATCGTCTCTTCAACAGAGTGGTGGCAGGCACGACCGTGAGCAGGAAGCAACTTAGCTCCCTTTTCCCTCCTTTGCCTCCTTGAACTGAAGACAGCAGAGCAGAGCAGACCTTGTCTGCACACTACATGCCCTGCAGGTGGAAAAAAGGATACTTGTAGGCATGTGATGTAAAGATCTCCAGTAATAATAAATACATAGGCAAACATACATTTTTTCTTTTGTGGTGTATGTGTGGTGGGACACACCTGTAATCCCAGTAGTTGGGAGGCTGAGGCAGGAGAATCACCATGAGTTTGAGGCCAGCCTGTGCTACATAGTGAGTTCAGGGCCAGCCTGAATTAAGTATCGAGATTCTGTCTTAAAAAAAAAAAAATAGCTGTAAAAATTACAGGGGCCAGGGATACAGCTCAGCAGCACAGGGCCTGCCTGGCAAGCACAAGGTCCTGAGTTTGATTTCTGCTTCTCATTCTTCCCAAAAATACAAAAAGTAGCTAGATACAGTAGCACATGCCTCTAATCCTAACCACTAATGAGGCTGAGACAGAAGGATCAAAAGTTCAAGGCCAGCCTAGATAATTTAGTAAGATCCTCTAGTAAACAACAACAGAGTTTATATTCTTTCCTACTGTAGGCTGGGGATTTAGCTCAGTGGCATAAGCACCTGCCTGGCAAGTGCCAGGTTGTGAGTTTGAACCCTGGTATCAGAAAAAAAAGAAAAAGAAAAAAATTGTATTTTTTCTTAGTGCATATATGGTAAATTATTTTATTTTAAGCAAACAGTCTCAGGAGAGACAATTCCTAGCCACTTTTTATTTTAAATTAAAAAAAAAAACCAGAAAAATCAAGAAGCAAACAATTAAAAAAAAACAACAACAAAAGCAAAATGACAACAACTAACAAGGGAGGGAGAGAACCAGGCCTCACTAGGAGGTGACCCCCGCCTGGAAATCATACCATTTTCATTGTTTTCTTGGATTAGGTTTTATTCTCTTTGTTTTGTTTGATTATATTAAATCTGATGCATGAGCAGATATTTAAAAGATAACAAAACATAATATGGTAGCCATTTTGGATTTACTATTGGCTTGTTTTGAAGTCCTTTACTGTATTCATTGTTTTATTTTTACTGTTTCTATTCTATTCTGTTCTGTTCAATCTTTACTATGTCCGAAGGTAGTTTGAAGACAACAAAGAGCATTATAGTAACTGTTGCTGATTTCATATGGTTTTGAAGTCTTGTATCATAAATACTGGTTTGTTTTGATTGACTTTATTCTGCTTTATGTTCCTTGGCTTTATCCTTTTTAAAATAAAAAAATGATGACAACAATAAAAAAATAGCCATATAGGATTTCAAAACAAGATGACAGAAATTTAACAATGGTTGTTACATTGCATATTGTTATCCTCAAAATAATTGCTCAGGCTACCATATACAGGCATTCAAGATTAATCAAACAATAAAATTTCCATTTGAGTAGTTTCTTTCCCTTTTACTGTATCTATTGTAACTTTTGGATCTTACTTACTCTTTCAGTTTTTTACACTAGCAAGACAATATGTTGTTTACACATGCATGTCTGATTTATGAGTATGATTATGAATATGGTTTCCAGTTGCATCCATTTACCTAAAAATCCTCAAGTTTATCCTTCTTTATGGCTGAGTATTACTCCATTGTATAGAAACAGCACATCTTTTTAATCCATTCCTCAGTTGGGCATTTGGTTGTTTCCAAGATTTAGCTATTACAAAATGTGCTGCTATGAACATGGATACACATATATACCTGTGGTATGATGTTTTCAATTCTTCTGGGAAAATACCCAGAAGGGGAATAGATGGGTTGAACAGAACCTCTAATTCTATTTTTTTGAGGAATCTCTATACTGATTTCCACCAGGTTATACCAGTCTATACTCCCACCAACAGTGAGAAGGGTTCCTTTTCCCCACAGCACTGCTGGCATTTGTTACTGGTTAATTTTTTGATGTTAGCCATTCTTTCTGGAGTGAGATGATATCTCTATGTAGTTCTTGTATTTGTATTTCTTGATTGACCAGTGATGTTGAACATTTTTTCATACATTTATTTGCCATTTGTATTTCTTCACCTGAGAATTGTGTATTCATCTCAGATGCCTTTTTTCTTTCCTTTGTCTTTTTGAGACAGGGTCAGGCTGGCCTTGAGCTCACTTTGCAGCCTAAGCTGGTCTCAAACTCCCAACAATCCACCTGCTTCAGCCTCCCCAGTGCTGGAGAGATGCCCATTTTTTATCACCATGCACTTAACTAAAGTCAAAATGGATCAAAGATCTAAATATTAAGACAGAAACACTAAATTTACTGGAAGACAAAGTAGATAGAAATCTCAAAGATATAGGGATAGGCAGAGAATTTATGAACAAAAACAAAACTGCATGGGAATAATGTCAAGGAACAACTGGGGTCTCATCTTATTAAAAAGTTCTTGCACGTGGAAAAAAAACACCAAGAGTGAAAAGAAAAACCCAAAACTTGGGAAAAGATTTTTGCTAATTCTCCCTTAGACAAAGGACTTTTATCTAAAGTCCTTTGAAAAAAATCAGGCCCCCCAAATTTAAAGACCAAATCCAAAAATGGCCAATAATTTTATAATAAATTATTTTGATCACAATGGAATGAAACTATGCATCAAAACAAGGCAGCTCATCAGGTCTGGTGGTCTACACCCTTTACAAATGTTAGCTCCTGCAGTCCCAGGTACTTGAGGCCAGAGGTACAAAATTCAGCCTGGGCAAATTAGCGAGGGGCTGTTGCAAAATAAAGGCTGGGGATGCAGCTCAGTGGTAGAGTGCTGCCCTCGCATGAACCCAGGACTGAAAAACAAAACAAAAAACAAACAAATGAAAAGGGAACCTGGAACAATTTTTTAAATATCTTGAAAAATAAAAATACCACACACTAAACTTTCTGGAAGGCAGAAAAATCAGTGCTAAGAGAAAATTTTATATTTGATTGCCTATACTAAAAAAAGGAAGCTCTCAAATCAGTGCCCTAACTCTATGCTGTAAGGAAAAAGAGACTGAAGAATAAACTAAACCCAGAGCTAGCAAATGATAAAGATTAGATAAAAATGAAGAACACAATGGAGCACCAGGCATGCTGTTTCATGCCTGTAATCTCAGCTATTGGAGGCTGAGGCAGGATAAGCATATCGGAGAGGCCAGCCCCGGGAACTCAGGGAGACGCTTTCTCATAGTGAAATTTCAAAAGGGATGGGGATGTAGCTCAGTGGTAGCTCTTTTCCAGCATTTGTGAAACCCTGGGTTTACACCACCCTAGAGACCCTAGTAACACACATACTGACAAGGATGTGGAGAAAAGGAAGTCCTTCTCTACTATTACTAGGAATAAAAACAAGTAAGCTATTGCTGGAAACAATATAGAAGTTCCAAAAAGAGCTACCATATGCTCCAGCGATTCCATTCCATGTACAGACAGAAAGGAAACAGGGATGAGGGCTCATCTGGTTCAGTGGTTGAGCACTGACTTAGCTTAACATGCACGAGGCCCTCGGTTTGATGCCCAGCACTGCAAACTAAACAAAGGAGCAAAAAAGCTGAAGATTAACACAGAAATTGAATTCAGAATGTTGAAGAGCTATCTATGCTCTTATATGTATTTCAGCAGTATTCACAATAATTGTCCATGAATGGATGAAAATGCAGTAATCAGGCACAGAGGAATACTATTCACCTCTTAAATGGTGGTGGGGAGTCCTATCATTCGCTGGAATATGAATGAACCTGGAAGGCATTATATGAAGTGAAATAAGCCAAGCACAAAGAGACAAATAAATACTGCATGATTTCTCTTATGTGGAGTCTAAAAAAGTTGAACTCCAAAGTATAAAGGATCTATGATGAATGTTATCACTGTATACATCTGAAATATGCCAATAAAATAAACATGGGGTGCACAAGGCACGCCAGGCAGGTACTATACCACTGAAATATATTCCTGGCCTTAAAGATGGTTGAAAGAAGATGAAAAAGGGGAAGAGGAAGAAGAAAAGGAGGAAGAGAAAGAAGATTTAGAAGAGGAGTAAAAGGAAGAGAAAAAAGAAGATGAAGAAACAGTATAAAAGAAATAGTTACCAGGGCTGAGTGCTGGGAGAAGCTAGGGAGAGGTTCATCAAAAGATACAAAGTTTCAGTTAGCAAGGAAGGGTAAATTGATCAGATCTACCACAACATAGTAACAATAGTTAAGAACCTCTGTATTTTGAAAATTGCTAAGGTTTAAATGTTCTCACCACACAAAAAAATGAGACAATACTTAATCACTTGTCAAGCTTGTCCACGCTACATATATAGCTCCTAGTATATAAAATACATATGTACAATTTTTGTCAATTTTTCAAACATTTAACTTAAACTAGGCATGATAGGACATCCCTACAATCTCAGTGACTTGGGAAGCTGGGGCAGAGGATGGCAAATTTGAGGCCAGCCTGGGCAACTCAGTAAGACCTTGTTTCAAAATTAAAAGAAAAAAGGGCTGGGGATTTAGCTCAGTGGCCTAAGCACCTGCCTGGCAAATGGAAGGTCATGAGTTCAATCCCTAGTACCACCAAAAAAAAGGAAAGAAAGAAAGAAAATAAAAAGATCTTGGCTCATTCTCCAGTACCACCACCACCACACACACAAAAAAAAATTAATTTAGGAACAGTTCATAAAAATTTCAATATATATGGAATTGAAAAAATTGTAAGAATACTATTAGTAGCTAAGCACTAACAAATTACATGGCCTAAATGAATGACCGAATTTCTAGAAAACAAAAACCCTAACTGAATCACGAAGAAATGAAAACCCCGACAGATTTGTAACAAGAACAGAAATGACTCAGGCATACTTTCTATGCTAAAACGCTCACTCCTAACATGACTGCATTTGGAGACAGAGGTAATGGGGGTTAAAGAAGATCGTAAGAGCAGAGCCCTGGTCTGGTTAAGACTGGTGTCCTATATTAGAAGAGGAAGAGATAGGAGAGAAGAGAGGGGCGAGGAGAGAGACTACTGCGCTAGGTCCTTTCGAGTTCTTCCCCTGCGCTTACACAGAGAAGAGGTCCTGCGAGGGCTCAGGGAGAACTGTCTGAAAGCTGGGGAGAGAGGCCACAGCAGAAATAAGACCTGACAGCACCTTGATCGTGGACTTCCACCCTCCAGAACTGTGAGAAGATAAATTTCTGCTGTTTATGCCACCCAGCATGCTGTGTTTTGTTATGACAGTGCCCATAGACTAACACAATGCATGAGCCTTTCTAAATGAACCTGGGGGGCTGAGGACATAGCTCAGGGGTACAGTGCCTGCCTGGCAAGCGTGAGGTCGTGAGGTTGAGTCCCAGTGCCTCCCTGGGTAAGGAAACACCCTACATGTTAACTGATGGACAAATAAATAAACAGAATGTAGTATACATATGTAATGTAATTTATTCAGACACAGATCGAAAGAACTGACACAGAAGCTGAAAATAAAGGGATAGGAAAATATAAACCAGGCAAATGCTAACAGCAAAGGTAGTATCTTACTGAAGGTGGAAAGTAGTAAGAGGGACAAATAGTAATGTATCATATTGACCAAAATTATAACCTATATGCACCTACCTACACAGGGAGATTTTAAAAACTATAAATGGCTGCCGGCTATGGTGGTGCACACCTATCACCCCGGCTACTCAGGAGGCTGAGGAAGGAGGATTGCAAGTCTGAGGCCAGCCTGAGTAACTCGAGGGAGTCCATCTCAAAAGGGCAGGGGCTAAGGGGCTGGGGGTTTAGCTCAGCGGCATAAGCACCTGCCTTGCAAGCAGGTGATCATGAGTTCAATCCCCCGTACCTGAAAAAAAGTCCAAAAAACAGGCAGGGGCTGCTTGGTGGTAGCTTCCTAGCACATGGGGGTCAATTCCCATGATCACGAACAAGCAAAGTTTACACCACTGACGTAACCACTGTCTTAAAATTTTATCTCAGTAAGTATAAAAGAAAGAATGGACTGCTGTTTGAGTAGTGTAAATCAACTACATTATTACAAATCAGATTTTAATTTCCCTTTTTTAGTTCGAGTTCTTCTGTCTTGGAGTTCGCTGCATTTTCGAACCGCTATCTTCATGTCTTCCATCAGATGGGAGCTCCAGGCTTTAGTTCTGCGAAGGACCTCTCTGGCGCCCCCTTTCCCTGCCTAACACTTCATACCTTCAAATTTCTTGTTCCTCAAATTAGGTAATTTCCATTGTGCTACCCTCAAGTTTACTAATTCTTTCTTTTTTTTTTTTTTTTTGCTCAAATCTGCCTTTGAACCTGCTGGTGAATTTTTCATTTGTTATTGTGCTTTACAGCTCTGCAATTATTTTTGATTTCTTACAAGGTTTTCCATAAATACTGCCATTCTATACACACATTTCTTAATTTTCTTTTTTTTTTTTTTTTAATTTTGGTACTGGGGATTGAACTCATGACCTCACCCCTGCCAGGCAGGTGCTTATGCCATTGAGCTAAACCCCCTGCCCTTAATTTTCTCTAGATTCTTTTTTTTTTTTTTTTTTGACAGGGTCTTACTATGTAGTTTGGGCTAGCTTTGAATTCAAGGTGTAGACCAGGGGACTGGGGATATAGCTCAGTAGCACAGTGTCTGCCTAGCAAGTGCCAGGTCCTGCGTTTCATTACTGCTTAAAAAAAAAAAAATGTGGCCCGGGCTGGCCTCAAACTCAAGGCAATCCTGCCTCAGCCTCCCAAGTGCTGGGATGACAGGTGTTCGACACCATTCCCTGTGGAGGACAGGCTTCCCAGCCTTGCTCTTGCAAGGTCCTGGTATGCAGGACAACTGCCCGTCACAGGACTGGGAGTAAGAAAGGGCAGTTAATGATGCATGAAAAGCTAAAATTCACAGTTAACTGAGTTCTCATCTAAGCCTTCTAAGAACTCCAAGTTTTCACAGCTCCAAAATAGTTGTCATATCTGACAGATTCTGCCAGCACTACTGTTGTTTAGATGTGAAGACAGATTCCTGTCCTCTAACTTTCCCACCATAATTTTTTTTTTTTTTTTTTTTTTTTGTCTCTTTGAGACAGAGATTCACTGTGCAGTCTGGTTCAAGGCTGGCCTTGAGCTCACAGATACTCCTGCCTCAGCCTCCTGAATGCTAGGATTACAGGCGTGTGCCAAGATTGGCCCCTGTAATTCTTTTTGTATGTTCTTGAAATCCACTTTCTATCGGTACCAGGGATCGAACTCACGACTGCCTGCTTGCAAGGCAGGTGTTTATGCTGCTGAGCTAAATCCCCAGCCCCTGAAATCCACTTTCTAATGTCTTACTAACAACATCTGCATCTGTATTCATGAGACATTTATTGTAGCCTTCTTTGGGGGAAGGTGGTCTTTTGTGGTTTTACTATCAAGTTAATAACATAGCCTCATGAAATAGGACAGAAATCTCCGTGGGAAGAAGAGGGTAAGGAGATTCTTAGGCCTTAATCCGTGACCTTGTTATCCACTGAATGTGGAGGCCTAACATCTTCCATACCCTCCCTTGCTGATAATGGATAGAAGGTGCCCTCCTTGCATTCCCTAATCTTGTTTTTTTTTTTTTTTTTTTTGTCTTTTTGAGACAGGGTCTCTCTAAGCAGTTCAGGCTGGCCTTGAGCTCACTTTGTAGCCCAGGCTGGTCTCAAACTCGCAATGATCCTCCTGCCTCTGCCTCCTGAGTGCTGGGATTAAGGTGTGAGCCACCACGCCTGATTTCCCTAATCTTCATACAAGGACCAAGGGGGTGGGGAATGATGTCTCTGAGGACAAGAATAGCCGCTGATCCACATTTTATACTAGGAGGAAATCCCCTCAAACATGAGGAAAACTCTCAAAAGAATGCCACACTCGTGACCCAGTGGAAAGTTACCAGCCCATAGCTTGCCCCAGCAGTTCTATAAGGCTCCCTTCCCTTGCTAACAGACCAGCCCGATTTTCTCCACCACACTTGCCTCCTTCACTTTTTCTCCCCCTCAAGTTTCAGTCCCTTCTCCACTTTCTCTTCTTTCCCTATTACAGCTTTTTGCTAGCCTGGCATGGTGCCATACACCTGGAATGCTAGCACTCAGGCAGACGGAGGCAGTTGGAGGACAGCTAGGATAGCTTGGTGGCTTAATGAGACCCTACCTCAAAATAACAACTGGGGCCAAGGATACAGCTCAGTGGCACAGAATCTGCCTGGCAAGCACAAGGCTGTGCGTTTGATTCACGACAAAAGAGGTCTGGGGATGTGGCCTAGTGTGAAGATCGGGGGTTCAATCCACAGTATGGGGTAGTTTCTGTGTTGTTGCCTCAGTTTTAATTTCCATTAACAGTGAAATAAGTTTCTACACACCTCCTCTTTCAAAACGAGTTGGGAACTTTCTTATATTACTTGGAAGATTTGTGCAGGTTTTTTGTTTAAATATAAGGTAGACTTTTCCACTGCAAACATCTGGGCTGTTTTTCAGAGTTACACGAAGCTGAGCATCATGGCACACACCTCTAACATCAGTCCTGGGGAGGCTGAAGCAAGAGGATTGCTGTGAGTTCAAAGCCAGCACGGGCTACATTAGAATCAGCCTGAGCTACACAGCAAGACCCTGTCTCAATTGCCCTCTTTCTCCACGCCAAAAAAAAAGAAAAAAAGTACAGTAGTCTGGCTGGATGTGGTGGCTCATGCCTGTAAACCCAGCACTCTGGAAGGCCATGGCAGGAAGATCACAAATTTTTTTTTTTTTTTTGTCTTTTTCATTTTTATCGGTACCGGGGATTGAACTCACAAACGCCTGATTGTAAGGCAGGTGCTTATGCCACTGAGCTAAACCCCCAGCCCCTGAAGATCACAAATTTGAAACCAACTCTGAGCAACTCAGCATCTTAGTGCGAATCTATCTCAAGATAAAAAGTAAGAAAGGCCTGGGCATGTAGCTCTGTGTGAAGGCCGGAAGTTCAATGCCTAGTGCCAGAAAAAAAAAAAAAAAAAAGTTATAGGATTTTTCTGATGATCTATTTTTTATGGGTGAATTTTGAAGAATTAGTCTTTTTTGCTTGTCAAGAATATATACCTTCTGATATCTACAGATCTATAGTGATATCCCATTTCATTTCTAATATTTATAATTTGTATCGTCAGTATTAATGCTATTATGAATCCTTTCAAAGGACTAGTTTTATGTTTCATTAGGTTTTCTCTAGTATTTTATTGAGTTCTGCTTTTTTTTTTGAGACCAGGTCTTGCTACGTAGTGCAGGCTGGCCTTGAACTCACTGTGTAGCACAAGCCGGCTTTGAAAGCACGGCCATCCTCCTGCCTCAGCCACCCAAGTGCTGGGATTACTTGATGTGTGCTACCATGCCCAGCTTGCTTTTTTTTTAGCATCTTAAGGTGAGAACTCTTGAGACTTTTCCTCTTGTCTGATATGAGCACTTAAGGCTATAAAATTTTCCTTCAACATGACTTTAGCTATATCCCATGAATTTAGTTATGTTGTACTTCGATTTCCATTTAATTCTTTTTATTTCCCCCAGAGACTTTCTCTTTTGCCCATAGATCATTTAACAAACAGTTATTTTGCTTCAACATATTTGGGAGATTTTCCTGTTGATTTCTAGTTTGACTCCATTGCAGTTAGCAGTCACCTACAATATGACTTCAATAATTTTAAAGCTGTTTATCTTATGACTCTCTCTTGGTAAATGATCCATTTTGGCAAACTGCCATTGGTGCTTATCGAATCACTGTTTCACTATGGCTAGCTGAAGCCTTACAGGTAAGTCTGTGTATGCATGTATTTGTGTGGTCATCTTGGTGTTGGGATCTCCCACACCTTTGTTGATTTTCAGAGGCAGTTGAACTCTCCCAACTACAATTATGGATGTATCTACTTCTGCGCTAGGGTCTATCAATTTTTGATTCATGTATCTTTGTTATTTGGTGCATACATATTTAGAATTTCTATGCCTTACTGATAGACTAATCCTTTCATCAAGATGTAATGCCCCTCTTTGTTCCTGGTAATATTTTCTTTTTCTTCAGTACAGTACTAGAGATTGAATCAAAAGAGTTCTGAGCCCTTTTTAGAGACAGAAACTATGTAGCCCAGAGAGCCTTGAACTTGCTGAACTGTTCAGCCTGTCTTTGATCTTGAGATCACCTGGTTTAGCCTCCCAAGTGGTGGGATTATGATTGCATGCCACATTACCCAGTTTGTTTCCTTTTTCTGACTTTCCTCTGACTTGCTCATGCCCTTTTTTCCTATTTGATGGATTTATGCATATGTGGTTATGCTTTTGAATGTTTCTACAGCTCCTATATAGTTTTAGTGGTTGCTCTAGGTGTCACACTATATATACATAATGTCACAGTCCACTGGAAGTGACCTTGCACCAATTTGAGTGAAGCATAAACACTTTACCATCCTTTAAGTCCTTTTAGCCTCTGTCATTTATGAGTTCCAGGCCAGCCCGAACTACATAGTGAAACTCTGTCTTAGCAACAATAAAACTCAGAAATAAAGTAGAAATCAAGATATTCTCAGATGAAAGAAAACTGGTCCGATTTTTTATTTTGTTGAGACAGGATTTTTTCAGTGTAGCCCAGGCTGGCCCTGAACTCACAGCCATCCTCCTGCTTTAGAATTCTAAGTGCTGGGATTACAGGAGTGTATCTACTTTTTTTCCCCAAAGAATACTTTTACTGACAGAAAATTAACATATTGGTTCAGCTTTAAAAACATTATTCCACCTATCTTGGCCTTTATGGTTTCTGATCTGCTATAACTTGGGTGGGCTTTCCCTTATAAGTAAAGGATTAGTTCTTTGTTAAGATTTTTTTCTAACTTTAATTTTCAGAGTTTGGACCATGATGTACCTTGGAATGGACTTAAGTTTATCCCACATGGAGTTGGTTCAGCTTCTTTAGGTTTATGTCTATGTCTTTTGCCAAATTTAGGGTTCTCCATCTAGTTCTGCTGCTTTTTCCAGAGCCTCCATGCTGCGCTGTGTTTGAGACAAGGTCTCACTAAGTTGCCAAGTTGCCCAGGCTATGCTTGAATTTTCAGTCCTTCTGTCTTGGCCTCCTAGAGTGCTGGGATCACCAGCAGGAGCCACCATGCCCAGCTTCCATCCAGCCCTTCTTTAACGTCTTGTATTTCTTGGCTGAGATTATTAAATTTTTCATTTCTTTCAAGTATGTCTGCAATTCAATATAAAAAAAATAAAGTATGTCTGCAATTGTTCTCTGAAGTACTTTCATGATGCTTCCTTTAAAATCTTTGTCAAATAATTCTAATCTCTGTGTCATTTCTGATCTGAGGTCTATTGGTTATCCTATGTTATTCAAGTTGAGAGAGAGTGAGTCTTGGAATGAATTTCAATGTATCATGGGGGCTGGGGATGCAGCTCAGTGGCACAGTGCCTGCCTGGCACGTGTGAGGTTATGAGTTTGATCCCCGGTACCAAACAGACAATGTACCATGGACATTCTGTGCATTAGGTTAGGAGATTTTAGGTCTAATTTATATTTTCCATTTTGTAGGCCTTCTCTGACATACACAGTTGCCAAATGAGAGTCAAGTCCACCACCCAGTGTGGGAGAAGCACGAACACCTTATAACTGGCTCCCCAGTGGCTTGCATTGATCACGAGATGGGAGGGCATCATCATCACCGGGTAGGGATGACAGGCTCAGCTCCATTGGCCTTCCCTGGCATCACCCATCTCTCAACAACACTGCTGCTGTGGAAGTCTAGGCTGTCCCCTAAAACTTCCCTGATGAGCATGGGATCCACTTTGTTCTACAGTGTCAACTGTAGTAGTACTTCTGAGTTTATGATACTACTAGCTTATTCCTTTTTGGGTCTTTTGGCTAAAAAGAGCAAGCTATTCTCAGGCTCCCCCCAACCTTAATCTCAACCAGGTTTCCCCATTGCTGGCTCCCCAGCACACAGAGAAAATGAAAGGAAAACTCACTGCCATGGCATCTCTATTTCAAAGCTCCCTCTGCCAGTCCATCTTTTTTCCACATTTCATTTTTAATACTTTGATGAAGCCCAATTTGTTGTTTTCGCTTAGAATTGGCAAATTTTTTTTTTTTTTTTTTGGATTAAGATACCCTTGTCAAGTCCAAGGTCACTAAAACTTTGTCTTTTGTTTTTTTCTTTGTTTTATTGTTTTGATCTAACTTAGTAATTAAGTCTATGATCCTTGCATTAGCTTTTCTGCTAGGATAAAATACCTGACAAACACTGATAGGAAAAAAGGTATATTTTGGCTGATGGTTTCCAAGGTTTCAGGCCATGGCTATAGAAACACCACGACAGAAGCATCCGGCAGGAAAAAGCAGCTCATCCCACAGACACCCAGGGAGCAGAGAGACAGGGAAACAAGACAGAAGGAAGAGAGTCAGGGACCAGACACAGTCCTCAAGGTCATACTCCCACCTGACCTACCCAAAGCACACAGAGTATGCTTTCCCAATCTCCTAGACATCCCACAGGCCAATCAAATTGACATGATTAACCGCCATGATTTTTTTCCTTCTTTTGTGGTGTTAGGGATGGAACCCAGAGTCTCATGCATGTTAGGCAAGCATTGAGCTATAGCCCTAGCCTAAGTTCTAATTATTTGCTGCCAGTACACAGAAGAAATAAAATTGATGCTGTACATTAATCTTACATTTGTAACTATGCTAATCTGCTACTAGGTATTTTTGCAGTTTCAGTTTTCTACACAGATGATCATGCCATGAGCAAATAAAAAAAAAACTTCATTTCTTTTCAATCTGTCTTTAATTTTTTTGTCTTTTTCATTTTTATCGGTACCAGGAATCGAACTCACGACCGCCTGCTTGCAAGGCAGGTATTTAAGCTGCTGAGCTAAGTCCCCAGCCCCCTTTAATTTTTTTTTCCTCTATAGAAATGGCCACAACATGCAATTTACTATTGAATGCTGTATAGCATTAAGAGCAAACAGGCCTTGTTCCTGATCTTATAAGGAGACAAATTTAGTCCTTCACCATTATTATGAAATGAATGTTTATGTCCCCTTAACATTTATTTGTTGAAGCCCTAATTTCTAGTGTGGTTGTATCTAGAGTTAGGATTTCTAAGGGTAATTAAGGTTAAATGGGATTATAGGGTAGGGTCCTGACTCAATGTTTACATACTGTGAGATTCAAGACAAAACATTATACACAATACTATATTACACTTAGTAATCTGCTTTTCACAAAGGTATACAGTTAGCAACTATAAAACTTCTGTGTACAAACAGCATCATCCATCCCTTAGGTCCTCAGGGATTGTGATATCTATGGATACTCAAGTCCCTTCTATAAGATGGCATATTTGCATGTCACCTATGAGCATCTATCTGTGTACACTCTGAATCCTCTCTAAATCCAAATATCTAATATGATGTCAATGCTATGTCAACAGCTCTGTATTATTTGGAAATATTGGCAAGAAATAATCTACATATTTTCAGCAGACGTTTTTTCCTCCAACATTTTCATTCTGTAGTTGGTTGAATTTATGGATGTAGAACCCATGAATTTGGAGACCTGATGATACTAGGAATAAGCAGACAAACAAATACATTGTGAATAATGAGACCGAGAATTTTTACTGTTGAGGGCAACCCACTTGGGACCCTTCCTGTCTCTTAGGAGCTACTCCTATTCCCCAGTAGATTTTCCTACACTTAATCTCTGTTTTTTCTTAGAATTCATTCTTCAACTTTGGGGAACATGAACTCAGTGTGTCTGACATAGAGCAGGATGGAAGTTACATCCCTACCCCCCCCATCATCCTCACCAAAAGGGAAGAAAGGAATGGAGAAGTTCATGAAATACAACCCAGAAATCACAACTCTTCAGATTTATCCACAGAGCACTGGATGCACACCTGTGATGTCAGCACTCAGGAGGATGAGGCAGGCAGGACGATGGCCTTGAGGCTTTGTGTGTGTGCATATGTGTGTGTGTGTGTGTGTGTGTGTGTGTTTGAGACAGGGTCTCACTATGCAGTTCAGGCTGGCCTTGAGTTCACTTTGTAGCCCAGGCTGGTCTCAAACTTGCAATGATCCTCCTGCCTCAGCCTCCTGAGTGCTGGGATTATAGGCATGAGCCACCACGCCCGGATGATAGCCTTGAGTTTGAAGCCAGCCTGAGCTACACAGTGAATTCAAGGCCAGTGTGGACTACACAGCAAGACCTTGCCTCAAAAAACCTGAACTAAATAAATAAAATAGAAAACAAAAAGCTGAGGATAAAAAAAATTTTAACTGTCAAACAAAATTATATTATAAATAAGCAGAGAAGGAAGGGGAAAATTAGACCTGTATGGGCTGGGTGTGGTGGCACATTCCCATAATCTCAGCACTTGGGAGGCAGAGGAAGGAGAATGGCTGTAAATTCGAGGCCAGCCTGAGCTACAAAGTGAGTTCAAGGCCAGTCTGAACTGCATAGTGAGACTGTCTAAAGGAGGAGGGCAGTTAGGGTAGAGAAAAAAGAAGAAGGACATCAGACTTGGTATGCTGGATTACAATCAAAAGTATAAAAACTCAGAAAAACAGATTGCAAAAGCTAAATTGACAAAATAAATGCAAAGTAGGATGCTAGAATTGATTCTGGATCAGAAAAAGAAATTAGTTGGACAACTAGAAAAATCCAAATAATGCCTGTAAATTAGTTAATAATATCACATAGATGTTAACTTTCTTGATTAGACCACATGCTATATAAAATGATAACCAGCAAAGAAACCCCGATTGAAGGGTATAAAAGCTCTGTTTGGGGCCGGGGGTTTAGCTCAGTGGCATAAGTGCCTGCTTGGCAAACACGAAGTTGTGCGTTTGATATCCGGCACCAAAAAAAAAAAAAAGGAGCTCTGTTTATTGTCACTTTATTTTAAACAGCTTTACAAACATATACTCCACCCATCCAGAATTCCCTCTCTCATCCCAGTAACCATTAATCTGTTTCCATTAATCTGTTTTTTATTTCTAGCTGCCTAGACATTTCATAGAAATGGAATCATACAATATTTGGCTTTTGCTGGTTTCTTTCACCTAGTTTGATGTAATAAAAAAATATATATGTTGCCTTTGTTCCTGGCCACAGCATAGAGATTTTAGAGTTTTTGTTTTACTTATTTAGCAGAGCTGGAGACTAAACCCAGGAACACACATATGCTGAGCAAGAAGGGGTTCTGTCACTGAGCTACACCCAAATTCCAACTGTATCTTTATAAAAAGGGAAAATTATTATTTATTTATTTCGGTACCAGGGACTGAACTCACAATCTTGCACTTACCAAGCAGGCACTTGTGCCACTGAGCTAAACTCCCAGCCCTGAAAAGAAAAATTTAGACATGGAGACAGACTTGCATAGAGGAAAGACAATATGGAAATACAAGGAAGACACTATTTAGAAGACAAAAAAATGCCTAAAGTTACAAGGAGATAGGAGAGGGGCATGGAAAAGATTCTTTTTTTAAAAAAAAAATCAGTACCAGGGATCGAACTGACAATTGCCTGCTTACAAAGCAGGTGCTTATGCCTGCTGAGCTAAATCCCCAGCCCATGGAAAAGGTTCTTAACAGCCTTCAAAAGGAACTAACATCTTTACTTTAGATGTCTAGTCTCCAGAGATGTGAAACAGTAAATTTCTATTGTTTAAGTCACCCGGTTTGTGGTACTTTGTTATAGTAATCCCAGAAACCTAATACATCCACGTTATAGCACATATCAGTACTTTATTCTGAAAAATATTCCACTGTGTGGTATATCACTTTTTGCTTATATATAGAATGCCTGGGTTGTTATCACCTTCTAACTACTACAAATAATGCTGCTATAAATATTTGTAGCCAAGTTTCTGTATGGATGTATTTTAATCTCTTTATACCTAAGAATTCGGTTAGTGAGTCATACAACTTTGTGCTTTAGCTTTTTGAGGAACTATTAAACTATTTTCCAAAAATGATTTCATTTTACCTTCTCACCAGAATGTGAAAAGGTTCCAACTTTTCCACGTTCCACAGTCTTGCTATGTTGCCAAAGGCTAGTCTGGAGCTATCTTCCCACCACAACTACCCAAATAGCTAGGATTACAGGCATGCACCACCGCAACTAGCTGAGGTTCATATTATATACATACATAAACATTTTTTTCTTTTGGTACCTGGGATTGAACTCAAGACCTTGTGCTTGTCAGGCGGGCGCTGTGGCACTGAGCTAAACCCTGGACCCCTATACTTTTAAAAACTTTTTCATCACTTGTTCCATGAGAAGAGAGCCATCAAACAACGTGGGGAGGGATGGTTCATTGACTAGATAGGAATTTCTGTTACTAATTTTTTTTTTTTTTTTTTTTTTTTTGAGCCAGGGTCTCACTGTTACCCAGGCTGGGGATCCTCTTGCCTCAGTCCCTCAAGTAGTTAGGATTACAAGCATGTGCCACTTCGCCTGGTAGGATATTTGTGCTGTAGATGTAACAATCAAGGGAAGGTGCTTTACTATCCAGTAAGTGAGCTGGCTTTAGAAGATTCTTTGAGGGGGAGGGCACCTAGAGCAGGCAGCCAATACTAAAGGAATGTAAAAGGAAGAACTGCTAGAAATTCTTTACAATCAGGTAGGCAGGCTGGAGGTCACAGAAGCGGTACTAGATTGTGAAGGATCCTGGATGACCCTGAATGTATCCTCAAAGGCTACAGGGCTTCCTTGAATAGTTTGGGGAATGGCCGCTACTTGGTAGTATCTACATAGTTCATAAAGTTGTATTTAAGATAGACTGGGGGCATAAAAGAATGGACGCCAGGGATTTTATGTCCTGACACATGCAGAGGTGATCTATGTGCTGACGGGCCAGCGACAATCTCAGATCACACCTTTGACCCTAGAGTAACTACAGCACTCATTTCCTTTTATGCTAAATGTCTTGCATCAACAGAAATTTCACAATTCCTGCCATTACTACGTGAGACACACTGCTGCTGTACCTTGTATTCTATTTCATTTTATAATACGTTAGTTACAATCCGTTAAACTGATGTTGTGACACACTAATTGGTTCACAACCACGGTTTGAAAACTGATCTAGACACCGCCCAGGTCGTGGGAAAAAGAGGTGGAGAATTAACTAGAGGTAAGCGGTTTCAGGCCGTAGTTCCAAAGACTCAGCTCTCCCGGCCCCTGCACGTAGCTGTGCGCTCACTACGTACATCTGCTCGGAAGAGCTGCGACCCTCCGACAGCAATGCACATATAAAAGCGTACGTATACTCACAGGGCTGGGAACCACTACCCTCAGGAGTTACGTGACAGCTTGGGGAAGAGCCTGCACCGGGACTGTGAGCATAGCGGGTGCATAGCGGGTGACTGCCCGCAGGTGCTCGGGCGTCACTGTGTCCGGCCTCGGTTGACCTCAGGTCGGGCCGCCGGAGCCGGCGCGACCGCCCCACAGTGCCCCGCGACGCGCACGCGCAGACGGTGACTCCCGGCGTGCAGCGCGGCGGCCGAGCCGGCAGCGGGCCGCCGCGGGCAGCCCCGCCGGGCCGCGAGGTCCGGACAAGCGGGGAGGATGGCGCTAAAGAGGATCCAGAAGGTAAGGGGCTGTTCCACTCTACGATTTCTTGGGTGTCTCAAGAGTCAAAGCGCGGACAAGCACCGTCACGTTGAAATGACCTGCGGCTGCGGCGCCACCGGACGCACCAACACCTGCCAGAGAGGCAGGTGGAGCCGCCGCGGGCGCAACCTTTTAAGGGAGCGGCTCGTGCGCGGGGCGGGCCCTATTTATGTGGGCGGAGTCGCACGACAAGGTCACGTGCGCGCCCGCCGGGCCCTGGTAGAAGGCTGAGCTCCGCTGGGGGAGTAAAGGGAACGAGGCTTGGGGGAGGGAGTAAGGGGCTTCGGGGTAACAGGTTTTTGTCCTGTGTGCAGCAGGGAGGCCTAGTAGAAGTTCAGTTCGTTAGAGTAGAATTTGGAAACTGCACAATTGAGAAAAGTATTTCCAGTTCTGCCTCCTGGTCATTTGTTAATCTTTTAACTTACTGTGAGGCTTTTTCCTGTACTATGAAGTATTAGCGATGTATTTTGTGTCTTGTTCTCACATAGCATTAAACACTTTTCCGTGTTGTGAAATAGTATTTATAATCGTGTTTTTTAACATCTCACAAGTCCATGCCCGTTAGTTTATGTACTCGTTACCTGTAACAAACAAGGGCTAGGGTGTCCGATAACCCTAGGTCATAGGCGTAGAGAATACAGGATCACTTGCAGTGTGACCTCCACGAGGCATTGAATTTCCTAACTTCCCTGTGCTACGCTGTTATGTTGAAGAATTAAATGAAATATCTGCTTAGCACATAATTAACACATACGACAAGTGTTCAAATATGAATTAACTCATTTTTATTCCAGTTTGTTCATTAAACAATAATGTGATGAACACCATTGTGCAGTGAGCTTTGTTTGTTTCAGGGATTTTGTGTTTGAGACGGGTTCAAGCTGTGTTACCTAGGCTGCTGTCCAAGTCCTCGAACTCACTTAAGTACACTTAAGTACCCCGGACTGGCCTTGAACTCAATGGCAGGCAGTCCTTCTGCCTCAGCTTCTGAGGTGCTGAGATTACAGGCGTGCCACATCCAGCTGTTTTTATCACTGATTTTTTTTTGGTTTGTTTTGTGTTTTTGAAACAAAGTCTCATTATGAAATTCAGGCTGTCCTCAAACTCACAGTGATCCTCCTTCAGTCTCCTGAAGGTTACAGGTGTGTACTGTCACACAAAACTCAATACTAATCTTTTTTAGCAAACAAACTCTCCTTTGCTTCAGATTTATAGGGTGCAGTTTTAGAGGAGCTTCTTTTTTGGTGCAATTGAAGATTTTTGAAATCACTCAGGTGTGCCAGTTGCTCTCGGTACGCAGTGTAGAGCTGGATAACAGCTCACAACAGAAGCTAGATGTGGTAACACTTGCCTATAATCCCAGCACGTGGGAGGCTGAGGCAGGAAGATTGTTGCAAATTTGAGACCAGCCTGGGCTACAAAGTTTGCTCCAAACCAGCCTGGACCAGCCTGAACTACATAGTAAGACCCTTTCTAAAAAAAAAGAAAAGAAAAAGTTCAAACACTACAGCTTGAATTTTGGGCTCCCTTGAAATTTCCTACCCTTAGTTGGAGTCTCTCACAAAGTATCAGGACATGAGTAAGATGGTAAGATGTCTATAACTTTTCTGCCAGAGCATAACAAACATGGCCTGGAGCTCCATTAACTGCTAGTGGAGTCCTTTTTCCCACCTGGAACCTCCTGAGCCTGGCCTTTACTGTCTGCCTTTTTATATCAGCATTCTGCTTTTCTGAGTTCTAACCAGAATCCCCCATCAACTTCAGTTTACAGCATTGTAGGTTTTCTCCTGCAGGCGTCTCCAATCTTTACAGACTCCTTCCACAAACCAGTTCTAAAGACCTATGAACCAAAATGGTTGGATAGGCACAGCAACAGACCCCCTTCTAGGACCAAGATCTGTCTTAGTCACTTTTTTTATTGCTGTGGCACAATACCCAACACCCACAGTTAAAGGAGTAATAGCTTATTTTGACTCACATTTTTAGTTCATGGTTGTCTGACTGCCTTTGAGGACATGGGCTTTGTGGGGGACATCTGAATCTAAATCATAGGATGAATTGCTCCATATGTGTACATTGGGTCATGATAATTCAATGGAGGTGAGTGCATTGTTGGTACTAACATATGCATTGAATTTAATTGCTTTAAAATGTTTTTAACTGGGGCAGTGGTGCACATCTGCAATCCTAGCTATTCAGGAGACTGAGGCAGGGCAATCAAAAGGGAATATAAGAATACCCTGTTTCAGTAGAAAATACAGTGTATGTGCCTGTAATTTCAATACCCTGGGAGGCTGAGGCAAGAGAATAGAATTCCGACTCAGCCTGGATAACTTGGTGACTTAGTGGATCCTGTATCAAAATTAAAAAAGGGCTGGGGATGTAGCTCAGTGCAAACGCCCTGATAGCAGTTTTCATTACACACACACACATCAGATGAAGAAGAAAGGGAGCAAAAAGAAGAAATGGAATGAATAAAATGGCACAGTAACAAAGAGAATAAGTTTTATGACTGGAACCAATATTTGTTGTTGGAGGAAAGACAATAGATTCCTTTTCCTATGCCACACAGCTAAATGCGTCACAGACCCCAGAGAGAAGAAAGAGGGTACCCCCCACCCTGCAGTTGGTGTGGCTGGGCCTCTTCTGCTTGCTGGGATCCTTACCAAGAATGTGTATCCAGGGACTTTGTGGGATGAGATATCATCTGTCAGACTCCAGAAACAGCAGTGGAGAACTCAGAAGGGCTGTGTCATCATTCCCGGAAGGCACAGTAGTGGCTCTGTGTGGACCGTCTTCAGCTCTGAACATGAGGAGGTTTTAAGGATTCCTTAACAAGTTAGTTCACTTGTTTTATATTTTTTTTTCTTTTTTGGCATATATGAGTGATTCTTGATTTTAAAAAGAAAACAAATATGTCCAAATGAGCCTAAAAATGTTCTTTCAATGAGGACAAATTTAAAATAAAATTAAAGTTTAAAGAAAGCATTGTTGTTAGCTTAATTGGCAACATATTTTCTTTGTTAATTGTACATAAAATTATGTCTTAATGCCGGATGATGTCTTGCATTTGACAAAACACAGTAAAAGAATTTGAGTTTGTACCATCATTTGCTTAACTTTTCTCCAGTACTTAATCTTTAACCTTCTTCCCCTTGTTTGGGATTGTACTTTTATCATCAGTTGTTATTTGTAGCAGTGGTTACAACACAGCCTTCACCTGTGTCGTCATTTATAATTCTTGAAATATATATTTAGGTCATAAGTCCCCATGGTTCACAAGTCAAAAGTACCAGGGCATTCAGGGAAAAATCCCCCACACTGCTGTCCCCAGCTGTCCAGTTCCCCTCCCTGGCAGGGCCCAATGTTAACTAGTTTTTATCCTCCTCTTTTTGGAATGCCCCGGTAGTATCCTCTGGACCCTGTGGTCTGTGATCCTTGCTGGGTGTTCTTTTGTGTATTACACACATTTGAATGCCACTCAGCAGTGCTAGCAAATTGGCAGGCAGTTGTAATTACAGCTTTACAGATAGTTACACTGAGAACTGAAGGGGTGAAAGTGGTTTTCCCAGTGCTAGAGCTGGGACTCTGACTTGAGTCTTCCAAAACTATTAGATAGGCATGGCAGTATGGTATGTGAGTTGACTAGTTTCTTCCAAGATATACAATTGTTTCTCAAAATGCCAGATGGCATTCTGTTATGGTTTATATATAGATGTCCTGCCAAAGCCTCATGTATTCATAGGTGATGCTTTAGGGAACTGATGGATCATGGGGTGCTGCACACATTAGTGGATGCTGCTGATGAGTTTATAGCTAAATGTACTGTTAGGAAGTGGAGCCTGACCGGAAGAGGTGGGCCATGGAGGGCATGTCCGGGAGTGGTGAGCTTCCTCCCAGCTCCTCTCTGTGTTCTCTGCTTCCTTGCTGTCCATGCTTTCCTTTGCCAGACCCTTCTGCTGTGCCACTCCTGCTTGGAGCCGGCTGACCATACAAAGACTGAAACTTCTAAAGCATGAGCCAAAATAAGCCTCTCATCCTATAAACTGTGGTGTCAGGTATTGTATCCCAGCAATGAGAAAGCAACCAAGACATATTCTAAACTCCTGGGTGCCCGTTGGAGCCTAATAGTAGGGACTTACTCTGGCCTTTCAGGAATCAGTTAGTCCTAGTAACTGTTTATGAGGCACCAAAAAGAGGGGCATGGATTCTAGGTATATTGTGTGCAAAAGCATAGAAGTGTGACAAAACCTTGCACACTGGAGAGGAACTGGTCTCTACTGCTAGCCTTCCCTGCCCCTCATGGTTCATTTAGTCTTTGCAGGATTTGCCTTGCCAGTCCCATTTAGGAGATCCCTTGCTCATGCAGAATCACATGGGTGTAAACACTTCCCTGCAGAGTGATGGTGGAGGTGCTGGGGGGCACGGCACAGAGTGTAAGCAGGAAGGTTCTGGAGCTCTTGCACTTCAGAGTGTGTCCTTTGGTCCCTTTGCACAACCTCCATTGTTCCCCAAGTTCTCTTCTGTGACAACTGGTTATGCTTCTTACTGAGTGCTTTCCAAGTGAGGAAACGGTCACCTCACATTAGGCAGTAGCTGAGAACTGACCTGTGTGTACTGGTAGGTAGATTTTAGAAATCAATTCTGAGGCAGCCGGGTCTAGTGGTGTGTTCATGTAATCACAGCTGCTCAGGAAGCTGAAGAAGGATCACAAATTCAAGGCCAGCCTGATCAATGTACCAAAACTGTGTCAAAATGGAAAAAATTTATGAGGCCTGGGAATGTAGCTCAGCACTAGAAGACTTGCCTAGCATGCACTAGGCCCTGAGTTCAGTTACCAATACAAGAGAAGAGGTGAGACCACCTCTTGGATAAAACGGCTTGATTTATGGTGTTTTCCAGCCTCTATGGTATTAATACAGTCATCATGCTGATTAGAGGGAAGTGAGCTGGGTATGGTGACGCATGCCTGTAATTCTAGTATTTGGGAGGCTGAGGCAGGAGAATTGCTGCTTGTTTAAAGGCAGCCTGAACTATATAGCAAGATTCTTATCTCAGAACAAAACAGTAAATTTAAAGGGAAGTAGGAGACTGGGGGTTGCATGAGTGATTAGCATGCAACATATATGCCCATGTGTGGTGGGCACCAAAGGGCCTTTGTGGATGAGAGCGTTAGGCTTGGCTCAAGTAAGAAGGGGTCATCAGGCAGCTCGGAGCTTTGTGCACCACCAGATCCTGACTTTGCCATTTTTGGAGCATTCTCTAACCGATGCACCATTATTTGTACCTCCTTCCTTGGTTTTAAAACCTCTGTGGAAACCTCAGGGGGTTTGCTGGGATCTGGAACCAGGGGAAAATATGCAGTGTTAGAAAACATTCTCATACATGCAAAGTGATTATTGAGAATCACTGCCCCAACTTTTGGGCCCTGGGCCTGAGTCTCAGGCCAGGTCAGGGTTACCTTTAGGGATTGTCGACAGAATTAATGTTCCATTAGGGGACTTTAGTTGTGTAATTCCTGGTTCCCACCAGGACATTGATGGTGGTGTGAGATTTGGGGGTGCATGCCTTTAGTCTCCAGTCAGAAGCCTAGGATGTGCTGAACATCCCGTGGCAGGTAAAGGGGCAGCGGAAAAGACAGAGAAGCCACAGAGTCCAACCACTTTTTTTTTTTCAGTACTAGGGATCAAACTCACAAGTCACACTTGGCAGGCAGGCGCTTATGCCACCGAACTAAATCCCCAGCCCAAGCCCAGCCTTTAACTGAGTACTTCCTCTGGGTCAAGTGCTTGCAGGCATTCATTCCTTAGCTCAGAACCAGCACTGGCCCCTGCCCTACTCATAGAAGTGCTCTTGGGACTCGTTCTCCTAAGTTCATGGGAGAATAATGTCTTCCTGCTGAGTCCATTGATGACCTGGCTTGGGGAAGAGGGACAGCTACTCATGGTCTTGCTCCATAACAGAGGGTAGGTGACCTCGCCTCTTTACATTTCAGTGTCCTACTTTATGAGGTGGAAAGGATAATACCTACTTTGCTGGCATCTTCACAGCCATGGGTAGACCAGGCTCTGACTGTGTTTTTGCTACTTCCTGAGGCTTCCCACAAGAGCTCACTGTGATAAGGGCCTGTGGTACAGACTGGCACCTCAGCACACCCTCACCTGACCCACCATCTTCTTTTTTTTTTTTTTTTTTTTTTTGTCTTTTTTGTTTTTATCAGTACCAGGGATCGAACTCATGACTGCCTGCTTGCAAGGCAGGCGCTTATGCCGCTGAGCTAAATCCCCAGCCCCTAACCCATCATCTTCTGTTATAGGAATTGACGGACTTGCAGCGGGATCCTCCTGCCCAGTGCTCCGCAGGACCTGTGGGTGATGACTGTAAGTATTCCAGAGGCTTCTGATTGTAGGATCCTTGCAGTTAGAGCCCCCAGATTTATTCACCAAGCAGTTTCTAAGAAAACCAGTCAGTGTTTTCCATTCACTTGCTCATGCACTGGATGTGGGAGTTCCCCTCAGCTGCTCAGGTTACACTGTGTGGAACCTGTGCCACCAGAAATCACCCAGCCGGACCTAGCTTATGCGAGCTTCAGGAAAGTGCTACTCCACAGTCAGACTTGGGGCGCTGCCATGAGCGCCATCATGCTCTAGTTGTGGAGCACTATAGCCGCTGATGTCCTCGCCCAGGGAAAGGCAGGACTTGTTCTTTGTTCCTACATCTGTGCTTCCCCTGGGGAAGGTGAGGAGGCAGCTCAGGACAGGGTCAGAGCGGAGCAGTGGCCCGGCCAGCCCTCCACCTCCCTCATAGCCAGCAGGCCGGAGGCTGAGCTGCACAGCCCTGGGCTTCCAAGCCTTACCTGGCTTAGCTGACTCCCCTCACTCTGTGTACCCAGCTTTTCTACTGTGAGGCTGCAGCTGTTGGATAGCTATGTGTGAGTGGGGTGCCCTACACAGGCCAGAGCCGAAAATGCTCGAACAAAACCAGATGCCAATGTTCATGTTCGCGGCACCACTAACAGAAGGTGCTAACAGCAGCAGATGCGTGGATGAAAGTGTGGGCACCATGGCCCAGGTGAACCTTGAAATCATGCTAAATTTAGTGAAATAAGCAAGAAAATTACAAATATTATATATTTCTGCTCAACAAATATCTAGATGAGGAGAATTTGTAGATACAGAAGGTAGATGAGGGGTTACCAGAGAGGCTTGGGAAGTAGATGTGTGGAAGTAATTGTTTCATAGGTACAGAAGCAGTGCTTTAGAAAGACGGCAGTGCTTTAGAAATTGCCTGAGTTCCATCCCCAGCATACGGGCGGGCACACACACACACACACACACACACACACACACAAAGACAACAGAAACAGTGGTTACACAACACTGTATATGTCCACAATGCGACTATATGGCACACTTCAAAGTATAAATGCATACCATGCTAGTGAAGGGAAATGGGGTAGGGCCGCATGTCCTGGGAGGTGCCAAGGTGGGCAGATGGAGACTGAAAGTAGAGGTTCTGAAGGCTTTTTGTGGAAGTTGGAATCCTTTTTGGAGCAGAGCAGAATGACTCAGTTGTGTATACAGAGTGCAAACAGACCAACTCCACGGCCTCCACGCACCCACTCCTTGATTGTCTCCCATTAATGCCAGAAGGCCATGGAATCAGTCACTGTTCCTTCCTGACTACCCTCCAGCCCTGCTTGGCACTCAGCAGTCAGTGTTAATGTGAATGAGGCCAGAGAATCCCAACCTGCTCACCAAGAAGGGTCCACCTTCTACCCTCTTGTCATGGACTCCTATTCCAAAATATTATCTATCAAAACCCTCCTGATTTGGAGAGGGTATGTGTTTGTTTGTTTTTTGAGATAGGGTCCTGCTATATAGTTGGGACTGACCTTGAGCTATGTAGCCTGGACTGGCCTCAAACTTGTAACCTTCTGCCTCAGCCTCTTAAGTGCTGGGATTACAGATGTTCACCAGCATACATGGCTCAACACTTCTGATGGAGCCCCATTAAAGCCACCAGGTGTTGAAGTTCAGGTGAGCATGCCTGCTGGGCAGTGTCTGTGTGTTGTCTCACCTGGGTGCTGAGAGAGAAAGCAGGCGCTAACCTCGAGGGAGAGAGGAATGCAGGCTGTGCATCCAGCCCCCTCCTTACGGCTATTTGTGCAGTTTCCCTCTTATGGGGGACCGCCAAGCCACCTTCCCCTGAGGAATGAACCCCTTGCCCCCATTCAGTCTAGCCCTCATCTTTGCCCTGCTTACCTGTGTGTGCAGAGCTGGCTATATGGAAGTAAATTTTCCCTTAGTTGGCTAAAAAGAATGTGACCAAGTTCAGCCAAGCCACCAACATGTCTCATTGCAGTGAAGTGGCTGTGCAGACCAGAATTGCTCCCCACTCCCCATCCCCCCATGGCTGAAATGGAGGCTTGAGCAAGACCCTGTGAAATTCCAGGGCTAAAGCATGAGATAACATTTCTGCTGAAGCCATGTGACTCAAAATAAAATAGACCTTCCCAGCAGTAAAGGTGCCAGCTTTTCAAACATCAAGGTATTCATTAAGCCACTGTCAACTGGGGAGCCTGTATGTCTGACAGAAGCGTGCTTTGTCCCGCCTTTATAAGCCATGCCTATAGAAGCCATTATTTCTGGGCCCTCAAACACAATCTTTCTTGCTGATGATACAAGCAATAAAAGCCATGGCCACTCTGACTCATGGCCCTTTGTTCCACTAAGAAACCCTTAAAACTGCAGATTTCTGTCTTTCTTCAGTCGTGTACCACACTGTTGGATGGGAAATGGAGCCCTTCACAGGTGCTTCCGTACCCTGTCACGGACTGTAACCGTGAGCAGAGAGAGCTCTGGAGACCTGGCAAGTCTGGTCTTAGAACCCCTAGACGTACAGCTGAGGTTGGAAGTGAGGCAGTCTGTGGGTGCTGTGCTCTAAACTGTGTAGCACCTAGGCACGTTTCGTGAGGGTCTCTCACGCACCCGTGTCTCTTTTGTCTTGCAGTGTTCCACTGGCAGGCCACCATCATGGGCCCGGTAGGTAGTGCTGCTGAGCACACAGCTCGTCTGACTACTTGTACCTCATGCTTAGTGTAAGCCCTAATCTCTTCCCGTGTCTCACCTTCCAGAATGACAGCCCTTACCAAGGAGGTGTTTTCTTCCTGACCATCCACTTTCCCACGGATTACCCATTTAAGCCCCCAAAGGTAAGGCTTTCCCAGCTCCCCTGAAACTCAGACAAGGGGACTTGTCTGGTCACAGGTAAGGAGAACTATATGTGGGCCTTTCCCCAAGGACCTGTCTTCCAGACTCTGTGGTAACACTTTCCTGGGACTTTTGTGTTTTTGTTTTTTCACTGTTGTTTGGGTTTTGGAGAGTTTTTGTTTTATTTTGAGTAATATTGGGATTGAACTTAGAGTTCACATATACTAGACAACTACTCTTCTCCTGGGCTACATCTCTGGCCCTTTCTACTTTTTATTTTGAGACAGGGACTCCCAAACTGATTTTAAACTTGAAATCCTCCTGCCTCAGCCTTCCAAATAGCTAGGATTACAGGTTGTTCCTGTCATGGCTGGTCTCCCAGGACTTTAAAAATATAAATTTTTAGAATTGATCCCTGTTGTTAGCAAGGGAATAGGCTGCTTCCTAAAGGAAGGAGTCACCATTTGAAGGATACTTCTGTTCCAAGAAAATCTGTTGTAAAAGAACTGAAACCATAAATGAAGGCATGAAGAGGCTGAAGAAACAGACAAACATATTCAGGATTACAAAGAGTAATGTTGCTTGGGGCTTGGACAGAAGATGGGTCAAGGGTAGCGGGAAGACCAGTGGATTTCCAGAAGTGGAGTCATAAGGAGGGAGGTTAGAAGTAATCAGTGGCTTTTATCCAAGCCCAAGTGTGCCTGGCTTGTCTCAAGTTATAGTAAAGATCCCAGGCACGTTCCTGGTGCTGATGGTGTCCAGGGCCAGCTGTAAAGCCCTCCCCCCCATACTATAATTGTTGTTCCAAGTAGGCTGAAAGCTTGGTCCTCAGCTGGTAGCACTATTGGGAGGTGGTGGAAATTTTAGGAGGTGGGGCCTTATTGGAGGAGGTGGCTTTGAGGGGTGTGACTTGTTCATGGCTCCTCTTCTTTGGCTTTCTGGCTCTCTGCCACACCCTTTCACCATCATATTTCTGATTTATCACAGGCCTAAAAAGTAATGCAGCCAGCTGACGGTAGATTGAAACCTTTCAAACTGGGAGCCAAATAAATCTTTCCCTGCAGGGTGTGGTGGTATATGCCTGTCATCCTAGCATGCTAGGAGGCCGAGGCAGCAGAATCACAAATTCAAACCAGCCTGGACAACTCAGCAGCTTAACTGAGACCCTGTTTGAAGATAAAAAGGGCTGGACCAGCAGTTTAGCTGAGCAGCGTAAATGCCTGCTTGGCAAACACAAAGTCATGAGTTCAATCCCCGGTACCAAAAAATAAATGAGTAAATAAGTAAAAATAAAAAGGGCTGAGGTTGTAACCCCAGCACTCAGGAGGCTCAGGCAAGAGGATCACCAGTAGTTCAAGGCCAGCATAGGTCACATAGTGAGTTCAGGACCACGCTGAACCACATAGCAAAACTCTTGTCTCAAAAACAACAACAACAACAAAAAAAAAAAAGTGGGGAAAGAAAGGATATAGTTCAGTGGAAAGAGCCTCGTTTCAATCCCCAGTACTACAAATCAATTGATTAATCAATTTTTCCTTGTGCTACTTGAGTCAGGTACTTCGTTGCTGACTGACACAGTGGTCCTTCTGCTTTGTTCAGTGTTTGTTCCAGTATGCTAGGAAGCTGGGGAAAGCAGACCCCCAGGGTCTGGATTGCTCAAGGGCAGTCACAGTGGTTTTGAGCTAGGGTGGCCACAGGCAGGTCCATCTGGATCCCTGTAGTGCTCTTTGTAGCTGCGTGAACCATTGAGGTCTGCAGTTTCTGGTTTTCTTCTTCACCATCTCTTACTTACTGTCTAGGATGAGGTTCTGGGGTGAGGCAGTTTTGCTTCTGCCCTGGGGACACTTGACAGTATCCTGGGATACCTCTGGTTGTCAAAACTAGAGAGTGGAGGTACCGAAGGCACTCATGAGGGACAGTCACGCTTGCTGCTCGGCAGTGCCCAGGACAGAAGATGCTGGGATAGGGCCCCTCAGCTCAGGACCCTAACAATTAGTTCTCTTTTATTAAGTGAAAAGGGTCACAGGTATAGTTTGCGCTGGAAGCGTGGCTTAGTAGTGGGCACTTGGCTCTCACGTGGAAGTCTCTGGTTCAGTCCTCAGCACCGCAAAGTAAAAGTGGGGAGGATTGGTTTCCCTTGCCCTCAGTGAAGCTGAGGACAGGGCCACTAATCGTAGAGAGAGACCTGGGGCTGCCTGCACACTCTGCCTTGCATGCCAAAGTGGGGCTGAACTGTTTCATCTACACCTTGGTGCGTCCCCAGTCGCAATGCCTCCAGGGCTGCCCACACCTGCCCACTTGTGGTACACCTTCCTATGGAGGACCAGGGTGCTTAGCATGCAAGGGAGTCAGGGCTGAGAGGCAGCACAGGTTCAGACAGGAGCCAGGTGGCCTGGGAGATCATGCTGGTGCGGGGGTGCTGCGCAGGGTCTGCGGGAGCCTATATGTTCCAGCATCCCAGGGGCAGGGGAACCAAAGGGTAGGTAAGAGGAGGAGGGTCCATATGGGCTCCATCTGGGAGGCTGACGGGACCCCTCATCCCACCAGGAGAAGCATCTGGGCCATGGGAGGAAGAGGAGGCAAGCTGAGGCATGGACACTGAGCCAGCAGGACCAGCTGCCTATCAGCAATGGTCATACATGCACAATTCATACCATTTGAACAGCTTTCTTTTCCTCCTGATTGCAAAACTAGTTAAAAGTTCATTATTTTTAAATTAGAGAACTAGTGTGCAGATGGAAGCCAATCTGTAGACCCAGAGAAACCATAGCTAGCAGCCCAGTGTACATACCTCCAGATTTTTTTTGCATACGCCAATATATATTTTTATTCCCATTTTTAAAATAAAATATCAGTTTGGACCCAGGAGTTGTGGCACATGCCTATAGTCCCAGCACTCAGGAGGCTGAGGAAACAGATTGTAAGTTCAAATCCCTCCTGGGAAGTATAGAAAGATCTTGTCTTAAAAAAATAAACAAAAAACAACAAAAATAATTCTGTTTTGTGAATAAGGAAACGGAAGCTTAGAGAGGATATGTTTTTTTTTTTTTCTTCTAAAATCTCAGGATATGTTGTTTTTGTAAGGTAGCATGGTTCATAGACAGTGGGACTCAGACCCAGATGTGTCAGTCTTTAAAAGCAAAATATAAACTTATTTTGAGTTAATTTTAGGCTTGGAAAATATTTGTAAGGTTCAGGGGTGTAGCTCAGTGACAGACATCTGCATAGTATGTGTGAGACCCTTAGTTCAATGAACTCCTGCAAAAGCAGTGCAAAGAGTTGCCAAACATTTCTCACCTGGTTTTTCCCAGTGTCTTACATTTCTATACTGCCATGATGAAAACTAAGGAAACAAATGCTGGTCATGATTCTGCAACTAAACTGAAACCTTGACAGACATTCGTGGCTCCTACCGTGTCCTTTCTGTGTTCCACGACCCCGCACTCAGTTACTGTCCTGTCCTCTCCATAACTGCAGCCCTTCCCCATGGTCTTTCGTGACATTGATGCTTTTGAGGAGTGTCACCGATTACACTGTCAGCCATCACTCTTTATGGGCCTGTGTCATGTTTCCTCAGATAGGCTGTGTGTTTTGAACAGACTCCTGCATTAGTCCTGTGTCCACTCAGAGTGCTGTAGTCAGGGTGTGACGTTGCTGTGCCTTGCCACCTGTGCTGGCCTCGGTGTGCAGTGGGTGGTGACCTTAGCTGCTGTTTCACACTTTAACTCAGCCAATGTGACGTGGCCCCTTCCAGAATCACTGGTCACAGCACTGTGCAGATGTTGCCACAGGGGCTACCGGGCCCCCAGTGCTTTAAGTAGAAGTTAATGTCCGTAATTCTGGAGACTTTTTCCAGCTTTTGGCAAGGTGTGCTGGACAGAGCAGTGACAGATGCTAAAGTCACTGCACCTGATTGGGATTTAGCTGCGTCTGTAGGGGCCTTGGTTGAAAAGGCTTCTCTGATCCACGCTGCACTCTGCTCTCCACAGGAAGAGACAGTACAGTGTCTCTAAGGCAGCATTTCCCCACGTGTCACCTCCATGAGCCTCTGAGTGGCTGAGGCCCTTCCTTAAAGCAAGCAGCTACTGATGTCATCTTGCACGACTGTCTGTTGGGCAGTTTTAGGTTCCCTAGTTGTCCAAAGACAAAGTGAAAATGGTGGCTATTATTAAGAGACGTAAGCTCTATGAGTTGGGATTATTTATTTATTTTATCCATACCGGGGATCGAACTCAGAACCATGCACTTGCAAGGCAGGCGATTATGCCACTGAGCTAAATCCCCAGCCCAAGTTGGGATTATTTTAACCAGAAAAATGTGAGCTAAAAAGCGAGTGGTACTCACAAGAGAAGAAAGTGTATCCTTTTAAAATCTCCTTTTACAGAGGAATAAGATTCAGGGAGGAATCTGGCAAGACTGCATGATACATCTGGGGGTGTTTGTTTGTTTGCAGGGCAGCATATTGAATCCAGGGACTACTGAACTATATCCCCACCCCTTTTTATATTTTGTTTTGAGACACATTCTCACTAAGTTGTCCAGACTGGTGTCAAACTTGTGGCGATCATCCTGCATTAGAAGACTGAGGCAGAATGATTTCTACAAGTTTGAGGCCAGCATAGGCTACATAGTAACTTCGAGGCCAGTCTAAACTACATCGTGAGACTGCGAGAAGGACTGCATGGTCTTCATAGGAGACATCTAGGAAGATGTCTGAGACCCTTTGGAGGTTTGACTCTTCCTGGGAAAAATCATATGGCGAAAGACATTCACACTCAATACGCACTGTCCTCTTAACTACGTATTCTAAAATGAATTCTATTTTTTTAAAATCCATTTTATTTCAAAGAGAAAAAAAAAGAAAAAACCAAATTTCAAAACACAACACAGCAGTTGGAGACAACAGTGGTGCCTATATGAGTTATGTTTTAAAAACTACCTTAGGGAACAGACATATAGCTCCTAACAGAAACTTACTTAGCATGTGTGAATCTCTGAGCTCAATGCCCTGCATTCAAAAAAATATAATAATATGAATTAGGCATGCGAAAAATGACAACATAAAAGGCCCATGTGCCCTCCACCTGAGGTAGGGGGTGGGGGACAGCGAGGCTGCCTCTGCCAGTGCGCTGCTGGCCACTACGGTGTGGGTGCAGCTAAGCCTGCTCTCATCCCTTGGGACAAGAAAGCTTCATGTCATCACACCAGCCCTAGGAGTCCCATCATGTCCCTGATTCTGTCTTTTTTTTTTTTTCTTTTTTGTCCATCTGGGATTTTTCTTTTGCTTATTGGAGGGAGGGTTATTTGTTTTGTTTTGTGGTACAGCCTTCTGTCTGGCCATGCCACCACCCTTTCTTTTGTTTTTTATTTTGAGGCAGGGTCTTGATAATTGCCAAGTTGCCCTAACTAGGCTCAGACTTGTGATCCTCTTGTCTCAGCCTCCTGAGTAGCTGGCATTCCAGGCATTCCATTGCAACTAGCTCATTTTTTCAGTCTCATAGTTGCCCGGGTTGATGTTGTACTCCTAGAATCAGTATTTCTCCCGCCTCAGCCTCCCAAATATCAAGGACTTCAGGTGCGCACCACCGCATCTGGTCTGCTACCTGCCTATTCAGAGCAGAACTGAGCTCCAGGGAGGTCATCTTGAGAAGTGATTTGTAACTGGTTATAAAGAGGCACACTGGATTGGTTCAGTGTGGGAGAGTACATTGAACATAGGACCTGTATCCCTGAGGCAGCGAGTCTGCTGCTGAGTATTTCTATTTCAGGCATCATCTGCACCTGTCCATACACCTGCGTGTGGGCCCTTGTTTCTCCATTGAAAGAAACACACTTTGCCACAAAGCCATCCGTGGGTTCCTGTCAGCAGCACATCTTGGAAATTGCTCCCTAATTGCACATGATGATTCACCATGCTCTTTTTAAATGGCTGTGTGTGTGTGAAACACTAATTTCACCCGTAATCTCTTGGGCAACAGTGAGGCGTTTCCAGCTTTTGCTACAGAGGGTATCCCTGCGTGTTTGGAACCATTGGGACCATCGAGGGCTGAGTTCTGAGAAGGAGTGACTCAGGGGTGGTGAGAGTACCAAGGGTGCAGGCATCCCTGTCTGTCGTGTGCAAGGCTCCACACCTATTGAGCGGAGAGCAGGGCCGCAGGGTGGGCTCCTCTGCGGGTGAGGCAGCTTACGGGAGCTGAATGTCTGTACCTTTGAGTGCAGCCAAGACCGAGGATGGCTGAAACAGCAAGTTTTGGTGGAGTCACCTGGGCAGAAATGAGTAGTTAACAAAGGACAAGGAGTGCATTTCATCTGGCCGCTTCCTGTGGTGCCTGCATTTCCTCAGCATGTCCATCATCTGAAGCATTACTTTCTGCACAAACCTGCCAGGCTGCTGAGTTCTGTCCTGACCCTCTTGCTGTGCAGCGTGCTCTGAGGGAGATGATGTCAGTCTCTCCAGTGCTCAGAGCGAGGCTGTGATGGGGATGGGGAGCAGGCTTCTGGGGTTGCCCTTCCGGTGCCCTGTCATGGGTCGAGAGATGGTTGACATTCACCAAGGCTTTGGGGGTGGGGGCTTGGGTCATGTGGTGCAGCCCAGCAGTGGCTGCTTCATTGTCCCCTGGTTGGCTTTTTAGATATTCCTGTGACCTGTCTGACTCAGATCTCTTGTCTCTGCAGGTTGCTTTCACAACCAAAATCTATCACCCCAATATCAACAGCAATGGCAGCATCTGCTTGGACATCCTGCGGTCACAGTGGTCTCCAGCGCTGACTGTGTCCAAAGGTAGAGACCCTGGCTCATGCTGCACGTGCCATCTCCCATTTTTGTCTCCCTGTTTGGCTGGGTGACTCAGGAGACTCAGAGACCAGAAAGCTTCCTCCGGTCCCACAGCCCACTCAGCCTGTGCCAGCTTGCTGTCCCCTACTGCACAGAAGTAACCAAAGTGGAACCCTGTGCTTGCACCCTCATGGTCCTCAGCATCCAGTCACTGTGGATGCTCAGGACTCTGCCACATTGGTGCAGAAAGGGCACTACTTACACTCTTTATCTTAGTATCAGAAAGGAAGCCGGGTGTGGCAGCACACGCCCGCAATCCTAGTACTCTGGAAGGCTGAGGCAGCAGGATACAGAATTTGATCCCAGATGGGCAATTTATTTTACTGAGACACAGAATAAAAAATAATTAAAAGCAGGACTGGAGGGGCCAGGGATAAGCTCAGTGGTATAAGCACTGCCTGCAAGTACAAGGCCCTGGGTAAAATAAGTTTGATTCCTGACCCAGAAGGAAAAAAACAGGGCTAGAGATGTATGGCTCAGTGCAAAGGCCCTGGGTAAAATAAATGAGGCAAAAAGATTGTTTATCAAAGGCAAAAAATTTATTTTCATTTGGCATAAAATGTACATCCAAAAGAACTCAGGGTTTGGGCAGCAGGAAAGACAGAGTACACAGGGGGCCCATTTCGCGTGGGGGACTATGTTCCTGGCTCCTCCACCTCACACCTTTGTGAAAAAAGGCCATAAGCCAGTGCTTTCAGAAGGGATGGGAATCCGCACTTGCTGGTGTTCTTTATGGGATGCATCATCCCTGGGGACAGAACACTGCCTCCTTCAGGTGTCAGCAGAACTACACCAGCAGAGCCCTTGGCAATCCTATAGGGTACTTCCCCCACCCTGCACCTGTGCCCACTGAGGCCCTGAGAGGGAAGAGCATACAGATCCAGGAGTGGAAGTCAGGGCTACAACCCAGGCAGATTCAGTGGGACACAGCCGCAGGCCTAGCCATGCGCGGTAGATGTTAGACCTGTCAGATGGGTGGGTGACCAGCAGAGAAGTGGCTGTGGTTTGCAGGTGGCAGCCACTGCTCTGCAGTCCATGACCTCAGTGAAAGTGGGGTATGTAACACCAACAGCGAACTAAACGGTGTCATGAACTTCAAGATGTTTCTTTCTTTTTTTGTAAAGCAGTAGGGCTTTCCTGCCAAGGATGGCAGGATTATTATAGTACCTTCTCCGTTCTTTCCTTTACCCATTTGTCTGGCATAAACGAACACAGCCTGTGAGTCAGCCCTGAAAGGAGACAGATGGGGCCTGCCCCTGCGCACCTTGCAGCTGGTGTGGGAGCTGTGTCTCTGGGTGAGATTGAAGAAACCAGTGTGAAGCAGCATGCAGAAATGCAGATAGTAACAAAAAGGAAAAAAGAAAAGAAGCAGATATTCCTACTGAATTAAGATGGGCTTAGTGTGAGCAGTATGTGCTCAAGTCCTGGGTAGAGAGAGCATCTCAGCCTATCAGGTGAAGGCGGTGGAATGGTGAGAAAATTCAACCCAGAAAGTAGTGGAGTGTGAGGCAGTGTAGGTGGTAGAGCCCTGGGCAGCTGGCAGGGGCTTTGGAAGGCTAAAGGTTTGGAGAACTCGGGGGTGGGGGATACAACCACCTCCCTTGTGCTGTTAGCAAGTTCCTTGGGGCAGAGCAGGCTACACTGCACTGATGCATCTGAGTATAGCCCAGTGTCCTGCCGAGATCGCTCCTCTGACTGGAGCGATCAGACCTGACTGGATCTGAGGCCCAGAAGTGTAGCAGGGACAGTGTCCCCCTCTGCCAGACACCAAGGTCCATGTAGTAGACCAAATCAGTAGACCTAGGGCCGGTGCAGCCTTAGGTGCAGGGCCAGGAATGGGAGAGGAAAGCAGAGTGGAAGGGAGGGCCCTGGATAGGGGTGGCAGGAAAGGCAACTAGGCCTGGGGATGCTGTGGGGAGCCCCGAGCCTTCCAGTGACAGGCTTAGCCCAGAACAGCAGGGCATCAAGTCTCTTAAGCAAATAGGACCTGTTCCTTCTGTCTGCAGCTTTAACAGTAGGGAAACTGTGCTCAGGACTTCGTGGACTCACCGAAGCTAGTTTGCAGTCATGGCAGGTCCAGGCAAAGTGGAAACAGCAGTGCTACCAGCTCTTTCTGCTCCTCATGAAGCCCTAAGGGTGACTCCCTCACACAGGGCCCCCGAGAGCCGCACGCTGAGTGCATATCCCAGAGGCTGTACAAAAGCAGGAGGGAGTGTTGGCCTTGCAGTTACAGCCTCAGTTCAGAAACTCATTTACCCCCATTCTGGGTGCTTCATGTTTGTGACCTTGGAAAGTTACTCAGATGGTCTGAATGCCTGTCTCTTATCAGCAAACAGGGCCCCTGCAAGCAAGTATCTTGTGTCAAGCCAGACTAGGCCTCAGGCTCAGCAGAGACTGGAACTTCAGGGGCATCAGTGAGAAGGGAGGATTAGGACTGGGACCACACTGGAGCAGGGTGCTGAGATCCCGTCGTGAGGTCTACAGTGCAGCCCTCCAGTAGCATGCGGGCAAGGTGAACACATGACCTGAGCAGGATCATCGGATTGGTCTACATAAATCACACATGTGCAAAGGTTCGCCAGACCCAAGGGTGGCCTGCAGCCTCATGGCCACCACTGACTTAACTCTTTCTTTTCTTCTCAGTTCTCTTGTCCATCTGTTCTCTGCTCTGCGACCCCAACCCTGATGACCCTCTGGTGCCAGAAATAGCCCACACCTACAAGGCCGACAGAGAGAAGTATGCCTGCTCTTTGGGTTGCTTTGTGCCATGACAGCTTAGGTTCCCACGCATGTCTTCCTGCCCACACCGCACTTCAGCCATTGGGTCCAGGCTGGGGCTCCTGGCTCTCGCCAACATGTCCCTTGACTCAGAGGAGGCACAACGGATAAAAGCAGTTCACCCTCCTGGGTGGCTCATCAGCTACCACTTCTGAACCCTGCAAGCCCTGCCTTCAGAACAGCAAAGACGAATCTGACAAGAAATTCTGGATTAAACTCTCAGGATTATGGTATAAGGCCAGGGTCGTCTGCAGGACGAGGGAGGAGGCTGGAACCAGCGAGGAGGGCATCGTGATAGTCAGTTTGCTGTCTCACCAGCAGGCTTGCACTGCCCACTCTTGTTTGAGCATCAGTCTCCAGACCTGGAAGCATGGAGCCCTGCCTGCCTTTGTCTGTGTGTGCAGCGGCCCGGGGTGTCGAGTGAGCAGATGCAGTGGGCATCAGCGTGTGTCAGTCTCTGACTGTTGATGGCCCAGAGAGAAGGGGCCGGGTGTGGCAGAACCGGACAGCAGAAGCAGCAGCTAAGTCCTCAGTCCAAGGGGCAGTGTGGAGTGACTGGAGTGAGTCTCATCGCTTCTGTGTGAGGAGATTAGAACAGAAATGTGGTTTTTTCCAATTTAGCTTTTTCTTGGACTTTTATAGAGTTTATTTCTGTCATTGAAGTTTCCTGGTATCAGTTAAAATGAATTAGATTGATTCGATTTTAATTTGTATTTATTATAACATTTGTTATGAGTTAATTGTTTCACTATCTACTCTGTAGACTCCTCATTTACAGTCCCATGACCCCAACTGTCTTTTCAGTAGTGAGGGCGATATGCATGCCACCACTGCCCTCGGTGGGCACCAGGCATGCAGAATGTGTGTCCTCCCCAGTTTGTCAGTGGTAATAGGAGGCCAGGCCACAGAGTGACCCAGCTGCAAAGGTGGCACTGGAGTGGGTGTGTTGGACCACCTGGCACATTCCGGGCTGACCCTCAAGGCGCTCTTCCTTCCTGTCCCGCACCTGTGTTGAAGGCCAGGAAAGTATGGTTTGTTGGGTTGTTATGGCTTCTTCAGCACATAGTCACAGAGGATCCACAGGATCCACTGAGCAGGGCCCTGCAGCCTGACCAAAGCGCTCCTGCCCCAGGGGAGACTTCCTGAGTGATGCGCCGACCATTTGCGCACATCACTCAGTGTTTGCTGCTTGGTGCAGTGACGTGTCCATTTCAAGTGAAGGTGTCACTCCCTCTGTTTTTTTCTTCCAGGTACAACAGACTAGCACAAGAGTGGACACAGAAATATGCTATGTAAGTGCCTTGGAGGTTTCCAGGACAAGCTCGAGGTCTCCCTTGAAGCCAAGCTGTGGGCTGTACCACTCACAGAGTGTCATCTCTCCCCCACACACCTTGGCCACCCACTCTGTCTGATTACAGCATGTTGGTGCCACTCTCAGCCGTTGTGGCTTGAACAGCATCATATTTTTGATGCCAAATCAGCAGCCATTGTTACGATCCGCAGCCTTCCTGGTTACACTGAAACCAGTCCGTCTGCCCTGTGTCTTCTGCTCTCTCCAGCGGACAAGGTCCCACACGCCTTCCCCGTCAGCCTTTGGCAGCGCTGCACTCCCTGTGGCACTAGGTGGGAGCCCTGCTGGGCCCTCTCCACGTTCCCTTATGCCTTTAGAACTCAGAGCTGTCCTGAGCCCCAGGGCAGAGTGGGCTTCCCTTGCATCCTGTCTGCCACAGAGCCATGTCCTGAGGGGTCTGAGTGTGTCCCAGAGGCTCCTGGGAATTTGGACAGTGTCACTGGAAAACAGAAGCCTCATTCTGCAGCTTCTGCCGTCTTCCTCTGCGGGTCTACGTGGTGCATTTCTCTCCTCACACCAAGAAGCAGCAAGTGGAAGATGTCAGGATATAAAGCACATAACACCCATGACAGATGACTTTTTTTTTTTTTAAAGAAGTAAGAGAAAAATTATAAACCAGGAAAGATTTAGGCTCTTTTCTATGTGATGAGAGTTCCCCACCCCTAGCACTTCCTATCAGGAACCTACACAAAGTCTAATGTAAGCCATTCACCGAAGAGAACACTAATATCGGGAAAGACTTTCAAGTGTAAATAAAAAAAGGAGTTTCCTCATAACTCAGTAATAATTGACATTTAAGTATCCCTTTTTCTTCCAGGCAGACTGGAAGATAAGGAGACTTAGCAGGTTCTTCAGAGTCAGAATAGGCCATTGGGTGCCTGGAATCCCTGCTGGAATACACTTCCGGGTGTGCCCTTAGCGCTGAGAGCTTTGAGATTAGGTTAGTTCGGAAAAGGCAGATTTGTAACAAAGCCTCCAAAGAGGGAGGAAAGCTGAAGGGTTTCAAATCTGTACAACCAAATTCAACCTAGTTTTTTCAGGATTGGTTATAAAGCTGTTCTACTCCCAGGTAGTGACTCTGGTGAGGCATAAAACTAGGAAACCAGAGGCCAGCTACAGCCTTTACAGGGAATGGGGAAAAGCCCAGATCCAGCCCTGGGGGTCAGCCGAGGTGGCTATGGAAGGTGGACTCCAGGAACTCCCAGGGTAACTAGGAAACCAGAGGCCAGCTACAGCCTTTACAAGGGGATGGGGAAAAGCCCAGATCCAGCCCTGGGGGTCAGCCGAGGTGGCTATGGAAGGTGGACTCCAGGAACTCCCAGGGTAACGTCTGGACCTCATTGGCAGATACATTGCCACATGGTCACCACCATGGCAAAGCATAAAACAGAGTGAGCCTCCTGATCACATTTGTTTTGTGGAGGTTCCCACGTGCAATCCTTATAAGGCTTTCTGGGGGTCCTGTGACCTTTGTTATAAATTTCCTCCTAACTGTTTTAAATCTCTTACTCGCTCTGAAAAGCCTTGATACGTAGGGAGAGGGCCTTTGCTGCGGTGCTCTCCCAGCAGCTGTGCTCTGCGGAGTGTGAGATCACGCACGCACTTCTGCTCAGCACACAGAGCACTTTGCAGATGCTGACTAATGGAGTGGGAAGGGAGCTCTGATACACATTAGACGCCAGTCAGAGAGGAAATCCAGCCCCAGAATGCTGTTGGTGCTGTATCCATATGCTACTCTTTCAAGCATATAATTTGTAACTTCAGAAAAAGGAGAGTTCCTAAAATCAGAATTCCCCCAAACATGTTCTTTGTTCTGGAGATGTAGTGGAAAAAGTAAAATTGGGTCTTTGGAATCTCTAGTGTAAATTTTTACTTCCTCATTGCAAGTCTCAAGAAGGCTTTGTACTTGCCAGACCCCTCAGACTAACTTGTCCTCCTGTAAATCCCCTACTTTCTGCAGTGGCAAAGTTACCAACTTGCTATACTTTCTAGGACCCAGCTCATTCCAGAGAGCAAACTCCTTAGGTCAGAGTCTAAGGTGAACCCATGTCTGCAGACAGGTGGAAGCATGGTGTCTGCAGACATGGATTCACCTGAGACAGCAGATCCATAAAGCCAGCTGGCTTAACCTTGGGGCCCATGCCTGTAATCCCAAGACTCAGCAGGCTGCGGCAGGAGTATAGCTAAGAGTTTGAGGGTCAGCTTGGGCTATATAATAAGTCCAGCCCGAATTGCAGAGTGAGATCTTATCAACACACACACACCTGGGAATAATGTGGCTTTTTTTTCCTCTGAATCAATGATCAGGAAGGTGAGCGATCTTAAGCAATTAATCTGTGTTAAATCAGTAACTTTTTTTTTTTTTTTTTTTGGTCTTTTTTGAGACAGGGTCTCGCTATTCAGTTCAGGCTAGCCTTGAGCTCACTTTGTAGCCCAGGCTGGTCTCAAACTCACAACTACCCTCCTACTTCAGACTCTCAAGTGCTGGGATTACAGGCATGAGCCACTACACCCGGCTCATTCAGTAACTCTTAACATCCTCTGAAGCTTCTGAGTTTGTTGAGTGGAGCTGAGGTTTGGGTTCTCTGTCAGGCTCCAGGAAGGCCCAGGAACTTCAAGAATGTTACTAAAGTGAAAATCTGGCAAAGGATTAAAATGCCAGAGTGCTTTGCCCACCAGGCCTGGTGTATCATAACTGAGCAGTCTATAGAATTCCACACTGCCTCACCGCAGTTGCTCAAGAATGGCCTGATTTCTTTCTGAAATTCAGAAGAAAGCCTCCGTCAGTGTCAGAGGTGCTCATAGGCCTTGCCTGCAGGCCTGCCTAGGGTCTGTCCATGGTACTGAAAGACAGAGCCAGTCCTGTGCTCAGTGGAATCACTTATTTCTCCTCCCTTCTCAAGGCTGGTTCTTTGATTGGCACGTACTTCCTCCCTTGCAGTGCTAGATAAGGGCTGGAGCGGTTCTACATCTAGCCATAAAGGCTCATGCTCTGAAAATTGGAGGATGTGGCTATCAGCACCCTTAGATAGCAGCGTGATGCTGTGCAGGCAGGAAGAATAGTCCCTCCTGAACAGCATTCCTTCCAGAGGCGGCTGCTTCACCTGTTGCCCACCAGTAAGAGGAGGAAGGACTTGGTGTTCACTCCTTGAGGTCAGTTTGCTGGTTTCATGGCCCTTATAACCTTGCTTTGCTCTGTTCATAGATTGTATTTAAAACAACGAACAAAAAAGCTACCAAGAATCTACAAAACCTATCAGGCTTCCTCAACTTTGCTTAAAACTAAGTCTCCCTCTTCTCGGTTCTCCCAAGTCCCCAACCGACTGGTGAGCTTGATGGCACCCAGCTGCATGTAACAGGGTATTCTCAAGGATAGCTGCTCAGCCAGGCTGCACATTGGGAGGCAACATAAAGCTGCCTCTTGTATATGTATTGCCAAAGAGCACAATAGCCGCCTCTCAGACCCTACCCTCACCATGCTCCCCCCTCCCCAATCTGTCTAATCTCCAGGGATTGGTTCTGCAAGTAAGATTGTCACTGCTACCTGGCCATCATAATTTTCCAATTTTGTTAAGTGGCATTATCAAAGTATTGATAAGCACTTGTAATGTTCAAGGCTGAATCAGATCCTCATACACGAGTAGGAGGAGGAAGCTATGCACATCTCTAGATCCCGCCATGAGACCCTTCAGCCTTCTCTCCATGGACTCTGGGTTTTCCTGCTTTTCCCACAGGGATGAGTCCAGTCATCACACTGAGCTGATCTAATTCCAGAACATAGGGACCTGCTCCTTTGGTTTGCACAACCTGATTTCAGATAAGGGTGAAATAGGACATATACCCTCTTGGGACAGGAGACATGGATTCTTAGACCTTGATCTATATGTATATCTTAGTTACTTTTGCTGAGACAAAATACTCAACACCCACAAGTTAAGGGAGGAAAGGTTTATTTAGCTCACAGTTGTAGAGATTTCAGTCCATAATCAGTTGGCTCCAAAGCAGGGTAGCATGGTAGACAGGCATCACAGAGGAGAAACAGTTCATGGTGGGCAAAAGGCAGCAAATCAACAAGGGACCACCACAGCTCTGTTATTGCTTATCTAGGCTATTTAGAATGAGTACCACTCCCATCCTGAATCCTAGTGTCCTTCATCCTAGCATTGCCCCATGAGTCAATCCCAGCCTCCCACACTCTAGATTCAGGGACCCCTGAAAACGCCCCTATGACTGCATGAGGCTCTGGAGGGAGATCTAGACACAGCCATAACAATGTGTCACCTACTTAACATGGAGCCATCTCCCCGTTTGGGCTTGCTAATAATGTATGGAATGCATTGGCCCCGTAACCTCTTTTTTTATCATCAAAAATAGCTGCTAATACATATTTCACACTATGAAGAAATACTCTAAAACCAGGAGGGAGAAAAGCCATATTAGCCCCTGAAGAAAGTTACTAGCTTTAACCTCAGGGAAACCATAAAAACTAGACCCATTGTTTTGTTAATGTACCCGTCTGATCTCTACCAGACCTGTACCCTCTTTGCTTATTTTCCTTCAAAAACTGAAACTCTTTCCCTATTCTCTCTTCCATTCAAAGCTTTTGTCTATAAAGTCATTGTCTTAATTTCCACTATTGAAACAAGTTCCTGCACATGTCCTATATCAAGGGTAGGATCTCCTGAGCTTGACTGAAATGTTCAAACTAGCTTCCAGACTTCCTGGGGGTCCTGGAACCCCAGGATGAGCCCTGGCGGCCAAGTAGATGGAGTTGTTTCCTGATGGCCAGGAAGGAAGTGGTGAGCTGTATTTGTCTTAGCCCCTTCCCCTTCAGGTAGGCGGGAAGATGAAAGTGTGGGCACATTTGTAGATGGAAAGAACTGGCGCTTCCTGTAAGTGAGTGGATAGAGACAAGATGGGCCTCTTCCTGGCAGAGCAGTCACCCCCATGTGGAGGTGACGCAGGACATGGGCTGTCTTGTGACCTCCATCATCTGGCCTCAACTAAATTGCTCAGGGAAAAAACACAAATAAGAGTAAAAAGCACAAAAGCTGCAGTGCAATCGTCACCTAACATTTATTCACGTATTCGTTGATGTACGCATAGATCAGAATTCTGATGATCCAAAACACGCTCGGTGAATCCCGTCCGGAGGCCTCGTGAATCTGAGAACTCTCGAAGAAGTGCTTTAACTGTGCCAATTAGAGCAGAATGTGTGAGAGCTCAAAGCAATGACCCGGGTGATACCCCTGACAGCCGACCAGCAGACAACATACCCGAACTCACTGACTGCCCCCGCCTCCACTTCCGCTTCCGGCCTCCGAGGCGGGGCTTCCGATCGACAGAGGCGAGGCTTCCGGCCACTGGGCGGGGCTTCCGGCTGTCGGGGGTGGCTGGTCGGAAAGCTGCGGCAGCTACTGCTGGGGACCGCGGGACGGACCATGGCGGCGAACCTGAGCCGGAACGGGCCGGCACTGCAGGAGGCCTACGGGCTGGTGGTCGACGAGAAGTCCCCAACTGACTGGTGGGCCGCGGGCAGGGAATATTGGGGGCGTAGGAGGAGCGGGTGCAGGGGGCGTCGGGCTCCCCACCTTCTCTCCCTGCGCCAGCGAGGTGCCGTGACCCTCCCTGGTCGCCGCGCGCCGCCTGGCGGGGCTCCGGGTAGGATACTCGGCTCGCTGGTGCCTGCCGGCCCCGACTTCCCTGGAGAAAGGGACCTCTGCAGCCCCTCACCCAGAAGGGCCTTTGCTGGCGTCCAGGTCCCGGGCTGGGGACAGGAGCTTGCGCTGGAGGCTGACAAAAAGCCCAGAGTGCTGGGTCCCTGCTTCACTGCCAATATGGTTGTCAGGACGTCGCTTTCTCTTTCCTGTGTCAGAGTCATAGGAAGATAAAAGTAGGCTGCTGGCCACCTGTTCAGGAAGAAGGTTTCTTCTTCCCTTCACCAGCCCAGGTTGTATTCTAGGCTGTGGGTCAGAATAAAGGTCTTACCATGCAGCTATTGGAGCTTGCAGTAGCAGGAGTGTGGATCTAAGTTTCTGGGGGTAACCCTGGCAGCCCCTACACAGATCAACTCTCTGCAGCATGCATGGCTTTATATGGTAATTTTCTTTCATTTTCCCATTGGTTAAATTGTTTGCGCTGACCAGTTTTTAGCACTTTCATTTCTGAGAAATATGCTGAGTAAGATGGAGTGACCAACCCTGGGGAATAGAAAAGGGATCTGAGAGGTGGAGCTGTGGAGGGACCACCCCGTGGCCAGCACCCAGGCCTTCTCTCCTGCCCCTGCCCCTGTAGTGGGTTTTTGTGGGGCCTTTTCCTGTTGCCCAGCTAGGCTATGCTGCTGTCATCAGCCACAGCCACCTCCCTTTGGCTGCGTTCTTGTCTCCTCTGTACCTCCATGGCATCTCAGTCTTCTCAGGAACTGTCGCTGGTTCCAGGAGGATGCCCCACAACCAGCTGGCAGTGCAGGCTTCCTCCTGCCACCCAGGCTGGGGCTGACCTGCTGTCTCCCCCTGAGGATGCTGAGCTCTCTTACTATACTCATTGCCTGACAGCCATGCTGCCCTCATCACCCCCAGCCTCCTGTAGCTCTGTGGGATTCTGATTTGGCCCCTGGCCTGCTCCTCTTTGCCACAGTTATTGGATGTAGTTACTCAGCAGAGCGTTTGGCAGGTCCCCAGTCATTAACTGAGCAGTATCTGGACCATCTCACTTCCCTGCCCAGAACTGCGGTGGCTTCCTGTTGCACGTTAAATAAAGCCCAGGCTCCTTGCTCTACTGCCCCTCCTGCTTACCACACTCACCACACCTGTTCACCGCCGCTCTCAGCCATCTTTCTCTTCCTCAAACTTGCAAGCTGGTTCCTCTTCAGAGCCCTTCCCCTTGCTGCTCCCTCTCCTGGAACACACTTCTAGTCAAGCAGGTGGCTCCTCAGCCTTCACCTCTGCTCTGAGGTCACCTTCCTGGATTCCCGTTTCACTTCCTTCAGCTGTGTGCTGTGCACATGCCAGAAATTTCCCTGGTTTCCTTGTCACCTTTGCCTTCACTAGAAGGAGGGCAGTGGGCCCTGTCTTTCCCCTGTCCCTGGTATGGAGTCGTTACATGGATTCAGTGCTCGGGTGAAGGCTGGACTGAGCGTACAGAAAAATTGGAGAACATCAGAGGAGGCAGATGTGGCCTCCAGTTTGGTGAAGGGTTTCACAAAGTGCAAGTAGCATTGCATGAGGCCTTGAGGCTGGCACTTCTGCTCGCCATCTTGGATCTGTCTCCAGCCTTCTCCCTCCAGATCTTGGCATGATTTGTTCTCATGTGGTTCATATGTCACTTCCTGTGCCTGCTGCACAGGACATTTGCTTTAGGTATGTGGTTTGTCTCCTGTTGGAAGGTCAGTTCCCTGGGCGGGGCCTTTCGTAAATAGTAAGTCCTCAGCGCACATATTTGGAAAGAGTGATAAGGTGTGTGGCACCCCACACACCTTGCCATGCCTGGGCCTGAGCACTGTTTCCTCTGCTGGCCTGAAAGAAGGGTGGAACTACATAGAGGGTAGAAATGAGCTTCTGAGCTGGGAACATTCTTGAAGGTGGTTAAAAGTGGAGCTTCAGGGCTGGGGGATGAGTTGAGGTGTAGGCAGCAGGCAGTGAGCTTGGCCTTATTAGGTGCCAGGTCCCTCCTTAGGAGAGCCAAGCTACCAACTTCTGTTCCCTGCTGCTCATGCCAGTCCCCATGCCACAGCAGCCAGGGTTTATGGCCATCAAGAGGAAAGGGCTTCTTCCTCTAAAGACTCCAGCAACAGGCTGAGCGCCTACTTCCTACATCTACCTCCTGAGTCAGTGATGGTGAAACTTTGGAACTGCATCATCACACTGCAGGTTCACCACCAAAGCCCTCCATTTTTCTCCCGTTTCTGTGGTCTTTTCTCTTGAGTGTGGCTCCTGCTGGATTGTGATTCCTCTCCTGGGAAGTGTTGGCTCTTTCTTTGTAACCTACCACTGACTAGGTCTGATTTCTTTGATCCTTTCCTGGCATACACGCTGCCCAGTAGCACCAACAAGTCCCTTACTCCAGAGCTTCCATCCCTAACTGGGAGGTGACCGTGGTTTGGCCTTTGCCAGACCAGGAGGTGGAGGTGATTCAGTGTGGAGTTAGTGCTGGCAGCTGGACTCACTGTGGGAGCCTCATGCATAGCATGCCTCTTGGTGACCACTTCTTCTGGAATGTTCTTTTTATAAATTTTTTCTTTGGTGTTTTTAAGACAGAGTCTCACTATGTAGTTCAAGCTGGTCTTGAACTCACTATGTAGATTGAGGCTATCCTCCTGCCTCAGCTTCTCAAGTGCTATACCACCATACCAGGCAGCACTTTAGGAATGCTCTTGGGTGATCTTTGTTCTGATTCAGAGCCTTTCCATGGCTCAGATTTAATGATGTCTCACCACCACTGAAGCACAAGTTTATAAGGCACAATCTTTTCCAGTCTTACAGGAGGGCCATGGGTGTACCTCGGTGATAGAGTGTTTATCTAGCTTGGGCAAAGCCCTGGGTTCCATTTCCAATACTGCCAAAGAAGGAGGGTAGGAGGAGACTTACAGGCAGCCCGGGAGGTTGCTTCAGTGTCCTCTTCCTGTTCTGCCTCCTCCATAGTGGTGCTTTGGGTTCATGCTTGTGGAGGCATCTTTCGTCTTCAAATTCCTGCACCCATAGCTGGGTGAGCATCTCACATGTGAACTTGTAGAAAGTCATTCTAAGACTCCATGGCTTATGTTTTCCTGTGAGTGGCTGTGAACTTCCCGCCCCAGGGTAGTCAGCTGCCCAGAGCCTGTTGCAGAACCTGTTCCGCAAGTCCCAGCAGGACAGGGCTGGCAGGGCAGGCAGGGCATGTGTGCACTGCTATGCTGCACTGATGAGTGACAGAGCCGCCAGCCCCTGACCCAGCTTGTGTTTTGTTTCAGGGCTCTCTTTACCTACGAGGGCAACAGCAATGACATCCGTGTGGCCGGCACTGGGGGTGAGTGTGGCCCACTGGGGCTCAGCTCCAGGAATGAGCAGCGGGAAGGGGAGAGCGCTGTGAGGATCACTGGTTCCTCTCACCTGGCTTTTAACCATTGCAGTAGGACAAAGGAAACTCTGGGAGTCAGGTGACCCCTGCATGTGGCTGAGCTGTGATGATGCCTCCCTGTAGGAGAGTGGGTGGCTCTGTGCCACTGAGGGTTCCCTGGCTGCTTGTTGGGGTACAGGCTAATGCCAGGCAAGCTGGTGGCCAGAGCATTGTACATTGTGGGTTTCAGGTGTTTTTGAGTGAAGCACACATTCTACTCAGGTCTCCTGGCCTGGGCACAGGCAGCACTGCTGTATCCCAGGTTTGTGAGGAGGGTGGGGCAAGCAGCAGCCCTTTCTGGCTCACAGCCTGCACCTTGGGCTGCAGCTGGAAGATGCCAGTCTCATAGCTGGTTCGAGTAGGGAAGGCCTACAGTTGTATCCTGCCCTGGCCTTGGGCAAGTGCACACAGCCCCAGAATTCCTGGGAGAGGCTGCATCTCTGCAGGTAGCAATAGGGACTCTACTGGGGTTCTTGGGGTCAGGGGACCGGTTCCTGGCCACCACTGGGCAGGGACTGGCAGGTAGGCTGAGCCAAAGATGCTGGGGTGAGACCTGCACATCAGCTGGTTCCCCTGGCTCCTCCAGGCTGAAGGCTATGCCTGGCCTACCCCACTCCCGGTCCCAAGCAGGACCTGGTTTCATTGTCCCATATAGCGCCTGGAATGTTCCCTGCTTAGCTAGACCAATGTGGTTTTCTGCTGCTGTTGATAGGAAGCTCTCCCTCCGCATGCTCTTCTCTCGGCCTCGGCCTCTTTCTGGAAGGATTATGTTGAATGGTCCTCTCACGTGACGCAGTGGCTGCCTGGGAACCGCAGGGCTCAGCAATCTGAGGTTCCTGCTCCTGTCCTGGTGGCATCATGCTGGACTCTGCTGCAAGCACAGCATGTTGATGGCCCATGTTCTGTGCAGCCCACAGCTCCGCACTTGCCTGTTCCTCCAAGCAGGGAGGCCGGGGGGTAGGGGAGGGGGGACAGCAGGGGAACAGCCTGGGCAGAGCGGGAGAGCGATGTCAGATACAGGACACTGAAAGGTGTGGCCCTCGTGGTGACCCTGACCCCCAGAGGACATGTATGTCTAGGGCTCTTCATGGGGTCTAGGTAACCGTACAGCTGGTATGGAGAGCCATTTGCAAGTCTGGTATCTGGTCTGCAGTGGAGATGACATTTATTTTCCATTTCCACAGTTGTTTGTGGGTTTAGAGGAGTAGTTTTTAAACTAGTGTGACTCAAATGTCACCTGAGGTGTCTGTCAAGCAAGGGAGGTCCCTGGGTTCTGCCAGCTCTGCCCGGTCTGCCTGGCTGGGGTGGGACCCAGGAGTTTGATTTCTTTTTTGGCCTGAGGATAGCACATGGAACCACAAACACCGTGGGCAGGCACTGTGCCACCTGCGCTACCCAGCCCCAGGGGGGTTCTGAAGTGGATGGAGAGAGGAGCCCTGGTGGACAGGGGGCTGGCAGCCAGCTGTCACGCTGACCCTTGCTGTGACTCTGCAGAGGGTGGCCTGGAGGAGCTGGTGGAGGAGCTCAACAGCGGGAAGGTGATGTACGCCTTTTGCAGGGTGAAGGACCCCAACTCTGGCCTGCCCAAGTTTGTCCTCATCAACTGGGTACGTGGACCCCTCTCATTTTGTGTGACCAGGGAAAGTCCCCTGTCTTTTCCTGCTTTGACATGACTTCAGGAGCAGTGTTTTACTGGCATGACTTAATAGATAACACCTGTGAGCTGGGAAATGAGCTGAAGTGTCAGTGAATTTACAGTGAGCTAAAGAATAACCAGTGTTAAAGCAGGGCATGGTTGTGCATGCCTGAAATCCCAGCGCTTGGGAGGCTGAGGCAGGAGGATCACATGGGCTGGGCTATATATATATATATATCCTGAGTACAAGGCCAACCTGAACTATATAGTGATACCCTGTCTCAGGGGAAAAAAAAGAAGTAACTGCTGTTACTACACAGAATTATTCCTGCAAAAGCTGTAAAACTGGTCATGAGAAGTTTCTGGCTCATTCCCTCAGGTTAGAGTACAGAGAGTCTGGTGGGCTGTAGGGTCAGGGGCCCTCTGCAGAGCACAACTCCCTGGGGGCTGGGAAAACGCCCCACAGTGAACACCAGCAGCCTCAGCTGTGCTTAGGTTGGGAGAGGTGAAGCTGCTGGGTGCATGGGAACTTGTGGAAGGGGAAGTGGCTGGGGAAGAGGCCTAGGTCACTCTGGGCAAACTTGCATTGCAGACAGGCGAGGGCGTGAATGATGTGCGGAAGGGAGCATGCGCCAACCATGTCAGCACCATGGCCAACTTCCTCAAGGTGAGAGCTGAGACCTCCCTGCTACCCAGGAGGGCCCCAATAGATCAGGTTCCCCAGCTGTGAGGGAGCTTTGATCAGGAGCAAGCCGTCACAATCACACATACTTGCCCTGGCCCACTCACCCCGGCCTGCAGGGTCGGGAGGCAGGGAGGTATCCTCAGCAGAGCAGGGAAAAGGGCCATGCTGGAGCTGACTTTATGGGCAGGGCCGCACCCTAGTTCTGTATTGTCTATGAATCAGTGCAATGGGGTTGTCAGGACTTGGAGAAAGGTCAAGGTTGCTGTGCCACCACCCCAATGTGCATCCCTTCATGGGTTTCTGTCTAGTCCCTCTCTGCAAGTATCCATGGCAGGTGTCTCACAGCAGCACCAGGACTCAATTTCAAAAGCATTTTTGGTGGAAGTCATGTGTAGCTCTCTAGTCGGGTGACTTTGCATCCCCTGATTGCTGCCAGGAGACTCTGCCGCTGTCTTGGACAGCCTCAGCTTTTCTGTCTTAGTAGCTGGCAGAGAGGCTTCCAGGCTTCTTGTCAGGCTTCCCACCCCCACTTTGGGTTCATTTACTTTTGCAGTGCTGAACAGAACCCAAGGCTCCCTGCATGCTAGGTGTGCTCTCCACCGCTGAGCTGCCCCCCAGCAAGGCTTCCAGGCTTCCCTAGAGCAGTGAATGAGGTCCTCACCTGCTTCTCAGGAGGAAATGAGTGACTTGTTTTTTGTAGAAAATGAAGAAATGTAGAAAGGAAGGAGGCCTTTCGTGCAGCTGCCTGGGTGGCAGGGACTGTGTGGCATAGGACAGGGCCTGGTTCCCAGCACCCCAGGTCTCTGGCCCCAGCCCAGCATGGCAGGGCCGTGCTGTGCAGACGACGGGAATCGGCCCGACTTCCCCGAAGCCATCTTCTGAGCGCTGCTTCCTGTGCAGGGGGCCCATGTGACCATCAATGCGCGGGCTGAGGAGGATGTAGAGCCCGAGTGCATCATGGAGAAGGTGGCCAAGGCCTCCGGAGCCAACTACAGCTTCCACAGGGAGAGTGGCCGCTTCCAGGACATAGGCCCACAGGCCCCGGTGGTGAGTGCTGCTGCTGTTGCCTGGGGATCCAAGTCCTGGAGTCACCGAACCCAGCTGCTCGTCTGACTGGGTGACCTGGAGCCATCTGATCCCAGCTGTGTTTGACAGGGGACCTATGACCCTGCAGCGCACCACCAGGACCTGGGTGGGCCCTAGCATTGGCCACATGGCCTGACTTCAGGGAGTGTGAGAGCTGACCCCAAACCCAGAGCTCCTCTGAATGGGGAGAAACCTGCCAGCCTATAGGCCTGGCATTGGCTGGAGCTCACAGCTGGAAGCTGGTGCAGACCTGTGGCTCTGTGGCAATTCCCGAGGATTCCTGAGCAGCAGCCTGGCGGGGCCTGCAAATTGGGCCCTCACTGCCTTGGTCCCCGCCTCATGCAGGAGGTCTGGCTGCCACCAGAGGGGCCTCCTGCGATGTCAGGACTCAGCTCCCTGCCACACAGCTTCCTGGCCTCTTTGTGGACTTTATGGTGCTATCTCCTGACCGGTAGGGGTAGGCTGCACAGTGGCCCCTGGCTCTGGGCTTGGTCCTCCCCTGGCCAGGACCCTAGCCTGTGCTGTGCCTGCAGGGCTCCGTGTACCAGAAGACCAATGCCATGTCTGAGATAAAGCGGGTTGGCAAAGACAGCTTCTGGGCCAAAGCTGAGGTGAGTGCTGGGGTGGGGGCGCCATGTGCAGCTGGCTCAGCCGAGTCACAAGCAGGTGACTGCTAGGCTGTGGTGTCCACCCGTGGCCTTGTACCCATGAGACCAGGGACAGCACAAGCTGAGCAGGCTGCTGTCCCTGCAGAAGGAAGAGGAGAACCGGCGACTAGAGGAGAAGCGCCGGGCTGAGGAGGAGCAGCGGCGGCTGGAGCAGGAGCGCAGGGAGCGGGAGCTGCAGGAGGCCGCCCGCCGGGAACAGCACTACCAGGAGCAGCAGAGGTAAGCTGGCCTGGGTGCTCGCTTAGTCCCTCAGGGCAGGGAGACAGCACCTCAGCTGTCCCCAACCTGGTCTTCCCAGCAGGACATGTGAGCAGTCACAGGAAGTGGCTTCAAGGAACAGAGAAGAGTGGGTGAGTCTGGGTGTGGCCCTTGGGCCTGGATCTCACAGGTCTGGACGCATACCTGTCACATCTTGGATCCACACTGAGCCCAGACCCATGCAGCAAACTGGGGTGCACATGGATGCATCAGAGGTGCCAGTGAGCACCTTGTCCAGCCTGCTGGACAGCCTGCTTGGCCCCTTGGCTCCCCACCTCCCCAGCCTGCTGGGTCTATCTGCTCTGGTGGCAATGGGGAGGTGAACAGCTCACCATGGTGCCACTGTGTCCCCAGGAGTCTACCGGGCTGCAGGCTGCGCACCCACGGGAGATTTTCAAACAGAAGGAGCGAGCCATGTCCACCACCTCCATGCCCAGTGTGCAGCCAGGTGGGACCCCGCTCTGGGTTTGGCCATGAGGGAGGTCAAGGTGGCGAAGCTGGAGTCCTGAGCAGGGCCCTCGAAGCTAGTGACGTGTCAGAGGGTGACCAGGGACGAGTAAGCAAGGAGCACAGCTGGGGCCTTCACCTCGCTGGTGATGGTGTCACTCACCACCCTGGTCCCTGTGGCTTGGGTGTAGATGGTGGTTGGTTTCTGAAGCATGTGTGGTTTTGCAGGCAAGCTGCGAAGTCCTTTCCTGCAGAAGCAGCTCACCCAGCCGGAGATGTCACTTGGCAGAGAGCCAGCTCTCGCCACTGCAAGGCCCGGGGCAGGCAAGGCTCTTGGCACCATGGGTCCCCGGGAGGGACAGACGTGGAGAGGGAGGTGGCAGGAAGGTGAGGCGGATGTGCCATGTCCTCTACACAGATGTCTGTGAGGAGCCGGCGCCCAGCAGCCCTCCATGTCCAGTGCAGGCAGAGGAGGAAGCCGAGTATGAGGAGCCCCCGCCGCAGGAGGCCCTCTATGAGGAGCCGCCACTGGTAGGTTCTGCAGCCGGGACAGTGAGGGCCACAGGCCTGGGTTTCTACGGCACACTGGGATTGAGGGGCTCTTGGGGGTTTGACACGGCAGCAGCCCAGTGCTGAGTCGGGTATGGCTGCTGTGTCCTTGCATGGAGGGATTGGCACTCTCTCTTGGCTTGGGGAGGCAGCCGTGCTGTGGGCCCTTGGGAATAGCAGCACCCCCAGTGCCATGGATCCCGCCATGTCACAGCCTGGGCCGGGGTGACATCCCCTCTCACTCCTGACAGGTGGAGCAGCAAGGCGCCAACTCTCAGCACATTGACCACTACATGCAGGGCCAGGGGCTCGGTGGGCAGGGGCTGTGTGCCCGGGCACTGTACGACTACCAGGCAGGTGAGTGTCCAGCCACCGGTCCAAGGGTGGGGAATAAGAGCTCCTGGGACTCTCAGGACCAGCACCAGGGGCCAGGGTAGGAGATGCCAGGTGGAAGTGAGTGTGGGGTGGGAGCCTGGCTCTGGGCTCCCCTCATGGCCTGGCAGACACCAGATGGGAGAGCTGGCCCTAGACGCTGGCTCGAAGTTCTTTCAGGGGCAGGCCTTGGCAACAGGAAGGGGACACTGTAGGAAGCTGTGCTGGGGGGTGGGGTCAACAAGGGGACGGACCCTGATGAAGCACCTGGGCTTGCCGTCCTTGCAGCCGATGACACAGAGATCTCCTTTGACCCCGAGAACCTCATCACGGGCATCGAGGTGATTGATGAAGGCTGGTGGCGTGGCTTTGGGCCTGATGGCCACTTCGGCATGTTCCCTGCCAACTACGTGGAGCTCATTGAGTGAGGGGAGCCCAGTCTCTGTCCCCACCCGGCCTAGGCTTCCTGGTTATGAGGAGAGGAGGCCCCAGAGCTAACACTGGGCATCTCCAGGACGGGACCTGAGGTGGACGAGGCTGTGGGACACCCTCTGCTAGGTGGCTCAGGCTCCGTCACTCAGGAAGAGCAATAACCCAGACACGCTTGCTGCAGCCTCTGAGGTCGCCTGCCAGCCTGGACCTGGGCCCAGAGGAGGCCAAGCCAAGCACATTGTGGCCATTCCTGGGTGACCCCTGCCTGGTGACAGTGACCACCACTAAGCTAGGGGGCTCTAAGCAGGGATAGCTGAAGGCTGCCTTCTAATTAGCCTTTTTTCTTTCCTCTTTGGCCTTTAAGAGGTGGTGGCCACTGCAGTTAGAATGACCCTTGGGAACAGTGAACTTAGTTGCCTTCAGTAGGATGTGTGACCAAAGTCAGAGTGGACCGTGACTCCAGTGAGCAGGGGGCTGGCCTTTGCCAAGCCTGCCCCACCACATCCATTTCCCTGTCCCTGTGTCCAGGCCACGGGAAGTGGCAGTGCAGAGACCAGGCTCCCATCTCTGGGTGTGTGAAAAATCAAAAAGACACAGCGTGTCCTGTGTGGCTCACTCTGTGTCTGCCAGCCCCAGTGTGCGCCTTGGCTGGGGCTAGATTCTGGGGCCCATGCCTGCTGCCTCCTGTTTTCTGCCCCAGTCTATCCAAGTGTCTGAAGAACAAATCTAGGCATTCTGGGGTGATCTCCAGCCTCTGGTTCAGGCCTGTGTAGGAGCGGACCCACTTGGGGCTGCATCCACTTTAGCCTGGGGTGTTTGTGGAGGGGGTATGCATGTGCGGTATATCTGTGTGTACACAGATGCCCTCCCACCCCTGTGGCCAGTGAGCCATGAGAAGAGACACAGACCTTAAGATGTGACCGAAATCTTTCAACCCCACTGTGCAGCCCAGGTGTGGTGGAGGGGAACTGGGTGCAGATGGACACCAAGTGATGACCAAGCCTAGCCTGCCACCCTTGGCTTTGAGGCCCCATGGCCTCATCTGTCCCCATAGAAGGTGGCTCTGGGGTGAACTTTGTCCTAGCACAGCCTAACAGCCAGTACTGCTGCCCCAGTGATGTGGGTGTGCACCTAGGGTCCTCAGTTCATGGCACAAGCCAGGCAGGCTGTGGCGCTGGCACAGCTGGTCACGTGGGACTCAAGGTGGTATGCAGAGATGCTTTATTGCTCCTATCACCCTCACTTGGCCTTGCCCTGGGCAGCCACAGCCTCCATAGCCTTGCGCACCGTCTCCTCATCTCCCAGGAACCTCATGGGCTTGGTAGGCTTCAGTGCCTGGTCCAGCTCGTACACGATGGGGATCCCCGTGGGCAGGTTCAGCTCCATGATGGCCTGGTCTGACATTCCTGCACCCGGAAGCAGCATCCTTAGCTGCCCAGTCGTGCAGTGAGCACCACAGCCTTTGTGGGCCACAGGGCCAGGCCCCAGGCCCCCCCCACACCCCGTGCCAACCTAGTCCCGGGAGTAAGTCCATAGTGGCCTAAAGGTCAGGCAGAGACTGCATAGCCTACAGAAATAGCCCAGGGCCAACTAGCCCTCACCCTCGAGAGCAGCTGTGACCTAAGCCGGTGCTGCCCAGGTCTCAGTCCCATGTGAAGTGGCCAGACTGAGGGATATGGGCCGTTCAGTTTCCAAGTTTCTGAGCAGGGGCGCAGTGGAAACCTGACACGCCTGTCCTGACACCCCAGCCCAGAATAGCAGTGCAACCTTTGCTTTGGTGCCACCCTGCCCTCAAGGAGCAGGTGGCCTTGGGATTAATCCCCAGAGTTAGGGCCACCCCACTCCCTGTGAGGTCATACCACTGTGCCTCTTCACCCAGGAGAGGGTGGATTGTCACACCTCGGGTTCTCCATCAGTGCCCCAGGACAGGTCCAGGATACCCAACTCCCTCACTATATCCCCAGCAAGAGTGAAGGCCATGCCAAGGCTAATCCAGGCAGCCCTGGACACACACTCTGGCTCCCCAAGGCCTGTTAGTCGTCCCACCTTGCTCTTCAGTGCGAGCCCCACTTTAAAACTGAATCCTCGGGGCTGGGGGTTTAGCTCAGCGGCATAAGCGCCTACCTTGCAATCCCTGGTACTGATAAAAAGGAAAAAATGCCAAAAAAAAAACCCCAACTGAATCCTCAGCAGTCCCATAGTTCTGCACCCCTCTAACTGTTTTACCTCTGCCTAGAGGTATAGGGTGCAGAGTCCTGCTTGGGCTGAACCCCACATTGAGAGGCAGGGAGTAAAGTGCCGGGCTCTGCATGCTCCGCAGTGGCCTGTGCAGGGTCCCACAGCACACCAGGACTTGGAGCCAGAGCCCAGACTGGGCCCTTCAGGCTGGATATCCCAGGGCTGGGTGCCCCGTGTTGCCCATCCGTCCCTGCTTGGCTCGACATCTTAGCAGTGTCCTGCACAGAAGCCTGCATGTTACACATCTTTTTTATTTTCTTATTTTTCTTTTTTTTTCATCAATACTGGGCATCAAACTCATGACTGCTTGCAAGGTAGGAGCTTATGCCGCTGAGCTAAGTTCCCATCCCCTACTCATCTGTTTCTTAAGTGGTCTCAACTTGTTCTGTTCTGGGCCTTGGTCAGCTCCTCACATCTGCTAAGCCGCCTCATGTCGGGGCTCAGGAAAGGAGAGTTGAGCAGCTGCCTTCCCCCCTCTGCCTCTCTGGCCCCCAAAGGTGGGCTCACCTTCCAGGTGCTTGACGATGCCCCGCAGGCTGTTGCCGTGGGCTGCGATGAGCACTCTCTTCCCGGCCTTGATCTGGGGGGTGATCTCCTCATTCCAGAAGGGCAGGGCCCGGGCGATGGTGTCCTTGAGGCTCTCACAGGTGGGCAGCTCCCCTGGCTTCAGCCCTGCATAGCGGCGGTCCTAGGGGGTGCAAGGACACTCCCACTTCCTGGCGGGACACCGGGCCCCCACCATCCCAGCCCCAAGGCGCCCAGCCCCGCAGTTCCCTGAGGCCCTCGCAGCGGCCCACCTTGCTGATGGCCCTATAGTAGGGGTGCTTCTCATCCATAGGGGGCGGTGGGATGTCAAAGGAGCGCCTCCAGATCTTAACCTGCTCCTCGCCGTGCTTGGCGGCAGTCTCCGCCTTGTTGAGGCCCGTGAGGCCGCCATAGTGCCGCTCGTTGAGGCGCCAGGTGCGCACCACGGGCAGCCACATCTGGTCTGTGCCGTCCAGGATGGTCCAGAGGGTACGGATGGCGCGCTTCAGCACCGATGTGTAGCAGATGTCAAACTCCATCTTGGCCTCCTTGATGGCCAGGGCCCCCCGCCTGGCCTCCTCAGCCCCCTTCTCACTCAGCTCTGCGTCGAACCAGCCGCAGAACCTGTTCTCTTGGTTCCAGGAGCTCTCGCCATGGCGGACCATCACCACGCGGTGGGTGGCCATGCTGGCCAGGGGACCTGGGCTCCAGACAGCGAGGGCCACCTCCCTAGCACCCCCGCTTTATCTACACCCAGGCCTGGCCCCAGCCCCCACCCCCACCAACTGCCAATCAGCATTCCGGGAGGGGCAGGTGGCCAGTGGGAGCCGAGCTGTGGGGGTGGGGTACAAGCCAAGGAGGAGGACTTAAAAATAGCCACACAGCCACCGGTCTGGCCTGGGCTCAGGTGACAGGGGCCTGAGCAGGGCCAGGATGAAGGGCAGAAGTCGGGGCCGGGGGAGGAAAGGCTTCTTGAGGGCTTAGGTTCTCTGTGGCCCCATTGGTCCCGCACTACTAGGCAGAGCTGTGGGATGAAACCCAAGCTCTCTCCCAGGCTCTGGTACTAAGGGTTGAACTTGGAGCCTCATGCATGCTAGGTGGGCACTGTGCTGCTGAGCTACGTCCTTAGTCCTTTTTCAGGTTTTTATTTTGAGACAGGGTCTTGGTAAGTTGCCCAGGCTGGGCTCAAACTTGCAGTTCTCCTTCTGAGCCTCCCAGAATGCCAGGAGTACAGTTGTGTTCTTCCTAGTCACTTTTTTTTTTTTTTTTTGGATAAGGGCTTGCTATGTTGCTGAGGACGGCCTTGAATTTACGGAGAACCTCCTGCCTCAGCCTCCCTACTGCTGGGATTTAAGCATGCACTACCACACCTAGCCTTCCTGAGTAGCTCAGGGTATGGGCGCGTGTGCCCTCCATGCATGTGAGTCTTGCTGTGAATGTGTACATGTGTGTCCAGCATGCAGCTGTGTACACATGCGCATCATGTCCATGTAAGTGTGTGTGTGTCGCATGTGTGGATGAGTGTATGTACATAAATGTTTGTTGCAGAGTATCCCTGCCTCTGTGGCATTGCTGTGATGGCACGGGCGGCAGGGCCTTTCTCAGGCATCCTGACCCTGCCCTGGCAGCCCTCTCTGCAGCAGCTCTGTATGGTGATTCCTGTGGGAGCCTGTGACTGTGGTTAGGTAGAGCCCCAGGCCTTCCACATTCAGGTCCAGAGATACTGGTCACTGGCAGGGGAGCAGCAGCCATGCTCCCCCCTCCCACTGGCAAAAGAAGGGGAGCCTCAGCCTGGCTGTGAGTTGCCACTGCCCACAGCTGTCCAGGTGTCCTAAGCACAGCTGGGAAAACGTCCTGTGAGCAGGGGTGCTGTCCCTTGTGGCAGCACTCTTCCCCATCCCAACTGCAGCCACTCTCCTGGGGACACCGACTATTTTCTGTCCCTGGAGCACTTTGCAAATTGGTTCATTGGCCCAACTGCGATTCAGGCCCCATGGGAGGACGGTACAAGGAAGCAGGGAGCTGCCAGGATGTGGGGGACAGTTGCTTTCCTGGAGGGGCACAAGGAAGGGACAACCCTGGAAAGCACATTTGGGTGGAAATGGCAGGACACAAAGGACCTGGTGATGACAAGCCCACCTGGGTTGCAGAGCCAGCAAGGACCAGAACTGGGATGGGGCACACAGCAGAGGTGGTCTGTGTCCTGAAGCATGGCATGTTTCTGCCTTGTGCAGCTGTGCAGGCAGCAGGCCCTGGGCTTCCTGGAGGCGGCCGTGGTGCTGTGTCAGGTGAGGAGGCGCAGGCATGCAGGGTGTAGGAGGAGTGGAGGCACCGCCAGGCTTGGGACTGCTGGCCTTGCTGCAACTGGGGAGTGTCAGGAAGGCACGGGATGGGGAGACCGGGCCTCTGAGCCTGGCCACAGCCTCACAAGCATTTGCTCATGGGGAGCAGAGAAAAGAGCAAGGGAAAAAGCAACATCCCAGGTATTGGGGGGCCTTGCTCCCCCAAGTGCGACCATATAGCCTGGAACTGTGACAGAGCAAGGCAGACTAAACTCGGTTCCACAAGCAGTGAGCAGGTTCCTGTTCCTGGTGGTGCCCCACTTGGACACGGAGGCACCCCAAACAAGCTATAGTGACTGCAGGCAGAAAACTAAAGACCAAAACCACCCTTAGAGCAGCTGGAGAAAAATGAATTTCTCACCAGAAACCATGGGGGCCAGAGAGAAGCAGAATCACAGCTCTAACTCGTTGGAATAAAAGAACTGCACCAAACAATGCGCATCTAGAGGAGACTAGGAGTAAACTGGGTTTCCCAGGCGAAGGCTAGGCCAAGCCCCCAGGACTGCCCAGCACTGCCTTCCTGGGTGACCTGTGGGCCTGTGGGGGTCACTGCCAACCCAAACCACAGCACCCAGCAAAGGAAGTATTTGCTCTTTAATGGAAAATACATGATTGTCTCAGTATAAATGGAAGATAACATTTTGATGAAATTCGACTAAAACAGAAGGGAACCTTCACCTAACAAAGGGCACCCACAGAAATGACACTGACATCACACAGCTGGAGGACAGCTGGAGGGGGGACAGAGTCATCTGCCCTCCCACTTCTCACCATTACGTGAGGGACCAGCCAGAGTGGTTACTGCTGTCTCTGCATGGCATGACCTTGGATATAAAAAATGTCAAGAAACCCACAAGACCATTAGAAATAATAAATGAGGTCAGCAAAGTTTCAGGAATGCAAAATTGCCCTTCTATACGCTAGCAATGGGGGATTTAAGAAGTTGAATGAAACAACTTCATTTAATATTGCATCAAAAAGATGAAATTTATTTCCTCCTGTCTTCCCCTTCTTCCCTCAACTCAAGTTCTTACTGTGTTGCCCAGGCTGGTCTCAAACTTTTGGGTTTAAGGAATCCTCTTGCCTTAGCCTCCCAAAGTAGCTGGTCCACAGGTGTAGCTGTATCTGGTTTTATAAAGGAATAAATTTAATAAAAGGCTTGTAAAATCTATTATCTGAAATTATAAAAAATCCTTAGAAGAAATTAAGGAGCTTGACATGGTGGTGTGCACATGTAATCCCAGCACTCAGGAAGCTGATGCAGGAGAATCACCATGAGTTTGAGGCCATCCTGGGCTACATCATGAATTCAAGGCCAGCCTGAACTACACAATGAGAGCCTATCTCAAAAAAAAAAAAAAAAAAAAAAATCCAAAGATAACCTATGTTTATAGATCAGAAGACAATACTGTTAATTAAAACTGGAATTGCAGGGGCTAGGGATTTAGCTCAGTGGCATAAGCGCCTGCTGGGCAAGTGCAAGGTCATGAGTTCAATCCCCGGTACCAAAAAAAAAAAAAGGGGGGGGGGCTGGGGATTTATCTCAGCGGCATAAGCGCCTGCCTTGCAAGCAGGCAGTCGTGAGTTCAATCGCCGGTACCAATAAAAAGGAAAAAGACAAAAAAAAAAAAAAAAAAAGCGCCTCACAAAAACTGGCATTGGCAGGCATGGTTGGTGCATGCCTGTAATCCAAACACTTTGGGAGGCTGAGGCAGAGGGGTTAGCAAGTTTAAACCCAGCCTGAGCAACTTAGACCTTTCTGGTCTCAAAAAATAAAAGAGCTAAGCAAAAAATAAAAGAGCTAAGTACAATTTCCGGTATTTTGTATATTTTTAAAAGACATTTACAATTTTGAGCCCAAGCTGTGCAAGTTATTAAGATCTGTCTCTAAATAAACAATTGTCTGGTATTCTCTAAACTGATCTACAGATTTGATACAGTCTCTATCAAAGGCCCAGCTGGCTTCTTAGTATAAATTAATAACTTTAACCTAGAATAACCAAAGAATTTTTGAAAATGCCAAACTGTAGGACTCATGCTTCCCAAGTTCTAAATCTCTGCATAGAACTAAGTAATCAGAATAGCAGACACTGAAATACACAGATATGGGTCAATGGGACAGGACTGAGTGTCCAGGAAAAAAGCACTAAGATTCGATAGATTCGATAATTTTGTGATTATTTTTCCTTTTTCTTTTTCTTTTTTTTTTTTTTTTTTTTTTTTTTTTTTTTTTTTTTAGTCAGGGTCTCACTATGGAGCTCAGACTAGCCTTAAACTCCCAGTGCTCCTCCTGCCTCAGCTTCTGGACTGTCTGAAGTGGTAACAGTGGAAATAACAAAGCAGATGAACGAGACTCTAAAAAAATCAAGTCAAAATAATTTCTTAGATAACAACAGAGATGGTGACCATAATGAAAGACATGCTTAGTGACGCTAGAGCAGATGCAGAAAAAAAAAGCTTAGGAAATTGATGGAAACCATGAAGGCCCAACATAGGAAAGAAATGTAATCTATGAAATATTCAGATAGATATCTAGGAGATTAAAAAGTGTATTGAAAATGTACACAGCAGAATCAACCAATATGAGGACAAAATCTCATATATAAAATAGGATTGTGATTAGCAATTATGCAAAAAAAGATTTCTTAAAAAAAGATTTCTTAAAAATAGCAAGGGATCATGATGAATCATTCCAGCAGCTTCTGGATGATGCAAAAAAAGAGTAACATAAAATTGATAAAGAGTCCACGAAAAAGCAGGGGAGACAGCATGAATGATACAAAAAACCTGTTCATAGATGTTATGGCAGAACACTTCCCTGGCAGAAAAAAGAATTTGACATACAAATAAATGAGGTATATATGACTCTATTAGCCGTGATCAAAAAAATCTATAGCAAGGCATATAATAATCAAGAGTCTAGAAATTTGACACAAGAAGAGAATATTAAAATCTGTTAGAGAAAAGAAACAAATCTCCCATAAAAGAAAGCCCATCAGAATCACAGCATACTTCTCAATGCAAAACTTCAAGTCAAGGACAGCTTGAAATATTTCAAACCCTAAGAGAAACCAGCCTCCAACCCAGACTGATATGCCCCACAAAACTGTTTTTCAAAATTGATGGAGAAATAAGATACTTCCATGACAAAGAACACCTGAAGAAATTAATGAACACTGGGGGCTGGGGATTTAGCTCTGCGGCATAAGCGCCTTCCTTGCAAGTGTGTAGTCGTGAGTTTGACCCCTGGTACCGATAAAAACGAAAAAGACCAAAAAAAAAAAAATTAATGAACACCAAACCAGCACACCAAAATGTTTTCAACGACATTCTAGAAAGAGAGAAGGATTTCAACTCCATGAATCCCAACAGAAAGAATTTATCAGGTAAGACAAGCAGTTAAAAAAAGGGAGCCAAAAGAAAAATAAGAATATATCAGTTATAATCATCAATGTTAATGGTCTCAATTCACCAATCAAAAGAAACAGACTGGCAGAATGTTCACCAAATGCTCTCCCTGATGGCGGTAGGGACCTGGGGCATGGCATCTTTTAGGGCCTGCACTGGGCTTGCTGGATCTCTCCAGGCTGCTGGCACATGGCCTCGGTGTGTGCCTTCTTCCTACTAAGTCCATTTGTTCACAGGTTTGGTTTGGCTCTGATACTTCTTAACTGCTTTTCTGTCTAGTTGATTTGTCTCTGTGACAAAGGGATATTAGGACTCCTGTTACTGCTTATTGGATTTTTTTTTTTTTTTTTTTTTTTTTTTTTTTTTTGTATCAGGGATTGAACTCATGACCTTGTGATTGCCAGACAGGCACTGTGCCACTGAACTATATCCCCAGCCTGCTTATTTAATTTTCCATGTCTACCAATAACTGTCTTACATATTTGCATGCTCCCATGTTAGGTACATATATATTTATGACTGTTATGGCATTTGACTTGAAATTACGCTACAAACTACTGTGATAAAAACAGCATGGTACTGGCAAAAAAAAAAAAAAAAAAAAAAAAAAAAAAAAAAAAAAAAAAACCAACAGACCTGAGGATCAACAGAACAGGTTAGAAGATGCAGAAACAACTCTAGACATACTCAGTCACCTTATCTTTGACAAAAGGGCCAACCAAACACCAACACTGGGAGAAAGCCTCTTTAAGAAATGGTGCTTGAGGCAATCCACTTGGGACCCCTTCTATCTCTCTCAGACAGAAGCTTTCTCTCTTTCAATAAATATTCCTAAAAACAGAAAGAAAGAAATGGTGCTGGAAAGACTGCCTTTCCACATGCCAAAGATTAAAACTAGACCACATCTTTTTTTTTTTTTTTTTTTAAATCGGTGCTGGGGATCGAACTCACGACCACCTGCTTGCAAGGCAGGTACTTATGTCACTGAGCTAAATCCCCAGCCCCTTAGACCACATCTTTCACCATGTATTAAACTAAAATTGAAATAGATCAAAGATCTAAATATTAAAATAGAAACACTAAGCTGGGGATACAGCTCAGTGGCACAGGTACCTGCCTGGTAAGCATGAGGTCATTAGGTTTTTGGGTTTTTGTTTTTTTTTTTTTTTTTTTGTATTTTTACCAGTACCAGGGATTGAACTCACAACCACACGCTTGCAAGGCAGGCGCTTATGCCACTGAGCTAAATCCCCAGCCCCCATTAGTTTGATCCTCAGTACAGAAAAAATAAAATAAAATAAAAATAGAAACATTAAATCTGGAAGATAGATATAACTCTTGAAAACACTGGTATAGGCAAAGATTTTATGAGTAAAACCCTAACTGCATAAAACTATCTCAATGAATCAAGATCTCATCTTATTAGAAAACTTTTGCACAGCAAAAGAAACCAGCAAAAGAATAGAAACTTATAATGTGGTTAAAAAAAATTTCCAGCTGACCTCAGGCAAGGACTACTATCTATAACATGTAAAGAACTCAAAAAAATCAGATCTCCCCAAATTTAAGAACCCAGTCCTAAAATTGGCATCTGAAATAAATATACACTTCTCAGATGAAGCAGCAGAAATAACAAATATGAAAAAAGTTCTGTATCACTGATCAGTCGAGACATGCAAATTAAAACAACATTGAGATTCCACCTTGCTCCAGAAGGAGTGGCTATTATCAAGAAGTCAACCAATAACAAATGTTGGTTGGGGATTTGTGAGGAAAAAGGAACCATTCTCCACTGTTCGTGGGAGTGTAGACTGGTGCAATCACTGTGGAAATCAGTGTGCAGATCCCTCTGAAAACTAGAAGTTCCATTTGACCCAGCTATTCCCTTTCTTGGCATTTTCCCAAAATAATTAAAAGCATCATACCACAGGGACATACGTGCATCCACGTTTACAGTGGCATGATTTATAATAGCTAAATCTTGAAAACAGCCCAAATGCTCATCAACTAATGAATGGATAAAGATGTGGTTTTTTAAGACAATGGAGTATTACTTTCCCGTAAAGAAAGATTGAGACATTTCTAGGTAAATAGATGCACCTTGAGACCATACTCTTCAGTGAAATAAATCAGACACATGTAAATAACACACTGTTTCTATGGTATGAGAAAGTGAAAGTATAAATAAAGGCCAAAATGTATAATAGGTATTGTGATATAAAAAAAATGTTCAAATAGAAACAGGAATGGGGGGGATGAGAAAAGCAGGAAAAAAATAGAGCATTTGTAAATAAGGAGGAAAAGGGGGTGAAGGTAGGGGAGGGAATGGGGAAAAAGAGAATTAAGTTATCATATACAGGCATAAATTCCATATGATGAATGTGATCATTATGTATACCTAAAAATGTACCAATAGACTTAATAAACAGAAAAAGAATTGGGTAAAGGACCTCAACAAAGAAGAAAAAAGAAAGAAGAAAAAAGGAGGAGAAGGAGAAGAAGAGGAAAAAGAAAAGGGAGGAGAAAAGGAAACAAGCCACCACAGCTGCTTGTTATAAGCTCAAAAACCCAAATCCAGCTGTAGTCATTATAACTGGTTCTCTTCCTGCAGAATTGTGTAATTGCCAGATAAGTTGCAACCTTGTAGCACATCCACCATGCAACCCCTCCCAGCCTCCCTGGTTCCTTTTATTGAGACAAACTGATCTTAAGACCCCTGACCCCTGCCCTGCGGTTTGCTACTTTATAACTCCCTGCAGCCCCTGGCTTGAAACACACTTTCCTGACTGCCTTCTAGGACACTGTTGCTGGTGAGTTCAGCTAATAAATCACTTTTTTTTTTTTTTTTTTTTTTGGAGTCCATCATTTTACTGCCCATATCACTTGGGGACTCCTCTGTGTCCGGGATTCCACCTTTTACGGGATTTACCTCCTGGGCTCCTACTTTTCCGATGACATCAGGATCTTTTTGAATGTGGCTTCTTTCTACTGGCAAGTACTTACTACTTTCATTTCACTCCTTGATTTTCAAGGCTTGCTCCCATTAGGCCAGATATCACCAAAATTAGAGCGGGTTACCGCCGTTTGTGTGTGTGTGTGTGGGGGGGGAATTGACCTCTGCTGGGTGCACCGTACTTGGGGAGTCGAGTTTTCAGGCTTGCTCCCTTTGGGCGAGATGTCTCTAAAACCTTGTCTTAGCTCTCCTATACTTTTGTCTTCTTGTTCTGTGCCTGATTCATCCATTACTGAGAATTCCTGCAATTTAAGCTGAGCCTAATATGTAAACCACCTCCTAGAGGTTTTTTATGTCAGCTGATTGAGTTAACTAAATTAGATGATTCTTTGTAGGGCTATTTGGGTCACTCAACTGAAAAGCATGCTCTTCCCTAGGCTAGATTGCAGCTAGCAAAAATTGGTTATTTTAAAATCCCTGGGCCAGGAGAGTGGCCACCTGGTAATTTTAACCAGTTCTTGATTGCAAAATTGAGGACTCCAGTCTTCATAGCGCTTTGGGAGATTCTTTGTCTTTGTGGCAGGCTTCTGCCATTCTGTATTCACTCATCTGTACCCTTGTCTCGTGTGTCTACTATTATGGGCCAGACAGCTTCCTCCCCTTTGTCACCTTTGCAACTTATTCTTAATCATTTTAAGGATTTTAGGGATCGAGTTGCCAGATATGGAAATCCTGTCTATCCTAAGAAACTAAGAACATTCTGTGAACTCGAATGGCCTTCCTTTGGTGTCGAATGGCCTTCACAGGGAACTTTTAACTTAAGTTTTTCAACAGGTCTGTCATTTTCAGACTCCCTCATAAGCTGTCCATGCACCTTGATCAAGTGGTCTAGTGGTTAGGATTTGGTGCTCTCACCCATCAGCCGACCTGAGATGACTGCCAACAGCTTTTGCAGACTTTCGTCACATCTGAGGAAGAGCAAATCCACATCTTGGCATGCCAATCTGTCCTCAACACTAACGGGGAGCCCACTTCAGATCTAATGAGGCTCGATGCTGTTTTCCCTTTGACCTGCCCCAATTGGGACCCCAACACAGATGGAGGTAAGGGGGCTCTCAAACGGTATTGTCAGACTCTTCTTATGGCACTCCAAGCTGCCACCCAAAAGTCAACTAATCTATCAAAAGTAACTGAGGTAAGACAATTGACTTCTGAGTCTCGGTCAGCTTTCCTTGAGCACCTCCTAGAGGCCTATCATATATAATACACCTATAGACTGGGAGGCACCAGAGAATAGACGAGCTATTAATATAGCATCGTCTCTTAGTCAGCCCCTGATAGTAAATGAAAATTGCAAAAATTAGAGGGTTTTGAAGGAATGATGATAGGTCAGTTGCTAGAGATAGCCCAGAAGGTTTTTGACAACAGGGAAGACACACAAGAGAAGAAATTAACCAAAATCTTGGTCATACTAGCAGAAGGACCTACTCAAGGCAAAAAGAAAAAGACCAACAAAAAAGGGCCCCACTAGACAAGAATCAATGTGCATATTACAAAGAATTGCCACTGGAAAAAGGATTGCCTGAAATTAAAAGCCAAATTGGATGGGGCTGGAGATTTAACTCAGCAGCATAAGTGCCTTGCATAAACGTGCAGTCATGAGTTCGATCCCTGGTACTGATAAAAAAAAAAATGAAAACAATAAAAGCCAAATTGGAGAGAGGGGAAACCACCCCTCGGGTCCTATTGGAAGAGGACTGACAATTTCAGGGTTTGTCCACTCCTCCTGAGCCCCGGGTAACCTTAACTGGGAGGGGGGCAACCTATAGATTTCCTGGTAGATACTGGACTTTGCTGAGTTGGCATAACCTCTCCACACTGCAACTGGGGGAACCCCTTCTGACCCACCCGTTTGGACGGAGAGGGAAAGCCAAGCATTCCAAAAACTAAAACTGGCCCTTGCCTAAGCCCCAGCATTGGCATTGCCAGATTTGACCAAATCCTTCCTGCTGTTCATTGCAGAATGAGGAATGGCTAAGGGGGTACTGACTCAGATGTTGGCACCATGGCACCACCCAGTTGCTTATCTCTCAAAAAGGCTGGACTCAGTTTCTTTGGGCTGGCCGAACTGCCTTCGAGCCATTGCCTTAATAGTAAAAGAGGCCAATAAATTAACCTTTGGACAGAAACTCCAAATTGTGGCACCTCATGCTATTGAAACCCACCCAACAGATGGCTCTCAAACTTGAGGACTGTACAATACCAGGCCCTCCTGCTTAACTCTGACCTTACTGAATTCAAGGAGACTACTGTCTTAAACCCAGCAACCCTGCTGCCAGATGATGACCCACAGGTACCCATCTATTATGGCATGGGCTTACTCTCTACCACTGCCAGTCTTCATCAAGACCTTACTGATCTTCCATTACAGAATCCAGAGGTTGAATATTTCACCAATGGTAGCAGCTTCTTTGAAGGTAAACAGGTGTCAGGGGTGACCATAACCACTCATACAAAAGTAATTTGGACCCAACCCCTGGATCAAGGCACCTCTGCCCAAAGGGTTGAACTCATTGCCCTCACGGAGGCCTCAAAGCTGGCTGAGGATCTAAGGGCAACTATCTATACTGAGAGCTGTTACATTTTTGCTACCGTTCATGTACATGGGGCAATCTACCAACAGAGGGGGCTCCTAACCTCTACTGGTTCAAAGATTAAGAACGCTCCTTTTATCCTGGACTTGTTAGCTGATATCTGGCTCCCCAAATCTATAGCAGTGGTGCATTACAGGGCCACAAGATGGGAAAACATCCAATCTTGATAGGAAACACACTCGCTGACAGGAGTGCTCGAGAGTCATCTGTATAGTCATCTGGATAGCCTATGGCCCATTTGCTGCCAGGCCTGCCACCCTCTTGTTTGCCCCAATTGGTGTATTCTGAGTCAGATCAGGAGCCAGCTGGACAACTGAGAGCAAAAAGCCCCCCCCCCAACTGCCTCCAATTGCCAGATAGACAAATTTTAATACCCACTGCCTTAGAAAGAGATTTGATTCTTCAAATCCACCAGGCCTCGCTCCTAGGAGGCTCAAATTAAGCCGAGTTGCTTCAGACCAGGTACTTCATTCCTAAGCTGACTCAATTAGCAAAGGAAGTCAGTCAAAGATGCCCACAATGTCTACAAGTAAATACCAAAGCCACCACTATCTCAGAGAAAATCCGATACCAGGGAAACTTCTCCTGGAGAACACTGGGAAATTGATTTCACAGAAGTGGGGAAACCAGGACTACATGGACATAAGTATTTACTGGTTCTGGGAGACACCTTCACTGATTGGACTGAGGGATATCTGATGAAGACCAAATTGGTCTCAATTGTTGTCAAAAAGTTTTTATATGAGATAATTCCTAGATTTGGCCTTCCCTTGTTTATGGGGTCTGACAATGGCCCAGCTTTCATAGCTTCCATCACTAATAAAGTTGCTCAGTTATTACAGATTGATTAAAAATTTCACCATGCCTACCATCCCCAAAGTTCAGGTCAAGTTGAAAGGATAAACTGAACTCTAAAAGAGATGCTTAGCAAATTGATTTTAGAGTCTGGCAAAAACTGGGTGAGCCTCCTGTGCACGCGTTGTACTCCATATATATAAATGGAATAACCCCTTTTGAGGCAGTCTACAGGAGACCGCCACCCCTCGTTCCCCGCCTTGATAGTGCTCATTTGGCAGAGACTCCTAACCACAGCTTAAGTCCCTACAGCTCTTCAACCTGTGCTGACCTCCATCCACCAACTCTTCCGAGACCACCAAGCCAAATCTCTGCCCACACCAGAAACTCTGCTTGTTTCCAATCCAGGAAATCAAGTGCTACTTTAGCGTCGTTCCTGTAACTCTTCTCTTGAACCTTGCAGGACTGGACCGTACAATATCGTCCTCAGCACCCCTATGGCTATCAAAGTAGCAGGAAAATCTACCTGGATACATCATTTTCCCATCAAGGTTATCCCACCAGACACCCAGGAAACAGATAAGTGGACTGTCACACGGACTGAGAACCCCCTTAAATTGTCAAAATGTTCTTGATAATTCTCTTTGTCATATACAGCTTGCTTTGTTAGCTAGCCATAATCCAACCCATCCTTTCCTTAGAAAATGTTCAAGGTAATAAAACTTATGTCAGATCTGCTGCCTACAACCTTGACTCTAGCCACTATGCAAACTTATGTTCTGATTCTATTGTAATAACTAATGTCTCTTATGCGCCGTGTCAACACCTGGAAGCCCTTACTGGATCTTGGTTTGCTTGTACCTCAGGTTTAAAACTCCTTGTGTCATGCTTGATATATTCACTAGACATACTGAAGTATGTGTTCTTGCACATGTATTTCCCAAGTTTGCTGGTATTCTGGCACTAGTGGAAGAAAACACTTAAATTTAGAATCTGACCTCTTTAGGACAGCTCAAAAAGTCCCTATGTTAATACCAATTTTGATGGGACTAGGTCTCTCTGGAGCCACAGCATTGGGAACTACAAGCTTAGTAATCGGTGAGCAAAACTATCGAAAACTAAGTGCCCTAATAGACAAAGATTTGGCAACACTAGAACATTCTGTATCCAAATTGGAAGAACTCCTAAGGTCTCTGACAGAAATGGTTCTCCAAAACTATAGAGGCCTAGATCTATTATTCATGGAAGAAGGTAGTTTATGCGTAGCCTTAGGAAAGGCTTGCTGTTTCTAGGCCAATCACTCTGGAGTCATACGAGATAACATAAACAAGCTTAAAAAGACTCTATGAGTGAGAACAGCAATGACAAATGGACAAGAATTGATTTCAAAACTTGTTCTCACTATCCCCTTGGCTGACCACCTTGCTCTCTGCTCTGATAGGACCAATTATTCTCTTCCTACTTGCCTTAACTATTGGGCCATGTATTATAAAGTGCCTCTTGAATCAGTGTCAGTCGTGCAGTCTGACCAATTTCAAGCTATTAAAATGTTTATACTTAGACAAGAAGGATATTACCAGTTATCTACATATGATTATGCAACAGAGTCAAAGATTTGACTCAATAGCCAAAAGTACTGGGGAATGTTATAAACTCAAAAACCCAAAGTGTGCTGTACTTATTATAACTTGTTCTCTTCCTGTAAAACTTGTGTTGTTGCCAATTAAGTTGCAACTTTGTAACATACCCACCATGTAACGTGTCCCTGCCTCCCTGGTTCCTGTAACTGCTTGTTCCCCTCCCTGGTTCCTTTTATGGGGACAAACTGATCCAAAGACCCTGACCCCTCCCTCCCCTTGTGGCTTGCTACTTTATAACTCTGTGCAGCCCCTGGCTCCAGTGCACTGCCAGGGCTGCCTTCTGGGACAGTGTTACAGCTGAGTTCAGCTAATAAAGCGTTTCTTTTTTTAATTTTTGGAATCCATCATTTTTCTACCCATATCACCACTGCAGCCAAAAGCTCATGAAAAGCCGGTCAGTATCACTACTCAGAACATACAAACCTAAATCAGAATGAAGTGGGGTTTGATACCCAGCAGTTTGGCCATAGTTAGAAAACAGGCCAGGCAACAGACAGAACTGTGGTACAGTGCATGCTTAGTCTATGTGGCCCTGAATTGACCCCTAGCACTTAAAGAAAAAAGTACCAATTTCTAAAATTGACCGGTGACAAATGTACAGGTTTTTCCTGGCTGAACTGTGTAGTCTGAAGTATATAAAAACAAAGCTGATTTCAGAACTCAGTGAAAGGGGTCACGAGTACAGCTCGGTGGCAGAGCACTTATCTACCATGCACAATCCACAGCAAAAAACAAAACTCCCTAAAGCCAAAACAGTAAAAGGGGGCTGGGGTGCACCACACATCACAGTGGCAAGACCACAGGCTTAGCACAGGTAGCGGATACATGACACCTGGGTTTGAGCCACAATACAAAACAAATAATAACAAGGGTAAAGTTAAAAACATGTAAGTTAAAAAAAAAAAAAAACATGTAAGTTAGAAGGAGAATGATAGACCTCTAATTAAGACAGCTGGCATGGGGATATTTCTACCAAAATTTCTGAGGAAGAAAAATTGCTCTGAAATTGGAATAAAGGGACATCATATACTGATGATTCTAGGAAGATATAAACATTCTACAACGGAGCTTCAAGCCAGGTGTGGTGGCATGTGCCTGTAATCCCAGTGCTTTGGGAGGCTGGCACTGCAGGAGCACAAGTTCAAACCCAGCCTAAGCAACTCAGCAGGCCCCATCTCAAAAGTAAAAAAGGCTGTGGAGGTAGCTCAGTGCAGCAACCGTGGGTTCATTGCACAGTATCTCAAAACAAAAACAAAAACATTCACCCAACCACAGAGTATATATTCCTCTAAAGCACAAACACAACATTCACCAAGATTGAGAATACCGTGGATATAAAGTAGACCTTGACAAACTGAAAAGAATTAAAATCACGCAGAGTATGTTCTCTTGCCATAAGGGGATAAAACTTGAAATCAGCATCAAAAGGTTACTGGGAAATTTCCAACACTGGGAAACTGACCAACACTTCTAAATAATCCACGGGTCAAAGAGGACATCTCACAGGGAATTGGAAAATAGTTTGAGCTGAACAAAAATGAAAATACAACATAGCAAAGCTGTGGAATGTGCTAAATTAGTGCTCACAGGGAAATTTAGGTCAATATATCCTTATATTAGAAAAGAAGACATCAATGATCTAAGCTTCTACAGCAAGTAGGATACATTACACTAAAGAACAGAAATCAATGAAATTGGGGCCAGGGATTTAGCTTAGCAGCACAAGTGCCTGCCTGGCAAGCTCAAGGTCACGAGTTTGATCTCCAATACCAAAAAAAAAAGAGAGAGAGAGAGAGAGAAAGAGAGAGAAATCCATGAAATTAACAACAATAAAATCAATGAAATACAAAGATAGCTCTATGAAAAGATCATTATAAATGTTACACCTCTAGGGGAGAGTGAAGATAGAGACAGAGACGGAGAAGGAGATTAAGAGAATTACTGTCATCAGGAAGGAAAGAAAGGACATCATTAGAGATGACACAGACATTAAGAGGGTGATGAGAGATATTATGGATAGCTCTACATAAATCCAGCAGTTCTAGTAAAAATGGATCTATTTCTTGGAAATCACAAACCACCAAAATTCTGCCAAGAAAAAGACAATAAGAATCATTTGGTATTTATTAAAGAAATTGAATTTATAGCTTAAACCCTTTTGAAAAAGAACACTTTAGACCCTGATGAATTTATTGGTGAATTCTACTAAACACTAACAGAACAATAATTTTACACAATCTCTTCCAGAAAATCAGAGAACACTTCCCAAGTAATAACCTGAACTGCAAGCACCTAGTATCAAAACTGGATAGAGAGTGTAAGAAAATTGCCTTCCACAGACAGACATAAAATCCACAAATATTAGCATGTCAGTCCCAGTAACAGGTAAGAACAGTACACTAAGACCAGGCTTTATCCCAGGAATCACCTAAATCGATATTTCCAAACCAAGCAATATTATCAGGCTAAACAAGAAAATTCACATGATCATACTGCTTGATGCAGAAAGAGCATCAAATAGAATCCAACATCTGTTATAAAACACTGAGATCTAGGTGTGGTGGTGGATTCCTGGAAGCCCAGCTAGCTATCTGGGAGGCTGAGGCAGGAGGAGCTCAAGTTTGAACCCCATGTGGGCAAATTAGGGATGTAGAGAGACCTACTGTCAGAATAAAAAATGACAAGGGTAGGGCTAGGGATACAGCTCAGTGCGAAGGTCTTTGATTTTATCCCCAATATTAGGAGAAAAAGACAAAACCCTTGGCCATTTTGCCATAGTAAGTCAGCTGGCGAGAAGACGCTTGACATTGTAGACCACAGTGAGCAGCCTTCATCTTGAGCTCACATGGACATGGCACCGTGCGAGGCATCATGCCTGATGCTACATGCAGAAAAAGCTAGGCCTCGGTGCACAGGTAGAATCCTGGCTTAGCATACACAAGCCCTTGCTTGGGCCCCAGAACCTCCCCCACACACAAAACAAAACAAAAAAGAAAAGGGCCAGACCCCTTTGTCATCACCAGATGACAAAGGGACATGAATGGCCCTACAAGACTCTTGCCCGGGAGATGCCATGCTTCAGAAAAAGACTGGATAGCTCTGCAGGGCACATCAGTGACATCCAGGCACAGCAAGAGGGCACGGCCCAATCAGAGGGGGCCACAGGACGCTGGCGTTGGAGGAAAGGCGGGATGCACACATACGAGCAGCAGTGGTGTGAGCAGCTCAAGGAGGGAGGTATAGCCTGCCACCTCGTCACACGCGCAGGGGTCTGGACCTGACCGCCACTGTTGGTGCCAGGGAGCACTGCCACAATGGGCGCCCTGAGGCACGTGAGGGACGGACCAGTCATGTCCTGACGGTGGCAAGTGACCGGGCTCTAAGTGTATTAAAGCTTGTAAGACTGTCCTCTGAGTAGTCCGTTTTACTGCAGGTTAATTTCCAGAAAACTTTTTCATGAGGTGGGGAGTGGCCTAGGAAGCCCTCACCTGGCAAAATGACCTTGGGACCCAAAGAAGGTGGGCACAGGGGGCTCAAGGTGGACCACGTGGCAAAGGCAGGCCCCAATGTGCCTGGGGAACACAGGGCACAGAGCATAGAGGCTCCGCTCAGACAGCAGAACAGGGGCTGTTGCAGGACCGCTGGTGGCAGTGGAGCCAGGGGTGTGAGGGGTGTGTGGATGTGGATGGGGTGGCCGGGGAGGCAGGACCCCAGGTCCCTGCACCATGAGGCCTTGGGCCGGGAGCTGCCGCAGGGCTGAGTGGGCAGTGCTGGCAGGAGAGCTGACGACAGGCCTGGGGCAGAAGCAGCATGTCTTTGGGGGCTCAAGTTCTCTTGAGCTGGGTCCCCCCAGATGCTTGCATCTCATAGCAGACCCCTCAACGCTGCCACCTCTTGGCTGCAGCAGGGGACAGGGAGCAAGGCTTTCCTGAGCCCTTGTGAGCAGGGCACCCCCAGAAGACATGGCTGTGGCACCTCAGCTGATGCCACAGGCCCCACTGCAGTGCCTCAGCACATGGGGCTCAGATCCCTGGGCAGGGCAGGAACCAGTGCAGGGAGTGCCGAGAGCCGACCTGGGGTCCCACAGAGATGCCATGCCGAGGCAAGGCCCGGGCAACAGCACGTCCACGTGGAGACATTCAGCGTGTAGGGACTCTCCGGGTGGTGCGGGTCAGGCGTTCCGCTGCTCTGGGGGCAGGTATGTGAGGCCCAGGTGCCTGAAGATGTCCTCCTCAGAAGCCACGTGGAAACACGTCCTCTGCAACAGGAGCATGGCATCATCAGCCAGGGCCACACTTGGTGGCACCCCGAGATGGCCTGGCAAGGGATGCCCAGGCCTGGGGCAAGGCGCTGTTCTGGGGCCAGGATCTGGGATTTGAGATGGGGTCCTGTGGGTTACAGTGCCAAAGGCCCAGGCCAGATCAGACAGCAGTAGCCCGGGGCTCCTGGCCCACACCACGCCCCCACACACCTGCTCTGGGTCGAAGAGCCCATGGCTGTTCAGGCACAGCCCCTTCTCCTTCCGGCTGAATCGGCGCAGCTCCCTCTCAAAAAGCTGCAGGGCAGCACAGGGCTCAGGGGGCTGTCTGGGACACCCCAGCTTGCAGCCCCCTATACACAGCCTACTGGGGAGTGGGAGGAACTGGGGGAGCACATGCCTCAGAGAGGCCCACCAGGCCCCAGCCCGTGCACATGGCCCACCTGGGAGCCGGTCCAGCCAAGTAGGGCGAAAGGGAACTGGCTCCAAGGAGTGACCACCAGGTCCACCCTCACGGCCTTCCAGGCGGGCTGGGACTCTGGGTCTGCCCCCTTGGAGGGCAGCGGCAGGCGGAGGATGCAGAGACTCCGCTCAAAGGCGTCCATGGTATGGCTCTGCTGGGCCAGGCGGCTGGGGTCCCCCAAGCGGCTGCGCTGGTGCTGGTGGTACAGGACGAGGTCCTGCGGGGAGAGCAGGTGTCTAGGCTTGGCTGCAGTGAGGGTGCAGCTGGCCAGGCAGGATGTGGGTCGCTCACCTGGCTCTGCAGCTGGCGCAGCACGCTAGGCAGCAGCCCCGCCTCCCGGCCCTCCTCAGGGTGTGTGATGAGGAAGTCCACATCGTGGCCCTGTGGCTTCCCCCTGCAGGGACAGGCCAGCCTCGTGGGACAGCACAAACAGGGCAGAGACTTCTGCCCAAGCTGCATCCCTTCCCAGGGACGGGTGTCCATTAGGTGACCACACATAGGTCCCTTTGCTGGGAGGACACATAGGGGCCCTTACCTCCGGAAGCCGCCAGTCAGTGTGACAGTGGCCCCAGGCAGGGCCTGTCTCACGGTGGCCTCCACCAGCTGCTGCAGAGCCTCAGCATCTGGCCGCCCCACGGGGGTGCACAGGTCAAGGTGGTGCTGGAGCCCTGCGGGTAGCACAGCCAGGTTCACCAGTCCTGTCCCCACTCCACATGGCCCTGCACACCGCCGCACTGGGCCTCCTCCTCCAGCACAGGTGGTCAGTGGCCCAACCCTCCCCTCTTATGTATTAGTCCTTGTTTTGTGGTAGTGGGGTTGAACCCAGGCCCAGGACTTTCACACTAAGCTACATCCCAGCACCTTTTTTTATTAAGTCTCTGAATTGTCCAGGATGGTTCAGAAGTTATGACCCTCTGGCCTCAGCCTCCTCAAGTGCTCGGATTACTGGTGTGTGTCACTATGCAGAGCTTACATAATGAAAGGTTTCTGCCCTCGTATAAATTACAGGACATCATGGCAGTGGTCTAACAGGGTGGAAGGCCAAAGCAAAAAAATGACACCCTGATGACCACTTCCTCCTCCTTCCCATTTAGCCCTGATTACAACTTCCTCTTTCCTTTCCTGTGTGCGCAAAGAATTCCAATCAGTTCCTCAAGCGTCATTAATGCTCATCCCAAGTGCCACGTCCAGTCAGAGGTCACATAACCCTCAGCCCCCCTGTGCTGAGCAGTGGAGAAAGCCCAATCCCACAAGAGGTGTGCTCCTCCCTACGTCCTCAATAAAGGCCACTTTTTTTTCCTTTTGCTTCTCTATTGCACCAGAAAACCCTAACACACACTAGTTTCTATTTTGATGTAACTGTAGATTCGCATTTGGTTGAAGGAAATAATATTTGAGTTACCTCACCTTCCCCAAAAGTAACAGCTTACAAAACTATAGTAGAATCAGATACAAGGAGGCTGAGTTACACGTGCAGGATACAGCTTTGGTTTCTCCATTCATAATGTGTGACCAAGAGGCGATAAAAAGATGGGAAGAAGGCTGGGCATACAAGTGCACGCCTGTAATCCCAGCACTTGGGAAGCTGAGACAGGAGGATTGTTACAAGTTCGAGGCCAGCCTTGGCTACAAAGTGAATTCAAGACCAGCTTGAATTGCATAGCAAAACCCTGTCTCAAGAAGAAAAAGAAAGGGGCTAGAGGTTTAGCTCAGTGGCACAAACGCCTGCCTTGCAAGCAGGCAGTTGTGAGTTCGATCCCCGGTACCGATAAAAAGGAAAAAGACAAAAAAAAAAAAAAAAGAAAAAGAAAAAGAAAAGCAAGAAGCTGGGTATGATGGTATACACCTATAATCCTAGCATTTCTGGGAGGCTGAGGCAGGAGGATTGTAAATCCCAGCCTAGCCTGGGCAACTTCACCACCTGATGAGATCCTGTCTCTAAGTATAAATAAAATGAGCTGGGGCTGCAGCTCAGTGTGAAAGTCTTGGGTTTGAGCCCCAGAATCTCCTCCAACCTTTAAAAAAAGGACGGGAAGAAGGTGGCCAGGCCACACTGCCTTTAGCATCCTCCTGTCTCCTGCCCTGTGATGTCGTCACTGGATCTCCCATGGGCCAGTCAGGAGAAGCAGCAGCACCAGCGCACTCTGGGCCTTTGTATCCCCTGCCCTGGGGAGGGGGACTGTGGGTGCCTTGGGGGATACCCCACCTGCCTCCTGAGCTAGGTGGCATCCAGGGAGCTATACAGGAACAGGATAAGTGGCTGTGATGCCCTTCAGCAGGGCTGTCATCCAGGCAGGACACACAGACAGGCCAAGTGTGTGCTCACTGACGGCCTCACAAAGGCTCACGGTCACCTACCTGACATCCACGGACAGAATTTGAACCCAGGCCCAAGGAACCCAAAAGTTGATGCTCTTCCAAGTCATGGGGGCTCTTGCCCTGCAGGCCCCTGGGATGCCCCCACATCATGATAGATGGGCCTGAGGCCTGGGCCTCACAGGATCCAACAACATGGGATCCTGACAACCATGCTGTGACACAATGCTGCCTGCCACCAAGCCCCCTTTGCCCCAGCTGCTCCCCTCACTCAGCAGGGTGTGCCAAGGGCTCTGGGAAGCAGGGAAGCCGCTCCAGGGCTCACCTGCCTGCTGCTGCCGGGTCAGTCTCCTGGGCTGCTCTTGGAGCTCGTCCAGGGTGCGCAGTCCTTCTTGGTACCACTGATTGGCAGTCTTCACCCCAACCCCGAAAATCTGGGTGAAGAGCTGTGTGGATGAAGGACAGATGACAGGTAAGGCATGGAGCTCCCGAGCAGATGTCTCTGTGGTCCCAGGCCACAGGGCGAGGATGAATCTCTGAAGTCGGCATGCCGGCCCACTTGAACTGCTGACCTAGAAGCTCTGTCACTCAGGGCCTCAGAAGCCTGGATGAGCAGCATCTCTTCTCTGGAAACCCCCTTTTCCACTCCCAGCAGCTGGAACTGGCTTCGTGGTTCTCAACACACAGTGAACAATAGGGTGTTTTCAGCAGCAGGAGGCCTGAGGGGAGACCCTCGGGGGCCCCTCTGAGGCTCCTGCATAGCAGCCGGGGCGGCCATGGTCCAGGGAACCTGGCCAAGCATGTCACCTGGTCTGAGCCAGCCACTCACTCTCCCAGCAACTCTGGAATGACCCTGTGCAGCCACACAGCAAGGCCACATCTGTGGCCACATCTGCACCGCGGGAGGAGGACTGAATGGCTACGGGCCTCCCCCTTCTGGACTTTGCTGTGCCATCTTCTCCCTGATTCTCTGAACCTATTATAAGACAGGCCATTGTCACTTTGGCCAGTGAAACCTGACTCTAAAAATACCAAGGTTGGGGCTGGGGATTTAGCTCAGTGACATAAGTGCCTGCCTTGCAAGCAGACAGTTGTGAGTTCAATCCCTGGTACCGATAAAAAGGAAAAAGACAAAAAAAAAAAAAAATACCAAGGTTAACTAGGCACACAGGTGTAATCTTAGTCACTCTGAAGGAGGCAGCAGGAAAACTGCAAGTTCAAGGCCAGCCTGGATAATTCAGTGAAGTCTTTTCTCAAAACAGAAAAATAAAAAGGGCTGGGCACTTGGCTCGGGGGCACAGCACTTCCTTAGTGTGCATAAGGCCCTGAGTTCAATCTCCATTACTAAGGGTAAAAAATGAAAAAAACAAAACAGACAGTGCTGAGTGTTCTAGAAAATTCTGTGCTCAAGTAGGCTGCTGCCTGCTGGTCTCCACTTGGCATTCTTGTGTGTATCAGGTGTCAGCTCAGCTGCTGTCGTCTTGCAGAGACCTTCTCTGACCCCAGAGCTGGGTCAGTGTCCCCTGCCTCATCCCCATGTGTGCTGTGGCCCTGCCAGGTCCCACCCGCCTGCGCACCTTCATGGTCCGGTACCTCTCAGAGCAGCGAACCCTCTCCACCTCCTCACACACGCCTCGCTCCAGCAGCTCCTGGAGAGAAAGCAAAGCAAAACTCTAAGCCCCTGGGACCAGAGAGAAAGAGAGTGAGCAGTCAGGGGAGCCATAGCCAGGGACAGGGAGATCCCTTCTCCTACTTCTGGGAGGCTCTTGGTGCTACAGTCCACTAGGACTCAGCGACAGACCCTGCTTGGGAACACAGGCAGCAGGGTCCAGGGTCAGAGCTTCTCATGGCTGCAGTGACAGCAGCTGAGGCCCCAGATACCGTGGGTCATCCTGCAGGTGGGTGTCAAGTCCCAGGAGATATAAACGCTTGCTTTCGAAATGTGTGTGACTTCGCTTAGAAGTGTCTTTTACCACCATGGATTTTTAAGGTGGAAATGCACAGCAGGAAAGCTCCTTGTGTCAGGTTCTCAAAACCTCACACTCAAGGTACTGTCTTCCAACACCCTAGGCAACTGGCGCCCAAGAAGAAGACACCAAGGCCAATAGCTCCCTGCACTGGGTTCTCGGCACTAAGGATGGCCTTCAGTGCCTTGTGGCAGCTCTGTCTCTCCCTGCTGGGCTCTGAAAACAGAGACCCTGCTCTCTCATCAGGCCTCAGGGGCCCCTACTCCCGCTTGCCCCACTCAGTGTAGCGGGCACCAACCTGGATGACGCTGGTGGAATGTTCTCCGAAGTGTGGCAGCCCCTGCAGCTGGCTCAGTTCTGTGACAGGCCAGGGCAGGGCCTTGAGCACTGAGGCTGCTCTGCGGAAGGAGAGGAGGCGACCCTCACTGCCTTCGAAGCCTGCTGCTTCTGCCAGTGTCTCCAGAGCCTCCTGCAGAGAGGGGCCTTTGGTGAACCCCGAGTGACCATCCAGCTGCAACCTGTCTGAGCCCCCAGGGCAGGACCTTCTCACAAAGCTCACCGAGAGGCTGCTGTTGTGGTGCATGAGGGGTGTGGAACGCTGGCAGGCGTAGGCTGGCATCACTGCTGCTGCTGGCGCTGGTGCTGGTGCCACTGGGTTTGGAGGTCTCTTCCGTGGCTCAGGGACCTGGGGAAAGGTGATATATGGGTCATGATGAGGCTGCAGGGCTGGCAGGAGCCAGGCAGAACCCTGTCCTATCCTAAACATTCACCTTGGGCCTTTGGGGTCTCACAGGCAGAGGGAGCCAACTGTAAGAGGGTGAGCACAGGCAGAGGGAGGCACCGGCCTGCAGAGGGCGCTTTTCAGGCCAGAGAAACAGTAGCAACATCTGCTAACCCTTATGGAGAACTTCAGCTGCCACCCCACTTGCTGCATGTGCTTCACCTCCCCAAATCCTCCCAATCAAATGGGATGGGGGCACCGAGGCTAAAGAGATGGCCTCTGACTCATGGCTCACAGGCACACTCAGCACTTGCATGCAGGCAGCCCAGCTCCTGGGACTCCTGAAGGTCATCCACTCAGGGAGGAAGAAAGGGCTGAAGATGCCACGTGGTGAGGACAGACAGTGGAATGGCCCAGCCCCAGCTTTTGCTCCTGCCATGGCACTCTACTGGATTTTCAGGGCCTCCTGGTGGTCCAGTCACAGCCCTCACATCCTCCAGAGGACACAAAGGCACTGTTGCCATGTCTCCAGGTTGCACCAGCTCACCTCCAGGCGGTGTCGGCCCTCCACGGGCACAGGCTGCCCAGCTGCCATGCTCTCTGTGAACCAGGTGATGTCCAGCAGAGCTGGGCAGGGGCACCCTGGGTGCAGAGTAGCTTCCTGTTCCTGCCAGCAGACAGCCTCCTCTGCTGAGGTCTGCTCCATCACCACGTGTGTCACTTCAGAGCTGGCAAAAGGAGAAGAGGGTGAGGCCCAGGGTCCCACCTCTTCAGTTTCATACCTGTGAACCTTTGTCCTTGCCTTGCCCTGCATGGTGATGACCCTTCATTCTCCAAATGTCACCACCTGTAGAAAGCCCAGTCCCTCCTGCTAGGCGATGAACACCCCTATTATTCTCTGAACTGTGATTCTGCCAGGCATAGTGGCAGAATCTAACCTGAATGGGGAACACTGAAAGTCTGAGCCCAGCTTGGACAACTTACACCCTATCTCAGATTTTTTAAAAGGCTGGCAATGTAGCTCAGTGCAAAGGCCTCGGGTTCAATCCCCGGGACCAGGAAAACAAAAACTGGTTTCCTGTCCCAAGTATGCTCTCTTGGACAGCCTGACTATGAACTTATCTGAGTCTTTCACCATCTCAGAGGAGCTCCCCAGAGGCTGAGACCAGGTGATCTTCATCTCAGCGCTTGGTTTAAGCACAGATGTGAAGCCTGACTCTATGAACCCTGGCTCTGTAAAACTCGCTGCATGGCCTTGGCAAGTCGGGTCTTCTCTCCTTTGTAAAGTGAAAGATAACATGTTGTTATGGTTAGACTGCCCTGCTGCACTCTAAGATGCTTTCGCTTTTTCTAGCTCTCCAACTTCTCTCAGGTGAGTCTAATGTACTACCATCCCTCAGGAATGTTTAATTTAAAAACAGAAGTAAATAAAGGCTGCAAGGAGCACTGGCTTCAAGTTCATTTGCTTTCCTGTCTCGAAACCATTTCCTCACTGGGCATCCACTGGGATTTCTTCCTAAGGGCTCCGAAGGGCTTGTGTTTCAGTGATGCCAAAGAACACTCCCGGCTCTCATAAACAGCACCTTTCATCGAAAGGGAAATCGCGGCCTGGGAAAGCCCACGATGCGAAGAGCCAGGTATTTCATCCCAAGGCCGTCGTCAAGAGGCATGGAGGACCGAGGCAGCGGCGGCACACCGCACCTTGCGACGCCGGCGCCCGCAGGACCCTCGGGGGCAGAGCACCTGTACACATCCAGGACACGGAAGCCTTTGGACAGCGCCAGGCGTGTGAGGAAGCTCCGGCGGCTGCGACCCATGCGCGGCTCGGCCAGGTAGATCGCGACGTCAGGGAAAAGCACCGAAGACGGCGTGGAGCAGGCGGCAGCGGCGCCCGGAGACCTCGCTCGCGCTCGCCGCCGCTTTGGAAGCATCTGAGCGCGGACTCGGGCGACTCCTGGGGTCCGCGGAAGGCCGGCGGACGGAAGCCCGGAGGAAGGCGGACGGAAGCCGGCTGGACCAGGAAACGGCCCCGTCCCTATGCCAAAAAAAAAAAAAAAAAAGCCAAAGACCACGCCTACTATTTAAATCACCGGGTGCGGGCGGGGCCGGCGAGAAAAGGGGCGGGACCTTGCCCTCCCTGGGGAGCTGGGTCTGGGCCCGGGCTCCGCCCGCGGCTGGCTCTGGTCTTTCGCCGCCCTGCGTCGGCTCCGCCAGTTTCGCTGAGTCTGCAGGGTCTGCGGAGGCGCGGGTCCGAGAGGGCTCTTGGGGGGCCTCCCCTCGGACGCGTGGGGAAGGGTTCTTGGGCGAGTGGCGCTGGGATAACTGGCCGGCCCTTTGGAAAAATAGAAATTGGCGCCCACCCTCACTGCTTAGCACCAAATAAATTCCAGATGGATCAAACATTTAAATCTGAAAAAGAAACCAAAACCTTACTGGAAAAAGAACTAATATCACAATAATCTTGGAACTACTAAAGGAAAAGGATGATAAAGTGAGCCACATATAAAGTTAAAATGTGTTTAAAATTAAAGTCAAAAGACAAATTGATTTACTTTTTAATGTGACATCGTTTGAAATTAACATTAATTAGCATGACTATAAAATTTTCAAAACATATAACTTTGAAAATTGGGAAAGTAATAACTTTTTCTGTAGATAAGAGACTATGGTTCAATAAAATGAGTAAAGAAACATGAGTGGATGATTCTTAGAAAAAATCCTAGTGGCGTTGGTATGGTGGTGTACATCTGTAATCCCCAAAGTCTGGGAGGCTGAGGCAGAAAGATCACAAATTCTAGCCCAGTTTGGACAATCTAGGGAGATTTTGTTTCAAAACAAAATATCAAAGGGTTGGGGATGTAGCTCAGAGTCAAGGCTCTGGGTTCAATCCAAGGATGACAAAGGGAAAAAAAAGCAAGGAGCAGCAGGGAGAAGAAAGAGGAGGAGGAGAGGGAGAAGGGAGGGGAGGAAGAGAAGGAGGAGAGCGAGAAAGCGAGGGAGAAGAGAGAAGAGGAGGGAAATACTAGCTGATTCCTTCAGGATCTCGTCAGTCATGAGAGGAGAGCATTTAAAAGGAGAATGTCTTCACCTGCTGGATTAGTAAGATTGGTGCCCATTGTGGTCCCAAAGGGAACTGGCAACTTGTAGGAGGGGTTCGAATTCTGAGACCCGGTTTAGCAACCATGTTCAACAAAGTGAAAATGAACCCATGCACGCAGATCCAGCAGTTCCTCTTCCACAGCTGGGATTGCGCTGAATCTGTGGGTAGAGAGGGGGACATCGGGCCTTTTGCCAGGGACGTTTCCTGTTTCCTGGTCGGATACCCCGGGGTGTGCTGCTTCTTGGACCTTCCAGCCCTGGGAGGTGCGGCCTGCATAGGGTTGGCTTTTTTGCAGACTTCTCTTGGTTTTTATGCCTGAGTCCCATCTCCTCGGAACTGTGCTGCTGGCTTGTCCTCTTTTTTCTCTGGCCTTTTCTGTTGTCTTCCAGGGTCATTCTGGGACCCAGCTCCATTGCAGGGCACAAACTGAGGGGAAGGGCAGGCAGGTCGGTCTGTCATTCTCCTGACCACCTGACCACCCATTGACCCTTCAGAACTTTAGAGCAGCCGCGCCTCAGGACCCTCACACCACAGTTAGGAGACTGGGGTGGCAGCCCTCTCACCTCACCACCTCCTGCCATCCAAAGACCCCTGCCTCCTCAGGATGGAGCCATACTGACTGCCCTTGGGCCAGGCCCCTCACTCTCCATCCTCTAAAACTGATTCCTTTCCTTTTGATGTCTCCATGTCAGCCTGGCCCCCTTTGGATCCTCTCTCCCCGGTGGATGACAGAGGCCATCCTACCCAGAACCCCGCACAGCTGTGCAAAAGTGGGTCTAACAGTTTCACACAAGCACCACTGAAAGAAACTGGCTCAGAGATCGCCTGGACCTCTGTGGGCTGCTGTGAGTCCTTGGGACCACATGGTGATGAGGATGTCATGGTACAGACTGACCAGAGGGGTAATGTGGACAGAGTCGGGCTCTGCCCTATACCCCAGGAGAGGTGGCCTCGGGTGGAGAGAGGTGGATGGGCCTGGGTTTTCTTCTGCATCTGTGGTGATCTCTGTCTCACAGACTGAGTGCAGTGGTCTGGGAGTGGGGTGTGTGTGTGTGTACACACACCCATGAGTGTGAGGGACCCAGGATGTCTCTGGAGAGTGAGTATAGAGCTGAATCTGCAGCTCCCCTGGGGATGGGACAGGGTCCCCAAAGGCTTCCACAGCAGGGACAGGCTGAGCTCACCAGGCACTTGGAAAAGCAGGGAGCAGCCTGGGTTGTGCCAAAGAACCCTGGAATGGAACTCCCAGACTATGCCAGGCACTTGTGGAAACCATCTTCAGTTCTCTTGCTCATTTGGCCTGATTTCCCCACCTGGGGGGGGCACCGTTGGAAGGGGGTTTGAGGATGGTCTGGGGAGGGCATCTCATCTCTGAGTATAGCAGAGCGGGATAAGGCTGTGTCCCCTCAGATAGTAACATTTAATTGCTCAGGGTGTGGCCTGGGCATCCACATTTTGTTTTAATTTTTTTCTGTTTGATGGTATTTGGAATTGAACCCAAGTCATTCACACTGAGCTACATCTGTGTCCACCCACCCCCCCCCCTTTTTTTTTTTAATCTTTTGGAGACAGGATTTTGCTAGGCAGTTCAGGCTGGCCTTGAACTCACTTTGTAGCCCAGGTTGGCCTCGAATTTGCATCAATCCTGCTTCAGCCTCTCAAGTGCTGGGATTACAGGTGTGCTCCACCACACCTGGTCTCCCTTTCTTATTTTGTATTTTCCAGCAGGGTCTTGCTAAATCACTAAATTGCCCAAGCTTGGCTAGAACATGTGATGCTCCTGCCTCAGCCTACTAGAGTTCTGCGATTATAAGCATATACTACCATGTCAGGCTGACAACTGAACTTTTTTTGTGTGTGTGTTTTTTGAGATAGGGTCTCACTATGCAGTTCAAACTGGCCTTGAGTTTACTTTGTAGCCCAAGCTGTTCTTGAGTTTGCTAGCATCCTGTTTCCTCAGCCTCCCAAGTGCTGGGATTACAGACATGCACCAGAGCTCTGGGAGACCAAGGTAGGAGCATCACAGGTCCCAGCCCAACCTGGGCACTTTAGTATGACCTGTCTCAAAATAAAACATTAAAAAGGAGGGTTCTGCTGAAGATGTAATTCTGCAAAGGCCCTGGGCTCACTTCCCCGCAGCACCAAAAGAAAAGAAAAAAAAGTAAAAGGAAGCCACTTAAATACCCAGTAACCAAGACTGGTAGAATAAATGCTGTATACACACCGCAGACACATGCAGCCATTAGGAATGACTCCATGTGGTTTTACTCATGATTGCTGTTAGGATTTGGGGCTGGAATGTGCCCAAGACTCATGTGTTAAAGTCTTGGTCCCCACAGCTGAATACGCAGAGCTGGAGCTTTGGGAAGCCATTGTATCACTAGGACTCTAATCTAGATGCATCCTAGAGGGTCCATAATGTGATGGGAGGTGATGAGAACTTAGAAATTCAGATGAGGTTGAAGCACCCTGGGGACATGTCCTTGGGGACTGTATCTCCTCCCCAACCCCTCCTTACTCTCTCCAGTTCCTGGCTGACATGAGGTGAGCAGTTTTCTTCCACCACACCCTTCCATGGTGACATTTCTGCCTCAGCACAGACCTGAAAGCAATGCTGCTGGCTTGCCATGGACTGAAACCTCTGAAGCCATAAGCCAAAATAAATTTCTCCTTGAAATTCTTTATCTCAGGGTTTTTTTCATAGTGATGAAAAACTGACTACCACAATCATGACAAATTCAATATTTTTCCACTGGAAACCACACTGGGGCGTCCACGCTGTGGAACAAAGAGACAGGTGACACGATAGTATGGAGAAGGGTCCAATGCCTTATGCTAAGCAGAAAGGACTACACACCATTGCTAACAGCATTTCAGGAAGGACAGAAAATGGACTACTGATTGGCAGGGACTGGGTGCAGGAGCAGAGGCTACTACAGAGGACCGCCCAGGAATCCGGGAATATGAAATGTTTCTTGTCTGTGGCAGGATTATGTTTGCCAAACTTGCAATTATGCTCTGAGAAGGTGAATCTGACAGGATGAAGAGCATACTTCAGTAAACCTGACTTTTTGAAACTGGCTCAGCACAGCCGTGAGAAGATGCCCAGAGGACCCTACTGATGCTGTTTCCGATGGACACCCAGCCAAGTATATCCTGGGAGACCCAGTGTGTGTTGTGCTCTATAAGTGATTCACATGGGGAACCTCGTGGCAGGATGGCCAAGACACTGCCGTGGTCAGGGGACTGATCCTGAGGGAGAGTCACGGTGATTTCATGCTACCTGTCAATTCTACAGTTTCTCCCTTCTCGCCTGTGGAGGGAGCCTCTGGCTTGAGCCTGTGGCTCTCCTTCGGACTGTTCAAGTGCCCCTCTGCTGAATTCTCCCTGCCCAGCAAAGGCCCAGGAAGGCTTTGTAAGCCAGGCCAGGTGGCCCCAAAGGCAGCTGAGCCTGGACAGGTCAGCCAGGAATGGCTGGGTGTCGTCTCTCTCAGGCCTCTCTGGATCCCCAAGGATTTAGGGAAGTCACAGCCTCAGCATTGGTTTGGGTAGGCTGTCCCAGCAGAGTGTTGGGTGCAGGAACTCCAGGCTCAGTCCCAGCTCCTGTCCCCCTGCCCTGAGCCTGCTGTCCCCTCCCCTCCCCTCAGCTGAGGTCCTCCGTCATTGCTTAAGGCTCATGTTCTGCATTATTTTTGCCCACATGCATGAACTTGTATTTTTCCGAGATGAATCTCATCTGGCTTTTATCTCTTTCAGCCTTCAGTTTGCAGAGGTCCCCTTGGCACTCACAGCCCTGGTCACTTCCTCTGGGGGGCCTCCAAACCTTACTCATCCTCACTGAACAAGAGGCAGCCTGGGCTCTCCTGAGCTGTGCCATGCACTGCTGTGGTCAGGGAGCCCTGCATGCTTGGTCAGGGCTGCGTGAAACAGAAGGGAATTATTTTTTCCTGGTGTCAGCAGGCCTGCCCTCCAGGAATCCCAGTGGAGCCCGGCTGCTGGCCTGCATTTTCTCTGAGCTTGTGTCTGTTCAGGGCGCCTCTGCTGTTGCCTTCCGAGAGCCCTTTCCTTTGGGTCTGTTCAGGCTATGTGTCTTCCACTTTTCTTTTTCTTTGCTTTTGTGGTCCAGGGATCAAACCCCGGAGTGGGTTACCGCTGAGCTACATCCCCAGCTTTTTTTTTTTTTTCAAGACAGGATCTCACTAAGTTCAAACTTGTGATCCTCTTGCCTCAGCCTCCCCAGAATACTAGGATTACAGGTATGTGCAGTCATATTGGACTGCTGTCTGTTTTCTTATGAAGTCTTTTGTCATTGGATTTGGGCCACTTTAAATCTGGATGATCTCATCTCAAAAATCTTAATTGCATCTGTGAAGATCCTTATTATAAACATGGTCACATGAATTTAGAGGGTCACTTTCAACTTGCTCGCCTGGGGTTCCACTCTGCCTGGCCTTCTTTGACCCATGTAGACCCTTCTGAGTCTTGAATTTGGGTTGTTTCTTTGTCTGTTTTGAGACAGGGTCTCACTGTGTGGCTCAGGCTGGCCTCAAACTTGTGACATTCCTCATGCTGCAGTGTCCCGAGTGCTGAGGTTATACGCCCAGCTAGAATTTGGGTTTTTGACCGTAGATTGCTTTGCCCAGGGCCTGACTGCTTCTGTAACAAATATGGATGCTTTATCTGGAGAAACTGTGACAGCCTTTTAAGGATCGTGGGAATCTTCGCTTCTGAATGGGCTTCATGTAAGAAAAGGGCAGGGGCTTGGAAGACCAAGACAAGAGGGGACCTGAAAGGGCAGAGGTGCCCTGAGTCCTTACTGAAAGGGTTGCTGACCCAGACCATACACTGTAGCCAGAAAAAGCCTCAGCCGGAATTAGGGAGCTCCTGCCTCCCCCGCCCCTAGAGATTTACCTGTAATCCTATACCCCCCACCCTTCGGAACCTGCCCCTGGCGCCAAACATGTGCCAATGAAATACCTGTGCATCTCTAATGCCCCCTTAGGTTCCACCCCAGGCCGAGGCTACTTATGTGCCTCACTCCATGTGTTCCACGGCTGGGGTGGAGATGCCACGCCCCAGGGGGTCGGGGTGTCTTTCCCCGCATTCCCAAAATAAAGGTTATTTATATTTCATACTTCTTATCTTTTCAGCGGCCACTGGTCCTCCTCTTCCTCCACCTTCCATTCCACAGTTCTATCACTTACTACCTAGAGATCTGGCTAGAGAATTGTCCCAAGGGGTGCATCCTTCAGATGATGGCTCTTTGGATTTGTCCACCCTACTCAGGCCCAGCCATCAGAGCAGGAAGGAGCGGCTGACCACCGGTTACTCCATTTATTATGGTTACAGTCTCAAGTAAACAGGCCCGGTGCTCTGCATTTAGTTATTTCTCCCTTTACTACTGTTGTCCTTGAAGTAAAATCCAGATATCAGGCTGGACTTGGTGCCGGACACATGCAATCCCATCAGCCTGGGAGGCTGAGGCAGGAGGATCACAAGTTCAAGCCCAGCCTGGACAATTTAACAATTTAGCGAGACTCTGTCTCTCTGTCTCAAAATAAAAATAAAGGGAGCCAGGTGTGGTGGTGTACACCTGTGACCCCAGCACTCAGTAGGATAAGGCAGGAGGATTTTAAGTTTGAATCCAACCTGGGCAATGTAGACACTTTAGCAAGATACTGTCTCAAAACAAAACAAAACAAAATTTTAAAAGAACTGAAGGCAGAGCTCAGTGTAATCCCCAGTACTAAAAGAGGTGGGGAGAGGTGTGAGTCCATCCATCTGAGGCCAGCCTGGACCACATTGTGAGTTCAAGGACAGCCTGAACTACATAAGACCTTGTCTCAAAAAATCAAAATTAAATAAATTTTAAAAAAATAAAAAACAAAACCAAAACAAATACCATTGACTTTTTTTTTGGGGGGTGGCTAGGGGACAGGGCCTCATTGTGGCTGGTTTTGAACCCACTACGTAGCCCATGCAGGCCTCAAACTTGCAGTGATCTTCCTGCCCCAACCTCCTGAGTACTGGGATTACAGGCGTGCCCCACCACACCCAGCAAGAGGGAAGGTTTCCAGTGGAGGCTGAAAGTGGGATGTGACTGTTTTCCACCTTAATAAGAAGGACACGGAGGTGACAGCAATGCCCCACTCCACCCCCAACTGACAAGGAGGAGTGTGGGGCTCTGCCTACATAGTGATACAGTCAAGGGGCGGTGTGAAGGTCTGCTCCAGCAGCGGGAAAACCTGTCACTGTGTCTTGGGGACAGGAAGTCCCGAGTGTGCTGAGCAGCAGGAAATCCCAAGTCCTGCCTGGAAAGCAAGGGAAGCTGTGGGGATCCAACTGCCCAGGCAAGCCTGCACCTGGTAACGGAAGGTATCTAGGGCCAAGGAGGTCACCAAGGGAGGAAGCACAAGCACAGGTGTGCAAGTGCTGAGCCCAGTGCCCTGCCCCATTTAGAGGCTGGCCACTGACCTGGAGCAGAAGGGTTGGGAACAAGAAAAAAAGGCGGTGTCCGGCTCAAACTGCACAGGAGCCCAACCCTAAATTTCCTTTTATTCCCCCCCTGATTTTTGGTTTTCTGAAATATAGTCTTGCTGTTGTTCAGACTGGACATGAATTTGCAGGGATCCTCCTGCATCAGCCTCCTGAGGGTTAGGACTATCGCTATGTGCATCACACCAGGTCAAACTTTCTCATGTTTTAAATCCCTCACCAGAGGCATCTTGTCCCCTCATTTGTAAAATAAAGAGCATTCCGGTCCTGCCCTGGGCAGCTGTGAAAATTCCCTGTGGGTGAATAGAGGCCAAGTCGCACCTTTCTTCCACCCCGACACCCTCAGCTTGCTCTTGGTGGTTTCAGGTCAGGTGTGGCTGGCTGTGCACACACCCCAAGATTTGGTGACCTTGAGAACCAAATGCTGCAGCCAGAAACTGCCTCCTGGTGCATGGGGGAAGGGCAGAAGATACCCCACAAGATGGTGTGGAGTGGGGTGCTCAGGATGGATATGAGACCACCATGCCGGCATGAGCTACTCTTTCACCTTTTCATGTTTTTTATTTTGAAATATCAGCTTGCTAAGTTGCTGCACTGCCCATGCTGGACCCAAACTTGCAAGAGAGGATCTTTGCTTTCCTCTCTGTTTTGTTTAGAAATGCACAGTAAGCAATACTAGCTCAAAAGGGGCAGTGGTTTCAATCCCCTGTGAGACAAAAACAACAACGAAAACCTTTCAGAAAGGTACAATGAACTGTTTCTTGGTGAACTCCTTTAATGTGGGGGTGCAGAGGCTGGGACACAGGTGGAACAGGCGGGGTGAGTGAGCAGGTGCCAGCAGGAGCTTCATGTCCGCTCTCTCAGCTTTTCCCATGACAGGCTGTCCCCAAGCACATGCACACATGCCCAGAGACCAGTCCCTGGCCAGTGCTCTCTGCACTTCCCACGTGTCAACTCGTGAACGCCCTGGAACTCCTGCCAGAAGCGTGACTTCCATGTCCCAGGCCTGCTGGGAGGAGCTGGAGATGCAGACCGGGCAGGCGACAGACAGACCAAGCTTGCACAGCTGGTGGACAGCTGCGCTCGGCCCGGCTCCCTCAGCCCACTCAGGTCCATGCACTTGATTTCCTAACCAGCTGGCAGTTGTTCCTTCTGGGCAGTGGCACGGCTGGAATTTAATAAAGCTGATCACAATAGCCTACTGGCCGCCTTCTGTATTTGCTAGCTGTCCCACAGTTAGCGCGCAGGACTCATGTAATGAAGGTCACTTAAAAGCAAAGTATTTAACAGAGCTGGAGCCAGCAGTGACCAGCCGAGCCCACGTCCCTGCCAGCTTGAGGGAGCCACCGAGCAGGATGGTGGGTGGCTGAGATGGGAGGGGACATCACCTTCATCCTGCAGCCCAGGGAGGGAGGGCAGGGCCCCTCTGGGGCTCCTTGTCACCACCCCGCTCCCTGTTGAGGAAGCTCATGCCTTGGGGCATGGATGCCAGGGCTCCAGGGTGTGTGGCTGTTGCCTGGGTCCCACACGCAGAAGCCCATTCTGTGAGGTGGCGATTCAAGGGGTCAGGGCAATGCAGCCACCCCACCTCACATCCGTTCTCCCATTAGGCCTGGCTTATAGGGGTTGTGTCTAGTAGTCTGTGAGAGCCGCCCAGGGTTCCCCATTTCTAGCCTTGCTGGCTCCATACTGTGGCTCTGTTGGGATTGTTCCCCACTTTCCCGCTTCACCTCCTGCTCAGTGCAGGCCACTCCCAACTCTCTGCCCTGACTAGGCAGCTGCGCCAGGCCCTCTGCCCAGGATGGAGCCCAGCTTCCATCAAGCCCTGCTCCCTCTGCCTCCCACAGCAAGTGCCCTCCACTCCAGGGACTCATCTGCCTGATCCTACTTCCTGTTTTGGCAGGAAGTCCAGGGCAGTGCCCAGGGCTGGGCCTGAGTGCCTTCAGCCCAGTGCTGACTCTTCTCTGCACAGGGCGTCCAGCCTGATGCTGGACTCAGCCTTTGTGTGTTTGCTGACCAGGCAAGAGACCTTCAGGAAAAACAAAAGTGTCTCTCAAGAGTGCTTCCAGCTGGATTGCCCCTTGCCATCAGTAGGCCACACCACACAAGGGCTCTTTCAGGCCCCTAAGGGTGACTTCTCAGCTTGGCAGAGGACCAAGTGTGGCTTACTTGGCCTGGGCAGGTGTTGGCCAGCAGGAGGTGAGTGCAGAGCTCAGCAGCAAGGCAGAGCTGGGGCTGCAGGGTGAGAGTGGCCACAGTGGACTGCAGGGAGTGGGATGCCAAGGCCCAGAAGTGAGGTGCCTGCTGTCTGGAGTCTAGGGGAGGAAGAAGACTGGGCTGAGGCCTTGTTGTTGCCTCTCAGTTGCAGATTTTTCAGCTTGGCTGATGTACGTGGGGCTGAATTAATGGTCAGCTTGGAACACCCAAGCTGGGCTGAATCAGTGCTGGTGCTGAGTGTAGAAGGTCCACCGGAGGATCGATGCCAACAGCACACAAGGTGAACTCAGGGGAAGATGGTACACTCTTGATTCTCCAGGAGAAGTTGTCACAATGGTTTTCCTGATTTGAACTCAGCTGTTCTCATGCTTGGAGGAGCTCAGGCCTTCACTGTTGCTAATGATGGCTTTGGTTCTCTTTGGGGAGCTTTGGTCCTTGCCTTGAACGTTGCTTCCTGGCTCCAGTGCAGATCCCTCAGGCTGCTGGCACGGATCCTTTGTCCCACTGATGCAGACTTTCTAGCTTCCATTGCCGACCTTTGGTCCTTCCCAGTACAGATCCATTGTCAAGAACTCTAGGCCTCCAGCTGGACTTGTACAGGACATTATCATGGGATCCAGGCCCTCAACTGGATTCTTTGGGTCTCTAGTTTGTGGCAGATCTCTTGCAGTCTTCTGCACTTGACTTTTTAGGTGAATACTATAAAATAATCCTATAAATTATGTGTCCTGTAGTAGATCTATTCCCTTCAAAACCTGACTATGACAATGTATGAATCATGAATCAGCAAAGCACAGCTCTGCCCCTAACCCTTAGCATTACCAGTCTGGGCCCTGGCACAGCCAGTTCACACCAGTTAGTGCTGGTAGATGTCCACTCCACCCACCTCTCTTGACTGAGGTCTCTGGAGTTCAAGATTTAACAGCCTGTGGTGTTTATAGCTCTTTTTAAAAAGTGACGGCTATGTCCACATCACTTAGGACAAGAATACTGAGTAGATTTACAGGACTTCAAAGCCCACGCCACCTCAGAAATAAATGAGGCGCCAACAGACAACAGTGAGCCTCTTAGATGAACCTGAGAAGCGCAAGAGTGGTGTTGGTTATACAGCAGCCTCAGGCCTATGTGGCCCAAATTCAAGCCTGTCAGTTGGCCCGAATTTGGTCTAAACCCAACCAAGCCTTCTGATCTGAGCCTACTGACTGGGCCACATTCAGTTCCACTGGGCCACATTCAGTTGGTTCCAATTCAAGCTCACTTTGGCCAGGCAGATGCCTCCTGGAGCAGGTGCTGGGGTTCAAGACCATCACAACTGTCATGGTGGCAGGGGAAACACTGGGAGATGTGATCTGTTTAACAGATGGCTGACCTGTCTCTTGGAAAAATGGGGGGCTACAACCAGGGAATCTCTGGGAAGGCTGGCTGTGTTCTCTGGCCTACTGGGGCTCTGGGAGGTCAGGGATGGTCACACTGGACCTGGCTTCTCCTTTGGCTTTGGCCACCTTAGGAGTGGTTTCTTGGTGCTATGTTATTGGGACCACGAGGTCAGTGGGGGACTTCCTCCTTGGAGTCCCCCAGCTCTTGCCACAGCCTGCAGTGGAGGCAAGTGCGGGGAGAGGCCTGGATCAGGTAGAGGTGCGAGCTGTGTTGAACAAGCAGGAAGGAGACCAAGCCAGGGTCTGTGGGAGGCAGCAGCCAGTGGAACTGCATTGCGTCCTAAGGGTGGCTGAAGATTGCCGAAGTCTGAAGGGGTCCGGGCTGTTGAGAAGCCAGCAGGTGGCAGTCTTTATAGCACAGGGGTCATGGCATCCCTGGGACCTGCAAGCCAGGAGTGAGCTGGGGCAGCTCTAACGGTAACCCTGTCAAAGGGCAGAGCAGTGGTAGGGAAAGGGTGCAAGACCTGGGCTTGAGTGTGACAACTCTTTCCAGAAGCCTGGCTGTTGGAGAGACACTGGGCAGCTAGAGTTCTAGCGCTGAAAACGCCCTGCCTGGAGCTGGTTCTCCTCTTGCTGTGCTGGCTGGCTCCTGGATGGGTCTGCATTCAACAGGCGGCCTCACCTGCATCCTAGCTACAGAGCAGGATGTGCTCACAGCACCGCTGACTGCTTACCTTCCATGTTCCTGGGATTTCAGCTTCTACACCTTCCTCTATCAGGGCCTGCCCTCTGCCCGCCCATACCTTCCAGGATTCTAGTCATCTTACCAGACACAAAGGCTGAAAGAGTGCCATGTAGAGCAAAGACAATGGAGTATTCTGAACTTTCTATTCTCTCCTAGTGATAGAGCAGCTGACATCTAGTGGTTCCAGGACATCCAAACAAGACTGTACTTCCCATCTTCTACTGTGGCCCAGTGAGTTGTGATGAAGGCCAATGGGACAAACAGGGAGCCTTGTATCAGATAAAGTGTTTTTTTCTGGGCTGGATGTGGTATGATCCCAGCACTCAGGAGGCTGAGGCAGAAAGATCACCACGAGTTTAAGAGCAGTGTGGGCTATATAGTGAGTTCAAGGCCGGCCTGAACTGTATAGTAAGACCTTGTCTCAAAAACACCAAACGGGCTGGGGATTTAGCCCAGTGGCACAAGCCCTTGTTTGGAAAGTGCAAGGTCGTGAATTTGGTCACAGGTACAGAAAAAGAAAAATTTTTTTTTTTTGGTCTGATTGCTTTTTGACACCGAGGGTTGTATCTAGAGCTTTTGCACGGAGTTACATCCCCAGCACCACCTCCTTTTTTTTGAGACAGAATAACTTTGCCACTAGACTGTCCAGGCTGGACTCACACTTTGGGGATCACAAGTGGGTGTCAACACACCCGGCTGAGTCTCTGCTCTTGGCAGCCAAACAGTCTTGAGTGAAATGACCCCAAGCCGGGAGACTGCCTTGCCTATGGCAGTGCTCAGCGCTGTCTCCTGGAGGGGCCCAACTGGAAGGCTGTTAACTTTGAAGAATTCAATACAGAAAAGCAATGTAAGGGTCTGGGGATTTAGCTCAGTGGCATAAGTGCCTGCTTTGCAAGCACGTGGTCATGAGTTTGATCCCGGTACCATTAAAAAAAAAAAAGAAAGAAAGAAAAGCAATGTATATTTTAACTTGATTTTTTATAACTTTTAATGAGGTCAAACATTTGCATATATTTATTGGCCACTTGTATGTCTTCTTTTGTTGAGTTTCTCGGTTATGTCTCATAGCTCACTTTTATTTCTTATATGTATATGAGATACTATATATACTGGGGATGGAATCTAGGATCTCATGCATGCTAGGAAAGTATTCTAGCACTGAGCCACACTGCCAGCCCCTCAGCTCACTTTTAAAAGGAGAAGTAGTCAGACTATGTTTTTTGTGCATTTGTTTCTTGAAACAGGGCCTAGATACGTAGTTCAGGTTGGCCTCTGACTCATAGGGATTCTCCTGCCTCAACTTCCCACAAGTTGGGATTATAGGCATGTGCCACTACACTGGGCTCAATTAGCTTTAGAAACATAAAGAAAACATCTGACCAAGGTGGTACACACCTGTAATCCCGCCATTGTGGGAAGCTGAGGTAGGAAGATTCAAGTTTGAGCCCAGCTATGGAATTTAGAGACCTTCATAAAAAAAAAAAAAAAAAAAGTTGAGGATGTAGTATCTGCTCTCCCCTGACCAAAATAAAACTCTTCATTGAACAGCTTCCTCCTATCAGAGACTGTTTATCAGCCACAAGTGTCTGGTTTTGCCTCCTTATGATCTCTGTTTATGAGGTTTGGCAGTGTCATCATTACCCTGGTTTTGCAGAACAGAGAAACGAACCGAGGCTCAGAGAAAAAGTACACCAAGTATAGATGGAATTCAAGTGCTGGTTACTAAAACCACTGGAAGCTCAGAATGCTCACTCTCTGACCTAAGGATTACAGGTTCTTTTCCAATGTTTTGCTTGTGTTTAAATTTCATTTTCAGTGTATTTTTTTATACAGAAGGCAAAAAATTCTACGCAACCAAAGCTCTCTATCCTTCCTTGGAAGATTTCCCTCTACCAAGAACATAAACACAAGACTCATATTTTCTTTTAATATGTTCGTGGTTTTCTTTTCTAACATGGACATCTTTAGTCTGGCTGGCGTTGATTTGGATGAAGGTATGGGGTGGGATCAAATACAATTTTTACCCTGGACCCCATGAAGGGTGCCACCTCCTCTTCTCTGAACACTGGGCTGATTGTTACATGGAGTTGTCACATGCCCTCTTCCCAGTTCTTTGGGCTGCAGAATTAGTCATCGGCGCTGGAAGCCTGCCCCCGCCACGCTGTGGTGACCCCATCCCAGCGAGGCTCCCCTAGCTGGGCGGCCCGTCTGCCCTGTGGTGAGGGGAAGGAATTCGGCATGAGCTCTGCTCACTCAGCAGCCAGCCTCGAGGAGGCTGCGGAAAATCACATGTGTTTTTCAAGTTGTTGGAAACCAAGGAAATTGTTCTGCCAGTAGTGAGGTTGGCTAGACACTGTCTGGGAGACCCTGGGTCCTCACAGCTTGAGGAACCCTGCCTTCACGTGGGCTCCAGGTGACCCACCAGTGACTTTGGGCTATAGAGAAGAAGATGTTAACAGCGGTCTCCCCCAGAGAGGAGCAAGGTCTGGTCCCTTCTCTTTTGGTTCCTGGTGAGATATAGACTCAGGACCCTCCTGGCTAAAGCTAGGCTTCCTGGACTTTCTGTCCCCCAAAATGCAGACTAATGCTAGACAGCAGATTGGGGAGCGGGCTCATATAAGACAGGTGGCTGGGCCGTGGGCACACAAGGCTTCACTCTGCAGAGGCCTGACCTTCTGTTCCACAGGGGCTGATGAGAGCTCAGGATCTGGGGTGGCTTAAGGGACTGCTCCTGGCTCCAAGCCCTGGCAGCCGCTGTCCCCATATTCTGCAGCCCCCTGACTAGCACTCCAGCCCGCCGGGGCCTGCTGGCACAAGCGCATCTGTCTCTGGCCAGGCTGGGCCTCGGAGGGAGGGAGGCTGGCTGAGTTTCATGATGCGCTGAGCAGCCTCTGCTGCCTAACGGCCACAGCAGTGCAGCCCATGCAGAAGCAGGTTTGGCCCAGACCTGAGAACTTAGCTTGACCTTCTGTCACTTACCTGCTGTGACCCCAACAAGTTATTCTTCTCTGAGCCTCATCCCGCTGAGAACTGGGGAAACACACACTTCACAAAGGCCACTTCAGAGCACTCCGAACCACTCAGGTAGCCTAGGGGTGCAGGGGTGAATCACCTGGCTGGGTCTCCCTTCAGCTTCCATCCAAGAGGAGCCCAAGGCCCTTGCCTGTGCCCTGCTGTCTGGGGTTCCAGGTACTTCCTGTACTCCCTAACCCATTCCTGCCTCGGCCTTTCAAGGCAAGTTTTGTCCTCTGTGATGGCTGGACCTCTGGGACACACCCCAGCAACACCTTGTTGAAATCGCCATGGATGCTGCTGAGTGAACCAAGTCACGGACAGCCCTGCCAGGCTGTGGAATGCCGAGGTGTTCAGGCTTTGTAACAGTCAGGCTGGGTCTGGTGTTTGAGGGGGTGATGTTTTGTCCTGCCCACTTCACAGACCTGTGCACACAGCCACAAGGATGCGGGCTGACACTGCAGGCTGAAATGAATGACCAAGAGTCTGTGTACTCAGGAGGCTGAGCTATGTACCCTGACATGAAGTGGGTCGGATAGATTTTTTTCTTTTTTGTCTTGACAGCGTCTCTCTATTCAGTTTAGGCAGGCCTTGAGCTTACTTTGTAGCTCAGGCTGGTCTTGAACTCCCAATGGTCCTCCTGTCTCAACCTCCCAAATGCTGGGATTACAGGTTTGTGCCACCCTTCCCAGCTTTCAAATGGATTTCTGGGACCTTCAGATCTGCCCAGTTTCCTGAGGGAGCTACAGCCTGACTCAGACTCAGAAGGGCATTGCCTAATGGCTCAGAGGCCACCCAGGACCCAGGGTCTTCTTCAAGACCACATCCTGGCCATGGAGAGTGAGTGCAGACAGGACGAAGCTGTGGGTCACCACGTGGATTTGGTAGAACTCTGAGGTCCAGTGGAGAGGAGACCCAAAAGGTTACCAGGTAGGAGCAGGGCTGTGTCTCACACCTTGAGGCTGGCAATGCCTTGAGGTCTGAACTGTGATTTCCACAAAGACAGATGCTAACTGGACTTCTGCATGTAGGTCCTGAGGGCCCAAGTGAGCAGACCCTTCCTAGCTGTGGCCATGAGCCACTCCTGCTCTTACTGGCTCCCCACCCCTCAGGGAACAGAGACCTCTTCCAGGTCACAGCCTGCTACCTCACTGCAGAACCACCGCAGGCAGCAGGGCCACCTTCCTCTGGCCCCTTCCGCCCCATGGGCAGCATCTGACATGGCAGCTGACCAAGCATCTGGAGTGAAGCTTCGCTTTCTCACCCTGTTCACGGAATCTCCCTCCTGAGGCCTGGTCCCAGAACTGGCCTCTTGGAGCGGGGTGGGGTGTCCTTTCTTCCAGGGAGACAGGCTTTAGTGCAAGGGGCAAAGAGGCCTTGACCTTGGTGCCTAGATGCCCTGTCCTCCCCCTTGGCCTGCTGGGGCTCTGCTCAGGGTTTCCCATGGCAGGATTCTTCCTCTACCTTCAGTTATACACTGGCCTACTCCCTTCTCTCCCCATCCTTCCAGTTAGCTTTAGGCCTCCACCCTCTGATGCCTCTGCTCCCCAAGAACTCTCCCTGCACCCCATCCAGCAAGGGAGGTCTTTCCCTTGGGCCAGCCAAGACCCTTGGGCAGACCCTGCCACATATACTGGGGATGGTGGAGAAGGAGGGTGGGGTAGGGGCCACCAGGGTGCTTAGTAGATCTCCAGGGTAGCTGAGATGCCACCTGGATGTAGACACAGACGTCCTGCCAAGTCGCAGGGGCTGGGACCCTGAATCCCAAGGGCTCCAAACCACAGAGACCACAGGATTCTCATTTTCCAACTGACCTTGGCTGTGCCCCTGAGGCTGTGTCCCTTGACAAGGGATAGGGGTGGGGGCCGTGGTTGGTCCAAGTACAGTATCCTGGGCCTGGAACAAAAGGGCTCCTGGATGCAACTTCAGGCTGAGCAGGGTCCCAGCCCCCTCGAAGGAGGCGGCCAGACCTTGGCCCTTCTAGGCTCAGGTCCCCACTGGGGGCTCTACTCAGATTCCTGTTGGTGACTCACTGCAGCCTGGGACCGCAAGTCCTTTTTTGTTCTCTAAAAGGCTTCTGTTTTCCCTGGCAGAAGATTCAGGACCCAAATCCAATCCGTGTGGGAGCCATTCCCAGGGAAGTGACGTCCCACAGCCCCCCACCCACCATCGCCTCCACCATGACACACTCCACCCGGGACAGCACAGCGAATTCCCAGAACCAGCTCTGAGCTCAATGATTCAGCATTTGCAGGGGTTGGTGCTTCCTGATTAGCTTCCTTCACCCTCACAGCTTTTGCCAGGATTGGGCTGGGTCGGCAGGCAGGCAGGAAGAGCTCTGGCTGCAGGGGCTGCTCTGAGTCGGGGACAGTAGGAGACCCTTCTTCCCTCCACTCCTGGTCTCCAATGGAAATGATGCCAGCCCAGGGCCCATGGGGTGTGAGAGGGAACACGTGGGCAGATTCCACGTGATCGGCACACAGCAGTCACACTGAGGTCATTTGCTGAGATCAGAGGGCCAGCGCTTGGATTCACCCCAGGGGCCAGGTCAGGGCACCCTGTGGGGAGACATCGGAGGGTCCTTTCCCCCCTCCCCCGAGGAGCAGTGGTTGAGCCCAGCAGCCTCTCCCCTCAGGAGGGATCAGGTCCAGCTGGCCCAGGTGCTTCCTGACACCTCCTCTTTCAACACTACCTGGGTGACCACCTGCGAGCTCTGGGGTTTCCTGCCAGCTCCATCACAGATGACCTTGGTGTATGGCTGCTGACCTTGACCTATAGTCACAAGTGCTCTTTCTCTGGTGTCCTCCTTCCTGCATGGAATGCTATGGAAGCTCTGGCCTTAGCTGTGAGGGCTGCCTGGCACCAGCAGACATTTGCTTTTCTGGAAATCTAGAGCAATATCAGGTGGTGGTGGTGTGAATCTTTCCTCCCCAGTTTCCAGACAGATACCACAATGGATCCTTCTGTGTGCTCCTGGATCTATGTAAATAGTTGGAGATACCCTTGAAAACAGATTTTTAAAAATGAGTCCCAGGCTGGGCATGGTGGCACACACCTGTAATCCCAGCACTTGGGAGGCTGAGGCAGGAGGATCCTGCAAATTCGAGGCCAGTTTGGTTTACTAAGTGAGTTCAAGGCTAGTTTGAACTGCATAGTGAAATCTTGTTTTAAAAGACAATACCCCCCCCACACACACCCACCCTCCACCCCCACCCCCTCGCCGCCGCCAAAAAAAAAAAAAAAAAAACCCCAGATCTGGAGTGTAGCTCAGTGGTAGAGGATTTGCCTGACATGGGCAAGCTCTAAAGTTTGATGCCCAGCACTGCAAGAAAAAAAGTGGATGGTGGTGATACGGTGGTAAGAGGAAGCAGGGAAGCAGGCATTTGTTCAGTGCAGAGCTGGGGGTGACGGCAGGCCCTTGTGCGGGATGGAGGTCTTCCCTGTGGTAGCTCTGCAACCTCGCACTACCTCAGTGCCCGAGCTGCCTGAGAACAGGGCACGGCCCCCAGGTCCTGGACTGAAGAAAGCAGCAGGTGGTGGTTCGTAGAGCCCGCGGGCCAGGGCTGCAGGGGATGGGAGGACGTGACTGGGCGGCCAGCATCCTCGTGGCGCTGGGCCCCCAGATCCCACCCCAGGTGTCCTCCCATGCGCTCTGAGACCTGGGTGGCTCTTGCCCCAGACCCTCGGTCCTGGGCGCACAGGAGGCTCGCAGTCTGCGTTCTGGGACGCGCCAGGAGCCCGCGCCGGGACCGCCCCGTCCCCCCACAGCCCATCCGTGCGCGCCCGGCTCCTCCTTCTCCTCCTCCTCCTCCTCCCCGGGGTGGGGAGGCCGCTCCGGAAGCCCCGGCGCCCCCGCCCCGGCCGTTGGCCCTGGAGAGGACGGACCGCGCCACGCGGGGCAGGAGCGGACGGCCACCGCCTCGGGGCCCCAGTCTCTCCGTGGACCCCGAGCCTCTCTGGGGTCCTGAACCCCTGCCGGGACCCCTAGTGTCTTTCCCGGCCCCAGCGGCCATGGCGGGCGTGCGTGCTGCGCCCCTGCTCGGCGGCCTCCTGCTGCTCCTAGCGCTGTGCCCCGGGGGGCGCCCGCAGACCGTGCTCACCGACGATGAGATCGAGGAGTTCCTCGAGGGCTTCCTGTCGGAGCTGCAGCCCGAGCGCCGCGAGGACTACGACGTGGAGGCCCCAGCGCCCCCCCAGGGCGCACGCCCTGCCCAGGAGGGAGGCCAGGCGGGGGCGGCCGAGGGAGGTGAGATGGGGGGTAGGACTAAGAGTGGGCTGGTGAGACACCTCTTGCGGGGGCCTCGAAGTGAGACTTGGGTGGGGCCAGGAAAGTGAGACCCCGGTGCTATTGGGGGTGGTGGTGAAAGGTGGCGCAGAAGGTGAAAACCCAGGGCAGGCAGACTCCTCAGGAGTAAGCAGGGCTCCCCGACTTTTCCATCTTTCCTCCCCCTCCTGGCCGCTGGCTAGGAGGGACACTGGCCAGGAGGGCACATTCAGCACCCAGCCACAGGCTCCCTGGGTGGGGATGTCTATGTGCTGGTCCTCAGGCTCTCTGGGGTCCGGGCTTGGGCCACGGGGATGAGCACACACCACACCCGGGACAGGAGACCTATGTCCCAGCTTCCAGGAGAGTCCAGTGATGTGATGCATGGCCAAGGCATGTAACCCAGGCTCTTACGTAATCTGTGTCAGTAAATCTTCACTGTTTATCAGGCTCTTGGCAAGGTGGCAGGGGATCTCATGATCTCTCTCCCAGGAGAGGCCGAAGCACCTTGCCCCATTCCTTAAATTGAAGCTTCCCCCTCCACTGGCACCTCCACTGCAGCTCCTGTTGGCTGTGCCCTGTAGTGGCTGGGCCCTGCCGTCCAGGACACCTAGATGCCACCAGGGCAGCCCCCTCCTGTGTTTTGTAATTTCTGTATTTGGCTAAACGGCCCTTGAGTCTCCCACCACCCTTAAATTCCCAGTGGCATCTGCAGCTCCTTGCATAGGGTGCAGGGAGGATCCTCATGAGGTGGCCCACAGGGGCCCCAGCTTCCAGACTCCCTGAACTGTATCATCAGCCATGTGCTTCCTGCTTGTCCTTCTGTACACTGTGATCCACAGGTCTCCCAGGACCCACTGCTGGTCCTAGCCTTCAGTCCACCCGAGACCCCTTATTTCTTGCTCTTTGTTGGGCTTCAGGAGTCATCTCTTCTTGTTCCTGTAGGGAGGGTCCAGGTGGGCCCATGTCCTTTGCTTCATATGACAGTGTGTGCAGGGGTGACCACTGCTCCATCAGGCCTGGCAGGCTGAGTCACTCTGTGCACCTCCCATGTCCAGCACAGAACCGTGTGTCCTGTGACTGGCAGGTGACACTGGGTGAAGGAGTGGACCCTCGGGCTCCTGTTGAGGATTCAGCCCTGAAAGTGAGTGTTGAGTGCTTAGTCTGTAGAGAGGCTAAGGTGTCAGGTTGGTGGCCCTGGACTCGCACACAGAAAGCCTGGGTTCAAACCTCAGTGCTGCCACTTTGGCTTCATTAGTTTGATCTGAGTCTGTATTCTGGACAGCACCACTGGAAAAGGCCAAAGACAAAGGAAAGAAAGGGAAGAAGGACAAGGGCCCCAAGGCCACCAAGCAGCCCCCTCCAGAGGAGACCCCCAGGCCACCTAAGAAGGGGAAAGAGAAGCCACCCAAGGCCACTAAGAAACCCAAGGAGAAGCCACCCAAGGCCACCAAGAAGCCCAAGGAAAAGCCACCTAAGGCCACAAAGAAGCCCAAGGAGAAGCCACCCAAGGCCACCAAGAAGCCCAAAGAGAAACCACCCAAGGCCACTAAGAAGCCCCCCGCAGGGAGGAAGTTCTCCACTTCTGCGCCCTTAGAAACTGAGGAGTGGCCGCTGCCCTCGCCCCCAATTCCTGGCCCTGAGATGCCAGTCCCGGAGGGAGGTTTGTGCTGGGCTTGCAGGGTCTCCAAGGCTCCAGCTTCCCCTGGAGGCAGGGAGGGGTAAGAGGGCTCCAGGACTCCATTTCCCCATTACACCCCATTACACAGGGTGTACTCTGGGGCCTTGCTGTGTATGAACTTGGCAAGGTGATTCTCTGGGCCAGGGCAGGCCTTGGCAGCCTGTGGAGAGCTGCCTGGCCCCTGATCCTGTGCAGTGCCCTGCTGCTTCCCTCTGGCAGTCAGCTCTCTGCCCCCAGGGGTACAGCGGGGTGCCCCAACCTTCATGGGGTGAGCTGTGGCCCTAGGCTGGCAAGGTGCTCAAGACAGGCCCCTGTCCTGCTGTTTTTGGGGTTCTGCATTGCAGGGGGTGCCTTTCCAAATGCCTGGCAGGGCCCAGAAAAGGTCCATGTGGCACCCCGGAAACACCAGCCTGGTGAGTGGCCATCATCCTCCTGGCCCCTGGTGACCAGCTACCCTGGTTCTGGACTGAGGGATTTCCTGGAGGGGGCTCAGGTGGGGTTGTGAGGTGGTCCACTGGTGTCTTCTCTACAGAACTGGAGGAGGAGACTGAGATGCCTACGCTGGACTACAATGACCAGATAGAGAGAGAGGACTATGAGGACTGTGAGTAGGTTTGCCCTGGCCCGGGCACTGCCTGTCCTGCCTGAGGGCCCTCCCAGCCTGGTCACTCAGAGCCCACCTCCCCTCAGTCGAGTATATCCGGCGCCAGAAGCAGCCCAAGCCACCGCCCAGCAGGAGGAGGTTCTGGCCAGAGCGCCCTGTGGAGAAGGCTGAGGAGCCGGAAGAGACGCCAGAGGAGAGGCCGGAGAGGCCGGAGGAGAGGCCAGAGGAGAGGAAGGAAGAGATTGGTAGGGCGGGGGCAGAGGAAGGGGTTGCTGGGGATGGACTCTGGCCCACACCCACCTCCTCATATCCACAGAGCCACCTCAGAAGCCGCTGCTGCCTGACTATGATGATGGCTTTGTGATCCCCAACTATGATGACAGTGAGTGTGCAGCATGTCATGGTCCGAGGGGTACCATAGACCTCTGGGGCAGGCGTGTCATCAGGGCTTGGGGTTGGCCCTGCCTACTCCCCGCCCGACTTTGCCAGACATGTGCCTTGGCCTCAGCCTCAGGCCTGTCACCACTGCACCTACCCTTCGGGCTCCCGTGAACCCTCCAGCCAGGGTGGGCAGGGACGGGACCTCAGCAGGGCTGTTCTTCTGCAGTAGACGACTACTTCCCGCTGCCTCCACCGCCCAAGCCTGATGCTTGGCCAGAGACGGATGAAGAGAAGGAGGAGCTGAGTGAGTGGGACCAGGCATCACCCCACCAGCCATCACCTGAGGCCAGCTCTGCCTGCCTGACCAAGCCCTACCTGTGCCCATGTCAGCCCCGCCCCCCAGTGACCCTGGCTGTACCCCACTGCACCCCAAGCTCTAGGCCAGGCTGATAGGCCTCTCCTGCCTCACCCCCTCCAGAGAAACCCAAGAAGGAGGGCAGCAGCCCCAAGGAGGAGACGGAGGATAAAGGAGCTGTGGAGAAGGGCAAGGACCATAAAGGTGGGTGCTACTCTGGGGACATCTTTCTGCTGCCTGGCCTGTGACCCACCTGCCCCCTCTTGGTCTGCAGGGCCCCAGAAGGGCGAGGAGTTGGAGGAGGAATGGGCTCCAATGGAGAAGATCAGTGAGTGGGCTGGGGTGGGCGTGGGGCCCAGTAACGCGGCCGGTCGAAATTGGGGAATTCTGCCTGCTTTGGGGCAGCGAAGGGAAGGCAGGCTAGGGGCACGGCAGCTCCTGGCCTGGGTCTATCTCAGCACTGGCTGTCTACTGCCAGTGGACAAAGGGTGCCCAGAAGGAGGCAGTGGGTTTTGGGGTGCTGGGCTTGGGGTTGGTTGATACAGGGAGGACTGAGCCTGCCACTGCTGGCCGGGTGTGTGCCCTAGAGTGCCCGCCCATCGGGATGGAGTCACACCGCATCGAGGACAACCAGATCCGAGCCTCTTCCATGCTTCGCCATGGGCTGGGGGCCCAGCGTGGCCGGCTCAACATGCAGGTGGGTGAGTTGTTGGCGCATCCCACGTGAGTGAGGGACCCCCCCCCCCGCACTGTGCTCAGCCTCCTTGCTGTCCCCACAGGCTGGCCCCAACGAGGACGACTACTATGATGGTGCGTGGTGTGCGGAGGACGACCCGCACACCCAGTGGATCGAGGTGGACACCAGAAGGACCACTCGGTTCACAGGCGTCATCACCCAGGGCCGGGACTCTACCATCCAGTAGGTGGCTGGGCTCCCAGGCCGTGGACAGTGGCTCTGAGTCCCACTTGGGTCACCTGGGAAGGCCAAAAGGACCCATGAGGGCCACCTCACTCCCACCCTGTCCTTGGGCCCATTAGCTCCAATTCAGAGGGGCACACAAGGCATGGACAGGCCACTGCCCATGCCACAGGCAGCACAGAGCCACATGCCACAGAGGGTGGGGGGGACATCCCCGCTGGGGCCTGAGTAGGAGAGCAGTCCTGCTCTGACCGTGCTTGCTCCACAGTGACGACTTTGTGACCACCTTCTTTGTGGGCTTCAGCAATGACAGTCAGACATGGGTGATGTACACCAATGGCTACGAGGAAATGGTGGGTGCCGGCCTCTGCTCTGTGTCCGCTGCCTGGTCCTGGTTGGGCTCCCAGGGCATGAAGTGCAGCACTGAGGCCATCCCCGTCCCCCAGACCTTCCATGGGAACGTGGACAAGGACACGCCGGTGCTGAGCGAGTTCCCGGAGTCCGTGGTGGCCCGCTTCATCCGCATCTACCCCCTCACCTGGAACGGCAGCCTGTGCATGCGCCTGGAGGTGCTAGGCTGCCCTGTGAGCTGTGAGTGCTGAGGGCTGGGGGCAGCGGGGGCTGCGTGGCTGGGGCGGCTGGCTCAGGGCCCTGCTGCCCACCCTCTGCAGCCATCTACAGCTATTACACACAGAATGAGGTGGTGGCCACTGATGACCTGGATTTCCAGCACCACAGCTACAAGGATATGCGCCAGGTTAGGGGCTGTGTCCCTCCTGGTTTGTCCCTGGGATCCCAGGGCACAGCCCCCGCTCAGGGGAAGGAGACTAGGATCTGGGGGTGCCTAGGAGGTCCTGGGGTCAGTGGCCCTTCCAGGCCTGGGGCAGAGACATGGTCAGTAATGCGTCCCCTGTCCCCACCAGCTGATGAAGCAGGTGAATGAGGAGTGTCCTACTATCACCCGCACATACAGCCTGGGCAAGAGCTCTCGAGGGCTCAAGATCTACGCCATGGAGATCTCCGACAACCCCGGAGAGCACGAGCTGGGTGAGGCCTGGTGCACTGTGCAGGGCAGGCTCCACTTCCCCTCCACTGTGGCAGGGGCAGTGCAGCTTGGCCATTAGCGACAGCAGAGCTCATGGCCTCTCCCTTCAGGGGTCCAGGCCTGGCTTGCTGGACACTATAAGCTTGAGCCGTCCCCACTCGTGGGCTGAGTGCTTATTGTGGCTTCTGCCCTCTAGGGGAGCCCGAGTTCCGCTACACAGCGGGGATCCATGGCAACGAGGTGCTGGGCCGCGAGCTGCTGCTGCTGCTCATGCAGTACCTGTGCCGTGAGTACAGAGACGGGAACCCGCGTGTGCGCAATCTGGTGCAGGACACACGCATCCACCTGGTGCCCTCACTGAACCCCGATGGCTATGAGGTGGCAGCACAGATGGTGGGTGTGCAGGGGTCTGGGGGTGGCACAGGGAGGCTGGGGACAGTGCTGGTGGCTGAGGCTGATGTGGCAACTGCCCACAGGGCTCCGAGTTCGGGAACTGGGCACTGGGGCTGTGGACCGAGGAAGGCTTTGACATCTTTGAGGACTTCCCGGATCTCACCTCCGTGCTCTGGGGAGCTGAGGAGAGGAAATGGGTCCCCTACCATGTCCCCAACAACAACTTGCCCATCCCTGAACGTTACTTATCCCCAGATGCCACGGTGAGGAGCAAGCCCTGGCTGAGCCTTGGAGATCCAGGGGCTGGGGGACTGGCGGGCTGTGGGGAGTGGAGCAGTGCTGATGGGAGCCCTAACTCCTGGTGGCAACCCCAGGTGTCCACAGAGGTCCGGGCCATCATTGCCTGGATGGAGAAGAACCCCTTTGTACTGGGAGCAAACCTGAACGGTGGCGAGCGGCTTGTGTCCTACCCCTATGACATGGCCCACACGCCCAGCCAGGAGCAGCTGCTGGCGGCAGCCATGGCGGCCGCCCGAGGGGAGGATGACGATGAGGTGTCCGAGGCACAGGAGACCCCGGACCATGCCATCTTCCGGTGGCTGGCCATCTCCTTCGCCTCCGCCCACCTCACCATGACTGAGCCCTACCGCGGAGGATGCCAGGCGCAGGACTACACCAACGGCATGGGCATCATCAATGGCGCCAAATGGAACCCCCGCTCGGGCAGTGAGTCAGGCTGTGGGGGCCAGGACACAGGGGCACCTGGCCTGGGGCGGGGGTGACCATGGGTCCATGTCTGCCCAGCCATCAACGACTTCAGCTACCTGCACACCAACTGCCTGGAGCTGTCTATCTACCTGGGCTGCGACAAGTTCCCGCACGAGAGCGAGCTGCCTCGCGAGTGGGAGAACAACAAGGAAGCGCTGCTGACCTTCATGGAGCAGGTGGGTGCCATTGGCACCCAGGGGTGGGCGCAACAGACACGGAGCAGGGACGTAGGGGTGTCTGTGTGGCCCCATACTTTGTGTCCCTCCTACAGGTGCACCGCGGCATCAAGGGCGTGGTGACAGATGAGCAAGGCATCCCCATTGCCAATGCCACCATCTCCGTGAGTGGCATCAACCACGGTGTGAAGACAGGTACCAGGCCGCCCTGGGTGACATGTCCCAGCCCAGCCCCAGCTGTGTGTGTGGCTGTGGCACGGTGCCCAGCAAGCCCCTGGCCCTGCACAGCCAAAGCAGGGACAGGGCCTGGTGGACTCAGAAAGGAAGTTGGATTTGTGGGAGAACCATGGGGCAGGGCTCAGAGTGGCAAGTGGAGCTGAAGGGCTGTGGCCCTGTGACAGTCACCGGTCTCAACCCCTTGGCAGCAAGTGGTGGAGACTACTGGCGCATCCTGAACCCTGGTGAGTACCGCGTGACAGCCCACGCAGAAGGCTACACCCCCAGCGCCAAGACCTGTACCGTGGACTACGACATCGGGGCCACCCAATGCAACTTCATCCTGGCCCGCTCCAACTGGAAGCGCATCCGGGAGATCATGGCCATGAACGGGAACCGGCCCATCCTCCGTGTGGACCCCTCACGCCCCATGACCCCCCAGCAGCGGCGCCTGCAGCAGCGGCGCCTTCAGCAGCGGCTGCGGCTGCGGGAACAGATGCGGCTGCGGCGACTCAACGCCACCTCAGCCTCCACCACGATCCCCACTCCCACTCTCGGCCCCACCCCTGCCCCCACCTCTGTCCCTGTCCTTACGCCCGGCCCCACACGAGGACCCCAGGACTACCTACCCCATATCACAGAGGGCTGGGAGGAGCTGGAGACCGAGACCTACACAGAGGTGGTGACAGAACTTGAGACCGACTATGGGATTGAGGTGGAGCCCGTGGAGGAAGTGGAGGAGGAGGAGGAGGGAGAAGGGGAAACCACCGGCCTTGACTTCCCCTTCACAACAGAGGAGACCTACACGGTGAACTTTGGGGACTTTTGAGAGCAGGGCTGGTGCGTTCCTGGTATCCCCAAGCCTGCACTGTTACACACACACAGCATCAGCGCCAGAGGCCCTGGGTGCCTCCCACAGGGCACAGAGGCGACAGGGCCTACAGGCCAGAGTGCATGGAGGCCCCTGCTCTGCCTTAAGGAGGGACAGGAGAGGGAGGCCAAGGTCACACCAATAAACCCAGCTCACAACACTGACCAGCAGCTCCTGAGCACTTGGGACAAGGGCTCATGGCCCTGGGCTCTCAATGTTGTAGTCACCTTCCAAGCAGGCCAAGGGCTCAGACACTTGGGCTTTATTTACAAGGCTCTTACTTCTGGGCAAGCATCAGGGGCCCAGCCCCAGGGCTTCCAGCTCATCCTCCTCTGCCCCAAAGCCTGCAAAGCTGATGGGCTGGCAGGCCAGGCTGCGCAGGTTCACCAGGCAGGCGGTCTGTGTGGCACTGAAGTCAGGAATGGCCACCAGCAGCACCATCTGGTCCTCAGGGCCTGGGAAGCAGCCAAAGACAGTGATCTTAGGTTCTGGGCGGCCTCACAGCCAAGCTCCCAGAAGTAAGCAGGCGACAAGATGGGGGGTTGGTGGAGGCACATAGCTCAGAGCCACCCAATAACACAAAGGCCACCAGGCAGATCCCAGGCTGTGTGTCCTACAAGGGCCTTGTCCCCAGGTGAGAGCAGATAATCCTCAGCCCCTCAGGCCTGGGTCCCCCATGCCAAACTCACCCCGGATGACCCTGGAGCCGAAGCTGGGGGTGTTGCCACAGAAGTAGACGTGCGGGCACTCGAGGCAGATGAACGGGTCGGTCTTGTAGAAGGGGTAGCAGCCTGAGAAGAGGCCATGCTAAGCAGATCCCGCCATAGGGCCCTGCACGGATGCAGAGCAGCTCCCTCCCCTCTCAGGCCACTGCTAGTAGCTGTCCCCCCACTGTGACAAAGTGTCAGGCTGCCCCATGACCGATGACACTGGACATGTGCATTCCTACCCCCAGCTGGCTTACTCCGTGGTCTTCAGCCTAAGGAGTCCTGGCCACAGAGGGAATAAGACTCCAGGTGGCTTCCATAACAGCTGTTCCTCAACCCCCTCCCTGGCCCTTGTCCACCAGTTCGACCTGGCTGTTACCTAGGGTGTCAGGGGCTGTGGGGCTGATGTGACGGACCCGCAGGGTCCACTCTAGGATCTCTAGATGGTCTTCCATGCTGCTGTATCGGAAAATGTCACTCACGTTCTGTCCTGATGTCCCTAGGAACCTGCAAGGCAAGGCTCACTATGAAGGTCACTATTGCCACTCACCTACAGCAGGCAGCCTGGGCTCCCAGGAACCCCATGGCACCCCCACCCTCACCCCCACCCCACATCAGCTACCTGACCCCATCGATGGTGGCTTGGTAGGGGTTGGTGACCAGCTGCAGAGTGGAGTAGGCGGTAGCCAGGGGGAGCATGCACGGGTGCAGGGGCTGCTGGGGGAGTGTGTAGTTGGTCGGGTCGAATTCACCTGGCATTACGTCCACGGGCACTGAGGCCTGGAGGGCACAGAGCCGGGAGGGCTTGCAGGGCAGCTCTGCAGCCTGGGGGTCTCCCTGCCCCCGCCAGCCCCCACTGCTCACACTCAGCTGCAGGAGGATCTCGTCCAGCATCTTGACCGCCTCCACGCTGGCTGCCTGAGTCTTCTTGGTGAGGTACTTGGCCTGTGAGTTGAAGCGCAGAGGCATCAGGATCCCCAGCTCCGAGGAGATCGGAGCGCAGTAGTTGCACAGCCCCAGGCACAGGCACGAAGGTGTGGCAGGTGCTACCTTGTTGATGGAGTCCCTGCTCTGGGTGCTGGGACTCAGGAGGTTGCCAGCCAGGATGACTCGGGACACACAGGCGGCGCTGCACTGCTCACCCTCGTCCCCCAGCTGCCCCGTCACCACGTCCACCAGCAGCTGGGTGCCCAGCAGGCTCTCGCCACCACCTCCGCCCAGGCCCAGCCCAGATACCAGCAGCACAAACCTGCAAGTAGCAGTGGCCCCCGTGAGGCACCGAGGGAGCCTCCCACCCCCAGGCAACCCTGTCCCCCAAGGGCCTCTCACCTGTCTGTGTCAAGGCAGGGCGCAGGCTCCTGTGGGCCAAGGTCAGCGAAGCAGTGGTCCTCCACCAGGAACTTCCCATCATCTTGCACGAAGCCACACACGGCCAGCACTGTTCCTGCAGGGTGGTGAGGTCAGGCCTGAGGGACCGCCAGGAGTTCCTACCCCCTTCCAGTCCCCTTGGCTACCCCAGTGAAGTCTCACTCAGGACTGTCTCTGAGGGAGCCAGGGCAACACATCTCATCAGTGACATCTACTGCCTTCTGAACCACACATGCACTCCCACAAACTTGAACATGCCAGCCTCACTGACAGCCCAGCTCCTACCATCCCTCTGGGGTTCCCAACTCCCCATTCCACTGCACCCAACACACCCCCATGGGGCTGCTCCCACCTGTGACCAGTCTCGAGACATCGATGGCACCTTTCAGCTTGATGCGCTGCAGCTCATCCTCCAGGACCAGCTCGTCGTCTGGGTGGATGTACTTGCTCCTCGGGGGCTGGGGGAGCAGGTTGTGCTGGAAGGCAGAGAAGGGAGGTGGCCTCGGGCAAGGCCGCCAGGCACAAATGTCAGCAGATGGCCCCACAACTCTGTCCCTCTTGCCCATCTCCACAGGCTGGGGGTGGCGTATGGTCTCCCTAAGCCACAGGTCTCACCTCCTCGCTGATCTCACGCAGGATGGAGGGCTGCAGGGGCATAGCCTTGAACAGTGTGCCCACCACACAGCACTTCTCCCCGGGCTGCAGCTCACACAGCTTCTTCAGCGGGACACCACTGCCTGGGCATGGGGGTGGGGGCACAGACTCAGCATGTTGAGACCCTGCCCAGCACTGGGGCCACTTCCAGGGCCTCATGGGAGGGTGAACATTAAGCGAGCAGGGCCGCCACAGGCAGGGGACAGGCCTGGATGGGTGAGGCCGTGTAAAGACAGTGCAGTGTGTGCTGTGGCCACAACTGGGAATGTGCAGAGCCACCCAGATGAGGCGGGAAGAATCCTCCCCCAGAGCCTGAGGGAACCTGTCTTGCTCATACCAACTTCAGGACTCTAGTTCCAGAACTGTGAGGGGACGTGCTGTCTGTTGTCCTGAGTCACCCAGTTTGCAGGTCTTTGTTACAGCAGCCAGAGGAAACAGACAAAGAGTACCTACCTCACTTCTGGCCAGAGCATCAGCTTCCTGTGCAAAGGGGTGGCCCCCAGCCTTTCCCTCCCAGAATCACATCTTTCTTAGAGTCTGAATTCCTCTCCCTTTGCTCCCACCAAATGCTTCATTCACTGAAGTCTCCCACCTGTGGCTCTCAGCTGTGGTTTGGATGCAGTTTGTCCCCCCTAACACCTCTCCGGGTTCATGTGTGGTGACATGGGGGACCTCGGAGCAGGTCCTGTGCTTACTGGGGGAGCTGCCTTAGAGGGAGTTACTGCAGCTCTGGTAGGACACTGAGTGGCGCCCTTGGACAGCTCCCTGGCTTCCTGTTTGGTGATATGAACTCTCCTTCTTGCACACATTCCTGCCATCTGTCATGAAGTCCCCACCTGTGACGCTGAAGCCAGAAGTGAGCTACATAAGCCTCTATTTTACAAGCAGGAAGTCTCCAGCCTCAGGCGCTTTGCTACTGTAACAGAAAATGGACTCACACATGCTCAGACTGGAGAACTCCATAAACACACGTTAGCCCAATATGACAGTAGATATTATCACATTGCTGAGAAGGGATCCAAATGCATGGCCCTTGAGCACTGGGCACAGCATGGGCACAGACAGTGAAACCAGACACAAAGGACCACCCTTGCCCACTGGGGAGCTTTGTCAACAGTTGTGGTCACTGAAAGAGAATCTAATTTCCACGAAGTCTTTAAAAGGTGGTGTTGGGAGCCGCGTCTGTGATAGCTCGCCTTGCGCGGCGGACGTGCGGCCTGTGGTAAAGAGCAAAGCCTGAGGTAGATTACCCCTCCCATCGAATATGTTAGTTTCCTGCTTACCGCGTAAACAACCCGCTCAACAATATAGTCTGCCTGGCAACTGATGATGTTAGCCAATCAGCTTGCCTTGCTTACTTTAACATGATTGGACACTGTACCCGTATATATACCGGTGCCACCCCTGGGCGGAAGAAGAAGCCAGGTAGAAGCCCAGAAGTAAAAGCCCAAAAGGAGCCGCGGAGAGCGGACCGGTAGAGGCTTTGGGGCAGACTGAAGCACAAAAGGAGCCGCGGGGAGCGGACCAGAGGAGGCTTCAGCTGGGAGCGATCCCAGGGCAGGCTGTACGGAGAAGGAAAATAAAAAGAAAAGGTTGTCCACTACCAGACTTTGTCGTGTGTCCTTCCTGCCGGCCGGGAGCGGACATCGACATTTGGAGGCCCGCCCGGGGACTGATCACCCCCGAGACGTGGAAGTGGACAACGCTCCAGTACAGAGCTGCGAGACAGGTGAGTTGGGGATAAGCCTGGGCTCTGGGTGGCGCGCACCTACAGGGCTTTTAGACTCCCCTCAGGCTCACGCGTAAGTGGCGGATTCCTTGGGCCTCACGCGGTGAGTAACATATTAAAAGATGGGAAACATGTTAGGTAGCAACACTAAGAGCGAGGGTGGTTGTGGAGAAAGCTCTCAAGAGCTTACAAAAGTACGCAGGGTATCTGAGCAGGCCCAGTCAGGGAGCTCCCGAGAGGGGTCCGTCAAGGGGAACAAAGATGCTAAGGAGGAGGACGGGGCTCTAGCCTCGGAGTCGTCTGACTCCGAGGACGAGGGAAAGTTGAATGGCAAGGAGGCCAAAGAGACCAGCTGTCAGGAGCCTAAGTCGCTCGATAAGGAGTCGCAGGGTTCTTTCCCAGTAATTCAGGGTACCACAGAGCCATTTGTTGACTTTGTGGCCCGAATGCAAGATGCTGCCGATAAGATATTCTCTGATCCGGGAGTGGCTCGACCGCTGGTAAGGCAGCTGATTTTTGAGCAATGTACAAAGGAGTGCAAGGCAGCGATAGCTCCTCATAAGAACAAGGACCTCAACGCCTGGATTAGGATATGCAGAGAGATAGGGGGGCCGCTCTCCAACTCGGGAGTGGCTGCTCTCCTGGCTGCGGCTGTACAGCAGAGGGGACCTCGCGGGTTAGAAGGGGAATGTAAGGCTAAAAGGTGTTTTGCCTGCGGGGAGCCAGGACACATTAAACGTCATTGCCCAAACAATGCAGATGCTAGGCCTCGCCCTAGGAATGAAGAACCATATGTTTGTGGGCGATGCAAGAGGGGATCACACAAAGCTGAGGAGTGTAGGTCGGTCTTTGATGCTCAGGGCAACCGTATTTGTGGACAAGATGCTAGAGAGCCAAAAAACGGCCAGAGGGGGCCCCCTTCACAGGCGGGCCCCCGCCCCAGAGACAGGACAGCTCAGGGTGGCAGCCTTCAACAAGGGCCACCCCTGGGTCAGCAGGTGTGGACCTCAGTGTCGCCTCCAGACTTATACAGAAGGTCACCATTAGGATGGATGGCGTTAGGACCCTAAATGACATGCAAAAACTATTGGGAGACATTAATTGGATTAGGCCATATTTACATATACCAAATTCAGATCTCAAACCCCTGTTCGACCTTCTGAAGGGAGACCCAGATATAGCCTCCCACAGGAGGCTCACTCCTGAGGCAAAAGCTGCCTTACAGAGAGTGGAAAAAGCCTTAGGTGGGGCTACCTTACACAGAATTGAACCAGGGCGACCCTTTGATGTCTGTTTGCTACAGACTAGTCTACAGCCTACAGCGGTGATTTGGCAGAAAGGACCACTACTGTGGATACACCCTAAGGTCTCACCTGCAAAAGTCATAGAGCATTACCCGGAGGCAGTCGCTTCATTGGCCCTTGAAGCGCATGATAGAGCTGTCCAACATTTTGGCTCAGGACCACAAGCCATCCGAGTACCCTATACCGCCAGCCAGATCAAGACCCTGGCTGCCTGCATAGATACGTGGGCCATTCTGAGATGTGTTTTCCATGGGGATATAAACAATCAATACCCTAAAGACCCTATCTTGTCATTTGTCACTCAGCACCCTATAATTTTTCCAAAGGTTACTGCCTCTGAGCCATTAGTCCTAGCAACTACAATATACACAGATGGCTCCAAGACGGGGATAGGCGCCTATGTGATCCTAGGCAAGCCCCCGGTTACCATACAATTTGAACCAGATCAGCCTCAGGTGGTGGAACTGCAGATCGTTAAAATGATTCTTGAACGGTTCTCAGAAGCCATTAACATTGTCTCCGATTCTAGGTATGTGGTCAATGCTATGCAAGTGCTTGAGACTGCCAGTTTAATTAGATCCACTTCCACAGTGGCTGGACTGTTCCTGTCTATCCAGACATTGCTTCAGAACAGACACCATAAGGTCTTCACCACCCACATAAGAGCACATACATCCCTGCCAGGGCCTATGGCACAGGGGAATGCGGCTGCTGATACTGCCACTCGCCCGTTATGGATTTTTACCTTACTAACACCAATCGAGCGAGCCCGTGCCTTCCATGATATGTTTCATGTCAATGCCAGGACACTAGCAAACCATTTCCATGTTTCCAGAGCAGATGCACGAGATAGCGTGCGACTATGTGACTCCTGTGCCACATACAAACCTGCCATACCGATGGGAGTAAACCCTCGAGGTTTGATCCCTGGTGATGTTTGGCAGATGGACATCACACATATACAGGAGTTTGGGACTCTTAAATATGTTCATGTTTCCACAGACACCTGTTCTCACGTCATATTCGCAACAGCAGAAACAGGTGAAAAAGTGTCTAATGTGATCAATCATTGCCTGGCAGCTTGGGCCGCATGGGGCAAACCAAAAATATTAAAAACTGATAATGGACCAGCCTATATAGGCAAAGCCTTCAATGAGTTCTGCAAAATGATGGAGGTTCAATTAAAACATGGTATCCCATACAATCCCCAAAGTCAAGGAATCATTGAAAGGGCTCATAGAAGCCTCAAAGAAATTTTACAAAAACAAAAAGGGGGAGTAGGCCAAGGCCTGGCCCCAAAGGCACGATTATCCATGGCACTATTCACACACAATTTTTTAAATTTAAATAATGATAATTGCTCCCCAGCCGTGGAGCACTGCAACCCTTCCCCCAACCATAAAGGGTGGGTGAAGTGGAAAGATGTCCTGACAGGACAATGGATGGGCCCGGATCCAGTGGTCAGCTGGAACCGAGGCGCGGTTTGTGTTTTCCCACAGGAACCGGGACGAGAACCACTGTGGATACCGGAGAGACTGACACGGGCAACAAAGCCCTCGACTGAAGATCAGACCTGCCCTACTGGAGATCCATCACAGACCAACCAATAAGATGAATAGAAATAGCGGTAGCCCGAAATGGACAAGAAGATCCTCAGGCATATGCATGGCTTGCTCAATTGGCCCACGACCGAGTCTAGATATGGCGGGCATCCCTCATTCTCCTCCATAAGGTGACAATACACAGCAGGGTAGGTGAGTCAATGACGGGTAAGAGCGTGCCTCCCCAGCACGACTCTACCTAAGCCAGGCCCTACCCCATTCTGCACGTAAGCCGCTGGACTGTTAGATGCTGCCCAGGTCTAAATTTCTCTCCGAGGGGATTTCTTTACGGAGAGGAAATGAGTGCAAGCTTGTGTGCATCCAGGTTCCGTCCAGTTTGTGCCTGGCCCTAGAAAAAGGACGAGGGCCTCAGGGCCTTGGCAGACCATGGCATGGCCAACCAGGGTCTAAGCCAAGGACCTACGGTGGACCTACACATAGGGCATAAGCCTCTGCACCCAGTCCAGGAAGGGCTACGATGCGCACATTCATAAAAAATAAAATAGGGGGAGATGTTGGGAGCCGCGTCTGTGATAGCTCGCCTTGCGCGGCGGACGTGCGGCCTGTGGTAAAGAGCAAAGCCTGAGGTAGATTACCCCTCCCATCGAATATGTTAGTTTCCTGCTTACCGCGTAAACAACCCGCTCAACAATATAGTCTGCCTGGCAACTGATGATGTTAGCCAATCAGCTTGCCTTGCTTACTTTAACATGATTGGACACTGTACCCGTATATATACCGGTGCCACCCCTGGGCGGAAGAAGAAGCCAGGTAGAAGCCCAGAAGTAAAAGCCCAAAAGGAGCCGCGGAGAGCGGACCGGTAGAGGCTTTGGGGCAGACTGAAGCACAAAAGGAGCCGCGGGGAGCGGACCAGAGGAGGCTTCAGCTGGGAGCGATCCCAGGGCAGGCTGTACGGAGAAGGAAAATAAAAAGAAAAGGTTGTCCACTACCAGACTTTGTCGTGTGTCCTTCCTGCCGGCCGGGAGCGGACATCGACAAGGTGGGACTGGCTGGATACTGTGGCGTACACATGTAATGCTAGCACTCTGGAGGCTGAAGCAAGGGGATCACCACAGGTTCGAGGTCAGCCTGGGCAACACAGTGACTTCAAGGCCAGCCTGACCTATAGTGAGATCAAAAAACCATAAAACAAAGGGGAGTGGGACAGACTAACATTGGGCCCAAGCAGCAGTTAAATCTACAGAAGGTACCCACAAAGGCTTAAAGGAAAGTGAGGAAAAGGTTCTTGGAGGTGGAGGAGAGGTAAACAGCACTTTTGCCTCAGGTAATGAACAGAAATACCCTGATGATTTGGTCGTTCTGGTAGCCACTGTTCTGCTGCCCAGACATAGCTGACTCAGTGGCTTCCAGGCCAGGTGCTGGGGACAGTGAGTAAGGCAGGATCTCACCTACAAAAGCCTCTGTTTAAAAAGATTATGAAAAATGAATCTGAAGACACATGGAAAGCCACTCTTTATGTATATCATAAGAGAGATTATTCAACTTCACCCAAGTTAAAGGTATGTGTGTAGGGGTCTCCTGCTTCACCATCTAGAGCATAGCTGCAAGAACAATAAAAGGAAGAAATGGGGGGAAAGACAGTCTACTTCATGAAGAAAGAGAAAGAGACCATCAGTGCATGAGTGTGACCGCTGGAGAGCACCAAACAGATCAGGAGGAAAAGCAGACGCTGGTAACACAGGGGTCCCTCAAGACTGCAACAATGGCTTCTGGTGCTAAGCCTGTCATGCTGGGGGGCTCTTAAGGGGCAATGTGGGCAAACAGTTGTTTGATTTGTACCAAGGACAGGACAAACATTTCCTTCCACCAATGTAATACTCACCATCACTGCTAGAATTCAGACCAGCCTCTGAACTGAACCTAACCTTACATCTTCAGGTTATTTAATTTTCATTATTACCTTATGAAGAAATTAGGGGATAAAGAGGCTAATTTTCCCAAGATAACTGGGAAATGGGGTAGATCAAAGGACAGTTCTGAGTTCTGGGCTGATGGCGGAAGCATACCCCAAATCCACTCACCCCACTGCTGCTGGGCCCGGCTCACCAGGAAGGGCCTCATCTGGATCAGGCGGGTGGCATAGATGTGGGCGTACTGCCGGTTAAAGCTGCGCTCCCCTAGGCGGAAGGGCTGTGAGGAGTTGGTGTAAGTGGCCACAGGCACCCGAGTGAAGGTGGCATTGCTGGCCGATGGTGGTGACAGCAGAGTGTGGGCCCGCTGGGCGGCCTGCTCAGAAAACATGGCTGTACTCTTTAGCCCACTGTCCAGATGGCTGTGCCCAGGCCCGCAGGATTCCTAGAAAGACACAAACGAATCCCTGCCACCAAGGCAGTGGCTCTCCCAGTGTCTCAGGCAAACGACCACACCCAAAGGGCATCCGGAAAGAAGAGTAATGGACACAGTGGCCCCTGACACCCAGAAGCCTAACCCAGAAAGGAAGAGGAAAGCTGAGAGGGTTTGTCCCACTTGGAACACTCTCCAAGTTCCAAACTCAGGTGTCCACTACCTGCTTCCAACTTCCACTTGGACAACAATCAGGGTCTCAATTGTTTTTTGTCTTTTTGAGACAGGGTCTCACTATGCAGTTCAGGCTGGCCTTGAGCTCACTTTGTAGCCCAATGATCCTCCTGCCTCAGCCTCCTGAGTGCTGGGATTACAGGCCTGAGCCACCACACCAGGCTCAGGGTCTCAAATTTAGCCCACCCCAAATGGGATCCCTGACCCTCCCTGATATGACATTGTACCTTCCACAGCCGCAGCAGCCGCAGCCCTCCCACTGGCTGCTCTCCCACATGGATCCTCAGCTCCCCGGCTGTTTTGCACTAGGTTCTTCTGCACTCGCCTCAAAGCTCACCTCGGCCCCACCTGGTTTACAGCTTCGATCCCTCTCATCCCGCCCCATACCAGTGCGTTTCCAACTGACAGTGTTTACAGCACTTGCCTTCTAACATCTGCATTTTAAATTTGTCTGCCTCCTTCAACTAGATCGTAAGCTTCAGGACTGAGACTCTGCTTTACTCCTGGAGTTATTTATATTTAGTACCAGTACCAAGGCCCGCCTTATTAAGTCTAACAACCTGCACCTTCAGGACGCAGGATTTGGTAGTACAAGGACTGTACATGAAATGTTCTGAAATGACTCCTGTGTACTTTTTCTGGTCCAGTTATGTGAAACTTCTGCAGCTTGCTCGGGCCCTGTCTCTACCGGGCAGACCCGGTCGGGCAAGCGGGGTCTACCTTGGCCCATAGGGTGCTGGAAGCGCCCCAACAGTGCTCCGCAGCACGCGGCGGCCGTCGGTGCCACCCACTGCCAGGCCCCCAACCTCGGGCCCACGCGGCGGGACGGGACGCGCCTCGAGACTGGAGCCGGCGGCCCTGGCCCCCCAACACCGGCCAGCAGCCCCACACCAGCCGGCTCGCCAGGACCTCACTCACCGCGCCGCGCGCCGCATCCCGCCAATCCCCGCGCGCTCAGCCTGCCCACCGCCACCTCCCGCCAATCTCCGTGCTCCCGCCCTACCTCTTCTCATTCCGCCAATCGCCGCCCTCTCCACTCTGTCAATCACTGCCCACCGCATCCGGATTTCAGCACGCCCAGTCGCCCCGGACACGGAGCTACGCCCCCTGGTTCCCCGGGCAACGAAGGGCGGGGCCGGCGCGGTGCGACCCGTGCGCATGCCTACGCGCCAAGAAAGGCGTGTGGGCGCGTGGCTGGCTGCTCGGGAGCTGTGGGGAGCTGTGGGGAGCCGTTCGTAGCTGCTAGGACGCTCATCCAGGACCAGGAGGTGAACGGCTCTGTCGGCCTCTGTTGCTCCCGAGAGCGAGTAAAGGAAAGGCCCCGGGCTGCACACCCCGAAGGAGGCGTTGCTGTACCCAGGAAAAGCCTGGCGGAGCGCTCTTGTGCCGCTGGCCGCCGCATTCAAACTCCTTCCCCTCTCTGATTCGTAGCATTTGCGTCCCCGCGGAAAGGCTTTTCGCAGACGCTTGTCTCCCACTCCCACTGGCTCGGTGGTTTTCTGACTTCCCGTACTTGGTGCATCTGTTTCCTAAATCCTGGTCTGCTCCACGTGGCGTGCCTAGGGTTGTAAAAGCTCTTGCAGTGGATTTACCGCAATTCTGCATTCTTGACACATTTCTTCTTCCATTTCTCAACCCTCGTAGCAAGGGCTGTTTTCTTTATCCACTCATCTGCTGATGGACCAGATTTAGCTAACCATATAATCTTGATTGATCATAGTTTTGTCCCACAGTGTACCCACAGTGTGATTTTGTTCTATAAAACTTCCTTTGAGAAGTGGGCTCCTTGGCAGCCCACTTTTGGGCCCCCTCCTGTCTCTCAAGGGCTGTCTCTCTCTCAGTAAAGTTTTCTAGTATTAACTTCCGCTTAGAATTTATTCTTCAGCTTTAGGGAACACAAACCTGACATGTAACAGGTTGGGAGTTACAACTTTTCAAGTTCAAGGCCTGAGCAGTTTAGTGACCAGCAAGACCCTGTCTAAAGTTAAAAAAAAATAATAAAAAATAAAAAAACAACTATCACAAGGGAAACTTTTACCAGAGCGTAGCTAGTTTAGGGAAAGAGATCAGTCCAAAGCCAGCTACCTCTAGCCTTTGCTGTTCACCTGACAGTGGGAGCTGGAGAAAAATAAATGAGAAGACTAAAGCAGAATTACAAGACTGAAACACTGGACTCTACAACTTTCCAGGGCTACGTGGCCAGGTCCCTGCACCCAAACTTTTAAAGTGCTTAACTCCTGTGTTGAGCTCTGACTCACAGGCTTTTGTGTCTTTGGAGGCAGCTGTGCCAGATCCCTGACACCCACAGGAGTGCAGCAGGCTGCGGGGGAGGAGGGTGTCCAGGACTCTCAGGGTGCTGCCTGACAGTGGAATCTGGGGGTGGGGAGAGACAGAGGAAATCCAGATTTCCAGAGCCTGGGAAGGGGGTGGGGGTGCTGCAGAGAGGTGGGAGCGGAGATAAGGTTCTATTTTTGAGCTGTGTGCCTTTGGTGTCAGTGGCACATCATGGGGAAAGATGCTGAGGTTTGGTGGCAGAGGAAAGTTTGGAGGCTGCTACAGATACTAGGGACAATAGAGATGGGAGGGCAGAGGTTGTCAAGAAGGGAAAGGAAAGAGCAGCTGGAGTACAGAGTAGGCCTTGGAGGTGGAGATGGTGGAAGAGAGGCCAGTGAGAGGTTTATTTAGAATTTCAGTTATTTGAGTTGGTTTTGATGTGCCAGGACAAAGGTAATAAAGCCAGTCAGGGCCCTGCAGTGTTCAGAGGAAGCCATGGAGACCTGAGTGTGCTCCAGGAGGGACCTTGATAGGAATCAGGGGTGGCTTCCTGGAGGAGGTGACCCCTGGATGGGGCCTAAAGCCCACAGAGGCCAAGGATAAAGATTATTTGCTGCGCTGACCTGCAGTTGGCCCATGGGCCTTTTCCTAGGTCCGTGGCACTCTTCTGTGTCTGTTTTTTGAGAACAACGCGCTCAGTTCAGCAGATGCTCTCTCCACGAGGACTAGGTCCTGGGGTACCTGTGAGCAGTCATCAGTCAGAGAGACTCTATTTCTTGTAATCAAAAGTCACAATGAGAAAAAGAAGCTCAGTTGTTGTTAATTTTTGTTTTCTTAAAGTCAGCGCCTCACTATGTAGTTTAAGTGGTTTTGAACTCACTATGTGGCCTACAGGATTCTCCTGCCTCATCCTTGAAAGTTCTGGGATTAAGTCTTTCTTAAACTTTGCCACTGTAAGGGCTGGGAATTTAGCTCAGCAGTATAAGCACCTGCCTTGCAAGTGAGTTTGATCCCCGGTACTGATTTAAAAAAAGAAACTACCACTGCTACTCTTCATTTTCATTAGAATATTGGCTAGACTGATGGACTTACTTCAGGGCTATCAGATGAGGTGTGTGGAATCTCACTGTCAAAATGACAGTGGTTCCTTATTTCTTAGGATGCTTGAGTGACCAGATGGCCCTTGCCTCTTCTTGCCTGAGCTTGGCTATAGCCACTATCTGGGGTCATAGGGTCCTTGGGAGCCTCCCACCTATGCAACAGCCTGGGGTTAGGGCTGAGGGCCAGGCCTCTGTCCTAATGGTCTTTATCCTGGTCTCTCTCAGCATGGTGGCCTGTGGGTTCGAGACAGGGAGGGCAGAATTGTGACATGCCACAGGCCAGCCAGGATTCAGGGAAAAGCAGCCCAGTCCTGATAGGAGCAGCCCTGGCCTACATGACACTGGATTCTGTGGCGTGGTATTCAGGCTTAGGGTTAGGGTCCAGGGCTCTGCTATCCAGGGAAGAGGAGACTGTTTGCACTGCTGGCCCAGCGACTGCTGCTCCTTTAATCACAGGCTGCATGGGCCCCGGCCAGTGACTGTGCTCAGGGTTCTGAACTAAGAGCAGCTTGCTCTAGGCTGACCAGAACAGAGGAGGCCAGAAGCCAGGTATGGAGGCACACGTCTGTGATCTCGGCACTCAGAGAGGCTAAGGCACGACTGCAAATTCAAGACCATCCTGGGAAGTTTAGCAAGACCTTGTCTCAAAATAAAAAATTAATTAGCTGGGGATGAAGCTAAGTGGTAGAGCCCCTGGGTGGTAGAGCAACCGTCCACTAATGGGAAAAAAAAAATGGCTGGGAGGGTCAGGAAGGTGCTGATAAGATGTTGTATTCAGGGCTTGCAAGGGAAAGGGAATAGGTTTAATACAGGACACATCCTTTATAGTATTATTTTATAATATTCACCCAGAAGTAAAATGCAGAAGAACACAAGAGATCTGTCCATGCTCCTGAGAGCCAAAGAATCCAGCAGAGGGTCTGGAGCCCCCAGCAATGTTCCCTATGAGCTTACATCAGAAGGCCAAGGGCTCTGAGATGAAACACAGAAGGTCTGCATCCAGAAGCCCAGGGGCCAGCGCTGAAGGCAGAGAGTCTGCTCTGAGAGCCAGGAGATGATGCTCAGGTGAAGGTGAAGATTTGAAGGCCTCTGAAGAGAGCAGCAGCTGAAGCATAGCAGCCTCTGCTCTTCTGAAGGTTGGAGGTGGGCAGGAGGTGGGATGCCGTGGAGTCTCTGGCAACCCCCATGGGCGAACCCCAGGGGAGGCCTCCAGGATTCTGGGGTAAGACCCTTCCATGGAAAATCAGCAGCATGCACTCTGTCACTCATGTTTTCATTCTATGACATTTTGGCAGCAATGCTTAGGTGGATCTTCCACACCCAGAACCACACTGACTCAGCTCAGCTGGGCGTCCACATGCGAGTTGACCCTCACTTAATCCTCCACCTAAGTTAGCTCTCTACTTGAAGCCCTGGATGCACATGAGACACAGAAACCTCCTGGGACAAAGACTGTGTGTGGCTCATCCTCCCAGAGAGGGAGCCCAGCCCAGATCTGCTGGCTCGCGCTGTCTGCCCTGGGATCACCCTGCACAAAGATCAACGCGTGTTCAAACCTAGCTCTGTCACCTTTGGCCTGTTTGTAACTTTGACCAAGCTGCTAATCACTTGATGCCTCAGTTTTTCCATCTGAAAGTGGGGTGACAGTCCCTGTGAACAAATGGCAACTGTTTGCCTCAGAGGGCGGGTACTCACTTCATGTGGGTGAGAGGGGTTAGGGTGGAGGTCGAAGGACACATGATGCCCAGATGTCTAGGCCCAGCCTGGTGCCACCCTCTCACCTTTGAGGCACCAGAGGCCCATATAGGAGCTGTGCCCTGGGCAGCAGGATGGGGTGGCACACATATCTGTCCTTCCAGGAGAAAACTTATGCCACACCAGTCAGGCCTGCTGACCAGGCAGGCTGAAAGTGGAGTCTATTCCTGGGCCAGGCACAGCCTTAGACCCAGGTGTACCAGGGAGAAAGGGCACTGGGGATGGCAGATTGCAGTTGCGTGGCGAGTGTCCAGGGCAGAAGGTGCTTTGTGAGTGCTCCCCACTCTAAGGGCAGCCTGGACGGAGCTCACCTGTGTACACAGTCTCGGAGGAGAGGGGGGCCTACTGCTTTACCTTCAGCCACAGCCTGGGTCCGGTCAGGCCTCCATCTGCGGGAGGGTCTAGACTGAGGGCAATTGGTTGGTTGGGCTGTGGGCAGCAGGCACCCATTAGCCCTGGCGTTGTGAGGCCTTCACAGCTCAGGCCCACCCAAGAAGCACGCAGGGTCACGTATTCCTCATGCCAGGGCAGGAGCTAAGCCTGACTTGAACCTTATCAGTGGCGTGAGACTGCTAAACACAGAATAGGGCTGGGGCAGGGCAGGGGTAAGGGGCTCAGGATAAGGTCGGAAGCTGCAGCACCACAGGGCCCAGACCTCACTGTCCTGAGTCCCTGGGATCTGGGGAGCAGCGGGCAGTCACACTGACCCCAGAGAGACCACCCTCACACAAGACACTCTGTGGGGATGAACTATCAAGCCATGTTGGCAAGGCAGAAAACCAGAATCTCCTGCCAGCCCAGGAACCCTTCCCTCAGAAGGAGGCAGGAAAGACAGTAGTTTAATTATTTAATAAACATTGAACTGAGCACGGCACTCATTCCAGGGCATACTGCTAAGAGACTACAAGGACGGACCCGGCCCCCTTGGATGTAGCAACTGGTCCCAACTGTGTCCCCAGAGAATCAGGGGACCAGGATGCATTGCAGAGAGAGGTTTGTGACACTCTTCACTGCCCTAGGAGGGGGTGCAGGGCTTTGCTGGTTGTCTTTGTTGGAAAGAAAAAATAAACGCTTATCTTTAAGACTGAAAGTGCGTTTTCAATTGCAGCCAGGCGCCTGCTGAAGGCCGACTCCCACCTCCCCGGAACCCTGCAGATAAGGCTGCTGTCTCCCATGGAGATGACATTTTCAGCAAACTGGGAGCCCAGGCCTCGTGGAAAAACATTCTTGGGCTGGAAGATTGGCAAAAGATTTGTCTGGCTTCTAAACAGATCTACAGAAAAAGGGACTGAGACAGAACCTACAATTGCAGTGGCTAAAGGAAAGGCTTTAGGAAAGCGGGACGTCTGTTTCCTTTCTGTGAGCCCAAGAGAATGAACTTACCCTGCTTTATGTTTAATTAATTATGTGTATGACCAGAATAACTGTCATGCCCACTTCCAGACATCCCAAGGCTAAGAATCTGTCCCAAATCATGCTTTGTTTGTTTGTGAGACCAGGTCTCCTCTATGTTGCCCACACTGGCTTTGAACTCCTGGACTCAAGGGATCCTCCATAGTGGCTGAGACTACAGGTATACACCATCACAAGTGGCTTCCTGTTCTTTTACTTGTAATTGATGTGACAGTTTACATGTGGACTGAGCACCATGTGATAGATATTTCCAAACATGTAAACTTTGTATGTGTGGTACTGAGAATTGAACTCAGGACCTTGAGAATTGTCCCTCAGGACACTGAGCTATAACCCTAGCCCTTTATTTTTTATCTTGAGACAGGTTCTCATAAGTCACTAAATGCCCTAACTAGGCTCAAACCTGCGATCCTCCTGTGCTCCCAAAGTGCCAAGATTCCAGGTGGGCCACTGTCCCTGGCCATGTATATGTTTTACAGTGACTCAATCAGGATAAGTATACCTATTTCCTCAAACATTTACACTTTCTCTGTTGTGAAAATGTTCAATGTCCCTTTTCTAACATTTTTGAAACATACAGTACAGTTGGGGATTTAGCTCAGCTGTGTAAGTGACTGCTTGGCAAACACGAGGTCCTGAGTTCAATCCCCAATACCAAAAAAAAAAAAAAAAAAAGAGAGAGAGAGAGAAAGAAACATACAATACCTTGTTATCTCCTCTAATCATGCCACTGTGGCACAGCTTTTTTTAAAAATTTTTTTTTATTTTTATCCTTACCGGGGATCGAACTCAAAACTGCCTGCTTGCAAGGCAAACGCTTATGCCACGCTAAATCCCCAGCCCCTACTGTTCTACTCTTAACAGCTAGCAGACCAACTTTTTTGTCATTGTTGTTCGTTGATGCCAGGGATCGAACTCATGACCTTGTGCTTGCCAAGCCCTAGCCCCTGGGAGACCAGCTTTTAGCTTCTTCTTGTTTTCATTTGTATTTGCCACACTGTCTGGTGCTGGGGCGCTGGGCAGGGGCAGGGACAGAGCAGGAGGGGAGGTACTAGTGGGATCAAGAGGCAGAGGGGGAGTCTGGAATGGCATGCTGTGGCAGTTAAAGTTAAGTAAAGGAACAGAGGCTTTAAAGTACAACACAGGTATGATAATTTGTTAGGTCTCAGACCCAAAGGCCCAGGTCCTGTGTTTCTAGAACAAGGTGTCATCATAGCCAAAGCCCATGGCCCAGTGATACAGGGAAGGATACATCCTTTAAAGTCTCTTGGGGCTGGGGATATAGCTCAGAGGTTGTGAGTTCAGTTCCTGGTACCAAAGTGTAGGATGGAGGGACTCTCTTGCCTTGGGCTGGGATGTGATGTGAAAGAAGACTTTATCATTTGTAAGTTTCTCTCCTGAATTTCTAACACCGATAAGCATCCTCATGACCCAAGCTCCTGGACGCCAGGAGTAAACCTGCGGGTGTGGAAAGTGGACCCAAGCTTCCATTTTGTGGCAGTGCCTTGCTTCCCACATGAAGACCTACATCTCTCTCCAATTCCTAGTGAATTCTGCAGACTCCTGTGCCACTGCCTGTGTATCTTGATGGAATTCTTCCATCAAGGGCACAAACAGGCCAAGGAGGTTTGTGAGGGCTGGTTCTTCTTCACAGAACCGGCTTCCTGGTCACAGGTTCACTGCAGGAATCTTCAGGGGTGTGGGGCATCACCCCAGGGAGCACCACCCGCCACCCCCTGCCAGGGGACCCCAAGAGGAACCACCTCCAACGTCCTCAGCTGGAAACCAAACAGGTCTTGGGCTCTAACTCAGGCCTCTTCCAGTGAATCCTCAAGCTCTCTGCTGACTCCCTGCTGTGGGGGGCTTGGGAGAAGCAGAGGCCACAAGGAGCCAGCTTCCCTTGCTCCCCCCGCCCCCCACAGGCAGAGGGTGTTTTTCAATATGGGTGCTGACTCCCGGGTTCCTTGAAACCACACCAACAGACACACTTGGCAGTGTCACCCAGCGCCATTCAGGAAAGTAGAGAGCCAGAAATGCAGGCCACACTAAGAGTAAAAAGAAATCAGTGAAATTAATTTTAGTCCTGTTTTAACCTAGAAGAGTCAAGATATTGTCATTTCAAAACTAATGACTATGTTCCTAAAAGATATTTTACATTCTTTTCTGTCCTAAATCTTCAAAATATGGTGAACATTTTACACTCAACCACAATTCAGTTCATGCCTGCCACATGGTGTGGTTGCAGCTGGCGTGGTTGCGGCTGGCGTGGGGGCGGTGGCTGCAGGACTGGGCACACAAATGGGTCTTGGGTAGTGCTTATCCCCTGGGGACAGTCTCTCTGTCTCACACACTCATGGCCCATACAAATAAACACCACACACCATATACACACTGTTGGGAGCCGCAGCCCCGAGCCCGGTCGCCTCACTTGGCGGACGTGAGGCCTGTAGTAAAGAGTAAAGCCTGAGGTAGATTACCCCTCCCATCGAGCACGTTAGTTTCCTGCTTACCGCGTAAGCAACCCGCTCAACAATATAGTCTGCCTGGCAACTGATGATGTTAGCCAATCAGCTTGCCTTGCTTACTTTAACATGATTGGACACTGTATCCGTATATATACTGGTGCCACCCCTGGGGGGGAAGAAGAAGCCCGGAAGTAGAAGCCCAGAAGGAGCCTCGGAGAGCGGACCGGTAGAGGCTTCGGAGCGAAGCCCGGAAGGAGCCGCGGGGAGCGGACCAGAGGAGGCTTCGGCTGGGAGCGATCCCAGGGCAGGCTGTACGGAGAAGAAAAATAAAAGAAAAGGTTGTCCACTGCCAGACTTTGTCGTGTGTCCTTCCTGCCGGCCGGGAGCGGACATCGACATTTGGAGGCCCGCCCGGGGACTGATCACCCCCGAGACGTGACAGCGGACAACGCTCCAGTACAGAGCTGCGAGACAGGTGAGTTGGGGATAAGCCTGGGCTCTGGGTGGCGCGCACCTACAGGGCTTTTAGACTCCCCTCAGGCTCACGCGTAAGTGGCGGATTCCTTGGGCCTCACGCGGTGAGTAACATATTAAAAGATGGGAAACATGCTAGGTAGCAACACTAAGAGCGAGGGTGGTTGTGGAGAAAGCTCTCAAGAGCTTACAAAAGTACGCAGGGTATTTGAGCAGGCCCAGTCAGGGAGCTCCCGAGAGGGGCCCGTCAAGGGGAACAAAGATGCTAAGGAGAAGGACGGGGCTCTAGCCTCGGAGTCGTCTGACTCCGAGGACGAGGGAAAGTTGAATGGCAAGGAGGCCAAAGAGACCAGCTGTCAGGAGCCTAAGTCGCTCGATAAGGAGTCGCAGGGTTCTTTCCCAGTAATTCAGGGTACCACAGAGCCATTTGTTGACTTTGTGGCCCGAATGCAAGATGCTGCCGATAAGATATTTTCTGATCCGGGAGTGGCTCGACCGCTGGTAAGGCAGCTGATTTTTGAGCAATGTACAAAGGAGTGCAAGGCAGCGATAGCTCCTCATAAGAACAAGGACCTCAACGCCTGGATTAGGATATGTAGAGAGATAGGGGGGCCGCTCTCCAACTCGGGAGTGGCTGCTCTCCTGGCCGCGGCTGTACAGCAGAGGGGACCTCGCGGGTTAGAAGGGGAATGTAAGGCTAAAGGGTGTTTTGCCTGCGGGGAGCCAGGACACATTAAACGTCATTGCCCAAACAATGCAGATGCTAGGCCTCGCCCTAGGAATGAAGAACCATATGTTTGTGGGCGATGCAAGAGGGGATCACACAAAGCTGAGGAGTGTAGGTCGGTCTTTAATGCTCAGGGCAACCATATTTGTGGACGAGATGTTAGAGGGCCAAAAAACGGCCAGAGGGGGCCCCCTTCACAGGCGGGCCCCCGCCCCAGAGACAGGACAGCTCAGGATGGCAGCCTTCAACAAGGGCCACCCCTGGGTCAGCAGGTGTGGACCTCAGTGTCGCCTCCAGACTTATACAGAAGGTCACCATTAGGACGGATGGCGTTAGGACCCTAAATGACATGCAAAAACTATTGGGAGACATTAATTGGATTAGGCCATATTTACATATACCAAATTCAGATCTCAAACCCCTGTTCGACCTTCTGAAGGGAGACCCAGATATAGCCTCCCACAGGAGGCTCACTCCTGAGGCAAGAGCTGCCTTACAGAGAGTAAAAAAAGCCTTAGGTGGGGCTACCTTACACAAAATTGAACCAGGGCGACCCTTTGATGTCTGTTTGCTACAGACTAGTCTACAGCCCACAGCGGTGATTTGGCAGAAAGGACCATTACTGTGGATACACCCTAAGGTCTCACCTGCAAAAGTCATAGAGCATTACCCGGAGGCAGTCGCTTCATTGGCCCTTGAAGCGCATGATAGAGCTGTCCAACATTTTGGCTCAGGACCACAAGCCATCCGAGTACCCTATACCGCCAGCCAGATCAAGACCCTGGCTGCCTGCATAGATACATGGGCCATTCTGAGATGTGTTTTCCATGGGGATATAAACAATCAATACCCTAAAGACCCTATCTTGTCATTTGTCACTCAGCACCCTATAATTTTTCCAAAGGTTACTGCCTCTGAGCCATTAGTCCCAGCAACTACAATATACACAGATGGCTCCAAGACGGGGATAGGCGCCTATGTGATCCTAGGCAAGCCCCCGGTTACCATACAATTTGAACCAGATCAGCCTCAGGTGGTGGAACTGCAGATCGTTAAAATGATTCTTGAACGGTTCTCAGAAGCCATTAATATTGTCTCCGATTCTAGGTATGTGGTCAATGCTATGCAAGTGCTTGAGACTGCCGGTTTCATTAGATCCACTTCCACAGTGGCTGGGCTGTTCCTGTCTATCCAGACATTGCTTCAGAACAGACACCATAAGGTCTTCACCACCCACATAAGAGCACATACATCCCTGCCGGGGCCCATGGCACAGGGGAATGCGGCTGCTGATACTGCCACTCGCCCGTTATGGATTTTTACCTTACTAACACCAATCGAGCGAGCCCGTGCCTTCCATGATAAGTTTCATGTCAATGCCAGGACACTAGCAAACCATTTCCATGTTTCCAGAGCAGATGCACGAGATATCGTGCGACTATGTGACTCCTGTGCCACATACAAACCTGCCATACCGATGGGAGTAAACCCTCGAGGTTTGATCCCTGGTGATGTTTGGCAGATGGACATCACACATATACAGGAGTTTGGGACTCTTAAATATGTTCATGTTTCCACAGACACCTGTTCTCACGTCATATTCGCAACAGCAGAAACAGGTAAAAAAGTGTCTAATGTGATCAATCATTGCCTGGCGGCTTGGGCCGCATGGGGCAAACCAAAAATATTAAAAACTGATAATGGACCAGCCTATATAGGCAAAGCCTTCAATGAGTTCTGCAAAATGATGGAGGTTCAATTAAAACATGGTATCCCATACAATCCCCAAGGTCAAGGAATCATTGAGAGGGCTCATAGAAGCCTCAAAGAAATTTTACAAAAACAAAAAGGGGGAGTAGGCCAAGGCCTGGCCCCAAAGGCACGATTATCCATGGCACTATTCACACACAATTTTTTAAATTTAAATAATGATAATCGCTCCCCAGCCGTGGAGCACTGCAACCCTTCCCCCAACCATAAAGGGTGGGTGAAGTGGAAAGATGTCCTGACAGGACAATGGATGGGCCCGGATCCAGTGGTCAGCTGGAACCGAGGCGCGGTTTGTGTTTTCCCACAGGAATCGGGACGAGAACCACTGTGGGTACCGGAGAGACTGACACGGGCGACAAAGCCCTCGACTAAAGATCAGACCTGCCCTACCAGAGATCCATCACAGACCAACCAACAAGATGAATAGAAATAGCGGTAGCCCGAAATGGACAAGAAGATCCTCAGGCATATGCATGGCTCGCTCGCCTAGCCTACGACCGAGTCTAGGGACGGTGAGCTTCCCACACTCCTCCTCTAAAAAAAAAAATTATGACATAGCTGGGTAGGAGAGTCAATGACGGGTAAGAGCGTACTCCCCCGGTGCGACTCAACCTAAGCCAGGCCCTACCCCATTCTGCACGTAAGCCGCTGGACTGTTAGATGCTGCCCAGGTCTAAATTTCTCTCCGAGGGGATTTCTTTACGGAGAGGAAATGAGTGCAAGCTTGTGTGCATCCAGGTTCCGTCCAGTTTGTGCCTGGCCCTAGAAAAAGGACGAGGGCCTCAGGGCCTTGGCAGACCATGGGACGGCCGACCAGGGTCTAAGCCAAGGACCTACGGTGGGCCTACGCATAGGGCATAAGCCTCTGCACCCAGTCCAGAAAGGGCTACGATGCGCACATTCATAAAAAATAAAAAAGGGGGAGATGTTGGGAGCCGCAGCCCCGAGCCCGGTCGCCTCACTTGGCGGACGTGAGGCCTGTAGTAAAGAGTAAAGCCTGAGGTAGATTACCCCTCCCATCGAGCACGTTAGTTTCCTGCTTACCGCGTAAGTAACCCGCTCAACAATATAGTCTGCCTGGCAACTGATGATGTTAGCCAATCAGCTTGCCTTGCTTACTTTAACATGATTGGACACTGTATCCGTATATATACTGGTGCCACCCCTGGGGGGGAAGAAGAAGCCCGGAAGTAGAAGCCCAGAAGGAGCCTCGGAGAGCGGACCGGTAGAGGCTTTGGGGCAGACTGAAGCACAAAAGGAGCCGCGGGGAGCGGACCAGAGGAGGCTTCGGCTGGGAGCGATCCCAGGGCAGGCTGTACGGAGAAGAAAAATAAAAGAAAAGGTTGTCCACTGCCAGACTTTGTCGTGTGTCCTTCCTGCCGGCCGGGAGCGGACATCGACAACACACCACATACCAAACACATCACATGTGACATACACACCATACCACACCTGCACGTACCACCACTGTACATGCCAGATATACCACACACAACACACATGCCACACACTACACACACCTGCACGCACCACTGTCATAACACTACCACACCACAGCCCACATTCCTCTTCTACATGCACCAACACTGCACACACCACACACACTGCTACCACCCATACCACACATGTACCACACATGCACACCACACACATGTGTATCACGCACCACACACAATACATCTGCAAACACATGTAAAACATCACACACACCATACCACGTACACATAACATATTATGCCACACACACACACATCACCACACCCTACACATAACATATACCTCACGACCACATACAACATATACCATACCTCATCTGCAACACCCCCCCACACCACTACAGCACACACCAGATACCACCCACACTTCATACCATACCACACATACACACACACGTACAACATACATACTGTATTATACACATACCATGTTATACCCAAATGTATGCACACACATGTACACGCACACACACAAGGCCCTTATTTACTCCAAACTCATATAATATGAGGTGAGTTGGTGCAGAGAGAACTAACTGTACCATAGCACTATACCAGCAGTGTGAAAGGTAATTTTTTTTTTCAAAAGAAAAATTGTAACTCAAATACAAAATAAAACAAACACCAGCCAAAGACTGCATTTACTTGTTAATTCATGAAGAATCAGAACACTATGCAGCTTGGTCCACAGTGCAGACGGTGGGGGTACTCGGATCCTTCTGGTGCTATAGCCGCAGAGTTGTGGAATGGGTCAAAAACAGTGGGAGGGGACTTCAATTGATAACTGGGACCCGGAATCTTGCGCCTCTCCTGGAGAGACCTCCCAAGCCTTATGAAAGGGGTTTGTGGAACAGACTGGGGGCACATGGCAGTGCCGGGAAAGCCCCGAATCTTCTTGCCTGGTCTCCCTGCGTGCTCTGAGTAGAGAAGCACAGGTGGCCCACGGCCCTTGGTCACTTAGAAGCCATAGAAACTGCCATGAGTACTTTAAGGCTGAAGACTCTCCTTAGTAATTAAATTGTCATGTTCTGGCTAAAAATCCACCCTAAAGAGTTCTTTGGTGGAAAGGCCTCTCCTTGTGGGGATCAGGAAGGGACTGGCACCCCAACCTTTTCTTGCTCACCTCCTCAGCCCAGCAGGAGCTGCTACTCTGCTTGGTTTTGTATCTCTGTCTGTCCCTCAGGTGCTGTGGGGGTCCCCTGTGGCTCCTGGGGTACCATAATGGGGGTCGCCTGGCCCCTGGCTTCTGCAAATGAGGTAGGATTCGGGACGCTCCCAATTCAGGGGCCTGCCACTCTTGGGCTGTAGTCCTCTTATGTAGCACCTTGCATTTCTAGTTCTTCTTTTGAATGTCACAGGGCATAGCCTGGAGCAGCCAGGTTGTGGCTACCTGGGCTGTGGGGTAGGTGCAAAGCTCAGCTCTCTGGGCCTCAGTATCCTCATCTGTGAACTGGGCATGATCATGGCTCATGTAGACGGGGCAGCATGGGGTGAATCCAGGGGAGTGGATATGTGGTGCTCACTGTGGCAGGGAGGCTTGCACAGGGTCTCAGGCTCATTGTCTGTCCCCTCCCCCTGTCACAGACAAGCCAACACTGCAGTTCTCATTGGGGAACAGAGTTTATTGAGGTGGCCGCCGTCTGGCCCTACTCTTCCTTCTCGTCACCGTGGGTGATGATGTAACACAAGGACTTGTAGTCGATGTTGCCGGCCAGGTCCACGGGCGTCAGGGCAAACAGCTGCTCTACCTGGGAGGCCCCAACGTGAGGTGTGGCCTTGCGACCCCCCAGGGCTGTGCTCTGGGCCTCAGCCCTTTCCACCCTAAACCCAAAGCTGGGACCAATGTGCTTCTGTTGGCTGTCGTGGGAAGGAGTAGGCAGTAGGCCTACATGGGGACAGAGGTCAAAGGATCCCAGGCTGCCACAGAGATGCCCCATCCCTGCAGGGTCCCTCTTCCGACTCCCCACCAAGCCATGGGACAGTGCAGTCTCTTCAGTGCCCGGTGGGGAGCACCTGGGGACAGGTGTCCACCAGGCCTGAACGCCTCACCTCAGCAGGGGAGAACTTGTCTGCCTGGGTCAGGAGAAGCTGCTTGAACCTGGAAGTGGGGAGGCAGGATGACTGTGGCTCAGAGAGAGGCTGGCTGTCTCCAAAGAACACCCCCTCTTTGTCCATGAGACGGCCCTGGTGTGGACGGGTGGTGGGGGTTCCTACTTACTCATCCTTGTTCACCACACCCTGGCCGCTGGAGTCAAACATGCGGAAGGCGCTCAGGATGGCTTCCTCCGGATCGGTTCCTGGGAGGCCGAGGCAGGCAGGTGAATGCTCTCATCCCAGCCCCCAGGCCCATCCAGGAGGAACAGGTGCGTAGGAAGCTCTCTGTGACCCAGAAATGGTGGCAAGGGGGGTGGGGTGAGAGAATAGCTGTCTTTCGGAGGAGGATGGGCCCGGCAGGGAGCCTGGGACCTGGGAGGGGACAGCCCTGGGGTGACCAGGTTAGACACATGTTCTCTGGGCGGGCTGTGGCCAGGCAAGGTCCAGACAAGGTCCAGGAGGGGCCTGGTGGGTTTCATGTGAACTTCATGTGGGGTTCCCATAGGGTACAAACAGGGTTCCTATGGGGTTCACAGGTGGGGTTCCCGTGGGTTCAGGCCTGCTGTCTGCCATGTGGGCCAGGCCTTGCCCCCTGACTCACCATTGAGCTTCTCCCCAAAGAGTGTGAGAAAGACGGTGAAGTTGATGGGGCCCTTCCCCTCCTGCAGCATGGCGTCCAGCTCTTCCTCAGGAACGCTCACCTTCCCTGTGGGGGTGGGACAGGGAGGACCCTGGTGTCCCAGAGCAGGGTTGGGCTGCCCTCCCCAGCTTTCCCACCACACCAGGAAGAGAAGAGGAAGAGGGCAGGAAGAGAGGGGATGGGTCCCTGGGCAGGGCAGGCTGGGCGGCGGTGGTAGGGCTCACCAAGCTGGGAGTAGGTCTCCCTCAGGTCCGACTTGCAGATGATACCGTCCCGGTTCTGGTCGATGCAGCTGAAGGCCTGCAAGGAGAGGACTTCAGGTGGGGGTTGGAGAACCCTGAGGGTTAGGAACCCTAACCAGGGTTAGGAACCCTGAGCACAGAGAAGAGGGGCCCCCAAAAGGGTGGGGATTGTTGGCAGGGAGCACTCACTTCCTTGAACTCCTGGATCTGGGCTTGCTCAAACATGGAGAAGACATTGGAAGAGCCACGCTGGGCCTGCTTGGTGGCGGCCTTGCCCCGAGTCCCTGCCTTCCTGCTGGCCTGCAATACCAACCAAGACTGATTCCTTCCATAGCTCCACCAAATCTCCCCTCCCCACCCCACGCTTCTGGTACCCACGGGAGGATCTTCTCTCCATCCCTGGGGACACTTCCTTGGGCCCAGTGAAGGCACAAAAAAGTCCCTGGCTCTGTCACTCCTGACTCCAAGGCTAGCGCCTGGATGCCAGCACTTACCATCCTCTTTCCAGTGGCCTGGCTGCACCCTCTTGTCACCAGGCCCCCTTTATGTCACAGTCTTATCACCTGGAGGTCCAAATAAGGAAAAGAGTGGCAGACAGGCCCAAACTTGGAAGCCCCTGCCTGAGTCAGGGGAGGATGGGGGCCCTAGGCAGATTCCAGCCACATTCCTGGGGACCTTGGCTCCATATCTTCCCGGAGCACAGCAGCTCAGGGTGCTCAGCAGGGTACCTGTCATGGCCAGTCTGATCCTGACCCTCAGGTCTGAGGAGAGAAATGACTATTGGCCTGAGACCCCAGGATTCCCAGAGGTCCTGCTGAAGACTGAGGAACAGAAGGCAGCAGCTCTGAGCCGGAGGTCACTCTGCAGAACGCTTTGCTTGATTTTGGAGGAATTTGATGGGGAGGGGGTCCCGGTGGAGACCCATTGGCTAATGTCCCCATCTCTGTCGCTGCTGCTACAGGATCCTCCACTGAGACAACCCCACCTGCCAGGCTTGGAATCTTGCTGTCCTGAGAGCTCCATTTCAATACTACCTCCTTTGGAAATATCTATGATGTCCCCAACTGGGAGCTGTGAGGCACATTACTGGTTTTCCTGGTGATGGCTGATGGCTTTGGAGCATCCTCTTGGGAACCCATTCTGGTCAACATCAGTACTCCGAGGGGCTGGCACATGCCAGGCCTATGTGATACTTTTCTGGTTTCAGTCCATTGCTTTTTTTTTTTTTTAATCGGTATCAGGGATTGAACTCACGACCGCCTGTTTGCAAGGCAGACGCTTATTCCGCTGAGCTAAATCCCCAGCCTGTGATACTTTTCTGCAGGAAGCTTTGGACCTACGGAACCTCCCTCAGGTGATGCTAAACTGGGCATAAGGGCCACGGCGCCCTCTGCTGTCCCAGAGCAGCAGAGATAGGGTTAAGGCTAGCCGCTAGGAACACCTCACCCCACCCCGCTCTGCAAGGCCTAGCTGCAAGCTAGGAGGGAACAAGCCATTTTTTACGGTCTGAAAGTGAAATTCATTCATTTCCATTCAGATCCATAACCTACCATTGAAAAGTCAATGAAATGCTGTAAGTACAATATGAAGTTGGAAGCCAGGAATATTAAAATCCATTCCAACACACGAAGGCTCAAATGTGAGCTCACATATCCCAAAATGAAGTAAGCAGATGCTTGCATCACTTTACAACAAGGGATTTAAACTCAGGGAATTTAAACGAGGAGGAGGGGAAATAATTCCACACTCAAAATATCAGAAAATGGAAATATTTCAGGAAGACGTGACATCAAAATCACAGCTTTGGGTTAAGCTCTGACGGAAACACAGCATGGTTGCTCCTGACTTGCTGAGTGCTTTCCTACATGGGGAAATGAGCATGTGCCTAAGGCACACAAGGCTGTGTTTCTGTGTCATTGTGTTCATGCTGCAGATGGCACTAGCTCCTTCTTGGTATCTCATCTGCAGCAGCTCTGGAAGGACCTTAGAAATGGCATGACATCTTACACCCCTGGTCCCATTCACTGTCACTATCTGCATGACTCTAAGAGGACAGGGCCTCACTGAGACCAACCTGCAGCCGGACTAGCCTGTTTCCAACCTGAGGGGGACCCCCCCCACCAGCACTCCCACCCCGCCCCACCCCCACACTCCACAGGCAGGCAGGGGCCTGACCTAGTGCAGAGCTGTTCAGTGCCCCACTTCCTCCCCTGCCCCTACTGCCCAATTCCTGCTGCCTGGTCTGTCACACTTCCTGTTCCCCTGGGCACAGCTGGCTGCAAGGGACAGCAAATTTCAAGATACGCTCAGGTCTATAGAAGCTGCCCCGTGACACTGTGTCTTCAGCTGCTGCGCCCTGGTTCTAGTGGACAGAGGTCAAAGAATAAAGCACAGGTCCTGATTAAACCTTTTAAAGTTTTTAATTAAAAACCCTATAGGCCCGGTCTGGGCATAGAGAAGGTCACGTGGCACATGAATGTCCTGATGAGGACAAGGGGAGGCCTTTTGAGGTGTGCAGGATGCTGCTGGGAGCATCTTCCTGGGCCAGTGTGACAGCCACGGACACCGTCCTCCCTGTGGGCACAGGTAAGGGCCCCTGATAATGCAGGAAATCCTTTGCAGCTCCCTTGGCATCTCCTGTGAAGAGCCAGGCCAGAACTACCAGTCACTCGGGGTGGGGCTGTGTGACCAAAAAGATCCCTGTGGCCTGGGAAGCACTTCCATGCTGCGGGGCCCCTTTCCCGGGGGTCCCAGGCCTCCTGAGCCACAGGGAAGGACACACCAACCCAGCTGCCAGCAGCCCTCATTCCCCTTGGGCTCTGGTCTGGTCTGGCTAAGCTTCTGGAGATGCCTCTCCTTGCAGGGTGAGGCCCCACAAGACCCATTTCCAGGCCAGCCCAGAGAACCCGTCCTTCTGGGGGTCCCCTCTCCCTGGGTGGGTAGCTCGGAACTGCAAAGTCCTGAGTTATCCACTCCTTTCTGGGTATTTGATTCCAGCAAGGAAGCCAAGGGGGTCAGAGTCTCTGTGCCTGCTTCTCCTGGCAGTCACTCCAGCCAGGCAGGGGCTCTGCTCCATCGACTGAACTAGAGAAGGGGCCGGCTGGGCTCCAGGGGCCTCTCCAGTCCTCAGAGCAGCGGTGGCCCCGCGTCTGCGCCCTCGCGGGCCCTCATTGGCCCAGCATACAGGCCTTCTTGCAGGCCACCGCAGACACCAGCGCGGCGCCCCGGCCGCTGCCCTCCTCGGACTCGATGAAGGTGATTTCGCAGCGGGGCGTCAGCCTGCGCACGCTGGCGTGGAACCGCTCCTTGAAGCTGGACAGAGAGGAGTAGGGTTAGGCTGAGGGTCCCCAATCAGTCTTCCCCACGTCCACCGGCCCGGATGGGCTCACCTGGGGTGCAGCTTGTACACCGAGCCGTCCACGCCCACGGTGATGCGCATCATGTCCAGGCTGCGGCTCTCTCGCATGCGGTTGATGACGCCCGCCAGCCCCGCGGAGCACATGTGCGCGGCGCGCGTGGACACGCTCTCGCAGGCGCGGCGCACGATGTCGCAGTCGGTGGCGGAGGGCCGCAGCCCCAGAGTGCTCAGGATGTTGTGGATCTGCTTGCGGTCGCCCGGGTCGCTGCAGGGCGAGGCGGGGAGGCTTCGCTCGCCCTAGTGGCTCCAGGGCCCGCAAGGCCAGAGACTCCCACCCCCACCCCGGCCTGGGTCTCTGCTCCAGCGACAGTGCCGCGGCTCAGGGCTGTCGCGCGGATGACGGGGACAGGGTCTGCGGTGAGGAGGGAGCTCGCCAGGCGCGGGCGCGCTCCGGGATAGGAGCCAAGTGCTTCGCCTAGGACCCCGCCTCAAATTCTTCACGTCCCGGCCATTTAGGGTCCCCGCCCCGACCCCCAGGCCCGCTCTCCCCGCCTATTGGCTCGGGGCCACACCCACGCTCACCCCTCTCCACCACGGGCCCGCCCACGGAGCGCTCCTCGCGGCTCTCCGTCCCCTGCCCGCCCCGCCCCGGTCCCCGCCCACACCCCGTCCCCGTCTCCCCCCTCACCCGGTCCCCGCCCGCCCCATGCCCACCTCTCCACCTGCGACACGAAGCGCGTCTCGAAGGTGCCGCGCGTGCGCAGCTGCTCTGAGGCCTCCCCGCGGAACAGCAGGTTCTCATCCACCAGCCTGAGCAGCACGAGCCGCACCAGCTCGCCCATGTACTTTCCGCTGATGAGCTTTTCGTACCTGCAGGCGGCGCGTGGGTTACACGGGCCATCGGGGAGGGCCCAATGCCCCAGCGTGGTTCCGAGGTGGCCACGTGGGACTCCGTGACGCCTTTGCCCACCCCAGCCCGATTGCCCTGGTTTCTGTGTTTCCTATGGTCCTGTGCTTCGCGGAAACTTCAGGCGTGCGGCATCTCCAGTCCAGCCCAGCTCAGCTGAGGGTGCTGGGCCGCGCTGCTGAGCCATGCACGCCGGGATGGGGTGCAGGGCCCAGCGAGGGTTGCAGTTCTTTCTTATTGGCCAGTCAGTGGGGTACACTGAGGTCCAGAGGATTAGTGCTCAGCCTGAGGCGCACCCCACAGTGTGGCACGTTCTCCCTATGTGAGTCTGCGTGTGTTGTGTGTGTATGGGAGTCTGCGTACTTAGCAGGCTGGGCACAGTGCCCAGCAAGTGACACCCATGATTAATGACAAGCTCTGAGCTTGGGTTTCCCAGATGTGCTAGGCCACCTGCAGCATTCCACAAGATATACTCATTCTGGAACGGGACAAGCCTGTACTTTGGGGAGCCCTGCTGCGGGCCTTCCAGGACTCTTCTGTGCCCAGAGTCACCTGTGAGAAGGTTGACCTACATATCCCACTGTTGGGCTCCACCAGAACAGGCCAGGAGCGGGCTGAGGGAAGGAGGACACCCAGGTTTGGAGACCGCTGCTACCCTCTGCTGCACAGGGAGTGGCCTAGCGGGACTGTGGGCGTCCTTACAGCTGCTGACCGGGGTTCACGGAGCTCTCGTCCACCATGCGGTCATACTCTAGCAGGAACTCGTCCAGTTCGCCAGAGTTGCCAAAGGCGCCCCACTCGGTGTTGACGCACATGCGGCCCTCGTCCCCTTCCACCAGCTCCACGTTCTGCATCTCCTCCATGTAGCAGGCGTTGCAGCCTGTGCCTGTGGGAACAGCATCAGTCAGGCTTCAGGGGTGCAGGGCTGGCCCGGTGACCCAGGGCGACCGTGCCAGTCTCTTTCAGGGAAGAGGATGGTGACACCTTCCCCACTGTTACGTTTAGATCTAAGATGGCCCCCAGAGCCCTGGTGTTTGGAAGATGACTGAGTTTGGAGGGGTGCCTTAGTGACTTGCTGTTAGAAGGTGGGCTCTGGTGGGAATGGGCAGCTGCTGGGGACGTGGCCTGGAAGGGTCTGCCTCCCTCGCAGGCTCCTCCCTTCTCTCCTTGCTTCTTGCCTCCCTTGGTCCGAGCCAGCGGCTTTGTTGGCCCAGACATTTCCATCATGCAAGGCCTGAAACTTCTAAAACATGAACCAAAATAAACCTGTCCTCCTTAAAGCTGTGGGTGTCAGGTTATGGGAAAGTGACATTTCTTGGGTGATTGAGACCTTGTGCCAATACAGTTTGCCAGCCAGCGATGGACGTGGGATATTCTGCTTTTGTGTGCTTTAGCGGTGTTTCTAGGCACCCTGCGCAGGTGTCCCTGAGCCCCTCTGTCCTGCGCACTTTTTGGTGTGAGCCTTAAACAGCCTAGAGGCCACTGTGGGCAGCACTGGCTTCAGTTTGTTACTGGCTGTGCCCTGTGGTGTTCTTCAGCCGTAAGTCACAGAGAGTTTTGATGATGATGCCACAGTGTTGTGCTCAGTGCAGCTACATGGGCCACACAGCTCTGGAGTTCTGAGTGACAATGCAGCTATGCAGGTCCCCAGCAAGAGGCAGGGTTCCCTGGCTTCCAGTTGTTTGGTGAAAACCATGAACCTGGACTTTGATGTGAAGTCCCCAAGTTTTAGCCTTTGGTAGTTACATGATTTGAAACACCAGGTGTTGTGAGCAGATGTGAGTCATGGACACCAACAGGCACCTGGGAAGGGAGAACTTGGGCCGAGCAGCTGCAGCCTGGTGTGGTGAGAAGCCAGCTGAGGCAGCAGGGGCTTTTTGGGAGGGGCCCAGCAGGGGAGAGCGGGGATTCAGGTACAGATGTTGCACTGAAAAACAATTTTCTATCCTAAAGGTGAGGATGAAAGTACGAGTGGGAAGCAGGTGGAGAGACAAGGTGAGGTCAGGCTGGCGCTCAAGAGAGACGCAGGCATTTGTCTACTGTGCTGCGGATCTGTACAATCCTGTACAGCATGTACGATCGTGTGTAACATGTATGATCTGCACAAAACATAGAAACGATTTGGAGGGTTATAATTACAGCTGGGAGCCCACTCCAGTCTCAAATATGTGACCTTTCAGGACTGGTTCAGATGGGCCTATAGGTGCAAATAATGTCCATGGTCTGGGTAGCCGGGTCCCCAGAGCCCATAGGCACAGATAAGCAGTAAGGGTGTGGGACCTGGGGCTCCTTTCCTGTTTCCCTGAGCAGTGGTGGCCTCTGGGAGTGGGGCCAGGCAGACCCATGGAAAGACTTTCTAGGAAAGGGTGATGCCACCTTTGTGATTTTCTTCCACTTAGACAAATCTGTCCAGTGTAACTAATTAACTGGATAAAGTGTTTTAACTGGATCCGGTGTGTGTTTGCAGCTGGTGGTCCATGTGATATCGTGGTGCTGTGAGTGGTGAATCTTCCTACTGCACGCGTGCCTGCACCACCACACCCCCAGGTCGGCGGGCCCTGGCACTAGGCCCTGCACCGATTGTACTTGGCACTGTGCTTTGACCTTCACTGCCCCCATAGGCCCCTCTGCAGCCTGGGAGGGGGGAGGAGCCCTTACCCACGATCATGCCGACCTCACACTGGCGGTCTTCATAGTAGCAGGAGATCATTGTGGCTACTGTGTCGTTCACCATGGCCACCACATCCATCTCAAAGTCCTGCCAAGGAGCACAAGATAAGCCAGGTCTCCCAGTGTGCTGGTAGGCTGGGCAGGAGGATTGCAAGTTGGAGACTAGACTGGGAAGCCTTCCTTCTCTCAACAAATAAAAAAAGGCTGAGGGTATTGTTCAGTGCAAGGGCCCTGGGTTCATCTCACAGGACTGTAAAGAAGAGAAAAGAGGAGGAGGAAGAAGAGAAGGAGAAAGTGGTGGTGGGCAGCAGAAGCTGAGATGATGGGGTGGGGGAAAGGTCCTGGGAGGGCAGAGCAGCCCCTCTGGGCAGGCAAAGGTGTCCTCACCCCTCTCCTCTTGATGGCATCTCGCAGAAGCCCCACGATGTTGTTCCCTTCTGCTCCTGAGGCTTTGAAGCCCTTGGTCCAGTTGAGAAGGATGCCCTGTGGAGTGAGGCAGGTTCATGCCATGGGCTCTGGGCACAGAGCTGAGCCCTAAGCTGGCTCCTTCCAGCCATGGGATGTGTGCCCGCACTGGGCCATTGAGGAAACAGACTCTCAGCACCCACATTGCTTCGAGACTTATCGGAGATGATTCTTCCTGAACATCTCATCTTCCCATGGGGTTGGGTCTCAACCAATTTAAGGATGATTGTGAGTATGCATGTGTATATGATAGCAGACACTGAACCTCAAGCCTCAAACATACAAGGGGAGTGGCCCAGCCCTGAAAAGTTTGCACAGTAAATCCCTGAGATGTTACCCCGGAAGAGCAAGGCGGGTTCCCAGGGGAGCAGTGCTGTCTGTAGATTGGGGTTCCTCCCTGTAAGCTCCCTGCTGCCTGCAGGTGGGTGGGTACTACCTGGCCCACCTGTGTCTCTGTGGGGACCAGGACTTGGGAAATTGTGTGAGATGTTACTCTGGCTGCTTCTAACTTGAGCTGTGACCTGGTTCTGTTTCTGATCCAGAGGTCTCGTGTGTTCATATGTACATAGGTCGTGTATGTGTGTACATGTGTGTGTGCATAGATGTGCACACGCACGCATGCATGTGTATCAAGTTGTAACCGCAGGCTAACTTTGGAGTTTGCAGTGGGTGATGAGGTGGGGTGGTAGCCCATGGCCGGCTGTACTCCCCATTGTGGACAGTGGCGATCAGCTCATGTGCCGCTTATTTTCCCAGGCCATGTGTGATGGGGCAGTCAAGTAGCCCTCATCTCCTCCTTTCTGTGAGCTGCCCTCCACTGCCCGCCACCCTCTGCTCCCCACCCTGCCCTCCACCTGGCCACCTTGTCGATGTCCTCATGCCTCACAGGGAAGGAGAAGGTAAAGCCCAGGGGCAGCTTCTTGTGCTTCATCTGGTGCTTGTCCAGGAAATCAGAGATGCACTCAGAGATGTAGTCAAACAGCTGGAAGACATAGCAAGGTGGCCGCTGGGTGCAGGGCTGGGCCAGCCAGCAGCCCTCTCTGGCTTGGTGGTCCTCAGCTCACGCCCTGCTGTGGGTCACTACTCAGGCTCTGCACCTCCCCAGAGGCAGCCCCAGACACCAGTGAACCTGCGCCATCAGCCCAGTCCCCGCTAGACCCCGTGAGGCCAGGCCGGCTGCTCTGCGAGGTCTAGGTGGGGGCACATTCCTGGCCGTAGCTACGGCTGCTGCCTCCTTCGATGCTTCCGGGTATCCTGGCTGCCCCAGCTCCCAGCCCCCAACCATGGGCCTGTCCTCAGAGCTGCTGGCTCTGCAGGTGAACCAAACTCTCTTCTGGGCACCAGGGCCTAGGGAGGTGCCTGTGCCATGCCTGCTGCCCAGATCCACCAACAGACAGCAATCTGTAGGCAAGTGAGGGTCGGGCAGTGTGTGTGGGACTTCTGCCTTGAACCTGGCCCCTCAGGGCCACTCAGTGCTTTGGTTTTGATTTTGATTTTTGAGGCAGGCTCTTTCTATGTAGCCCAGGCTGACCTACAATGTGTAGAGACCCTCCTGTCTCATCTTCCTAAATGCTGGGGTTACAGGGTGTGTGCTACCACAGCCTGCTCAGTTTTTATATGTTGACCTTTCCTCTGGGAAAGTAGACAGAGAACCACCAGCTGGAGCAGCTTCTCCAGCCCATTGAATCCCTCCACAACACAATGACCACGGGACTGGGTCTGGTTGGCCAGGCCTAGAGGCTGTCTGCTGAGGCCTCTGAGCCGCCTTTGGTACTCTGGTACCGCCGTTGGCGGTCTGGGGGGGGGTGGATGGACCCCCAAGCTCCCAGGGACCTCACCCCTGCCCATCAGGCCCCCAAGCTGCTCACCATTTCTGCAGTGCCTGTCATGGCGTCCTCGGGGATGGAGTACATCTGGTGTTTGGTCTTCACGCTCCACTGTCCCTCCTCACCCTCCCCCACCTTCACCAGCATCACCCTGAAGTTGGTGCCTCCCAGGTCCAGGGACAGGAAGTCTCCGACTTCTGCAGACAAAGAGAGGCGCACTCAGGTTGGCACTGTCTGGCAAGTCTGGGCTGGAGGGACCCAGGCAGCTGGCCTGGGACCAGCTCTAAGAGAGTGGGTATCAGGCAGGCTAGCGGGTGTAGTAGGGTCACCGGCCCAGACTTTGGGGTCAAGGGGGAGGGATCAAAGCACACTGGAGAACCGTCCATGGGAACCCCGTCTTATAGCCCCAGGCGCCACTGAGGGCCTGGGCCTGGACTCAGGATGGGGCAGGGCCCCGAGAGACCATGGAGAGAGAGGTCCTTCTGTGGACCTGCGGAGCCAAGGGTGGGTGAGTTGGGGACATCATTGCTTGCCCAGGGACCCTTTCCGGGGATAGCGAAGCCTTTGGCAGTGCCATCCCTGCGGTACCTGAGCCTTCTGGGGTGGAACGCACGTAGGTGGGCAGCATCTTCACGCTGGCCTCCTCGTGGGTCTCCAGCCTCAGGCCTCGGTCCATCTCCTTCTGCATCCGCCGCATCACCTTCTTCAGATCCTCCTCCTGCAGCTGGAACTCTGCCAAGATCTGCTCCGCCTGCAGGGAGGTTGGGCATGCACGGGGTCTCCTGCTGTCCTCTGGCCCTGAGTTCTGTATGTCCCCTCTCTCCACACGGCCCGACACAGTTGAAGGGGAAGCATTCCAGGATCAGCCCTTGATGGTTACTCTGGGCATGCTGGAGGGGCGAGTGGCTTTTGTGCCTGGTGCTATCCTTGTGGCTCAATGTCTGGTAGCACCTCCTGGTGGCCCTCAGGTCAGGGACAAAGGGAGGAGGAGGGCACTGCCTGGGCAGCTGGTGAGACAAAGCTGGAGCTGATCAGCGGGCGGGCAGCTGGTGTCACTGGGCAAAGACCTGGCCACCCTTCTGCCAGGACTCCCTGGAGCAAATGAGCATCCAGCACTGGTGTGCACAGGGCACCGAGGCAAGGCTGGTCAGAGTGAGCCACCATGCCTGTCCACTGCCTGTTGGGGTTCTGCTAGCCTGGCACGGCATCCACTGGGTGGGAGCTGAGCTTGGGGGTGGGTGTGCATGCATGGGTGTGAGCCGGGGGAGCTCAGATTTGACCAGCACCATTTCCATGGGCACCTGAGAGCAGGCCCTGACCATGGTGATGGCTGTCCTGGTGGTTCCCAGAGAGCATAGTTGTGCATCCATTCCCTTTGCCCAGCACTGCATATTCATGGAGAAAGGCCACACTGATACAGTGGTAAGAAAAGTAATCATAAAGATATTTTCAAGCCAGGTGTATATAATCCTGCCATTCTAGGAGGCGGGATGAAAGGATTGCAAGCTTCAGCCCAGACTGGGCAATTTAGCAACCTAATGAGACTGTCTCAAAAAAAAAAAGAAAGAAAGAAAGAAAGAAAGAAAGAAAGAAAGAAAGAAAGAAAGAAAGAAAGAAAGAAAGAAAAGAAAAAGGTAAAAAGGGCTGGGAATGTAGCTCAGTGCTAAAGATCTGGGTTCAATCCTCACCACTGCAAGCCAAACAAACAAAAGCCCCTAAGATATATGTATTTTTAACAACAACAAAAAAAGGAAAAGTCAGTCACTCTGATAAAAGCCGTGGATCCAGTCTTTATAGGAACTTGCTCTCTTTTGCTCACATAAGCTCAGTGGGCTGGAGATGCTCTGAATTTCAGCTAGGAGGCAGCATGCTATTTGCTTCTTTGGTTTTTTACAGCCCGGATTTTGTTCAGGTGGCAGGGTGCCACATTAAGGCATGACTAGGCTTGGAGAAGCACAGCACCTGTCCTCTTTCTGGCAATTGGACATATGGCCCAGTTCTGGTCAATGGAAAATGAGAGGAAGACTGATTTTATCAGCAGGCAGAATTACAGGACTCCCCTAAGGTTTGTGAGTGTGGCTGTCTGAGGATGTGACAACGGGCACTGCAACAGCCATCTTGCAAGCATGAGGAGATGAGGCTGTTAGCACAGAGAAGAGAGATTGATGCTGGGCACCCCAACTCTATTTGTTGGCTAGAAAGTAAATAATAACCACTGAAGCCACAGGTATTGAGAATGTAGATTTCCCGCAACCCAAAGCATTCCTACTGGTTATAGATCCTTAGTTAAGAACCATTTTTTTTTTTTTTTTGGTCTTTTTCTTTTTTATCGGTACCGGGGATCGAACTCACGACCGCCTGCTTGCAAGGCAAGTGCTTATGCCTCTCAGCTAAATCCCCCAGCCCCAAAAACCATTTTTTAAGAGAGTTCCATCCTTATGCTGTTACCCAAGGAAGGTTACAAGGAAAGGGTCTGTCGAGGGCACTGACAGAACAGGCCCTGCACTGGCACCACTCCAACACAGGGCAGGAGTGGGAATGCAGCTGGGGCCTTGGTGGGGCATCCCGGGGAGTGTCCTGCTGGACACACACAGAGGGCAGCCCTCCTCCATGTGGAGATGTTCTTAAGGCCACAGAGGTCACCGGGCATCCTGGTTAGATAGCAGAGGAGAGGTGAAGGGGATCAGGCAGGACAAGGGGGCTGGGTTTGAGATCCCATCCCTGGAATGCAGTGGAAGCGGGGCACCACAGAGGGCTGGGTTGATAGTGAGCCCAGCCAGAGGCAGATTCTGGCCAGCACTGGAGGTCACCCCTGTGGGACCACAGGACCCTGGCACAGGGATCCAGAGCCTCCCCAGTGGAGTCAGCTGCACTCATGCTCCTGAGGAGGAGCATGTCATCCTAATCTGTCACCCCCAGAGTGACAGATACAAGGAGCCCAGGGGCCAACAGCACCGGGCAAAGCTGGGAGACTTCCAGCTCAGGAGAAAGGGCTCCCACAGAGGGGGTGGCAACTCGCAACCTGTGAGTAGCAGGTGAGGGCCATGTCCAGGTCCCCCAGAACCTCAGAGCTCATTCAAGGGCTCTCTGCCTGTTCACCATCCCCGCCCCCAACCCAGCTTCTATAAATTGAGGGTGCTGGTCGGGGCTGCCCTCCCGGCCTGAGGCCCTGGACTCTGGGAGACCCTTACCAGCGTCAGGGCTGCCTGTGCTCGGCTCCGGGCCTCATCCATGGCCATCTGTCTGAGGGGCAGCAGGGAGTTTTGGGGAGTGGAGCTGCAGCCACCTGCTGAGGCTGGAGTGTGGCTGTGTCACTGTGGCGTCTGAGGACACCTGGAGCAGGTGAGGCTGCCTGGCCAGAGGTGCCCAGGACAGGCAGCCCAGGGCTTCTGTACTGAGGTGCTCAGTGGGCAGCTACTGAAATACTCTGCCCGATGTGGCGGGGTCAGGGGCAGGGCCAGAAGGGCAGAGGATCTCACAGGGTCAGGGTTGCCAAGGGCCCTGGGGACAGGGCTATGGGGAAGGTGCGGTTCGGGATTGCTGCTGGGGGGCATGGCTGAGCCAGCATGTCACCCTGCACTCCTGGACACTCAGCAGAAAGAGGTGACCAGGCCGACTGGAGGTGATGGGAAGGGGGATCCCTTGGTCCCATCAATGGGGAGGTCCTGTGTGCATTGTGAACGATCTGGGGTGCAGCCTGGTGCTCTGGTGGGAAGAGATGACCCATGTAAAGAAGACCAGGGAGGTGCAGGAAAGGCACAGCTCCATCCACAGTGGGGACCCAAATAGGCAGCGAAGGACCCAGGGCTCAGACATTCAGGGAAGCTTCGGCAACTGCAGGGTGTGGGGTCCCCCAAGCCCACTGACACAAAGCTTCCTGGCCACAGGAGCAGGAGCAGGTGCATGGCCCCAGGGCTACCCTGAGGGATCCCCAAGTAAAATATATAAGTTTTAGTCAGCACTCTTCAACTGTCAACCACAGATCCCATCTCAAAGTTCCCTGAGCTAGAAAAACAAAAATAAAAAACAAAAACTCAAGAAAGTAGGGTGGTCAATGAGGACATAATTGCAAATTACTGGCCCAGGCAAGACTGGTTTGGGTTTTACCTGTGGCTTCATGTTGCATATAATTTATTTGCTGGGTGGAGACACACACCCAGCCCCTCCTCATGCTTGTCTGGGAGTGAACCCGAGACTTGCCCTGGCAGACACCTTCCAAGCCCTGCTAAAATTAGCCACAGTTGGCAGGCAGTTAGGGTACAGAGGGTGCCTTGCAGGGATGCCGGGCTCCTCCACCAATAGCCGTGGTGGTTATATACTGACTCGATCGATCCTGTTTCCCAAATAAGCAAGGACAGCCTCACCAGACCTCATGTGACAGGTCACTGACCCCAGCCTGTTTGCTATGGGTACAGAGCTTGTGCCTGAGTTTGGAGCTAGCCAGGCCCTGGAGCCCTGCTGTTCTCCAGGGCCACATCTTGGCACAGTAAGGATGGTCCAGCTCTTCTCGCTGCGTTCCTTGGGTGGCCAGAATGGGAGGTGTGGGCTAAGAATGTGTGTGTGTGTATGTGTGTGTGTGTGTGTGTGTGTGTGTGTGTGTGTGTGACTAGGAATTGAACCTAAAGCCTTTGCACTGGCTACAAACCCAGCCTGTTTTATTTTTTTAGTTTGAGACTACGTCTTGCAAAGTTGCACAGGCCGGCCTCGAACTTGAGTTCCTCCTGCTGCAGTACCCCGCTGAGTAGCTGGGATGGCAGGCCTGTGCCACCATACTTGGCTCTGCTTAGAACTTTCTAGAAAAAACCCAGAGCTATGTGATAATGGGCCAGGATGTATTAGGAGGTAGCAAGCTCCACACTGGGGTAGAGGGAGTAGATTAGGCTGGTCCTGCTCTGTGTCCCAGTTAACCTCCCTGCTTTTGAGGTTTAAGGAGCTGCCTCACAGCCCTGACATGATTTTCATTTTTGCTTATCTCAATAGTTTCGTTTATCTCAATATTACAAATTCAGTGATGGATACTCAAGATTATTTCTTCTGGTATAAAAAATGGTACAGAGCCCACATATCCAAATATTGTATAAGAAATTGACTAAATAAATTATGTGCAACATGAAGTCATTGACAATGGTGAAGCCAGGCATGGTGGCACATGGTGGTAATTCCAGCACTTTGGAGGCTGAGGCATGAGAATGAGTGTGAACTGGGGTAAACAGCAAGTTCAAGGCCAGCCTGAAATACATAATGAGATCCTGTGTATCTACCTATGTATATATGAAAAAAAGGAAGAAAATAGTGAGGTTTATTTGCTTCTATTGGCGTGGGAAGGTGCTTGTTTAAAGGAATCGTTTATTCTTTAGTGTTGATTTTTTTGTGACAGGGTCTTTCGATGTAGTTTAAACTGGTCTTGAACTCATTATGTAGCCCAGACTGGTCTCAGACTCTTGATCCTGTCCTGCCTCAGCCTCCTGTGTGCACCATCATGCCTGGCTTAAAGAACTCTAAAGGAACCTAGTGGTCACTCCCTAGGGAGTCTCTGCTATGCCTGGTCTCTGCCGTGTCCTCTCCCAAGATCAGCAGACATAGCTGGGCAGGGACAGAATACTGTAGACATGCTGGAGTGTGACTGGAGGCTGGGCCATGAAGGATGTGTGGCCCCTGTCTTTCTGTGCATTGCTCACTGCAAGGGTGGCCAGCTACTGTGCTGTGGGGACGCACGAGCCTGTGGGCACAGCTAACCCAGAAGGAGGCCCCTGCTGCCAGGCTGCACCCCACCACACCTGAGACAGAACCACTTGGACGTGGCTCACAGCCCCTATTACAGCTTCAGGTGACAGCCCATCCAGGCCGAAGAGGAAACCAGAGCCACTCTGCCTTTCTGCCCTGTGGAGGCCACGTGAGACAGCAGAGGTTTGTTGTGTAAAGACCCTGAGTCCTGAGACGATCCGTTCCATAAGCCAGATAACTACACATGGGAAACAGAAATGTACAACCCATACTGCCACGGATGCTATAGGTAATATTCACGTGAGAGAGCCAAGTACAGTGGCACACACCTGTAATCCAGCTGCTCCAGAGGCTGAGGCAGGAGGATTGCAAATTCGAGGCCAACCTGGGCAACTAGATGACACCCTGACTTGAAACACAATAAAAAGGGCTGGGGTGAGGCCCCAGGGTAGGCCTTGTGCCTAGCAGGCACCGTACTCTGGCTTCAACCCCCACTACCAAAGAAAAAGACAAAACTAGAAAGTTTAGGTCTTGTCTACTGATTTTGATCAGAAGTTCCGACTCTGAAGGATAAAGGACCACAGTTAAATGGGCCAAAATGCCAGACTGTGGAAAGGGAAGCAGGGCAAGGGAGGCCAGGAGCCCATAGTGCCAGCCCGCGTCACAGTCTGTGCCCAGACTGCCCCCTCATCATCTGGTGCCAAGCATGGGCCACTGATGCAATGGGGCCTGGAGGTCACAAGTGTTGCAAGTGTTTGCTCACTGCAGAGCAGACTTGAGCCTGGCTGAGGGCCAGGCTGGGGCCTTTGAGGGGGATGATGGTAGGCAGCTGTGATTCAGGGCCAGGATTCCAGGGGCAGTGGGCAAGGGGGAGGTGGGATAGGCAACAGCAAGGCATGCTGGGTAGACACCACAGGTCATGCATAATGTCAGACCCCGGCATGGATTACATCAGGCCTGTGTGCTGTGGGGAGACTGAGGCTCCCAGGAGTTGAGGGTCTTCCCAGGATGCACCAGCCAGAAGGCAGTTGTCCAAGACCCCTGGGACATTCTGATTCCAGGATTATAAGAATTTAGTCTCCTTGACAGGATGTGGTGCTCTCCAGGGCCAAGCAGGCCACACCTGTATATACGTGAGGTTCCCAGCAGGAGCCTGGAGGCCGACTCTACCACTCACTGGTGCAGAGGCTTGGAGAAGGTCCCCTTGAATTTTCATGCTTTAGTTTTGTCATCAGCAAAAGATTGTCACAGCTCACCGTCCTCACTGGGCTACTGAGAGGGGTCAGCAGGCTGTGCGGATAACCCCGGGTAGTTCAATACCTTGTAGGTCTTGTCACCGCCAAGGGGAGTTCCATCATGCATCAGAGTTGAGGACACCAGCAAACCCTGTCCCTATAGCAGTCTGACATCAAACTTCCACCCTCGGAGGGCCCTAAGGGGATGGCTAGGTGACACAGCCCCTTTGCTGCTGCTCCTACACTAGACCAGAGAAGCTTCTGACTGAAAATGAGCGACCAGGTACAACATCATTGGAATGGAAGCGTAGGAAGTTCAAGGAGTTGTTGGTGTTTCCATCTAAACAGCCGTGCAGCTTTCCCTGCTGCTGGCTGCAGCAAGGTGGGCAGAAAAGATCTCATGTTCTAGTTGTGCCTTTTGGTTGACCTGGTGGTCCCCTGAGAGCCTTGTCTTTGCTTCTGGCTCCTTGAGCTGCAATAGCTACCCTAGTGGGAAGCTAGCAGAAGACTTAGAGATGTACATGCGGGGTTTTCTGTTGTTGTTGTTGTTGTTATTTTTTTAAAAAATCTATACATCTAAGTCATATTTCAGGCCACAAGCTAACTGCAGAAGCAACAGAAACACCAGTTGTTACACAGAGAAAAGAATACAGGTTGGCAAAAATAGTTTGGAAAAATCACAATACAGATAGATGACTGTGAACTCAATGAGCAAAACATGAGGGAGAGAATCTGATTCCCAGGGTTACCATATTGTACTACTCCAAATAATTAGCTCTCCATATTACAAACCATACAAAGGAACAGGAAAATACCTCCCAATCATAGGGAAAAATAATTCAAAATTATTCTTAAGAATTATTTCTTTTTTAATCTTTTTTTTTTGTACCAGGGATCAAGCTCATGACTTAGTGCTTGCCAGGCAGGTGCTTACACCACTGAGCTAAATCCTGGTCTTAAGAACTATTTCTAAGAAATCTCCACCACTGCAATTCCTAGTCATCATACATAAATGAGCTAAAGAAACCATAGACAAAGATCTAAAATTACCAGAAGAGCAATGTATGATACAGAATGACAGTAAAAAGATTGAAATTCTTTAAAAGGAACCTGAATAGAAATTCTAGAGCTGAAAAGTAGAATACCTGAAACAAAAATGTCACTAGAGAGCTTCAAGGCAGATTTTAGCAAGCATAAGAATCCACGCGCTTGAAAATGATGCAATTGAAATTACTCGTCCACAAAGCCAAAGAAGAAAAGAAAGGAGAAATGAGCAGAACCTGAGAGACCCGTGGGATAGCATATTATTCCAGAAAGAGAAGAGGATGAAAAGGTACAGAAAAAACTATTCAAAGGAATCATGGTGAAGCAGTTGCCAAGTCTGATGAAAACATTCATAATATATATGTGATGGTTTAGTCTAAAATGTCCCCCTAGACTGTCATGTGTTTGGAGGTGGGGGTTCTGCAGGGAGCAGGAGGGCTTTCACCTCCTCAGTGAATAATCCATAGATGAGTTCATAGTTGACTGGATATTAGGAGGTGGGGCCCCAGTGAGGGAAGGCAGTCACTGGAATTGTGACTTTGAAGAATATATCCTGTCCCCGACACCTTCCTCTCTCTCTCTGTGTTCCCTGGGAGCCATGAAGTGAGCCGTGTTCCTCCACCATGTTTCTGCCCTGGAGGCAATGGACCATGAACGAAAACCTCTGAAACACTGAGCTGAAAGAAACCTTTTTTTTGTGGTGCCAGGGATTGAACTCACAACCTCGTGCTTGCCAGGCAAGTGCTTATGCTGCTGAGCTTAATCCCCGGCCCAAACCTTTTTTTCTTTACATTGTATAGGTCAGGCATTTGGTCTCAGCAGTGGAAAGATGGCTAATACAGTATCCAAGAAGAAGAGAACTCCAGGCAGGGTAAATTCTGAGCGATCCACATAGAGATAAATTTTAATCAAATTGTCAAAAGATCAAGGGAGTCTTGAAAGCAGCAAGAGAAATGTGACTGTAGCATACAGAGTGGCCTCAGTAAGATTAAAGACTGATTATCCTGAAAGGAAAAAAAGAGAAAGAATCCAGTCAACCAAGAGTTCTGGAGCCAGAAAGACTATTCTCCGAGAGTAAAGGAGATATTAAGACATTTCAAATAAGGGAATTCATACTAGTCAGCATGTGTTATAAGAAATGCTAGCAGGAGACTTTCAGGTTGGAACAAAAAAGGCCCTGGATAATAATTCGAAGTTATATAGAGAAATAACAGATACTGGGAAAGGTCACAAATAGGTAAATATAACAGCCAATATTAGTGTACTTTTGGTTTGTAACTCCTCTTGTCTTCCTATTAATTTCAAAGGCAAATGCAAAAATATTATAAATCTCTTAGTGGATGTACAGTGTATAATTTGTGAGAATAATAATGTAAAAGAGGAGGCATAGAGATGTAAAGGTGTAGAGTATTTGGACAGTATTGGAACAGTGTTGTTCAAACAAGGCTCTTATACATTTAAAATGCCAATTGTTAGTGACAAGATGATTATTAAGAAATAACCAAAAAATATACAGGAGATGAAAGGAGAGGGAAATAGAAATTGAATAATATACAGATAAACTAAAGTTCAAAAGCCAGGAATTAAAGAACAACAACAAAACATTTTTTAAAAAAGGGTCAGGGATTTAGCTCAGCAGCATAAATGTCTGTCCGGCAAGCCCGAGGTCATGAGTTCGATCCCTGGTACCAAAAAGAGAACTGTAAGTCAATAAACTGGATAATGTAGGTGAAACGAAAACATTCCTAGAAACACAAGAACTGCCAGAACTAACACAGGAAGAGACTTTTAAAAATCTGGTTAAACTAAAAACAAGTCATAAGGAAGTTGAACTGCTAATTAAAAACCTACCAAAAGAGGCAAAATACCGGAGCCAGATGGCTGCACGGGTGAATTCTACCAAACTTTTAAAATTAATAGCCATCTTCTCCCACTTTTCTGAAAACACCAAAGAGAAAGAAATACTTCCTGAGTTGTTCAGTTTCCCTGATTTTGAACCCAGATGATGACCCTGCAAGAGGGCTATGGCCAATGTCCTTTATGAATATAGATGCAGAAATTTCCAAATGCTAGCAAACATAGGGAAGATGCACAGCATATTAAAAGGATTACACACTGTGACTGTGAGAGCCGTTGAAGTTGAATACACATGCAGGGCTGTGGCGTGGCCCAAGCATGGCTGAACGGAGAACAAGGAGACACCTCAGGGTCAAGACAGGCCACAGCTGAGGACACCTGGAGACTTTCTCCTAGGGTAGTTCTCATCGCCTGTTAATTAGCATCGCCTGTTCCTTGGAGGGGTCCGTGAACCCCTCCCAAGACCCCTCTCTGGTTTCCTGTGTTTTCCAGTTTAACCCCTTCCTTGTTTGAATACTAAGTAAATAAATAGGGCCATCCAGAGACATTGCCTGTCTCAGCCGCCAGAGTTGGGAACTCTGCAGAGGGATTTGGTTCACCTGGTGCCCTGAGGATCATGCCACTTGTCTTGTTCGTTTGGTCCTTCACTGTGCACTTGTTTGGGAGATTGGGCATCTAGGCACAGACCCCAGTACATGACCAAGCATGATGTTTTCTAGGGTTGCAAAAGTGATTCAACATATAAAAACCAGTTGATGTAATAGACCACATTAATAGGATACAGGAGAGAAACAACATGGCTGTATCAATTGATCCAGAAAAGTATATAAACCAGGTATAGAGGCACACGCCTGTGATCCCAAAACTCAGAAGGCTGAGGCAGAAGGATCATTGCAAATTTGAGACCAGCCTGGGGCTACAAAGTGAGCTCAAGGCCAGCCTGAATTACATAGCAAGATCCTGTCTCAAAACAAAACAGAAAAATATCTGAAAAGTTCAGCATCCTGTCATGAGCAGAACTCTCTAGAAGGAAATTTCAAGGACACAATGAGTCATAGATGAAAATCACACAGCTAACATTGGACTCAGTGGCAAAAGACTTACAGTTTTTCCCACTAAGATCAGGAAAAAGGCAACAACAGTGTCTATGTTTGCTGGAATATAGTCCCTAGTCCTGGAATTTCTAACCAAAGCAACTGGGGAAGGAAAATAAATAAACAGAAATCTAACTTGGAAAGTGCTTTGATCGGAATGTGTCCTCTTGAAATTCATGTGTAAAATCCTAACCCCCAAGGTGATGAGACTGGGAGGTGAGGACTTGAAGAGGTGATTGGGTCATGAGGGCAGAGCTTTCATGGATAGTATTAATACCACTAAAAAGTGTCCTCTGCTCCCAGGAGCCTCTGCGTCCTTGGGGTGGGGTGGGGGGTGTGAGAAGGCAGCATGAGAATGGCCCTCACCCGCCGGTGACCTCGGGCTTCCTAGACTCCAGAACTGTGAGAAATAAATTTGTGTTGCTTGTACATCACCTGGTATGTGGTATTTTGTTATGGTAGCTAGAATGCACTAAGACAGAAAGGAAGACGTAAAATTATTTCTGATGACAAGAATTTCCATGTAGAAAAGCATAAAGAACTCCTATAAACTCATACAAAGGTTCTAGCTCAAAAGCCCGCTCAACAAAGTTGCAGGATACAAAAAATCATGACACAATAATTAGTTGTATTTTTATATTCTGACAAAAGTAACCCAAACAATAAGAAAACATTTTCATTCATGATAGCATCAAAAAGAATGAAATTCTTAGGAATGAACTTAATCAAGGAGGTGAAAGACTCATACACAGAAAAACCATAAACACTGCTAAAATAAATTAAAGGAGGCTGAAATTAGTGGAAAGACATTGGGTTCATGGCTTGGAATACCATGTTGCTGAGATGATACAACTACCCAAAATGATGTGCAGATTCTAGACAGTTCCTTTCAAGATCTCAAATTTTTCAGCAATGGGAAAACCCATTCTATAATGCATGTGGAATCTCAAAAGACACCAAATAGTCAAACCAGTTTTGGGGGAAAAAGGCATAAAGTCAGAGGATCTGCATGTCTTGATTTCAAACTTACTAGAAATCATTGACCCAATGACAGATGTTTTGATCAATTCTAGATTCTAGAATAGAATCTAGAAAAAAAAAAGCATTCCAAACCCAATCATTTATTTTTTGGCAAAGATGCCAAGGCCTTTCAATGAAGGAAAGAACAATCTCTTCAATAAATAGGATTAGGAAAATTACATTGTGAAAGAATAATTTGGACTATTTCCTTACACCAGAAAAAATCCTTATGACCTCAGATTTGGCAATGAGTATATTTTTCCCATGATAATTATGTTTTGTTTTTTTTTTTGTCTTTTTCGTTTTTATCGGTACCAGGGCTCGAACTCACGACTGCCTGCTTGCAAGGCAGGTGCTTATGCTGCTGAGCTAAATCCCCAGCCCCAATAATTATGTTTTAAAGATAGGATTCTCAATTTTCTTTTTGGTACTAGGGATTGAACTCACAACCTTGCACTTGTGAGACAGGTGCTTATGCCACTGAGCTAAATTCTCGGCCCAAATGAGTATATTTTTTAATGCTGGGGCTAAATCCCTGGCCCAATGAGTATATTTTTTAATGCTGGGGATTGAACCCAGAGCCTTGTGCATGCCACAGAAATGCTCTATCAGTGAGCTACACCCCCTCCCTAACAATGACTTCTTCAGCATGAAACAAAATGTACTTGCAACACATGGGAAAATAGATGAGTCAGACTTCAGTGGCATTTAAGAGGTGGATGTGGTGGTTTATGCATGTAATTCTAGCTATTTGGGAAGCCAAGGCAGGAGGATTGCTTGAACCCAAGAACTGGAGGTCACACTAGGCAACATAGCGAGACTCCTGCCTTAAGACACAACAAGCCCCCTGCCTTCTGTTAGTTAAAAGGCAATCCATAGAATGGGGGACATATTTGCAAATCTTATTTGGTAGGGATTTGATATAATTTGCTCTTAGAGCCAAGTCACCAGAAGATAAACAGCCCTATTTACTGGACAAAGGATTAGAGTAGACATTTCTCCCACGAAGATTTAGGAATGGACAAAAAGCAAAGAAAAGCTATTCGCCATTATCAGTCACCTGAAAACCATGAGCTGCCACTTCACACCCACTAGGACAGCTATATCAAAAAGGGACTGAGACCAGAAAATAGCAAGTATTGGCAAAGGAGAAGAAATTTCTCAGGAGAAAGTGAATTCCTCATACACTGTGGGCGGCAATGTAAAAATGGTTCAGTTGCTATGGAAAACAGTTCTGTAGTTCACCAAAAAATTAGACACAGAGCTACCATATGGCCCCGTAATTGTATTCCTAAGTGTTCCCTTAATTGAAAACAGGGACTCAAGCAAATGCTTGCATGCGACGTCCACCGCGGCAGTATTCACAGTAAGCAAAAGGCAGATGCAGCCCACCTGTCTACCGACAGATGAATGAACCCAGTTTTACACGCCTGCCATCGGGGTGGTCAGCGGCGGGAATGAACGCAGCTCTGGATAGGCTGCCACCCGGATGGCTCTTGACCACGCTAAGCTACGTCAGCCCTGCAAAAGGGCTTTTGCATGAATTCCGCTTACATAAACATAAAAGGCAAACTGACAGAAGCGGAAAGTAGAAGAGTGACAAGGAGGGCTGGTGGGGAACGGGAAGGTCCTGAGCTCCTGAATGGGGTGATGAAATCATTCTGGGAACCGTGGCAGCGGTTGTGCAATGCTGTGAGTGTACTGAGTTGTGCCCTTAAGAATGGTTCACACGGCAGCCTTGATGGGTACACATTTCATCTATTTCCCTATTCTTCCCTTCTACATGAGTGGTTTTGCTCCACTGCATGTTTCTACCATTATGTGTTGTCATAGGGCCAAAGTAACAGGGTCAACAGACCGTGGACTGAAACTCTACTCTACTTCCCTTCTACTCTGTTTCCCTAGTAAAAGTGTGTTTTTTCCTCCTTGAATGGAATCACCACCTGGTCACACCAGTATGCCCTTCCCTCCTGCCCTGCAGGCATCCTGGGCCCCCGGGCTGTTCCTAAGTGAGAGGTCAGCGGAGGCAAGGATTGGGGAGGGCTGTTCAGACACCTAAGTGAGCAAAGGGACACAGTGAAGGAGCTCAATGTAGGGGGCTACTCTCCCCAAATCCTGCCATTCTGTTGGGGGAGGGGCTAAGAGGAAAGAAAGCAGAGATGAGAACTCTGTTGTGGTTCCCGGGACATTTTGCTGTCTATGAACAAAGAGATGAGATGCCTACTGAGTTTTAGAGGGGAAAACCCCATAAGCTTGGCTTGACAAAGCCTTCGAATGTTCAAGCCAAAACATGATCCCCGGGGCCCCCAACATCGTCAGCAAGAAGGCAGGATGTGGGAGGTGGTACCTGCTCCCCACTGCCATGGGCATCATGGCCAAAGGGTCTGACAAGAAGACTGGTGGGAATTTGAGTTCACCCTCAAGCAGATCCAGCATCCCCGCTAGGTATACAAGTACCCAAGCAAGGGCCCTGCTTAGTGAGATTTTGTTGTTGATTTGGACACTGTTTCCTATTCTTTCTCTTCCCACCAGGAGTTTTAATGATGGATACTGCGATACTTTGGGTCTTAAGTGTCCCCAAAGGCCCGTGAGTTAATTAAGGTTTGGTCCCCAGGCCAGTGCTGTAGGGAGATGGTGGTGCCTTTAAGAGGCTGGGCCTAGAGAGAGGTCTTTAGGTGTTTGGGGGGTGTGACCTGGAAAGGGATCATAGAACCCAGACCCTTCCTCCTCTCTCTTCCTGGCCATAGATGAGTGGTTTTGTTCCACTGCATGCTTCTACCATTATGTGTTGTCATAGAGCCAACAGACCGTGGACTGAAACCTCTAGAACTGTGAGCCAAAATAAATTCTCTCTCTCTCTCTCTGATTTTATGAGATATGGTCGTGGAATGTAGTTCAGGCTGGGGGTGAACTCACTGTGTAGCCCAGGCCAGCTTCAAACTCACAGTGATCCTCCTGGCTCAGCCTGCAGAGTGCTGGGGTTAACAGGCATGTGCCACCACGCCTGGATCTATTCCAGTTTAGTACACGTACTGAGCACATAAGCAGGGTCCACCTAGTGTTTAGATCTCAGGGACCTCAGCTACTTAGCGGAAAAGGACAAGAGACTTTCAAACTGACAAAGCCACAGAGGCTTTGCTCTGTAACAGTGGGATAGGGTCAGCCTCTCCCCTGCAGCCCTTGATGTGGAAGAAGCACATCGTAGGGGACTTTGCAACTCAGAGGTGTGAGTGATTCAGGTAGCTCAGAGCCAGGCATGCAGAGGGGCTCTCGGCCCCTGAGTCTGTGGCAGACCAACAATGCATAAAGGATCGACCCAAAATCCTGTGCATTGGAAGGGGAGGCACTGCTCAAGTGGCATTTGGGCCAAAGAGGGATTCTCCCTTGGATTACAGGCCTGCTAGGGATTTGAACCTAGGGCCTTTACCCTGAGCTTTCCCAGCCCTTTTAAAATTTTTGTTTGGAGACAGCTCCACTAAGTTGTCCAGGCTAGACTTGAACTTGCCATCCTCCTGCCTCAGCTTTCCAGAATGCAAGTTTTACAGGTCAAACCCATCATATATGGATAAATCTCAGCCTCTCATAAATGAACCTTTCTCAGACCAGGAGAGCTCTGGTTGGAAAGAGTGTGGTTGACAGACAAAGAGGCACACAGGAAGCATCCTCATTTAATAAAAACTAGGTGGAAAAATCAGTGAACAAAGAATTTCTCCCCAGATGCTGAAAACTCCAACCCAGAGAAGATAATCAAGAGGAAAATTAGAATATAGGAATCAGTGATGATACAGCAAACACACAAACATAAGCAACAGTAACTTAATTAATAAATCCCAGCCTAGTTTTTCTTAAGACAAAACAAAATAAGCAGACAAGTAAACAAGCACCCAATAAACAGGCTGGCGGAGCACACTCAATCTCAGCACTCTGGGAGCTTGGGCAGGAGAATCACAGTGTTAGCACAGCTCCGGCAATTTAGAGACTGAGTGAGAACCTGTCTCAAAATTAAAAAAAAAAAAAAAGAGAGAACTAGAGATGTAGCTCCATGCAAAGGCCCTGCGTTCAGTCCCTCATACCAACCAATCGATAAATAGAGAAACGGGCAGATAAATAGAGAAATAACACAGATGGGCACTTGATGGTCTGATGGAACAAAAAAGACATTAAACAACCTGAAGAATGAAGAAGGGATTCAATGACATGGAACTTTCTAGGCAAGATTTACATTTTGAAAATAGACAGGATATAGAAGATTTTCAAATAATGTCAATTATCAGAATTGAGAGGAAATTTTAAATGATAGGAGCAATGTTAACAAATGGTGGGCTTGGAAGTTGGCCATGAAGGTGAAGGGTCCTTTTGTAATTGATGACATGAGGGTCCCTCCATAGTGGGGGGCAAGCAGGGGCAATCCCTATAACCTCAGCACTCTAGGAGGCCGAAGCAGGGGGGTCACAAGTTTGAACTCTGGATGGGGAACTTAGTCATTTAACAAGACCTTGTCTCAAAGTAAAACAGAAAGGGCTGGGGTGCAGCTCCAGGTTAAGGCCCTGAGTTAATCCCAGTGCTACAAAAGAAGAGGAGCAGCAGGAGGAGGAGGCCAGAGAGCCCAGTTCCACCTGCCCAGTGACCAGCCATTTGGTGTGGTAGCGGGACCTCCAGGCCAGCTCCTGGTGGCAGAACTCCTGGGGTGGGGCAAATACCTTCTTGCCTGGAGAGCCATCTCCTCTCCGTTGTGCCCACAGGGTTTCCGTTTGCTCAGGGCTGGGTGGCACTGGCTCTGGGGCCAGCACTGAGGGCCAGACCTGTCTGCCGTGTCCCCCACCTGCACCTGCTGGGGTTTCTGGGACAGGAAAGGCCACAGCACCTGCTCAGCTTCTGCTTCCGCTACATTGCTCTGGAGCCTGTAGTGACATCTAGAGCCAGGAGGGGAAGGTCAGGAGACTCAGGAAGGCTAGCACCAGGCCGGGAGCACCCTGCTTCTGGACTCCTGGTCCTGTGTGATGGTCAAACCCAAGGAGATCCACTGACTCAGGCCCATTACCTTGATGGATACTGGGGTGTTATCTGCTGAGCTCCAGGACAGAAGCTCTAAAATCAGAGGAGGGGGACATAGAGGTAGAGACCTAGTGCTTGATGGGAGCCTTGCAGGGAGGGAGGCAGGAACCAGGAAGTAAGGGGCACTCCCTGCTAGCTGACAACCCCAAATCTGTGCTGAAAAAGAGGCAAGACTGCTGCGGTGGCCCTCATTGCTTTCCGTAGAGCAGACACTGCCGCTGGACTCCTCCTGAGCTGCAGCCAGGACCCCAGATCTGCCCACAGCATCACTCCAAGGGGGCTCCCTTCCCCCAGATTTCTTGACTTCGGGTCCTCTCGACTCAGCCAACACCTGCCCTCTGGGTTTCCTGGGAGGTGGGACCACACCAGTGACCTTTGCAGCCACTTTGAAAGGTGCTGACAGTTTATTGACTTACAGTTGGATTACACTGGAGAATTGTGCCTCTTTCCAGGACCGAAGACAGTCAGTATGACACAGGTCCTGGAAGTTGGCCTCTGAGGTGGACCCATTTGCGACGGATGACCCAGGGATCCCTCACTGGTCAGGAACAAGCAATGACTGTTCCTGCCGCTATACAGCTGGCCTCTGCACTCACAGGCTCTGTTTCTAGGAATTCGTCTGTCCGTGGTTTGAAATAATTCAGAAAAAAAGCCGTAAGTGGGTGCATGCTTATAATCCCAGTACTCTGGGAGACTGAGGCCAGAGCAGTTTAGGGATTTAGCAAAACACTCTCAAAATTTAAAAAAAAAATGAGAACAGGATGATATATTGTTCAGTATGAAAGCTGTGGGTTCAATCTTCAATACTGCAAAACAAAACAAAACAAAGCAAGTCTCTGTGTTACAGAGTATGTGCCTACTTTTTCCCTCATTGCTCTAAACAGTGTAGCAATGCATTGCATTGTGCTAGGTAGTATAACTGATCTGGAGAAGATTTAAAGGATTTAGGAATGTGTCACCCTACAGTATGTGGCCAAAGGGACTGGGCAGAGGTGATTTAGTTAAGGACCCTGGACTATCTGTGAGGGCCTAAAGCCAGGGTCACATCAAATGGGAGAGGGGGGCAGGGGCCCAGAGGCTGTGCTGGCAGCAGAGGGAGGGCTCACAGTTGCTGGCTTGGATGACCGGGAGGGACCCTGGGTTCAGGAATTCATCAGCCTCTAGAAACCGGAAGAGGGAAGGAAATGGGCTCTCCCTGAAACTCCCCAGAAACAACCAGCCCTGCTGACACCTGTGTTAGCCTCCTGAGAGCCATTCAGACTCCAGACCTGGAAGTCAGCAAGTGTGCGCAGTTCTAAATTTGTGGCAATCTATTAGGTGGCACTCAGGACACTGGCATACCTGGGGAGGGGGGCGTGTACAGTGTTTTCAGCACTGGGGAGTAACCCCAGGCCCATTTTCATCCCCAGCCTTCTACCTGGGTGTAATGAGGCTGTGGAGGCTGAGCTTAACTGTGACAATTTGATTGCCTTGGGAGCCACCTAGGGGATTAGGAAACCATGCTTCTGGGTGGGTGACGGAGATGTGACCTCGGGTACCATACTGGTCCCTGGCCCCTTCCTGTCTGGCACCATTCTCCTGCTCTGCTTCCCAGCTACCACAGACTGAGTATTTTTGCTCCCCTGAGCTCTTCTGCCATGAGGTTTCTGCCTTGAAGCAGCTGGCCAAGGACCGAATCCCCTGACACCAAACAACATGAGTGTGGAAACACAACAGATTTCAGTAGTGACTCGCTAACCCTTCCGCGTGTTTGGTGGATTCCAGTACTGCAGACTCTAGAAAGAAATGCCTCAAAAATACAGAGGGATTGGGGGGCTCATTTTTCTTTTCTTCATTGGTTTTTTTTTTTTTTTAAGGGAGTGGGTTTTAAAATTTTTACTATTTTCTCTTATTCTTTTCTGTTACATTTGTCTAATGCTATTAATTTTCTTTTGCTCTTCAAAAAGATTTATCTCATTTTCTCTCCTCTTTTGCATCTTCATTTTTTTTTTTTTTTTTTGTCTTTTTCGTTTTTATCAGTACCGGGGATCGAACTCACGACTGCCTGCTTGCAAGGGAGGCGCTTATGCCGCTGAGCTAAATCCCCAGCCCCGCATCTTCATTTTTTGACTTTTTCAAATTTTACTTAGTTCATTTTCCCCACCCCAACACTTAAACTAGTATTACTGTTAAACTTCATTAACCTTTAGATCTTTAGTTGACTCTATGCTATCACTGTTGAATTCTTTTATATATTTAACGATGGTATAGTTGTTGAACTTAGTTATTTACTTTGTCTCTGTGTGATAATTACAATCTCATTCCTATTGTAAAGGGTGACAGAGTAGTAACTTTTGTGGATTTTTATGGTATGTCACTAGATCACGTCATTATCAGTTTCTGTGACTATCACTGCTGATTTTGCTGCTATTGCAAGAGTGGCACATTGTTATTAACTGGCTACTGTACACCGGGAGCTGGTTTGGTGTATCATCAACAGTATTGTAGTTTCTAGATAACCGATTGGTGGGCAAACTATGCTGCCCGTCACCCTCCCAGAATTTACAGAGTTAGTTGGGTCTTGGTAATGCAAAGAAGACTAATCTAAGATTAACTGAAGTTAGCAAAAATCAAAAGATGGCACAAATGGCATAAAAATCCTGTTTGCAGAAACAACAGAAAACTTTCCAAGAATGAGGAAAGAATTTAATATGTACATAAGTGAGACATACAGAACCCTAACAGAAAAGAACTTCTCCGTTATTTATTATAGTTAAAACCTCAGAAGTCCAACACAAGGATGAAATCTGTGTGTGTGTGTGTGTGTGTGTGTGTGTGTGTGTGTGTGTGTTTTGGGACAGGGACTTTATGCAGTTTGGGCTGGCCTTGAACTGGTCTTGAACTTGCAACTATCTTCCTGCCTCAGCCTCCTGAGTGCTGGGATTACAGGTGTATGCAACCACACGTGGCTAGGACAAAATTCTAAAAGCAGTTAGAGAAAAGCAACAAATCACTTATAAAGGTAAACTCACTAGAATTATAGTTGGCTTCTCAACACAAACCTTAAAGACCAGCAGAGCATGGAGTACAGTGTTCAAGGCCATAAAACAAAACAACTTCCAAATCACACTGATATATCCTGTGAAGGTATCTTTCAAAACTGTTGAAGAGATGAAGTTTTCATATGACAAAGAACACCTTAAAAATTCATTACTACCAAATCATCACTCCAAAAAATTCTCAAGGCTATTCTAGAAAGAAACAATGAAGGCAACAATATCAAAAAGGTAGGATGAACAGTAAAACTCATGAAGCAGGGGGAAAAGCGGAGTTAGAAACAGGAAAATACTACAATGGCAGGAATAACTCTATACCATTCAATACTGACTTTCCCTGTGCACAGTCTCTACCCCCAAAGACACACTTGGCAAAGTGACTGCTGAATCCTGTTCCATTATTAGCGAGGGAAAGTTGTTCCATTTAGTAAACATTTAGTGTAGGTCAATAGCAGGCCAATAGTTGTTTGTCTTAGTGTTCACATTACAATTATGGATCTCTTTTTTATGGGTAAGCATAGTACATTATTCATCTTTAGAGTTTTCCACAGTCATTTTTTGGTTTGATTTTCATTTTTGGTACCAGGAATCGAACTCAGGACCTCAAGCTTACCAGGCAAACACTATGGCACTGTGCTAAATCCCTGGCCCATTTTGTATCTGATACTATAGTTGATGCTGATTGTATTACTATAGCCAAGGTGACATAATTGATGATGGCATTCACAAAACAAAATCCAGTGGTATGTTGTATACAAGAAATACTTCTCATCCAAAAAGAGCTTCATAGCCTAAAAATCAAAGGATGAAAAGTATTATTTCATGCAATGAGAGCCTGTCAGCAAGCAGGAGTGGTGATTCTGTTTTCAGAACACCAGGCTAAAACTGACCAGACGAGGCAAAGAAGGTCACTGCATACTGGCTAAGGGAACAATTCCACAGGAAGAGATAATAACCAGCACACTCGACTTCATGAAATCAATGCTACTGGTCCACTGATGGGGACACGGAGGCCTGCACTGGACACACGTTTATCAGGTGAGCAAATAGGCTTGCATGGTTGAGGAGAGACCCCCCCCCAGCAGTGACCCTCTGCTGATGTGAGAACCCAGACTCTGCAGACAGATGCTGACCTCCCACACTGCAAGCGAGTGGGCCTGTGCCAGACGTGTGCCTTCCTCGATACAAGGGTGAGACCATCCACTAACTCCCAGCCAGCTCTGCTTCCCCTTGGGATGGGCACCAGAGACAATGAGTAACCCGCTACCTTGATCCTGGGTGAGGACAGTCCCTGTAGCAAGAGAAGGGAGCAAAGAGACTCCGGGATCATGGATGGTTAGTGCAAGACTCCATTTGAACCGTACTCCATGGCCTACATCCAGCAGAGACCAGAGGGCTGACTGTACTTCCCATCTACCAACAGGAGCAGTGACAGACCTTGGCGTGGATGGTAGCCACTGTCTGGGGTGAACAGGCAGAAGGGCCCCGGGTGCAGGGAGGGTACTTCTTTTTTTTTTTTTTTTTTTTTTTTCTTTTTAATTTTTTTATTTAAGAGGAAAAAGAGAAAAACACAAAACAAACCAAAGCGGCGTAAGGGTACACGCAATACAAAACTACAAACAAAACAAAACAAAACAAAACAAAACAAAACAAAAAAACATAACAGTAAGAAATCACCTGCTAGTAGATTACACACTATTTTCTTGAAAATAGTTCCTCAAATCACAGTATCAAAGAACACAAGGTGGACATTCAAACAGGGAGTCCGCAAACAGCAGCTGTGTTCAATGTTCCAAAAACATTGATATAGTCAGCTATTTAACACCCCCAAACACACTTGCTGTTATATCCGTTAGAGCTCTTTTTCTTTTTTTTTTTTTCCCTCTCTTTTTTACAACAAAACCCACACATCCTGGATTTTACTACTCCTTAGTGCTCATTACTTTCTTTGGCGGGGGGGAGAATACAGTCAAATATGGCAAAACAAAGCTGTCAGTCAATACCAAGGATAGACGTAGCACATGGTGCAGAACAGAGTACAAGTTTATCAACAATGGTTATCAACGTTGTCCCCTGTTTCCTTAAAAAGAATTGTCTATCTCACCAGATATCATAAAGTTGGACAAAACAGTAGAGAACAAGACCAATACAACTTAGGCATTGTAAACATTACAGGACTTCCAAAGAAGACAATAGTCAAACCAGAATGGGTATCTTAGTGAATCTTATTGTCTTCAAAGTAGTTGCCTATGTCTTCAAAATTGATACTATCATATAGAATGGAACAGAGTCTAATCAGTCAAAACAAGATCATGGGAGTACTACAGGACTTCAAAACAAGTTAATAGGAAATCAAAAAGAGTTACTATTTATAAGGGAGGGTACTTCTAAAGCCCATAGGCTCAGTGGAGAAAACTGTGACTGGCTGAATCCCAAGACTGCAGATCCCAGAAAGAAACTACTCATTCAAAAACAGGAATTTGGGCTGGGGATTTAGCTTACTGGCTCAAGCACTTGTCTGGCAAGTGTGAGTTTGATCCCCAGTAACAAAACAAAACAAAAAAAAAAAAGAAATTTTTTTCTCCGACTTAACTTTTTTTAAAATTTCACTAGTTTTTAACATTTTTATTTTATCTTTCACTGAGTGTTTTAGGGGCTTGATTTTTTTTTCTAGTTCAGGAATGCCTTTATTTCAATGGCAAAATAACAGTTGAAGAGTTGGTGTTTTTCCTGTAACAGTTAGGGGCTTGGTTTTTTTCTTCCATTTTTTTCATCTTTAGTTTATTTCTCTCCATTTCCTTTCCCTCTTTCAGTTTTTCTCTTCTTTCTTGTCTTTATTTTATTTTCCATATTTTCTTTGTTTGTCTCTTTTCTTCTTTTTCTTGTTTGCTGTTTTCTGCAACTGTTCTCTAAGAGTATTAACTTCCTCTTATTCCTCAGTAGGACCCCATCTCACTTTTCTCCCCTCCTTTTCATATATCAGTGGTTAATTTTTCATTCTAGAGTTACCCACCACTTATACATTTACTAGTATAACTACTGAGCTTTATGACTTTCTAGGTAGCTAGTTAATTTCATTACTGTTGAATACTGTGCTATTGTTAGTGAGGTAAAGTTGTTCCATTTAGTAGATATTTACTATAAGGCAATAGCAGGCCAAGAGTTGGTTTGCCTTAGGGTTAACACTACAATTATAGATCTCTTTTTTATGGTTAAGTGTAGTACATTATTGGTCCTTAGGATTTTTCAATACTTGTTTTGTGTTTGGTGCTGTAATTGATGCTGGTTTTATTACTATAGCCAAGGTGATGTCATTGATATTATTAAGTGGTTTTCTAGGGATTCCAATACATGAATTGCCTTGGGGGTCATTAACAATATTGTGGTACATTCCTGGAGAACTGAGTACCGGATCACATATGCTGCAATCTCTCACCCGAAGTAAAGGGAGGCAGTTGGACCCTGGGACAGAGGCAAAGGCCTACAGTTAGCCATGCCGAGAGGACAACACTGAAAAGTGGACATTGACTAATGGTAACAAAGCTTATCACTACAATCAATTTGTAACCCTCAACACAAAACTGGGAACTAAACACACAAAAAATTGAAATAAGAGAGGACAGCTAACAGAATGCCTCCAGAACCTCCCAACTCTTCCAAGCCAATGCTTGGGACATCGATGAGGAGGAAACAAAGCCACACACACATCATTATTCAAAATGATATAAAGAAAAATAACAAAATAGATCAACAAGGCATTAGGCAAAGCTCACAGCAGATGTATGTAAAAAGATATTGGACCAAAGAAACATAAAAATCAGCAAGTTTACAGAAGACACTAAAAAATGCTAGCAGAGCTAAACAAAGCAATGCAAAAGCATGGATTAGCACCATAGAAAATTATTAGAGACCATAAATAGGTTTCAAAAGAAATTCAGAAGATTAAACATTCTGTTGGTTCTGTAGAAGTGACCAGTGGGAGAATTAGAGGAGAGGGCTGACCATATACTCAAAGGTATCTTAAAAATAACAACAGAACATGAAAATGGATCCAACAGCTCTTAGATTATAGGAAGAAGACTAATTTAATATTTATAGGAATTAGTAAAAAATAAAAAAAACCAAAACAAATGGCATAAAAATCCTGTTTACTAAAAAAATATTATCTATTGGAATAATAGCAGAAAACTTCCAAATAAGAGGAAAGATTTTTATAATTTTTTGTTTTTTATCGGTACTGGAGATCGAACTCACAACTGCCTGCTTGCAAGGCAAGCGCTTATGCCGCTGAGCTAAAACCCCTGCCCCAAGAGGAAAGATTTTAATATGAAGATAAATGAAGCAGATATAACCCCAAATAGCTAGAATCAGAAAAGAAACTCTCCACAACACATCATAGTAAAAGTCCCAGAAGTTAAGAACAGTTAGAGAACAGTGACAAAAATCACTCAAAAAGGTGAATCTATTATAATTATAGGAAACTTCTCAATACAAACCTTAAATGCTGGAAGAAGTTGGAGTGAAATGTTTCATACCCTAAAAGAAAATGATTTTCAATCTAGGCTGATATATTCTGCAAAACTATCTTTCAAAATTGATGGAGAAATAAGATATTTTCACGATAAAGAGCACCTAGAGAAATTTATGGCCGGGCCAGAGATATAGTTCAGTAGCACAAGCACCTGCTGGCAAGCACAAAGTTGTCGACAACCCCTAGTACAAAAAAAAAAGAAAAAGAAATTCATGACCACCAACCACTTTAAACAATTCTGAGGGATATCCTAGAAAGAGACAATAGCTAATAATGACAAAAGATCTAATAGAATGTTTACACAAGGTAGAATGAATAGCTATGTAGAAGGGAAAGACAGGAAATCAGCAACAGGAATGACATGAATAAACCAGTATCTATCAGTAATAACTCTCAATGTGAATGGTCTCACTTCCCCAATCAAAAGACACAGCCTAGAAGAATGGATCATTAAACAAAAATCCAATGCGATACTGTATAAAAGAAACATATTTAACCCAAAAGAAACTCAAGACTAAAAATCACAGGATGGAAAACAATATTCCAGGCAAGGAGCACCCCTCCAGAAAGGCAGGTAAAGCTATCCTCTATTCAGACAAAGTAGATATCAAGCCTAAACTGATCAAAACATGCAAGGAAGGCCATTACATATTAGTTAAGGAAACAATCCAATAGGAAAAATAACAATTATTGATATATATGTGCCAAAGAATGGTGCCCCCAACTTCATAAAACAAGTATTACTGGACATAAAAGACCAGATAATCATAAACACAATTATAGTGGGCAACCTCAATACCACAGTCATAAAAGATAGATCAAATAGACAAAAACATCCACAGTAAAATAAGTGTTAAGTCTTAGAAAAGATGGACTTCATAAATATCTAGAGTATTCCATGCAACAACATTTCAGCACCACATGGAATTTTCTCTAAAACAGACTACAAACTAGCCAATAAAGCAAGCTTAAATTAATGAAAAAGAATTGGAATTATACTTTGCACATTATCAGCTTACAGCGCAGTGAACCTACAAACTGACAGAAAAGAAAACACAGAAAGTATGCAAATGCATGGGAACTAAAGAATATACTTAAATAGACAATGGGTCACAGAGAAATCAAGGAAGAAATAAAACAGCCCCTAGAGCTAAATGATAATGCCAGCATAACATACTGAATTAAAGGACACAATGAAAGCAGTCCTAGGAAAGAAGATGAGAGCTATGAGTGCCCACATTGCAAAACAAAGTGAGGCCACATAAATGACCTAATGGTGCACCTCAAATTCCTAGAAAAACAAGAACAATCCAAACCCAAAGCTGGTACAAGGAAGGAAATAATAAAGATCAGAGATGAAATCAGTGACACTGAGACAAAGAAAATGCAAGGGAGGGCTGGGGATTTAGCTCAGCGGCATAAGCGCCTGCATTGTAAGCAGGCAGTCGTGAGTTCAATCCCTGGTACCGATAAAAACGAAAAAGACAAAAAAAAAAAAAAAAAAAAAAAAAGAAAATGCAAAGAATGAATGAACAAGAGTTTGTTCTTCAAAAGAATAAAAACAAATGAGGCAAAGCCTTAGTCAATCTCATCAAACAAAGGAGACAAGACCCAAATTAATGCAATTAGAACAAGATGAAATCACAATGGGCACTGCCAAGATGAAAAAGATGATTAATAACTGCTTCACAAACCTGTGTGCCAACATATTGGAGAATCTGGAGGAAATAGATTCTTAGCTCTATATGAATTATCAAAAGAGGCAATAATGTGCAAGAAGTAAATTACAAAATCTCCCAACTAAGAAAAGCCTAGATGAATTCATTAACGGATTCTACAGAAACTTCATGTAACACTGACACTCCTCAGACTTTTTAGTGAAGTTGAAAGGGCAGTTCTTCCAAAGTGATTCCTGGAAGCTAACATTACCCTGAATCCAAAACTAGAAAAGAATTCAACCAAAAAAGAGAACCATAGAACAATCTCTTTAATGAAAATAAGTGCAAAAATCCTCGACAAGATACTGGCAAACAATGCAATGAATCATCAAAAAGATCACGCATCATGACCCAGTAGACTCCATCCCAGGAATGTAAGGATGGTTCAACATATGCAAATCAATAAATATAATACATGATATAAAAAGAACCAAGAACAAAATTACATGTTCTTTTCAATAGATACAGGAAACAACTGACAAAATCCAACATTTTTTTGAGACAGGGCTTCACTTTGTAGTGTAGCCTGGTCTTGAACTCACTATGTAGCCCAGGCTGGCCTTGAACTTGCAGTCATCTTCCTGCCTCAGCCTCCTGAGTTCTGGGATTGCAGACATGTGCTACCATGCCTGGACAATATCCAACATCTTTGCATGATAAAAACACTGAAAAAAAATACATCTAGAAGGACTTTGTCTCAATTTGATAAAAGCCATTTATAACATACCTACTGCCAACATCATATTAAATGGAAAAAAAACTGGAAGCTCTCCCTCTAAAATCAAGAACAAGATGAGAATGTCAATTATCACCAATTCTGTTCAACATGTTATGTAAAACATGAGCAAGAGTGATCAGGCAGGAAAAAGAGATAAAAGGAACATATAGGAAAAGAAAATTATCATTATCTTTAAAAATTATCATTATTTGCAGATGACATGATTTTCTACATAGAAAACCCCCAAAATCCACCAAAAGACTCTTAGAATTAGTAACCAAATACAGTAATGTATCAGAACACAAAATCAATAGCATTCTGCACACAAATAATGAATCAATAGGAGAAAGAAAACAAGAAGAAATATTATTCAAAATAACACCGAGAAAAATTAAATACTTAGCAATTAACCTGAGGAAATGAAAGACCTCTACAGTGAAGAACATATGATGGAAGTATGATGGAAAAGAAAATCAAAGAGGACACCAGAAAATGAAAGATTTTCTCTCTTCCTCGATAGGCAGAACCAATGTAGTCACAATGGCCAAACTCCGAAAATTCATATGCAGATTTACCATAATACTAACAGCACAGGACTAAAGGAAACAATCCTAAAATTCATATGGAACCAGAGGAGACCTTGAATAGCAAAAGCAATCCTGCTAAAAAGAGGAAAGTGGGAGACATCTCAATCCCTGACTTGAAATTGTATTGCAAAGATACAGTGATACAAATAGCATAACACCCAGGGTGTGGTGCCATGTGCCTGTGATTCCAGCACTCAGAAGGCTGAGGCAGGAGGGTCACTGTGAGTTTGAGGCCAGCCTGGGCTACATGGTAACTCAGCGCAAGGTAGCTACATGGTGAGACCCTCTCTCAACAACCCCCCAAACCAAACCAACCAAACAAATAAACAAACAAAACTAAAAATAGAAATTCCATTTGAACCCAGCTTTTCCCCTCTAGATATTTTCCAAAAACAGTTAAGGATATTATATTATAGTGACACATGCATACATGTTTGTAGCAGAACAACTCATAATAGTTGAATCTTGGAAACAGCCTATATGTTGATCACCAGATGAATGGATAAAGAAAATGAGAAATTTATATACAGTAGAGTACTACTTTGCCATAAAAATAGAAGCTTGAGTCATTTGTAGGCAAATGGATGTACCTTGAGGTCATAATATTAAGTGAAATAAATCAGACACACAAGCTTAAATGTCATAAAGTTCCTCCAATATAAGAAACCCAAGTTAGAAGTTAAAAGAAAAATAAAAGATAATAGGAAGTAGAGAGATAGCTTTTCCTCAAATAGGAAGGGATCAAGAGATCCCCAAAGAGCAAGGGAAGAAGGAGAAAGAAAGAAGGTGAAAAAATGAATGAAGATGTATTATGTACATATACCAACTCCACACAAGTAAACATCATGTACTGCAAACATGGACTAATAAAAAAAGGAAAGAAAAACCACTACTGCATATTAAAGATCTAGTAAACAACAACACAATTGTGGTGGGAGAGTCACTATGCCACTGTGATAAATGGATCAACTAGACAAAAAATAGCAGCAAAGAAAGATCAGAATTGAGGGCTATGTATATAGCTCAGCGGTACAGTGCCTCCCTGGCAGGTGCAAGATCCTGAGTTCAATTCCTGGTACACCCCCACCCAAAAAAATATCAGAGTTGAACCACACATTCATATAAATGGACTAGATAAATGTCTACAGTGTTTCACCCAACAAAAGCAGAACACATTCTTCCAGCAGAACATGGAACTTTCTCCAAAACTGACCACGTATTAGCCCATAAAGCATGCTTAAGTAAATACAAATGATGCAAAATTATCCCAGATCATAGTGCAAGGAAATTAGAAATGAACATCAGAAGAAATCAAAAAATGGACAACAGAAATGAACAGATATTTCTTGGAAAAAGTATGAATGGCCAATAGATACATAAAGGAATGCCCAGCATTGCTTGGCATTAGAGAAATGCAAATTAAAACAACACTGAGACTCCACGTTACTCCAGAAGAAACGGATACCATAAAGATATCAAGTAATAACAAATACTGATAAGACTGTGGAGGGTGGAAGCCGTGTGCCTTGTTGGCAGGACTGTAAAGCTGTATAACCACTATGGAAATCAATATGTTGGTTCCTCAAGAAACTAAAAATAGAGGGGCTGGGAATTTAGCTCAGCGGCATAAGCACCTGCCTTGCAAGCAGGCAGTCGTGAGTTCGATCCCTGATACTGATAAAAACAAAAAAGCCAAAAAAAAAAGAAAAAGAAACTAAAAATAGAAATTCCATTTGACCTAACTATTCCCCTCCCAAAAGACTTAGACACTGCATTACAGCAACCCACACATACCCATGTTTACAGTAGCACAATTCATGATAGCTCCATTTTGAAAGTTTCTTGTATGTCCATCAGCAGATGGATGCATATATAAAATACGGTCCACACACCCATGGAATATTAGTCTGCTAAAAGACAAACTGAGTAATTTTTGGAAGATGGATGTTCCATGAGACCATAACGTTAAGTGAGTAAATGACACACACAAGTTTAAATATCCCGTGGTTCTTCTCACACGGAAAATCCAAAGTAGAAATAAAAAGGAACCTAAAACATAGATAAGATAGGTGGAGCTTTTTCAGATTGGAAGATGACCAAGAGATGCAAATAGAGAGGAAGGAAGTGGGGAGGCATAAAAAGGGCCCGAACTGATTCTCCATGATGCGTGTAATCATGATGCTCTGCAGTCATATACTAAGAAAAACTAGACTTCTAAACAATACCATTTGAAACAGTGTTTGTCTTGATAATTGCCATTTTTGATCTCCTTCAATTTTGGGCCTGAGCCCCAGGCCCCCTATTTCATAGCTGGGACCAGCACCTCTCCCAGAAATGGGAAGGCCGTGGGGCAGCCCTGGAGACTGAGTGTGGGGACCCAGTCCATGAGGTGGCTCACCCTACAGGCTGCTATGAACCAGGCTCAGGATAGCTCTGCTGGGTCTTTTTTGAAGGGATTCACTGTTCACCCAGGAGCACGCAAGTACACAGGAATACACCCAGCAGGGTTTCTCTTCACATCTGGGGAAAAGCACCAGATCTCCAGCCCGTACATTTGCCTTCACCATGTCTAGCCAGGCCTCTGCTTTTGCCAATCGAAGACATCATCATCCGTCCCTGGATGGCCTGAAGCATCCCCTTTGAGCAGGATCTCTGATCCAAAACATAGCTCCAGGGACAGGCACTAGTAGGACTTGGCCCAGGACCCAGGCTGTCTACCGCCTGCACTGTGTGGCCCCCTGGGTAGAAAGGTTGTTTTTCTTTCTTTTGCCATCATTAGCTCCACAGCAGCGCACGGGCGGGCATTTGTGCTGACTTTGTCATTTCACACAGAGGAGGAGAGGACCCAGGGGAAAACATGCCCAAGGACTGAATCCTGCACCAAGCAGGGGAGGCGTGGGTGTGTTCTCCCACAGCGTTTCATAGCCTGTGCCCCATTCCCGTCTCTTTTTACTCACATTCCAGCCCAGGGTTGCTCAGAGGACACCTGGACCTCCATTTGGTGCTGGAAAGAGTGGTTGTTCTGTCCTCCTCCCCAGGGGCCCCCTGCTCCTAGGCTCCTGGGAAATGCTTCCTGGGCAGAAGAGGAAGCCTTCCTCTAGGTGCCTTGGTCACAATGTGGTGCTGCCTCAAAATCCAGCAGTGAGTTCTGCCCACTAAAACCCCAGTCCCATGAACCCCCTAGTGGGGGCTCTGAACCCCTCAGAGCCTCTCCTCAGTGGAGACTGTTTCAGGGACCTCTAGGTATTCTGACGCCCAGGTGCAGAGCCAGTCTGGGAAGCAGAGGCCTTGCAGCCCCACAAGGTGCCCTAGATCCTGTGTAAACCAGACTGTGAGGAACCACTGGGTGCCTAGGACAGGAGGAACATGGATGCTTCCAGAATGCCCCACACAAACAAAGCTACCTTCTCTTTCTTGGCTGCTTCCATCCTGTCTCTGTCATCCAGCATCTGCGCAGCAGCCAGCCCGGGGAGCTGGGACCCTGCAGTGTCCCCCACCAGGCTTCCAAAGCAGAGATATCCCGGCTTCTCCCAGCTCAGTCCCGGCCAGCCTAGGGCCTCTGGGAGATGACGGTCCACCTCAGGCTGGTTTGGGATTTGAGGTTCAATCACAGTTTCCTCCTTTTCATTGTCTGTTCCAGCCCCTTCCCTTTGGTGGCCCCCTCAGGCCGGATGTTCTCCAGGGAGGGCCATGGAGGCCCCAGGCCACGTCCTCACGTTGACTTTCCTGGGGCCGTGATGAGCAGAGAGGAATAGATGGCCTGTCAACAGAGTCAGCAGAAAACGTCTGTCCCCTCCAGTGGCTTGCAGACAGCGCTGGGTAACGAGGCTGCAGGGGACTGCGTTCCTCACGCCCCAGCCTGCTTATCTGGGCCCCGGAATCACTCACTAGTTCCTGCTCCCTCCAGGTATGGAGTAGAGGACTCTCCTGCCAGGGCCTCTGACCCTGAGAGGGCCCATGGTCGCCATGGTGACCATTCTGTTATTAGAGCTGCCATGCATAAAACTGGGACTGATGGCAAAAGGCTTCCATCCCCATCACCAGGGTGACTGCTCCGTCACCTTGTTACCACAGCAACCCCAACGTAGTAAGACAGTGCCACCTGCTCAGTTCCCAGGCCAGTACCTCAGAGTCTCCTGCATTCACATCCAAGGAACAGAGAAGTCTGGGGGCCAGCAGAAAGAAGCAGGGGCCCCCTCCACGTGCCAGGACCCTCAGGGAGCTTTTTGCTGTCTTCCCTCCCACCTACCCTGAAGCCTGAACCACTGAAGCCTGGCTGAGATTGAAGCTTCCGAAACAGAGCCCCTTCCTGCCCTCCCCCAGGAAGCCCCAACCCGGATGCACAGAGGTCAGCGGGCAGATGGAACTGGAGGTCGGGGTGCTAGAGCCTTCCCAGGTTCTGGCTTAGGGGTTGTTCCATAGTCTAGACCCAGTGTGCTGTTTCTGGCAAAGGACTCTGATTCAGTGCATATTTATGGCATTTCTCAGTCAGGGATGATTTTTCCTGCACTCCACATGCTGGTGGTTACCGGATGGGACGGTGCAGGTATAGGGCGAGAGGACTCAGGACCAAGCCCTAAGCCTCTGTGGTCCTGAGATCCAGTGGGGGGTAAGGACAAGTGGCAGCGATGCCCTGCCCTTTAAAATCAACTTTTATTGACTGGCATGGAGGGTAGTTTTCATTTTTCAGTGCTGCAATAGAAATCTTAGTATTTCACCGGATTAAACACGGGTGGGTGTTTCTTCTGGATGGCTTGCAGGAGCTGGATTTCTAGCTCAGATGCTGTGTGTCTACCGCTTTGGCAGAGAGGACTACAGGCCTCTTCAAACGACTTCAGCAATGTGTCAGAGCTTCTGCCAGCAGTAGGAATTTGGCTACACCCCAGTTTTCCAAAGCTTGCCTCTCTTCTTTGGAGAAGCTCTGATCCTCACTATTGCCTGTGGTCATATGTCTCCAACTCCTGCGGGTTTCCGGTGCAAACTCTTCAGGCTCAAAACATGCCCTTCAGCATTCAGCATGGATTCAGCCAGACTCCAGGCCTTGGACTTTCAACACTATCCCCTTGCTCTCCAGCACACACATGGCCAGTTTACATTTTCCCCCTCTGATCTGGCAGATGGCTGTTTGGACTCTTCCACTTCTGATCCTGTAAGAATACCTAGTAAATCCTTCATATAAGCTCCCATATATTTTATATTAAATACACCCTCTAGTGAACCCTGTCTAATGCATTCATGACCTTTGCATCCTCCTTTCTGTTCTCGAGTGGGGCCTGGTGCCACCAAAGCTGCGGGAGGTGTGCATACACAGGTTTGGAGCAGCGGACACCCTTGCAGGGCCTTGCTGCTCATCCCCTCTTTGTCTTCCTTGCAGACTTTCTCCCACATTCTGTGTAGGGAAGCACCATAGCTATCATAAGGCAATCTAGCTGTCTCAACAGCAGTGTATTCCAAGTCCAAGTTCCTGGTCTTTGTCCAGGGTGGCCAACTCCCCAGCTGGGGAGGAGTGTCTCTAGGACGAATGCAGCTTCTGGGACACCTCTGCAGAGAAGGCAGTCTTAAAAGGAGGCACTTGCCTCCTCAATTCTGAGAATTTCTGCCTGGCTCCCCACCTTTTGTCTTCCGCAGCTGAGATTACTTCCCATCCAGATGCACTTGGGTCCCTGCCTCTTTCTTGTTTTCTTAGGCAGGTAGTTAGATATTAGTGGGCCCAGTTTCAAACTAGCATGTGATGCCAGTTAAGTAAAGGCTTCATTGTATAATACATTTATAATCATTAGGTAGGTCTCATCTGGAAAGCCATCCCACAGAGTACACTGACATTTAAGGTTACATGTTGTGCTCAGCCCTGCTGATACCTGGCCACCTGGCAGTCTAGTTTCACAGCAAGGTATAGGGCATTCCTGGCTGCCACAGACTATAGCCCAATGGTACCAGGAAAGCAAATGTTTCTTGAAGACCCTCCTGCTTTGAGCTGAGACTTGGTTTAAAAGAAGAATTTATCTTTTGTAAGTTTCTTACATGATTAAAGTCCCTCAGAAAAGACTACCCATCTAAAAAGGACAAGAAGACATTATACAATTTCAAAGTAACTTCTAAGAAAAATGTCAATAAACATCATAATCACCATGGTTCTCAGCCCCAGGAATTATTGTGCATAAAAAGCACCAAACTCTCACTCAGTGCAGTTATCTTGGTGGCACTGCCCGCCTACTTATCTAAAGGTGTAACTTCCTCTAGATCTTCTTTACAATTCTGCCTAGATTTCTGCACAGCCACTTCTGTGTGTCAACTGAATTCTTTTATCAAAGAACCAAGGACCAAGGAGTAAAGGCCCAGTTCCCTCAGCATCAGGACCCCGGTTACTAGTGACATATTAGTGATGTAGCTGGTGGCAGAACTCAGGCCATTGGTGGCAGACTATGTCTGTCTTTCCTCTGGTCCGGAGAACCCTGCAGAAACTGGAACACATCAACAAGGGGGCAATGGTAGTGTTCCCAGGGCTTGGCTTTCTAAAAACTCTGCCTGACGGCATCCCATCTGTGTACTTGGGCTGAGAGTGTAGAATACTCTAAGGGTAGAGCACTTGCCTAGCCTGTGAAAGGCCCTGGGTTCAAACTCCAACGCTGCAAAAAAAAATGTTTGATTTTTGGTGATTGGTCAGGTCATGGAAACCCAATCATACGCTCCCTTCCACCTCCCTTTCTCATATGAGGGAAACAGGTCAGCTGCCTGGCCTTGGCTAACTGGATGAGGGGGTGCAGGAGCAGGGGGCATGGTGTAGCTGAGCTCCTAATCTGCACTGACTTCCTTGGGGTACATCCCTAGACCAGCTTTTTACCTGGCCTGTTGGAGTTCTGCTACAAAGGCAGGTAGGTACTGCTTTGACCAAGGGGGAAACTCACGGGGTCATGAGCTTCCAGTGTGGCTCCTGTCATGCCTGCTAAGTGGTTTTTTTTCTCCAGGGCTCAGCACCAACAGCAGAACTGAGCACAACCGCTATGCCCACCCCCCAAGGTAGTGCATGCTGTGTTCATCACCTCAGTGTCCTGCTCTGAAATCCCTGTCTCCGTAACTTCAGACTTGAGTACCGACACAAGAACCAAATGAGCAATTCCTGGATGTTCTTCATATATATTCCCTAAATTTGCATCACTGTATTTGCTTTCTCTTTCATACACACATGAACTCACACACACACACACACACACACACACACACACACACACGTACACATATGCACGAACGCTTTAAAAGGAAGCTGAAGACATGATGTTCCCTTACCCCATCTGTATCTCCAGGAAACAAGGAAATCTCTTCCCCAAGCACAGCACGCTATTACAGTTTATATCTGCACCACACCCCCTTCCCCCCTCCCCCAACCCTGACCCAGGGCCTTGTGCTTGGCGACTGGATCCTGGCGTGCTATGCCTGGCTTTGTGCTGGGAGGTGTGGTCTGATCAGAAAAATGGGTCGCTGAGGGTGTGGCCTACAAGGTTTCTCTCCCTCCCTGGCTCCTCTGTTCTCTATTTCTGGGCGAACATTCACCAGCAGCCGTTGTGCGCCAGGTTTGCTAGGCCGTCGAGACTTGCAACCAGCGACCATGGATTGAAACCTGAGCCAGAATAAACCTCTCCTTCCTTTGGTTGCAGTTGTCAGCTGTTTTATCCTAGGGAGAGAAATGGTCAAGACAATGACCAAAGCCAGGAAATTAAAATATATCCAAAGCCAGGCATAGTAGTACATGCTGTAGTCCTGGCTACGTGGGAGTCTGAGGTGAGAGATCGGTTTAGCTCAGGAGTTCGAGACCAGCCTGGTCAACGTAGTAAGAATGTTTCTCAAAACAAACAAGCGAAGTGACTGCTAGGCTGCAGCTCCTTGATGAGGGGACTGCAAGCCACCACGCCCCAGCTCGCCCAACGCTCTCCCCGGCCTCAGCCCCGCCCTCCCTGCCCTCAGCCCCCCCACCCCCAGCCCCGCCCTCAGCCCTGCCCCTCTCCGCCCCGACTGGCCATCGGGCTCCGCCCTCCCGGCTCAAGCCCGGCGTCTTGACCTAGCCCCGCCCTCCAGGTAGAAACCTCCGCCCCGCCTCGCGGAGACGCAGCTCGCTGAGTGGTCGCTGCCTCTGTTGCTGTAGCTGCCGCGCCAGCTTCCTGCAGAGGCTCCCTCAGCCGTCCAGGGCCCCTAGGTCTGGGCCCGGGTACTCCGGCACCCCGGCACCATATCAGAGAAGAGCATGGAGGCAGCGGCCGACTGCGTGCAGAGGGCCTCAAAGAGAAGAAGGTGGAGGAGAGGGCAGGCCGCAAAGAGCGAAAGAGGTGGTGGAGGAGGAAGAGAGAGGCGCAGTGGAGCGAGAGGAGTGGGAGGAGGGGAGGGGGACGAGGGAAAGCAGTTGCCAAGAATAGAACTGAGGTATAGGAGTTTGCTAAGCATTTTGGTGTTCACATTTGAACTCCAGCTCTGCCTCACACTAATAATTTGTTTAACCTGAACCTATATCTATGTGAGGTAGGAGGAATAACTTTCTGTTTCATGAGGATTAAAGGCCATAGCACATGGGAAGTGGCTGGAGCAAAGGAAACAGCAGCTTCTATTATGGGTCAAGTGGATACAGTGAATCTGTTCCATCCAAGCCTCCTGGTCCTTTAGTGCAATTATGGGTGCTGAAGGACAAGGAGCTCTAGGAATTTTCTCCAGAAATAATAGCTCTGACCTGCCCATGTCAGGCTACTGTGTCAGTATGGGAATGTGGGGCTGGATTGATAGTACCCTGCCACCTGGCTGGCCAGTCTAGTGCAGCAGTGATGAATCTATGGCATATGTGTGGCAGCAGGGTTTTTGGCTAAGCCTGGCCACCACCAATGGCTGTTCCTGGTGTTTTACCACCAAAATGGGGGAGATGTGGAAAACCCCTGCCTCCTGTGCACTTGGGAATCCCAGGGAAAAGGCTGGCCAGGGTGTGTAGAGTGGGCAGGAGGTGGGAACTTCCTTGGCCACCGAAGTTTTTTTGAAAAGTTAAAAATTGCTTAATTTTTTACTCCTAGTACCACAACCACAGTTTACGGGCAATACACCTGATGTGATGAAAAGAAAGAGACAAAACTACAACAGATAAAAGACCTCAGGAATGTACATCTAATTGATACTACGTTGCACATTTTGCAAACTGTGGCTGTGACAGTGCCAGAGGGTTTCTTTTAAGCTGCAGTAACTTTTCTGAATATAGGTCATCGTTCCTTAGCCACAGAAATATTCAGAACAATGGTTTCCTAAAACACAGCTCTAGTGTACCTCTGGCAATTTCTGGACACAATTTTAGTTGCCATGATGGGTGTGGGTTGGTACTGATTCCTGTTGGGCACAAGGCCTGCGAAGCTGCCTGCAATGCGCAAAATAGCAAGCCCCCAACAATGATCTAACCTACAGTATCAATAGGGTTGGAACTTGAGAAGTCCTGATTTAGAATAATGATCGTGGGGTGACTCTGCTGGTTTCCCAATATATCAACTTTCCCATATCATTTTCGATCTCTATGCTTCCAGCATGATTCTGTGATCTTATTGCCTAGTTCTAGAGGCCAAGGGGATTTTCTGTTTGTATAGGATCTTGCTAGGTGGCTGGCCAGGCTGGCCCCAAACTCCTGGGCTCAAGAGATCCTTTTGCCTTAGTCTCTGGTAGCTGGGACTACAGGCGCACGGTGCCATGAGCACCAAGGTCCATTATGATTACATGATGACACTTAGTACACAGGAAACTGACAAAGAGTGATAGCTTTGGGATACTGTGCCTCGCTCATCTCCATCCATGGGCTTGCATGATTTCAACAACTGAAGCAAAATCAGGTCGCTGTGCACCAAACTTCCCCTTGCACAGTAAAGCTGAGTTTCTGCTCCCTTCTGAGATAAACAGACTCTGCGACTGCGAGGTCAGCGGAGGCTCAGGGTCCTGTGCTGAAGGTCTATGGGGCCTGAGGCCTCTTGCAGCACTGGCAGCGTAGCACTTCCCGCCCAGGACAGGGCCATAGAGGAGAGGATCCTTTCCTATATTCAGATCTGCTTTTTGAGCTGCCGGTGTCCACAGCCACAGAGCCGATTCGTTCGCGCTTCTCTGGGTCACGCGGACTAGGAAATACTGTGTTCCCACTCACGGCGTGGAGGAGGGAGGTGACAGCACTGCCCAGCGCGGTCCTGGGCAAAAGAGCTCCTTTGAAAGCCCTTAAAGAGACAGCAAAAGCAACGGGCCCGCCGCTCCTTCCGGGGCGGAGCGATACGCCAAACTGCACCGGCGCTTAGTGGGCGCCGCGTCGCACTTCCGGCAGCCAGATTCTGCATCCGGGGCAAGACCCCGCCCACATCCAGCGAGCGGCCTCTGACAGGAACCGGAAGTGGACTCCGAGCCCGGAGACGGAAGCCGGCGCGGCCCCGTCGCCAGCCGGCTGCTGTGCTGGCTTTGAGGCTGGGCTGGGCTGAGCGAGCGGGCGGGCGGCCCAGGGCGGCGCCATGAAGCTGTACAGTCTGAGCGTCCTGTACAAAAGCGAGTCCAAGGTGGGGCTGCTCAAGGCCGCGTACGATGTGTCCTCCTTCAGCTTCTTCCAGAGGTCCAGGTGAGCGGCCGGCGGGCGGGACGGGGCGGGCTGGGTCTCGAACCTCTGGGAATCGTCTAGCATAATTCCTGACCTACAAAGAGTAAAAGAGGGTTTTGAAGTAATACAGATTCCCAGTTTACGCCCAGGTGTCCTGATCTGGTAGGGCGAGTCCCGGGAAAGTGAATTTTAAACCAACACGTCACACCCAAGTGTTGATTCGGACCAGGATCTGGGTGCTCTGTGTTGAGATCTATCTTTGTATTTCCTCACTGATCTTCCCTGCGATTCAGTATGTGAGAAATTGATAGGGTTTGTTCATTTTCTTTTTTTCCCACTTGTTCGTTTTTTTAATGGGTGAAGTCTCTGAGGTTCCATAAGGTTCCATTACAATGAGTTAAGATTGAACCAGGTCGTATGCTTCTTAGTGGTTCACCCTAGTGGTACAACAGGTTTGGAACACCTTAGATCTGGAAGGAAGCCTCCAATCTGTAAGGCTTAAGGACTCTTAAATGTTTCAGACACTGAATTACGGGAAGCCGTGTATACAGCGGGGCAGAATGACTGGAGCACAAAAGGGAAAATACCCCACAAGGTCCCTCTGGTCGTTTAGTCTCAAATTCTAGGGAAATCTGCTTTCAGTTTTCTTTGCTTCAGGGCCTCAGTATCTTTTTGATGGGAGTACTTTGCATCCCGATCTGAAACAATTTCTGTTACCTCTGTTGAAACTTTGTGTGTGTGTCTGTGTGTGTGTGTAGGGGCTAAAATACACTTAACAAATGTATCATATTAATCATTTAAAACTGAAACTGTACCCATTAAATGCTAACTCCCCTTATCTTTCCCTGTTTCTTGCTATACATTCCCACCATTCTGTCTGTACAGTAGTGATTATTCAAGGAAACTTATGTAAGTGAAATCACGCAGTATTTAACTTGTGGTGTATGGCTTATTTCACTTAGCCTGCTGTCCCAATGTTCATCTTTGTTGGTCAGTGTATCAGAATTTCCTTCCTTTCTGTGGCCAAATAATCCTTCATGATATATACATTTTGCTTACCCATGCATCTGCCAATGTATACTTAGCTTACTTCCACATTTAGCTGTTACAAATAATGCTAAGTTATTAGCATTAATAATGCTAATACATGTGCTAATGTGGATACGAGTGTACAAACATCTTTTTAACAACCTGCTTACAGTTTTCTTTGTTTTGTATCCACAAGTGGAACTACTGCATCATCTTTGGGCTCAGCCTTGTAGTTCTGGATTCTTCTCTTTCTTTGCCTTGGCCTCCAGTCTCTGCTTTATGTAACTGCTTTTTTCTGATTGGAATTTTTGGTGCCAACTTGTTCTTGTTTTGGTTTTCTTTCTATTCCATTTACACTACAGATTCTCAGAGATTTCCCTGTAGGATTTCCCCCTCGCTTCTTTGGGATTCCTGCGCTAGTCTCAGGTGATTCAGCTGTGGCAGGAAGCAGACATCTCTACTGGAGGCACTGCTCTCCAGCTGACCTCGGTTTCTCACGCGACCGCCTAACTCCTGTCCTTCATGTCCCATGACTACCAGCCTGCGAGCTTAAAACCTTTAATAGTGTCCCAGCTCTTTTGGCTGTTGTATACTGACGCTCACAACTAGCACATTTCTTCCCATATCTGATTATACTCCTACCTGCTATATCTTTTTAGTTGTACAAGTTCCTCCTTATTTGAGGGACTTAGCTTCTCTATGATTTCTTTTCTATGATTATTTTGGTCTAGTTCACCCATGATAATAATAGCTAGTCTGGGCACGGAACCAAGCACTTTGAGTGTATTAATTAATTTAATCTTCACCCATGGCATGATTGCACCAAGGCACAGTGCAGAAACCTGCGTGGCACCTGCTGAGTATGGAGCTGGGTTCCAGAGTTCCATCTTAGTGTCGCTGTGGGGGCCCTCATGGAAGGCTTGGGCTCCTAGTTGAAGACCCTGTTTGATGGCCTCTGCTCCCCTTGACATTGCACCCCTGTTAGAGGTTCTGTCTTAGCCTCTATTTCTGTGCTCCACCATCTTGAGTGACTGTCCCTTTTTGCCACATCGCTCTTTCCCATAACAGACTTTTTTCCTTAGCCTTTGTACAAGTTGTCCCCACCTCCTTGTCTTGGCCAGGCTGTGTCTTTGCCATCCTCCCAGAATGCATATGGCCCATCCTCAGCTGGTGGCAGCACATGGCATTGCCAAGGTCCAATGTGTGGCAATAGCAGTAGAGCTGCCTGCAGTTTTTGCCCCTGATGTTTTTCTAATGCATTTTATGTTTGTTTCTTGGAAATTAGGCCGTGAGCTGCCTAATTTTCTCCTCTGATCAATTGTCACATTGACTATAGATTGAAAGTTTCTCCTGAAGCCTGAAAGTGGGTTGTTTTTGTGAGCTAGGTGTCACACAAAGCATGATGTTAGTGATGGTGATGGTTCATATTTGTCCGTATTTGTGTCCATTTTCAGTGTTTGTTACTAAGGTTAAAAGGGAAAGGAAGGAAACCAAGGGGCAATGTCTCTTTAACTTGTAAGCTAAGAGGTCACTTTGCACTGTGTTGGGGTCAAGGTGACAGAAGAATATAATAAGAGTGTGTTGTGTTTCTTAGTGTTCAGGAATTCATGACCTTCACTAGTCAACTGATTGTGGAGCGCTCGGCGAAAGGCAGCAGAGCTTCGGTCAAAGAGCAAGGTAAGAGGCTTGCTGAGGTATGTGCTGCCAGGGCCTCACACCTGGGCAGCACAGCCCCCCATGAGCACGTGCACCCCACCCGTCTGCTAGCTCATTCTCTCCTCCTCTTCCTGTCTATCAGACTCCCATGCCCACTGGTAAATTCTAAGCTTCTTGGGTACAGTGGCCCCCTAAACTTGGACTCACTTAAGATGAAGGTCTGACTTGCTTGCAGCAATAAGCAGCCTTCACATTCTTCCCTTTCCCCTCTGAAGAGCCTCCCAGCAGTGCTGGTGAGGGAAGGCTACATTCTGTGCACCTTAGATTTTTTGACCAGAAACCTGAAAATTCATTGTTTTTTTTCTTTTGCATGAGTCGTCTTGTGTTACAGTTTGTAAGCATTTGTTTTAGACTCATAAGTTACACAGATTAGGAAAAAGTCACCTGAGTTTCGTCAGGCAGAAACCACGACCACCTCACATGTGCACTGGCCCCAGGTCACTTACTGCGGAGTCCCTAGAGCGATGGCAGAAGTGTCAGCCAGGGCTGAATGTGTTACTCCGTGTGGGATCCCTGTGCTGTGAGTATTACGGAAGTGAAGCTGACTCAGGAAGATTTCAGTGTGCTCTGTCTGCTCCTTCAGTCTGTCTGCCCTTCCTAATTTCATTACCAGGCTCATACTTTCCGTGGGATGTGTGCGCTTCAACCCTGTGTTTGAATTCTGCTTACCTGGGAGTGTACCCAAAACGCAGTGCGCAGACACTAACTCCCCACCCCCTCAGCCATTCTCATCGATCCTGCTCTTTCCTCATCTCAGGCTCGAAGTGTTTCCGCTTTTTTGGGGTTTTTTGTTGTTTAACACAGAGCCTCTCGGGTCACATCTGTAAGGATGAGAAGGTTCATGTTCACAAGCTGTCATCCTTACATTGCTCTTACATTAGAGGTGTGGGTAGATCTGTCACCACTGAACCCTTTCCAGGTGTGGATGGGCCGCAGTCCTGGGCACTGGCTGTTTTGCTGAAGTCCTTATGCAAAGCACACTTTTTTTTTTGTACCTGGGATGTAACTAAAGACCTCGAGCTTGCCAGTGGGCACTTATGCTGCTGAGCCAAACCCCCAGCCCCAAAACACACTTTTTGTGGTACTGAGGATGAACCCAGGGCTTTTGCATTCGGCTGTGTCCTCAGCCCTTGTATTTTTAAAAATTTGAGATAGGGCCTTGCTAAGTTGCCTAGGCTGGGCTTGAATTTGCATTCCCTCCTCAGCCGCCCAGCATGCTGGCATTAGAAGCATGTGCCATCACACCGGGCGAAACCATACCTTTTATTTTTTTTGCCTTTTTCCTTTTTATCGGTACCAGGGATCGAACTCACGACTGCCTGCTTGCAAGGCAGGTGCTTATGCCGCTGAGCTAAATCCCCAGCCCCGAAACCATACCTTTTGATCACAGTAGTCATACTAGAGACCTCGGCCAGCCATTGCCCGGTTTTTCCCCAGCAAGAGCCCCAGCTGCTTAGCACAGCTGGAGCAGGTGGGGCAGTTGCCATGGCTTGGGAGACCGAAACCAGAAGAGTCATTTCCCAGCTTAGGGCCCTCAGAAAGGGTTTCCATCTTTGTGTTTTAGTAGGGGCTGCTTGTCTTTGCTTCCCTCAGTCTGGGAGCAACACAGAGCCTCAGAAGGCTATGAGTCATCAGGACTGAGCCTGGGTGTTTGCTCATCCTGGTGTCTCTTTCCAGCCTTAAAGGGCTGGCAGTGCTGGGCCTGAGCACTGGGTACAGGCAGGGAGCTGCTCTGTGGCCCCTCCAGGACCCCGTCCAGAACCACAGAGCTGAAGCTGGGGCTTGGGTCCACACAGGAGGCAGGGGTGGGGTGGGGTGCAGCTTTGTGATGCCTTGGTTTGGGGGACTAAAAGCAGCCTGAATCCCTCATGTTAGTCTCCGTTTCCCCAGAGTACCTGTGCCACGTCTATGTCCGCAGCGATGGTCTTGCGGCTGTGGTCATTGCTGACAGCGAGTACCCATCCCGGGTGGCCTTTTCCTTGCTGGAGAAGGTGGGTATGGGGTTCGGCTGCTCCACAAGGATGATTGCTCAGAGCCCTCTGCCCTGCCCTTGCCCTGAGACAGCCAGGGTCCCTCTCTGTGCTGCTGTGCGCATCTGCCAATGTTCTGGCCACCAGGCTGCAGTGCCTCCCCTGGAGCAGGGCCTGTTGTGCCTTGGGTTGGTGGGTGGTGTCATACCTTGGCCACCTCCTCAGGGTCTCTCACTCGCTGAGTTGCTTCTGCAGTGCTGTCCCAAAATAGGGCAGTTCTTGCTGCGTGGAGCTTAGCATCTCAGCATACTTTATTGTTTGTTTGGTTTGCCCCAGCACTAGGATTGCCCCCAGGTTTTTGCACTGAACTGTATTGCCCAGCTCTCCTTCTTTTTTTTTTTATTTTTTTATTTTTTGAGACAATGTCTCACTAAGTCCATGCTGGGTTTGAATTTGTGATCCTTCTGTCTCAACCTCCCAGAGTGCTGGGATTATAGGTGTGCACCACCACACTCATCCTTTGATTTCTTTGTGTGGTGTTAATTGTATTTGAAGACAGAGGCTTCATCCCCCACAGCACTGAGACACATAGCTCCAAGCATGTGACAGCAGTGGTTGTTTAAATTGAAAGTGCTTAGTTCCCCTTCTGAAAAATTACTCTGCAAAAATACAAGACAGTACCGTTTTCCTGAGAAATCTGTCACTTAAAATGTAAATCCTTTTATTGTTCCTCAGGTGAGGTTCATGCCATTTTGTACATTCTTCACTTTTGATTCCTGCATCTTTGGGATGTATTTTGATGATGAAACATCTGGGGAGAGGAGTTGTAGACAGACCCTCCTTTTGTCATTGGATGGCGACGTCATCCCTCTCTGAGCTCTGGGCACTTGGGGAGACTTGGCGCCCCTCATGGGTGCTGGGGAGCACCAGTAGGGGCTGATGGGGACCACCAGTAGGGGCTGATGGGGACCACCAGTAGGGGCTGATGGGGACTTGGTTGTCTTGCAGGTACTAGATGAATTCTCCAAGCAGGTCGACAGGATAGATTGGCCCGTAGGATCCCCCGCCACCATCCAGTACACGGCCCTGGAGGGTCACCTCAGTAGATACCAGGTTGGTTTTGAAGAGACATCTGTGTTGGGGCCCACATGGAGCTGGGGGGACAGTGCTGTGGGAGTCTGAGTCAGTGATATCTGTGTCTTCTCTTGAACCTTCACTGAAAGAAAATCTTACATTGCATTTAAATAAGATGACTTTCTGCCTAGGACACTGGGCCAACTTCCTTGTTTGTGTCTGTTTCCAGGTCATTGCTCCCTCCTGACTCTGTTCTTACTTTGGCTTTTTCTAGAACCCCCGAGAAGCAGACCCCATGAGTAAAGTACAGGCAGAGCTAGATGAGACCAAGATCATTCTGGTAAGTGGGGAGGTGGAGAGCGGAGCAGCCAGGCTTGGTGGTGCATGCCTGTAACTCTAGCTTTTGCACTGAGGCAAGAGGACTACTGGAATTTGAGGCTAGCCTGGACTCCATAGTGAGACCTTGTCTTTTTTTTTTTTTTTTTTTTAATTTTATTTAAGGAGAAAAAAAAAAAGCAGAGAAAGGGTACAAGTTATACAGATTTACAGAAAAAAATAAACAGTAGGAAATCACTAGTTAATGGATTACATATTGTCATCTTAGAAATAATTGTTCAAGTCACAAAATTAAAGCTTGTAAAGTGGACATTCCAACAGTGAGTCTGCAAACAGTTCTGTTCAATGATCCAATAAAACTCAGTGATATCATTTTCTATCTTATACACTTAAACATACATGCAATTATATCATTTAGAGCAATTTCTTTTCCTCTCTTTTGTACAATGACTATTACACATTTTGGGTTTTGTTACTCCCACAGTTCTTATTACTTTTTTGGAAGGGAGTAGAACCAAATGTGACATAACAGAACAGAGTCAAATCAAATCAAAAGGGTGGACATAATAGATAATGTAAAAGCATAATACAAGGTGATCAATAATGGTTACCATAATGCCTCCCGCTATCTCTAATAGAATTGCCTATATCATCAGTTATAATAAAATTGAACAAAACAGTAAAGAACAAAACCGACAAAACCAAAACATTGGAGACATTGTAGGTCTTCAAAAGTAGATAAAAGTCATCGAGAATGGGCGTCATAATGAGTCTCACTATCTTCACAGCTGTTGCCTAAACTTTCGAACCTGGTACTATCAAGCAAAGCAGAATAGGGGGACATCAGTCAAAAACAAGATGGTGAGAGTAATACAGGGCTTTAAATCAAGATAATGGAAAGTCAAAGTGGGTTGCTATAATATATCCTGCTATTTTAATTTATTTTTCCCTTAATTAAACGGATAAAAATAAAAAAGTAAATAATGGAGTGGAGATTGAGATAAAAGAGGGCATAACAGCAAAACAGCGCAGATCAAAACGTAACCATTTAAGCAGAATAGTGTTTCACCACAAGATAATCCTGACATAAAAGTAGTTACCATGTTGTCTCTTTCCTTGAAATCCTTGAGTACAACTTCGTATATTGTAGCATTAAATATATCAAAACAATGTAAAACCATTTAAGAGAATGACAGCATTACAGGGTATTTAGAATCAATTAACAGAAAATGAACAATGGTTTCTGTATAATCTCCTTGTCTTTAAAAGTTTTTGCTTATACTATCGTACATAATAAAATCCAGTAAGATACAACCTGTTTAGACCAATGGAGACAGAAGAACAAAAGTTTGATGAGACTTCAAAACAAGATGATACTAAATCAGTATTACCTATTAAGATGTCATTTTCTCCAAAATAGCTGTTCCTATCATCCAATCTTCTCTGCCTCATTTCTGTTGAGCTTTTTTTCTGTCATTAGTTGTCAGTTTGTCTTCATTTTGTTCTCTGCTCCATTCATTGTGGCCTCCCCGCCACTATTTCTGGATTCTTTGTATTTTTCTTTTTTAGAATATCCTGCAATACTCTCTGTAGAGTTGAATTGGTGGTTGCAAATTCCCCCAGTTCCTCTTTATCCTGGAAGCACCTTGTTTTTCCATCAATTGAGACCTTGTCTCTTAAAAACCCAGAAATGGGGTCAGTAATTTAGCTCAGTGGCATAAGCACCCGCCTGGCAAGCTCGAGGTTGTGAGTTTGATCCCTGGTACAAAAAAGAAAACTAGACACACAAAAAATAAAAACCCAGAAATCTGAAGGGCAGATAGGTGTGCTGGGGCTGAGCTGGTGCCAGTCAGTCCTCATTAATCTTGACCACAGCCATCCCAGGAGTGTGGTCCCACCCCATCATCCTCACCACTCCGCCCTCCTCCAGGGCTCCTGGTTCCTGTCACCCCTTGTTGGGTAGGGCCCAGGCTGAGAACTGGCATCGCCCTTGTCTTCTCCCCAGGCTGCTCCCTATTGGGTAGTTACAAGGCTCCAAGGCCCAGCTGAGGTTGGCCCCGGGAGGCTGCATCGAGGCAGCTCTCGGCCCCGCAGCACTGGCAGACAGCCGGTCCACACTGCAGGCCTGGCCTGTCTCATTGAGCTGGAGCTTGCTTTTGTGTCCATATGTGTGCTGGGAATGAACCCAGGACCTCTGCGCTGAGCTGTGTCCACCTCTCTCCACTTTCCTAAGTCACTAAGTTGGCCAGACTGGGCTCAAACCTGTGGCTTCCCTGCCTCAGCCTCCCAGGATACTGGGGGAACTTGTGTTTTTATGTGAAAACTGATTTGGAATGGCTGCCCTACATTTTTTCTTTCGATTCTGGCTGGCTGCTTTTCTTCTCAGTTTTGGTCTTTGTGACCTTTGTCTGTAACTGGCTCCTTCCTTCAGCCTTCAGTCACAAGCTTCAATCTGTCACCCTCCTAGTAATGGTCAGCAGTGCCAGCCTCCCTGATAAACCGCACCCTCCTGGCAGTGTCGAAGGTCTCCTCCACACAGCCTGTGCACAGTGCCTGCTCAGGCCTCCCGCGGATCACACTGTTGCTGAGGGTCCATGGAGCCCCCTGGGTGCCTGACTGGCACCGGTGTTTCCCGGGCTGCTCCCTGCACCACATCTGCCTCTCGCCTCGTCTGGCTCCCTGGGCCCTGGGTGCCTATGCTGTAGAAATGGGCTGAGGGCCTTTCTGACCACGGAGATTGTGTCTCCAGTTTTCCACCCAAGTCCTATCTGTCCTTTTTCCACTAGCAAGTAGACCAGCCGTGTTCTCAGCCCCATTCAGCTGCAGTTGTAAAATCCAGATCAGTTTTTAGAGCTTAATCTTTGTGTTCGGCTTATCCATACACTAGTGCACCCTAATCACACAGAATGATGGGTTCGTGGTGACATCTTTACTCATGTGCACACCATGCTGGGAACCTCCCTGCTCCCCTCTCCTGGCAGCATTTCCCACTTATGCCTGAGCTGCTCAGCTGCCTGTGGGGTGGAGGCCTGAGGCTGCTGCCTCACCGGCTCGTGTGGGAGTTCCTCCGTCTTGGCACAGTCCAGGAGAGAAGGGGCCACTGCTTCTCTTGGGACCTGTGTCCATGCCCCTCTCCAAAGGGCTTCCCCAGTGCAGCGTGCTGTGTGTCATTTGGGTGAGTGGGCCTGTCCCCCGCAGTGCAGCCCACTAGCAGTGTGATGCACTGCACATGGGAGTTGTGTAGTTCTGATTTTGTAGGAGTCATGTTTTAAAATGATAAAAGTAGTTGTTTTGATTATGTCCAAATGTAATAGGTTTTAAAAGTCACTAGTGAGGTGTTTTTTTGTATGTGGAGCCTGACTGAAATCTGGTGTTCACACTTTTTTTTTTTTTGCAGTGTGTACTAGTGATTGAGCCCAGTTCCTTTGTACTAGAGCCAAATCTTTAGCCTCAGCCCCACTCACCTCATTTTTGAGAAAGAGTCTCACTAAATAGCTAAGTTGCCCAGACAGGACTCAAATTTGAGACCCTCCTGCCTCAGCCTCCCCTAGTGGTGGGATTACAGGTGTACCACACCCAGCTTGTGTGCATTTGCAGCACTTTCAGTTTGGACTTGTCTCCTCTCTTGTGCGTGGTAGCTCTGCAGCGCTACCAGGTCAGGTGACACAGCTTACCCACACCTGCCATGAATAAACACCCGCAAACTGGGTGACCCAAAACAACAGAGGGTGGATAGTGGCTTTTTGTTTTTATTTATTTATTTTTTGAGACAGGGTCTTGCTATGTATTTCAGGCTGGCCTTGAACTCACTATGGAACCCAGGGTGGCCTCCAACTTGCAGTTGCTTCAGCCTCCTGAGTGCTGGAGTTATAGGCATGCACCCCCACAACTGGCCAGAGGGGACAGTTCTGAAGCCCAAGACTGTGGTGTGCACAGGCTGTTTCCGGGTGGATCCTCGGGCATCTGTGCCAGATCTCCTGGCTCTGGGTGGAGCTGCAGGCAGGCCTTGGACTGTGGGCGCCCTGCTCCGGCTCTATCTGTGACATGTGGCCTACCCCTCTGTGTGTCACTGCGATTATTTTCTCCTGAATCAGACCTACTTTAACCCACTGCAACCCTGTCTTAACTAATGACATCTGTCCCAAATCAGGTCCCACTCAGAGGCTCTGGGTGGACATGAAGTTCCAGAGATCACTGTGCAGCCCAGGCCAGCCACGGGGTACCCACTCTGGTCTCCTCCTGTGGGACCCCCACCTACATGCACATGTGTGCACATGCGTGAGAACACAAGCACGCTTGTGCCTGAGAGTAACATATATGCATGTGCGTGGCCTTTTCCATATGGCTTGTTTGATTCTGCTGGGGAGTTCGGGGGCTCTGTGTGTCCCCTGTGGGAATCCAGTCCCAGCTCCTGTGAGGCTCTTGCCAGTCACTGATGGAGCAGAGCCAAATGTCCCCTTGTCTTCTGTCCAGCACAATACCATGGAGTCTCTGTTGGAGCGAGGCGAAAAGCTCGATGACTTAGTGTCCAAATCGGAAGTCCTGGGAACGCAGTCGAAAGCCTTCTATAAAACCGTGAGTGGCTGCTGCCCACCCCCACCAGCCCTTCCCTCCGGCGGTCCCTCGGAGTTTATTTTCATTTCATCAGGGTGTGTCTGGGGTTCGTGTCTCCCATCATCAGTTCACAGGCACCATCTGGCTGGGGGCCGAGTTTGGGTAGTTTCTGAAGCCACCCCAGCCCCACACACTGGCTCCTGTGTGACACAGGCACTCAGCCCCACTCCCGTCCTGGCTGGACACCTCCTGAGGTGCCGCCCACCCGTTCCCCTTTGGTGGCCATGGCTCCTGATGGCTGCCTTTCCGCTGGCTGGCTCCTGGCTGGCCTGGTGGCACTTGGGTGGTGGGGACGGGGGTGAGGGTGGAGTGAAGCAGGGATGTGACAGCTGCTCCCGAGGATTAGAGCAGGGACCCTGGCCATTGTTTGGAAGCACAGCCTCCTGGTAGTATCCGGGGCCGTGTGTGGGAACATGGAGACTGGCGTTGGGTGACTCCATCCCCTTCTGCCCATCCCCTTACTGGCTGCTGAGGGTGGGCTGGTCCCCCTCAGCTCCACTTTTGTCTCTATTAAGGCTCGGAAACAAAACTCGTGCTGCGCGGTCATGTGATGCAGCCCACAGAGGCCGGTGCCAATGATGTCCCCATCGACTGCTTCGGGAGGAGATGCCCTGAGGACCCAGGCCAAGTGGACTGGTCACTTTATTCTGAGCTCCCCGGGGGAACCGAGGGACAGTGGAAGGGTGGGGAATGTCCAAGTTTGTATGTCTGTTGTGAATTTTGCAAAGAATCTGAGGCCCCCAAAGGTGTATTTTTAGGAAAATGAAACTATAAACTCTGAGCGGCTCCTACAGATGCAGACAGGTGTGTTCCTGCCTCCTGCAGGCCCCTGGGAGGCCGTTTGGAGCTGGCCCAGCACCCTTGGCAGACATCTTGGGGTTTCCTGTAGGTGCATGGTATTAACTCCAAGAAGCAGGCGGGCGGGTGGGCTGAGCAGAGCTCGAGGCCTGTGAGGCTGCTCCTGGGCCTGTGGTTCCCGCCCAGGCCTGTAGAGGACACTAATCCTGGGTCCCCTTACATTCTGTCCCCATGTGTGCCCTGCCTCTGTGCCTTCGTGAGGACAGGGCCCACCGTGGGCATCTCTTACCCATGGCTCCAAAGGGCTTGGACGGAGCCAAGGTGGACATGTGAGCAGCGGGGCGGCCTGGGTGTTAGACCCCTGCTGGGAGTGTTTGCCCTGGGGAAGATCAGATGCAGGTGCCCTCAGGTGCCCAGGGGAGGCAGACTGGCCGTGAGCAGGGTGACTGGTCATCAGGATGAAAGGGATGGGTGCTGTACTCTAAACAGTTCTTATGTCCCCCTGGCTACCAGACTGTCGGGGACCCGCCTGGAACTTGTGCACATAGAGAGTCTGTCCTGTGGGCATCAGGAGGCTGTGTCAGAGCCAAACGAAGACTGAGCCCCTACATCCCCTCCTTAGCCCTGAGGCCCAGCCCCAAGCCACACCCGGCAGTACCCAAGATGTCCATATGGAGTGTCTTCCCTGGGAAGCCCCTGTGGGATGCTGTCACCCTCCCCTGCTGCCTGAGGGTGGGGCAAGCAAGGGTCACTGACCCTTTGGAGCAGGAACCTGTTGCTGCCTGAGGGCTCTGACCTCCCCTGGACTGGTCTGTGGTCACTTTTTCCCACTGCCACACGCTGACACCTAAGCTGGGGTAAGGTGCCTGGACTCCGAGGGGCAGGGATGAGGCGCACTGGGGAGGCAGGTGAGGGTGGGGGTGAGCCTGGGAGAGTGGAGGGGACCTTGGCGTCTCCCTGCTGCCTGTTGTATTCTAACGTCCAATCACTTGGCGAGACTGTTTTTAATAACTGCTACCTAACTTCTCTGTGTCCTGTGTGAGAGGTTCCTGACTGGATAAAAAGGTTTTTCTGAGATTCCAAAGTAGTCCTGTGCTGTGTTTGTCCTGAAGGGCGGGGGCCACGTGCTGCAGGACCTGGATGTAGGGTGCCACATCTTTTCACAGTTAACCACACGAGGGAGCCCTAGAGTGAGGCCCATCCATTCTGACTCTGGATCTCTGGTCCTGGCTGCAGCCTGGGAAGCTGTCAGCTGCGCTGTCCAAAGGAGGCGCTGCTTCTGCCCAGGCTTCCCTTCCCTCCCTGGGCTCAGAGCACCTGGCATCTACCAGGTGGCTGGGAACCTGCACAGGGCACATAAGCAGCGGAGTCTGTCCTTGCAACCAGGGGCAGCTTCCCCTGCTGGGTGGCCGAGGATAATGGCCCTTGCATACCAGTGTCCCAGGAGGTGGGCTGAGCCTTGCATGAGACTCCCTCCCTGGCCTGAAAATGACCCTGGATCCGTGTCAGCCTTCTTGGGCTGACACGTGCTTGGGTGAGTAGGTGAGGTTTAAAATGGTGAATGAAATCCCCTCACCAGTGTCCAGAGTTCACCCCTAGCACCTGCCCCGGAGGCCCCTGGCCGCCCTGTGGTGGCGGGCACTGGGACTCAGAAATAATGCATGTCGGAGGCTCCGGCTCTACTGCAGCCTTCCTGAGCAGGCCTGGCCTGGAAAGTCTCCGATTACAGCCGATAGGCGAGTGGGGCCCTAGATCTGGTGCCTGTCAACACTGCGTCTGGGCTCTGACCTATATTCTATGCAGTGGCCCTTGGGATCTGTCACCTGCCTGCCACACACTTGGGGGCACACGCTCAGGTGTGCCTGCTAGACTCTGAGAAGCTGGCCGCCTCTATGAGCCCAGGTGGCTGTAGTCAGGTGCCCAGGATGGAGGAGATTCCTGGGAGCTTTGGCTGGTTCTGGGGGGGTCCCTCAAGACCCCTGGCTCCTGATGGATGGGACTGATGGTGGGAGACGGGACTGATGGTGCAGGGGGGTCCCTCTTCGCAGAAGTTACCTGAACCCAAAGCATAAGGAATAGTGTGTGGCAGCCCTGGGATGAAGGGGTGCAAGGCATGGGGTTCGGTTACTCCAAGCAGGCAGCCAGGGATGCCAGCTGAGTTCCAGGGTGTCTCACAGGATGGCATCAAGACTGCAGAAGGACCCAAGAGGCTCGGGCAGTGCAAGTGGGGGCCGGTGTTCCCAAGGGAAGCTGCGTACCCAAGCAGCAGGGAATAGTGGGCAGCTGGGGGACCTTTGGGCAGAGCCTGAGGAGAGGATAGGCCCAGAGGAGTCTCCGGAGGGAGCCTTTCACCTCTCCCGGGAGCTCGCTAGGCTGACCTGTTGGCCCAGGCTACTCCTGGCCCTGCCCTGAGCTCAGGCCTGAAATCCATGCTCAGACCCTGGGTGATGCCTTTTAAGTTGCACAGGGGATGGTGACACTCAGGATCCCAGTCTTCAGGCTCCTCTACCCCCCAGACTGCTCTTCCTGGCTTCACTTTTTTGGCCCATGGGTGACTGTGGAGATCCTGGTAGTGGGGCTGAAGTGTTTTGGTTCCAGCATCCCAGGTGTTCAGCACAGGGCACAGAGGACAGACAGGTGGGTGGAGACAGCAGGTGGGCGTGGCCCACTGGCCACCAGAGGGACTGGGCCCCTATTCACCACCACCGGCTCTGGTCCAGGGAACAGCACTGGTCTACGTCCTGGGATGGGACTGGCAGCATCCCAGTATAAAGTATCCAACTGCACTTTAAGCAGTTTGTCCTGTTTTTCTTTTATTTGCAGTTTCCCGAGACAGAACAAAATAAGAATAATTTTTATACACCTACAAGGCTCAGAAAGAAAAGACAACGAAACTCAGCAAAAAGAGAAGAGGGAGGGCCGCCAGCACCGTGGGCCTCGACGCCCTGAAGCGCTGGCCAGCGGCGATGCCACCACCTGCAAACACTAGCTAGCAGAGCAGGCATGGCCTGCTCTTTGGGGAGGGTCATGCAAAAGAATTATCCCCCAGAAAAAAATCCCAAATGATCCCAGACAGGCAGCTCCGTAGAGATAACAAGGGGAGTGAGAGAGGAAGGAGGAGGCCCCAGGACACCAGGGTGGCCGGCTGCAGGTCCACAGCACTGTCCGTGTTGAGCCCTGCCGTGGTCCGTGGCCCAGAGCCTGCTGCTCGGAGCCTGGCAGGTGTTTACCCTGTGTCCGTGGATGGAGACAGCTGTCCCGGACACGGCGCGGACAGAAGGTGTCGTTCACTTTGAACGTCCGTGGTGGACAGTCCCCTTGGAGCCTGGGATCCTGTGTCCTGTTCCCCACTCTGTGCCCCTCCCCTGCCTTGATTTGTGGGGGAAGATAAAGAAAATCCTTGTTGAAAATGACATGAATTGAAGGTGGGCAGCACTGGGGTAGAGTCCCCTGAACTTCCAGTGAGGGCCCCACATTCCTGCCACTGTCCTCCTATTCTGTCCCCAGCTTCACCATGGTGCCTCCTATCATGAATGGCAGGGGCCACCACCATCCTGGGGTAGCACACTGTCCCTGTGAACCTGCCCACCACCTGCTGGTGTCCCTGTCCCCAGCCCACCTGCTTTCCGAGCCTCCCCTGTACCCAGGGTGGCTCCTGCCTCTGCTTCTGCTCTGGGTCCAGGTCATGAAAACAGTCTGAGCAGCCCCCACAGGATCCCCAGCCCCCGCTGTCCCTACCCTTGGTCACTTGCTGTGTCAACCAAGCCCTGAGCACACACAGCTCCCAAGCTCAGCTGGCAAACACCCCAGACGCAGCTGGCCTGCTCCCAAGTCCATTGTGGCGGGGTCTGCTCCCAGCTGCACAGGGATAGCCACTATGACTGCTGCCAGCTGGCAGGAAGGGGACAGGTGCCCCAAGCACGAGGGGCCCAGCCCCCGGCCAAGTCCTCTGCAGCAGGGCAGGTTGGAGCTGCAGCCAACGCCTCCTCTCAGGCAAAGCGTGCCTGTGCACACCTCAGTCCCAAGTGCCCGGGCCCAGGGCCCTCGGGGATCCTCTGCTGGCCTGCAGGGTGGCTGCCTCCTGCACACTCTGGGGACCCAGGGCCGTGCGTACTGGGTGGTGGGTCAGCGGCTCTGGGAGCCCATGCCAGCCCTTCTGGAGGGAAAGGAAGGCAAAGCAGGAACAGGGGCAGCTGGCGGCCTGCAGCCCTCCCAGGACACCTGACGTCACGACAGCGAGGCGAGCACACGCAGGGGCCATGCGCAGGCGGGAGGATGCAGACGCCCGGGGCATGGGGTGAGCGCGATACCTACAGACTAATGCTGTCCAGCACGTATGGGGCCTGGCCGCTCTTCACGCCCGGGGGGTCCCCACGGCCAGGAGCACAAGTGACACATGTGGAGCTTGGATGAGGTCAGCCCCACAAATGCCAGCTTTTTACAGCTTTTTCCTTTTAGGGTTTTTTCCATTTCATCCAACGTCAATTCGTGTGTGTGTGTGTGTGTGTGTGTGTGTGTGTGTAGTTGTCGTTGTCTTCATGTTTTTTTTTTTTTTTTCTTTTTAAACAAATCACATCTGGTCTTGTTTTTCTGCAGACACAGGCACCAGGGGAGGGGACCAGGCGACACAAACATGCGACAGGCAGGCCATGGCCGAGGTGGCCGGGCTGCAGACACCGACTCTGTCCGGCTAGACCAGGCGCCGCTCTGAAAGGGCAGGTGACGCTCCTCAGCACCCAGCCACCCACAGCCCCGCAGCCCCACAACCCTGCAGCCCACCCTGCCCCGGCCCGGCCTATGGCCTTCGTCCTGCTCACCTCACTGCAGCGGGGCCACGGGCGCCCCTGAGCAGTGGAAGTGCACATTCTGCCACTTGCCCTCGCGGCGGTGCCACACCCGTGTCTCCTCGGACTGGCTGGTTCGAGGCCGGCCCTGGCCGTCGATGTACTGCGTGAGGCGGATGTAGGCGATGCAGGCTGCGTCCTCGCCAATGACGTGCACGTGGGGGTTCAGGATGGTCGTGTGGATCGGCTTGCTGTTTTTGGCCAGCACTGTGGACGGCAGGGGTTGGCACCAAGGGCTGGCACGGATGCCACCCGCATGCCCTCCGCTTGTGTACCCTGGTGTGGTGCACCCCGCGCTGCTGGCCCCCCTGCCCCGCTCCCCACTCCCCACTCACGGTTCTCGAAGTAAAATCTGTGGAAGTCCATGCCTTCGACCAGGTTGCCCAAAGCTTCTGGCTCAAAGGAGGTGAGGCCGGGGTCACAGATTTTCCTGGGGGGCAAACCCAAGTGAGGAGGGGTACGTGTCCCTCCCACACCCTGCGAAGGGCCCGCCAGCCCCGGGGACTCACGCGTAGGCCTCGAAGTCGCCATTGTTGACGGCCTCGATGAGCTGTTCCGTGGTCTTGATGATCTCTTGCTTCCGGGCTGTGGGGAAGTGTGGAGATGACCACCGGGCACTGGACTTTCCCACCCTGGACACATGTCCTCCTGCCCCAGCCCCTACTCTTCCTGTCTAGAAAGGGCCTGGGCCCTGACACCCGCACCCCAACTGTTCCCATGGCCTGTGTTATCCTTCACTTCCCCGTGCAACAGCTTCTATCTTGCTTTTCTTAAGGAAGTTGTTTTTGAATGACAGAAATACTCTATTCACCTTACAAAAGGTGTGGAAAGTGCAGAAAGAGTAACAAGAACCTGTGGTCACCACCACCCTTGCCCCACAGGCCAGCCCTGACCTGCCTGCCATTCTTGGGTCCCCCAGTTTCTGTGGCTTCTGGCTGGGGCCCTCCCTGCTTCATATCCTCCTTTTGTCAACATGGGAAGGCGCTTGACCAGCACCAGGCCAGAGGAGTCACCAGCTGGCTTGTGCAGGCCCACAGGGTCCCCAGGTCCCCAAAGAGGGCTTCCACTACACAAAGCCTGGGGCCAGACAGCCTGGGCTCCGAGGTGTCCCCACCACCCACACTCATTTCTCAGATGCATTGTGGGGTCCCCACCTGCAATTCCCACCCCAATGCTAGGTTCAGGGGTGCTCTGGTGGCCTTTTGCAGTTCAGGGGGCCTCCAAGGGCCCTCACTGGAGGGCCCCTTAGCTGCTTCAGTGGCAACTTACTGCAACTGTGAAGTATTTCAAACACAGAAGAAGCAGAGAGAAAGGTGAGGGGCTGCCCCTCAGCATCCCCTCAGCACCTCAGGGTGCCTAGGCACCTGCACCCCCTAGTTTCCCTCCTGAAAGGCGGGCTGGCTGCACTGCGGAGATGCACCAGCCACGCTCACTCTGGCATCTGGGGCAGCTGGATGGCCAGGCAGGCACTGTGCAATGGTGGTTTGTGGAGCCAGATGTGTCACTGTGTGCATGTGTGTGTGCACGTGAGTGCTGTGCACACAAGTGAATGCACACACGTCTGCAGCTGTGTGAATACGTGTGCATGTGTGGCTGCTGCTATCCCAGGACCCCTCCTTCCCAGCCCCAATTGCCTGTGCTGTCTCCACTTCCTGCCTCGCCTGCGTCCCTCCACATCACAGTTTGTACCCAGGGCAATCTCACAGCTGACACTCGGTGCTCTGACCTGCACGGCCTCCGGGAAGTGGGCTGTGAGCTCCAGAACCCACCACCCAGCCCCACATCAGAGCCCCACACTGGGCTTCCAGGTTCCTCCCAGAATGTGCAGCTTTGTGCCCTGACCTGTGGCCATGTCTGCTACTTCAGGCCCAGGGCAGTGTCCTCACCTGCCCCAGCTGCGCTGGCACCTCATGTCCCCTGTACCTGCCCTGTCCTGAGGCAGCGCTGGGCTGCAAGGGGCATGGCCTCTGTGCCCTGCAGACAAGCCCTCCCCACCGCAGTACCGCTGCCCTCCCTGTGCCCTGCTAATCCCCCGTTCTAACAGACGGAGCCGAGCCCTCTCCACCAGAGGCTCTGCACACAGAACATGGCAGAACCAAGCGACGCGATTTTATTTCTAGCAGGCTTTGACGTTGTGCTGGCCCGTGCTAAGCAGGACTAACCCTGTTAGCAGACTAACACTGTGTGAAACAAACTGCACTTAAAGTGGAACCAGCGTGAAGCTCAGTGGTCAGAGGTGGTGATTACTGGGGCCTTGAGAACCAGGGCCTGGAGACCATGGGCCACAGGCTTCCTCTGCAGCTAGGGAAGGACAGAGGGTTGCCTGTGAGTGGCCCTGGTCACCTATCTGCAGAGTGGCTGCCATCCAGAGGTGGTTTCACCCAGCCCCTGCTCCGTCTTCTCAGAATGTAAGTGGGTGCTTTTGTGCCCTCAGCATCCAGGCCAGCACGAAGGGGTACTCAGGCCCTGCAGCAGGCACGAGCAGCACCCCTATCCGCAGCAACTCCAGGATAATGAGGGACACAAGTAGACAGAACGGGCTTCATGAGGCCCCAAGGTCCAGGTGGCCAGTGTGGTGCTGGCCCCGGCTCTCCAGAGCCCCATCCTTCAGAGCCACCATGGCCACAGGAGGCGGGCAGCTGCCTGGGATCAACACGGATCAGCTGGGATCATGGGTAATCCCTGATTAGGGGGCAGGGAGGGGGTGGGCTGAGGCCCAAGGTAGGGGCAGCTTCTAAGGAAAGGGGCACTCACAGCCCACCCACTGGCTGGCTGGAGCTGGCCAGGGTGCCCCCACCTCTCCTGAAGCTTCCCAAGTTGTCTCTCCCCTGCCCACCCTGCCCGGCTCTGAGATGGCCACATGAAGCCCCCATATGGTCCCCTTCCTACAGCCCCACTGCCCCTGGTCAAGCTGAGGACGCAACCTCCTTGATGGCCAGGCTGTGTCCCCTTCAGGTCCTACCCCAGAGCTCCCACCCACCCGGCCCAGTAGAACTCTGTGGATGCCAGGGAAGGGGTGCCGACCCTCTGGAACTGGGTACGTCCCCTCCCTGCCCCATGGGCTCCACTGCTGTCCTCCGGACCCTGTCACCATCAAGAACCTGATCTCACAGGGCCTCCAACCCAGCAGCCGACTGAGGATGGCTCAGATCCCTCCAGAGGCTGCGTCTTGTGTGGACCCCCCACCATGGGCCCCAGTCACCATACTCACCCAGCCACTGCCCCGCCATCCCGAGCCCCTGGCCGGGCGCCCTCTCCTCTGACAGCACTCAGCGCCAACCCTTGCCCGTGTCTCCCCTGAGGCGGGGGTGGCGGCTGCAGCTGGGGATGTCATCCATCCCTGTAAGTGATACCAGCCGGCCTGCCTGTGCCTGTCTCTCCTGCCTGCCCAGAGGCCTGGCTGGCCCCCAAGTCTGCACCCCTAAATCCACTGGGGCAGCTAGGACACCAGAGCTTCTCAAGGCCAGGACCACGTCCCTCTTCTGGCTGTGCCGTCCAGGTGGACCTGCACTTTCCAGACGCAGCTGTGGCCCGGAGCGGCGCACACACTCTGCCCCCAGGTCAGCAGCGCTTCGCAGGCCTACACCCCCACGCGACTATCATCTGCACTTTTGGAGACCAGATGGCCCATTTCTGTGCTTCTGGCAGAAAGACCCTGCGGCCCTGAGCCAGCCTGGCTGTTGCACCCCTGTGGCCCCACCAAGCGGCTTACTTACACGGGGTGGGCAGGGGCCCAGGGAGAGTTGGAGATGGGCAAGATGGGGGTCCCACTGGCGGGGAGCCCTCGGCTTCTGGGGTCCCTGAGCCCCTCCTCACTGAGTTGAGGATGTCAGAGATCCTGGGGGCTGGGGTGGAACAGACAGATGTGAACACAGAGGGGGCTCATGCAGGGGAGAACCCACGGCTGAGAGCCAAGCCAGAGGGTGGGGGACCAGGAGGACTGGGGCAAAGGAGGGGGACACACAGGGGAGAGGGGGCACAGGGGAGTGGAGGACAGAAGGGACAGGGGGTCCTGGGGGGAGGGAAAGGAGGGCAGAGGATGGAGGGGACATGGGGCAAGGGGGCACATAGGAGGGAGGAGGGGTTATCAGGGGATAGAGATGAAGGACACACTCAAGGATTGGGGGTCACGGGAGGTGGGGGACATGGGGTGCAGAGTGGTCACAGGGGACAGGAGACATGGGGTGTGGAGGGGTCACAGAGAGGTGTAGAGGGTGTGGACAAAGACGTAGCAAATAGAAAAGACACAGGGTGCAGAGAGGGCCATGGCGGAGACAGCAGGGCACCAGGGAACACACGGGGGCCACGATGGATGGAGGAGACACAGGGCGGAGAGGACGGGGCAACAGCTGAGGAGAGGAGAGGCCGCGAAGGTGCTGGCAGCCAGAGGGATGTGGGCAGTGCGCCGGGGCGGAGGCAGAGCCCTGCCTTCTGCTGGTGGAGCTGAAGCCATGTGGGCAGGGGCACCCTCCAAGGAGAGCAACTGGGCACTGAGAAGCCAGGGAACACTGCTTGGGGACAGGGTGCAGAGCGCTGGGAAGGGGGCAAAGGGCGGTGGGGGGCAGGAAGTCTGAGAAAGCACAACCCTGCCCCGCTAGCAGCCTGTTTGGTGGAGGGAATCCTTGTCCCCAGCGGCTGGTCTGACGTTAGGGGCCACAGTCCCAGCACCTCCCTGGCCCTCACCCACCCCCACGGACTGCGGAATTGGTGCTCAGGGCTTGGGGCACTTGAAGACCAGAGTCAGCCCTGAAGCAGGCTCCTGCGTGCTCAAAGCGTCTAGGGGTAAGGTCGGGGGCTGGAGACTCTCCAGAGTGGTGGCCTGAGGGGGATAGAGGGACAGGCTGGCTGCCCAGGTATGGGGAGGTCTCAAGCCAGGGGCGGGCAGGAGATGGGCAGCGTGCAGTGGGCAGCGGGAGGGCGGGCAGGAACTGAGCCTTGGTGACGCCAGCAGGCACCTTGCCTTGGGGAGCTGTGCACACAGCCGCTGTAGCGAGCCTGGTGGAGAGGAGGGACAGTGAGCCAGCACCACTACTTACACGGGGTGGGCAGGGGGCCTAGGAGGCTCGGAGACAGGCAGGGTGGGGGCCCCGTGGAGAGGGGGCCCTCAGCTTCTGGGGTTCCCGAGCCCCTTCTCACGGAGCTCAGGATGTCAGAGATCCTGGGGGCTGGGGTGGAACAGACAACACGTGAGCAGATGACAGACAGACGAGGAGGTGGCGGAGCCAACAGGAGGGGCGGGGGGCGGGAGGCCCTAGTGACCATGCAGCCAAGGGGCATCTTCCAGGGCTCCTGGACAGCCCAGCAGCCCTGAGCAGAAAGGTGCATGGGGTAGCCTCCCCAATGGCCAGGCGCACATGGGCAGTACCTGGGGGCAGAGGCACCCCAGGGGAGCCCCAGCGTGGGCAGTGGATGGCAGAGCTGGACCCAGCCACCCACACTTGACTCGCCTGGCTCTTGGATTTTCCCTCAGAGAGTTGCAAGGTCCTCCAAAGTGACCCCTGTGGTGGCAGGGCCCTGGCTACTTACGTGGGGCCAACAGGGGCTAAGAGGAGGCAGAGATGGCCAGGCAGGGGCCCCTGGCTCAAGGGCGCCCGAGCCCCACCTCACTGAGCTCAAGACATCAGGGGTGCTGGTGGCTGGGGCAGAACAGAGGCAGGCGGGTGGCAGTGGGCACTCAGGAGAGATGGTGGTAGGAAGGCTTAGGGGCCCAGAAGGGGCAAGGGGGGGGGTCACAGCTGTAGAACCCTAGGGGGCTGGGAGACAGAGGGCAATGGTCATCCCCAGGGCCACCAGAGCCATCAGGCCAGGTGATAAGAGTGACAGTCACCACGGCCTGATGGCTGCTGGCCCCTTTGTGGGCCTGCCCAGCACTGTGACCTGGTGGGGGCTTCTCTGGAACGACAGGGCTGAGACCGAGGGGCGGTGGCCTCACTGCCCGCCCAGGCTCTGAGCCTTGTGTGCTACTCCTGCCCTGCCCTCTCCCACCAACCTGCTCACTGACGGCTGAGGGCAGCACAGGAAGTGAACCCCAGCTTGCAATTCCACTCTGTCTGTGGGGGACCCTGTGGACACCTCCTCGCCTGTGCCAGGGCTCTGTGGCATCTACACTCTGCAGCATGGTGACACTGGCAACAGCTGGGGAGGAGGGGCAGAAGCTCGGTAGTGACTCCGTCTGTCCCCCAGGGAACATGCCACAGGCAGCTTAGCTTCTAAGTGGGGGCCTGACGCAGGCACAGGTGGCTGCAGGCCTGAGGCTCCAACTCAGGGAAGAGAGGAAGCGGCAGCCAGGCTGGGGGAGCCCCTTGCTGGGGCTCAGTCCCTGGGGGCTTCGGGGGAAACACGGAGATCACTGCCAGCTTGGTGTGGGGAGGGACCCCCAGCTTGGGAGAGTACAGGAGCCCACAGCAGGACGGGGCTGCTGCATTGGCAAAGGCAGCCTGGTAGTGGTTTCAGTTGGGCCACCCCTCACCCGCAAGGGGGCGGAGTCACAAGCTAAAGAGGCTCAGGAGAATGGCTGTTGAGATGTCCAACCCCCACACTCAGGCAGAGCAGAGAGCAGGTCTCACTGCACAGCCATGGCTTCTTCCCCGGACACTGCAATCCCTGGCCTCTGAGCCACTATGTGCATCCCTGCGGCACAAGATGTGGGATCCCCAAGAGGCCCTGCCCCTAGGAGCGGCCAGTGCAGCCCAGCAGGTACCTTTGGCGTCCTCGTCCTCCATGGTTGTGTTGGTGCTGTCAGAAGACTCCTGAGGAGACAGGGAAAGGGGGGTCAGGGCACAACCCGGGGCAGCTGGGGTGCAGCAGGCCATGGGACCAGCCCAGGCCGCTCCAGCAGGGCTTGGGGACAAGCCCTGCCGCCACAGGACACCCTGGAGATCCTCACAGTGCAGGGACTGGAGGAGAAGGGCGCCCCACATGGCTATCCACATCCCCAAGACCCAGGGTGCTCAGCCGCCTCTCCAGCAGGAGAAACTTAGCACCCCACAACCCCAAACACTGCCTCCTGGTAACACGGGGCAGCCAGAGCCCTGTGCCTTTGGCAGACAGGGGGAGCTCTCGGGGTCTACCTGTACCCACATCCTCTGCCCCAGAAGAGGTGAGATCCTCATGCCTGGCTTTCTCAGACAAAAAGAGCACCCACAGACCCTGCTGTGCCCCGGAGGCCCACTGGGCTCCCCCAGAGGACCAAGCCCCGATCTGTTACTCCAGCTTAACCCTGCTCTTGGCCCAGGCCAGAAGCAGGGTCCTCAGGTTCAGGGTCAGCCCCAGCTTTAATGGTTGTCCAGGGGCCCCCTCATGGAAGACACAAGGTCATCCAGACACACAGGGCCCAAGGACGGCTGGCGCCACACAGGAGGAAGCTGGGCCTTTGGTGCCCAGCACTGAGGGCGCCTACCAGCCCTGGTCCCAACCTCAGAAAAAGTGTCTTCTGATGACAGCCAGGGCAAAGTACTGGCCCGAAGGAAGGGCGCCTGGAGGTGCGGTGGGCACTCGTCACAGGCCCCAGGCAGAAGTCTGATCTGCCTGCCCTACATGACTGCGTCTTGGAAATGCCCCTGCCATTCCCTCCCACTGAGAGCCAGCCCCGCCCCGGCCGGTGATGATGCCGATGTGATGGCAGCAGATGGCACAGCAGAGAGCGCAGAGGGGTCCGCTCAGCAGGGAGCTCTGGGGCCACGCAGGGGTTGGGGGAGGGCAGCAGAAATGGGGGACGCTGTCCCCGAGAAGTGGACTGGCTCCCAGCATCGGGGTGCCCTGGAGCCCGGTTGAGAGCCATCCACGACATGTGGCCGTGGGAGCTTGTTTTCTGACACATGTCCTGCTGTCACCGCACGCCTGCCCTCCACTCTGAGCACAAAGGCCTCCCCAGGCCACCGTGCAGACCCCCATCCTGGGCCCAGCGCCTCCTGCCCAAGGCAGGGGGAGGAGGGGAGTGCGGCGCAGTACCTTAATCCCGTCCACTGGGTTATGGATAACGGTGGTTTGAGGCTCCTACAGAAGGCGGCAGACAGAGGAAGGAAAGACGGAGAGTGAGAAAGAAGGAAGCAGGGGACGGGAGCCAGGGAGACAGAGGAGGAGTGGGCGGTGGCCACAATCCACCGGAGAGAGTGCAGAGCAGAGGGGAGAGGGATGGAGGCGGCAGGTGGTCAGCGAGATGGCCCGAGAGGGATGGAGGAGCAGGGGTCAGCAATGGCCCTCGGGGTGGAGGAGCAGGTGGGTGGAACCACAGATCGTCCCAGGCTGAGACGGTGCCTGCCAGCCTGCCCACCCAGATGACAGAATTCTGGGGCAGCAAGGAACTGCGGATGTGGCTCAGGGAGTTCTCCCCTCTGTGCTGCCTAGGTATCCCCATCCAGACAGGGACACAGGCTTGGAGATGTCATGGAGTGGGTGTGGCACATGGATGGACAGAGTCCGAGGTGAGGCTGACTGTTAGGCTGGCATGTTGGGAGGCAGGTGCCTGGTACCCCCCTGCCTCAGTCTCCTGCCCCAGCAGGCTCAGCTGCCTCCTAGAGGCCAGCTGGACCCCGAGGGGACACCTAGCACACTTCCAGCAAACCACAACACCCCCAGGACAGCAGGGGGCACTCAGGTGACAGCAGGGACCTGGCACCATGTCCACGGGTGCTGCTCTCCTGCACACAGTCCCCCAGAGCCGGCGGCCTGGGCTGGCTGGATACCCCTCGGGGTACAGAGGGGCATCATGATGCCTCTCCCTCCCTGGCAGAGGACCCTGAGCCCAGCAGGGTTTGCCAGCAGCTCTGATGGCCCTGACTCCCCACCTCAGCTGCTGCCTGGGCATCCACCCTGCACTCCCGGGCCCTTTCCCCTGCACTCAGGGCTGCTATACCACAGCACCCCAAAGCCCAGCCTGGCCCCGGGAGGCTAGGCATGGGTCCCTGGGGGCCTGGGAGCCCCCCTTGTTCCTGACTCGCTCACCTCCAGAAGCCTCTTGATGCGTTCTTGCAGGGTGACCCACAAGAGGGTGAGGTGAGAGGCTAGGCCACAGAGAGGACTCCCTAGAGCCCGGTACCTGCCTGACAGGATGACAGCAGCCTCTCCCCTCTGTGGACACAGCCACCCCCCACTCCGGGCCCCAGCGTGATAGACTGGGGATGGGTCTTTCTGACAGAGTGGGGCAGGAGAGGGCCAGACTGGGGTCTCCGTACCAGGGCGGCAGGAGGGAGCGTTCCTTTGGGGCTGGTGATGGCCGAACTGTTTTTGGTGCTGTTTGTCTGGGGCTGTGGAGAGATGAGGCGTGGTTAGGGGAGAAGGGGCACCCACCCTCCCAGGCTGGCCAGGGGTGCAGAGCGGCAGGGCCTCACCTTGACTCCATCTGCCTTCTTGTTGAGCAAACTCTTGGCTGCTGCATGGGGAGGGAAGGAGGCACCCTGAGCGGTGGGCCTGGGCCCTCTGCAGCCCTGACCGGCCCACCCACTTCAGCTTTTTCCGGGGAGGTGGAGCCCCAGGCCCTGAGGCAGCTGTGCCTTAGCCCCAGCCTGGCCCAGAGCAACAACGGGTGGCAGGCGGGTGGCCCCAGCCACGTAGGGACCCTTGCCCCAGCACTGGCTCCTCCCACATCATTTCCGAAGCCCCAAGGTTCCACAGGGCACTGAGGAACCATCAAGCCCCAGCTGCCGTGGTCACACAGACAGCCCCGTCCCAGCCAGATGCCCACCGCCAACTGGGACTGTGGCCTTGTCACCTTCTCCCTGCTGTCCTTCTGGACCATCTGGCACCTGGATGGGGGCCACTTCTTGGTACAAAGCCTGGGGACGTCGCTGGCCTCTTTTGTCCCCAGCCCCCAGGATGCGTGGCCCAGCAGGTGACCCCAGGGATCCCAATAGTCCCCCTGGAGGTCTGAGTATGTACACCTGGCTCTGCTCATTCACCATCCCCAGAACCCACAGCCTTCATGGCAGAGATTAGAATTGAATTTTTTGTTTTGTTTTGTTTTGTCAGTACCAGGGATCGAACTCACAACCATGCGCTTGCAAGGCAGGAACTTATGCTGCTGAGCTAAATCCCCAGCCAGAGATTAGAATTTTAATTACAGAACAAAAAGAAAAAAGAGAGAGTCAGCTTACCTTACAATAAAGGAAAGGTTGAAGAAGGGAAAGAAAGGAAGAGAGAAAACAAGATTTGTTGGTTGGGCAGGCGTTCACCCCGGGCAGCAAAGCCAGCCCGTCCTAGCTCCAGCCTGCGGGCACAGGCAGAATGGAGGCCGGGGCTCCTCACCCTGGGCCCGGGAGCAGAGGTGACGGCCCCTACCCACTAGCTCTGCGTGTGACCACAGGGCTCTCCTGCCTGCCACCCCAAAACAGGCCTGTGGGGGGATGTGGGGACGGAAGGGACTGGTCTCAAACAGGGTCTGCCCCCAAGTATAGCAGGGCCCACTTACAGTCAACGATGCAGTCCCCAGCCACCTGGCTCCCTGAGGCCAGGACCCCGGGGGATTCAGCACCCACACACAACCCCAGTGTGGCACTGATGCTCCCTCGAAGGTGGAGCAGGCAGGAGCCCATGGAGGCTGGGTGAACGGGCGGCCCGGTTCCTTTCAGAAGCCAGGCCTGGGCCCCGCCACTGCCTGCTGACCACCTCCCTCCCTGCTGCATGACCGTGGCTGGCCCCTTCTGCATGTGGGGCCAGAGACCCCAAAGGCGGGCCCAGCACTGGGCGGCAGGTACACCACCTCTGCTCACAGCCCCCTGCCTTGCTGATCTGTGAACTACCAAGCCCAGGGCTGGCTCCGGAGCCCATCGAATTAACCCCAAAGCTGACTCCCAGAGCCTCCCCTGCATTTCACCCTCTGAGGTCACAGCAGAGTCTAGGCCTCCCTGCAGCCAGAGTGCCCAACTCCCCCGCTCTCTGCTAGGCTCTTTCTGTGCCCCATCTCACGGAAGGGCCAGTTCCAACCAGATGCAGCCACTTTGTCTGTGGACCTCAGCCTGCTCACTGTCCCCACCACCCCATTCTAAAACACAGCTGTCCCCAGGCCTGGAGACTGTCTCCCTGCTAGTGACCTGCTGCAGGCCACAGCAGGGCCCTCCCTGTGGCCTGAGGAGAAAGACATCCACCCCTTGTCACCAGCAGCTGAGCATCAGGGAGGAACTCTGTCCTCTGTAGGGACACAGACTTAAAAGATATGGCAATTGCCATGGGAAGCTCACAGGAGGGGCCTCTCCCCACCTCCCTGGGCCTACAGCCCAGCCTGTCCTGCACATGTCCAGCAGGATTCTGGGTAGGGATCGGCACAGCAAGTACTGGTCCAATACCTGGCCAGGCAGTGCGGTACCTCTCACCTTCCCCTCGGCCAAGGAGACCATGGATGGTCCCTCATCCTAAGGGGGTCCTGTTTAGAACCCTGACTTTGTCAAAGCTCACATTTCCAAGCCGTGTTACTGGAGGTGTTAAAACATTTTCCACAGGAAGTAAAAGGACATGCTCCTCTGAGGACTTGGACAGGTCACACTGGCCCAGGCCTGGGCAGACACCTGTGTCACACAGCTCCCTCCCTGGAACCCTTTTGATGCCAGCGCCTGTGCGTGTCTCGGGCACAGTGCAGTACAGCACCCAGCCCAGCCCATCAGGAGGAGCACAAAGCTCCCATCCATGCACTACCCCGGCCACTTCTTGCTCCAGCATCCACATGTGTCCCAGACTAGCTAGAGTCACCACAGCCAGGACCCTGTCCCACCATCCACACTGGTTTTCCCAGGCAGGGAGCCTCCTTCGTGAGGTCTCTGGTCAGTGGCGTTTATTAGGTGAAGCAGGCGCCAAAGGTAGATACCCAGGCTGGGACCCACCCACCCCAGCCTCAAGCCAAGCAGCTGGCCACCAGGTGTGGCTCCCTCTGTGCTCACACCTGCCCAATACGAAAGGGAAGGCGGAGGCCACACCACAGCACACTGCAGCCAGGTCTTCCCTGCTGGACAAGGGGCCGCACACATGGCTGGACATCCGGCAGAGACATGTGTCCCTAGAGTACGTGGGACCCTCGGCCTCTCCTGTCTCAGCCCCTAGCTAGTTACCCTGTACAGCCATGCTGCACTCCACCCACATGCACTGAGCCTGCAGGACGGAGTGGCCCGGGCAGAGCTACACATGCTGGCGGCCTCGTGCACCGCCGCCCTGGCTGACTTGCAGGCAGCGGGAGCCCGGGCACAGCATGGCTCAGGGGTGGCCTGCATCGTGCTGCTGTCCCTGGGCAGTGGGTCCCCTGGGAGCCTCTAGCATCATCTTTTTCTCAACCCAGCTACTCCCTCCTGCATGTGCTCCAGAAAGGCTGTGAACGTAGGCTTGGGCCTGTCTGCCGGGCCCTCCAGGGATGCCAAGCTGCCCCCCAGGAGGCCTCCTGTAGCCTGGGGGCCATAGGAAGGAGCTGGATGGGTCCAGGGAAGGAGGTCTCCACACCCTGGGACCTCTGTCCTGCCCCCAAGGGACACCGGAGACTCCAGCTTGGCCCTATACTTGTGCCAGCCCTCAGCTTGCAGACCAACTGTGGAGCCCAAAAGGAGGTTCCCAGGCCCCCAGGGCCTTAGGGGTCAGCAGAGCTGCCTCCTCCCTCAGATTTGGGACCGGTGAGAAGGCTCTCCAGAAAGAATCAAGGAGCTCTTCATGAAGCCTTAGGGTACAGGTATCTTCCCCACCCCATCTCCTGCTGGGGGGACTCTGCCACCCAGATCACCAGCTCTACCTGCGGAGTGGGGACTGGCCATGGCCCTGGCTGCCCAGAGCAGCACCCTAGCCTTGCTGGCCCTGCTCCAGGGTCCAGGCTCCATGTGACAGGCTCTGCGACTCCCTGTGAATCTTAGGTCACTCTGGAGGTCTCCGGACCCCCACACATGAGGGGCCACCTAGCCAGCCACTCCTGTAGGTGAGGAGATAGGCAGGGGGCCACCTCCCTGTCTTAAGTGGGCTCTGCTGGGCTGTGACCATGGCGGGAGCAGTGGCTCCCGGGGGCCTCTGGGGAGGCTCTAGGGGCCTGGCCAGCGGCTGCGTGCAGCGGGGGGCTGCATGCCAACAGGAAGGGCGGGCAGGAGCAGGCGGACGCTGGGCAAGACACATCTACCTTGTTCCACCAGCCCCATGGTGGTGCCGGAGGCCGCGGTGGACATTGTGGCTGGAGCGGTGGTCTGTCTGCCCACTGTTAGCGCCGGGTTAGAGACGAGGGGTCAGGGGTGGGCACACACGGGGTAGGGGGCAAGGTGAGGAAAGAGAAGAGACAAAGGAAGCAGAAGATGATTAGAGTTAAGGTGTAGGTGGCTCCAGAATCCCTTTCTCAGGAAAGCGAAACAAGACTGGGCCAATGGACACGGACGCACGTTCGCCTCCTTGCTCTCAGCGCCCCCGGCGGGGCATCTGGTGCCCAGCCAGTGCGAGAGCGGCACACAGCACATAGACAGTCCCGTTAGCGTTGGTGTGACCGCGCGTGCCCATTCTAGGCAGGATGGCATCACAGCAAGGAACAGGAAGGGGGCGCCAGGAGCAGACTGACAACGAGAGACGGCCACAGACGCTCGCACACGCGGTGTCGGACGACGGAGAAGCCACGGCTGGGCTGCTGGGGCGCTGGGGTCTCTGGCAGAGCCCCGAGGCTCCGTTCCCCACCGGCCACCCCAGTGCAACACGCAGCGCCCAACCCTCTGCTGCCTCCCGCGCACAGCACAGCGCTCAGGCCACTGGACACGGGGAGGCCATGGGCTGCCGGACAGACGCCTGGATGGACACGTGTGCAGGCAGGGCGGCAGGCGGCACAAACACGGACGTGTCGGGCGCAGGACACGGACCCAACAGAGAGGAGACAGAAGTGGCGGTGCCCAGAGGCCGCCCCAGGAGGGAGCCCAGGAGGCCGGCTGTGAGCTGATGGCAGAGGCCACAGACTCAGAGGCAGGGCGAAGTGGCACTGGTCCTCCCTGGAGAAGAGCGTCTCACCTGAGAAATTCCGCGTGGCCAGCATGGTGGTGAGGATGGCACCCTGTGAGAGACACGGACAAAGTAGGGACCGCCCCATTAGCACCCCCTGCTGGCCAGAAGCTTGGCCCCTGTCTGTCCTCTAAGAGCCCAGCCTTCTGCAGCCCAGCAGCTGCCCTGAGGCAGATAGCCAATGCCTAGAACTGAAACAGGGCACTGCCCACTGCCCACCACTCACAGGTGTTTCAAGACCTCCAAGACTCAGGAGCCACTAGCACCACCATCATCAGGGCAAAGCTCCTCCTTTCCTTTACAGGCCCAGGGCAAGGTTTCAGGGAGAACCAGTCAGGCCAGCGCCCCATCCTCTGGGCAGGGCTAGGCAGCACTCACCTTGAGCTTCCTCCTGGCGTTGAACTTCTTTAGACACTCCACGGTCTCCTGCCTGTGCATCATGGAGGCCACGGTAGAGCGTTGCTGCAGGGGGAGGCAGGGTTACTGGGCGACAAGGAGCCCGGGAAGCCTCTGTCTTGTCAAGTGGGGACCCAGTGAGCCGGGGTGGCCCAGGGCTTTGGGCTGCTGGTTTCCCTGCACCCCACATGATGACAACTACCAGCTACCACCTGCTGTCTCTGCCCACCTGTGATTTCAGGCCTTCTGCCTCCTGTTTGACCTGTCTCTGTCCCTTCACAGGCAGAGCTGGAAATGGGAGGAGGGAGCCTTCTCTGCTCCTTATACCCCCCAAACTACCAGCGTGTCCCAGGCCAGAGGTTGCCAAGAGTGCCCAGGGTGTTGTCAGGTGTGAAGAACAGAACTAGGCTGCCGCCTCAGTGAACAACCTGCCCCAGGCAAGTGAGGTTGACTTACGCAGACCCATGGGTGCTTCAGGGCCTCGTGGGCCGTGATGCGCTTGGCAGGGTTGATTGTCAGCATCTGGTTGATGAGGTTTTTGGCTTCGGGAGTGACGGTATCCCACTCAGGGGATGGGAACTGGATGGGGAAAAGCGCACAGACTGAGGCTGAAGCCCCTCCACAGGGCGCCCCCAGTATGGGAGGGCAGGACACAGGCGAGGCTGGGGGTCCCCCATCCCACCCCATGCACTCACGTCATAGGCTCCGGCCTTGATCTGCTGGTAAAGCTTGTGTTGGTCCTCATCCCAGAAGGGCGGGTAGCCCACCAGCAGGATGTACAGGATCACCCCTGGGACAGAGACAGGCCTTGAGCACGTGGAGGTGGCCCCTAGCTAAGCACATCCCTGCCAGGGGCCGACAGCCCTAGGCCCCCGTGCCAACCCTTCAAGAAACCCCCAAGCCTAAGATGCCCCCAGCCCCTTATGAGCCTCACCGCATGCCCAGATGTCCACGGGCTTGCCATACGCCTCCTTGCGGAGGACCTCAGGGGACAGGTAGCCCGGTGTGCCTGCAAAGCCTGCCAAAGGGGAAGGGGCTGTGAAGGGCTGGGGGGCACCACCCGCACACCCTGCCCTCCCCACGGGCACTCACCAAACCACGCCTGCTGGTCCCCCTGCACCTCGATGGCCAGCCCGAAGTCTGCCAGCTTCACCGCAGCCCCTTTGCATTTGCTGGCCAGGAGCAGGTTCTCGGGCTACAGAGAAGTGGCCGTGAGCCCGGTGTGAAGCCCAGGAAAGTGACAGAGGGGAAGGGAGAAAACAGAGGCGACAGGCTTGCAAGAGAGGGGTACACAGGCCTGACCACCCTGCCCACGGTGTCCTGGACATGGGTGAGTTCCAGGCCTGTGCCTGGCAACCTGGTTCTCCCTGGGCAGAGTGAATGGCCCCAACTTTAGAAGGAAAGTGGCTTTCAGCCCATGCTTGGCATCTCAGATCAGGAACTGGGGGCCTCAAGAGTCAAAACCTCCAGTTCAGCTTACAAGCAAGTATGAGTGCCATAGCCCCCACAGTCCAAGGCAAGTCAAGCCTCCCCTTCCAGTGTTTGGGGGGTGGTCTGCCGAGCAGCTGGGCAGTTCCAGCCTGGACAGTGCCCCTAGAGGGCAAGGAGGGCTGCCTAGGGGCTATCGTCCCTGGACTGACGGCCTGAGTCCTAGCCCCTTGGTCCAATTTCTAGGCCCTGGCTGCCAGGGGCTCTGGGCCACAGGTCCCATTGGCAGCTGAGCCTCTCCTGATCCCACAGACTCAGGACCAATGTGAGTCACACTGCTACTAATGATGAGCCAACAAAGAGATAACACACTTCCTTCCAGCTGCTGCCAGCTCTGGTCACCAGGGCTTTAAAGTCTGACATACAGCCCTTGCAACTGAGGCAATCCATGCACCAACCCCACAGGAAGAGACCTGGGCGCGGCTCTGAGCTCAGAGTGTCCCAAGGGCTCCCTCAGTGGCCTGAGGAGTGACAGGGGCAAGGCCTGTTCCTGCCTGTAACTTCCTTGGTGACTTGCAGTGACCCTGGGCCTGTCAATCTTAATTCTACCAATGTGAGGTACCCAGGGGTCCAGCACTCCACTCTGCTCTCCTGCTGAGGATCTGAATGACAGTGCAGCTGCCCCAGGTGCAGTGAGGTCCCAGGAGCACTGAGCACGGTGGCTGGGGGCCATGGGAGAACACGCAGGACAGCCTGTCCCAGGGCCACATTGCCAGGCCTCTGCAGCCCAGGAGGGCACCGCGACCCTTTGCTCTCTGTCAGACCCCCACACGGTCACTTCTGGGGCTCCCCAAGAAAGGAGGGACTTTCTGCTCCCACAGCAAGGATTCTGTCTGTCCCCAGAGCTGGGACCGTAGAGAAGGACCCACTCTGCTTCTATGACTCAGCCCCAGAGTTAACCAGACCAACTGTGGGTCCCAGGAATAAAGTGCCCATGTCCTTGATCCCTCGTGGGGACCCCAGCTGAGGCTGGCTCAGGCCACACAAGAAAGGGCCAAGGGGGACTGGCTGCAAAGACCAGCACCCCTCAGTCTCTACCTAAGGAAGGGTGCGTCCTGATCAGCAGCACCCTACACCTAACCCTAAGGCCTGGGTCCACAGCCTCCGAGCAGCAATGGGCTGAGCAGGCCTCAGGGAGGTGGGGCTGAGGGGAGGTCGGAGGGAAGAAAGGAGAGAGAGCAGGGAGAAGCAGCAGCCACCCTGTGCCCTGGGGTGACAAACCTTCAACATAGAGCCTGGAGCCCACTGCTCAGCTCTGGGCAGCAGAGAGCAAGCTGGGAGGCAGAGGCAGGTGAGGCCAGCTCACTCCACCCCAACCCCAGCAGTACCAGCCGCGCCAACTGAGTCCCCACCTGCCAGGGACCCCTCTTGGTGGCAAGTGGGCCCTCAGTACTCTTGGGTTAACAGATGGGCTGCTGACACTGCCCCTTCCAGCCTGGGAGGCACCAGGCAGGTGTGCACATGTCCCACAAGTCCATGTGCAACTCCACGTCTGCTCACACACACTTGCGTGCCTGCACACACATGCACACGAACACCCCATACACATGCACACTACCCATATATACACACACATACAACCACACGTGTATACACCTGTACATACATACACACATGCAGACACCTACACACGCACCTCTGAGCACCCACAGACATATTTCAGACATATGCCTGTGCCTACACGTGTACACGGATTATGCACAGAATGCACACATATATTTCCATGTGTATATCCCTCCATGTGCACACATGTATATAAGACTGCTTCATGCACCCACACTTGTGTACATTCTCACATATGTGCACACAAGCCCATAGCACCTGTGTACACACAGTACACAGATGAGCTTTCACATGGCACGTACACACATGCACACACAGTCCTCCATGCAAGCACACAGAACACATACACACCCACACACACATGCCACAGCCGCAGCTCTTGCTGCACACACCTGGCCTTTCACTCAGCATGCAGTGTGGACAGCAGACCCCGCACACAGCAGGGGCGGAACTCACCTTGAGGTCCCTGTGGACAACCCCCATTTGGTGACAATGGAGTACGGCCTCCAGGATCTGCTGGATGCAATGACTGCAGCAAACGCAGGCAGGTTAGAGCCGTGGCCTGTGTGGGCTGTGTGCCAGGGCACAGTCCCCAGCCTGGGGGACATGCAGAGGATGAGGGCACTGAGGCAGGAGATGTTGCCCGGCAGGACTTCTGGGGATCCGGCCACCTGGCGCTAGCCCTCCTTCACCCTTTGGCCTCGGGGTGCTCTGGGGCAGGGCCCACGGACTCTCAGGGGACACCCATTCCTGTGTCCCCCCTCCAGGTTCTGGGCTACACTGACCCTAAGCTGGAGTCCAACACACTGTGAGCCAGACTGACCCTAAGCCAGGCTGCAGCGAGGGCAGGGCCTGGCAGATGGGAACCTGATGCGGGGAAAGGCAAAGTAGGCAAGGACAAAGCATGGGTGCCACTGAGCGTGGGGAGCCCAGGCCAGAGCCCAGCGCTGAGTAGTGACGATGTCCACACGTGCCCGTGACTTCACTCAAACCCACGTAAACACAGACTCCCGCTGTTTAGAGGCCATGTGTTGGGCAGCTGGGCTCTGCCAGCTCTGGGGTGTCCAGCTCAGCTCCCAGGCACTGCTGCTACCTCGGCAAGGGAGACCCTCTCTTCTAGGAGTCCTCGAAAGGGCCCTCCCCAGCTGGCTCAGCCCACCTGCCTGGTACCCATCCCTCTTCACAGCAGGCCCAGGGCCACCCAGCTCTGAGGACACAGTGCCTGGAGCCAGGCCTAGGTGCACGGTCCCACCCAGTCCCACCCCAGGCACCGCCCCAAGTGCAGGGTGCAGCCCCATCCCTCTAAATCCCAGTGCAGTGGTGGGTTGCTGAGGTCTATGGGGTTCATAGCCCCCAACACCACCGAGGTCTGAAACTGCAATCCCTAATCCACTCCACTGCCCAGTGTCCCCCCACCGGCCTGGCCCCGCTGTCACTCCTGCAGCTCCAAAGGGTACGTCATTGTCCTCTACTCCCCATGACGGCTTCCGCTGCCTGGTGCCAGCTCTTGCCTTCGAATCTGGTCCACAGCCACCTCTCACTTGAGGTGGTCTCAGTTCCCTGCGGGTCTGGGTCACTCCATCCACCACATGAGACTTGAGCGGGCTATTCCTCAGCACCTCCCCTACCAGGCTGCCATGGAGCTCAGGGCCAGGGCCTGAGGCTGTGGCACTGTCCCCCAGGTATGCATAGTGCAGAGTGCCTCCTAGTGGCCAGCAGGCCTGCCACGCACTCCTGGTCAGGCTCTGCAGGACCAGGCTACAAGCTGGTGTTGTCTCAGCCCTGGGAGCCAGGCTTCTCTCTAGACATCGTGTGGCCGGCCTGGCCTGTGGGGCTCCCTTCTGCAGGCATGGCCATTGGGAGGCACTGCCTGCTCCCCCCGCCCCAAGTCCACCCTGTGGTGGGAGGTCAGAGTCCTGTCTGGGGAGCTTGCCTCGTTCTCGGGCTTCTGAGAGACCTTTTCTTCCCCACCTGCAGTTTGGGGCCAGGCCCTCTGCAGCCCCACTCCTGACTCCACCCCAGCACAGGATTGCCGCTCATTCCCTGTCCTTCCTGACTGTCCTCCTGCAGGGCAAACAGCTCCAGAGTCCTCTCTGAATGTCCACAGACAGTAGCCAGTGTCCTGGGCCCTGCTCTACCTGGCATACTCATCACACATGTCACACACACACACCCCTGCGGACAGTCCCAGTGCCTCAAATGAACGTGGTGGGCAAGCATTTTGGGATTCCTCAGCCTCCAGCAGGAGAGGATGGTGCACAGAGCACCCTGGCCACCCGGGTAGGGCTAACCCCTCTCGAAGCTCTGCACAGTTTAGAAAGTCACTTTTGGGTCAAAATCATTCCCAAGGGCTCAGCAGTAGAGCTCTTCCCTAGTAGAGCTCAAGCCCTAGGCACTGAAGACAGACACACAGACAGACAGACAGAGAATCCCAAGCAGCCATGTGAGCCTTAGCAGGCTTCTGGATGGGGTGGCGGCAGCCTTCTGGGTACAGCCAGCATCTCCCTAGACAAACATCTTTCCAGAATCAGACTGCTTTGTTTTTATTTTTTTAATGCTGAGATCCCAACTCTGCCACCTCATTGGATCTTGAACCCCTAAACTCAAGCGACCCTCCTGTCTCAGACTCCCAAGTAGGTGGGACTATAATCCTAGGCTACTATGTCTGGCTTCCAAGTTTTTTAAAAAATAGGTTCTAAATATTTTGAATGTTGTTTCCTCTGTTTAGCAAAAGACTTCAACACCCTTCAAACTTTCCCATAAACTCCAAAATAAAAATCCTACTTCCTCTTTAAAAACAAGTTCCAAAAGTCTGTTTTCTCTTCCTCCTGAGAACATCCCTGTGGAAACGCATCTGAGGGGTGCACTGGGCAGGCACCTGGGGGCCCCTTGTACACCTGCCCAGGCCAGACCTGTGAGCGCCACTCTGTCCCCGTGCTTGGTCCTCTATCTCCCTCTCCACCCTGGAGCTCGCTGAGTTTCCTGCTTTCCACTCACCTACTGTGAGTTTCAGGGGAGTCTTTGGGGCAGGCATCCAGTGGCTCCCAGCTGGACTCTCCCTCAGTCAGTACTGTGCAGGTTGTGTCCCCTCATTATGGCTTGTATCTAAATGCCCCCCCCAAAGCCTCATGTGGTCACAGGTGGGTAGTTTCAAACATGGCTGGATTAGGTTGTGTGCATGTGGATTAAGGTTGTGATACTGGTTAAGCGTGTAGACAATGGAAGCCCCATCCTGGCTATGGGTGGCACCAACTTGTAACCTGGCTGGAGTATAAAGGGAGGGAAGGAAGGCAGGCTCGCTGCTGCTGCTGCTGCTGCTGCTGCTGCTGCCACCACCTTCTGCCTTCCTGCCTGCCCTGCCATGGACTGTTTCTTCTCTGTGATGCCCCTCTGCCATGCTGCCCTGCTTTGGAGCCAGCTGTATGTGGATTGAAACCTCTACACACTGTAAGCTTAAATAAATCTTTCCTTCTTTAACTTGTGAGCATCAGATATTTTGTCCCAATGATGAGGATGTAACTAAGACACCCCTTCTGTGCAGGCCAAGTCAGGAGGGGCTGCCCCACAGGTGGGGACAGGAGTCCTGTCTGCAGACTCTCCTTGGGGCTCCCTGTACTCTCCCCTCCTCATGCAACTTAAAACAGATTCTCAGTCCCCACACACACACATAGAAGCCCAGAGAGGAAATGAGGGGTGTGTGGAAGGACACAGGCTCATCTCTTCTGGTCCAAGTGACCCTGAGCTCTTTCCTCTGCAACTCTGCTGTTTGTCAAAGGCTCCCAGAACATGATGCCAGGCAGCTGGGTGTCTGTAGCTGAGCAGGCTCAGAAGGGCCACCAGAGGGCACTGTGAGTGCACCAGAGACAGAGCAGGCCAGAGGCCCTCCCTGCAGGGAGCAGAGTGGCAGAAGCTTTGGAAGGGGAGTGGCACACAGGGCCCTCTCCATCCCGGGGACTCAGTGCCAGGGTACAATCCCCTCCGCGTGTCCCCTCGGGCTTCCACTTGGGGGATGACTATGAAGACCTAGGGGGCAGGGGCAGGGAGGGTATAGGTAGGTGGTTTGGGTCAATGGGTGCTATCGGTGACAGAAGGTACCAGGCCTGGATGGCCTCCATGGGCATTAGGCCCATAGACTGCCCAGTAGGGCCCCAGGCTGATCTTAGGCCCTGACCTCTTGCCTGGCACTTACGGGCCCCACAGAGAACTTGGCCCAGCCTTGAGCTCCTCCTGACAGCGTCTAGAGGAGCCACCGGTGACCCTCATGTCCACTGCCCAACAGGCATCCCCAGAGCAGGGTGTGGGGGCTCTGTTCCACTTCCTGCTTCTCCAGCAGGCAGAATACAAAGAAAAACTCCTGCTCCTCCTCTCCAGGGGATGGCCACTTTCAGGCCCCGTGGGGTCTGGGCCAACAGCAGGGGCCACAACCCTGCTTGTCCCAGAGTCCCTGCCCAGCCAGCCTGTGACCTCTGCTGCAGGTCATGACGGACAGGCCTGAGTGGGACCAGGATGCTCATACCTCCCATAGGGACTCAAGGCCCGTGACAAAGGGCACAGCCCCCTGAAGCTACTTCACAAACTGTCATCCACTTCTTAATTAGCAGTGTAATACATCACAGTTAGGCACGGGGGCGCCCAGCTGTACCCTGGCACTCAGGTTTGAGCTCAGCCTGGGTAACTTAGCAACTTAGATCCCACCTTAAATAAATGAAAAAGGGGGTGTGGCTCAGCGCCAAGGCCCTGGGTGAAACTCTGAGTACCAAACAGACACACAGGTGGGGCTGGATATGCAGCTCAGGGGTAAGGCGCCCATGAACTTAATCTCCAGTACTGGGGGTGCAAAACAACAATTTTTAAACAGACAAGATACATGTTGTCAAAGCGCCCCTAACTCCACTGCCTGGAGAGACCCCTGTAGCTTTCTTCTCTTCCAAACTCAGGCCTGAGGCAGAAGAGAGGACACAGCCCAGCAGGTTCCAGCAGTCTCTGAGCAGTCAAGGGCCACAGTGGCTCCACCTCCCCCAGGTGACTGTGTGGCTCCTCTCCCTATGTGCCCCAGCAACCATACCCCAAACAGCAACACTGGGGCCACCATCCCTCTTCACTGCCCCGCTGAGGCTGCCCCGAGGAGGGGGTGCCCAGAGGTTCACAAGGAGGCCTGGCAGGATGGAATATGTCCCTCTATTGTACCCCAAGCAGGAAGCATGGGCGCCAGAGCTGAGCCTGTGGATGGTACCTGGGTGCAAAGGGGAGGTAGCCTGCCCTGTGCTGCGTCTCATGCCCCCTGGCCCTCACCACCCTGGAGGACGGTGTGCCAGGTACGGGGGCCCAGGAGGGCAGCCAGCAGCGTCCTTCCTGGTCAGCTCCATGGTGACAAGCTGCATGATAGGTGGCCTCGAGAGGACACCAGGGAAGGGGGACCCCTGGCCTGGCTTTTGGGGATAAGCATTTGGAAACTGCTCATCTCGGAGGAGGAGGTAGCCAAGCGGGGCTCATCATGGGTTTCAGCTGGGACATCCAAAGCAACGGTCAGGGACACCTACAACCACCCCATGAAGAGCACCCCACACCCCTCATAATGCAGCAGGTAGGACCACCCCCAGGCCATGCCTCTGAGCTGGTCAAAGGTCCATGACCCGCCCCTGCCCTCACTCCTGCCTCAGAGGACTCTTGGCATGGCTAATGACAGACTGGCACTACCACTCAGCCACGCTCTGCAGGGCCAGAGGTGGTGACGGAGGGGCAGGACTGGGGCAGACTGAAGCCTGGGTGGAGACAGGAGGGCAGGGGCGGGGGGCAGCGGAAGGAGAGCAGAGGCAGGGGCAGGGACAGAGGGACGGGGACGGGCAGGAATCACCCACCTGGCATCGGCTTCGCTGTAGTACTCTCTTGCCACAATGTCTTCAAACAGCTCCCCTCCAGTGACCCTGCAGTGAAAGCACAGAGGGGACCCCTCGTCACCCTGTCACCACTCCACCACCTCTGCTATCACCCACCATCACCACCATCACCCCTGCTACTACCCCACCAGCAGCTCATCACCACCGGCACCTTTCACCAGCCTCACCAGCATCACCACCATCACTGCCTCCATTCCTGTCACCCATCACCTCCACCACCCTCACTGCTGCCCATGCTGTCATCTCTACCTCCTTTTCCACCCCCATCACTGCCTCCATCACTACCAGTAGCACCATCACCACGCCACCCCAGCTCCTGCGGCTCCTAGGGCTGGGCGGACAGCTTATCAAGTGCGCACTCACTCACATGTGACGACATGTACCATTTCAGTCCTGACACCCTCTGCCCTTGGCTCCTCCCTACTCTGTTACGCACAGGGCAAGTGAGTCTGGGAGCCAAGCGATTTCCTCAGAGCGCAGCCTACAGCTGGGCCTCTGTGATGGTGCCCAGGCCCTGTTACTCTGATTTTAGCTCTAAGGAGACCTGATTCCTCCTCCTCAAACACCTCAAGGCCAGAGTTGTGCCCTGCAGTGGAGGAGCTGGAAGACCCAGTGGGCCCAGGTCTGGAGGTGTTCCAAGCCCCATCTCTATGGGGACAGGGAGATGCTGGTGTGTGTGTGTGCATGCACATGTGTCTGACCTGTGTCCCCCACAGTGAGTGGTCCCCAGGATGTGGCCAGAATGGGCCTGGGGTAGGAGCTACTGTCTGGAGGCCCTCTGAGGATGCAGAAAGTCCCCCAGGGGATTTGTGGGGGGATTGAATCTGTAGAAAACTCCACTGAGAGGCTCCCACCCTGCAGAGGGGGGATCTCCCAAGCCTCCCATTCCAGCCCCCTATTTCAGTGTTTTCTGTTTTCTCAAGGTGGGGCATGGGTCTTTCTCATCTTTGTGCCCAGGCAGGGTGAGCCAAGGAGCTGAGTGAACCCGGGGCTGCCAAACAGAGACTCTGGCACACATGGGTGCTGTGTCCAGCCCATGAGAAAAATAAAAATGGGGCTGTGCTGTGTGTCAGCACGCCCCTGCTCCAGAAAAACTGACCCCATACCCACGGGATCCCCCAAAAACCCGTGGGTGAGGCACTTTTTAAGGTCTTTTGTCTCTGGAGGAGCCTTGCATAGATTGGAGCAGGGTCATGTGCAGGTTGGCCATCCTGGGGCAGCAGTCCTGGGCTCAAGGGCCCCAAGCCAGGTCCAGTAAGCTGCAGGACCTGTTGGAATGCCCATCCCTAAAGCAGAAGTGGCACTGTGAGGACAATATGTTGTGTGGGTATACACATGTGAACGTGTGTGCACACAAAAATAAGGAGCAAGAGGGCTGGGCATTTCCTGTGTCATGAGTGTGCTGGCTTGCACACGAGCTCATCAGCCTGGCTCTGCAGAGCTGTAATCTGGGCAGGCGACAGTGGCAGAGGCCTGTGGCCCGGGCCGGGTTCCGTCCTCTTTCCTCGGGGTGCTGCATGTGCTTAGCAGTGGTATAGTCTGTGAGGCCCCACAGCTGCCCCCACTCCCTGGGGCTATGGGGGACCTGTGGCCAATCCCACTGCAGCCTCAGCCCCGTGGGTCCCTCTTCCTCCGGTTTCCAAGCTCAGGTTCCCTGCCCTGCAGGGCCCCGAGCATGGGGAGCAGGGATACCTGGCAGCCTCTGGAATCTTCAGAGAGCTTGAGCTGCCACAGGCATCAGCGTCTCCTGAAGGTGACAGCAATCCACCCCTGATGTTGCTCCCTGCGGGCCACAGCAGCCCAGGAGGAGGGTGTGTGGGTCTTCCCGCCCCCCACCTCTACACTGCCTGGCCTCAGACCAATGCCTCCTGTGGGCACATGTGCGTACACACACCTCTCTCTCCCCCCCCCTCCATCTTCTGACACATGCAGCCAACTGGGCACCAGGGCCATCCTAGGCCCAGGTGTCTCCCTGTGCCTGAGAAAAGGGGCTGCTGGAGGTGTTGGGATGCACAGGGCGACACTGAGCCTGGCCCGACCCAGCTGTGAGGCAGGTTTTTAGGGCATGGCCTCAGCAAGGCAGCCGTGACTCTGCCCAGGTCTGATCACCTGGCTGGCAATTTGAGGCAGGATCTCATGGGACACACAGGGACACTGAACAGGTGGCTGAGCCCACCAAGGATGGCCCTGCCTCTGCTGATGAGAGGACCCCATCCAGGCAGAGGCCGCTCAGGCCTGCGCTTTCATTTCACTGTCGGAGGGAGGACAAGCTGAGGGGGCAGCCTTTGAGAAGATGCCTCAAGAGGTTACCATGGCAACAGCACCACAGCTGGGCTTCCCTGGCCATGGTTACCTAGAGGCCACAGGGGCAGGCCAAGGCCCACGGCCCCCAGCCCAGGTCTGGCTGCAGCCCTGATTCACCAACCGCTAAGTATAGTGCTGCTTAGCGGGAGCTGTCAGGAACGGGGAGCAGGGAGGGGATGAGATCACCAGTTCTAAATCCGGCAGGAAGTGAGAGGCGGAATTGGCTCAGCGCCTTTTCCTCAGCTACTGTGCACCCGCATACACATAATGCACAAACATGCACACAACACACACATGTACATGTGCACACAGGCACACACAGCCACACCTGAATACACACAGATGCACACATGTGGCACACATGCTTCTACCCTCACAAATCACACACACACACATATGCAAACAGAGCTGCACTCACACATGTTCATGCAAAACACACACACATGCCCCAAAGGGATCCACGCGCCCACATGTGCACACATGCATGTGCTTTACCCACTCACTAACACACATGCTCACGCCAGCCCACAACGCCCTGTCCTGAGAGCAAGGTGCAGGCAGAAGGGGGAGGGGTGCTGCCGGCCCACGGGGAGGGGAAACCTGCTCAGGGTTCCGGCCCCATGGGACTCACAGGAGAGCCAAGGGAGGCCTGCGGCCAGGAACCCCGCCCACAGCGAGGCACACCCCCCGGGGTAGCCAGCTAAGGTGCTGGGAAGGCCGCAAGCCCCAGTCTGGCCCGGCACTGGCAATGGACGAGGGTGCGGGTCCCAGGTGCTGGCACTTACAGATCGAAGACCAGGTAGTGGAAGCCCTCCTCCGAGATGCTGTCATGCAGACGCACTGCGGGACAGAGAAGCCCCGTGAGCCGGAGTGGCCAGGCCACCCTCCCACCTCCTCCCAGGGCTGCCCTGGAAGGGAGGCTGAGGGAGCTCAGACCTGCAGGCCTCCGCAGCGCCCACCCTCCTCACCCTCAGCCTGCCCAGCTGCCCTCTCCTCGGTCACCAGACCCCGAGCCAGGGCAGGAGCTCCTGTGCCGTGAGATGGCGCAGGGTGCAGGGCACCCCGTCCTTCTCGGCAGCGCTCACAGCTTAGAGCCCCTGCGTGGCACACCTGAGGCGCAGGGCCTCAGTGCTGAGCTTGGGCCCACTCTGCCCTCCATGCCCTAGTTTCTGGCTGCCTACAGAGATCTTCGTGCTTCGTGCTCCCCATCCTAGACCTGCCTGGTGCAGGGCAGGGGCAAATGGGGACAGCGGCCAGCTTGTGCCGGCTGAGACACCTGCACAGATCAGGGAACACTCTGGGTGATGCCGCCTGGACCCTCTTCTCGCACAGTGGGTTCAGCCCTGTGCTGGAACCTGGTGGCTCTGAGTGTTAACTTAATTAACAGTGAGGTCACTGAAGCACAGAAAAGTTGAGTAATCAGCCAAAGGTCACACAGCCCCAGATGGCAGAATGGAGATGTGATCAGGTCAGTCTGGCTCCAAGGCCTGCACTGCACTGGTCACAACCCCTCTGCTCCTTGGGACAGAGGCAGATGACCTCTGAGGCCTTGCTGTCTAGACCCCAAACCCCACAAGGTGGTGGAGCCCTTTTCCTGCCCCTCCAGGCCCCCAGGGCCTCAGGAGCAAACAACCCACACAGCTCCAGCACCTTCCTGGTGCCCTCTGGCGCTGTCCTGCTTTTTCACTGGCTGCCAGGGCCCTCCCTCCTGTCTCCGGTCCTCTGGGGACCAGCCTGATAGTGTCCTTGGGCCAAAAATGCCAATGTGGCCTCCAGGGTCTGGGCCTGCCGACCCCTGGGTTCTGGTGGCCTCCACCAAGGCCTTCCTTTCTCAGTGCCTCACCAGGGGCCCCGGACCTCCATCCTGAGGGCAGAGCCAGGCGTGCAGACTGTGCCTCCGCCTGCCACCGCAGGACATGAATGGCACCCCAGCCTCCTGCCTGGCTCCGCTCCTCTCCAGCTGTGCTGGGACAAGCTGCACAACCCTTGGGGAGCTCCAGGCTGTGTGACTGTCGCCAACACTATCCAGGTCTGAGGGCCAAGGTGACCATGGCTCAATAACAGGGGCCAGCACCACTTAGGGACCTGGGCTGCTTTTCCAAGCCCGGGACAGAATTCACAGGCAGAGGACAGCAGCCAGCTGGGCCTGCATCCGCACTGCCTGCTCTGCCCAGCACTGGGAGAAGGTTCATCTGTGCCTCACCCCTGCCTTGTCCTGTGCTCCTCGAAAGCTAATTTCTGACCCCCAGGTCTCCAACTCCACCAGGACCTCCACCCCACCCATGCCAGCCTGTGCCCCACTGAGATGCTGTGGGCCCTTGGGTGTGATCAAAGTCTCCGGAGCCCCATGCACTCAGGGACACACTGCTCACACCTGCACAGCCAAGAAGGCGCGGGCCTTGTGGGCAACGCTGAAGTGTCTAGGTCACAGCTCCTGGGGTCCCTCAGGGACAGCCGGCTTGGAGGGGCTGCCCTGTCCTGCACCCCCTCCTGCTGCAGAACAGGATGAAGCCAGGGGCCAAGGGGTGCAGGCCTGGGGGGCCCTCCTCCTTGCCAGGAAGCAGGGAGACCAGGATCCATGTGGGAAGTCACGGAGGTGCGGGCACACACGCTTTCTTCAGCATTTTTTAACATTTTAAAAATAGTCAGGTGCTTATTTTAATGGTTTAGAAGAAAACCTAACTGGCACAGGAGACCCGTGAATTCACAGACAAGGCTGAGCACAAAAGTGAACTGTCGCGAATCTATTTAAATAACAACAGAAGCCAAGAATGCTGTGCGCAGAGGTGGCTTAAATAAAGTCCCCATGGTGTCCTGAACTAGTCTGGGTGCCTTGGGCCAAGTGGCGGTGCAAATGTGACCCAGGCTTGAGCCACTGCCCTCACCACCCTAGGGAACAAGACCCTAGGAGGAACCCATCCCTCTCTGCTGTGCTCTGGAGCTCTCCAAAGTCGGGGAGCCCTTCTCTAAGGACTACAAGGGCTAAACCCCAGGTGCCCAGGGGTCCTTCCACCCTTGGGCCACTAAGAGTTTTTACAGCCCTGAGACAGAGCTGGGCTCGATGACCTCCAGGATCCAGCTGGATCAGCTCCAGCTATGTACAGAGGGAAGCCTGGGCCCTCCTGGGGAGGTCTGGGGTGCTGAGAACTCTGCCTGCAGGCTCCACTTCTACTCCATTCTCTCAGGCCCTGTAGTAATGGGAGGTCTGGAACTGCTTCCTGAAGCTCCCTCTGACCCACAGGAAGCACTTTCAAAACAGAGATGGGCAGGTACCTGTGGTGCTGGCTGGGTCTCCTCCTGGCACCTGGCCCAGCACAGGGCAGGCATCCATAAACCTGCAGAATCCTGGATTCTGGAACCTTCCCTGGGATGGTGTTGACCTGGATCACATCCAGACAGAGCACAGGCCACCTGGGCTCACTCTATAGACGATAAGGCGACCACCACTGGCACCCTCACCCGGTGGGGTCAACCCCACCACATTCAGTCCCTGGGGACTCAAAGGCTGAGGTCCCCATCACCAAACCCTCAGGGACTGTAGCCCTGACCTGAGAGTCCTGGGCTATCCAAGGGCTTCTGCTTGTCCCAGGGGATTCAAAGGCAGGCAGTCCAGCACTGGGGTGTACCTGCCCAGCTAGTGGGCTCTTCCTCCTCTGTCCTCCCGGGCTTTTCCCCCCAAGAACTCTGCTGCCATGGAAACCATGAAAACCTAGGCCAGGCCCTGGAGGCAAAGCTCCCCACCCTGGCTCTAAGAGGCTCAGCCAGGCCGCTATTGAGCCTTAAAAGGGAAGAAACCCTGACAGATATATGACACAGGTGGTCCCAAGGACACCACATGGAGGGAAATACGCAGTCACAAAGACACACACTGTAAGTCCATTTCTCTGTGGTCCCGGAGCGGCAGATTCACAGACAGAGGAAGAACTGGAGGTCCTGGGGCCGGAGAGGGGTGCGGGGAAGGTGTGTAATAAGAACGGACTGTCTGTCAAGTCTGTTTGAAGGTTTCCTACTCCAAAGATGAAAAAGGTTTGGATACAGGCGGCCAGATGGGTACGCAGCATTGCAAACGTACTTAACAATTAATATTATGGATACTCTATTGTGATTTTTAGGACGTCACACTTCCTGTTTCTGTCTATTACCACACAACCCGGTCTGTCTTTCTCTGACCCTCTGTCTGTCACTGTCTGCTTTGTTCATGCGTCAAAGGCTCCGTCCCCAGCCCAGTGTACTCTTGGGAGTATTGGTGCCTCTGGGCAGTGGGGCTGGTCACTGGTGCCAGGGCCTTGAAGAGGACATTGGGACCCACTGCTGCCACCTAGAAGTGCTAAGGAATCCTAAACGAATGCCCACGCATGTGCTGTCCCCAGGTCCCACATACCGCTGTGTTCCTGAATACACGGAAGTGGGTTCTTTGTGCTAGTTGGCACAGCAGGTCTGGGGGTCACTTTGCTCTACCCCAGATGGCCATGATACCACGAAACGAGCTTAGGAAGTAGGGAGTTCTTGCAACCCCATTCACAAACAAGGGTCTCCCTCAGCTTAGAGCCAGGCCACTCCAGGCCCCCCACCCCACTCCATGCAGGCTGCCTCGGACAAGCAGGGCTTCCCTACGACTCCGACCTCCTGCAGGGCCCACAGGGAGCTGTCACAGGCAGAGACTGTGGCTGTTCCTGCCCCAGCCTCGCCAGCGAGGCTCCTGCTCTCACGGCCGAGCCCCCTGTGGGCAGCTTCCTGTCTAGAGGTGGGGCCTTCCCAGGCCCCAGAAGTGAGGCTCCTAAGGGAGGGTCCCGCTGTCTCCCCTCAAGCTTTCTCCCATTTCTCAGAGAGCCTTGATCTACAGAGAAGGCTCCGTGTGAGCTTGAAGCCTGCCCACTGTCGCTGGGTTTCAGAATGTGCTGCTCAAGGGTCCATTCCCCATGGGAACGAAGTCCCTGCAGGGACCTCAAACAGCCACCGCTCCTAGGCCCAGCCTCAGCCAGGCCCCTGTTTGGAACCGACCCAGACCCACGCTGGGCATCCAGCCAGGCAAAGAGACGTCTTGTTCCAGATCCACCCACAATGCATCCCCCCCAGGCACACCCGGTGTCCTGCACACCCAAGGCTGACAGCCCTCTCTCCCTGGCACCTGTGCCCCAGCAATGTGCCCCAGGTGTCCCTTTTAAACACAGCTTCCTAGGTGCCGTTCTGACAAAAAGGAATGAAGCTCGGGTGTCTCCCAGTTCCTCAACATGCACATGGCCTTAGCTCCAGGCCTCTCCAGCCGCAGGGACCAGTGTTGGGAGGGGACAGGCAGTGGGACACAGGCACACACTCAGCTGGAGTCCAGAAGGTGAGGGGTGGCAGGACCTGGGGCCTGGGAGCTCCAAGGTGACCTGCAGGACTCATCCTGGGCTGTGGAGAGGAGCCTGGAAGCTGTGCCACTGGACAACTGGGGTTCTGGACCTATGGGTGGACTGGGACCCAGTGCAACTCAAATCCATCTGACTTGGCTGAAGGCAAGGGGCTTCCCAACTGGGCCAGCCCTGGACTCCTTGGACACCTCCCCACATCCCAGCCAGTGGACAGGTCACCAGCCCCGGGTCCTGGGCTCAAGGCACCCCAGGGGCATCCTCAGAAGCGCCCACCTGCCCTCCTGGGGGCTGCTCACCGATGTTGGAGTGCTTCAACAGGCGGCAGATCCGGGCCTCTCTCTCTAGCTTCTGGTGATCTGAGGACACAGAAGGACAAGACATGACCTTGAGCCTCGGCCCACAAGCACCACATTAGGACAGGGCCATGACAGTGCTCAGCCACTGCCAACCAAGAGAGGACAGCACAGACCCCAGGACCCTCCATCACCTGCTCTGGGGCACATACCCACAGCTCTGCTGCAGCAGGGAGAGCTCCGCTGTACTGTCGGGCCCTAACCAGCACTACTGGCCAAGGACAAGCAGCAGAGGTCAGGCAGGGATGCCAGGGGAGGCGAAGGTCACAAACTCCGGACTGAAAGTCCCATGCAACCTGGGACACAGTGCCCATGTGTGACCTGCTCTGATTCTGTACTCTTTGGGGCTTTCTGCTGACAGCAAATTTGTCCTCTGAAGGCAGCAGTGGGGCTGCATAACTGTCATCCCCAGTGAACATAGAATGGGTGTCATTCCCATTCTATCTCCACCCCCAAAGCACCAGCCTTAACCTGGCTCTGGGAAGGGGAGACATGGAGACACCTGGGCACTGCCCAGGCAGTATCCCCCCAGAAGATGGGCCAATTTATGAGTCAGAAGTTTTATATTCCAGATAGCGGCACCAGGAAGATCTAAAACGCCTGCAGAATGTGCAGCCAAACCAAGAGCCCTAGAGTGAGTGGAGGGGAGACAGTACTGGGGCCCCAGCCACCAAGGTGTGTTGCTCAGCGGAAAGGTGACCCTCCAGACCCCGCCCCCTTGGAGCACCCCATGTGGGCTTCCGGTATGAATAGGTGGAAACAAGTGCCCCCTGGGCCTCTGAGGAAATGGAGGCGGGGCTTCAGCACTCAGGACAGCGGCTGCCTCCTGCTGAGACGGATTTCTCACCCTGGGGCCCTGCCCAGAGGAGCCAGCTAGACACAGCCACCAATCCTGCAGCACTGCTGCCTTCCCCAAGGGAGCCGCCACAGCCCCCAGCAAGGTAAGACCGGTGCACCCTCAGAAGGATGCTCAGATGCCTTTCTGCCCAGCCTGCAGCCTCTGGCCCCTGCATGGAGAAGACCATCTACCATTCATGCCCAGCTGCCCAAGGCATGGTGTGAAGTGGCCTAGGGACACAGCGTGCCACAAACAGGCCTGTCTGGAATGCATCCAGCTGGGGCTCCCTCCTGCCCCCATGAGTCCTCCCTGAGCCACAGGCACACCAGCTCCCATCTGCTTCCTCCGCCCCATGCCTCACACTCAGCTGGAGCTGCCGGCGGAGCCTCGAGTGAGTGGAAATGGACCCCACCTCGTGTGCTGCTGCACCCTGCTCCCCCATCTGCACCAAGCTCTGCCACAGTGGGGGCCGAGGCACCTGGAGACAGCTGGTGCTCCTAGCCCCGAGGCTGCCAGGCACCAACACTCTCTGAAAGAACGTGTGCAGAGGGAAGAACCCAGGCACAGTGACAACTGGACTGCCAAGGTGACCAAGGATGCATGAGGGCCGGGACCAAGCCCAAGGGCGACAAGCTCTCTCTCTCACACACACACACACACACACACACACACACACACGCACTCCACACCCCACACACCTGCTCTCCGGGAGGAGCTGGCGCAGAGAAACTCAGGCAAAACATGCTATTTAGCCCTCCCACCAGAGACGCAGCCCACAGACAGAATGCAGGGATCATTTATACCCCATCCAACACTGATCAAAGAAAAAACACCCCAAAACAAAAAATACCCAAAACAATTTTACTCAAAGATCAGAGCCTGCAATTATCCATCCGCCTGCCTGGATTCTAATGATAGCGCAGCGCCCGAGACTCCACCCTCGGGGAAAGCCAGGCCGGAAGCTTTTCTAGGTGATTCCGCCCACATTGCAGAGCCTGGGATGGCAGCCCAGCTCCAGGCTGCCTGTGGCTGTCTGCTCAGCACCCGAGGGAGCCCCGAGGTCAGTGGCATGTGTGGGGCCCAGTGCTGTGGCTCTGGTCACAGAGGGACAAGGTAGGGGCGGTGGCCCCAGCTCACACTGAGTGAGTGGCACCCATGCAGAGTTGGCCATGACTTCCAAGCACCAGGCTTATGCAGCACACAATGCCTCAGAGGCCAGGCCCTCTGGTCACTCGGGCTCCTCTGCAGGCTGGAAGGTGGCAGCAGCCTCCCTATACACCGTAACCTCTATCTACTCCGGTAACACTGTCATTGGGGCAGCAGGGCCAGTGCTCTGGAGGAAGGGGAGACATAGTAGGGCAGGTGACAGCCTGATGACAAGGCCATCCTTCTCCCTCACTGACTCTGGCTGCCAACCTGCGGCAGCAGGACCAAAGCAAACTGCCTGTGGTGACGAAGAGAGAATAATCTGGGTTATACCTGCCAGACTGTCGTATCAGCTCAGGGTCAACTCAAGCCACCTTTCAGGGACAGGGACACAGTCCCTCCAACTGCTGACTGATGGGCCCTGGAGGGGTTGGTGGGAGGCAATCAGGAGTCAGGGAGGGGAATAGCAGCACCTCAGGGCTGTCACCTTAGAGGTGACAGGCAGGGCTGCCCCAAACTGCCCAAGGCCAAGATGCAGGTGCATGGCTGTGACCGCGCCCTGGAGCACCTGCCACGTAATGGTGCCATCTGTTCTCCACTTGTGACAGGTGACAGCCTGTTTAATTCCAAGGGTGCTCTGAGAGGCCAGGTATGCTGGGCTGGGGGCCTGAGGACCCTGGAGTGTGGCCTCAGGGACTCCCATGTTCTATGTGGACAGTAACCAGAGGCCATGGCCACAGCCCCAGAGGACAAGTTGAGGGGACACGTCAGGAAATCTCTGCCGGTCACTCTCCACCATCTCCTCCTCCTTCCTTCACAGCCAAGAGGGTGTCTGGGTGGAAGCGGGAGGCTTCCCGCCCACCCAAGCCCTGAAGCCATGGAAGCATCCTCCTGGCAGGGTGACTCACAGCAGGGAGGGGAGGCAGTGGCAGTGAGAGGAGCCAGCGAGCAGGGGACAGGAGAAGCGTGGGTGGCATCCAACCCTGCCAGCTGCGGGCTGTCACGGGAGGACACCGGGCGGGGCAGAGCAGGGCAGCAAGAGGAGACAGAGGCCCACACAGAGGCAGGGCCACCTGCTGCTCTCCACGCCTTGGACTGTGGGGACCCGGGTCCAGGAGGAGCCCTGAGCCTGCTGGCTTCGGAGCCCTGGACAAGTGACGCCCCTCAGCAGGCCTCCCTGGGATGACAGGAACAGCATCGGCATGGGACCTCACTGAACTGAATGTGACAGTGCGTGCAGAGTCTGAGCAGTCCTGTCATCTCCCAGAGGCTGCAGCGCCCCCACAGCCCTGTCACCACCAGGGTCTGCAGCTATATCCAAATCCTGCTGAGGGGCTACCCCCAGGGGTTCCACCCCTACTCCCCCAGGGAGTTGGGTCTCTGCCCATCCAACTCTGCCTCTGTAGTGGCACCAGGCTCACTCCCTGTACCCTCAGCATGGGGCAAGACTGTCCACCCAGGTGCCTGTACCATCTCACAGCAGGAGGAGCCGGTCTGCCTTCCTTCCCACCTGAGCCACTTGTGCCATCCAGTGGCCTGAGAGACTTTCAGAGCTTCGGATGGCTCAGGGCATCCTACCCACAACCACTGGGCCCCTTCTAAGCACTGTTGTGTGCTTACCTCCCTATCCATCACAGAGCTGAAACTGTTCTGTTTTCAGGCCCCTGAAAGCCACCCCGGCAGACAAAATCACTGTCACATCACCCAACTCCAGACAGGACACAGCTGCAAGGTGGCCAGGTGAGGCAGGCTGGGCCCTGTTGGGGTTGGATGTCTGGGGGAAACCAGGGGCCACCTCCCCATGCTCCTCCCTCAGGGCTTTTCTGAGGGTGCCAGGAAGTCTGGGGACAATGGTGGAGGTGATGAGGATGGCAGTCGGCAGGGACAGACACTCTTCTCCCCCTGCGCCAGCACAGGACCCCGAGGATGTGTGGTCAGCCTATGCCTCCTCCAGAGGCCGGGCGCTGTTGACAGCAGAGCAGGCACAGAGGGGACCTTGAGGGGGCTTCCAGTGCGTGTTTTGTTTAAGAAGCAAACTTGGGGAAGCAATCAGCCTGACAGCAGGAGCCTGCCTCCAAGGCAGGAGGTGCCCATGTGCAACCCTAACCTTAACCCTAACCCTAACCCTAACCCTAACCCTAACCTCAATGGGACAAAGAGAGGGTGTGGGACTCTCGAGGGACCTGACAACCCCTGTCTAGCATAGTACTCACATGGGGGTGACCCAGCACACGGGTCTCAGGCGCATATGATCATGCTGAGGCCACAAGTGGGGTGCCCCTCTGGCTTTTCTTTGTAGGGCCACTGGCAGCTGATGCCGCTGCCCACCACCCTCCGGACAGAGATGTGGCCCAGAGCTCCTACGATGCTTGGCCAAGCATGGCGTCTGCCATGAGGCCACGGCTTTGGGCTAAAGCTGAGTCCTATATGGAGCCTCCAGTGGCTCAGCCACATCCTTTCCCACCTAAGGGGTCCCCTCCACGGATAAGACACTCTCCTCTCCAGGGACCAGGTGCTGGAGCAGCGCTGTGATTACCCAGGTGGATCAAATGTAGCCCCCGTCTGCAGCTCCAGCCCATTGGGAGCAGCCCTCAGGCCACTTGGGAGTGGTGACGGCCACGAGGCTCATCTGCCAATGTGGGTCTCAATGTGGCTCTCTCCCACCCCCTCAGTATGAGGCCATTTAGGCCTCAGTTCTGCCAATGTCAGGTGGGGACAATCGTTCTCCGTGCACAGGGTAAGGCAGGGGAGCCTGCCGCAGCTCGCTCCTCTCTCCCGCCAGTCTACACCTGGGATAGGGCCTCCATTTCACAGGCCCCCATAGCCACCTCTTCAGACGGCACCTCAGCTTCCTCTGGGGACAGGAGGGGACTCAGCGCCATGATCCCACGCAGTACAGACTGAACACATTCTTGGGCCATGGCTCACTGGGTGCAAGATTCACAGGTCATGGCCCTAATCCTGAAGAGGGACCCAGACGCAAAAGGATGTAGGAGCCTCACCAGGGCCACACTCCTGCCCCCAACTTGTACCATCACCACACACCTAACCAACAGCTCTCCCACTCTGCCCAGGACCGGTGCCTGGATGTCACCAAGGGGCCCATCTCAGCCTAAAGCCTGCCACTGTGAGCCTTTCTATCCCAGTAACGGAACAGAGAGAAAATGGGAGACCCTGAAGAGACAGAAGCCCCAAGTCTCCCAGTTCTCCTGTGACAAAGGAGGGGGTGTGGTTTGGCTGACAGCCTTTCCCTTCAGCCCCCTGTGGAGGAACCAGGACAGTGTGCCTCAAGTCCTGTCACCACCAGGCTGCTTCCTGGATGCTTGCTGGGCAACCCTGAAAGGAGGTTTCCTCACTTCTCTGAAGCAGTAGCAGGGAGATCGTCCTTATAGGGGCCAGGCCCATTACTGACACTCCAAACCTCCCAAAATGCCAATAAGCTGTGATGGACACAGCCAACCCACCTTGTGATTCTCTGGTTTTAGTCCTGTCACTTCCACAGCTCTTGTCTCTGTCACCATAACTTCAGTCATCCTGGACCCTACACCTGCTCCCAGAGTGTCCACCTTGACCCAAGGTGGGCTTGAATTTGAACCAAGCAGTAAGACTAAAACTGGCTGAAATCAGAAGGCTTGAGTTTAGATCAAATTGAACACACAGGTTCATACGCAGGTTCATATTTGGACCAATCAACAGGTTCATATTTGGACCAATCAACAGGCCTAAATTTGGACCAATCAGTAGGCTCAAATTTGGACCAATCACAGGCCTGAATTTAGACCAATCAGCAGGCTTCACTATGGACCAATCACAGCGCCACAGGTGCTATATAAGCATTGCCCTGTCCTGAGTTGATTCAATCGGGAACTCCGAGGTGTACTGCTTGTCCTGCATACATTACATGTCTTGTCCAAATAAAGCCTTACTCCAGTGTTTCCAGAAAGTCCTGAGAATCCTTCCTGTGAGTAGTGTGGACAGAGCCACGGAGCAGGCAATGGCCTGGACCCAGCTGCCTTCCCCCCAGCAGCCCGCTTCATGGGGTGAGCAGGGGAAGTCGTCAGGACCCTCCAGGGTGGGGAGCGGCAATCCTCAGAAGCCAGGCAGTGCTGGGGCAACCTCGCACTCATTTTAAAAGGACAGAGGCAGAAGGCCTGGAGTCCAGCTCCCTCTGTTTGGGCTGCCTGGATGGGGTCCTCTGAGGCCACCAGGTGAGGGGGTGCAGCCTCCTTCCCACCTCAGCCCCAAGCTGTGTGACTAGGAATGGCCAGCAAGCTGGCCCTCAGGAAGGCTCTGTGCCATGGATGGTCCTCGATACCAGGGCCAGTCCCTCGTCCTACTCCCGCCAGCTCAGGGGCCCCTGCCCACAGCCGAGGGGGACAGGCACTGCTCCTGACCAGTCAGGACACATCCGCATCTGGGGCACGAGCCCACTGCTGCACCCAGGCCCCCACACTGCTTGGGACTGTTCACACCAATGGCCAGAGCCAATGAGCAGTAATTCGAGGTCCTCTCCTCAGACATCACAGACCCTCACAGCTGATCCTCACTTCTGTGCTCCCTCTGGGGCCTCCTTCCAAAAACTTCGATGTCACTGGTTAAGTTATGAACCTGTTGTAAAAACATACCCTCCATATGACCTTGTCATCCCCTGCGGCCTAAACCATGGAGCATCCCATCAAATCAGAATTTCAGGCGGCAAAATTTAGAAGTAACCTTTGGCATAAGCATACCCCACGCAGTGTTTTCACTGAACTGAGCTGCTACATGGGCAGCCCCTACCTGGCCCCCTTTTGATGCCCTTCTTTACCTTAGGATGGTCCTGGGGCCCTTGCCTAGCCTCCCCTCCCCTCCCCTCTAACTCCCTGTGCAGCTGCAGCAGGGCACCCCAGACCCACCCCATGAACTCCAGAACCACAGTTCCAGGCTTCAGAAGGATAGGGTCCCAGAGGGAGACCCCATCCTGCTCCTCCTGACCGGTTCCCTTAGCCAGTCAGTGTGGGGGCTGGAGCGGGAAGATGGAAGCACAGAGCCAGGAGGGGCCAGGAGGGGCCAGAAGGGTCCCCGAGAGGGCGGGCACAGCTTCCTGCGCATGCTCAGCTGCCCAGCACTGCGGCACCGTCCCTATTAACCCAGTTCCGTGGATTCTGCCACTGCACTCTATCCCCTTGGGCAGGGGCTGATCTGGGCTGCAGGTCGCAAGGTCAACAGAAGGCATAGCCAGGGTGCAGCGCAGAGGTCGCAGGCAGTCTTGGGCTGAGCTGCAGGGCGCACCTGCCTGCCTCTTCCTCTTGGGGTACAGGCTCTGCTCTGCTTGTGCCATGAGGACAGCTCCTCCTATCACCCCTGGGGAGGGCCCACTGGAGATGGGGCACTTTGGAGAGCCTGGTTTCCTTGCTTGTGAGATCAGCCCACCTGTGCCCATCAGCTGGTGGGGGCACATGTGACTCCTGTGAGCCAGCACCAAACTTCAGCCTACCCTGGCTTGCTAAGACCTGAGGCCCCTCACCCCCTAGCTCAGCTCGCCCCATCCCTGGGGCCCCCGTGTGTGGCCACTAACCGGGGTCACCTCTGCACCGGCTGCCTGGGCCTGACACCCATACACCTGTACTCACAGCATCCATCCACTCGCCTGAAACCAGCCCCCCTCAGCAGCCGCTCCTGAGACAGAGGGTGGAGGTGATAGCAGAGCTCCTGCCCCTAATGAGCTCGTTACCCCAGTCAGTTACTGTTCTTCCAACTGCTTTTGTTAATGGCAGCTTAATAATCACTGATTATTCAGTACATTCACAGACTTTGAATGTCTCACAAACCTCTATTTAATTATTAAATTTTAAAAATTTAACCATCGCTGCTGTGCAGCATAGCCGGTGTGACTGGGTGGCACTGCAGTCCATCTCTTTCCTGCAGCTGGGCCTCAAAGGACCTATGTGTCTCCCCTGGGCCTAGGTGGCTCTGGATGCAGCCAGTGTGGGGACACCACATACCCCACAGTCCTGGACACCCTTGAGGAAGACAGGTCCCCCATGTTTGCACCGGGCTCCGTGAAGGGTGGGCAGACAATTACAGGGTCCCCTCCTGCCCTCCTGTCCTTGGCCTCACTTGTAGGGTAGCTGCGGGGAAGGCCTTGACAGAGAAGCCCTGACCCCACTATTACGGAGAAGAAAGCAGGGAACTTGGGCCAGTGTGATGTGGGGCTCAGGGAGACCTGGGAAAACTGGCTGGAGACACTGGGGTGCTCGGAAGCAGGGTGTAGGTCCCATCTGTCCAGGAAAGGTGGTGGCAGTATGGGGAGGGACCCAGGGCAGCCTGTGCACCCCAAGTGGGCTGCATTTCATGCTCACTTTGCCACATCAGGGGCTGAGCAGCCCACCAAGGCCTCTCAGCAGGGCTACGAGGGTGGGCACAGAGGCGAGGCACCACCTGGCTCTCGGGGAAGTCTACAGGTCTGGGGATCAGAGAAGCCTGGGTCCCTGAGGGGAGGTGGCCCAGCAACAGAGGGCACAGGACACGGCCTTAAACCAGGGAGGATGGTAACACAGGATCCTGTCTGCTGAAGGAGGCCAGGAGGGGACTGTCCTATGTCATCCCCTGGGGACCTCCAGGCCACCCAGCCCTGTCACCACCATCCCCCACAGGCAGCCTAAGAGCACAGGAGAAGAGACTGAGGCAGGCTCACTGAAGCCAAGCAAAGCCACCAAGAAGGTGGCTTCTGTGCTTGAGTCTCCGGAGCCAAAAGCCTGAGGCTGTGCCAGGGTCCCTGGCTGGCAGTCACACAGGGACCACCAGTAGGATGAGACAGCTGCTCAGAGCCACTGCCTGGGGCAGGAGGGAACCTCAGGCAGGAGGAACCTGAGGCTCATGCCCTGGCAGTGCAGCTCCAAAACCTGGGAATGTGTGTTCCCTCCTTGACCCCACCAGTGCCAACCTCCAAGGGGCACGGACACACCTGGTTCCAGCCCAGCGAGTGCTTGGGCATGTCAATGTCACTGTCCCTGCCACAGTGTGGCCTGTGTCCCATCAGGTTTCCTGGGTCTGGGAGGGAAGAAGCCACAATGGGCAGGGCCAGGTTGAGGTCACTGAAGGCCAAGGTCGCCTGATACCAAGATAGAGGGGCCACGGTCACCCACCGGGGCAGCCCAGATTGATGAGGGAGGGTGCAAACAGCCAGGTGAAGGGATAGACGGGGGTCCCAGAGGAGTTCACACATGGCCCCAAATCAGGAGCAGGGTCTGTGGCCTGGGGGTGCAGGGCACAGACACAGCTCAGGCACAGATGGGCAGTGCATCCCCGAAGCTGAGTGGCCTCACCTAGACAGACTTGGATCCACTCAGATAGATACAGACCACAGGGGCCACTAGGCCGCCCCTTCCACCAGATGACATGGGTGCAGGAAGAAGGGCCCCACCCTTGCAGGTCATGTCAGCCCTGCCCACAGCCCACAGCAGGGAAGACCCTACCCCCACACCTGCGACACACTGCCAAGCCACCCATGAGCTGCCCGCTGGGGCACAGGTCCCCACAGCCCTGCACAGTGCCCCTGCAGAGGGGAGGCTAAGCACACACAGCTGTGCCCCATCTGTGTTCTATCCCTACCTATAGTCCCCAGGCTGTGTGTGCAGTGCCCCCAAAGGCTCTTCCTGCTGCTCCGGATGACAGGCACCCCTCTGATCCTGAGGTGCCCTGGTGCATGGGCTCTCTGGGTTCTGCGCCCACCTGGGCACCTGAAGCGTCATCCCAAGGGGGAGGTACGGGGTCGCCAGATCCCAGCCATGCCATCCTGGGCTGAGAGCTCACTGGGATGCACCAAGTCTGGACAGACACACACGTACACATGCTGGGGCACACAGAGCCCACCACACGCACACAGATCCTACGCACCACAGGCACACAGACATGTGCACACTGATATTTCCACATATTCACACAATTCCACATGCACACACACTTGTGCACACACAAACAGCTACACACACACAAGCGTGACCCCATCTGGAGCGCAGTGAGGAACTGGTGCCTGGGATCTGAGGTCCTTGTCCCCACCCTCCCTGCTTCCATCACCCTCGTGGCACACTCAGCCCCGAGACACAGATGAGTCTGGGACAGGAGCACCCCAGCCTGGCTTCCAGAGGAGGAAACACTCACAGCACCCCAAGACTTGGCACAGCTGCACATACAGCTCTCTGGGTCCCGCGGGGTGGGCCTGGCTGCCTGATCAAGGTCCCCAGACCCTGCAGACAGTAGGCAGTAGGCCCTGTCTCCAAAGCATCTAATGGCTAGGATCTGGGGGCCAGAGCCCCCCATTCCCCGTTTGCTTGCATCTGGGTTCAGGTGCTCATCAGAGCTGCTGGCTGCATCCTGGGAGGGCAGGGAGGTGATAGTCCTGGCATGTCTCACTGAGGTGGCTAGACAGGCATGTCTCACTGAGGTGGCTGCCTGATCAGTGTCCTGCTCCTGCCACTCTGAACTTTGGGGACAAGGAGACGGGGGCCTTGGCCCCACTCTCAGACCTGCGCCCAGGCACCAGGGAGCATGCTGGAGACCGACATCTGGCTCTGTCTGTTGTCGCTCTTGCAGGTCAGGACACACCCTCAAAGGAGCAGGGACGTGTCTGTTCCCCACTACAGCCAACTGGCACAGCACCACGCCAGGCCCAGGTCTGATCCTCCCCCTCTGAGGTCAGCTGCATGGGCCAACCCCTGCTTAGAAGACTCCATTACACTGGCTGTGGTGGTGCAAGCCTGTGCCCCCAGCACTCTGGGACGCTGAGACAGGAGGACTGCAATTTGAAGTTCACCTGGGCAACTCAATGACTTAGCAAGACCCTGTCTCAAAATAAAAATGAAAATGGAAAAAAAAGGATGTCTCAGCTTCAACCTCTAGCAAAAATAGGACTCAGTTATATGCCAAACTGGCAAGGTAGCACACACCTGTAATGCAAGCTACCAAGGGAATCAAGAGTTTTAAAAAAGGGTTGGGGGTGCAGCTCAGTGTGAAGGCCTGGGGTTCACGCCCAGAGGGCTCGGGTCGGCTTCAGTGCCAAGACAGCTGGCAGGCACTGCAGCAGCCCTCTTCCCCCCGAGGCTGAAGCAGTGGCTCCTCCCTGGGCCAGAGCCTGTGACAGCACGGTGCTCTCTAAGAGTGCCCAGTACAGGGATGGACAGTCGGACAGTCACAGACCTGGGACGGAGAGGCTGGGTGGGATCCCCAGGCCCCTCACCACACCCTGCCCCGCCCGGTCCTGCCCACGGGACAGGCGCACCTACCTCTGGCTGATAGCTTCTTGGTGTTGATGATCTTGGCAGCGTATTCATGGCCGGTGCAGAGCTTGACACAGCGGCGGACCACAGAGAAAGCCCCCCTAGGCGGGAAATTGGGGGGCAGAGAAAGGGGAGAGCTGGTTAATTTCCTGTAGGCACTCAGAGGCCTGGCCCTCTCTAGCCCCCCTCAACCATGGGTCCCACATCCTGGGCTCAGCTGGACTCGGGCCACCCGGGGTGCTCATGCCAAGTCCACAGACCCAGCGAGGCCCCCACGCCCAGGGAGCTGCCTGGGTCCAGAGCACAAGCAGATGGAATTTGTTGCAACTGGACAGGAGGCTACGGATGGTGTTGGGGAGGGACAGGCTCACATCACTCAGCTGCAGAGCTAGAGGGAGGGGCCCCCTGCATGCCCCCCCCCCCCCGCTGTCCTCAGGTCACACAGAGGCGGGGAGCCCACTCACCCTCAGGCTGGGCGTGAGCTAGGAAGTGTGGGTTAAATGACACAGGCCACGGAGGAGCCCTAGACAAGGCCCACAGTCTTGACGACACCCTGCAGAGGGCCAAGGCCAGGCAGCTGCAACCAGGGGACCAGGGCCCCCTGACCTCTGTGGCTGCACCCCCAGAAGGCACAGCCTCTCCACCCTAGTGTTCAGGGAGGTACCCAGACAGGAGAGCATCTGAGACAAGAAATGCTCTTTACTTCTTTACTACAATTCTGAGATGAATTCCTGTAGAAACGTACTACTCGATTTCTCAGAAAAATAATCATGTCCAGCTGGGTAGGGGTCATGCTGACCAGTGAGCGAACACTCAGCAGCTCCCCAGCTGGCTTTGACCCCCAATCCTCATAGTACTAAAGATTGGACTCAGGGCCTTTGTGCTGAGTTATAGCCCCAACCCTTTGTAATTTTTCTTTTGAGACAATTTTTTTCCAAGATTTGGGATCCTCCTGCCTCAGCCTCCCGAGAGTGATGGGATAACTAGGTGCCACATCGTCTGGTCCATCTTTGCTTCCTGAAGCTGATGGTGAATGGGAAGGGTCTTCCTCACAGGGGTCGCTGTGGGTAGGGGCTACGCTTGCTGGTGGATTTTTTCTGAATCCCTTCAGGCCGAGAAACCCAGGAAGGACCACTGGTTTGAGACCTGAGAGGATGGTGAGGGCCAATGCTTCATCTGAGTGTGACTTCAACACCTATCTGTCAGCTCTGGGGGACGTAGGGTGACGGCTCTCCCAGCCTCATGGCAACCTCCGCGCCCCTGCACTCCCTCCTGGCACCCTCCTCCCTCAGCTGGCATTGGAGCCCTGACCCAAACCTCCATGAAGGTTGACCCTCGGGAGAAGGTCACACAGTGGCCTACATGACCTCCCAGGCTGGCGGTGCCCAATGGGGGGGCATCCTCAGCAGGGAGACACCTGCCCACCTCGCCTGTGAAAAAGGCCTGTGCATGTTCAGCACAGGTCGTGCAGGCCTGACACCTCCAAGGTCTCCAAGAACAGGCGAACCTGTGCCAGCATCATCCTGTCAGGGCTCACAGCTCCTGCCCACCAGAATTCACAGTCACGGCCAGTCCCTGTCACCACAGGCCAACTCCTGTGCCTCCATCAAGACCCCATGCAAACAGTGGGGTCTCTAAAGGAGCTCTGTCCCTCATGGCCTCAGGTCCATTTCTCTGCTCTAATTCAGTTATGCATTCACCTGCTTCTGCTCCTCCCCTGCAAGCATGCCCACCACAGAGCCCGGTGGTGGTCTGGTGTACAGGAGTCAAAAGTGACCTGAATACAAATGACCTGAGGGTGGGAGGAACCCAAGGAGGAGAATGCCCAAGGGTCCAGGGCACAATGCCACTGAAGCTGGGGGAGAGTGATTGCTTTAGATCAGGAGGACCCCAGGCACCAGCCTGCGCCGGGGTTTAGGGATCAGATGAAGCCAACGACAATGAAGTCCTCTGAGCTCCTGCTCTGCGGAGGCCCTGGGACACTGTTCCATCTGTGGCAGGGACTGCAGGGCCAGGGCAGTGGCCTGAGAATGCAGGGAGCACTCAGTTCCACACAGAAGTGGGACAGGTGCCCAGGAGGGAGGGACAGCCAGCCAGGGGGCATGGAGGAGCAGGGGGACAGAATCACCCCACAGCAGGCGGCTTCTGCCATCAGAGAGTGACCCCCAAAGGAGCCGCGCTGAAAGTCCCATCTCTGGCCGTCTGGGGCTCCCACTGTCTGGCCGTCCCTCAAACTTTCCGTGACGAAGCACAGGGCTTCACTGGGCGCGGCCTCTCAGGCTGCACCTGAGTGAATCGGGCTCTGGATTGGCCTGGGACTGCAGCAGTCGGCGGGGACACCCGGTGAAGACAGGGTTCTGGAGATCCTCATCCACACCCTGCACCCACAGCTGGGGACTTCGTGGGTGAGGGGACACTGGCGGCCCCTCCTCTCCCTCCAAGGCCACCCCAGAGAGACGACGGTCATGTAGCAGGAAGCCCGTGCCAGTACCCAGGGCACCATGGCCCTGGGGGAGCTGGGCTAGGTGCGCTCACTGCCCCTCTTGCTGCCCTGGGCCGTGCCCGTGGGGCTGCTTCCTCTGTGGGAACTCGGCTTTTCTGTCCTCTCTGGAGCCTCATCCGGGACTCTCCCAGCTCTGGCCAAGGTGGCTCTCATCATCTGCACAATCCAACCTAACAGCTTTGGTCTCCCCACGGCACCTCTGCTTGCTGGGGGACGTGGAACCCAGGGCCTAGCTGGGGACCCTGCCCGTCCTCAGAAAGGCAACTGGCCTGTCCAGGGCTCATGGATGCCCAGGACCCTTGAGAGAAAGCAAGGACTCCACCCCCAACTGCCGTGTACACACGTATTTCCCATGCTGGGTTCTGTGCAAGGACCAGGGCTCTCCCCATGGCACGAGCACGGCCCCCCACCCCCGGGCCCTCAGCTGCTTTTTAGATTAGGTTGAGTGGACACTGGGTTCATTTTCTGCTGTGCATTGCTGTGCGGCTATCCTGGGACAGCTGAGGGCCGCCTGTCTTCTCTGCTGCTCAGCCCGGGTTGAGGAAAAAGGAGCTTTTTCTTAAAACCTAAGCACGCTGCTATTTGTCTGTGTTCTGGCTTTAAAAAAAAAGCTTTCCTAGCTCTGATTACAATGAGCTCTGCAGGAAGTGAAAGAAAAGAAGCCTTGCTGTATTTTAATAATAATAATGGTTATTATTATATTATTGCAGTACTGGGAATTAGACCCAAAGCTACACACTAGGTACATCCCCAGCTCTTTTTATTTTGAGACAGGGTCTCGCTAAGTCACTAAGTGGCCCAGGCTTGGATTGAACTCACAACCTTCCTGCCTCAGCCTCCCATAGCACCGGGGTTACAGATGCACACCAGCACATCTGCTGTATTTCTGTGTTTATTTAGAGATGAGGTCTTGCTATTGTCTCCCCCAGGCCATCCTGGAACTCCTAGGCTCATGCAATCCTCCTGCCTCAGCCTCCAGAGTAGCTAGGTGACAGTGCGTGACCTTCTAGATCTTCACACAGACCCAAGCAATCTGCTGGAAACAAACTTCTGCATGAAACCAAGGGCTGTACCATGTAGGGTCTTTCCCTCTGTTTTTCTGTTTTCAATACACAAAAGCACAACCCACACTCATCACAGATGCATTGAGCCTCTGCTACTTTTTTTTGGTACCGGAACTTGAACTCAGGACTTGTGCTTGCCAGGCAGGCGCTGTGCCACTGAGCTGTATCCCCAGCCCTGCCACTGTGACTCATGTGTCCAAGCCCGGGAGCTGAGGACCACGGTGACGTCACTGTCACATTCCCAACCTGAGGGTCTGTGCGGACACATTCAGGGCCCTCGTGGCTCTTCCTCTGCTGTGCACCTCCGGCTTCCTCCAAGCTCTATCCCCGGCCTGCGGGTTTAACGTCCCAGCCTTCCTGGGTCTGGGGTCACAGAGATGACAAGCACATTTCAGGGGAGCCCGTGCCATGCTGGGAGCAGGAGGGGCTGGCAGGGCGACCCCACGGGAGGCTGCTGTGCTGTGTCACTCCCCACCCCGCAGGGCAGCAGGGCTCCCTGCAGAGCCCAGACCTTCCCTCACAGCTCTGCGCCCCGCGCCTGAGAGCGGCTTGCTTTAGTATGTGGGTCTCAGCTGCCTCCACTTCGGAGAACGAGCTCCCGTTTTGTTCTCCCCTTTTACACTTCATGCCAGTCCACACAAGCTCCCCAAGGCCAGGCAGGGCGGCAGCATTTCCCTTTGGAAACAACCCTCCAGCTGGATGTGGTGAGGACATTTGTAATACTAGAACTCTAGGAGGCTGAGGCAGGAAGATCCCAAGTTCTAGCCCAGCTGGGTCAACTTAGCAAAACCCTGTCTCAAATTAAAAAATAAAGAGCCTCAGTGGCCTTGGGCTCCATCCCCAGTACTGGGGGAAAAACACTCCAACTTGCATTCCCCCCTCTGCATGCAGTGCCGCACCACATCCTCTGTGACTGTCACACAGGGTCCCCGGTGCATTCGCAGTCTGGCTTCCCTTTTTTGGATGACACTAATATGGCCTCGCCTGACTAACTCTGTAACCACACTTGCCCCAAATAGGGTTGTGAAATAGTGAGGCTCAGGGTTCCACGTGCAGGTTTAGGGGGGCAGGACTCAGCCACAACAGTGCCGGCCCCCACGTCTGCATGTAGTAGAGAAATTACATTCCCCCAGTACCAACAGATGGTAGGTACCAGAGGGGTTTTCTGGGCAAAGAGCCAGGGGACCGTTGGTGACGTGGCATCCCTGCCCTTCCCTTCACACCGCAGGACTTCCCAGGGCCTTTAGCTTGTCCGCCTGTGCCACGGGCGGCCCAGGAGCGCGTGTGGTACAGCCACCCCTCTCCTCCCAGGACGCAGAACCTTTGTTTGGATATGTGTCCATGAGCCTGGACCTTCTCAGAACTGAACACTGACCACCCCGATCAAAGTCCTGTGTGACCCGAGGAACCCAGATCACGTCAGGGCCACACCATCTGTCTGTCTGTCCACCTGAGGTCACAGCTGCTGCCCTGGGGTCTGGGGACAGGTCAAAGACAAAGGCTCCTCTTCCCTCCACCCTCTCACCAGGGCAGGGCTGACCTGGGGGTCCCACCGCCCGTGAGCAGGCAGTGCAGGTGTCCTGTGCTTCATGTCACAAACCCCAGACCTGCTGCCTGCATCCCTTTCTGCACGCTTGTGTCCCCACACTGAGTGACCAGTGTCACCACAGAGACAGGGCTGTCCTTACACTCCCGACACCACCGTGAGACATCAGAGGCTCTCGTGGACAGTGACAGAGGGACCCTCCCAGGCCCCTGAACCCGGGAAGCCCCAGCAACCCAGCGGCTGTGCAGGCCCACGGCTGCCTGGGCACAGGATGCAGGAACAGCATGGTGTGAGCCCACATCCACGGCACCGAGGGCTCCACAGCATGATGCCCACATGTGGGACCTGACACCCCTCCCGGCCATAGCTGGCCCCTCGAGCATCCCAGGACAGCAGCTCTGGGGCTTCTAGTACCAGTACCTGCTTCAGTCTCTCAGGAACAAAACCCCAGGTTCCACCTCTCCTCCGGGGGGACCACTCTGTCCCCACAGTGATGCGAGTGACATTAGAAGTTTTTTTTTTTTCAGTACCCAGAATTGAACTCAGGACTTTGTGCTTGCCAGGCAGGTGTTTGTGCCACTGAGCTTTGTCCCCAGCCCTCACACTGGAGGTTTCTGTCCATCCTCACAGCAGGACAGGAGGAACAGAGTGGAGATGGGGCCAGGGAACAGGGACACGGCCACCAACAAAGCCAAGCAGGGTGTGCAGTAGCAGCAGGGCCACAGTGGCTTACACCAGGATTCTCCTCGAGACCCTGTGTCCACACTCACCCCGCCAGCCCTGGATCTTGGCTACTGCGCCTTTCTCCTCCCGGCTCCCAGGGGTATGGTTCTGATCCCGGCCGTGGCACAGGGCAGCAACAGGATGAAGCGTGAGCCATGCACAGCAGTGGGAGCCTGAGGCCGAGGCCCTCGGCTGCTCTGCACCAGGCCCAAAGTGCCATGGGCTGGGGACAGCAGTATGCAGGGCGGTGTCCCCAGAGGGGGAGGGGAAGAGGTGTTGGAGTCCATTATACACTCATCACGTCTACCCTACTGGGTCCTGTATTCTCTGTCCCACTCGGACACAGAGCACAGAGGACAGAGGCCTGGGTCCAGTGGCATAGGAGCCAGTGTTTGCATCTGGAAGATTGAGGGACCCCAAGACTTGCACCCCGAGGCCACCTGCATGGTGGGATCAGTGACACCCCCATCCTGTCGCATGTTGGGACAGCAGGTGCCAACCACCAGCCCCCATTTCTCTCCAGCTCTGCAGTCTTCTGTGGAGCGAGAGCAGAGCCGCACCTCCAGGTGCTGAGGAGCCTGGCAGCTGCGCTCCTGACTCACAACGCTCCTGGGGCCAGCAAAGATCCAGGGTTACAGGAACCTGCACCCGGAATGGGGAGATGGCAAATACAGGGCACACGGGCCCCCAGGAGCAGCACAGGCTGAAACTCTGAACTCCAGGGCACGACTGCTGCAGGCAGGGCTGACGAGGTCACTGTGAGACACCAGGGCACTGAGCTGGCCTGATGGGGTGTGTCCACATGCAAGGCCACCTCCAGGGCCCCACAGGGGGGAACCCAGGGCTCTGGCAGAGAGGGTGGGAGGTGATCCTTGTTTGGGTTTTTTGGAGCACACATCCGCAGTACAGGACAATCACCCCGGCTGGGGCGCTGGTGGGGGCCCCTCACGGTCTGCATTCCCTCTCCCTCCTCCCCATCCCATCCACCTCTAGGTTCCCCTCCCTCCAGCTCTATGTCTCTTCCATTTTCCAAAGGTCTGTCCCTCCTTCCTATTATCTATCCTTTATGCTGCTGTTGAAATTACTTATCCTTTGGGTTTCTCACGTGAAGGAAGCCCTGCGATACTGAAGCCTGGGTATTTGATTTATTTCTCTTAACGTTATGGTCTCAAGGTGCATCCACTTTCCTTCAAAAGAGTCAAGTTTATCCCTTTTTATGGCAGAGTAGAACTCCTATGTTTATTGAATGATTGGATAAAGAAAATGTGATATTTGTCTTTAAACCCAGTGGTAATTCAGTTCACATACTTTGTTCTTTCCATGATTTTGGATGCAAACCAAAATAAAATTTGGTCACAAACCAATAAAATCCAATGATTAAGTACGTTATGGAGAAATTTGACTTAGTTCTTGTCCAATTAGGTTTGAGCCCAGAACTGTGGAAAAAAGTTTGTGAACCAAGGTACTGCTACACACCAGAGCACTCTGCTCTTCTAAACAAAGACAGCCTCAAGAGATGCTCATTCATCAGAACCTGTACACCAAGGAGAAGGAAAATACCCAACCCCAGTCCCTCCTAGTTGTCCACAGAAGGGGAAAGAGAAATGTAAGAAGCCACAGCCTCACAGCATGAGCCTGTTAACACACTGACACTGACCATGGACCGCAGACACTAAGAGTGACCACAGGACCTTAGCACACTTTCTCTCTACCCCCCAGCTACCACTACTTCTGATGGCTTGTTTGTCAATTCTTTTCACCTCGTATATCACATCCAACAGAAAGCTACAAGGCATACAAAAAGACAAAAAGTAGTCTTAGAATACAGAGCAAATACCGGAACTATAGATGTGGCAGATACACTGGAAGCATCGGACTGAGAATTTGAAACAACTGTGATTAGTGATTAATACGTGAAGGTCTTTAATGAAAAAAAACCAGAACAATGTGCAAGAACAGAGGAGGAATGCAGCAGAGACATGTAAATGCTAAGAAAGAATAAACAGGAAACCTGGAAATCGAGAACAGACTGTCTTTGATGACCACCACACACTGAAGGAGAAACATCAGCGGAGCTTTCAAAGTAGAAATAGAAACAGAAATGCAAAGAGAAGAAAGAATAGAAGCAACCAAATTATCTAAGAACTTTTAAAATTACAAAAATCGGGGCTGGGGATTTAGCTCAGCGGCATAAGCGCTTGCCTTGCAAGCAGGCAGTCGTGAGTTCGATCCCCGGTACCGATAAAAATGAAAAAGACAAAAAAAAAATTACAAAAATTACCTGTAATGGGAATACTGGAAGGAGGGCACAAAGAGGAGGAAAGAAGGCTGGGGATTTAGCTCAGCAGCATAAGCGCCCACCTTGCAAGTGTGCGGTCGTGAGTTTGATCCCTGGTACCAATGAAAAAAAAAAGGAGGAAAGAAATAGAAGAAATATTTGAATAACAACCAAGTCCTTTCCAAAATTAAAGACATATACCACAGCACAGATCTAAGAAGTTCAGAGAATCCCAGATATAATAAAGTACCCAAAAATCTACACCCAGGACTATCATATTCAGAAATCAAAGGCAAAGAAGGAGGTCTCTGAAAAAGCCACTAATAAAAAGCATATTACTTACTTGTGGTCAAAGATAAGATCTCATCTTGAGAAAGCTTGCAAACAAGGACCATGGTATAAAATAGCCAAAGTGTTGAAAGAACCACCAGGCTGGGATTCCATCACCAGAGGAATTACCACTCAAGAATAAAGCAGAAATAATGATGTCACCTGGCAAAAATCGAGGAAACTGATACCACGCTTGGCTTGGCCAAAATGGCAGAAGACATTCTTCTGCAAACACAGTGACATGGATTGGAAACTCAGGTCATCATAGAAAAAGGGAGAGAAGGAGTAAGCAAGGAAGATGTGAAATCTTTTTTTCTTATTCTTAGTTGAGTTCACAGATAACAGCTCCTTCAGAATACTCCACCAGTTTATGTGAGGACTGTGGCCCGTGGACGCGGGAGAGGAGCAGTGGGAGGCAGAGGGACGGGAGGAGCGAGGGACGGGGACATATGGTCCTTGCACTGCTCGGCTCTCGGGGAAGCAGCTGGTGTGGAGAGGCAGTTGGATTAGTGGTAAATGTACATCAAACTGGGGCAGCCCTGGAGAGGAGGACAAGGGGGGAGAGGGGAAGGAAGAGGAAGAGGAAGAGGAAGAGGAGGAGGCGGAGAAAGGGAGGAGGAGGATTATCCATACTCCGAGAGAGCAGACAAAAGGAAACCATACAAAATCCTCAGTTAAATCACAGAAGGCAGAAAAGTAAAGCCCAAAAAAGAAAAATAGAAAATAACAACAAATATGGTGGCTATGAACCCAACTATATCAGTAACTAAATGTCAACGAATCTAATTTAAAAGACAGACTGCCTTGGATTAAAAAAATCTAACTCTCTGCGGTCTACAAGAAACCCACTTTAAATACAAAGACACAAATAGATTAAGTATAAAAGCATGGTATTTCTCAAAGAAATCTACCAAATACCCAATGGTTCACCCCACCCCAGAAATAGAGAAACCTATCCCAAAAAGCTATACAGCATCCCAAGGGACACCAAATGACCAAAATAATCTTGGAAAAAAAGAACAAAGTTGAAGTCCTCGTAAACCCCGATTTCAAGACTTGCTGCAAAGCTACAAAGCAAAGTCGTACGGGTGGGGGGACAATACGGTACTGGTGTAAGAAGACACAATGGACAGACAGGATACAGCTGAAAGCTTGTCTGGTGGTGACAATGTGAACATACCTCATGCCACTGGACATAAAGGGCTGGGGTGTGGCTTAATGGCCGAGTGTTTGCCTGGCGTTCTGCATTTGATGCTCAGCATAGCACTTCCTCACACATGCACACATGTGCACATGTGACAGGGAGCCCAGAAATACACTCTCACGTATGTAGAAGCAAGACCATTCAAGGGGAGAAAGGACAGGTCAGTCTTTCCAACATGTGATGCTGGGAAGGCTGACTGTCTACGTGCAAAAGAATACAGGTGGACCCCAATTTTACCCATATGGAAAGCTTAACTCTAAAAATAAAAGAAAGAAAGAAAGCTTAACTCTAAATCAAAGACACATTTAAAAGTTAAAATTATAAGAATAAAGCAGCGGTGGACATCTTCATGGTACTGAATTTGGCAATGATTTCTTATATATGACACAAAAAGCATAGAAACAAAAGAAAACTAGGTAAACAAAACTTTGGAACACCCCACGACTACCAAGAAAGCGAAAAGACACACATGGAGTGGGATAAAAGATTCGCAGTGCATGTTTCTAAGCAGCTGTTATAAGAGAATCAAAAAAAAAAAAAACCCAAAAAGCCAATTCTAAAAACAAGCAAGTTCTCCAAAGAAGACATCAAATGGCCAACAACCACACGAAAAGATGCTCCACACCACGAGGCATGCAAACTGCCAGGAGACGCCACTCTGTGTCTCTCAGGGTGGCCACCATGAAACTTTTTTTAATTAGAAGAAAAAACTCGCTGGAAGCAAGTGTTGGTAAGAAGGCAGAGAACTTGGCCTTTGCACATTGCTGGTGAGAATGTAAACAGTGCAACCACTGTGAAGAGACTGGCACTTCCTCAAAGAGTTTGGAGCCAAAAGAATCAAAGGCCCAAAATAAAGCTGTTAGCTCTGTGTGTGTGTGTGTGTGTAAATTTCTTTGGCATTTTGAAACATGGTCTTGCCATGTAATTCAAGATGGCCTTGAGCTCACTAAGTAGCCCAGGCTGGCCTCAAACTGATGGTGATCTTCCTGCTTCTGCCTCCCAAGTGCTGGGATAACAGGCGTGCACCACATCTGGCTAATATTCACAGCAGCATTATTCCTAGAGAGAAAAGGTAGAAGCAAGTCACATGTTCACTGACAGAAGTACAGATACACAAAACACGGTGGTATTACCTTCAATGAAATACTCTTCAGCGTCCAAAAAGGAAATCCTGACACACACTACAATGTGGATGAAATTACAGATTCTGTACTATAGGAAACAAGGGCCAGTACTACATGATTCTTTTTATATGAGGGACCTAGAGGAGGCCAATTCACAGAGGGAATGAGGAACCGGGTTCTTGGGCCCTGGAGGAAGGCGAGAACGGAAAGTGTTTCTTGAGCACAACCGATCGATTGGGAAGAAAACAAAATCTGGGACCCGACGACAGGAGGATGATAACCTGAGTGTACTTAATATCACCAAACTATACACTTAAAAATGTTTCCTTGTATAAGAAGAATCATCGATCTCCCAAAAAGATGTAAGAATCCTTTTTTTTTTTTTTTTTGTCTTTTTCGTTTTTATCGGTACCAGGGATTGAACTCACGACTGCCTGCTTACAAGGCAGGTACTTATGCCGCTGAGCTAAATCCCCAGTCCCCAAGATGTAAGAATCCTAAACAAGTATGAGCTTAATAACACAGCATCCAAGTACATAGGCAAGAATTTTCAGTGGAAGAACTGGTAACGAAAACAAATTTTTTTCTGTGTGCTGGGAATTGAACTCAGGACCTTGTGCTTGCCAGGTAGGTACTTGGCACCACTGAGCTATATCCTCAGCCACTGTAATGAAAATTAAAGAAGTCCACCAGCACAGCCAAGACTTTCAGAAACAGGTCCAGCGGCCAAGAGGTCATGAAGGACACAGATGCTCAGACAGCATCACTGACATCTAAAGGACTAAGGGACATCTGGTCACAGAAAACTCCTGCCAACAACTGCAGAATCTGTGTTCCTTGCAAGTTTACATCAACATTCACCAAGACAGAACCAATTCTGGGCCATAAACACACCTTAAATTCAAAAGACCAGAAAACCTATAAAGTATGCTCTTAAACTGCAGTGGGGGAAAATTTTTAAATTACATGTTTTGAATTAAGTGAATATGAAAATACAATGTACCCTAAATGTGTGCAATGCAATGAAAGTAGCCCTTACAGGAAATTTTACAGCATTAAATGCACATATTAAGAAGGAAAAATCTAAAAGAAATTTAAGCTTTTACCTTAAGAAACCAAAAAATCCAAAGGGAGCAGAAGAATAAGAGCAGAAATCTATGAAATTACAAATGGCAAATCAATACAGGAAATTAACAGCCAAAAGTGGTTCTTCAAAACAAAAATCAATTCTCTGAAAAACAACTAGCCAGCTTAACAGGAAAAAAAGACAAAAATTATCAATAATGGAAATAAAAGTGGATTCATCCTGTCTTTTAATGTCCTTTGGATATCAAAAGGATAACCAGAAATACTATAAAATACTATGGTTGCAAATTTGGTAGCGACGTTAAATACATCAATTTCTTGAAAGACATTCAGAAGAAGAAACAGATGTTCTGAACAGAGCCGTACTCCTCAATGAAATAAATAATTAATAATGAATGAATAGTAGCCTTTCAAAACAGAAAGCACCACGCCCGGATGGATTCATTAGTGATTTCTGTCAGATGTTTAAGGAAGAAGTTACACCAACTCTCTAAAATCCCTTCCTAAACACAGAAGCAAAAGAAACACTTCCTAACTCATTTTATGAGGTCAGCATCATCCTAATACTAAAGAATGACAACACTATTTGTAAAATAGAAATCTATAGATCAATATCTCTTATGAACGCAGATGCAAAAATCTTCAGCAATATAAAAAATAAAATTAAAAATCTTCAACCAAATGTTTCCCAATTAAATACAAATGTGTATAAAGATTTATAAACCATAATCTGATAGTATGTATTTCACATATACATAAGGCAGGTTCAACATTCAAAAATGAATATACAGTTAATATAGTTCATTACATCAACAAGCTAAAGAAGAAAACTCACATGATCATATATACATATATAGATAAAGAAAAACCATTACCAAAATCCTACACAAATTCATGATTCATAAAAACAAGCTTCTGTTCAAATAAACTAAAGACCAAATAAATGATGAGGTGGTCTATGTTCATGAATATGAAGACTCTCCATTGTCAGGCTGTTACTTCTCAGTTTCAACTACAGAATAAAGGTGGTCTCAACAAGTTATTTTGTAGGCACAGACACACTTACTCTAAAGTTTACATAAGGAGGTTGAATTTTTTTTTTTTTTTTTGTCTTTTTCATTTTTGTCAGTACCGGGGATTGAACTCACGACTGCCTGCTTGCAAGGCAGCCACTTATGCCACTGAGCTAAATCCCCAGCCCCTCATAAGGAGGAAGAAGATACAGAATCACCAACACAATACTGAAGGAAAAAAGAACAAAGTCTGAGACCCATGAACAACTGAACACAGATGAACAAAAAGAGAAAGAAATTATAAAATTAAGAAAGACATAAATACATAGAAAGACAGCCCATATCCATGGATTATAGGATTCACCATTGTTACGATGAGAAGAACTACTCAAAGGAAATGTACAAAATCAATACAATATCTATTTTTTTAAAAAAAGCTCTACACACAATTCTTTGGTACCTTTTACAAACATTAACTCAGAGTGGATTATAAGCTTAAACATGAAATTCAAAAGTTCCCTAAAAATAACATAAGTAAGTTGGACTTAATTAAAATTTAAACGTTCTGTGCCATGAAAGTCTGTTTAAGAGACGGAAAAGGTAAGTCATGAAAGACTGGAAAAAATATTTGCAAAACACATATCCGACGAAAGACTGGTGTCCAAAATATACAAAAAGTTCTTGAAACTCAACAATCAAAAAACTCACAATTTAAAAATGGGCAAATGACCTGATCAGAAACCTCACCAAAAACGTTATATGGATAGCAAAGGAGCCTATGAAAGGAGGCTGTTAGTTAAAACCACAAAGAGGCACCACTGTCCACTTTCTAAAATGGTCAAAACCCAGACCCTGAACGCCACTGGGTCCCGGAAGGACACAGTGCTTCCCACAGGTGGTGAGTGAAGAAAGGCACCATCACCTGGGAAGAGTCTGGTGGATTCTTATAACACTAAGCCCACATCCAACCCACATGACCCCACACCTGCACCCCACAGCATTTACTTGGTTAAAACTTACGCCCCAAAGCCTGAACACAAATCTTTTTAGCAGCTTTAGTCACAATGGTCAAAGCTCAGAAGCAACCAAAATGTCCTTTAATCTGCGACTGGGTAAATTCAATGTGGCACATCCAAACGGGACGACTACACGACCACAGAAAGTGTGCTATCAAGCCATGAAAAATAAGGGAGACTCTTATATGTCTAACACTAAGTGCAGGAGCCAGTGCGAAAAGGCTGCATGCTGCCCACTCTGGAGAAGAGGACAGAGAGAGGAAGAAGGAGTTGCCAGGGCTGGGGGGACACTGAGGATGTCAGGCAATGACATCACTCTACAGGACACCGCAGTGGAGACGTGTATATTATACATTTATCCAAGCCCAAGGATCATTTCACACCAACCTTTTTTTTTTTTTTTTTTTTTTTTGTCTTTTTCGTTTTTATCGGTACCAGGGATCGAACTCACGACTGCCTGCTTTCAAGGCAGGCACTTATGCCGCTGATCTAAATCCCCAGCCCCCACACCAACAAACTTTAACGTAAGGACTAAGGATCTGGATGACTGTGTCATTGCCTAGGTGTGTGAGGTCTTGAGTTCCATTCCCACCACCAAAATAGTAATAATGCATCAGCACCATCAGCTGTGACAAATGTTTCTCCCTAATCCAGGGTGCTACAAGACAGAAACATGGAGTAGGGTGGTGAAGGGATATATGGGACTCTACAGGATCCATCCAAGTATCTGCAATCATAAAACCCCTCTGCCCAGCTGAGGGTCTGATCACACAGTGGCCACAGAGGAAGTTATGGGTGTGAGCAGCAGGAGGTGTGAGCAGGACAAGGTGAGAGCCGGAGGAGGTGTGAGCAGGAAGAGGCATGATCTGGGGAGGTGGTGTGAGCAGGAGCAGGTGTGGGCAGGAGGTCTAAGCTGCAGGAGCAGGTGTGAGCAGAGGCAGTGGTGTGAGCAGGAGCAGGTGTGAGCAGCAGAAGGTCTAAGCTATGGAAGTGTGAACAGAAGGTGTGAACTACGGAGGTGATGTGAGCAACAGGTGTGAGCTGGGGAGGCAGTGTGAGCAGGAGCAGGTGTGAGCTGGGGAGGCAGTGTGAGCAGGAGCAGGTGTGAGCTGGGGAGGCAGTGTGAGCAGGAGCAGGTGTGAGCTGGGAGGTGCTCTGAGCTGCACTGCCACCTCGACCTTGCTCCCTGGCCCAGGAGCTCTGGGTGTTGAGTCTGGGCGTGGTGGTCCCGTCAGTGCTTTGGACATCTGTAGAAGCCCCTGAGAACCTCAGAGGAGTAACAGTGCTAAGAGTCGAATCTGCATTCCTTCTGTGGCCTGAAGCTTCGCTCCTGTCTGAGCTGTCCGCAAGCAGCCAGCACCTACCCTTTGGTGGTGTCAGTGATTCCCTCGATGACTGAGAGCGGGAACCACCCCATCCCACCTGCACCCAACACCATGCTGCTTCCAAGGCCTCTGATGTGTGCAGTGTTTGGGACATGGAGCAGCCACACCCTTCTGCAGAGGATTGGACCCAAGGCCTTGGGTCCAAGGACGGTGGACACTCAAGGACAGAATTGTGTCTTCTGCGTTTCTGAGTTGAACTCACAGAGGGTTGTGCTCATGCATGGACAATTACCGTGACCAGTGTGGGTCAGCTGTGGTCTCCATGTGTATTTGAGTCATGCAGGGTGAAGCTGTCACCCAGGCAGGACCATGTGCCCCAAGGGCCAAATGGGAATAGGGCTATTGCCTGAGTCCTTGTCCCTCATACTCATGTCCATCTTCCCATCCTGATCCCAACAGGCCCTGCACAGTGGCCCAAGGCCAGTCCCACCTGCTGCCACACAGGACTGGAGACCTTGTCCAGACATCTGTCCCCACCACCTGCTGGGCCTGGCAGGATCAGGGAGGTCCAGTGAGAGGACATGGGGTGTGGGCAGTGCCCAGCCGAGGAGGCTGTGTCCTCCGCCAGGGCCCCTGCCACGGCCCACCCTGCCACAAGCCCCATCGTGACCACACATGTCTCCTATGTCACCTTCAAAGGTGTATTGTACTCAGCCTGGGCCCCTTGGAGCAGCTGGGACTGAACTAAGCTCCAGGCTTGGAGGGAGGCCTGAGCGCTCACGAAGGCCCTAGAACCTGAGCTTAAGCCAGCAGGAGTGGAGCCCTCACTCCATCCCACTGCCCCCGCGTCACAGGGCAGGGGCACAGCCAGGCTCCCCCACGGCAGCCTCGGTCTCCTCTCTGCAGTTTGCAGCATAATGCCAGGAAAGTGTGCTCTGCACAAAGCCTGTGTCTGGGGTGCTCTGCAGGATGTGAATGTCTCTTGTGCATTGACCTGGAAGAAGCGGGCTCCTGGACTCAGCAGAGGATGAGAACAGTGACAGTGACAGTGATGGCAGCAGCCACCTCAAAGGCGGTGCTCTGAGCCTGCCATGTCCTCCTGGTCGGGCGGGACAGCAGGAAGTCACCACATAGGGACGGGAACAAGGTGGCCGTCGCAGTCATGGTGGCTCACTGAGGACCAAGGGGAGCAGATGTGACATCCCCTGGCTGTGGGGCAGGGGACATGCAGGCTCCCAGCTCAGCCCCTGGAACCACACACAATGCTGGCGTCCACTTGATTTGATTCCCTGTCAAGTGAAGTCTCCAAGTGTTGCTTTGTTGATGGATCAGAGTTTACACCCCTTGCTTTAGTCTCGGTGTGGGAGGGGACGGTTCCTGGTCCTGACTGGGGTGGGGGAGCTCACACCCAAGTGAGGCTTTGCCACCGGCCTGGGGGAAAGAAATGGGGCTTCTGCTCAAGCAGCACAGGAGCCAGAAGTGACCCAGAAAGTGGCATGACCCAACCACTCCTGATTCAGAGAAGTCACATGCAGCCCCTCTGCCGCCCCCAGCCACACTGCACAGCAGCTGATGAGTCACATGAGCCTGAGGAACCAGTAACCTCTCCCCTTAAAAATGTGCTTTTACACCAGGTATGGTGATGCATACCTGTGGTCCCAGCACTTGGGAGGCTGAGCAGGAGGACTTCTGGAGTTTAAGGCCACCCCGGGCTATATAACAAGACCCTGCCACCAAAAAAAAAAAAAAAAAAAAAAAGTCTTCCTACACCCACACTTAAGGCAGAGTTATTCGAAGTGGCTGAGAAGTGGAATTCCACTCACCAAGCGTGGGTCGGTGGGTGAATGGACACACACAGTGTCCCCAGGCACACAATGGGGCATTGTCCAGGAGAGACATTCGGACATGACCACACCGGCACGCCCTGCTCACGCCACACCAGTGAGACGGAGCAGTCACAAAGGGCAAGCACCACACAACCCACTTGCACAAGGCCCTCAGTCAAACACAGAAGCAGAGAAGGGGTTTCTGGGGCTGGGGAGAGGACAGGGACCTGGGGTTTTATGGGGACTCAGGGTCCGCGGAGGAAGATGCTGCAGACCTGCATATGGAATGTGGTGACACCTACCCAGAAACCGGGATTTTTTTTTGGATGTAGTACTCAGGATGGAACCCAGGTGCCTCACTCTTGCTAAGCAATCGCCCCAGCCCTTCTGCGACAAGGTCTTATTTTTCTGTCATTTTTTCTGTTAGGTGTTCACATCCACAGTACACCACGATTACACCACTCCGAGTGAGCTGGTAATGTACATGAGGTGTCTTTATTTTTCTTACAGCTCCTCTCCTCCCTCCCACAAAAAGGTCTTATTAAACTGTCCAGTCTGGGGCTGGGGATTTAGCTCAGCAGCATCAGCACCTGCTTGGCAAGCACAAGGTTGTGAGTTCAATCCCTGCTACCAAAAAAATAAAAATAAAAATAAACTGTCCTGGCTGGCCTCATGTTGTTACCCACACTGAACTGTACACTTAAAAGCCGTTAGAACGATAACTCTTGTATTACATGTACTTTACCACTATTTTTTAAGATGTCCTGGAAGGGTCTGTGGCCGTACCATTGAGAAATCACTAAGAAGCAGCCAAGGGTGGTGGCACAGGCCTAGAATCCCAGCACTTAGGAAGGCTGCAGTAGAGTGATCACAAGTTCAAGTCCCACCTGGGCAATTTAGCAAGATCCAGTCTCAAAAGAAAAGATTTTAAAAAATGGATGTACCTCAGTGTAGGGGGCCCTGAGTTCATGTCTCGATTTCCCAAAAGAAAAAATGGGAGAAACAGAGGAGAGAAAGGGAGAGAAACAAGGAGGGAGAGAGGGAGGGAGGAGAGGCAGAAGGAAGCGAAGGAGTTGAAAATGCTGTCTTTAAATTCTGGTTTTCCTTAATCCCCAGGGAGGGACAGGGCCCTGCTGCCAGCCTGTGGAGATCTGTAACCTCGAGCTGGCAGCCCAGGGGACCCTCTTCTGTCCTGCCACCTGCGTCTGTTCGCCCAGCTCTCTGATCTTGGGGTGCCTCTGAGGGCAGTCACACCAGCACCCTAGATGTCCCACCACAGCATGAGATGTTCTGCCATCGCAGGACCCCAAACCAGTCTCCATCAAGGAAGAAAAGAGGGTGTGGCCATGATGGGGGGGGACCCCATGGCCCACCTCACCCTGCAGCAGCCAGAGGCCCTGCTCAGGAGACTCGACTTGGGGTGGTGCTGAGGGTCCCCTGGGACAATGGAAAGGGAGCCCCGGACTGGGGTGAGGCCATGGAGGCCACACTGGGGAGCTGAAACTTCTCTGGGGGCCCTGGCAGGGACGGATGGAAGGACACAGCCTCTGGGAAGGGAGGAGTGGCCTGTGTCACCTCACCTGGCCAGGACACTGCCTGCCCATGGGAGGGAACCCAACCCCAACAGGCAGAGGTGCAGGGTGGGCTAAGTTTAGAGACCTGGTCACAGGGGAAGTCAGGTGGCCTCACACAGGGTTGTCTGTGGCAGCAGACGCTGGCTCAAAAGACAGGCCTGGCTTCAGTGACCCTTCTGGCATGGAGGCCACTGGGCCTGGGCTCAGTGTTGGTGATCATTAATTTTTAAACCCATTTTTCAGCTCTTTGGAGTCTGAGACCCAAGTGTAAAAGCTTTCTGTTGTTTCTGAGCAGATTTTACATCTTCTTATTTATCTGCTAAGCTACAGTTCAGCTAGCAAACAACTTGCTCATGTAGCCCATATAACCCAGCAGCTTTTAATCCATTCACAGAGTTCCATGGCCTTGCCATGACCTGAGTGTATAATACTTCATCCCTGCGAACCCAAACTTCTAGCTGGGTAGGGTGGTGCACATCTGTAATCACCGAATTCTGGGAGGCTGAGGCAGAAAGACCACAAATTCAAGCCCATCCTAGGCAATTTAGCAACTTGGTGGAACCCTGTCTCAAAACATTAAAAAAGGCTTGAGGATACAGCACAGTGTGAAGGCCTTGGGTCCAATCCTCTGCACTGCAAAATCCCAATAGTGCAGTAGTGATAAAACAAAACATTTAAAACCACAGACTTTCGCCCGTCAGCAGTCACTTCCGACCTCTCTCCCTGCTGTGTCACCGGCTTTGCTTTCTGCCTCAAGGACTTCTCTAACCTGGATATTTCCTATGAATGGACTCATACCGCACGTGACCCTTGGAAACCCGCTATTGTTTTGAAAATCCATGAACACCGCGGCACGGATCACCACAGATTAGGATGTTCTTTCTTTTTATGCCTGAAAAACACATCCCACCGAATGGACAGATCACACTTCTGTACCCCTTCGCCGGCCTGGGGCCTTTGAGTGGTGTCCAGATCTAGGCTGTCCCCAGAGCAAGCCACAGACAAAGAGTGCATGGACACAGTTTCTGTGTCCGGGGACCCTGAGGAGTCGGGGCTCACTGTGTTGGCCGGGCCGCCGCGCTGTCCCAGGCCCTGTGTTCATCATTCTAATGACGGAGGAGGGAGGGTATCATGGTGTTTTTGAGCTTTATTTCCCTAGCAAAGACCTTTCCAGGAGTGGTCAGCCACTGGTACACTGGATTATCGGGACCACCTCTGCCCTTTTCTGGCGGGCGTGTCTATATTACTGTTGGGTAGCAGGAGTCTTTAAAATGTCCCAAATGCAAATTCTTCAGCAGACACATGACCTTCAAATAATGACACATCCTATGGGTTGACCCTTCACTTTCTTGATAGTCTCTTCTGAAGCACAAAAGGTTTTATTGGAGATAAAATCCAATTTACCTATTTTTCTTTTCTCGATCATGCTTTCGGTGTCATATCTGGAAAAAAAATCACCACCTAACCCAAGTCACATAGATGTCCTAAGGGTTCCATGGCTGTGGCACCTCCGTGTATTTGGAGGTAATTTTTGTAGGCAGCAGGGACAATTCCGCTTTGTTTTTTCATGTGTGGATTTCCAACTGTCCATCTGATGAGTGGTCCTTATTCCCTCCCTGCTGAATTTGCTGGGAATTTGAGTCAAAGTCAGCTGATCACAGATGCACAGATTCATCCCCGACTTTAGAGCCCATCTCCCCAAGCCACGTCCTTATCTCTCTGCCAACAGCATACTGTCCTGACTGCTGTAGCTATGTAACTGTGAGGGCTTCAAGGTTCCTTTGGCTATTCTGTGTCCCTTGTATTTTCATATAAACTTTAGGACAAAATTCCCGATTTTTGCAATAACAAAAAGCTACAGTTTTTATCTATAGGTCAATTTGAATTGGAGCGCACTTTCATCTTAAGAATAAGTCTTCCGGGGCTGGGGATTTAGCTCAGCGGCATAAGCGCCTGTCTTGCAAGCAGGCAGTCGTGAGTTCAATCCCTGGTACCGGTAAAAAGGAAAAAGACAAAAAAAAAAAAAAAAAAAAGAATAAGTCTTCCAAGAAGCACTTTAGGCCTTTTTTAAACTTTTCTCAGCAGTGGTTTGTACTTTTCAAAGTATAAATCTTTTAAGCATACTACTTAATATTTTATTTCTTTATGTAAATGGAACTGTTTTTCCTCGTTTTATTTTAAGACTAAACTGCTAGCGTAATGAAATACAATGGACTTTTGTCTGCTGATTTGGTACCCTGCAACTTTGGTCAATTTGTTTTTTTAACTTTTAATAGTCTTTTAGCAGATTCTTTCAGACTTTCTATAAGCATGATCATGTTGTTTGCAACCACAAGTGGCTTTACTGATTTTTTTCCTAATATTTTTGTTTCTTTTTCTTGCCAAACACCCTAGTAAGAAAGTCCTCAATCACGCCAAATAGAACTAGAGAGAATACACATCCATGCTTTGGTTCTGAGCTTCGAGAAAACAGTCTCTCATATAAAATACCTTAGCTTGGCATCTTAATAAATGTCTTTAGTTAAATGAGCAAATTCCCTTGATTCCTACTTGGTAGTACTTTTTACCATAAAACAGTACCAAATTTTGTCAAATGCTTTTTTGTTCATCTGCTGAGATGATCATGTACTTTCTTTGTTTGTTCTATCAATATGGTGTCTTACATAAATTGCTTTGATGTGTTAAAGCAAGTCAGCTTGCTTTCTGCACGTGGGAGAAGTCCTACTTATTCATAACAACGTAATCCTTTCCACATGTGGCTAATTAGGTTCACTAGTATCTGGTAGAGGATGCTGGGTCTGTATTGGTAAGGATGCTGGTCTATGGTTTTCTTGTGATGCCTTTGCTCTGGTATCAGAGTATTACTGACTTCACAAAGTGAATAGGGAAGAATTTGCTCTTCTTCTGATTTGGGAGAGTTTGTGAAGGACCTGTACGAATTCTTCTTTCAACGTTTGGTAAAATTTACCACTGAAGTCCTCTGGACTTTGGCTTCTTTTTGTGGGAAAATCTGAAGTTACTAATTCACTCTCTACTCCCTCGGACACACTGATCCCTTGGCTCTTGTAGCTTTCTGAAGCGGTGTTGAAGTCCTTTTTCATGAGAGTTTTTCCAAGATGTCATTTAAAAAATATGGCGAACGCTGCTGTTGAGTACCACCCAAAGGAACACGAAGGCTCAGGAACACAGGTCAGTGGCTCCCCGTGCACACTGTCCTGTGCATCTGGCACTGTGTGACCCTGGCTCTTTTCCAAAGTCAAAATGACCATGGATGAGAAAGGTCTGGGCTGGGAATATAGCTCAGCTCCTGCCCAGCAAGCACAAGGTCTGGAGTTCGGTTCCTAGTGCGAGATGGGGGGTGGGAAGGAGAAAGAAAGGAAGAGAAAGGTTTTTAATGGATTTAGGCCATTCAGGCAGCCATGACAGCACAATTAAAGACACTTACATAAGAAGACTTCCAGAGCTGCTGCAGAAAGTGGCAAGAATGATGGGAAAAGTACGTCAGAATTGAGGAAAGTATTTGAAGGAGAGTCACGGCAATGTGTCTCTTACTGTAATCCATCTGGTTTCAGATCTAAACGTTCACTGGGGTTTCCAATCACACTGCATCTGTCCCACCTTCATGGTCACACTTTGCACCTGGATGTTGGGCTCTAGACAATGGGGTGCTTCAGTGTCCCTGTGAACACACAGGAAACACAGCCAAATTCCTACACCAGTTAGTAGTAAGGCCCCGCAGGAATCCTGGAGTGCAGCGTGTGGGCAGAGGGGAGGTATAGCCTTGGGGTGCCTGCAGCTGTCTGTGGAGCCAGCTGGGAGCTTTGCCAAACCTCTCCTGCAGGTCCTGTTCCTACTCAACCCAGAAAGCCTGGAACAACAGGCTGTGCCAACCTTCACCATGGAAACAGCAGGATGCTTGACCCTCCTGGAAAGCAGCTCTGGGACAGGGATGAGATGCCAGGCAGCCCTGCAGCTACAGTGCACCAAGAAGCAAAACTAGCAGGGTCCCCACGCTGGGCCTCAGGGAACTGCCACTGCTCTGGAAAGCATCACAGCTGCAAAGCCTGAGTGGCCTGGATTGTCACTGAGCCACTACTGAGCACCCAGTGTATGCAGGCCATTGTTCCAAGCACTTGGACACACTGAGGAAGTAAGGTGGGGGCTCCTCCCTGCCATGTTGGACACTGGAAGCGGGCACCTGGCGAACGCACATGAGAGCAGACTAGAGCACACTGTCCCTCTCAGTCTCAGTGCAGCTCAGCAGGGCAGCCCCGTGGCAGCGGTGCAGGTGGTGTCCATCTGCAGGACACTGTCTATTCACTGCCTGGCTGTCCACAATCTAGAATTCAGCCACACAGTGTGTATCTGGTTTAACAGAGACTTCTAACCTCATCTGGGCAGGATCTTTCAGGATTGCTGCGTTGATCTATGAAGCATGAGTCCCCAGCAGTAGAGGACAGTCCCAAGGTGGGGCTGTGACCTAGGAACCAAAAGCCACCCCAAGTCTGGCAGCCAAACACCAAAAGACTTTCTACTTTAAATAAATTCGGATTCTATTTGAATAAAATACCCACATGTATGTGACCAGTTCACAATGGAAAAGTTTTGAAAGCCAGGCTGATACATAGTTCACTTTTATGTTTTTACTCCAGCAAAGCAATCTGCAGCAGGAAACCAGGATTCACAATCACATTGGAACCCAAATCTCACAGGGGAGATGAGGGGGATACCTGTTAAAAATATTTTGAAATCACCAAGGAGACCACAGTTGTCACTTGGACCAGGGGGCCCACGGTTGAAGTTTTCACATTTACCACTGCATGGCCTTTTCTGTGAAATTACTCTTAATTTCAGGGTGGCTCCAAGTGGGCTTTTAAGAGATGGATGGAGTCAGGTGTGATGGTACATGCCCATAATCCCACACTCAGGAGGCTGAGGCAGGAGGATCACTGTAAGTTCAAACCAGCCTAAACCACATAGCAAAACCCTGTCTCAAATAAATAAATAAATAGGATAAACACTTGTAAGTATGTTTACTTACATACACACATATCCTCATACTGACATTAAAATAAACAGTTCAGGTTTCAATGGGATGCAAGGTACATGCGTGTAAAGGATCACATTCTCACACATCCTTCTCTATTACTTGATTTTTTGATAATAAGACTATATTGTCCTAGTAATTTGTTTAATAGAATAAAAATTTCAAGCCTTGCTGGTCTCAAATGGGGTCAGAGCATTGGTTGTCATGGAGAGCCGGCTAGGCAGCCGTGGGCACAGCCCTGAGCTGCTGGAGCCTGAATCAGCCTTGACAGCCACCAGCGGGGCCGGGCGCAGCCTGAGCCTCAGGTCAGAGTGGCCCACGAGCTGGCCTTGGAGTAACTGCGCTGGTACCACAGCACGGAGCAGGAGCCCAGGCTTCGCCAAGGAGCAGCCCTGGATGCCAGCATCAGAGCACCTGGTGTCAAACCCTGACCCCGTGTGACCCTTCCAGGGGTGACGGAGGCTCCTCCGGCCACAGTCTCCTCTCCTATTGACTGCAGTGACCGTGGTACCTACCTAGCAGACTGAGCGCCTGCACAGAATAAGCACCAAAGTGCTTGCTAGCAACTCTTACCAGAAAAGAAAGAGTCCGGTACAAGCATGCAGATGTATTCTTAGCTCGCAGCAAAGTAGGTTATGGTATAAAAATACCATTAAATAGTAACTAAACTAGCAGCACCTTAATGCGCATCTTGGCAGCAACCTCAGCACGTGTGACTTCTCTTCCACCTACCCTACATTAAGGAATCAGGACCAGGAAGGCTCCAGCTCCTGGGTGCCAGGCCACCGCGAAGGCTCAGATCTACCCACCCTGAGCCTGGAAACCTGCCTCATGTGGTGGGGGGCAGGGGGTTCGGCCAGCACAACGGACCGGGCTGGAGAGGTGGAGGGGCGGGTGGGGATGGCACCGCCAAAGGCCCTGAGATGGCAAGGCCAGGTGTGCCCAGGAGGTGGGGAGAAAACAAACATGACCACACACACAAGATTCCTCCTCCCTGGATTTCTCTCTTCCCTGGCAACGGCTTCGAAGCTAGGGAGACTCAAAAATCGATCTGCTCTGATTTTCTAAGTTTATCTATTAACTACCTAGCAGGCCATGGCACTTTGGGGTAGGTCTGTCACAGGAGGCACCTACAGCAGCTGGCGATGCTCCCAGCCCAGCGTGGGTCACAACGAGACTCAGGGGTCGGAATGGAGTCAAGGACACATCAAGGTCATTTCTGGGCCCATCCGAGGTTTAAGGGGGAGACCTGCCGGGCAGAAGTCAGAGCTCATCCCTGCTGTCTGGTCATGGGGGCCCAAAAGAGCTTCGGGTGCTTATTTGTAAAACGGGGGTGGGGGGGGTCCTTCCTGGACAGCTTGTGTCAAATAAAATCAAACCTTTGAATCAGCACCTGTTAGGTGCTGAGACCACACAGGCTGCAGCCCCAGGACCTGCTCTCAGATTCGAAAGGGTCCCGAACCCCTGGAATTACATCTGAAACCTCTGGAGAGCTGCCTTCCTCAGGGGATAGCATCGACTGCCCAAAAGTAGAAGTGTGAATCCCTAACACAAAACGGCTTCCTGCTACCACACACCCATGCTGCACTACGGCCAGAGGTGGGCACAACAGGGTGGACTCCTGCCAGGGATAAACTCCCCAAAATGCTCATTCTGGGCCCACAAAGCCAGACACAGTGGAAGGGAGGACTCAGGCTCCTGCCACGGCCTGACCAAGCTGTGAGGTCACCATGCACAGCTGCAGGCAGGGTCAGCTTGCCTAGGCTGAGAGAGAAAACCAGGTCCAATCATCATGGAAACTTCAAAGAAAATACGAAAGAATCGTACACGTTCGTGAGGCCACTTGTAACTGTGCGCAAACGTCCCAACGACAGCCTGGAAGGAAGGGTGCAGATGCCTCACTGATGTCACCGGAAACTGGTTACTTGGTCTTTACGCATGATGCTTCTTCACTTCTTATAATTTACAAACAAGGCTTGAAGCCAAAATGATAAACAGTTTTTCAACTCTGGGTAGAAGAGATAGAGTGAGTGTGGTATCATTCCCAGAACTGCTCGGATTTTAAAATCTACCCCCAAAATGCACCATAAACGGCAGCACCAGCCAGTCCATGCCAGCTTGGGGTCACCTGCTTTGCTCCTGCTCTGCCCTCAGAGCACCACCCAGTTGGGCAGGGAGGGACACTCTCTGCCCTACTACAGCTGCCCTGAGCGGCTGAAGGGAAGATCAGGACAGGGCAGAGGAGGGGACAGCCAGCAGCTGTGGGCCTGTGACCCGGCCCTTCCTTTGGCCAAGAAGAGAGCTCATCCAGGTTGGGTGCCAGGGGCTGCGGCTTTAAATAAACTTGGACAAGTCCACCTGGGGCTGGGAAGCCACATTAACCCTGCCTCCTCGAGGCTGTCGACAACTAGACTTTATGGCCCAGGACCTAGGGGACCACGTCAGGGTGTTATCCCCACCCTGTGTGTAATGGCTGAGGTGCCTACAGACAGGGGAGCTGCTGTGCCAGCCAGCACCCCTCTGCTCCTGTCCCCATCACAGTGGCCTGGACACAGGCCTCACTTCTCCCAGGGTGCAGTGTGGGCTCTGCACGCGTTTCTGTCTGTTGCTTGGGGAAGAGCTGGCAGCTCCGCACCTGTCCCTACCCAGGGTCACCCTCCAGCTGCGTCTCCTATGTGGGTGGCAGCAGCCAGTGCCCCGGCCTCCAGAGATGAGTTTCTGGGAGCACAGCAGGATAGCTGGTTGGGGCCTGCACTCTGGCACACGGAGAAGAGGCCTAGAAGTTTCCCAGGAAGGCAAGACCCCTGCTGCCCTCCTCAGAGAGCTTGACACACTGACCGTGGCCACCTGTCCCCACACGCAGGTCACAGAGTCTCTGTCCAAGCTCAACGCTGGACCTCTGTCTCCGCCTGAGAACTCCCAGTCCCTCGCCCTCTTCTTCACAGGCCTTCAGCCAGCCACAGGCAGCCCTGGGAAGATCCTCCAGGCCTGCGTCCCTGAGGCCCCCAGGAGGAGCTGGGGTCTAAACGGATCGGATCGAGGCCCCGGGGCCCAGCGGCTCTCCAGGTGCACCTGGCCCCACCCGGGACCTTCAGCTCCAATTCCCTCCATGCCGGTCCTGACCCGAATCCTCCGCACGTGCAGGACAAGGGGAAGGCACCTGCACTCCTCAGCCGGCCACACTCGGGCGTTCCTCGCTACCACAAGGGTGCACCCGGTGCTTTTTTAGTAAAGAAAAAAAAATTGCTGGTGCATGTGTAAGAGGAAATCGCGCCAGCGCCCCCGCCGCGCATGAGGGACGGGAGAAGGGGAAAGGCCTCGGAGGAGAGGCGAGGAGCACGGCGGGATCCGAGGCTGGGTAGCCACCTGCCCAGAAAAGATGACCCAGCTCGAGCACGCGGGGCCCCTCGGATGCGCGCCGCGCGGGGCACCTGTTCCCCACGGCCACCTGCCCGCCCTCGAGCCCCTCAGCCGCCCCCACCCCCAGTGCGTTCCCTTCCCGGTTCGATGGCCCCAAACCCGGAGCCACGCGGGTCCCCGCCGCGCCCTGCTCCGCCACCCTTGTGCTCCAGCCCAGGCTCCCGGATCTCGCCCCCCCTTCCTGCTTCCAGAAGAATCATGGGGACCCTGGCAGGAGCGGCCCCTGCCGCGGCTCGGGAATGGGAAACGCGCGCGCCCAGGGCGCCCCCTCCCCGCCTCCGCGCCGCGACCCTCCCGCCGCAAATGCGTCATGTCTGCCGGCGCCGGCGACACCTGCTGCGGCCCCAGTCCCCGGCAGGGCCGCGCGGGGACCGAGCCGGGCGGGGGCCAGAGCCGGGGCTGGGGCCAGGTCCGTGCCCTGTCTGCGCGCGGCTCTTACTTGCCAATGTCCTCGTAGAGCTGGTACTCGTCGGTGAAACGGGTGCAGGTCACTGTGGTGGCCATGGCGGCAGCGGGCTCGGCGTGCGCTCGGCGGCGCTCGGGCGGCGGCGGCGGCGACACGGCTCCCGCTCGCGGGCACGGTGGCGACACGGGCGGGGGCCGGGCTGGGCGGCGAGCGCACGCGAGATCTGCGCGCTCCGTCCCCTCCAGGAGCGCGCCGCACACCTACGCGCGGGGAGCGCGGGCACCGCCAGCCCCGCCCCGCACCCGCGCCTGGCACGCGCACTGCGCCCGCACCCCGCGCGCACACCAGTGCCCGCACCGCACTGCGCCCGCAAGCTAAGCTCGCCGGGCCCCCGCGCCCACCCACGGCCCGCCAGCGCCCACCCCTGCGCCCTGCATCCGCACCCCCTGCCCGCGTGCTCCCGGGACTACACTTTGGAAGCCTGGTGCCTTTCCTCTCCTCTCCCCACGACCCCAGGCCACTTCGCCAGGACAGCAAGAGGGAACCAGAGCCCACCGGTGGGGGCGGGGGTTCCTGAGCTGCCTTCCCCAAGACCGGCTCCGTGCAGCTCTTCGCGGTCTCTTATACTTTGGCTGACCCTAAAGCTTCCCAAGCTGGGCATCCTCCTCGTGGTCCCAATCCCTTTTTCAATTGCTCTAGGCTCGGTGGCTGGGTCCCTGGGGTTCCAGGGACAGACACTTGCAGCCCAGGCCTGCAGGCCTTGAAACAGCAAAACAGGCTGCCCTGGGAGCGACTCTGGCCCTGAGCGCTCAGAGCCGCCCTTCCATGGTAGGGGACACTCAGGTCGGCCAGGCCCGCTTCGGCTGCCTACACCACCTGTGCTAGGCCCAGAAGCTGAGATCTGCTTTGCTCTGCGCCCCTCTTCCCAGACCCCTCTTGAAAGCACCCCGGAATCGGGAAGGAGTGGTCACCAGTCAGTGCTAGGTGGGGTCAGCCACCACTGCCCAGGGACAGATCCCAGGCCTGTCCACTCAGCCCAGGGCTCCCTGGGGACCACAAGAAGTATACTTCAGGAAGGAAAAAAAGAGGCTTCTTGGACCCTTCCCCAACAGGGTGCATTTGGCACGGGGCTGCCATGCAACCAGTCCCTGTCCCTCAGGGTCATAGGTAAGTGTGGGTCCCAGGGCAGGTACCAGGCAGAAGCCGCCAGCTGACCAAGCAAAGGACACCCAGCCCTGAATAGGCTCAGCCACCTTTGGCCCATGGGAAAACCCAGCCACCCTGGCCACCCTGGCCACCCCGGCAGGGGAACCAGATGGGGGGTCTGGTTGTCAGACACTTGGTTGTGTCTGAGCCACAGGAGCAGGAGGACAGCAAGTCTCATCTCCCACCAGGAGTCCAGGAGAGGACATACTTGGGGCCAGGGACCGCTGAAGCTGGTGATCCTGTTTGCGTTTCACGTGGATTTCCTCGGTCATTTTCAATCCTGGTAGTATTATCCCTGTTTTACTAGAGGGAACAAGAGGGACAGAGAGGCCAGGCAGCCTGCCCATGTCCACACAGATAACAGGTGGCTGGGACTCCAACCCCACTGGCTATGAAGCCTCCCATGCCTCTTATTGTCACACACATTTATACTCACACACATACACTGTCATATACATGCAAACACACACATGGAAACAATATGCACACATATTCATACACACACACACACACACACACACACACTGCTTCCTATAACCACAGGCAAGCACACAAGGCAGGCAGGCTGCCTAGGACCACAAAAAGTTGGGGTCACTTAGGGGTGCTCCTCGCCTCTCTACTGCTGTTATCCCTTGGGCCCCAGAGCCCCTCCTCTGAACGGAAACCTTCCAGCAGGATGCAAAGCTGCCCTGGTGAGGCAGGGAGGTTGGAGTCTCTGCCAACCCCAGAGGGCTCATCCCTCATGGTGACAGGTGTCCAGCTGTGACTCTGGTCCCCCGGAGCCCTCTCACTGCCTTTGACTCTGGTCAGAAAGGCCCGGACTCCTTCTTGATGCTCCCTGCTCCCCTCAGGAGGGGTCCTCTGCACCTCCACCCATGTCATCTCTGCCCCCCACCTTGTCCTTTCTAGAGCTCTTTCGTAAGCAAAGAGGGCTCCCTCCCAGGTGGCAGCTGGGGCGGTTGTGGGGAATATCAGCTCTGGGAGGTTATTGTTAGGACAGTCACCATGGCAACAGCGTCACATCTGCAGAGCCAAAAATGCTGCACATGGGGCTCATTCTCCCAAAGAAAGCCACAGCCTTCCCCGTCCCACCTCCGGGGGCTGCTGTCATGTGGGGAAATGTCACTGCCCCCACCTCTCCTGGCCCCAGCCCTCTACCCAGGAAGACTGGAGTCCCTTGATTGCCACCAAGTGGCCCTGGACATGGCCGCCTATTTAGGAAACCATGGCAGGTGCATTGAGGTGGCAGAGGTGGAGCTCTTGGTAGTGGCAGTGGTGTTTGCTGGGATGATGGTGATCATGGAGATGGTGGAGGTGTCGGTGATCATGGGGGTGGTGACTGTAATGGAGGTGGGGAGACCATGATGGCGGTGGTGATGGTGGCGGCAGCAGTCCCAACAGAGGTAAGAGCTGTGGTTTATGGTACACTCGCCACGTGCCTGGGAAACCATCCTGAAAGCGCCCACGGCCTCAAACCTCACAACAGTGAGATGGGGCAGCCAGTTCTCTTTACACAGAAGGAAACTGAGGCACAGAGAAACTGACTAGCATGGATCACACAGCTGGTCTGCGCTGCGATCTGCTTTCCTAGCTGGTGCCTTTAGCTGTGTTCCTGTGTCAGGGTCAGCCCAGTCTTCCCTGTGCCCGGGCACCAAACCACGTTGGGGAAGAGATGGACAAGGTGGCTGCATCTGCAGGTTTCTGCCCCAGACCGACAGCAAACCAGGCAGGTGCCAGGAGTGAACCTGCCTACACAGTGGTCCCCCCATCCACACTCGGGCTTTGCACGGCGTCTGTGATCCACTGTTAATCATAGGCTGAAAATACAAGATGGAAATTGTGCTTTCTGAGTGGATGTCTGTGGAAGGTGACGTGGAAGCTGCAGTGGCAGAGAGTGGCTAACCAAGAGAGGGTTTTAGCAGAAGAGACTGCTGTGTAAAGGCCCTGAGGCCAGACAGGAAAAAGGTGGAGAAGAGAGAGCCAGCAAAGGCACCACTGTGTCCTGTGGATGCTTTTTCTGTGCCCAAGTCCCCCAAGGAATGTGAAGCACCGTGATGACCAACAAGCAAGTGGAGAAGCCACCAGCCAGAAGTGCAGGCAGGAACCCCAGACCTACTTCCTTTCGTCAGGCACAAGGCAGAGGTGGGTGCCCTGCGCAGAAGACAGTGGGGTGCAGCTGTGTGCAGCCTCTGCAGGAGAAGCTCAGCACCACCTCCACACCCTAACTAGGCCACCAGCCCCCTGGGGTTCCCCGGAGCACTCTGGCTCTCCCTAGCTGCCAGGTAAGGTGGACCCTTCCTGTGTGAGCCACCTTTGGTTGAGGTCAACTGCATTCTCCCAGAGGGACCATGCACAGTCCCAGTGTGGCCCCCAACCCAGGCGTCTCCCTTGCCAGGAGTAGTTGCTGGGGCCAGGAAGGCCAGGGGACAGTGTGAACTCCTGTCCTCTTCACAGTGGACACACTGGGACTGTCGTCATGGAAACTACATCCTTCAGGGACCAGACCCGCAATGGAGCCTGTCCCGTCCTGTCCTGTGCAGCCTCCACCACACACACAAACGATCACAGTGGCCTATGGGCAGCAGCCAGGCTGACCCAAGATGGACAGGGTCCAGGCCTCATAGGCCTGGCCGCTTCCCCATTCTGCTCTCATGTCTCCTGGTGCTCTGTCCACAGGGAGATCCAACCATCACAACCCTGTTCCAAGCCAGGATAAAGATGGGGAGGACGATGGCGGGTGCTGGTTGGATTCCTGCCTCATGGCTCCAGGGGCCAGCATGTGGTCACAGGGCTGCCCTTGGCTGCTGAGGTGTCCCTGAGCAAGTGAAGGTGCCTCCTGGGGACACCTGGAGGTCCTAGTGCCTGTGGGGCCTGGGGCATGGCTGGCAGCACCGGGGAGCACGCTTGCTCTGGGCTCACCCAGACCACACACTGAGGATCACAGACTGCACCGGGGAGAACGGCAGCGACTCTTTCATACAGCTGAGCGCATACCTTCCCCGAGAGCCATCACTTCCTCTCCTAGGTATTTATCCAGAAGAAATAAAAGCACGTCCCCAAAAAGGGAAATAGAAGCGCGTGCAAGTACGTTTATAGTAGCTCTATTCATAGAACTAAAACTCAGGAGCGGTGGAAATGTCTGTAAACAGAATCACAGAAAACAACTTAGTACAGAGAAGTAAAAGAGATACCGATACACAGACACGAAGCTGAACAAAAGCAGCCGGCACAGAAAGCACACAAGGCGTGGCCCCAGGCCTGCAGAACCCCGACGGGAACCAAGGTTCCAGAAGCTGCCGAGGTGGCCGTCACCACAGCAGACCAGGGGTCCTAGGACTGGGGGATGGGTGCTCTGGGATGTAGAAATGTCTTACATGTTTTTATGGCTACTCAAGTGTATACGTTTACTACTGTACTCCTAGACTCAGTGCATTTATGTAACTGTCATTTATGTGTGAATTCCATGTGATTATGCAGATAAATTATACATCGACTTAAAAATTACACGAAATATATGCAGGGGAAATTCAGTTTTTTTCAGCCACATGGAAGAGTGTTAACAATAGAGGGAGTCTTAGGAGACAAAGGAGATCTCAAAAAATTGTACAACTGCAACAATTATTGATGACAATATAAAATTAAGACAAAGACAGGCATGGGGGCACACCCCTGTCCCCAGCATTCAGGAGGCTGAGGTAGGAGATCAGCAAAAGTCCCAGGCCAGTTTGGGCTACATAGTGAGTTCAAGGCCAGCCTGAATTACAAGACCCTATTTCCAGAAACATAAATAAACTAAATAAGGCAAAATAAAGAAAAACCAAGTAAATCCACTCAGCAGGAAATTTAAATAACAAGCCACATGACAAAGCTTAGAAACAGACACAAGTGAGGCCATTTTACACAACAATCCCAGGCCTGGCCGAAGCCAAGCTCGATGTAGACGCCATGGCCAGTGCACGTGTATCAGGGAATGGGAGAGGTGGACAGAAATGCAAGGTTATAGCTTTAGGAGCCAGAGACCATCAGCAAAATGACCTTAAGCGAGTTGGAGGAGGTGTGATGACACCAGCAGAAACAAATGATAGAAACAACAATCAAACAATCAGTGACACCAAATGCTAAGTCTTGGGGAAAAATTATTTCTTACTTTTTTTTCTTTGCCTTTTTCATTTTTATCGGTACCAGGGATCGAACTCTCGACCACCTGCTTGCAAGGCAGGTGCTTATACCGCTGAGCTAAATCCCCAGCCCCTATTTCCTACTTTTTAAAATCTAGTTTGCAGTGCTGGGATCAAACCCTTTATGACTCAGCTACCCTGAAGATCCCTCTTCCCAATTTTTTTCCTTTGCTCCTTTGAGCCAGAGTCTTTCTATATAGCTCATCCTGTCTCAGCCTCCTGAGTGCTGGAATTACAGGTGTGCAGCACCACACTTGGCTTCCCTGTCCCAATTTTCAAAAAGCAAAATAGACACCTCATTGACAAATTTCATCAATAACAAAAGTCAGCCAGAAAAGTAAGCAACAACAGAAGGAAACCAAAAGGAAGAAACAAAGACAGATATGAAAAAAATACACCCAGCCCTCAAATCCAAGGATTCAATCAATCCTAGATCAAAACTGTTGGGCAAAAAAACGATGTCTCTACTGAACACAAACAGATATTTCCCCTTGTCATTATCCCCCCACGCAATACTTAGGTATAACAAGTGTTTACACAGCTTGTGCATCGTGTTAGGTATTAGGAGCAATCTCGAGGTGATGCTGAGATGGGAGATCATGCAGATTTCAGTCATGTACGTCCCCATTTCAGAGCAAGGGTTTGGCAGAGGACTGGGGTACAGGGGTGCCGGTCCAGTGAATTCGCAGCTGATCCTAAGCAGTGACTGGACTATGGGAATTTTACCATGAAGTAGAAGGAGAGAGGTGAAGTGGAATTTGTTCTGGATATAACTATAAATTGCCCATGTGGACTCCAACAACGCTTTTTAAAACTACCAAATACGTGTAAGCACCCAGTGAGCTTTGCAAAAGAAAAATGTATGCATTCCCTATATTCCACTGTTTCTTTTTAAAAAACAGTTAAAATGCTTTTTAAAAAGTATTAAGGAAGAGGGGTGCAGAGAAAGGGACACACCTCATGGGCCCACAAGCCGCCGTCTGCCTCGTTCTCAGTCTCAGGGAACGGAAGGCTCACACGTGCCAGTGGGCTTTGTCTCCAGCTGAGGTTACATCTCACCTTGTGTCTCTGCACCTGTGAGGCGCTGAGCCTCAGGTCCTGGTCCATGGGGCTGAAGTGGGAGGCCTCAGGGCCACACTGGGCAGGATGGCCCAGGAGCTGGGTGAGCCTGAGTGCCTGTGCCCAGGGGCTCTGCTGCTCAAGGCTTGGGGGGAGAAAAGGAATCTGTAATAAAGATATGCACAGTGGTACTATTTATAGCCAAGAAAGCTGGAAGCCACCCAGCTCACCCCCCCCCCCCCGCAGGACCGCCTGGCAGGGTGCAGAGGAGGAGATGGCAGCCACGTGGCACGGGAAGGCCAGGCTTGGGGACATGCCAGACGTCTCTGCCACTGCAGCAATGGGAAGTGGCAGGCTGGGCACTAAGTTGGGGACAGCACAGGCACAGACAGGGTGATGTGGCCTGAGCAGCCCACCCTCTGTGTGTGGGACATGTCACCCAGCACTGTGCACTGCCTGCGGGAGTCCAAGTCCAGAATGACAAGAAAACCACCTGCTAGGTAATTCTGCCTGGACCTGGATGGCAGCAGCCTTCCCCAGCAAGGCCACTCTGCAGCCCTTTTAGTAGTCTCAGAGGACGCTGGTATCTCCATCAATGACACTGTGACTCCAGAAACCCTGGCCTGGGACAGAGCCAGTGGATGGGGGTAAGACAATGGATGAGCTGGGACCCCCAGTCCAAGGGCCCCACAGGCTCTGCCATGCTCTGGCCTGTGTTTGATCTGCCTTATGCTTTGGACCTGCACTGTCCTTCTTCTGGTACTTGCCCAGGTCTGTGCCCATATTCTAGCCTGACAGGCCACCAAGGATGCAGGGCTCCAAGGGAGGCCAATAAAAAGGCCATGAGGTGTTTTGGTGCCAGGCACCTGTCCCAGCCCTAGTCAGTGTCTGTGCCTGACTGGGACCCGCTCTGCACAATCTCCATCTCTGGCCTGGTTGTGCTCAAGAGCAGAGCCATTGCCCCAGCACACTGGCCCAGGACCTAGTGGCCAGTGCATGACACCAGCTGGCCAGGCCCTGGCGTAGTCCTGATGTGGCCCTGACCTTAGGTCACCAGGCCTGGCCTCTCATGTCCCAGTGGTTCTGAGGCCTGCAGAACCTGTGCTCCACAGTGACTCCCAAAGACTCCCCAAGGTCCTTGGCCTCTGCAGGGGGCTGGGTGGGTCCTGGTTACTAGCCCTTGCAACCACCCCAGGAGAGTCACCGAGGCCAGGTCCAACCTCTTTCACCTCACCTGAAGGCCATTGTGTGTTCACGGGGCAGTAAGGGAGCTATGGGCAGGGCTGGGTAGCCCGGGATGGACAGAGACACACCAAGGAGCTGGCAGGCGATCACGGTGCAACCTCCACTTGTGGTTGCAGAACCTAAGGGCTTCAGTGCCCAGTCCTACAGCATCAGAGGAGGTGTGGCTTGAGGCTAGGGGCTTGTGGAGGATGGGGTGCAGCCTGGCAGTGTCTGGGGGCAGGGGAAGGCCTACAGGGTCTCAGGTGCAGCATCATTGGGAAGGCAGCTGAGGATGGGCAGGCAGAGGGACTCGGCTCCTGCAGGGAAGTGCCATCAAGTGTAACCCAGGACCAGGCCTCAAGGGATAAAGGAGGGCACAGGGTCAGGAGGGGGAGGAGGTATGTGTCACCATCCCCACCAGGAATGACATGATTTTCACATCTAGACCCTGTGGGCTGGCAGGGACAGACCTGCCTCCCCCCACATGGATAACCAGAGCTCGGCTCTTGGAGACCCGGCTGGCATAGTTGTGGGTCCCCATGAGAAGGGAAGTGACAGGTGCGACCCATGGTCCCTGGGGCAGCGGTATGACCACCTCCTGCTCATTCCGCTGCAGCCAGGACAAGAATGGGCCCTTTGTATGGGGCATTTACTCAGCAATGGCCTTGCAGCATGAGTGTCAGAGGGACAACTGGGCATCATGATGGAGACAGACTGGCACTGGAGTATGCAATGCTGCAGGGCATAGATAAAGAGTGTACATCCCACGCTGGGAGGCAGAGGCAGGAGGGTCACAAGTTTAAGCCAGCTTGGGCAATTCAGTGAGTTGGCCAGTAGCTAATCCTAACATCTCCTCCTCCTCAAAACAGAAAAGGCAAAGCAAAAAAAGCCGACCTTCACACTTCACACTGACCTACAGTCTGAGCCCTTGTAGATGTTTTTATTGTTTTATGTTGAGACAGGGTCTTGCTGGGCTGGAAATTGTGACCCTCCTGCCTCGGCCTCCCAGAGCACTGGAATTGCAAGCTTATATAGGAAAAAAAAATTGTTACAGCTACCCTTAAAAGCGTAAGAAAGTTCCTTTCTATTCCTAGGACATGATCTGAATAATTCTAATCTTTTTAAAATGTGTCGAAACTTACGGCTTTACCGTACGATCAGATGGTGGAAGGCTCTGAGTGAGTTGTGGAATAATGTGCATTCTGTCACCGTGGGGACTGCGCTCCACACACCCCACACATCGTGTTTGTTAGTTGTGGTTCATTCTCTCCTTTACTGCGGGAAGCAGGTTGTGATTGCCAAATTTTCTCTCCTTCCTTTCATCATCGTTGTCAATTTTCACTTTCTGTGATGAAGCTCGGAAGGAAATTCCAGTTGGATCTTTCTGGGGTGTCCGCCCTCGAACTGCTTGCATACCCTCAGCCTCTCAGTGCCTCTTCTATCAGCGTCAGCCTGGCTGCCCCGGCCATGCACACCTGCACACGTGCACACACACACGCATGCGCACACACACATGTAGGTACCTGGGGGCATGGCTGGTCCTCAGCATGCAGATCCAGCCCTGGGAGGGCACCCTTGACCTTCGAGCCCACAGGCTTTTCTGGTGGAAAACACAATTTAGCCTTAGGGCAGAGACTCAGGAGCTGCAGACATGCTGTATGACTGATCCCAAGCCCTGGACATGGGCTCAGGTGAGTGTCCCAGTAGACACTGCCTCATACGTGCTGCCAGATGGCACTGCTCACACCCTTGTGTCCTCTAGCCTTTTGAACCTCTCCCTTAATAAACTGTGACCAGCACTTAACAGCTCTCCTGAGTCCTGTGATTCCTTCCGGGGGACCTGAGAGTGGTCCTGGGGACCCTTGACACTGCTGGGACATTTCCATCACAGGGGCTACATATCTGACTACCACAGCTTTAAGATACTCCATGGTCAGCTCCAGGGCAGGGTCGGCGGTGGGGGGACAGCTGCCCCATGCAGGGCACATGGGGACAGGAAGCAGAGAGAAGAGGAGGAGCGGGGAGGGAGAGGCAGCCACGCCCCACAGGCCGGCCTCCTGATGGCCCCAGCTCCAGCAGCACATTTAGCTGGAAGGTAGAGGCTCCCCCTGCAAGCACGTGAGGCACGGGGACACTGAGGTATAAACCCAGCACTGTGACTTTCAATTTCTCCATCCTGGTAGCAAATAGGCTTCCCGCGGCACCAGAGTCTTCAGTCTTTTGCTTGGAATAGTCCATTTGCATTTAGCTCCTGATTTAACACAAGCTATTCCCCCGTGTGAAATTTTTTTCTATTTGTGCACAGTATATGTTTTACATCCTATTTTACCCCCCATAATAGAGATTGAAACCAGGGGTTTCCAAAGTACATCCCAGTCCCTTTTTCTAATTTTTTATTTTGGGAGAAAATCTCACTAAGTTGAAAATTGCCCAGGCTGAGTTTGGATTTATGATCCTCCTGCCTCAGCCTCCCAGAGTGCCAGAATTCCAAGTGTGTACCGACACACCTGGCTTGGTTTTTGCTTTTGTTTGCAGTATATTTTATTATTCCATCCCCCTCATTAGTTTGTTGTTTAACCATTTCTTCACAATTATTTTATTACCTCCTATTTACATGTACCATTTTTTTTTGTGGTTACCTTGGTGACAACATACCTGAACAATTCCTTGATGTCATTTTAAAACTTTGCCTTAAAAATATCTTCATTTTACCTTCACTTGTGAGGACTATTTTTACTACCAAATTCTAAGGAACTGTAGGTTGGCAGTTATTTTTCCCAGCACTTTAAAAATGTTTTTTATTTGTACATATTTTTAACCTTCTGACTTCAGTGATTTGCACTGAAGAGCTTGCTGTCTGTGCTGCTGTCACTTCTTGGGAATTATTTTCAAGACTCTCCTTTTTCCTCTGGCTCCTTTTATCTTTGAATTTACCCTGCTTGGGGTTCATGAGCACCTCAGTCTGTGGACCGATGACATTCATGTTTTCCAACGTCCTGTCCTCTCGTCTTGCTTCTCCCTCTGGCCTTCCTTGTCTTTTCAAGATTCCAGCTGTGTCTGTGTTGCAGCTTCTCCCCCCGCACCCCCATGCCGATCTGTAGTCTCACTCCTTAGATCACCAGGGATCCGCACGCTGTTTCCCACACACCTGTCTTCCACTTCTGTGAACCCTCCCAGGCACCTTCGGTCAGCCCTCCTTTCTTGATTCCAACTATTGTAAATGCCAGACATGTGCTCTCAGCTCTAAACCCCTCCCGGATGCTGGGATGGCAGGTAAGTGCCACCGCTGGCTTAAACACTTAAAGCTGGTATCCAGTAACTCCAATATCGGTTTGGGAATTTTTCTCACTCATTTTTATTAGTATGCCTTTTTTTCTTTTGGACAGAGTATCACTATATAGTCCATGTTGGCACTGAACTCAGGCTGATCTTGAACTCACTGCAAGCCCCCTGCCTCAGCCTCCTGAATAATGGGATTACATGTGTGTACCACCATACTTGGTTTGTGCCTAGTAATTTTAAACTGAATGTTGGGCATTTGTTTGTGCAAAATGATAGAGGCTCTGGCTGCTCCAGAGAGGGTCACCTTCTCTTGGGGGCCCTTGGCTTGCGAGGTGCCTTTTTGAGGTGACTGAGGTCCCCCTAAGCTGAGGTCATGAACTCTGTTGTCTTTTTGTTTTGTTTTGTTTTTCTGTTCTTTGAGACAGAGTTTTACCATCCATTCAGACGGGCCTTGAGTTCATTTTGTAGTCCAGGCTGCCTGGACCTCACAGTGATCCTCCTGCCTCAGCCTACTGAGCACTGGGATTACAGGTGTGCTGCACCACGTCCAACTGCTGAGTACAGCCAGATGATTGAGGTCCCAGCTGCCCACAGAGTTTCCCAGCAGCCTGGCCCATGCCATGTGTGTAAACTGCTCCACACAAAACACCAGAGACAGGTAAATGTATAGATGGTGTCGAATCGCCTGTATCCAGAGGAAAATGAACACATGGAAACAGGCCCTCCCCCAGTGTGCCCTCTCCACCCGATGTGGCACTGAGTGGCCACATGGATCCTGTCATTCAAGTTTGTCTGTCTGTACTTGACAGAAGCTATGTAGTTCAGGTTGGCCTTGATCTCATTATATTGCCCATGTTGGCTTTTTTAAAAATTGTGATAAAATATGTGTGTAACATAAACTCTGCCATCAAGTTACTCTGGAGCACCTCCAGAGAACCCCACGCACCCACAATGCCATCGGCCACCAGCATCACACTTTTTTTTTTGTCTTTTTGAGAGAGGGTCTCAGTATACAGTTCAGGCTTCACTTTTTAGCCCAGGCTGATCTCGAACTCACAAAGATCCTCCTGTGTCAGCCTCCCCAGTGCTGGGACCAAAGCCGTGCGCCACACATCCGAAGGCCTTTCCTCCCTCCACAACAGAATGTGACCAACAGTGGCCCAGAGCAGCTCCCAGGCTGACAGCCACTTCCCTCTGTGCAGCTCTGTGTCAGGCTCCTTCCGCTTGCATCTTCCAGACCAGCACCCTGTCGTGGGGAGCCAGGGCCTCTTCCATGGGGACCCCTCACAGAGGGCAGACATGAGCCGAGGATGGGACTTGCAGCCACCATGAACAATGCACCAGTGAATGACCATGAGAAGTGTGTTTGGATCTTGTTTTTAATTCTTTCGGGTACATGTTAAAGTGGAATTCTTTGTCACAGGGTAAGTCCTTGGTTAACCAGTTTTTCTTTTCTTTTTCTCTTGGGGCCTCGAATCTAGGACCTTTGCACAATGAACTATATCCTCAACTTTTTTCATTATTATTACTGTTTATTTTAAGACAAGGTCTTGCCAAGTTCCTAAAGTGCCCAGACTGGGCTCAAACTTGAGATCCTCCTACCTCAGCCTCCCAGAGTGGTGGGAGTATAGGTCTGAGCCACAATCCCTGGCTTAGTAATGTATTTTGATGCCCTGACTTTAAAATTTTAATAAACACCATTTAACTTGTTTTTAAAATTTTGTTGTCCATGCTTTGTTGTCTTGTCATAAAAGCCACTGTCGAATTCAAAGCTACAAAGATCACACCTGTCTTATTGCTGTAGCTTTCAGCTCAGGTTAAGATCATCACGAGTGAATCTGTGTGTGGGGTGCAAGGCGGGGGGCAGACTTCCTGCTGTGAACCAAGGATGGGTTGGAGAGTGCCTGGTCAGAGAGCAAGGACAGCTCCACCAAGTAGGGACACCATGCTCTTTCTGGGGAGAAGAAAACATTCTAAACTCAGGCAGTGGTGGGGGCTGTACTCAGCTGAACTGCTGTCGCCAAAGGGCGAGTTTATACTGTGCGAATTATCCCTCAATAAAGCTGTTATTAAAGAGAACAAACAAAGGGAACAGCTGGTGGCCTCCACAGGGGAGGACAGGCTGAGCAGCCCGGCCCCAGGACTCATCGAGGCAACAGCTGCCCGGGCCTCCCACACAGTGGGTTCTGCAGTGCCGGGGTCAGCTCTAGATTACTCCAGTGTTGTGTTTTTAGAAACAGTCTTTCATGAATCTTTCCTCACCTCAGTCCCAGGGCCAGATACTGCTTCTGACTCTTTAATCAATCTCAAGAGCAACGAGGGCAGCACAGTGCACACGTCTTGGGAGTGGATGGGAGCTTCGAGGAAAGGGCAAGAGCACTGGCAGCCCAACCAACGGCCAAGATGAGGCCCAAGGTGTCTCCTCCTCCTGGGGGGTTTTGTGCCTAGTGTCCCTGGTTGGTTGCACTAAGCCTCTTTGTGGGAGGTGGGGGTTGGAATGTGGGCAGTGGAAAGCTCTCTGTGGAGCAGGGCATGGTTTCCTGACACCCCAGGAAGTCCATCGTGTTCCTGCATTTGGAGTGGGTAGGGGCACTCCTAGCTGCACAGGCCCTGGTGGGTCCCTGGCCAGGGTGAGCTGACCCTCAGCTCAGGGTCCCGCCTCACACCAGCACCACCCAGGTCAGAAAGAACAAAGAAGAAGAACCGGGCACGTACTCCTGTGATCCCAGCTACCCAGGAGTCCAAGGCAAGAGGCTATCAAGTTCAAGGCCAGCCTAGGTGACTTATAGAGACCTTGTCTCAAAATACAATTTAAAAAGGGCTGGGAATGTGGCTCAGGGCTGGAGCCGAAACCTAGCACTGCAGCCTGGGGTTCTGTCCTGGCACCGCACAGGAGCTGCCAGCATCACCCAGGCCACCGGGCAGAACCTCGCCTTCTCCAGCCCTGCACCTGGCTTCCCTGCAGCGCAGGCTGCAGACCTGGGTTTACACGCTGACACTGGGGTCCCAGCCCTCACACAGCCTCCAGCACTCCCGTGCCTGCCTGTCTCTGCCCCAACCCAAGCCACCTCAGGGGTTTGCAGCACAGCGTTGTGGCGACAGCAGAGCAGGGTAGAGGTGTGCCTCCCTGGAAGGTCTCCTGGATGCTGTCCAGTGCTGCTGGATGCCTGGCTCCTCAGCTGAGGGCCTCTGCCAGGGATACGGAGACCCCAGGGCCCTCCCTGCAGTGCCATCCCCTCCGCCCAGTGCCCAGGACAGGCCCTCTGGAAAGCGGGGCCTCTTCCCACCACCCCACCTGCCCCTTTGCATCTGGGGGACATACACGTCTCTCATTCCCAATGCTGGGCTGACTGGTGGGGAGGGGGTGACAACCAGTGCCACTCAGAGCGCAGGGCTGAGTCTCTGACTCCCCGGCAAAGCTGTTCAGCCAAACTTAGCACAGAAAGCGACTAGGGCTGAACTCTACCTAGCAACGGGACTGGCAGCTGATTTGCAAGCTGGTATTTTTATCCTCGATGGGAACAGCTGAGAAGGGTGGCCACCTCCTGTGTCCCTCTGCTCCTGTCTGCACTACCCAGGGGACCCTGCTGCCCCTTCCCACACCTCTGGCCTCTGATCCTGGAGGCGGGCAAGCCGGAGAGCCCCGGAGGGGACCAGCAGCCAGACCCTTTCCTCCTCTCTTCCCTCATCCCTTTCTCCTGGCCCTGGGTCTCTGTGCCTCCCCTGGGTTCCAGTACCTGGTACCACGTGGCCGCTAGCCCCAGGCTCCCTTTCTCCCAGCCACATTCTCTCCTGCCCGCTTCTCACCAGCCCTTGCTTATGGCCCCAGGACTTTGTGAGGACTGCTGTCCACCAAAATGCCTTCTTTGGGGCCATGATGGCTTCTAAGAGTTTCTGGTTTGGGGAATTTTTATTTTTTATCTTTTATTTTTTTGTCACTGGTGTGGACTGAGCCCAGGGCCTTCACACTGAGTTATGTCATGACCTTTTTTTTTTTTTTTTTTTTTTTTTTTTTTTTTTTTTTGAGACAGTATCTCACTAAATTACCCAGGCTGGATCAAACTTGTAGTCACTTGCTTCAGCCTCTCAGAGTGCTGGGTTTACAGCTCACTCGGCTGGCTCCTGGTTTCACAGAGAAAATACAGTGGGGAAATCTCTGCGAACTGAATTCCAGCACCAGAAGAGATGGTCGGGTGTGGCATCCAGCAGACACCGGGAAAGAGCCCTGCAGCCAGGAAGGCGACTGGCAAGGCCCCGGCCGTCTCCCTGTGCAGGCCTGGGGACTGGAAGAGAAGCCACCCAGCCCCCTGCAGGACAGGCCAGATGACAGCTGAGCCACCAGAGAAGCTGCTCTTTCTGCCCAAAGGACTGGAAACAGACGGTGCAGGGCTAGGACTCCACGCCCACCTGGTGGTGCCGGGCGCCAAGGCGGGCTGGGCCATCTGTGTGTTCATGGCCTTTGTCCCTCTCCACCAACGGCTGTGGAGCCTGGAGGCAGTGGAAGGACAGCCACCCTCCCTGGCAGCGCCATCAGGACAGTGTGGGAGTGCTGGAACAAAACTGTCCCTGCCTGTCATGCCAGCACTCGGGAGGCTGAGGTAGGAGGATCACCTGGAGTTCAAGGCCAGCCTGGGCTACACAGTGAGCTCCAGCTTCTTTGCAACCACAACCCACATAAGTAGCCCAGACACAGCTCAAACTATAAATTGGACCGTCTGCTAAAATGGCTCCAGTAGGAGTCAGAGTCTCCTAGCACAGCACTAAAATGCCCAGGATATAACCTAAGATCACACCTTGGACCGAAAAACAGGAAAGCCATAATGTGAAGGAAAGCCATGAGGAGACGTCAGCGCCGAGGTGAATCAGGTGAGATACCTGCCAGTGGCATAAGCCATCCTGAAACAAGCCGGAAACGGGAGAGAAACCTCGGCAAAGCACATCACAAGCTTGTTCTTCATGAAAAGCAGAGTAAAATTACAGAACTGGAAAATTACGGTAAGGAAACTTCGAGCCCTCCTGAGTGGACTTGGGAATGGGGTGCAGACAGCCAGGGAGACAGCTCGAGTCATTCATTCTGGAGACAGAGAGGAAACAGATCTTCAGGAAAACAAAGACCATAGTCCATGTCAGCGGCATCACTGAGGGGCAGAGGCAGTGCGGCACGGAAAAAGCAGTCAGGTAGATAACGTCCCACTTTTAACATAAACCTGCAGATTCAGGAAGCTGAGAAAATCCCAGATAAGACAAATCGGTCCACAGCGAGGCACTTCATTATAAAAATTCTGAAAACAAAAGACGGAAAAAAAATCATAGAAGCATCCAGAGAGAAGTGGCGCATCACCAAGAGAGGACCACGAATCCAGGTGACAGCACACATCACACCCAAAACCTGATAGATGGGAGGAGCACAATCAAGTGAGGTGCATGACTGTAACCCCAGTACTTGGGAGGCTGAAGCAGGAAGATCACCTTGAGTTTGAGGCCAGCCTGGGCTACAGAGTAAGTTCAAGGCCAATTTGAACTGCAAGGCAAGACCCTGTCTCAAAAAAAACCCAGACAAAAGGAAACTCCCACTTCGCTGGCTTGGTGAGAGGGGCAGAAAGGACCTGCAGCTGCCTTCCTGAGGTCCTTGGCCCAACAAAGCCCGCAAGGCATCCCCACATCCTGAAGGTGGCTCCTCCTCACCTCCGTTCCAACACCAGCTCTGGAGAGGACACAGGCCTCGCACCACAGCCACTATTAGAGCTGATTCCAGAACCCCACACTCAGCAGTTTATAAAACTTCAGGGGCAGGACCACCAAGGGAAGAACCAAGCAGCACTGGCAGCCAGTCGGGGCCCAGTATTCCTGGGACACTCTGTCCCCCGAACAGCAGCGTGCACGTTCTTCCCAGTGCCCCCAGATACACCCCAGGATGTGCCAGGCCAGAAAACAAACCTGACACATGCGGCCTGACAGAAACCACAGAGCACACCTCTGAAAAGAATGGAAATATAATAGAAATCAAAAGGAAAGAAAGAAAAGAAAAACAGGAAAATCTGCACAACACTTGTTTGGAAATTTACCAACACACTTCAGAGTAATCCACGGTCAAAGAGAAAGTCCCAAAGAAAGCTAAAAGATGCAAAGAACTAGTGGGACACAGTGGCCCAGGCCTGTAGTTCCAGCTGCTTGGGAGGCTGAGGAAGGGGGTCACCTGAGTGGAGGACTTCGAGGCCAACCTAGAAAGCAAGAAACTGCCTTGAAAAATGAGATAAATGTATAATGTACACAAAATATAAACGCATGTTATATATAACTAAATTTCTAAAAAATCACAATGTGAATTGTACAAAAGCAACATTCAGAGGAAAAGTATAGCATATGCTGTGCCAGAAGAGATAAAATATTTCAACTCGGCACTCTAAATCACTACCTCAAGAAAGTATAAAAAGAACAAAGAAAAGTGGAAAGGAATAAAAACAAAACCAAACTCAAGTGAGAAAGAACAAAATAAACTCAAAGCAAACATAAAAAGAATACAAAGGATAAAAGCTGAAAAATATAGAGAAAATCAGTGAACCAAAATCCCTGATTCTTCCCCCAAATCAATTAGAATTAGTAAGTCTGTAGCAGAACTGACCAAGACAAAGACACAAACTACATTAGCAATGAAGGAGACATCAGAACGGATCCTGCAGCCATTCAAAGCACCATGAGCCACACGCAGTGGCACACCCATGATCCCAGCACTCAGGAGGCTGAGGCAGGAGGATCACCATGAGTTCAAAGCCAGCCTGAATTACACAATGAGACCCTGTCTTGAAAAATAAATAAGTAGGGGCTGGGGATTTAGCTCAGCGGCATAAGCGCCTGCCTTGCAAGCAGGCAGTCGTGAGTTCGATCCCTGGTACCGATAAAAACGAAAAAGACCAAAAAAGAAAAATAAATAAGTAAATAAAAGTATGATGAACATCTTTCCATTCATAAATTCAACTTAGAATTTATCACTTAGAAGAAATGGGTCAATTTCTCCAAAATTACCAACTATCCAAACTCAGGCAAAATAAAATAGACAACCTGAATAGTCCTACAGCATTAAGGGAATTTAAATTATACTTGTAAAACTATTGACAAAGGTATCTTCAGACCTGAAAAGTCTAAGAATTAACAGTGATTTCATGCAGTCTCTCCCATAAAATCTGAAAAGCAGGGCACAGCACAGCTGCTCAGTGAAACCAGGAGTGGCCTGACAGCAAACCAGAAAAAGACAGAAGAAGATGAAGACAGAGAAAGAGGAGGAGGAGCAAGAAGAGGAGGAGGAAAAAGGGGAGGAGGAGAGAAGGAGGAGAGAGAAGAGGAAAAGGAGGAAGAGAAAAAAGAGAAAGGAGGAAGAGAAGAGGTAGAGGAAGAAGAGGAAAAGGAAAAAGAAGAGAAAGAGTATGGAAAGAAAGAAGGAAAGAAAGAAAGGAAGAAAGAAAGAAAGAAAGAAAGAAAGAAAGAAAGAAAGAAAAGGAAAAGAAGAGGGAAAAGAAATTGAAAACTGCCATACAATTTCTCATGGACTCTGACACCAGAAATCTTCAACAAAACACCAGCCAACCGAAAACCTTGGAAGCAGCCTATCTATCCATCAGCAGATGAATAGATAAAGAAAATGTGTTTACACACAATGGAGTGCTACTCCAATGCCATAAAGACGTTAAACTTGAGGCATTTGCAGGAAAATGGATGTGGCCTGAGACCACAAAGTTAAGTGAAATAAATCAGATACAGAAGTTTAGATATTTCATGGTTTCATTTATATGAGAAACTCAAAGCATAAAAAAAGACAAAAGACAGATCATAGGAAACAGAGAGATAGATCTTTTGCAAGTAGGAAGATAACTAAAAGCTGGAGGGAGGAAGAAAAGGGAAGAGGCAGGTGATGAAACCAGAATTAAGATGTGTCGTGTGCACATCCTGAGTCCCCTGGAGGAACATAACACCGCAGCTCACAAATACGAACTCATAAAGAACATTAGCAAATTGAATACAACAAGGTATAGATCAAGTGGGATTTCCTCCAGACACCCAAGACGTCTGAATATTTGAAAATCAATTACTGTAACTGTTACAGTTTGTGTCTGGATGTCCCCCAAAACCCCGAAGGACCATGCAGTCAGGGTGGTGGACTTTTTGAAGGCAGCTGAGTCTAGCATTTGTGACTGGCTCATCGTCTAGTGCTGGGATTGGCAGTGTGAGTGCTGCATCGCCCTAGGGTGCAAGCCTGCTAAATAAACCTTTCCTTCCTTGATTTTGGTTGTTGCGTATTTTACTCCAGCATTGAGAGAAAAGTAACCAAGACAGTAACCTACCACATAAAGAAGTGAAAAAACAAACTCTTATCATCGATACAGAAAAAAAATAACAAAATTCAACACTCACTCATGATAAAAAGCAAAAATAGTTTTCCCTACAGGAAGCAAGATATGTTTCTTTGCCTTCCAGACAACAACAGCAAAGCTACAGACAGCATGGTGCCTGGTGCTGATGTGCAAATGCTGCCCCTCGAAACCCGAGAAAGGAAAGGATGTCAGCTCTCATGCCTCTTCTAACATGCAATACAAGTTCTACCCACTGTGCAACAGAAAAAAGATATGTAAAAGGTATCCAGATTTAAAAAGAAATTAAACTGTTTCTATTTGCAAGTGAAATGGCAGGCTACGTAGAAAACAAAATCCTTCCCCAGCACTTGGGAGGCCGAGGCAGGAGGATCACTGCAAGTTAGAGACCACAGGGCCAGCCTGTACTACATAGTGAGACCCTGTCTCAAATAACCAAAAAATAAAATAAAATTTATACAAACCCCATGATGGTCAAAACAGGCATGAAAGAGGAGAATAAAGCTCAGGCTGTCAAGGCTCACATGACAGTGACAGTAACTGAGCCTGGTGAGAGTGGAAGGACAGGCACAGACCTGTGGCATATGGGGTGGGATTGAAAATTATGGTGAATGTTTAAATTTTTTTTTTTTGGCCTTTTCTGTTTTTATCGGTACCGGGGATCAAACTCATGACTGCCTGCTTGCAAGGCAGGTGCTTATGCTGCTGAGCTAAATCCCCAGCCCCGAATGTTTAAATTTTCAGAAATCTATTCCAGTAAAGATACACTATCATGAATCTCCCTCAAAATTCTCTCCTTTGCTTAAAACACACCTACCCTATCCTTCCTGCCTCATTCTGAAATGGATCTGGAGTCCTCTGTCCTGAGGGTCTGCTCCCATTTTTTCCTTCAATTCTTCTCTCTTCTTCCTCTTTCTCTCTCCTCCCCTCCTTCTCCATCTCCAGATCCCCTTCCCATTCAGAAAAGATCTCCCTATTTCCTATTATCCATCTTTTATATATTTTGCCATCTATTTCTATCCATTTAGAAAATATACTTTGGTTTTCCCACATATGAGAAACTAGGAGATATTTTAAGCTTCTGTGTCTGATTATTTCACTTTAATATTACAGTTTCAAGATTCATCCACTTTTCTACAAATGTCTCGTCTCGTTTACCCTTCCTTATGGCAGAGTAATACTCCATGGTGCATAAATTCTCTTCACCCACTCATCTGCTGAGGGACATTTCCAATATTTAGCCATTATGAATTGGACAGCTATAAACCAGGGTGTGCGTGGATCGCTGTGACGTGATATCTTTTTTTTTTTTTTTTTTTTTTTTTTGGTCTTTTTCGTTTTTATCGGTACCAGGGATTGAACTCACGACTGCCTGCTTCCAAGGCAGGCGCTTACGCTGCTGAGCTAAACTCCCAGCCCTCGACATGGTATCTTTAACTCTTTCAGGAAGATACCTAGAAGGGGAAGAGCTAAGTGGAATTGAATTTCTAGTTTTTTGAGGTCTTTTAGTTTTTGTTTTTTTGTTTTTTTTTTTTTTGAGGAATCTCCATACTGATCTCTGCTGAACTAGTGATTGTACTAGTTTACATTCCCACCAACATGCTAGAAGAGTTCTCTCTCTGCAGCTTTGCCAGCATTTGTAGTAACAAACTGATTTCCTTATGATGCCCACTGTTTGTGGAGAGGTGTTTGAATTAGCATCTAACAATCAGCAATGTTGAACGCTTTTTCATGTATTTATTGGCCATTTCTACCTCTGATAAGTATTTGTTCATTTCAGTTTGCCATTTTTTATTGGATTTTTAGGGAGTCTAATTTTAGTTCTTTTTTGTTTTTTGTTTTTGGTAGGGGATCAAACTCACAACCTCATGCTTACCAGGCAAGTGCTTGAACCACTGAGCTAAATCCCTGGCCCAGTTTTTTTTTTGTTTGTTTGTTTTTTTGTTTAATCGGTACCGAGGATTGAACTCCTGACCGCCTGCTTGAAAGCAGGTGCTTATGCCGCTGAGCTAAACTCCCAGCCCCCTGGCCCAGTTTTTGTTCTTTTCATATTTCAGATGTTAGTCCCTTGTCTGAGGAGTAGCTGGAAAAACGTTTTCTCCATTCTGTAGACTGTCTCTTCACTCTGTTGTTTTCTTTGCTGTGCAGAAGCTTTTTAATTTGATATGGTCCCATTTGCTGCTTCTCAGTGTTTTCTTGGGACACTGGGGTTCTGTTCAGAAAGTCCTTGCCTATGTCTATGTCTCTAAGAGTTTTACCTGTGTAAAAATCTTCTAGCAGGTTAAGTGTTTATGTTTTAAGATTTAGATCTTTGCACTTGGGAGGCTGAAGCAGGAGAATCACTGCAGGTTCAAAGCTAGCCTGGGCTTCACAGAGAGTTCTAAACCATACAGTGAGACTGTCTCAAAAAAGCCCCCCAAATACAAAAAGTGCAGATCTTTAATTCACTGAAGATTTTATTTATTACCTTTTTAAAGACAGGATCTTGCTATGCAGTTTCAGGCTGTACTTGAGCTCATTTTGTAGCCCAGGTTAGTCTCGAACTTGCAGGGATCCTCCTGCCTCAGGCTCCTGAGTGCTGGGATAACAGGTGTGCATCACCACATCCAGCTTCCATTGCAATTTTAGGTTAGTGCACAGTAAGGTACAAGGGTCTAGACTCAGTGTTGTGCCTGTGGATGTCCCATTTTCCCCCACCCTTAACTAAACATGCTATCTTTCCACCAGTGTGTTTTTGACCGTATGCCAATGACTGAATGGCTGTGTGTACAGGGTTTTGTTTCTACTTCTTTTCTGTTCCATTGATTTGCATGTCTGCTTTTGTGCTCGTACTATGCTGCTTGTACCACTACAGTTCTGTAACATACCTTCAACTCTGGGACTGTGATGTCTCCTGCTTTGCTCTTGTTGTTCAGGATTGCTTTTTCTTTCCAGGCCTCTTCCAGTTCCATATGAATCCCTGGATTGTTTTCTCCGGATCGGTCAGGAATATCATTGGTATTTTGATTGGGATTGCATTGAATCTATACACCAGATTTAGAAATGCAGCCATGCTGACAATGTTGCTTATGCCTATCCAGGCACACAGGGTCTTTCCACTTGCTGATGTCTCCTCACTGTCCTTTTTTAGAGTGATATAGTTTTCCCTACAGAGATCTTTCACCTCCTCAATTAGGTTAACTTCTAGGTATTTAATTTTTCTTGAAGCTATTGTGAATGGCTGTTTTGGTTTGTGTCTGAGTGTTTCCCCAAAGCCTCACACAGTCATGGAGGTGGCTGAGTCTAGCGTTCATTGTCTAGCACTGGGATTGGTGGTGCAAGTGCTGCACCCGCCCAGCAGTGGAGCCAGCATACAATAAGGGAGATGAGGAGGCATGCTTTTCCCTTTTGCCCTTTTGCTCTTGTTGCTTCTGGTATCTGTTGTAGTCATGCTGCCCCTTAGCCATGCCACCTTGCCTTGGAGCCAGCTGACTATGGACTGAAACCTCCAAAAGCTGTAAGCTAAATAAACCTTTCCTTCCTTCATTTTGGGTGTCAGATATTTTGTCCCAGCAAGAGAAAAATAACAAAAACAATGGCACTGTTTTCTTCATTTCTTTCTCAGTGAATTCACTATTGGTGTACAGGCAAGCTATCAATTTTTGTGTTGATTTTGTGTCCTGCAATATTGCTGAACTTGGTTATTATTTCAGAAGACTTTTGATGGAGTTTTTGGGTCTTGTAAAGAGAAGATTATATCATCTGCAAACATGATAGTTTTGTCTTTTCCTATACATATCCCTTTTCATTCTATTTCCCAATTGCTCTGGCTAATGTTTCAAGGACTGTATTGAACAAGACTGCTGACAGTGGGCACCCTTGTGTTGTTCCTGATAGCTTTCAGGATTTTAGAGGGAAAGCTTTCAGGTTTTCCCCAATTAATGATGTTGGCAGTAGGTTTGTCATAAACGGCTTTTATCCAATTGAGATAAGGTCCACCCATACCTGTTTTCTCCAGGTTTTTTTTTTTTTTATCACAAATGGATGTTGGATTTTGAGACTTTTTTCTACATCTATTGAGATGATGATGTGGGTTTTGGTAGCTTTGTGATGGACAAAACCGAGAAACTACTCATCTGCCATCTGATGGGTAGCTGGCTTGGCTCCAAGGTTGCCCATGGACCACGACCTGTCACTCAGGAAGAACTAGGAGAAAACTATAACACGCACAGCTTGTGTGGGCCTCAGGGAAGCTACCAGGAATGAAAAAGCCAATCTTAAGAAGACATAGGAGCTAAATGTGGTGGCACATACCTGCCAACCTAGGCTACACAGGGAACTCAAGGTCAGTCTAAACTACATAGCAAGACCCGGTCTCAAAAAAAGAAAAAATATATATATAGGACACCAAGTGTGGTTGTGTATGCCTGTAATCTCAGCTCTTGGCTGAGAGGCTGAGGCAGGAAGACTGCTTTGAGTTCAAGGCCAGCCAAACATGCTCAAGGGGATGCTGCAGAGCTATGAACATATACTGTGAGGAAATTGGTGGAATGAGAACAAGCCTGGTGGGTTTGTTCCGTGAGTCCCGTCCTGGCCCTGCACAGTGGCTGGGGAAGCTGCTCTGTGGCTTCCTGAGCTATTTGTCAAAATGAGAAGGTAATACCAGAACCCACCTACGGTTATTTTGTCAAAGGAATCTGAGGAGCCTTCCACAGTGTCTCCTGCTCTGCCTTGGCTCCTTCTTGACTGCTACACAAGTCCCAGCAGGGATTTCTACATGTCCCCAGCCCTGTTCACGCTCCAGCCTTGCCTCGTGGGCCCTCTTCACCCTCAGGCTCCTGCCAGGGAAACCTCCACTGTACCACAGGTGTGGGGGCCTCACATGAACTTCCAGGGTTGACTGCAGCTTGGCAGGGGACACTACTCTGACCCCTGTGGGGACGGTAGAGGGCAGGAGGGATTGGGAGGCTGTGTGCTCAGTGGTTGCTCTGAGGATGTGCTGGAGGTGCAAGGGTCATTTTTTCAGCCCAGAAAAGGAGCTCTTGTAAAACGTTTTTTTTTCCAATGGCAGCAACGCACAGGACATGACATGGATTACAGGATGGAGTTCCAGCTGGGCAGATGACCAGGTCCTAGAGACAGACGGTGGTGATGGCTGCACAACCTCATGTCCCAATGTCACAAAAGGTTAAAATGGTAAACTTTGTTTCACCACAACAAAAACATTTAAGCCTTCTGCCTACCGCCTTGGGTGGGAAAAGGCACCTGTGGTGGGCGGAGAGAGGGACAAGGACCTGGCTGGGTTTTCTCGGAAGCTCTGTGCCCCTCTACCAAGGAGGGGCTGGGCCCAGGGTGTTGACCCTGGCTCTGTGGGGCTGATCTTGGGGACCCAGTTGGTGGGGACGGCTTGCTGGAGGCCAGGGCTGTTGATGGTCCATGCTAAGCCCCACAGCAGGGCCCAATGCAGGACTGCAAACAGCTTAGCTTCAAGGTCAGGCCCTTTGTGCCTGGGTGCAGAAACCAAGACACAGGAATGCCAGGGTTCTACCCAACATCCTGGGGTGGGTGGAGGCAAGGAGGGGGAGGGTGTATGTCCAGCTCCAGGATTGCAGCCTCCCTGCCTGGTGTGGTATTCCTAACACCCTCAACCTGTGTATACCTGGCTGAACACCAGGTGGGGTGGAGTCTTTTTGGGGTCCCTAGGGGGCTGAGCATCTGGGTTGTAATGCAGGGCTCTGCACTAGCAGGCTATCCTGTCTCCCAGTACCCTGACCCTTTGGGCCCAATTCCTTCCCTGCCAGGGCCCCTTGAGATCCAGCCTGATGGGTTGTCACCCCTGTAGAGGTCCAAAGATCCCACCAATCCAGCCATTCCCTGGGCTGCCTGGGTATGTGGGGTCTGGGGCCACTTCCTGGCCCATGCCCACTTTCCAGTGCTGTGCCCACGGAGCACCTGGACCTTTTACACTTAGCAGAGGGAAATTGGACCCAACCCAAGTTCTTATCAGCTGGAGTGGTGAATTGACATTCACTGAGCCAAACACTGCCATGGGTCCCAGAGGCCAGGAACAGAGAGGAAGGCATGGCCCACAGTGGTCATTCATGCTACCAGGAACCATGTGACAGTCCCACTGAAGCACCATGAGAAAGCTGTACTTTGTCCTCTGGGGAGTGGAGCCTGCGGAGCTCTCATGTCCCCCAGCTGCTCTGAGGTTGCAGTGAGGCTGGAAGAGGACAGCACAGCTGGTTCCAAACTGCCGTCTATCCGGGGCTCTGCACAGCCCTGCTCAGAGTGAGGTGTCTGTGGCAGTAGGTGGGCCAGTGGCCAGCAGAGCAGTTGCCCAGCCCCGAGCTTGGCCAACCCTTCACTGTGGCATCCCTTCATACCTGAGCATTTCTCACAAGGGCCCCACTTGTCTACTCCACATGGGGCCATGGATGCTCCTGGGCTGGTCCCGGTGGTCACCGTGGGAATGGAGCTGCCTTCTCAGATTCTGAAGGGAACTTTATGCCTCGAGGGTTGTGACTGGTTTCACCAAATGGGACTTTTTTGTAAGTTAGACTTTTTCCCTTTAGACACAAGCAGCTTCTAACTTCCTCAGGCCAAGGTGAATGGGCAGAGCACAGATACGGGAACCAGAAGCCCAAGTCTAATTTCATTTTCTTTTTTTTTTTTGTTTTTTTCATCGGTACCGGGGATCGAACTCACGACTACCTGCTTTCAAGGCAGGCGCTTATGCCGCTGAGCTAAACCCCCAGCCCGCTAATTTCATTTTCTTAGGCAAGTGGAAGTCTAGCTGCAGGAAGGGATGACAGGGCCCTGTATACATCTGTCATTTCTGTGTGTTCCTCACCACACCCTGTTCCTTGCCCTGAAGACCTTTACCCACCTCAACATGCAGAGACAGTGATCTGAGGCATATGTGCTCTCCATCTCCTTGGGGCAAGCACTGAATAAGTCTTTCCTTTTTTATCAAAATAAACGGCCTCCTCTGACTTGGGCAGCAGCAAGCAAACCACGGCACATATTGGCCTTGGTGACCAGAAGGGGCTGCAGCTACGTGGCGTTCCACTGAGACACGAACGCTGAAAACTCGGTGTTGTGGCGAGGCGGAGTACGCTGAAAGCTGCTGTCCAAACAAGTCTTCACTAGGGATCAGTTTAAACCTGACCTCTCAGGACCAATCAAGCCTGCCACTGCCACCACAGGCCATGACCCAAACTGTCCTTCCTTAGCGACTTCTAATCTGTCTTGAAGACGTGTCCAAATCTGTCATGCTTTTGTGAGCTGCAGCTCCTTAGTGACCCAGACAAGTCACCCAGGGCCACTTCAGCCTTGTGGTAGCCATGCAGGAGGTGGTGTCATTGTGTGTTGGCATGATCACCACAAGGGGCTGAGATGAGACCAAGAAAGGCAAAGAAGCTTAAAGGACAGGGCCGTGGGGGACACTCACAGGGCAAGTGGGTACCAAGCCATGGGAGTCTTTTTTTTTTTTTTTTTTTTGGTCTTTTTCATTTTTATCGGTACCGGGGATCGAACTCACGACCGCCTGCTTGCAAGGCAGGTGCTTTTGCCACTGAGCTAAACCTCCAGCCCCGCCATGGGAGTCTTAAAAAGCCCAGCTGCTACAGGGCACCACTGCATGTCTTGGGGACAGCGAGGCAGGCACATCATTGAGGATACAAGTGTAAGTGCAGCACAGGACAACACTGAGTTGTCACATGGCTTGCCTTCTGGGTGTGGTCAGCGTTGCCTTCAGTTTCAGGGCCTATGTTGACACTGGGACCACGAGACCAAGACAGAGTGCCTGAACCCTGAGACAGGTTGGGTCTGCCTTGAGGCTGCTGAGGAGACGCACCTGGAACACAGGTGATATGGGGGAGGGTTACTGGTGTGAAATGAGCTCCTCTCTGAGCAGATGTGGTACCCACTGCTGGCCCTGGGCCCACCCTGTACCCAACACTTCCGACCATGAGCGGTGGCAGGGTCTTATCACAGGCCTGGGATGCTCACCAGCTGGGTCTCTCCTGTTCCTGCCCCACCCTGGGCATGCCCCTCCTACCAGGGAGGCCAGAGGTAGACCCAGGCCCTGGCTCACTCATGCAAGCATCACGCTGAGGTAAGAAAGTCCCTTCCTTGTCCTGGCTAATGGTGCTGACCCCTACCCACCTGATGCCTGGCTCTGGTCTATGGCCTCTTCCTAAAGTTCACTCTGCAGGCCAGGGCTACACACACTGGGCCATCAGGTAAGGCTCCCACAGTGGCCACCACTGGGTCACAAGGTGGCCCCAACCCTAGCTTTCAGATACCAAGCTTAAGTTTCCTCTCCCTCCTCCCAGCCCCACATCCCTGTGCCGCGTCCCCACCTTGGCCTTAGAGCCCCATGGAGAGGCAGGCCCTGCTCTGCAGAAGCTTGGGCAGCTCTGTAACCTCTTGGCAGGGCTCACCATGGCACAGGTCTGGGTGTGGGGTATTCCTGAGGTGGATGACACTGAGGGTTCTGCCCTCCTTCGCCACCTTGTCCCAGGCCCGTGCTGAGGAGGGTGACTGTGATGGCCTCTAGTCTGTGGTGTCCCTTGGACCATGTCAGCTCTGCCACTCACCTTTGTCACAGGCACTGTGGTCAGGACTCGGGGCAGCTGGTCACTAGGTCTAAAAGGACAACAAGGTGACGGGGCATGAGGAGCTACAGGGAAGGGGGCAGCAGGCCTGAAGCCATACACTTGAGACCAGCAGCCGCCATGCCCTGTACCCCAGGGTCCTGCACCTCTGTCCTGGTCCAGAAGGCTGTGGACCTGTGTCCACAGGGCTGTGACTCTGTGTTCTCATGAGGCCCTCCCTCCCCTCTGCCACCCCAGTGACATGCACCTGGGCAGCATTTCCCAGGGCAAGGCAGCCTCCAACGGGCAATGGCTCTGTTCTTCCCACCACCCTAGGAGCTGCAGTGGCCACCGCTCCCACCCATTGAGGCCCTGTGTGTGGACAGAGGGGAACTTGGGCACTTGGGTGGGTTGGACACCTTGGGAAGCCTCAGCCCCATCACATCAGCTCCTCTCCTTCAGAAGTTTCCATTTTAAAAAATAAAACCAAGAAAGTTGGGTAAAACACAAACCACAGTAGTGTGGGCAGAGATGCATTTTCTTCTGGCCTGAGGGTAGGGCTGTTCCATTCCAGGGCTGGCGGGGTCACATTCCTGGGCACATCCTGGTGTCTAGGGGAGGCTCCCAGGGAGGCAGCCCAAGTGCCCACTGCCAGACTTTGGCCAGCATGGACACTGGCCTGGGCAGGCCACCCAGGCCTGCATCTAAGGGACAGCAGGTCTCAGGCAGGGTCAGGGCTTTGGAGCAGGGAGGGGCTCCCTGAGGCCTGGCCAGGCCAGTGTCCAGCTCTGACAGCTCCACACTTTCTTTTCACTTTTGGAAGTAAGCCACCATTGCTGGCTGAGCCAGCTGCCAGCTGGCCCACTGGGGGAGCAGATTTGAGATAGGGTGAGGTTTGTTCCCCAGGCGCAGGGTTCCGGCCAGTGCATTCCCTTGTGCAGCAGCTGACACCTCCTGGACATATTTCTGCATGACACACGGCTGTTCGCTCTCCTGCACTACAGCCATTGTCGCTGCCCTCCCTTCTGAGCGACGACTCCTGCCACTTCATTCACTGAGACCCCCACCCATCCCTGGCCCTGACCCCAAGGGGCAGGCACAGGACAGATGGACACGCTGGTCTGGGCTCCCAGACAGGCACACCCGAGGTCTGATGGGCCCCAGCTGGATGGAAGTCCCGTGCTCCTAGGCCAGCCGGGGCTCAGACACCAAGGCCCAAGGCACTGCAGCCAGGCTGTTTAGGAACTGTGCCTGCCCAAGCCTTCAGGGGCAACACTGCTCCAGGACACGCTTCTGGGGGAAGTCAGATCTACAGCTCCCGCCTGCCACGCGTTCACAGGATCTGAGAGCCACTGTGAGGTCCCGCAGGGCTGCAGGCTGATGGGAGTAGCCCGTAGGAATTCCCTGCTCTGGTGCAGGCTCCAAATCGTAGCTAGCGCTGCTCATGGGCTGAGCTGTCCTGGCAGCAAATGTCATAAACAGACTCACAATGCTTAAATACAGATTTATTGCAAACTAACACCGAGGAACTGGAGCAGCTTTGCAAGCTGGACACCCCACTCTCCAGGGCCCCTGGACAAGGGGAATGAGTCACCCCGCTTTCCTCGGACCTCAGCTGGTGGGACTTAGTGGCCAAACTGCAGCTGTCGTGTCTAAAAAGAGAAAACAGGCCGTGCGCCAGCCGTGGACAAACACTGGTGGCACCCTGGGCAGAGACCCAGCCGCTGGGGACAAGCCATGCCAGGAAGGGGCACGGCAGGGCCATATGAGACTTTGCACTGTTCTTCCTGGCCAGAGGCTTGGCTTATTGAGCAGGGTAGGAAATGGGAGGAATCCACACAGAAAACAAAAGCAGGCAAGAGGAACACACACCGCCATGGAAGGGAACGACTCCAAGTCTCCCCAACAATGAGGCACAGAGCTCCCACTCTGTCACTCCTCAGGCAGCCCAGCCACAGGCAAGGAGAGGACAGCAGACACATGTACTCTGGAGGCAGTGGCATGCAAACCCCAGGCTCCCGGTGGGAATTTCAGGAAAAATGACTAAAACTTCCTCAGGATCTCTGGGAGGTGACAGTTCTGCTCCCTGGCAGCAGCTCCATGGTGAACGTGAGATGACAGGGATCTCATAGCTCTGTTCTCTCCTTGAACCACACAATACTCTCTGGTTCCCACCTCTCACAGGGCTGCCTGTACCCTTGGGCACAGAAACTCCCTCACATGGCGGCAGGGAACCAGCTCTGGCTCCATGGCTCCTGGAGGGACGTCCCCCCACCAACCCCCCAGGGACAGCCCCTCTCTAGGCCTCACTTCCAATGGGCTGCAGGAGGCACAATTGTGGAGACCCATCTGTGTTCCAAAACCAACGTCTAGGAGACAGGGCAGCACTGGGCAGGGGTGACACAAGCTCCTGGCTACAGGTACACAGAGCTGAGTGTACCTGGGCCCCTCTGGTCTGCACAATCTAGCTGTGATGGGGCAGCAGCCATGCTCAATGTGAGCACAGGGCTGCCAGCACAGTGCCCAGTCACTGGGAACACTGGGACAGTCTGTGGGCTCTGGGACTGCCATCCTGAGCCAGCACAGGCACCCCACGCCAGGGGCTGAGATCCAGGCTGTGACTTTCTGTGGTCTCCTCCTGAGGGTGCTCCCAGCCAAATCCCATGAGGCGGCATCTGGACAGCCCAACAGAGTGCTGTGCAGCAGAAGCCACAGGCAGAGTGGACAGGCCCTGCCGAGCCCGAGACTCCCAACAGCAATGACATGCAGACGGCACTCACAGAAAAGCAAGGCGCATGAGCACACCCCAGAGTGAGGGGTTCTGCAGAGGCCCAGCAGCATCCCAGTGCACCCTGTTCCCCTCATGCAAGCACTGAACCCCACATTTCAACCTGGCCTTGCTGAAAGGACAGAACTCCCCACCCAGCCACAAGGACAGCAAGTAGAGGATGTTAACACAACAAGTGGGCAGGGCAGAGGGCAGGGCCCTGAGGCTGGGTGGTGACTGCAGCATGCACTTTTGGCTCCTGGGCAATGTCCCTCCTGTAGTCAAACGCCTCTGGTCAGCATGCGCCACAGCGGCCAGCAGCACTGGCCTTGCACCTTCTCCTAAGTCAGGAGGTGCGAGGTCAGGGAGAACGGCCTGGCTCACCCTTGAGGGCAAGGGTGGCTAGGGGTGAAGGAGGTGAGTGTGTCCCTGGCACGGAGAGAGCCGGGGGGACAGCCGAGGACAAGGGTATCCTTTTCCTTCCAGTCACTAAAACTGCACAGCCCCCGGGGAGATGTTGAACATGGCTGGGTCGAATCGCTGGCCTCGGAAGGGAGAGCCTTCAGCATCCCACCCCTTCTTCAGCATCTCATGGACTTTCTATGAACAGAAAACAGAGAGGTTAAAGATGCCCAGCAGCATGCTCTCTCCCTGGCATACTGACCACGGCAGCCTTGCCTTGGGGCACTTTCGTGGCAATGGCCCACTCTTCTTCAAGACTGTGGCCCGGCACACCTTGGGGGACACTATGGAGGTACATGGGAGAGTCCTATCATTGATCACACAATCCAGGATTGACCCAGAGTGTGAACACCTCCCTGGGCACACGGTCAGAGCTGGGGAACTCAGTGCCACTCCGGAACTGCTGCCTCCTACAATGTGGACAATCCTGTTGAGGGATGAGTCTGCATTACGCTGGTGAGCCCTCCTGGCCCTGGCATCTGCTGCCTGCTACCCACCCACTGCACAGCACATGCATCTGGGGTAGGGGTGGCCCTACCTTTCTTTCCATCGTGAGAAATGGAGTTAGTGCAGGTCAGGGGCCCCTGCTGTGGAGTGTACAGTGTCTGCTACAGAAAGCCCAGCAGACAGGTGGGCACAGATCTGAGTGGCGGGGAAGCCACTGGGTCTCCATGGTGTCCAAATGAAATGCCACTTTCCTGGTAGGGCTTCCTTTCTGGGGCTCCCCCCAACCCCAATGCTGGGCACTGATTCTCTGAGTTACATCCCCTTTTACTGACACTGATCTATCCTTCCCAACTTCTCACAAGTAATTCAGAGTCTAGAAGGAGCGTTTTGAGAAGGTTCTGCAGCAGGCCTGAGAGAGAGCACACACATGACTGAGAGGAGGGAGGTGACAGAGAACTCCTGTGACCCTGAATGCCTAGCCTCCATCTCGGTTTGTAGGGAACATGAGGCCAGACCATCTCAACCAAACCCAAGAATGGACTAAGCCGACAACCCAAGCAGGAGGCCATGAAGGCTCTGGAGCCCCTCCAGGCTGGGGATAGCTGGGAAGTCCCATGGGAAGCTGAGCAAAGGTGATCATTCTAGACCTAAATGAGGAAGTCAGTATGCGGAAAGCAGGCTTTCTGGGTGTCGCCAGCTTGCCTGGTAACGCTGGCATCTGTCTGTCGGGGGGTGGGGGGTCCTGCTATGCTGAAGACAGTCATCCAGCTTGAACTGACGATGGGCCTGCGACCACACTCCCTTCCTTGGGGAAGCCTGCGCAATGAACTCAATGAGGGCAAAATGAGTTGATTCTGTGAAACAGTGACCTCACAGTGACATCGAAGACTTTAAAACAACATGAGAAGTGTTATCACTTCAAAGTTAAAATGCTTCAGAACACACAGCATCTGTCATATTAGAAGTACAATTTGATATCCTGGCAAATTTAGAAAACTCGACGAGTGTGTACCATAAATGGGCATCCATGCTGGGCACGCTGGTGACTGTGATTATGCCAATATGCATAGCAGACGAAAGCTGAGAGAGAACATGCCCCACCTCCAGCCTCTCTGCAGGGAGGCTTGTGATCCTCAGCGAACGACCTGGGCCCCAAGAACTCTCAGGTGGGTCCCTCTGCTTCTCTGTGAGGTATCCCCAGGGCCAAAGAGAAAGTGGTCAGACTGATTCCTGGGGCCACTCAAGGGCATGAACCTACCTTCTAAGTTGTTCCTCCATTCAACATAAAAAGGACTTCATTTACTATGGCATTCTTGGGTGGACAGGGGCCCCAAGCCATGTGCCGAGCCCAAAGAGGAGCGAAGACCTGGGCGCTATCACACAGCACTGCCCCATGACTTGGGCTGATTAGCAGCCATGGCTGCAAGGCTGGGTGCTGGGCTCACTGGCTGTCTAGGAGCAGGTCAGTGAGGAGTCACTCTGGTCCCACCCATGCACTGAAGCCCTGCATTTCTGCAAGTTGCTGAAGGCTATGTAGGGCCCTCTGCAATGGACAGGGACACCATATCCCTTCGAGGATGGCAGGCTACCCAGCCTGGCAAGTCCACAGCAGAGCTCATTTAGATACAGCAGTCTTTCCAGACCACACCACCTGAAGTTTCTCTGGATTCTTTTTAATCAGACTGCTGCCCAGATCCTGGACTCCCACACAGAGCCACCACCAGGGTGCACCAGGTTTGCGAGTACGGAGGTGTGATGCAACTGGTGCTAGGACAGAAGCAGAGGATACATGGGCAGCTGCCCACCCACAGGCAGTGGCGGACTATCCCCTAGCCCTGGAGCCTCTCCTGGGATTGAGGAGACTTCTGTCCCCAGTCTGGGTGGCAGCTGCCAACACATGTAGCCCCAAAGCTCAGGGTCAGAGACAGAGCAGCTATACAGAGGCTGAGCTGCTCTTTGCAGAAGGTGGGCATGAAGTGCCTGGGCTCTGAGGACCTGGAGGGCTAACTCAGGGCTGCCTTCCTCCTGAACATGGCGCTGTCAAGAAAGTCACACTGGACAGCCAAAGGGCGCCAACACAGAACACACAGGATAGGGAGGAATAGGAAGGCAAACAAGAGCTGAGGCTCCTGCTGGTCTGGGTAGGTCCACTCCTGGTTTTGACTTGCACGCCCTAACTTGCATACGTGCTGCCAAAGCAAGCATGCCCTTGTATGTCCTGTGTGTCCCAAACTCGAAAGTCACAGGTGGAAAGCACTGCAGGCCATTCCGGCTTCTCCCAGGTATCACAGTGAAGTCCAAAGCAGACCTCACTGAGGCTTGACCAAGGCACACGGCTCATGCCAGAGTGAATCCCCATTCTTAGAATTTCCCTGTGACAGACTTGAAGCTGGCATCTGGAGAAGGCATGAGGAGCTGCAGCCCTCCATTCCACCGTCTTGCAGTGCAAAGATCTGTTGCCTGAGCAGGATGCTTGGCAGGGTTTCCTTCTAGCCTGCTTAACTGAGCACCTACATCCATGTCCTGAGTCAAAACAGACCTAAGCCCAGAGTTCGCTCCCTGTGGACACAGGCTGACCTTAAATGGGGCCCACCCCTAGATCAAAGGTTCACAGACGGGATGGATGCAGTGTGATGGGACCAAATGCCATCCGTCTACACCACTGCAGGTGAGTGCCAAGCCCCTGCTGTCACCCTAGGACCCCACGACCTCTAAGCCAATGGATCTCATGACATGTCCTTTGACATCACTGGGCCCTGGATAAATGGGAACTGAGCTGAAAGAAACGTTCTCTCCCAAGGGACCCAGTCAGGATGGGCAGGCCAGGCAGGCAGAGGAGTCTGGGATGAGATCTGCAGTCAACCCTGCCTGGGCCCGTGGCTGATCTCAAATCATTCTGAAGCCCTGGGACTCAATATTATGAAGAGAGATCATCTTTTTGAGGTGCTGCAGGGCAGGGGCCATGGCCACAGCATCTCTAACACAGCCATAGAGCATACAACCTGATGGGTACTCGCTGCCCAGGAAGGCAAGGATGGGCCAACCATACAAACTACAGAGACTCAGAGACCAGGGCCAGACCCCTCCATGTGCACTGAAAGGTGAAATAACTTACAGGCAAGTAGCCCTTTCTTCCCTGTGCAGCCACTCTCAGGGTCATTAAAATAGCAACCATGAACATGTTTATCTCATCAGTCAATCTCTTTGCCACAGGCAGACAGATCATCCCTGCACCATGGGGCGGCAGTGACTCCCTGCCCCAAGAAGGACCCCAGCCAGCTCTGTGGCCAGCCTACCTCCTCCTCACCACTGTGGACAAAGCAGGGGGGCTCATCTCAAGGCACCCTCCAAGGCTGTGCCACCTGGGCTCATGGGTAGAATACTGTGCACATTTGTCTTCAGGTGGGGACACAGGTGGGACAGGGTGCAAGATGGGGACAGACACGCCCCACCCACCAATGTCACCCAACCCAAGAGCAGCCTGTCACCAGCAAAGGGGAGTTCAGTGGCCATACCAGCTCATGGCTCTGTGGCTTGCCCTGCAGCTTTTGGTGGTAGTCGAAGGTGAGCCTGTCCAGGACTGCCTGCTCCTCTTCATCCACGGTGGCCATGGAGCGCTCTTTGTTGATCTTGTCAATGTCAATGGGCTCCTCACCCTCCAGGATGGCATTCCACCAGTACTCGCCCACCTTGCTCAGGCTCACCTGAAACAGAGAGCAGAGATGGACATGGAGGGCGGGAGACCATGGCTAGCTAGCCCACACCCATCCAGGGGCCAGCCTTCTGTGTGGAAGGAGTCTGCAGAGGGACAGGCATCCAGAACTAGGAACACACCCGAGCTTGCTCAGGGAGGCGGCTATAGGCAAGGTGTGTCAGACATAGGCATGAGGGAAGAAAACTAGGGGATGCTCATCCTGTTGGCACCTGAGACCTTCTTCCCAGCCTCTACCCTCATGCAGGCTGGCACATGCCCACACCCACTCCTACCCTGTCCCAAGAGATACCCCACACACAGGACCTGTCCTGGGCTGCATGAGGCCTCCCTAGGTCCATCCTGCCTGTTTGGCCCGCCCCACCAGCTCTGGTCAACTACCTTTCTGGCTCTCAAGGCCACCACCCAGTCTCCCACTGTCTTGGTAGCTGAGACCTACAAGGTGAGACCAAACTCTCAGGGAACCCTCACCACCCAGTGGGCTGGCCCATCCCCACTCCCTCCCTGCAGACCACTCTGAGCCCCACGTGCGGCCTTGGCACGGGGTCTGTGGGTCTCGTCTCAGAGCCACATACAACTACTGTGAGGGAGCAACGCACACCTTTTCCTGGGAAGCTTTGTGTATCCTATCTCTGTGGCTGGGGCCAGGGATCGAAGGAGTAAGGACACTGGATTCCTTGCCATCAGAGGCTGAGCTCACTGGGATGTTCTTAGGATAGTGGCCAATAAGCAGCAAGTAGGTCTCGGTCCATTTCACCCTGTCCTGTGACCAGTCCTCACAGTTCTCGGTCCTCACAGAACAGGAAAAGACAGCCAGGGCTGCTGAATGAGGCCTCCCACCATGGAAGAACTGCCACCAGGCTTTCCGACCAGGGGGCAAAGAGACCAAGCCACTCTCCAGATAATTACAACACATGGGCCAGCAGTGGCCCACAGAGGACGCACCCTAGCCACAGTTCCGGGTCAGACTGGGAGGCAGGCAGCGGCCGCAGCAATGGCCACAGTGGAAAAGGTCACCTCAACTTGGAAACAATGTGAAACTCGCACCACAGCAGACGTCAGTACCTCAAACTCCCCTCCTCCAGGCTCCTGGGACTGGGAGGGGACAGGGATCAGGGACAAGGAGGCCTCTAGGCCCCAGCTCCACCAGCAAACACCACTGCTTGACAGCACCTGGTGCCATAGGAGACTGTTGGCCATCTGTGGTTGGCTTCCTGGTGCGAGCGGACCTAACCCAGCCCCAGAGTCCCCAAGTGGGCATGACAATGTGCCCTGCTTCCCTAGCCTGGGAGAGACTCTGAGGTTTTTAAGAGGACTGCTAACTGCTGGAGGAAGAGGCTCTTATGCTTTTCAAGCTCATCCCCATCAATAATTACCTCATTAATCTACACAGCATCCTAAGTCCTGTAAGGCAGTACTATAGGGCTGGACCCTGGAGGTCAGGGCTGTGCGGGGTACGGTCACTTGAGCCCCCAGCCTATTGCTGGCCAAGGGAATTCAGGTCTCAATGGCCCTCAGGGCCTTTCTACAGTGCACTGACCAGATACCACTCATGGCCAGCCCCACCCTGCCGCCACCTCCTGGCTGAGGCAGGAGGGAGGGACTCGCCCCCATACCTGACCATAGCTGCACTCACCAAATCAGTCACCTGCACCCCTTCTTGTCAGAACTGTGTGCTCTACAGCTGGAGTACACAAAACTTACAGTTAAGAGTTGACTCTTATTCAAGTTGTTCCAAAACTACTTAGATGCCTTTCAGCCAAGAGCAGTGGTACACTCTGCATTTAGGGAGGTCAAAACAGGGTAACACCTTTGAGTCCTGTCTGGGCAATTTAGCAAAACTCTGTCTAAAATAAAAATAAAAAATATAAAAAGTGCTGGGGATGCAATTCAGCACCACTGGCTTCAAGCCCCAGCATCACCCACCAAAATAAATCAATAAATAAAATCAAGTAGGTTTTTAAATTAAAACACAACAGTAGTTTCCACAGTCATGCTGTCAAATGTCCTCACTTAGCTGTAGTATCAGGACCACTAGGCTGAGCAATGCAATTTACAGGAGGTCACCCTGCTCACATGTCACTGTGCGTATCACAGGTATGTGCTAGAGGGAGTTGTGAGCCACTTTGTAAAATATTTTTGGAGTCTTTTTGCTTGTTTTTTTTGAGACAGGTCTTGTTAGCAGTTCAGCTTGGCCTTGAACTCACTATGTAGCCCAGGCTGGTCTCGAACTCACAGTAATCCTCCTGCCTCAGCCTCCCAAATGCTGGGATTATACAAGTATGCTAGCACACCCTGCTTAAAATATGGTATTTTGTTGTTGTTGTTGTCTTTTTGAGACAGGGTTTCACCATGTAGTTCAGGCTGGCTCTGAATTCACTGTACAGCCCAGGTTGGCCTCGAACTCAACAGTGGTCCTCCTGCCTCAGAGATGAAATTCACACAAAATTCTGCCCACAACTAAATAACTCAGTAGATTTAGCATATTCACAATGGTACATAACCAGCATCACTATCTCTAAAATCATCCTTTCTCACCACCCCAAGAAGTCCTATGTCCATTAGCAGCTTCTCCACATTTTGCCCTATACCTTCCCCTAAATGCCTCTTCCCTGGCCCCTGGCAACTACTGATGATTCCATCTCTAGTGATCTTCCCATCTGGATATTTCAACACTGGAACCTTATGATGTCTGTGTCTGGATTAATTCACTTAACATGGGCTCCTTCAGGCTAGCCATGGTGTAGCCTGCATCAGAACTTGGCTCCTTTTCATGCTGAGTAATATTCCACTGAACGGACACACTGTGCTCTGCTTATCTGTTCATTCACAGAAGGGTGCTAGGGTGGCCTCCACTTTCAGGCCATTGTGAGTAACATGTGCAAACAACACCTGTTTCAGCTCTGCTCTGTCTGGAGTCTTTAAGCACAGAATCGCTGAGTCCAATGGTAATTCTACATTTAGCTTTTTGAGAAGCTTCCAGATTGCATTCCATGGGGGTGGTACCATTTTCCATTCCCACTAGCAACGCGCCTCACTCTGATTTCTCCACAGGCTCAGTAACACCATCCTCTTACTAGTCTCCCCCAACAAGGGTGTGGTTGGCGCCTTGCCCTCAACCTGACCATGTGCCCAGCGTCTGCTTCTGGGTGAGCTCTGGTGGATGCCTTCAGCGCTGGGGTAGCAGACAGGACAGGAGCTCACATGAAGGCCCAAAAGACAAAGCCTCCTCTTCAAAGCCATAGCCAGCTTCGTCCTTGGCCCTTTCTGAGACAGGGTCTTGCTCAGTCACCCAGGCTGGACTGCAGCTTGCTGGGCTAGGACTGGAAACACGTGCCACTGTGCCAGCTTCTTCCTCTTCCTCCTCTTCCTCTTTGTTAGGAGGTGAGGGTGGGGGAAGGGAAGAAGGAACCCAGGGCCTCGTGCATGCTAGCTCACCCTTCCCATTTCATTTTCTGTAATAATCTGCAGGCCTTCTGAATGCTAAAGTAATATAATTTACAGTTTCTACTCTGGCTTCATGGAGATGCACATGAATGGATCCACAAGAACAACTCACAGGCCAAGAGAGGCTGCCAGGCAGGACAAGTGGCTCCTGGCTAGGAAAGGTAAACCTTTTCCTCACAAGAAAGCCAGGTGAACAACTGGAATGTCCAGATAAACCAACAGAGAAAGCAAAATCAGGAATCCATGTCAGCAAGGACACAGGTGTGTGGGCGCACACACCACGGCAACACTCGGAAATGCTGCATCCCCCAGGGGGCCCGCTGAGAACCAGACTCTGGAAATCGTCTCAGTACAGGAGGAGAAGAATGGTGCAGCTTGCACAGGAGACTTGCAGGGTTAAAGCCTCATGCATGCACAGTTGGTTTTCAGAGCCTGAGCTTCAAGGGCTAATTCCTTAGAAGAGCATGACACTCCTGCACCTTCGCTACGCGTGCACCCTATCAGCTCGAGAGGATGCAGGAGGATGGGGTGCACAGCATTGGGGGCCTCCTGTGCAGCCTCTATGGCCCCTCCAGCCCCATGGTGCCCACGCAGCCTGCCAGTGGGAGACAGCTTGCCGGTTCCCCGCTGAGGAAAAGACAGGACAGTGTGCAAGTCGGAGCCCAGCTTCTAGGCGGAAAGAGCTGGTGCGGTTGCCACGGCTGATTTTACATCTCTGTAACCAGGCTAGGAGCCTGCCTGAGTCAAGAAGTCTCATTTAACATTCGACGTGTGGGAGGGAGGGAGGCAAGAACTGTCACACGGTTTTAGCTGCCACCCCTGCCTGCCCTGGCTGTCTGGTGTGGGAGCCACCACGCAGTGAGGGGGAGACCAGCAAGTCTGCTCTCCTGCAGCAGGTGAGGAGGTCAGAACCTCTTGCTGTGGAGTCTAGGGCAAGACTGACAGCTCCTGACAGTGCCCTTCCTCTTGGCAGATGCAAGAAGAGCCCTCCACAAGTGTCCCAGGACTATGGTGGCAAAAACAGCCTGAACTCTTACACATGGTCCTCTTGTAGTTCTTTTTCTATTTTTTTGGAGACAGGGTCTCACCATGTAGTTCAGGGTGCCTTCAATTTGTTATGCAGCCCAGTCTGGCCTTGAACTTATAGCGACCCTCTTGCCTCAGCCTTCCAAATGCTGGGATTACAGGCATAAGCCACTATATCTGGCACTCTTGCAGCTTTGAAGGCAGACATCCAAAATCAAGGTGTGGGCAGGATCGCATTCTTTGGAGGCTCAATCTTGCGCATGCTGGTGACTGCTGGCTCCCCTGGCTTGTGGACACAAGTGCTTTCTGCCTGGTCTTCACATGGCCTTTTCAATGTCTGCATCCCTCTTCTGTCCTCACAGGAATACTTGTTTCAAAATCAGGGGCTGCCTGGACAGTCCAGGAGGTCCACATCTGCCCTCTTCCGGAAGAGGTCACACCCACAGGGTATCTGGGGCCCGTGGAGGCAGGCCCTCTACTCCCTCTCCTTGGGATGTCCTGCTCAATACAGGTAGCTGCGAAGCCATGAAGCTGCGCCAAGGCCGAGCATTCAGCTGCACATGAAGGATGAGAAGCAGCCACCTGCAGCCAGGCCCTGACCTGTAGCAGCCACTCTATGTCTACTCAATGAGGGGAGACTGTGCCAGGTTTCATGGGGCAGATGTAGTGCAGTGAACAGGATATTTACCAATCAAAACCTGCTTACTAACTTACGGTACCTCTCAGCCGTGATCAGAAGGAAAGTGTCCCCACAAGGTCACCATTCAATAAATTTAAACCAACAACACAGCAAACCCTTGGTTCCCATGAATGGTAACTTTCAGTAACTAGAGGACAGCAGGAGCAGGCAGAGGCAAGCAGAGCTCTGCAAACCAGCAGGAGACCCCAGTACAGGGTAGCCTGGGCTGACAAGACAGCCATAGGAATAGGTCAAGATGTACCACATGACTTGTCTTTCCTGAGACCCTTTATTTTCCCAGTAAGGCTGCAGTAGAAATACAATGCCCAGCACTGACAGTAATAGCAGCTTTGAGGGACCTTGGAGCCAGCAAATGTGGCTTCTCAGTGCCAGCATTTTTGCCAGGCTGGCCGGCACTGGCAGAATACTGGAAATACCTGTCTGTGGCACTGCAGGTACCTTTGACTGCAGTTGGCTCTACAGGAGCAGGTGCCTAGCAAAAGTTGACTAAAATATTAGTGGCAGCAGGGATGCAGGGAAGCCTGGATAGAGACATCTCAGTGATGACAGGCCTGAGGGAGTCCGCAGGCAGCTGGGTGCACATAATGTCCTCCACAGCCAGGACCCCCAATGTCTCCAGCTAGGGGAAGACGTGTACAGAGCACCCCCACCATGCATAGGAGTGCAGCTCCCTCCTCACCATCTTTTCACCCTCCTCAGCTGAAAAGAGTCATTTTCCAGCTTGCATGGGGCCGGGAGTTTACTCTATGGGGAAAGAGTCCACGAGGACTGATAGGGATGGCTTTCAGGCCCAGCCTTAGCTCAGGCCACATGTGCAATGCTGGCAGCCAGCCTCACAAAAGGTGAATATATTGCCACATCCTGTTCCACCTATACTTTACATACAAGTGCACCAAATACACAGAAGAAGCAGTATGGCTTGAAACTCCCATAAAGAAATGAGAGTCGCATGGATCAAGGAAAATCCTTAGGAGATGAGCAATGTAGTGATAACCACACTTTACAGAAATGGTGTAAAGTAAAAGTAATCATCAGTACACAGTTTACAATCCTGGCAGTTCCAACCCAGTGGCCACAGGTCCAGAGACCAGTGATAGAGCAAGGTATAAGGGGGTAGAGGCAAGGAAGCCAAGGAGCAGGGTGGGGATGGAGACTCACCACCCGTGGTACAAGGCCACTGGACAGCTGCCATGCACAGAGGCCACACTCACCAGCACACACTTGCCCGGTTCCAGGCTCCAGAGGGAGCTCTCGGTGTTGATCTTATGGGTGAGCTTCCCTTCCATGAGAACGCGCTCCCTGCCCTCCTCCAGCAAGGCCACGCGGATGGAACCACTGCTGAGGGCCACCGAGACCTGGGGACAGGCAGAAGAAACATGTAAGGATGGCTAACAGCTGCTGGGCTGCGGCAGGGACACTAATTTCAGAGACCTGGGGTCCTGAAGGTGTCTAAGGGAAGGAAGCCATTCCAGCCCACTCTGCACCCAAAGCCACATGCTCGTGCCCTAGGACACAGCATGCATTCTGAATCCACATAGGCACCTTCTAAAGTCTGTTTTTGGTTTTTTTTTTTTGATACCGGGGATCAAACTCATGACCTTGCGCTTGCCAGGCAGGTACTTATGCTGTTGAGCTAAATCCCCGGCCTAAAGTCTGTTTTTATAATGCAGAAGTCCTTCTAATACTGTATCCCTTGTGCAAAATATTTGGGGGCAAAAATGTTCCAGGTGTCAAAAGTTTTTCTGATTTTGGAATTTTTGCATAGACTTTACTGGTCAAGCCTCCCTAATCAGAAAATCAGAAACCTAAAGATTTTTGGATCAGGGAATATTCAATCTGTACTTGCACAATATACATATTAAATATTGAAAAAGAATTTTCCGGGCGGGGGATTTAGCTCAGCGGCATAAGTGCCTGCCTTGTAAGCAGGCAGTCGTGAGTTCGATCCCCGGTACCGATAAAAAGGAAAAAGACAAAAAAAAAGAAAAAGAATTTTCCCATAGGTCTGAAAATTATTTTAGAGGCTCCTTGGTACCTGATTCATTAAATACTTATAAAATTACTGGGAAAAAATCCTCAAGGTTACAGAATTTCCCAAGCAGAGTTTAGTATTTGCCAATGGAATCTGATACTGTAAGCTAACTGTGGTTTAAATGAGCATGAACCATAAAGGCAAGGGGAGGACCCATATGCAAGCCTTTGCCCTGCCAGGTACTTCTCAGTGACAGATATGTGGGCAGCTGGGAAAGGAGGGGACAGAGGACTGCCCCAGAGGACATGTGACCCCTCACACACCAGGAGCAGGGAGAACTCTCCACCTGCCCCAGGCCACACAGCCAGGTTCTGAGAAGACTCAGGGGCGTCCTCCAAACACAGTGCACATGGGCCACCTGTGCCAACTTTACAACATGGCCACCTGTGCTGAATCTTTACTTTGGAAAAGTCTGCTGCCCTGGCTTTGCTGCCCACCTTCTAATAGGAAAAGAAACACAAACATATGTGAACAGCTCGGCTCACTCTCAGGTTGGCACTAGATGGATGCTGGGTCCAATGAGCCTAGCTGTGGAACTTGTGTGTGTGTGACCAACAGCTGATGCCACCTAGCTCCCCTGGCCTGGCCTTCCAAGAACAAGCTCAGTCTAACTCCTTTGGCAGCTTTACACAGTAATGTGATTTCCAAATCTGGGCAAGATTCTCACATGGCTTACCCAGGAAAATGAATGAAATCTTCCAGGGAGAAAACCAAGAGTTCTAGCTGAAAAACACCACACCAGAAACAGGTGGTCGGTCATCTCTGACCTGTCACTGTAGAAATGAAAATAACACAGAGAAAGACCACATCCCAGACAGTGCAAGGAGAAGAGTGCACCAGGAGCAGAGGAACCTTAAATCTGGGGGACACAGAAGGGCTGGCACAGGAGACCAATCTTGCAGGGCAGGAGACACCTAGGAGCTACAGCGGGGAGCCCAACTGAGGGCTGGCAGTTATGGAGGCAGAGGTGAGGCTGGGGCACAAAAGGGAATAGCTGAGTCAGTGCCCGGAACAGCTGCATGTAAAGTCCAGCCAAGAGGGTTGAGGTCTGTGTAACCCAGACCTGCCAGACATTGAGCAGCAGTCTGAGGGCCTGGCATGGATGTCTAGGCCCAAGTGAGGTTTGACCCACTCCAGTGTGGTATGACCAACACCTTCCAGCCTGCAAACCAAGGCCGCCATGCTGTGGAAGAACAGACCTCTGACACACAGGGAGGAAACTGTCAACGCTGCTCCACACACAAGAAACTGGGGTAATTAAAGAAAAAGCAGAAAACCAAGGATTGGGTCTTATTAAGAAAACTAGCAGCATGAAAAGAAAGACATAAAAACTAAAAACAAGCTACAGAACTAATCAGGAAAAGACACACTCAAATATTTCCATGTTACATATCTTTACAGAGAATTGAAAAGATACTGTTTGGAAACCAAGAGTAAAATACGAAAAAGCTGTAAGATCAAAAGGAAAAAAATCAAAATTCAGTGAAGATAAAGTCCAAGAAACCAAAGTAGAGACAGAGCAATCAATCTGACATTCTGGAAATTATGGCAATAGGCAGCAAATTTCCCAGCGAGAAAGAAAAGTATCTTTGAACTGAGAGAGAAGACCCTCTGTGTGCTGAACAGAATGAATGATCAGACTTGGGTAATTTTATAGCACTGAGTATTTAAAAAGGTCCTAGGCATTCTGAGGAGGATATAAAAAGGTTTACTCACAAAGTCCCTGAAAGGATGAGGCTTCTAGAATCAGCAGCACCTGAGGTAAGAGAGCAAGGGATACTTGCAGTCAGCCTTCAAGGTGAAAGTGGCCCTAGGACAGAATGCTACACACACCCAGTAGCGAAAGATGTGCCAGGTTAAAACCAACACACTTTAAGGCATAAACCAGACTCGGCATTTATCACACATATCATTTTGATAACCCAAGAAGAAGAATCTCCAATTGGGATCCAAAAAGCAGTCCATTTAGTCCACAAGTGCACAAAAAGCCTAGGATGTAGCCAGAAAGCAGAACTCCAGGATAGTCACCTAGGCTGGAGCCAGAGAAAGTGATTTCTAAGTAATACTGCATCTGGATAACTCATGTTACAAGGAAACTGCACTGCTTTCCACAAGATGAAAAAGAAAGGCACAAAATCCCCAGGAAACCAGCATGATGCATGAGACTCCTGATCCACTGAGATCCCAGGGTAATGAGAGGGAAACAATTTAACATAGGACACCCACTTTATTTATAGGGTTATTTTATAACACTAACCCAAACAGTCAAATGCAAAACAGTACAGGAGAGCTGTTCACACACTAGAGGCCCCAGGAATCCAGCTGAGGAATCTAGCACTGTCTGCACAAGTCGAGCTGGTGGCCTTAGAGCCCATAACAATGTCTCACACAAGTCTGCATCAAGGATCTGCACTGGGAAGGTCCAAAGGCCAGTAGTGGAAGCTAGCAAGCCTGTGCCAGCAGGATGAAAGATCTATGCCAGCAGGCTGAGGGATCTGCATTGTAGCCAGGAAGCGCCACTCAAGTAAGGACCAGGGCTCCCCAGAAGAGAACTACAGCCATCCCCAGTGATAGTGAGAACCCGAACTCCTCCAACAATGAGAACAGCTGCGCTCCTGTCAGGAAAACCAGCTTGATAAGCTTCTTCAGGAGAATCAACCCAGCACACCATCTTCCCTCCAGTTCTTTTATCCTGCTGGCAACAAAACTCATCAACATGCTGAGTCAGTTCAGCTGGGTTTACAAGTTGACCTATTAGTTAATCCACCACAAGTACTAAAAAGCTCTTTCTTCCCTAAAAGCAACCAAAAAAACCGGGAAGTGTCAATACCAGCTCCTCACAGACATGGAAATAAAACCACAGGTCTGCAGAAAGCCGGGGAGGATTTACTCAGGAAAACCAATCATGCCCCCCTTTAGACCAGCAAGCTGGGAGGCACTGTAACTTGCCCAAGACCCACCCCAACGCTGGCCTGCAGCAGCTTGCTCTCTAGTGCTCCCAGGCAGCCTCCCTGAGGAGCAGCACAGAGCCAGAGCTCTTTCCAAGCTCTATTCCAAAGAACACAACCATTATCTGACCTGTCTGAGGGTGTCCGGAAAGACCCTGCTTGCAAGGCTGTTTCAACAGAACTCAGACACTCAGACACACACACAGACACTCTCTCTCTCTCTCTCTCTCTCTCTCCCCTCCCCCCATGGGTCTTCACTGAAAACAATTACACATGAGGGTGTGACAAATGAAGTAATCAAAAGGCAAAGGTGGGAATAAAATGCCCACCATGCCTCTGAAAGCTCTGGCATATTCCAGAGCTCATAGAAAGCCACATGAATGTGCAGGCTCAGTGCAGAGTGCACTCAGGGAAACCTGGGTGGCCGCAGCTTTCTTCTGTGGCTGACCTTGACCATGAGCAGGAAGTGAAGGCTACAGCAGATTGCACTGCTAAGTCAAGCATGGTGGGCAGAGTTCAGTGGGCACATGATGCCCTTCAGCCAGGACCAGCTGACTGCTAAGTTCATTCTGTAGAGAGCTCACTAGCTACACAGGACAACAGTATGTATTTAGGAAGATGGTAGAGTGGTAAGCAGCAAAGAGTCTCATCAAGATTTGGTGTCCAGACACTAGAATATAGCAACATGAGGAAGGTGGGTCCCCTGGACCCAGGAAGGAGCAGAAGTGAGACTTAAAGACCATGGAGAGAGATAATCCAGAAATCCAGCAAAAATAAGAAAACCTGGCCCAGAAGCCATGCCACCACCTCTCACTCCCCAGTGAACCAGCTGGCAAAGCCAGAGAGGAAACCAGCCTGCACACATAGGGACAGTGGAGGCAGGCCCTGAATTTCTGAAATGATAGTGACTGAAGGAAAGAAACAGCTCAGGGCTTACATTGATTCACTTTGCAAGCCTGTATCTAGTAGTTGGAAGGTAATACTGTGTAGTATAGTAACTACTGCTGAGTTCCTACTGTCTTGTTTTTAAATTCCAAGATCATTCTCAATGTATTGCTTTGTTACATTTTATTGTTTTGTTTTAGTCTCTTAAAAAAAAATACTGGGACCCGAGATTTAGCTCAGCAGTACAAGCATCTGCCTGGTAGTGAACAGTCGCGGCAAGTGAACAACAACAACCACCAAAAAACCCTCCAAAACAACCAACCAAATAAAAACGGATTTACAGAACCACTTCAGGAAAATCATTAAACTCCAACAATAAATAACCACAAGAGAATCCGATTTTGGGGCTGTCACACTGTGTTATTACAACAGTCACCTTTCAACAACTACAAAATATAAGATTTAAGGGGCTGGGGATTTAGCTCAGCGGCATAAGGCAAGCAGGCAATTGTGAGTTCAATCCCCAGTACCAATAAAAAGGGAAAAGACAAAAATAAATGAATAAATAAGCTTTAAGAAATGAGCAAGTGTGGCCTTTACACAGGGAAAAGAAAGCAATCAGCAGCATTTGTCTTTGAGGACATCCAGACATGGATGTAGTAGAAAGTTCTAGAAATAGCTATTTTTAAATATGCTCAAAAAACTAAAGAAAGCCATGTGTAAAGAACTAAACGGGGGGGGGGGGAATGAAAACACAGACTCATAATGTAGCAGCAAACGCATCCCCCAGCCAGTATACTTTAGTTTCTTAGTTGTCCAGGTAACAGTTCCTGTTACAGTTCCGGTTGCTCCTGCCTCTTAGAAACAGCAGATCACTGTGATGCACACTGTGTAAACCAATTCTCAACTGACAAGCCATTCTGCCTCTATACTTTCTGCTCACTTCTCCCATATAAGCCCAAGACCACCAGAAATCGGGGCCTGATATTCTGGGAATGATCCCGATCACTGCCTGTTGACATAAAATAAATCTGCCTCCAAATCCTGGGTGTTGCTGTTGCTTGCTGTTGTAGTAAATGTACAAAGTATCAACAGAGTGATGGAAATTTTTTTATTTACAAGAACTAAATATAAACTGGAGTTCAAAAGTAACTGGGGAAGAAATGTGGAAAAAAATCGCTATAAGCACTCAAAAGCAGATTTCAGCATTTAGAAAACTGCATCAACAAACTTGAAGGTAAGTCCTTTGAGCTGTCCAATCTGAAGAACAGAAAGAATGAATAAAAATGGACAGAACCTTGGAAACCTGAGGGCCACCAAACACACCAACATCTAATGAGATGGAATTCACAGAAAGAAAAGAGAAAAGGCAGAGAAATATATGAAACAAGAGTGGCCAAAAACTTTCCAAACCTTTATGAAAAATTCACCTACACACTGAAGAACTCAATGAATTTGAAGTAGGTCAAAAGCTGGATCATGCTGTCAAAAAAAGCAAAAGGCAAGCTGGTTGTAGGAAAGCATGCCTATAATCCCAGCTACTCCAGAGGCTGAGGCAGGAGAACACAAATATGAGCCTAGCCTGGCAATTTAATGCAATTAAAAATTTTAAAAAAGGATTGTAGATCCAGCTCAGTGGTAGAGCTCTTGCCTATTTACGTGCAAGGCTCTGGTTCAATTCCTAGTAGGAGCCTGAGAGGAGATGACAAAGCGGGGAAAAGCAATTCATCCTGTAACAGCTGGTTTCTCATGAGAGACCACAGAGGCTACACACAGTGGGATGATGTGTTCATGTCACTGGAAGACGAAAAAAAAAAAAAAAAAAACCAACGACAACTCTATATACAGCAACATAATTCTTCAAAAAGTAGGAGATAAGGTACTCTTAGATAAAGGAAACCGAGAGCTCACTGCCAGCAGATCCATCTTTTCTTGCAAGTCCTACACAAAACACTAAAGGAGGCCCTGCAGCAGAAATGAGCAGATGCCAGGTGGCTGGCTGGATGTGCATGAGGGACAGAGTAACCAGTCCAGGGAAACAGACAGCTAAGGTCTGTTTTCAGTTGGTAACTTCCTCTCCTATATGATTTCTTATTTTATTTTACTTTTTGAGCTAGAGTCTCAAAAATAGTGCAGGCTGGTTTTGAACTATTTTGAAGCCCAGGTTGGCCTCAAAGTTGTGAATCCTTCTGCCTCAGCTTCCTGAGTGCTAAGTTTACAGGTGTATATCACCATGCCCAGCTATTTGATTGTTTGAAACAATAACTGCATAAAATACAAGTAACAGCTCAAAAAAGAAGGGGTAGGAGCAATACAGGATAAACTTTTGTATACTATTAAAGTTAAATTAGCATTAATCTGAAATAGACTGATATAAAACACAACATGAATCATAATTCCCAGGGCAAACACCAAGAACATAATTCCAAAAAAAATTTTACAAAATAAGGAAATTAAAATACCAAGCTAGAAAGCAGTAATAGAAGAAAAGAGGAACAAAATGTTCAACACTTACTACCAAGTCACAGTGACTGAAATCAGAATGGTACTGACATGAGGAAAGACATATAGTTCAATGGGACAGAATGAGAAGTCCAGTAATAATCCATATATTTCAGCCAGCTCATGGTAGAAAGGGCACCAAGATTACTCAATGGAGGAAGAGTATTTTTTCAATCTATTAAACCATGATAATTGGCCTACTTAAAAATGAAGTTGGACTTCATACCACAGAATAATTCAAACTCAAAATGTATCAAGGTTTATTTACAAGAGCTAAAATTAGAATACTCTTAAAAGAAAATGTAAATGAAAATGGAGTAAGTAATGGCAATGGTTTCTTTTTTTTTGGACCAGGGATCGAACTCACAACCTTGCACTTGCCAGGCAGACTCTTAAATCCCTGGCCCCAGTAATGGTTTCTTAGAAACAACAAAAACACAAATAACAAAAAGTAAAATAAAAACCTTTGGACTTCAAAGAACATTGTCAAAAATGAAAAAATAAAAAAACGGGATAGGGCTGAGGATTTAACTCAATGGCATAAGCATCTGCCTGGCAAGCATGAGGTCGTGAGTTCAATCCCTGGTACCACCAAAAAACAAAACAAAACAAAACAAACAAACAAAAAAAACGAGATAGAAGAAAATACATTATTTTCAAATCATGACAAAGGTATACTACTCTCACAATTCAACATTAGAACGACAAATTACTCGATTAAAATATAGACAAAAGACAAAATCAAAACCACAATGAAATATTACTTCATACTCAGCAGAACTATAGCTATAACTATTTAGCTATAGCTAAAATCATAAATCAAAGCAAATCCTAAGTATTGGTGGGGGCATGGAAACTTGAAACTTGACATAATTCTGGTGAGGATGTAAAATGTAAGCTGGTGTGACTACTCTGGAGAGTGGGTTGGCAGTTCCCCCGGAGGGAATTACAACATTCCACTCAGCCCAGCGCAACCCCACAGGAACTGAAATCCTGCATGCCGCGTGAGTGGCAGTAGAGGAGAGAATGAGGTACAAGTGGGAGTATGTGGATGCCCCTTCCCTCCAGCTGTGCCTCACAGGCCAAGTTCTAAGACACCACGAGAGACAAGCGAGGCATCAGAAGGCAGAAAAGTGTAAGTGACCTTAGAAGCAACACTGTAGCACTCACAGGCATGGAAACACCCTATCAAGAGTAAGAGGCAGACCTCCAGGGTTCTGCTAAGAGCTTCACCACAGAGGCCCTGCTAAGACAAGAAGTGATGCCCAGGACGCTGACGGGCATATCATTACTCAATCGTAAGACCGCACGCAAGTGCACTGTAGAGATACAACGTGAGAGCAGTACCACATTTACTAAGCATATGAGTTACAGTCAGTACGAAGCCTGGTTTAAAATCTAAAGCACTCCCCCAAAACACCACACTATCCTCATCCAATACAATAATTTGTACCAGGTGGTGTATAGAATCTAGAGCAGTTCTTTTTTTTTTTTTTTTTTTTTTTTATTTAAAAGGAAAAAGAGAAAAACACAAAATAAAACAAAGCGGTGTAAGGATACACATAATACAGAACTACAAAAAACAACAACAACAACAAAAAAAAACAGTAAAAAATCACCTGTTGATAGATTACATATTATCATCTTAGAAATAGTTGCTCAAATCACAGTATCAAAGAATACAAAGTAGACATTCAAACAGAGAGACTGCAAACAGCTGTGTTCAATGATCCAAAAACATTACTATAGTCAGTTATTTAACACCCCTAAACACACTTGCTGTTATATCCGTTAGAGCTCTTTTTTTTTTCCTCCCTCTCTTTTTTACAACAAAATTTAAACATTTTGGATTTTATTACTCCTTAGTTCTTATTACTTTTTTGGGGGGGAGAGAATAAAGTCAAATATGGTAAAACAAAGCTGTCAGTCAAAACCAAGGATAGACATAGCACATGATGTAAAACAGAGTACAAGGTTATCAACAATGGTTATCAACGATGTGTCCTGTTTCCTTAAAAAGAATTGTCTATCTCATTAGATATTATAAAGTTGAACAAAACAGTAGAGAACAAGACCAATAAAACTTAGGCATTGTAAACATTACAGGACTTCCAAAGGAGACAATAGTCAAGCCAGAATGGGCTTCTTAGTGAATCTTATTGCCTTCAAAGTAGTTGCCTATACCCTCAAACTTGATACCATCATACAGAATGGAACAGAGTCTAATCAGTCAAAACAAGATCGTGGGAGTGTTACAAGACTTCAAAACAAGTTAATAGGAAATCAAAAAGAGTTACTATTATATATCCTGCTAATTTTTTTAATTTTTCCCCTTAATTAAAACAAACATAAGAAATAACTAAATAATAATTTTTTAAAGAATAAGGGAGAGATTGAGATAAAACAGGACATAACAAAATAACAATACAGGTCAAAGCATGACTGTTTCAGCAACCTCGTGCTTCACCTCCAAATAACCTGACTTAATAGTAGTTACCATAGTGTCTGTCTTTTTACAGGGAGGGGAGATTCTTTTTAAAAAATCACAATTTTTAAAAAGCAGCGTTAGTGTTCATGTTCAACTTGAGTTCTATCTCCCTAATTCTGTTCAATTTCAAGTTGTCTTTTCTGTTTTGTTTTGCAACCCCAGGAACCAAATCAGGGCCTTGGATGCTAAGAAAGTGCTCTATAACCAAGCTTCAACCCAGACCTTACAGCATTATCTTACAGCAGCGTGTTACCTAACAAATACAATGAGGAGGCCAGTTACAAGTGACACATTTCATACTGTTAGGTGTTGGTATTCACAAATGAGGTGAGTCTCAAACTGCCAGACAAAGCATTAGCCAGATTTCTGATTACTGGGACCAAACACCTGCTACCCATACCATGAAGAGGGCAGAGTGCATCAGGCTCATGGTTTCAGAGGTTTCAGTACATGACCAGCTGGCTTCAGGAGAGAACCATCATGGTGGGAGGGCATGGTGGACCAAAGCTGCTTAGTTCATGACAGGAAGCAGAACAGCGGTCAGGGACGGAGAGGAAGGGGCAGGGACAGACAAAGTACCCACGGTTACCCTATATGACCCACCCCAAACACAGTAAATCAAGTGTGCTTTATAATCTCCTAGGTGGCTCCCAAGCCAATCAAGTTCAACCGCTACATGGTCCTTCCATAAGGAAGACAAATCACTTCATTTCCATAACAATTAAATTGGAAACCATTAGTAGGCTTTACACAGAACTGTTCTAATAGGATGAGTAGATCAAAGTGGACCATAAGGTAGCCAAAGTTCAAATAACTGACCATAACAAAAAAGCTATAAAAATGCAACCTACTCCTTTCCAATCCTGATTCAAACTCCAGAAGGCATTTTTTAATGTACTGATTAATATAACTACATAAAAATTACTATTAAGTTCTGTAAGGAAAAAACAAACCAACAGAAACTTTGTGACAAAATGAAACAATAGGGTTGTAACAGAGTAAAACTTATCCATGGTTTTGCTATCTGTAATTTTAGCTGCCTGCAGTCAATTGTGATCAAAAATTTTAAAAGGACAATTTCAAAAAGTAAAAAAATGTAAATTCTAAATTGCACGCCATTCCGAGCAATGTGACGAAATCTTTTTTTTTTTTTTTTTTTTTTTTTTTGGTCTTTTTCGTTTTTTTATCGGTACCGGGGATCGAACTCACGACTGGCTGCTTGCAAGGCAGGCGCTTATGCCGCTGAGCTAAATCCCCAGCCCCTATGTGACGAAATCTTGTATTGCCCTCACCATCTAATCCTTTCTCTCCAGTGTATCCATACTTTATATGCTATCTGCCTGCTAGAACTTGGTAGCCTTCCTGTCAGATCGACTATCACAATGCTTGTGCACAGGAACCCACATTTTGCTTAATAATGGTCCCAATGCATAACAGCACAGATGCTGCCAATTCAGATATGCCAAAGAGAAGCCATAGAGTGCTTCTTTTTAATGAAAATGTGCAAGCTCTCGACTTAATTTAAAAAGTGTGTGAGGCTGTTAAGATCTATAATAAGGATGAATCTTCCATCCACAAAATTTTGAATGAAAAAGAAATATGTGCTCCTTTTGCTATCACACCTCAAACTATGAAAGTTTATGGCTGTGATGCACAGAAAGTGCTATGTTAAGCTGGGAGGGCAATGAAATCCAAGGCTGGCAGCACTGTGGTGCACAAGAAACTGAACTCCCACAAAAGCTTCAAAAAAGGGTCCCTCAAACAAGCGATACCAAGCCATCTACTGCCAAGTCTAGGCTGGTTACATAGATTCATGAATAGGTTCAGACTGGAAAATGTAAGAAATACTGAAGAAGCTGCTTCTGCTGATGAGGAAGCTGTTGCTACGTTTCGGCCAGAGTGGAAGAAGTTGGTTACAGAGAGAGAAAGTTCTTAATTTTGAGGAAATCAGGCTCTTGTGGAAAAAAGATGCCCAATGGGGCCCACATTCACAAAAGTGCAAGGAAAACAGCAGGAGATAAAACAACAAAAAAAGATTAATTATGGTACTATGTGGCAATGCTGCAAAGCATATGATAAAGCCAGGCATGGTGCACAGAGCAAAGAACCCACGCACATTTAAAAACAAAAACAAAAATTATCTGCCCATGTTCTGGCCACATAATCAGAAAGCGTGGGCAACAGCCATCTTGTTTATGGAATGGTTCCACCAATGCTCCAGCCCAGCAGTGAAGAAATACTTGGAAGAGGAAGGGTTGAACTTAATGTTCTATTAATACCAATGCGCAACCATCCTCAATTTGTTTGCTATGAAAATATAAGTGTGTATTTGTACCTCCAAATACTCCAAATCACCTCAGCCTCTTAGGCAGGACACTATTTGGTTTGTCAACCAAATCAGCAAAAGATGCAGACCCTAATCTGGACCTAATGCAGTGTGGCAGTCACTCACTACTGCCACCACAGTAATACTCATCAGCAGCTGCAAGGGCTGAGTTTCAACCAGAAACTGTCTGTTAGAAGGACTAAGGCATACAGCTGTAAATGACTTTAAAGGCTCCCTGGGGACCAATGAAGAAGGTGGGAAAATCATTCATGCAGCAGAACAATCTGGTGGAGGAGGATTTGCTGATGAATTTGATGAAGACAACAGAAGAATACACTAAAGGCCACAAAGAACCGTTAACAGAAAGTGAGCAACTTAAAGAATTTGAGTCATCTACAGAGGAAGAGGAAGATGGAAAAAGTATTGCAAACTGGACAGGCATCAAAAGACAAAATTATAGAATAAGATTCTCAGATATAACACCCCTGTGGAGGATTCCCTTTTAGGTGAGAAGGGAAGACTTCCAATTACAGCATTCTTCCAAAAAGTTTAGTCCCACTGCAGAGAATTCCCAACTACTGACTTGGTCATGGCCCAATGACCCAGAATTACCCACAGCAGGAAGGTCTCATCTCATACTATCACAAGGAGGAGGTGGGAACAGTACAATGGCAAGATTTTCGGAGAAAAAAACCACATAACTTTCATTATAGTATATTATTAACATTGTCCTATTGTATTATGTTGTTGTTAATCTCTTCATATGTCTGATTTATAAATTGTACTTTACTAAAGGAAGGCATGTATAGGAAAAAATCTCTCACATATAGGGTTCAGGGCTATCCTCAGTTTCAGGCATCTCTTAGTGGGGGTATGTGCCCCTGAAATTTATCTCCAAGGATAAGGGAAAGGTATTTACATCACAGAAGATGATCTCTCTAATCCACACAGAGCTCTCAGAAAAAGAGCAAGAACCTAACAGAAAATGGGTGAAAGACACAATCCGTTCAAAACAAAGGCACATGTTGAAAGATACTCACATGTAAGAGAAACACCAATTCATACTACACCTACGTACAGTTTTTCACATATCCAGCTTATCAGAAGTTTGATAACGTAATAGTGTCAGTAAGTCTGAAAAGGACTCTTGTACAATGTTGATGGGCATGTAAGTTAACACAACCTCTATGAAAGGCATTTCCTTAACACCTAGAGAAATATTTTTCAATCTCAGAACTGCATTTCCTGGAGTTTATTCATATGACAATGTATATATGCAAAATAAAATATATTAAGACATTCACTGCTTTATTGTCTATAAGAACAAAACATTGGACCAACCTAGGCAAGCAATAACATCTGTGCTATAACAGAGAACAGGGAAACATACATTCATACTTGATTACATAGACCTCAAAAGTATCCACTGAAGTATCCCCCAAGCCAGTTGTGGGGTGAGTTAGATCAGTGTGGGGTAGAAGAGACACACAGCCAAGCCTTTCTTTTACTGGTCATGTTTATCTTTGTGCAAATATAGTGTTGTGCATTCAAAAACTAGGTAAGTTAAAGCGCAAGAGGATAAACGCAGCCTACTAGCCTTTTCTGCTGTGGAAGTTTCCTGTAATAACGTCTGCCCACGTTTCTTCCAGATGCGTTCTAAGAAGGGAACACCATATGTCACAGAGCTTTCAGCACAAACCCTAGCACCTGCACTGAGCTTAGAGGAAAGTGTCACCCAAGTCTAAACCCAGAGATCAGAGCCACACGAGCCACACCTGAGGCCGAAGTGCTGTTCAGTGGTTCTGGGGTGAAGCTACAGTTGGCACAGGCACACAACAGGGCTGGGCACCCACAACCTCTGAGAGGAAAGGGAAGAGGCCAGAACAACAGATTCACTGTCGTTCAACAGCAGGCAGTAACAACACCACAGCAAGCTCACTGACTGACAAGACGGTCAACAACACAGCACCTGTGCTCTGGTCTCCATCTTTTCACCCTCAAATAAGTTTAACACAGAAGTCTTCCGCATGAACTCAGCGCTGCCGTCCTCTTCCCAGCATACAGTGAGGAAAGGAAGGGTGGCGAGCTACTTTGCCTCAGCAGCAGAACCATAGTCTGAGGCAGGAGATTAAAAACTTCACCCTGGGGCTGGAGATTTAGCTCAGCGGCATAAGCACCTGCATTGCAAGCAGGTAGTCGTGAGTTCGATCCCTGGTACCGATAAAAAGGAAAAAGACAAAAAAAAAAAAAAAAAAACTTCACCCTGGCTCTTCTTTAGATTCACCAGTGAAGTGATTTTTTTAAATGCTGCATGTAACACAAGCCCATTTCTGCTCTCCTCTAAAGAGCACAATGTACTCTGCATGCACTCCTGCATGGCCCCACGACTCTGAGGGGCTAGTGGGTCCTTGCCATACCATCTACAGGAAAGGAACTGGCAAGGCATCTGGGACCCCATGGCGTGAGCCACACCTGGAGGACAGAGCATGACCTCGACCAAGGTCCTGTCCCGCCAGGTAGAGCCAGGGCCAATGTCATCCGATGAGCACCGCTGTCAGGCATGATGTCATGGTGCTTGTAATCTGATTGATGTTAGAGACAAAAACCCAAAATAAACACTACTGACAGGCTGCCGTGACAGGTAGGCTTGGGAAACAATGGGAAAAGGAGTCAGTCCTGAAAAAGGAACAACTCTAAGGAAAAGCCTTGGTGCAGTGGAAGCCAAAAGACAGAGTAAACCTGTTCCAAAGTTTGAATAAGGGTATGATTAAAATGCTGAGATCACTATAAGAGAGACCAAGTCTTTCCAAAAGAAGTTTATAATTTTATAAGAATGATGTGGGGTGAAAATGCTATTGAAGAAGAAAAAGAAAATTCCCCATCACAGAGGAGATGAAAGTTTTCACAAGCAGGTCACTGGGGTAAGTTGTGTGAGTACCGCAAAAATGCCCATGCTAAATAAGCCAACAGCAGTCACAGGAAGGCCCTGGCACTGTGGTGTCACAGTGTAGTGCTCAGAGCCCTCTCAGGGTGCCAGGGATGCTGGCTCCTGCTGCCTGCTGCCTGCCAGCTCAGTGTGCAGGCCTGGGAGCCCGCTAGAGCACAGGAGGGACAGGCCACTGAGATGGGCATCCTCTCAGCACCAGACACATGTAAACCATTGCAATGTTCTTTACTATTGCCCTATCCTGCCACTGCCTTGTTCATTATTCGCCAACTCTATTGCTGCCTGTGCAATAAAAGGATATACAAGGTATGTTCTAGAAATTCAGTGAATGCTTACATTTTAAAAACTTTATTAAAGACACATTGCTATTAATGCTCCTCAAACTATTCCCCCTTGGTTTGCACACACTTATCCCACCTTTCTTGCCACTTTCTGCAGCAGCTTCGGAGTTCTCTTTAGTTAGCTTGTTCTCTTGTAGCTTCTCAATCCAGTCAAAACATTTATCTTTCATAGTCATTCTGACTTTGAGGAGGAGCCACAGCCGCACAGTACCAGACACAGTTGAGTAAGGTAGACGAGCACACATTGGAATGTTCTTAGGAGCCTCTGTCCTTGTAGATAGATATTCAGGAAAGAAAACTCCAGGGCTGCTTCAGAAACTGGCAAAATGATAGGCTAAGTATGTTGGAAGTGAGAGAGGGTTTCCTGAGGGGGACTAATAACAATACATCTTTTACTGTGATATGTTTTTAAAGTTTAAGCATTCATTATATGTTCTGATAACCCCTGTAGATTCTGGACCAGCAACCCAGTCTGACTTGAAGGCCACCACCTGGGCCACATGCTCAGAAAACACCCACTGCAGAATGAGTGAGACCCAGGGTTGCTCCTGGTGAAAGTAGGACTACATCATCCCAGAGTTGTAACAGGGATGTGTGAGAGGTGTGAAGCTCATCTTGAAACTGGGCAGCCTGTGAGATCCACGGGTCAGGGCTTCCCCAGCGTGATGCCCACAGTGCAGAGCTATGGTTTCAACTCCAGTTAGTGGCACACACCTGAGACCCGATAACAGTCCAGTGCAGTTGTGATGGAGGCTGTGGAAGGAATGGCAAAGGTGGCTAACCACCCTGGAACTGTGGAGTTGCAGAGACAGAAAACAACTAGCTTTGCCAGGCGTAGTGGCTCATGCCTGTAATCCCAGCACTCCGGAGGCTGAAGTGGGAGGATCGTTGCGAGTTTGAGACCAGCCTGGGCTACAAAGTGAGCTAAAGGCCAGCCTGAACTGCATAGCGAGACCCCGTCTCAAAAAAAGATTTAAAAAAAAAAAAAAAAAAGAAAAGAAAAGAAAACAACGAGCTTTAAGCTGGCCCTAGGATAAACTCTTTGAGAGAAAGCCTCAGTCATGCATAGCACATGTTAGTCAGAAAAGGTCCAGAAAAGGAAACCAATTTTTTGGCCAAGTGAATGAGTACAGTACTTTTCAGAATTCTACCAGAAAATGACATGGAAATCAACACCTGACCCACTAACATCCTAAGAAGCTGGATAAACAACCTAAGAAGGGCATCCAGTACCCACTCATCTTCCCAAAACTGACAGGGAACAGCCACGCAAAGCCAGGACTCTGCAGCCATTCCCACACTCTGGCTTGACTCAGATCCCAGGGGAGCTGGAAAGAGACATACTCTACCTGGGTGGGTAGACGGAAGAATTCTGCAAATGGCTGATTCCTGCCAAAGCCAGGCCACTCATGGCTCACCAATCCATGGCTGAGGCACTTTAATGGCTGAGAGTCCCATCTCTGCTCCACTACCAGCACATGAGCATATCCTGCCTATCCCCTGGAAGAAGCTGTACTCATGCAACCCAGGCCACCTGCTACAACCCCACCAGATGCTACCCAAGGGCAAGGAGGGCCAGGTGCATCTCACCGCCAGCCTGGACTCGGCATCTCCCAGGCCCAGGCTGGGGAAGATCCTGGCTGCATCCTGACCATCACCATGTAGAGGGCAGGTTGCCTCACTATCTGAAATACACGTGCTAGTGTCAGGAGTAGCTCCAAGACACAAGTGTAAACTCAGAGGTGCACATATTCCAGCCCTCCGTTCCCTCTGACAGGCTACCAGCAAGGGGCCTACCCTAGATACTGTAACACCTTCTCAGTTTCTGTTCCTCATCTATAAAATAGCATTACTTTGCAGGTCTCAGGTTCTGGTGAAGCCTGGGGTGAGGACTCATCTCATACTGGCTCTATTGCCTGGGGTTTCTGAGAGGAGACTTCCTATTTACAACAGAGAAAACCACCATGGCTAACCATGGCTAATGAGGCTGCCTGAGGAAACAGCTCTCCTCTTGGAAGGGTAAACTATTCACTGTAGCTACTAGATGAGGTTTCAGAAGCCGGCTCTTGACCCACAGAAGAGCTGTGGGGCATAGGCTGGAACAGCACGTGGTCCTGTGCCCTTGGGTTTCTCCTCTGGCCTCAGGACTGGACAGCATCGCAGGGGGTCTCACCCGTGACCTGACCCGAATGAAGCCAGGATGCCTGAATGCTCACAGCTGAAGATAAAGCAGCCGTTCTGGGTGCGGATTAGGGAGGAAAGCAGTGCTGAGGCAGCAGGACCAGCCCTCCCCAAATCCCATGAACAGGAGAACTGAACGACATCAGGCAAGGCCTCTACCTCTGCAGGGAGAGAATCCTCCCCGAGGACCCTGAGCCAGCTGCAGAAAGGAAGCTCTAGGACAGGGAAGTGTGTACTCAGCACACATATCACCCATGTGAAACCAGCGAAAAATAGTGCAGGAACAAGGGAACAGACAGCATGGAGAGCAGATGGGGATGCTGGGTGGGCTCTGGGGGCCACAGAGTCTGTAGCACCCACGCTCTCCCCTCCTGTCCCCTGAGGAGGTCACAAATTCCCTATCTCCATGGCACACTGTTTGTCATACTCAGGGAGCGCATTAGGGAGGAAAGCAGTGCTGAGGCAGCAGGACCAGCCCTCCCCAAATCCCATGAGCTTAGTGAGTCCCGGCTGCCGACACCAGGAACCTCAAGGGACAGCAGCCGTGTGAAGGCCTCCCTGGGGGCCTGGCTGAGCCAGCTCCTGCTAGGAGGCTCCTGACAGACTCATCTTTAGGAAAACATGGACTCCACCAAGACAATGTTGGAGTTTGCCCCTGAAAATCAAGGCCATCCACTCCACTGCCCTGAGAGCAGCTATGACTGTTTAGTGGGAGATAAGGACATCAAATATGTGAGCCTCTCTCATGGAGCTCATGCTGCTCACAAGAAGACACCTGCCGGCCAGCTGAAAAAAAGAAACTCACAAGTCCAGTGGTGAGAGGTATGCAAGTGACCCCAACTGAGGCAGGAGCAGGACTGAGCCATACATCCTAGGCCAATCCCAACCCTCACCTATAATACTGGGTCCCTCCTGAGACAGTGCAGACTGACTGAGGGAAACTCCACCCATACCTCCACCCCAATCAGGGCTTTTACCTGCTTCCCCTTCACCACGTGCTTGGGCACCGGCACCCTGACCTCCAGGTCAGTGTAGTCCTGGGACCAGGTATAGTTCTCACGGACGGCACCGTTGTAACTGTCGGGGTTTCTCTGGAACTGCTCCTGAGCCCTGAGAAAGAACAGGAAAGGTGAAACATGGCCAGGCAGACACAGGCAGTGGACCCATGGCTAGTAAAGCACCTGGCCCAGAGCCTATACCCAAGGAGTGACCAACCCAAGCTGATGTCAGGCTTGCTTACTTATGCATCTGCAAAACTCCTCACCTGGTGTGACTTCCTTTCTGACCCTTACATGGTCTTCAGGACAGCCCAGGAAAAGGGAAACGCTACAGAGAAGAAAACCCACATGTAGAACCCTCAAGCTTACGAAAAGTATCTGTGACCACTGTCAAAGATCAGCCCAGCCAGGCATGGTGGCACATGCCTGTAATCCCAGCACTCAAGAGGAAGAGGCAGGAGGATCTCTGTAAATTCAAGGCCAGCCTGGCTACATAGTGAGTTCAATGCCAACCTGAACTGCACAGTAAAACCTTGTCTCAAAAAATTGAAAACAAAAAACAAAGATCAGCCTAGACATGCCACAGTGCTCAGCTACAGACCTGTGACCTAGCCAAATGCCCACAGGCACTCAAGTTTCCTATAAACTGTGTAGAAAGGCCAGCTTTTTATTTTGGTACTGGAACTCAAACTCAGGACTTCAAGCTTGCCAGGCAGGCACTGTTTCACTGAGCTAAATCCCCGACCTTGGTTTTTCTTTTTTTTTTTTTTAATTGATTTTATTTAAAGAAAGACTAAACAAAACAGAAAACAGGTAGAAATAATACATACTTTCAAAGAAAAATAAACAGTAAGAAATCACTAGTTAATGATTACATATTGTCCTCTTACAAATAGTTGTTCAAGTTACAAAAGTGAAGCATACAAAGTGGAAGTGGTCACTCAAACAGCGAGACGGCAAACAGTTCTGTTCAACTGTCCAACAAAAACTTAGTAATACGGTTATCAATCCTATACACTTTAAAATATACATGCAGTTATCCATGCCTTCATTTATGCTAAGATTAAACAAACAAAAGCAGGCTAAAATCACTCTGAACAAAGAATAAAAGTATTGCTGGATTTCACATCACGACACTACGGGATCAGCACTGGGTACTGTAGTATCTCTTTTTCTTCAAAATAGTTGTTCATTTCATCATGCGTTATAAGATCAGTTCTTGTAAACTATTTATAGGTTCTACACATGCATGAGTCTCAACATGTATTTCTATCCTTTCTATATTAGAGGGAGAAAGAAAACAAAGCAAGACAAAACAAAACATATTCCTATAAACACATGAAATGAAAAAGTCATATAAAACCACTGTACAAGTAGTTCTACCATGGCTACTATGTTGTCTCTTGTTATCTTCAATAGAATTGTCTATATCATCAGACATAGTATAATTGAATATAGCAGTACATAACAATATTAATAAAAATAAAACTTTGTAAATAGTATAAAACTTCAAAAACAGGTAATAATCAAACCAGAATGGGTATCATAGTGAATCTTGTCATCTTCAGTGTAGTGGCCTATACTCTCAGACTTGACACTATCAATCATAACAGTTTTGAATAAAATCTGTCAATACCAGACAGCAGTCAAACCAGATTTAACTAAGATCAGTCATGGTGAAACAGTATAAGTTATACAGGGCTCCAGATTAAGTTAATAGGAAATAAAGGATGATTACTGTACTATATCCTGTTACTTTTGGGACAGCTGTCTGTGCTCTCAGATCTAGTGCAAGTAGACAAACTGGGACAGAATATAATCTATCTAAGCAGAGTAGTGTGAATAATGTGGGTTTTAAATCCTGATACACTATTAACAATATCCTCTGCCTTCTTTTTTAAGACTACTCCTCCCTTTCACTCCCCCAGGGTACACTATGCATTTTTGGGTCTCATCACTTCCCTCAGTTTTTAGATTGGGAGAGGGGGAACCTGCTACTTACCTAAGTGGTTTCAAACATTCTCCCTCCTGGACTGATCTCAAGTTGTATTCCTTTACCTATTAAAGCCTGTCTTTCCAATCTATCTGCAGGTGCTGGTTGAGTTGCCCCTATTATTCTCTGGTTCCCTGTCACATAGAGCACTGTTTTCTCATATTTGATCTTCGCTCTGTAAACTCTTTTTCAGGTTAATTATATTTCCTATAAGGAGCCTCAGTGGACCCTACCTCCTGATCTACTCTGCCAGTGTCTCTTTTTTTTTTCTTTCTTTCTTTTTTTTAGTGTGTCAAAGACCATCTATATTAGAGATTATAGCCAACTTTCTCTGCCTCATTTCTGTTGTGCCCTTTTTCTGCCTTTAGTTGTCTGCTTTTCTCCTTCATTCCCCTTTCTGCTCCATTCATTGAGGCCTCTCTGTCACTGTTCCTGAAATCCTGGTACTGTTCTCTCTCTAGAATGTCCTTCAGTATTCTCTATAGGGTTGGATTGCTGGTCGTGAATTCCCCCAGTTCCTCTTTGTCTTGGAAGCATCATATTTCTCCATTAATTTCTAGAGACAGTTTTACAGGGTACATCAATCTGGGCTGCAAGTTATTTTCTTTCAGGGCTTGGAATACTTCGCTCCAAACTTTTCTTGGTTTGATGGTCTGTGTCGAGAAGTCTGCTGTGATTTTGATGGGTTTTCCTTTATAGGTGATCTGTTTCTTTTCTCTGATGGCTTCTACTGTTCTGTTGTTATAGTGTATTTCTGAGATCTTATTATATGTCTGGGTGTGGCTCTGCTTCGGTTGTAGGTGGCTGGAGTTCTGTATGCCTCATACATCTGAATAACATTTCCTTTTCCTATGCTTGGGAAGTTTTCCTTAATTATTTCTGTGAATAGCCTTTGTAGTTCCTTTGTTTGTACCCCTGAATGTGAATCTTCATTCACATTCTTTATTCTTAAGTTATAGATCCTCTTGTCGTCTTCTATCCTTTGTATTATTGCAGCCTGTTTTATTGTTATTTTTAAGAAATTTTCCTTCCATGATCACACATTGCAAACCTGTCTTCAAGTTTTGATAGTCTATCCTTAGTTTCTTTCAAACAGTTTTGCCAGCTTTCAATGGAGTTTTTTATTTCCTGGTAATGTCTTTGAAGCTGCTTCATGTATTCTATGTTTTCTTTACATTCTTAACGTTTCTCTCCTTTTTTTTTGTTCCTCCATTCTTCCATCTGTGTTTTGAGAGGTGCTTAGCATTTCTTTTATTAATCTATTTATATCTTGCTTTACTTGATTAATTATTTCACTTTTGAGCTCCTCTATGAGGTCCCAAAGATATCTCCTTATGTTCACTGATGCCATGCCTGGTATTGCATGTTTGCTGCCCTCGGTCTCTTTTGTATTTATCTCTTCTGGATCAATGTTCTCAGGGATGGGGGCTGGGGACTTTTACTTGTTTCTTCCTTTTGTCACGTTTTTTGTTTCTTCTATACGGGTGTATAGAGGAGGTCCCAGTCCCTTTCCTTGTTGGTTATAGTTCTTCTGAAGTGCACTGGCTAGGTATTCCTGCCCACTCCAGTGTGTTATTGAGGTACAAACAGGGGTGACATATGCTGGCTCCTCCCCTCTGGATCAGTCAACCTGCTGAGGCTTTCACTATGTTGGTGTGCGCTGTGTAGGGAATTGATTTGGGACAACTTATTAGGTCTCAGCCAGAGGCATGACCCAGGCCAAACATACCGCACCAATCTCGTCTGGGAAGGGAACAACTGACTGAAGTCACTGTTGTTCCTTGTTCCTGCCAGTCCTGCCCAATTCCAAAATGTCTTCCCATTTGTGCCCTTTTCCCAAGGAAGGGTCTTACTCCCAGCACTCACCAGAGGTCAATGCAGGTCCCTTGCTGGCTCCATTCTCCTTTGGGCTCGCCGACCTCCCACATCAACGCAACTGCACTTCAGTGTGACTGCAGTTCCAGGGAGTCAAAGCAGTGGGAAGTTGGGCGGCTCGATGAGTCACAGCCACGTGAGTTCGGGCACTGCATTAAGAGCACCGAATCTTAGCTGCTCCAGTAGTAGCCCCAGGACTGCATGTTTGACGGGTTCTTTTTCCTTTAGTTTTTTTCTGGGTCGAGAAGATCCATCTGCCTCTGTCTGGGCCTCCCCATGCTGTTTTATTTCGGCATCTGAGTTGCCTGTCTCAGAGAGTCTCTGTATTCTGCTCTTATCTATCCGCCATCTTTGCTGGATGGCTGACCCTGGTTTTTGTTTTGAGGCAGGGTCTTCTATATAATTCAGACTGGTTTTGATCTTACTATGTCCCTCAGGCTTGTCTCAAGATCGCAGCAATTTTCCAGTCTTATGCTCCTAAGTGTGGGGCAACCTTTCTTTAAAAAAGCAAAACAACTTTACTTGCAGCTGCTTAACTTCAATTCTACTCTAACTTGAGGCTGTATATTCTCCAAGAAAGCAATTCAAAACTAAAGGGCCTGAGCCAGGCGTGGTAGCACACACCATCCACTACCCAAGAAGCTGAAGCAGGAGGATTCTTGGGTATTTAAGACCAGCCTGGGCTACAAAGTGAGCTCAAGAAGAAAAAAAAAAACTAAAATCATAAGCCTGCACTAAAGTCATAAGCATCCTTAGTAAAAACATAGATGATATATTCAATGAGGTGAATCTAAGAGTCTGGTCAACCAAATCCCACTGGAATCGTCCACCACAGACATAGCACACACAGACAGGTTGAGCCACGACAATGTGCTAAAAACAAAGTACAAGCATAAAATTGTATCATGAGTTTAGACTCAAGTCCACTAAGTGAGTTAAGAATCTAAATCACAGAAAAAAGCCTCATTTTGTGGAGAAGGTAGCCACATGGAACATTCTGCAGTGGGTTGCACTCAGCCACCTTCTCCAGCCTGCCCAGAGACCAAGAGGAGGAGACACATCCCAGCAGCCCTACAAACAACACGCGCACTTCACTTGCTTGAAGAGCACGAGAAACTTCCTGTGTCTCCATCAGTGCTGATGTAGACCTAATGCAAGGGTGGGAAAGTTTTGAGACAAAAGAATGTACCCTGAGTGACTGGGCCTCCCTCATGGTCCAAACTGTCTGGGTTAGGTGTGGCTTGGCTCTTAAGGGCTGAATTCAGTCATTCCAAATGATATGTTAGTATCTTAACCCTTCAGATACAAAATATGACCTTACTTGAAAATAAGGTCTTTTCAGAGGTGATCTAGTCACAACGAGGCGATTAGTGTGTGCTCTGACTCACTATGCCTGGTGGCCCTATAGGGGGAACTTTGGACATGTTCCCTAGGGGACATTCCTAGGGAAGACATTGTGAAGAGGGTTTCATGAAAACCATGGCCAGGACTTGAGCGATGGGGCTGTCAGCCAAGGAATACCAAGACTGCAGGCTACCCAAAGCTGGAAGAGACAGGAAGCGCCTTCCCCAGAGCTTTCAGGTGAGAGGGTTGCCCAATCCCTGACCTCAGATCCCACTTCAGAACAATGACACAACTGATACCTTTTGTTTAAGCCACCATTCTGTGGCACTCTGTTGTGACAGCACAGACAAACTCAAGGGCTAAGGAAGTTAAGCTCTCAAGTCAGAGGTGAGATTCCAAATTCAGTATCAGACACTGGCAGGACCAGGCACTGGTCAATCAGAATGGATGCCAATTAGAACAAGGCTGGTATTGTGGAAGTATGGAAGTGACACATGGGGACTGAGAGCCACTGAGGACACGTGCTTTGATAGCATAAGAAAGCAGGGCAGGATGGCAGCAGGAAAGGAAATAATACCTGTATGCAACTGATAAAAGTATTTTCAAAGACTACGTAGTGGGGGGCTGGGGATTTAGCTCAGCAGCATAAGCACCTACCTTGCAAGCAGGCGGTCGTGAGTTCGATACCGGTACCAATAAAAATGAAAAAGACAAAAAAAAAAAAAAAAAAAAAAAAGACTACGTAGTGGTGTAGAGAAAGCTTTCAACATTCCATAAAACTTAAATATAGGATATACAACTTTCATGTGTGTTTGGGACTCTGCTTCTAAAAGGAGCAAATACACATACACAGCTGTACATGCACATAAAAAGCCTGGAAGGAAGAGGGGTAAACCTCTGCTGCTCCTTCTGGCAGCAGCAGGGTAAGAAGGCATTTGATCTTCTCCTTTGTACCTGTGGGTATAGCCAAATCCCCTACAATATATGGACATTTTAACAACAAAGAGGAAAATGGTTCTTTAAAAAAATTTTTTTTACTCAATTCTTTTATTTTTTATTCTTTCTGTCTTTCCTTTATTTTTTTTCCTTTTGGAGGAGGAGGATTGCAATTTTTTCTCCCATTTTTATTTTTCTTTTCTCCTCTTAACTTTTTACTACCTACTCAGGAAAATGGTTCCTGTTTTAAAATTGTTGACAGCAGACAGTGATGCTTCCAGTGGCTCCGAAGGGCCACCATGAGCCCTGGAGTGTCCAGAAGTCAGCTGTGGAGAGTGGCACACAGGTGGAGGACACACCTGCACATACTCCAATGGCAGCATTAAGCTCATGTCTGATGTGGCAGCAACACCTGAATACATAGCAAATGTCTCCAGGAGAACAGGGCAGCAGCAACTGCCACCACTAGGAGCACTGGGTAGGGATGGGGAACCCTACCCTTGACAGCCTGCACCTGTCACCAAGTAGGAGTAATCAGAATTATGAAAGCATAAATAAAATACCCACACACACTAGCAAAAGACCAGCACAGCCCAGAGATCTGGAAATTCATATGAAGACTCCTCAAATGTGATAATGAGACAGCTCTTTCAAGACATGAGCAAGTGTCCTGGGCAAGGGGCTTCAGGCTACAGCTTAGCCCTGGGCAAGGGGCTTCAGGCTACAGCTTAGCCCTGTCTATCTTGCTGGTGATGCCACAGGGATGTACTCCTCTAGGGCAAAGGACATTGCTCAGCCCGGGCAATGTCCACCAGACTGACCTGACTCCAAGTCTGTCCCCAAAGCCCTGTGCCCCTGGCAAGAGCTCTGATCACATGGCTTCCACCTGGCCTCTCCTCCTACTGCGTCCTCGGCTCCCCTTGCATGGGGCCCTATAGCCTGCTTTCAAAGCAGGCAGGAGAATCACTCCTAAAACAGCCCTAGCAAGTTGCTGGGTGCTTTTTTTAGCACTCAGAATCCACATTCTCTTTAAATAAAGTTGCTTATTTCCAGCCGACAGTATGTAAAAATAAGTGTCCTGTCAAGTGCAGGTGGGTCTGGGCTGTGAGGGAGGGAGAAGATAGAGGGAGAGATAGAGGGAGAGATAGAGGGAGAGACAGAGAGAGAGAGAGAGAGAGAGAGAGAGAGAGAGAGAGAGAGAGAGAGAAACAGAGAGAGAAACAGAGAGAGAAACAGAGAGAGAAACAGAGAGAGAAACAGAGAGAGAAACAGAGAGAGAAACAGAGAGAGGGAGAGAAAGGGAGAGACTGACTGGCTCCCCGCCCAACCCAGCTCTGCTGCCCCCAGCCACCCCTGCAGCAGTGGCCCAGGGAGGAGGAGGGAGGCAAGGGAGGAGCATAGAGGCTTAGCACCAGAGTGGGAGGGAGACAGTGAGTCAGCAGCTTGGTGCAGATTATAGAGCAGGTATCCAGCAGCTCCCACTCCTGCTGAGCTGAGACACAGAGCCTACCAGAGCTGAGGGCACAGATCCTGTCTCCTCAGAGGTGGGCCAGCTCCAAACGCTAGACACTTCCCAGGCCTCGACACTGCAGGCTAGGGCGTGCCAGGACACAGTCACCTGCACAGGTGTGCACTTATGGCACGGTCACCAGGAGTCACCATTATGCCGGGGAGAAGCAGGGCAGCTTACACCAGGGCAGGAACCAGCACATCAGGCAGCCTGTCCACACACTGTCATGACGACCAGAAGGTCCTCTATGCCTGAGTTTGTTTAGACAACCCTGAGTTAGAACAGCTATGCCAGTATAAGAAACTGAGGAAGAGGAGCCTAAAGCCTTAACCTAAAGAGTCTCACCCAGGAAGCTGACCCCCAATCCGGCAGTGGCTTTATTACTCTGGGGAGGGGGGGGGCTGCAGATGCCACCACCAGGCTCTTTTTCAGAGAAAACGCACCTTGGCAGGCATTTGTTACCTGAGAAGGAGCCAGGGGCTGGCTCTTCCAAGCCACCACCAAAGCTGAGGTGCCTGTGCTGGAAGGTAGAACCTATACCTGCCATCACAGGTGCTCCCTTGGGGCCATATCCCTCACCCCCAACAGAGCTGTTCTCGAAAATCTCTTGCAACCAGTCTTATCCTACTGGAAACATCCACACTCGCCCTGTATAAGGTAACACAAAGACTACCACACCTCTGTGTGCTGATGATGAGGTCACCTCAGGTATGAGTGGTCTTATCACACCTCCCCACCTGCTATAGACTCCACTGGCCCTGCACCCTTGGGAGAGGCACCACCATGTGTGTGCCAGTCTAAAAGTGTGTGTCCCAAAATTCACACAGAATCCTAATCTCCAAGTGCAATAAGGAGGAAGAGCTTTGGGAGGCACAGCCCTATGAACAGACTTGGGTCCTTATGAGAGGAACCTCAGAGAGACCTGTCCTTTCTCCCCACATAACATCACACAGAAAGTACTAAGAAGCTTCACATGCTCACCAGCACTGCCAAGAACCTGACCATGAACTTCCAGCATCCACAACGCAGAGCAATGAGCGTCTGTTGTTTGTAACCACAAGATTCAGGCATTTTGTTACAACAGCCAAGCAGACTGAGACAGAGTGTGCTTCATGCAGTGTGCATGTGGTATGCCCGAATGGTGTCTACATGCAAGGGGCACGCCTGGGTGTGTGCACACTGTGGTTCATGTCTCACCTTCCGCACTCTGTGCCTCTTTCACCTAATTCCTCTCCTCTTGCTGACCCTGCAAGCCCCTGGTGGTCTCTTCTCATTCCAATGCAACCATGCAGTCTCCAACAACCTTCCGCGGCTCTCGATGGGCCAGGAGACAAAGCCCAGAACCTCGGCAACACCCCCAAGACATGCTTGATTCAGTCATCATGGCTCCTGCCCCTTTTTCCTCTGTCCTGCTCTTCCTCTATCAACTCTAGCCTGCCTTTGTTCAGTCTCAACCCAAGATTTTACAGAAATTTTTTCCACCTGGTGCAAACACAGTGATTTTTCTTCTATGGCTCTTCATTTCTGAAGCTTTATAGAATGAACACACTGCTCTGCCAGGCTCACATCCTGCTGGTTGGCTACAGCTCCTTGGGAGAGGCCACTCATCCCCACGTGCCACCCTCAGTCTTCTAGCAACAGTGCTGCATCACCTAGCGCCCAGCCCAGGTCTTCACTTACTGGGCACTACGACTCTGCACCTTTAACCTTCTCACTTGGAAGGCACAGGTCATGTCCTGGCCATGTTCCAGGCTTCCCACGCAGCAGCAGCTCCCAGCCCACCAGCCTTCACAACCCTTTCGGTCATGGATCTAGAGGGCGGCCCTTGTGCTGCCAGCTGGCTCACATTCCCCTGCCCTTCCTCCTCACAAGTGCCATCCAACCACTGCGGCATATGCCTTACTTCTAAGCTTGTGCTTCCTCCTTAACATTGCCAAGGCCCCTGAGCAGAATGACACTGTGGTCATGGTACCACTGCAGCACTCACCTGGACCACAGGCCCTGCTCTCAGTGCAGCCTATGATTCAAGGCCACAAAGCAGTCCCTGGGTAGTGGAAGTGGGTTCCCCTGCCCAGAGATCGCTCCGCATCTATGGGATTCAAAGCCTAAGGCCAACCCTGATGTCACCTGCATAACCATGTGATCTCAGTAAGTTTCTTGGCCTTCCTGTGCTGGGGGGACCCTGACTCATAAAAAAGGCAACACTAGCAGCATCTGTCCCACAAGGGTGGACCATGAAGAATAAATGAGAGAACTCACATTAAAGGACTAAAACAGAAGTTCTCGTTCTGCTCTTACTTATTAAGTGCTTTTTTCCCTGTTAGAAAGCCTTTGGCTGTTGACGAGGATTCACCAAGCAACTCCTATGACAAAGCAGAGAGGTAAGTTAATCACTGTGCCTAGTAATTCCACACTTTTACTCTTGGCCTTCTTTTTCTAAAAACCCAGTGCCAGTAACTTTCTTTATGCTGATGTCACTAGTTTCCCATTTGCCACCATTAGTCTTCTAAGAACAGCATCTGGCTGACTTCAGGACAACGGTGACCCACCCACAGGGGGTCTAAATTCCAGAGCAGTGGCTAGACTGCATGTGGAGAGCCTGTGCCTTCTCAGCCACTGAGGAAGTATAAAGGGTTAGGAAGGTCATGCTGGAAGGACACAGGAGCCAATTTCAAGAGGCTTCTGCCAGCCAAAGACAGGGTAGTCAGAGCATCAAAAACAATAAAATGTGCAAGGGACTGAAGAACACATATAATAAAAGCCTGTGGGTTCATAAAACAACAATCCATGGCTCAGTCTGGTGACAGAGTACCATTCAATCTAAAATCAGCAATAAAAGGGTAAGAACCATAATTCCAAAAAAGCTAAGTCCCTAAATAAGAATTCCAGATAATAAATGAAAATCACCATCTTGTGAGCTGAGACAAAAACAAGCTGGCAATGGTCCTCTGTGGCTCAGCTCCAGAGGAAAGGCTATTGGGACGCTGCTGGCGGATGGACCCGGAACATTCCCCAACATCCCCTAAAAGCCTGTGGCAGCCAGATGCCACACACCTCCCAGAGAACACCACCTACAAGGTACTTGGCCTCTGGCCAGGGACCTCTTATCTGTTCCAGCCTGCAGATCTTACCAGCAGCTCAAGAAAAGATGGGGAACCCTAAAGAATCACATACAAGTCACAGTCAAGGCAGAATCTGGCAAGAGATACAGGATGTGGTTCTGATGTTTCTTTGACAAATATGTGGTATGGAGTAAAAACAGGAAAGGGAAATTAACCTAAGTCAAGACACTTATAAAACCCTTTGGCCAAATTCAGTGTTTGAAACTCACTGGAATGCTAATGTGAAAAAAAAAAAAACACCACAAAAAGACATTTTTGAAACCATCAGAAACAAGAGAACATGGACTGGTATCCGATGATTTTAAAGGAGTGTACATTTGTAAAACAGATAATTACATCAGATCTAAACCCTTATTTTTAATGAAATACTTATGGGTAGAATTACATGATATCTGGATTTGTGCTATCAAAAACAGAGCAACAAATGTCTGGTAAAAGATGAAGCAGGAACCATGACACACTGCTAAGTGATGAAGCAGGCTGAAAGTTCTGTGGGCGTTCGTTATGCTATTCCCTCCTCTCTGCGCTATTTTTGAAAATCTGCAGAATCAGGTCTTGGCTATCCATACAGGAATGGAACTGCTAGGCCACAGGTGTGAACATGTCCACTTTCAAGAGATTATGCCGAGCTGCCTTCCCAGGGATCAGCCCAGTTCTCCTCGCTGGCATCGTAATGCTGCAAGCTCACAGGACCAAAGCCTTACACTGGCAGGCTCAGTGGACTCATGCCAATCGCAATACACAAAACAGTGTCTCAGTACAGTCTCGGCACTTCCCTGCTTACTATTAGACTAACAGTGCCGAACAGCTCGTTACAATTATTGACCATTTATGTCTTATCATCTACAAAATTTGTTCAAGTCTTCTGATATTTTTCTTTATTTCTGATTTCCTTGATGTGACCATTCTCCATAAACTATAATTTAAAATTCTATTATTTTCAGCTTGTAAATAATGAAAGCATCCATCATCTTCATACTTTTAAGATGTCTAAAAAACAAGCTCTTCATTCTCCTTTTTTTAGCTGGGTGTGATGGCTCACGCCTGTAATCCCAGCACTCGGGAGGCTGAGTTAGGATGATCGTTGCGAGTTGGAGACCAGCCTGGGCTACAAAGTGAGCCCAAGACCAGCCTAAACTGCACAGTGAGACCTTGTCTCAAAAAGACAAAAAACAAACAAACAAAAAATCCATTCTGTCTCTCTCTCTCTCTTTTTTTTTTTTTTTTTTTGTCTTTTTGAGACAGGGTTTCACTATGCAGTTTAGGCTGGCCTCGAGCTCACTTTGTAGCCCAGGCTGGTCTCAAACTCCCAATGATCCTCCTGCCTCAGCTTCCTGAGTGCTGGAATTACAGGCGTGAGCCATCACAACCAGCTTAAGCTCTTCATTCTCATAACATCAAATGCACTGATAGTTCCTTTCACATCAATGCTTCTACATCTTTACAACCCCTTTCTTCTTCAAGGTCTGAAAGAGTCATATTCCTTTTTTTTTTTTTTTTTTTGGACAGGGTTTCATTATGCAGTTCAGGCTGACCTTGAACTCACAGCAATGCTCCTGCCTCAGTCTACCCAGTGATTGTAGGTGTGTGCCGCCACCATGCCCGGTATCATATTTATTTTTTTTACCAAGAATATGCTCTAATTTTTTCTTCTCTGTTACTATTTCCTTTTCATCAACTTTTGTATCTTTGTGAATTCTTTTCTTCTGTTGACTAGTTCACTGCACCAGAAGTTTGTCTATTTTGATGTTTTGCTTTGTCTTTTAAGGTAATCACCTTCTACTTGTTGACGACCTGGACTACACAATACTGAAGGTCAGCTTGGAGCCCAGGAGAGTCCTCCGTGACTACTGTCTCTGCCGGTCTGGGCAGAGCCCCAGCTCCCTGCAGCAATGCTCCAGGGGCTGGCAGCTGGCTCCTTCTGTCCTATGGCGCTACCTGTACTGTCAGCAAACTGTCCACCGTTTGGTCAGAAATTGTAACGTTATATTTTGAAATTTTGCTTTCATATTTTAAAATCAATTTTGTAATAAATAAAATAAAACACATTTTGTAGCTATAGTTTAAAAATACCAGATGATTCCATATTTACCTAAAATAATGAGGCAAGGTCCTTAGACTCGCTTAGAATAATCTCCATGAATTTGATGGGTTAAAATGCAGCTTAGGGAATACATCTGACAATCCACATCAGACAGTTAGTTGATACCAACAAAAATCAATCAATATCTACTATGAAACTATTTTAATTAACTAAAATGTATGAGATTTAAATTGTGTTAACTGCTTTAACAAGGCAAAAAGGAATTCCAATTTTTACAAGTATATAAATACATTTTGAAAATTAGCAATCAACTCCATAGATCTAAAAGTATTCTGGGATATGTAAGTATCTTATCCAACTCACTTTTTTTTCTCATTTATTGAAAATAAAATATATTAAGGCCAACTCTACTGTTTCAATTCCCAACAAATGTGTCTTTCCCTCTTCTGCTTGTCTCCATCTCCCTGATGCCACCAATTCTGAAAATCAGATGCAGTCCTATAAGTGCAGCCCACCCAAGGCCCCATCAACATCCCACCTACCCTGCACAGGCCTCTCTGAGCCACCTTTGCAGCTGCCACCACTCAAGCTGGTGTTCATTAGTGCTGAAAACAAAAGCTCTCTTCTGCCCACACTGGGATCCCAGGGCCTTAGGAAAGGACCCCACAGCTAGCACATCAACCACAGGTGACCCTACCTGCCATCACCAAGGCCAGGTGTCTGCACTATTACTGCAACCAGGGACATCAGAGAAAAGACACAGAGCTCACAAACTCAGGACCAATAGAAAGTGACAAAATAGCCCCTCAAAAGCTTTAGGTGGCAGAGGGGGCCTTGAAGGGAAGCTGGACACTCACACTAATCGCCTATAGAAAGTTAGTGGAGCTCGCTGGCCTGTAATCCCAGCACTTAGAAGGTTGCAGTAGAAGGATGGCTGCAAGCTTGAGACCAGTCTGAACTACATTTCAAAACCCAGTCTCGAAAAGACAAAAAAAGATGAAAAGAAAGGAAAAGAGAAAACTCAGTGGCCCACAGGAAACAGGAAAATGGATCTTTTGCAAATGTGAAGAGGGTCCAGACACACGAGAGGGGAAGGGGAATAAAGAGAACTAAAGTGTATTAAGTGCATGTACCTACCCTTAAGCTGAGTGTAAACGTCATGCACTGCAAACATGAGCCAGTAAAAAAGGAAGAAAGTCACTTACCTATAACTGCAGCACCACCTTGACATCACCGTGAGTGAAGGCTCCGTGTTACACCTGTTAAATGGCAGTGCACAGGTGCCTGTCCCAGAACAGCTATGGGGTTAATGAGGGTCAACTGCCACCATACTGCATCATCCTCAGTATTCTCACTAACCTGGACCATCAGTACTGCTAACCTCACTATCATCAAAGAAGAGAGCTGTCATACCTGGTTAGGGAGGCCAGATGTAACACTGCAGGCTAGGAAAAGGAGTAACAGATTTAAATGCTTACAGTTGTTGTATGGGCAGTAAACTGCTGAATCCTGAAGGGAGTAGATCTGGCAGGTGTTTGGGGCAGCAGTCTAAAGAGGTAAGAGATTCTATGGCAGGTGTGCACTAGGGGGGACACCAGAGCCAAGGGCTATGGGACTCACCTTTCTGGGCCCACCTGCTGCTATCTCAGCTCATTCACCCATAGCTGTCCCTTCACCTTCAAGCCTCTGCCAAAACTGAACTTCTTTCCTGCTTGCAAGGAGGGAAGCACTCCCTGCTCTTCTCAGCAGCTCCTTCACATTCAAAAATCATGCCACATGTGTTCACACACAGAGCAGGCTTTCTGCCCACTAGCTCACTGTGTTTACTTAAGTGGCCACATGACATTATTTGTGCTTGTCAAGGACTCCCATATGAGATTATAACCTTTTAGGAAGAAAACAAGCCACATTTAGACAGTTTCCAACATAGAATGCACACAGCAGGGGCAGTCTTCAATGCTGAAGAAAAAGAACTTATGGACAGATACAATCACACCACATTCTAATCTTACAGAAGGTATTTCACTCTTGTTTCCTTTAACTGGACATTAAACAAGTAACCAAAGTCTGCATTATGTTTTCAATTTATAAGAAAATCTCTGGAATCCTAAGAGCTGGACAATGCTTGGTCCTATGTCTTCAGCTGTTTTGAAGACCTGGAGGCCAGCTTCTGCACAAGACAGCCTAAGGACACAGCTCAAGCCCTGGCAAGTTCTACTGGAAATGTCAACCTGAAAGTCAGCCTTCTTTCTGGGCACCCATCTTCTCTCATTATGCCTGAAATGCCTGTGCCTGCAAACAAAACTGTGCACCTGAAACACAAGAGTAATCCCAGTGAGGTTTCAGAAGAAGTGACACAACAGGTGTGTTCACCTGAAAGGGATGCATTTAGATACCTCATGGCTCTAAGAAAAGCTATCATAAAAAGATGCTGGCACTTTTTCTACAAAAGGAGGTCTGCTATGTTGAGCATGTTTTTCTGCAACACAGATGGCTGAGGCCAGCAGCAAGCTTGGGGTGTCACCTGCCACACTCACTGTCTTACCTCACAGCCTGGGATGCCAAAACACGTACGGTAATCCTTTGCCCCCCTTTCTCTGGGAAGGACCCCAGATAAAATTAATAGCTGTCATAAGCCTTGCCTGCCCCATACCAGGTGCCCCAAGCCTGGGGATGAGGGGAGGAACAGAAGGCAGCCAGGTGTGGCGCTACACACCTGTGATCCCAACACTCTAGAGGATGAGGCAGGAGGATCATGAGTTTGAGGCCAGCCGAGCTACATATTAAAATCTTTTCTCAAACACACATGCACACATGTGTGCACACACACAGCAGGCACTTCTGAGTGGAACAGCCAATCCCTGAGAACCTCTGTTAAGGTAGAGTCATAAGAAGCTGGAAAACACACTAAAAATTGAACTGTTAGGTGATTTTGCTGTATTAACCTCTCAAGAGTGAGCTCACACAACTCCAGACTGCACAACTACCACCACATGGCTAGGCTCTGTTGCACAGCCTCTGTACCAAGGCTACTGATCTATGCCATCAGCAACTGGAATACAGCAATACCACTAAACAGAGCTAAATACAAAACAGGTACCTAAAAGCACAGTGCGAAAGGGTACAGAATGCAGCCTGTAGGCTGAGGCTGCAGAGATTGGGCCAAGGCAGAGCTGGACGTGAAGGCCCAGGACGCCTTTGCACACCACTCTGGACTTTGTAAATATGCTGCTCCTAGGCTACACTGAATTTTTATTAAATATATTTTTCTTCCTTCTATAATAAATTAGCCTTATCCTAGTGGAACTGTTCAACTTTACATTTAACTTCTTGATTCTTCTGTAATACTTAGCTTAAAACACAAATGTACTATACAGCTATACAAAGGTATTTCTCTTTATAACCTTCTTCCTGTTTTTAAAGTTTTTAACTATTTCAACTTTGTGAGCTCTAAATTAAGACATGGAGTGTGCTCAGAGGAGGGGCCCTGAAGAATGGCTCCTCTGTTTACAACACACCCAACAGGAATCCAGGGCCATTGTGAAGAGGGGCACAACACTTGTGGCCTCCCTATGAGCAAATGTCCTACATGTGAAAAAAGAAAAAGAAGAAAAAACCCCAAAAAACTAAGACACACACACACACTCCCCATCCCAGGCCGACACAGGATCGGCAACATCCACATTTTATCCCCAGAACGTCTTCAGGGAGGTGACTTAGCTGTACAGTCCTCTCCAGAGACTCAGGGCCTTCTCTGGACTCTCCCAAGGGGCACACCTGAGGCTCTTGAAAGCCTGCTGGCTTTGTTCCTTTCCTGTCACAGCTCTACTATGAACAGACAATGCATCATGGCCACAGCTCTATAGTCATGCAACCTGCTGGTGTTGGGGCTGCACTTTCTGACTTTTAAGGAGCTTGCTGAGGTTTACAAAAAGTCTACTAAACCCACCATGACTTCTCTTGGGGGTTCTTTTTTTTTCTCCCATGGTTTCCCCTTGCCTCTTCTTCAGCTATGCATTCACTAGGCAAGATATATATATATATTTTTTTTTGTTGTTGTTCCGTCACATTCTAAAAGACTGCTCTGGTTTATGTGGTCCATCATTGATAGAAATACTTCTGCAGTACGTGACGAGACACTCACAAAGAGAAATCAACACACTCAGGATTCTGTTATTCCACAGGATGCTAGGGAAGAATTATTTTGACAGGTTCCTAACAAAGCACTCAGATAACACACAACTCTGACACTAACCGGTAAGCATCCCTACTGGAAACAGGAGTCGGTGGACCAGGGAGGGCCTCTTTCCGCAGTTTTCTATGCAGGTCTTCCTGCTCTTTTTACCTTCACACCTCTGCCTTCCCTAAAATCAAGCCCGAGGACTCTCTCAGCCACTGTTTCAGCTACACTATCTTCTTCCTTCCCTTTCTAGCCACAGCATCCTTCTAGCAAGGCCCACGATGTCTCTGTCACCACAGACTTTCCAGCCTGAAACCCGACTGCCTTCTTACAGCTTCCGTCCATCAGATGGTCCACAGCACCTGGCACCAAAGTCCCTACCCTGGGCTTCCCAGGTCCGGCACAAGCACACTCACAACACGCTCTGGACACTTGAGTGACTGTAGCAGCTTCCCAGCACATGTCCACCCTGCCTCCCTACCTCATCCATGCTACTGCCTGGTATCTTTCTAATGAACGAGACTCCACTGCTCATGAGTGAAAAACTGCTGCTAAAGATCCATTTCTTCAGCAGTAGCAGAGGTATACTGTGAGGTCCCTGCCAGTCTCATCCTCATAACATCTGGTCCTCAGGAGGCAGGAGCTCTAACATTTCCTTCATACCACCCTTTATCTGCACAGGTCACTCCTTCTGACCAGGCGCCTGTCCCTGCTCTCCTGCTGATCTTTAGCGCCATCTCCCCTGTAGGCTCTGCAGCTTTCCCATCACCACTTCTTCTTCTTCTTCTTTTTTTTCCATCACCACTTCCCCAAGGAGAGAAGAGGCTCTGTGTGTGCCCACAGGGACACACCACAGAATGGTCGGCCAAACAACACGACTATTGGCCATGAACATACCTTGGAAATATCGCATGGCAACTTTGAGCTAAAGTAAAGATCTACAAAGTAACCTGCTCACTAACAAGAAAGCACAAAGCCAAGGCAAAGAGGTTTTACATGTCAGATTTGAGGGAAGGTGCATCCTTGAAGAGTTGCAAATAAAAGAGAAAGGGAAACAGCACCACCATTCACAGTTTAAGGACACAGACTCAAGGGCAAACCCCTGCTCAGCTGCTGGTCAGCAGTGTAGCCATGAGCTGGTTACCCCTGGATTCCTAAGCCACAGTCTGTCAGCAAAAGGGGAACACCACATCCCCTGCAGAAGCAGCACTGCTTTCTTGGGTTGCATGACAGTCTAATCACCACCTCAAACAACACACGAGGTGAAGCTATTCAAGGCCAGGAAGGATGCCCTGGCTCAGCTGTGACCTCTCCTGCACTCAGTACTATGCAGTCCTTTGCTCATGATGACAGAAACAGGCTTTCTGGGTGCCCACTTTGGGGTCCTAGTCAAGAGAGCTGCCGGTCTCATCATCTGAGAACACACATAATGTAGAAGGCTTGGCCACGTCAGAAACTGACATCCTGGGGCGCTGAGGTGCATTAGCCAGGACATGGTGAGAACAGAAGGAAGACAGGCTGGGGAGCTGCCCTCCCAGCTACACAGCCTCGGTGTAGCCAACCCCATCCTCTTCCACATACAGACAGGCTAAGGGGCTCCAGTGAGCCCGTTCTAACTAGGCTGGGTAACTATCCAGGTCACACCAAGATCCAGCCACTCACTCAGATATGGACCCTTCCAATGTCTGGCTGGGACCATGCTTTGCTGTGTTGATTTATGTTTGAATTTGATGCAGGAGACAGATGTTCTAACTCACCACAAGCCTAAGTCACTTTTTACAGCCCCTATAAAATTATTTCAGTGGAAGACCTTTGGTGGATAAATCAGCAATCCTGTACTAATATCTTTTAACTAGCATGACTAGTTACTCTATCAAACTACCTGTATGATTCTATAAATAAACAATTCCTCAGGAATCCAGTCTGGTTTCTGCTCATCTGAAAATTCTTTGTACTAAATTATATCATCTTGCGCTGGGGATATAGCTCAGTGGCAAAAGTACCTGCCTGGCAAGCATAAGGTCCTCAGTTCAATAGTCAGTACCAAAATAATAATAATAATAATAGTAATAATAATAGCTTGCTGGATTAAATCGCATTTCAATTAGCACAGCCTCAGTGAAACAAATGTCAGAAAGTCAGCTGTGATGAGGGCATTTACATAGGCTACAGAGGAAAAGAGTTCTGGGCTTGAAAGGTACAGATGCTTTGCGGTGAGGCTACTTCACTCCCAGGGACAGGCCTGTGGGAGTGGCTCTGGCACCTGCCCACCTTGCCACTTACTGAAGCCCGCAAGCTGACATAGAATGGGACAGGCCAGACAAGTGTCACAGCCAAACCAACAACTCCTGGGAGCACTAAAAATGTTACTTTAAATTCTGGGTCCAAGTGCCCTTCCTCAATGTGAGGAAACACTACCACAAATGCTTTGTGCAGAAGGCGTCCATCCACTTGCCACCTGCTAACGTTCAAACATGTGCCCTCCAAAATTCAGGTGCCCAAGCTTAATGGCCAATTTGATGGGTGAGAAGGGCTCCTCCCATATGAATCAGGAGAAAACCTTCTCCCCACATCCAGCCCTCTTTGCTTCCACATCTTCTGCCACAGAGGACACAGCCAGGCAAAGGCGGTACGGCCTTGGAAACACAGCAGCCTTCTCCAAACACCCAGCTGGTGGTGCCTTGATCTCAACTGCCAGCCTCCAATATTATGAGGAAATGAGTTTCTCTTTGGTATAAACTACCCAGTCTCAGGTACTAGCAGCCACAGATCAGGTACATAAAGATCACACCAAGCACCACTGACTTATGCATGCATGAGTGTGGAGAGGCCAAAGAGAAGAGTCACCATTACCCTGGGGAAGGTCGCCTCTGAGCTACAAGAAAGGCCTCCAGCAGTGTACCCAGGTGGCCCAGCCAAATCTGACCTCCAGGCTGCAATGTGTCTGCCACATCTGTACCCACCCAGTGGGGGGCTCCCCAGGGTACACCCTGCTTCTGGTGCTCACTTCCACGCTCAGCTCACCTTGGCCTTGGTAGGTTTCTCTTGCTCCCTTCACTGCACTTGGGCCCATTTATCCCCGTTTCAGGACTCAAGCAGGCACGAACTCCTGGTCTGCAGCACAGCAACCATGAGCAGGAGCCAGCCTCCAAGAGCACGGCAGCTTGGCCACCAGTCAGCCTACTGCTGTTCATGAGGACAGGCACCCCGCCAGCCCCCACAAAAACATGGAAGTGATTGCTGATCAACCTGTCAGGGGTGCTGGGGAAGGAGTGGGTGTGATTCAACTCCACCCCAGCCAAATTCACAGCCCGGGGTGCTACTACCCAGGGCTGTCGGTGCCAAGAAACCTCTGGGCTTCCTTGATCCCAGAACCACAATGGGCATCTATATACTGTTGACACATTCCTGGATCCCAGCTCACTCGAGCCCTGCAAACCTCACCACCTGCTACCTCCTCTCTCCTAGCCTCACTCAGAATCGGTCTTCCTTGTCAAGGCCATGCTTGCTCTGATCAGAACATCAAGGGAAACCAGAGTGAGCCTGGGCAACAGGGAGAAGAGTAGGTCACCTCGCAGAGAGACTGATGTGCGCACCCATAAGCCCACAGGACATGAGGACTGTTCAGCTGTGGAACCAAACTCAGGGAGCAGAGTCAGACTGCCCCCTAGAGGTGTGGTTTTGTGGTTTTGGGGCCTAGAAGTGGATGAGAATTCCAAGGGAGGAGACTGCAGGGAGCAGAGACAAGAGTACAAGCTCCAGAACACCCACATTTATTAATAGTCAGAAAAAAGACAGACCAAAGAAAGAGGCTGAAAGACTAATCACTGGGAAGAAGAAAACTGGGAGGAAGGGATATCCACAGCCTCATACTCTGGGTCAACAATGGGACACTTAAGGAAAGGCCACTCACTATCAACCCAGGGGAGCTGGCCACTGTGAGAGCCACTGATTGAACTCAAGAGAGCAGAAATCAAACTGTTGGCTTTCACACAGGAGTAGGAGGCAAGGCCTGGGCAGAACTGAGGCAAAGGGAAAGGAATACCATGCTGGAGGGCAACAGGCCCAGAAAGCCATGTGGGTAAGGGAGGCTCAGCAAGCAAAGATGCAGAAGGCAAAGAAAAACAGAAGAGAAAACATTTAAAAATTCAATATAGAGCCTAGGGAGAGCACATGCTTAGCGTTTCCAGGACCCTGGGTTCAACTTCAGCCTTTTCAACAAGCGATGCTGTCAGGACTGGATATCCATATGCAAACAAGATGAGCTTCAAGCCACACCTTGCACCACATGCTAAAAATAATTCAAAACAAATGTAGATCTAAAAAGTAAAATCTAAGACTATAAAACTTCTCATAGAAAACACAGGAGAACTTTGTATTGTGACTTTGTATTAGGCAAAGATTTCCTAAAGACGACACCAAAAACATGATCCATAAAAGAACAAACTGATATTCTACACAGTACCAAGAATTTCTTCAAAAGGCAATGTTAGAGCTGAGAGGTGTAGCTCAGTGAGAGAAGATTTATTTAGCACATACAAGGCCCTATCACTACCAAAAAAAGATAAAAGAGAAGGAAAAAAAAGACAATGGGTTTTTTGTTTTTTGTTTTTTGTCTTTTTCCTTTTTATCAGTACCGGGGATCGAACTTACGACTGCCTGCTTGCAAGGCAGGCACTTATGTCGCTGAGCTAAATCCCCAGTCCCAAAAGACAACGTTAAAAAGTGAAAAAACAATTTAAGGGCTGGAAGAAAATATTTGCAAATTATATATCTTAAAAAATACTCATATGCAGAACAAATGCAGAGTTCTTAAAATTTAGAAAATGAACAGGACTTTAAAAAAAAAACAGGCAAAAAATTTGAACAGACACTTCACCAAAGAAGGCACAAAGAACAGCAGTGGTATTGCTTATTAGAGAAATGCAAATTCCAACCACAGTGAAATGCTATTACACACCTATGAGAATGTCTAAAATTAAAAAGACTGAAACAACAAATGCTGGTTAGGATGAACAGCCGGTGATGCCCTGAAATGCGAGTGGGCAATGACGTGTGCAGCACTTGGGAGGACAATGTGGTGGTTGCCCTGAGTGCAACCTCCACACCTCAATATTCAAAGAAGCGAGGGATTTGGCAGAACAGTGGTTCACCACTCCTTGGCGACATTAGCTCTAACAGGCGAAAGGTGGGAGCAACTCAAATACTCATCAGCGCATGAAGAACAGCAGCACTCTGGGAAGCTGAGACAGGGGCCTGAACAACTTAGTGAGAGACCATGTCTCAAAATAAAACAGGGCGGGAGGTAGCTGGGGGAAGAGCCTAGGTCAGTCTGTAGCACACATGGGTACACAAACATGGGTGTGCACGCACACATGCACACACAGCCAGAGAATGAGTAGTTGAATATCAAGATAATTATCATGAAAGAAACCAGACCAAAAAAGTCCACTTTGAAGAGATACTTGTGTGCTGGGGATTTAGCTCAGTGGCATAAGCACCGCCTTGCAAGCAGGCAGTCATGAGTTCGATCCCTGGTACCGATAAAAAGTTAAAAAAAGTTAAAAAAAAAAAAAAAAGAGAGAGAGAGAGAGAGATACTTGTGCTCTCCTGTTCACAACAGCACCACTCGCATTAGAGAAAAGGTAGAAGCACCCTCATGTTCACTGACAGGTGAATGGAAAAACAAGATGCGGTCTATTCACACAGTGCAGAATCATTCTGCCTTAAACAGGAAGAATATTCTGACACATGCATAAACCCTAAGAGCACTACACTGAATATGTCAGTCAGTCTCAAAAAGACAGACACCATAGGGTCCTCTTCTCTGCAGCCCCCCACAACAGTTAAAGTAGCAGAAAGGAGAAGGGGCCACAAGGGCTGGCGGGGAGGTGAACACAGAGTTGTTTAGTGCAGACATTGAAAGACGCTCAAAGTCTGGGAAGATGAAAACCTGGAGGTGGACGGTGGTGGCAGATGCATGACAACCAGAGGTACTTAACGCCACTAAAGGGGCGAAAATGCAAAGTTTCTTATGTGATGTGTACCTCACCACAATTGTTAAAAACAATGATTTTTAAAATTTTATTAGTAATTTTGGATAAGCATATCACATTCATCATAGGAAATTTGTACCTGTACATAGTTTCTTCTTTCCTATCCCCCACCCTTCAACCCCTCTTTTCTTCCTTATTTACAAAGTTTTGCCCCATCTTTTCCTTCTGCCCGTTTTTCTCCTAGTACCTTTCCTTGCTTTCCCTCTCTCCCTTCCCTTGTTCTCCTTCTCATTTGAACATTTTCTTCCTATTTCACAATATCTATTACATATTCTGGTTCTTATTTACATTTTTGGTTTCTCACACCAGAAAAACAATATGATGTTTATTTGTTTGTTTGTTTTGAGACAAGAGTCTTGCCAAGTATGTAGTTCAGGCTGGCCTCAAATTTGCACTGAAACTCCTGCCCCAGCCTCCCGAGTGCTGGGATGATGAGTGAGTGCCATCATGTCCAGCTCGATGAGGTATTTAAACATGTGTCTGATTTATTTCACTTAACAATATGGTCTCAAGGTGCATCCATTTAGCTAGCAATGTCTCAAGTTTATCCTTCTTTATGGCAGAGTAATACTCTATTTTACTAAAAAACATAACTTCTTTATCCATTATCAATTGTTGGGCATGTGGGCTGTTTCCAAGATTTGCTATTACAAACTATGATTTATATCGGAAGGTTGGAAAAGAAGTACACTCTGCAGCATAATGACCACTAAGAAAGCACTCACAGTGTCGTCCAGCTATTACACTATAAACATGGCTGTGCATATATTGCTATGATACGATGCTTTTAATTCTTTCAGGAAGATACCAAGAAGGGGAATAGCTGGGTTGAATGAAACCTCCAGTTTTAGTTTTTTGAGGACTCTCCACACTGACTTCCACAGTGGTTGTACCAGCCTGCATTCCCACCAACAGTGAAGAAAGGTTCCTTTATTCCTCCCAGCCCTGCCAGCATATGTTACTGGTTGATTCCTATCAACAGCCATTTGCCAGGAGTGAGATGGAATCTCAGAATTGTTTTAATTTGCATTTCTCAAATAACCAGTGCCTATTTCTACTTCTTTATCTGGGAAGTGTATATGCATTTCAGATGCCTATTTTTGGATTGGGTCTTTAAATTTGAGGAATCTGATTTTTTTTTTTTTTTTTTTTTTAGTTCTTTATATAGTCTAGGTATTATGAGGAACAGCTGGCAAAAATTTTTTCCAGGCAGGGCATATAGCTCAGTGACACAGTGCCTGCCTGGCAAGTACGAGGTCATGAGTTTCAATTCCTGATACCAGAAAAAAAAAATAATTTCCCCCCCACATTGTGGGTTGTCTCTTCACCCTGTTGGGCGTTTCTTTTGCTGTGCATAAGTTTTTCAAGAAAGTAAGATCCCAGTTGTTGATTCTTTGTGATAGTTCCTCTGCAATCAGGGTTTTGTTCATAAAATCTTTGCCTACATCAATGTATTCAAGAGTTCTACCAATTCCATCTTCTAACAGATTTAGTGTTACAATTTTAATATTTATATCTTTGACCCATTTTGATTTTAGTTTACTGCATGATGAAATATATGTCTAGTTTTAATCTTCGGCATGTAGAAAGCCAGTTTTCCCAGCACCATTTATTAAAGAGGCTTTCTTGCTAGCTGTGGTGGTACATGCCTATAATTCCAACACTCAGTCAGGAGGCTGAGGCAGCAGGGTCACAGCCAGTTCAAGCCCAGCGTGGGCTACACTGTGAGTTCAAAGCCAGTCTGAACTACACAAGACCCTGTCTCAAAAAGGTTGGTGGGAGGTATCAGGGTCCAGGCAGCCTTTCCAGAACAAGAAAGAAGGGGCACCCTCTATGCCTCACAGAGGCAGGGTGTGAAGGTGAAGGACCCAGCAGGAGTCTCACTTCCCTCAGGATGATGGGAATCCCAGGGAGTCATCCACACAGAGCTCCTGCAGCCAGGAAGAAGTAGAAATAGGCACTGGTTATTTGAGAAATGCAAATTAAAACAATTCTGCCTCTGGACCTCCTCCTTCTGTGTTTGGAAGAGGGCAACAAGGCTGTCAGACCAGTTGTCTGCTATGTGTGGTTGGATTTAACGTAAGCAAATCAGATGAAGGGGCACTTGGATGAGGGGCTGAGGGCACAGAGGTGTGATGTCACTGAATTTCGTCAGTCTACAATCAGGCTTTGGAAGCCCCTCACACACTCACTTCCTTCACTTCTGTTGCTCTGGGCAGTTCTGGGGGAGACTGACTGTCAGGTTTCACAGACCTTCTGTTCCCAACCCAGGAACCCAGGTTAGACCACTGGGCAGGTGTGGCTTTAAAAATAATCCAGGTCTACAGAATGCTACAGCAGTACCTTTAGAAGACACCCTCATGGAATCATGTTTCTGTGAGGCAAAATTTTACTATGTACCCCAGGCTGGCCTCAAACTCACAGTGACCCTCTTGCCATAGCTTCTGAGTGCTGGGATTACAGGAATATGCCATTAGGCCCAGCTAATTTTAAGTAGATTGAAGGATCTTTTTGTGGACTTAATTGACTGCCCCTGTAACTCTAAATCTAAGCTGAGCTTACAGGTAAAACGATGCCAAGACAGGGCCTTTGCTGCTCTCAACAGCAGTACGTCCACCCAGACAATGTCCAACAGCCACAGGACCTCGAGCTGAAGGCGAGCTGATGCAGGGGTACTCACGCCACCCACCAGGACCCTGAAACTGCTAAACATCTTTAAACGTGGAGAATCATCTCCAAGAAGTTGCACAAAAGCACACAAATAAAACATCCCCATGTACTGATCCTGCCAGTCCAAGTCTGTCACACTGCTGCTGCTGCTGAAGTGGACTCCTTTTGCCTGCTTGACCCAATGGAGAGGACATGAGGCCAGCCTGACCCTCAGTGAGCATGGCGCTGCCCAGTCCCCTTCTGCCCTACCGTTCAGGTCAGTGACAAAGAGACCTCCTCAGGATTCACCCCTACAGCTCTGACCAGAAGCCTCCATACTCACTTCTGCTGTCCTGGCTGTCTCTGCCACTCCTCTTCTCAGCTGCCCCTCTGCATGGGACCTTTCCCATCTGGCACTGGTCTCTGCCCTCCTCACTCCCTCCAGTGATAGTATCTCACTCCCACAGCTGCAAGCCTCAAGTTCAATTTCTGTTTCTCTCCCCCAAGCTTCAGATTCCACACCTACCACTCACCAGTCACCTCTCAAGTCAGCCAAGGTGGTACATGCTTGTGATTCCAGCACTATAGGAGGCTGAGGCAGGAGGATTATAAATTTGAGCCCACCTGGGCAACTTAGTGACTCAGTAAGACCCTGTCTTAAAAACTAAGAAATGAGCCAGGGATGTTACTTCAGTGTGAGGCCTTGGATCCAATACTCCATACTGTAAAACAAACAAACAAAACTAAGTCCTAGCTAAAATCAAACACACATTTCTTATCTGTAAAAGCTAGAATGCTGGGGACTATGCTTACTTTGCTGTGTATCCTGTGGCCTTTGGGCCACTCCCACCAGCCTGGCTCAGGACATCAATTCCCACTAGCCCATATATCCACCATTTCACTCTCTGCAACCCTGCCCAACCCTTAAAGTGTGCATGTACATGTACATACATGTGTGAGAATACAAATTAGTGTACTAGTGTGTGAGGCACACATGAATATATGGGAGAGCTCATAAATTACATCTCAATTGTTTAAAAGTTTACACACATGGTAAGGCATGTATCTATCACGTGCATGGTGAATTATATATTTGTACACCTGTGTGGTGAAGTGTGTAAACATGTGAGTCCAGAGGAATATAAAACACATTCCATGGTGTACCAACACTGGCTCCACAATTTGTAGGGTAGAGCAAGGGTTTATTTTTACATATTTCCTATATAAATATACGTAATTCACTTGTCACAGTGGCCAGCTATTTTCTCATGTTAAAATTATCTAGTAAAAAACAGCAAATAGATTTTTTTTAAAAACAGAGGAAATTTAACAAGATGCTATAGTAATGGAACATAATTTTCTCTATTTTCCAAATTTTCTAAAACCTGCTCTTCCTGTTTAGACTAATGAAACAGCTTCTCTGTCACCCAGCTATAGCATTCACTGGGAAAGACACCAATCCCAACAGCAATATACACATTATCTGGCTATTAATGGAACTTGGACACATGGGATTTGCATATAATTCTACAGAGTAACTGAATTTAATGGGAGAAAAAAGAAAGCTACTGATGTTGGATTGATTTAGCTGCTTTTAATGGGAATATTTAATGAGAATAAAAATAATTATTCAAGTTAATATGCAGTTTTAACATAGTATGAATTAAAAGTCCCCAAAGGGCCCAAGAAAAAAACTTGATCAACTCACAGTGAAATTCATTTGAAAGAAATCAAGCAATATTAACAGAACAATCGCCTGCCTCGCAAGCACAAGGTCATGAGTTCAATTCCCGGTACCAAAAAAAAAAAAAGAGAGAAAGAGAGACCTTTCATAGAGTCATGGAATGGCACATTTAACTTACAACATTTAAGGACAGAAAGATTTTTCTAACACAAAGAAAAGTACTAAAGACAAGACAGTGAATCAACTAGAACAAAAACAATGACTAAGAACACAGGGAGTTTGATTTGTAAAACTACAGAAGCACACTATCCAAACACCCATCAATGCATTAAAGTAGGAAATACTAAGAGTAAGTCTCTGTATGGAAAACACAATCTTTCCTATAAATAAAAAATGCAAATTAAGCAGCAGACTATCATTACAGTTGTCTACCTAAAATTTAAAGATATACTCAATTACCGGTTTGGATGTAGTCCAGCTGGCCCTGGGGGAGGTCAGGCAGAAGGCAAACTGGAGCACACTTTACCGGGCCAGCAGCAAGTGGGTAGTGACCACAAAACCATCTGCAAACAGGATGCCCAGCACTGCTACAACTTTTTTTAAAAGCCATCAGTATATGTAATTCTTACCATAACTAAAGCTAAACTAACCAAGGAAAAGCAGTATCTTTACCACTGACCACACCGGGGGACAGAAAGGAAGTCTAAGTCCTGGGTCCAAGACTGACCAGTCACAAACAGCACCACAAAAAACAGCTCCATGTGAGTTAGCGCTGCACTAGTCACCAGTCACCTCCTGGGCTACTAGGAGATTTTATAAAATTTGCACTAAAAGGTTTTGGGTTTGCTCCATTGAAAAACCTTTCAGTGACTCTACAAATAGATTTGACCGTCATCACAATTCTTTTCTACCACATATTTCAGGTAGCCCTAGAAAACAGACCTGCTAGGGTGGTAGCATTCAGGAGGCTGAGGCCAGCCTGAGATCCACAGTAAGTTCAAAAGCCAGCCTAGACTACCTCGGGAGACCAAGTCTCAAAAAAAAAAAAAGAAAAGAAAAAAGAAAAACAGGCTTAAGAGCTATAACACACCAAATACTCCTCATCTCCAATGCTCCTTCCATTGCCACCCCACCAGGAGAACTCCCAAAACACACTTCACAGGCTCTTCTCCTCCCTTCTCCCAGTTCACTGAAGCTTTGAACCCACAAAGGCCAGCATGGGTAACCCCCTGTCCTGGAAGCATTCCTAGCAGCCCTTGGCTTCCAATCCCCTCCTCTGCATTTTACACACAGGACTGCAGCTGTTTGTCCAGCCCCTGCCCCCCAAACTGCAAGCATCTCCCACTTTGTGGTTGTCATGCCTACAACAGGGCCCAGCACATCAACATCCCTGTGGAAGAGGAGGCTGGAAGAGCATCCTGGAGATGAAGAGAAGTCTTCTCTAAAAGGGAATGTAAGTGTGCAAAAGGAAGAGGCCACTTCAAATTATCCTGAGCTCCTGGATGTGGGAGGCACGCTAATAAAGACTAGCAATCTCCCATCCACCTAGGATGCTGTGGAGGGACTGAAAAGATAAGACACAGCAACCTGCCTCTGGGAACTAAGAGCCTTTTGGAAGGCACCAAGCTCAGACAGGAAGGATCCTCCACAAGCCACATGAAGTATGGCCAGGTCTCGGCCAGGTCTCAGCCACAGGGACAACAAAGCAGAGACAATGACGGGTAAGTAAGTCTGGGAGCCCGGCTCTGACCTAGGGCCATGTGAACGCTGTCCACAGTTGGGATGGACAGGTGGTGACAGGACAACATCCAAGTGCCTGGCTCTGTAGTAAAAAAGCGGGGCTCAGATGATTCAGTTGTGCAGGCAGATGGTCCCTGAATCCAGGGCGTCCCCAAAGAAGATGTACTACAGCACTCTTTGCACCTGGAACGCTTGGGCACCCTCAACCACCAGGAAGAACTACCAGGGACAAAGGCAGGCACACGTCTGCATAAGCGCACACACCCCCCTCATACACACATTCTGAGAGTAGTGTGTACTATCCCTCTGTCCTTGAGGAAATTGAAGGGAACTCAAGGGACTCAGTATATTTTGCTTACAAACAACATTTTGTGAACCACTGTGAAAGTTTAGAAAAAATGCCTAATTTCCAGGGCTCTACTTAAAGTTACTAAATAAGAACATGGCAGACAAATAATAGCAGCCACAGAGGCTCTCTGAGATTACCAGCTTAGAATCCAGGAATGGCACCCTGTAATGAGTCCTAAGTGAGGGGAGATGTACCCTGCTGACCAGGAACGAACTAAGCTGAGAGAAACCAACTGGAAATGCAATCCCGGTGCTATAACCAGAACAGGTAAAATCTCAGCACTGAACCTGGATCCGGCGCCATTGGAAGTCACAATTTGAATTTCCTGCTGCCCCTGCTGCGTCCCAATCAACACGGCAGGGAGAGAGACGTGTGAAAGCTCTGAGAGCGGGAATCGGCGAACCAAGAGGCATTGAGAGCAGGACTGGCAGGTAGCCCTGCATCGACCTGCGGTGAGTAAGAGAAACGGGGACCCTTTCATAGACTAGGAGGCTCCAACAGAGAATATTCTGGGACCAGGCAGACTAGCCGGGACAGGGCCCTGCAGTGACTTTAGTAGCACATTCTCCTCTCAAGTAGGATTGGTGGGGAGCACTTGGCCTGGGTGACGCCGCTGACTAAGATCCAGTAGGCTAGCCCAAACCAGGTCCTTGCACCTGGTGGTGCACGCTAGCAGTGAAGCCTTCACTAGGTTGATCTGGAGGGACGGGCCCAGCAGAGGCTGCCCAGGTCTGTGTCTCCCTAGTACACTGCAGTGGGCGGGAACACCTAGTAGGCGGATTCAAACAAACTGTAACAGACAAAGAGAAAAAAAAAACTGGGCCTCCTACATACGCTTGTATGGAAGGAACAAAAAGTATGGGAAGAGGGAGCAACAAGAAAGGGTCCTCAGTCCCCAATCCTGAGAACACTGATCCAGGAAAGGTAAATGCAAAAGAGAATGAAGACAGAAAACATGCAATATCAGACACAGCACCAATAGACATAAAGCAGTATCTCTGGAGCCTCATAGACGAGTTCAAAAATGAAGTATTTAATGAAATAAAGCAAGAAATAAGTAGAATAATTAGGCAAATGCTAAGCAACGTCCAAGAAAAAACAGATGGTGAAATGGAAGAACAGAAAAAAAGAGGAGAATTGTTTGATGGAGAAAATAGAAAAAACATAGAATACATGAAGCAGGTTCAAAGAGATTACCAGGAAACTAAAAACTCTATTGAAAGCTGGCATAACAGCTTGAAAGAAACTAAAAATAGATTATTAGAACTGGAGGACAGATTTGTAAGGTGGGAGCACGAAATGAAAAACTTCTTAAAAGTAACAAGAAAACAAACAGCAATAATACAAAAGCTAGAAGATGATAAGAGGATCCACAACTTAAGAATTAAGAACATAAAAGAAGTAGGGACACAAACAAATGAACTACAAAAGCTATTCACAGAAATAATCCAGAATTTCCCTAATTTAGCAAAAGGTAAAGATACTCAGATGTATGAGGCATACAGGACCCCAGCCACCTACAACCCAAACAGAGCTACACCCAGGCATATAATAATCAAAATTCCAGAAATACAATATAAGAACAAAATACTAAAAGCCGTCAGAGACAAGAAACATCACTTACAAGGGAACACCCATCAGAATTACAGCAGACTTCACGGCACAAACCATCAAATCACGAAGAGCATGGGGGGAAATAATTCAAGCTTTGAAAGATAATAACCTCCAGCCAAGACTGATATATCCTGCGCAACTGTCCCTAGAAATTGATGGAAAAACAAGGTGCTTCCAGGATAAAGAGGAACTAGGGGAATTTGCAACCACCAATTCAACTCTACAGAGAATATTGCAGGATATTTTAAAAATGAAAAATACCAAGATTCCAGAAACAGTGGCAGAGAGGCCACAATGAATGGAGCAGAAAGCAAAATGAAGAAGACAAACTGATAACTAATGACAGAAAAAGAGCTCAACAGAAATGAGGCAGAAAAGATTGGATGGTAGGAACAGCCATTTTGGAGAAAACAAGACATCATAATAGGTAGTGCTGATCTAATATCATCTTGTTTTGAAGTCCCATCGGTTTTAACCTGTTGTATCTTATTGGATTTTATTATATGTGATAATATAAACAAAAACTTTTATAGACAAGGAGATTATACAGAAACCATTGTTCATTTTCTGTTAGTTGATTCTAAATACCCTGTAAAACTGTCATTCTCTTGAACGGTTTTACATTGTCTTGATATGTTTAATGCTACAGTATACGAAGTTATACCCAAAGATTTTAAGAAAGAGACACTATGGTAACACTTTTATGTCGAGATTATCTTGTGGTGAAACACTATTTTGCTTAAATGGCTATGTTTTGACCTGCGCTGTTTTGTTGTTATGCCCTCTTTTTTATCTCAATCTTCTTTTTATTATCTACTTTTTCATTTTTATCCTTTTAATTAAGGGAAAAATAAATAAAAAATAGCAGGATATATTATAGTAACCCACACTGATTTCCTATTAACTTGATTTGAAACCCTGTATTGCTCTCACCATCTTGTTTTGACTGATTTTCCTCTATTCTGTTATGCTTGATAGTACCAAGTTTGAAAGTATAGGCAACAACTATGAAGACAATAAGATTCATTATGATGCCCATTCTGGTTGACTATTATCTTCTTTTGAAGTCCTCTAATGTCTCCAATGTTTTGGTTTTATTGGTCTAGTTCTTTACTGTTTTGTTCAATTTTATTATAACTGCTGATATAGGCAATTCTTTTTAAGATAGCAAGAGGCATTATGGTAACCATTGTTGATCACCTTGTATTTTGTTTTTACATTATATATTATGTCCATCCTTTTGATTTGACTGACTCTGCCCTATTATGTCACATTTGGTTTTACTCTCTTCAAAAAAAACTAATAAGAAGAAGCCCCTTCCTTTGTCTGGAGGACTGAATATCTCTGCAATCAGGGAGGGATCGCAGGTTCCTGAGGCACCTCGGACTGTGGTAAGTGCTCAGCACACTCTGCCCAAATCTCAGACTGTTCCGGACCCCCCAGGCTTCCGGGTGCAGTGAAGTGGAGCAGCGGGTTAGAGACCACTACATCCGCCTCCCCATCCTGGCTACATTTGGAGGTCTGCTGAGCTCCCGACGGGTAGGCGCGCCTACACTATCCCCCGAGCCCAGCCGCGCCTAGCCATCGGTGTGCAGAGGAGGAGCTGGGCGGATCTGGAGTGCCCACAGAAGCCCCTTCCTTTGTCTGGAGGACTGTGGATATCTCTGCAAGCAGGGAGGGATCACAGGCTCCTGAGGCACTGCGGCCTGTGGTGAGTACCCTAACCCGGCTGCGATTGAAGAGCTGTGGAGCTTCCAAGGGGCAGGTGGGCGCACAGTGTCCCGGAGGCCCAGCTTGTCTGGAACTGCGGAGTTCTGAACAAGCAGAGGAGGGCCATTGGTTCTACAGGCCCAATGGCTTGGGGTAGCGTGGTGCCAGAGTCTCAGTAGCTGCAAACATAGAAGGGGATTTTCAACAGATCCTGAGGAAGCTTTCAAATAACACTTGAAACACAGAAATATAGGAAAATGACAAAACGAAAGACCAAATTACAACCTCAAACCTCCAGCCCATCTCAGGAAACCCTAGGAGGAATGTATTTAGAAGAAAATATACCCCATCCACCTCATATATCAGACACAATAGCTACTGAAGTTGACAAGCAACTCCAGGAAGCTTTAAAGAAATTCAAACTCGAAATAATTTCCCAGATAAAAGAAGAAATGATAAAAGAAATGAAAGAGATTCTAAATATATCTAAAGAAAACACAGATAAAAAATTGGAGGAACTAAACAAAAAGATAGAATCCCTAGACGAGCAATATAAGAAACAAACAGAATACATAATGCAGATGCACAGAGATATACAGGAAATAAAAAACTCCACTGAAAGTTGTAAAAACCACCTTAATGAAAGTGAAGATAGAATTTCAGACCTTGAAGACAGGATTGCAGCTAGTGAACAGGAAAGGAAAGATCTTTTAAAAATAACAAGGAATCAGGAAACAACAATTCAACAACTGCAAGATGATGCAAAGAAGAATAACATAAGAATGATAGGGATTAATGAAAAAGAAGGAGACAACATAAAGGATGTCAAGAGGATATTTAGAGAAGTAATAGCTGAAAATTTCCCAAGCATAAGATCAGAAACTGACATCAGGATCAGTGAAGCATATAGAACTCCAAATAGTCATAACCAAAATAAAACTACACCCAGGCATATAATAATCACCATCCCAGAAATCCAACACAAGAATAGATTATTAAAAGCTGTCAGAGAGAAAAGACAGATCACTTATAAAGGAAAACCTATCAGAATCACAGCAGACTTCTCATCACAAACAATAAAGTCAAGAAGAGCATGGAGTGAAGTATTCCAGATCCTAAAGCAAAATGATTTCCAACCTAGACTGATATATCCTGAAAAACTATCATTCAAAATAGATGGTGAAATACGATACTTCCATGACAAAGAACAGCTGAAGAACTTCATGAACACCAAACCAACCCTGCAAAAAATATTGAAAGTCAGTTTAGATACACAAAGGAAAAAACCACTAAGCAAAGCAAATAATTAAACAGAACAGAAAGATAAAGATGCAACAGCAGAGAGATAAGATTCCTACAATTAACCAGCATTTAACAGTAATAACCATTAATGTATTTTCTTTTTTTTTTTTTTTGGTCTTTTTCACTTTTATCGGTACCGGGGATCGAACTCACAACCGCCTGCTTGCAAGGCAGGTGCTTATGCCGCTGAGCTAAACCCCCAGCCCCATAACCATTAATGTAAATGGTCTCAATGCACCAATCAAAAGAAACAGACTAGCAGAATGGATCAAGAAACAAAATCCAACCATATGCTGTTTACAGGAAACCCATCTAACCCAGAAGGATACTCACAGACTGAAAGTCAAAGGATGGAAAACAATACTTCATGCAGCAGGAATCAAAAAAAAAGGCAGGAGTAGCCATTCTGTTTGCAGACAACATGAACTTTAAACCAACAATGACCATAAAGGATAAAGAAGGTCACTACATACTCGTAAGGGGAAAACTTCAAGAGGAAGAGATAACTATCTTAAATATATACGCACCAAACTCCAGAGCACCCAGTTATATAAAACAATTATTAACAGAAATGAAAACTCAAATTATCAGTAACACAATTGTAACAGGAGACCTTAATACACCATTGACACCAAGGGACAGATCAACCAGACAGAAAATGAGCAAAGAAATAACAGAACTGAATCATACCTGTGAACAAATGGGTTTGATAGACATATACAGAATGTTCCACCCAACAACATCAGAATACACATTCTTCTCAGCAGTACATGGATCATTTTCTAAAATAGACCATATATTAGCTCACAGAACATATTTAAACAAGTGCAAAAGAGCTGAAATCATCCCTTGCATGTTATCGGATCATAGCGCTCTGAAATTAGAAATTAATGACAAAAGATACTGCAAAAATCCCACAAACACATGGAAACTGAATAACACACTCTTGAGTAATCAGTGGGTCACAGAAAATTAAAGAAGAAATTAAACAATACCTAAAAGAAAATGAAAATGCAGATACAACTTACCGGAATCTGTGGGATGCAATGAAAGCCGTCCTGAGAGGAAAATTTATTGCACTGAGTTCCCACATCAGGAAAACAGAACGAATACAAATAAATAACTTGATGCTACACCTCAAACAGCTAGAAAAAGAAGAGCAAGTCAAGCCCAAAGCCAAAAGAAGACAGGAAATTATAAAAATCAGAGCAGAAATCAATGCAATAGAGACTAAGAAAACAATCCAAAGAATCAACGAATCAAAGAGTTGGTTCTTTGAAAGAATAAATAAAATCAATAAGCCCCTAGCCAACCTTATTTAAAAAAGGGAAGAAAAAGCTCAAATTCATGCAATAAGAAATGAAAAAGGAGAAATCACTACAGACCCAATAGAAATACAGGAGATCATCAACACCTATTTCGAAAACCTCTACTCTCAAAAGTTTGATAACACAGAAGAAATAGACAGATTCTTAGAAGCATATGAAGTGCCAAAGCTAGATCAAGAGGATGTAAAACTGTTGAATAACCCAATCTCTGTTACTGAAATTGAAAATGTAATTAAGTCCTTACCCACCAAGAAGAGCCCAGGCCCAGATGGATTCACTGCAGAATTCTACAAGAAATACAAAGAAGACCTAATGCCGACACTCTTCAAACTATTCAATGAAATTGAAAGGGAAGCAATCCTTCCTAAGTCATTCCTGGAAGCAAATATTACTCTAGTACCAAAACCTGAGAAAGACCCAACTAAAAAAGAGAACTATAGACCGATCTCCCTAATGAACACAGATGCAAAAATCCTAAATAAAATATTGGCAAATAGGATCCAGCAAATCATCAAGAAGATTATACACCATGACCAAGTGGGATTCATCCCAGGAATGCAAGGATGGTTCAACATACGCAAATCAATAAATGTAATCCACCATATCAATAAAGCCAAAAATAAGAATCACATGATCATTTCTATAGATGCAGAAAAAGCCTTTGATAAGGTCCAACATTTATTCATGATAAAAACTTTACAGAAAATTGGAATAGATGGTCTTTACCTCAATATAATAAAGGCCATTTATGACAAACCAACAGCCAGCATCATACTAAATGGCCAAAAATTGAAAGCCTTTACTTTAAAATCAGGCACAAGACAAGGATGTCCTTTATCACCACTCCTATTTAATATAGTACTGGAAGTACTAGCCAGAGCAATTAGGCAAGAAAGAGAAATAAAAGGGGTAAAGATAGGAAAAGAAGAAGTTAAGTTATCATTGTTTGCAGATGACATGATACTCTACATAGAAGACCCCCTAAACTCCATTGAAAGACTCTTAGATACAATAAATAAATTCAGTAATGTGGCTGGATACAAAATCAATACTCAGAAATCAATAGCATTCCTATACACAAACAACAAAATCACAGAGAGGGAAATAAGAGAAACTGGACTATTCACATTAGCAAGCAAAAAAATGAAATATTTAGGAATTACTCTTACGAAAGAAGTGAAAGACTTATACAGTGAAAACTATAATACACTGAAAAAGGAAATTGAAGATGATCTCAGAAAATGGAAAGACATCCCTTGCTCATGGATAGGAAGAACAAACATTGTGAAGATGGCCATTCTCCCAAAACTGTTATACAGATTCAATGCAATCCCAATAGAAATACCATCAACATACCTTATAGATCTAGAGAAATCACTCCTAAATTTCATCTGGAACCAGAAGAGACCTAGAATCGCAAAGGCAATTCTATTTTATTTTATTTTTTTTAATTTTATTTAAGGAGAAAATAAAAAAAAAGCAAAGAAAGGGTACAAGTTATACAGATTTACAGAAAAAAAAATGAACAGTAGGAAATCACTAGTTAATGGATTACATATTGTCATCCTAGAAATAATTGTTCAAGTCACAAAATTAAAGCTTGTAAAGTGGACATTCCATCAATGATACTGCAAACAGTTCTGTTCAATGATCCAATAAAACTCTGTGATATCATTTTCTATCTTATACACTTAAATATACATGCAGTTATATAGTTTAGAGCACTTTCTTTTCCTCTCTTTTGTACCATGACTATTACACATTTTGGGTTTCATTGCTCCCACGGTTCTTATTACTTTGCAAAGGCAATTCTAAGCAGCAAAGACAAAGCAGGAGGCATCACAATCCCTGACTTGAAATTATACTACAAAGCAACACTAGTAAAATCAACATGGTATTGGAATCAAAACAGAGCTGAAGATCAATGGAATAGATTAGAAGATACAACCACAACTACAAACACACACTCAACCACCTGATCTTTGATAAAGGAGCCAAGCAGGTTCACTGGAAGAACGACAGTCTCTTTAATAAATGGTGCTGGAAAAACTGGCTCTCCATTTGCCGAAAACTAAAGCTAGACCCATGTCTATCACCATGTACTAAATTAAAATCTAAATGGGTCAAAGATCTGAATATTAAAACAGAAACACTAAATCTATTGGAAGACAAATTGGGTAGAAACCTTGGAGACATAGGAGTAGGTAGAGAATTCATGAACAGGACTCAAACCGCACGGGAAATACTTCCCAGAATCAATAACTGGGATCACTTCTTATTAAAAAGTTTCTACATGTCAAAAGAAATCTCTAGCATAGTGAAAAGAAAACCCACAAACTGGGAAAAGATTTTAGTGAACTCTCAGACAAGGGACTCTTGTCTAAAACATATAAAGAATTAAAAAAACTCAGACCTCCAAAATTCAAAGATCCAATCCAAAAATGGGCATCTGAGATGAATACGCAATTCTCAGATGAAGAAATGCAAACGGCAAATAAATACATGAAAAAATGCTCATCATCATTGGTCATTAGAGAAATGCAAATTAAAACCACACTGAGATACCATCTCACTCCTGAAAGAATGGCCAGGATCAAGAAAACCAACAACAACAAATGCTGGAGAGGCTGTGGGGAAAAAGGAACTCTCCTGCACTGTTGGTGGGAGTGTAGACTGGTACAGCCTTTGTGGAGGTCTGTCTGGAGATTTCTCAAAAAGTTGGGATTGGAAATCCCATTTATTCCAGCTATTCCACTTCTAGGCATATTCCCAGAAGAACTGAAAGCATCATACCACAGTGATATATGTGCACCTATGTTTATAGCAGCACAATTTGTAATCGCCAGATCTTGGAAACAACCCAAGTGTCGATCAACTGAGGAATGGATAAAAAAGTTGTGGTATTTCTATACAATGGAGTATTATTCAGCTATAAAGAAGGATCACATTGAGATATTTATCAATAAATCGGCGCAGCTTGAGACCATACTCATAAGTGAAATAAATCAATCTCGCATGTATGAATACCGAATAGTTTCCCTAATGTAAGTAATGATTCAAATATATAAAAATATGTGGTAATCATGATTCCCCATTATGTGGCCTTGAAGCCTTATAAAATTTTCACTTATTAATTAGAAAGGCTTTATTCTGGGCTTCTTGATATGGAAATATTTGAAGCTATAGTATATGAAGTTTTATCCAAATATTTCAAGGAAAAAGACAGACACTATGGTAACTACTATTCTTTAAAAAAATTATTTAGTTATTTCTTATGTTTATTTTAATTAAGGGAAAAATTTTAAAAATTAGGATATATAATAGTAACTCTTTTTGATTTCCTATTAACTTGTTTTGAAGTCCTGTAATACTCCCACGATCTTGTTTTGACTGATCAGACTCTATTCCATTCTGTGCGATAGTATCAAGTTTGAGGGTATAGGCAACTACTTTGAAGGCAATAAGATCCACTAAGATGCCAATTCTGGTTTGACTATTGTCTCCTTTGGAAGTCCTGTAATGTTTACAATGCCTAAGTTTTATTGGTCTTGTTCTCTACTGTTTTGTCCAACTTTATAATATCTAATGAGATAGACAATTCTTTTTAAGGAAACAAGAGACAACGTTGATAACCATTGTTAATAACCTTGTACTCTGTTCTACGTCATGTGCTATGTTTATCCTTGGTTTTGACTGACAGCTTTGTTTTGCCATATTTGACTTTATTCTCTCCCCCCCCCCAAAAAGTAATAAGAACTAAGGAGTAATAAAATCCAAAATGTGTAAATTTTGTTGTAAAAAAGAGAGGGAGGAAAAAAAAAAAAAAGAGCTCTAACGGATATAACAGCAAGTGTGTTTAGGGGTGTTAAATAGCTGACTATATTAATGTTTTTGGATCATTGAACACAGCTGTTTGCAGTCTCTCTGTTTGAATGTCTACTTTGTATTCTTTGATACTGTGATGTGAGCAACTATTTCCAAGATGATAATATGTAATCTATTAATAGGTGATTTCTTACTATGTTTTTTTTTGTAGTTCTGTATTATGTGTAACCTTACACCTCTTTGTTTTGTTTTGTGTTTTTCTTTTTCCTCTTAAATAAAATTTAAAAAAAAAACTAATAAGAACAGTGGGAGTAATAAAACCCAAAATGTGTAATTGTCATTGTACAAAAGAGAGGAAAAGAAAGTGCTCTAAAGGACATAACTGCATGTGTATTTAAGTGTATAAGATAAATAACCATATTACCGAGTTTTATTGGATCAATTGAACAGAACTGTTTGCGGTCTCACTGTTTGAATGTCCACTCTATATGCTTCGATTTTGTAACTTGAACAACTATTTCTAAGATGACAATGTGTTCTCTATTAACTAGTGATTTCCTACTGTTTGTTTTTTCTGAAATTCTGTATAAACTGTACCCCTTTTCTGTTTTTTTTTTTCTTTTTTATCCTTAAATAAAATTTTTTTTTTAAAGTTACTAAATAAATGCAACCATCATGGGCACTGCTAGCATCTTTGCTATATAATTAAGAAGAACAAATGAACATATATACAGCTTTCATCTAAACTCCACTAGCAACCAGGTCCCCAGAATGATTTCCAAACAGGGTGGCACTGACCAACATATTTACTAACTTCTGTACATAGAATAAACAAACCATGCTGCATGCAGTGGCACGCCCCTGTCATTCCAGCTACTTGGGAGGTTGAGGGTGGAGGTTCTTAAATTGGAGGCCAGCCTGGGCAACTGAGCAAGACCCTGCCTCAAAAAAGAAAAATAAATAAAAAGGAATGAGTGTATAGCAAGTCATAAAAGCAAGTTATTCTGACTTCAAACATGCAAACAGAAGGCTCGTGGGATTCTGGGAATGCATAAACCAGTAAGGGGTTCCCTTATCAAGGGTAGCATGACAGGTGAGAGCTGCTGCCTGCCCTAGACACCTACCATGTCCCAGCAGACACTCAGAGCTGAGGAACTAGTTTACAACCCGTCTGAACCTGGAAGCTAACTCAGTTTTAGATTAAAACCAAATTATGTTTTGTACGGTTTTGTTACATTCTGAATTTCTCAAGAAAACCCCTGCTGTTCAAATTTACTCTGGCCTTTGCCAAAATTTGGTCTGTGTTTTGAAGACTGCTCCCCATTTAAGTGCAGCACTGGCTGTCTTCTGGGTGCTCAAAACCCCAAGGGCTGCACATGTAGCCTGCAGCCTCTCTCCAGGGCCAGCAGCTGCCTTCCTGGGGCTGCAGTGCTTAGGTCAGGAAAAGGCTAGGGATGCCTTGACTCTTTCTGTGGGTGTGTGCAAGCATGCAGAAGTTATATGGACCACACAGTAAGCGTGTGGATATACGCTGTATCATCTATTTCCAATGCAGGACAGTAAAGGAAGGAGATGCTACAAAATACATGTCATAAAATTAGAGCATGTAAGGAGGAGAAAAAGGTTCAAAGGGAGGGGAGGGGAATGGCAAAAAAAGATGCGGTAAGATGTATCATATACAAGCTCCCTACAATGAATGCTACCATTAAGGATATCTAAAATGTACCAATGAAGTAAAAAATGCAAAAAAAAAAAAAAATTAGAGCACAGGTCTGAGGGGGTCTAGATTGTAGAGTTTAGGATGGAATCTAGTTTTTTCTTTTTGTTTTAGATTTTTTTTGTAGTATTTGGAATTGAACCCAAAGTTATATCCTCAGGCTTCCCTCCACCCCAGCCAGGGTTAAACTGCTAAATCATCCAAGCTGGGCTCAGATTTGCTATCCTTCCTTCCTTAGCCCCCCCCCCCATAGTGCTGGGGGCTCTACCAACATTCACGGCAGTGCTAGCCACAGCCTGAGCTCCTGCTCTGGCCTATGGAGTAGAAGGGACATCAACCAACAAACGACCATGGAGAAACCTCCAGTGCCAAGAATCCACTGCTCAAAGGAGTGCTCGCGTTCTGTACAAACTCCTTTTGTGCAGAATGACAGGGCCTCATGGTTCAAAGGACATTAGAGATTATCTACTATTCTGTCATTTTCTAGACGACAAAACTGACATAACAACTCAAAGTGACTTGGCCCTCGGCACACAGGCCAGTCCAGCCTCCTGCTCTGGCACAGATGACCCACTGACTGTATCAGGGTCCCTGGTCAGAGAGCACTGCAATTACAGGGAAGGCAGGCACTGGTTACAGCCTCCACAAGCTGACTGCTGGATACCTTGGGAAAAGCCCCTGGGCTGCAGTCCCCACGGAGGGTGCACAGAGCACAGGCCCCTTCCCCTCGGCACTGCCTCTGTCTTTAAACACAGCCTCTGCATTTTATAATTAAACGCTGTTAGGACAACTGAGCAGCCATTTGGAAAAGGATAAAACTGGATCCATACTTCACAACAACTGAGTAAATTCCAAGTGGACTGGAGATATAAAAACCCAAATTATACAAAGGTCATTTTCACAGACTTATAGGAAAAAAAAATAAGTACTATAGGAAAAATGATGAAATCCTTCAAAATTGCAGGGAGGGGAGACCATCAAACTCTGATTCAAAAACCCAGATGCAAAAAAAAAAAAAAAAAAAAAAAGGAAGGAAGGAAGAAAAGAGAGAAGAAAAAAGATTGAAAAATCTTTTACAGTAAACATTTTTGATACTAAAAAAAAAAAACCACTTATGGGCCAAGAGTGTGGCTCACCAGTAGAATGCTAGGCTAGCACACACAAGGCCCTAGGTTCAATCCCCAGCACCATAAAAAATAAGATAAGTCAATTTAAAACATTTTTTAAAACACTTGTTTGAGGGAAAAATCAGAAACAAAAATAAACTGGCAACAAGCTCAAGGTCCTAGGTTTGCTCCCCAGCAACATACACACACACACCCCACACCATAAACTCGAGGAAATATCTATAATACATATTACAGTTAAGATTCTAACCTCATTTCATATGGTTAACTCTTAAAGACTGAAACCACGGACAGGGATGAACACTAGTAATGCTAGTAATCCAAATTACTAGGGAGGATGAAGCAGGAGGATTGTAAGTAAGTTTAAGACCACTTTGGCCAACTCAGCAAAACCCATCTCAAAATAAAATGTAAAGGCCAGTGGCAGAAGTGCACTGGGCATTTTAACCAGCTCAAGTCTAAAACAGAGTACTTGCCTAGCATGCAGGAGGCCCTAGATTCCAAGCCCAGGACCACACACAGAGACACATACAAACTCAAGCAGAAAAATAACAAACTCTCCAGAGAAAAACAAAAGATACTCTCAGAAAAAGATACAAATGTCCCTTTAATACCTGAGACTGCCCACATTCACATATAAAATAAACATTAATATGTCAGTGCGTACTACCTTGTAGATGAGTAAAATCAAATCTTACTTGCACACCATGAATCAGCTGCAAAACAGCCTCTCTTACATGGCAGCAGGAATACAAAAAGGCACTGCCTCATGGGGGCTTGGCTGGCATGAGCTAACAACAACACAGGCACATGCCATATGAATCCAACTCTAGGGATTTACCTAAAGGTATCCCCTCAAAACTAGCGTGACCTACAGCACCAGGTGTCCCAGCAGAACAGCAAGAAATATGTACATGGCCCATAGAGTCTGGGGCCCAAAAAGCCATGACAGAGGGGCTGGTACTGCTGTCATACACAGTGTACCCCTCAATGATATGAGGGCAGGAGCTCCAGGGCAGAGTCAGCAGAGAAGTCGATATGAGGGTACACAAGGAGATTGTCTTCTGGATAAGACCCAAGAGGAAAAAAGAAAAAAAAAAAAATGTATAATGTATGGAGTGTTATTTGCTTACCTTTGCAAAAAGAAAAACCAAATGAATACATGGTCTCCTTGGTACTTAACATCAATATGCTCCAAAGGCTCAACAAATAACAAAATGATGAATACCGGACTAATCATTTTAGCTAGTAAGGGTGGAAAGTCACAAGGCAATTGACACCAACATGCTCTATCTGGTTTGCATACTGGGTACCAAACAAGCAAATAGCAGGACAAAATTTTAGTATCAAAATGTATGGAGTGCCACATTACGAAGGGTCCAGAAACTACTGAAAACTTTCCTGGGAGTCAAGTTGGAAACAAAGTAGAACAAGCATGAACTTGCTCTGAGGATGTCTTTTTAATAAAATTTTGATCTGTGAACTCTGAAAATAAAAATAAAAGTCAAAAAATAAATACAAAAAATGCTAAGTTCTAAAACTGAGTACAAATAGTAGAAATAAACCTAACTGTATGTTGAATTGATAACATAACTACCAGAACAAAGAAGTAATCCAAATAACTTATGAACATACTCAGCAGAGTATATTCTAAAGCAATGGCAGCTGCTGAGGAATCCTTAGCTTTACCCAGTAGGTTTGCCGGTGACAAGTGACACTGGAATGGGTACAGAAAGTATAAACCATTCTGCATGTAGAGGGGACACACACTGATCCTGGAACCAGAGTTATCATTATGAGGGAAGGGAAGCACATATTCAGAGCAGAGAAGCAAAAAGGCAGTGACCACAGGAACTGGTACAAAAACAAATCCCTCGTGCTCACTTCGGCCACACATACACTAAAAACAAATCCCAGCTCTGCCTACCAAAGGGTCTGGAAGCTCAGCTGAGAGCACATCTCCTGCTCATATTCTAAATATCATCCCAGAGGGACAGAACCAGAGCAAGTTAAGACTACAAATGGTACCAGAGCTGAGATAGAGAAGGCACAGGTGACTGTGGTACAATGTGTGCCACAACAGGAGTACCCAAAGAACAGAGATGTGCTCCCACCGTCCAAACCAAGGACAATGGAGAATAGATAATAGTGAATGACAAGCCTTAATCCACAAAACAAAACATCTGATACACACAAAATAATGGAATTTTTAAGTCATAATTTGCAACCACTCATACTGTAACTGATTTAAGCAGGATCATCAATAGATACAAGAGACTGTGGTGGCCTCAACCTATCTCCTGCAGCTCCTTTATTAATGACAAAGAAAAGGCTTTGCAAAGCAACCAACTAACTCTCCCAAGAACCTTCACCTAAGGCCGGGTATTTAGCACAGTGGGCATAAGCGCCTGCCTGGCAAGCAGGAGGTCATGAGTTTGATCTCCGGTACCAAAGGGAAAAAAAAAAAACCCTCACCCTCACAGGCTTCAGTGCAACAGTACCGGCCTAAACACAATGTCCTGCTTCAATCTACTCACAGGGAGCAGTCAGAAAGACCCAGACTGTGAGACGCCTGACAACTAACCCTTGTCTCATAAAAGCCACAGTCAAAATGACAGAAAGTGATAACTATTTTAGATTAAGAGAGACTAAGGACACAGGATAACCAAACATAATGTGTGATGTTTGGATTTTGGAAGAAAATAAAACACACTTCATCAGTGGTGGAATGAACTGTCATAGTCACAGAATTAAATAATCCATAAAAACTATTTTTTGTGAATGAGTCCCACAAGCATGAGAAGAGGTCAGACAAGAGCCTGTACCACATGACTCCATGTGTAAACTTCCAATCAGGCAAAGCTGCTCTGCAGAGGCCATGAAGAGGTGCTTCTCAAAAGATATGTACACATTCGAATCTCCAGAATCTGCAACTGTGGCCCCATTTGGAGAAAGGGACTTTGCAGATGCAATTCTGTTAAGGATCTTCACGTGACAACTCCAGACAACCCAGGTGGGCCCTGAGATCTAGGGACAAGCATCCTTCTAACAGACACACAGGAGAGAAGGCCATGCAGTGACAGAGGCAGGTGCAGAGATGCTGCTGCAGCGAACACCTAGACCATCAGGAGCTGCTTCAAAAGAGGCAGGAAGGCAGGCAGGACGCTCCCACAGAGCTGTCAGAGGGCATGCAGCCATGCCCACACTGGATTCAGAGTCCTGCCCTCCAGGACCGTGAAAAGCTGTTCCTGGCTACCAAGCTGGACATGCTTTGCATTAGCAGCCCCAGGAGTCAGGCCGCTGGGCAGCTGGGAATGGAAAGTGGGAGAAGGCATAGGAGTGGCTGGGGCGGAAGGACATTCCACTTGCTTGTTTGGAGAATATCCTGTTACGGTGATTCCACAGTAATATTCACTTTGTAAAAATCCATAAAACCAGGCCGGAGATTTAGCTCAGCGGCATAAGTGCCTGCCTAGCAGGCACAAGGTCACGAGTTCGATCCCTGGTACAAAAGAAAAAAAAAAAATCCATAAAACTGTACTTTCAAAAACTTTCACACTACTTTTTTTTTCCCCTCTTCTGGGGACTATGTCTACAGTTTAGGCTTTCACCATGGTCCAGCACTTGACTTACCACCGTAGGCTCTACTACCACACTGCCTCTAATGAAACTAGGCTGTCCTGAACCTCAGGGAACAGAACTGTTTACCTCTACACCAAGAAGGTCGTGAAGGCTGCCACGTCTGCATGAGGTGTGTGCCTGGGCAGACTTCAAGGGATTCACATGGTACAACCTAAAGTTCTCAAGTGACTAAGACAAAGAAGTGCATCAGGAGGGCCTATGGGGGCTCCCTGTGTGCCAAGTGTGTCTGAAACAGGATCAAGCATGCTTTCTTTACTGAAGAGCAGGAAATTATGATGAAGGTGTTGAAGGCACAAGCACAGAGCCAGAAGACTGAATATTTTAGGATGACACTCACTGTGTAATAAAACAATAAATAAATAAATAATAAAAACTTTCACACTAATGGTCAAAGAAGATCCTGAATGAGATTTGGAAGGTTTGAAACTGTCAAGTATAACACTATCAAGACAAGCAAGGGTCTTGATAAGCCCAGCTTCCCAGGGTGTCTCCAATTTCATCATTTAGGTCCCTGGCAGGTGGTAAACTGTGAAGCTGCATCTACCAGCTCTGTGAGTTAACTGGAGACCCACAGAGGCTGGGGTTAGCATAGCCCTGGATCACTATCAAACTTGCAGAACTCCCACTGGCACAGCACAGCAGGAAACTACAGGAACCCAGGATACACAGCACCTCTTCCCTACAAGCTAACACCTGATGTGAGCCAGGACCCTAAAGATGGCCCAGGTGAGCAGTAGAGGTGGCAGCAGGTTCATGCCTGGTGACTTGAGACATGCAAAGATCACAGAGAGCAGTAAGACAGCAGCAGCACAAGAGTAACCTGTGCACTCAGCAGAAAACCTCAGCCTTCTCTCTGGATTCACTGCCAGGGAGGAGATGGGAGCAGCGCTCACTAAGAAAGGGGTCCAGAGGCTGGGGATTTAGCTCAGCGGCATAAGCGCCTGCCTTGCAAGCAGGCAGTCGTGAGTTCGATCCCTGGTACCGATAAAAAAAAAAAAAAAGAAAAAGAAAAAAAGAAAAGGGTCCAGTGGCAGTGTGCACATCCTGCGCTCCACAAGGACAGCTTCCAGTACTGGGAGGACAGCAGGTAGAGGGCAGTATCAGCATTTATGTCTCCACAGAATCAGGAAGCCCACAGGGCCACAGGGAGGCAAGCACATCCATTAGGAAGAGATTTTCAATCTCTAATTTATATTCTGAAATAAACAAAATATTACTGGATAATGACTCTTTTAAACCTCAAACCATAACCATCCACATGAAATCTAAATGTGCAGGAAAGTGACAAGAGTTAAAGAAAGGAAGAATGCAGGACTTCAGTGGGAGGCACAGGTCTGGACCCCATGGTACAGTGTGTCCACAGAGTAGAACAGGAAGGAGAAGATGGTAGGGAGGGATAGAGAACCACCGAGGCACGAGGGAGCCAGGAAAGGGGTGTCCCAGAGGCAGAGGAAGGAGACAGTGTGGGCGTCAATATGACCAAAGGAAGCAGGAGAAACTTCACACAGAACACAACTTCAGCAACTCAGAGGGAAAGCAAGGGCATGGTTAACTAGAAGGCTTACGGCGGCGGGCGGGGGGGGGGGGGGATATGTGGGATTCTGAAGTTACCTCTGTGCATGTGCTCCAGTTGATAGCTCCATGTACCCCCAAAGTGTCATACATCAGAGGAGGGGCTTTCTGAAGGTGACTGAATCATGGAGGTGCAACATTCACAAGATTAGTCCACTGATGAGCTTACAGCTAAATGTGAAGACTGGTGGGAGGAGCTGGTCACAGTGGGCATGGCCTGGAAAGGTGTGGAGGTACATCTTCACTCCTTCCTTGTGGCTGCTGCTTCCCACCTATCTTGCCACGAGCTCTCTCCCCTCTGCCACGGTCCTCTGTTATGCTACCATGCCCTAGAGCCAGTCAACTACAGACTGAAGCCTACAAGAGCCAAGCCATGAGTCAAAATAAACCTTTCCTCTCCAGAGCTGGGGTGTCTGGTACTGTGTTACAGAAATGAGGAAGTAATTAAGATGATGTGCATGCATGTTTATAAGCCAGAGGGAAACACAACTGGACAACAAGAAGCATTAAAAGGTCAAGCTACTGTCAGGAAACTGAGACCAGCTGGAGGGAGACCTTGAACACCCAGGTCTAAGCACAGAAGGGGATGCTCCAACAGGACTGGCAGCCAGAGATGTCCAGAAACCCAGCCAGCTACAGTTTGGCTTCAGGAACACTGAGAGGGAGAGTGTGTTTGAAATACAATAATGGGATGACCATCTGCTCCCCTAGATATGAACGTAACCCACTGCTCACTGGAACACAAATGGCATCACGCCCAAAGGGAAAGGGACAGAGTGGACACTTAGGGAAAGGAGGACTTGTGTGGCCTTCTATGAGCAGATGCCCATCTTCTCTGAGAACCAGTTGGTAGTGATACAGTACACACCATGCCCAGTCTCAGCTGCAAAAACTGACATGGCTCCTACACAAGCAGACAGTAATCTCCAGGATGGAGCCGCAGCTTTCACACATTATGGCAGGAGTGCCACAAGACATGGAGTCAATAAAGCAACTGGATGTGAAGCCAGGCATAGACAGCAGCCTCCAGCACCAAGACAGGACCCTACCCCAGGAAAACTCAGCTGGAGAGGTGAAGAATGAGCATTTCAAACTGGGATCACTGAAGTTCTAGAAGTGCATAAACTCAAAAGGTGCACCTGAGAACAGTGGTTATCTGTGTAAGACTTCAAGGACTGGGTGTTGGTCAAAAGGATCTTCAGTTTCACCTGTTTACAAAAGCAATGCATTCTGTTACTTGCTAAATAACAGTCAATGAAAATTTTCCAAGAAATACATTTTCTATAGGAAGAGAGGAAAATTTAGTACTTCTGTAACCTTCCAGGCAATATGAAAGACCAAAAGAATTATTTCCTAAATTGGGCTCCTGCACACAACAGTCCCTCATGAGCCAACTGGAAGGAAAGGTTCCCTGTCCCTAGTAGTTTGCTGTCTTTAGTTTTAAACTAAAGTCTCATTAATCTGTCTACATGACATGATGATTCATCAGGAGCTCTGGTGAGGGGATACACTTGGTCACCACAGATGGACGAAGAAACATGGACTTGACCATGAAACTACCAAGTCTTGATGTAAACAGCACTTCTCTGTTCATTCCACTGGCTATTTGTTTTTCCAGAAAAGTCACCCCCATTCTTTGGCTTTTGTATTAAGACTCCCCATGACACTGGCAGCACAGAATTTCAACCTTCTTCTTTGTCTGACCTCCCTGCTCTTACAGTGTGACAGAGAATAACCCACATCCTTTTTGGGAGGCTGGAAAGCAAAAACCTTTCAATGCAGACACAACACTGCTGCAACAGCAGTTTTACACTCATGTCACTTATTCTGGAAATTCGGTTTCAACTAAGTATTTGCAGTACAGGAAAGAAACTCACACAGGCAGAGGCACCAGGGGCTACAGAACAGGGCAAATACAGGCACAGACAAAGGTGCCAGTGCTGGTGGAAGCAGGGCCCAGCTGCCCCAGACAGCCCAGGCCAGCCTCAGGAAGCAATCTAAAGTGCCTATGTGTTTTTCAGCTGTATTTTCTAATTTTTCTCAACATTTCTTCTAAAGAAACATTTAGCCTGTAATTCCCTACTTGGAAGAGCAGCCATGAGGATCACCACAAGTTTGAGACCACCCCAGGTTACACATAAGACTGTCTCAAACAAAGAAACACAATTTTTAAAAGTTCAGTCCCCTCTGCTTAGTCACCATTCTCTCATAATTCCACCAGAAATGGAAGCTAAGAGCAAGACAAAAGCAGCCAGAACGCAGCTCATGCACAGCACCATCGCCCCTGAAAGGCTGTCCCTACAGAAGGCTGTCCCCATGAAGCTGGACAGCACCCAGGCAGCAGGCAGCGGGCTGCAGGGTGAGCTACAGGCCTGCCCAGGCTGAGGGCCATGCAGTACTGACAGCGATATCACTTGTGCACAAGTTTAAAACTAAAGACAGCAAATTACTAGGGACAGGAAGGAAGGGGCAAAACAGAACTCTACTTTCTACTCTATTTTGCTGTGAAACTAAAACCATTCTAAAACAACAAAAAGTGTTTTTTAACAAGCAAGGGGAGAGGCATAAACAAGTGCAGAGACACAGGTGGACAGCAGCCACACTGGATGGCAGCAGCACAGGGCCAGGCCAGAGCTGGCAGGGTGCTTAAGTTCCACTATATTCCCTGCAATATTTTTCAAATTTCTTCTGATCTGTGAGGCAGCATTTTTCAAAACATCAGTTCTAACTTTTTAAGGAAAAAGAGGAAATTCTAAGGTAGGAGTTCAAGATAATCAAGTCTAAAACAAAGCCTGCATCAGCAAAATTATAGATGTTCAGCTCCAAAGCCACAAAGCAAACCTCACAAGTGCCATTTTTGGAAAGAAATGATCAGCAGCCCTGACACCAGGGATCTGGGTGGCTCAGACACCAGAACAGGAACCCCTAGGGCCTTCATGAGACATTAATTGCCAAGACCCATGTGCAGCACAGCACAGAGCCAATGTTGAGCTCAAAGAGCCCCAAAAGTAGGGACAGCTTGTAAAAGGAAAAAAGCTGAAATTTGGAGGCAAGTCTGAGCCCTCATCCTCAGCATGAGTCTAAATGTGAAAATGACTGGCAGCTGTGAAGGCCCTCAGGCGTGCCCTGCTGACCTATACCTGAATGCCCTTCCAGGCATGCTCTGGGTGTCTTAGTCTATTCTGAGCTCTGAAAGAAACCTACACGCATTTCTTTTTTGTTTGGAGAACTAGGGGCTTGTTCTCCTTGCTGCGAGACTACACCCAAAGGTTTCAGGAAGGCACTGGCCTCGTCCTCTCAGGAAGCCAGTCAGGAGGCCACTGGCCTTCACACCCCCCTGTGCAAGCCAACTGCCAACAGCGCAGTTCCAGCTCTGCCACACTACCTACAAAGAGTCTGCAAGTTTGTACTCCTGGGAGAACCTGTGCTTCAGAACTGACATTTCTCCTGCTGTATTCAGCTTCTCACTAGGGACACTCAGATAACGCTTAAGCATTTTTAGGTCACAGCTAGTCCTACCTACCCACTTACTGTGGAGCTCAGCAGCCGCAGAACGAGAAGTGCTGTGTGAGCCTGCAGACAGGAGCACAATGTCGGGGGCAAGAGGGGACCACCACCAAGGCACAAAGCCCTCATGTGGAGGGACAAGAGTCCAACCCAGCCCTGTGTTCCAGGCCCTACCCTGGAGGGCACAGGGAATAAGCGCAGCCCAGCTCTGAGAAAGAACAGGGCCTCAAGCTACAGTGGGATCTGACTGCCTCCTGAGACCCTATAGTGTTTCCTTCCCAACACCCAGTCCCCCACCCAATGTGAAGAAGGCTGCTTGGCGCCTCCTCCCCTAAACCCTGGAGTGAGGGATGGGCTATCCCTGCTATTACAGCACCCAGCCCTGATGAGGAAGTCAATGACATAAAAGTTACGCCAGGAGAGAAGAAGGGGAGGAGGCCCTTCTGCACACAGCATCCATACCATCCATAAATCAGTGTGGGGTTTGCTTTCAGAAGCAAAATGTGCCCAGACAGAATCAGGACTGCTCATTTCACTTGGGGACAGAAAAACGCCCATTAAAAAACTCCTGCCAGTGTGTGGCCACAAAGAAGCCCTCCTTCTTCCTTTTCTGGCTCAGACCATACAAGAGCTTGGAGTGGCGTGGGCAGAGAAGCCACCAGCCAGAAGCCGAACTTCCAATCAAGGCCTACAGGGGCAGGGCAGGGCAAGGCAGGGCAGGGGACTGGGGCAAGGTCCGAAACTCCACCTGCAATCACAAATGTTCACTCATTCTATAGATACTAAATCCAAGTACCAGACCTCGTAGAGCCATGTGCCAATGATGTTTCTGTGAACAAGGGGCCACATACACAATGGTGGTCCCCTAAGATTACCACAGAGGTAAAACAAGACACCTCGATGAACAAGAGCAAAGAAAACTACGAGAGAGGAAGAAAGACTCACCAGAAAAGTCACGGGGAAGAGTTCAGCAGTTTCTGCAGACCTCAGTGAGCTCCTTGAAAGTCAGGTGTAGCCCCAACACCATCAGGTTGCATGACTATTTAGGCTCGGCCATGGCACACTGTCAGCTTGTAGCAGAGCTGTGACAGGAACAAAGCCAGCAGGCTGCTGTGACCAGATCCTGAGGCAAGGGACAGCTGTCAAGAACAGCCTCAGATGTGCTCCTCGGGAGAGTCTGGAGAGGGCCCTGAGGTGCTGGAGAGGATAGCTCAGCTGCATCACCTCCCTGAAGACCTTTTGGGGATAAGATGTGGATGCTGATGATTCTAACCCTGCATTGGCCTGGGACAGAGGGGTGTGTGTGTGTGTGTGTGTGTGTGTGTGTGTGTGTGTGACTTAGCTTTTAATAAGAGCTCAAAAAATTAAAATTTAAACTTTAAACAGGAAAAAACTTATAGAAGGACAAAAAGAAAAATATCTTTGTACAACTGTAAAGTGTATTTGTGCTGTCAGCAAAGGGTGATTAAGTTTAAAAATTCTAACAGCTCATAAAGAAGATGTTACAGAAGGCCGGGGATTTAGCTCAGCAGCATAAGTGCCTGCCTGGTAAGCACAAAGTTGTGAGTTCAATCCCTGGTACCAAAAAAAAAAAAAAAAAGAAAGAAAGAAAGAAAATGTTACAGGGCCAGAGATTTAGCTCAGCGGCATAAGCATCTATCGAGGTTGTGAGTTTGATAGCTGGTACAAAAAAAAAAAAAAAAAGAAAGAAAGAAAGAAAGAAAGAAAGAAAGAAAGAAAGAAAGAAAATGTTATAGTAAGCTAAGGTTAACTTACTCGTTTGAGGAGCAGCAGAGCATGAGGCAGGCTCTCACTACGTAGTTCACGCTGACCCGAACTCACTGTGTAGCCCAGACTGGCCTGGAACTCACATTAATCCTCCTGCCTCATTCTCCTGGGATTGATTACAGGCATGTGCTGCCATGCCCACCAAGGTAAATTTATTACTGAAGAAGAAATCATACAAAGGATGTAGGTGTAGAGCAGCAATGTGCGGCAGAGCCCTGGGCCTTCACACAACACACTGCTTGTGCCCCCAGCCTACAAGCTCTGCTCCTGCTGAGGGCCCATACAGGGCACGGCTGTGCATCTTTTAGACCCTGTTTTTGGTGTATTTTTGCTACATTTTGGTATATTTAGATACACAAATCCTTACTGTTGTCACAGTTGCTTACAGCACTTAAAACATCACAAGCTACACAGGTTTGTGGCCTGGGAAAGATAGGCTATGCCACCAGGTGAGCTTGGCCAGAGTACACTCAGGGACACTGGCCAAACAGTCACCTTGGGTGCATCTTTCAGACTTACCCAGTTACACAAAGAACTTTCACTGTACTTGTTCAGTGAACCCTACAACAACCCGCTCAGTTAAGCACCATCAGCTTACTTCATACCTAAGGAGGAGCAATCTGCTCACAGCCAGACAGCTCAGCCTGGTCACAGCAGGCAGCAAAGTGCAGCATCTTAGGACTCGGGACTCAGGCTCTCAACCCACACGCTAAAGTTTTTAAAGAGGAAGAGGGCTAGGCCCAGGAAGTGCGAAGATGAAAGTGGTGGTTTCATCGGATAAAGAAGCAAAACACAGAAGGGCCTTCCTGGCTCGTCCGCGGGCAGGGCTCAGCAGCTCCCACGAGTCATGACCTCAGCTCCCAGTTCCTGCTCCCACTCTCCTATCAAACAGCAAGGCTGCCTGGAGAAAAGGTCTCCTCCACAGCCGATTCGGGGAAAGACCACAGACCTAGGGCACTGCACAGCACAAGAACCAGAGATGCTCCCAGACACAGGACAAGCCGGTGGATGGAGCAACTTGAGAGTACAGGTGACAGTCCAAAGCCGTGGGGTAAACACCCACAAGCACATGCCAATATAAACCACTGCAAATAAATAAATATGTGGGGGAAGAGGAAAGGCTCTGCCATACTGTGTGCAAAGTGGCAATGACAAGAAGGCCACTATTAGGACACAACTGTATACCAGACCCCAGGCATCAGCCAAATGAAGAGGCCCACACGAGGCTCCACCTCACAATCTGAACTCTGCTGTGCAATGCATCCAGCCTGAGTCAGTGCCCCAAAAGAAGGTCACTCTGAAATGGCCACTCTACCTTTCTGTCACCCACTTTTGCCTGCCTCAGTCATTTCCCGTCTATAAAACCAACTGACTTCTTGGTGAGGTAGAACACTATTTCATAAAATGAGGTGTTTCCCAATTCCTGAATTGTAAGTAAAAAGTCAGGTAGATCTTTAAACTAAATTTGCTGTAATTTTGTCTTCTGACAAGTATAATTAATAAATGTAGGATAACAAAAATAAAAAATCATTTAGCCGATACCAAAGTAATAATTGTTCTAGGTGAGCATAATCAGTGGTTATAAAGATTAGCGGGCAAAACCTAATAGAGATGTTTACCTAACACCCAAGCAGCTCCTCACAAGATACCTGCTAACTACACAGGGAACATTGCAACTCAAGGGGAGAAAAGTGTGAGTGCTACCAACCCAACCAAGCCACCATGTGACCATGGCAGCAATGGGACAAAGGAATACAGAGACCTTTCTGACAGGAGGTGCCCAGAACACAGGTCACCATCACGGTATTCTTGGCCAAAACACTGCACATGAGTATAGTCATAAGGAAGCATCAGACAAAACTATAATTAGAGACAGCCACAAAAAAAGAGCTCTCTTGAAAAAAGTGTCAAGGTCATGAGAAACAAGGACCAAGAAACTGTCCCAGATAAAGAAGACTGAGGCAGTGTATCCATGAATGCAATGATAGGAACAGAGTAAAACCCGCCATGAAAACAGGACAGAATTGGCACAACAAATGAAATGTGAGGAAGACTTAAAGATGCACTAACAGCAGCCCCTGGCTACATGGGATGCTAGGATTTGGGGAAGCAGGGTGAAAGAATATGGGATTCAGTGTATGATTTTTACAAATTTTTGATAACAAGTCTGAATGATCTAAAAACTGACATTTTAAAAACCAAATAATAATGATGGTAATAATAACAACACACACTGACAGCTCCATGAGAGAAGGCGCCAGTGGTTGGCCAGCCAAGAACAGTTTGGCTTCCTCCCCCCAGCCCACCCTCGTGCCCACCAGCACACACCTCACAAGCCCGACCTGCACACTCTACCACCCAGTGGCCACTGCTCAAGGTATCACAGCTCCAGCAGCTCCCAATGTAACCAGGCAGCTCACAGGACTCTGAGCCAACCATCTGAGACAACCCACCCAGAGGATCTCTTGGGGAACTCTGCAAAATGCAGCTGCCCATGCGCCACACCAGCCAGACACCCAAACACCATTCTCACTTCACTAGTAAGTTCCTTGGCAGAAAGACTCTGGTCACTCCAGCTACGTTGAAGAATAGCTCCCAGCCTGCACAGAGGTGGTCTACAAAGTCCCAGGTGATGTCACAGGCCACCATGGGAGATAGTGAAGAAGAAAAGCACACATAGCAAGACCAGCCCATAGCCTGAGGCTCAGCGCCAAGGAAGGAAATGTGGTCACAGGAAGCCACCTTCGAGTTTGAAGCAGAAGGCCAGAAAGTATGACATGTGCACAAAATGAAAATGAGGAAAAATTTAAAAATGTTAAATGTTACTGGATGATGTGAAAATTTTAAGGCTGATCCTTTTCAACATGCCTTTTAGCTTCCACCATTCACTCAATCAGTTGCTTACCAAGGGCCAACAACGGGTCAGGTGCTGGGATCCACAGTGGCCAGGCAGACAGAGGCTCTGCCTTCACGGAAAAGCCAAACAATGCCCAGCATAGACACATCCACAGTGACATTAGCCAAGGGACAATGATGGGGCTAGGACCTCCCCTCTTAACTCTGCCAAAAAAGAACAGACAGGCACCAGGGGGCGAGGGAAAAGACACAAGAAGGCAGGGTAGACAATGCAAGCAAGCATGGTGGTGCGGGTCAGAGAACAGAGACAACCTGCCTGGGGCACTAAGGCTGACGCTAAGCAGAAACAACAGAGTCCCTAGATGCGAATGTCAGCGAGAAGGGGTGACAAGCACCCCTGGAAGCTTAGATCGTCTGATTTTAGAAACACACAGAATGGAACAGCAGCAGCAACTCTGACCACAGCAGTGCTGCATGCCACCTCCACTTCCAGGCCTGTCTGAACCTTGACCTGACCCCACTAGCTCAGGGGCTCACTCCCCTGGCCCAGGCTTCACTCTTCTGGACAAAAGGCTCTGCACATCACAAGGCCCAAGCTTATTCCTGAGACTTTTCTCTCCCACGGGCACCCTCTGCCTCAGGGACACCCAGGCTACAGCCTTCAATGCATCCAAACCCTGACGTTTCCAAATGCTCTTTATATCTTTTTTTTTTTTTTTTTTAAATCAGTACCAGGGATCGAACTCACGACTGCCTGCTTGCAAGGCAGGCGCTTATGCCGCTGAGCTAAATCCCCAGCCCCTCCAAATGCTCTTTAGTCCTGCTCTCCCTAGAAACCTTGACCCAGGTCTATTGCCTGTCTGGTGATGTCAGCCTCTGGTGGACACAGCCGCAGCCCACCTGATTGCCTGCAGAAGCTGCCTCTCCCGTGCATCAGCAATTGGCAGCTTCATCTTGCCAGTTGCCTGGCAACAGAATTTGAGATGGAGAACAATATACAGCTACATTTAAAATTCTAAGTGTGAAAAACACTTATAATTTATTACTAAATAATTACTATATAGTAATAAAGTATAATTACCAAACATAATAAATACTAAATAGTCTATACACCTAGAAAAGCCACAAGAACAAGGGAAAAATTATTAGAAACCACAAAAGGCAGTCAGTATCCGTATACAGAACCTACTGAATAAAAACATTAAATTCTACAGAAGAACATAAAACAAGTCTTAAATAAAGAAAACACACCTGTTCTTAGATAGACTCAATAATGTAAAGATGGTAATTCTCCCTAAGGTGAAACATACATGCAATTACTCCCAAAGAAAATTTTACCAGAATTTGCATATGGAAAAATTGATTTCCAAGAATACTCAAGAAAAGTCTGGGAAAGAAAAAGATAAACACTAGTCCTCTCAAGTGCTAACGTGCATTATAAACCTATATAGTAAATTAAATAGCTTGGTAGTAGTAAACAAACTAATGGAACAGAAAACAAAGAAAACTCAGAAACATATAAAAACTGAATCGGAATCTGAGAATGTCACAGTGAATGGCACTTCAAAGAAAACCAAAGAAGAAAAGGTAGGAGTAGTACAGAAGTAGCTCAGAGCCATAGGCTAGCACCTGCACTGCCCAATGAGTTTCCCTGAGAAAGCTGATGGTAGAAACTCTCTGGGGCCAATTTAGTAAAGTTAAAAAGTTAAAAAACTCAAAGTTAAACATCAAAGTTAAAAAACATCTCTGACCCAGTAATGCCTATCCTGGGAATTCAGTCCACTCATATGCATATACATGTTCCAAGAGACAGATGCAAGCTTAGTTACTGCATCATTAGTGGTGATAGCAGATTGGAAACAACTAAAGTACACATCCCTGGGACTCATTAAATAATGAAGTTTAAGATCCACCAGGTAAAATATTATACAGCAGTAAAGAGATATCAGAGTTCCTGGAGAGTAGCTGAACATGCACATGACATGCAGGCCTCACCCAGAGCTGCCGACTGAGATCTCCAGGGAACAGTCCAGCAACCCACAGAGGTGAAGATGGTGCAATGGGAAATCCAGGGGAACATGCAGAGGTGAGGCTGACCCCACCCACTGCGGCCCCAAGAAGTGGTGCCCGGCAACACTGCATGTGATTAGTACTAGCTGCTTATCAAGCACAAGCCTACACAGCACACTTGAGTACGTGGCTAAGTCAACGCTCACAGATGTGCTGTGTGCACACCTGCACTGTATGTACCAGGCCAACCATTTACATCCTGTGTCACACACGCACACACACACACAGAGGTATACATTTTACAAAAGAAGCTACTGACAATGGTGGTCCTAGGAAAACTTGTTCCCATGATACATTCTTGGTGCTTTCAAAATTGTTACTCCAGCCAGGCATGGTGACACACACCTGTAAACCCAGCACTCAGGAGGCTGAGGCAGGAGAATCGCTGCAAGTTCAAGATCAGCCTGGGCTACAAAGTGAGCTCAAGGCCAACCTGAGCTGCACAGCAAAACCCTGTCTCAAAACACCAAAACAAAACAAAACTGTTACCCAAAGCCCACTCTGATTTACAGGAAACAGGACAGAGGACAAGTTAAACTACATCACATGTAACAATCACAAAACTAAGACAGTGACAAATCCAACAACTAACCAAACTGAAATCTTTTTGTTTTGCTTTTATGGTGCTGGGGTCAAACCCAGGGCCTCAGGCACGCTAGCAGATGTTCGCTATGAGCCACACCTGGCCCAGTGTGATTTCCTCAAGAGACCTTCTGAGGGAGGTGGGGAGAAGCACGTAGAACCAACTCTGAGCCCAATGTTGACTGACTTATTTGTAGTCTGAATCAAAAAAAGCTGTTTTTTAAAATTAGGATATATGAGAAAAGAGCAAGTTTAAACACTACCTGAAAATATTAACAGGTGAAAAGGTATGAGGCAGAAGCTGTCTGGGAGTAACACAGGAGAGGAGAAAGTGGGCCGCTGCTAAGACATGACAATGGGCATGCAAGGAGTCTCAGACACCTCCTGTAGTTTCTACTTCAAACTCTATCTAACATTGTTTTTGCAAGCCATACACTTTTTTTTTTTTTTTTTTTTTTGTCTTTTTCATTTTTATCGGTACTGGAGATCAAACTCACGACCGCCTGCTTGCAAGGCAAGTGCTTATGTCGCTGAGCTAAATCCCCAGCCCCACATTATTTTTTAAGATAGGGTTTCATGCTTCTCCTGTCTCAGTCTCCTGCGTACTGGGACTACAGCACTGCACCACCACACCTCTGCCTGTGGGACCTCTCCATTTTGTTTGTTTATCTGTTTGCTGAGATACAATTGCTTGGTATACAATTTGAGTTAATCTTGAACTCACTATGTAGCCCACACTGGCCTCACACTCAAGGCAATCCTATTGCCTCGGCCTCCCGAGTGCTGGGAGTATATGTGTACACCACCACCCTGGCTGGTTCTCCACACTTTTTTTCTTTTTTGGTACCAGGAACTGAACCTAGGGCCTCACACTCACCAGACAGGCAGGGTGTATAAGCTGCGTTACAAAATAAAAAGATGAATTACAAAATAAAAACAAAAAAGCAAGGTTACTGGAGGAAAAAAAAATAATGAGAACCTATATCAGGCTTCCTGCTTGTGACTTGAATCAACTCCTCTGCAGGCCTCTTCACCTGAGCTCTGGGGGAGATGCTGCAGTGAGAATTGTCACCAACATGAACAGCAGCAACAGTACAAGGCGCGACAGCTGGAGTCCGGTCTCCTCCCCAGGTCCATCCACAGACAGCTGACTTTAAGGGGACAAGCAGATCTCCCTCTTCACGGCTTTCCACTCCTGTTTTTTCTTAGTATGTGCCATGCAGCACACATCCTATTCACGAGCAAGAGCAACCAGGCACAGCACTCAATAGTGTTCAGTGCAAATTCGAATGCAAAACAATGCAGGAAAGTTTCAGGATACAAGGTTCAACAAAAAAAGAGACAGTGTCAGCCAGGCTTGGAGGCTGAGGCAGGAGGGTCCTGGGCTACCTAGTGAGTTCAAGGTCAGCTTCTGAAAGTATACAGTGAGACTGTCTCAAAAAAAAAACAGAAAAAGAGTCATAATATTTTACAATACATATATATGTACATATGTATATTTTTACATGCAAAGAGAAGGCTATAGAAAATATATCAAAAATTAGGAGTGGTATGATTTTTTTTAACCTATATACTTGCCTATTTTTCAAATACTGTAAAATTGAGTATAATCAAAACAAAAGCTTTTTCTTATTTAAGTAAAGGGACATAATAGTAACAATAACCAGGCATAGTAGCACATGCCTGGGATCTCAGCCCTTGCAATGATGAGACAGGAGGATCAAAAGTTTGAAGCCAGCGTGAGCTCATCACAAGCTGAAGGCCAGCCTTTCCCACATGGCAAGACCCTGTCTCAAAAAAGCATTTTTTTTTTTTTTTGTCTATTTTCCTTTTTATCGGTACCAGGGATCGAACTCACGACTGCCTGCTTGCAAGGCAGGTGCTTATGCCACTGAGCTAAATCCCCAGCCCCTAAAAAAGCATTTTTGTAACTGACTTTGCCACTGCGATTCTACCAAGGGTCCTGCCACAACGGGCAACTGAAAACAGTGCCTTCACCAGCAAAGGAAGAAGGTCCTTAAAACAAACCAAGGAACCCAGTTTCCTCAAGCAGTGGGACTACATAGATAGGGTTCCTCATACCCGACACACCCCACCTGCTCAACAGCCCAGCTGAGGGGCACCAAGGGGCACAGACATCAGGACAGATGAGAGCATGCTGCAGGGTTAAGTACCAATGTCCCAACATCCCATACTGCAACCCTGACCCTCAGGGTGCTGACACTGGAGCCAGGACCATTAGGAGTTGGTTCAGACATGGGGTCCAGGCCTTCCTAAAAGAGACCCCAAGGAGTTCACTGGCCTTTCTACCATGGGAGGACTCAATGGGAAGAAAGTTTAAGAACCATAAAGTGGGCCCTCAGCAAACACCAAATCTCCCACACCCAGTCTTGGCCTTCCAGCCTCCAAAACTGTAAGCAATAAATGTCTGTTGTTTACAAATCACCCATGCTACAGAAATTTGTTATTAGTACCTGAAGGAACTAAGACAATAAGCAAAACTGAAGAAGAGTGCTCAGAAATGAACTGCGCATGCCCCAGAGTGCTTGCCTCACGCAACACAAGGCAGTGAGAAAGGGTAAGGAGTCTCTCCAAGTCCCAGAAGGCCTGCAAGAGCCAGCCACACACAGACAAGGGCACAGCGGGGTAGTGCTCGGGAGACCTGCAAAGACGGGAAATGTGTAGACCAAGAGAAACTGAGCACCTGCACAGGTCCCCTTACAAAGCTAACATTTCTCTTCCAAACAGTGCCACTCTCTTCCCTAGAAGCTCCATGGCCCCTGTACCAGTGGCCACAAGGCCACTCCACCAAGAATGGAGGAAAGATCTCCTTGGTAACCACATCTACCTATGAGGTGGTTCTTGGTTAAGTATTTCCTGATCCCTCTGCTCATGCAGCACTCCACACTCCTCCACTTCCCTGCGTGGGGCAGGAGGGATAGGCTAGCTGGATGCAAGGTTGGGGGAGTGCCCCCCAACACCAACAGCCCAGGCACCGCCACCCCAGCACTCAGGACGACTGTCTCCAGGTACTAACTGGTATTATTATTGCTATTTTGTATTCCTTTTTCCTTTTTTAAAGAATTCTGTTCACAATTTATACAAGGGAAAACAGAAGTGGCACAGTCTTTTGGAGATTTTCATCAACATCACAGCACCACCAATTGCTGCGTCCTTCGGCTGCCTGCAGCGACACCTGCAGGTAGGAGCCTGAGCTGCAACAGCCGTGCCTGTGACTACAACGGTAGGGAGGGGCCCTTGGCTTCTATTGAGACTGGCCCCAGAGCAGGACAGAAACCTACAGCTCTGTAGAGGTAGGGCAGGAAGAGAGGTGCCACATGCTGTGCCCCCTTCCTCCGCAGTGCCAGTCAGGTCCACTGCACTGGTCACTGGACAGTATTTCTCACAAAGTCTCCAGCAGGAACAACTCAGAGCTGTGACGTTCTCGTACTATCCACATGCCCATTCTGCCTTGTTCTCCTGTCCAACCCTAACTTCTCCTCAGAGGAGTTAAGTCTAGCACTGTAAGCACTGTGGATTTCTTTTTCTTTTTTAGAGATGGGGGTCTCTGTATGTTGCCCAGGCTGTCCTCAAACTGGAGGCTCAAGTGATCCTTGCTGGGCCTGCCAAGCAACTGGGCCTTCGGGCACGCACTGCCACACCAGGCTCAGCACTGGTGTTGGGACCTTCGCTGATGGGTCCCAGCTGAGATGTTAGGGAGGAAGAAAGAGCTGCAAGGTTGGAGCTGGGGATTTAGCTCAGTGGCATAAGCACCTGCTGGCAAGCACGAGGTCATGAGTTCAATCCCCAGTACCCCCCCCCAAAAAAAGAGAGAGACACAAGGTGAGGGAGGTACTAAACTCAGTGCTGGCAACTTGAGGCCAAATTAACACTTCCCTCAAATATCCCCCACATCACCCAAAAAATACTACACATGTGACTACATGTAAAGACCTGCACATTACTACCTACAAATAAAAAAAGTACATCACAAGAATGTAAAAGCACAAGACAGCCTAAGGGTGCAAGGCCTGAGGGTGCAAACGAACAGCAATGGTAGTCCCTGCTGCTGCCAATAAAGAGCAACAATCCCAGCTAGTGCCAGCATCTACTCTGACCCTGTGGTTCCGAGATAGTGGCCAAAAACCGTCAACTGCACTGCAAAGAATACACCATGCTATTATGTAAATTATACTTCAATAAAACAAAATCATGAAATAATATACACTTCTCTATACAATAAGAACCACTGTTTAGTATGATAGACTGGAAGAAACCAGCTCTGTAACATCCAAGTGCAAACCTGAAACCCAAGTGCTGGTATAGAAGCTAGAACAAATTATCTAAAGGATCTAGTGATCTCATTCAAATCACTGTTAGACCATGTATGGCACACTTCTTAATCCCAGCACTTAGTGAGGCTGAGACAGGAGGATCACAATTTTAAGAGTACAGTCCAGAGAACTTAGTGAGACTATCTCAGAAAACCAAAACCAAACTATATTCTGTGAGACTCTAATGGCCACAGTGATTCCTTTGTTGGATCTGGACAAAATAAACAGAAAACTATCTGGAAAGGACTCACTATTCTAGATCCAACTAAAAAAACCTGTGCTTTGTGGAAGGAGGTCAAAACACCAACACTAACAGGAATTTAAAAAAGAAGCTGAGTCCGATTTTCCTGGGTGACTTTGAGGAGTTCAAGACGCCAGAGGAGAAAGTAACTACAGATATAGTGAACAGACCAAAGGAGGAGAAGTAGACTGAAAAAGTGACTGAACTGCTGATGGTTGATACAAAAAATGTTTAACAGGTAAGAAGAGTTTTTCTTCTTTGTGGTATGAAGATTGAACCTACTCACTGCTGACTACAGGCTTGTCTTTTGGATTTTGTTTTGTTTCTTGTTTTTTGTTTTTGAAAGAGTCTAAAACTGGCATGGTGGCATAGCCTCCTGAGTAGCTAAGATTACAGGTACACAACACCATACCCAGCCAATAAATTACTTTTTAACTAAGGTATATGTTATAGCTTGCATCTAGATGTCCCCTCAAAGCCTCACGCAGTCATAGGAGGGGTTTTTTGGAAGTGGCTGGATCTAGAGTGTTGATGGATCACAGATGTGAGGAATGATTCATGGTGAGATGCTAGGATCTCCACCCTGGGTGTGAATGATGCCCACCTTAAGGATGGATAGGCTGCTTAGGATACAAGGGACAGAAAGTTGCTACTTCTTATCATTTGCTACTTGGCTGCTTTGCTGGCCTCATACTGCCAGGAACTCTTTCTCCTTTGCAATACCCCTGTCAAACCTCCCTGCCTTGAAGCCAGCCGATTACAGACCTCTACAAAATGTGAGCTAAATAAATCTTTCCTGCTTTAACTTTAGGTGTTCAATATTTTGTCTCTGCAACCAGAAAGGTAACTAAAACAGTATGTACATTGTTTTTTTAGATATAATGTATGGCAAGCCTAATATACAACAACATAATGTAAACATAACTTCCTATGCACCGAAAAATCAAAAAATTCCTGTGACTCACTTTATTTCAATTTTCTCTTCGTTACAGTGACCTAGAACTCTCTTAGTGAGGACTTCTCAGCTTGCAGGCAGAAAATCAAAACTATTAGATCTCTGAGGTATACCTGTATTTAATCACTCCTTTACTATGAAAATTCAGAATTCCCCCAAAATTCTGTTGAGGGAATGTGGGTATAAATAACCCTCAAGTGCACAATGCAGTGTACCTGAGAGTTTATGTGTCTCCAACCCCGCCACATTCCCAAATTACTATGTTGAATTCTAAGCCCAAGGTGATGTGATTAGGGCACAAGGGCACTCCACAGCTGGGCTTAGTGCCCTCACAGGAGACCCCAAGCACTCCCTTATTCTCTACCATGTGAGCACATACTAAGGAGACACAACAAGGGCCCTTGCTAGACACTGACTCTGCCCACAACTTGAGATCGGATCCCAGCTTCCACAACTGTGACCAAAAAATTCCTGGTGTTTGCTGGCTGGTTGTAGTGGCGCCCAGCGAGCAGAGGGCTGAGGCAAGAGGATTATTTCCAGTTCAAGACTAGCCTAGACTACAAAATGAGTTCAAGGCCAGCTTGAACTGCATAGCAAAACTCTGTCTCAAAACGAAAAAAAATTTTAAAACTTCTGGTGTTTGTACCTAAGCTGTGATGTTTTGCTGCAGTAGCCTAAACAAAGACAACTACATCTATATTCAATCTCCGTCCTCCTATGTGATTATTTTAATGAGAAACTGCACACAGAAAGAACTCCAGAAAACTGCTTAGGGTTCCCTTGAGTCTAGCTGGATGCACTTCGCACGCAGGTAGAGTGTCACTCCACGCACCAGGGAAGAAGCTCCTAGGATGCAAACCTGAGCACACACAGGGCAAAGATGGGCCAGTTCTCCACCAGCCAGGATAGGCAGGCCTCACTGGACACCCTTAGCAGGCATGTCCAACCCAGCAGCTCATGCATGCGGCTCTGGATAACACGGCATGCAGACCTGCAAGGCTCTAAACTTTTACCCTGATATAAATTTAGCATAGCCTTTCATGACCCGATGCTGCAGTGCTCCAGTACCAACACATTAGGCAACTGCACACTGTGGGGAAGTCATGCCGCAGCGCTAACTATGCCTTCTGAGCCAGGAACAGTTGGTGGGACCAAAATCCACATGTAACACATCAATTGATGTCCCATCATGCACTTGTGTGACTTTGGGACTAAAACACAGCAATGACCAGTAAACATATTTCAACCCACCTATACATGCGTGGGTTTACAAAGAGAAAGTTATTATTACATGTTATAACATGTAAGTTTTCTTATTTGTTAAATTTGAGCTTATGTTGTTTCATAAAATAATAAGCCCAGCATGGTGGCAGAAGCCTATAATCCCAACACTTGGAAGGCTGAAACTGGAGATTATCACAAATTCAGGGTCAGCTCAAGCTACATAGTGAGTTCAAGGGCTGCTTGAAGTACATGAGATCCTGTCTCAAAAAACAAAATAACCAAATAGATTAATAAAATAGTAAGTTTATATATAAAAAGGAACTTTTGTTACTTATACACATTAACAACACTATAAACTTTAGATGCACCCTTCCTCACTTAATACAGCCCAGGAAAGACAAAAGGGTTCAAAAACCCTTGAGAATTCAGAGAACATCTAAAAAGGTCATGTGTCAGAAGCAAGGCTAAACTAGCCCAAAAATAAATAACACCATGGACACATATTAGCAAAACTTAAAAACAAGTTTCTGAAAGGTGAGGCTGACCTGCAAACTAACTTTGGCAATAAAATAAAATTCTTTGAAGGAAGAAAACAAAATCCAAAGACTCAACACAAAATATATATAATATGTCTAATACCCAATCAAAAGTTACAAGACACATAAAAAAGCACAAAATCAGAATACAATTCAATGAACAAAAACAAACCAAAAAATGACAGAAAATGGAATCAGCAGATAAAGACTTTAAATAAATATAGATGAATACAAGGATTTAAAGGGAAGTTACAAAGGCAGAAATCAAAGTCATTAAAAAAATTAAAGGAACTTGCAGAGCTGAAAAAGTATCTGAAACAAAAAATCTACTGGATGAATATGAAGATTAGATACTAAACAAAGAAAGATAGTAAACTTGAAGACAGGACCCTAGAAACTATCCCAAAGGAAACACAAAGAGAAAAGATCCTATAAACACAAAATTGCCAGAGCAAACCAAAAAGGACTGAAACTAATGATAAAGGGAGCACTGGAAAGCTGCCAGAGGTGGGTGTGGGTTTCTTTTTTTTTCTTTTTTTTTTTTTTTTTTTTTTCCAAGAATATACAGTGTGGGGCTGGCGAGTTAGCTCAGTGGCATAAGCGCCTGCCTTGCAAGCAGGCAGTGAGTTCGATCCCTGGTACCGATAAAAAGGAAAAAGACAAAAAAAAAAGAATATACAGTGACTCCCAAGGTGTGGGGGTTTTATCACACACAGAGAATCTTGACAAACTTATCAGAAGCAACACAAGTCAGACAACAACAGCATGACATTCTCTAAAATAGGGGGAAAAAGCATCAACCTGAAATTCTACACACAGAAAAAACATCCTTGGAAATAATGCTGAAATAAAGACCTTTTCAGACAACAAAAGCTGAAAGAATTTCTCACCAGCAGGTCTGTTCCATATGAAATACCAGATCTGTTGCTCTACCTTATACCTTCCTCTACTTTCAGATCCCAAAAGCTTATTTCACTACCTTTCCTTTCAGAATCCCATACTCAAGACCTTCTTCCCTCTCCACGAACTTGATTTACCCATACCCAACAACTGTCTTCTCTGAACTCCATTATTTAGCTGGACCTTTAAGACTGCTGTCAGAACTCATCTGAGCATTTACAAAACTTATTTTCCCCCATTTTTTTTTCTTTCTTCTTGTTTGGTCTTTTTGAGATAGGGTTTCACTATGCAGTTCAGGCTGGCCTTTAACTCACTTGTAGCCCAGGCTGGTCCTGAACTCACAGCAATCCTTCTGCCTCAGCCTTTCAAGTACACCACCATGTCGAGCCCCTACTCTTTATTTTATAAGTCATTCTAAATTGTTCACTTGACTTAATTAACTGGGAATAAGACTCCGTGAAAACAGCTCACACAGTGAAAGGAGAAGAACAGAAGGGAAGTAGTGGGCTGAAGATGTCAACCCACCAAAAAAGAATGCAGATTTTCCAAGAAGCAGATCCCAGGACAATTGTGCTGCAGACACTGCTAGCTCCTCCAGCTCCAACTGCAAGGAGAACAGTGTGACCCCTGCAGAGCACCCGGGAAACATGTTCTGAAAGTGAGTACAAGCATAGAACAGCTCTTGAGTCAGAGAAACCCTGTGTCCTAATCTAGCTCAGCCATTCAATAGCTATCTGACCTCTGGCTTATGTAAAATACACAAGAGGTCAGGTATGACACTGCATGCCTGTAATCCCAGTATTTGGGAGGCTGAGACAGGAAGACCACCATGAGTTTAAGGCCAACCTGGAATATACAGAATGACCTTATTTAAAAAAAAAACAAAAACAGGGGCCAGGGATATAGCTCAGCAGCGCAGCACCTGCCTGGCAATCGTGAGGTCATAAATTTGATTTCCAGTATCAAAAAAATTAAATAAATAAATTCCATAAAAACCCTATGAGTCAGGCACTATGAGGATCACAGAAAAAGTTTTATTTGCCTAAGTCACTGCATGCAGGAAGTACCAGAAGCAGGATATGAACCCAGGGCTCTGCAGGTACATATAATACAATGGACAACATGGGCACACACCCTAGCAGTATTCCTGCAGGAAGAACATAAAAAATTACGATGCTATGCACAAGGCCCTTCTGGCATCAAAAAAACAAGAAAATGGAGGTACTGAAACCCTTATACACAAACAATGTGAGGTCTTTGTTGGGGGGGGGGCCTCATTTTGGCTCTGGCCCTCCACTGGCTGCACAGATTATTACTATGCCTCATAGCAAGAAAAAGCAAGAAGTCAGAAGCCAACTGAGCCCCAATCCTATTAACTGAAGGACTGCACCTTACAAAGAAAATGCTAAGATAAAAAATGGGTGTTGCATGAAATGAGACCAATTATAAACAAATTCAACCACCAGATGTCAGGGGAGAGACATGACAACTGCACAGGAACAGTTCTTACCTGGGGAGCTCTGGGGGTTCTGGGGGGACTTCAGCAGCACTGGCGATAGCTCCTGAGGCTTCCACTTCCTCTGAGTCCTGGGTACCCTCCTGCTCAGCCACCTGCGAGCCCAGCGGCTGTGCCTTCTCCACCACCTGAAGCCCAGTAGACTCCATGACAGAGTCAATCTCTATTTCTTGAACTGGGACTGGGACTGGTTCCTTCTCAGCAGTGGCAGTCCCCACAGCCTTGGCCTCTTCTTCTTCCTTTTTTCTGATTTTCTCTTCAAGTTCTTTCCTCTTCTTTTCATCATCTTGACGTGCCATGTGATCAAAGGTTTTGAACACCTAAAATCAAACAGCAATCCAGCAATCAATTCACACATTCTTGAGAAATGTAGAATCTGGTAAGCACAGAATTAAAACATAGTGAACAACAGCAAAGAAACTTTGGCAAAATGGAAATGCACTACAACTTTACTGAAAGGTGACAGGAAAACCTTCTGTAGAAAAGTTCCAAATCAAAAACAAGGCTAACAATATTTCCATACCAAGGACACACAGCTAGACAGTCTTAACTGTCATCATGTTTACAGGCCCAATCTTGCTCACAGTGCAAACACTACACTGCCTCGGCACCATGGGCTTGTGAAGGTACCAACAACTCAGAATCAAAAATGAAAGGTGAAGACATAGTTGAACTTCAATCCATGAAATGCACCCCAGCTTCTCAGGTGGCTGCTGCCCTTCCCACACTGTGAAGGTGAATGGGAACCTAGAGCATTTAATCCCCGAAGTGTCTACCAGGCATCAATAGTGTGCAGGGAACACAGACCCCAAAGCGACAGCTGTGCCTTCTAAGAACCTGACAGTCTGGTGTGTGGACAAGTCTCCCAGCCTCTTCTGGGACATGGTGATACCCGGGAAGATCCTAGGACCTCTTTACCAAAAAAATACAGTCAAGACAGACCCATACATGACAACTCTGAGACAAGAGGGAAGTGATGGAGCCCTTGGTGTCCTGCCAGCCACAGGTGGGAATGACCATTCTGTAGTGAAAGAAATCTAGAGGAAGAAGGAAGGGGATTCAGGCAGACTCAAGAGGTACAGCCTTCACAGGGACCCTTGGAGAAACCAACCACTGGAGGAACCCACAGTGCCAACAAGTAGACTGACCAAGAATCAGCAAGATACAGCCCAGCGTGGTGGCGCACACCTGTAATCTCAGCACTCAGGAGACTAAAGCAAAAGGGTCACTGTGAGTTCAAGGCCAGCCTGAACTATATATATATATAGTGAGACTGAAATATATATATATATATATGTGTATATATATATATATATATAGTGTATATATATAGCAAGACCCTACCTAAGAAAGAAAGAAAAAAAGCAACCAACCAACCAACCAAGAAAGAGCATCGGGCGAGCAGGCAGCAGAAACACCTGCAGTAGCTGGAAGAAGGCCAGGCTGGGAGGTCAATCCCTAAGGGACCGGGTGGGAGGGCTAGGCTGCAGCAGGTATCCAACAAGAAAAGGGAACCAAAGATGGGTGCTGACACACAAACTGTGCCAAATGCTTCTATAAACAGTCTCAATCTCCCCCTCACACAAGAATTCTGTGGAAAAGACAGCATCAACACTGCAAAGATGAGAAAAAACAAGGCTTGGAAAGGTTAGGTAATTTGCCAACAGTGCTGTCAAGAGAAAGAAAACAGCAAAACTTACATCAGACACAGCATGGAGTGAATTTAAAGAGTGAAAGGCGACACAAGTAAGGGAAAATAGAGTCCACGAAGGTTAAAACCTGGAAACTCCAGGTCCATTTCAGCACCGAAGACAACCTGAAGCCTCTAACTTGTTTGTTACCCACATCCAAGCACAGCCACTCCACCCCGCCCAGGCCCCAGAGCTGCATCTTCAAATGAGGCTCCTTCACCAGATTTTACTAAGCAGCACTTCTCAAACTGGACTTCAGGAAAAAGAGCTGTCAACTGTAACAAGCAACACCTCAATCTAACTGACTCTCCATTAAAATGCACTGCAGTAGGGCTGGGGATTTGGCTCAGCGGCATAGGTGCCTGTCTTGCAAGCAGGCAGTTGTGAGTTCGATCCCTGGTACCAATAAAAAGGAAAAAGACAAAAAAAAAAAAAAAAATGCACTGCAGTAGCATATGCTCCACTGTTGTCCCCCATTGACATGTTCTGAATTTTGTTTAATATTTTTCTTTTTTTTCTCTCTTTGAAATAGATTTAAAAAAGAAAAGATGGAGGGTGGGGGATTTAGCTCAGCGGCATAGCGCCTGGCTGGCAAGCACTAGGTCGTGAGTTCAATCCCCAGTACCAAAAAAAAAAAAAAAAAATGGACAAGACAAATCTCAAAAGCAAAGAAAAAAAAAAAATACACTGCAATATTACAGAATGAGATGCAATGTCACACACATCAATCCTGCTGATGGCCTGTCACACTGCACAGGCAGACTGTGTGAGCCCCAGAACCAGCAGACACTGACTACACCAACGTCCACCACACAAGATACTAGGGTGAACCTTTCCAGCTCCAGAAAGCAACAGCCCAACCCTCCAATCAAGCCCTCTCTGCTGGTGTTTGGAGACCCCATGTATCCTCTCTCAAGTAAGGGGGCCACAGGAAGAGAAGTCTTATGCCATGTAATCAGGAATAGAAAAAAACCCTAAGTGGCAGAAGAGTAGGCATGGGAGGTGGGGGTCAGGAAATGACCCACCCCCACCAAGAGATAATACTGTGGCAGCATCAAGTCCCTAGTTTGATGTCCCAACCCACAACAAAACCTTTGCCAATACTGAAATCAACTTACAAGCCTCCTCACAAATGACTGTCTATGACTAGCAAAGCAGGTTCCTAGGAATCTCCCAGACCTACCAAGGACTATGCTTTCATATATTTAGTAGGACTGTGCTTTTAAAAGTTCCCTGGGCAGGTTGCCCACAATGGCACCTATCTATAACTTCAGTACTCAAGAGGCTGAGGCAGCCAGAGGATACTGAAAGTTCAAGGCCACTCTGAAAACCTGTATGGTTGATACACTGTGTCAACTTGAGGAGTCTAGAAGTTAAACTATATGACTCAGCAGGGGGCCAGGGGCCTCCATTTGTAAATATTCTCATCCTGTGCAAGAGGAGGGCACAGAGATTTGTAGCCTGCTTACAATTCAAGGGAGGAAAAGAGGCTTGCTCTCCCCTCCTGCTCTTGCCGCTTTTGCTGTCTTCTGTCACCTTGACATCTACGCCACACCACCTTACCTTGGAGCCAGTTGACTGAAACCTCCACACAAACTGTGAGCTAAATAAGCGTTTCCTCCCTTCATTTAGAGAGAAAAGTAACCAATACAACTACCTGTGACCCTTTCTATAAATAAATACATACATGCATGCCTATATACATACTAAACATCTTCCCCAAACACAGATGGCAGCTTAGTTAACCTACGATCATTATTCCAATCACCCTATAACAGGCAACAGAGTTAGACAGAAACATAGGTAGTTAAACAAGGCTGAATCTTCAAAGGAGCTAGTGCAGAAGGCCAGATACTTTGCAGCTGTAGGATAGACAGACACCTCTGCTGTGGGCCAGATCTCAAGACAAAAGATAAATCAAATGCAAGCACATACTTCCTACAGATAAGCATCAGGAAATAATAATCTATCTAAGTAGGTCTGTATCACCCTGAGGAAGCCAGGAGTCACCATCCCAATTCCCTACAGGAAGAGTCACTGTTCTTTTATGCATGCCTGCTTGTTATGTGACTCGCTTCCCCATTTGTCCCCGATTTAATCAATTTTACCTGAGCAATTAATCTTACTGGTTGGCCATAATTCTGTCCCACCTTGTGCCTACCCACCTTGTGAATTCCCATTGTTCCCAACTTAGACTCCCCTCACTTTGTGGTTTTATCTACAGAAGTCCTTAGAAAAGAGTCTTTGACAACCCACTCAGGACCCCTTCTGTCTGTCAGAGTCTTCTCTCAATAGATATATTCTGCTCTTAATTTCCATTGTTCCTAAAATTCATTCTTTGATTTTAGAGAACAGGGACTCATACTGCATGTATAACATGTTGGAAGTTTCTTTCCCCTGTATCAACCCAAGTTTGAAAATGTGTGTCCTCTTTGAGTCATTCTTCCCCTTCCTCTGCCCTGCTCCCCAAAAGAGCTTATCCTAGAAGGAGTAACTTAACTTTTAGGAAGTGTTTTATAAAGAGTTGCCAAATAAATGAACACACTACCTCTGTCAGTTCACTTGTAAAACAGAGACTGAGACCAACCTCTCAGGATGTATTCAGGTTAAGATTATACCTGAATAAAACATTTTCCAAAGCACAGTGTTGTACAGTATAGTGCTGTAACACTCTTAAAAATGTTCCCTTCTCCTCCTCATTTTTCTGCAAGCTACAATCATCCTAGACAAAAGTTAAATTGCACCCCACAATGTAGCAGTTACATGTGAGAACAGAAAGATTAGTAATCAGAAAAATGAAGTTTTGAGTTCTGGACACGATGAACTGGCTCTGTGGTTTTGGCACAACATTTAACCTTGCTGAAAAGGCACATAAAACTTCACCTTATCTACCTCGCAGAGACACTGCGAACATCGAGCAGCAAGAGCGCATCCACGTGCAGTACAAGCCTGAAAAACACCACCTCTGATGGCTCTCTGATCACTCACATGGCGCCTGAGCCACTGACAGAGATGGAGCAGCCCGCAGTTCTGAGGCTGGACTGGTGGAGCCCCATGTCTACCCCTCCTCCGGCTGTCATTTTGCTGGTAGTTACTGAACTATTCTAAACTTCGGTCGCTTCCTGTGGGTACTAAGTAGAATAAACCCGCCTATAATGACACTTCAGCGGGTAACATGAAGCACTTTACAGGTGCCAGGGTACAGCAAGAAGTATCACCAGCATTTCTGTCTTCTCAGGTTCCTACAAACAGCCTCAGAGCTCAACTGAATACTTTCTTTCAATGTCATCAGAATCCCACCCCTCCCACGAAACTTTCTCAATTTTTCAGCTATCGTATCTATTCCTTTCCTTCCAACCCACTCGCTCTATCACGTAAGTGGTCCTACAGAGTTCTGTTGCCTTCTCTGTTTTATTTCCTTTAACTGTAAGTGTCGAGAGTAGACAGACCGTTATTTAAACACCCACATCACCCTGTGGCAGGTGAAAAGAATGCTTATAACTAAATTCCAAAGTACCCAGTCAACTTCATTCAGTAAGTATTAATAGCACTTCAAACACAGAAAAACTTAACCGGGGACGCATAGATTTACATCCGAACGGAAATTTAATCACCGCCACCAGGTCTCCCCTGGATCTGCGAAGTCACAGCGGAAGGCGCGGCCACACCCACCGCCCGGCACAAAGCCTCGGCCAGCCAGGCACCTCCGGAGCCAGGCAGCCCCACGGGCCCAGGCGTCAGCCTTGGGGACGCCCCTCCGCTCCTCCATCAGCCCCCGGCCCGGACCCTGACGGCGGCCCCCGTGAGTTCGGCACAGGGCCCGGCTGCCCCCGCGACCGAGCTGCGGGATGTCTGGTCGCGCTTCCCAGCACATGCAGCGACTTGCGCGGGGTCACCACTGCGCCTCTGGGGGACGCGGGCGTGCGGGGTCCAGGCGCTGAGGGGCCGAGGCGGGGCCGCGGCCGGGACCCCCATCTTGCCTCACCTGCAGTACCAGGGCCTGCGCGGCGCCGGGAGGGAACCCCATGCGGTCCGTTGGGTGGCGCAGCAGGCGATAGAAGTCGGTCTTTCGGTAGAGGAACCCGAAGAGCACACGCAGGAAGTCCTGGACGTTGCCCACATGCTGCAGGATGCCCAGCAGGGCCTGGTCGTACAGCTCCGCAGCTCCGGGCTCCATATCGCCGCCGCTGAGGGGACGCGCACACCGCGGGTACCTTCTCACACCCGCCGACTCGCCACTTCCGGCGTCTACATCTAACGGATCCCCCCAGACATCGAGGCCGCGGAACTTCCGGTCCGCGCCTATTCAGCCTTGCTGCCCCGGGCTGTTTTCTTGAGACCCCGCTACCCCGCGGGGTCTTCCCTTCAGCAGCTCTAGCTAAAAAATACCAACATGGGGCCGAGGTGGCACTTACGCGCAAGTAGGCCGGTGCTGTAGTTGCTGTGAGGAGCGCACCTGGCAGCCATGCTTGAAATGGGCGGAAGGATCTTGATGAGAGCAAGGTCATGTGATAAGCATCTTGCCTACGTACTGTCAAAGTATAGTCTTGTAAAAGTTTTTCCAGAGGCTGGTCCGAGTGCAGTGGTGTTTACAACTAATTGATCACAACCAGTTACAGATTTCTTTGTTCCTTCTCTACTCCCACTGCTTCACTTGACTAGCCTAAAAAAAAAAAAAAGTTTTACCAGAGTTAGACTAACCCTGATTCCAAGAAAATTTCGAGAAACTGGACATTTATAGATATGTTAAGAAAACAGAGTAAGATCGCTAGGTTGGATACTAAGCAGATTGGTGTTATACAGTATGATAAAACTATAGGTTATCTTTTCGAGTGGACAAAAATGACGTACCTGTATTGGACCAAAATCTGCAAGTTAATATATCTCCATAATGTAAAGGCTCTAGTGAACTTTAAAAGACATTAAACTGAGGTAGATTGCCCTACGTGAGCGGTTGTGAAAACTTTCTCGTTTTAAGACACATTTATGCTCTAATCTGGTAAGGATTCCATAGAACTTTTATTTGGTTCTGTTTATCCGTATTTAAAATTAAAGGGCCGGAGATACAGCTCAATGGCATAAATACCTGCCTGGCAAATGCAAGGTTGTGGTACCACCACCTCCCAAAATTAAATACTATGTAAACTTAATTAATTGAACACTGTATAAATGCTGTTTATATACAATATTTTGGAAATTAAAACTTACAAAATTTTGAAATAGCTACAAAACACATCACATGTTACATACTTTTATTTAAAATGATCTTTGAAACAAAGTAGAATAGCATAGTTTTACATTTTTGCAAATCTCTTTTTTTGGTTTGGTTTGGTTTGGTTTAGGTTTTTTGAGAGGAGGTCTTGCTTTGTAGTTTAGACTGGGCTTGAACTCCCTATATAGCCCAGGGTGGCTTCAAACTTGAGGTTATCCTCCTGCCTCAATCTCCTAAGTGCTGGGATTACAAGTGTGTGCCATCATACCCAGCCTGAAATTCTCTTTAATGTCTATGTCTTTAATGTCTCTTTAATGTCTAATGTTTATAGATAACAGCAAGATCCTCACATCTGCTTCTGCACTGTTCCTTTGCAATATGTTGCTTTAATCGAAGAATACAAACATCCCAGTCTCACACAGATCATTAAGAATGAGACTGCTTTGTCTTTTTTTTTTTTTTGACTGTTTTGTCTTTTCAAAATGAAACTGGCAAGATTTTTCCAGAAATGGAAGGCAGTGAGGAATGTAAAGCTACAGTACTTATTAATGGAGTTTGGTACCTAATTAAAAAAAAAGTGTGTCCCCCAAAATTCATATATCATAGCCATATCCCCACTATGACTGTATTTGGAGATGGGGGTGTTAAAAGGTAAAGTCAAACTGGTTATGAGAGTAGGACCCTACCTCTGAAGAACTAATATTTTTATAAGAGGAAGAGTTGGACATAAGGTCACACACCTATAATCCTGCCGTGAATGAAGTGAGGCAGGACAGTCATGAGTTTGAGGTCCTTGAGGAGGAGAACCAGATTGGAGAGGAAAAAGAGACCCTAGAAACTTCACTGTGCACACACAGAGAAAGAAACACAGTATGTAAAGACACAATGAGATTGCCACACACCACATACCAATCCTGAAAGCCCCCTGATGCTGGACTTCTAGCCTCTAGAACTGTTAAGTGAATTCATTCTGTAAATCCACTTCATCTTTGCTGCTTTTTGCAACAGTTCCAGCAGGCTAGTGCCACGGCCTTGATCTTGTTGACACTGCAGTATTACCCAACATTGCCTTTGCATTATTACTACAAATGCCAACATAATAAAAAGGCAGATAACATCACAATGTTATTTTTACCTTGAGACACTCTTATGCTTTGTGTTTGGATGGTCCCCCCCAAGCCTCATTCAATCATGGAGGCAGCTAAATCTAGTTTGTGATTGGTTTATTGTCTAGCACTGGGATTGGCAGTATGAGCACTGTACCTGCCCAAGGGTGGGGAGCTATCATACAATATAAGAGAGAGAGAAGGAGGCATGCTTCCTTCCTTTGCCATTTTGCTCTTGTTCACCACCATGAACAGTTGTACCTCAGCCATGCCCCCTGCCACCCTCAGTATGAAACCTCCAAAAAAAATTGTAAGCTAAATAAACCTTCCCTTCCCTAATTTTGGGCATCAAGTATTTTGTCTCAACAATGAGAAAAAAGTAACCAAGACAGACATCCTTGATAGCATAGATCTGCAGTGCCAGAACTCAGGAGGCTTAGCCAGGAGATTGCTTGAAGTTGGAGGGCAGCCTGGGTTGCATTACCCTGGCAAGGTATGAGGGAATTAATCTGATCTAGGAGTGTCCAGTGTGCACTAGCAGGGGGCAAGGTGCAAGGGCTGGGATAAGCAACATGAAAAAACACAAAAATCAAGGGGAATAGTTATGGAGCAACCCAGTGAATGATGTCCTCAGGCTTCAGCTGTGCATGGTCTGGTCAGCACCCAGAGTGACCAGAACAGGGCTTTAAGTGAATCATTTCTTCAGAGTGAGCCTCAGAGGAGCAGTCCAGGTAAATTTTCTAGATCTAAGGCTGGATTTCTGAAACTTATAGAGATAGTTAATATGTTCCTGGGTTATATAGGTGTGCAGGTATGTATATAGATATAGCTGGTCTTTTAACTGGTCATAAGCTACATGTAGTTTTTATTTAAATCTTGTTTTTGAGTTACCTCTGTCATAAATGCAGGCTCATTATCACTGCCATTGATCAAAGATAGGTCATATCTAAGGATGATTTTTTTAGAGCAGAACCCTACAAACTTTTATTGTCTTTTCACTATGAGTAGGGAATGTAAGGTTAGTGTCAGTGACAAAGATATTGAAGCCTGACCTGGATACAGGGTTATGGGTGCCAGTGCAGTGGCTTGAGCTTGCAGGACACATATAGGGGGCAGGTCTGATGGCTGGGGTTGATGTTTTGGTCTATCGGATCTGCAAGGAGGAGTTAGGTTTCTGAACCAGATTATTTTGATTCATTGGTAGAAGATTTCCAGAGAGCAGCGGGCAGCAGTTTGCTGTGCATGGGCAAGAGAGTATTGGCTAAAAGAGTTTTGTTCAAGATGACCACAGCATACCTAGCCTATTGGACTTAATCCTAACAGAACTACTTTCATTTAGAAGCAGGGTGTCCTTAGCACCCTTTGGGGGATCAATTTTGTAGAACAGTTCATCCCAGTACAGCATGTAGCACCTGGACAGTTAGTTAGGTCTCAGCCTTAGGTAAGCACCTTGTCAGCTTTCTTGACCTGAAGGACAGTGGCCATTAGAGCACAGAATCAGGTTGGGGAGGGACAGGTCCTTAGTGACCAGATTTGTACAGGTAGATCACTGGGCGCTCCCAGTGATTGACAGTTTGAATAAACATCACTGTTTTTGTGAACTCAAAGATCCAGATTCCATAGAAACCAGACGCTCCAATAAATTTGTGGAGTTTCTTTCTTGAAAACAATTACTGCCAGATATTGTAGCAGAGCTTTAGTGTCTGGTCAGCAGAAAGCATGAGTGTCACTAATCAGAAGTGCTTTTTCAAAGAAGAAACAAGTTTTTGAATTTCTGGGAGGTTGAATACAGGTTGGTTGGCTTTTGAGTTAAGAACTTGGGTTTTCCCATTTAAAATCAAAAAGGATCTGGCTGATAGGAGCCAGTCAAAGGCAGGAGAAGGCATTCTCTAGGTTCAGACAGGTTTACCAGCAGGCTATCAGTGGCAGACGACTGAGGCAAAATATACTGAGGGCAGTCGTGGCAGTATTGGCAGGTCAGAGATCTTGAACTGACTTTATAGGCAGGAGAGGTGTATTTTAGCAGTTGGAAAATCTGTATTGTTTGCTTGGGGAGCTGTGACAGAAATCTGTCATCAGAGCCTCCCTGAAAATAGTAGGAGGATTTTTAACTCCAAATGGCATTGAGTCCAAGTGAGCTAACGTTTTACCTCAGGATTTTCCCAGTGGAAGGGGCTTTTAGGAGCAACTTGCAAGCAGAGGAAGGCATCTTTTAAATCTAGAACAGTCCAAAAAGGTGCATGGGTTGGGAACTATAGAGTGCAAGGTAATGGCTGCATTGTTGATGGTACAAAGATCTTGCCCAAGGTGATTAACAGTCTGTCAGGCTGTGTAGCTGGATGTCTGTTTCTGCTTCTTGTGACCGCCTAAAGCAACAGGGATCACAATAAGGTGGCATGATAGATAGCCAGGCCCAGAGGTGAGTCTTTATTCCTCTGGGAGGAGAGTTTTCAGACCTTCAGCATTATGCTTATCTGTCTCAGGCTGATGTAGGCAGGCATCATCTTTCTCTCAGGGAATAGTCAAAGTTGAAAGTGTATCATTAAATGAAGCTGACTGGCTTGGTGTGAAGGAGATGTTCTCCCAGGCTGCAAGTTTGTGCCTGGCAGAAGGGGTGAGAGGCAAGAAACTCAGTTTCCCTGGTGATGGTAACTTTTTTACAGAGGAAACTTTTGAAGGCAGAGAGTTCTGTTTCATTGTCTACCAGGGATGTCACAAGTTTGCCCTTAACTTTTGCAAAGATCGTAGGCTCCTGGGGGCCTAATTTTTTATGGGTACCAGGGATCAAACTCAGGACCACATGCTTGCAAGGCAGGCACTTATGCCACTGAGCTAAATCCTGAGCCTTGGGGGCCTAATTTAATAGAGCTTGAACTGTCCTAGCTAGTCGGGCCTGACATGGTGCACTCATTTGTCAGGGCTGATGGTCCAATTTTTCCTCAGTCAAAATGTAGAACTCAGAAGGAATTGTTGATAGTTTTCTCCAGTAGATGTTAGATGACACTATCTGACCAGAGTAGGCATGTCTATGGTGGGGCCTGTGTGGCCAAATGAAGGCAATGGCTGGCTGGAACCAGTTCAATTGGCTGGAAGTAGAAAAGTTGCAAGCAGGAAATGAAGCTATGTGTTGGAAGCCACTGCAGTGGCCAATGCAAGTGCCAAGATGGGATTCTCAGGAAGCACAGGTCTCTTTTCTTTTTTCTCTCTGTGATGCACAGAGTGGTTTGGCTTTATTTTTAACTCCATAAAAGCCCTTTTCCTGCAGTCAAGTAGTGTGGGTTTTGCTTAGTGGCCATCTCTGACTTCCTATGTGTGTGTTTTGTACCCCTGAACAATGGTACAACACACAAAGGGTGGGTGTCCCTTCATAAGAGAGATCATTCAGATGCCTGCCTGGCTGCACCCCTCATGGAGACTTAGGCACAAGTTAGCTAAGGAGGGTGTGAGGCCTTCATTATGCCATATATTGACCACCACAGAACTGCAGATAAGGACCCAATCAGCCACTGTGATCAGTGCTTCCCAGTCTTGGTGCACAGATGGAACAGCCTATTGCTTATGGTGTCCATGCCACTCACTCACACAATCATTCAGCAGGTAGTCATTCCAATCCCCCTTCCCTTGAGGGTGGCCTTAACAAGAATTGATCAAGCTCTTCTTCTGTTCAAACTGAGCAGGACTGACAGACTGACTAATTGGGGTGCTGCCAGGGATATTATGGAAATCATGCAGGAAGACAGTGTCCTTCTTCCTTTGGGGTCTGATGTGAGCCAATCAAGTGGGGAGCCAGTACTCCTCTTCCAGACTTCCAAGGAGACTCTAGAAATATCAAGGGTGTGCCTTCCCACTGGAACCTGGAGAGGCCCTTGCTCTGTGTGAGAGGGCCACAGCAAGTAAGCAAAGAGGTCACCACAGTTCGTCTTCCCAGCCAATGCACCAAATGCAACAGCCAGCAGAAACACCAAAATACTACCCAGGATTTGGAGGCAGATTTATTTACATTGACAGGCACCGATCAGGGCCATTCTCAGAATATCAGGCCCTGGTCTCTGGTGGTCTAGGGCTTATATGGGATAAGCAAGCAGGAAGTACAGAGGCAGCATGGCTTGTCAATTGGAGGTTGGTTTATGCAATGTGCATCATAGTGACCAGCTATGCATCACAGTGATCAGCTGTTTCTAGGGGACAGAAGCAACCAGAACTGGAATAGGAACTGTTACCTGGGCAACTAAGAAACTCAAGTATACTGACTGGGGAGCCATTTTCTATTACATAAGGCTAGCCTGGACTACAATAGGGAAACTTTGTCTCAAAAAAATTGACAAAAAAAGTGTTATGAGAGAGTCAGGCATTCTGGCACATGATTATAATCCCAGCATTCAAGAAGCTGAGACACTATAGCAAATTCCAGCCAGCCCAGGAATGCACAGTTCAGACTGGCCTAGACTACAAAGAAACACCCTGTTTCAAAAAGAAAGAAAAGAAACAAGCCAAATACAGTAGTCATTTACAGTGAGTTCCTCCCTCCTGGATCCACCTTTCGGTTCTCCTCACTTCACTGGTTGTGCCCAGGAATAGAGTTATGCCACCCCTGCCCCAAACAACTCCCTCATCCTGTGCCACCACCACTGTTGGTGATCCTCCTGCCCAGCCTCTTGAGTGCTGGGATTACAGAGATGCACCAACACACCTGACTCCAGAATGGAGACTTTCTGACAAGAGACATAAAAGAAGGAAGAATTGGGTGAGAAGCGGGCACCCGTGAAGGAGTCTGAGCCCTGAATAAACATGGAGTATATCTAGCCAGAGGCTCTGAGACTGGCCTGGAAGGAGAAGGCCATCTCAGCTGACCGAGGCCTGAAGGACACAAGGCAGCACCACAGTGCTGCTGGACAGGCTCATGGCCAGTGTGATGGTCACCTTCCTGGAACAGGGTTTCCCATGCCCTGAGGAGTGGGTAGAGGAAGGGCCCCCCAACAGGGAAGACCGGTGGCCCTCGGTGCAGAGCCAGGCAAGGCTGGCCCATCAGCGCTCCCATCCATTCCTGGGCACAGGCCACAGTTGGCACCAGCTACCATGACAGGGCCATCAAAGCTGTGGTTGACACAGGTGTTGGTGGCAGCACTGGGAGCCAGGGGCTACTTCTAGAAGGAGGCCTTGGGGGCTGTGGCCACCCTCTGCATGCACTCTTTCTCCAGCGCTAGAGCTGAGTTGACATCAGGCCCTGCAAAGAGACAGGAGAGAAGCCTACAGTTAGGGAGGCACGCAGCGGTGCAGGGTACGGTGCAGAGCCAGTTAGGGAGGACAGCAGAGAGCAGGCTGAGCCCCATTCTCACCTGTGCCTCCGGCAAGTCACTGAAGCTGACATCTACTCGAGGAGTCCTGAGACCAAGCTGTGCTTTCTTCCAGAAAACCCAAGCTAACACCACAGCCACCCTCCTCCACCTTCTGGCTGCCACTACCTGTGCCACCCTGGTCCTGGCGCGGCTCCCATGCCTGTGTCTCCTTGCTGCCTTTGTGCCTCCCCACCATCCCCACCCAGAGGCCTCCAAATAGGGTCAAGAAATGCCTGTAGGAGGCTGTGGCATCACAGCTAGGGAAGCCGGAGCTGTGTAGGCTACAACCCTGCTTTTGTAGACGGAGTCTGCAACCTAGGGTAGGTATTTCTGCTTCCTCCTCTATGAAGTAGGGCTGATTATAGTACGTACTTCGGGGAGTGACAAAAGAATCGAAGGCCCCTAGAGGCACTCACGCAGCCTTCTCTGAATGCTCCCTGGCAACACTCAGTGCGACCAAGGGTGGAAGTAAGCTCGTCCCTGCTTGCCCACCCTGAGAGCCAGAAGCATCTCATGCTGTCCCTTCTGGGGTGAATTTTAAAAATCATGTTCAAATCCAAAGCAAGGAAATGCATATTCTGCTGAAACCAAGGTTTTTTGTTGTCATTTGCTGTTTTTGCAATTCCAAGATTGAACCTAGGACCTCCACACTGAGCTACATTTCCCACACACACCCTTTTTTGATTTGTTTTTTGAGACATGGTTTTGTAGTAACAGGCTGTCCTTGAACTCACTGGGTAGCACAGGTTGGCCTTGAACTCACATCAATCCTCCTGCCTCGGCCTCCCGAGTGTGGGGATTACAGCCATGTGCCACCACACCCAGCTATTTTTTTTTGAGATGAGTTATCACTAAATTGCTTAATTCTCAGTTTCATCCTGAACTTTCAATTCTGCATCAGTCTCCCAGAGTGTCAGGATAACAGTTGTATACCACCACAGCTGCCTACTGGCACAAGTTAAAGTAGAGGGAACTAGCAACTGGCATTAATAGACATCTGCAGGCTTTGTCAGAGGAACTATTAGCAGACACAGTCACAGATTCAGTCATAAGAGGACACACTACAGCACTGGCGATAATAATGGAAAGCTAGACACAATCTAAAACAGTTGGAAGCTGCTTAAATAAACTGTTGTAGAAGTACATGATAGGATTGTATTCTAGTCCTAACTTGCCCTCACTGATGAGTCAGAGAATCAATTTAGTAGACAAAAACCAGCATTTTTTTAGTTAATGATAGATTAGAACCAAAAGTTTCAGCATGCTTCATAGGAAATAAGGACAAATATCAACTGTGTTTCATGAAGCATTTTGTCTTAAACAGGAATGATCAGCCAGGTGTGATGGCACATCCCTGTAATCCCAGCCCTCATGAGGTTGAGGCAGGAGGATCACCATGAGTTGGAGGCCAGTCTAGGCTACATAGTGAGTTCAAGGTCAGCCTGAACTATGGGTATAGTGAGACTCCATCTCAAAAAAAAATAAAGTCCAACAGCAGCACAGTAACCTCAAATCTGCAGACAAAGAAAGATACTCATAACATGTGAAGTGAAAAAGAACAGCTTAGCCAGATGTGGTAGTGTTCTCTTGTAATCCCAGCACTCAGGAGGCTGAGGCAGGATGATTGTTGCAAGTTTGAGACCAGCCTGGGCTACAAAGTGAGCCCAAGGCCAGCCTGAACTGCACAGAGAGACCCGGTCTCAAAAAGATGAAAAAAAGAAAAACAGCAGCTTTCCCAGATGGGAAGTAAGGACCGGCCTTGGCGGTGCGAGTGCACAGCACTGACTTTCCTGGGGAGTACCTTGCTTCAGTTGGCACCGACTGCACTCACCCAGGTAGCTGAGGATGACAGGTAGGAAGACCAGGCCGTGCACCAGGCCCATCATGGTGATCAGGAGGTTGAGGCGGAAGAAAAAGATCTGGATGAGCTGGGCCTCAGCAAGGCCCAGGATGAGGATGCCTGGCAGGTTGGTCATGGCCACACCGGCAAACACCTAGAGGGTAACAGCCAGGCATCAGGCAGGCACAAGGTATCAAGGTGGGGGTCGGTGCATGCCCCGCCACTCACCGCACTGCCCATGGAGACTGTAGCCTCCCTGGCCCTCTCCAGCCGGCTGGGCTTGGTGCTGATGGCAAAGGAACGGGTGATGTGCGACACAAACTCCACCGACATGCCCACCGCCTGCGGGCAGAGGACAGGGTTCAGGGGAGGCTGAAGGCAGAGGCGGGAGGAGATGCAGGGGGAGCTCAGGGCCAGATCTCAGACCCGTCATCCCTCCAGGGACTCCTCTGGTGCCTGTATCCCTCCCATTACCGCAACCAGGTTGATGAGGGATACGGCGTTGTAGGTGATGTCCCACATGGCCATGAGGCCGATGGTGTCCACAAGGATCATAATGATGACAAGCAGGTTAAGGAGGCCGGAGCGCAAGTCCAGGCCCAGCAGGAAGTAACAGACCACGAAGGTGGGCAGGAAACACAGTGCGAGCATAAAGATGCCCTCGGGCAGCACGGTCACGTACTGCTGGTAGAACACATTGGTGACCCTGCCGGAGGGGGCTCAGTCACACACAGGCCGAGGAGCCCTTCTGGACACCCCATTTCCAATGGAGTCACTGAAGCTCAGGGAGGGTCATTTGGGGGACCGAGCAGCACAGAAACAGACAGGCTCCAGACCACCACTGCAGCCTCCGATCTGAAGCTGTCCCTGTCCCTTGCAACCCCTCAAAAGCCCACCGCCCCGTTGGCCCCTACCCAGCAGCTATCTCCCTGCACCCTCCAGCGCAGCCCCCAGGTCCTCACGTGTAAGGGAAGACCTCGAAGGCCGGGTCCGTCCCCGGCACCTTCCGCAGCTCTTCAGTGATGTTGGTCGCCAGCAAGTGCGCAGCCTGCAGGGCCTCTGTGAAGTCCTGTGAGTTCTTCAGGGGCTTGTGGTAGGCCATGAACTGGGAGGCTGCACAGCACACAAGAGAGAGAGAGAGAAAGAGAGAGAGAGAGAGAGAGATCAAGGGTCAGAGCCTGCTGGGGACCCTCGGAGCATACCAGTGACAGAAGCTTGGGCATGGGATCAAGCCAAGCTCTGCTGCCACCAGCTCAGATGCCAAGCAAGGGGCCTGCATCTGTGTTTTGCCATAGACCTGAAAAGTCTGCAATTAGCCCAACCACCCCAGAGCCACAATGTCAGCAGATGGGGCAACAAGAAAGCTCCCTGGTGTTCCCAAAGCTTTTCTGTCTGGTTTCAAAACATGCATGACTAGGGCCAGGGATTTAGTTCAGCAGCATAAGTGCCTGCCTAGCAAGTGCTAGGTCATGAGTTTGATCCCTGTACAAAAAATAAATAAATAAAATAAACGCATGATTGTTTAAATCAATTGTTTTTCAGAGTTTTTCAAAGCTGTGTGTCCCTACAGGAAAGCTCTAGAAACAAAGACAAAAAATGAAAACTCTTCAGTTCTGAGAGCTGGTTAGGACTCTAGCGCTAAGTACAGCCTGCATTTAGTAATTCACATTGCGAACTGCTTCAGAACAAAGTGAGAGAATCCATCAAGCTCCCCTAATTTTCACTGACCCTCAGGCCACTTCTGTGCTAGCTGCGCCAGGGTCCCCATGCTGAGCCATAGCTGGCTCCCTCATGCAGATGTCCATCTGGCTCTGCCACCTGCTGCAGGAAACTAAAACATGTCACAGTCCTTCCCCTGTCAGTCCAACTCCAACTGCCTCGCTACTGCCGGTAGCTGGTAGGGTTCTGCCACTCTGAGGCATCTTAACCAACTGCCTGGCACTAAGGCCTGGATGAATAGACAGGTGTGGTGGTAAACGCCTATTATCTCAGCAGTCTGGGAGACTGAGGCAGGAGGGTCACAGGTTCCAGCCCAACCTTGGTTACTTAGGACTCAGCAAGAGCCTGTCTAAAAATACAAATTTTTAAAAAGGCTAAGGGCATAGCTCAGTGCAAAGGCCTAGGTTCAATCTCCAATACCACAACAACAACAAGGACAAAAATTATACATGCGTGAAAAGATGCTTAGCCCAGGGCTGGGGTGATCAGTAGTCTTAAGGATGACATTAGCTGCTGAGAAACTGCCACCAATGTCACTTTGACCATAGGCTCGAGTGGGAAAATGGATTTAGTCTGAAGCCCAGCACCATTGGAAGCCCTTACAGAGGATGGAGGGGAGAAGATGCAAGGTGGAGAGAGGCTGTTCCCAGGGGCTCCAGGTGACTTCCTGTGTGCAACCTGAGTCCTTCTCCCAGGCAGGGCCTTGCTTACCTACAACCTGTCCATCTGCACTAAGGTTCACAGAGGTACTGTATGCTGCCATGCCACTGCAGGGGGACAGAGCAAAGCTTAGTGAGGATGAGGCCCCCTCCAATCTCCCCCCACCTACCCCAGAGAGGCCCCTCCTGGTACCCCTACCTCTGTGTGGCCACTGTTCTCACCCTACACAGCCACGTTCCCCATAGGTTGCCCCTCTCAGAGCTCACCCTTTGGGACAGTTGATGTTGGGCAGATCACTCAGGAACGAGGGAAGGTACTTGTGGAACTGCTCCACTGTGGGCCGCACAGGCCCCGAAGTGAAGCTCATGCAGTACTTTAAGCACCTCAAGGCACCTGCAAATAGGGGGGCTCTAGATGGTAACGTCTCAGGGCAACAGCTCCTGCTCCTGCTCTGAGCCCCGTCTCTGTCCCCATCCCAGGCCCCGGGCCCTGGGATTTGCATCCTGAGTCTCTAACTGAGGGGGCTGAAATCCTGGTATGGAGCAGGAAATGGGGGCGTGTCCCCCCACCTGCAAACACAGCAGCTCCCCTTGCAGCTGGGCACCGGCCTCAGTGAGTACACTCCAAAATCACGGGTATCATGCCCCAGGGAACACCAGAGTGTAAATGCCCAGGCTCCTCCCTGAAGCCTGGTCTGTGCCCTTGACCCCACTGCACCCTGCATGGGTTGGGAGGTTGAGAGAGCCTCGTTAGCCCTTTCCTAAAGCTCTCTTGCCTCAGTTTTCCCAAATTACCATGGAAGATGAGTCTGTGAGGCTCTACACTTACTCTCAGTTGAAGGACAGAACTCATCCCTATTGGGACCTGAGGTGTAAAGGCGACAGCAGGGGGATGGTGTCAGCCAATCAATGAAGTCGTCCACCCAGGAGGAGGCAGGGATGGCCAGGTACGACCTGGTGTGGGCACAGGAGGTGAGGGCCAGGACCACGATTGCATAGGGGCCTCCCAGGCTTAACGCAGGCATTGGGGGCAGCGGGGGAGGTGGGGGAGGCAGGGGCAGGGCTAGCAGGTGGGAGTAGGGGACACAGATAAGGGCTCAGGCTGGGGGCCAAAGGACCAGGCACTTACTGGTCAGGGAACTCGGTGGCATACTGGATCTTCTGGGTCAAGGAGAAGGGGTCGCAGCCTGCACTGGAGCAGATGGCGTTCATGCCATAAACGCTGGAGAAGTTGTAGCCCGAGGTGGTGACAAAGTACACTGGGGGCCCCACCTCAAAATATCGGTTCAGAGAAAGGAAGTAGTCGAGCAGGTAGGAGTCCTGGGAGGGAGGAGGACCAGGGAGTCTCAGGAGGCCACTCACCCACCAAGGGCTGATGCCAGCTTGTTCAGAGATGTTAATTCTCCGGAAACAATTCAATACAATTCCTATCCAAATCCCAATACCATTTTTTTGAAAAATTCACTCTAAAACTCATAAGATCAATGACACAGAAATATGGAGCTTAGAAATAAATACTTACATATATGGTCAAATAATTTTTTATGAAAGGGTGTTCAAACTATTCAATGAGGAAAAAACAGACTTTTCACCACATGGTGCTAGAAATATCAGAGGAAGTGTGAGAGAAAGTGGGGGTCTACACGCAGAGGAATCACGCTTGGGCCCTTGTTTCACACCATACACAAAGTTAACTGGAAATGAACCAAGAATTTAAATCAAGCCTCAAAGACATAAATCTCTCAGGAGAAACAGTGAAACTTCATAATGTTGTCTTGGGCAGTCATTTCCTGACATGACACCAAAGACACAGTCAACAAAAGAAAACGTAAAGAGGACTGCATGAATATTTTTCAAACCTGTGCATAAAAGAACACTATCAGGGTCTGGGGATTTAGCTCAGCGGCATAAGCGCCTGCCTTGCAAGCAGGTGGTCGTGAGTTCAATCCCCGGTACTGATAAAAAAGAGAAAAGAGAAAAAAGAAAAAAAAAAAAAAAAGAACACTATCAACAGAATAAAAAAGCAAATGTTATGGTTAAATTTTAGATTTTAAAATGTCAGAGCCAGGGCTTGTGAAGGTAAGTTCATAGCTGATGTGCTGTGGGGAAGCTGGGCTCAGTCTGAACAGATGATCTCTAGGGGTGTGACTCGGAAAGGTGGATTCTTGTCCCTGAGTCCTTTTCACTCTGCCTCCTGGCTGCTGTAACATGAGCAAATGTCCCCTACCCAGCTCTATCATGTCATTTCTGCCTTGGAGCCAGAGGTCAGGGACTGAATCCTCTGAAACTGTGAGGTAAAATATAACTCTCCTCCTTTAAATTGTACATATTGGCTGTTGTGCCCAACAAATGGGAAAACTGGGTAATATAGCAACCCACAGAATGGGAGAAACATCCACAAACCTGATATCCATGATCCACACGCATGAAATCCACAAACTCCACACCTAACATTGCTGAATTGTATACCTACTAGAGCTGACATGCATGCACACACACACATACACACACACACACACACACACACACACACACACACAAAATGAGCAAAGGCATTAAACGGACACTTTCCCAAATAAGGTATATGAGTGGCCAATAAGTACATAAAAAGATATGCAACAAGACACAAAATAAACATACAAAAGTCAATAGCCTTCCTGTACACCAGTAATGAACCTGCTGTAAAAGAAATCAGGAAAACAAATCCATTCACAATAGCTTCAGAAAATAAAAAGGGTTAGGAATCAGCCTAACCAAGGAGGTAAAAGGCCTGTATAATGAAAATTTTGGAACACTGAAAAAAGAAATTGAATAAGACATTAGAAAGTGGAAAAACCTCCTTGGTTCATGGACTAATATTGTTAAAATGGGCATATTACCAAAGGCAATCTACAGAGTCAATGTGATCCCTGTTTAAACACCAATAACATTCTTCACAGAACTGGAAAAAAATCTTAAAATTCATATGGAAACACAAAAGCCCCAGATAACCCAAAACAATCCTGAAAAAAGAACAAGACTAGAGGCCTAGACTAGAGGTTCTATAGTATGAAACCCAATTTCATACTATAGAACAAAACCACAGGAGCAAAAACTGCTTGGTACTGACACAAAATACACTTTGTTTGTTTGTGTGTTTGGGGTTTTTGAAACAGGGTCTCACTATATAGTTCAGGGTGGTTTTAAATTCACACTGTATAGCCCAGACTGGCCTTGAACTCACTCCAGTCCTCCTGCCTTAGCCACATGAGTGCTAGGATTGCAAACACACAAAACCATGTCAGCTGAAAGAGACATTAGACCAATAAAATAGAGCAGAAGATACAAAAACAAACCCATACAACTACAACTGATTTTGGCAAATGGTCAAAAATTTATGGTGGAAGACCAGGCAAACACCTGTAATTCCAGCACTCAGGAGGCTGAGGCACAAGGATCTCTGTGAGTTCAAAGACAGCCTTGAACATCAGTTCAAAGCCAGCCTGAACTTCATAGTGAAACCCTGTCACAAAAAGACTATATATGGCAGAAAAAATGACAGGCTTTTTAACAAATGGTGTCAAGAAACTGGAACTCAACATGTAAATTAAAATAGGTCCTTATCTCTTCCTCTATTCCAAAAAACCAAAGTGGATCAAAGACCTAGATATAAGTTCAGAAATTTTTAAACTACTAGAAGAAAACGTACAGGAAAATATTTTAAAGCCACAGGCATAAGCAAAGACTTCCTGAGTAGTACCAGAATAACATAAGAATAATATTATGAATCAACAGGTGGGACTACATCAAATTAAAAACCTTCTACACAAGAAAGGAAACAGCTACCAGTAAAGAGACAACCTACAGAACGGGAGAAAATCTTTTCCAGCTATTTACTGACAGAGGATTAATATCTAGAATATACAAAGAACTAAAAAAACTTAGGGAAAAAGGGGCTGGGGATTTAGCTCAGCGGCATAAATGCCTGCCTTGCAAGCAGACGGTCGTGAGTTCGATCCCTGGTACCAGTAAAAATGAAACAGACAAAAAAAAAAAAAAAAACTTAGGGAAAAAAAACTCCAATTAAAAAACACACAAGAAGGGGGCCAGGGGATTTAGCTCAGCGGCATAACAGCCTGTCTGTCAAGCATGGAGTTGTGAGTTTGAGCCTTGCACCAAAAACAAAACAAAAAAACAGGAGTAACTACTTATGAGAATTCTCAAAAGAAATACACACCAGATGTGGTAGTGCACATCTGTAATTGTAGGACTCAAGAGGATCACTGTGACTTCAAGGCCCGCCCAGGCTACACAGTGAGCTCCAGGTCAGCCTGAGCCACATAAGGAGACCCTGCCTCAAAAAGACAAGAAAAGAAGAACAACAGCAACAACTTGCCAATAAATGCATGAAAAACTGTCTGACATCTTTAGTCTTTATGGAAATGCAAGCCAAGCGCCACAGAGAATCCATCTCATGCCAGGCAGAATGGCGACTGTGGAGGATACAACAAATGCTGGTGAAAACTAAAGGGAAAAGCAAACTTCTGATCTGCTGGTGGGAATGAAAATCAGTGCAACCAATGTGGAAATCCGCACAGAGATCCCCAAATAAAAGTTCAAACAGACCCAGCATTTGATCCAGCAACCCCACTCCTGGGTGTATCTCCAGCACCCTCCACTGGCACACACACATCCTAGCATCCAGAGGCACAGTCATAAGCACCAAGCTGTGGAGACAACCTAGGTATCCATCAGCAGGGGCACATATAAAGATAATGTGGTGTGGCCGGGCGTGGTGGTGCACACGGGCAATCCCAGCACTTGAGAGGCTGAGGCAGGAGGATCATTGCAAATTTGAGACCAGCCTGGGCTACAAAGTGAGCTCAAGGCCAGCCTGAACTGCATAACGAGACCCTGTCTCAAAAAGACAAAACAAAAAAAGATAATGCAGTGCGTATACACCATAGAATACTCCTCGGCTATAAAGAAGAGTGAAATCATGATATTTGTCTGAAATGGAAAGAACTAGAGTATTATCATGTTATGGAAAATAAGCCAGATTCAGAAAGCTAAGTATCAAATGGTTTCTCTTAGATGAAAAACCAAATAAACAAATGTAAGTGATGACAGTAAACCAGAAGGTAGAATTTTGGAGAGAGGGGAGGAAGTTTAGGGGGAAGAAAGCAATGGGATGAAAATAAAGTATGCTACCTCTATGTAGCAAAACACTGAGAGGAATCTCATTACTCTGCATCACTATTACACACTAGTATCATTACGTATCAAGGAAAGTCTCATCAGCCCCACAGCAAGACAGCTACCACTTCACTCTCACACTAGTACAGCTATTATTGAGCATCTCAAAGTAGACTGGGATGCATCCCACTGGTAGAGCAGATGCCAAGCAACTTCAGGACCCCAGGTTTGAGCCCCAGCACCAAATAAAAACACCAACAGGCGTTGGTGGGGATTTCACACACAGGGTAGGCACTCAGCCGGTTGGCAGTCACCTTGTGTGGCCATCTCTCACAGACAGCCCTTCTGACACAGCATGCAGGATAGCTGTCCTGCTGTGGCGTGTGAGGCCCTTGCATCTCTCAGGCACAAGCCTGGATCCTCTTGCCAGCTGTGCCAACTGAGAGCGATTCTCCAGGGCTGCCAGGCCTCGGCAACCAGGGACAGGGGAAATACCGAGCTCACCTTGGGCAATGCCAGCTCCTGGTCCAGTCCCACGATGAGGTGACTTATGAAATAGAGGCTCACTCCAAACAGGATCAGGAATAGCAGCAGCTGGAGCAGGAACTACGTGTGAGACCCCTCCCTCCCACAACAGCCCCGTCTGCTCCAGATCCTGATCCTCAAGCAGCGTAAGGCCTGCAGGAGCACGCCCCCTCCCCTGACCCTCCCCTCCCCTCTCTCTCTCCTCCCCAGCATCTGGCCTGGGGCAGAGTCCAAAACAACGCTCTCCCCGTTTCCTCCCCTCCCCCTCCCCTTCCCCCTGCCCCTCTGCCCCTCCGACCCATCCCGCATCTCCTTGGGCAGGCATGCTCACGCACCACAACCCAGCGGGTGACCCGGTGCAGCAGGAAGGGGACGTATATCTTGCGGAAAAAGCAGAGCAGGAGGCCCGCGCTTTGCTCCGAGGCAGGCAGCTTCCGGGGGCCCATGCAGCAGAGGACGTCAGGCCGGAGGGCCTGCAGGGAGATAGATACTCAGAGGACAGTGGGGGGCCCAGACCAGACCCCATGTCTGCCTTACCCCAAGTGGCACCACCAGCATCACATCCTGGGGATGAGGAACTGTGACTTGTTCACTTTTCATTGTTTTGTTTTGTTTTGCTTTGCTTTGTTTTGCTGAGCAGGGTCTCAATACTATATCCCAGGTTGGCCTTGAAACCCATCCTCTCACCCAGGGTGGGCTCAAACTCTGGAGTCTGGAGTGCTGGGATCACAGAAGTGTGCCACCATACCGAAATATATATATATATATATATATATATATATATATATATATAGTCTTGTATACTTTAGGATGGTTCTGCTAATTTCCCAAAATTACCAAAACCAAACTGTCTTTCTATGGAAGTTACGAAGTATGTAGTAGCCCAAATACCCCTACCCTCGCATAATGACCTGCTCCCATCCTACTGGCTGCTACCTCTGTGGCAAAGAGGCCACATCTCCTTAACAGGTGGAGACCCAGCCCAGACAGATCCCTTGGTACCTCTTGCCTCTTGCTGTCCAGAGAGAGCAGGGCTACAAAGGCAGTAATCTGCAACAGGAAGTCCAGGAAGACTGCCAGGCCAGAGGTCAGGGCAAAGGTCCGCACGGCTGGCATGGGAGTCAGGGCCCCTGTGGAGGGGAAAGGCTGTCAGGGGATACTGGTGACTGGGCAGAGGGCAGGGGTCTGCTGACACCTGCCGCCTCCAGGAAGTCCCACCCTCTGACACTGGCTCTGCAGAGAAGACCTGGGGGCACTGCTCACCCAGGAAGAAGCAGATGGTCTCTGACAGACTGCAGAGCAGCATGCTGGGGCCCACACTGCCCAGGGCTCGTCCAATGTGGGCCTCTCGACTTTCCCCAGGTATCCACGGCAGCCTCTGTGTGGAGCAGCAGATGGTGGAATCCAAGACCCGCCAAGGGCATTGTCCCTTGCACTAACTTTCCTGCCCCGCAGCCACCTTCTGCCTGCTAGCGGGGAGAGGCCACATGGACTCTGATTTTGGCTTTCCATGGAATGCTACACAGCAGCGTAAAGACAGGAAGTGGGTCTGATATGCTACCCCAGCAGATGTGTGGGTCTAACAGAAAGTTCCAGATAATGTACAGTAGTGGAGCACATCTGCAATCCCAGCACTCAGGAAGCTGAGGTAGGAACATTGCCGTGAGTTCAAGGCAGCCTGGACTGCATAGCAAGACCTTGTCTTAAAAATACAAACACATGCTTGTGTGCACACACACATGCAGGATAAATGTGTCTGCATGCTGTTTTCTAGAGGTGCAGCCCTGAGAGTGGATTTGTGGAGAAGTGAGTTGATGCCCAGGAAGGCAGTGCAAGACTCTGTGATGTGGGAATGAGGGGTATGGGGGACAAGGACCATCTCCCTTCTTACCTGGTACTCGAGGACAAAGATGAAGATGTTGTCAGCGCCCACCGCCAACACCAGGAAAGGCACCACTTGGAGGATGACCAGGGAGGAGGGGACGCCCAGGTAGGAGTAGAATCCCATGGCAGCCACAACCGATCCCAACACCACGGCCACCCCGCCCAGGCCCACAGTGACCTTGGATTCCACCTGCAATGTACGCAGTAGGCTGGCCTCCTGGTCTCCAGGTCACCTCCCACCCAGACCTGCCAGGAAGTGGGCAGTGGGCAGCGGGTAACGGCAGGGACCCACAGGTGTCAGAACCACCCACTCACTGCAGCAAGGAGCCCGAGTCTGCACCAAGCCCCCCACCCAGCCAGCCTCCCACCAGCAGTGCTGCACCCCCAAAAGTGCAGGTCCAGCTGCTGTATGCACAATCACCAGACATGGTAAATGGCAGCTGTGCAAGTGAACACAAGGGGCCATGCTAGGAGTGGAAATAAAACTCTTTTCAACACAGAACACTTCTAAGAAAGAGCCCTTTGGGAGAGTCTCTTCAAAGGTGCTCCCCGTGAAGGGTGAGAGGCCCTGGTTAGGAAGTTTTCAAAAAACATACTGCGGTCTGGGGACCTGGGCACCCACTCTCACCAGTACTCGGTCACATCTAGAATAGCTGCCCAGGGCCAGGGTGATGTACACAAAGATGACCAGATAACTGATGGCAAAGATGGGCAGGTCCTTGAGTGTCGTGCGGTTGATCTCATCCTCCAGAGAGCGCTGTGAACACACATACCAGCCCGGTGACCACACAAGAGTCTCAGGGCTGGGTGGCCTGCTGGGGACCCCGACAAAGGTCCAGGAACACCCATCACAAATCTCAGTGGCATTCATCACCTGGATGGCCCAGGATGGGTACCCTGGAACCTCCCTGGGACCACTACAGTGACCACCACAGAGCCAGGACCCTGAAGTTCCTACCTCAGCCATGAAGGCCACCTGGAACGTGCCAGCCATCCTCTGCTGGAAGGCTTGAAGCTCCTGCACAAAGGCCTCTTCCCAGAGCTTGGCCTGAGCCAGTCGGGGGTCATCCACGGGGTAATTGTTGACAGAGAAGGTCATGATGAGGGCCTCTGCCTCTGAGTACTCCTTCCCTGGGGTAAGAAGTGTTCAGCCCCCACCAGGTGCAGCCCGCCTCCCTCCCCCTCCTGCTTGTCTCTGAAAATTATGTATTTACTCCCATGTCCCGCTTCCCTCTCTGAGCAGAGGCAAGACCTCAGGGCCCAGGCACAAAAGCAAACAAGAAGCTGAGCGAATGACAGACAGGAGTCAGGATGGGGTACCCGCAGCCCCACAGCCAGGCTAGTTCCGGCTCCCCAGCCTTCAACGGCACCCAGCTTACCTTGGTATCCCCCCACAGCAAGGAAAGGGAAGACAGGGGCCCCGTAGTCAGCCATGCAGCTCAGGGCCAGGCTTGTGCCATCTTTGAAGGTGAGGGGAGAGCTGGAGGGAGACCACACAGGGAAGAGGCCTTTCCGGACCCCGCCTCACCTCCCAGGGCCTGGCCCATCCTAGGTGCTCTGCAGACGAAGGGATCACCTGACCCAGCAGCTCCTTAATGGCCCTCTTCCACCCAAACCTCTTCAGGGCCCAGTACCCCAAGTGAAGAAGCCACCTTGAGCCTCCTCTGCCAGGCAGGAGCTTCCTGTGTCCCCTTGCACAGCTGGCCCTCCGGCCCACCCTTATTTGCTTCCCAGAGAGGCGTTACTAAAGTCCTGAGTCGGGATTTGAGCTACAGCCTTGCACCCTCCTTTCTGCTGTACCTGGACTCCTCCACCCCCAGACAGGAAGGACCTGAGGATCCCCCTTCTCCTGCCATGCAGGAGGCTTTGGGTCTCAGTCTACAGTGGTCAAGCTGGTCCCCTCCCTTCCCTTTGCTCCCCTCGATCCCCACCTTGGTGTCTTCCTGAGTTGTGTTGTGGCTGTTCTCCAGACCACCAGGAAAGGACTTTCACCTCCCAGACTCCTGCTGCCCCCTACACTGTCACCTTACCCCTGAGGTAGCAGAAGTCAGGGAGAGATGGGGCCCATTGTGAACATCCCTGACCCCCAGAAAGCCTTGATGAACACTGGCTAATCCTCCTGGAGACTACAGGGTGTTGGCCCCAGCATTTGTTGGAGATAGCACAGGAACTCTGGATGAGGTCTCCTGGACCACTATGGGTTTAAATTGAACCAAGAAGTAAGAACTAAATTTGAACCAATCAGCAGGCTCCTATTGGAAATTTTGGGTTTAAATCAATTTAGACCACTTGTTTACAGGCTCAAATTTGGACCAATCATAGCCTTGAATTTGGACCAATCATCGGTCTTAAATTTGAGCCAATCACAGGCTTTCAGCTGTAAATAGCACTCCCCTCTCTCTTCTTGGGTGGGGTTTGGAAGGTTGTCTCCTGTTTTTTGGTGTCTGTGTGCTGCAGCACAAATGAAACAGCCTTCCAGCGGCCAGAAAATATGCTCATGATGTATTTCTTAGGTAGTGAGAGTTTGAAAGATCCTGTAAGTGCACTCAAGACTTCTGAGTAACATGGACAGAACAGTAGCTAAGAAAGGAGACAGAGCAGCAGGGGCTGTTGCCAGAAGAGCTCCAGAGACCCACAGCCAGGGTGAAGACTGGCAGTGCTCAGCATGCGTGACAGCAGCCAAAACCAACAACTGGTGACACCTCCAGTGGCATCAGGCCCTGAAACTGTGATGCTAGAGGCCATTGGCACTCAGAGCACCAGGCCTGTAACAGAGCTGTGCTTCCTGATTCAAGATTCCTATCCTCTGAATCAAGCCAAAAAAAAAAAAAAAAATAGATAAAGAAAAAGAAAAAACAACTCTCATGTGATCAGCTACCCGGCCAGGTTCTCTATTTACATTTTTGGCTCTGAGGAAGTAACTGTGTTGGCCACTGGTCCCTCATAGCAGTGCCCTCTGCTCTGTGACCTTGAGCAGCTCACTGTACCCTCCCAAGCCTCAGCCTCCCTTCTACTCCTTGAGAATGGTGTGCATGCAAAATCAAACTAAGATAGCACAGGAGGACAGCACACCTGACCACCAATGCCTTCCTGGCATAGCAAATAGCCCCTCCCTGTGCTGCCATTTCTGAGGGACAGACACTCTGGGCTCAGGGCTGAGGGTAGTAAGTCCATGTTGAAGACCACTGCTCTATACCCATATCCAAGGGTCTCAGCCACCCCAGCTTTCCCACTGTCCTCTTTGGCCCAGCATCCTCTCTGGCCTCTAGAATAGACAGAGCCAGGAACCAAACTCCAACAGCACCAGGGATTGCCTGAGACCCACCCTGAAGGTGGCCTGGGACCTGAGACCAGTCACAGCCCTAACCTGGCCAGAGGGCACTGCTTTCCATTCACACCAAACCACTCCTGAGCTACCAGGGGCTCTTCGAGGGCCAGGCACAGAGGCAAAAGAAGAAAAACAGTGCAAACACTAACATGAGCTGGAGGAGAGTGTGGTGGCACAAACCTATAATCCCAGCAATCTGGGAGCCTGAGGCAGGAGGATCACAAATTGGAGCCCAGCCTAGAAAACTTAGTGACTTAGCAAGAGCTTGTCTCATAAATGATGAATGGATAAATGAGGATTTAGCTCTGAGTTGAGTTCAATCTCTAGTACTGAAAAGGATGAGGAAGGGTCAGTGCAAAGGCCCTGGGTTTAATCCCTAGTACAGTCACATCAATCCTTCAATCAAACTGAGCCCTCAGAAAGGAGTATGGCTGCCGCCTGCTCCTCCCTGGCTCAGGGAGGACTCACTTGGCACAGTAGAGGAAGTGGTCCCTCCAGTCCACCTGGGCTGTCTGGCCCATCAGAGTCTGGTTGGCGGTGAGCAGCAGGAGTGTGCGGTTACTCTGGAAGTACTGCAGGAGGCTGTTGATGCAGCAGTCGGAGAGGCTGGTGTTGTGTGGTTTGAGGGGCGCGTAGCAGATGTCCCGCAGGGAGATGTTGCGTTGCGCCTCTGGTGACCACACTTGCAGGTGCCTCAGCCTCTCCTGCAGGTCCAGCAGCTCCAGCAAGAGGTCCAGGCTCAGGATCCCGCTGAAGTTCTTGGGCCCCAGCAGCAGGGAGTCGTACATATAGCTGGACCGATTGGTTGCCGTCAGGAAAACCTGGTTGGTCCGGAAGAAGGGGCCAAAATGCTGGTCGTGAAACTCCTTCTCCTGCCGGGCTTGGCTGTTGGGAGCTGACCACAGATCCACGGGGTCCGTGGTGAGTTCCAGGAATGTCAGGCCCGATGCCAAGGCCACAACTCCCACCAAGGACACTGCCAGGACGGTCAGTGGCCACGAGGCCACCGTTCTTCCCCACCTCTCAAAGAAACGGGCAAGAACTGTGTTCGGGGAACACCTGTGTTTCTCCGAAGTGACAGGGGACACAGGGGGACCTTGGCTTCTGGCCTTTTTCCTCCTGGCAGTCACACGGAGTTGGGCAAGGATGGTGGTGAGCAGCAGGAAAACACAGCTGAAGATGATGATGATAACCGCCCAGCCTGGCAAGAGGCCCAGGTAGAAAAAGGGGCGCAGGTTGGAAGGCGGGGGGATGACGGGGCAGGAGGCGGCGCAGTCCTGGCAGGAGCAGGCCACCGTGCCATTGCCCTGGGCCTCGTTACAGGGTGTGATCATCGCATCCAATGGCTGCATCCCATCTCTCAGGGTCTGGCTGGGCTCAGTTAGGTGGAAGGTGATGTCCAGTGGGGCCAGGCCGTTCCCCGTGTCTCCCTGGAAGTTGAGCCAGCGCTGGGCGTTGCAGAGGTCCGAGCCGTACACACCGCACATGCTGCCCACAGCCAGCGTGGCGGCTGCGGGGATGCGTACACGGCTGCAGGATTCGTAGGCCCGCTCTGCAAAGCTGCGCTGGTAGAAGGCCTCATAGGCCACCACGGCTGGTGGTTGCCCGGTTCCCCGAGGAGCCACGCGGGTGACATTGATGAAGAGGCTCTGGTCAGGACTGCAGGTGTTCTGGCAGTGCAGGCTGACGAAGTTGTCGGAGCAGGCGGGGCAGCGCGTGAGCAGGGCCTTGGTGATGCTCATGCTCATCTCAAGGGACAGCAGCTGCTTGGTGGAGCAGCAAGCGTAGGTAGTACCGGAACCATTATAAAGACGGGGACAGATGCGCTGCAGGAGGGCCAAGTGGTCACCTGTGATGAGGCGTGCCGGGGTGTTGGACAAGCAGGACACGTTGGACAGTGATGTGAGGCCTCCCGACAGCTCCGGGTTGGGGCCGCACTCCTCATAGGAGGTGCAGTAGCCGGCTCGGTGGATGGGCGTGTAGAGCTCGCCCCTGGCCTGCAGATACAGCAAGGTCAGATACGGGCCAGGCCAGTGGCATAGAGGACAGGACAGGGTGCAGGGAAGGAAGACGACCGGGCAGAGGCCTGTGCTAGGGTGGCAGTGCTTTCCCCAGAGAAGGACATGACCTGACCCACGATGGTTTAGGAAGGTCACACTGCAGAGCAAAGAGCGGATGCCAAGGAAGGTGACCGAGGGACCCATGTTGGCCTGGGTTGCCCCTGGCTGCATTAGGGGCCTGTTGTGCGGGGTCATCAGGAGGTCTCCTCCCCCAGTACACCTTTGGACCCTCTGTCACCATCTCCCAGCTCCAGACTCCCACCACATCCCGACTCACTTCCTCCCTAAGGGCTAGGACCCAGCCCGGCTGCCACTGCTAACCCTTTGTCCCTCAATCCCTGACCTGGAGACCCTTCTTCTGGGACCTCAGCTGGAGGGCCTGGGATCCTTCCCCTAAATACACTGCCATCCATCAACCCCCACAAAGCCCCAGGTGTCCTGGGTCCCCATGAGGCGGCACACTCACGGAGCACAGGAGCAGGGCCCAGAGCAGCCAGCCGTGCCAGCAGGACGCCATCCTGGGGCCAGGAGGGAGTGTCGGGATGGCAGGAGACAGCTGAGGGTTGGCTGCGGAGATGCACAGGAGCCTCCTCCCCTGGTGACAGCCCGGTCAGACAAGGTTGGAGCCAATAGGGCTGAGCACTGCTGGTTAATAATCACCTGCTCCCACCCCTGCCTCCTGCTGGCCCCATCCACAGCCCCTTAGGTGACCCCCGCTGTTACAGGGCTGGAGTCTCCACACACTGTCCAGTACCACTGAAATCTGAGGGGCGTTGAGCCCCTGGGGAACAGATCCCGCACACCCCTTCAGGAACTGGCATTGGAGCAGAGGTGCAGGTGGGACCAGGCACTGAGGACTTTGGGCTTCGGCCTTGGGCCCTTGGAGTGGTCCTGGGAAGCTGCACCCCTTGGGTGTAGACAGACCCTGACTCGAGCCCACCCCTTCTAGGAAACAGGGGCAACTGTGGGCCTAGACACACCCTCTGCACTGTGATCCTTAGCAACCATTACTAATTAATATTAACAGCCAGATAACAAGGGCAGATTTAGGATGGAGCTACGCAGTGATGAAAGTCCCCTCCAAGCAGGAAGTAGAACCAACAGCCTGTTCCAGGGCCCGACAGAGGACAGAGACTTCAGTATATCTCCTCTGCTCACCTTCTCCTCCTCCCCACTCCCTCATCCAATACCAAGGCCAGCAGGACCTGGGTGGTGACACCTCCCAGGGCCCAGGTACATGGCACACACTTCTGCTCCCTCCTGATAGGAATCTCCTGAGCCTCCCTTTGCTCCCACTATCATAGGAAGGGTATGACCTTGGCACTCCTATTAAGGCTAAGCCACTGAATGCTGCCAGACTGCTCATGGGACCACCTACCCGAGAAGCCATCCAGGCCCCAGGCAGGCAACCCCGGAAGCTGGCGGAAGGCCCTGAGCTGTCCTATGTGCAGGAATGACCCCTGCCCAGCCCCTCCAGCTCCTCTTCTGCCTGTCTGGCCTAGGTGTTGTCATCCAGTTCCCCCAGAAACAGACTGACAGGGTTCCAATGTAAATGGCTTACTTGGGAGGTGCCCCAGGTGACAGCCTTGGGTAGACAGGTAAAGAGCCAAGAGACAGAAAGAAGCCAGCTCCTGGCCTCCAGGCTTTACTCAAGGAATAAGGACATGGTCACTTTCTCCACCTCCACTGGGGACTCAAGAAGCTTTAGCACTTGCCACACACAGCCAGAATGACTCCAGGTCAAGAGCGCTCACGGCCAGAAGTTGCTGGCACACAAGGGGCACAAGTGCCAAGGCCAGGGGAGCCACAGCCCTGGCACCTGCTGCACAGTCATTCTGGTCCCAGCACGGCCCAGGTGTGCAATGCCCAGGGGTCTCCCCTCAAACATGAACAGAGGACAGTGGCACATTTGCCCCAGGACAGAAGATGACAACTTTCACCCAGTCTGGCTACCTGTGTCTGTCATGGTTACATGATTCACGTGCTCCTGAATCCTGCTTTCCTCTATTTTACTTTTCTTTTTTGCAGTACTGTGGCATGAACACAGAGCCTTTGCCCTGAACTATATTCCCAGCCCTATTTATTTTTTATTTCAAGGCAGGGCCTTGCTAGACCATGAAATCATGCAGGCTAGGCGATCCTCCTGCCTCAGCCCTCTGAGTGCTAGGTTTCCAGATGTGCACCATGCCCAGCTCCCTTGACCTTTCACACACGCTCTCCACCATCTTCGTTGCCCGGATCACCTCGTGTATACTGTATGACAGCCTGCAGAGCAGAGCCCTGTCTCTTTCCCCACGCTGACTGTGGGCTGCTTTCCAATCTTTCACTGTTAATTTAAGTTTCTGGTTTGCTTCCTCTTGGCTAATGGAGTTTTTTCCTTTTGGGATTTACTTCCTTAAAATAAACCAGTATCGTGAGTCAGAACACACATTTACAATTCCTACCTGTGCAGCTCATCATTCCTTTCCTCCGGCTAATCTAGGGCTATCAGGCGAATATCAGTTTAGAGTCGATAGCAGCCCTGGTGACAGATACACACAGTGACATCACCAGGGCCAAGGCTCCTGACACCAGCAAGCTCAAGACTCACCAAACTCTCCCCTTGCCCATGGGATACCAGCTGTGAACTGATGCCTCAGTTGGGGCTCCCCTAGGGCACTGCCAAGGCCTGAACCCAGAGCTGGTAAATATTAACCATGTGCTTCCTCATCCACAGTAGGCCTGATTATTTTTGGGGGTGTACTGGCAATTGAACCTGTGACCTGCTCATACTATCATATTTCCCGAAAAAGAGACCTAACCACAAAAGAAGTCTTAGTCTGTCTTTTTAGGATGTTTGCATTAAAAATCCTACCTCAAAAATAAGCCCCACTGGAGGCCAGAGATATTCCTCAATGGCATAAGCGGCCTGCCCAGCAAGTGCAAGGTACTGAGTCCAATTTCAGGTACAAAAAAAAAAATCATTTAAGATTGTCTGCCAAGCTGGGTGTGGTGGCTCACACCTGTGTTGAAGGAGGCTGAGGCAGGATACCACTCTGCATTCAAGCCCAGCATGGGCTACATAGTGAATTCAAGGCCAGTCTAAATGACATAGCAAGAGCCTGTCTCAAAAAATAAAATAAAATAAAAAGATCATCAGTCAGATGGCATATGTAGTGTATTATAAAGTAATACCACTTAACTATAAATAAATATTATTGACATTAATACTTAAAATACATGACAGTGTAAATTATAATTGTATATTTGTAAATGTCCAAGCAAGTGCCTTTGGATGAGGAGTAAACACCTGTATAAGCAGGTGAACGGAAGAGTTATTTATTTGTACTGGGGACTGAACTTGTAGACCTCATACTTGCCAGTCAGGCGCTTACACTGCTGAGCTAAATTCCCAGCCTGTGAACACAAGATTTATTGTCAAATGACCAGAGTGCAGACGCATCACCTAAATGACAAGTACATTGATACCAACTGACCAATCAGTGCAGACTCATCACATAAATGACGAACACAGGTACCAGACGGACATGGCTGCATCTAACATGAATCTTCATAATTCAATACACCATGTTGTAACAGACATATGTGATTTTCTGAATTTTTGTGCCTGCCATTTTCCTCACTTTTGTGTGGACCATCATTCGTAACCCTCATCACTTTTGTTGCCATGCCTAAGTCATCAGTTAACACTTACTGTCATTGAGACTCTGCGGAGCCCCGCCTGGAAGAGGTCGTGACCAGGGTGAAGAATTCCTGGGTGAAGTGGGGGCAAAATCATTGACAGCTGTGTCGCCGAGTGCACTCCAAGCAGGCTACGTGGACAGGAAGTGCTCATTCAAAGACAGCTGTGTTGCTGGACATGAGAGACAGGAGCCAGTGATTCTAGAGGAAACAGAATCCTGAGAAATTCAATCTGGGATTGGGGGTTTGGAGAGTTCTGACAGTGTTCCAGAAAAAGATGACAGGACCACGTTTGAGTAAATGTAGATTTTTGTACATGGATAGAGGGAGATTGTTGTACCTGATAAAATATGAGATCCTCTGGGGGAAAAGCCCTACTGCATCTTTTAGAGCAAAAGTTAAATACAATGCCAGGTCCTATTTTCAGGGAAATGTGGTTGGTAAGAGCTCTCTCACAGAGGTGCATCCCACTGTTTTTATGTTTTCGTTCTGAGACCAGATCGCCTTACGTCGCCCAGGTTGAGCTGGGACTTATGTGATCCTGCCGCCTCAGGCGTGCACAGGCTTCATATCTGTTTGCTGTTGCTGCTGTTATTTTGAGACAGGGCCTCACTATATATTTCAGACTGGCCAATGTAGCCAAGGGTGGCCTCAAATTCATAGCGATCCCCCTCCTCAGCCTCCCAAGTGCTGGGATGACAGGCATGTGCTGCCATGCTCAGCTGGCTGTCTCATTTTTAGCCTTCTGTAACTGGAATGAAGATTAGCCACTGAGCAGCCTCAGAGGACAAGAACTACAGCCCTCCGTGGCTGGGTCTGGGCTGATGCCTGGCAGAATCTGCCCAGGTAGACCCTGTAACCAGGCCTGGGGATGTTGGGCGAGCTCACTGGCTTGTTTCCCTGAACCCCAGCATCATTCTGAGAGTTTGGAGGTCCAGGGGAAAGCAGAAGAGACAGCATTGTTAAGCCAGGCACTGACCTGGGTGTGTGTCCAGTGACCCCTGCCCAATCTACTGACTCCTTGGGGCAACCAGCCAGTTAGCAGAATCTCCATCCTCCTTGCCATCAGAACCCAGCCTATCTGGTGAAGGATTTATGCCTAGGATTCAGGAGAGAGGATGCTCTCCCAGCTCCTTTGCAACTAGCAGTGGCCATGAGATCTGGTTTTGTATTTCCTCATTAAAGGGATGAACACAGCCAGCACAGTACTCTAGCTTTCTACCTTTTCACTAGACAAAGATAGGATGTCTGGAGCCATAGCAACCATCTTGTGATCCTGAGGTGCCGAACATGAGGAAAAAATAAAGGTGAACAATATAAAAGTTGGGAGTGACATCAGAAAAAATGGTGAGCTAGGAAGCTCTCAAGTCTTTTCACTGCCAGAAACAGTGAAAAATGAGCCAAAGTATCTGAACAACTTTGCAGGAGTTCCAGAGAACAAAAGTTGACAGCAGCCAAGTATTAACTCCATAATCATTTTTTTTTAAAAAAGCCACCATGTAGCCCAGGAAAGTGTTATGGTACTGTCACTCACCTTGCCCACCTCCTCCCCAACATGGTCACTGAAAGGTCCTCACCCTAGTAAAAATTACTGTACAATTATGGCAGTGTTGTGCCATGGCAGAAGGCCTAAGTAAAACTGCTTACCACTTCCTCCTCCTCCTTCAGCCCTAATTGTAACTCCCTTTCCCGTTTGTGTGCAAAGAAAATTCCAATCAATTCCTCGCACATCATCAATATCCATCCCATGAGACATTTCTGATCAGATGTCATATAACTCTCTGCCTCTCTGCATCCAGTGGAAGGAAACAGCCCAACTGCCATGGGTTGTGTGTTCCTTTCCATGTCCTTAGGAAATACATTATTTACTTTTTTTGTTTACTTTTCACTTCTCTGTTGGGCCAGAAAACTAACAGTTTGGTGCCTTGCAACTCAGATTGGCAGAGTGCATTGGCTCCAGGGAGTGACTCACAGTCCAAGCTCCCTACCTATGAACCACTTTCCCTTCCTCCAGGCCCTGCTGATTTGCCACTGCTAGCCTGCATTCAACACTGACCCACCTCATTTGTCGCAGGTGAGCCACCTTACGTCTGTCCATTCGGGGTTTTCTGTTTAATTGTGGGCCCATGTCAGATAACCCATTGCCATCAGTGGACAAAGATAGCAGTTTTCCCGTTTCTTGTGCAAGACAGCCTGAGGCAGAACTGTTACCCTCTTGTTCTTTGAGACCCCACCCCACTCTCTCTGTGATGGCTGATGAGAATGGGTGTTGGGACCTTCCTTGTCACACTTTTGAGATAGGTGATGACTTCTTTTGATAAGTGTGACCCAGGACAATTTTCATGTCTTTGTGGGGGGAGCTAAAACTCTTACATCCCAAGGCAAAGTTATCCTCTTGGCTCACCTCTAATTCTGGTCATGGCGAACACCAATTCTCGTCCCCTGAAAAATACACCTCTGGGGTGCCTGGTTCATAATCTTGGTGCTCTTGGCCTAAAGGCTGTAAAAACCAAAAAGCTGATCTTTTACTGTCGGGTGGCTTGGCTGACCTACCAGCTTAATGGCAGCCCATGGCCTAAGGGGACAACACTTGACTCTATTCTTCAAAATTTATATAACTTTAATCACAATGGTGGCAAGTTGGTAGAAATTCCTTATATATAGGCCTTTCTCACTCAGAGGACATGCTCTTCTCTCATTTAGTCATGTACAGAGCCCAAATATTTCTGGCTCACTCTACTACACCAGGATCTCTCCCTTCCTCCCCACTGGACCCCTTAGATGATGTACCTCCTGTCTTTACCCCCACCCTGCCCCATATCCCCAAGCCCAAATCCCACAGCTGTCTCAGTCAGGTTTCTGAACTCCCTGTGTCATCCTCTCCCCTTTCCTGACCCCCAGTGGCCTTTAATCCTTCTTTTACTTTCTCTCCACAATCTCAGATTTCTTGATCCCCTCCACCTGAGCCATCTATTCCATCAGACAGCTCCTCTTCTTTGTCCCCTGCTCCTGCATCACCATTCTCCCTGCCAGCTCACCATACTCAGTCTCACACATTTCAGCCACCTAGCAGGCCATATGGTATTTGACTGCCATCTTTCAATCCCATATCACATGGTCCTCAGCAGCCATCTTGCTACAGCTCACATGGAGGACAGCCTCCATTTTGTGGTCCTCTGCCATATGACAGCCTGTTGCCATCTTGTGACAGGTCACAGTAAATTGTCATCATCTTGCAATCCCTCATCATGGGATCAGCAGCAGCCATATTGTTGCAGGTCACATGATGATCAGTCACCATCTTATGCTCCCTTACCATGTCACCAGCAGCAGCCATCTTGTTGTGGGTCACATGGAAACCAGTTGCCATCTTGTGCTTCCCTACTTGCGGTGACAAGTGACTTGTGGCCAACCACCCAGTAATTCCCCACAGATGCCTGCCAGGCACTTGGCTTCTCAGTAGCCATCTACACCTCCCACTCCACAGCCTTCTCAGCCTCAATCCCTATTCCCCTTTTGGGAACAGGCTGGTCCTGAGGGACTAGTTCATATTCATGTTCCTTTTTCCCTTGCTGATCTACGTCAGATTAAGCATAAATTAGGTTGCTTTTCTGTTGACCAACAAAATCATATTAGAAAATTTAAATTTATAATTAATTATTATGACTTACATTTCAAAGATGTTTATGTGGGCCGGAGATACAGCTCAGGGGCATAAGTGCCTGCCTGGCAAGCAGGAGGTCGTGAGTTCCATCCCCAGTACATACACAAACAAACAAAGAAAGATGTTTATGTGATTCTGAACACCACCCTCAGCTCACAAGAACAAACTCAGGTATACCAAGCAGCTCAAAAGAAAAACTTACCATAGACATAAAGCAAATACTACTAAAAATGACCCTGGGTCTGCTATTCTTATTTCAAGAAATCTGTTAATTGATCTACAAAAAGGTTCACACTGGTCTATTTAATTATGGTTCAAATTGGCCAAATATATTTAAGTGCACTCTGATTTTGTAAGATGTTTGTCAGTCTGTCTGTGTATCTGTTGTCTGTTTGTCCAGCTTGTTTGTACTGTACAGATCATCTGTCCATGTTTGTTCATTCATCTGCTTTGTAAACAGCTGTTCCTTTTTATTTGAGCTCAACAAACTTTTCTCTTTTCCTTTTCCTTTTGTATTTTCAGGTCATTTGATCAAGGTTTATTTGGGTTATAGATTTAAAAAGCATGCTTTCACTTGGGTTTCCAGCTGGTCAAAATGATGCTAAAATTGGTTAAACAAAATCCCTTGGGATGAGGAGAGATTGGACAAGACTTCAATTGACTGATAAAAAAGCAGCCACCTGGGGCTGGGGCATAAGCACCTGCCTTGCAAGCAGGCAGTCGTGAGTTCGATCCCTGGTACCGATAAAAACGAAAAAGACAAAAAAAAAAAAAAAAAAAAGCAGCCACCTGGTTACTTTAACCAGTTCTTATTCATTACTCAGAGGCCCCAATAATCTCCATAGCCTTATGGGAGACACTCCAACTAAAGTTATAAAAATATATTAAGGTTCTTGATGCTAATACAAAGGTTTCATATGGCTAGGAAAATTCATTATTGCTGGTCTTATGGTATACTCATGCCTTCAAATATAAAATTGGGATTGTTTATGATGACAAACATTTTCTTTCAAATCTAGACAACTGCCTTTTTCTTGTGCTCCAGCCAGGAGATTCAAGTCAAACCTACGTGAGATCACCAGTTAAATGATAATTTTTATAGCTTAAAAACAGTTTATAGCTGGGTATGGAGGCTCATGTCTGTAAAACCAGCATTTGGGAGGCTGAGGCAGGAGGATTGCTGCAAGTTCAAGACCAGCTGGGCTACAAACTGAGCCCAAGGCAAGCCCAAACTGCCTATCTAAAAAGAGAAAAAAACACCCACAAAAAAAGTTTCTAATCTGTCAGTCCTTCTGCTCAAAGTTTGTTTTTGCCTAAAAGGTGCCAAACCCCAAGGCATCATATACATAAAAACAATAACAAATATGCTAAAGTCCTTTTAGATTCCTTTTACCAGATCCACCAGATCTTTTCCAGAAAAAGGTTACACTGATGCATATTGAAGCCATAATAAATTATACTCAACTGGCCTTAAATGACACTGCAGCTGATCTCTCTCCTAAATAAAAAAGGTAAAATTAATAAAACAGGCTGTCCTCCAAAGTCAGATGGCATTAGACATTCTAAGAGCATAGAAGGTACTTATGCAACTATAAAAACTAAATGTTCAATGACAAATCAATGACATGTCAGTTTCTAAAATTCCCTGGACCTTATCTGTATCCTCCTTTTGGGAAGCCATTACTAAAACTGTACTCATAATTATCCTGTTGATTCTATTATTTGGCCCCTGCATACTTTGCCTTGTCTCCTCTAGACTTAAAGCTGTCTGCCTGCCCAACATGAAAATGCCTGCTGTCTACTTGAGGGCCATTAGTTAAAAGCTCTGCAGAGTATCCCTGACTGCTAAGCAGTTCAGCAACTTCCATCCCCTTCAGCCTAAAAAAGCCAGCCTAAAATCCATTACCCCTCACAGTAGTTTGGGTTATTTCTTCAGAGGGAAAAATGTTATAGGCAGCTGAGTCAGTTAAAAATATTACAGGCAACCAGAAAGGGCTAGGACCTCATAGGAGCCAGCACAGAGTCCATAATCTCCCAGACATGATTTAACTGTCAGACCTTACATTTCTCATGTTTCCCATCCTCTCCAGCTCAACCCCTAGACCAGAGACAAGCCCTACCTACCTACACTTTTACTTTTACCCTTTCAGAGCAGGGAATAATGGCTTCCTATAACTTCACCACTCCCAACTGCAAGCTCATTTTTCAGATTCTTCCTTACCATGGTCCTAATGGAATGATACATTCAAATCAAAGGCACCTTTCCATCTGCCTCTCCTGGTCCTTAAAGTATGATAGTGACCTGCCTCCTCATAGCACCTTGTCTTTTATTTCTCCAATCTAGGATGTGAGCGTTCAGCAATGAAAAACTCCTCGTCCTGGCAAAAACACTGGTACCAGCTTCTCCATGGGCATTAACCGTCTTTCTGTCAACCTGCTAGACAGATGCCTCCATCCAGCACGAGGTAGTGAGAGAGTCTTCGCCCTTTTCCTAACAACGCAAAGATGGGAATGAAAGGGTCTTGCCCTAGTATAAGTTATTGTACCATTATGGCAGTGGTCTAACATGGCAGAAGGCCAAAGTGGAAATGCCTACCACTTCCTCCTTCTTCAACCCTACAATGGCAACTCCCTTTCCCATTTGCGTGCAAGGAAAATTCCAATCAATGTCTCACACATCACCAATGTCCCACCCCATGCCCCACTCCCAATCAGAGGTCCTATAACCCTCTGCCTCTGTACCTGTTGAAGAAGACAGCCCAACTATCATGGGTTGTGTGCTCCTTTCTACATCCTCAGTAAACACATTGTTTACTTTTACTTTTCGCTTCTTTATTGTGCCAAAAATCCCTAACAGCCACAGCCTCAATCAGAGGGAACAGGACCGCCTTCTTCACTAATTGTTATGCACACTGGTTCCACTGGGTCTCCCCGAAAATGAGACCTGGTCTTTACCAACTTTTTCTCCAAAAGATGTAGCAGAGCTTATTTGCAGAGGGCGCTCTGTTTTGTCACGTACAATCATCTCTGCACACCCATGTACAGCCTCCTCCTTTGGGCATGTACAAAAAGCCTGCACTTCTTCAGACAGGATCATCTCATCTCCTGGTACGTCATTAGAACGCACCACACCCCGGCTTCTGGCCTGAATTTCTTGCTACTCCATTTCCTGTCAAGCTGTTCGTCCCCATCTCTCACGTCCAGCCACACAGGTGTCCTGAAACCAATGCTCATCCATACAGCCTGCTCATGATGTGTTCTCAGGACACGTGAGGCACTGAGATGGGAAGATTCACCACAGACACAGCCACCGCAGCTTGCCCTCCAGTGTACATGTCACGCATGCATCATGTGCGCTCAGAGTGCTCACTAGGCAGTAACTCTGGATTCATGTTTACACAGGCGTTTACCTCGCATCCAAAGGTGCCCCCTTGGGTATTTACAAATACTTAATCATAATGTATAGTATCATTTATTTTAAGTTTAATGCAAATAGTATTTATTTATATGTAATTATATTTTACAGTATCATTTTATAATTCAACATAACCATCATGTGTTATAGTGGACATACTAAACCATATCCCTCTGAATGTCTTAAATGAAGTTTATTTTTGGAGTATGGCTGATAGTATGAGCATCCTTAAATATCATGCTAGAGTTTATTTAATATAAAACAATATTGTGTGGTTGGGTCAGGTACGGTACTGCACACCTGTAATCTCAGCACTCAGGAGGCTGAGGCAGGAGAATCCCTGCAAGTTTGAGGCCAGCCTGGACCATAAAGTGAGTTTGAGGTCAGCCTGAACTGCATAGCAAGACTCAAAAAGATGTCTCTTCAAAGCCTTATGTGCTTATAGATGGGGCTCTGGGGAGGTGGCTGGGTCATGGGTGTGTAACAACTGAATTAGTCCACTGATAGGTTTAGCACAGTTCTGAGTGTGGATGATGGGAAGGCCCACCTAGGATGTGGGTGGAACCAACCAATGGGCTTATAGGCCAAACAGAATAAAAAGAGAAAGGAAGGTTTGCTGCTTTCTGCACCCTGCCTGCACTGCCATGGACTCTTTCTCTTCTGTGATGCCCCTCTGCTGTGCCCCTCTGCCTGGGAGCCACCTGTGGTCTGAAACCTCTACAATCTGTGAGCCAGAATAACCTTTTCTTCCTTTAATATGTGAGCATCAGGTGTTTTGTCTCAGCAATGAGAAAGTAACTAAGACAGACCCTGACTCAAAATACAAAAACTGATTGTCATGGTTTGAAATTCTTTTGCTGTTCGAAATTTTTTTAAATGTAAAAATAAATAAAAGAGATGGAACACAGTGCAGTGGCAGAGCACACACGGGTTTGATCCCTAATACTGCACGTACACAAAAGCATCTTACTGAGAAACTAAGGAATCAAAACAGCATGGCCTAGAATAAAGACTGACACACTCAGGACAGCCTTCCCAGCAGTGCTGCAGGGAACACTGAGTACCCGCACACAGAGAAAAGGAAGTTGGGCTCTTATGCCACACACAAAAATTAACTCAAACAAAATAAATAAAATACATCTGCAAGAGCTAAAGCTGCAAAGCACGTGGATGAACACATAGAAAAAAAGCTTATGACAATGCATTTAATATTTCAGAAGCATTTGAAAAGGGTTAATACTAATTCTTCTATACCAGGTATGGTGGCACACACCTGTATTCCTAGTACTCAGGAGGCTGAGGCAGAAGGAACACCCTGGAGTTTAAGACCAGTCTGAACTATATAGTGAAATCTTGTCTCAAAAAGCTATAATTCTTCTCTAAATGTTTAATAGAATTCATCAATGAAGGTGGTTCGGGCTTGTTTTTTTTTTTTTTTTTTTTTGTTCCAGGGATCAAACTCATGACCTTGAACTTGCCAGGCAGGTGCTTATGCTGCTGAGCTAAATTCCCAATCCTCTTTTTTTTTTTTCTTTCAAAGAGCAGAAATACTTGAGAGAAAGCAAGCTTCTGTCTGAGAGACAGAAGTGTCTGGAGTGAGTTTCCCAGGGCTCTTCTTTTTGGAGAGATTTTAAGTGACTTCTTTGATGTCCTTAATGCTTATGGGTCTGCCCAGGCCTTTTGATTTCTTCATAAATCAGTTCCACTACTCAAATGTTTAGTAATTTACCCTACTTCTTCTAGGTTACCAGTTTGTTGACAGGTAGCTATTCATAATACCTGTCCTTTATTATTTATGTACTTGTCTTTTTGAGACAAATCAGTGCAGTTCAGGATGGCCTCAAACTCACTTTGCAGCCCAGGCTGCTCTCAAACTTGCAACTACAATGGACTTGGTAAAGATTTTGTATCATTTTCTGTTAGTCTGTTTTTGCAATACTAGTGACTGAATTCAGGGCCTTCTTCTTGATATATATATATATATATTTTTTTTTTTTTGAGATAGTGTCTTGCCATGTAGCTTAGCCTGGCCTTGACCTTGAACTCATTAGGTAGACCCAGGTTGGCCTCAAACTCAAGGCAATCATCCTGCCTCAGCCTCCCAAGTGCTGGGAATACAGGCATGGACCACCACACTTGGCTGTATGTACTTACTTTTGGGACAAGGTCTTGCTAATTTACCTAGACTGGGATCACACTTGCAACCTTCCTGCCTCAACCTCGTGAGTGCTGCAGTTACAGGCGAGTGCCACCGCACCTGGATCCTGGCTTTTGTTTTTTTGTGTATCAAATCACAGGAAAGAAAAAAAAAGATAAGGTTTCATCAAAATTAAAATCTTTGGTGCATCAAAAGACACCATTAAAAGAGTGAAAAGGTAACCCAAAGAATTAGAGAAAATATTCACAAATAATATATCTGATAAGGCATTGACATTAACATCTAGAATATATAGAAATGCCTACAAGTTACTAACAAAAATACAACCTAATTCAAATATGGGGAAAAGTTGGGTGTGATGGCACATGCCTATAATTCCAGCACTCAAGAGGCTGAGGCAGGAGGGATTTCCATGAGTTCGAGGGCAGCCTGGACTACATGAGTTCAAGGCCAGGCTGAGCCCAGAAAGATACTTACTCAAAAAACCTACAAAGATGTTTGTGCAAGTGGACAACAGCACAGAAGATGCCTATCACGATTAGGCATTAGCAAAATGCAAATGAGAACCTCAAAGAAATACCAATGTCTATTCATTCATCTTAGTATAATTTAAAGCATGGAAAACAACATGCTGGTGAGGATGTGGAGAAAATGAAGACGAGTACCAGCTGGCAGTGTGTACCCAGTGTTACTCATAACAGCCTCCAAAGTAGAAAGTTAATATCTGTAACAGACAAATGGATTGACAAACTGTGGCACATGATTGCTGTGGAATACTACTTAGCCACAAAAAGACAGGTCCGGATGCATGCTATGACTTGGGTGAACACTGAAAACATCACACTTAGGGGCAGTCAGTGGTCCCAGAACAGCAGGTGCTATGTTGCTGCACCAATCCGAGCTTCTCAGTGCAGTCAGATTACAGACAGACAAAGTAGATATTCCCAGAGAAGCCGCGAGGTGGCATTTAAGGGGAACCAAATTTCTCTTCCAGATGAGTAAGTAGTTCTGGAGACAACCTTGTGACTGTCCCCAAAACACTGAAATGGAAGTGTTTTGGGGACACGTACTGGAAGTGGTCATTTTTACATTAGTGTGTATTCTCCCAACAAAAAGAAAAGAAGGCACATCCTACCGTGGCCTCAACATTCTCCCTGGTCCCCCAGTGCCGGGATCACAGGCATGTACACCGCACCGGCCTATGCACATTCTTTTTTTTTTTTTTTTTTTTTTTACCAGTACCAGGGATCGAACTCATAACCACGCTCTTGCAAGGCAGGCGTTTATGCCACTGAGCTAAATCCCCAGCCCCCTGCCTATGCACATTCTAAAAGACCTCATTAATCAAGTGGGTATGCCATGTTTTTTAAAAAAATTGTGTTTTGTTTTTGTGACAACTGAAAGCTTTTACCACGCCACATGCCATTGGGAAAGGCAGACCCTGCTTGACCAGCTGGCGGCCATGTGTCCCTGCGGTACTGCAACCAGGCCACAGCTCTCTCAGGACCCCTCCTGGCCACTGCCCAGAGGTGGTATCCAGCCCTGAGGGGCCCCTCATCATCCTATGGCTGCATCTCTGTGTGTGTTTAGCTGCAGGATGTCAAGGTCTCACTCTGTGTCCCTGGCTGTGTCCATTTCTTCCTCTCAGACTGTGTGCCCCAGGAGTGCGGTCCAGCCAGGCCCCCAGGTCTAGGCCTCTGCTACCTCTGGTGAACAAGACTCACCCCTCAGAGCACATTGCGTCAGCCAGACTGCAACCCATGGTAGGAGGTGAGACAGCTGGTCACTCCACTGGGCAGTAGGTCCCAAGACCCCAATCACAGGTTCAGGCAGCAAAGGCCCCTACCCAGGCAGACCAAGCACACTGCATCCAGACCCTAGCAAGGCCAGCAGAAGGGAGACTTAGGCAGCTCTGAATATAGTGGCTTCCAACCAGGGACTCTGTCTTCCAAAGGGGTCCCCGCAGTGACATACAACTGCTAAACAGGTCATGACCAAAACTAACGTGAGATAGGCCTACAGCCTGGGCCCCCAGGCACTGGGACCACTCGGGGCACACAGCGTCCCAAGGCATGGATGGAGTCAGCCTGAGTCAGCCTGAGTCACAGATGATGCCTACAGGGCAGGGCAGGACTCACAGCCCAGCTCTGTACAGTGTGTCCCTGGTTAATCTTTTCATTCCCTTCTACCTGTAAATTGTCCTTGGCAAAGGAGGGTTAGTAAGAAAGGGCCCCTAGGAGAAGAAGTATGCTCTTCAGAAACCAGCCTAATTTGAATTTCAGTTTTTAAAAAAATGAAACTGCAAGGTAGGGCATGCCTGTAATCCCAGGACTTGGGAGGCTGAGGCAGGAGGATTTCCGAGTTCAAGGCCAGCTTGTCTCAAAAAAATAAAACCCAGAGATACTGATGAATACTTTTTCTAGTGTAAGTACATGCCAAGTATGGGATGTCAAGTATGGGAGTTACATAAGACTCCTGAGTGGGTGCAACTTGAATTCAGCCAGATCTCTTAACTGGGAAGGGACAGGGCAGACTAATAACCAGGTCTCCCGGCCCCTTTTCAGAGCTGAGTCCACCAAACGAGGCCCCTCCTGTGTTATCACTTAGCTGAACGATGGTGCCAAACTTGGCACTTAATCTGAGCCCAAAGTTTGCCAGTCTGCCTAATGGAGGAGCATGACAAACCTCAAATTATAGCCTCAGACCAGCAGGAAAGTTTGTAATAAATGCTGAATTTGCCAGGCATGGGAGCACACATCTGTAACCCCAGCACTCCAGAGGCTGAGGCAGGAGGACTACCAAGAGGCCAACCTGGGCTATATATCAAGTTTGAGATCAGCAAGACTTTCAATAAACAAGTAATTCCGAGTCTTAACCATCTGAGCATCACCTTTATTTTTATGGAAGTAGGGAGTAAGCCTAGGACCATCATGCAGAGCCCTGTCCTCAACACTGTAGGAGGCTGGGCCAGGAGGATGGTAAGTTGAGGCCAGCTGGGGCAACTTAGCAAGTCCCTATGTGAAAAGATTAAATAGGCCTGGGGATGTCACTTGGCACAAAGCTCTTGGGTTCAGTCACCAGTACTGGGAAAGATTAAGAGGTCCCTGGGTGAGCTGGTGTACACAGAGGCTGCGCTGGGCCTCAGTCAGGACAGGTATCAGGAGGGTCAGCCCTGGGCTGGGCACCATGGGGTACCAGGTGCCCGAGAGCATGCAAGTGCATCACAGGCTCCTCACACCAGCCCTCAGAAAGGCAGTTGCCCTGAAAGGCAAAAAACTGTACCAGAGAAACAGTTCTTTTTAAAGTGTTGCTCTTTTGAAACTGCCTACTTCTAGAACTGCATTATGGCTTTGTAATCACTTTCTTGACCCTGTAACCATGTGACCATAACAGACCGTGCAAATGCCTGACTGTATCCCTGCACCAAGGTTCGTGAGTTGATGACTGTCAATCCAGCTTTGTAACCGACAATCTCCCCCACTAGCTGATCAGAAGAGCTCCCAGACTGTTCCATCCCGCCTTTGCACCTCCTGCTTGTGCATCACATAAAAGCCCTAGACCACCAGAGGTCAGGACCTGATATTCTGGGAGTGACCCAATCAGTGCCTCCAAATCCTCAGTGTCACTGTGGTTTGTTTGTCCTTGCAACCTCACACACACACACACACAAAACCCCGGGGTGTGGTGGCACGCCTCTGTAATACAGCACCTAGGCAACTGAGGCAGGAGGGTTGCTGAGTTCTAGGCTGGCCTGGGCTACATGAGAAGATCCTGTCTAAAAACAATTAAGGCTGGGTGTTTAGCCCAGAAGTGCCTGCCTGGCAAGCACAAGGTCCTGAGCTTGATCCCCAGGACCAAATACAAAAAATAGTAATAATAATTAGACACCTGTAGCCCCTGGGGCAGAGTGGCTGTCACATGGGAATTCTCAGAGGACGACATTCAGAGGATGCTTCCTTGCTCAATTCAACCTTACCACTTCCGGGGAACGTGGACCCTACAGGTTAAAGTCCACTTGAGCACAGCTGCCCAAAAGCTGAGTCATTAATCTTTGGCAGCTGGGGACAGAATTAGCCAGGATGGAACAAGAGAACCTCCCGCTAGGGTCCAGAGGTTTGGGCACACCCCATCCTCTGTATCTGATCCAGGCGCCCTGCCAGAGCCCTGCACTTCCCTGTCCTTTGTTTTCCACCATGACTGCACTGTTTCTACCCCCTCTTGTGCGCGCTGGCGCTGGTGACAACCACAGCTCCTTTCATCTTTGGGCACACTGGACTCCCCTCCACCAGGTCCACAGCTCCTGTCACCCCTCCTGCCTCAGCACACATTTTTTCTTTGGTGGCAGTGGGCAAACTCAGAGTCTTGGGGTTGCCAGGAAGGTATTGTACCACTGACCTGGATCTCAGTCCCTTATTTCAGAGGCAGGAATTCACTAACTTGCCCAGGCTGATATTAAATTAACCATCTCGCACCCCAGCCTCCCTAGGGCTGAGATTACAGGTGTGCACCACCACCAGGCCTGGCTTGAAACTGCCCTCCACCTGCATGAGGTCCCCACAGCACTCAGCCCACAGAGACACAGGCACCCATGGGTCGCCTCCTTGCCAGGCTCCAAGAACCCAGCAGCCACGTCGGCACTTATGCCAGCTGCCCCAGGATACCAGCCCCAACCCCTGGGCTGGGAACCTTTACAGACAGCCCAGAGGCATGGGCTCAGGGCCAGGCACCCAGCCTTTGTCACCCGTAGGGCACCACCAGCCCAGCTACGATCTGAGCCTTGGGGGTAAACAATCATATTCCAGTCCTCATGGCCATGTGCACTCTGTCCCAAGTCTGTCCTATCCTGGTTGGGAAATGAGGTCAACACACTGGCTTCATTTGGAGGCAGAGTCCAGGAAGCAGCCCCACCACCTGGTTGCTGTCTCCTACCAGTAGACACATGGCCTTGTGATGTCACAGGAGGCCCACTCACATCCCTTCTGCTCTCTCCATGGCCTGGTCAGCACAGACACCACCGGTACAGAGCTGCAGGAGCCCAGAGTGACAGCACAGGTGACCCAAGGGTCTGCCCCTCATGGTACCAGCTCCTTTCCAGGTGGCAGCTCAGCCACCTCACCTTGCGAAGTTGTCCAGTCCTGCTGTTCCCAGGGGCCTTCTGAGCCACAGCTACTGACTTGGAACCCAGGAAAAGCCCCTGGAGCTGCTGTGACTGGGGTGGGAGGGGGGGATTGTGCAGAAGAAATGGCAGGCTTTACCCACACCCTGCCATGTAGAACACTGCAGGCAGACCCGAGGAGGCAGGGTACTGACTGGCTCCGCACTTACCTACTCCATCCCCCAAAGGAACTGCATTGGGGAGACCAACCTACTGCTGGGTTGGTTCTGCAATGCAGGCCCTCTACAGGTGACATCAGAGACAAGCCCTGAGGACAACAGCCAAGTTGCACTGACTGTCCGAGGACCCCAACAAGGCAGTGCAGGAGGCCAAAGTGCTGTAACCTGCACCTCACCCCATCCTGTGACAGACATGTCCTTTTCAGTGCTCTTGGAGCTCTACTCAGGCACCCCCAACACCCCACCAGTGTCATATCTGACTTCCCCACACTCAGGACAGAGAAACAGAGCCCCACCTTGGGTCCCCACGTAGCAAGGCCATCTCTAGGCCCGACTGCACCTGGGCATACCCCCAGCATGCTCAATGAGCAAGTGACACGCGGGGACACTGAGGAGCAGCCAAGGGTGCTGAATGGGTGGTGCCCCACTCTTGGGCCAGGAAGTCAGGTTTTGGACTGGGAAGGTGGTTGGGTAAGAATGTCACACCAGGCCTCCTGCACCTGACAAGTAAGCTGTCAACAGGGGAAAGAGGACAGTGGCCCTGGCACTTCTGAACACAATACGCATGTTGCGGAGCAGGCCGATCACAGTAGGAAGGACATCTCCCAGGACACAGCTCCCAGGGCAGTGTAGCAGGGCTCTTGGGGCCATAGGGGATCACATGGGAGACTTGGTTGGGCACCGCTGCCCTCTGCTGGCCGCACACGGTGCTGCAAGCTGTGAGGGCTGAGGGACCAGTCTGGATGGTAGAGGTTTATTTTGTGGTTGGTCTGCTTTTGCAGTACTAGGGATGGAATTCTGAGCCCCTGCATTGAGCTACATCCCCTGCCCTTTTCCTTTCGGATTTTGAGAGGTGCTCAGGCTGGCTTCAAGTTCACAATCTTCCTCCATCAGCCTCCATCAGTGTAGCTAGGATCACAGGCACGTGACACTGCATCCTGCTGGAATCTCAGGAGAAGGCAGCCTGGCAGGGCTGGCCCAGTCCCCCAGCCCTGTGTGCCCCATTCGGAACGCTGGGGTACAGGGCAGGAGCCACCGAGTCCCCTGGGTGTCTCTTCCCGGGCACGTGGGCCTGCCGGCCTCAGGATGGCGCTGCTGCAGGTTGGGACTTCTTCCCTCTGTGCTTAAAGCTGCGCAGTGGATTCTGGGTCTTCTTAACCTTCTACAGGGCAGAGTCTGGGTAAGGGAGTGCAGCAAACAACTGTCTCCACTGGGGTGGCACAGTGGGCAACGTTGGCACATGGCGCTGCCGCTGAAGCCCTCAGGCCAAGGAGCAATGGCCGCTGCGGGCATAGAGCAGGGACAGCGGGGAAACAGCAGACCCATGTCCCACAGATCTCCCCTGACCTGAGCAAGATGTGGGGATGTCCTGGTGACAACAAAGGAACAAGGTGGAGGGGACCCTGCCGCTGTTCCCACAGCCCTGGAGTACCTTAGCCTTCCTGCCAGGGGCCAGCTTCTTCCGCTTCCTGTGAGTGCGCACAAGGCCACGTAGAGCTGGAGGAACTGCAAGAGACCGGGCCCCGGAGGTCACCTCAACACTCAAGGCTTCAGCCTCCTGTCACCCCAATCCCATGAGACCCAGTCCCTAGACTGCCAGGGCTCTCCACATTCTGGCCAGGATTCCCAGTGGTGCACTCTCAACTGTGACACAAGTGACACACAGCGACTCAGCCTCACATAGACCCAGGGACAGGAATACCAGCTCCACCAAACCACAGCCCACATCACTCCTCCTGGGGGTTAAGTACATGGCAGGAGTGTGAGACAAGGACAGGCTGGGGTGACGTTTGGGCCAGAGTGCAAGGCTCAGGGTAACCGCTTCACACACGGCCCTGTGACAAGCTCACTGGCTTCACGTGATGTCCAGGGCTCCTAATTCAGGCCCTAAGCCCAAAGGCCAGGCCGTGTCCACCTGCAAGCACACTGCTTCTACGGCCTCCCCTCCTATAGCTCCCTAGCACTCACTCGGGGACTACCCTTTCTGGCCACTCAGGCCTTCTGGCCACCTTCCGACCCAACCCTCACCACACTCACCCAGGTAGTCAGGGACATGGCCCAGATGTGGCTTCACCACCGCGGGGTGCAGGGGCAGGTCATGCCGCAGTAGCTGCAGGTCCCGGGGATTGTCCTCGAAATATGTCTGGGGTGGGGGCAGAGAGCTCAGTATGTCAGCGGCATTGTAACTTCGCGGATTGAATTTTTTGGTTTGCAACATGATACTGGGAGCGGTGATGGGTACTCAACAAACCTAGGCAGGGTCTTACAAGTGCTAGGTAAGACATACCCAACACCCATTCCTTTAAGATGGGGACTCACTATGCTCCTCAAGCTGGTCTCACACTCATGGGATCAAGCGATCCTCCTGCCTCAGCCTCTTAAGTAGCTGGGATTACAACTGCAACCAGTCAGACTGAATCTTCGAAAGGACGTTAGACCCATGTGCTTTAAAGTTTAAGAGGCATGAGGTGACCTTTCTACCACCTCTGTCCCTGTCACTGTTCCCATCCAGAGGTGGCTTTCTAACTCATACACAAGTTTAAATGCTCCCTCCAGTGTGTCGCCAATGGCCCTCCAGTGGCCCCCTGCAGCAGCTCTCTTGGATACCCAAGCACTCCCATGTCCTGCACTACAGACTCTTGGTGGGTGGACATCAGTGACATGCCCCACTCGCCTCACCTTGAGTTTCTCAGAGTGTAGCAGCTCCTCCTTGATCTCCTTCAGCCGTGCCTCCCGGATGGCCTGCTTCGTCACTGAGCGCATGGCGTCCTACATGAGGACACAGGTGTCAGCCAGGGCACAGGACCCAGGTCACGGTCGGCCCCCCAGCCCATCCCTCCCGCCAGCGTCCAGCGCACCTTGCATCGATAGCGGAAGCCCTCAATCTCCTCCATGTGGAACTGGTAGGGAAGCAGGGCAGAGGCCTCGCCCTCTGCAGAGAGGAGCAGAAGGGGCTCAGGCAGGGGTGCCATCCCCATGGGGAGACGCCAGGCTGCACACACATTGGGTTACGCAGCACCCAGGGGTGTGCATCACAGCAGTCACATGCCACTGGGACACAGACCATAAACAAGACTTTTGCACAGATTACCTCTGTTACCCTCAGTGCAGGGTGGCTGTGCCTGCCCCACAGGGCAACATGAGGTCAACTTAGGGGACTTAGAAGCCTGGTCTGACCCAGCCCGGGCCCCAGGAGCTGGGCGCTCACCATCAGTGAGGAGCTCCTCAATCCTGCGCAGCTGCGATTGCTCGGTGGGCAGCACAAAGGTCAGCACGATGCCGGGGTTGTTGGCACGTGCTGTCCTGTGACGGGAGAGGAGCCGAACTCAGACTGCATCTCTGCCCCAGGGCTCCACCCAGCCCTCCTTGCCCACCTGCCTGGCCTCTTACCTCCCAGCCCGGTGGATGTAGGCTTCAGGGGTGGGGGGAAGGTCAAAGTTGAGCACTGCGGACACATGGTGGAAGTCTATGCCCCGGGCCACACCAGCCTCTGGGTCCGAGGCCCTGTGGCGAGAACCCAATGTCAGGCCGGCCCCTTTTTCCTTTAGGATGGGTTTATAAGCTTAGCCAAAGCTTAGCCAGCAAAACACCCTCTGAACAAAACTGATGGCTGCAAGACCCTGCTACACACCAGATCACCCCACACCAAAACCACTGCAAGATGTTTGCATGGTGATGTGCACCTGTGATCCCTACTCTCTGAGAGGCTAAGGCAAAAGGATTACAAGCTCCACCCCTAAGTAACTGAAGAGACTTCATGAGACTCCTTTGGGCAAAAACAAAATCAAAATCAAAATCCCCTCAAAATGCCAGGCACAATGATGCATGTCTGTAATTCCAGTATCTGGAAGGCTGAGGCAGGAGGATGGCTTCAAGCCTGGGCAGCCTAAACACAGTGGGTTCAAGGCTGGCCTGAACTACATAATGAAACCCTGTCAGAAAGGAAAGAAAAAAAAGAAAGAAAGAAAGAAAAGAAAGAAAACGCCAGTGGTACAACTTGTAATCCCAGCACCTGAGGGGCTAAGGCAGGAGGATCACTGTGAGTTAAGAGGCCAGCCTGGGCTACACCGCAAGTCCTTGGCCTGGGCTACACCGCAAGTCCTTGTTTTTGTTTTTTAAAAAACCAAAACCCTCATAATTGTTACAGAAACTGGGGCTGCAAGCCACTGCTAGAGTGGCTGCATAGCAAATAGAACCGCAAAAAACACACAGGAAACTGTTGAATCCTTGTGCTGACCTCAGCTGTGGTGACTGGGACTTCCCCACTAACCCCTTCAGCTAGATCAGGGATACTCCCCTTTCCTAGCAACTGCCAGCCACCACCTGCTGCATGCAGGACCATCTTCTGGCAGTGGCAGGGCATGCATTAAACAGCCTTCACCCTGGTCCCATCCTCATGGCCAGGCAGCTGAGTGAAGGCCATAAGGCTGTCCTTCAGGCCACACCACCAGCCACCAGCCAGCAGGACCACAACACCTTGTTCTGTGTGCTCTGGGTTGTTTCCAAACTAACTGACAAACAGGCCTCTCTGGCAAGGATAAGGAAAAATGAAAAACGTGGACTCACTTATCTCCTTTGGGCTTTCGGCCCCGCTGCTTGCCCTTGGCTGGGGCCCCGAGGACGTCAGAATCTGTTGCTATGACACAGTCGTAGAAGCCTTGGTTGAACTGAGAGATGATGTGACACCTGTGGCCCAAGAGAAGAGTCAGCCCATCGGTGACTGGTGTGATGTAGGGAGTGGTGCGACCGCCCCACTGCTGTCTCCCTGCCTCTCCCTCCTATGGACACGTAATGTGCCTGCCTACATTAACCATAATCCTCTCCTACTCACGTCACGTACACGGACGTGACGATGACCCATCAGAGATTACCTCGCAGCCTCTTCCTGTCCCACTGGCCCATCCCTGCCCTATAAAAGCAGCGACCACTTTATTAATAAACGAGGCTTGATCAGATTTTCTCAACTTGTCTCCGGCCCTGTGTTAATCCCCGTTCCTTCTCCAGGAAACTGCCCCTCGGATCCGGATTGACCCACGGGCTGGGTCAGTGTGATACCACTGGTGCTACTATTAACATTGCCGCCTTCTGCTACCTCCTCCTGTCCATCTCTTTCCTCTCTTAATTTGGTGAAAATGGGAAAAAATAGGTATTTTGGGGTTCTGGCAAGTAACTGTCAATCAAGTTCAGAGCCTGGACTCTACCACGTCCTGGCAAGACAGGACCATCAACAGTCCCTTCCTGTGCCTGTTTTCAAACATCCCTGCCAAAGCGCAGCCACTACAAACCTGGAGCGCAGCGGGAGCTCACCATTGAGCACGCAGGTTGGGATGCTGAACTGTTCCAGGAAGAGGCGCAGCCGGTAACTCCGCTCCAGGCTGTTGACAAAGAGCAGCGACTTGCCCCGGATCAGGGACAGCTTGAGTAGGGCATAGAGCAGCAGAAACTTGTCTTCCTCAGTCTCGCAGACCACCTGGAACTGCTGTAACTGGTCTGGCCCTGGCAGCTGGGACTCCTGCAACTTGAGCGTAACCTGGGGAAAGAACAGGCCTGCTGTCAGGGAAGAGAAGACAGACACTGGAGCCGCTGTCTCATCAACCAAAGCACGGACGCTTTCCTGTAGGGCAGAAATGCCCTAAGGATTTTTAGTGTACAAGATCCCTCCAGCTTTGGAACTTAAGAACTCAAAATGCCCTAATATATGTGTGTATGAAACAGATTGTACAAAAAGCACTTGGGCACACAATTAAGACAAACACTGACAAATAAAGCTACCGAGTAGGGCAGGCCTACAGCTACAGGCCTTGTAAAGGGTAACATTTACCAAAAGTGAGAAATTTGCCTTGTAATTTTGGCTCTGCCATTCAACACAGGCCCTTAGGGATTATAGGTGAGGGTCCTCTAAGTTTCTAGGGAAAGCACAGTTTGAACTGGAAATATCTGAGAATACGTACAGACATAGTCTATGTAGCTCAGGCTGACCTTGAACTCATGGTCATCCTCATGCCTCAACCTTCCAAGTGATGGATTATAGGCAAACACTGATGCTCACTTTGAACGCCTCAGAACCAGGAATGACACACCAGTAACAATAGTCCCACCCCAAACACCAAAGGTTCCTCTGAGAAGGAGCATCAAGTCCTTTAAGGGTCCCTTGCCCGCAGCTCCAGCTGCTCCCTCTTACTGGGTTATGTAGCACCAGTTCCTTGAGCGCCTGCACATCCTCATTAAAAGTAGCTGACATAAGAAAAGCCTGGTAAATCCGAGGCAAGTGACTGAAAGAAAGAAAACCGCCAGATCACACCCCAGCTCCAAGGGCTTCTGCTCATCCCCACTCACCTGACTCCATGTCTCTGCTCTGCTGACTTTTCCACTGGGAATCACCCTGTCCCTTCCTTACCAGAGAAGACTCTTGAGGTCGTCCTCAAAACCAAAGGAAAACAGAAGGTCAGCTTCATCCACCACCAGCAGCTCCAGGGAGTCACGCAGTTTCAGGTTGTCCTGCTGCAAGTGGTTTAATATGCGGGATGGGGTCCCCACAACCACATCTGGCTTCTCCATCAGCATGGCTCTGCAGGCAGAAGACGGCGGTATCAGGAAGAGCTCAGCAACTAGAATTGCACTCTGGACCTGCCCCATCTCTTACCACACACAAACCCAACCGCAGGTCTCTGTAGTTTTGTTCCCTGACAGCTTTCACCCACCTCTGTGAGGCTGTGTCTTCAGCAGCTGAAACATTGGCCACTCGCACATCTCGAGCACAATAGGCAGCCAGCTGCTGAATCATGAACTGGGCCTGCCGGGCCAGCTCCTTGGTAGGAACAAGGATGAGGGCTTTCACAGCCTGTTCCACCACAGGACCTGTCTGTAAGAGAATCAAAGACTGTGGCCAGCAGGAATACCACTGCATCTGTCTTATTCTCTACTCCTTCTGGGTCAACCCACGCACTGCAATACAAGCACATAGCATGTTCTGATAAATCCCTCCCTCTGCCCACCTCGGAACAAGACGGAGGGCCTTCCAGGCACTGGCACTCAAAAACAATTTCCTCTAGGGTTACAGCTTATGTGAAACGCAAGAGATACTAAAGCTGACTCGCACAATAACAGAAAACGGAAATGTTTCCTCACAAATGAAACGTAATTCATCCAAAATTATATTCTGGCTGGTGGAGGTGGCAGCAGGATCTGGATCTGGATTAACTCCATCCCAGATTGTGGATCACAGGGGACCACCCCGCTAAGCAGAAAGCCAATGGAAACCTTGGCACCTCCTTTCCCCGCCCTTTGGGTCTTGCGTCCCCCCTCCCATCCGCTCCCACGCCACCCACCGCCTTTCGGTGGAGCAGCAGCTGCAGCATCGGAATAGCGTACGCGGCCGTCTTTCCGGAGCCCGTGCGCGCCCGAGCCAACAGGTCCTTCCCCTCCAGCGCCAGCGGGATGGCCTTTTCTTGGATCAGCGTGGGCCGCGACCAGCCCAAGTCGGCGACTGCCTAAAAGAGACGCGGAGCGCGGTTCAGGGGATGCAGACGGCGGAGGTGCGTCCTGCGGACCCTGTGGGAGGCTCTCCAGTCAGCAGCCCCTCACCGTACCTGCAAAAGCCGGGGATCCAAGCCCATGTGTTCGAAGCCCAGACTCTCCAGCTCCGCCATGGTTCCACACTGACAGTAAGCACGCGCAGCCAGAAACACGTGAGCATATGGGAGCGTCAACCAATCAGCTTCGGAAAAACAGGCACTCCCCGGAACTGCTGGCGCGTAAGCTTCCGGCGTATCCCGAGGCGGCCTGCGGCTGCGCAGCGCTCAGCACCGTCCAGCTCCGGGTTCCCGGGATCTTCAGACCCCGGGAAGTGTTGGGGGGGATTTTCCGTCTGGTTATGATTAGTGAAGGCGATGGTCTAGGGACCCCACGCCGGATCGCAGTCTGGCCCCACGCAGCGAGGTTGCAGATCTATGGGGTCAGAGGTCTCCCTGGGATAAGAACAAAGTGTCAAGACTCCTACCTGCATTAGGAGCTATTAAGATGGTAAATGTCTTAAACCATTCAGTGTGTGGTAGTTTTGTCACAGTTGTAACGAAAACAAATAGAAGTGAGGACTACTTGTGATCCGGTCAAGGGTAGGCGGCTAGCCTGTACTGAGGCCTTGTCTCAAATCAATGTGTAAGATTAGACTCAGTCCACTGTGGAGTGGCTTTGAGACTGGAAAAAGGGTCACAAAACGAACCGCCCAGTAGCAGGAAAATGGTTTATTACTCCCTGAAGTCACTACACCTGTGATTACTTTAGGCCCACCCAGGCGATCCAAGATATAAGCTTTTAGTTTCAGTGATCAGATGGTCAACTTTGCCACATTCAGATTTGAGGGATTTGGGTACATATTTTAAGGGCGAGTCCTGTGCTAACCTTCTAGTATGATCAGACTGGCCTTTACTCAGGAGTCTACGTTAATGAGCTTCGAGGGTGACCTACGTGCAGCTGATGTGACCCATGGCCTGCATATCAGGAACTAAGATCCGGTTAAGAGTGTACCTTGTGCATGGCAAGTTTGGGGAACCAAATGATAAGGCACTGCCATTCAGGACAGCTGGGGGGAAGCGTCAATAAAAGGGGATAAGAGTGGGTGCATCTCAGCCTACACTTCTTTTGCCCCTAGGACTGGAGATTGAACCCAGAGTGCCAAGCTGCTCTCCAGCTGTTTCTGTTTTGAGTCAGGATCTTGCTAAATTGTCTGGGCTGGCCTCAAATTTATAACCCTCCTGCATCAGCCTCCTGAGTAGCTGGGGTTACAAATGTGCACCAACATACTTTTTCTTTTTTTGTGTGTAGGTTTTGCAGGGATGTAGAGTTTAAGAAAAAAGAATACTGGTCAGGTGTGGTTAGTGCACACCCAGCACTCCGGAGGCGGAGGGAAGAGGATCATCATGAGTGGAGGGAGGCCAAACAGTCTAGGTGTGGCGGCTCATGTCTCATACCAGCACTCGGCAGGCTGAAGCAAGAAGATCACTGGGAGTTTGAGGCCACTTTGGCTACACAGTATGTTCAAGGTCACCCTGAACTAGTGAAACCCTGTCTCAAAACACTAAAAATAGGTATGTGGAATATTACAGCATACAATGAGAAGTAACAAGGGAATTTAGTTCTGTAGGTCAGATAAAGTAATTTAATAAATAGAATTTCAAATAAATATGTAAAACTAAGAAATAAGTCACAAAGGGACAACTGATGAATGCAGTTTTATACAGAAGGGCAGGAGAGAAGTATACGGAGAGTTGTCAGGCCTAGGGTTTAGGGGCTAAGAAAACAAGTACTTCATCTCACAGTCCGTCGCTGATGTGCTGTCTACTTGGCTGGCCTTGGAGAATGGTTAAGCAACTACCCTGCCTGTCCCCAGTTCCCCCAGAGATGGGCCTTCCAGGGTGGACACAAAGGACAAGGTCACACTGCAGTCACCCCAGGACACTGACACCAGCAGTCCTGGTCAGGAATCTCTGCCCTTCGTCTCCTCTGCCCACAACCTCTGATTGCATTCCAAACACAGCTACTATAGCACTTTTATTTCACTGGAAAAACCTATAGGAAGGAACCAAATCTGGTTCCCTTGAAAAAATTTACCAGAGCTTAAATAAGAGGCAGGGTCAGCACTCACTGCCCAGGTCAGCTCTGTCCCCATCTTACCTCTGACGCCGAGGCCCTGTGATCACAGGCGTCCGAGAGAGCTTTGCCTGGCCTTCTGAGAAGTCATGTCATGGCCTTGGCAGCAGCTGTGACAACTGCTTTCTGGCCCACAGAGTGATGGAATCCTGAGGACTGCCATGGCAGTTATTAAAAATGTGAACAAACACAATACACAAGAAATGGACTGGTGTTTTCAACTAGTTACAGGCAGTAACACTTCAACTAGGAAGGAAAATATATCATTTATCAAAAAATAGTTCTAATATATAGAAAAACATCTCGATCCTCTGGGGTGAGACATGCCCCTTATTTACATTCACAAAGCCACTGAGGAAACCCAAGACTGGCCAGGGGACAGTGCGAGAAAAAATAGGTTTTGCTCATTTTGTGAGAGAACAGAAGGGAATCAGAGGAGGCCAAAGAAATAAGACAATCTTAACTGAATTCCAATTCCTCAGAAGCCTTAAACAGATTCAGAAAGATTGGACCAGTGTTCTGGGTCCTTGAAAACCGGGATTAAACAAGTATCTGATTTGAATAGTTCCTTGCTGTGGTACCAAGCTGATACATTCTTTTTCCTCTTCCCTCCCCACCAAAACTCCAGATGGCTAAATGTGAGTAGGTGGGGAAAGTACCCAATTATTGAGGCAGAAAGAAGGGACATTTGAGGAGGTTGCTACACCAGCTTCTTGGCCTCAAAGAAGCTCTTGAGGTGCCGCATCTGCCAGATGCCGGTGAGGATAAGGATGCCAGTCTGTGCAATGGACCACCACAGCACCCTCTGGTTGGTGCTCTCACTGGTCAGACGGAAGCGCTCCTCACGATACTGCGTGGAGAGAAGGATACAGGGTTAAAGGAGTAGTAGAAACAGTCCTGGCTGTCCTGAGGGCCCTCCCTCTGTGTGGCTGCTCAACTCCAAGACCAAAACCTCTTGAATAGCACCTGTGAGTCCATGAGGGGTACCAGTCCTCCCACTTGAATGCCCCAAGGGAAGAACAATGCTGTTCCTTCATGGGCACCTTTGTTAGGACTGAAGTCAGGCTCTTACGATTTCAATAAAAATTAAAAGGAGAGAGGCAATAGCTACAGTGGATTGTAAGCTGACCTCTCTACACTTATGGGAGGTGTGTGTGCTGGGAATCAAACTCAGGACCTTGTACTTGCCAAGCAGGAGCTGTACTGCTGAGCTATATCTCTGGCCCTACATGTTTTCTTATACAGCTTAAAAATCAACTAGAGCCAAATAGAATGCATACATATACTGCAATATGTTCAGTCTTAAAAACAAAGGGAGTTGGGGCCAGGGATTTAGCTCAGTGGCACAAGCGCCTACCTGGCAAGCACAAGGTAGTGAGTTCGATCCCCAGTAGCAAAAAAACAATACAGATGGATCTTGGAGGCATTGTGCTAAGTGAAGGGACTGCTATACTTAGGTATGTCAGAAACAGAAGCAGAAAACAACAGGAGCTGAGGAGGAAAGGAGAATTAGTGCAGCTTTAACAGTGCAGATTTTCTGTTTAGGAAGATAAAAAATTGTGAAAATAGAGGTACTACTTGCACAATAATGTGAATGCACTTAATACCACACAGATGTGTATTCTGAGATGATCAAAATGTGCAGTTTTATGTTACGTACATTTTTACCACAATTAAGTGAAGAGTTGAGGGTGTGATCCGGTGATACAGTAATTGCACCTCACATCCAGGTGAGGCCCTAGGTTTCTCACAAAAAGAGAGTATGATGCACACCTGCAATCCCAGCACTCAGAAGCTGAGGCAGGAGGATCACAGCTGCTGAGTTCAAGGCCAGCTCAGGATACATAGCAAGACTATGTCTCAAAAAGCAACAACAAAAAAACTCCAACTACCTACACTCACTCTCTATTCCAGTCTCTGAAGAGCTGATCTTCTAAGTAGCAAAGGCCTCATGCAGAAACGTGGCGCAGGTAGAATGAGTAAAAAGGTCAAATACAAGGAGACATTCGCTTACCCTCTGGTAATCCTGTTCTTTCTGAATCTGTTCCACTTGATCAAGCAGCTGGCGGGCCCGAAGCTGCAGCTCGGTCAGCTTATCCTTAGCTGCGATCTCTGGGTAATTATTAGCATGCTCCCCGACCTGGATGTCCAGGTGCACACGCTGCAAGAAAACAGGAGTGTCTAAGTAGTACGCCTCAAAGCTAGTCCCGGTCTGCCAAACACATAGCACCCCGTGGCTAGGGGACAAAAGGACAGTTTGTCTCCCACTTCGGAGTGTGCTATGAAGTGTCATGCACGACAATGGCAACAAATCAAATCTGAGATACTGCAGGCTGAGACCACCGAGAATTCCTCTTACCAGCTTGCCCCCAGCGAAGAGGGCCATCTTGGTGGAGTTGGAGTGCAGGCAGATCTGGTGCTCGCCGGGTGTGTGAGAGGTGAAAGTGAAGCGGCCCTCGGAGCCGTACTGCCGGGACAGGACCACCTGCAACCATATCAGTGACCGACACCTTTACTGTGACCTCGTAAAGTGCAAGCTCAGGTCCCCGCGACCGCGACGCAGAGCCTGAACCCCGGGCCCTGCACGGGCGCACTCACCTTGCCATCCGGGTCCTTCACCTCCACATGCATGCCCAGGCCGGGGGTCGAGGGAAGGAAGGCCTCCTTCTGCTTATCCCACATCTGGGTTCGGTAGTTGCCTGCGTGGGGGAAAAGTCAGAAACTGCACACCCGCCGCGGCCCAGGGTGGGACCTTGGGCAAGGACCCTGGCTTCTCTGGACCTCAGGGGACGGGGACGGCCTGCCGGGGCTAGGGGAAAAAAGACGCTTCTAAGGACCAGGCAAAAACAAAAGGCCGCTCCACCCCCAGCCCGCCTAACCGATGACCATAGTCTCGTCCGGGATTTCCTCGATGAAGCAACGCTTCTCGGTCTCGCCAATGTGGAAATAAAGACCGCGGACGCCCGCGGCCCACAGTGCGAGGAACAGCAATAACGGCCTCCACATTTCTGGTTGCCAACCAGCCGGGACACCTGCCGTTGCACCTCGCTTTCCAAGCGCATGCGCGCCCTTGCACCCCTGCTTTGCGCCTGCGCCCCGCCTCAGCCACGCCACACAGCCGGCGAGAGGGCGTCTGCGCAGTAACGTCCACCAGCCTTTTTCCTAACCTTCCTTCCCGGAGGGCGCTTACTGCTGTGCGCCTGCGTGCTGCTCCCGCGATGCCATAAACGGAGAAAGCGCCTGCGCAGTGCTCCGTTTCCCTCCAAATCCTTCCCTTGGGCAGGGCTCTGCGCCTGCCCAGGGACGCGGGAAACTGAGTTGTGACTCCGGGAAGACCTGGGAGACTTTTTTTCCAAGCTGAGCGGCATCTATTTCTCGCATGGCAAGAACAGAGGACCAGGGTGTCTTTCCTGGGGTGCCTGATATGTGTTAGGATTTCCAGCGCAGTTGACGGACAAAGGGGGAGATAGAAAGAGGCCTTTATGGCAAAGGAGGATGCAGAACAGTGCAGGGCTCCCTCAAAAAAGGGTGGGGGAGGGGGAGGAGCGCTGGGGAACGACTTATATAGTTGCGCTGGGAAAGAGGTTTGGGCGGTTGTGGAGTCTTGGGATTGGAGAGGGCTTGGCGCACGCGCGGAAAGGCAGCGGGAGGTTTATTTTGGGAACTAAAAGAACCCTGAAGGTACTTTTGGAAAGATTTGCTGCAGTTTTCCGGGCTGGTGCCAAGTTGGGCGGATATTATGTTAGAGATAGCTAAGCTTCAAGCTGGCAGAACCCATCGGTGTGCTTCCTGCCGCCTGTTTACCCACAGTGAGAACAGGCCGCAAGCCTTCTCAGAAGACCGCGGGTCACCAGAGCTTGGGATCCTTTGTGAGACGCTGAGGTTGGCTGGCCTTTGGTAGGAAATTTCCCGGCTTGCATAGCGCAGCATTTAGCTCTTGCCTGCTGGAAGGCCAGCATGCTCCGCTCAGATTTACCCCGCGACCGTCCTGTCACCTCTATAGGGAACTCGGACCCTTCATAGCTCTGTCTCATTCTCCAACCTCCATATTCTCTTTCCCCCCATTCTTCATAGTTTGAAAATAAAAACAAGTGCAATTAACTTAACCTCTCAGTCCTCCTGCCTCAGTCATCTGGGTGCTGGGTTTCCAGGCGTGTGCCAGCGTGCCTGAGTTTAGTTGGATACAATTTAGGTAATCTAATTCCGGAGGTTCAAATATTTACGCTCTCAAAGGTGGAGCAGCTGACACAGTGCTAAAAGCCTACCATTCCAGCTACCAACTCAGCTGGTGCTGAGGCAGAAGAATCCCAAATTCAAACCAATCTAGGAAATTCAGTGACTGCGAGATCCTGTCTCAAAATGAAAATTTTAAAAAGGTTGCCAGATGTTGTGGTACTTGGAAGGCTGAGGCAAGAAGATTGCTGTGAGAAGCCAGGTTGGACTGGAGTTCAAGGCCAGCCTGATCTGCCTAGTGAGACCCTGTCTCAAATAACAAAACAAGACAAGACAAAAAGATTGGAAATGTAGCTCAATATGAAGGCTTTGGGTTCAATCCTCAAGGGAGGGGGGTACAGGGGCAGTTGTGGCCAGTCTTTCTGTAGGCTTTGTCTGGGTTGGCCACACATTCCTTTTTTTTGTCGGTACCGGGGATTGAACTCACAACCACACACTTCAAGGCAGGTGCTTATGCCGCTGAGCTAAATCTCCAGCCCCCTGCCACACAGTTTGTGACTGAACCAATATGTGGTACACAGACATTTGTGGCAGCTGCTGTTCTAAGGGGATCACAATGCTCACTGAAACACAAAAGTCTTTGTCCTCGTGGCGTCAAGAAGCATAAGTCAATAAAAAGGAGGTCAGCAGGACATAAATGTCTAAGAGGAAGGGCAAATGAGAATTCAAGTGTGTGTACATGTCCAACTCTGCAAGAAACATGTGAACATGACACTGCAAACATGGGCTAATAAATATAAAAGGTTTTTTTTTTAAGTGTAAATGAGGAGCATGAGGTAGGCAAGGAGGGGGTATGGTGATCCCCAAAAGCTACGTCCATGTCTGACTGCCACAACCTTTGAATGTGACCTTAACTTAGGAAAAAGATATCTGCAGGTGTAATTGCAGATTTCAAAATGCTATGATCTGGATTAACTAGCTACACCTTAAATCCAAGGACACAGAAACAACTCACCCTTGAGGTTGACTGCTGCCTGAAATAGTAAAAAAACAGGAAATAAGTTTTAGAGAATCAGACACAGAACTACCAGATAATACAATGAAACACATTCACTAGAAGATAGGTAGCTCTTTAATAAATGGAGGTGGAAAAACTGGCTCTGTATATGCCAAAGATTAAAGTTGGACCCATATCTTTTACCCTGCACTAAGCTAAAATTCAGAATGAATCAAAGATCTAAATATTAAAACAGAAGCATTAACTCTTCTGGAAGATAGAGTAGGTACAACTCTTGAAAAGACATTGGTGTAGGCAAACACTTTATAAACAAAACCCTGATTGTACAGGAACTGCAAAGAACCAACAACTGGGATGTCATGTTATTGAAAAGCTTTTACACAGTAAAAGAAACCACCAACAGAGTGAAGAGACAACCCCACTTTTTCCTCAAAGGATTACTAACAAGAACATATGAAGGGGCTGAGGATAATTTAGCTCAGTAGCATAAAAAAATCAGTCCTCCCAGATTTAAAAACCCAACGCAAAAAAATGTGCATCTGAGATGAATACACATTATCTCAGATAAAAAATGTAAACAGTAAAGAAATATATGAAAAAATGTTCAACATCATTGGTCATTCGAGAGATACACATTAAAACACTGAGATTCTCCCTCCCCCAGAAAGAATTGCTATTACCAAGAAATCAAAAAAATTTTTAAAGAAATAAAGAGAAAAAAAATCCGTAACAAATGTTGGTGGGGCTGTGGGGAAAAAGGAATCCTTCTCCACTGCTGGTGGGAATGTCGACTAGTACAACCACTGTGGAAATCAGTGTGGAGATTCCTCAAAAAACTGGGATTGGAGATCCCATTCAACCCAGCTATTCTCCTTCCAGATATCTTTCCAGAAGAATTAAAAACATCATACACAGTGATGTATGTGCAGCCATATTTATACCAGCACCATTTATAATATAGTTAGACCTTGGAAACAACTTAAGTGCCCATGACTGAGGAATGGATAAAAAAGAGACAGTGTTTTTATACAATAGAGTACTACTCAGCAATAAAGGAGGAAAAACTTGAGACATTAATAGGCAAATGGATGCAACTTGAAACCATACTTGTACATGAAATAAATCAGACACGCATGTGTAAACACTTGTCTCACTAGTGTGAGAAGCTGAAGGAAACTCTGTGTGTGTGTGTGTATGTGTGTAGAATATAGTTAAGAGAGTTATACTACTGAAAAAAATACAACAGTCTCACATCTGAGCATGTATTCAGAGAAACTGAAGTGAGGATCTGGAAGAGATATCTACATTCCTGTTTTCACAGCCATGTTATTTACAATAGCCAAGAGGTGGAATCAGTGTAAGTGCCCATCAACAGATGAATGGATAAACAAAATATATAAGTTACACATGTGCATGAATACTACTCAACTATAAAAACGGGTAAAGTGCCAGGCTTGGTAGTACACACCTGTAATCCTAGCTGTTTGAGAGTCTAGAGCAGGAGGATCATAAGTTTGAGACCAGCCTGGGCAATTCAGTGAAACTTTTATCTTGCAATACTGAATTTTACAAAGGCTAAGCATAATGGATGTAATCACTATCTACTGCAAGCATTAATAAAAATATAAATTTAAAAGGGCTTAGGTATGTAGCTCAATAGTAGAGTGCTCATGAGTTGAATTTCTAGTACTATACAAGAGAAAGAAAAAAAAGCCAGGCATGATGGTGTAGCCTGTAATCCCAGCACTCAGGAGGCTGAGGCAGGAAGATCACCAAGATTATTTTTTTTTTGATCACCAAGATTTTAAGGCCAGCCTAAACTGCATAGCAAGACCCTGCCTAAAAAGGAAAAAGAAAAAAAAAAAAAGAGATTGATTCAACCTCTCACCCTAAAAAGTAGCAAAAACAACAAGAGCCAAGCTTTAATGGAATCAGACTTGCAAACCTGGTGTCTGAGGGAAAAGAACACAGAACACAGCAAAGAATTTACAACCTACCATGCAGGTCCCTTCCCACTGGCTGAGCACTAGGAAGGTACAATCTTCTCTAGCAGTGCCTGGAGTTCCCTAGCCCCCATCACAGTGAATGGGGACCCATTTATAGCATTGTTTGTTCTTCATTTTGGGACTAAGAAGCAGATGTTTCAGGCAGCCTGAGACCACACGGATTACACAATGCTTACCTTCTATCGAGGCTTTCTTGTGCATTGTTTTCGTCTTTCCCTCAAGGTCCCACTTGCCAAGGACTCTTCCAAATGTAGGCATTTGGAACCCTCTTGCCTCAGCCTCCTGAGTGCTGGGATTACAAGCATGTCTCACCACACTTGACTCAAAGTAAAAAATTTTTAAATGGTAAAATATAGCTCAGTGAAGAGTGCTCCTGAGTTCAATCCTGAATAGCTCACACATGCACACACACAAATTTTAAAAAAAATGCAAACCAGCAGTGGCAGCAGTGGTGGCTGAAGAAGGGAAGAGGAGGAGAAATAGAAAAAGAAGAAAATAAGGCTGAGTCCAGACTAGTCACAAGTTCACAAAGTTACAAGTTCACAAGTCACAAGGTTAATTTGGGTCTTAAAATAAAAAATGGCTGGAGGTGTAACTGTAGCAGCAAAATGAACATCCTGGGTTCAATCCTGAGTACCGCCAAAATAAAATTAAAAGTCACAGGCAGGCAAACATTGTGCAATTCCATTGTATGAGGTATCTAAAGCAGTCAACCTGGGTGTGATGGAGCATTATTATCATGTCGACATTTGGGAGGCTGAAGGAGAATCACTGGGAGTAATGAGGCCACTGGGCTACATAGTGAATTAAGACCACACTGAGTTACAGAACAAGACTCCCATCTCAAAATAATAATAAAGCTGTCAAAACTGTAGCAGCAGAAAGCAAAATCATGGTCACCATGGCTATGAGGGAGGATTCCTGAATGAGTACAGAGTTTCAGATTTACAAGATGAGAAAGTTCTAGGCATCTCATTCATAGCAGTGTCCATGAATTTCACACTACTAAACCTTACCCTTAAAAGTAGTTGATTTTTTTTCCTCTGGGGCTAGGGATTGAGCCCAGGACCTTGCACCTGCTAGGCAAGTCCCTGTGACTGAGCTGCGTCAGTCCACAGGCCCTTTTATTTTGAGAGAGGATCTCACTAAATTTCCCAGGCTGGCATTGGATTTGTGAGCCTCTGCCTTAGCCTCCTGAGTAGCTGGGCCACCACACCCAGCCTGTCACACATTCTTTATCACACTCTTAAGTGGATTGCTTTGGTCAGTTCAGTCAGTGGATGAGAACCTGACTGGGGCTTGGGCCACAGAAGACTTTTCCATCTTCCTTATCTGACCACCCAGCAGCCAGGCAGTCCCACCCACTCAGGCAAACCTGGCACCTGAAGGAAGCTAATCCAGATTCTGCAGTCCAGAGGGGCCGCCCCAGCCAATCTGCAGGGAACAGGAGGCACTACCCTAAAGCAGACTCCACCATGTGGTTCTGCAGCTAAGTGAGGAGGCTTTGATACAGAAAGAGTTCCAAAAAGAATTTTTTTATTTTAATTTTTAGGTTTTATTTCTTGAAATATGGTTTTTCTTTTCTTTTTTAAATAGGGTACCAGGCTGGGGGGCCAGTGATTTAGCTCAGTGGCACAAGCACATGCCTTGGAAGCATGAAGTCGTGAGTTTGATCCCCTGTACAAAAAAAAAAAAAAAAAAAAAAATAGGGTTTTCAGGCTGGCCTTGAACCCACAGCAATTCTCCTGCCTTAGCCTCCCCCAAGAATACACTTAAATTTAAAAAAGCACAGAAGACAGCACACAGTAAATTTAGCCTGACATTTGTTCGTTTGAAGACACCCTGGGAGAATATATAAGAAACAGATAAAGTGGTTATTTATAGATAAGAGGAATATTTAACCAATAGCGTTGTGCAGGCTAAAATACAGAAAGTGCTGAACCCAGCATTTGAGTTCTTACTTTGGCACTGTGTAACATTGCACCAGATACACACACGTGCACGCATCCCCTTTACTTAATCATGATATAATTTTCCTTCCTAAGAAGCTGGAGCAGGAAACCAAATGGCCAGGGGCCTAGGTTAGGGTCCAAGACAGGCCCAGGAACAGATCGGATGTCGGCAGCACACTTGGGGGATGGGAAAGACACCAATCCCCAATAAAAGGAGCCAGGGATAAGAGCTCCTCGCAGGCTTTCAGCTCTGAGGCCTGTGTCCCCCCCCCCCCCAGCAGCTGTCCACCCTCTTTCTTTTCCATCTTTCTCCCCATATAAATCATCTTTTGTTACACTGAACTTTGCCTTTCTTAAGTTCTTTATTGGTACCAGGTTTAGGATGGTGGGGCTTTGTTTTCAGCAGAGCAGTGGTGTGGTGTGACAAGTGCGGCATGGTTATCTGTTCACCCCTGGGTGTAACATCCTCAGCCCAGCTGCATCCCAAGCCCCCTGTTCTCTGAGACAGGGTCTCAACATGCAGTTCAGGCTGGTCTTGAACTCACAGCAATCCTCCTGCCTCAGCCTCCTGAATGCTGGTATCACAGTTGTGCACCACCAAACCCAGTGCACATCATTTAAACATTCTAATATGCCCTTGTAATATTCAGAGTTCAGTGTAGTATTCGGGGGTACAATTAATCTGACACAATTCCACCAAGGTCAAAAAATGCAACTTCAATTTGATATTGGATCTTGATGCTTTTTTTTTTTTTTTTTTTGCATGAGAACTGGTGGTTTCCACTAAGAACTCTGAAACTGGTCTCAGGATCATAACCACAGACCCAAGCCTCATCGATGGTGATAGTAACTCTTAAAAGTCGGGAATCTGGAGCAGCACTGCCATACAGTGCTGGTGAAACCAATGAACATGGTCAAAACTGTGGACTGAATATTCCACTGCTTTGCCCCAGGTCCAAATCACCATTAAAATGCTGTGCACAGACCCCAGAAGTTCTCCTAGGAGTCTGTCACTGTTTGATCCCATCATTTCACTTCCTCTTTCAAAATCTTCTAGGGTTTCTCCTGTGGAAGGACCTCCCTTCGGCAGTTCACAGCCACTGCCAAATTGCTCACAGCACTTGTGTCACTGTGGCAGCATCACACGCTAAATGTAACATTTTATGTATTTCTTTACCAGCTTTTGTACTGTGAAGCAGAATCTCATGTTAATGTGTAGTTTAGCATCTGTGATTTTTTTGGTAAAATATAGAAGGCTTCACACATTTGCGTGTCATCCTTGCGCAGAGGCCATGCTAATCTTCTCTGTGCTGTTCCAATTTTAGTATATGTGCTGCAGAAGCGAGCACAGCATCTGTGACTTATAGCACACTAAAACACACCTTCTCTCAATCATAACTCACAACCAACTGCACTGAGCAACCTGAAGGTTGTCATACCCAGTTACCGAGGTGCCACGCACTGCTTTGTTCTTTTTTTTTTTTTTTTTTTTTTTTTTTTTGGTGCTGGGGATCGAACTCCTGACCTCACGTTTGCCAAGCAGGCACTTACGCCGCTGAGCTAAACCCATGGTTCCTGTTCTTCTTTTTAAAACACGGTCTTGGGGCTGGGGATTTAGCTCAGCGGCATAAGCGCCTGCCTTGCAAGCAGGCAGTCGTGAGTTCGATCCCTGGTATAGAAAAAGACCAAACACACAAACAAACAAACAAACAAAAAAACCCCCACAGGGTCTTACTATGTAGCCCAGGCTATCCTCTAAGTCACAGCAAGCCTCCTGCTTCAGCCTCCTGAGTGCTGGGATTACAGGTATGCACCACTGCACCTGGTTTGCTTTTCTTACTGAAGATTCCTGGTTTTCCATTAGATTGATAACAGAAGAAATTAACTCTCTACCTGCTAGATGTTATATATGCTGAGTTCGTGTTTTCCAAAACCAAAGAATAAATTTTAAGGAACAACAGTGGTTAAGAGTAGGAAATATTGGGGTCCAGGATGTGGCTCAGCTGCACAAGCACCTGCCTGGCAAGCACAAGGTCCTGCCTTTGATTCCTGATACCAAAAAAAAAAAAAAAAAAAAAAAAAAACTAGAAAATATTCTTGAGACACAGATGGTTCCTGAGATATAGGAGGGGACCTGAAAACTGGGTTGCTCTGGACCCCATTTTATTTTATTTATTTATTTGGTACCGGGGATTGAACTCACAACCTTGCACTTGCCAGGCAGGTGCTTATGCCGCTAGCTAAATCCCCAGCCCTAGATCCCATTTTATAAAGTAACTTTTGTAGAGCAAAATCACAAGGTGGGTATAACGTGGAACAAAACTATGACCAACTAACAAGGTTGGAGTATAGTGGCTTAGGTAATGTTGATCTGATGGGGAAGCAGGTCATATTGTGTGGATGGAAAGAACAAGGGCCTTTTTAGGAAGAGCTGAATCAGGGGATCTTGTTCCCCCACTGGGGTGACTCATGTTAATTTACTGTTTATCTTTTGGGGTAGCACATAGGCCTGGTCATTGTGGCTTTTTTTGAGATAAAGATCTGGCATCCAACACATGTACCTCTAGTCATGGTTGTATGAGTTTTCATCTCTAGCATTGACTCTCCTGAAAGTCGAGCCCTGTCTGACTGCCCAGATTTTCACCTGACTCAGCTGTGTGTAATAAAATGACACTTGGCAGCAGTGTTCACAGGATTTGTTTCTTTTTTTAGGAACTGGTCCAACATTTAAACCTCGCTAGGTGCCTTTTTCTTTTGTATTGGTACATTTTAGATATACATAATGATCAGATTCATCATAGGGAATTTGAACCTGTACATGATATATATATATATATATTTTTGATATATCTTCTTTTTTTCTACTCCTCTCCCTTCCTTTTTTTCTCTGCCTTATTTTCTTTGGTACTGGGAATCGAACTCAAGACCTTGCGCTTGCCAGGCAGGTGCTTGTGCCACTGAACTATAACCCCAGCCTACCCCCACCATCTCATTTATAAAATCTTTGTTTCCATTTTATCCCTTTTTTTCTTTTTTGGTACTAGGAATTGAACTCAGGACCCCGTGCTTGCCCTAGCCCTTATCTTTATCATTTTTGTTTCCTTTTTCCCTTTTTCCTTTCCTCCTCCTTCTCCTTCTAATTTGAACATTGTCTTTCCATTTCTTAGTATCTATTACACATTTCGGTCCGTATTCCTTTTTTTCATTTTGAGACAGGGTCTCGCTATGCAGTTCAGGCTGGCCTTGGGCTCATTTTGTAGCCTAGGTTGGTCTCAAACCTGCAAACGATCCTCCTGCTTCAGCTTCCCAAGTGTTGGGATTATTGCAGTGGACCACTACGCTGTGCTATGTTCAGTTTCTTAAACCACAGAAACCATGCAATATTTGAACATGTGTGCCAGTTTATTTCACTTAAAGAGTATGGACTCAAGGTGCATCCATTTATCTAGAAATGTCTCAAGCTTATCCTTCTTTATGGCACTGTATAGAAAAGCCACATCTTCTTTATCCAGTCATTGGTTGATGGTCATTTGGGGTGTTTCCAAGATTTAGCTAATAGAAACTCACAGTATTTTTGTTTTTTAAAGTCACATTAGAACACTTTTAGAAAAAAGGAGAAATGCTCGAATATCTTAATTACTCAAGGGCTGAGGCAGGGGGACTGCCATGATTTGAGGCCATCCTGGGATACACAATGAATGCAAGGTCAGCCTGAACTGTATAGCAAGATCCTGTCTCAAAAAAACAACAGGGGATTTAGTTCAGTGGCATAAGCACCTGCCTGGCAAGCTTGAGGTCATGAGTTTGATCCCTGGTACCAAAAACAACAACAAAATCAATTCCTGAGGAAGGGACATCTGACACAATCCACTGTCCAATTATGACCACTAAAAAACAATGCATCACTAAAACCTTTATTATCACTAAGAACACTAAAACTATGATTGGAAAGAAATTTGCTACTTATTCTTTCCTTTTATTGCTTTTTTTCCCCCCCTCAGAGCTGGGGATTGAATCCAAGGCTTCACATGTACTAGGCAAGTGGTCTATCATTGAGCTACATCCCTGATGCAGAATTATTTTTTTTGTGGAGGCTAGGGTAAGAAAGTTTTGAAAATAGTTGTGCTGGTTGCACAATGTTGTGAATGAAATTAATGTCGCTGAGTTGCATAGGTAAAATGCCAATTTCTTAGTATACGTATATTTAACCATTGTTTTGTTTTTTGGTGATGCTTGGGATCGAACCCATTTAATTTTCTTTTGTTGGTCTGAGACAGGGTCTCACTGTGCAGTTCAGGCAGGCTTGACCTCACTTTTGTAGCCCAGGCTGGTCTCGAATACCCCACAATCCTCACACACTGGAAAGCTGAAGCAGGAATCTGGCAAGTTTGAGCCCAGGCCGGGCAACTTATTTAATGAAATTAAAATGGGCTGGGGGATGTACCCCAATGTGAAGGCTCTGGATCTGATCCCAGGACTGCAAAAATAATTAAACAACAAACAAATCCACACAGACTTTACCTTTTCCTTTTGGCAACTGCTGTGTCACACCCACAGGAGGGTGGCAGAGCGTTGGCCTGAATCCTGGCCCAGATTTAGATGCTTATGTCCTATATGGAAAAACAATTATGCTGATTAAGACCATTGTCCTTTGTCCTTCCAATGCTGGCGATCCACATACACTGGCTTTCTTTTTTTTTTTTTTGAGACAAGACAGCGAACAGTTGAGTGTAGCTTTGAACTATGTTGCAAAAGCTGATCTCGAGCTTGCTGCAACCCTGCTGTCTCAGCCTCCCGAGTGCACCATCACACTCAACTTCAACCTATTTTTGCGCTGTGAAAATTTTCACATGAACCCAATCTTCATTACTGGTTTCCTAAGAAGTAGAATGCATTACTCACTGCAAGAAACTACACTGGTACGTGGCTCCGGGACCTCTCCAGGTGCGACTGCAACCCTGCCCCGCCCGCCCAGGGTGGCTTCCGCATTGGCCGGTCTGCGCCGTGACGTTCACACTTTCTGTGACGTCACAACCCTCACCCAGTGAAAGGGGCGAGACTCTGCCCTGGGGGCCGACTACGTGTTGACGTTACACGCCGGGGCGGGGCTGAGAGTTTGGTTCCCGGGAGTGGGGGACTCTGCGTCTCATTCGGGTGGAGCAGAGCAGGAGACAGGTAACTGCGCGTTGCAGCTGGGAGTGGGTCAGTGCCGGCTGGCTAGACGCTTGCCACCTGGAGGTCATGGCCGAGGTTGAGGCTGCCCTGTCCTTGAGGCCGCGGGCGCTGAGGGGACGGCAGTGGAACTGGACAGAGCTGGGCAGACGGAGGGTGGCGGTGGTGGGCGGAAACAGGGCTTGACTGACAGGCATGGTAGCGAGTGGTGCAACGGGGTCCGCCCGCCGGGCGGGCATTGGCGGGTGAGGGCGCTCGCCGGGGGGTCGCGCAGGGCGCGGAGTGGTTCGCCATTGGCTGCGGGCGGCTGGCGGGCTGCGGCGCGGCCGCCGGGGTGACCCCAAGGTCGTAGCGGAGTCACATGGCGGGCTCCGTGGGGCTGCGTCCTCCGTGCGGGCGTCCCTTTGTCCTGGGGAGCCGCCGTCTTGGACCAGGCTGCGTGACCTTGGCGGCTACCTCGGCCCCACCTGCCGCCCGGGGCAGACAGCACCTGGGAGGAAGGAAGCCCGCTTGTGTACACGCTCTCGGGCGTCCTTTCCCTTGCCAAGGGTGTGTGATAGCCGCTGGGATGTAGTGGGGACCTGACCTCGAGCCAGGTACAGTGCCAAACCCCGAAGTGACAAGTTTCGCAAGTTTAGTCGCCTACTTCCCTGAGGACAGGTGTAGGGACATTGGCTGCATCAGTGAGCTGGGTGTGGGGAAGGGGCGGTGCCCGGTGGTCGGCGCCCGCGCAGACCCACTTCCGGCTCATTGTGCGCATGTCCGGAAGATGGCGGCTGTGAGCATTTTAGGATTGGAGATCTAGGTCCTTTGGTAACCAAAGGTCACTTATCACACGTTTGTACAGGCCCCCAAGAAGCAGGCTACCAGCTTGGGATAGACTGAGGAAGTCCCAAGACAATTTAGCATTGTGACACCCCCCCCACCTCCGTGGCAGAGATGTCAGCTGAAGGAGACCTTGGGAGGATAGGGCTTAGGGTCATGACCTCCAAAGTTGGTGGTAGAAACTAGATAAAGTAAACGGTTTATTCAGGTTTTCTCTCAATTTTATGATTCAAGCTTGTCTCAGTTGTCCTTTTCTCTTTCGGTGATAGCAGCAGAGGGAATCGTGTTAGGGTAAGGTGCTGGGATTGCACCAGGAATGCACCACCATGCCTGGCTCAGAAATACTTACACACAAATTTCTGTTCGTTTTGATTACATTTAAAGCCCCCCCCCTTCCTTATCAAAGGCTGGAAATTATTTTTCATGGTTTTGGAAGCTGGGAAGTCTTTAAGTTTGAGGTGCCACAGGTTCTGTGTGGTGCTAGTCTGCTTCCTGATTTAATTTTTTTTAGTTTTTGGAACCGAGGATCGAACTCACCACCTTGTGCCTGCCAGGCAGGCGCTTGTGCCACTGAGCTAAATCCCCATGCCTTTTTTGTAGGAGTAGCAGTTTGGGACAGGGTCTCACTATGTTGTGCAGGCTGGCTTTGAACTCACCAAACTCCTCCTGTGTCAGCCTCCCTAGTCCTGGGTATTACAGGCATGCACCCCCATGCCTAGCTCATTTTTATTTTTTGACATAACTGTTAAAATTTAGGTGTTGTAAATTTTTGAGAAATTCTACATATCTGTTACATACAATCAAAATAAAAAAGGGCTGGGATGGTGGTGCACACCTGTAATCCCAGCCTGAACTACATAGCTAGACCTGGTCTTAAAAAAACAAACCAGTGCAAAGATTCCTGTGTTCCTTCCCCTACTTTTCTCCAGTGGTAGATTTTCCAGACTATATAAGTATCACAACCAGATATTTATATTAGTAAACTTCAAGGTACAAAACATTTATCTAAAGGGTAATGGCTGGCTGTTGCCTTTTAATTGTTGAGAGTCTTTCGATGTAGTTCAGTCTGGCCTTGAATTCCTGTGTAGCCTAGGCTGGCCTCCAACTCCATTGATCCTCCTGCCTCAGCTTTCTGACTGCTGAGACTACAAGCTTATGCTACCACACTGTCTGTGCTAAAATCAACACTGACTTTCTTTCCGCCCTTAACCCTTCATCTACTGGCAATAAGGCAACAGTACACCTATTTGCCTAATGTTGGTTGCTAAGAATGCTAAGTAAAGGGAGTGGGATTGATTTTCCACTCATCAAAGTTCCCTAGAGATTCATCCCAGCTATGGTGCCTTCTAAATTGTACTAGTCCTTTTTGAATTAGTGGCTTACACATTTCCTCCTACTTTGTAGTGTTTTTTGTTTTGTTTTTCTGGTACTGGAAATCAAACTCCTGTTGTTGTGCTTGCCAGGCAGGTGCTGTGCTGCTGAGCCATATCCCTAACCCCAAAATAAACATTTTTAGTTGTGTTTTTTTTTTTTTTTTTTTTGTTTCCGGGACCAAACTCATGACCTCACACTTGCCAGGCAGGTGTTTATGCCGCTGAACTAAATCCCCAGCTCAAAACATTTTTAATTTTGAGGAAGTCTGGTTTAACATTGTCTTACTAGAGTGTGCTTGTGGCCGTCAGGTGTGAGAACTTAATCTACAAGACTTTTTTGAGGGAAGGTCTTCACTATGTAGTTGAGGCTGTGCTCAAACTTATGCAATAGGCGAGGCTGGCCTCAAACTCACAGCAGTTCTTCCATCTCAGTCTCCCACCAGAATGCTGGGGTCACAGGAATGTGCCACCACTCCTGGCTCCACGCCTTTGTCTGGAATAAGCTTTACTAGGCCGTAGTATATAACTGTATGTGTTACTAAATGCCATGTGCAATGTTTTGTGAAGGGGCTTTGCCTCTGCACCCCTAAGTATTAGTCTAAGCTATTGTTTTTTCCTACGATTTTTTGATTTGGTGTGTTGGTAAGTGTGTGTTCCTTTGTATTGTCCAGGAGATAGCATGAAGAATTTGAACTAATTTAACCTTGCATACTTGGTAGAATTCTCTAATGAAACCTTCTGGGCTTGCAGATTGCTTTTCTAGGAGTATTTTAATTACAAGTTAAATTTCTTTAATAGTTACAGGGTCATGAAATTCCTGTTCTCACTGGGTGTGTTGTTGGTTTGTGCCATTACTGAGTTCTTCCACAGCCTTGCTAATTTTTTTTTTTTTTATTGGTACTGGCGATCAAACTCACAACCACCTGCTTACAAAGCAGGTACTTATGCCACTGAGCTAAATCCCCAACCCCAGCCTTGCTAATTTTTGGTTCTAGCTGTTTTATCTATTGCTTAAAGGCAAGTGTAAAATGTCTGACTATAAATCATCATTTACCAGGTTCAGTGGTGCATGCCTGCAATCCTAGCACTTGGGACGTTGAAGCAGGAGGATTGCAGTATGTTTGAGGACAGGACTATATAGTGAGACCCTGTGTAAATAAATATATAAATAGTCTTCGCTTCACGTCTTGTGTAGCTTTCTTGTTTGGCACATGCACATTCAGGATTGCCATAGCTTCTTGCAGAGTGTTTTTCATCACTATAGAATGTCCCTGCTCTGGTAATCACATTTGCTCTGAAGTCTATTTTGGCAGCCACAGAGGTCCTTTCCTTTGATTACTATTAGAATGTTAATTGATACATCATTTTCATCCTTTTACTTTGTGTTACGTCATGTATTTAAAGTAAGTTTCTTGCCAGGTGTGGTGGCATATGCTTGTAATCCCAGTACTCAGGAGGCTGAGGCAGGAGAATCACCACGAGTTTGAGGCCAACCTGGACTACAATGTGAGTTAAAGGCCAGCCTGAACCATATAGTGAAACTTGCCTCAAAGACCAAAAAAGAAAAAAAACCTAAATGAGTTTCTTGTATATAAGTTTACAGTTTGGTCCTGTTCTTACCCTGTGCCATCTGACTTCTAATGTGTGTACTTAAATGTGATATAATTATTGATAAGGACTAATGTTTTCCATTTCGTTCTTTATTGACTACTCTGAATTTTCATTTTTAAGTATATTGGTACAATTCAGATACACATGACGATCACATTCACCATAGAGCATTTGTATTTATGCGTGATACATCTTGGTACCGTTTTTTTCCTGTACCACTCCCTTCCCTTCAATCCTTGTTTCCCTCCTTATTTACAAAGCTTGCTTGGGTTTTTCATTTTCATGAGTTTTTTTCTGACTTTCTGTGAGTTTAACATATTTTGAAATTCCAGTTATATTTGTGTGGGTTTTTTGTTTTGTTTTGGTTCTGCTTTGTTTTTGGGTGTTTTGAGGCAGTCCTGCTATGTAGTCCAGGCCAGCCTGAACATGCTGTGTGACCCAGGCTGACCTTGAACTTGAAATTCTGCCTCAGCCTCCTGAGTTCTGAATTAGAAGAGGGTGCCTGCATTTTTTTACCGTCTGGTGGTGCTGATGATTGTACTTGATAGGTAGGTACTATTCTCTGCCACTGATCTGTAGCCTCACCCTTTTTTACCATTTGGAGATGGTCTCAATAAACTTGTCTTCTCTGGCTTTAGATTTAGGATCCTCCTGCTTTAACCACTCAAGTAGCTGGGATTGCAGATAGATACCACCGTGCCCAGCTAATATGTAATTTTGAGGTGTATCTTTTTGCATAGCTATTTTATTTTTATTTTTTTGAGACAGGGTCTCACTATCTTGTTCAGGCTGGCCTTGAACTCCCTGTGTAGCCCAGGCTGGCCTCACACAGCAATCCTCCTGCATCAGCCTCCTGAGTGCTGGATTACAGGTGTGCACCACCACACCTGGCCTGCATTGGCTCTTTTCATTGGTTGTCTAACTACTTCATTGTATAGATGTAATTTATCAAGTTGGCTGGTGTCATTTTACCAGTTTTAGTGAAGTATAGAATAAACCTTACATTCCTGGCTGGGCATTTCTGTAGTCCCAGCCCTCAGGATCTGAGCAAGCATCAGAGTTTGAGTCCAGCTGAGGACACTAGGCCTGGAGCCCTCTATCACAAGGACAAGGGCCTTGGCCATGGTTGCGGCGGGCTGTAATGCTGAGCTACAAACACAGCGTAGATCACGCCTTTGTATTTCTGGAAGTTTCAGAGCATGTAGACTCCATTATGTATGTGTAAATATGGGTGTGGTCTTTTAGGGTTTTTTATTTGCTTGCTTGTTTGTTTTTTTTTTTTGAGCCAGGGTCACCCTATGTAGTGTAGGCTGAACTTGCGTATGTAGCTCAGGTTGGCATACTACGGCAGTCCTCTGCCTCAGCCTCCATGTGTGCTGGCTTTACAGATATCTACCACCACACTTAGCAAATGGGTGTAGTTTTGAATTTTTTATTTGATTTGTTTGCAGACAAGATAAGTTGCCCAGGGTGATTTATTCAGTGATTTTTTTGTTTTGTTTTGTTTGTACTGGGGATCAAACTCATGACCTCATGCTTGCCAGGCAAGTCCTTATGCCACTGAGTTAAATCCCCACCCCTATTTTGTCTTTTTGAGACAGAGTTTTACTATGCAGTTCAGGCTGGCTTTGCGCTCACTTTGTAGCCCAACCTAGCCTCAAACTCATGGCAATCTTCCTGCCTCAGCCTCCTGAGTGCTGGGATTATAGGCATGCATCATCACACCCGGCTTGCTCAGGCTGATCTTGAATACTCAAATGATCCTACTTGCATCAGCCTCTGGAGGCTTGTACCACCACATCCAGCTCTTGGTGTATTTTGTTGTGGTGGTGCTGGAAATAGAATCCAGGGTGTCAAGCATGCCAAGCTTGGTTCTACCACTGAGCCATGCCCCAGCCTGGAGGAAAGGTGTAATTTCAACTTTACTACCGGGACACCTGCTTGGAGGCAAATTCATGAGCAGGGATGCGTCAGGCCAGGAGGCACACAAGCCACCCCAGCCTTTTGACCCAAACCTGAAGCCAGGATTCTCCTCCAAGGCCTCTTTTGCTGAGTTGGTTGCCCTTTGCCAGCCAGGCCTCTCAGAGGGAGAAAGACAGTCTGTTCCCTTCCCCATCTCCTGAGTCCTGAGCTTTTTGTTTTTTCCCACTAGCAGGAATTGAACCCAGGACCTTGAACTCTTTCCAAGTTTTGATGGACCTATAACTTTTTTTTTTTTTTTGGTATGGGGGATTGAACTTGTGATGCTTACCCGGCAAGCACTTGAGCCACCCAGCCCTGATTTATAACTTCTTTATCAGATGTGGTCCTCTCTGCCTCAGCCTTCTGAGTGCTGGGATTATAACCACTGTGCCTGGCTAGTTGGCTTGAAGTTTTTGTTGTTGTTATTTAGTTTTTGAGACAGGGACTCACTGTAGTTCAGATTGGCTTCAAATTTGAGGCAATCTTCCTGTTTCAGCCACCTAAGTGCTGGGGTAACAAGCATGTGCCACCATGCCCCGTTTAAGGTAGCTAGTTTGAGAGAGGATTATATGTTAGAGTAAGCAGACCATCGCTGTGTCTGCCTAGACCTCTTCCCGCCCCTGTCCCACAGGCTCCTTCATCCTTTCTGCCCCCTGACTCAGCCTCTGTGACTCTGTGTAGTCCGGGAGAACTGGGTTTTAGACAAGTGCCTGCCTGCCTGCCCTGGGGCAGAGGAGGGATTGTGCTGTCAGGGAGGTTGGCTTGGGGTCCTGGCTCTGCTGCTGCAGTCCTGTGACCTTAGTGAAACGTGAGGAAGCAGACTTTGGCGAGCAGTACAGCAGAACCTTCTAGAGAGCGTGTGGGTTTCTGCCAGGTGACTACCAACTGTGCTGCAGTTTAGTCTTCACAGAACCACCTGCTCCTCTCCTTGGTCCAGCCCCAGCCCTAACAGCCGCTGGCAGGTGGCAGCCCCCGGCAGGCTCTCCTGGAGCTCTGCCTGAAGCCCTCTCACTCCCTGTGCACTCCTCTTCCTCACCTGGGAGAGCTGCCCTGGGTCCCTGGCCTGTTGTGCATCACTCCCATACTCACAGCTTGAGGGATTTTTCTGTAGTTACTTCTGAAGGTTAAATTATGTACAGGTAAGCAAAGCATTTTTCTAATTTCTCCAGAGTACTGTGAGTATAGCAAGTGCTCTGTAGTTTCTAATTAAAAAACTTACTTTCATTTTATGATTACTCCTAATCCTAAATTATCCTTGTTATCTTTTTGGCAGATGTTTTGTAGTGTCTGAAGGTAGAGAAGGTCATATATATCTGTCAAACCATTCTACTAGTTTTGAACTTGCAGGGGGCAGTACTAGGAATTGAACACTCAGGGCCTTCATGCTATATTCCTGGGCATTTAAAACTTTTATTTTGAGGCAAGTTCTCAGTAAGTCACTAGGTTACCCATTCTGGGATCTTTCGATCCACTTGCCACAGCCCCCTGGGATGCTGGGATTTGAGCAGACACCAGCATACCTGGTTTAGTTAGAAACTTTGTAAGTGCAGATGATGACATCTGCAACTGCGCACCTACCTCCCTTGTTGTTACTCAGCTTCTTGTCCCTGTGCCAGACACCCGGGACTGCTGGAGCAAGGAAAGGTCGGAGATTTCAGTCTGTGTCCTGGGGTGAACAGAGCGTCACAGTGAATGTGTGGCGGAGGAACTGTTCACCTCATGGCAGCCAGGAAGCAGAGATAGACCCAGAGGAAGGGGCTGGGGATTCATCATTGGCCCTGAGGTTGAGTCCCTGTGACCCACTCGCTTACCCCAGGCCCTGCCTCCTAGGTTTGCATCATTTCCTGGGAATATCATCAATTTAGCATGAGTCAGAGCCCTCTATCTGTTTGCCATCCAGAGCCCCCCTGAATGCTGCAGCATGGGTGCGCCCAGCTCTGAACTGTAGACTCACTTGGCCAGGGCAGGGTCCTAGTAGGGAGCGAGTGTGTGTGTCATGTCACATTTTCATGTGGGCTTGGGCACCTTTGTGAGCCCTCGGGCAGGCTAGAATTCTCTTCAGCAGGCAAGGAGAGTGTTTTCCTGTAGCTCTTTTTAAAAGTTTAATAGTTCTCCCTTTAAACTTCCTTGCTTTCTCTCTTTTTGTAAACAGGTCATTGTGAAAGACTTCAGGACAAACATGTTTCACTTAAGGACTTGTGCTGCTAAGTTGAGGCCATTGACGGCCTCCCAGACTGTTAAGACTTTTTCACAAAACAAACCAGCAGCCATTAGGACGTTCCAACAAATCCGGTGCTACTCCGCCCCGGTCGCTGCTGAGCCCTTTCTGAGTGGGACTAGTTCGAACTATGTGGAGGAGATGTACTGTGCTTGGCTGGAGAACCCCAAAAGTGTACATAAGGTAAGGCTCACAGGCAGGTGAGTGCAGCTGGCAAGGCAACCTGGTGCCAACTGGCTGCCCAGGTAAGTGTGCATCCCAAGATGGTGCCCGGTGGCCCAGCAGCCAGGCAGCCAGAGCCCTGCACCCATTGCCACGTCCTATGCCTCAGACCAATGTGACCTCAACAGAAACCACAGTCTTTGTTTAGTCTGGCAGTGGACACCAGGCTCAACCCTGTGCAGATGCAAAGAAGCACACCTGTGGTCCTGTTAGCACACAAGGCAACGGCACGGGAATCAGCGTGTGGCCACGCAAGGACATCGGAAAGCATACATGCAGCCCTGCAAGGACACTGGGAAATGCATGCGCAGCCCTCCAGGATCCTCCCAGGAGCAACTTCAGATGAAGCCTCTGAGAATAAAAACCAGAGGTTCTTGGGAAGAAATATAGTTCAAACATAGTTTGAACTGGGAAACTCTGGCACCCAGAGGATGCTGTAACACACAACAATTAAGTCTCCTTGTGTACTTTCTGCATAAATGACCTTACAGATCATAGATTACTGTGTTCCTACTCCCCTCCTGTTTCTGATTTCCCTAGCTTTCTCCTCCCTCAGCAGGTTTGCCAATAGAAACCATGCTGCTACATTTATTCTCTTTGTGGCCAGTGCATATATGAAGGTTTAAGGGGCCACTACTTGGTTTTGCCAGTCTTGACAGCCCATGGCAGGAGGTACATGCAGTCTGCAGGAGGAGGAGGAAATGGTCCGGGCGGGATGTAGCTTGGCATGGCCAAGGGGGCCTCCCCAGCCTGAGCTGACCATTGCTGTGATTGGGCTTTTGCCTGCCGCTGGGCTTACCTCATGGGAAGGGGTCTTTGCCCCGTCAGCCTGGGAATAAGCTTTGACTCTAGGGATTAGTGAGCCTGGGAAATGGCCCTGCTGCAATGGCTGCAGCCTCGGGCCCTGTTTGGTAGCAGTTTCCCATTTTCACTTGTACCTGAGCCAGGTGAGACTTGGTATCTTGCAAGAGATCTGCAGTTCATTTCCCAGTGAGAACAGATTGCGCGTGAAAAGTGCCTGTGACAGTGGCCCCTGCTGTGCTCTGCTTGGGCCTTGGAGGCTCCTTGTGACAGCAGGCGCAGGTTGTCTCTGGAGTAACAACCGCAAGGCTTCGCGATTGTCTGTGCGAGGACTGTTCTTCTCTTCCTTTGCTCAGATGTCACCTTTTTTGTAGCCACACGCTGTGGGACACGCCGCAGTACCCCTACTTGGGATGCTGAGGCATGAGGATCTCAGGTTTGGAGGCCAGGCTGGGCAATTTAGCCAGACTCTGGCTCCAAGTAAATAAATAAATAGGCTGGAAATGTAGCTTATGCCAGTTGGAGTCAGTCCCTAGTACCATAAAACCAACCAAGTTGCCTTAATGGTGTTCGAAGGTAGAGACCATAGCTCCCGAATTACAGCACATTGGGTGAGGAAAGGCACCTGGGCTGTGTGTGTTCCCCACACTGGTGACCTGAGGCTGGAGGGCACATGGGGAACTGTGGCCCCGGTGCTGCGGATACGGGGCAGCACTGCCATTGCTGCTCTTGTTGGAAGCTTTTATTTTTGTCAGTGCTGGGGTCAGAGCCTTGTGCGTGCTCAGCAAGCGCCCTCCCCCTGGGCTACACCTCCAGCCCTTTTTTAACGTTGGCATGGGGTCTCTGAGTTGCCCAGACTAGCTCAAGCTTGTGATCTTTTTGCCTCAACCTCCCAAGTAGCTGAGATCACAGGCATGTCCCTCTGTGTCCAGCCTCTATTCAGAGCTTGTGAGAGGTATTTTGTGAAAGCCTAACAGCTTTGTGCTCCCTTGGTGGTTGGGTAATTGACTCTGGTTCTCCTCAAAATCTTTTCACCACGTGATGTCAGAGAAAGCAACACTCGGTGGCCAGGTGGAGTAGTAGTTCTCAGTGCCCCAGGATGGGCAGGAGTACCTGGTTCCACAGTCAGTGCCAGGGGACTCCCAGACACAGCTTCCAGGGAAGAATCCCTAGGTTGGGGTGGGAGTCTGGCATTCTGCTCTACAGTCCGAAGGCCTTCAGGCCTGGTCCCTGCCTCTCCAGCCTGCAGAGGGAGGGTGGGGCAGGAAGTGCTCTCCAGAGACCTGGCTGTGATCTGGCTGGACCTCAGGCCGCCTCTGCTGTGTGGACACCACGAGGGGTCCTCTTCACGCAGTGTGAGTCCGTATGTGGCAGTGCACGTTTTCAGGGGGGATGATCCATAACTGCCTTTGGATCTGTGACCCACAGAACTGTAAACACTTCATTGTATCATTTGTGTCTGGGCTTTAGAGCACATGGTTTCAGCAGAGATGATAAATACAGAAACACGTAATGTGCCAGTCATCTTTCTGGTCCCTCACTTCCACATTAGAAATGTCTTGAGATCGGATTCCATCATCACTTTCAGAGCACTCATGCTGGCTGCTGGGACCAGTCTTTTGTATCTAGTAGAAGCAGAACAAACTCAGTGTCTCCTCCTCATTTTGTTTTTTGGTTACCTACTGTGTTTTGTTCAGTTGGGTTTGTGCATGGTACTGCTAATTAGGTGTTGTACCACTGAGCTGTGTTTGTCCCCCATTCTTTTTATTTTCTAATTCTGAGATGGTCTTACTGAGTTGCTCAGGCTAACCCAAACCTGAAATCCTCCTCTCAGCCTCTTAGAATGTTGAGGTTATAGATGGCCAGGTTCCTTACCTGTTTGTTCAAATGTCATGTCATGCTGTCTTCAGTCATAACAGAAGAGAGAAGGAGAAAGGGAACACCTTGAGAGCCGTCTCTGCAGCTGTCTGCTCTGTGTTGGTCTGGTAAAACCCAGACACTACCCACAGTTTTCAAGCTACCCATTTTATTTATTTATTTATTTAGATGGTGCTGGGGATTTAATCTGTAAGCTTCACAATGAGTTACATCTCTTGCCCTTTTTTATTTTGAGACAAGGTTTCACTGAGTTGCCCTGGCTGAGCTTTTTTTTTTTTTTTTGGATACTGAGAATCAAACTCGGGACCTTGTCCTAGCCAAGCAGGTGCTGTGCCATTGAGCTGTGTCCCCACCCCCTCCACTGAGCTTAAACTTAAAAGCTTGCCACACTTGCCTGTCTTTTTACATTTGGTTTTATGTTTTGTAGTTGGTTGTATCTGCCTGTTTTATTCCCACGGTACTGGGCATAAACCCGGACATGCACACTGAAGTACATCCCAACCTTTTTTTATTTTGGATCTGTCTCAGTTTCTCAGGATGTTGAGAGTACAAGTGTGTACCACCATGCCTGACCTTGTATTCACTAAGAAAGTTACATACTGCATCTATGTATATACTTTTCTTTCCCTCTGAGGCCAGTTCCTACTATGTTGGCCCTGAACTCCTGGAAACAAGTGATCATCCCTCCTCAGCTTCCCAAGTAGCTGGGACTATACGAAGCCAGGGCCATAGCTTGGATCCCTATTTTTATTTATTTATTTACTTTTATTTAAAAATTTAACAACCTGAGTGCACACCTATAATCCCAGCATTCATGAGTCTGAGGCAGGAGGATCACTGCAAGTTCAAGGCCCGCCTAGGCTTCATAGCCTATATAGCCTTGTCTTGTAAAGAAAAATGAAAATTACATCTGTGGTAAATATTGTAGCAGGTCACAATGATCTACAATGAGTGTCCTGTCATCTGACCACTGTCCCAAGTTCTGTCATCTCTGGGACCCTTGCTGTCCCCTAGGCTGATTGCACACCTCACCAAGTCCCCATAACCCTCTCTGCCGGCATGAGAGGCCCTCCCCATTGGCGTGGAAGGTCTCCCCATTAGGGCCTCAGCATGCTGGGAACATGTGGAAATTGGCCATTTTATGTTTTTTCACTTAAACATACCCAAAATGACACTATCCTTTTCAGTGTTTAAGATCAGGAGTAAATAGCTAAGCCCCATCAGTCTGGACATTGGTCTCTTTGTTTGGTAGGATGAGGTGCCAGCTTCTTCCCATGCCAGCTTGTGGCCTTGGGAGGTGGGAAGAGCTGGGGCCATCATCTTCCCTAGAGTGCTCACAACAGCCTCAGTGGGCGTCACTGGCCCTGTATCTGTCCTTGTGCCTGCTGCTTTGACCCTGGCCCACTTCCTGAGCCCTGCCCCTGGGGCTGTTCCACCGATGCCCAAGTTGGTCAGGGCTTTGGTGTGCCTGTGACTTGGCTCACGATGGTTGCTGTGGAGTTGGGGCCTGGTGTGTGCCAGGGCAGGGTGCAGGGCTGCTGTCTTTCCTCTACATGTTGTCCTCTGACCCTTTGCTACTTCCCTGCTTAGGAAGCATAAGCCTGTTGTCATCTGTGCCATTGCCCATGAAGGGTGGCAGGGCCTTTTTGCTTGGTAAACAATGAACCACCTTGGATCTACTCAGCTAGCATTGCACGCTGCCCTTCCATTCCCACGCTCACTGGGGCTTCTTTCTTGGCAGGCCCTGCAGAGCTGTCCTGGCCTCTTGCTCCCGGGGCAGGACTGGGCCATGCTCTTGCTCTCACCCACAACTCCCTGAGGTGACCTCTCTACAGAGCACTTCAGGGTTGTTTCAGTGACGCGCTCAGAAGGCATTTTAGGTAATGTAAGTCTAGTGCCTGGAATACTTTTTGTTTGTGGTGTTAATAATTAATTCAGGGCCTTGCACAGGCTAAGCATGTGTACTGTACCAGTGAGCTCCCTTTTATATATAACCCTCTCTTCGGTTACTTTATGATCTCAGTAATCAAGCCTTCAAAGCTGCCCCTCTGGGCTCTTCAGCTTCCTCTTGTTAAAAGCAGTCCCAGCAGTGGTGACAAACCACCTAAACAAGCCCCAGCTTTATCATGATATTTTTTTCCTGAGGGGTCTGTATTTGTGGTTAAGTTAGGGAGAAAAATGAACCTCTCTGCAGGCAGCAAGCAGCACAGAGCGGCATCTGCAGTGTTGATATCCTTGGCATTGTGCTTACTCAGCAGGGCGAGGAGAGAGCCAGCTCTCACAGGAAATGCCTGCTATACTGAGCCCCCAAGGGCCCAGGGCAGCTGGAGGGGTTGGGTGTCTGCTCAGGAGGGAGTTGGCAGCAAGCGGTGGGTCTTGGGACGAGGAGCCAAGCAAGAGAAGAACCACAGTTTGTGTGTGAAGAAACCCAGAAACCCAAGGTGAAGCCAAGGGTCATGGTTATTTTGTTCAGTGGGCAGGGCTGTGAGTGCCGCCTTTTGCACCTGGGAGAGCAAGTTTGAGTGCCCAGAGGAAGCACGAGGCACTGAGTCCAGGACACCCCAGAGCTGATTTAGGCCAGGCGGGAAGAGAGGCACCAGCTCAGAATGAGGTCGCCACATCTTTGGGAGTGTGATAATTTTAATGATTAGCTTACATTTTAAGCAAAAACTTTTTTAAAAAGTCAGCAATTAATGGAAGGGGAAGGGAGACGGCAGCACGCTGAGGGGGCAGACACCAGTGGGGAGCAAGAGTGAGATGAGGCTCAGCCTTGTGCTCTGAAGAGCTGAAGGTGCTGGGCTTTGTGAGTCAGCCAGGTCCTACCACCATGATGCCTGGGGTGGCGATGAGAGGGCTTCTACCAGGCCAGGTGCAGCACCCTGAGGGGTAAGACAGTTTGGTTAACTTCCAGGCTCCTGCCACGTCCAAGGCCAGCCAAGGGAGGTTTCAGGGCCCTTGGGACAGCTCTGTGTCCTCCCTTGCACTGTGACAGTGCCTCAGAAAGCCCAGCATTCTGCCTGTAACCTTAGAGTAGCACTCCATAGAGGCACAAAGCCCGCACATGACGCCGCTGGTTCCCTGCCCAGGGATGCTGTTACCACGTGACGCTAGGTGACCACTGGCTCTGCCTGGCCTCTCTTGGGTTTATAGTTTCGAGTGAAGCATGCTATTATGGGCAACCCCACCAACCTAAGCACCTGCCTTTCCCAAAAGATGCCATATGGTTGCTTTGGAGGGTAGTCACAGATGTCTCTGATGTAATCTCTGCGCAGGGAAAGCCTTATTCTCAAGCATTGGCATAACAAACACCTCGAAACTTGGCAACTTAAAGGGCACCAGTGTGGCATTTCTCATGATTCTAAGGGTTCCTTGGTGGCCCATATGGCTGAAGTTTGGCCAGGTGAGAGTATGAAAGCCTGTTGTGTCTGCTCACCAGGCTCTGATGGCCTGAGAGGCACTCAGTGAGAAGGAAAGGCTGTCCAGCAGGGCCAGCGCACAGGATGGATGGATCTCGTGGCCCAGCCCCAGTACATTGGCCAGAGCAGTTCATAGGCCTCCTACGGCATGGGGAAACCAAGATCACCCTGCTAGAAAAACAGGGCATCTCTGTGGGCCAGGAGGCTATAAAACCAGGTAGCAACCTCCAGCCCTCTTCATGGTTATTGCATTACCTGCCACCTTGAGTCTAGCATGGCATCCTGGGACCAGAGGGACCGTCCATGGGGCAGGCTTTGGTAATCTTGGGTGCTCACTGATGTTTAATTCACATATATGGAGGAAAGGTGGCAGAGATAGGAAATAATCCTCTTAACCTCTGCCACCCTTGCTTTATTTTATTTTATTTTATTTTTTTTTTTTGTCTTTTTCCTTTTTATCGGTACCGGGAATCGAACTCACGACTGCCTGCTTGCAAGGCAGGCGTTTATGCCGCTGAGCTAAATCCCCAGCCCCATGCCACCCTTGCTTTAAAAACTGGCTTTGCCATAAAGGAGCTCGCATTCATTTAGTTACTTTAACTGAGGGATAAGAACGTCGGGTCCAGCTTTAACGACTCAGCCTTGGTAGACTTGTGGCCCATACTGATGCCTCAGTGCACTCCTCCGAGTCTTTGCTTGGTGGCTGGAGTGATGGTGGGTGCTGGTCACAACCAGGTCTCAGGAAAACCTGCTTGTTGTGGACAGGGTGGCTGAGGGCTGGATGGTAGGAGTGTTGTTGTCCAGCTCTCTCTCTGGAGGCTTGTGTTAAGCCCTCAGCAGCAAGCAGCAGTTGGCAAGTGCTTTGGAAGTGGGCAGTTTGTCCATCCAGGGCCTCCCTACGTGGAGGCTGGTTCATGTGGTCAGAACTGCCAGGTGTTCAGGTTTGCAATGTCATTCCTAGGGCAAGTTCAGGAGATGCTTGGCCCTCCACACAGCAGAACAGACCCAGGGGTGGCTATGGATGGCCGTGGGAGGCTCGGGGAAGTCCTTGAGCCAACCTTCTCTGCAGAGGAAAGAGTTGGTCAGCTGCCCATCACAGCTGGCTCGACATCCGTCTGGACTGCAGGCAGTGTGGTCACGGGATGCCAGGACATTCAGGGAGTGGCTGCCTGCTCAGCTTTGCTGGCTGAGAAAACCAAAAAGGATCACAAGGCTGGTTCTTCTTGGTTACGTACTGTTCCATAGTTGATATTTATAGGAGTTGAAAAGCACAGTTGGTGCCAGCACTTTTGGGCGAGGATGTTTGTGATAGCACCCTGCCCGTTTATCAGCTGTGTGGTGGCCTTTGAGCCCGGGTGTGGCTCAGGATCTGCAACTAGAGGCCGCCCTGCCCAACTGCCAAATCCTTACTGTGCATCCAGTATCTTGGCACAGGACCAGATGCAGTGACGCTTGCACAGTGATGGGGGTGACCACAGGAGAGGGACAGAGGCAGGTGGGCAGCTGCAGAGTCAGAGATGTAGGGCTGTGGAGCCGAGACAGCCAGTCAGTGAGTGCCATCATGGAGTGGAGTCTGGGGCTCAGGGACACCCCCTCAGGCCACCACAAGCAATTGCAGGTGTATCCATGGGAGTGAGTATCTCTCTGGCTCCTGCAGACAAACAGGCCAGAGCTTGAGCAGCATCCTGCTGGTGTCTGGGAGAGCAACCCCTGGGTTGTGGAGGGCTGCGCATGGTGCCTCGTGGGAGAGACAGTGGGGCAGAGCAGGTGGCAAGCATCCTACTGGCATCCCTCCGCATTCTCTGTTGGAAACCTAACAACTGGGGAGTGTGGCCTTTGAGACCCTCCCAGGTCTTAAAACTTAGATGTGGCTTTGTGTATCCCTGAGCTGAGAGTAAGTGGGAACAGACAAGCTCCATGGTCGGAAGCCTGGCCGCCCAGGTTGGCACTGAGTGGTAGAGAGCCCTCGGACTCCCGGAGGAAGTGCTGCTCCCCCAGGAAGGAGGCAGAGCTCCATTTGATTGGCCAAAGTCAGTGGGAAACTTGCTCCCTGCCCAGAACTAACAGAGTTCTAACTACCCAAGCGGGGGGGAGTCCCCTTTCAGGATAAAGAGCCCTAGCTGCAAAGAACATCAGGGTCAGGGTGTCCAGCTAGCATGGCAGCTCAGACTTTTGACTTGGGAAGCAGAAGATTCAGCGCTTTGAGTCACCTACACTAAAGTTGAAACTCTGGTTCCATTTCACTTCACCAAGAGTGTTCGTTATTTACACTTCAAAACCTGGGGAGTTGTTTTTGTTTTTTGTTTGAGACAGGATCTCATCTTATGTAGTTCAGGCTGGCTCAAACTTGGAGATCCCTGCCTGTTACCAGATGCAGCAGTCAGTGCCCTTCCAGCTTTGAGGCTGATCCAGGGCCCCCGTTGTCCTCTAGGCCCACCTTTCCAGGCAGTTTCATGGGCCTTGGGGTGTCTTTATAGCCCTGACCATCTACGAGAACGTTTTTAACCTTTTCCCTCTTACCAGTGACTTTGTCCTCTGGTGGTCAGAGCTGTGTGTGCCTTTGTGTATTCAAGTCACAGTTGATATTTTCCTTTATTAGTTTTGTGATGGGCAGTTAAGAGGCTGGGTAGGCAGGTGACCTTTGCAGTGGGTGTGGTGGAGCTAGGGATGCAACATGAATGACTCACAAGTCCACGGGACCTCCCTTCCTGCCCAAGAAGCCAGAGTCCAATTTTGCATCTGTCTCATGGGTGAAATTCCTATTTCAGGAAGCTTCATCTTTTGTGATTTGAAATTATTCAAACTTTCAGGGCAAAAGCTGTGGCTCCGAGGCAGGGGGAAAAAAAAAAAAGAAGCGGTGGCTCCAGGGATTACAGCAGATGGGGCTTGGCCACTTACCCTGCATTGTCCCATCCGCTCCACAGGGCCAGATGTGAGATCAGCAGCAGTGAAGGGTAGGAGAGGAGCTTCAGGCAGCACATTTCAGAGAGCTCCAGATCCATCTCCAGGGCTGACAGAGGCTTTGGGGTTTGTAGGAAAGGAAGGCATGAGGAAGCGGGTAGCTGGCATTTATGTAGCCACCTGGGAGAGGTGATGCTGGTCAGTCTGGCTGGTCACAGGGTGTCCCAGGACACATTCTGGGGGTCCTGGGGAAAGCAGTCATCACTGGTGGGGGCAGTTTGGTTTCCTTATGAGATGTGTTTGGGGGCAGCCTCAGTTCCCATTCTGGGGTGGTTGCACCTGCTTGGGATGACCTCATGCGGTGACTGTGAGTTTCCAGTTTTCCCAGAATGCCAGGACACTGCAGGTTTAGGACAGTGACTGGAGACGAGCTGGATGTAGAAGGCAGTTGGATGTCCCTGCTCATCCTGATAGTGATTTACTGTTGTCTTGGTGGCCTCAGTCTTGAGGAAGAATGAGATGGGGGGAGGAGGGATTGGGATGAGTAACCCTCACACACAGGCTCTCCTCTGGTGTAGCACCCCTGTGCATTGGGGGGGTGGGCTTTAAGATAGTAAGGGAGACACAGGCCAGGGTGAGGTGCCAGCTATGTCTTGCTGCTCCTTACCACTGGGCATTTTCAGGCGCAGCCTCCAGGCCCTTGTTATGTAATCACATTTCCCAGCAGCCCCCTCCTGCCCTCTTTCCACCTTGTCCATGGAGAAGTTGCTGTCCTGCCCACACTGCCAGTGGATTCTTGGGTGTCCAGACAGTAGAAAGGGATAGTTAGTAGTAAGGGATAGTTAGTAGTAAATTTGACTCAGAGAAACAGCAGCTGACAGCTTGGTGGCCTGGACAGGATTATTTTCCTCACCGAGAATGTGGGACAGCTCAGTTTTCAAGGATGCTACAGCGCCCAGGTGCCCCTCCCTGCCTGGTATCCTGTCACATGCAGAAGGAAGCGGCTTTGCTTTTGCCTCTGGGACTTCCCATCCAGCTGCCTGTCTTAGACTGGTCTCAGTTGTCCCCCAGGTAGGCACAGGTGTTCAGTTACAGCAGGGAGGACACCAGGTTGAGACAGGCAGAAAGAGAGCTGAGCTGCTGCAGGAGGAGATGGGTGTCTCAGGAGGAGGGAGGGCAGAGACCAGGGCCAGGCACAAGAAGGCCCTGCAGGCGACCGAGGAGAGGAAAGCAGCAATTAGCATGTGGCTGTGTGGGAATCTTGTGCAGGGAGGTAAGGGGCTCTGGGCTGCTCTCCCTGTAGGTTCCTTTTGGGGGTGCGTCACAGCACAGAATGGACCAGTGTTTGCCACCACTTCCAGCTCAAGCACAACTGCCTGCTGGGGTTGTGCGCTGCCTGCCTGGCTTGCTGCAGGCTTGGAGGGTCTTTCCATTGAGGCCTGGCCCGTGGGTGCCAGAGGTGGGGAAGAGCCACCTAGTGGCTTGTTGTGTTGTCCTCAGCTCATTGAAAATAACCTGAAGTTTTATTGCCAGCATTGGAAGTCAGTACGAGTAGGCCCCTCGGGTCCTAGTCACTGCCGCCCTCTTCCCTGGGCCTGGGCCGGAAAGAATCTTCCCCGTAGTTCTCCAGCTCACTCAGGTGAGTGGAAGAGACCTGTGGCATTGCAGTAAAGAGCCAGGCCCCTTGCTGGAAGGGTCACTGTACCACTGTGCCCTGGACCCCTGCGTGACTGACTGGCACCTGCTATGTGTGAGCTCTGCTCAAGCCCAGCTCTTCTGCAGATGCTTTGGTCATCAGTCCTTGGGTGTCTGATGAGTTAGAAAAGCCAGCCCAGGAGCAGCAGTGCCAGCTAGCTGCAGTGATTATTTTGTTATCATTTTTTTCTTACTCAAAGCATATCATACTGTAGAGAGAAAAAAAAAGAAAAAAGTTTGTATGGCTAGGGAGGCGCCTTAATCCAAAGTCCTGGGTTGTGTGATTTATTCTGTGTGCCTGGACACTGGTAATGGGCTCTGTGACATAGAAGAGAAACTATAGATTAAAGGTTTAAAAGTAGATTATGCCAGGCATGGTGGTGGCCTGTGCCTGTAATCCCAGCACTTGGAAGGCTGAGGCAGAAGAATCACCATGGGTTGGAGGCCAGCCTGAAGTATGTGGCAGGACTGTCTGGAAAAAGAGCAAAAAAACAAAACAAAAAAGGTGGGTTGTACTGCATGGCAGAGGTCACTGGCTTTCAGGGTCACACTTTCCTTTTATCCTTGATGCAGCCCCAAGGGTTGTGGGACTCGGTGGGCTGGGCATGATGTGAGCGCTTGAGTGGGTCTAATCAGGTTTTATGTGCAAGAACAGATGACCATGGTTCTGGCTGCATAGGGCTGAGATGGGCTTGGGTCACTATGTGCCCAGCTGCCATCCCAGGGGGACTTAGTCATTGAGGCTGGACCTGCAGGTGCTGGAGGAGGGGAGAGCCACCTAGTGGCTTCTTGGGGCATTTTTGAGAGATGGACAGCCACGCTCTGGACCTTGCCGGTTTCTGCTTCCAGAGCAAGGACTTGTGGCTGCAAAGGCCTGTGGTGTCCGATCATCTCTTCTTCCAGGAGGATGGAGCACCGGGGTGTGCTGTCCTGGCTCATCTGCTTCCAGAGTTGAGAGCATGCTCTTGGGCCTTGTGGAGAAGCTCCATGAAGGCAGGAACACCTGGGAACGTCTGCCAGACACTTGCACAACCATCTTCTGAGTCCCTATACTTGCACAGAACGTGGTGGGCAGTGGGGGCAGGCCCTGTCCCAAGTGTCACTGCAGAGCAGCCTTCTCTCCACATGCTCAGGCATGAGCCTAACTCCTCCTGCAGAGATCTGCCACTGCTGCCTTGAGTAGGAGTCAGTGTAATGGGGGGAAGAGTTAGGTTGGAGTTGGTTAGGCCAGGTTCTGGTTTTAGGTAGTAGGTGTGTGATGAACCTCTGGAAAGAAACATGTGCAGCTCTCTTTCTGACTGCAGGTGACATCTGTGTGAAGTGATGCTACAGCAGATATCATATGTGACAGGAGAACCTTGGATCTCTTCTGCCATTAGCTATACATGAAAATTAATAAAATTAATTTTTATTAGAATTGTAAAAACACTTAAAAATAGTGAAGAAAACATTCAATTAACAAATTTCACTCTCTATATATTATGTGTTTGTGTTTTGTTTTTGTTTTGAGATAGGCCTCGGTATATACAGTTCAGGCTGACCTTAAACTCATCATGTAACCCAGGCTGACTTCAAGCTCACAGTGACCCTCCTGCCTCAGCCTCCTGAGTGCTAGGATTACAGACCTGTTCCACCATACCTAACATTTATTTTTTGTTTGTTTGTTTGTTTGTTTTGTTTTGAGACAGGATTTCTATTCAGGCTGCCAGGATTGCAGCAATCCTGCCTTCATCCTCAAGTGCTGGGATTATAGGCATGTGTCACTATACCTGGCTTCCCCATTGTTAAAGTGTAGAATTCAGCAGAGTTTTTGTTTTTGGAGAGTAAGAGGTTACAGTGTTTACTGGGTTTCAAGCCAGGTCCTTATGCATGCTAGGCAAGAGCTGTACCAATGAGCAACAGCTGTAGCCCTTTTTACTTTTGTTTTTGAACTTAGGATCTCACTATGTAGCCCAGCCTGGCCTTGAACTCATGGTGATCCTCCTGCCTCAGCATACTGAGTCCTGGGAGTACAAGTATAGGCCACAATGCCTGACTTGGTTTGATTTTTAAAATTTTTTTTCTGACTACATAATAACTATGTATGGTGGTTTTTTTGTTTGTTTGTTTGTTTTGTTTTTTGTACCAGGGATTGAACTCATGACCTTGTACCTGCTAACTGAGCCACTGAGCTAAATCCCTATGTTCTTTTTTGGAGTGTTCGTGAGACAAGGTTTTGCTGTGTAACTCAAGCTGGCCTTGAACTCATGGTGATCTTTTTGCCTCAGCCTCTGGAGAGCTGGAATTACAGGCATATGCCACCACCCCTGGCCAAAATGAGTTCTTGTTGTAGACTTAAACATCCCACAAAACTTCCTTCAAAACCAAATTTCACTCAGGAGGCTGAGGCAGAATTGCTGCGAGTTCAGGGTCTACCTAGATTAGCTAATGGGAGTCCAAGGCCAGCCTGAACTAACAGCAAGACCCTGTCTCAAAAACATCAAAAAAACAACTAATTTTCAGTGAGAGGCAAGAGTTCCCTGTGTGAGGCAGTGCTCTCAGTAGTGGAGACCTTGACTCTGACCTGGCTGGCATCATAAAGGGGCCTACGCCTAAGGGCCAGTGTCATGGCTTCTTCAGCAATGCCTGTCCTGTCCCCAGACACAGTCAGTCACACAGTCAGTCTTAAGCATCTGTCCACATGCAGGCAAGGAACACATACAAGGAGCATCTTGCCAGAGGTTGCTAGTAAGAGGAAAGTACAAATATAGTAGTTTTCTCTGTTCTGGGTTTTTCAAGGCCATGTAATCAGAATTTACTGGTGGAAGAGTGTTAGAAACTGAGGCATATATTGCAAGCCTGGTGTGGTGGTCCACACTGCCACAGAGGCGGCTGAGGCAGGATTATAAATTCAAAGCCAGTCTAAGCAACTTAGACCATGATCCCAAAAAATAGAATGTGAGGTGTAGCTCAGCAGTAGGGCACTTGCCTAGTAAGTATGAGGCCCTAGTTCAGCCCCTAGTGCTGAAGCAAAATACACACATACACAAAACAGTGGAGAAAGATGTATGACAGAGAAGAAAACCAGTGTGTAAGCTTAAAAACCACATTTTAGTAGTTTTCCAGTGGATTTTATTATCTTATTACCTGTTGTATATTTTAAAAAGTCACATGCTTGTATGAGAGAAATGAACTACAATAGTTCAAAATATCTGTGCAGATTATTAATCAAATCATTTAAACATGAAGTAACCAAAATAGTAGCATAAAGGAAATTCAGACTGATAGGACTGCCTGGCTTTCTTTTTTTTTTTTTTTTTTTTGGTCTTTTTTCTTTTTATCGGTACCGGGGATCGAACTCACGACTGCCTGCTTTCAAGGCAGGCGCTTATGCCGCTGAGCTAAATCCCCAGCCCCTGCCTGGCTTTCTTAACACATTTATTGCCTGCTATACTCTGCTAACAGTTCTAGCAGCGCTCTGCATTATTTATAGCATACCAGTGGAGAATCAGTTTCTGTCTTCATCCTACAGAAAAGAAAACTGAGCACAAAAAAACGAAGTAACAGGCTGAGGTGGCAGAGGTTGGGTTCATATGTGCACTCCTGGAGCGGCAATGAGGCTCCTCTTTGTGGGTGGCAAGGCCCACGGCTGTGCTGAACTTCTGGGATCCCTTGGGAGGTACTTGGTGCCCTGCTGTCCCTGAGGGAGAGCCAGCAGGGTCTAGGAAAGGCAGCCTGGGTGTGCCCAGGGAAGAGAGCTGTGGCCCCTGTGTTGTCAGGTGACCACAGTGCTCTTGTGTTGTAGTCAGAAGTTGCAAGTACAGTTACAAGACACAGAATTTATAGTATTATTTTATGATGGTCGCTCAGAGTTAAATACAAGAAAGTTTAGGAAAGCTGTCCACAGCACTAAAGACCTGGATAATCCAGCAGGGCCTGGACCCCACAGCAATGTCCTGCATGAGTCCAGATGAAGACCTAGAGCCCATGACAGTACCTCCCACAAATCCAACTAGCGGGCTAAAGTCCATGATGAAGACTCCTGCAAGTGTGTTTCACAGATCTGTGCTGGGAAGGCCCAAAGGTTGGTGGTGGGAGCTAGAAAGTCTGTGCCATCAAGGTAAAAGATCTGAGCAAGTAGGTTGAGGGTTTTGCACTCTAGTCAAGAAGCAATGCTCAAAATAAGGACCAGAGCTCCCCCGAAAAGTATGGCAGCCATCCTCAGTAACTAAGGTCCCGAGCTTCTCTGATGATGAGAACAGCTGAGTACATAATCAGGAAGCCAGCGTGACAAGCTTCTCCTGGAGATTAAACAGCATGCATCTTCCCCTCCTGAGCCAGGAAGAGATGCTCCAAGTAAAGACCAGAACTCCCCTAATAGGAATCACAGCCACTCTCGGCGACAAGGTCCTGAGCTCCTCCGATGATAATGACAATTCATATCAGGGAAGCCAGATGACAAGCTCCTGTAGGGGAGCCAACAGCTCCAAACAACAACACTTAGAACCCACAGTATCCCACTGTTCCACTCCACCTCTCCTTTTATTCTGGCAACTTTAATCCTCAGGTGGGCCATCTATGCTCAGCACCATGACAGTTGAATTGAGCTGGTATTAAGTTGACCACCAGTTTTAATCCATGACATCTAATGACAGGGACTTGGAAGTTACCCTCTGAGGGCAAAGAGAAAGGAGGAGGGGCTCGGGGCTCAAGTTCAGAGCCCTCTGTTGGGGATGGGTAGGGCCCAGGCTGTCCAGAGCTGGAGGAGGTGGGTTGGGTGGCCTTTGGTGGCTATGACTCATGTGTGAAGGGTGGCTCTCTAGGTAACTATATCTTTTTGTTTGTTTTAGTCCTGGGATATTTTTTTTCGCAACACCAATGCTGGAGCACCCCCGGGTGCTGCATACCAGAGCCCTCTGACCCTGAGCCGAGGCTCCCTGGCCACTGCAGCCCGCACACAATCCTTGGTAGAGGCCCAGCCCAATGTAGACAAGCTTGTGGAGGACCATCTGGCAGTGCAGTCACTCATCAGGGCGTACCAGGTAAGCAGGGTCTGATACCATCAGGATGGGGGGACACTGTCCTGAGGCTCTCTGAGTGTGTGATGCCATTTAACTCTACCTCCTCCAAAACCAGGTTCTTCCATCCTGCTTCAGGGTCCCAAAGAAGCAAAGCCCAAGTACACAGGAGAAAAAGAGCTAGGCTAACCATATTTGAGCAAATCCTCTCCCACTTTTAGTACCTGCCTCCTAGCCGGGCATGGTGGCTCATGCCTGTAATCCCAGCACTTGGGAGGCTGAGGTGGGAGGATCGTTGCGAGTTCGAGACCAGCCTGGGTTACAAAGTGAGTTCAAGGCCAGCCTGAACTGCACAGCGAGACCCTGTCTCAAAAAAAAAAAAAAAAAAAAAAAAAGTACCTGCCTCCTAGTAATGCCTTATGACGTTTTACAGATTTACAGAAAGATGCGTGGGCAGGGAAACCAAGCTATTACTTAAGCATCAAGGACATTGCTGACCACCTGCTAAACACAGTGGCAGGGCTATTGGGCAGGTGGATGCCCTCTTGTTATTTGCTAACTGAATACTGAAAGAAGTGAAATGTGAAGAGTTTAGAAACACCAGAAGCAGGGTGGGGTTTGGAGGGTGTTAGCCTGCAGAGTGGGTGAAGGGCAGGGACCTCGAAGAGGGATCCAGGTAGTAGCCTGCCACAGCAGGCCTGTCACAAGGAGCCAGACTTTTGCTCTGTGTCACTCCTTTGAGTACAGCACCCAGAAGTCTTGTAGCATGTTCGTCCCATGTTGGGAGCACCGAGAGTTGAGACCTTAAAACTCAGTCTGCACACGGTTGCAAGGAGGAGCTGTGCAGCAAAGCAAGTTTGGTGCCTCCCTGCTGGACGCTGCGTGGGTGGGAGTCAGGCCACCCTGCTGGCAGCAGCCAGGCTCCCATGCCCCAGGCTCTCTTCTACCTCCTGCCTGTTTCATGGCTTGGCCATGCAGATGCTCATGGGGCTATGCTGCAAGACATGACATGCTGTCCAGCGGGGCTGCAGAGGAGGGACTGTGGGTCCCCTGGTAGCCAAGGCACCGCCCACAGCGGGTTTTTTCCTAGGTGAGACTTGTGGCTCACCCAGCCTGAGCCCAGGCATAGTGGGCCTTAGTGATTCTTTTGCTTTTTAGTGACTTCTTAGCACTGCTAACAAGAAATTATGGTGAAAATATCCAAAACCAAAAGGAACTTAAATTTGAAAGTGATGGTTGGGTGTGGTGGCATATGCCTGTGATCCTAGCATTTGGGAGGCTGAGGCAGGAGGATTGCCATGAGTTGAAGGCCAGTTTAGGATACATAGCAATGGAGCTGGGGATTTAGCTCAGCGACATAAGCGCCTGCCTTGTAAGTGTTTGGTCGTGAGTTCGATCCCTGGTACCGATAAAAATGAAAAAGGCCAAAAAAAAAAAGGTATGCATAACGAATTCAAGGCTGGTCTGAACTACATGGTGAGACCCTGTCTCCAAAAAAAAAAAAGGGATTTTGTGTTTCCCTTTTTTGGTTTATTGTTTTTGTGGTGCTGGGGATCAAACCCAGGCTTCACACTTCACATACTAGACATGTGTCCTGCCCCATGCTGGCCTCCTGTGTGCACCCTGAGGGCCAGAGCCCTCCTTGTGGATATGCCAAAAGCTCTGCCTCACTGGCCACAGCCATGCCCAATCCTGCCCTGTCCTCGGAGACATGGCACTAGGCTAAAGAAGGCCCTCAGGTGTACCACTTCCCCAGCCATGTCACTTCTAGTCAGCCGAGGGCACTGTGAGGAGTCGGGGCAGACCGATACTGATTCTCCAGGTTTATCATCCCTGAGGTGTTTATTCAAGTGTTTCCACACAATAGTGCTCGTAAGATAAACCGGCCCAAGGCTGACCTGAGGGTTCCCTGGTGCCAGGTTCCTCTCTGGGAAAGCTTTGCATGAGTGTAACTCTTACCCTCCCCCAGTGCAGCAGATCCACTTAATGACTCGCTTGTGTTGTTATTCCAGGTCAGGGGTCACCACATTGCAAAGCTTGATCCTCTCGGCATTAGTTGTGTAAATTTTGATGATGCTCCGGTAACTGTTTCTTCAAACGTGGGTGAGAATGAATCTGTAAATGCTAATTTTAATGTAATTTTGCTTTTTTTTTTTTTTACCCTTCCCTCTTTTTTTTCTCCTGTCCTTTTGTGTGTGTCCTTCCCTCTCATCGTTGGCCCACTCATAGATACGAGGGCACCATGTAGCACAGCTGGACCCCCTGGGGATTTTGGATGCTGATCTGGATTCCTCCGTGCCCGCTGACATTATCTCATCCACAGACAAACTTGGTGAGGGTCTGAGAGCAGTCAGCTACGTGCTTGAGCTCCTCTCACTGTGCGGTAGCCAAGACGTCCATGCAGGAAGGAAAGGCTCTTAAGTTTCCTTCGTTCTGATCACTTGAAATTTATCAGGAATGCAGTGTTAGTGTGTTTCAGCCAGATTGTCCAAGTCTCAATCTGGGAAGTAAAATTTCCAATGGGAAAGCGTGTAGCACAAGAGAGAAGCTGGCCCACCCAGGGCAAGGGAGTCACAAGCTGCTCCAGAGAAAGCTCTTCTGGTGCCAGCTTTCTGTACAGGGAGCTGCTTCCCTGAGCTTCTGGTTCTGAGAAGGGATAGGGCCTGGGAGCAGCTCCTGTCCCTAAGGGCAAATCGAAGGGTGAGGCATGCAGTTTGGCTCTCCTGATTCGAAAATGGTGGTGATCACACCAAGGAAACTTCGGACAGCGTTCCTGCAGCGTCAGGAGGCCAGGGCCTTTGGGAGGTGCATGTGTGGAGCACACAGGGGTTTTGGTCACGGTGGCCAGAAGATAGGCCCGCCACACCCCAGCCTCCTCAGAGGTGGCTGAGTGGGTGTCAGGCTGGCACTCTCCTGCAGTTGCTTCCAGAGTTAATCTGCTTCTGTCACCGTGCTGCTAACCCTACTAAAGAAATGACAGCGTGACTAATTGTGACATGCCATGGCTTCACACAGGCGCTGTGCATGCTCATGATGTTGATGATCACCTCCTTGCTAATATTGCTGTTGGGGAAGGGAAAAATTAGCTTCCTTGAAGACACTTTAGGGAAGCCTGCCAAGAAGTGGCTCCCACAGTTGTTGGTTGAGTTGTGACTCTGGATCCCAATAATCAAGTGATGTTAGACATCACATGGTGTTAATTCTGGAATCGATGTTAGCGATTCGTAACTGCTCTTTAGCCTTGATTTCAGGGAGACCCCTAAACAATAAGGCTTCTTCTGCACTGTACCAGCCCAGTAGCAGGTTTAGGGAGTGATAGGAAAGGCTGCTGTCACACCCCACTGGTCTGTGCAGAAGACTTCTGTGTCCTCCAGAGGCGTGACAACCCTCTCCCTCTCCCTGCCCCGACAAGCATCAGCCGTGTGCCCAGCGCCAGCCACTGACTGGGCAGCCATGGAGGGGGCTCCCACAACACCCTCCTCAGGTTTGCTTAGTTTGCTAGAGCAGCACACAGACTTGGAGAATTTTCCCAATTTAATATAAGGGATATTTTCCCTGATACAAGTGAGTAGCCATGTGAAGAGGTACCTAGGGTAAGGTCTTAGAAGGGTTCTGAGACACTGGGGTTTTCATCCTTGCTCAGTGGCGTGCATTGCATCTTGCCCATGGGTCACTTCTCCTCCTGTGAGCTGCTGCCCAGACACTCTCTGAGGGTGTCACAGAGGCCACTGTGCAGGGTCCAGGCTGGTGCTGACAGTGGGGCACCCAGCCAGGCCTGTTGGTGAGCTGCTCTGCATTCCTACTTTGTGGGTGGGGACCAGAGCCTGTCTGAAAGGGGAGTTACATCCTCTGTTAGGTGGATAGATCAGAGAATGTCTTTATGGCCATCTCCAAAACAGACAAGGAAAGAGGAGCATTTCTACGGCCTGCCCTGGGGAGGGAATTAGGAGGCTGGAACCTGGGACAAAACCAAAAATATGAATCACGATATCCCAGGATGAGTGGAGACCTTTCAGGCCTTACTGAGTAGAACCTCTTCAGGCTGCAAACTGAGCCCTGCCATGTTGTTTACTGGTGAGAGTTTCGTGTTCTCCGCAAGTGTGACAGAAGTGAGTCTCATGAGTCTTGGAGCCCCTTTCCTGCATTCACCATGCAATGTAGAAGAAGAAACCCTTGCACATCACCGCTAGGGCCCAACACCCCTCCACTGACTGTCCCTGCAGTGCAGTGACTGTTTACAGAGCCTTTCAGCCCCTCTGGGTGCCAAGGAGCCGAGGACCTGCTGGGAGCCGAAGCTGTGTCTCACACAGCACCAGCAGTGCTGTTTTCTGTGCACAGCTAAACAGTGATGTTGTGTCCTACAGTACTGGGCATTGGACCCAGGGCCAATAGGTGTTCTGCTACTAAGCTACACCCACTGTCTCCCACTGGCCTTTTTTTTTTTTTTTTTTTTTTTTTTTGAGACAAGGTCTGGCTAGGTGTCCCAGGGGGGGCTTGACCTTGCAATTCTGTCTCAGCCTCTCAGGTAGTAGGATGACAGGTGGGTGCTGTATTATATGGCAGAGCATTTGACCAGAGAAGAACAGGTAACCCTTGGCTGTGCACCATCCCAGCTCCATGTCCCACCTGCACCATAGGGCCAGTTTCTCAGTGTCTTGTCTTTGAAACGGGGTCTCTCTATGCAGTTCAGGATGGCCTTGAGCTCACTTTGTAGCCTAGGCTGGTCTCAAATTCTGTGTCTTAAGATGAGCCTCTCTCTCGGTGGTTTTCAGCTTGAAGAGCCCTAAAGCTGTTCTGTCTACTTGATACTGCAGATGAAGGCGACCTGGAGGTGGCATCCCTCGGTGTCGCCAGCCCATCATAGTCTTTTTTTTTTTTTTTTTTTTGTCTTTTTCCTTTTTATCAGTACTGGGGATCGAACTCACGACTGCCTGTTTGCAAGGCAGGCGCTTGTGCCGCTGAGCTAAATCCCCAGCCCCCTCATCATAGTCTTCAACCCTGAGATCCCTGAGGGTTTTGGACAGGGCCAGCCTCTGAGTACCTGTCTCACTCGGGCCAGACAGCTGTCCTGCCTCATCCTCCTTGGAGGCCGTTCTGGGCCTCTCCCGCTGTCTCCGCTGCGATGTACCGGTGTTGTGAGGTTTGCGGTTGCAGATCAGCAATGACATGTTGAAGGCCAGAGGGCCAGGGTGCCTTATGACTCGGTTCTTCTTCTTTTTGGGGGGAGGGAGGCCAGGAATCAAACTCAGGACCTTGCACTTGCCAGGCAGGTGCTGTGCCACTGAGCTGTATCCTCGACCTCCAGGGTGCTTTCTGAACTGAGGCTAGAAGGCCCAGAGGTAGCCCCCAGCCTTCTGGAGCCCTTTGAGAACTCTGCCCAGTGCACATTCTAGTCCCAGTGTAAGCCAGGAGCCGTCCCTCTGGTCAGGGAAGGTACCTTGGAGTCTCATGAATTTGAAATAGTGTGATATAAAAGTCACAGCTGCTTCAGGTATGAAAGACAGCACTTGTGCGAGTCATGGATCATCTGAATGTGGAGGCGTGTCTATCTCAGCCCCTCTGTGCCACATGTGAAGGCCTGAGCTGTGTGTTAGACTGTTCCTGGGGCTGTGCACCCAGACCAGCCTCTCTGTGGGCCAGGGTCCCTGATCTGCCACCCCCAGCTGTGTGAGCTCAAGTGATTGCTTCACATCTCCACCCTGTCACCTCTTCTGTGTCGGTGTCACCACAGAGAACTGAGCTCTTTAGGATGTTGCCTGAGTGAGGACCAATGTGTGTTGAGATGCCCCGGCAGCATGCGCTGGCAGCAAGATGCCGTGAGCCCTGAGAGGTCAGGATTACAGGGGAGCCCAAGCTGCAGGAGCCTGACTAGGAAGTGAAGACCATGTGGGGAGGGGAGGGGAGCTGCAGGGGGTGCTCTGCCCTGCTGTCCAGGGAGAATGGGGTATGGTAAGGGGCCACACCTGATCAGGGAGCCTGCAGGGGAACCGGATGGGTTTTTGGTCTCCTGGGGCTGCTGTGTCGGGTAATGCAGCACGTGTGATGGCAGGAAACATAGGGGTCTCAGGTTGGGGTGCCAGGTTAAGGACTACTGTCTATTGCAGAATGATAGGTTTGGACTGCTGTCACACATGGAAGTGGCTAGGCCATGAGTCCAGAAAGTCCTTGCCATTTTGTCATACTGCTTGCTTCAGTTGACTGGGGGACTGGGGGTGTACTGCAGGGTTGCCTTAGTGCTCTCATCATAGGCTGCCTTTTCCCAGTGTAGTCGAGCAGTTAGTATTGGCATTCTATCCTGTTCCTTTGTGCCTCGGTATCTTCTTTGTACTGCAGTATTAGATCCCCACTTAGAAGTGGCATCTTGTGGCTTCTACATAAATTTTATAATAGAACTTTGTAGAGACAAAAGGAACATGTTTTTCTTAAGGGGAGATTTTTTCAGTGTAAGATTTAAGCTTGTTAAAGGGGAATCCAAGATAACAAGTGTGAGGGAGGCAAAACTTCCCACCTGTGCACTACTGTTTCCAAACACCTAATGACAGTTTTACATAGTGAACTTGACTTAAGTAAAAGTTGATGGGAAATGTCTCCAAAAGTGTGGCAGGGTTTCAGCTCCTTAGGTGAGTTAGCGTCTGGATCTGTCACAAAAGACCAATGAGGAACACAGTAAGTACTTCCCTACTTCTGATCTCCTGGGCTCTCTGGCTTCTGCCTCGGAGTCCAAGAAAAGCGAGCTAAGGGTCAAGTTGATTTCTAAGCCAGGGTGACTGTGGCTCATTAGTTGGTGCAGCCTCTGGCTCTGGGCGGCATCAGCCGAGCGTGGCTGGGTCCCACGTGGTGGGGCTGCATCACAACAGACACTCCTGACGGTAATGAGGCTCTTTGACAGAAGACCTGGGGACTTAACATGCGCATCACACCAGCTCCCAGCGTTGTCTCCTGCCCCTTGTCAGCTGTGCATCTTAGGGTTATTGCTCCCCAGTAATTGCTAGAAATGCACTGAGAACTCAGGTGCTGGGAAGTCTGTGCTTCCAGTAATTGACAACCAGGGTACCTTCCACTTTCCACTCTCTGTGGTTGGTGTCTTTTATTTATTTTTTATTTTAAACATAAGGAAAGTACAGGTAGAAATAATTATCCCTATTCCCAGTACCCAGACTGTGACGTCATCCCCGTAGCCTCTGCTGCTGACAGGGGTGAGCATCTTTGTTTCCTCTGAGCTTCCCTGTGCCCCCCTCCCTGGGCTCCAGGATGGACTCGCACCTTGGAGTTGGAGCTCCTGTGGCGGTCGAGTGTACTCTCCTGCCTTGACCTAAAGACGGAGGAGGAAAGTGTCTTCATTCTTGCCCTCAGTGTCACATGGACACTTTATGCAGGACTTGGATGTTCCACGCCTTAACGAGTGACTGGGCACCGTTCCTCATCCCCAGGGAAGGGTACCACCTTGCCCAGCGTGCCTCGTCCTCGAGAGTGAGCCTGCCCCGTGGTTCTCCTGAATCAGGACTCAAACCATCAAGATGAAAGGAAGCTGGCTTTTCTCAGACCCGGGGCAGGAAGCATCTGCAGTGACAGTGACCATGGCTCTAGCTGCTCCCTGCTCAGTCCCTGTGTGCCTCTGTACTTACTACCTGCCTTCCTGATTCTTGGCTTCCAGCCAGCTATCTAAGGAGCGGTCCGGAGCGAGGACTTGTGTCACATGAATGTTTTGGTCTCTAAGACAGGAGAACCTCTGGACAGGGCAGCCCTATCCAGTGCATGGCCCGCTTGCCAGTAGCTGCGTATCACCTGCGTGTCTTGGGATGCTTGGGAAGCGTCCAAGCACTTGTGTTCCAGTTTTGCCATCTTTGAGGGAAGCCTAGGAGTCCTCCTTCCATTCAGTATCATCCAGACTACTGGCTGAATGCTGTCCAAGTCAGGCTTTCCAGTTTCCTTTCCTCAGTTTTCCATCCTACAGTGATGTAGATTGGGCCTCTGTGACTGACTGCCCAGGGAGCAGTCCCATCCCCCCTCTGTGGAGGCTGTGAGGAGACCACAGTCGCCTCACTCCAGCTGTTCTACGAGCACATGCATGTCCCCCACATGGCTGTCCGTGGCCATCCCTGCCCCTCGCCATCCCTTCTCCGTGTGTGTCCTCGTGCCGTGTCTGTGCTGCCTGTCACTGTGGTGATGCCCCGGGTTCCAGCCTGTGTTTTGAACTAACTCTCAACCTGTCTTTTTCCTTCTGCGCTCACCCACGCTACCCCACCCTGCCTCTCAGATCTTGCTGTTTTCAAGGAACGACTTCGAATGCTAACAGTAGGAGGTATGGAAATAATGAGCCTTTTCCTTTTTGGAGTCTAGGACTTCATCTAAATAGGATGCACAGCTTTTCCTAGCATGGGATCTAGGGATAGTTGAAACAGCTTCTGTCACTGTTTTCAAGTTACCTGTTGGCATATCCATTTCCCTCTCATGTAGTTACTAATCCCTGCACGGCACTGTGTTCCCGGGGCCCTTCCCTTTCTGCCTGTGTCCTGAGAGGGCATGGTCCTCTTCCCCACCCTGGCCATCACTGAGCCAAGCCTCCCCCAACATAGTTTGTCACCAGCTCCTGCCAGGCTGAGGCCGTGGCAGTGCTGCGTGGTGGCTTCTCCTATCTCCAGACGGTCGTGGCTTTGACTGACTGTGGATTCTTCTGGGTCATGCTGCCTGAGACACTGGATGATATTTATACAGTGTTCCGTGTCAGAAAGATGATTGGAATATTAATAACGGGCATCTGGGAGCTTCATGAGTTGACTCAGGCAACAACACCCCGAGGAATCCAGAGTCAAGGTGCTGGGGTGTTGCCTGCTGTCATCTCTTTCCATCCCCTGTGCCGGCAGCCAGGTTCTTCACTTCTGGCTTCTCAGACTTTCTCTCGCTGCCCTGTTTAACTCACAGGGTCTGCGAGGCTGTGCTTTGTGTGTGTGCTCCTGAGATGGAACCCAGGGCTTCTCTCCTCCAGGCTGTTCTCTACCACTGAGCTCCATCCTCGTCTCTTTTTTACTTTGATACAGGATCTCACTAAGTTTTCGAGGCTGGAATGGATGGTGTAATCCTCCTTCCTCAGCCTCTGGAGTAGCCAAGATTCTAGGAGTGCACCGCAGTGCCTAGCAAGACTCCACATTTAAGTTAAACTTTCCATACACAGATAATTAGAGTCCCATGCAACCATAAGCACTAACATTGTGCCCTTGAGTGAGGCTGCTAACTCGTGAATCACTATACCCCTTACTTCTGGCCTGGGGCTGCAGTCAGAACCCAGAAGCCTTCCCTTCCGCCATGCACTGTGCTTGCCCGGTGACCACTGTGCGTCCTCTTGTTTTCTTTGGTGTCATCATTGCAGACTTTAATGTGCCACGTGAGTGGATCACAGCGGATAAGCTGCAGAGTTGGCCAGCCACTGCCCTTGTCTGGAGCCCCTGCAGGGGTTTGACCACCAAGGTGCTTGACCACCCTTCCTTCTGTCCCACAAGACCCCTTGGCAGAGAGGCAGTGTGGGCAGCACACAGGGCCTTGTGCGGAGCATGTGTCAAATTTTGATGACAGATGGGTTCTCAGTTTTCCTCTTATCTGTAGTGTTTGTGTTGTTAAGTCTTAACTTTCAACCCTAAATCCCAAAGACTTGCCCCTAGGTATTTTTCTGCAGGTTTCATAGTTCTGTGTTATGGATTAAGTCTGAGATCCATTTGAGTTCATTTCTATGTAAGGTTCAGATCAAGGTTCTCTTATTGTTTGCCTGTGGGTGAAAAATCTAGACTCCCTTCACTGAGTCACTTCTGACCTTTCAAAAGGAGGCTTTTTGTGTGGATCCACTGTCTGGCTTTCCATTTTCTTTACTCTTCTGTCCTTCTGCCAGTATTGCACTACCTTAATTGTAGCTTCCAAGCTTTTATTTTCTGTTTTCAAAATTGTTTGGACTATTCTAGGCCTTTTAAAAGTGTCTTTGTATTTATAAAGCTTTCCTAATATTTTGATAGGAATTGTGTTAAACTAGAGTTCTATTTAGGGAAAATTGGGAAACGTTCTTTCTATTCTCTTTTCTAGAAGCTCATAGGCATCCATTTGGGACCCCTACGGTCTCTTATAAGCTGTTCCTATCCCCCTTTCCTTTTTCACAACAAATTTTCCTGAGAGGGAGAGGGAGAGGGAGAGAGAGAGAGAGAGAGAGAGAGAGAGAGAGAGAGAGAGAGAGAGAAAGAAGAAGGAGGAGGAGGAGGAGGAGGAGGAGCAGGAGCAAAGAGCATTGTTAATTTTTTTTTTTTTTTTTTTTTGTCTTTCTCATTTTTATCGGTACCGGGGATCAAACCCACAACTGCCTGCTTGCAAGGCAGGCACTTATGCCGCTGAGCTAAATCCCCAGCTCTGCATTTTTCATTCTTTAATCATTTGGTAGAATTTTCCAACAGAATCATGTGGACATTTCTTTTTCGGGAACTTTTTATCTATGAATTAGATTTCCCTATTGGTCATAGGCCTAATTCAAATTTTTTCCTGTTGGGTGAGCAGTGGTGGTCTGTTTCAGTTAAATTAACAAATACATGTAGAATTTATAACATCCTTGCTGTCTTTTTAAAATCTTTTAATCACAACCTCATAGAAATATCTACACCTTTCAGTTCTTTTATTAAAATACTGACACAAGTTCTCCCTAAATTGCTAAGTTGCTTAACGTCTCATCTCTGGAGACATCTCACTTTATTGCTGTATTAGTAAATTGTTTCTTCTCTTTTTCTTTGTAAGTCTTACAAGGGGTTTGTCAGGTTACTCATCTTTTCATTGAATCGAGTCATTTCCTTGATTTTTCTTGGTGGTTTTGCTCTTTTCAGTTTCATTGAATTCTACTGTGTTATTTCCTTTCTTGTTAGGTTTTCTTTGTTTGTTTGTTTGTTTGTTTGTTTTTGTTTTTTCTCTCTTCTCTTAGGTCTTTGGGTAGGAGCTTCCATGATTGATTAAAGACTTCTTTTCTGATGCGTGTACTTACTACTATAAATTCTCAGCTAGGTGTAGTAGAGCATACCCCTAACGCAGTGCTTGGGAGGCTGAGGCAAGAGGATTGCTGAAAGTTCAAGGTCAGTTTGGACCACAGAGTGAAACAGTTAAAGATGTGCCGAGATGGAAAACAGCCATTTTTTTGTTTGTCTTACTGTGTAGTTGAGGCTGTCTCAAAACAACAACAACAAAAAAAGGCCAAATTTCCCTCTTGGTGCTCCTTTAACTGTCTCATTAACTCTTTTTTTCCTATTTATTTATTTTTAGTTTTCTCCTCCTCATCTTCCTCTTGTTCATCAAGTTTAACATGCTGTGTTTGCATTCAGTTTGAGGGGTTTTTTTGGTATCTTTGATACTTCATGTTTGATCTTTGCATCGTTTGGTTTCCAAGTAGTACAAGGCTTTCTTGTTCTGTTTTGTTTTGTTTTTTTGGTACTGGGGATCGAACTCAGGACCTCATGCTTGCCAGGCAGGCACTTAAGCCACTGAGCTTTCTTGTTTCTGTTACTGATTTCTTGCTTGACTTCATTGTGACTGGAGACTGTATTCCATATAGTTTCAGTTCTGGTAAATTTCTGGAGGATTTTCCCCTGTTTTAAGTGGGCTATTGCTTTGGATGTCTTGGTGTGTGCTCCATGACCATATGGAAAGGTGCCACTGCCAGATCTTGTTAGTTGATGCTTGTTGGGTTCTCTTAGGTCTTTACCAATTTTTTCTTCTCTTCTTTTCTTTCTTTTTGAGACAGGGTCTTGCTATGCAGTTCAGGCTGGCCTTGAGCTCACTTTGTAGCCTAGGCTGGTCTCAAACTTGCAACAATTCTCCTGTCTCAGCCTCCCAAGTACTGGGATTACAGGCATGTGCCACCACACTCGGCCCAATTTTCCTTCCAGTTTTTCAATCATTTGTTGTAAGAGAGATACTGGAGTTCCCTGCTATAAATGTGGAGATTTTTGTCTTTTTTTGCTTGTTTGTTTTGGGGTAGTACTGGAGATGGGACCTAGAGGCTTTGCACTGAGCTACATACCCAGCACTTTCTATTTTTGAGACAGGGCCCTGCTGAGTGTCTTCAGTTGCCCAGGCCAGGCTTGAACTTGTAAACCATCCTGCCTCAGGATGAGTTCTTGTTGGTCCAGACATTCTTTGTCATGCCTGGTTCAAATGTGGATTTCTCTTGTCTCTTTTTAGTCTTTTTTTTTTTTTTTTTTTTTTTAATGGTTCCAGGGCTTAAATTCAGGGCCTGGTGCCTGCGAGGCAGGCACACTGAGCTGTATTCCCAGCCCCTCTCTTTTTAGTCTTGTCAGTTTCTGTTTCACATATCTGATAGCTCTCTTTATTCGGCGCACGCACATTTAGGATTGCTGCATTTTCTGAGTAGATCCTTTCACTGTAGTTTAATGTTCCCTCTGTCTGGTAGTTCTTTTTTCTTTTTTTTTTTTCCTAAGCCCACTTTTATCTGATACTAATACACCTTGCTTCATTTGATAGTTTATATATTTTTCTGTCCTTATTATCTTTAACTTGACTATATCACATATGAAAAGAGTTTCTGATAATAAGCATGTACTTGGGAAATTCTTTGCCAATTCTGTCTTCCATTTGGTATATTTAGGTCATTTATAATTAATAATTTTAAAATGTTAAGGTTTAAGTCTGCCATTTTATCCCTTGTCTGACCCACATTGTTTTTTCTTTCTTTTGTCCTTTTTTATGATTCTTTTATTTTTTTCCTCCTGTTCAATTCCTTTGAACATGAGTGATGTGAGGATTGAACCCAGGGCCTTCACATTGAGTTATGTCCCCAGCCCCTTTTATTTCTCATTTTGCAACAGGGTCTTATTAAGTTCCTTAGTGCCCAGGCTGGACTCAGACTTGTGATGCTCCTGCTTCAGCCTCCCAGAGTGCTGTGGTCATGGATGTGTGTACCGCCATGTCTCGCTTCCTTTCGCCTTTCCTTTTGGGGTTTTTTGAGACAGGGTCTTGCAGTGTAGTTAATGCTGGCTTTGAATTCAAACTCACAGCAGTCTGCCTACCTCAGCCTCCCAAGTGCTGGGACTACAGTTGTGTGCCACCACACCTGGCCTGACCATCCTTTAGGAAAGGTCTGCTAGACATATTCTTTGCCTTCCTTTACCAGAAAATCATTTTACCTTGCATTCCTATAGGATATTTTTGGGTGTAGGATTCTAAGTAGACAGAATGCTGTTGTTTTGTTTTGTTTTTGAGACAGGGTCTTGCTGTGTAGTTCAGATTGGCCTTGAACCTTGGATTCACTTTGTATCTCAGGCTGGCTTCAAACTCATGGCAGTCCTGCCTCAGCCTCCTGAGTTCTGGGATTACAGGTGTACCCCACCATGCCCACCAATCTTTTTTCCCTCTAGGTAAGATGTCATTTTATAATAGCTGCTTTCAAATTTTTTTTATTTGGTTTGATATTACAAAGTTTTACCATGATTTACTTTGCCATGGATTTCTTTGGGCTTGTGCAGCTTCTTGAATCTGTGGATTTAAGTCATTGCCATCATATTGAAGTCTTTTATTATAGAGTCATATGTTCCGGAGGTTCTACTCATTTCTTTCCTGTCTTCTCTCTGGGTTGATTAGTTTCAGTTCCTCCATCTTGAAACTCACCTAATCTGTGTCTCTTTCACCTGCCATTGAGCTTATCTATTAAAATTTTTTGACTTTTTAAATTTCTGTTTGGTCCTTCTGTATAGTTTTAATTTTACTGAGACTGTCTATTTTGTGACTTGGTTTTTTGGTCACTGTCACATCTGTAGTCATTCACTGAAATCATTTTGTGATGGCACCATTAAAACTGTGGGTAATTTTACCATCTGTGCCACTGCAGTGTTGCTGTCTATTGCTTTTCTGGTTTTATTCCACCTGAGATATTCCTGGTTTTCGTTATGAGTGATTTTTTTGTTTTTGTTTTTAATCAAAACTGAAAGGAGCTTTGAGGCTGTGTTTTGGGTATGATGGCAAGACTTCAATTTTAAAGTCCTTGGATTTAAACTCTGTGTTGCAGCAGACTCCACTTCCAGAGCTAGCCTGGTGGAGGAGGATGCTGCCACCTTGTTCCGATAGCTGGGTGCTGCCAGCCGGACATGTCTTAGTCTCCATCTGGGGCTGGTTGGGATTGCAGTGTCATCTGTAGTTTCTGCTGCTGCATCACAGTGCTGACCTAAAAGTTTTCTTACTAGGCTGTGTTCCTCCTGATGCTTGGTAAAGAACAGCTTTTGGATGTCTGTTGCCTGTGGCTTTTTCTGTTTCAGCTCTGAGATATTGGAGCAGAAGAAACCCCTGGGATCTCCTTGGCCATTTTGCCTTCTTTTTACCTTTTAAGGGCTTCCTCTTTTGTTTCCTTTTCTCATTTTAGTAGCATTAGGGATTGATTCCAGGCTTTTCACACTGAGCTACAGCTCTAGCCATGTGTTGTTTTGAGAGAGTCTTGCTAAGTTGCCCAAGTTGAACTTGACCTTGTGATCTTCCTACCTCAAACTTCAAAGTGCTGGGATCCCAGGTGTGAACATCATACCCAGCATGCATTTGCTTTCACATATCATCTAGGATTTTGTTTGCACTTGTGTCCTCTACCTTCCCAGGCATGGGCCTCTGTATGTTTAATTTCTGAGGCCAAGGGTATTCAAGTGGAGGGTGTCTCGGGGAGTCCCCAGCCTCACTGGTTTTGCTTGCTCAGAGGGCACAGCACACTGTCCCCATCTGGATGGCACTACCTGACCAGTTGATTTCACAGTCTCAATATTTTGCTCAAGAAAATGTAGACTGTGGATGCTTGCCCCAGGATCTGCCCCCAGACTAGGAAAATTTTCCAAAAATGACTTTGCTTTTCCTCCACGAATGCCATGGGCCTGTGTGTGCCCCTCTGGCCATGATTGCAGAGGTACATGGTTGATAGAGAACCAGGGGGAGACAGGTAGGCTCCCCCAGGCCGCTGCTGCTGTCATCACCCTCTGGGTGAGAAGACTGAGTTGCTTTTGTTTTATCAAAACAAAAAGAGCTTGAGAAGCATAGTTTAGTTTTAAGATGTAAAAACTGCACTGATGCATAAGATAGTCAAAGGTCATAGCTCCCCACTCTGCTTGAGTCAGAGTCACCTGAGATTCCTGGCTCCCCCAGGACCACTCAGACATGTATGGGGCTGAAGCCTGGAAACAAGCACTGTCACCGAGCCCATAGTGAAGCTTGCAGCATCCTGCGTTACCTCTGTGCCTTTGTGTGAGAGGGCAAACCCTCCTTCAGCTGGGAGATGGTGGCACCGAGCTCCGTGTAGCGATTCACTGCTGTTTGCCTGCCCAGGTCCGTAGATTGTTTCTGAGTGGACCCCAGACTAGGGAAAGAACCTGTCTTCTCCTTTACTGCTGACTTGGAGATAGAGCACGTGAGGTACACAAGTCTAGAAAGAGTCTTTCCTTGGTGGCTGCTCTTTATCAACTTAAGAGTGTGCTTTCCAAAAAAAAAAAGTGTGCTTCCTACGGAGGAGGTGCAGCATCCTCTGGACTGGGCCATGGGGCAAGGGGAGCCTGCTGGGCTCCCAGGATTTAGAATCTTCTAGGAGAGGAGGCCATAAGCCCAGGCCAGCCATTTCCTCTCCTCTGCTGCTATGGGGGCCCTGCACCGTGGCCAGTGACTGCTTCTCCCTCATTTCGTCCTCAGCACTTGGTCGGCCGTACACATTTGATTGTTATGAAACTCATATTGATCTGCTCTTCTCTATCAACTCCTCACTCAACTGCTCTGACTTCTTAACTCTTCATTTGCTGTTTGATTGATTTACAGAATGCCTTCTCACGGACCCCTAATTCCCACCCCAAAATTAATTTTTATCTTGGGGATAAATGGTATTGAAATTATAAATAATTGGTGCACTGGACTAATACATGCATAATAGGAGCTTTGTTCTGGTTTACTTGTGACACCCAGTAATGATCTCAGCTCCCATTTATTGCTAAAGTTTCAGGCTGTAAGATATTTTTGTGTCTCGGGGGCTTTTTTATATCGTTTTTTTTTTCTTTCTGCTCCCCTGGGGCATCCCTTCCCCTCCCTATAACTGCGGTCCCTGGCTGGCTATGCCCTCCCTCACCGCCTGCCTGCAGGGTTCTATGGCCTCGACGAGTCGGACCTGGACAAGGTCTTCCACCTGCCCACTACCACCTTCATCGGGGGACAGGAGTCGGCATTGCCTCTGCGAGAGATCATCCGTCGCCTAGAGGTAAAAACAAGAGCCAGTGTCTAGAATCGTCTAGTGGATTTGAAGGCTGGGTGTGGGAGATAAGAATCTCCACAAACTCAAGGCCACCCTGAGCTGCACAGTGAGACCCTGTTGTAAAATATGTTATCAAAAAAAAGTTACTTATCAGGAACTTGCATTGGTAGGATACTTTCAAGACTGGGTCTTTTGCTTGTCCTATATTTTTTAAAAAATACAAGTATAGGCATGATTTTCAATTAGCCAAACACAAAAGCATTCCGTGTAGTCAGATCCCAGGATAAATTTATTTCTGATACATGAAGCCCTGGAGGATCCCCTACAACCTGGGGGTCAGGCCTGGAGCCATTGCTCCCCAGGTGGACAGGTCCCAAGGCAGCAGGTGCTGGCTCTTGTCCCTCTTCCCCACCCCCTTCATTTCTCTCAGCCTTAGTTTTCTTTGTCTCTCATTCCTGGACTTTGTAAGGATGTGGCATGCTGGGAACCCCTTACAGCATGTTACAGATGGCCAGTGGGTCTGGCTTGTGTCAGGCTGCATGTGTCTCAGCTTTCCATCTGGACAAGCCACACCTCTGTCTGCAGAGCCCGTTCCAGAGCATAGGATAGGTTTCAGGAGATCTGTGCCCAGTGTTAGCTGTTGTGTCACTTAGTGCTCTAACCAATTTAGAACCCATTGCTAGATTCAATGGCCCAACAAGTCCGGGTTGCACCCCACTGTGGGGGAGGGGTCCCTGAGGCCCCTGCCGTGGCTGGACAGTAGCTTGGCTCCCCAGGGCAGAATCCTCCCTTCACACCGTGGTTCATTCCTGCTTTGGGGAATGTTGTGAGGATTCAGATCCTCTTGAGAATTTGCATATGTTGGCCAAGGGCAGCCTGCAGAGTTGGGTGACGGATGAAGACCTGCTGTAGTCTGTGACAAGCGTCTCATGACCTTACCAGCATCTGCAGTTGGAGCTGCTTCATTCCTATCCTTCCTCACCTGCTAGCTATGGGAGAGGAAAGGGTGGAGACCACACCTATGCCAGCCTCAGGAGAGGAATCCTTCCTGTCCACATGCCAGCCTTGCTCATTGGTGTTATCCTGTTCATCATGGGAGACATGAGCCACCGGGTACTGTGTGCAGAGCATCTGAATCACTTTTTTAATATTGAAAAGATAATATGTTGATACCATGTTTCAAATAAGACAAGTGCACTTATCTCACCTGTGTGTACTGGGAAAACTTAAACTACTAAGGCTAAGTGGATCATGAAACTGAGTGGCTCACATCCTGCTTGTGCTGGCTGGTGTTGATCTGAAGTTCTTCCGCCACCTGGACTGCGCGGGTAGCATCCTGTTGTAGCCCTGTCCTCCTTTAAGGGGTCTGTCCTCAGGTGACTTGGCCACTCTCATGTCACACCTACCCCCTGGTGTCTCTCCTGTTGATCTGATATGGTCAGGATGACAGACAAAAGGTGATTGCCCCAAAAGCCCTGCCCTCTCCAGGAGTCTGGGCCCCAGCTAGGCCTCCCCGTGCCCTTCTTCCAGCATCTTTCATCACCTTCCTTCCCAGGAGCACAATCGGAAAGGGGTTGCTGACAGCCTCTGGACTAAGTCCTGTGTGTCCTAATTCCCCCTCATTCCCTAGTGTGAAGGGGCAGAGAACCCGCAGCACCTCCACAGGCTGCTTTGCTCTCCTCCTCTCCCCCAACCCAGTGCCAGTACCCCAGATGCCACAGCTTGGGGCACAGACATGCACAGGACCTTGCCAGGCAATGGAGAGGGGTAATGTCAGGCAGAACTGAGACTCTCAGTCCCATGACCTGGTGCTGATCTTGTAGCTTTGAAGAAAAGGAGAGGAAGTGCTGCTTCTCAGCCTCCTAAACTTTTTCTGAGTAAAGGAGAAGCTGTAAGACAGCTCCCAGCCTCACTAGCCTTTTCTCCTGGGCATTGAGCTAAGGCCAGGAAAGAAAACAGGCTCGTTGGTCCGAAACGGCACCCACGTGGTAATGGCCGTAGGTTGGGGTTTGTAGCCCTGCAGTTTCCTCTAATTCTTCAGCAGTGGGAATTGCACCTGCCAGGCTTAAAAGGGAGAGAAGAGAGGCCTGAGCACGCTCAGTGCTGTTCCGTCCCTTCTGCCGGTAGGTGCAGCAGTGAGAGGGGAGGAGTTCTGCTGCTGGCACCCTGGGCCTCCAGGACAATGGCACAGTACAGAACGCCACGGTGGCTCAGGAGAGGCTCAGGGCCACCACAGGAGCACTGAACTCAGGCAACTGAGATGTATTTTCTCCTCTCTGGCCTGCCCTTCCCAAGGGCTCTGCTCCTGCAGAACGGCCACTGCCTCCTCTCCCTACTTTGGCATCCGGACGTGGTTAGGGGCAATCTGGTCTGTTTCAGACCTGCCACTTGTGATACACACACTCATGTGCTTGTGTAGCCCCGGAATTGCTGAGAGGAGTCAGGTGTGAGAAAGCCTCAGTCTTTAAATGGCCATGGAGCCCCCAATAGCACACGGGACTCCTAGGCACCGGTGCTGGTGCCACGATGCACACAGCCTACTTTTTTTGGAGGATATGGTGTGTGCTTCCTCCCCAGGAGTAATGAGTCGGTGGACTGGGTGCTCCCTTGGCCTGAACAGTGGGCCTGACAGGCTCCTGGCGTGCAGTAAGCCAAGCACCCAGTAGTACCTTGTGGCTGGGCCTCTGCTTTCTCAGAGCTTGCTAGGTGCATTAGAGAAGGAAGCTGTACTCTCCAGCCATCCGGCCTGCTTCAGTGTTCTTTCCCGGGTGAGGGGGTCAGTTGGCTGCTGCCAGCTTATCAGGGTGCAATTCGTGTCCATCAGTGACCCCCATGTCCCCTTGTGTGTGGGGACAGATAGCCTACTGCCAGCACATCGGTGTGGAGTTCATGTTCATTAACGACCTGGAGCAGTGTCAGTGGATCCGGCAGAAGTTCGAGACGCCAGGGATCATGCAGTTCACCAATGAGGAGAAGCGGACGCTGCTGGCCAGGCTTGTGCGATCCACGAGGTATGGGGCTGGCTGGGGTCCAGAGCTCAGGCGTCTAGGCAACCTGTGGCTGTCAGTGGGATGCAGGCCTAGATGTGGCCATGGCCACCTGCCTATGGAAAGATGACCTGGTGAGCAGAGATAGCCTCTGAAGCACCCTCTTGGTACTTAGGAAGGTGACATTAGGACAGGGGACATTCTTTAAGGTGCTTGAAACCCTCCCAGGTTTGAGGACTTCCTGCAGCGGAAGTGGTCCTCTGAGAAGCGCTTTGGTCTCGAAGGCTGCGAGGTACTGATACCTGCCCTCAAGACCATCATTGACAAGTCCAGTGAGAACGGGATCGACTATGTGATCATGGGGATGCCCCACAGGTATGTACGGTGTGCAGGTGCCAGCTGGGGGAGGCAGGAGGCTTCTTGGTTTTCAGGGTGACCAGAGCCCCCTTCATCGTGGCCAGAGCCACATGTAGTTCAGACTGGTGTTGGCTTGGTGCTTAGTTGTATAAGGATTGAACCCTGATTCCCTTACCAGGTCTAACCTCAGGAGCCAGGCTGCTCCAAAGCTAAGGAAGTAGAGGGCAGGTTGGTGGTGTGGGTGCGCTCTTTTCGGCATTCTGGTGTGGCTACTGCCAGGGCCAAGAAAGAGCCATGTTATGAGTGAGAGCAGGGCATGGAGCAGCTGTGCCCTGAGGATATACTCACCTCACCATATGTCCCAGGGGACGGCTCAATGTGCTTGCCAATGTCATCAGGAAGGAGCTGGAACAGATTTTCTGTCAGTTTGACTCGAAGCTAGAGGCAGCAGACGAGGTGAGTCAAGGACCTGTGTGGAGCTGTGGGGCATGGCAGCCTCTGAAAACAGCGGGTCTCCTCCACCCAGTAGCCCACATCCCTTCCTGGGGACTGCTTCCCTGACCTGGGTAGGCAACCTCAGGGAAAGGCTGCACCTCCTCCCTCAATGGAGAGCTAGGAGTGAGCCTTTCCTGCCAACCTTGGTCTCACTGGTTGTACCACAGGGCTCCGGAGACATGAAGTACCACCTAGGCATGTATCACCGCAGGATCAACCGCGTGACCGACAGGAACATCACCCTGTCCCTGGTGGCAAACCCTTCCCACCTGGAGGCTGCGGACCCTGTGGTGATGGGCAAGACCAAAGCTGAGCAGTTCTACTGTGGCGACACTGAGGGAAAGAAGGTGAGTCACTAGGACCAGAGCAGGAGTTGGTTCATGTTTTGCGTGTCTGCGGAGCAGCCACTCGTTTACCCTTGATAGACAGAGATGTGCTCACTGAGGAGGGAGGCCAGTGGGGAGCAGGAGTGGGTCGGAGGGGTGTCATTCAGGTTGCTGCTGGGATGGGGCAGAAGCCCACTCTTGAGGTTGACACAGGCTCCAGGTGTCTAGGGTCCTACTGCAGTGTTTGGGTGTGACAGGGAATGCTGCGTCCTGACAGCAGCCTGCGCATGTATAGAAACTTTCCGTAGATTGTAACCATTTGCACTTCCTTATCTCCATTAGGATTCTATTCACAACAAAGTCTGCAGTTTTTACTATTTAATGAGGATGTAAGTGAGCAGGATGGTGCATGCCTGTAATCCTAGCACTCAGGAGGCTGAGGCAGAAGGTTGGCTGCAAGGTGGAGGCCAGAGCCATAGTGCTTCGTCGCAAGCCTGAGCTACATAGTGAGACCCTATCTTACAAAACAAAACAAAGCTTTATAATGACCTAAAAACCGAATAATCAGAAAATGAAATACTTATAATACCTGTAGGGTGCATGTTGGGCGCTTTCTAGCCTGCTCCCGAGGACATTTTCCTTTGCTCTTGTGCTTGCTCAGGTGTGGGAGTCAGGTAGTATAGAACTGGATTTGGAAAGCTTGAGGTGACTTCTGCATTCACAAGTACATGCAAAAGCCCTCTCGAGCGGTCCTCACTAATAATACCGAGAGCGTCCTGAAAAGTAACGTGTTACTGCAGGCAGCAGAGGGTTTGTGAAACTGCTGCATGTCCACATGAGCCAGTGCTCTTTAAGCTGCCGGGACAGCTGCTAGGACAGAGAGACCCACTTGCCCGCAGCTGTGCGTGCAGAGTCTGAGACTCCAGTCCTGTGCAGTAGCCAGTGGTCCTGGCCATCCCCCGACAGGTGGCTGCCAACTGTCCAGTTACCTTGGGCCCCCCACATCCTCCTGCTTCCCCTGCTGCTTCCAACACCGTCAGGGAATTAGTAGGTTTCTGCTATATAGCCTACAGGAAGATGGGGTGTGTGTTACTTAACCTCAGTATTCATGGAAGGTTATGTACTGCCTCCTAGAGCCTGACTCTCCAAGGGGAGAGTCATCTGATCTATTGTGTGAGTGGCCCTGGGGCGCATGTGACAGAAGTGTTTGTGTAGTGCAGCACTATATGGCTGCACCAGGGAACCTGCTTTCCAGAACTTGGAGAGACCTCGCCTGGGTGCGCAGCAGGTGTGGCAGTCGAGCACGGCAGTGTGCTGCGATGGCGGAGCCTGGCCCTGTGCCCTGGCGGCAGGAAGACAGCTCTGGGGATCAGAGCAAGTGACTTCATGCCAGCGGCTCTCGTTTCCAGCAAGACAACAATTAGGCATTGTGGTGGAGCTGCACAGCCTTCCAGGGGCCCCCGAGCAGGCTGGACACTGAATCCATTGTCTGACTATCTTGCTAGCGTCCTTCATGGCCACCAAGAGGCAGGACATGTGCCATCTTGTTTTTAAAAATTGTTGATTTTGTTCCTGAAAGGCGAGTCCTAGGCCATCCCTTGCTAGCAAGAGGACTTGGCACAGGATTGGGGACCAGAATGACTATGGAAACTTGGGAGGTACAGGTCCACAACCCCATAGGCAGCACAGCACAAGGGGTTGCATCTCATGTCACCTTTTAGGCCAGGAACCCACCTGGACATTTCTGTGAAGGCATTCTTGAAACAAGGCACATTTAAATCAGGATTTTGAGGAAAGCAGGTAATCCTCCACCTTGTGGGTGGGCCCCCAAAGCTCAGTCCAGAGCCTGCAAAAGATGACCAAGGTCACCAGGGAAGAGGGAATTTTCCTGTAGCCAGCTGCCAGGCTCTGACTGCATCCTCCACTCCTCTCTGGCTCTGTAGCCTGCCCTGCCCCTCCTGTAGTTTGACTGTTCTGGCCTGGTCCCAACCTCAGGAGAACCCCAGCTAGGACAGCCTGCGAGTGGCACAAATTTCAAAGCCAGGAGCAGGGGCTGGAGGGACACTGAGCATGGGCAAGCATTGCAGGCAGCAAGGGTGATGTGCCTGGCAGCTGGAGGAGAAGCTGGCAGGTGGGAGGAGACAGCTGAGTAAAGAATTAGATTGGAATTAGGAGGGTCAGTCTGAGCTCAGTTTCATTTTACAGATACAGAAACAAACCGTGTACGCACAGATGTGTGCATACACCTCTTCCAGCTCTGCTCACAGGCAGGTGACAGCACACAGAAATCGGACTTGGATCCCCTCTCCCTAGAGGAACTGGGCTAGCCAGGGCAGCACAGCGGGAGGTGCCCAGAGTTCACCCAAGTGAGCAGTGAAAGGTGGTGCTGTTGTGTGCAAGCTGTCAGGGATTTACCAAGGCACCCGAGCACAGATGAATACAAACGAGCGATGCTGAAGAGAAGGGAAAGCCGCTCTGCACCCCGCTCCTAGGGTAGGCATAGTGGGAGTCAGCTGTTACTGTCTGTCCTCACCCAAGGAGCATGCTCTATGTGGTGAGTGCTACGAGGCTGAGGTAGAACCTGGGGAGGAACAGTACACTTCTCCCCACATAGCATGCAGAGAAGGTGTGATTTGGGGAGCATCATAGACAGCAGCCTGCCAGGGGACCAGGGAGCCCACCAACACAGCCCACCAACAGACACACTGTGGTGGCAGCCCACCCCAGGGGCCCGGGCATGTCGGAGGAGGTCCCCCCAGTGCCAAGAGAGCTGCCTTGGGAGCTGTTGGTGGCAGGACATTGTGGGTAGGGATCAAGCAGATCCACCAAGATCTTAGCAACTTGGGCCAGAAAGGGATTGGGGCCTTTGTACTCTTCTGCCTTCTAAATTCTAAAGTGTCTCAAAACCTTATTTGTTTTGAAAAACAGATTGCAACTCATGTTCTGTGCTCACCTCACCTCACTCATGGGCTCAGCGGTTGGGACATTTTAGATTTGGGGTCTGCTTTGTAGGTGATGTCCATCCTCCTGCACGGAGATGCTGCCTTCGCTGGCCAGGGCATCGTGTATGAGACCTTCCACCTCAGCGACCTGCCGTCCTACACCACCCATGGCACGGTGCATGTGGTGGTCAACAACCAGGTAACTCCCAAGACTGCTCGGCCTCTCTGGGGGGCCTGTTGGCCTCGTTTCCTGATTATTAGAGGGTATCTTCTGTTAAAAATTTAGACAATGTTCGATCCCCAGTACCAGAAAAAAAATTTGGACAACATACAAAAAAAAAATTTTTTTTTTTTGTGGTCTTTTTGAGACAGAGTTTTACTGTGCAGTTCAGGCTGGCCTTACAGTCACTTTATAGCCCAAGCTGGCCTCAAACTTGCAGCAGTCCACCTGCTTCAGGCTCCTGAGTGCAGGAATTATAGACTTATGCCACCATGCCGAGCAGGAAAACTACTTTTTTTTTTAAATGAAGAAAAAGAGGAAATTTTACTTATATCTTAAAGGTGCCATTATTTAGGACCAGGACACCGGTGGTTATTTTTCACTTTGTTTAACAGCATGGGGTCCTGGGATTATAGCTTGGGTAGAGCATGTGCCTCTGGATTACAGGGATGGCGTCCTCCTCAAGAGGCGTCAGAGGGACTGATGTGGGACTGGTGCCAGGGAGCATGAGGACTATTTATTTCCACGTGTGAAAGTGATGAGAAAGAGGGCCTAGGAAGAGAAGTGGGACCTGGCAGGTATGGAAAGAAGGAAAAATTTCAAATTGCATAAGTAAATATGGCTCCATGTAGTAAACACTAAAAGACTTGGAGTTTAAAAGGTGTGATTATACCCAGGCCTGAGACCCTCGCCTATAATCCCAGCTCCTCAGAAAGCTGAGGCAGGATGACTAGCCCAAGGCCAGATGGCTACACAGCAAGACCTTGTATCAAAAAAATAGCCTGAGCCAGGCATGGTGGTGCACACCTGCTATAATTCTAGCCCTCAGGAGGCTGAGGCCAGAGGGTTGCCATGCATGTGAGGCCATCCTGGGCTACACAAGCTAGTTCAGAACCAGCCTGAAATACATAGCAAGGTCTTAACTTTTTTTTTTTTTTTTTTTTTTTTTTTCCTTTTCTCTTCAAATCCGTTTGATTTCAAAGAAAAAAAATAAAATTTCAAAGAACACATCTGTCAGGGGCAACAATAGTACATACGTTGTACATTGTGCATTGTCTTGTTTTTTGGTACAGGGGATCGAACTCATAATCTCGCACTTATGAGGCAAATGCCTAAGCTGCTGAGCTAAATCCCTAGCCAAATCATTCACTAGAGCACAAGACATCTGATTCAAATGTCCGAACAGTGTCAGTACAAGTCTTTCTCTTCAGTGACCTCAGAGCAGTCAGTAGTATAGCTGTCTTAGCTGTTTTTGTATACATGTACATACATAAATGTATTCATTTGTTCAGCTTCTCACACTAGTGAGACAATATAATGTTTATACATGTGTGTCTGATTTATTTCACTTATGCATGTGATATCAAGTTGCATCCATTTACCTGTAGAAGTGTTCAGTTCTTCTTTATGACTGAATAAGTACTCCATTGTATAAAAATGCCACATTTATCCATTCTTCAGTGGATGGCATTTAGGTTATTTGAAGAGCTAGCTAATACAGATTGTGCTGGTATAAACATGGGTGCACATACATCACTGTGTATGATGTTTTTAATTCTTTTGGGAAGATACCCAGCATGGGGAATAACTGGGTCGAATGGGACCCCCTAGTCCTAGTTTTTTGAGGAATCTCCACATTGATTTCCACAGTGGTTGCACCAGTCTACTATCGCCAACAGTGGAGAAGAGTTCCTTTTTCCCCACAGTCCCAACAGTGTTTGGTTGATTTCTTGATAATAACCATTCTTTCTGAGATAAAAGACCCAGTTTTAAGAGCCTGAATCAAAAAGGCGAAGAATATTAATGAGCATAATAGCATCTGGTAAAAAACCACCAGTTATTAAGTGGCTGTTGCAATCAGAACAGCAAATCGGGTATGTCATATATGTTAGTCCACGAGGTGGTTCCCCACACAGAGGGTGACATTGCTGCCACTTTACAGAAAAGGAAATGGTGCAGGCGACTTACTCAAGGTGAGCACCAGGGCCAGGCCATGATCCACCTTCCCCGGGCATGATACAAAGAAGATCTGGAAAAACTCATCAAGGAGAGAGGAGATCTGAAAACAAAACCTACTGCTGAGCTTTCTTTTCCTTTGATTTTTCTCCTGGCAAAATCTGTATGCACTGGGCCTGAGGGTGTGGCTCAGCGGTGGGTGCACGCCTGGCATAAAGGAGGCCTGGGTTCCGTCTCCCATGCCATCCCCTAACGTGCAGATACAGTAGTCTTAGCCTTGCTTTTGTTGAGATGAGGTCTCACTAAACCGCTCTGGTCCACTCTTTAGTACCTCTGTAGGTTAGGCTGCTCGGTTTGATCTCTGGATCTTCTGTTTCTTTGCTGAGACTCTGTTTTTATCCAGGTAGGGGAGAAACTGCTTTTAATGGCCTCACCCTGCTGGGCAGTTGTCCAGGTCCAAACTCTTCCCCAGACACTGCCTCAGGCCACCAAGGAGTCTTGGGGCCTAAGGACCTAATCGCCATCAGTCTGTGCCTGGGGAGACCTGGGCTGTGTAGTGTTTTGTCCTACACGGTTGGAGTTGAGCAGTTACTGAGTGTGTTCTCAGGTTGCCTCTTCCTCTGCAGAGTCATCTGACCTGTGGGTGGGTCCATGTTGCTTGTTCCTCTCGTGATCAGCGGGGCCATAACAAGGCAGAGAGGATGCTGGGAACTGAAAACCTTAGCTATCTGCCTTCTCTGGTGGGACTCCAGGGTGTGGTTTGACCTTCAAATGCCATCCAAGAGGACTGAGGAGAGTACAGCTTCTCCATCTATGGTAGCGCAAGGCCCTGTGGGGGCTTTTTATAGCCACAAGTTCAATTTTTGTATTACCCATAGTACTATTCAGTTTATCAGTGTATTCTTGAGTGAGCTCTGGTAATTTCTGTCCATTTTCTTTAGGTTGTAGGATCTGTGGGCATAAAATATGTGACAGTCCCTTGCTGAGCTCTGTGGGATCTGTCAAGTGCCCCTCTGGTTCCTGATTTGGGACTCATACAGCTTGTTGGCTTCCTGGTTAGCATGGCTGTAGGTTGTCTTCTTTCTCCCTGGAAGCAGTTTGGTCTCCTTGCACTTCTGTTCCCCATTTCTTTCATTTCCTTCTACTTCCTTTGGATTTGGTCTTCTCTCTAGTTTTGTGGGTCATTGATTGGAGGCTTTCCTCCTCTGCAGTATAAACAAAGAACATTACCATACAAATAAAGGGTAGGACTTGTTTGTTCAACTTCTTTTGGCAAAAAGTCAAGCATTTCCATCCAACTTGAGTGAGACTGCATCTTAGGATGCTGCAGTGTCTGGAAACATGCAAGAAGGATGTGTAGGGAGGGGATGAGGGTCAGTGTCAGGCCCAGGGAGAGATTTCAGCAGCATGAGAGGAAGACCCACAGCCAGGGCTGTGGCTGTGTCCAGGAGTGCTGAGACTCCTCCTCCCACTAGAAAACTAGTGAGCGGACTACTGTGAGATGGGGGCACCCTTTGGGGCCCCAGACTGGCAGTTCCACTTAGCATGTCTCTTAGCACTGAGGGTCTGCTAAATACCTGTCCCACCACATCCATGTGTGCACGTGTGTGTGAGTGCGTGTGCGTGCATGTGTGCACACACATGTGCACACGTGCCCTGTGTGTATGTGCTAAATGACCTGGGAGGTCTGCAAGGCACCAGTAATCTAGGTCTGGGGTGAATGCTGACTCAGTTGCCATTATCCCCCAGGTCATGCAACCCAGTGTGCCTGAGATTGTTCAGCCTCCTTTGAGTTTGGAATCTGTGTTTCATAATATTCACTGCTGGGTTTGACTCTCTAATCTTGTCTTCAGCCAGTATGAGAAGGAAGGTTGTTTGCAAGCATGTTGACATAAATATGGAGTTCTTAGGCCTCTCTAAAGAGTAGTTCTGTTAATATTTTTTCTTTTTCCCTTGCAGTGTGGGGCTCGGAACTCACAGCCTCAGATATTAATAGGACAGTGTGCTACTGCCCAGCTCACCCCACCAATTTTTTTCCCTTTTCTCCTTTGACTTCCTGCTTGTGAGGTGGTACTAGAGCAGGAATCTCCATCGTAGGAGGCTGCTTTGCAGATGCTCTTCTCTAAACGCAAACCTAGAAACTCTCCTTGGAGAAATCTTTTCTAAAAAGCCTATCAGATACTCAATATTCTTGCCTACGAATATTTGTCAAGGGGCTGGGGATTTAGCTTAGCGGCATAAGCACCTGCCTTGCAAGCAGGCGGTCGTGAGTTTGATCCCTGGTACCAATTAAAAAAAAAAAAAAGAATATTTGTCAAAAAAATACTTGTCAAAACTGTAATTTGTGCTACCACAAAATAAGAAACAAGTTGGATATCCAACAGTACAAAAACTTTTGTGTGAAATTCGGCAGAGCCTCAGGATGAGATATAGAACCATTAAACTGCTTATTCTGGGAAATAGTCACAGTACAGTAAATAGGAAATGCAGGCTATTCCTGCTGCTGCTGGGAGTGTTAGTAAACCACTCTCAGGAGCAGTCTAATAGTAAGTGGAAGGTCTGCCACACTCCTGTTTTCCCTTCTTAGGAGCAGCTGCACATAAACTGTATGCAGGAGAAAACCTGCATAGGAACCTGCAGAGCTATGTTTGTTTGTTTGTTTGTTTGTTTGTTTCTTTCTTTCTTTCTTTCTTTCTTTCTTTCCTTCCTTCCTTCCTTCCTTCCTTCCTCCCTTCCTTCCTTCCTTCCTTCCTTTCTTTCTTTCTTTCGTCTTTTTCCTTTTTATTGGTACCAGGGATCGAACTCACGACTGCCTGCTTGCAAGGTAGGCGCTTATACCTCTGAGCTAAATCCCCAGCCCCAGAGCTATGTTTTTATGGGAAACTAGCTGGATGCCTCCCAGTAGGCACTCTGATCAGTACCTGAGGGTTGCACTGGTGGATCCCTCCGGCTGGCCTAGGGGGAGAAGAGCTGTGTTTCAGTGTGTGTGCCTCGAATAGGGATGTTGAACAAAAAACAGGCTGCAGAAGATCTGCGGTGTATCAGGATGATACTGTGTATGAGGCACACGGGGTATATGCCTTAAACACAGGGAAGTACACCAGGTAGGTCAGTGCCCTGAAAAACCAAGGAAGGCAGCACCATCATCCACATGAATGTAGGCAGTTGATAGAAAGTGTGTGGCCTGTGGTCAGGTAGTGGTGTTAGGGGTGTCAAGTGCTGGAGGCTGAGCTGCAGTCTGGGAAGGAAGGGAGCATCTGCAGCTGATCCCAAACGGTGCGTGTGGTGACAGAGTGCATGGGAGAGCTGAGGGAATCAAGCAGAAACCGTGTGGGAGCGCTTCCCGCCCCTTCCAGTTTCATGTGTGAAATCAGATCAGAATTTAAAGGGCGCCTATAAAAAGCCTAAGAAGAGGGGCTGGGGATTTAGCTCAGCAGCATAAGCACCTGCCTTGTAAGCAGGCAGTCATGAGTTTAATCCCTGGTACCGATAAAAACGAAAAAGACAAAAAAAAAAAAAGCCTAAGAAGATACAGTTGGTGAACATGAGAAAAACCAAGTAGCAAGAATGAAATGTCCCATAGTTTTTGGGGAGGAAGGCTCTGGCTCAGGCTTCAGCAAAAACATGTACCAAGGACTAGAGATATAGCTCAGTGACACAGAGCGTGCCTGGGATGCACGAGGTCGTAGCGTGCCTGGGATGCACCAGGTCGTGAGTTAGATTCCCAGTACCAAAAGTAAGAGTTGAGCTGGCATGGTGGCACATGCTTGTAATCCTAACACGAGACTGTGGCAAGAGGATCGTTACAAGTTTGAGATGCAGCCTGAGCTACAAAATAAGCTCAAGGCCAGCCAGAACTGCAAAAGCGAGACCCTGTCTCAAAAAGACCAAAAAAAAATGTATACCAAGAGCCAGGCATGATGGTGCATGCCAGGAGGGGCTGAGCCAGGGGGATCACACGAGTTCAAGGCTAGCCTGGTCCACATAGCATAGTGAGACCTGTCTCAAGAAACCAAAATAAAAAGTACCAAGAAAGGCTCAGAAGCCAATGTAGGTTAACTTCAGATTTCCTCATGTTAGGTGATGTGGGGGGTTGATTATACAATATTATTACCAACTTTATATTTACAGTAGTTCATAAAAATTTTAATAGCTGGGCAAGAAGACATATGCCTGTATTTCCAGCACTCCAGGAGGCTGATGCAGGAAGGATTGCAAGTGCAAGCTCAGCCTGGGAAATTTAAGTCCTCTTCTCAAAATTAAAAGGGGATGGGGACTGAGGATGTAGCTCAGTATGAAGGCCTTGGGTTCAGTCCCCAAAATCTAATATGAGATTTAAATGTGGTCATAAAATTATGAACATACAGTGACATTTTGGTACATCTGAATGGAGGAGTATATTAAATCTTTCATATTTCCAAAGAAAAAATGCTCACCATATAAGAATACAGAATTATAGAAATAAGGTCCCGGGACTGGGGATTTAGCTCAGCGGCATAAGCGCCTGCCTTGTAAGCAGGCAGTCATGATTTCAATCCCCGGTACCGATAAAAAGGAAAAAGAAAAAGAAAAAAGGTTCCAAGCTTTAAAGATACATGCATATACATGTATGTATATTTATGCAGGTGTACATCCTAAAGGAATAATCTGGAAAGGGAGCGGCAAGACATTTGTACTATAGCCTATAATGAATTACAGATGACTGGGCTGGGGATTTAGCTCATCAGCATAAATGCGTGCCTGGCAAGCACAAGGTTATGAATTCAATCTCTGGTACCAGGGAGAAAAAAAAAAAAAGCATTACAGATGACTAATTTTTATGCTGTGTCTTCCATATTCTCTATGTCAAACGTAATTTTTAAAAATTTTTTTTATCTTTTCTGGTACCGGGAATTGAACTCGTGACCTCAAGCTTGCAGGGCTGGTGCTTATACTGCTGAGCTAAATCCCCAGCCCTCGTCAGTGAATTTTTGACATCAAAATAATGAAAATCAGAGGAAGAAATAGGCCCATGTGGCCACCTGGGGCCCCTTGGCCTAAGCAGCCCTGCACCTCCCCTGCAGGCCCTTGTCACACTCCTGTTCCTTGCAGATCGGCTTCACCACAGACCCCCGGATGGCCCGCTCCTCCCCCTACCCCACTGACGTGGCCCGCGTGGTCAATGCCCCCATCTTCCATGTGAACGCTGATGACCCTGAGGCTGTCATGTACGTGTGCAAGGTTGCGGCCGAGTGGAGGAGCACCTTCCATAAGGACGTGGTCGTCGATCTGGTGAGTGGTGCTAGGGGTTCCCACCCGCCGCCCATGTGCCCTTGGTAGTGTGCAAGGTGTTCTCTGGCCAGGAGCCCTGGGCTGATGAGAGCCAATCAGGGGCCCTGCTGACCCCACAAAGGATTGCCTGGTGAATCAGGAGGTTGTACCCCGAGACTGCTCTGCTATTGCCTCATTTGATAATTGCAGCCGCACCACCACCGGGTGAGGGAGGGAGTCAGACCCTAACTCAGAGGACTCATCTTGCATGAAGACAGGCCCAAGGCTTGTTCCTCGGCGGTGTCCCTCCCCCAAAGCCTGCCGCAGACTCTCATGCTGTCTGCCGGCCTGCCATCCAGGTGTGCTACCGGCGCAATGGCCACAACGAGATGGACGAGCCCATGTTCACACAGCCGCTCATGTACAAGCAGATCCACAAGCAGAAGCCAGTGCTGCAGAAGTATGCCGAGCTGCTGGTGTCACAGGGCGTGGTCAACCAGCCTGAGTACGAGGTGTGTCCTGACAGCCTTTGCAGGGCCAGGGGGACCAGTGAAGGCTGCTCTCAAACCAGTCCTTCCATTAGGATGAAGTATGACAGCTGTGACATTTCAGTGCATGACTTCTTAAAGGGTCAGGGCTCCCAAGAGGCTTTGTAAAGGAGGTGGGCCTCCAAGCAGTGTTTGTGGGAAGAAAAGGTGTCCTGAAGACAAGGTAGTAGCTGCCCAGCAGTTTTTCTCAGTTGCCACAGATTGTGTGCAGGCAAGGGGTAAGGGCTAGGTCGCACTGGGGAGGGAAGGGCCCAGTGTGCTGTGGACAGGACATCCTGGCCAGGTGAACAGAAGGTTGTGCAGGTTATGAGGAGCTACATGGAACATGGCCAAGGCTAGAGTCCCCTGGGCAGGGCCTGGAGACAGCGCTGAGTAGAGAGTAACAGAGGAACCAGAAGAACTCAGCCCATTCTTAAGATGGAACATGGGGCCAGGGATTTAGCTCAGCATGTACAAGGTCATGATTTCAATCCCCAGTACCAAAAAAAAAAAAAAGAACACAGGCCAGGGCCTCCGACTCAAAGCAGCACCTCTCAAGAACCTAGATGAGGAAGAAACTCAGGGCCCAGACGCAGTGGCAGAGGCTTCTCGCAGGTTTCAGAAAGGCTAGGTGTGGCGGGCTTGAGGCCAGGTGACCGTGCTATGCTTGGGTGGCCATGGCTCCTTGTCCCTCCAGGAGGAGATCTCCAAGTATGACAAGATCTGTGAGGAGGCCTTCACCAGGTCCAAAGATGAGAAGATTCTGCACATCAAGCACTGGCTGGACTCCCCCTGGCCTGGTGAGCAGACCCTGCTGTGAACCCCGCAGGCACACTCCCTCCTCGGCTCCCTCTGTGACTGAGGCCTGTAAGGCAGAGGCCCTGCCCCTGGCATGTGGCCCACCTCAGCCTGTGCCTGCTCCTAGGCTTTTTCACCCTGGACGGGCAGCCCCGCAGCATGTCTTGCCCCTCCACCGGCCTGGAGGAGGATGTCCTGACGCACATTGGGAATGTGGCCAGCTCTGTGCCCGTGGAGAACTTCACTATCCATGGAGGTAACCAGGCGCACTTGACCATGGAACCCTGCAGGGGCCCCTCGTTGAAGGCCACTGCCCCTCACAACCTGTAACGAGGTCTCAGCTTGCTGAGGCACGGAGGGGGAGACTAGGATGGGGGATCAGCTCCATCTGGCCCCACTGCCTCCTGGTGGTGAGAGCCGTGCCAGCCAGGCTGCAGCACTGTGTGTGCCCCACAGGCCTGAGCCGGATCTTGAAGACACGCAAGGAGCTGGTGAAGAACCGTACTGTGGACTGGGCCCTGGCAGAGTACATGGCTTTTGGCTCGCTCCTCAAGGAGGGCATCCACGTCCGGCTGAGTGGCCAGGACGTAGAGCGGGGCACCTTCAGGTAAGGAGCAGAGAGCCCCACTCACCCTTCAGAATCACAGGTGCAATGAGCGAGTGGCTCTGTGCTACTTTGCCAGGGGGTGGCTGGGCCCCAGGGGCAAGATTGCTGCCCTCTCTGTGGAGAGCTGGGTCTGCTGACTAATCCCACTCCCATACCCAGCCACCGCCACCACGTGCTGCATGACCAGAATGTGGACAAGAAGACCTGCATCCCCATGAACCACCTCTGGCCCAACCAGGCCCCCTACACCGTATGCAACAGTTCCCTGTCGGAGTACGGCGTCCTGGGTGAGTGCCGTGGCCCACGCACGCTGCTCCTCTGCCTGCCGCTAGTGTCGAATGTGTCTGTTCTCCTGCTCTGCCGCAGGCTTCGAACTAGGCTTCGCCATGGCCAGTCCCAACGCCCTGGTCCTCTGGGAGGCCCAGTTTGGTGACTTCAACAACATGGCCCAGTGCATCATCGACCAGTTCATCTGCCCAGGCCAGGCCAAGTGGGTGCGGCAGAACGGCATCGTGCTGCTGCTGCCGCATGGCATGGAGGGCATGGTGAGCTCCACCCCAGGCTGCACATGCAGTGCTCATGCCCTATGCTTTGCGGGTGGAGGGGAGGAGTGTGCATTATGCCGAGGGGAAGAGAACAGGAAAAATAGGAGGATGGGAGCACCGCCCTCAGGCGCCCAGCCGGTGCAGCTCTGCTAACCTGTGTGTCCACTGCCAGGGCCCAGAGCACTCTTCCGCCCGCCCGGAGCGCTTCCTACAGATGTGCAACGATGACCCAGATGTCCTGCCGGTGAGGACACAGTCCCTTCCCTTCTGGAGCCTGCAGTGCAGCCTGCTGATCACCCCAGAGCAGGACAGTCAGGGGTGCAGGAAGCTAAAATGAGACTTGTGGGAAACTACTCCAGTAACTCCCCTTTAATGCAAAACAATTGCTACCCCGATTTTGATTATATGGAGACTTATTTCCTTATTGATATGTGGTATTTCCTTCTCTCTCCAGTTGGCTCTAAGCATTGTAAATAAGGTGGAGATTCTGATGTGTAATCTCTAAAGCCATCAGACAATCTATTTCCTCCAATAGTGCTCTCTATAAAAGATATGAGCACAGTCAGATGTTAGAACCAACAGCTCCAGGAGTGTCAGCTGAGTATAACCTCGAGGTAAAGGCTGACTCCCCAGGGCACAAAAATTTACATATCAAAACCGAAGCAACAGCCTCCTAAAACAATTCAGCTGCTACCTTAATTGAATTATGCAAATTGACCCTTGTGCATATCCTCATCTCTACATTTTGCAGAGATGCTTTTCTCCCCACCTGCCAGCCAGCTCAAGTTATGCAATTCCCACCACACTCACTGTCACTCATCCCTGAGCCACCCCCCTTCTTCACAAGATAAATTCTGGGAGAGGCTAGGATCAGGGCCTTTGTCCACACATCCTCACAAGGATTGGATTTAGGACCCCTTGGCTGCCCTAACTTGGAATATGTCTTAATGTCTTTACTCTCATTGTGGGTTTCATTGGAGGTGGTAGATTGATTGGGATTCCAATAATGTCTCAGTGGGATTGTAAATACAACTTTTTAGATTGTGAGGAAGACTACAAAGGGGATTATAATACTTGGGTGACTGCACACAATATTTGGGATTACAGTAGGGCTCCTTTCCCAGATATTCCTGTGTCACTCTGCAGCAGGCCCTAGGGGACATTGTTGCTGCTCTGGTTCAGGCATAGGCCTCAGGGGGAGAAGGCTTCCGGCAACTTTAACCATGCTCAGTTAATTAAGTGTGTAAATAAGCTCAAAGGAAATGATTGGTAGTCTGTAAGGAAAAGTAGAATCGGTTAGGCGGGACTGAGGCACCGTCCCCACCTCTGCCCGTCCTCCTTGCTGCAGGACCTTAGGGGAGCCAACTTCGACATCAGCCAACTATACGATTGCAACTGGGTGGTTGTCAACTGTTCCACGCCTGGCAACTTCTTCCACGTGCTGCGCCGGCAGATCCTGTTACCCTTCCGGAAGCCGGTCAGTGCCCAGGGCCTCCCCCATCCTGTCCTCAGAATGAGTCAGGTGCCATGGGCTCTGCTGGCTTAGACGGCATCTGCAAAGGGACATAGACAGGATGTGATGTCGGGGAGCCCGGCCCTTCTGCTGCCACCAGAGCAGCACTGCTTGTTGCTGTGCTGGTAGACATAGCTGCCTGCAGTGCTGTGGGAAGACAGCAGTGTTAGCAGGGAGTCACGGGGTACAGTACCAGGCCCGGGGGGAAAGGTAAGCCCGTCAGCCGGGTGTGAAGGACAAGTGGGGAAGACGAGCGAGGAGGGGCAAGAGCCAGCCTGCTGTCCGGGACACCACAGGCAACAGGCCTTGGCCATGCAGTGATGGGGTGAGGGGACCTTTGTGCCAGCACCACCAATGGGGCTTGGCAGGCTCGGGCAGCCCTGCAGGAGTGGACACCTGCCAAGGGAAGGTGACAGCAGATAGACAAGCTCCATCCTTCTCTGCCTCTCCTGAGTGAGCCCTCAGCAGGAGTCGGGGAGGCAGCACACCCTGTCCAGGCCTGAGTGAGGTGGGGCAGACCTGGTCGTCACTGGGAGACCATTCTGTCTTTCAGTTAATCGTCTTCACCCCCAAATCCCTCCTGCGCCACCCTGAGGCTAGAACCAACTTTGACGAGATGCTTGCAGGTAGGTGGAGGGGCCATTATCTTGGCGGAGGGTGGCAACCTGGGTGCTTGGCTGCCTCTCAGGCTTGCATGTGTGCCCGCCCTGTCCATGGTCAGATGTGGGATGTCGCATTTGGGCCTCATACAGGCAGTCAGAAAGTGGAGGTTCTGGAGCATGTCCACCTTTGGATTGCAAGATCAGGGCTGTGGGACCAGCATCTGGCCCTCTGCGGGGCTCCTTTTGCCCTGGGTAGGGCCCCTAAGGCCGACCTACACACAGAGAGCCAGTCCTGTGCACACTGCATGCTGTCTGCATCCTGGATCGGTGACCATGCACAGTGCTTCCTTGTTTAGCTCTTGTGTGCAGCACTGTTGGAGCGTGGGCCTACAGATGGCTCTCAGGTCTCTGTGTCCAGTTCTGGGTGTGTGACCACAAGCGCAGTGGCTGGACTGTATGCTAATGCTATTTTTAATTTTCTGAGGAGCCGCCAAACTCTTCCACGGCAGTTCTACACAACGGTCCAGCCTCCACATCCTCAGCAGTTGCAGGCGTGCGTGCGTGCGTGTGTGTGTGTGTGTGTGTGTGTGTGTTGGGTTTTGCTTTGTTCTGTTCTGTTTTATTTGAGCCTGGGTCTCACTCAAAATGCTCCCTCAGCTGCCCAAATGCTGGGCTCACACGTGTGGGCCAGCTCACCTGGCTGTGGATGTTTTTACATAGCCATTCTGTTGCCATTAAAGTGGCATTTTGGTGTGGTTTTAACGTGCATTTCTCTAATAACTAGTAGCATGGCGCATCTTTTCATGCATTTTTTGACCACTTGTATGTCTTTGAAGAACTATAAATCCTTTGCCCATTTCCAAGTTGGGTTGGTTTTTCTTGCGTAGTTTGAAGTTAGTATATTTGGCTCATCAGTCCTTTATAAGGCCTGATGTGATGGTGCACACTTGTAATCCCAGGCATCTGGGAGCCTGAGGGAGGAAGATCACTATGAGTTCAAGGCCAGCACAAACTGCATAACAGACACTGTCTCAAAAAGACCCCCCCAAAAAAACCTTTATCAGATTAATAACAAATGTTATCTCCTGTTCTACAAGTTGCTTCATTTATTTATTTTTTGAGAATGTCTTGTGAAGTTTTGCCCTGTTTTGTTTTGTTGTGACACTGGGAATTGAATTCACACTAAGCTACATCCCCATTCCTCCCCCCACCACCACCCTAGTATCAGGGATCAAACTTATGACCTCAAGCTTGCCAAGAAGGTGCTTATGATGCTGAGCTAAATCCCCCAGCCACCCATTCCTTTTTGTATTCTTTATTTGAGACATAGTCTCACGAAGTTTGTAACTCATCAGGCAGACGGTGCTCTCCTGTCAAGTGGCCCTGGTGCGCTGGTGGAAGTCCACCTGTCCTGGGCTCTGTTCTCCCCTGCTGGTCCATCTGTCCGAGCCATTGCCACGCTAGTGTGATTCTGGGATTTGGGGCAAAATACTGTATCGCAGAGGTTAAGGAGGATGCCCTTCCTACAATCTCAGATCTTCCATTCCAGACACAGCCTGTGTTTAGCTTTTGTTGCTGTGGGGTTAGAGATGGAACACGACCTTCATGGGGAGCTGCGTTCCTGGCTTTTTCCATATTTTATCCCAGGACTGGGTCTCAGCTTACCGCAGAGCCCAGGCTGCACTTGAGCCTGAGATCCTCCTGCCTTGGCTCCTGGGCACTGGGAGCACAGATAGGCACCTCCAGGCCAGGCCGAGGCTTCTGATGTTTGTGATGCATTCTTTAGGGTTCTCTGTATAGGGTCGTATCACCCATGAGCAGTGGTTATTTCTCTTTCTTTTCCATGTTCATATTTCTTTTTACTGTCTCTAAAGGTGAATGGCCAGAGTAGGCACTCGCCTGGCTGCTGGCTTCGCAGGGACCAGCAGCTTCTGGTCTCAGTGCTACACTTGTCCATGCAGCCCTAGCCCTACGTGGTGACCTTGGGGCATTCTCATCACTGGCTCTGTTCCTTCCTCTTGTTACCCCATGTGAGCCAGCCTGGCATGGTCTTCTCTTGCAGGGACACACTTCCGGCGGGTGATCCCAGAAGACGGCCCCGCGGCGCAGGACCCAGGTCGGGTGAAGCGGCTCCTCTTCTGCACCGGTAAGGTGTACTACGACCTTACACGGGAGCGTAAGACCAGGGACCTGGCTGAGCAGGTGGCCATCACAAGGATTGAGCAGGTGAGGGCCAAGCGTCACTGCCCAGCTACACTCTAGAGAACCCCTCCCCGAGGGTCCCCTCCTGACTTGACCCCTGTTCTGTCCCAGCTATCGCCATTCCCCTTCGATCTCCTGTTGGAGGAGGCGCAGAAGTACCCAAATGCTGAGCTGGTATGGTGCCAGGAGGAGCACAAGAACCAGGGCTACTACGACTATGTGAAACCGCGGCTGCGGACCACCATCAACCGCGCCAAGCCCGTCTGGTGAGGCTGAAGCCTGCAGGGATGGGGGGTGTCGGTGGAGCGCACTCGGTCGCTGCCCTCATCATCCACATCCCTGCTCAGGTACGTGGGCCGTGATCCCGCCGCTGCTCCGGCCACCGGCAACAAGAAAACCCACTTGACAGAGCTGCAGCGCTTCCTGGACATGGCTTTCGACCTGGACGCCTTCAAGAAGTTCTCCTAGATGCCCCAGGCGGGCAGGCGGTGGGGCCCCACCGCACAGAGCCCTGCTATTCCACTAAAGCATCAGCCTCAGGCGCCCCTCACTGCACTGCTCTCTCGCCACCACCATCCTGCCGCTGTTGCCCCCAAGACGCTGTTGTCCAGGCTGCCCACTGCTGCCCTTAGGCTGGTGGGGAGTGGCGGGAGGATGGCTCACCCCACCTCACCCCCAGAGCAGGAGTAGGGCCCTGGCTGACTTCCCAGATCATGACCATCCTTGTCATGTGGCAGGGTGCAGACACTCCACCTGGACTGGCGGGAGGGGGGGGGGGGCGGCTGTGTCTTACTGGGCTGAACCCAAGAAGCCCCAGGGAGCCTCAGCCCGCAGGGCTCACCAGGGCAGCCTTGGTATGGCTGGGCACCGTGGCACGGGCACTGTTCCCTGACATCCTTGAGAGTCCCAGTCTGGGCTCAGGGGCAGCATCCTATGCCACCCCTGGGATCCTATAACCAGTCACCAGCTGCTCCGGCCTACCCCCCGCCATTCATCTTCCGGCTGTACCCCAGGAACACAGTGGAGATGCCCATGCATCCTTTCCCTTGCTGTGCCAAAGCAGGTCAGGAGCCGGGAGCAGGGCGGGGTGGGCCAGCAGCCCTTTGTCCGATCACTCTGACCTCCACGGAGACAGATCCGATTTATTTATTTTGGTCAAAAAGAAAAAAAAACAAAAACAACTTTGCATTGCATTGGCTTGACCCATAAACTAAGTTATCCGTGGCTGTGTGCAGCTGTTCTGTGTCTCTGCCTCCTCCCTCATCTCTCGAAGCAGGGGTGCCTGGTGCCCATGTCTGGGAGTGGCATGTGGCAGGCAGGCACCCCCCACCAGGCCTGGACACCCCACGTGAGGGACAGTTTTGGCTCGGCCCCATTCTGCTCATGGCTCCCCCAGCACATTGTGCTGTTTGGGGTTTTCCTTCACTTCTGGTTGCCCCAGCCCTGTGCTTGTTCTTAGCTGTCTGCTCTCTTTTGGTGGGAGAGAGTACTTCACTGCAAGACAAGGTGAGGTGATCAGCTCACCGCACCAGAGAAGCGGTTGGGACCTGCTGAGTAGAGCTGGAGGTTCAGGGAGCACCCGTAGCTCCAGAGCCAGCGCTGGGCAGAGACTTCGCTCTGCCAGGTTCACAAAGCTGTCATGCGGCAGAGGGTGCTGGCCCTACAGGGCCCCTGGGACCTGCAGAGCCCCTCCCTCCTCCAGATCTGGGTGCCAGCTGTAGCCTGGGTCCCATTCCTGCCCAACTTCACCCTGGCCTCAAGGAATCAGCCTGCTCTGACGGAGGTGGCGCTGCCTGTGTCCCCAGGCCCCTGCTGGCCCAGGCTGGGCTGTGGGTCAAGGCTTGCATGGCTGAGTTCTAGAGCTGGGGAGGGAGGGCAGCCTGGCAGGCCATGAGGCCCTACCCACGGTAGTGGCTGAGATCCAAGGGGAGGCCAGCACCGAGCGCAGGTAGGAAAGGAGCAGGTGCCTTACCCCCCTCCCGCGCCCCCAGTCAGGGAATAGGTCAAAGATGGTGCGAGCAGGCAGGAATGCGCAGGTCACCCAGAGTGCAGGGGGTGGGTCTGGTCTCCCCAGATTTCCCATTAGCCAGGCTAGAGTCCCTGCCATGGGACAAGGTGCCTGGGACGCCAGGGGCTCCCCTGGGCCCCCAAGACAGTGGCTGCTGCTCATCTCCTAGGAAAGTGAAGCAGACCAGGGCTGTGGCTGCGTCACTTGGCTCCTTCCTCCCGGGACTCTGAGCCAAGTTGCCACCTTTCCCCTGCCTGTGGGTGCGCTACCCCTCCTTGTGCCCCACCCAGGTAGGGTCCCAGGTCCAGTTCCTTGCAAGGTGCTGGCTGCAGAAATGTGCACAGGAGGCAGGGACTTGAGTGCCTGGTGTGCACTCTCTGCAGATGTTATAAGGACCTGTCCTTCGTCATCTGCAGAAAGTTGGTCACCCCACTTCCACAGGGACTTCCCACAGCCTCAATGCTGCTGGCCCCTGCACCCTGCACCTCACTGTAGAAAGACAGTGTAACTGTTTGCACAGCCCCTTGAGGCAGACCAGCTAAGTATTTTGTTTTTGTTTTTGGTCTTTCTGAGACAGGGTCTGGCTATGCAATTCAGGCTGGCCTTGAACACGCAACAACCCTCCTGCCTCAGCCTCCCGAGTGCTCAGATTGTAGGTATGTGCACCTGGCCCAGCTGCCAAATAAGACTGAGGCCAGAGACACCACATTTCATCTTAGTTCTCACTAATGAGCAGTTGTCTGGCCATGTGGAGTCTCAGGGTGCTGGCAGGCACTGGGCACTGGTTGGGAGGAGCAGCATCTTCATCTCTAGGCCCCTGCTGGGCATCCACACCCAGCAACATAGGCATCCTGCACACCTGCGCATGCACACACAGGGTGCACAGCTTGGGGCCAGTAGGTGGGCCTCTCCCTCCCAGCTGAGTCTGCTTACCCTCAAGCACCCTTTACCACTGATGCAGCGGAGACCCCGAGCCTGATGTGACAAAAGCACCCGGGCCCTGACTGCCCCTGGCCCCAGGAGCCCAGCGCAGAGCCTGTGCTCCCCAAAAGGACCCTGCTGCAGCCCTGTCAGTATTGCTGCAACAACTTCTGTCAATCACGCAGCTCCCTTCTGGATGGCCCAATCTCCAGGATGGACAGTAGACACCTGGACACCAGCGTTCACTTCGCACAGACCCAGGGGCTCAAATTTGGACCAAGCAGCAGAATTGCATTTGGAACAATCAGGAGGCTGGTCTCAAAAGGCTTGAGTTCAAAACAGTTTGGGCCAATCAGGCCTGCAGCTGTTCAGGAGTCCATTCCAGGCCTCCGAGGCTGGGGGCCTCTGGGATGTGCAGTCCCTGGCTGCAGCACAGCTCCTGCCCAAATAAAGCCTGGCTCCAAGAGTCCTTCCTGATTTATTTCTTAGGAAACTTGGTCCTAAAAAGTCCTTTAAAACCACCTGGGATCCTTACTCCAAGTAGTGTGGACCAAGCAGCCACTGTACTCCCGCCCCACAAAAAAAAAAAAAAAGTATAAGCACTGGGTGTGGTGGCACCCCTATAATGCCAGCACTCACTCTGGAGGCTGAGGCAGGAGGATGCTGGGAGTTCGAGGCCAGCCTGAGCTACCTAGTGAGGTCCTATCACAAAAACAAGCTCAAAGTATGAAGGGATACTAACCCTAAAGAACTCTGGAGACAGTAGCAGGCAGAATGTAGACTTGAAACCAAGTGAGGACCTCTTGCCTTAGCTGGCATCAACCTGTGTCCACCAGCAGCAGCAGACCAACAACCAGCCAAGTTGGTCAGTGGCACATAGCGTTTATCTGCTGTCCTCAGGCAGCTCCAGGGCCCAGAGCTGGAACACTAAGGCTGAGGAATTTTGGCAAGCAAAGCCCAGGGGAGCTACACAGCTGCTTTTTACCGACTGGGGATTTCTGTCTGCGTTGACCAAAAGAACCCTTAGCCCAGATTAATGGAGAGCTGGGCTGGGGTGCAGGCCCTGCCCACACTGAGCTGCATCCCCAGCCCTTTTTATTTTGAGATAAGGCCTCCCTAAGTCACCAAGTTACCCTGGCTGGGCTCAAGTTTGGGATCCTCCTGCTTCAGCCTCCCAGTATTCTGGGATTACAGGGGTGTGGGCACATACCTAGCATCAGTGTAGGCATTGGCCCTAAGGGTGAAGAGACAGCATGCCTCAAGACCTGTAGGCACCAAGCAGCAAACCGAAATGTCCCCACCTAGCCAGCCTGAAGGAATTGGTTAACCTGAGTTGCTGGGCCGTGTAGCAGAATTATCAGTTTCATTAAATGTCCACCCTAACGTCCATGATATTTTAAAGTCCCATTACAGAAGGGAAGGGCACATGCCTGATGTGAAACCAACAATCACCTCCAGAAGGCCACTGTGCCACTTCTGTGTTGAGCTGGCCTCTTTCCCGTTGATATGTCATTTCCATGTGCAGGGACAGCCGCCTGACAAACTGACACACAGACCAGTATTCTCACCCAGGTAGCTGACCAGCACTTAGTCTAGAAACACAGAGGTGAGGCTGCCACCTCAGGTAAGATTTCAAGGCAGGGATACAGCTCAGTGGCATCGCCCCTGCCTGGCAATGGCCAGGTCCTGCGTTTGATTCCTGGTACAAGGGGAAAAAAAGATTCCAGCTTTTGTGAGGAAATTCAAATTTTGGAAAACTTGCGTTTACCACCATGACTTTAATGCTTTCCCTGGATTTAAAGAATGCTGCCAAGCCTGGCAAGCTGACACACGCTTGTAACACCAGCACTCTGGAAGGCTGAGGCAGAAAGATTACCACCAGTAGGAGGCCAGCTCTTGTTTCTTGTTTTTTTTTTTTTTTTTAATTCTTTTTATTTATTAAAGTATAAAAAGAAGAAGAAAAGTACAACAAACTTGCAAAATGCATCAATCAGGGGGCAACAATAGTGTATACTTGTACTTGGTCTCCCCAAATCATTTACCCAGAGCACAAGACAACTGTGTTCAATCATCTGAACAAGGGCTGGGGTTTTAGTTCAGTGGTGTAAGTGCCTGCCCAGTTAGCAAACACGAAGTAGTGAGTTCAAGCCTCGGAACAAAACAAAGTGCCTGAAGCTCAGAGAAGTCGGTCATATAACTATCTTAATTATTTTTTATATACATACACATAACAATTTTTCTCTCAGCTTCTCACACTGTTTCTGTGTTTTGAGATGAGGTCTTGCTATATAGTTCAGATCGGTGTTGAACTTCCCATGTAGCCCACGGCAGCCTAAAACTTGTGACCTCGTGTCAGACCGCCTTGGATTCCAGGCCTGCACCACCGCTCCTGGTTTAGACAACTCCGTTGGGGTGCAGTGTCACCAGGGGTCCTTACAGGAGCGGAGATGGCTGCAGCATCTGGCTTCTCGCTCTTGTAGTTGCAGTAGGGTGCTGTCCGGCTTGTCGAGAGCACAGCAGCAGGGCGCCGCCCCTGCGCCCCTGCAGCCCCAGCGGCAGCGAGGTAGGGAGGTCAGCAACAGGCATGGCTCAGGGTGTCAGTGAGTTTATCCCAGCCAGTTGTGGCTGACGTCAGCAAATGCCTGATCCCAGAAGTTTGATCCCAGCTGGGGCAACACAGCAATATCCTGTCTCAAAAACAAAAAATTTAAAAAATAGAAATACAAGAATAAGAATTTAGGGGAAGGGGCACTACTGGGGATTGAACTCATGGCCTTTGTACTGAGCTGCATCTTCCCAATCCTTTTAAAAATTTGGGTCAGAGTACCATTCAATTGGCCCAGCTGGCTTCAAATTCAGTCTCCGCCTGCCTCGGCCTCCCAGAGTGCTGGAATTACAGTTCACCGCCACACCTAATTGGATAGTATTGATTTCTGTTATGTATTATGAAATCTTCTCTAGTTACTGGGGAAAAAATCTGACTTCCTGAAGATTTCCCTGTAAAACCAAGTAAAATAAGAATCTATGGTAGCTCTTCAAAAGTTTAAAGCTTAAAAAACAAAACTTTAAAAAGTATTTTTTGGTTTGAGACATGATCTTGCTTTGTAGTCTAGGCTGACCTTGACTTCACAGTGATCCTCCTGCCTCAGCCTCCTTAGTGCAGGGATTATAGCTGCACCCCACCACACCTGGCTTCTAGGGCCAATTTTGTGTTTACAGAGTCCAGCCCTAAAATTGCCATATTGATGTCTGTACCATTTCTTCAGTGAACTAATGATTCTCCCCAATTTTTTTTTTTATCGGTACCAGGGATCGAACTCACGACTACGCACTTGCAAGGCAGGCGCTTATGCCGCTGAGCTAAATCCCCAGCCCCTAGGGAAGAAATTTCAACAGTGTTAAAAATTGATGTGTGAGGGGCTGGAGATTTAGCTCAGCAGCATAAGCGCCTGCCTTGCAAGCAGGCAGTCGTGAGTTTGATCCCTGGTACCGATAAAAAGGAAAAAGACCAAAAAAAATTAATGTGTGGTATCCATAGGCAGAAAACTAATGGGAGCCATATGGTAGAATATTACTGAGCCATGAAAAGGAAGTTCTACCATGGAGAAGCTTAGAAGACATGATACTGAATGAAATGGTCACAAAGACACCCACTGTAGGAACTCCGGTAAAAGGTTTAGTGGGCACATGGGAGCAGCTAGGGCTAGGGAAAAGAAAAAGCCCTGGAGAGCTATGGCAGCCATGGCTATATAATGGATATGGTTAATGTCACATAGCTGAACACGTGAAAATGACCAAAATGATAAATTCTGTCCATTTTGTGACAAAATAATAACCGTTGGTTACTGGGAGTATATGGACTTTCTAAACTTAGGCAAAGTTCAGAATAGTGTACAGGGTAGTAAGAATGCTCCCAGGTTGTGGGCACTGGAGTCTCCTTCTGAGGTGGTTTCTAGAGTCCTTCTGACCTGAGCAAATAACTGGTCAAAACAAACACAAACAGGGGCTGGGGGTTTAGCTCAGCGGCATAAGCACCTGCCTTGCAAGCAGGCGGTCGTGAGTTCGATTCCCGGTACCGATAAAAATGAAAAAGACAAAAAAAAAAAAAAAAACACAAACAGCAGTGAGTTGTTTTGTTTTTTTTGTATTGTTTTGTTTTGTTTGAGATAAGGTTGCACAGCTGGGCGTGGTTAAGCGTGGCTAAGGCCTGTAATCCCAGCATTCCTTGCAAGTTCCAGACCAGCCTGGGCCTCAAAGTGAGCTCAAGGCCAGCCTGAACTGCATAGAGAGACCCTGTCTCGAAAAAAAGACATAAGGTTGTGCTATGCAGTTCAAGCTAGCCTCAGATTTGCAGAGATCCTCCTGTCTCAGCTTCCCATGTCCTAGGATTATAGGCGTGTGCCACCATGTTCTGCAGTGGTGAGGTTTTACATTAAAGGAAGGAAAAGAGGTTCTGCAGAACCAGTTTGGGCCAAGGAGAAGCAGGAAAAGGGTGAGTGCAGGACAGAATACAGTGGCCCGAAAAACCCGCAGGAGCTCTCATCAGAAGTCACCTGTAGGGCCTTGGGACCTGCTTTGCACATGTGCCCTAGATTCATAGTTAACAGGTCATGCCTACTCCTCCGACAGTTTTGCCAGGCCCTAGTGTGCTGCCTCAACAGTGCTAGAAAGGTTCACACAGCTCAGGGAGAAGCTCTCTGCCTTGGGTCCAAGGCCCTGATGGAGGTGAGGCACAGAAGAGCAGACTCGGTGGGGAGAAAGGTAACTTGTTCAGGGAAATTGGGCTTTTTACCTTTTCTTTCTGGTGTTATGGATTGAACCCAGGGCCTCTGCATTGATCTACATCCCGGTTCTTACCTCTCCAAAAAAAAAAAATTTGAGACAGGGTCCTCTTGCCCCAGCCTCTCAAGTGCTGGGATTACAGGCCTGCATCTTCAAGCCTGGCTCAGTGTTTAATTTTGAGACAAGACCTCATCAAATCGCTTAACTGCCTGGCCTGGGCTTGAATTTGCAATCCTCCTGCCTCAGCCTTCTGGAGTGAGATTACAGGGATGCTGGTTAGGATTAGGGTTGATTTCCTTCAAGTGCCTGTTCACTAATGACAGCACAGTATCTAGGCTCTCCTCTGATACTCGTGTTCAGTCGGATACCAGGAGAGTCTCAGGATGACAGGGCTGCAGACACCAGGACAACAGCGGGGCCAGGGAAGGGGCCAGGAGCCAGGCTCAAGCAAAGTTCGCTCCGGCCCCGCCTCCCGCCCGGCCCCGCCTCGCCCCGGCATCCTAGCCCCGCCTCTCGTCTCGGCCCCGCCCCTAAAGGTTCCTCCCCGTCGCCCTGGCCCCGCCTCCACGCCAGCTCCGCCCCGGCATTCCGGCCCCACCTCTATGCCCGGCCCCGCCCCCGGTGGACAGCGAGCAGGAAGCGCGCAGTGGCTCCCTACGACGTCGCGTTCCGAAAGGTGTGAGGGGAGAAGGAGCGCGGGTCGCGGTCTGGCGCGTTTCCCACTCGCCTGGCCGCCAGGGGCCCGGTCTCGCCCTCACTCTTGCCCTCGGTTGCGGAGGCCCACTGACGCCTCCGCCCGAACGGCGGCTCGGGGCTCGACTGCTCTGGCCTGGAGGCGGGGCCGGCGGCGCGGCGTCATGCATATGCATGAGCAGCGCGGCGGCGGCTCCATTGTGCCCTCGGCGGGCGGCGGCGCGATGGCGCGGGCGGCGGCCCCGGGTCGGCGGGCGGTGCGGAGGGCGGGCTGAGCGCATGGAGCGGCGCGGGCCGGGGGCCGGGCCGGGCCGGTCGAAGGTGAGCAGGATCCCGGGGGCGCCTGGCGCGCGGGCGCGGGCAGGTACGGGGCGGGGGCGGGCAGGTGCGGCTGGCAGGTGTGGGGCCCCGGCACCCTCGCAGGGATCGCGGCCGGGTCGGGCGCCCACCTGCTGACCCGCCGCGCGCGATCGAAGCCCAGTCGTCTTCAGCTCAGGTTCGGACCGTCGCCCCTCCCAGGCCTTTGTCGGGTGTTGGCAAGGAGGCCGCCAGGCCCAACCTGGGGTCTCACCTTCGCAATGGCCCTCAGGAGGCTGGGGTGGGCTGAGGGCCTCTGGAAAGAGGATGCTCTGATTTGTCCCCTACCCCGGCGGTGGTGCTCACGGGGACGCCTTTTCCAGATCGAATCTGTTGAAGATTAAAGACGGGGGTGTCCTACTCTCATGGGCTACTCCAAACCCCACCTCCGTTCCCCCAACACAGATGCCACGGCCTCACCATCCAGGGTCACCCAGCACCTGCCTTGGCCTTTCCCATTGTCCTGTCCCTACCACCCAGAGCCGCCGCTGCCTCCCTTCTCCCCGGGGTTCCGTTTTTCGTGTAGTCAGACATCCGTGGTGATGTCTTCAAGGTATTTGTGTTATTGCAGAAGATTTCACAGGGACATGGAACATGTGACTGGATCTGAGACTGGTGCACACAGGGAGGGTGGCCACAGCCTCACCATCTAGTCCAGGCAGAGGAGGACTGAGGGCCTCCCTGGCGCTCCCTTGAGAGCTGTAACAGGAGAAGTGAGGGGACCCTGAGTTCACCTCGCAGCGCTGACCTCAGAGCCCCTGTCACACCCAGGGCTGGTACCGGCTGGAAGTGTAAATGAAAGGAAGCAGGCGGAGACTTCTGAAGGACAGGCCCGGCGTGTCTGGGGAGCATCCTGATTACTGGGGTTGGTTGCTCTTCAAGGGCTGATGACATAGAGGTGGTCATGTGTTCCCAGTGCCATAGTGGCCACAAGATACTCATCTGACAAACCTAGGTTTGGGTTGGGCCTTCAGCCATTTACTAGGCTGTCCCACACCTGGGTCACTGGTCAGTGGATCTCTCGGGACTTATTGGTGAAGTCTGCTATCCCAACTTTTACCTCCTCCCTTGGGTGGCTCAGTGTGCATGTCCCATAAGTAGAGGAAAAGGACCTCTGACCCCCTATGCACGTCATCACCCCCTTTTGGCACTGAAGACCCCATTTCTGCCACTTCCAGAGCTGTGTTTGTTGGTTTGTTTTGGACAAGGGTATCCCTGTATTGTCCAGGCTGGTCAGGACTTCCTGGCTGAAGAGTTCATCCTGCCCCAGCCTCTCTCGGGTTAGGGTCCAACCCTGGGTCCTCAGAGGCAGTGAGTCCTCATTGTGGCCTGTTAGGAAGTGGTGGCCAGCCATGGGCTGTAATCTTGGATTGTGCCATACTTACTTGATCCTGAAGGTGCTACCCAGACCTGCTGAGATGGATGGAGCCAGGGAAGTTGGGGTGCAGCTACCCTGGGACACCCAAGGTGGTAGAAAGCAAGTTCCCTGAGTTCTCTTTCTAGAGGAAGATGGGACCTAACCCCCAGTGAGCTTACGGCCGTGTTGACTAACCCCAGGCCAGAGCAGTTGAAGCTGACACCTGGGGACAGCCAGGCTGAGGGTTCACCTTCTCTGGGACCCATCTTCTTCTCAACCCTGTGCGCACCTAATTCGCTGTGTGTCAGGAGCATAGGGTCACAGGAGGCCAGCCTTGAGGGCTGGGATCTTCCCGGAGAGGGGCTGGAGGTGTTATTTCAGGGGCCCAGCAGGAAACCCTCCCCACGCAGATGAGTGTTTGGGGGAGGGGAGGACTGGAAATGTCTGTGGTCTGTGTCCCACAGCAGAGGAACATCATGGGTGGAATTCCCCAGCCCCATGTGACACAGGAGGCTGCGGGGGGGGGGGGGGAGCGGACAGGCGCTACCCTGCCCTACACCTGCCCGGGTCTCTGTGTTTCCTAGATGGGAGGCACTCATACGGGTCAGTGACACATCAACCACGGAAAAAATTTAAGACTGGGACCCTGACCCATCCTAGTGGGTGGCACAAGACAGTCTGAGAGCTGACAGGGATGCACTGGAGTTGGGGAGCTGCTACACGGAGTGACCTGAAATGAGCTGGTGGTGCCACTGCCCACCTGGTCTCCCCAACCCCGTGTGCCTGAACAAGCTGGGTTGACCTGACCAACTCTGGAGTGGAGAAGCTGTCTAGGTTACTCTTCAGAGACAGAAGTAGAGCTGCCACCACCACTGCTGGTGGCTTTGTAATTAACATTCTTATTTCAAGATAATTGTAGAGGGGCTGGGGATTTAGCTCAGCAGCATAATCGCCTGCCTTGCAAGCAGGCAGTCATGAGTTCGATCCCTGGTGCCGATAAAAATGAAAAAAACCAAGAAAAAAAAAAAAAGATAATTGTAGAGTCACAGGCAGTTCCAAGAAATAACAGAATAAGGTCCCTTGTATCCTTCGCCCAGTCTCCCCAGCGGTAACATTTTGCAGAGCTGGTACCTCGTCATCCCAGGACACCACATGGATACAATCCTGGGCTGCTCCCCTGGCTGGCCAGGCTCCCCACCCCCACCCCCCCACTGCTGGCGAATTGACAGAAACAGGAGATCAGTGCCTCCCCATTGGTGTTAAACCTCCTATGGCAACCACCAGTCTGCTCTCATTTCCCTGATTTTGTCGTGTCAAAAATGCCAAATGACAGCACCATGCAGGGTGTCGCCTTGTGGGGTTGGCTTTTTCCACTCAACAAAGTTCCCTGGAGATTGAGCCCAGGCTGTAGTGTGTTAGCGCTAGTTTATTCTTTTCTCTGGCTTCCCCTACAGGTAAACCACAGTTGGTTTAACCCTTTGTCCATTGAAAGACATCTGGGCTCTTTCTATTCTTTGGCTATTGTAAATTAAAGCTGCTAGAAGCATTCATGTACAGGTTTTCATGAGAACCTAACTTCTTGTTTGTCTGAGATAAATGCCCAGGATTGCAGTTGCCAGTGGGCCCAGTTTGGTAAGAATTGGCTAGCCAGGTATGGAGGTGCACACTGGAAATCAGCACTCTGCGAGGCTGAGGCAGAAGGATCGCTGTGAGTTCAAGGCCAGCTTGGTCTACAAAGTGAGATGAAGGTTAGTCTGAACTACATAGCGACCCAAAAAACAAAAACAAAACAGTAGGTCTGAAACATTGACAGTCCAGTTCCTCCATGTCGTTGTCTTCTGGATTATGCTTTTTGGTATCAGGCTTAAGAACTACTTGGTCTAGATGCCAAAGACTTTTTTCCCATGCATTTTCCTAAGTATTTTATGGTTTTGTATTTCACATTTAAACCTAGAAAGACCAAATCCATTTTGAGTGAAGTTCAGCATAAATTGTAGAGTTTGGGTTGTCTTTGCTTTGTTTTCCTCCGAGTCCTGGGCCCTCCCACACAGCCCCAGCCCCTCCCACTCCTGTAGTGTTAGGTTTGCTTTCCTTACTGTCCACTTGTCCCAGCAGTTTGTTGGGGGAGGGCTGTCCTCCCTGTTTTGAATTGTCTGTACCTTTGGATCTGTCATGTGGCTGCTCTGGTCCCTGTCCCGAGTCTTGTCCCACAGACCTGATGACCCTATCTGTTCTAGCTGTTGAAACCTGTGAGTTGCTCCAGGCCCCATTGAACAGGTCCAGACCTGTAGGAGTCTGCCAGGCTGCAGGACCCCTTCGCACAGGGTCACACTCCTCCTGCCAGGCTATAGGATGGGGATGCTGCCCTCGGTAGGCTGGCCAGGCTCTGCTGGCTCCCTATCCTTCATGGCTTTGGGTCCAGGCTGCACTTGGCCTGGGGAGGGGCACCTGAGAGCAGGGCATCTCCCTCCCTGTTAGAGCTGGGCCAGGAAGGGTTCAGGCTGCCCAGGCAGCGCCAACATAGTTCCTTACCTCTTCCCTGAGCCTGGCTGCCCTGCTGGTCCCGCCTTGCCGGTGATGGGCTGAGGGTGAGGCCCCATTCAGCACACAGGTGTGGCTACTGATCTTGGGAGCAAGATAGGCCCTGTGGGTGTTGTGGTGACTGGGTGGAGGCCACTAAGGTCAGCACAGGGCAGGGGGACAGTGAGGCCCAGAATGACTCACAAAGGGCCACCCCCGCTGGACTGTGTGCCCCAGGGGTCAGGCCAGGAGGAATGGATGTGAAGGTGGCCCCAGATGTGTTAGGGCCAAAAATGGTGCCCAGTGGGTAGCTGGTGGCATTTGGGCACAGACTGGAGGCCTCCCCCAGCTCAGTGAGTGGGAGGACAGGCCCTGGACAGTCCCCACATCAGAGTCCCTCCATGCGTCAGGCTGGCTGTCCCTATCCCATCAGGAACTTCCTGTGTGCTGACAGAAGGGCTTGCAGGGAGCAGCACTGCCTGCCCAGCCTGTGTCCCCCTCCTGAGGGGTCCTTGGCCCTGTCACCCACAGGGCACCCATCTTTGGTTTGGACAGAGTGGATAGCATGGGATTCAGCAGCCTATTGCAGCATGACCAGGGCTGTAGGTGGCAGGGCTGGGTCCCGGGCTTGTTCCTTCTGGGCAAGTGCCAGTCTCTACTGCCAGGCCCCAGCCATCTGTGGAGGAAAGAGCGGCCCTGGTGGCCCTGGGGTCCCTCTATTCTGCACCTGAGCTCGCTTTCTTTCCCTCTTTCCAGCAGCCAGAGCATCAGAGTCTCCCATACGCACTGGCAGACCTGGCCTGCAGGCTGCTCTGTCGCCAATGAACTCCATGAACCCCATGAAACCCACCTTGCCCCCGGCGCCACACGGGTGAGTGTGGCCCCCGTGGTTGCCCCGAAGGCCCTGGGCCAGCTCTCAGCCACTGTGGCCTCACCAGCCAGTCTCCCTGCAGTGATGCTTCATTCGCATACGAGTCTGTGCCTTGGCAGCAGAGCGCCACTCAGCCTGCCGGGTCCCTCTCCGTGGTCACTACTGTGTGGGGAGTCGGCAACGCAACACAGAGCCAGGTGAGCACAGCCCCAGGCTAGGAGGTCAGATCCTTCCCAGACCCGGGGAGCAGGGAGGTTGGGGGCTGGGGTGTGCAGGTGGCTATCAGGCCTCCAGCGCCTGGGTGCTGGGACTTCCACCTGTTGTGGGTGTCACACCCCCTCCAGGGCAGGCCTCCTGGTTTCGCCTGCTGCAGAGGTGCAGTTGGTTCCCTCTGGTGATTACCACTTCCTTGTAGGTTCTGGGGAACCCCATGGGCCCTGCTGGAAGCCCCCCTGGTGGCTCCATGATGCCTGGCGTGGCAGGTGGCGGCCCCGCCTTGACCTCCCCACAGTGTCTGGGACAGCAGGCCTTTGCCGAAGGTGGTGCTAGCAAGGGCTACATGCAACAAGGCGTGTACAGCCGTGGGGGCTACCCGGGGGGCCCCAGCTTCACCACTGGGTAAGCAGGGGCCTCACCTGGCAGGGGTGGAACATGCCAGCCCAACGGGTGCGTTGCAGTCCGCTCCTGCAGCCACCGCAGGGGGCCAGACAGCATAGGTCCCCAACCTGGAGAGCATGGCTGTGCTGTGTCCCCTGTAGGTATGCGGGTGGCCCTGGGGGCCTAGGACTCCCGACACATGCCACACGACCCTCTGCTGACTTCACACAAGCAGCAGCTGCAGCTGCCATGGCTGCCGCCGCAGCCACTGCCACCGCCACCGCCACTGCCACCGTGGCCGCCCTGCAGGAGAAGCAGAGCCAGGAGCTGAGCCAGTATGGAGCGGTGAGGTGTCCCAGCGGGTGTCACGCTTGCCCAGCACCATGGGACCAGGGTGGCTCGGGGAAGCAGTGGCACCCCAGCATCCGAGGGTCGCAGTGCAGGCCCAGCCGGTGTCAGGGTGGGTGTCATGTTTCCTGAGCCCTTTGTGGGTACACCTGGGCCATGCCTTTTTCTTCTTTTCCCAGATGGGGACCGGACAGACATTTAACAGCCAGTTTCTGCAGCATGGAGGGCCCCGGGGGCCCAGTGTCCCCCCTGGCATGACCCCTACCGGCATGGGGGGCATGATAGGCCCCTCTACCCTCTCCCCCATGACAATGAACCCCACCCGGGCAGCTGGCCTCACATCCCTGTATGCAGGGCAGCGCTTGCCCCAGCACAGCTACCCTGGGTCTGCCCAGGCCCAGCCACTGCCCCGACAGGGTGTCAAGAGGACCTACTCTGAGGTGAGGGGCAGCTCCTGGTGCCCTGCTGAAATCAACTTCTGGCCCTGCTACCAGCACCGTGCCCTCACACTTCTCTCCTGCTGCATGCCTTTCCCGCAGGTGTACCCAGGGCAGCAGTACCTGCAAGGTGGCCAGTACACACCCAGCACTGCCCAGTACGCGCCTGGCCCTGGGCAGCCCCCTGCCCCCTCCCCCTCCTACCCTGGGCACAGGCTGCCTCTGCAGCAGGGCCTAGGCCAGTCCCTGCCTGTGCCCGGCCCCACGGGACTGCATTATAAGGTAGGGCCAGCTCCCAAGTGCCTTGGGACACCACAGGGACCCTGAGGCAGTCCCGCCCTCAAGGACTGCTGGGCTGGGGAAGGTGGGGAGCGCTCACTGGGCTCAGCAGTGCACAGGGACCCCTGTGGGGCCACTGCGTCTACCTCCAAGCAGCAGGCAGAACAAGGCCCTTCTGACAACCCTTATGGGAACGGGTCCCCAGTGCCTTGAGTGCTAGGGAAGGTAGAGGCAGCGGGAGGGGAGGAGGAAGTGTGATGTCTGAAGCCCTCATCCAGCCCTCCCTTTGCTGTGGTGGTCATTTTCACCTGAGGAGATGTAGGTTGTGTGGGTGTACAAGAGTATAGGAGGATGTACAGTGTAGTCCCCCTGGTGTACAGACATCTAGGCTCTAGCCCAGGAGACCCGGCCGGGCTTCTAGGCTTGGGCCCCAGGCACACGCATTCCTCTTTCCTGCAGCCCGCAGAGCAGTTCAACGGCCAGGGTACCAGTTTCAACGGGGGCAGCGTGAGCTACAGCCAGCCTGGCCTGAGCGGGGTATGGGCATGGGCACCCAGGAGGCTCCCAGGGCAGGCACCCCACCCCAGCCACCATGCCATCCTGATAACTGTGCTCTGCCCTACAGCCTGCTCGGTCCATCCCTGGCTACCCCAGTTCCCCACTTCCGGGGAACCCCACACCACCCATGACGCCCAGCAGCAGTGTCCCCTACATGTCTCCAAGCCAGGAGGTCAAGTCTCCCTTCCTGCCTGACCTCAAGCCGAGCCTCAGCACATTGCACCCCTCACCCTCTGGTGAGTGTCCAATCACCAGTAACACTTCGACAAGGTAGGGTGGTCTGGAGCTGGGGGAGCTACTGGCCCCCAAGAAGCCCCAAGGGTCCTTCCTAAAAAGCCCTTCCCCATCTAGAAAAATACCTACCATGAATAGAACTAATAACAGAATAATTTTGGGGGACTTCTGATCCTTAAGACCTCTTGCTGGTTGAAAACCCCTCCTTCCAGGGTGACCACAACAGCAGGAGTGGGGTCCTGACACCCTCTGGGAGGTACATAAGGACAGGCACCTGCTCACCCAGCCCTCTTACACACCTGTCTGGGAGGGACACTGGTAGGGAAATTGAGGCAGGGCCAGCCAGGCCTTGTCCCCCTCTGATGCCTGGTGCCTGCCCCCAGGCGGTGGCCCCTGTGACGAGCTGCGGCTGACCTTTCCGGTGCGGGATGGGGTGGTCCTGGAGCCCTTCCGCCTGCAGCACAACCTGGCCGTGAGCAACCACGTCTTCCAGCTGCGTGACTCGGTGTACAAGACCCTGATGCTGCGGTGAGCTGGGCCAGCACCCCAGCAAGTCCCCACCTCCCCCCAGCAGGCCCCCACCCAGCCTTAGCCCCAGCCTCTCTTCACAGGCCTGACCTAGAGCTGCAGTTCAAGTGCTACCACCACGAGGACCGGCAGATGAACACCAACTGGCCAGCCTCGGTGCAGGTCAGCGTCAATGCCACCCCACTGTCCATCGAGCGTGGGGACAACAAGACCTCGCACAAGCCACTCTACCTGAAGCATGTGTGCCAGCCGGGCCGGAACACCATCCAGATCACCGTCACAGCCTGCTGCTGCGTGGGTGTTGTGGGCTGGGCGGGACATCTAGCTACTGATTGCCAGGCTCTGGGTGTGGGGAGGCCTGGCCTGCGGGTGGTGTCCCCCAGCAAGAGCCTCCTCCAGAGCTTTTTTTTTTTTTTTTTTTCTTTGATATCAGAGCTCAAACTCGTGATCTTGTGCTTGCCAGGCAGGCTCTTATACCACTGAGCTAAATCCCCGGCCCCTAGAGCTTTGTCCTTGAACCAGTGCGTTATTGCTGCTTATTACCAGCTCCCCAGAGCCCTAGGAATATCGTAGTGAGGGGAAATTAACTAAGTTTGGTACTCATACTAGTTATACAAGAGGAACAGAGCTGGGGCAAAAGCTCTCTGGCCAGGTGCTCCAGGTTGCTTCAACCGACCCCACACGGGCCTGGAGCTGTTTGCAAGCCATGGGGAGTGAAGGGGGTCCTGTGGGTGGGACAATCTGATGCCACCTTCTGCGGGACCCTCAGGGTTTTAACTCAGTCCTGGGGCCACCAAGGGAGTGCCATGAACAGGGGCTGTCCCGGCAGCTTCAAGTGAGTCCCCGGCAGTGTTTGGTGGACAGGCTATGTACGTTGTTGAGACAGGTGTATGGGCAGGAGCCGAGGCGGTTGACTCACAGAAGTGTAGGAAACATGTAGGCTGTACATCAGCACTGGCTGCGGGAACACGCCATCCCTGCCTCAACACCATGTCCCCTGATGGGACTGAGCTGTGTCCTGTCACCTTGCAGTCGCACCTCTTCGTGCTACAGCTGGTCCATCGCCCATCTGTGCGCTCCGTGCTCCAGGGCCTCCTCAAGAAGCGCCTGCTGCCAGCTGAACACTGCATCACCAAGAGTGAGTGTCCCTGCCCTGCCTCCTAGCCTGGGCCACCCTAGGCCCCTGGCACAGCACACCGTCTCCTCGCCTGTGTGGGCTCTGTGCTGGGGACCTAGTCACAGCCTCTGCATGTTTCCGATCTCCACTCAAGTGCTTTTCCCTGTTACTGATAGTAAAGCGGAACTTTAGCAGCGGTACCATCCCTGGCACCCCTGGGCCCAACGGAGAGGATGGGGTAGAGCAGACAGCTATCAAGGTGTCCCTGAAGTGCCCCATCACCTTCCGCAGAATCCAGCTCCCTGCCCGAGGCCACGACTGTCGCCACATCCAGGTATGTGGTCCAGGGCTTTGCTGGAATCCAGTGCCTAAGAATTATCTTAAAGCTGGACGGGGTGGTGCATGCCTGTAATCCCATCCCTCAAGAGGCAGAGGCAAGAGGATTTTCAGCTCCAGGCCAGAGTGGACAATGTAGGAAGATTTTCTTGAAGCAAAAAAAATGTTTGAGTTGACCTTAACTGCCAGGGCATCAGGACAGTCCTGCTGTGGAAACCCTTAAACCCAGCTGTTTCCCTGAGCCTGGGATTTGGTTTCTTCTAGTGATCATTTATTATGCTTTTACTAGCTGCTGTATCCATAGGATTCCATTTTTAAAAGTTGTACAATGCAGGGCTGTGAGAGCCTGGCCTTGGTGGAGACCTTGAAAGTAGCCCTGCCCCTGTGGCTGCGATGCCACCACTGACTGTGCAGTGGTTTTGCCTTTGGCGCCGCCAGGCTGTTTTCTTGTCAGTGCAGCTGCCCATTCTTCCCTGGGCTGTGGGGCTTTCTGGTACTCAAGAGGTCTGCTTGGGGTTCTCGGCTCCGACCCACAGAGAGAAAACGGCAGCCTTCGAGTCCTGCGCATGCATGTGAAGCCCCAGAAACAGCAGGTGGCAGGATGCCTGGCCCAGCCCACACTGAGCACACCCCATGTTCCCATCTCTGTCTCTGCAGTGCTTTGACCTGGAATCATACCTGCAGCTCAACTGTGAGAGGGGGACCTGGAGGTGCCCCGTGTGCAAGTGAGTCCCACCCTGAGTGACAAGGGGCGCTGTTGTCCTCCCAAGGCATCTGCAGACAGGACTGCAGTGTCAATGACTGCACAGGACTGGTGAAGGTGGCTTGGCTCAGCCTAGGGCAGAGACCTCATATGGGGTGGCCTTCCCCAAGTCACCTCACGCCCGTGGTCACCTCACCTGTGTGCCTTGTGTAGTCACCTCACGCAGGGTCACAAGTGAGGCCTCCAAACCAAGCTGCCTTTGTCTTCCACAGCAAGACGGCACTGCTGGAGGGCCTGGAGGTGGACCAGTACATGCTGGGCATCCTGATTTACATCCAGAAGTAAGCGGCTCCCTCCTGCCTCCGCCCCCACCCTGGCATCTGTGGCCACCAGGGGCTGGCCTGGTGTCTTGAGGGAGACAGGCCAGAAGGCGCCCCACCAGGCAGGGTGATGACCCACTGCCCTCGTCTAGCAGCTCTGACTATGAGGAGATCACCATCGACCCCACGTGCAGCTGGAAGCCTGTGCCTGTGAAGCCCGATGTGCACATCAAGGAGGAGCCCGACGGGCCCGTGCTGAAGCGTTGCCGCACCGTGAGCCCCGCGCACGTGCTCATGCCCAGTGTGATGGAGATGATCGCGTCCCTGGGCCCCAGCAGTGTCCTCTTCGATCCCCTGCAGCCCCCGTCAGGCACTGCACCCAGCGACTACCCAGTCCAGGGTGAGTGCATCCCTGGCCTGGATACTTGGTGACCTGGGATGCATGCCTCGTCCTCTTGCTCAGAGAAGCATCAGAAGCCACACGGCTGGTTGTGAAATGCACTCAGGGGCCTCCTGGCAGGGATGCCTAGGGAGAGGACAGGCCCAGCCATGCCTGGGATATGGCTGTACTCTCCCACCGGGTTTGGAGTCCCCAGACTGAGTTCCATGGGCCAGCCCTGTCTGGGCATCCTTTGGGGACCCAGCTGCGTGTGTCTGTTGGGTCTCCCTCTTAGGGTTGTCCCCAGGCCCAGTGCCCTGGTGTTGATGAGAACTTTGGCCTCTTTGGCATTGTGGGGAGCGTTGCCCACCTCCCCACCACACCAGCCTCTCCTCTCAGGTTCCAGCTTCCTGGGGCCTGGGCCCTTTCCTGAGTCCTTCGCGCCCACTACACCCAGCACCCCGAGCCTCGTGGAGTTCACCCCAGGACCACCCCCCATCTCCTATCAGTCAGACATTCCCAGCAGCCTCCTGACTCCCGAGAAAACCGCTCCCTGCCTCCCGGGCCAGGTCAGTCCTCTTGTGGGGCTGGAGAATAGGCGGGGCGCCAAGGGAAAAGGAGCTGTTCTAACAAGTCCTCTCCTTCCTCAGATGACACCAGCAGGCCACCTGGACCCGGCTCACAATCCTGGGCCCCCGGGGCTGCACACATCCAACCTTGGGGGACCCCCTGGCCCCCAGCTGCACCACCCAAACCCTCCCCCAACATCCCGACCGCCCTTGGGCCAGGCGAGCTCGGGGCCCATCAGTGAATTAGCCTTCAATCCGGCCACAGGCGTGATGGGGCCCCCCAACATGCCCGGGCCAGGGGAGGCCCCAGAACCAGCTCTGGACGTGAGTACTGGACCCAGGGAGCAGTGGGGCACCGCTGGAGCTAGCATGTCCCTTGTCCCCCAGATCTACATGCTTTGTGGAAGGGAAGACACTGACCCAGGGAGCTGGCGGGGGCTTTTCCTGCCGGTTGGGGGCAGGGCATATGTGCTGGTATGCGACCTGCCATGGCAGTGGGACACCATGCTACACAGTGCAGAAGGACAGAGACACCTAGGACAGAGGCACTTGGCTCGGCTCTGTCCCTGCTCCCTAAAGCCTTGCAGGAAGGGCCAAGAAGGAACAGCCAGGCACAGGACATGGGCTGAGTCCACCACATTCATTAGCCCTGGGAGTAGCTTGGGGACCTGTGCACCTCCAGGGCTGTCCCCGGGCACCCTGGTTCGTATAACAGCATGTCAGGGCTGTTCCCGAGCTACACACCACCTCGCAACCCAGAACAGGCGTTGGCGTCACTGGAGCAAGGCTGCTTGGCATCCGAGGCCAGGGGTAGGCAGGGACAGGGCCTAGCCAGCTGGGGTGCCGGATCTCCTCGAAGCTGCTGACTCATTTGCTCTGTCCCCAGCTGCTCCCGGAGCTCACCAACCCTGATGAGCTGCTGTCCTACCTGGGCCCCCCCGACCTCCCCACTAACAGCAATGATGACCTGCTCTCCCTCTTCGAGAACAACTGACCCCGTGTGACCCCAGCCTGCAGAGGCACCCAGAGATGTCACCTTGGCTGACCCCAGCCCTGCAGGACACAGGCAGTCCACTCCGGGTCCCTCCACGCACTGGCCAGAGCACCCCACACTGGGTCCCAGGCCTAGGCCCCTGCCCGCCCCGCTGGATACCGAGTGTCCTGCCCTGCTTGCCCCACCCGCCTGCTCCCGGTCCACCCCATATCCCAGGAAGAGCCAGTGCCCACGGGACCACCCAGTGCCAGCGCCAGCCCAGCCAGTGTATGCCGTGGGCTCTAAAGCACAACGATGTACATAGTGTAGTGTGCCAGCCGCATGTCCCCCACCGTGTGGACCCTGGGCTCTGTCCCTTCCTCTGGGGACAGCTGGGGCGGCCAGTGAGGAGGGGACTCAGCTCCGTGAACAGAATCTCCAGTGGGCTGCTCTCCCACTCCCCCTTTTCTGTGAAAGTGAAGAATTAGCTGTGTTTTTTAACCACCTTGTTTCCGCCTGCGGCCCACACCCAGGTAACGGGAGGCTCCACTGCCTCTGCCAGTGCAGGGCCTGTTGTGTCTGCGTCTGTGCGATCTCTATTAAAGGACTCCCTCCTGGTGGGCCTAGCCATCCCTCCTTCATGCAGGGGGCTAGGGCCTCCCTGGGGGACCAGTCCCACCTGTGGGTGGTTCTGGGGGGTGCCTTTCGTGGAACTCTACTGTGCCTGGCCCAGCCCTGGTCCTCCCCACTCTGTGGTAAATTTCCTTCTCCCTGGAATTTTCCAAGTTGGCTTCAGCTGCAGGGCTGTTTTGCCAAGTATCCTAGACTTGCCTGAGAGACATTTGCCACCATGTCACCTTCCTGGGTATGCCCCAGGGCGGGGAGCAAGCTGTCCCTGGGGAGGCACCAACCCAACCAGGGGCCTGTCGGCCCAGCTCTGTCTCCCAGAGGGCTCTGCTGGCTGCCCTGGGAGGGCACACAGGTGCAACCTAGCCACATCTGGGGTATCAGGGCTGGTGAGCTCGTGCTGCCTGCAGGGGGTACCTGTCTCAGCCCAAGCTTGAGGGTTGGGAAGGAAGGAGGCACCCTAATTTCATGTTCCCTTAGAGACCTGAGTTGCCAGGGTTTTTGTTTTCAGTACCAGAAATCAAACTCAGGATCTCGTGCTGACCAGGCAGATGCTGTGCTGCTGAGCTATGTCCCCAGATCCAGGTTTTATCTTTTTTGAAATAGGTTCTTCATAGCCCAGGCTGGCCTTGAACCTTCATTGATCCTCCTGCCTCAGCCTCTCAAGTGCTGGGATTATAGTCCTGTGCTACCACTCCCAGTGCTAGTTCTGGGGTCCAGGGAGTAGACATGGAGAAAAGTAAGGGACCAGTAGCACACAGGCATCAGCAGAATGGGGTACATGGCCTCTGATCCCTGGCACTGATGTACCCCTTCCCATGAGGCCTGCAGAGGGGTCTTCAGTGGGGGGGCCTCCAAGCAGCCACATTTGTGATGGTACTCCTGTGCCTGGTGGTGCAAGCAGGGCACAGATACCAGCTGAGTGGAAGGGATGCACACGCTGCCCTGCAGCTCAGGGCCATTCTCACTGGCCGGCCAGGACAGGACAGTGACGGCCCTAGCACAGCTGTGTGTGCCAAGGGCCACCTAACTACACAGGAGCACCCTGGACCTCAATGCATACAGCACTGCACTGGCACTGGACATACAGGCCTCCGGGTCAGGACAGCTTATGCTGCATAAGAGACAAATCCCGATCATCTGGGATGGGACTAGGGATCCACAGCAGACAGCCACGGGAGCATTCACAAAGGTGGAAACTGACAACCATGAGGAGAGGGGGGGACAGTACTGAAGCACAGTACCTGCCTGGGAAGCCCATAGTCCTGAGGTCAGCACCTGGTTCAAAAAATAAACCAGTGAGCAGAGTGCAGTGGTGTATGCCTATAAGCCCAGTACTCAGGAGGCTGAGGCAGGAGGATTGCCCAGAGTTCGGGATCAGCCTGGGCCCCATAGTGAGTTCAAGGCCAGTTTGGGCTACATAGTAAGACCCTGTCTCTAATGCCTCTTTTTTTTTTTTTTTTTTTGTCTTTTTTCATTTTTATCGGTATGGGGATCAAACCCCCGACTGCCTGCTTGCAAGGCAGGTGCTTATGCCTCTGAGCTAAATCCCCAGCCCACCCTGTCTCTAATGAAAAAGAAAGTAAGACAAACCTAAAGCTAGTAAAAGAAAAAATAGGACAGTAGAAATAAAGGGGGGAAAATAAGAGAATTGATTTAAGAAATACTGGTTGTTAATGGGTTTTATTTTGGTTTTTTTTGAGACAAGGTTTTAGTATGTACCCCAGGCTGGCCTTGAACTCTGGGCAATGCTCCTGCCTCAGCATCCTGAGTGCTGGGATTACAGGCGTTTCGCCATCACAGTCACAGCTATTATGGGTCTTTTTTTTTTTTTTTTTTTTTTTTTTTTTTTTTTTTGATACCACGATCAAACGACCTCACACCTGTCAGGCAGGTGCTTATGCCACTGAGCCAAATCCCCAGCCTTATGGGCTGGTTTTTAGCAGGCTATGCAAGTGGCTATGCAAGTGGGAGTGTGTTACATGTGCACACCTGTGTGCTTGCCCAAGCCCAGTATCCCTGGCGACCTCACCAGCCTCTTGTGGACCTTGTGTGGGTCTCGGACCCTACAGCCCTTTGAGCTTACTAACCCTCAATGCTCGGAATTGACTTCGACTCATCCTGAAGCTGTCCCTGTTTCAGGTGTGGCCTGAGAAGGTTCAGAGGCCCCTTCCCAGCCACCTCTCGGGCCTGGGCCTCCCACTCAGATCCTCATGGCCAGGGCTCTGGGTTCCAGTGACAGCAACAGACTCCAGCCAACTTCCCATAGAAGGAGCTGGAAACAGCCTCCTCCCCAGGGCACTCGGGCAGCCAGGCCGGGCAGGGCCCCTGAAGCAGGATGGCCTCTGCTGCCTGCTTCTCAGGTGGGAACCGGGGGCTTCTCAGCCTCCCTTAGGATGTCCTGGGTGGGGGCAGGTATAGTGGCACACGCCTGCCACCCCTGCACTGAGGCCAAAGCAGGGTGCTCTCAGTCCCAGGCAGGCCTGGGCCAAACTGAGCAAGAGCCTGGTGTTCAGAACAGACAGACCTCCCCGCCGGCCTGGGGCAGGCCCACAGGGTCCCGACATGTGCACCCTGCCCCTCTGCAGCCAGAACTCTGTGTCCACTTGGCTTCTGGTGATGGCATTAGTGGGTGTGGCCTTGCCTACAGGGGACCCTGGTCCAGCACTGCCCAAAAGAAACATGCCAGATGCCTGTGTGCTCCCCACCCTGGGCCCAGGGTTGCTGCCTTGGGAGAGTAAATGCTCATCTAAGATTTTTCAAAACAGCAACAGAGTCCCTCCTCCACTTCTTGCCGGTTTGGTGCTTTTTTGCAATACTGAACATTCACTCACCCAGTGATCCAGGGACTACGCCCTGGATATTTACCTAAATGCATTGAAAACAAGGTATGAGGGGCTGGGGATTTAGCTCTGCGGCATAAGTACCTGCCTTGCAAGCAGGCAGTAGGGAGTTCGATCCCTGGTACCGATAAAAATGAAAAAAGACAAAGAAATTAAAAAAAAAAAAAAGAAAACAAGGTGAGCATGAAAATGTCCACATGGAAGTTTACAGCCGAATTAATCATTGTGAAAATATCTGGAGGCTGAAGCAGAGGATCATTTGAGCACTTAAGTTTAAGACCATCCTAGGCAGTGTAGTGAGACCCTTGTCTTGAATGAAAAAAAAAAAAGGCCTGGGGTTTAGCTCTGGCATAAGTACCTCTCTGGCAAGCACGAGGTCGTGAGTTCGATCCCCAGCACAATAAATAAGTAAAGTCAAAATTGCTAAATTTGGAGGCAACTGAGATGTCTTTTGGAAGATGAGTGGATAAACTGCGCACATCCAGTCCTTGGGTTAGTCCGCTACAAAGATGAGCAGGCCAGTAAGGAGGAGATTTGGAGGACGCCCTGGTAATCCCAGCGCTTGGGAGGTTGAGGCAGGAGGATTTCTGAGTTCAAGGCCAGCTTGAAATGCAAAACAAGATTCTTTTCTGTTGTCTTTTTGAGGCAGGGTTTCACTATGTCCTTCAGGCTGGCCTTGAACTCACTGTGTAGTCCAGGCTGGCCTCAGACTCATGGTGATCAGCCTTCCGAATGCTCGGATTATCTAGGTGTGCACCATGATGCTTGGCACAAGACACTGTTTTAACAACCCTACACCACCCCCTAAAAATAAGTTCAAGCCCGACATGAGCTCAAAAAGTGCTATATATTGAGGCTGGGGATTTAGTTCAGCAGCATAAGCGCCTGCCTTGCAAGCAGGCAGTCGTGAGTTTGATCCCTGGTACTGGTAAAAACGAAAAAGACAAAAAAAAAAAAAAAAAAGTGCTATATAGCATGCAGTCCCTGGTATAAATGGGGGGCAGTTAGTCTTTTGCTGCTAAAATGCCCTGCCCATTCCATGAAGGCCTTCCGTCAGGGTTTATATCCAGATGTTCCCCAAGAGCCTCACCACTCACAGGTAGGGCTGCTGCCTTTTCGTTGCTTTCCAGATTTTTGCGCCAGGGTCCCCCATCTAGGTGACGCTGGCCTTGTGTTTGCTGCACAGTGATCACATGGTGAGATGGAGACCAGCTCAGATCACATGGCGGGATTCTTTGTCTCAAAGCCTCGGAATGATGGAGACTGAGGCAGCAAAGCGCTCTGCACAGAGACCGGAGCCCCCCGCAGGATTTGAGGCCGTCACACCACAGCTAGTAAGGCCACCACTTCCTGCAGTAGGCTGGTGGCAGTGGCCTGCACGGCCCTGCACATCAGCCTCAGCTGCGGCCTCAAAGCCCCTGCCCGCAAAGAACTGCTGCTGCCTAGCAATTGGGGTCCTTGGAGACACTGGCGCCGTCCCTTCCAGTTCCTCTGCTCTCTACGCCTGCGCCTGGGCCTGTGCCTAGGGACAGCCACAGCCCCAGGAGTGACTGCATAGCTCAGCCACTTCCCTGCAGTGCAGCTGCTGACTCCACAAGCCCTGTACTCAGTCTCCACCCCAGGGGAGGAAACCCAGGGCTCAGTGCAAGCCAATCAGGCGCTGTACTGATGAGCTGCAACTACACCCCCAATATATATAATAGAGGCTGGATCTGATAGACCAATCCCAATGCTATGGGAGGCTGAGGCAGGAGGATCCCAAGTTTGAGCCTAGCTTGGGCAATTTAGTAAATTATTGAGACCCACTAATTAAAAAGGGCCAGGAATGTAGTTCAGTGTGAAGGCCCTGCCACCCGTAGGTATGGCAACCAAGAGGTATGGCAAACAATGAGTATTAATGAAACCTCCACAATGGTGATGGCATTTTTACACTTTTTTGAGACAGTTTCCTGTGTCCCCCATGTTGGCCTCGAAATCACGGTGCTCCTCTTGCTTCAGCCTCAGAGTGCTGGAATTAAAGGCGTGTACCACCATGCAGGCTAGCTGGTGGGAATGTTAATGGTGAAGTATCATGGGAAATCACAGTGAGGGTTCTCAAAATATAAATAGAATAACCCTAAGACCAGGTGTCCCTGTGGGCCGCTCTGCCACCAGGCCCTGGGCATCCATGTTCCCCCACTTCCTGGGTCTCAGGTTCTCTGGCATCTTTCCCATGAGCACTCTGGGGTATGTCTTGGAGAAGGCTGGTGGGTCACCCAACTGTCCCTACGGGCAGCACTGTGAGTGGCCCCTGCTCAGGAGGGTCAACCCTTGGGCCTCTTTTCATAGGCTGTCTTGATTTTTTTTTTTCTTTTGTAACCAGGTGATCTGGCCCGTGGATCGGTCCGTAGTCCTTGCCTGGAGAGGGGACGGGGATGGGGGGCTGGGCAAGAGAAAAGAGAGATGGAGACAAGGCGGGATTCCATTCAAGTCTCGTTTATTCTTAAAATGGCTACAACTTATATAGGGTGGAGGTGGGCCAATGGGGCAGGAAGAGGACACGGAGTGTTATCTGATAGGTCATCGTCACATCCGGATATATGACATAAGCAGGAGAGGATTATGGGTAATGTAGGCAGACATGAGGACCATGGGAAAATGTAGGTGGACGCTGCAGAGGCCTACAGGAGGGTGAGATAAGGTGGCAGCAGTGAGATATGCCGCTCCCTACAACCAGGGATTGAACTCATGATCTTGTACTTGCCAGGGAGGCACTTATGTTGCTAAGGTAAATCCCCCAGCCCCTATTGATTGATTGATTGATTTCAGCACTGGTGATCTTACTAAGTCACTAGGTTGTTCAGGTTGGGCTTGAATTCTCCATCCTCCTGTTTCAGCCTCCCAGAGTGCTGGAGTTAGACGGTATGGCACCACATTCAGCTACTGCCACCATCACGGAAATACATTTTTTGGTACTGCAGTGTGAAGCCAGAACCTGACACATGCACTGTACCAGTGTCTGATACCATGGACAGAACCCAGATTCATGTATGTGCTACTGAGCTACACCCCAGCCTTTATACTTTATTGTTTCTTCTTTTTGTTGTTCTCAGACAACAGTCCCTGTGCAGTCCACACTGGCCCAGAACTCATGGTGATCCTCTTGCCTCACCCTCCTGAGTGCTAGAATTACAGGCATGTGTCACCACCATACCTGGTTAGAAATTCCCTTTTTCCAGCTGGAACAGGAGGCAAAAGGTGGAGAGAGCAGGTCCTAGGCCAGAGGCACGGAGAGAGCCAGGCCTACAGCTCCATCCCACCCCAACCCTGACCTAACCCTGACCCAGAGCAGCAGTGCAGCTTCCCAGCAGGGTGGGCTCTGTGCAGCTCCTTGCTGGTGGCAATGTTACCAGGTCACTCTCTTTTCAGGGCTCTAGACTCAGCCAGGTTGCCCAAGGCTCCCTCCTGCCTCCTTCCTGCAGCTCCCTGGGGGCAATGTGAGTGCTGTGAGCGAGCCCAACTTCATCTTGGAGCAGGGTGTGTGTGGATGTGCTTGTGTGTGTGTGTGTGTGTGTGTGGATGTGTGCAATACTGAGGATCAGTACAGGGTGCTCTTCCACTGAGCTGCATCCCCAGCCCTTGTGATTGATTGATTGATTGATTGATTGATTGATTTTGGTAGTAGGACTCGAACTCAGGCCCTCGCACTTACCAGGCAGGCACTGTGCCACTGAGCTCCATCCTTGGCCCTTTGGATTTATTTAGAGACAGCATCTAGGTTCCCCAAGCTGGGCTTGAAATTGCAATCCTCCTGCTTCGGTCTCCCCAAATCATGGGGCTAATGTGTACGTACCATCACTGGCACAGCTTTCCAGTCAGGGCAGACTAGCATGCACCGTGTGTTGGGGTGTTGGAACCCTAACCCCCAGGAAGTCAGATTCAGGAGGGACTCCAAGGTCCTGTCATTGGTGCCATTGCCATGTGGTGTTTTTATACAGAAAGACTATTTTTTTCCCTTTTTTTTTTTTTGTCTTTTTCCTTTTTATCAGTACCAGGGATCAAACTCACGACCACCTGCTTGCAAGGCAGGTGCTTATGCTGCTGAGCTAAATCCCCAACCCCTCAGAAAAACGATTTTATTACATGTTAGCTACTGAAGCCATAATTGAAAAGCTTTAACTTATTAAAGCTACAGTTTAAAAGCCTTCTCCTCTCCTGAGCTTTACACTTAGCGTACAGATCATGTGAGTCTCTTTATAAATATAGCAAATTTGAAAATCTTTTTTTGTGGGCTGGGGATTTAGCTCCACAGTATAAGCACCTGCCTGGCAGGCACGAGGTCATGAGTTTGATCCCCAGCACAAAAAAAGGAAATCTTTTTTTTGTGGGCTGATGATTTGGCTCAGCAGCATAAGCAACTGCCTGGCAAGTGCAAGGTTGTGAGTTTGAAAAAAATCGAAGAGAACAAGAGACATTATGGTAACCACTGTTGATCTCCTGTTGTCTTGCTTTAAAATCCTGTGTCACTTGCATTGTTCTGTTCTCATCTGCTTTGTTCTGTCTTATGTTTTTTTTTTTTTTACCCTCTTTAAAATAATTAAAAAAAAGAAAAAACTTCTTGAGATAGGATCATCCTAGGTAGTCCAGAGTGGCCTCAAATTCTCAGGGATCCTCCTGCCTCAGCCTCCTGAGTGCTGGATTACAGGTCTGTGTTACAATGCTGGGCTTTGACATCTTTCAATACATGTTCAAATATTTTAAATTTTAACACTTTTTAAAATTGTTTTTTGTGGTACTGAGGATTGAACACACAGCCTTGGCACTGAGCTGTGTTCCCAGTCTTCTTTCTAAATTTAAGTTATAATCTATTTAAATGGCTAAACTGCTCAGGCTGAGCTGGAACTTGGCCATTTTTCCTGCTTCAGCCTCTCAGAGTGCTGGCATTCTTTTTTTTTTTTTTTTTTTTTTTTTGTCTTTTTCCTTTTTATCAGTACCGGGGATCGAACTCACGATTGTCTGCTTGCAAGGCAGGTGCTCATGCCGCTGAGCTAAATCCCCAGCCCCGCTGGCATTCTTTTGAAACATTGTTATGGGGAAAGGGAATGCATATATTTTTCCTTTTGGGATGGCGAAAGTTTTTAAAAATTCTATTGTACATGATGTTTAAATAACTCTGAATTGACTAAAAAATATTATTACTTTGAATTTTTTTGTACTGGACATCCAACCCAGGACCTCACACTTGCCAGGCAGCTTCTTGGGTCACTAAAGCTATATCCCCAGCCCTATTTTCTTTTATTTATTTATTTATTTATTTATTTATTTATTTTTGACTGGGAATCAAACTCAGGATCTCATGCTTGCCAGGCACCTATTTTGATATTTTGAGACAGTATCTTGCTAGGTAGTTCAGGCTGGCCTCAAACTCACTGGGGATGCTCCTGCCTCAGCCTCCAGGGATTATAGATGTGCACCACCACACCTGGCTTTTGAATGTTTCCTGAGTCAAGGTCAGTTAGGGATAATAGTGTGATGATGTGATGCTTATTTGAATTTTGGTTACTACACAAGCCTTCTGATCATTGTTTCTCCTCCACAGCCCTTTCACATCCTTATTTTCACAGGATAGATGAGCTGTTGGGATTGCTCAAAGTATACCAGGCAAGCCTCAGCCATTAAGCTGGGCGCCTAGCCCAGGACCAGGGTTTTGTTTCCCTGTCACTATCCACTTGTGGGGCTCCTGGTTTTCCACACACTTAGCAGAGTTTTGTTTTGTTAGGAAAGGGTCTTGCTGTTTGTTCAGGTTGGCCTTGAACTCACAGCAATCCTCCTGTTTCAGCTTCCTGAGTGTTTCAGTTACAGGCATGCACAACCATCCTGGGCTGCTTAGTGGACTTTTGAGTTCTAACATTGAAGCACAGGGACCAGGGGCCTCCGATGGCCTAGGTGCTGTTAGAGACTGGGGAGCACAACGATACTTCTGGCTTCTCAGAGGGGTCCACAGGTGGCTCCGCTGGTGACAGGAGGGAGCAAGACTCAAATAAGCAAGGGCTGTGGCAAAGATGAGGAATCCAATGTGGCAGATGTGAGGAAACCCGGGAGACTGAACAGGGTGGGCTCTGGGCCACACAAGACCCCTCTAGAGCTTGTCAGAGAGTCACCCATTCGTGTGGTCCCAAATGAATGGTGCAGGGTGGGCACAGTGGGTGCAGGAGGGACCCAACATGAACACGATCGAATGTGTAAGGCAGGGTGCTATGGTGCATACCTATAATCCCAGCACTGGGGAAGCGGAGGCAGGAAGAACTCTGCGAGTTTGAGAGCAGGCAAACCACACTCTTAACTTCCTAACCTACGCAGCTCCTGCAGGGAGGAGAGTGGCGGAGGCTGGACAGCGAACTCATCTACTGTGTGACTTCTCATTCTCCTTCCCATTCCCCTCCTCTGCTTTGGCAGGTGAAGAAATGAGAGTTGGAGACGTGGACCAGCATTCTGAGCATGGCCACAGCCCGGTGGCCCAGGCTGTGTAAGTCCCCACTGAGGCTCTTAAGCAAGCCTTCTCAGGGGTGCACTTTAATCCAAGCATCGTGAGACTCTTTGCCCAAAGGGTTTTGCCTAGAGATCAGCAGCGTCCCCCACGCGGGGAGCGGTGTGCGGGGCGTGGGGCAGGGATAAAAAAGGAAACTCCGCGAGGGTAGGCACACGCGTGCGGTGTCCCCGCAGGTGCGGCCCGGCTGGGCGCCTGCTTAGTGGCTTCCTCCTGGAGAAATCGTGAAGTGTGCAGGGTATTTTGAGAAAGTAGGGCATTTTGAAACCATTTCATAACTGCTGTGTGTGTTGGGGGATGGGGGAATCCTCACCGCGGCCTCGTCCCAGGACGGCACGCGGGTTGCCAGACACGGGCAGATGCGAAGTCTCGACCCCGCCCGCCGACGCCCTCCGCACTTGCGCAGCGCCGCGCGGGGTTGCGTGCGGGGCCCGCTCGACCTTGACAGCAGCGTGACCTTGAGGCCTCCATCGGCCTCAGTGGCCCCCTGTGTATAATGGGGCGAGTGGACATCACGCGGGGCAGAGTCCCAGCCCTGGCAGCTTTCTGGCCTCAACCTGAGCACCCTGCCGTCTCCCCGGCTCGGGCGGACCCTCCCTCCACGGGCCTCGCCGCCGCCCTGCGCCCACAACCCCGCGCTCCGCGCCGCAGACACCGCGACTGAGCCCGCGGGCGGGAACCTGTCTCCGCGCGCTAGAGCGCACGCGCGCAACCCGCTCCGCCCCCACCGCGCCAACCTCTGTCCATAGGCCAACTGCACCGTCACTCGGAATAGGTTACGCTCGCGATTGGGCAAAACTGAGGCGCGAGACCGGGCTGTAGGCGGAACTTGGAATCGTTATAAAAGAAGCGGGCGTCCGGGTCCGCGCCGCTTTGCAGACGCCGCTATCCTCCCCCTGTGGTCGTTTGCTGTCAACCATGGTCAACCCCACCGTGTTCTTCGACATTGCCGCTGACGGCGAGCCCTTGGGCCGCGTCTCTTTCGAGGTTGGGCAGGCCACGGCGCTGCAGCTTCGGGTCTGGGGAGTCGATCGTGGACGGGACGGGTTGGAGGCCCCTCGAGGGTTTGGGCGCGGACTGACCCTCTCGCGGAGCGGGCTAGCGCGGGCGGCGGCGGCGCCATTTCCTGACGAGGGGCCATTTTGGGAGGCCAGCGAGGCGCGCGAGCGGAGGCTGAGCGCGGACAAAGGCGGGCGGGGCGCCGGTTGGGGGAGGGGGCCGCGGCCCCGCCGTCGACCCGCGGCCCACGTGGCCGCGCCCTGGTAGAGTGCACGTGGTCGAGCCGCGCTCCCATGCGGCAAGCGGGAGCCGGAAGCCGGGCCAGAGGCCCGGGCCGGGCAGGAAGGCGTCCACCGCAGCGCGACCGCCTCTCCGGATGCGTTAAGATGGGGAAAGGGATTTAGGAACAATTACGCACGCTCCCCAGCAGAAACGGCCACGCGGCTTGCGGGGAGGCGCCTGCGCTGCCTGTGCGCCGTCCCCGCAGTACTCGGGCGTGGCCTGCCCTGTGCCTGAGGCCACAGCCGGAGTCCCCGATGTGAATGGATCAGACCCCAAGTCACTGCGGAATCTAAGCCTGGCGGCGTGGTTTTTTTTGTTGTTGCAAAGTTAGAATACTAGATTCTGTTCCATTACCCCAGCGCGAGCAGGCTTTAGGGTGTGGTGAAATCAATGGTGGCTTGCTGAGTTTAGTCTCTGAAAGTATATCTCTAAAAGCCACCAGCGGTGACATCGTATGATGTCGTTACGGCGTTGCAGGCTTTACAGGGTCGCGCGGAAGGGACCAGCACGTGTGGGGAAACGCAGATCTAATCGTCCCCATTCGGAGTTGATAGGTGTGACAAGGCCGCAGTGGAAACTTGGCCTTGGATGGCTGGCGGGGCCGCGGGGTGGCATCAGGTGAGCCAGGTTGGGGGGAGGTGCAGGTGGGGAAAGCTCCAGGTTCCAGGCTTCGCAGTTTAAGAACAAATCAATGCATTCCTGTAGAAAGGTACGGGTTTGCTGCTAGCGGTGTGATCACGTGGGACTGTTTACACAACACAGTCCATAGAAGCTGGGTCAGGAAGGTTGAGGCACAGCTGATGCTGGAGGGGAGAGGCCCCCTCCTGCTGTGGTGTCCGCAAATCGGGGACCCTACACAGCAAGCCAGCAAGCGCTTAGTTTTTGCCCCACTGGTATAGACAAGGGGCCTGGAAGCCAGAGTGACTCGGTGGTCATAAAGGTGTTGGCAAGTTGGTTGGAGGTGACAAGTGGCATCCTGCGTGCCAGTGACCCATGGCTAACTTTGTCCTTAGGCTGCTGCTGGCACATGGGGCTAGGGGAAGTGAGGACATTTGAGAAGCTGTGGATCTGTCCCCAAGTAGGTGTGATGCATTAGAAGTTCTGAGTCACTTTTTAGGAGTCTCTCACTATTCAAGTCATTGCTGGTGCTGAATTTTTGGCTCAGCCTTGGGTCTCATGTTTCTCCACCCAAGTTCTCAGGCCCTTAGTGCTGTCAGTAGCAGTTCTTATTTGGGATTCAGAGTCATTACTGAGGAAACATTCTCCGGTGGTGAGAGAGTGAATGTACAATTCAGAAACCACTAAAGACAGGTGCTGAGCAGGAAGGGAAAGTACTCCCATGGTATGAAGTGTCTCTTTTCTCTTACAGCTGTATGCAGACAAAGTGCCAAAGACTGCAGGTTGGTTCCATTTTCTAAGTTTAACACATGCATTCCAAATAAGAGTTTTTGTGTGTGCTTAGTTAATGTTCATATAATTTTTTTTAAACAGAAAACTTTCGTGCTCTGAGCACTGGAGAGAAAGGATTTGGTTATAAGGGTTCCTGCTTTCACAGAATTATTCCAGGATTTATGTGCCAGGTATGAAATGAACTGTGACTTTTGGGTTGGTCCCTTAGGGATCAAGTCAGTATTTCAGGGTGCACCTTGCTATCATTTCAGTTCTCCTTGTCCTTCTGCAGATTGGGAGTTTGAGCCTTGTAGACTTGGCAGGCTGTCTGATGGTGTTGCCCAAACTGACAGTTTTCTGTCCTGTTTGCAGGGTGGTGACTTCACACGCCACAATGGTACGGGCGGCAAGTCCATCTATGGGGAGAAATTCGATGATGAAAACTTCATCCTGAAGCACACAGGTCCTGGCATTTTGTCCATGGCAAATGCTGGGCCAAACACAAATGGTTCCCAGTTTTTCATCTGCACTGCCAAGACCGAATGGTAAGCATGGTGCTTGGACAGCCCCTGGCATTTCCTGATGTTCTCATCCTGGAGGTCTTGTGGGCAAGGAGCATGTGGAGGGATGGTGACAGAAAGCAAGACCCAGGGAGCTGCTAGGCACTTAGGCCTTGAGGTTCTGCAAGCACTTCCTTACATCACTGGTGAGATGGGCTCACGGAAAGTTGATGTCGTACTACCTGGGGTTGGCCAGTGCCTGATGGGGAGCATGGGCAAGCCACCCAAGGTGGTCTGGGTTGGGGGCCCTCTTCCCTGAGTGCAGCCAGGGCTTACGCCTGCGCTTTCAGGTTGGACGGCAAGCACGTGGTGTTCGGAAAGGTGAAGGAGGGCATGAACACTGTGGAGGCTATGGAGCGTTTTGGGTCCAGGAACGGCAAGACCAGCAAGAAGATCACCATCACTGACTGCGGGCAGCTCTAATGTCGAGGCTTGAGTGAATCATGACCACCAGACCATTCCTCTAGCTCAGGAGAGCACCCTGCGCCCCACCTGCTCAAAACGCCCTGTCATCTCTGCTCTCACTGCAGTTCTTTGGGTTCCATATATCTTCCTTGTTCCCTTCCAAACATAGCTGGATTGCAGAGTTAAGTTTATGGTTATGAATAAAAACTAAATAATGGTTTCCTCTTGTGTGGGTTACAGTGATGTAGGAGACATTACTAAGCAGCTTTGCATGGAATGCTTTGGTTTTTTACCTTTTCTAACCCCAGAAGTCTTAGTTCCTTGGGTGTGGCAGGGTGGGTGGAGTACTGCCCTGTTGGGGTCCTGGGCAGGGCAGCCTCTCCCACAGACAACAGCACTGAATGGGAGCGGGATAGTAAATAGGAGTTAACAAATCTGCCCAGAGGCTGTCTTGGGGGCTGGGATGAGTGATAGTGTCCCTTGTGGGCTTTTAAGTATCCAGCTGGGGTTACTGGTGGGTGGTCCCACTATACCATTTAACAGCATGGTAAAGCCACCATCTCTGTACCTGAGTGGAATTGAGTGTGGCTCATTGAACTGGAGTTCCCTACAGCTAAGCCCTACAGTGAGGGAAGCTGTGCTATAAAGCACAGCAATTTGGGGACAGCTGCTGCTCAGATTCGAGGTCCCTTGCCCATGGAGGTACCTGCCAGGGTGGTGGGCTGTCTGGTGTAAGGTCCTGCTCACAGAAATAATGGCTTTCACCTGCTAAGTCTGTACTGACAGGGACCAGGTTGGTGACACTGGCACCTGCAGGTGGAGCCATGGCCTACTTAGAAGGGTAGCCAAGTGGGGATGATGTCAGGGTAGATGTGCTGAGTGTCCCTTAATACCAAGCCAGGATGCTGTGGTGCTTCCCTTAGTGAATTATAGTTGCATTCCCCAGATTTTGGGGGTTGCCTGGGGATTGAAGCCAAGACTTGTTATTGACACCCTGCCTTTTGTGTTCGTGTTGATCCTCCTGCCTCTTCTCCCAGCATGTTGTGGTCAGCCTTGTACTGCTGCCTGCTGTTCTCAGACACCCTTCTTGGTCATGTGTTGCCCTTGTTTCACAAGTGGTGACTTCGGTTTGCTCATCAGCCTCTGGCACCTATGTCCCCCAGTTTTGAAAAAGCAAGGAAGGGCAGGACTGTCTCTCCCCAGAAGGACTGGAAGCAGGGTTCACATGGCTCAGGGCACTTGGTATCTGTGAAAGCCACGAAATGTATAGCACTAAGAATGAGCTGGTCCCCAGAGTGTGTGGTTTTACAATTAGCCTGATTAATGTCTAATGTCTTCCTATTCATGCAGGAATCCTACTTCAGTTAACACCTTATATTTGAGGAGGAGAAGGGAACAACAGCACCCCAGCTGGCTTAGCCAGGTGCGCTGTGGAACTCCATGGGCTGTCTGTGGGCTTGCAGTGCTGTCCAGCTTGAGACATGTGTGCTGTAACCATGAGCTCTTCTATGCTGTTCCCTGTGCTGTGTCCACTCAGGCTGTCACAGTTCTTTGGAGCAGAATGAGATGTGTCAGTTCAGATCCAAACCCATCTGGTCAAGATCCAGCTAGAGCTGGATATGGTGCCCATAATCTCAGGATTTGGGAAGCTGAGACAGGAGGATCACTGAATTCAAAGGCAGTCTAAACTATACCAAGTGAGGCCCTGTCTCACAAAAACAGAAGATCTACTTCCACCAGAGCATACGCCACGCTCTCACAGCTCTCCACCTTAGTCCCTAACAGTGTGGTTCGCCCTCAGGTCCATGCCCACAGCAACCTAAATCTGACTTACTCAGACTGCTCAGGAGGGTGCTGAGAGATGTTCAGTGGCCTGCCAGGTGGAGCTTAGCAGCCTGGCTATGCTGGCTCTGGGTCGTGGCCCTGGGTGCAGGAGCTGTTGCACTGTGGATGGACTCTGCCGATCCTGATCCCTTCCTGTGTAGAGGTGGGAGATCACAGCCCGGGTCTGGGGGTCGCCAGGACTAGAAGCTGAAAGTGAGTCTCCAGAGAGCTCAGCTTAGCCCCTGCCTTTACAGGGAGTGCATTTAGTTCTCCCCAGCAGCCTGCTTCCCAGCAGGACTTTTTTTTTTTTTTGGCAGTACTGGGGATCAAACTCACAACCTTGTGCTTGCCATGCAGGCACTTTATGCCACTGAGCTAAATCCCCAGCCCCAGAACACTGATTTGGGCTGCAGCAGAATCGCTTTGCCAGGAGTGCTGGGAACCACTGTGATGCTTGCTTAGTTTTCACTGAGAAGCAAAGTGGGGAAAAGAGAAACCTAAAATTGACAAAGATAATTAGCTTGTTCTACCATTTGGAAAAAGGACTAATGTTCAATATTCAGTTTTATTATGTAATATACTCATTCAGGTAATTAAATGCCAGTGGAAAAATAGTGTGGGAGCCCAGTTAATGGGCATCCCCATCTCATTTGTCCATACAAGGATTTTTCTTTTTTTTTTGTACCAGGAATCACAGACACTCAGGACTGCATGCTTGCCAGGCAGACACTACCACTCTGCTATATTCCCAGCCCCTTCTTTTTTGTGTGTGTGGACAGGATCTTGAACATACTTTGTAGGCCAAGTTTGCCTCAAAATTGTGATGGGGATGCTCCTGCGTCATCCTCTCTGGTGTTCAGATTACAGGTGTGAGCCACCAGGCCTAATAAGAGCCTACTAGTTTGCTCTGGTGACCAGCTGGGAGCAAGCAGCTATCTATAGATAGATGTCCCTGTAGGAGCTCATATTTTTGGATTTGCTAATTCCCATGTGTTCCTTCACAGTTCCATGACACACAGGCATTTGAATCCTGGGGACAAGATGAGCAAACAGCTCAATACCAGGCACTCCTATTTAATACAGCTGTTTTCTGTTGGACTGAACATCTACTAGGGACTGAGTGCTCCTTGTGAGTGCTGTGATGCGCTTCCTGCCTGGGCACACAGAAGCTACCCGGATTCCCTTACTGCCACCACCCTGACAGATGCACTCTGCTTGGTCACTCAGGCTGGCCCAACTCGGTGCTTTCGGCAGCTGGCCAGAGGTGCAGTTCCCTCTTCTTGGGATGGATGAGTCTGGGGACCTCGCTGTATCCACAGCCCTTATTTTTTGAGACAGGGTCTCACTGTCACTGAATTACCCAATCTGGGCTGGAGCTTTCAATCTTTCTGCTTCAGCTTCCAGAGTGCAGGGGTTACAGGGTGCCCCACCCACCCAGCTCATACCCTGCAATGATCTGCCCCAAGGATCGGTCCGTGGGCCTCACCTGGAGAAGGGACAGGGATGAAGGGCTGGGCAACAGAAAAGAGAGACGAGACAGGATGAAATTCCAATCGAGTCTCGTTTATTCAGGAAGTATACATGGCTTATATAGAGTTAAAGGGGACATGGCCTTACAGGATGGGCCAGCTTGGATCTTCTCATATGCCTAGGCCTATCAGACTAGCAGGAAGTTATACGTAGGCACATAGGTAAGCGGATATGATGTCAACAAGAGGGGATTATGGGAGATGTAGGCTAAAGCCGGAGGTTGCTTATGTCATGCGCGTTGTAGGCAAGGGGAGGATCATGGGAAATGTAGGCTGACACCAAATGTCCTCAGGTGGGAGGGGCAGGACAGCATCAACCATTCTGAGCCCCTCCCTACACTGCAACTTGAGTGTAACACGCTTGTGTTGTCACCATTCCAGCAATACAGGCTTTGCTCAGAAATACTGGCTGATCTGGGCGTGGCCACAAGTGTAATTCCAGCACTAGGGAGGCTGAGGCAAAATGATTGCTGTGAGTTGGAATCCAGACTGGGTCACATGGCAAGACCCTGTTTCAAAAAAAAAAAAAAAAAAAAAGGAAAAAAGACAAAGGAAGATGGGAAATAAAGGTACATTGGCACATTGTATCAACTAGAGAAGTTTAGAAACAACTCAGCTGGTCTATATCCTATAGTGTAGGGGATATGTAATAAGGTGGCTGTTCACATGGTAGGATGCTGTAACCAGTTGATTCCAGTTTAGCTTAACTAAGTACCCAGCAGGGGCCAGGGTCCTCACTTTGTAAATGTCCTGAGCCTGTGCAAGATCACCCATCAATTGACTACCAGGAAGGCTACACTGGCCCTAGTCAGGTGGCCTGCATGCAGTATAAGGGAGGAAAGAGGCTTCCTCTGCCCTCTCTTTTGCTCTTGTTGTTTTGGTGTCTTCTGCCTTAGCCACATTACCCTGTCCTGGAGCCAGCTGATTATGGACTGAAACCTCCACAAATTGTGAGCAAAATTAACCTTTCCTTCCTTAATTTCAGGCATCAGATATTTTGTCTCAAGCAAAGTAACCAACACAGGCAGGCTGACTGACAGGGCTTTCAGAGCTTGGTGCCTGTGCTTGCCTGTTCAGAGGACAAGGGGAAGCCACTTAGTGAGGAAGCACCTGTGAGCAAACCCAGACCCACCTAACTCCAGGCCTCTGCTTGAAACAGGCTGCCAAGTTCTGCCTGGTGGAAGCCCAGAGTCCCTCAGTGGTACGGTGCCTCATACAGCTGGGCTCTGAGGCCAGGTCCTGCTTGCCACATGGCTCTCAGGGTCCCTTCTGACTTCTGGGACCCACAGGACATCCTGGAACTCCCCAGGTCCTATGCCCTCTTTTGCTTCTCAGGGCTTATAAGGAAGAATCATCAGTTTACTTATTTTTAATTTTTTTGTCTTTTTCCTTTTTATCGGTACCGGGGATCGAACTCACGACTGCCTGCTTGCAAGGCAGGCGCTTATGCCACTGAGCTAAACCCCCAGCCCATCCTGGAAATTCCTATAGAAATGTAACTTTGTTTTGATGGTATTTTACTGTAAAACTTCAAGACTTCCTTGTTGAATGAAGACTTCTGGGGAGAAAAGTGGAACATTTTGAGTTAATCGGTGCCTTAAATCTTACGTTACTTAGAAAGTGACATTAAAAAAATAATTAACAATAGTCCAAGGTCAGGCTGAATTACATAGCAAGACCCTGTCTGAAAACAAAGCAAAACAAAAAAACCACAGAACAAAGATTGTACAAATTTCTCTACGTCCTATATGTCTCAATAGACCACTGAACAGTGACACCGCAGCCAAAGGTGGGAAGAAAGGATGATGCACTGAGCAGCCCTGGTACGTGACCTGCAGTGCTCAGGGAGACCCAGGCTGGGGCCTGGCTCAGTGCTCTGGGGTGACAACACTACCTGCAAGTCCTCTGTGGCGCGGGCATTTAGCCGCGTTTGGTGAAGGACTTCACAGGCCCACGTGTTCCCATCACCCTATCCTGACGGCTGAGACTGTGTCATTATCTAAAGGACATCAGCTCATGGAGTCTCTCCTAGTGGCATGCAATCAAATAGTGTGTCACCGTGGTTTTTATCTTTTTCCCTTCCCATTCCCTCCATTAGCACATACTTACAGTACCAAAAATTCAACATATCATGGTGGCCGACCCTGGAAAGCCATATTATCAAGCTCGATTTTAAGATTATTTCTGTTTTTTAAAAAATGAGACAAGGTCTCTGCAGTTCAGGCTGGTCTTGGACTTGTGATCCTGGAGCCTTTGGTCTTCTGAGTGCTGGGATTATAGGTGTGCACTGACATGCCCAGTTGCAATTACTCTGAATAACTGATTTGAGATTTTAAACTGTCAAAAGTCCGAGCAAAATATTTCTAATATATGAATAGAACAGTTTTGAGACAAATTAATTTTGTAAAAAATGGTTTATCAATTCCATTTTTGTATAAAACACATGGGAGAAACCTAGCCAATCGCCACACGACTGTAACTACATGAAAGTACTTTATCAAACGTGGTGTCTAAGAACAGACCAATGTTTATGTCTACAGCATTGTCTATGCATTTCCCTTTGACTGCTTTAAAAAATGCCGTGTTTCCCACTGATATCTTCTGTCCAGGTGACAGGACAAGGGCTGGTCTGAGGAGAGCTGGTGACAACCCTAAGCGGTTTTCTGCTGTCCCTTCTTTCCAATCAGAGATTTGTGGATGTGAGGAATCACACCTAGAAAGAAATTTTTAAACATTATTGTTAAAACTTTTTAGTTGGCTGCACCTCAACACATTTGGGGCACAGGCAAAACAGACCAATTACACAGAAAATGACGTGACTTCACTTACTTCCTATTTTGACCTGTGAACCTCTTTAAGATGATGTCAAGGAAACTGCGATTTATGTGCATTTTTGGAGAATAACCCCAGCTTTCATGAGATTCTACAAGGATTAAAGACAAGAACTACCACCTTTATCAATCCCGGCACATTTCCATTATTTCAGCCCTTTCATTGGCTGTCTATATAGCATGTTAAACAATTTTTTTTTTTTTTTGGTACCAGGAATTGAACTTATGACCCAGCATTTGCCAAGAAGGCACTTATGCTAAAACCGCAGCCCCTGTTAAATAATTCTTTACGATCATGTTTTCAAGATTTTTGTTTGTTTGTTTGTTTGTAGAGAGGGTCCAGGCCCTTCACAGTAAGCTACATCTCCAGGAAGCAAAACCAAACAAGAGGCTGAGAATTTAGCTCAGCGGCATAAGCGCCTGCCTTGCAAGTAGGCAGTCATGAGTTCGATCCCCGGTACCGATAAAAAGGAAAAAGGCGAAAAAAAAAAAATCTTTTTTTTTTTTTTTTTTTGAGACAGGGTCTTGTTATGTAGTCCAGGTTGGCCTCAACTCAAGGCAAGGCTCCTGTATGAGACTCTGGAGTTTGGGGATTACAGATGTGCACCACTATGACTGGTATTTTCTCTTTATTTTTTGGTATTAAGGATCAAACTCATGACCTCCCACTTGCCGGGCAGGTGCTTATGCTGCTGAGCTAAACCCCTAGCCCTTCCTTTCAAATTTTAAAACAGGATCTCACTAAGTCACTTAATTATCCAGATTGGGCTCAAATTAGTGATCCTTTTGCCTCAATATTCCAGAGTACTGGGATTAGAGGCATGTACTACTACACCCAGCTCACATACAAAATTTAGACATAAAAGGTTAAAATAAAAAATAGCATTATATGATTACAAAGAGAACAAATACTTATTCAGATCATTATGAAATGAAGTCTAAAACTCATAGTTGATTTAACACTTATGGAATCAAAAGTTTTTCTTTTTGAGACAGGGTCTCGGGATACAGTTCAGGCTGCTCTTGAGCTCATTCTGTAACCCAGGCTGGTCTTGAACTTGCAGTCACCCTCTTGCCTCAGCCTTCCGAGTGCTGGGATGACAGGTGTGCACCACCACTCCCAGCTGGAATCCAAACTTGATTTGCTTCTTAATTAATGCCTCAAATGTACAGTGTGATTGATCCAAACAGCACAGGCAGAAGGGCCTGCAGCATGCAGGCTAAGTGATACGTACCTCCGCCAGCTATAGTTGCCTTGATGAGGGAATCCAACTCTTCATCCCCGCGGATGGCGAGCTGTAAGTGACGAGGAGTGATGCGCTTGACTTTGAGATCCTTCGACGCGTTCCCTGCCAGCTCCAGCACCTACGGGCACCCAGAAGACAAGAGACCAAACACTGAGGGCTCAGGTGGGCTTCCGGTTAGCGCCCAATGGCGCCAGCATCTGTGCACACCACACTGAGAAGCTGCCGAGATGCTCTCCACTGCTGTACCGCTCCCATGGAGCTCAGGCTTCATCCGACTTCCTTTACATTCATTTTTTGCAACAGAGAGGCACCTGAGGAAAACCCTGCTTCCCCAGAGAAAGGCACTAACATAAGAAAAAAGGATGTAGGAGGCTGGAGATTTAGCTCAGCGGCATAAGCTCCTGCCTTGCAAGCAGGCAATTGTGACTTCGATCTCTGGTACCGATAAAAAGGAAAAAGACAAGACAAAAAAAAAAAAAAAAAAGAAAAAGGGATGTTGTATCTCAGCCTAGATCCCAGTGTGGACAGACAGAAAAGCCACAGATTTCAATATACCCATGCAGTTCTTTTTCTTTTATGGCTAGAATTTACTTAATTTATAAGTTTACATTACCCCCAAATTACAGGCATCAACACAAAAAAATTAAATTAAACTAAAAAATACAAAATGACAAGATGCAAAAGCAAAACCCAACCCTGGACCTCCAGCCTGCCCAGGACCACCTCCAAAGCACAATGAGGTAGAGGCAACTGGGGTGGGGGGGAAATGATTCAGCTTCCAGCGTTTGAGCCTAAAACAGATCAACAGGCTATAGATTAGAAGTCTTTTATTCTACAGTGGGAATCCACTATAGGAATTTCAAAGTCCCGGTTAAGTACATGCTGCATTTTAAAACTTCTATATTATACATTATTTACCTGGTATGCTTACTGTTTTTTTTTTTTTTTTTGTACCTGGGATCAAATTCACGACCATGTGCTTGCAAGGCAGGCGCTTATGCCGCTGAGCTAAATCCCCAGCCCATGACTGTACTTTTGTACAATTAAAAATGCACAAGCTTATAGCAGCACCAATACCGAGTGTCCTCACAACTAACTGCTAGGCACCCAAAAGTGCCAGTGCCACTGCTCCTGGGACTCTGGTTGGGACAGGGCCCAGTGCCAGCCGTCCCTGAGCCATGCCCAGACACAAAGCCAGAGTAAAAATGACCAATGCTGACCTACGCTCCTCGCTCCAGACTCAGCACCAGAGCACCTGCCTAGCGCATGCGTTCAAGGCCCTGGCCCTGGCCCCTGGCTGTCCAAACATATTGTGGTGAGCAGCAGTGTGGACGACACGTGCTCTTGACAATCTGAAATACTCTGCTTCGGCATCAGTGAATGGAAATGAACACAGATGGGAAGAACGCAGGGCCATGTAGGCTGCCTCACTCAGGCTCGGACGTGGCAGGAGAAGGAAATGCCAACAGCAGCAGCCGGCAGAAAGCTGACTCCTAAGCCTCTCTGGGGCCCTGGTCACTTCCTTCCTGTCAGGTGGGCTATCTCGACCACCTGCTGGCAATTCAAACTGCTTCCTGCTCAGGAATGCAGCTGAAGGAGTCTCCTGGCTTCCCACTCAGTTTCCTTAGGGGACTGAGATGGGTAAGTAGGGTCCAAGACTCAGGAATGAAGAACTCTAGTCCAAATAACTTATCTTCCTGAAGGTTAAACTTCATTGGGCCAGGATGCAGCTCAATAGCTCAGCACCTGCCTGGCAAGCGCAAGACCATGAGTTTGATTCCCAGTACCCCTCTATCACGCCTGCAAAAACAACCACCACCACAAAAACACAAAAAAGTTAAACTCGGTTGTGCAATGGTGACCACAAGCAAGAAGGACTTTAACCTGTGACAGCATCAGTCTTCTGGTGCTCACGCTGGAATCTGAACCAGGCCACCTGCTCAATGACATTGCACCAGTTAGAGCAGTGCTTCCACCCCTTTGCTGTATCTCTTGCAAACACACTGCTGTCTTAGTCTTAACTAAAAATAAACACAGCAGGCTTCTGTTTAGCACTGGCACTGGGTTATAGGCTGACAAGATACATGTAAAACAGCTATTAAAATAACCAGTGTCTTTTGGAAATGGCATGTCACAGGCTTCAGGGAGTCAGTTTAGGACTTGCTTGGAGTTTTTCTGGGCAGTTGGAGACTGAGCCGGCCCTTCCCTCGGAGCCTCCCTTCAGTGAGTCACTCAGTTGCTTAAGCTGGGCTCAAACCTAGGTGTGTGTCACCTCCCGGCCCAACCCTACCCTGTTCCCGCAGCAGCGGTGCCCTCACGTACCTCGGCGGTGAGGTACTCCAGGATGGCGGCGCTGTAGACAGCGGCAGTGGCGCCCACCCGTCCGTGGCTGGTGGTGCGTGTTTTCAGGTGTCTGTGGATGCGGCCCACAGGAAACTGGAAGAGAGACGTCTCATGGGGACACCATGCCACTGGGTGCAAGCAAAGGCTTGGCGACACAGGTAAGCATAAGATAGTCAACCTGCAGTCACGTGTTAGTGCCTAAATCTCTCTGGTTAACTAACCACCCTGGGACCAGCTGCAAATGTGCAGCAGTCACCCAGCAGATGACAGGGTGATCCGGCCCACTGCACACTGCCTGGGACGGCATAGAGCTGGGCGACAGCATCACATGACAGCCACACAGGACTCTAACCCTCTGTCCTTGTTCTTTCCTCCCTTTCAGGTATTCTGTTGTACTGGCATTTGAGCAGAGCCTTGTGCTCCGCCCTTAGCTCTTCCCGTCTGGAGACAGTCCTGCTACAGTGCCCAGCCAAGCCCCGAACCTGCAGTCCTCCTGCGCTGGGCCTGGCTGGTGTACTGCGCTCAGAAGGGCTTTCCTCTGGCCCCCCAGCCGACTTGCGGGGCCTCCGCCTTTCAGTGCACTGCTCCACTTTTCTTTAGTGATGAGTGTAAGCTGGGGACCTGTCTCTGCTGCACCCTTGGCCACCCCAACTTCCCCCCACCTGCCTCATCCCATCAATGCTCGCTTCTCCTCAGGAAACCCTTCTGAAAACCCGCTCCACACATCTAGATAGTGCTTCCAGTTAGCCTAGATACCTTCTTTTCTTTTTGAGAGTCTCGCTATGTAGGGGCTGGGGATTTAGCTCAGTGGCATAAGTGCCTGCCTTGTAAGCAGGCAGTCGAGAGTTCGATCCCTGGTAGCGATAAAAATGAAAAAGACAAAAAAAAAAAAAAAAATGTAGAGAGTGTCGCTATGTAGTTCAGGCTTGCCTCTAACTTGTGGCCATCTTCTTGCCTCAGCCTCAGGAGTGCTGGGGTGACAGGCATGCACCACCACACCCGGCAGTATCTCCTTTTCAAAAGATCAATAAACACATCCTAAATTTGAAGCAGAGGTGGATGCCTGTAATCCCACATACTAGGGAGTAGAGGCAGGAGTACCACTACCGAAACCTGGCATCTGATAAAACATACTCTTCTGTCAGGTGTGGTGGCACTGCCTGTAATCCCAGCACTCAAGAGGCTGAGGCAGAAGGATCTTTGCAAGCTCAAGGCCAGTCTGAACTTCAGGGCAAGACCCTGTCTCAAAAAAAAAAAAAAAAAAAAAAAGGCAAACAAACAAAAACACTCTCTTCAAAGTCTAGCAGTGCCATCTAAGTTTCCAAATCTATTTGCCATTTACAGATTTTCTCAAGGAGTCAAAGCATTTCCCTAAATGATTGTGGCTTCTGAGGGCCAGTTCCATGCCTGTGTCCCGAGCAGTGTGGCATCTGGGACACAGAGCTCTCCAATGTCTCTCTGCAGGCTACCCCGCCACACAGGCTCTTCTCATTTTTCTGGGATGGAGGGGACCCAAGACAAGGCTCTTGCCAAGTAGCTTAGCCATGCCTCAAACTCACTATGGCTCCCAGGCCAGTCCTGAATGTGAACCTCCAACATCAGCCTCAGGAGTGCTGGGATTCCAGGTGTGCACCAACCACACGCCTTCTGTCTTGTTTTATTTTTAAACTTAGGGTCCTGTGAAGTTTCCTGTGTTGCCTCAGCTGACTGGAAAGTAAGATCCTGCTGCCTCCATCTCCAAGGCAGCAAGGGCTACAGGTCTGGGGAAGGTGGCCTTTCCCAAGAGCAAGAGGCCCAAGCTGCCACAGCAGACAACCCCGCTGGGGAAAGAACCTCGGGCCGGGGTACAGTTCAGGGGCAGAACACTCTAACATATCCAAGGTCCCGGGTTCAATTCCCAGTACTACTGCAAAACAAAGACAAAAACCCCAAGCCCTGTGGGTGAGTAGGGGGAAGAGCAACACTGGGCGTCGCTGGGCTACGGATGAGTGGGGAGCAGCTGGCCCACTCTGCCCAGCACTGAGCTTTCCAGACACAGAGCTTCCGGAATAAAGGGGCGACAGCGCCCGCCCCGCGCCTCCTCCTCACTCTCCCAGGCTAGGAGACTTCAGGGTGTCCGCCACCCACTGTACAGAACACATCTTGAGTGTGGATACGGTCACCACTCCTAGGAAGCAGGATTCATGTTTTCTCCTGCACGCTGTGGTGAACCTCAAAATGACGCCATCTGCGCTTTTGCGACGCACGACCCCAGAGCACTAAGCTTTGATAATCTTTCAGTGTCTCAGGCTGTGCCTTCCAGCACCTTTTTGCACATGGTCTCCTCCTTCCCACCCATTCCAACCCCAGTCCACGGCGCCCTTCCCCCGCTTGACCGTGTGCACATGGGTGGGGGGCGACGACCACAGTGCACACCTCGGCAAGGCTCCTGCCAATGTGTCTCTTAGTGCCACCTGCATCACATCATCCACTGGCTCAAACCCCACCACTGCTGCAACCATGAAACCTCGCCCTCACAGCCAGACTTCAGGTTCTCCCCATTAAGTGTTTCCTCTGTGCATGGAGTAATTCTCACCTCTCCAGAAAATACTAAGTGTGTGGTTAAAGTTGCAACATCGAAATATGCGCATCAGAAAGCACCTTGTGGTTCCCATCGCATCACTCAGGCTGAAACTGAGAAACATTCAGCTCATGGAGAAACATCCAGAGGCCCGAGGAGCTCACTGCCCCCCCAATCTAGCCCATCTTGATAATTATGTGATAATTACTACAAACACTTTCAAAAGAAAACCCACAAAACATTCACTTTAATATGATACAATTTATAAAAGAACCAGGGACATAATCACAATCTTGAACAAACAGATTTTAATAGGAATTACCAGTTCATTAAGGCCAGTTTACAACCTGTTCTTACACAGATCACAAATTAACTTTACGACCTAAGCTTTGGCCAATCAACCTCCTTATTGAGGATCTGCAATAATGAGAAGCTCTGTTCTTCCGAACTATCTCTGGGTCCAGGGCTGCAACACTGAAGGAGACGCCTTAGGGCCAGCACCAGCGGGGCCCCTTACCTGCAGCCCAGCTCTCTGGGAGCGTGACACAGCCTTGGCCTTGGCCTTCCCACTGTCCTTCCCAGCTTTGCCTCCAGCCTAGAAAGAAAGGTGTGGAGCAAGTGAACACAGAGCTTCCGGAACAACAGAAAATAAATAAAACAGACATCAATGGGCCGAGATATATAGGTCCTGAGTTCAATTCTTGGCACCATAAATAAATAAACAGACATCAAATGCAAACACCTATTGAAAATGAGAATTTTACAAATCTGCATGCATTGCTCAAATTTTTGAGTACCAGGAATTGAACTCAGGACCTTGTGCTTTCCAGGTAGGTACTGCCATTGAGCTGCATCCCTAGCCCTCATTTTTTTTTTTTTTTTTTTTGGTACCAGGGATCGAACTTACAACCTCGTACTTGCCAAGGCAGGAGCTTACATCACTGAGCTAAACCTGACCCCCTCAAATTTCTGATAAATCCTGCAAGTCAATAACTTGTACATGCCTGAAATATTTCAGTTAAATAACTATAAAATGTCATCAGGATGAATCTACAGAAACATTCAGAATTCAGCTCTTTTAGAAGAAACATGAATCAAGAACGTTTGCCAAGCATGGTGGCACACACCTGTGATCCCAGCACTCAGGAAGCTGAGGCAAGAGAATTGCAGTGAGTTCTGGCCAGCCTGGGCTATCAAGGTCAGCCTCAACTACATTGCAAGACCCTGTCTTAAAACAAAACAAAATAAAACAAAGCAAAGCAGACAAATTTTGCTCGAAATTCAGATCCTTAGCATTGCTTAGTTAGAGGAAAGTATCTTTTCTGATTTTGTCACCTAAAAATATATGTACACTACTTTTTTTCTGCTTTTGATTTGATTTTGTGCAGTTCTTGAGATTGAACCCAGGGCCTTCGCATTGAGCTTCACCCCTTTTTTACTGAGGCAAGCTTTTACTGGGTCACTGAGTTGCTCAGTCTGGATATGAATTTGATGTCTTCCTGCCTCAGCTTCCCAGAGTGCTTAGACTACCCAGGTATTACTGTTTTTACATAACAAAAGAAACGTCATTACATCTGCACTCTTCTTTCCACCCAGAAACAGGATTTGTAGATTGTTCTGTATCAGCACAACCATGTACCTCATTTATTGTATTTTTACTGGTACCAGGGATCGAACCACGACCACAGGCTTGCAAGGCAGGTACTTATACCGCTCAGCTAAATCCCCAGCCCGTACCTCATTTATTGAAATGACTGTTTAATACTCCATTGGATTTTTTTTCCTTTGGTACCGTGGACTGAACTCATGACCCTGTGTTTGCCAGGCAGGCACTTTTGCCACTGAGCTAAATCCCTGGCCCTCCACTGGATTTCTATCGCCTTTCTATTAGAGACCAATAAGATCATTTAAGAAATTCTTATATCAGCTCAAAATAGTATTTGTGTAATTTCTAAAGTGTGAAAGTCCTTTTTTTTGTTTTATTTGAGACAGGGTCTCACTATGAAGTTCAGGCTGGCCTTGAGCTCACTTTGGAGCCCAGGCTGGTCTTTTTTTTTTTTGTCTTTTTCATTTTTATCGGTACCAGGGATCGAACTCACGACCACCTGCTTGCAAGGCAGGTGCTTATGCTGCTGAGCTAAACCCCCAACCCTACCCCAGGCTGGTCTTGAACTTGCAAGGTTACTCCTGCCTCAACCTCCTGAGTGCTGCGATTACAGGAGTGCACCACCATACCAGGTTTAAAGTCCTTTTTTATTTATGGTAAAATACATATTATGGGCTGGGGATTTAGCTCAGTGGCATAGGCGCCTGCCTTGCAAGCTCGAAGTTGTGAGTTCAATCCCCGGTACCGCAAAATAAAATAAAATACATAATATAAAATTTACCATCTGAATTTCTTTAAAAAAATGAGATAGGTCTCAGAATGCAGTTCAGTTCAGGCTGGCCTTGAACTCATTATGTAGCCAGTGTTGAATGAAAACAGCGATCTTCCTGTTGTAGTCTTTCAAGTGCTGGGATTACAGGCACATGCCGAGCTTGCCCAGTGACTGTTTTCTATCATTTCACTTTGCCATTTAAATGTTACTTCTTCACCATTAAAAAAAAAAAAAAAAAAAAAAAAGTCAGGTGTGGTGGCTCTTGCCTGTAATCCCAGCACTCTGGAAGCTGAGGCAGGAGGATTGTTTCAGTTAGAGATCAGCCTGGGCTACAAAATGAGGTCAAGACCAGCCTGAACTGCATAGACCCTCAAAAAGACAAGACAAAACCAAACCAACAACAAAAAAACCCTAAACGGGGTGTGGTTGTACACACCTATAATCCTAGCACCTGAGAGACTGAGTCACAAGTATTGCAAATTCAAAGCCAATGTGGGTACAAATGAGTTCAAGTTCAGCCTGCACTACCTAGAAACATCCTGCCTCAAGAACAAGAGGAAAAAGTAAAAACTTTTATGGAACAGGAAATGTACAATAAGGGCTGGGAATTTAACTCAGCAGCATAAGCACCTGCCTTTCAGGTGTGCAGTTGTGAGTGCAATCCCCCGCACCAAAAAAAAAAAAAAAAAAAAAAGAAAAAGAAAATACTTTACTCACTTTTCAAAATTCCTTCCAACTGTATATATTCTCCTAGTTTTACAAACTCGCTAAAGTACAGTTGACTCAAAATATAAGTAACAAGCCAGGTGTGGTAGTGCAAATCTGTAATCCCAGCAGAGGCTGAGCCAGGAGGATTGATTAGTTCAGAGATCAGCCTGGGCTACAATACAATGTGAGCTCAAGGCCAGCCTGAACTGCACAGCAAGACTCTGTCTCAAAAAGACAAAATAAATAAATAAATGCAACATTAAAGATTTAGTTTGGAAAGTTGTATTAACTTAAGCCTCTCAGTTACAAACATTTATTATATAAAAGGAGGAGGGCACTGACTGAAGTATATTTTTTCATTCACAAAATCTTGGAAACTGAATACAGTATTTTTATATTTACTTAATAGACACATTCTTGGTGCTCGAGTTTAAAATCCAAATGACAACTCCATTTCCTGTATTTTACATTAATGCTTGTATATTTTTAGCTGCTGGTACATATCCAACGCAGCTTATTTCTAGAGATTGAGAAACACTGTAAAAACTAGCAAGGATGCAGAAAATCATCAGTTTGAACTAATCAAATAACAGAGCAGCTGTAACCTGCGCTTCACTATAAAGCCCTGTTGATAATAATAAACCAAAATACAGAGTTTGGATGCGATTGTCCACCAAGTCTGCATCAATACTCAGCCTGAGCATTTTACAATAGCCAATATTTACGCCCTCACGGTTAGGTGTTACGCAGCGTCATTATTTCGGCTCTAAAGGAGTTCGATGACCACAGTCGTGGTCCTGCCGCGCAGCCCTTCGGTGCGCGCGCTGACAGCCGCCCGGAGGTGCGCGTTCCACCAGGGTCGCCCAGGGACCCCGCAGAGCAGCGATCCGCGCGCGCCGGCGACACAAAGCGCGGCAGACCTGGGGCACGGATTCCCCGTGAGCTCCGCTCCAGCACGGACTGAAGTTTGAATACACTTTGATTTCTTCCCGAGTCTCACTTTCCAGAACGCGATCTCCTTTTCCCAATGAAACGGGGAAGCTGCGAGCGGAGAAAAACAAGCGCCCGCAGCGGCGAGGGGAGGCGGCAGAGGAGCCGTCCCGACCCCAGCCGGACCCCGCCGGCCGTTACGTAACCGCCACCCGCTACACCCCAGCGCCCGCTGCGCCCCGGCCGTCCTCCGCACTCCAGGCCGACGGGCCGCGTCCCCGGCGGGTCCGGGCCGAGTTCGCATCCACTCCGCCCGGCTCGACCTCAGGGATCGCGGCGAGTGCTCGGCCGGACGCAGCTCCGTCGCCCGCCAACTCAGACGCCACAGGCAGCGGCGCCACTTTCGCGCCTGCCCGGCGTCCCGGCTTGCCCAGCTTCTCTCACCATAGTCTCGGCCGACTCTGCTTCAGCTCGGCCGGTTGATCGCCCGCTGTCGCCCCGCGCCGCCGCAGCCGCTCTCGCAGCAACGATAGCTGCGGCGGGAGCCGGACAATACCCCGGGCCCGCCTCGCGCTGCCGCGACCAATGGCTGCTCACCTTGCTCATTTGAACCACTGAGGCTGTCCAATCACGCGCCTTCTTCTAGCTAGAACTCCGCTCACCGGCACCTCCTCTCTAACGGCTGTTTGTTTTTGCACACGGCACGCGAAGGCGTGGTTTCTAGCCTTAGCACTGACGCGCTCTCCACTTCTCTTCACGCGCCGAGTCTGACGAACAAAACTGACCAATGGGAGCGGACAAGAGCCAATGAAAATGCCGCCCGCGAGCAACGGAGGTGGGACACCGGGAAGGACAGCAGGGCTAACCAATGGGATGGGGCGATTTCAGGCGGCTGCGGCTTTCCCGCCCAATGTCGGCGTTGGTGACTTGTTTGGGGTGGAAGCTGCAGTCCCGCGCGCTTCCACGAGCCGCTGCCCACAAAGACCCAGGTTGTCCTCATCGTGGCCGGGAGTCTCGTTCTGAGCCACCGGGTTTCGGGGTAGCTCGGAGCACGTGGCCAGCGCTGTCCTAAAGAATGGATATTCCCGAGGTCCTGCGGGCGAAACCCTGGCCAGAGCCCTCAGGGCCACCGTAGCTTTGTTTGCCTGGGGTCTGGAGGTTGGAGTTTGGGGAAAACTGAACTACAGCAGAAGTGACCCTCTCCAGCCGAGCCCACTGCTGGGCATGATGGCATTCGCCTGCCGTCTCAGCACTAGGGAGGCCAAGGCACGAGAATCTCGAGTTGATTCCATCTTGGGCAATTCAACGAGATAAGTAGGACAGCTCCCCTGTTCTTAGGTACTTGTCCTCGTTCAGACAGTCGGTGCTTTCACTGCACCTTGGGGGATTTTCCCAGCAGTTTTACCACCAGCCAGGCATTATCCAGCCCAAAGTTAGAATTCTCTTAGATATTTTTTTATTGTTGTTGTTTTGAGACAGGTTCTTACTAACGTAGTGCAGGCTGTCCTGGACTCACTGGGTAGCCCAGGCTGGTCTTGACTCACAGTGTTCCTTCTGTCTCAGCTTCCCTGGCGCTTGGAACTGCAGACCTGTGCACCAGACCCAGATAGGACATTTTTTAGTTTCAGACAGGATCTCCCTAAATTGCTGAATGCCCCAGCTTAAAACTTAAAATTCTTCCTCAACCTCCCTGAGTGCTGGGATTATAGACGCACACCTGGATGCCTCGCCTTTGTTTATTTATTGAGGAGAAGGGATCTTATATGTAGTCTGAGTTGCTCTCATTAAACTTGCTATCCATACAGTCCAGGCTGACCTAGGGATCCTCCTGCCTCAGCCTCCCAGAGTACAGGGATAAGAGGCATGTATCATCGTGACCCATTCTGTTTTGTCATTTGTGAAACTGAAAATATCAGTTCTGGTTTTGCTAGTGTTGAGTCAGCATTCTTTCAGTAATGAAGGGAAAAGTACTTACATAACACTTGAGGAATATCAACCTCTTCTGTCAACAGAAAAGTCATCTTGGCCTTTGCCTTTGGGTCATTAATTCAGATTTTGACTAAACTGCAGTTAGGTTAATGAGTTCTCCTCACAGATAAAGCTGAATCGGGCTGGAGATTTAGTTCAGCGGCATAAGCGCCTGCTTGCAAGCAGGCAGTCGTGAGTTCAATCCCCAGTACCGATAAAAAGGAAAAAGACAAAACAAAAAACCCTGAAAAACAGATAAGGCTGAATCTTGGAAGCAGTGTTTATCAACAATGAATGGATAAGGAACATATAGGGAAGGGCATGGAGGTGCACACCTGTAATCCCAGCATTTGAGAAGTTGAGGCAGGAGGATCGATGTGAATTCCAGGCCAGCCTAGGCTACATAGGGAAACCTTGTCTCAAAAAACAAGATTCTCATCCCACCTGCGGAGTCAGAAACTAGAGGCTCTGGGAACAGCTGGTGCAGGGTCTGCTGAGCAGGTGGTTCAGAGCCCACTGCAAGCCAGAGAGCAGACAAAGGAGGTCCCTGCTGTGTTGGCCCAAGAGATAGCCATTGGGGTGGGGCACACGTGTAATCCCAACATTTGGGAGGCTGAGGCAGGAGGACCACCGAGTTTAAGGCCAGCCTGGACTACATAGTGAGATTCTGTCAGAAAGATAAGAGAAGGGGGGGGGGGAAGAAAAGGGGAAGGGAAAGAGAAAAGCGCCTAGGAAAGAAGTTTGCCCAAAGCTGCTGCTTCGAGGTGCAAGGAGGAAGTGGTGAGAATCCAGGCGCGTCTGAGGGCCATGGATGGAAAGCCGGCGACACAGGCTTCAGCGGTGACACTGCAGGGTGCACAGGCTTCAGTGGCGACACTGTAGTGCGCACATGGAGGCCAGGGCGTGAGCAGCTCAGCCTCAGGTGCAGCTGCGCAGGTGAGAAATGGCGCTTGGTCCCTCATGGATAAGGAGGGCGTCACGGGAAGGTCTGATTGTACAGATCAAGCTGTTGACAAAAGCTTCAGCCAACCTTGCTGGCGCACCTGTAATCCCAGCACTCAGGAGGCTAAAGCAGGACAATTGCTGTGAGTTCGAAGCCAGCCAGAGTTACAAACCAGGACCTTGCCTTGGAGGGGGCAGGGAGGGCCAGGGAAGGGGAAGGGGAAGAAAAAGAAAACCTGCGGTTTTACCGAGCACACCTCTCTGTAATCCCCACACCCTGGGAGGTTGAGGCAGGAGAATCACAAGCACAAACCTAGTCTGGTTAGTGATTTACTGAGACTGAAAATTTTTTGGTACTAAGAATTGAACTCAGAGCTGGGCATGGTGGCTCATGCCTGTAATCCCAGCACTCGGCTTTGAGACAGGGTCTTGCTATGCAGTTCTGGCTGGTCCTGAGCTCACTTTGTAGCCCAGGCTAGACTTGAACTTGCAACGATCCTCCTACACATAACTGGTGTGTTTACTTCAACGTGAATGAAACTTGATTAATACTGCATATATATTTTAAAATTTTTGTTGCAAATTTTTAAAATAAAATCAAATAGTACAATAAAACCTGACATCCCAATATACAGCACCAATATACAGCTACAATAATCATCTTCATGGCCACATTTGCTTTATTTAATTTTGTTTTAAAGGGGCTCAAAACAAGGTCTCACTGGCCCTGAACTGTCTGTGTATCCCAGACTGGCCTCAAATTCATGGTTATCCCCCTGCCTTAGCCTTCCAAGTGCTGGGATTATGGGGATGCACAACCATGCTGGGTCTTGTAGTTTGTTTGTTTGTTTTTGGCACCAGGAGTCAAACTTAGGACCTTGCGCTTACCAGACTGGTGCTTATGCCACTGAGCTAAATCCCCAGCTGGGTCTTCTAGTTTTATATTGTATTCAGCTTTCTATTTGTCTCACCTCAAGTGAATTATTTTGAAATAAATCCGAAGTAAATATTTTTACTTGAAAATTATTTTCCTGGGGGAAGGGGTATAGCTCAGAGGTGGGATGCTTGCCAAGCATATGCAGGGCCCTGGCTGGGCCCCAGGCTTGTTTAGAAAGAAAAAGGAATATTAATTTCCTGCAGAAATCGTGGGTCATATTGAATTTGTACAGTGAGCATGTACAGCATACTTAATAAAGCAGAAAAGAGCAAACTAAGCCCAAGATAGAAGGAGAGAGTAAAGAAGTACTGGGCACACAGAAAAATAAGAACTAAAGAAACCAACAGTTGTTTCTTACAAATATCAACAAAGCTGGCAGATTTTTCACCAGACTGAGCAAGACAAAAAGATACTCAGTTTACAAAAATAAGAAATAAAAGAGGGAGATTGCTGTTGACCTCACAGAAACAAAAGGACTAGGGAATATTTGAACACTGTTACAGTGTGACAACAAATTAAATAACCTGGTGAAGTGAATGAATCCTAGGAAGATAGCAACTACCAAAACACTCAAGAAAAAAAAAAATTAAAAATCTGAACAGATCTATAATAAGCAATTAAATTAATTTTTAAAATTCTTCCTTGCCACAGATATAGCTCAGTGGCACAAGTACCTGCCCACCAAGCACAAGGTCATGATTTCAAACCTCGGTACCAAAAATAAATACATAAATACATAAAATCTTCCTATAAAAGGGGGGCAGGATAGCATATGCCTGTAATCCCAGCACTCTGGGAGGCCAAGGTATTGCAAATCCAAGCCCAGCCTGGAAAACATAGCACTTTAGTGAGACACTGTCTCAAAATCAGAAATAAAAACATGGCTTCACATGTAGCTCAGAGTGAAGGCCCAGGGTTCCATTCCCACTAACTATCAAAAAGAAAAACCAAATTCCAGCAAGGTTGGTTTGAGTTACGAAAATCAATCACCACAATGCTCCATGGTAATGAAATAAAAGACAAAGCACTTGGGCTGGGGATTTACCTCAGCAGCTCAAGCACCTACCTGGTAAGTGTGAGGTTGAGTTTGATCCCCCAGTACCAAAAAAAAGCACTTTATCATCCCAACACAGGCTGAAAAGTCACAAAATCCAATACTTTTTTGTTTTAAAACACTCAACAAGTAAGATTAAATTAGAAGGAACATTATTTAACCTGATAAAGGTCATCTATGAGATAAATTCACGGTCAATGTAAAATACTGTAGAAAGACTTAATGATTTCCTCTAAAATGCAGGAATAAGATGAGGATATCTATTTTTGTCACCACTTTTTTTTGTACTGGGAATTGAACTTACAACCTCACTCTTGCCAGGCAGGAACTTACAATGCTGAGCTAAACACACTTTTTTTTTTTTTGAGGTAAGACACCACTTAAACCGAAGGGTTGATAAATGCTAGAAAAGCAGATTTTTTTCAATGAAGCCACATACCTATTCTTTTCTTCCTCCTCTTCCTCCTCCCTCCTCCTCTCTCCTCCCCCTTCTCCTCTCCCTCCTCTTCCTCCTCCTCCTCCTATCTCCTTCGTTTGGTCTTTTTGAGGCAAGGTCTACTATGCAGTTGAGCCAGCCTTGAGCTCAACTGTGTTTCAAACTTGCATTCAGTCCTCCTGACTCAGCCTCCTGAGTGCTGGGATTATAGGCTGTAAGACCATGCCCACCTGTGCATACCTATTCTTTTTTTAAAATTTTTTTTTGTCTTTTTGGTTTTTTTATCGGTACCAGGGATTGAACTCAAACGACCACACACTTGCAAGGCAGCCGCTTATGCCGCTGAGCTAAATCCCCAGCCCCTCACATACCTATTCTTGCCAAGTTTTTTTTTGGGGGGGGTCAAGGTCTCACTATGTAGTCCAGGTTGGTCTTCAACTAATTATTATTATTATTATGGTACCAGGATCAAACTCACCACCTTGTGCTTGCCAGGTAGGCATTTGTGCTGCTGTGCTAAATCCCCAGCCCTAGTCTTCATCTAATTCTATAGCTCTGGCTACACAGTGATCCTCCTGCCTCAGCCTCCTGAGTGCTGGGATCACATATTTGCACTACTGCACATGGTAGCATAACCAATGTGTTTTGTTAAAGTAGTTGAGATGTTAACCATTGCTTTACTTTTCATATGGGTATAAGAAAAAATTGAAATGAGTGAAATTAAATATACATAGTAGTTGATTAAGTGACAAATGTTGCTTCACAGTGTGACTTGCAAATATACCTTCTGTATGAGTAAATCATTGTGTCTGGTAAAAGATTTTTTTTTTTGAGACAGGTTCTTATTATATAGTGCAGGCTGCCCTTGAATTCATCATGTAGCCCAGGCTGGCCTCAAACTCACAGTGACTCTCTTGCCTTAACCTCTCAAGTGGTAGGAGTATAGGCATACTCCATTATTCTCAGTTGTAATCTTATTTAAAATGATTACTAATTTTTTAAATAGCTACTGAATTTATACAGCAGCTTGAAGTCTGCTGGGTTTCCTGTGGTTGTCTGGTGATTTGTAAATGTCTACAGATATTTTGTGCAATTATATATAGAAATGGAAATTCAATATTCACTCAGGATTTGTTAGATACACTTTCTAAAACTCACTGTTGTCAAAGTGGTTTATTGCAAAATAAAAAAGCATTATGTAACAAATAATTATAGATTTCTACTATACAGTAAGTGATAAAATCACTGTAACAAGCATATTTAGAGTTCTGTCTGTACATAGTTATGGTTTAGATCTAGATGTTCCCCCAAAGCCTGATGGAGGGATCCTGGAAGGAGCTGGAATAGGATTTAGAGATGAGTAGGCCAGAATAGGTAGTCCCAAGAGGTGAGGTGTGGAAGGGTTTCCGTCACCCCATAGCTCCACCTTCTCTCTCTGCTTCCTGTTCTCCACGCAGTGAGCAGCGCTGGTCCTCAAGGCCATGCTGCCCCAGACCATGCAAGGACGGAAGCTGCTAGGACTTTAACCAGAATTAAACTCTCTTCCTTTAAGTGAGGGGCATAAGATTGAGTCCAGCAGATCCATTCCTTACTTTTCTGTTGTAAATTTGTACTTTAGCATGATGTTAGCCAGCTGTGTCTCAGCTGTGTCCCTGAGGCACACAGGAAGCAATCTATGTGTTTACCCACTTATTACGATAAACAGCAAGGAGCGTGCACATGTGCAGAAGTGGCAAAATAGGATTTGTACCCACCTTGTGCTCCATCTAACTGGTTTTTCTTTTTCTTTTTTCTTTTTTTTTTTTTTTTTGTCTTTTTTCCTTTTTATTGGTACCGGGGATCAAACTCACAACTGCCTGCTTGAAAGGCAGGCACTTATGCCTGCTGAGCTAAATCCCCAGCCCCCATCTAACTGGTTTTGTATGTGTATACCCAAGCATCACAGAGGGCCCAGCAGACCCACACCATTCCAAGATTTTCTTTTTTTTTTGTACTAGGGGTAGAACTCACAACCATACACTTGCCAGGCCCAAGATTTTATTTTTTAAGTTTTCTTTAGATTTTTCTGGTAGAAGTAGCCCAGTTCAGTACAGTTACACATAAAAAATCAAATCTGAAAATTTTGGAAGAGGTCAAAAATAAAATACCATATGTTCATGTATGGATGATGATGATGATCCATTATGATAAAACATATGCTTTTATAACAGAAGAGTGGTGTGGGTGTATGATGATGGTAATGATGATGACTTTGACATTAGCCATATGAGCCAATGTCCCTGTGACACTGAGATGGAGCAAGAATCAGCTGATACAGACACAGGGAATACAGCCTTCCTTGATTGCAAAGAAAATAGCAATGTGAGTACATATATGACTAACTGAAATATTGCAAAATGGCTATGCAACCAAATGGAACTATCCAATGTTAGCACTAGGATAGTTCTAACTATCCTAATACTAACTAGAACTAGAACTACAACTAGAAACAAAACAAAACTGCATCCAAAAATATAGTAAAAAAGAAAAAAATATATATATAGTGAAGGTCTTGGCAGGGGTGAAATATATTGGACAGAAGGCCAGCATTGCCATTCAGTGTTAGAAATTGCAGCAGATGAAATGCCACAAAATGCTATAAAGTACACAAAGACTGAAATGTAAGTAAAATGTGCTGTATGCATTAATAGCCATCTTTAAAAATGTGTTTATGGTAACACTTCATTATGAACTGAAAGCATTCATAGTTCTGCTGGGATTTCTCATGGTGATTGCAGGAATGTAAAAGACTTACAGAAAAGTAATGGGTCAGAATATGGCATAAAAATTTATGCCCTTGTGGACGTGAAGACTTATTAAGCTTTCAGTTTAGACATTTATCCTGGAACTCAGCCATCAGGTGCTTTTTTGTATAGTAATAAACCACATGATACTGCTTTCATCTCCCAAGTTAGTTGGAATGTGACATTGGATAGTTAGTTTACCATTTTCCAATTCATGTTACATTTGCTAAAAGAGCACAAGAAACTAGCACAGGAAACATATATAGGAACAAAGCAGAAATTCCAAATGAACTGTTGTAATTTTGAAACATAATTGTATAGTACAATCTTTGAATTTCAGAAAGATATAACATTAGCTTTGTAAATAGCAGAGAAAAACAAACTGGTGCAGCTGCTGTCAACATTGTACCATCATGGAAATATTGATAGGGAAACCTTGACAAAACAGAATCCTGAAATGGAAACTTTCTACAACAAATCCAAAAGTGCGGTAGATTTTGATGAGTCAAGCAGCAATTATGATATCACTTGAAACACGAAGCATTGGCCAGTGATTGTGTTTTACTTGATCCGAAATATGTATAGCATGAATAGTTTGATAGTTTATAAAGAAAACAACAAGTGTAAAATATCAGAGAAATTTTCTTTGAGGTTTGGGACCAGAGCTCATAAGAGATCATTTACAGCAGAGAAAAAAAACAAAATGTTTCTTCCCAGAGAGCTACATAAAAAAATTGTGCGGCACACTGGTGAGCTGACAGGTGAAGAGGTAGACACAGCATCACGGAGACCTACTACAGCAACAGAAAAACAAAAAAGATGCCAACTGTGCCCTACAAGAAAGTACAGGAAAAGAAAACCTGCACGCTATCAGTGTAAGTGATATTTGTGTATGGAATATGCAGTTGTCATGTGTGAAGTCTGCCTTGGTTTGTGACTGGTGAAGCAAAGCTTATTTCTGTGGTAGACTTTTGTTTGCATGTGCACTGTCGTTCACGTAGGTTTTCATTTCTCATGTGATCTTTTGGGTTTTGTAAGCAAATACACAGCTGATGTGAAAATGTTGATATATACCCTAAATGCACAATACATATTAACAATTTAATAATTAATTCTGTTGATATTTTATGTTCCTGTTAGCTACACACTGTGTAATATAATAAGAAGCTCCTGACAAAACAGCAAGACACTAAGATGTCCAGTATGTCCTACAAAAAAAGGCCAGGAACACAAAACATGCTGTCAGGGTAAGCAATGTGGGTATATGGGACTTGCTATTGTTCTGTGTGTAGATGCCTCAGGTATGATAATTGAAGTTTTTTTTTTTTGTTTTTTTTTTTTGAGAGAGTGCTGTTGGTATTTTCACTGTAGCTCATATGGGAATTTATTTCTGATGTTCTTCTTTAAATTTTGTATACCAAGAATCAGTTGATGTTAAAAATGTCAATGTATTTTTATAAACACACAGTAAATGTTAAAAACTCAATACTTCATCTTCATGATGTTCTTCCTGTTGTCATTGTTTAATATAATAAAACTCATAATAAAATTAAAAATTCATCAATAGAAATATTCTGAAGAATATGTGTGGGTCTGGAAGGCCCATGTTTATGCACCTTGCTGACAAAATTAGTCTTTTGCGCTAAGGTTGTGTCTTGGTACCTGGTACTTTGTCTTGGTAACTAAGATGCACATCCCTTCCTGCAATTTACCACTGATCCCTGGCGCAGCTGCAACCCTTCTCGACCCTTGCTGGAGTCTGACTTTTCCTCTGTCTCTCAGGAGGAGGCTGCAGGAGTATCAAGGGGAGGCTGGCATGGGGTTTGGACAAGAAGGTAGCGTGCTGTTGCTGGTCCTCACTCAAATCTTACCTGGTGCCCAGGTGGGAACGTGCTTCATTGGCTACAGTGCCAGCCCATCACAAGCCGGGGGTAGGGAACAGGTGTAAACCAGCCCTTTTTTTTTTTTTTTTTTTTTTTTTTAATCAGTACCAGGGATTGAACTCACGACCACCTGCTTGCAAGGCAGGCACTATTGCCGCTGAGCTAAATCCCTAGCCCCCAGCCCTTCTTTTTATCTATCAATTCATTAATTTGGTTTTTGGGTTTTGCTATGTAAATAGGGCTTTGCTATGTAGTCCAGGTTGGCCTTAACTCATCATGATCTTTCTGCCTCAGCCTCCCAGCTGCTGGCCTTTTTTTTTTTTTTTTTAATAAATGTAAAAATCATTACTTTACAAGAGGTAAAAATCTAAGACAAATGCTAAATTAATGAGACATTAAGACAACAGAGAAAATGGGACCACCCAGGGTAAATGTGCTACTCAGGGTAAGAAGGAAAATGGTAAAGATGGCATATGACCTCTCAGTCTCATTTTTATATTATTTGAATTTTGAACCATGTAAGTATATTACCTACATTTCTTTTTTTTTTTTGAGGGTCTTGTTATGTGGCTCAGGATGGCCTCAAACTTGCATCAATCCTCCTGCCTCAGCCTCCTAAGTGCTGGGACTATAGGGACCATGATGCCCAGCTATATTACTTATTTTTTTATATTACATATTTTTAAATTTAGATTACAAAAAGCAAGGTATAGAACAGAGTATGGAATGCCCATCAATTTATTACAAAAGGACCTATCTACCTATAATTTATTCTTTTTAAAACTGTTCTGAGGTGCTTCAAGTTTGACGTGTAGTGAGTAAAAGCAAAAAGCCAATAAAGAAGGAAATGTTGGAATTACCAGGTACTCCTGCACACACACACACACACACACACACACACACACACACACACACATGCCTGTTTTTGTTTTTGCAATTGGATTGAACCTTGGGCCTTCACCTTGTTACTTCCTTTCTAATTCTTTATATTTTTAATTTTTTTTTTGTCTTTTTCTTTTTTATTGGTGCCAGGGATCGAACTCATGACTGCCTGCTTACAAGGCAGGCGCTTTTGATACAGGGTCTTGCTAAGTAGTTAAGTTGTCCACACAGAGTTGGCATTTGGGATTCTCCTACCTCGGGCGTCCAGTGTGCTGGGATTATAGCTGTGGACCACCATGTCAGTTTCTCTTCACGTGTGTTGATGAACAAAATAATACACTTGGGCAAGCTTGCAGAAAACAAAAAAAGGAAATACCTAGTCATTCCAAATTAAAAATTGCCAGCTTTTTGTAAACACAAAGGCAGGACAGCAGTATACTGACAGTAGTTCAACCCAGATGTTTGGCCAAAAATGTGTGCCATGTTTCTCTGAAAATAAAGCCTACATGGAAAATAATCAGCCTCCAAAAGTAGAGATTAAAAATGCCAGTCCCCTCGGGTGCACTGCTGCACACTTGGGATCCCAGCACTCAGGAGGCAGAGGTGGGAGGCTTATTGTCTGTTCAAGGCCAGCTTGGGCTACATGTTGAGACCCTTGCTCAAAAAACAAAGCAAAACAAAAAGAATACAACCAACCTGAAATTGGGATTCCAGGTGGGTCCTCCTGGAGGAACTCCAAAGGAGAGTCCAAATCAAGTTTACTGAGCCAGATTTTTATGCATAGGGCTATGAGGGGTTATAGGGACTGGTTTAGGTGGCCTGAGTAGAGGGGAAGCATAAGGCGGGGCACATCAACACTGGGGGTGTGCTGTGACCTGAGGGCGCCACTGCTCCCCCAGAGGGAGATGCAGGCAGCTGACTCAGCCACTGTGGGGCAGACAGGGGCAGTGCTCCATTTCTCTCATTATGAGACAGAATGTGTTTTCATACAATTAGGGAGCATTAATCTCTTTCATGGGAATTTTCTGAACCTGTCTCTTTCCCATTTATGATTTACTTTTAGGTATCTGGGTTCTCTGGGATCTGATAAAGGGTCCTGGAGTGCCCATGGCACAGTGCTGGGGGTGGAACCCAGGGTCTCACACGTGCTAGGCGAATGCTGTGCCACTGAGCCACAGCCCAGGGCCACACCCTCTCTTCCTTCTCTCTCTCTCTCTCTCTCTCTCTCTCTCTCTCTCTCTCTCTCTCTCATATTGGGGATTAAATCCACATGAATGCTTGGCAAGCATCCTGCCACTCAGTAGCCCCCAGATCTTTTTTTTTTTTTTTTAAATTTATGAGACAGGCCCTTGCTCTATTTCCCAGGCTGGCCTGGAACTTGTGATCTTCTTGCCTCAGCCTCCAGAGTGGCTAGGATTACAGGCCTGGCAAGACCACATTGGTGTCCTTAGCAGTCTCTGGGCTTCAGCCTAGGGGAGTCACATGATTCTGCACAGGATGCAGCTCAGCTCAGGCTGGAGAGCAGCTGCAAGGCCACTGCCTCCCTCCTCATTTATTAGAATTTGAGAAATTCACCAAAGGCAGGGTAGGGGGGCTTCCTCTGCACTGAGGGTTTGTTCTGAGGGTTAAATGTGCTCCTATAGCAAAGCTGTTACCTCACCTGGCCACAAAGCCTGGGCGGGCCAGGCCTGGGTCCATGGGAGCTTGGTAGGGGGGTTGGTGCTCACCCCAGGTTGCCCTGTCCACTGCTGGATTGATCGAATGGAAGAGCAACCACTGTCACCAGCTGTCTCCAGAACACGGCAGGGCAAGGTGGACCAATGGCCCTGGTTGGGGAAGAAAGCAGCTTACAGGGAAGCTGGAAGAGCTAGGTGGCTGCCAGGTGGCCTTTGAAAGCAGAGCAGTAGGTACAGAGATGAAGCAGTGTGCATGCCTGCCAGCAGGTGTTGGCATGCACTCTGAGTAGTACTAAGCCATGAAGAAGGATGCATTACCATCTGTAAGAAAATGAATGACTCTTGAGAACTTAATACTAAGTGAAATAAATCAGACAGAGAAGGTTAAGTAGTGCATTGTTTCTCTGAGACCCAAAATATAAATCATTTAAAGAGCAAAACAGATAATAAAAAACAAAGGTAAACTGTGGAAAAGGGCGAGGCCTGGGGAAGGGGAGACCAGGGAATAAATAAAAACCATCAAGATGTGACCCATGTGTGTTTCATCCCCCAAGAGGACTTCAATCACTGCATCACCAACACAGACAAACAAGTAAAACAGGGAAGCCCACCGGGTGTGGTGGTGTACGCCTGTAATCCCAGCATTTGGGGGAGGCTGAGGCAGGAAGATCATTGCAAATTCGAGACCAGCCTGGGCTACAAAGTGTGTTGGAGATCAACCTAAACTACATAGCCAGACTCTCTTTCAAAAGACAAAAAACAGGGCCAGGACGGTAGCTTAGCTGCACAGCACTTGTCTGGCAAGCATGGAGTTCTGAGTTCCATTCCCAGTACAAGATAAAAAACAAAAAGACAAAAACAAGGGGTGGGGATATATTTCAGTGACACAAGCACCTGCCTGGCAACTTCGAGGCCAGGAGTTTGAGTCCAGATACCAAAAGGAAAAAAACAAAGAGGAGTACTTTCAGGAAGACGGCGGAGCCGTGGGCAGCGGAGAAAACAGCCTCTCTGAGACACCTCTAGGCGCAGGAATATGGCCTTGTGCGAAGACAGGAAAAGTGGGTTCTCCGAGCCCAGGAAGAGTCTGAAGCGTGAACTGAGGCCCGCAGCGAGTAAAAAGAAAAACTTCGAGAAGGGAGTGTAGCTGGCGTCGCTTTCACCTGGAGCCAGCTCTGCATGAGGGGAGCTGCTGGAACCTGGGGACCGCTGGTCACGGTGACAGTGGCGGCAGGAGACCCGCAGGCCTCTGCGAAAGGACTGGGCGGCAGACGTGGAGGACCGTGCGGGCTGGCGGTGAGTGCTGAGGCCTGCGTCCTCCCGCGGGAGGAAGGCTCGGGCTGGGAGCCATTTGGGAGCTGGGCCGGACAAGCCTGGAACCAGAACTGGGGCCCTCCAGTGGCCCCCAGCTGGGCGCAGGCCCTGGAGACTGCGTGGACTTCGGAGGCCCAGAAAGTCAGGCTCCGGGCAGGCCTGCTGGGCTGTCTGCTGCTCCTGGCTTGCGGGGATACTGTGACACGGGACTGGGGACGCTGTCTTCACAGCTACCAGGGAATCCAGAGACAATCCTGGAAGTGGACTCTCTCTTTTTGAGTGTGAGTGTTCTACCTTGTATCTCTCCCAGCTCTCTTTTTCCTCGGTTTTCTATATCAGTTTCCCCAAGTTGGTGGGATCCATCTTTGTCCTTCAGCCTACTTGTAGTCTCTTTATCTTTACCCACTTTCTGTTTTCTCTTTAATCCATTTTGAATCTTAACCCTTGAGGACAGAATTGGCATATTATGGTCTTATATATTGTATATAACTGTTTTGCATTCCGTTGAGAAGATAAGAGAAGACACTTGAGATACAACCTCAGATGCCCAGTTTACCAAGGCAAACCCAGGGGGCAGTGAGGCTGGAAAATCTGAAAGCCCCCTATCAGGGCTCCCGGAAGTGGTATCAACACAGTTAAATGAGGCTCTGGAAAAAATGAAATCAGAAATAATCTCTCAAATAACTGCAGAGATTACCAAAATACACATCATGCTTAGTGATGTTAGAGCAGACAAAAAAATAGACGAGCTTAAGCAAATTATGGAAGTGTGGCACAGGAGACATAAAGCAGATTCAAGCAAATATCCAGTAGAATAAAAACTTTTGAAAGTATTCAAAGCAGATTAGGTCAATTGAGAACAGGATTTCAGATACCTAAGATAGGATTGCAGTTAGTGACCAGGAAAAGAAAGTTTTCTCAAAAGTAGGAACATGAGAAATCAATCCAACAGATGCTAAACAAGCCAAAGAAGAATAGTTTAAGATTAATTGGAGTTCTAGCTGGGGATTTAGCTCAGTGGCATATGCGCCTGTCTGGCAAGGTCATGAGTTCGATCCCCTGTACAAAAAAAAAAAAAAAAAAAGCCACGCTGGTAATCCCAGCACTCAGGAGGCTGAGGAAGGAGGATCATTGTGAATCTGAGATCAGCCTAGGCTATAAAGTGAGCTCAAGGCCAGCCTGAACTGCATAGTGAGACCCTGTCTCAAAAAGACAAAATGTCTTGTATCAGTCAGGGGCAGAGTAGACAACAGTCCTTTGTTCATCCTAGCTTGATGCCTGGGTGGTGGCCAGAGCTGTTTCATGCTTAGGACACATGAAAAAAAAATAAAAAAATAAAAAAATAAAAAAATAAAAAGACAAAATGAAAAAAGATTAATTGGAGTTAATGAACAAGCAGGAGATACCACAAATGACATGAAAAACATCTTTACAGACATACTGACAGAAAACTTTCCTGGTAAAGAAAAAGAATTTGACGTACAACTAAGTGAGGCATATGGGATTCCAATTAGCAACAATAAAGAAAAAACCTGGGCATATCATAGTCAAGATTCCAGAAATTCAACACAGGAATAGAATTTTAAAAGCTGAGAAAAGAAATAAATCACTTACAAAGGAAAGCCTATCAGAATTACAGCTGACTTCTCAACACAAACTTGCAAATCAAGGAGAGCTTGAAGTAAAGTATTCCAAATTCTAAAGGAAAACAGCTTTCAACCCGGATTGATGTGTCCCACAAAATTACCTTTCAAAATTGAAGGAGAAATAAGATACTTCCATGGCAAAGAATATCTGAGGAAGTTTATGACTACCAAACCAGCACTCCAAAATGTTCTGAAAGAACATTTTAGAAAGAGATAATAAGGACTGCAACTTCATGAACCATAACAGAAGAAATCCACCAGAAAAGGCAAATAATTAGAGGGAAGGGAAAAAGAAAAAAAAGAGAGGGGGAGGGAGCCAATTATAGGAAAATAAAATGATAAGGATAAATGAATATATATCAGTTTTGACAATGTTAATGGTCTCAATTCACCAGTCAAAAGACACAGATGGAAGAATGGGTCAAGAAGCAAGATCCAACAATATGCTGTATACAAAAAACACATTTTTTTTTTGTCTTTTTCGTTTTTATCGGTACCAGAGATTGAACTCATGACTGCCTGCTTGTAAGGCAGGCACTTATGCTGCTGAACTAAATCCCCAGCCCCCAAAAATCACATTTAATCCAAAAAGAAATTCATAGAAGAAAGTTAAAGGATGGAAAACAATATTCCATGTACCAGGAATTCAGAGAAAAGCAGGAGTTGCCATTCTGTTTGCACATAAAGTAAATCTCAAGCCAAGACTGATTAAGAAAGATAAAGAAGGTCATTATATCCTGGTAAAGGGAACAATCCAAGAGGATTGCAACAAATATTAGTGCACCCAGTTGTATAAAACAAGTATTAATGGACATGAAAAATCAAACAAGCCTTAACACAATTGTATTGGGAGACTTGATACCCCACTATCACAAAAAGATCAATTAGACAAAAAATCAATAATGAAATATTAGAACTAAATCAAACTTTTTAGCAAATGGACTTAGCAGATGTCTATAGAGTGTTCCACCCCACAACATCAGAGTGCATAGTCTTCTCAGCTGCACATGGGATGTTCTCCAAAATAGACCATATACTGGCTCACAGAATGTGCTCAAGTAAATGTAAAGGAACTGAAATTATCCCATGCATACTATCAGACTGCAGTGCAATGAAATTGGAGATCCATGTCAAAGGAAACCACAAGAACTTCATCAACACATGGAAATTAAATAGCACCCTATTGAATAATCAATGAGTCACAGATGAAATTAAAGAAGAAATTAGGGGCTGGCTTTAGCCTAGCGGTTCCTTCAACTCTGGCTTCCCAGCCGCCTGGGCCACTGGCTTCCATCAGTCCAGTGGTTCGAGACCCACGGGCGCTCTCCAGTCCTTTAAAAAAAAAGAAAAGAAGAAGAAGACATTAGACAGTGTGTACAGTTCAGTGATAAAGTGGAAGCAGTCTTAAGAAGGAAATTTATAGCTGTAAATGCCCATATCAGGAAAACAGAGCAAACACATATAAACAACTTAATGTTGAACCCTAAACTTCTAGAAAAAGAAGAGCAGGCTAAACCAAGAGCTCATACAAGAGAGGAAATTACAAGGATCAAAGCAGAAATTAACACACTGAAGACAAAATACAAAGAACCGAAGAGTTGGTTTTTTTAAAAATTAAATAAGATTGACAAACCCTTAGCCAACCTTATCAAAAAAAGAAAGACACAAATCTATGTAATCAGGAATGGAAAGAGTAAATTTACAAAAGACCCTGTAGAAATCCAGAAAATCATCTGGATCTTTGAAAACTTGTATTCTAATAAGATGGAAAATACAGAAGAAATAGACAGATTCCTAGATACATATGAATTACCAAAGCTGAATCAAGAAGATATCTAAATCCTAGATAACCCAATATCAATCAGTGAAATTTTCTTTTTTCTTTTTTCCAGTACCGGGGATCGAACTCACGACTGCCTGCTTGCAAGGCAGGTACCTCAATCAGTGAAATTGAAGATGTAATTAAAAGCCTGTCAACAAAGAAAAGCCTAGGCCTTGATGGATTCACTGCAGAATTCTACAAGAAATTTAATGAAGACCTAACACCACTACTTCTTAAGCTCTTCAGTGAAATTGAAAGGGAAGCAATACTTCCAAATTAATTCCTAGAAGCAACCATTACTCTAATTACAAAACGAGAGAAGGACTCAACTAAGAATTACAGGTCAATCTTTAATGAATATTGATGCAGAAATTCTCAATAAAATACTGGCAAACAGATTGCAACAAATCATGAAGAAGATTGTACACTATAATCAAGCGGCATTTATCCCAGGTATGTAGGGATGGTTCAACATATGTAAATCCATAAGTGCAATACATCATATTAACAGAGCCAAGGGCAAAATCATATAATCATCTCAATAGATGCAGAAAAAGCTTTTGACAAAGTCCAGCATCCACTCATGATAAAAATTGGAATAGATAGTCTCTATCTCAATCTGATAAAAGCCATCTATGACAAACCCAACAGCCAACATCATACTAAATGGACAAAAATTGAAAGCTTTCACTGTAAAAACAAGGATGTCCACTGTCTCCATTCCTTTTCAACACAGTCCAGGAAACTCCAGCCAGAGCAATAAAAGAAAAAAAATAGGAAAAGAAGAAGTTAAATTATCATTATTTGCAGATGACATGCTACTCTACTTAGAAGAAGGAATGAAAATAGGAAAGAAGAAGGAATAAAAATAGGAAAGGAAGAAGTTAATTTAAGAAGTTAAGTTATCATTATTTGCAGATGACATGATACTCAGAAGATCCCAAAGATTCTACCAGAAGACTTCTAGATTTAATAAACAAATTTATTAATGTAGCTGGTTATAAAGTCAACACTCAAAAATCAATAGCATCCAAAAAAATGAAACACCTAGGAATTAATCTAGTGAGAGATGTTAAAAACCTCTACATTGCAAACTATAGTACTTTGAGAAAGGAGATTGAAGAGGATATTAGAAAATGGAGAGATAACCCATGCTCTTGGGTAGGAATAACCAATATAGAGAAAATGACTATACTTCCAAAACTGTTATACAGATTCAGTTTAACTCCAATCAAAATTCCAGAATTAGAGAAAACAATCCTAAAATTCATCTGGAATCAGAAGAGATCTAGAATATCAAGGCTATACTAGTCAACAAAGACAGGGGCATCACAATCCCAGACTTAAAATTTTACTATTAAGCTACTGTGATAAAAACAGTGTGGTACCGGCAAAAAAAAAACAGACCTAAAGATCAATGGAATACATTAGAAGATACAGAAATAACTGCAGACACACTAGGCCATCTTATTTTTGATAAAGGTGCCAAGCACATTCACTGGAAGAGAGATAGTCTCTTTAATAAATCATGTGGGAAAAATTGGATTTCCATGTGCTGAAGATTAGAACTGGACCCGTATCTTTCACCCTGTACTAAGCTAAAGTCAGAATGGATTAATGATCTTAATATTAAAAAAAATACTAAATCTTCTGGAAGACAGAGTAAGTAAAACTCTTGATGACATTGGCGTAGGCGAAGACTTCATGAATAAAACAGTGTGCACAGGAACTATCGCAAAGAATCAACAAATGGCATCTCACCCTACTGAACAGCTTTTGCACAGCAAGAGAAACCACCAACAGAGTGAAGAGACAACCCACTATGTGGGAGAAAATGTTTGCCAGCTGTTCCTCAGTAAAGGATTATTATTGAGAATGTATAGAAAACTAAAAAGAAAACAGTCCTCCCAGATTTAAAGACCCAATCCAAAAATGGGCAGCTGAGATGAACTCACACTTCTCAGATGAAGAAATATGTAAATATGTGAAAAAATGTTCAACAGCACCAATCAATCGAGAGATGCAAATTAAAACAACACTGAGATTTCACCTCACCCTAGAAAGAATGGCTGTTATTAAGAAACCAACCAATAACAAATGCTGGAGGGGCTGTGAGGAAAAAGGAACCCTTCTCCACTGTTGATGGGGGTGCAACCACTGTGGAAATTAGTGTAGAGATTCCTCAAAAAACTAGGATTGGAGGTTTTTCTCTTCTTTAATAAAGAAGAAAATTTCTCTTCTTTAATAAAGATTCTTTCCAAAAGAATTAAAAATATCAGGGGCTGAGGGTTTAGCTCAGCGGCATAAGCGCCTGCCTTGCAAGCAGGCAGTTGTGAGTTCGATCCCCGGTACCGATAAAAAAAGAAAAAGACAAAAAAAAGAATTAAAAATATCATATCACAGTGATATATGTGCCCCCATGTTTATAGCACAGTTTATAATAGCCAGATCTTGGAAACAACCTAAATACCCATTGACTGAGGGATAGATAAAAAATGTGATATTTCTATACAATGGAATACTATTTAGCCATAAATAATGATAAACTGGACATTTTCATAGGTTAGTGAATGTGCCTTGAAAACAACTTAGTGAAATAAATGTCACACATGCATAATCATTACATTATTTCATTACTTATGATAAGGAAAAAACATTTATTTCGTCCCAAAGAGAATGACTTCCACCATGCAGCAACTCAGGCCATATCTGCCTTCACTTTGATCCACTGTGAGCCATTTTAAATTGACTTTTGGATGTTTTAAGAAATTTTTGATGTGTTATAAGGTTTGGTTTTTTGCATGTGGATATCCAGTTGTTCCAGTATATATAGTAGAGTATAATCCTTTTTCCACTTAGTTACTTTTGCATCTTCACCAGCAATCAATTGTCTGTTATGTGGATATCTATTTTGGGATTTCATATTGGTACTTTGGTGGTTTATCTATCTTGATATCAATGCCATTTTGGCATGATTGGTGTAACTTTGGGATAAGTTATGGGGTTGGGGAGGGTTGTAGCTCCAATTCTGTTCCTTTATCAAAGTTTTTTAGACTATTCTGAGTCCTTTTTATTTTTACAGAAATGTAACATTCAAAATATTAATCTATGTGAAAAATGATATTGACAGTTTGAAAAAAAAAAGAAAAAGGAAAAAAGAGAAGCCTATGAACATTCCAGATATTATCTTTTTTCTTTTTATTTCACCATGGAAGATGCATGGATATTATCTTTATAGAGTGGATTTGGACACACTTGCTTTTCCTGCAGTGATTATACACACACACATTTGTTAAAATAAGTGAGTATGAATTTTGTAATCAAAGAAAATTTGGAGTCTGGACGTGGCAGTCCATGTGTGATCCCTGTCAATGCTTTTGGGAGCTTGAAATTGGAGGATCTCAAATCTGAGCCCTGCCTGGGTAAGTTAGCAATTTTGTAAGACAAAACTGTTTCAAAATAATTAAAGGTGCCCAGTGTGGTGGCCTGTAATTTCAGCTCTCTGGAGGCTGAGGCAAGAGAATCCTTGCAAGTTTGAAACCAGCTGGGGCTACAAAGTGAGCCTAAGGCCAGCCTGAGCTGCGTAGCAAGACTGTCTCAAAAAGACAAAAACAAATTAAACACAAAGGGCCGGGGTTAGCTCCCTGTGAGAGGCCTGTATCCCACCTCCCTCAGAGGGCTTCCTGGAGGTCTCAAGCCTAGGAGCTGTGGAAATCTGCTCAGCCAGGTCTAGGGCCTGGCCTGTGTCCCTGTGGGCTTCACAGACTGGATCCATCCTCCCCAGACTTCACTGGGAACTGTGACCTGTGGTTGAGTAAGTGAATGAATGCACATCCTTATTTATTTTTGGTACCAGGAGTTGAACTCACGACCTGCACTTGCCAGGCAGGCACTTATGCAACAGGGCTATATTCCTGGCCTCTTTTTTTCCCCCCCTGATACTAGGGATTGAACTCACAACCCTGTGCTTGCCAGGCAGGTACTTACACTACTGAGCTAAGTCCTCAGCCCTCCAGATCTCTTGTTATCTGTGAACATGGTTCTTTCTCAGCTATGGATCAACGATGGGAGGAAAAGCAGCAGAGAGTGAGACTATTTTCAGGTTGCCATTGCTCCCTGACACTGAGCAACTAAATAAAGAAAATACAATTTTTAAAAAATCTTTTTCGTTTTTTATCGGTACCAGGGATCGAACTCACGACTGACTGCTTGCAAGGCAGGTGCTTATGTCGCTGAGCTAAATCCCCAGCCCCTAGAAAGTACAATTTTAACAAAAAGAGAGACCAGCTGGTACTCATAATTGAATAGAGTATTGTAGGCTCTTCACTTCTGATAGGAGACTATATAGCATTTTATTTTGTTAAGATGGACTCTCACTATGTAGTTCAGGCCAGTCTTGAACTAACTGTGTAACCCAGGGTGGGCTCCAACTCACAGCGATCCTCCTGCCTTAGCCTTCTGAGTGCTGGGGTTATAGGTGTGCGCCATCACACCTGGCTAAGTCTCTCTTTTTCTTCAGTTTCAGAGGTGCTGTCCCTTAGAAGGGGTGAAGGCTCGGGTTGGGAATGTGACACTCTGCGGTTCAGTTAGAAGCTGGGGAGACTGGATCTTCCTAGCTTTCTCCTGCTCCTCTTCCCGTTACTAAACTGCAAGCTCCGTTCGGACCTTGAGTCTTGTCCTCTGCCCCCGCACAGTAAGGAGCAAATTGGCAAATGAATCTGATAATGATTTTGTTAGTGACCACCAGGTGGCTCTCGTTTCCCCAAGTCACACTGGACTCTCTGGAAGCCTGTGACCACTCGGCACCTGGAGGTTTGTGTGGGTGAAAGCTGTTTGCCCGGATCTCACTGTTGGCTGGGGACGGCGGGGTGTGTGTGGGGTCTCAGGGGTGGGACCTCGCTCACGGCTTCAGCAGCACCCAGAACCTATTCCTGGAGCCGCTGTTCAGTGTGGCCCTTTGGGCCTTGAACTGGGGACAGCTACTAAGAACCCCAGCGCCCAGCCAGTGCGCCCACTCTGGGCCTGGCGGGCTAGCCCTCCTTGGGAGCCGAGTCAGGACCTCAGGTGTCCCCGGTTCAATGACTCTTGGCGACTCCAGGGGCATGCTAAGGGCTCCCCGTGCCTGCGAACCCGATTTTCCCAGCAGGGCACTACCGACACCAATGCAAAAGGACTCTTTTCGTTATCTTTGGACAGACTTAGTAGTACAGGCTGGCTGCACACAGTGGTGACCCTCCTGTCTCAGCCCCAGAGTTCACTGGAAGCTTAAGATGGGGCCATTTTTAGGGGTCAGTGGCCGTGTGCGTCCCCCAAGAAACTGAGGGCTGTGGTGCTCACTGGCTTGCTTCTTCTGGCACGAGTTCCCAGTCCTCCGCCCCTTCCTTACCCTTTAGTGTCCTCCCTGACCATACCCTAGAGTCATCAGGGGGTGAGGAGGGGCAGTGCCTCTGGGCAGTTTGTGCGGAGCAGGGGCACTGCTGGGTGCAAATGCACCCCGCAGCCTGCGTGTGCTGGGTCTGTGTGCAGCCAGAGTCTGGAAGCGGAAGAAAGAGGGAGCTGAGGCAGTGATTACTACAGGGTCTCAGCCTTCACAGCTTTTCAGAGGGTAATGAATTGTCCAGGCCACTGGTTCTCAAAGGGTAGTCCAGGGTTCCAAGGGGTTCCTGGAACTTCCAGAGTCTGAGGGTGAAACTGTTCAGTGACAGGGTCACAGCCTTTTCCACTTCTGTTTTTAGCCCATAAGGATTCTCCAGGGACTGAACAATGTGATGTCACCGCTGAGAAGACCCAATGTGTGCCCTTATTTGTGTCTTGAAAAATCTCCTTTCTAACATCACAGGTATCTGCACATACAGTCCAGAAACACTCTCCAGGTATGGGCTTGACATCGTGGCACACATGTGCAATCCCAGCACCTGGGAGGCTGAGGCAGGACTGCCACCCTGGGCGATGCAGGGAGACTCCACACAAAGAACAAAACCCAACAGCAAACTCAGAATAGACTACACGGTTTCATCTCTCCTTTAAAACTGGGGCAGGAGAAGGCTGTTGCCGAGGAGTCAGCTGGGATGGCAGCTTCCTGCCAGCCACTGTAAGGACACAAGGAAAGCTAGGGGATGAAACCAGTGTGCATTGTGAGACAAAGCCTGCAGCTCACTGGCAGTTCTGGTTTTGCACTGGCTGAGCTCTGCACCTGCCCAGCCCCCCTCTGAGATGCCCCAAGTGAGCCCCCTACTAGGTGGGTCGCCCTATGACCCCTGAAGGAAGAGACACGGTCACAAGGTTGTCATTCACTTTTCCGCATACTTTATTTGTTACAAACATACAATTTTTTAAATATAGACTGTAAAACTCCATTTGCAAAAGTCTGCTATCATAAGGAGTGCACACCAGCAGGAAGGGTTCTTAGACTTTTTTCTGTGAGTTTTTCTGTCAGTTTTGCTTGTTAGTGGTAAATACGGGACCCGCCACTTTACAGACCTGTCTGAAGCTTCTGGCTGGATTCACATCGCTTTCTCCAAGCAGCCCTGCTCGTCTCCAAACTGGTAAGAATCTGAGCTTCAACCTACAGGCAGTGAGGCCAACAGCCCGCCCGGACTCTGCTTTGAACGTTTTCAGGAAGGGTGATTTCTGAATGGGTGCTGCACCTCACGGTTGGTTTCAATTGCCCGTGCAGCTGTTTGTTAAAGTGCATTCTTCTTTTACAAAATAAGCAAGAGGAATAATCTTTACTCTTTAACCAAGGTACTTAAAAAAATGAACTTTTTGGTCTCTCAGCAGATATTCCCAAATTGATCCTAGCACTACAAATTTTAGTGTTCTATTTACAAACAGGTATAGGGTTCCAGGTGGAGGGGACCTTATAAAATGAAAGGTGCGGCTTCACTTGAAGCAGAAATCAGTTCTACAAATTTATACATAGGCAAACACACTTGGTTTACAATGCATAATAAGCACGCTGGTATTTACACAGATTGAAGACATACCAAAAAAACCCTTTTTAAAGTAGTTTCCAACCTACACTCTAATTGTACATCTAGGTCAGGAAGCTGTTTCCTGCTACCAAGATTTGGTTTTAATTCACTTAAATGACTTCTGCATCCCTGGCAGTCCCAGTGCAGGCGCAGAGAGATGCCTACGCAACGAGCCAGGTGTCGGGAAACATGTCGCAAGATGGGTGATTCTTATGATAGTCTTGGAAAGACATCTGGATGAAAGTTCCAAAGGGAGAGTCCATCTCTATCAACCTGACTGTTCCAGAGAATGGCTTCAGAAGAGGGAAGTCCATACCTCATACAATCTTAGTTGCTACTGAGACACGGTTAAGTCTTGGAAACATAAAGACCTGCCTGCTACCAAGATCTGTAAGTCCACAGACTCCTGGTAGAAAGTATCTGCTGATTTAAACATAATTCCTAGACTTTCTGCCCAATCAATGACATTTAGGAAGCCAGAGATTCTGTCCACAGGGGGTGTCAGGTCAGAGAAAGGGTTTATGCTTAGTATCAGTTTAAAATGAAACTCCTGCAGGGTGTGATGGCACACGCCTATAGTCCCAGCACTTGGGAGGCTGAGGCAGGACTACTGTGAGTTCCAGGCCAGCCTGGGCTACATAAATGAGTTCAATGCCAGCCTACACCATATAATGAGACCCTGTCTCAAAAACAACAAAAAGAAACTCAAATTTCAAATGTTTAGTGATATAATCCTGTTCTTTTAAAATTTCTTGGAACCTTCCCTATAGTTTTTTGTCTTTGAAAAAAAATGTATGGAGAAATAAACCACTCACCATTCTATTTCCAAATATTAAGATTTTACTAACCATCCCGATTTTGCAATAGAAGTAGATAAAATATTTTGCCTTAAGAAAAATAGGACAGCACCCAAATAAATTTTCTTAGCTACTGACAGTACAGGGGGAAAAAAAGACATAACCTGCCTTCTGCAGAATGCTAACACCACTGACTAGGCTTTCTCTCCAGTACCTGGGACCCACATTTCATCACACAAAAAAGGTATGGTCAGTCGCCTCTTATCTATGCAGTGAATGTTAAATAACATGGGGAAAGTGAAACTGGCTCCTTAATTCAAAGTCCCATATTCTGAAAGTTAGAATCTTTCATCCAGAAAACAAAACAAAAAGCCAAAAACTTTCCTTAAACTGTTAGAATCATCTACGGAAGAAAATGGCTAACATGTCAGCTTCTCACCAAGTTCTGCCGTCTCTTTACTCCAACTCTTTACTCCTACTGAGCAGTAAGATAGCAACCTGGTATCTGCTGCTGGAACATGGCTCCTCTGGAATGTCTCACTAGAGCTTCAGATGAGAGATTGCGACTAGAGATCACCTTGATGGCATACTCCCTATTTCACCAGGAAATATAAAATACATTCATAAAGGCCTTACGTGGATTGGGACATAGATATTAATTGGGAATCACTAGGGGAACAAGACTTCATGACAACATTTTATTATTTTTCCAAATTTAATTTTTAATACTGACACCTGGACCATTTGTTCAAACTCAGTCTGTTAAATCCATTATGACCGGCCCAGAGGACTTTAACCAAAACTCACCACTCCAGAGTCCAGTTATCTCTTAGAACTTCTGGGGACTAACATTTTAAAATTAATGTCTTTGTTTCTCTAAGTAAAGAAAAGGGGAAATGAAGTTATATGTGTCATTTCCTCGTTACCTCTGGAACATCAAACAGAATATAGGACATGACCTTTTGCTTTTTCATCTCTATTTTCTAAAGGTAAACATGGTTCTTTTTTTTCTCTTTTCTTTTCTACAAACCATCTCCCCCCCACCCCAGACCCACCCTACACACCCACTATCCAGTCTACTGAACAGGAGTTGAAACTCTTTAGGAAGACAGCTAATTGATTTACAGTACTCTAAAACCAACCCTGAAAACAGATAATCTCATTCATTTACTATAACTTCAGTGCTGTTGTTGACAGAAAAGAAAAAAAAAATTACCTTAAGGCTCGAGGGAAAGTAACTCATTAAATTGTGAATGCAGCATTGTTTACTCTCCCATCCATTGGAAACTAGCAAAATGCATTCTGGATCAGTAATACAAACTTCCTAACATTAGCAAAGATTTCTACTCTTCTGACACAGAGTTAGAACAATATTCATAAGCAGATTATCTAGGGGGGAGCCTGAGAAACCATGATCCACATCACACAACGATTCCATGTATTTCATGATCAAAAAGTGCTTTATCATTGAGAAATGCCAGGGTTAAAATGGAAATATACAATGCAAGCTCACTTGACTTTTTCAAGTGAAGTACAGAGCGGAAAAGGAGCAAAAGGATGGAGGCTCTGCTTGGTGAACAGGCCTTCGTATGTGACTTCTGGGTACACGAAATTAAAATTGTTTGAATCACAATAGTGGGATTTTACACCACTATATTTTAAAACCTGAGATTGGATATCAAAGCAGTCAACTTTGTTTTTCATCAGAGCAATTCTGATACTTCCTAAAAACAGAAGAAAACTCAATTAGGTTATCTTCAGGGTCAGAAACATCGACTTTCCCCAATCAAAAAGGAGACTGATCAAAAACCACACCAAGAGTGCCGCAAAGTCGCCACTCTCAGCATTTTTACATCAGTGAAAAAGCCACTTCTCTCCTCCCTTTCTCACTCATCAAGGCCACACTATTTTCAAATGAATATCTACTGAGAGATCAGTTGTGCATTGGACAAAGTACCATAATTGGGTTATAAATGAAAACAAAATTTACAGTGAAGAATACTTATGTGCATGGCTTACACACTCCAGCCTCCCCTTGGCGCCCTCTACCTCGAGCGCAACGCAGACACAGCACAGTCACCTCAGGTAGACTACACCCGACCCCCTGGAAAGCCAGTCAAGGTCACATTCACACAGCGTCTGAGCGACCGACTGTCGTGCCGGAAGTGTGCTGCCGTTTACAGACCACTCAATATGAGGGCATTATTATAACCAGCCTCTTCTGCCCACAACCCTGCATTTTCAGATAAGACAGGAGAATTGTTTTGTTTTGAGAAAACCGAAGCTTGACTTTCTTAAAAGACCTGCAATTTACTGCAAAGTGACCCAGTGGTAACAAAGGGAGCAGGAGGTTAATGGCTGCCTGCGCCACGAGCCTCTCAGTCACTCTGCAGTAAATAATTATGGAAAGTGACATATGACAAGCAGCCGTGGAGGCCACTGTCACTGGTACCACCTACATGCCTCCAACAGTTACATAGGGTGTCTGGGTTTTTGGTTTAGTTTTCACTTGGATTTTTGGTGCCATACAGATTTGTGTTTTGTTTTGTGTGCAGCATATGCACTGAAAAATTTGCTGACTACAACTGCTGTTTCACTGCTAAAACGATGGGTAGGGACAATAGAAACCAGAAAGGAGCAGGATCTCATTCTGTTCCTAAAATCCGACTTCTCGTTCGGTAGTTAAGGTAGTTAGAAAAACAAACCTTCCACCGATTATTTGAAGGAGCTTTAGAGTTCCCTGCTTCTCAGGAATACAACTGTTTTGATTATCTGGGATGCCTGCCAAATTTAAAAACCTCTAAATCCTTCAGAGTACTAACATAAACAGCACTCAGCGCGAAAAACAAAAAAAGTTGGTTGTTTCCCATACTCTGTACAATGCCATCGTCTCACTGGGGCTGACAAAGACCATTTCCTTCAAGAAACTCATATTTACGATCGAATCTCTGTGATTTGCAGGTTTCCATTATCCCTAGCCACTGGAATGAGGATCAGTGAAATGCTACAATTAATCTACAACCTTCTGCAATCTTCCTACAGCGGGAAGAGAGGCTGCTAACCACCCTCTGCAGGAGAAATAAACCTTAGAGATTGGTTAAGACTTAAAAACCCACCACTATGACATTTACCACTTAAATCTTACATAGGCAGGTCAAAATTTTAATATAAATTACTTTTGCCAACACATAGCTTATGCATTCTTTGCTCCTTTTTTTGGAGGATTCTCAAATTGATATCTAAAGATTTACATATGATATATTACTGTTATATGGTCTAATGACTAAGAAAATTTCTCTGGTAACCAAAGCTGATGCCATATATGGTAGTGTTCTTGGCATATTGCTCTATATGCCTCAGACCACTTCCACATTCTTTCTATTCAGCTAATTATAGCTTAGTAGCCACTGGTGAAGGATTGTGAAGACCCTGTCATTTCTACAGAGTAGAATGGCAAGGCTAGTCACTGCAATTCAGCCAAACAAAAAGAAAAATAAACCAACCCCTTGAAAAGGAGAGGTACTGCACCTTTGCAAAATTGAACTGGCTCACTGCAGCTGAGCAACAGAACCACCGAAGCAAGAAAACAAGTTGGTCTATACAGGAATTGTACATGGTTTGAAAGCGCAACAGTTACAGCAATCAACTAATGGCTGCAACTTAATTTTCATTGCTGCCTCAGAGTTGGAAACTTAAGCAGTTTCTGCAAACCTAATGCTAGCTTCTCAGCTCCTTTACTAAAACTAGGAATTTGTTCTCCGCAGCAAAGAAATAAACACTCAAAACACATAGGTAAATACAGCAGGACATTATTGAAAACAGCTGCCTTGTAGTACAAAATACAGTACAAGTATACGGATGTCATTAAAACATCAAAAATACTATTGCTCCCATACAATTTAGGAAACATTCTTTGCAACGGAGAAAAATTTAAAAGAAAAGCTTTTAAAAAAATCTGTTTAAAAATTCTACTGTGGATGATGAGAGTAGAGAAAGTCTGAAAAGGGCACCAATGTTTGTGGCTCTTCCACTTTTTGTTGTTGTTTAAATCTAAGATCAACAATATTGTGAATCATAATCTATTTTTAAAAAAGCCTAATTTATATACACAATTATTTCCCTCGATCTCAGCCACAGATACATGAAAACCTTTTTGTATATTACTTATTTCCCAATAAATACAAAAAGATTGTATAGATTGAATAATACCAAAATAAGATAATAAAAAGGATATGCAATAAATTAAAAAGGCAGCTCAAATGAAGGGCAGGCATGCAGTTAAAAAAAATACTAAGATTGTGGAGGTGGAGTTACTTGCCTCCTGTTGAGAAAGTGTCACACCAAGAATACCTGAAAACTTTGGAAAGAACATGAGCTCTCATTCAATTCAAAGTTACCTAGGTCTATGACATTTCTAGGAATACCTTTCGATGGGAGTGGGATTAACTTGACTAGTAAAAATCATTTCTACTGAAAATCCACTTAAAATATAGAAGAGGCGATCCTTGAAAACCCCAACTTTTATTCTTGAACGACAGCTGGATAAACTGGCAAAAGCCAGTCTGTTGAAATTTCAAGATGGTATAAAAATGCTTCTAGGATGTAGTCAGCACATTCGTTCACTTCAGTTCCATTCGCAGATGGATTTCCGCTTCCACTGGTGCATTGCTTGAATCACTCATCCATCATTTGCCAACTCTGATTGTGAGGTACTGATACAATGGATCAAGTTCTTAAAAATTTATTTTAAAAGAATAAATGATGCTGGAATTCTGGACCTGAGGATCTTTAGTATTCGTAGAAATCCACAGATTAAACTGAAGGTAAATTAAGACTTCAGTTTTGGTTATTTCCAACTTTCCTGTGAGGATGTATATTCCATTAAAGCTCAAGCTCGTAGCCACACTGTTCCTTTTGCAGGTAAGTCAAGTTTTATGGTTTAAAATGCAGCCAACCAGTGGCCCAAACAGCCGAATTAGCCATAATTCACTGGCTCCTACGTTGGAGCCATAGGGATCTGGCTCTCAGTCATATCCAAGCCATCTCTTGGTAATGACCTCCATACTTAGAGATCAAGGGAAGAACTTTAGTGAGCAGCAACCAATCCACTCAAACAGTCTGCCTTGTGCTTTATGTCTGACTTCTTGTGCCTACCTCAGCAATCCCCAACATAAACTTGCTTTTATTTGTGGAAAAAATAATTTTGCCAACTTGTAAAAACTGTTTTAGTAATGGATTCTTGTTGAAGCATTGATAGCCGGATTCATTTGCACCCTAGAAAACAATTCTGCAAATTAAAGACATGGGCCTTGGTCCAGGTTTCATGCAGAACCATTTTCTAAAAAATGGATTCAAATTGTTTTTCTGCATTTTCAGTGGCTTCTCAAATTATTCTTCTGCCCTGTCCGTGACTGTGTAAAGTTGCATTCTTTTCCATAAACCTGCACCCCAGAACTGGGTATCTGCAAAGGCCTCTTTCTTCTAAAGACTCCACGAAGATCCAAATCCAAAATGCTGATTTCAATGGAGGTGAAGACACTGCAACAGTGATGAGGCCTAGTGAGATCTTGAGATTACCCAGGTACAACACAAATTCAACTATCAATGGGTGGGGTCTGGGAACACTCAGATGTTTTGGGAACCAGATGTTCAAAGATCTACTCTAGAGCTCCATGGTTCACCTGATGGATTTAGGAACCCGGGTTGGGAAACAAGCTCAAACTTTTGTAGGTTGAGGAGACGCTGTTGTCCTTCTTTGCAGGTTGCTGTCAGTTCCTTGTAACTTTACTTATTTCCTCGTATTGTCCTCGACTGTTCTCTTAACTATATTATTTGTTTTGTTTTCTTTTCGGCGGCCTCCCTCGCTCTCTCTCCATGAGCTCACCGCGGATGAGCAGGAAAGAGAGCTCTCCAGCCAAGGGGACGATGGTGGGGTGGGGGAGGCCGCACGCTTCAATCCTCATCCACCTCCTCGCCCTCAGACTCGTCGCCACCGCCGCTCCCCCCAGCGCGGCGCTCGTAAAGCTTATCCCTCTGTCGCTCCTGGATCTCCTTCATCTCATCCGCGTACCGGCAGAAGGCGCCTCCGAACTTGCCCCAGGCCTTGAAGGGCACAGTGATGGCGTTGCGGTAGGACGGCTTCACCTCGCTCACTCGCAGGAACACGCCGTACTTGTTGCAGCCTACGTCGAAGAAGAAGCGCTTGGAGTCCACCGTGATGGAAGTGCCCTCGGGGAGCTCCCCATAGAGGCCGCCCCCGGGCCCGCCGCCGCCACCCGGGCCGCCTGACAGCTCGTCGTCTTCAGCCCCGTAGTCGTCGATGAGTTTGGCTAGCGCATCTCGGAACTCGATGAGGCCCTGCGCCGGCAGGGCGATGGTCTGGCCGCTCTGCAGGCCGCCTGGCCCGGGCCCCGCGCCGAAGCCGCCGCCGCCGCGGTTCACGGTCTGGCGGATGCGCAGGAAGCGGCCGCGTTGGTTCTCCTTGAGGTCCAGGTAGTATTTGCGGTTCTCACGCACTAGGAACTCGCTCTTGAGCGCGCGCCGCGGCCCGCCGCCCTCCTCGGCGCCCGCTGCCAGCTGCTCGGGGCTGCTGGGGCCCAGCTGCGCGTAGTGCTCGATGAAGTCGCCCAGCGAGTCGCGGAACTCGGCGGCGACCGCCATGGACAGAGTAAGGCGGCTCTTGGAGCCGCCCGCGCCCACCTCAGCGATCTTGAGGAAGCGGCCCTTGGCGTTCTGCTTCACGTCCAGGTAGAAGCGCTTGTTCTGAATGTCCAGCCGCTTCGAGGCCAGCTCCTGCGTCTCCTGCTCGCCGCCGCCGCCGCCGCGGGGCGCGGGCTGGAAGCTGCCGGGCCCGCCGCTGCTGCCACCGCCGCCACCGCGCTCGCTGCCGCTGTCGCCGTCCGCCATCTTCTCGGCTGCCGCCTCACCGCCGGCCGCCGCGCTCGCGCCCCCGCCCTCCGCCCTGCGGCTCGCGCTCCGGGGCCCTCCGGCCTCGCCCGCCGGCTTCTCACGCGCACCCGCCGCTCATCGCCGGCTACGGCCGCCGCCGCCGCCCCACATCGCCTCCGCGCCCCGCCCCCGCGGCTTCCGTGCAGCTTGGTCCGCTTCCTGTGCGTAGCTTCCGGTGACGTCACCTCAGCCCGCCCATCGCCTGTCTGGCGGCCGGAAGCTTCGCGAGCCACGGCGGCGGGGCGCAGAGGTGACATCACGGGCGCGCCACACCGTGGCCCGCCCCCGCCTCTGTGTTCGCGCGCTTCCAGGGAGCCTTCTCCGAGCGTCCCTGGGGCAGCCACTTGCCTACTCTTTCCCAGCGCCCTCGGCTTTCCCCGCGCTCGGGCGCGCCCGGTTCGGGCACTGTGGACGGAGACTGTTTGCGCGCTGCGCTAAGCGGCGGGAAGGGGAGCTGCAGAAGGCGAGGGAGAGGGTGACCGGGCGAGGATCAAGGGACAAGGCCTACCGGAGGCCTGAGGACCAGCCAGGTTGCCCCTGGGTTTAGGGTTCCAGAAGACTGAGCCCTGCATGGGGGCTCGGTGCCCGGGCTGTAAACTCAGAACAGTTGAAGCTTGGGGAGTCTGGGAAGATGGAGCGGTCAGAGACGAATTTCGGAAAGACCATCCTGAGTTTAATGTAGATGGCTAGGAAGATGAGATTTGGGATTTATAGTTCAGTTCACAAGGTCTTGCTGTCCTCACACCTCCTAGCCACATCAGAGGCCTACGTCAGTGCGCCCTGCCAGACTTTAGTGTGTTTACATGTAAAATATGAATAGTTCCTGTGGAACCTTTGGTTGTGAGCATTGCAGTGTGCGCAGAGGCCATGTTGGAAGAGCATTAAAAAGTGTAGGCGTGCCGCCTCACTGTTGAATCTATGTCACCTTGACCAGCTATTTTTCCAAGCCAGTTACCTTTTTCTTTTTGCCTGAGACAAGATCTTACTTCTCATTCAGTCTTACCTTGAAATGACTATGTTGCATTCTCCTGTTTCAGTGTACTTCAGTGTACTACAGGCGTGGGCCAGCATGCCTGGCAGATTTTTTTTTTTTTTTTTTTTTGTCTTGAGACGGGCTCACTATGCAGTTCAGGCTGACCTTGAGCACACTTTGTAGCCCAGGGTGGTCTCGAACTCTCAATGGTCCTCCTGCCTCAGCCTCCCGAATGCTGGGATTACAGGCGTGCGCCACCACACCCAGCTCTCTCATTCTTTTTTAAAAATTTTTTTATTCTTTTTTTATCAGTAACAGGGATCGAACTCAGAACTACCTGCTTGCAAAGCAGGCGTTTATGCCGCTGAGCTAAATCCCCCGCCCTCTCATGCTTAACTGTAGCAGTTATGTATCCGATGTCTAGCTGTCTGGAATACATAAAAGACACTAACAAAACTATAAAAATAGGCAAAAGATGTTAACAGGTATCACAAAAAATATACAGTAGCTGGGAAGAGCATGAAACTGTTGGTGAAATGTAACTTCATATCATTATAAAATAGCACTGAACACCCACCCACTAGAAAAGCTGAAATGTGGAGAAACTGGACCACTGCTGATAGGAACATAAAATGGTATAAACACTGTGGCAGCCTAAAGTTATTTTTTGTTTAAATTAACAATAATGGGTCGGGGGCTGGGGATTTAGCTCAGCGGCATAAGCGCCTGCCTTGCAAGCAGGCAGTCGTGAGTTCGATCCCCGGTACCGATAAAAAGGAAAAAGACCAAAAAAACCCCCAAAACAATAATGGGCCAAGGATTTAGCTCAGTGGCATAAACTATTGCCTGACAAGTAGAAGCTTGTGAGTTTGATCCCTAGTACCAAAAAAAAAAAAAAAAAAAAACAAACCCCAAAACAATAATTGGGGTATGTATATTCATGGGGTATGTATATTGACACAGATTATATTGTTTAGATCATGCATTGTAAACTTATCTACCGTGTGGCCCACTCTCAACTGTCCATTACTAGGTTTTTAAGGAAAGTAAACATATAACTGTACAAAGCACAGCGTATGACTGTATGGATATAAAAGTTTAGAAGTTCATGTATGGGTGGGAGATGCAGCTGAGTGGCACAGCATCTGGCTGGCAGGCATAAGGTCTGAGTTTGATTCCTGGTACAAAAAAAGTCACATATATATATATAATTTTATATATATCTATAGATATAGATAGATATCTATCTTATAGATATCTATGGATATCTCTCTCTATATATAGATAGATAGTAGCCATTGGGCCATAGGTTGAAAAGGTCCAGCAGGAAACAACGCAGTGACAGAGATACTCTCTGTCTTGGTTATGGTTGTGGTTTCATAGATGTGCCCAAACTCACTGAAACATAGTTCACTTGCAGACATTGTGAGCCCATAAAATAGTTATTATTTTTTGGGTTTTACCCTTTAGTTATTAGTTTTGGAAAAGGAAATTAAGGAGGATGTTAGGGAACATATGCGCTAAAAATATGATTGTTGGCCAATAATCCTTAAAAAATATTAGGCAGTATGTAAGTTATATTGGGTTCTCAGTACATCAAGAGAGGTGAAGAGTAGAGATCAGATTTGGATCCTCCTGTAGACAGGGTGGATTTGATGTCCAATTTCTAGGAGGAGGAGAGTCCAGAGTTTGGTCTCAAACATTTCCATGCCTGGCAAGGATGCTGATGTTTCAGATCCCTTGGAAACCATTTTTTTTTTTTGTCCTTTTTTTAAAAAAAAATACAATCTTGGGGCTGGGGATTTAGCTCAACAGCATAAGCACCTGCCTTGCAAGCAGGCAGTCATGAGTTCAATCCCCGGTACCGATAAAAAGGAAAAAGACAAAAAATACAATCTCACTATGTAGTCCAAACTGGCCTTGAACTCACAGGCTGGCCTCAAATTTGTGGCAATCCTGCCTCAGCCTCCTGAGTGCTGGGATTACAGGCGTGCACCACCACTCCCAGCCTATCTCAGGGTTTTGATGAAAAATGCCCATCCTATTCCTCAACTTTCTGATTTCTACCCTAAGGCAGCTTCCCTGTGTGGAAGACCCTGAGGTGGGTTCCAGCCCAGCCACTATTCCTTACCAGTCTCTCACTCTGGTTTTAATGAATCAACTTCTATTGATGAGTTAGATGGATTGCTTGTTTTCTTTAAAATTTCATTCTTTGCTTTTCAGCCTAGAATATTCTTTTCTTACATCCATTTTATTTCAGAGAGGTGGGCCAGGGATTTAGCTCAGTAGCCTAAGTGCCCGTCTGATCAGTGCAAGGTTGTAAGTTCAATCCCCAGTACCAAAAAAGCCTAGAATAGTCTCCTTTCAGATATTCAATAACCACATATTTTAAAGGCTTTTATTTATTATACTTTATATGTAATAATATATTATACTTAGATATTTAAAGGCTTAATTTTTAAAGATACGTGATTATATTTTTTTGCTTTAACTTGAGTATATCTGAAATATATTTTGATGTCGAGCATGAAGTGAAGAATCTAAAACATTTCCTTCAAATGACTAACCAATTGTCCCAGTACTATTTATTCAGTAATCCTGCCAGGATGGATCTCAACAGGTGGAGATGGGGGAGGTTATTTTGGGCAGAGGGAACACATGGCCCCAGATGGTAGGAAGGAGTTTGGCTGGAGCCCAGGGGCTTCAAGGAGTGGGTGGTGAACAATGGAACCAGGGTGGGGGGTGATGACTGGAGTTGCTGCGGAGCCCTTGGTTTGCAGGCGGGGAGCTGGGGCTTGGTTGAAGAGCAAACGGGCAGCCATCAGAGCCACTTAAACCAGAGTTAGGTGGCTCTGGAGAGAGCAGAATACAGTGTGAGTGGGCTGGAGCAGGACCCAGCTTGGCTCTTGCTGGCTGGCTGCCTCAGGAGAGATGTCCCCAAAGCTGAGGGACCCAGAGAAGTGAGTCCCATCCCAGGGTGAGGGGCAGGCTGTGGGCTGCAAGCGGACAGGTAGAGGGACAGGCAAGCAAGATGAAGGTGATGATGGATCACTCCTGGCCGTTTCTGCTGGGCCACATAAAGATTTCCCGTGTGTCTTAGAAGTCACAGTTCTTAGCAAGTGACACAGGAACTGGGGCTCCAGTCTTCCAGTCTGAAGGCTGTGTCTCTGATGGGGCCAGGGCAGGAGATGGAAGCCAGATGTCAGAGTGCTTGCAAGTGACGGTGTGGGTCAGGACGCCCCAATCTGTGACAGGGGGCAGAGAGGATAGGACTGTGCACAGAGAAGCTGGACAAAGGCTGCTGTGTCCCAGAGATGTGAGGGACACTGAGGGATCAGAGCCTGAGTGAGAGACCTAGGGCCAAGCAGGAGATGGGGGCTTGGGGAAGGAGCTGGAGAAACACCCTTCTCCATCTGGAACAGGGCAGGGAGGAGGAGCCACGCGGGCTTCTGGGAGAGGGAGGGAAGTTACAGCAGCTCCCCACAGGGCCCTAGGCCAGGCCACATGCCAAAGAGGTGGTCCTGGGGCACTGTGGGGCCAGGCAACCAGAAGCCCTGCTGCCTGGCCCTGGCCACCATGGCTAGGAGAAGGCCGGGCCTCAGGGCAGCAGATGGGAGTTGGTCTTGCCAAATATAGGGGGTGCCAGGCCTGGGGCAGTAGCCTTGGATGGCCAGCATGGGGGAGCCAACTGGGCTTTGGAGAGAACTGGGCCAAGATGATGAAGAAGGGCAGACATAACTTTTGCCTTCTTTCTTGTTATTTTCCATTTTAGTTTAGTTTTGTATTGTTTTGTTTTGAGACAGGGTCTCTGAGCAGGCTGTTTAGGCTGGCCTTGAACTTGCTGTGATCCTCCTACCTCAGCCTCCCAGGTTCAGGGATTAGTGGTATGGGATCCTATGCCCAGCTCTTTTCCATTTCGAGCTTGAAATTTGAAGAATTAAGATGTGTTATGTACATGGACCAACTCTCCACAATAACCATAATCATTATATACTGAAACATGTACTAATAAAACATGTAAAAAATAAAAAACAGTAAAAAAAAAAAAAAAAAGCTGGGTGTGGTGGTGCACTCCTGTAATCCCAGCACTTAGAGGAGGTTCATTTGCAAGTTTGGGACCAGATTGGGCTGCAAAGTGAGCCCAAGGCCAGCCTGACCTGCATAGGGAGACCCTGTCTCAAAAAGGCAATAAATAAATAAATAAATAAATAGGTAAATTTTATGTATTTACCACCATAAAAATACAATTACTCCCCCCCAAAACCCCTGATACTTCTTTAAATTTAAAGGACAGTCACAAGAGTAATGGCTCTTCCCACAAATTCCCCTGATGATAACCTCTCACATGTTATCACCTGTCTCTTGGTCTCTGTCTTTGTGTCTTTATCTCCCGTCTTTCTCCATCTCTGTTTTCTCTCTCTGTCACTCTCGACTCCCTGTGACTCTGTTTGTCTCCATCTCTGTCTATATTTGTATTTCTTTCTGGCTTGTTTGAGAGTGAGCTGTGGGAGTGATGCCCCTTCACGCTTCGCTAGTCTGCATCTCTTTCCCAAGATGGAGACCTCCACTTATCTAACTGGAGTGCCAAGGTCACAGGCAAGGAACTGGCGTGGTCACACTGCCGCCGGCTCCCTGCTTTGCAGATTGATTCAGGCCTTGCCTGGGAGAATCCAGAGCATTCGTGGCTGGTGGCCTCTGTCCCACCTGGAGCCACCCGGGTCTGTCTCGCAGATCAGTGACATTTGGAAGCGTGTAGACCCGTCGCTTGAGTTTGGAAGAGCTTCTTGGCCATGCTCTAGGCCCATCTGCCGCCCTGGCCCATCTGACACCCAGCTGCCAGCATACTGCACCCCCGTGTCCAGCCAGGCTGTGCCTACAGCCAGGAGCAGGAGAGACAGTTGGAGGCCCTGGGTCACTGGGAAGAGGCTGGGGGCCAGTGCAAGGGGTTTGTGACCAAATCCACAGTGGAAACCATGCTCACCTCTTGGGCTTTCCTGCTGAGTGGCTCTGAAGCAGTGGGACCCCGTGGCCTTTTCTGCCCTCACCCATCTGGGGTAAAAGCAGCCTGAGAGGTGGCAAGTGAGAGGTGGCTTGCAGGGACCCAGGGTGGCAACTGCAGCCAGCAGAGCTGCTGCGACTCCTGTGGGCCCCTGAGCCTTGACCACTCACCGCTGTGGCACTTCTGGCCAGGTCCTGCCCATTCAGGCTTAGGTGACATCGTGACATCATTGTCCTTGCACCGTTCAACAGGGTTGCCTGTCCCAGGCCCTGGGCAGAGGCTACACATGGTGTTTGCAGCCAAGCATTCTGTCCCAGATCCAGTCTTCCCACAGGCAGCAGTTTTTCAACCTCAGCAGCCAACCTGGTCGCCCTCTGGCAGCTCCCAGTCCTCCTCGCCTGTCCACTCTGCACCATACCCCACCTAGGTACACAGGGCAACCGCATCCAGCGGCACCCATGGGGGCTGCCCTGCTTCCAGGGTTCAGGTACAGGGCGATGGTGTGCATTTGCACCTCGAGGTGTGCGCAGGTGCCTTGGGGGCCAGCACTGACTGTCACCAAGCTATGGGAGCGACCTGGAGGCACGTCGATGGGCAGTGTGCATGGAACAGGGTATTCCTCATCCGTGAGGAACAGCCAGGTCTGTCATTTGCAAGAAAATGAGTGCGTTTGGAGACCTGCATGTTGAACTAAATAAGCCACACTCAGAAAGATGAATGTTACATGCTGTCCCTAACATGTGGAATCTAAAGGAGATGCAGGAAAGTGGAAGGGAACCTGTGATCCCAGAACTTAGGAACAGGAGGAGGGCCTCGAGTTCAAGGTTAGCCTGGGCTGCATAAAGAGTTCAAGGCCAGCCTGAACTACACAGGGAGACCTCCTCTCAAAAACGAAAAGTAGAAGGCAGACTATTACTAGGCAAGAGGAAGAGATGTAGAAGGAGGGCAAAGAAGAACCATGAGGGGGAGAGACGGGGGAGATGAAACAAACCAGAAAATACACTGAGCCTGAGGGTGGGTGGGGAACTAGGCGACAGGTGTGTGTGTGTGTGTGTGTGTGTGTGTGTGTGTGTGTGTGTGTGTGATGGTACAGTTTTTAAAATGATACTTCTGAGATAGTCACAACTAAGACAGAAGTCAAAATAACAGCTACAGTTTCTGATTTTTTTTTTTTTTGAGACAGGGTCTTACTTTGTATTTCAGGCTGGTTGCACTCACTGTGTTGCCCAGGGTAGCCTCAAACTCACAATGATCCTCTTACCTCAGCCTCCTGAGTGCTGGATTACAGATATATGCTGCCACGCCCGGCTAAGAGCTACAGATTCAAAAAGAAAGGAAAGAGGGAGGAAGGGGGAACGAAAGGGTCGCTGCTGCTATTGATGGGCTCCAAGGGGCAGCTGAGCTTTCTCCACAGCCTTGGGGCTGGCTCAGAAGGGTGCTGCTGGCCTCAGCCAGTGTTGCGTGCAGAGAACACAGAAATAAACCAGACCCGCCTTTGTACGTCTGTTGGGCAGCAGAGATGAAACCCCAGACACACAACCTTCCAGGGGCCTCCTACAGCAGCGAGGTCAGAGACAGCAGCGAGGGATGTGTGGTCCGGAAGCCTGGCCTGGGCTGGAGATTGAACCCCGGGATGGGGGAGAGGCTGCGCATGGGCTCTGGAGGGGCAGCCACCTCCCTGGGCTCCCCCGGGGTGTGGGGACAGCTGAGGGTGCAGGCTTCGGGCAGCTGCCATGCGCACAGATCCCCCAGGTAGGGCTGTTGGCCCAGCTGCTGTGGGAACAGGTTCGCCCTTGGCTACGCTGCCTGCCGTGGCTTTCTGCAGAGCCGCCAGCAGCCCATCTGTTCCAGCTTCTCACTCGCCCAGAAATCCCAGCGCTCCCCCCACTCCGCCCTGTCTTCCTGTGGATTCTATTTCTGCCTCCCCAAACCTTCCAGAAGGGGCTTCTGGCTCAGAAGCGACCCCCGCCTGCTTGCTCCATCTGCCCTTCTGCCCGATCAGGGCAAGAGTCTCACACAGACCCAGCTGCACCCCAGTCTAGAGCACGCAGAGCCAGGCCGAGTGAGGGCAGACGACTGGACGGCTGTCTTCACGGTACATGGCCTAGGAGTCTTCTAGGAGCTGAGGAGGAAGCTGCACAGATACAAAGCCCAGAGAGTCAGTAAAGCCTGCTGGATTGAGCAGAGGCCAGAAAAGTTGGTGTCCATGCGTGATTTCATTACATGCGTGTGTACACACATACACACATGATAAGAAACACAAGCATCTGTACTCACGCAGAAGTATAGAAATACAAAAACACACACACATACCTACAGACAGATAAACAAACACACCTATGCACAGACAGCCATGCAGAGAGATCCAGATACGAGTGTATGTATACTCACACACATGTAGAATATGCACACATAGACTCAGTGAGACCAAAAGAACTGGGGATGTAGCACAATGCAAAGGCCTGGGGTTTGAACCCCAATAAGATATTTCTTGTTTCTCAGGAAGCTGGGGCAGGAAGATCACAGTGAGTTCAAGGTTAGCCTGAGCTACAAAGTGAGTTATTTACTATTTGGATTTACAACCAAGGCATAAGATCCACCACTCAGATTTACAAGCTGTCTTTTTTTTTGACAGTTCTGTACATCCTGTTTCTAGAGCTTCAAATTCATTTTTGAAAAGTATAGTTTATTTTTTGAGACAGAGTCTCACCATGTAGTCCAGGCTGGCCTTGACTCACCAGGATCCTCCTACCTCAGCCTCTTGAGTGCTGGAATTACAGGCATGCACCACAACACCTAGCTCCTACCTTGTTTATATTGTACTGTATTTTTGCTTTACAATACTGTGTGTAAGAGCTATGCAAATAAAAGCAAAGTCCTCAGGTGGGAGTTTCCTTTGACCATGTCTTTGTTTTGAATGTTACAGTGTACATACTTCATACAAAAACCAGTTCAGTGGGGCTGGGGATTTAGCTCAGCGGCATAAGTGCCTGCTTTGCAAGCAGGCAGTCGTGAGTTTGATCCCTGGTACGGATAAAAAAGAAAAAGACCAAAAAAAACAAAACAAAACAAAACAAACACCAGTTCAGTTAATGACCACGTCACAGGAATGGAAATCATCAGTTGTTAAATGAACATCTGTATCACAAAACAAACTGTCAGTCAGACATGGTGGAACACACCTGTGATCCCAACACTGGGCAGGCTGAGGCAGGAGGATCAACATGAGTTTAAGGCCAACCTGAACTATACAGCAAAACTCTGTCTCAAAAAAACAAAAACAAAATAATAATAATAAATAAGTAAGTAACAAGGGCTGGTGTTGTGGTTAGTTCAGTGTGAAGAATCCTCATTATGAGAAATTATTTTTTTAAAAATGAATAAGTAGGGGCTGGGGATTTAGCTCAGCAGAAAAAGTGCTGGCCTGGCAAGTTCGAGGTCGTGAGTTTGATCCCCAGTACCAAAAAAAAAAAAAAAAGAATAAATACATCCTTGTATATATTCATGTACACAAATACATACAGGCAGAAAAGTACAGAACTATGCAGACACGTAGGACTAGACGTACACATTTCCACAAGTAGACACAAAAATACATCTGTGCTCACACACACCACACTCTGGTAGTGTGGAATATACACAGGTGGACACCTAGGTGTGTATGTGTGTTTGTGTACACCTAGAGCCAGGGATGCCCCATGGGAAAGACACATCCAGCATCCAGATCTCAGCTTCTTAGCTTGGTTCTCCAGTGAAAGCACCCAGATGGAGCTGGTGACATGACTGACTCCAGGGCTTGGGGAGAGGGAGCCAGGAGTGGTGGTGCCTGCCTGTAATCCTGGCACTCTGGAAGGCTGAAGCAGGAGGGTTGCAACTTTGGACCCAACCTGTTCATTTAATAACTTAGCAAGACCCCATCTCAAAATAAAGTGGGGCACTGGGGATGTAACTAGGTGTGAAGGTCCTAACTTCAGTCCCTACGACTCAAAAAGAAGGGACTTATCAAAAGGGTACTGCTCACGGCCAAGTTTGAGATCATTTTAAGCACCAAATAGATAGTGGTAGGGCTGGGGATTTAGCTCAATGGTATAAGCACCTGCCTGGCAAGCATGGAGTCGTGAGTTCAATCCCTGGTACCAAAAACAAACAAACAAACAAAAAACTCAAATAGATAGTGGTGGTGACAGCTCCACAGGACGGAGTGGGATTCCACCCACATGTGCCGATGTAAATAAACAAACAGGGGAGCCAGGAGAGCTCTCCCTTCTAGTGCAGCCCCAAGAGTAAATACAGAAAGAGCTGTGAACCTGAAAGCCGTGGTGAGAGGTGCTGAGTGCAGCGGGTATTAACGCAGCTTCAAGACCTCTGCCCTAAAGCTACTGTGATCAAAACAGTGTGGTACCGGCCAAAGACAGACTCGAAGATCGATGGAACAGATTAAAGGTGAAGGAGCAACTCCAGACACACTAAACAACCTTATCTTTGACAAAGATGCCAAACACATTCACTGGGAGAAAGACAGCATCTTTCGTATATGGTGCTGGAAAAACTGGCTCTGCTCATGCCGAGGATTAAAGTTGGACCCGTATATTTCACCATGCACTAAGCTAAAATCAGAACGATCAAAGATCTTATTACTAAAAGAGAAACACTAACTCTGCTGGAAGATAGAGTAGGTAAAACGCTCAAAGACACTGGTGTAGGCAAAGATCACTGACAGAGTGAAGAGACAGCCACAATGTGGGGGAAACTGTTTGCCAGCTGTTCCTCAGACAAAGGATTATTATTGAGAATGTAAAAGAACTAAAAAAAAAAAAAAAAGAAAGAAAAAAAAAGAAAGAAAATTAGTCCTCCCAGATTTAAAGACCCAGCCCAAAAATGGGCATCTGAGATGAACACACACTTCTCAGGTGAAGAAATGCAAACAAGAAATAAATATGTGAAAAAATGTTCAACATCACTGGTCATTTGAGAGATGTAAATTAAAACAACACTGAGATTCCATCTCACCCCAGAAAGAATGGCTGTCATCAAGAAATCAAGGAATGAGGGCTGGGGATTTAGCTCAGTGGCATAAGCACACCTGCCTTGCAAGCAGGCGGTTGTGAGTTCAATCCCTGGTACCAAAAAAAAAAAAAAAAAAAAAAAAAGTTTAAAAAAAAAGTCACACAGCCGTTGTTTCCAAAAAAAAAGAAAAGAAAAAAAGAAATCAAGCAATAACAAATGCTGGAGGGGCTGCAGGGAAAAAGAAACCCTTCTCCACTGTTGGTGGGAATGCAGACTGGTGCAACCACTATGGAAATCAGTGTGGATATTCCTCAAAAAACTAGGACTAGAGGTCCCATTTAACCCAGCTACTTCCCTCCTGGGTATCTTCCCAAAAGAAATAAAAAGATCATACCATAAAAATATATGTGCACCTATGTTTATAGCAGCACAATTTGTAATAGCCAGATTTTGGAAATGCCCATCCACTGAGGAATGGATAAAAAAAGATGTGGGGCTGGGGATTTACCTCAGTGGCATAAGTGCCTGCCTGGCAAGTGTGAGGTCGTGAGTTCAACCCCCAGCGCCAAAAAAAATAAAAAAATTTTTAAAAAGATGTGGTATTTTTATACAATTGACTACTACTCAGCATAAAGAGGAACAAACTTGAGGCCTTTATAGGTAATGGGTGCAACTTGAGACTGTACTCATAAGTGAAATAAATCAGACTCACATTTGTAAACATTGTGTTGTCTCAGTGTGAGAAGCTGAGAGAAATAACATGTGTATGTATATATATACATATATACATATATATGCGTGTGTACACACACACACACACACACACACACACACACACATTACAAATCCTACTATGTGGGGCTGGGGATTTAGCTCAGCGGCATAAGTACCTGCCTTGCAAGCAGGCGGTCATGAGTTCGATCTCCGGTACCAATAAAAAAAATGAAAAAGACAAAAAAAAAAAAAAAAAAAACCCAAATCCTACTATGCAAATGATGTGTAGCACTGAGTGTTTTATTTTTTGTTTGTGCTGGAAATGAACCCAGGCTCCAGTGCATACTAAGTGCTGTCAGAGCCACAGCCCCAGTTTTTTGAGATGGAGCCTGAGGGTCTTGCTGTGTTGCCCAGGCTGGCTGCAAACTTGACATCCTCCTGCATCAGCCTTCTGAACAGTAAATTTTTGTTTCATGAGCAGAATTAAGATTTACCTGTCTATCTGAGAGACTCATTTTAAGGAGTTAGCACATATTGTCATGTCAGGATTGCATTTGGAACCTGCAGGGAAGGCTGCAAACTTGAGACCAGAGTGCCGGTGACACTACAGCTGGAGTCTGAAGGCTATCTGAGGCCCTAATCCTCTCTTAAAAGACCGCAGGCTTTGAAGGCCTTCAACTGATTAGGCGAGGGCCACCCATACCATGGAGCATCATCTATTGAAAATCTGCTAATTCAGCTGGATTTGGTGGCACATGCCTGTACTTCCAGCATTCAGGCAAATGAGACAGGAGGATCACTATGAGTTTGAGGCCAGCCTACACTACATGAGACCCTGTATCAAACAAAACGAAACAAGAATCTGCTAATTTATCAGGGCACGATGATGCATGCCTATAATCCTATCACTAGGAGACTGAGGCAGGAAGATTGCTTTAAGGTCAAGGTCACCCTAGTGTACATAATAAATCCAGGCCATCCTGCCCTCCCGGTGGTGCCACCTTCCCACTGATGCCACCAGGCTCCACGGTGGAGCTGTCCCTGCACAGGTCCAGTCCCTGCCCACTGCTGGCTATGGCTTGGGGGAGGGTTCCACATGGGCCACCTCCAGCTCACCAGCCCTGACTTCCTGTCACTGCTGGACCTGCTTGCTTTGCGTGTGTGGTGGCCGCATTGCACATCCTGCCCAGCTGTGGGCTCTGTGGGGTGGCTGAGACCAGTCCCCTGAGGCCCCAGCCCTGCCCACCGTCCCTGTCAGAGGCCACATCACACCATCTGCTTCCTCAGGATCAGAAATGGAGTCAACGTCGGCCAGAGCCCGGCCGCCACAGCCTCAGTGGACCCTGTTCCAAAGCATGGCTGCCCTGTCCTGGATGAGGCAGGGCGGCCTGGCAGGGTGGCTGCTTCGGGAGGGGTCTTTTCCTGCTGGCCGGCACAAGGGCAGGAGATCCCCACCTCTTTGTCCTCCACTGGTTGACCTGCTTTCTTTCTTTCTTTCTTTTTTTTTTTTTGTCTTTTTTGTTTTTATTGGTACCAGGGATCGAACTCACAACTGCCTGCTTACAAGGCAGGTGCTTATGCCGCTGAGCTAAATCCCCAACCCCTTGACCTGCTTTCTTGCTTAGTCCAGTATTAACTGAGGCAGTAGAAGCCGTTTTAAAATTATATTTTGTTAAAAACTTACTAAAAAGTTCCCAAAGGAAATTTAAAATGAAAAAAAAATTCCTGATTGGTGTGTTTTGAAATTTTGTTTTAGTTTTCTTTCTCTTTGAAAAAAAATTTTTTTTGTTTTTTTCTCTTTGAAATAAAATGGATGAAAAAAAAAGAAAACTAATTTCACAAGGTTCACACATGGTACACACCTGAAATTCCAGCACTCAGGAGGCTGAAGCAGGAGGGTCACCTTGAGTTCAAGGCCAGCCTGGGCTGCATAGCAAGATCCTGTCTTGAAAAACAAAAGACAAAATCAAAGAAAAATTCCTAGAGTCCTGTCATTCCATGCACCTCCTCTCCACTGCCGTCTGTGTTTTCCGATTCGCTTCTGCTTCCTAACAGTGTGTGCGTCTGTTTCTGTACCAGGGTGACACACTGTTGTCACACACAGGATACTGAGAGCGAAACAGTTGTCTCGCCCCTCCTCCGTACTGCACAAAGGAGGCTGTGGTTTCTCGTCATCTCAGTGACTAACTTGTTTTATATTTTATGCACTGGGAATTGAACTCAGGATCTCATGCTTGCTGGGCAGGCCCTATACCCCTGAGCAATATCCCCAGCCTGAATAAAAATTTATTTATTTATTTATAGCAATTTAAATGGTCTGGTATCATTATTTAGATGTTTTGTGGTTGGACATTTAGGCCATTTCCAGTTCTTATTTTGTTGTAAGCTAATTCACATAAGCAGCTGGGGTTCCCACTCTCTGCCATACTGAGGAGTGAACCCAGGGTCTTTGCACTGATCTGCATGCCCAGGCCTTGTCTTTTTTAAAAATTTTGAGACAAGGCTTCATTAAGTTGCCCAGGCTGTGTTTGAACTTGCAGTTCTCCTGCCTCAGGCGTCCCAGAGTGCTGGAATGACAGGCACGTGCCACTAATGAACAGCTGTTTTTACTCGGTAAACCTGCAGCACTGACAGCTGGCAGATCCTGTAACACACACTGTAGAGCTTTGCTCTCTTTCTTTTTTTCTTTTCTTTTTTTTTTTTAATCGATACCAGGGACCGAACTCATGACCACCTGCTTGCAAGGCAGGTACTTATACTGCTAAGCTAAATCCCCAACCCAGAGCTCTGCTTATGTTCTGTTTTGTTTTGTTTGTATTTTGAGGCAGGCTCTTGTTACATTGCCCAGGCTGAATTCCTAGACTCAAGGGATCCTCCTGCCTCAGCCTTCAAAGTAGCTGGAACCACTGTTATGTGCCACTTCTCCTGTCTTTTTTTTTCTTTTTCTTTTGAGGCAGGGTCTTCCTATGTAGCACAGGCTGGTGATTCTCTTGCCTCAGCCTCTAGGTTGCTAGGATTACAGGCCTGGTCTCCTGTCCGATTGTAGCTCTCTGAATCTTTCCCCAACACTGTGGTCTGACTGTTGCCCGTTAGCCAGGGTCCAGGCCATGGTGGACCCCTGCTTGGCGCTGTCGCCTTGTCCCTTCTCACTGAGCATGGCTGACACTTGCATAGGGCACGGCATGAGGTTTGCAGATGGCAGTCGGAGAGGACGGAGCCTCCCGCTGTCTGCACAGAGCCTGGTTCAGCACCCGGGAAGGCGAGCAGTTGGATCTGTATAAAACCGCAGGGTTTTGTAGCTTTTATAGAAAACGCTCACCAATGTTTCTTGGGAGAGCTTCTCTGCAAACACACATGATAAAGGAATCTTTCACAACCCAGGAAGCCAGTATGGGGCTGGGGGCCTGGCTCAGTCATTGTGGGTGCCTGGCATGTGTGATGCACTGGGTTGACTCCTGTACCCCCAGATAGAGGGGAAGAGAGCCCTGTGGCAGGGTCTCCCCACACCCTGTCCTCCTGCTCCCTCTGCTATAATCAGGGCTCAACCTTGACATCATCTACTCCTGAGTCCCGGGGGTTCCCACTGCCAAAACTTAGTGGCTAAAAGCAATACATACTGGTATTAGGGATTGAGCCCAAGACCTTTGCACTTAGCTACATTCCCCCACCTCTAAAAACTTTTTTTTTGTTAAAAAGCTTTTTGAGGCCAGGTCTCACTAAACTGCTAAATTAAGTGAACTGGGGCTCAAACTTGCAATTCTCTTGCCTCAGCCTTCCAGGACTACAGGCCCATGGCTTCCTGGGATTACAGGCATCTGCCACAGTGCCTGACTACTCAAAACTCCACAGTCGAGCAGGACTCAATGGGGACGCCCATGGGTGCTGTGGAGGTAGGGGCCAGGGCCTTCTGATGCTTCTCACACTGGCTAGGGTGGCCCAGGCAGGGCTGGGACTGGGCCCACTTGGGGACCTGGGCTTCTCCTTACCGTGGTGGACAGCAGGAGAGTGATACAGAGGAAAGAAACTCCCAGCCTGCTAGATGTCTGGCAAGAGTTCGGGTTGTCTAAAACTGAAGAATGAACTTTAGGAACAATGGAGCAGAATGTATTTGAGAAAAAGTAAGCTTCTGTCTGGGAGAGACAGAAGGGGTACTGGGTGGGTTGCCAGGGGCTCTCTTTTGTAGGGACTTCCCTAGAGTAAAGCCACAGAGTAAGGTGGGTCTAAGGTGGAAAAAATGGGAACTTGAAAGGTTGGCAGAGGTGGGACAGAGCTATGGTCAACCAGTAAGATTAATTGCTCAGGTAAAATTGATTAAATCGGGGACAAATGGGGAAGCGAGTCCCGTAACAAGCGGGCATCCATACAGAGCAGTGCTTTTCCTGTAGGGGGTTGGGATGGTGACTCCTGGCTTCCTCAGGGTGTCAGAGACCCTGTTAGAATATCAACTCCTGATGTTTATCCGTAGGAAGTATGTGGGTACATTTGATTTATCTTTTGTCTTGAGATCTGGCCCACAGCAGAGGCATCTGTCTATCCTACAGTTGCAACATGTCTGGCCTTCTGCACTAGCTCCTTTGAGGACTCAGCCTTGTCTGACTACCTATATTTCTATCTAACTCTGTTGCCTGTTACAGGGTGATTGGAATAATGATCGTACATTAACTAAGCTGCCATCTGTGTTTGGGGAAGATGTTTAGTATGTATATATGCATATATGTATGTGTGTATTTATAGAAAGGGTCACTATGTAGTTGTATTGGTTACTTTTCTCTCTTTGCTGGGCCAAATACCTGACACCCAAAATTAAGGGAGGAATGTTTATTTTGCTCACAGTCTGTGTCGAGGTTTCAGTCAGCTGGCTCCAAGGCAAGGTGGTGTGGTGTAGATGTCAAGGTGACAGAAGACAGCAAAAGCAGCGAGAGCAGGAGGGGAGAGAGAGCCTCTTTTCCTCCCTTGAATTGTAAGCAGGCTACCAGCACCCCAGGATGGATGTAGTAATCACAAAATCTGGGGTGGAGATGTTGCCTTTGCCACAGCCTTCTTCAGAGCTGGTCTTAAATTTCTTGTGTGGGTTGATTTCTATTTCTCTCGGACTCGTTATTTTAGATTGCTGGTTCCCAGACATTTGGATTTCAAAGGCAAGCAAAACTCTCCCAAGTTTCATCTACAATCTCTCCTTAGTCCAACCTGGGCTTAGTGGATCCTGTCTCAAAATTTAAAATAAAAACAAGGCTGAGAAGGTAGCTCAGGGCGAAGGCTGTGAGTTCAATCCCCAGAACTGTCCCTCCCACCAAAAAACTCTAAGGGGCAGCTGAAAATCAGGTGTGGAATTTGTTTTTTTTTTTTTTTTTTTTTTTTTGAGAGAGGGTCTCACATAGTTCATGCTGAACCTGAGCTTGCTTTGTAGCCCAGGTGGGTCTAGGACTTGCAAGGATCCTTTTGCCTCAGCTACCCGAATGCTGGAGGAAATTCTTAGTTGGGATAGACATTGTGTGTGTGACCTTAGGAGAAAGGCAAAACCCATTCATCCTCATCCCAGCCCTGACTCTGCAGCCCTGCTGCCCAACACCCAGTGTCTCAAAATGCAGGTCTCACACAGGGCCTGCTGTACTTGTGGTCCTTGTTCTGTAAGGGCTCTCAGAGTGTGAGTTATGAAAATGCCTCAGGCAAATAAAAGAAGGTCGAGAGGATTAGCAGTGCCGGGGTTTGCCCTGAATGACGTTAGTACACCTCAGTGAATAAAATCATTCGCATCTGTATCCACAGCCATCCAAGGGTGATGCTGTGCAATTCAAGGCCCACTTTCCAGGGGAAACACGGATGTCAAGCAAGGCCACACCTCTGGGTGTCAGTGGAGACTCCCCCAGTTCCCCGACGGTGCTAGGAAAAGGCCTTCTCCCCTCTGAGATGAGAGAAGACAGCAGACCTACAGCTGGGTGTGCTGTCACACGCCTATAATCTCAGCAGTCTCGAGGCTGAGGCAGGAGGATTGCTGTGAAGTTCCAGGCCAGCCTGGGCTACATAGTGAGTTCAAGATCAGCCTGAACAGCACAGTGAGATCCTGTCTCAAAAAACAACAAAATGGGGCTAGGAGTTTAACTCAGCAGTGTAAGCATCTGCTTGGTGAGCACAAGGTCATGAGTTCAATCCCTGGTACAAACAAAAACACAAAACAAACAGTCTGGAAAGATCTGTGGGCTCATTTCAGTAATTCTGGTCAAAGGTACAATCAGGCCAGGTGTGGTGGCCCCCAGCTGTAATCCCGGCACCCAGGAGGCTGAGGCAGGAGGATTGCTTTAAGATCAAGGCCAGCTCGGGCTACAGTGAGTTCAAGGCCAGCCTGGGCTACATAGCAAGACCTCATTTTACATTTTGTGCCAGGGATTAAACTCACAACCTGGTGCTTGCCAGGCAGATGCTTATGCCACTGAGCTAAATCACCAGCCCCTAGACCTCATTTTTTTTTTTTTTTTGTCTTTATCGGTACCAGGGATCAAACTCAGGACTGCCTGCTTGCAAGGCAGGCGCTTATGCCGCTGAGCTAAATCCCCAGCCCCTCTCATTTTTTTAAGAAAAGAAAAATTTATTAAAAGCAAAAGAAAGACAAGGACCAAGGCCATCATAGCAGAGCTGCTTCCTGTAGTCACAGCCTCTTTTACAGTGCTAGTGTTCAGGTGGTGCATGTCTGGAGTCCCAGTTGCTGGGGAAGCTGAGGTAGGAGGATCGCTTGAGCCGAGGAGTTTGAGACCACCTCAAGCAACAAGGTGACGCTGTCTCAAAAGCAAAAATGAAAAAAAAAAAAAAATCAGCGCTGATGGGACCTGCGTTTTCTTCTTTGGACGCAGCCTCGTCAGTCCCTGATTCGAGGAGCCCGAGTCCCTGGGACGCTGCTGGCTGCCCGGCAGCAGACTCCGGCTCAGCAGCGCCGCCTGGCGTGGAGGAGCTGGCCCTCTGCCACCGCAGCACCACTTGGCAAGCAGGCCACGGAGGCCTGGCCTTGAGACAGAGGAGAGTGTCTTGCCTGTCCCCCTGGTCAGGCTGACAGCTGTCATGCCCCTCCCCTCACAGCCCTCTCCTTCCACATCCAGACCCGTTAACATCCCGACCTGGCCAGCCTCCCGGGACCCCCTGTTTGGCCCCGCCATTTGCATGGAAACGCAGGCTGCCAGGTCCCCTCCAGGAGGTGCTGGCCTTAACCTGCAGTGAGCTTGAATCTGAACCAAGTCGTAGAATTGAATTTGGACCAATCAGCACGCTGGATTCGGAAGGCTTGAGATTAGAACAAGTAGGCCAATTAACAACAGTCATGGATTTGGACTAATTAGCAGTCTCAAACAGGGACCCAGTCACAGACCTGCTGGTGCTCTGTAAGCAGCCTCTGTTGGTCTCCAAAGGCTCTGTTCACACGTGACTCTCTTCTCCCGCATGGTAGCCCAGGTCCTGTTCAATGCAGCCTCACTGTGTAGACCTGTAAATCCGCCTGTGATTTATCCCTTGGGCAGTGTGAGCTCAGAGGTGCTGTAAATCTACTTAGGATTCTTAACCTAAATAAAGTGACAGAAAAGCCTTTAGACAAGCGCGGCTCTAATCTCTGTGGCTGCCTGAAAATCTTCCATGAACAGCGGCCAGCAGGGATCGTGTCACAGGAGGTCACCCAGCACTCGGTGACTTCAAAGGATGCAGTGCCGGCTGGCATCAGCAGGTGGCATCATTCCCTGGAGCTTAACGCTCAGGGCTGAGGCGGCTGCTTTCAGGCCCCAGGGGCCTTGGCAGAGCCGCACCATGCAGTCAGGGCTAGCACGTCCACAGGTGGGTGAAATTCTTAGGGTTTTTGTTTTTTATAAATGTATTTGTTTAGATCCAGGGTCTCACTATTAGTCTAAGATGGCTGCAAACTCATTATGTAGCTCCAGTTGGCTTTGAACTCATAATCCTTCTATCTCAGCCTCCTGACTACTGAGATTCCAACATGTACCACCATGAGCTTCTTCTTTGTTTATTTTGTTTTGTTGTTTTTTTTTTGTTTTTTTTTTTTTTTTTTTTTTTTTTTTTGAGACAGGTCTCACTACACAGTTCAGGCTGGTCTCGAGCTCACTTTGTAGCCCAGGCTGATCTTGAATTTGCAAGGACCCTCCCGCCTCAATCTCCTGAGTGATGGGATTACAGACATGAGCCACCACACTAGGCTACCATGTGCTTCTCATTCTTGATGCCTTTACTCAAAACTGGGAAACAAAATTCTTTTTTCGGGGGTAGTATCACTCAGCCTTAAACAAGAGGGAAGTTATGTCATTTGCAGGAAAATGGTTGGATGTGGAGATCATGTTAAGCAAAATAATCTAGACTCAGAGATACTACCTTTTCTCTAATATAAGGAATCTAAAAGAAAAGGTGGCATAAAAACTGATGTAGAAGGTGACCTGAGCAGCTCTGCTTGAATGCAGAACAGTTACCTCTGTGTTAGTTAAATGAACCCTATCTCCATTTACTAATACCTACAGAGCTGACTGAGCTGTTTCCTTCTCCCTTCAATTGGCTCTAAGAATGTAAATAAGGCTGGCTGAGGTCCTGATATATAACCCGTGAAGCCGGCCGACAGCTTCCTGACTCCATGAATTGTGTTCCCTGTAAACAGTTGAGCACAGAGCGGGATGGCAGAGCCACACAGCTCCAGGAACATCAGCTGGGTTCCAGCCTCAAGATGAAAGACTGTCTACGGCCATACCACCCTGAACGCGCCTGATCTCGTCTGATCTCGGAAGCTAAGCAGGGTCGGGCCTGGTTAGTAATAAAAATACAACAGAACAAGAAAAAGAAAAAAAAAAAAAAAAGATGAGAGACTATGACTTCCCAGGGCACAAAAGTTTACATATCAGAAACTGAAACAGCAGCCTCCTAAATCATTCAAATTCTCCCCTAAAAATGTGGATTGGTCTTTCTGCACGCCCTTCTCCCTGTATATTGCAGAGATGCTTTCTCTCCATCAGGCCAGCTCAGCTCAGTTAGTCATGAAATTCCTGCCATCCTGTCACTCATCCTCCAGCCACTCCCTCTTTACAAGTTAATAAACGCTGGGTGAGGCCTTGGATCAAGGCCTTTGTTCCCTGTATCCTCACCTGGACCAGACTCAGGACCCCTCGGCTGCTTGTAACTATGAATATATCTTAGTGTCTTTATGCTCACTGTGGGGTTGCACTGGAGGTGGCAGATTGCAGTTAACTCACTGGGATTCCAGCAAGGTTTCAATGGGATTTACAAATATAAAACCTCCCGGACCTCCAGGAGGTCAGAAGACGGAGTGCAGTAATTGGATTACCATATTGTAAGAGATTACATTATTGGGATTACAATAAACCTAAAGGAAATTTACCAGACCAGAAAAAGGAGCAAGGAGGAGGAAGCAAGGTAGAGGGAGGTTGAGATGATCAGGATGTTGTATGCATGTATGAAAATCCCACCTCTCACTCCAAGGTGAGACCACAATGCTTGGTCACAAGACCTCATGAATACAGTAAAATTACTGAATCGCACATTTATCAAGTGGTGACTGGGATGGACTGAAAGTTAAATGCTAATAAAGAAGCAGCAGCCACATATCCAAGGATAATTACAAGAATTAAGTCTAAGCGTTTGTTGGAAGGAGACTAATTTAAGTTTAAATTTTAAAAAAGATATCTACATAGCAAGGTGAAGGCCAGCCTGTACTGCATAGTGAGACTCTGTCTCAAAAAACCAAAAATGAACAAAAAAAAAAAAGAAGAAGAAGACAAAGGCCACCTTTAGGATTGTCCCTTTGAACTCACCATGTAGCCCAGGCTGGCATCAAACCTGCAGCAACCCTCCTGCCTCAGCCTCCCAAGTGCTAGGATCACAGGTGTACCTCACCACTTCCTAGTAGGACATGTGAATGGGCTGTGACAGGCAGAGAAGCTGTCTCACATCAGTGGCCACATCCCAACACCCAGGTGTCACTCCTGAATACAAAATGACTCTCCTGTCCGATGGCACCACCTACGTTGTGTGTTGAAATGGATTGTGTGGGCCTGTCACTGAGGTCACTGGTATAGGGAGTCCTGGCACCCGCCCCTTAGGAAATGAGGTGCTAGGAAAGTCCTGGAAATGCTTTCCTCACCTGGAATTAGGGTGTTGGTGATGATGTATCATGTGGAGGACACTCTGGAAGTGTTAGAGATGGCACTTGCTGAGCGCCATGCAAAGGTTTGCAGAGTGACATAGGGCATGTATGAATGGTGCCCTAGGGCAGATACCAGTGGCCTGGCCTCCTGCACCCCTGGGTGCCCTGAAATCTTGTGCTGCAGGAATGCTTGACTGTGCATGCTCTGTGTGCACACATGCATACCCGCCTTAGGGTTCCCTAAGGACCCAGGAGGCTTTGTTTGAAAAGGGTGTTGACCCCACAGCCCTGGCAGGGCTCCAGGGAAGGCATTTGGACAAAAGCCAGCAGATGCTGCTGGGTGCTCTGACAAGGCATTCCTCAAAGGACCAGGGACACGGCTAATGTCCAGGACAGCCCAGGGGACCCTTCGTGTCCGATTGCTCTGAGGGGCTGGATTGCTCAGAAGCTGCCAGATTTGGGGTGGGTGGCACTGTGGTGGCTCCTGGAGATACAGGGTGGGCACCTTAGCTGCCAGTACCTGCAGATATCTGGCTGCATGGGCACTGGGCAATCCTCAGTCCCTGTGCCTCAGAGGTCCTGGTGACAGACGCTGAACTTCGACGCTGCCGTACAAATGAGCAAGGGTATGACCCCAACCTGAGTCCCAGAAGGGAGGTCCCAGCAACATCGTGGGAGAGGGGAAAATGGAGGCTGGAGGCTGAGGGAGTGAGGGGCTGAAGACACGGCTCCGGCCCCTGTGGCCCTGGCCAGTGGGTGCTACTGCTGCCTGACCCAGGTTCTCAGCAGCCCTTTGGGGAGCGAGTCCCACCTCCCACACCTCACTAGTAACCTGGCACAGACAGTGAGTGGCCAAGGAGCTGTTGGCCCTGCCACCAGCCTCTCTCATGACAATCCAGGGCTGTTCTGTGCCCCAGTGGCCTCCACAACCTGCTTACAGCAGTGACCCTGGGCTGCAGTCTCCTTGAGTGTGGGGCTGTGACCAGGATGCCACAGGTGAGGCAGGGGGACGGGGTCCCTGTGGCTAGCGGGGGGTCTAGAGCTTCCACATACCCAGGGATGGTGCCATGCTCAGACCACAGGCTTCAGGCCCACCCAGATGGGGCTCCAGGCCACATCCTCCAGATTGGGAGACCCCCTCCCACCAGCAGTGATGGGAGTCACCAGACGCCCACACTGCCCATCTACCAGGTCTGACCGCACTGGACGTGGACATTGCATCTTTATTAATCAGTGTGCAGCACCATGTAGGGACAGCTGTGCTGGCTTCCAAGTGGCCGGACTGGGTGTCATGGCTGCACGAGGGGCTCAGCGGCTTGGCCAGAGAAGGGTGAAGGCCCCACGGCTGCAGCGGAAGTCCGGCTCCGGCTGCTCGGGCCTGTGCTCCACCGACACGAGGCGCCGGGCCCCACGCTGGCTCAGTGGGATGCAGTCGGAGACGCGCACCTCCAGTGCCTGGCCCTCCCTGCAGCAGGAGTGGGGGGGGGGGTCAGGCGGGCAGGGCTCAGGGGGGCTCATGGGACTTTCTGAGCCCCATTCCCACCCCCCAGGCTCACCCCTGACAGTGCGCGGCCAGCACGCCCACCAGCTCCCCGATGCGGTTGTCCAGCGGTGGGTGGGAGCGGTGCAGACACACCACAAGGTCATCCTGGTTCCGTGCGTGCAGCACCACCAGCTGGTCCTGTCCGCTGGTCACACTCAGTCCAGTCACCTGGGCACAGAGCTCAGGCTCATTGTACCTCTCCCTAGCCAACCCCAGGGAGCCCAGCCGCCCCCAGCACCCCACCTTCCCACTTGGGACCCTGCCAACAAGAGGATGCATTGAAGCTAGGCACAGTGGTGCATGCTGGTAATCCCAGCACTTGGGAGGCTGAGGCAGGAGGATCGCCACTGCATGTTCAAGCCCAGCAACAGTTACATAGTGAGTTCAAGACCAGCCTGTCAGCACCATTACTGGGCGGGACTTCACTCGCTAGGAGTTTCTGCCCTGACAGAACATTCTAGATCTTTCTGTTGGTCACAGCACCACTGCTCACCCATGGCTATGAAGCTCTCGTTTGTGGTACTGAAGTAATTTTCCCATTTGCCTTTTGCATACCTGGAGATTGAACCCAGCGCGTTTACACAGAGCTACAGTCTCAGCCCACCCCACTCTGTTTTCTTAGTCTTGCTAAGTTGCTGGGGCTGGCCTAGAACCTGCGATCCTCCTGCCTCAGACTTTAGTGCTGGGATACCAGGCAAGCACAGCACACCTGGCCAAGGAGAGGAGCTGAGGTTTTAGTTTTCTTTCACTTTAATTACACTTTGGTGGCCACACTTGCACCTGGCTACTGCCTCTGACAAGAGCCTGATAAAGATTACACTGCTGTGACAGTCACAGGACCCCAAAGTGGGGAAGCCCTGGCCCCTGCCCAGAGTGCTCCTCCTTCTGTTGGGAAGAAAAATTACAGGAGCAAGGAGGCCACAGAGCCAGGCAGGAGTGGACGTAGGGACCCTCTGGAGATAGTAGGGACGCTGTGGCCCTGATGGTGGGGACAAACGCTGCAGAGGATCCAGGTGCCCAGGTGTTAGCAGAGACTGAGGCAGCGCCCCCCCACTCAGGGCCCCTCCCCCAGCTCACCGTGTCCAGGGGCACAGAGCGCATCACCCGGTACTGCCGGCCGGGGTCCAGCTTGTAGAGGTGCCGGTCTGTGAGCAGGAGGGCCCGGTCCCGCCTCTTGCGGAAGCGGTTCACCTGTGGGAGGGCAGCTGGACCCAGGCTGGCGAGGCTCACCCCCCTGCACCCCACCTGGGGCACCCCTCCCCTTCTTGGACCTGCTCCCACCTCACCACACTGAACATTTCTGGGTTTTAGGAGCAGCCGAACCTGGGCCTCTCTGATCACCCCTGACCCATGTCCCCCATGGTCCCAGGCCAGGTCCCAACCTTCCGGACATGACTAGAAAAGAGCACAGCCCCGAAGCCGTCCTTGTCCCGCAGGGTCTTCAGTCGATCGGCAAACAGGCCCGAGGCCGCAGGGTTGTCGGAGCCCTGTGGACAGAGGGTGTCAGGGTTGACTGGGGTCTCGGGTGCCTCTCATTACCGCAGCTGCCCTTTGCTTGGGAAACTGAGTCACGGCAGGAGCTGGGCAGTGATGGGCTCCATGAGGGCCGAGGCACAGAGCCCTCTGTCTGGGATACCCAGGGACACCGACCACCCTGCCGCCCTCCCTGCCCTGCTGCTCTGCCCGGCTGGTGGCTGCTACCCCAGCCCTCTAGATGCAGCTCCAGAGACAGAGCAGCTTGGATGGGAAGCGAGATGGAGGGGTCAGGGGTGCAGCTATCAGCAGCTGCAGGCACGGTGCACCTCCAGAGCCCGAGGGCCCATGCAGCACTCACAGATGACAGGTAGTCCCGGGCCCAGGCCCGCCGGCAGCCCCAGTCCTGACGCAGCCCCTGCAGGGCGCCCATGGCTGCCACCTTGGCCTTGATCTGAGCCATATCTGAGGGTGGGATATTCTTCACCAGCTGCCGGGCCCGCCACCTGTGAGAGGGTGAGATCAGAGGCCAGAGCCTGTCGCCATCTATTGTCCTCCCATTGGGTCTGCCTCTCTGGTCTCTGCCCCTTGTGGCCAATGCTTGTTCCCAGACCCTCCCTCTCTAAGCATACTTGCACGTGCCCTTCTTCTTGGAGAACTGCTACTCGTCCTTCAACGCCCTACTCAATTACAGAGTCCCCTACTGCCCAGCCCTGATGAGCTATATTCCCCCTTGCTGACTATGGCCTTGAACCTTGAAGGCCAACACAAATGCTGGGAGAATCAGGTCTCTACCACCAATCCTAGGTTGTGACAGCCAGCCTGTGTTGTTCACTAAAGGCACTGGTGTGTCCGGTCTGATGTCCCTAGGGTGCTGGGGAAGGGACTAGCATGGCGGGCAGAGGGCCTACCTGCAGAAGAGGGCCTGGCAGGTATCCTGGAAGGGCTGCAGCACAGCAGGCGGTGAAGGCCACTCAAGGTCACGGCCATAGAGAGGGGGCTGCCGTGCAGCTTGGAACCTCCGCTGTAGCTCTGCCAGGTGAGCTCGGACCTTGTGTCTCCGGAACCAGCGCATGATGGTGTAGACGGCCCGCAACCGCCGGCAGCGCCACCTGGCCAGGGTGCCCCGCCATGCCTGGGGGCCCGGCAGGATGGGACAGAGAGTCAGGCCCAGCCAGCCCTGCCCCCCAACCCAACCCTGGCCATAAGTGTCTCCCGGGCAGCCCTGTGTGCCTCCTGACCCAACCCACTGTCCCAGGAGCTTTGGCAGATGTGGCCACATGGCCAACTGGACCAGCCCAGCTCTGTGTGAGGCCTCTCAGAGTCAGGAAGGAGCAGCTGGTGTGTGCCAGGCTTGGAAAGCTGGGGCCTGGTATTGCGGGGGCCGTAGGTCCCCCAGGAAGGGAGCCAATGTGGGCAGAGGGGTGGCAGCAGGTCGAGGTGCTTTCTCACCCCTGAGAGCACCAACAGCTCTGGGAGACCCCAGCACATGGCCATCAGTGTCAGACTGGACACTCACGGGGCAGACACCACGCCTGCAGCCTAGGACCCTGACTTAACCTGCAGACACCCCTCCTTGGGCCCCATGTTGCCCCCACCCCCAGCACCTTCTGCAGCAGCAGCACGATGATGGGGATGAGCTGGGCCCGGCTCTGCTCCAGAGTGACCAACGTGCGGGGCGAGCGGATGAACAGCTTGTTGTGGCCGAAGGCCACGTCGCCCTGCAGCCCGTGCTGCTCCAGCAGGGCGCTCACAGCCGCTTTGTCGGAGCCCAGCAGGTGGTTGGGCCAGGTGTACTCACAGGTCATCTTGTACCTGTGGCCGAGGGATAGGGTAGTGGGGACCTGGTCCAGGAGGGATACAGATGGGGGTCCCTGGAGCCCTGTGGCACCTGTGGGCATACCCTCACCAAGTGTGTCTTTTCACACCTGTCACTAGTGTCATGTGGCCCGGCTCACACCTCTGTGCACAAGGCCCTGCCTGGGGACCCTCTGTGCCCCCCCAGCACTGCTTGCAGGGGCCCTGAGCCGATGCCTGTACCTCAGCAGGAATCGTGGGTAGGGCTGGCGGGAAGCGAAGCCAGCCCTGCGCACCCGCACGTTCTCCAGGAGCCCCAGGTAGGAGACCTGATGGCGACAGTGGTTCTCATCCAGCCTCCCGGGCACTTTGTCCTCGTTGGGCTTAATGCAGCGGACATAGAAAGGCTCCTGCAGGGACATGAGGATGTAGGGGTCCCAGCCAGTGACTGCTGTGTGTCCCACCCAAGCAAAAGCATCCCTGAGGGATAAGGGGGGGAAACAAGGAGAAGAGGTGGAGAAATCACTGCTCACCAAGGTTATGCAGGTCCAGGGCAGAGAGGGGAGGTGAAACCAGAGGTAGAGAAGGGGCCAAAGGCAGGGGGGCAGGATCTGAGCATGAGGCAGGAAGGGGAGGGGCCGGGAGAATCGCCCATTCTGGAAGGGCTGGAACTAGCCCCACCCCCTTTCCCATCCTAGCTGGCTGCTATAGTCTTCAGATCTGGGGCCTGGTCCCCAAGAAAGTGAGTGCCTGTTTCCTGTCTCAGTGGTCTCCCAGACCCTCCTGCCCAAGAGGCAGTGGGAGGAGTGGAGGGTCAGGTTTGAATCCTGCCAGTGGCTCCCTGCCCTACCAAGCCTGACCCTGGGGTCCCATATCCGACCTTTGCATTGGGCAGACAGTGCCGGGCACGGAGGAGACTCTGGAATTCTAGGTGGAGGGGCCCAGGGTACCTTGGAGGCCAGATTCTCCACCAAAGCCACCATGGAGTTCTTGAAGATTGTGCCTGCTGTCAGGGGCCGCTTGGTCACCTCCGTGATGTCCTGCTGCCCATCTGGCCACATGGCCCGCAGAGTGGGATCTGAGCTGTAGACACACGCACAGGGGCTGGTGCCCAACAGCCTCGGGACAGTCCATACCCCAGCCTGGAGCTCAGCTGTCACCTGACCCAAGCACCCAGCGGCCACGCTCACCTGTTGTACAGCAGCCGCTTGAAGTCCTGGAAGAGAAAGTCCCGGTTCTTGTCGATGAAGCCGTCCACCGAGTACCTGCCAGGGCCAATGTGCTGAGGGGACAGGGCCCAGGGACACCACACACCTCCCACCTGCCTCTCCTCACAGGCCAGGCTGCCCTGGGGCTCCTCTGTCTCCCACATCTGCATTTTCTATCATCACCTAAGACTTGCCGGTGGAAGTTCCTCCACGGGAGGACAAATTCAGTGGCCAGATGCCCTGTCCCATCCCAGAATCACAGCTTTGCCCGCATGGGTGCTGTGTGACTTGGTCCAGTGGCCCAGCCTCTCTGCTTCAATTATATCAAACGCTTGAACAGGACCCACTGTGATTCTGTGCCAGCGGCTGTAATTAAGATCACGAACAAGTCTTGGGCATGAACACCTCAGCACAGTGACCTCCTTGGATCACCAGCAGGCTCGGTGCCGTGTCCCGGCCCTGCCTAGCCCTGTGAAGGCTCAGGCATGGATGACAGAACGGATCTCACACCCAGCTGCTGCACCTCCAGCCTCTCTAGTTCCTGCCCTGGAGAAGCTCAGGGTAGACACTTGACCTCTGTGAGTCACCTCAGATCCCTTGGGCTGGGTGAGAGCCAGGACAAGCCCCAGTACTCAGGAGTGCCTGAGGACCTCAGCGCGTGGCCCAGGGGGAATTCGCAGGAGATGCAAGATGGAACCCCTCGCCCCACCTCCAGCCTTGCAGCACTGGACTTCTTTAAAGGTTGCCCAGGATACAGTGGGAGGTGTAAACTGCATCCTTTCCACCTGTGTCCTACCAGGCATGATGGTGCATGCCCATCATTCCAGCACTCTGGGAGGCTGAGACAGGAAGACTACAAATTTGATCAGCCTGGGCAACTTAGACCCTGTCTCAAAAAAAAAAATTTTTTTTTTTTTTTAAAAATCTGAGGACATAGCTCAGTTCAAAAGCCCTGGGTTCCATCCCAAGAACTCAAAACAAGCAAAACCCAAAACACACACATCCTGCCCTGTCCATGTGCTGAGTAAAGATGGAATTTCAGCACCTTCAAAGGCAGGGACCTGGCTGCTCTTTGGGGACATGCAGAGGATCCTGCCACCACCCGGGCCTTACGTGACGTCGCCTGCGTAGTGCTTGATCCGAAAGTCTCGGCCGAACTCCATGGTCTTGTCAGTGGGGCAGAGCTATGGGATGGACCGGGTAGAGACATGGAAGGCACGGTGAGGGGACAGCAGGAGGGGACAGTCCTAGAGCACCTGCCTGGACAGAGGCAGCAAGCTGTGTTCCTCCTAGGACCCATGCGGCGGGGGCGTGGTGACCCTCTGGGCACGTGCTGCCACCCTCTGGGGCCACTCAGCGCCCCCAGGACTCCGCACCTGGCGGCTGGAGTAGTGCGGGTGGTGGCGGTGGTGCGTGTCCAGCGTCTGCAGGAAGATGCGGTCGGTGATGGTGCCCGCAGTGCTGCAGGCCTCATCCAGCACCGCCAGGATGCCCCGGTGGGGCCGCTCCACCAGCTCCACGATGGTGGCGTTGTTGAAGTACTCCACCTGGGGAGGAAGCCAGTAGGGGGCGCTGGGGTCGATCCTCCTGAACCTCGCCGCCCCGCGCTGGCCCGCCCTGGTGCCCGGCCTCACGCTCTGCCAGGCGATGCCCTCGCGCTCGTACTCCTCCTGCTCCTGCTTCAGGATGAGCTGGATGAACAGCTGCTGCAGCTTCTCGTTGCAGTAGTTGATGCAGAACTGCTCGAAGCTGGGGAGGGGTGCAGGGCTTTCAGGGGGGCTCCTGTTCCTCCTCCCCTGCTGGTGCAGGACCCTATATGGCCTCCCTGTGGCTCAGGCACCTCCAACCCCTCCTCTGCCACCCATCACCATGTACACATTCTGGGATGGCCACGGGCAGGAGAAGTGAACCCCAAAGGTTGCCTTGCAGGAGGGCGTCCCTGGGCTGGGGACAATTCCGGATGTTCCCGTCTCTCAGCCCCAGCCCAGCTCCCCTCAGCCTCGGTGGCCCCAGGGGATGGGGTCCAGGTGGGGTGCCCTAGCCAGGCTGCCCACCTATTGACAGGGAACACCTCAAAGCCGTAGATGTCCAGCACACCGATCACCGTGTCCTTGCCGTCCCGCCTTGGGTCTCGGTCCCGGGCTTCCATGATGCCATTGATCCTGTCCACCACCCACTCGAACAGCCTCTGGTACACAGCCTGGGGGACAGCAAGGCCCATCTGCTGCCCCAGCCTGTCCCCCCAGCAGGACACCTGGAGTCCCCTTCCAGTCACCCATTGGGTACCTTGGCACAGGCATCCCTGGCGTAGCTGGCCTCGGCCACTGTGTGGCCCTTCTCAATGAGGTCACGGCCGCCTGAGGCCACAGTGCGAGCCAGCAGGGAGCGGAGCACGAGGTCCCGGGGCGTGGTTGTCAGCTCAGCCACATGGTCCACCAGCGCCTCCTCGGCCACTGCCAGGCCGCCCTTCTGCAGCCCATTGTCCTCTGTCTCCACAAATTCAATGTTTCCCTGGGGATGGAGGTAGGCTTGAACAGGAGCCCAGCGCCTTGTGTGTGTCGGGCAGGGCGGGAGGCCCGAGTGGCCCTTGGCAGGCTCACCAGGTGCAGGATAGCAGCCAGAACGCGATGTACCGTCTCCACCTCCTCTCTCCGGAACCCGATGACCCTCATGGCCTCTGTCACTGCCTGGTGGCTGCTCTCATCGCTCTCCAAGGCCTAGGGCAACAGGACTTTACCACCCAGGCTGACAGGGGGCCAAGGCCTGCCCCTTGGATCCCCATTCTCCCTCCCGATTGACTCCTCCAAGAATGCTGGCCCCCACCCTCTGGTGCCCTTGGCACTCACACCGTGGGCCCCCGAGCTGAGTCCGGCTCCCTGGCGAGTGAAATTGTACAGGGCCGGGTTCCTCTCCAGGTGCAGGCGCTGCAGCTCCTGATCCTCAGAGCCCCTCAGCAGCTGGAGGAGGCAGAGGCGCCTTTATCAGGCTTCCTGGCCCCTGTGGCCCCACACAGGTAGGAGGCCCTGTTCCTAGGGAGCCCCATCCTCCGGTGTGTGGGGTAAGGGTGACGTTTGGAGTGGGTGGGGAGATGGGTAGGTTGTTTTATTTTTTCAGTACTGAGGATGGAACCCGTTTGCCCTGAGCTACATCCCCAACCACCGCCACCACCACATTAAAAATTTTTTTAGTATTTTGGTGCAGATTCTCTCTAAATTGCTAAATTTCCCGGGATGGGCTTGTGCTTGCCAGCCTCCTGCCTCAGCCTCCCAGTGCTGGCAGAACAGGCATGCACCACTATGCCCAGAGATTGGGATGTTAAAGGAGGGTGGAAGGTGGGCCTGCTCTCCCTCTTCTCATCCCTCTTCCCCTCCTCTTCCCACAGCTTACCTGGTAGAAGGCGTGGAAGTTCCTCTCACCCACGTGCTGCTTGAGTACCCTGGACTGGAGAGAGGGGGTCCTGTCTGAGCATTTCCAGGTGCAGCAGAGTGTCTGGGACGCAGGGACACTGGGGCTCAGGAGTGGGCAGGGTCTCAGCCAGTGTCCCCGCCCACCTTCTCCAGCAGGTAGCTGTGGATGTGTCCTCCGACGGGGTCCCCCTTGAAGTCAAAGTTGATGTCCATGTACTTGCCGAAGCGGCTGGAGTTGTGGTTGCGGTTGGTGCGGGCATTGCCAAAGGCCTCCAGCACACAGGTGGACTTGAGCAGCACGTCCTTCACCCTGCGGACAGAGGGGCTTGGCTCCAGCAAAGAAGTCCTCCTGAAGACCCCCTGCCTCAGCCTCCTGAGAGCTGGAATTACAGGCGTGCACTGCCACACCCTCTGTTCAGGTGTTCTCTGCACCTTTTGGTCCCAAGCTGTCTGCAGTCTGCCTCCTCCCTTGGTCCCCGTCTCACTTCATCCTTGGGGTCCTTGCATGGCCCCTGGGACTTCCTGCCTGGGCCTCCTCTCTGCCCTGGGCCTGCAGGGGCCTCCACCGACCCTCCCCTAGCACGGAGGCCCCGAGGCTGTGCTCACCTCTCCACCTCGGCCCTCTGGCTGGGGTTGGTGACAGCCGCGATATACTGCATGATGTGCTTGCTGGCTTCCGTCTTCCCTGCCCCGCTCTCCCCTGCCAGGAAGACAGGAGATGGAGACTGGAAATCGGGAGGCTGAGCCCCTTAACGCGGCTCTCAAGCTGACCTGCACCTCCAGCCTGCTGCAGGCTCCAGTACCTGAGATGACGATGCAGGTGTCCCTGGACCTGCGCTTCATGGCCCTATAGGCAGCATTGGCCACAGCGTAGAGGTGGGGTGGTCGCTCGTAGAGCTCGCGGCCCTGGTACCTGGCGATGGCCTCGGGCCCATACAGGGGCAGCTGCTTGTAGGGGTTCACGGACACCAGCACCTCGCCGATATAGGTGTAGATGAGGCCTTTCTCGAACCTGGGCACAGGGGCCAGGCCTCAGTGCCTCAGGTCCTGGGCAGTCCTCCCAGGAGAGGTCTCAGGTGGCCAGTGCCCCAACCCCAAGAAGGGGCAAGGGCTGAAAAGTGGGGAGGGGTCTTCTCAGTGCCACCATGGGGAAACTGAGCCACTCAGAGCTATCTCTGCAAAGCATGGAGTGTGGGGTCTGTGATGGTCTCTGTGGGGTTCCTGGTGTCCCAGTATTCAGGACACCCCTGTCTCACAGGGGCTCGGCTTGGGCAAGGCCTTGGCAGGGTCTGGGCTGAGGTGGGTGGCTGGGCTCTGGAGGGGGCTTGGTGCAGAGCAGGCCACGCCTGGCTGCTTCCTGTGTCAAGGCCCCGGCGGGAACCAGAGACGGAAGGGGCCCCGCCCTGCCCCACCCGTCACAGTGACTGCCACACTCCGAGTCCCGCCAGCGTCCCCAGCCTGCACTGCTCCAGACTTCCCCATCCTTCCTTTCCCAGACGCTGGGAGGCTGTCTGTGCCTCTCTGGCTGTTGCCCAGGTTCCCAGCTTCAGGTTCCTGGGCTGTATGAGACCCCGCTCCTCTCCACGACCTCATCAGAGGAAGGTTCCTCTTCTGCTGTCTCAGACACAGCCTCCCAGCCTCCCGAGAGCGGCTTAGCCCATGGCAGGTCATGCAAGCCCTCTCTGGGCCTGGTAGTGATGACACGATCTTCTCATTAGTGTGAGATTGGGGAATGGTACATGCAAAGCTCCAGAGTGATTGGGGTGTGGTAGCACACTCCTGTAATCCCAAGACGCAGGAGGCTGAGGTAGGAGGATTGCCTCAAATTCCAGTACAGCCTGAGCTACATAGTGAGTTCATGGTCAGCCTGAACTCACAGCAAGACCCTGCAAGCATAGAAAAGAGCTGTTTCCTGGCTGCCCTAGCTCTACTCAGACCATGCAGCCTCTTGATTGCATGTTTCATGGGGCTCCTGGTCCCTGAGCTGTCCCCAGGGAGGTCCTCAGCACAGGGCAGTCTTCCTGGGTGCCCGGCTCCGCACATGACCACCTGCCTGCCCACGCCCTAGTGCCTGGACTCCTTCCTTCCTGCCTGTTGTCTGCTCTCCTCAGTGGCATTGTGAGCTCCAGTGTCACTTCTGCTAGGCATGTTCTGCAGCCCTGGCCTCCCACCGCCACCCCAGGAGCCAGGGCTCTTCTCACACTGGTGAACCCAGGATGGGCTGCCCGCTTTGACCAAAGCTGGCCCCACATGTGTGTCTGATCCCTTTCTGTCTCTGGGGCAGGCACTGGGGGGTCATGCCCCATCTGTCACAGGAAGGATAGGATGACAGCAGAGTGCAGGGGTGCGCAGGGGCCTGTCACTTTCCTACAGCCACTGTGCCTATGCTTTGTGGCACTCAGGTGAACCCTTGAGGTGGGTGAGCGCGTGCCGCCGCCCCATCCCTAACCACAGCCACGGGCACCCATGTGCTGTCTGTCCCTGGTTCTGAGTCTGTGAGGGGTGGGTGGAGGAAAAGAGAAACCCGTACCCTGGCCCCATCTACCTGAGTTGCAGGTTCCTCATGAAGTCCTCCATGGTCACCTGGTCCAGAAGCACAAAGTCGGGCTTGCCACACTCGGGACCTTCGTGGTCCTCCATCCTGCCGGCAAGGAAACACCCAGGCAGGAGCACCCCACCTTTGTGTGCAGGAGGCAGAGGGGAGGGGAGCCCCGGGAGGCCCAGCCCCTGCCAGACAGAAAGTAGGAAGTGGGTTTGGGCCCTGGGAGGGGCAGCCCTGCTCACCCGCTGCTGCTGCTGCTACGGGGGTGCTCTGGCTGCTTCCTGCACCCACGCCCACACCCACGATAGCCCGAGTCCTGCTCTTGCAGGGAAGAAGACTTGTTGGGTTCCTGCCCCACCTTGTCTGCTTGTGGGAGTCATTTTTAGGGCTCAAAGGGCAGATTTCTTCACATGGTCATGGTTAACCAGCTGTATGGGGAACCATCTCACCCCAGAACTGAGGTTCACGTACATCGTGAATTTTGCTTTATGTACTTTGTGCATTACATTAACACAAAAATAAAAAGGAGGTGGGAATAGTGGTACACGCTTGTGATCTCCACACTTGGGAGGCTGAAACAGGATCGCTGTGAGTTCAAAACCAGTCTGAACTACAGCGTGAGATTGTGTCTCAAAAAAAAACAAAGGATACAGGTGCCCAGGCCTTTGGGTAGGGGCCATCACGGGAATTCACCATGCTCCAACTCCCCAGCCCAGCAGTTGTGGGGAGATGACCCTCTGAGACTGCTGTGCAGACCTCTGCTCTGTCCCTCCACCCTCATGGACAGTACCTAGTGTGTGGCACAGTGCTCAGACCCCAGCCTTGGCCACCTCACAGTCAAAGAGAGAGAGCCCAGAGAGAAATGTTTGCCCGATACTTCCTCATTCAGAGGCTGGAGGGCAGAGCCAGGGTCTCAACCCATGTCACTCATGTGTCACCTGGAGATTTGGTTTAACAATCGTTTCAGCTTACCATGGTGGGGCACACCTGTGATCCTAGCACTCGGGAGGCTGAAGCAGGAGGATCACTGAGTTCAAGGTCAGTTTGTACTACAGGTGAATCCTTGCCTCAGAAAACCCAAAAACAAACAAACGAACAAAATACCACCACCACCACCAAAAACTCAATCAGTTTAGTCATTTCACTTCGTAGGCCTTAAATCGATGATGCAAAATTATGTCTCCCTGATATCCATGACAGTGGATGTGTGCTAAGAAATTGTGCGAATCCAGGAATCTGCTGAAATGAGGCACCGTAAGAGACTGGAAGTAAAACCCCCAGATCTAAAAATGGGGCTCTGGGTCCTCACTGGGTGGGGCTGTGGCTCCTCTTACACAGATTCCCTACCAGTCTTATCCAGGCTTGGCTGGGGGTCTCCACCCGGGCCATCTCTGGCAGGTGCTTTCGGAGGGTTTTCCAGCTGTGGGCTAGGTCAGGCCTCTGTCACTCTCAGGTCCCCATGCAGTTTCAGTTCCTGGCCCTCAGGGAACCACGCAGACCCTGAGCTGTTTAATATTTTTAAAAGAACTGACGTGAGAGTTTAAAAAACCTGATGTGGCTGAGTTCCAGTAAAACTTTAGGCACGTCAGATTCTGAGCTTCAAAAATTTTCCACCTATTGTGAGATACCCTTTGGGTTTTTTCTTTAACCACTTAAAAAACCTCAAGGCCAAGCTTAGCTCAGACTGGCCGTGGGTGGCCCTAGAGCCTGGTTGCCAAGCAATCAGGGTGGAACCACAATGCCAACTGTCCCCTCCTCCCATCAGTTTGCACAACTGTGTGCCACGCACGGTGTCTCATTTGACCCATAGGACCACGTGGTGGTGACTTTGACCCGTTCCTGTCTCCCATCTGCTGGACCACGGCTGGGAGATGAGGTCATACCAGAAATTCTTGATGCACCAACCCCTGGTCCTCTTCTCAGCTGGCAGCTAGTGGCAGTTCTCCCAGGGAATCACGGAGGGATAGCAGGGTGGACCTGAGCCTGGCGCTTGTGGGCACTGAAGAAACCTCAGGGCCCCCAACTAGGGAGCACTTTTATGTCTAGGCCTACTTGTGCTGCAGCTGGAGGCCCTCCTGACTTTGGACTGGCTGTTCCTCCTGCCTCAGCCTCCCAGTACCAGGATCACTGGTGTGCACTGCCAGGCTGGCAGCTCCAGGCTGTACCCTGGTGTGGGTCTCTCATGTCCTCTTGCCAGACTTCTCAGCTTCCCACACAGCAGAACCGAATTCAGAGCTGTATTTAACTTCTACTTCATCTGAGAATGTACTATTGGCTCAGTGGTAGAGGTACAGTCCCAAGGTGCCCTAAAAACCCTGGGGTACGGAGTCCCTTATGTCCAGTAGAGTGGGATGGGGACCTGTCCCCAGCAGCCACTGCTCTTCTTAAACCTACAAGCTGCCCTCAAACTTCCCCCAAATGCCTGGAGCCCAGGGAGCTGGCACCTCAGGGACACCCTCATCAATAATCAAAGGACAGCCACTATGTTCTCCTCAGTGGTTGCTAGAGTCTGGCCTCGCCTGCACAAAGATAACCCCACCAAGCCCTGAGCACAGCCCTTTCCAGAAGAAACCCCAGCTAGCTGGGGCAGACTGCTCAGGCAAAGGCTTCATGTACCTTGATTCTAACTCAGGTAAGGGCTGCAGTACCTGAAAAAGACCAAACACCCGACCAGCCATGGGCCAAGTGTCACTGGAACCAGCCCCACTCTAGGACACACTTCTTTTATGCCAGCGGTAGGTAGCAAACCTATGGAACACGTGGTTAAGGCAAAAATGTTAACTGTGAGTTGGTTTTCAGCTGGGAATGGTGCACACTTGTAATCCCAGCACTCAGGAAGCTGAGGCAGGACTGCTGGGATTTTGAGGCCAGCCTGAGACACAAAATGAGTTTAAGATCACCCTCAACTGCATAGTGAGAATGTCAAACTAAATAAATTTTAGTTTTTTCTAAACTAAAACCTCAATATTTGGGTTTAACTGCAGTGTTGGCACTTTGCAATAAATAAGGGGCTTGGGGTTGTAGCTTGGCACTTGTCTCTAGAAGGTTCGCCATCACTCCTGCTATGGTGAACCCCACTGCACCCCTGCCAGTGTCCTTGGTGACCACCCAGGTCCCAGGGCCCATGGATAAGCCTGGAGCATGGAGAACAGAGATAAACCACACATTTCAAGTCATATTTATTATTAAACAGCCTTTCATTCAGGAGATGCAGAAGGGCACCTCCGGACTGTGGGCTCACGAACAGGGACCGCAGGCCCCGGACTCTCACACCAGCCCCGAAACTGCGATTCCTCCTGCAGCTGGAGCAAGTGTGATTCCAGTCCGCTGTGTTCAGGCCCAGGTCCTGCTCCCTCCTTGCTTGGTGACTGGTCTCAGCACCCACACTGTCACCTGAGAACGTGAGATTGTGAGATTAGGAACACCATGGGGGCCTGTTACAACAATTAGAGATTAGAGACTCAACACACACCTGTGGGGATGGCTCCCTGACCCATCCCAGGAGCAGAGGGACCTTTGGCCACACCTTTCCAAGGGAGAACCCACCCCTACTGCAGGGGAACCCACACCCACCTTCAGCCTCACAGCCACAGGAGGATCATCCCAGGTCTCCGTCTCTCCTAGCACTGGGTTCACAGCATTGCTGCTGCAGAAGACACCAGGCAGATGCTATCACCGAGCCACGTGCAGGTGGGGACAGAAAGTCTCAGATGGCCCTCTTTGTACGAAACACGCTAGGCAGATCATTTCACCAATGCTGGTAGAAAACATAAAACTCCCCAATTACAAATAAAGCACAGGAGACTCAGCAAAAGCTGCAGCCAGAACACCAGGACTCAAGCTCTAGGGCGACAACACGGCAAAAGGGGCACAAGTTCAAACCCAGCCCACCCTAACCAACTCATTGAAGATAAAATAATGAAAGGAAGCCAGGCATGATGGCGAACGCCTGTAATCACTTGGGATACTGAGGCAGGATGACTGTTGCAAGTTCAAGACTAACTTGGGCCACAAAGTGAGCCCGAGGCCAGCCTGAACAGAGAGACCCTGCCTCAAAAAAACAACAAAAAAGGGAGAAATAAGACGATCTGGAAAGCAGACCCTGGGATCAATGCCTGGTACCTCTCCGCAACAGAGTAATGGGGTCAGAAGGCGACCACTGTGGGGCTCACCAGATGGAAGAACCGGAGGCCTGGCTTCAAGCCTTCACCTGCGGTTCCTGGCTGGGCAGCCCTGAACACACCACTCTGCCCTGGGGCTGCCCATGTGCTTGGCTCCCCAAACCACTCCATGCTGATGATCAAAGCCTGCCCCCCCCCCCCCCCCGCCTCTCTACTCTCAGTGCCCAGCAGGGTGGCGCCAAGGTCTCCTCCATGGGCCTTCTGACTTCAGGGCCTCTTGGGCAGAGCTCCTGGAGCTGTGCTCTGCCTTGCTGCTTCGGCTCCCCCCACCCCTGCCGCGCTTCACTTCGAGCTCTTGTAAAGCTTGTTTTAAGGATATAATAAAACCTGCACTGAGCCCAGTAAATGCTCAACAACTTCCTGTGCTTTTAAGTGAGCCCTGCCCAAAACATCTAGAGACAGCAATGTCCCTTGGGTCTACACAAGCCATTCACTGACGTGGCTGTTGAGCACCTGAGATGTGGCTATGTGTACCATAAAGTGGGCTTTACATTTTATTTGCTTTTAACTTAAGCACACATGACAAGCGGCTGCCTTGTTGAGATGTACTTGATTTGGAGGGCAGCAGACAACTGTCTGAAATTTCTATAACCTTGCTCTGGATAGAGCAGGGCAAGGCCTCAAACCATTTCAAAGCTGCTCTAGCAAGCGCTTTAGGAATGCACAGGGCCACAGCAGACCCAAGCACGCTGGAGGCTTGCTACCTACACCCCATGCGCCCCAGCAATTCGAAGCATCCTGCAGCAAGGGACCAGCAGAGCTGAAAGAAGTGTGCTGAGCTCGGTTCCAAGAGTCCATGGTGAGGATACCCTCAGCAAAGTTCTTTATTAGTCAAGGAATAGAAGGGATCTTCCTCCAGGTAAATCTTAGTTAAGAGATCAGACAAGATGAATGTCTGCAATATCCTCCACGGTCTGTTAACTCTGGTATGGTAGGGCTGGGGATGTGGCTCAGTGGTAGAGCTCCTGCCTGCATGCAGGAGGCCATGGGTTCGATCCCAAGCACCACAAGGAACCCCCCCCCCCCAAAAAAAAACCCCAGCTGTTTTGTTTTCTTCCTCACTCGTTTTACATTTTTTGTGGCCCGGGGGATTAAACCCAGGGCCTCTGCACTGAGTTACATTCCCCAGCTCTTTTCATCTGGAGAGTGAGTCTGGCTAAGTTGCCTAACACTTGGGCTCAGCCTCCAGGCGTGGGCCACCACACCGGACTTCACCAGGTAAGTTTATGATTTTGAAACAATTCTGCGCTGCATTGTAGGCCAAAAAGCACTGAGTAGATTCAATGAGGCCGTTCCTCACAAAATACAGCCTAGCACTGCGGCACAAGCCTGGAATCCCAGCACTCACTGGTTGAGGCAGGATTGCTGTGAGTTCAAGGCCAGCCCGAGCTACATAATGAGCTCAGGGGCAGCCTAAACTATACAGCGATCCTGTCTCAGAGAAAAAAAAAAAAAAAAAAGGTTCAGACAAATGTGGGATCAATTCCAGAAAGGCAGTACCGGGACCTTCACAGTGTGACTTACCAGATCATCTTCCAGAACAACTGCGGAACCATCAGCCCTGTCATTTTGGGTCCAACCGGCCAAGGTTCCCGCCTAGAAGAGGACAAAGGCCGTCAGATCCAGCCTGCGCCCACGAGTCACGACCTGAGTCCAGCCCCGAGCGCCCGAAAGCCCTCTCTCGGGGCGGGTCTCCCACGAGGTCACTAGCCCTATTCCGGCCTGGTGGTATTCCCTCCAAGGTCACATAGAGAAACACTTCTTTTCAACTGAGACCCTAGGAAGTCGGGCGCAGCCCTCTCCCCCGGTAAATGGTAGGGGTACAGTCCCAAGAACCTTGCGTGAGTCTCCGTAGGTTCCCACACCCCACTCCCCGGAAGACGGGTGCAGGGCGCGCTCTGGCTCCTCGGGAGGCTGCCGCACATGCGGGCAGCCTCACCCACGGCGGCCCGACCTTCCTCCCCCGCGCCTACAGCGTCCTCGACCCCTACCCGGGTTGAAGAAGGAACAGGCGCAGCCTGAAGACCCTGATGGCAGCGGATGCGGAGATCAACCGGAACGCAATTGCCTACTCGTAGACGCGCCGCCGCCGCCGGCCGTGGCTATAGTCACCGGACACTGGCCCGCGCCGTGACGCCATCGCGCAGTCCCGCCCCGAAGCCGTACGCAGGCGCAGTTCGATCGCCTTTGGCTGATGTCGTCATTGGGGGTGTGGCTTGGCGCGCAGTCAGGGCTAGTTGAGCTGCGGCCCAGTGTGTCAGGGCGCCCCGCCAGGTCGCTGTCGGAGGCGGGATCAGACATCAGGCATCTTCCTGTGCGTTCAGTGGGAATCTACTGCTTTCTGTGCCCCCTTAGCGACCTGGAACCTGGGCTTCTGTCATCTGCACGAGGTCCGTGTCCGACCGGACAGAGAACAGCGCCCGGCAGCCCAGTTGGGATCTGCGCTTGGGGTCCCAGAAAGACCCTGGCTGAGGGAGGCACAGCCCTCAGACCTCAGAGCCCTGGGAATGGAGGAGCTGCCTGTGGGCGCAGCACGGGACAGCGATGCAGGTGGAAAGGCAGGCGTGTGAGGCACGACTTTAGTCCCAGCAGGTGGGTGGTAGGTAAGAAAACAGCACTGGCTGTGCACAAGACCCGCACGAGCTTGTGGTTTCAGACTTCTGCCCAGGAGCACATGACATCCTCCAGGTATGCAAGGGTCAGAGGCCCATATGCCTATACGTTAGGGGTTGGAGAAACCTCACCGTCCCACAACGAAGTAAATGGAGACACCTAAAGACTAACAGGGACCAATTTCTCGCTGAAATCGGTAAAAACTACCAATTTTATTTATACAAAACATAAAATAAGCAAGCTGAGTGTTGTAGCACATGCCTATTATGTCAGCACTTGGGAGGCTGAGGCAGGCGATTGCCTCAAATTTGAGACCAACCTGGGCTGCATAGAGCCTGTCTCAACGCACACTCGTGCATACACACACCACAAGGAACAAGAAAAAAAGAAAAGAAAATGAAGGTGGGGAAACAGAATCCTGAGCTTTAACTTGCTGCCCATCAAGATATGATTTGTATTTTCTCCTGGGACAGCCAGGGACTACAAGCTAATTTTCCTATGAACTTGGGCTTACAGGTACCCAATAGGTAACTAAAGGCCGAACAAAGTTAAGACTTTCGAACTGGGAGGCCCAGGCAGGAGGTTTGTCATGAGTTTGAGGCCAGCCTGAGCTACATACACTCTCTCAAAAAACCAAGAAAAATAAAAAAACTTAAGTGTGACTTTTATGTTGTACCTTTTGTTGCTGTAAAAAAATTGGATCAAATGTCTTCTCAGCTTTGCAGATGGATGTGTTAGTCACTTAGGATATCTGTGTTAAAGGTGATAAGCTTTGTTGATTAGCTCCAAATTTACATGATCTCACTCCCTTTGAGGTTGAAGCCACAAGGCTGGGTGATTTCCAGGGACATCCAACTGTGTTTGAGAGGTCATAGTCTTAAGCCTTAAATCACCTAGCAACAAAACCTCCTCCTGCCATAAAGATTCTGAAACTGATGCCAGGCCTGCTGGCACACATCTCTAATATCAGCACTTGGGAGGCTGAGGCAGGAGGATCCCTGTGAGTTTGAGGTCAACCAGGACTACAAAGTGAGACCCTGTCTCTAAAAATAAAAAATAAATTGTAGAACTATGAAAGCGGGACTCAGATAAGAATCAACCAGCCTCAGTGCACCAGCTAACCCTTAAAAGCCAGCTGTTTGCTTTTGGAGAGGCAGGGGCAGTGTGGACCTCTGTATTAGTGTACCCACTCCAGCACCTGAGCTACAGCTCTTTCCTACCTTCCCTCTGCCTTTCTAGTTAAAGCTTTTTCCTGTAAATATGTACTTCAGCTTTAATTTCCATCGTTACTAAAAACTAAAAACATCGTTACTAAAAACTAAAAACATCGTTACTAAAAGCAGGACCCAAGGTAGCTGGTGACAGAAAGGCAAATACGAATTAGACACAGAAGCTTCATGTTTCCTGAAGAACAAAGGAAGGGCATCCATGCCCAACCTCACCCCGTTCTATTAGAATTTTATTCTCTCTCTTTGCAGACACATGCCTTTTAAAAATGTGGTGCCACTGGGGGTTTAGCTCAGCGGCATAGGTGTCTGCTTGGCAAATGTGAGGTCATGAGTTCGATCCCTGGTACCAAAACAACCCCAAAACAAACAAACCAAAAGAATCTGTAAACTTGTAAACTTGTAAACTCAGCACACAGAAGGGTGAGACAGGAAAATCACTGCAAGTTCAAGGCCAGCTTGGACTACCTCACAAGGCCCTGTCTCTAAAAAAAAGAAAAAAGGTTAGAAAAGTTGATGGTCACTTTCAGGAATGGTTCCTGGGAGCTGTCTCTTTGAAATGTAAATGTCAGGGGACACAAAGCCCAATCTTTGGATTTCCTTTTTTCAGAAGGCCAGCCAAGAGCTGACCTCAGCCTGAGGAGTGGGAGATAAAAACATAGCTGCCACTGGCTCTTGCCCACTGTGCTGTCCGTCACAGTGGTCTGCTCTCACCCTTAGAGTGTACTTCTTCTCCTGCTTTTAGTTGGCCTGAACTCATTTTGCCAGGCAGCCACTTATACCGCTGAGCTAAACTCCTAAACTCCTAAACTCCTAGCTCCTTTTTTTTGAGACAGGCTTGCACTGTGTACTTCAGGCTGCCTCAGCCTCCTGAGTGCTGGAATGACAGGCACGGGCTGCCACACCTGACTATCTATCTTTTCTTTCCCTACTTTTAAAATATGTAAAATCTCCCTACTTTGCCTGCTTGTTTTGACCAAGTCTGTTCAGGACAGAAAGAACCTATAGAAACCACCTCTAGCAGGAGATTCCAGCACCCTAAAAGCCAGAAGCATTATAGTTTAATGCTTAATCATAAAATTATTTTTTCTTTTACATTTGTGGGTAAGTTTTCTGAGGCGAGAGAATGAAGATTTGTGTTTTTAATTATAACTCATCATACAGGCAGAGGAAAATGCACTGGAAGTCCCTGGTGAGAGGCAGTGGGTAACGGGGGTCTGAAATACCACACATCCCCAGTTTAGTGAAGGCGCGAAGATAGCCATGTATAATACACATCGTGGGGGCTGGGGATTTAGCTCAGCAGCATAAGCGCCTGCCTTGAAAGCAGGAGTCGTGAGTTCGATCCCTGGTACCGATAAAAACAAAAAAGCAAAAAAAAAAAAATACACATCGTGTACGCTTCCTTCTGATACTGGCCACCTGGCAGTCTAACCAGGCACATGGCATTCCTGGCTGCTGTCACCTACATCCCAGAGACATCAGTAAAGGAAATGTTCCTTAAAGACCTTCCTCCCTTGGGCAGGGTCTTGGTTGAAATGAAGAATTCATCTTTTGTTAAGAACTGAAAACATCATAGTACAGTGATACATGTGCACCCATGTTTATAGCAGCACAATTTGTAACAGCCAGATCTTGGAAGTTGCCCATCGACTGAGGAATGGATAAAATTCCTTGATCTTGCCCATTGACTGAGGAATGGATAAAAAAAGATGTATTTTTATACAATGGAGCACTGCTCAGCATAAAGAAGGATAAACTGGAGACTTTTATAGGTAAATGGATGCAACTTGACACCATGCTCCTAAGTGAAATAAATCAGACACACATGTGTAAGCATCCTATTGTTTCATTAGTGTAAAAAGCTGAAAGAAACAACACATGTGTATGGGTAACAGTTAAGATAGTTATACTGCTGATTTCTCTAAGTTCACTGAAGGGAAAGATTTGTGCTGGCCACTGTTCAGATAACTACACTCAGATGTCTCATGCTTTGGGTGAATGATTTGGGGATGACAATGCACAGTGTATGTACCATTGTTACCACACTGGTTCATGTGCTTTAAAATTTTATTGTAGTTTTTCTTCTTTTTCTTTTCATCTATGAATAAAATGGATTTGGGAAAAAAACTTGAAAAAAAGAATTTACCTCTTTAAGTTTTTTACATGATTAAAACCTTTGAGAAAGCACTGACCATCTAAATTCCAAAGTAACTTCTAGGTAAAATGTTGATAAGTATCATACTTACCCTAGTCCCCCAGCTCCAAGAGTTAACTTTTTTGTTTTTGAGACGGGATCTCACTATGTAGTTCAGGCTGGCTTCAAACTCCCAGTGATGTCCTGCCTCAGCCTCCTGAATGCTGAGATTATAGACCTGTGTTTACCACGCTCAGCTCCCAGAGTAACTCTTGGGTGCCTAAAGATGTATCCAGATTTGAGAGGCAGGCAGATGTCTTTCTGGCGCTGCCCACCTTCTGGCCCAAACGTGTAACATCTGCTTTACAGTAAGTTCTTCCTAGACTTCTGCATGCCTGAATGTCATGACTGAATTGCTTTATCAAAGGCACAGAGAACCCAGGCTGAAGGCTGTGGGGATCCAGTGCTTCTGGGTCAGGACCCAGCTTTCCGGGGACACCAAGACCAGGAAGAGCAGGTTTGGTTGGAGATTTAGGAGAGCTGCATGGGGTTGCAGGGTGCTGAAGGGGGTCATGAGGAGAGGTAGATGAGGACCACATAAAAGGCTATCGGATTGAGACACTGGTTCTGGAAGTAAAAACCACAATTTACATTTTATGTAAGGCAGTACACATCCAGACATTTTACAGTAATACACCTTTCTTCATTAAATACAAAAGGCTAATGGAGTGGTGGGGCCCTGGTGCCTTGGATCCCTGTGAGGGTTTCCAAAGCTGGGGGCCCCAGCACAGTGTCAGGTGTCAGTGAGGGGCCTTAGTATTGTCCTGGAACTTTGTATTGCCTTCAGCTGTAGTTAAAGAATACAGTGTCATCACACAGTCTCTGAGGAGCTGAACCTAAGATGCAGAAACAGATGTGTTATGTTTGATCCTTTACAGCAACTACAGCAGAATGGACCCCCACAAACCCTGATGGGCCCACAACAGATTGAAGAGGGCTGGGGATTTAGCTCAGCGGCATAAGCGCCTGTCTTGCAAGTGTGTGGTCATGAGTTCGATCCCCAATACCAGTAAAAAAATAAAAATAAAAATAAAATAAAATAAAATAAAATGTTTGCAAAGGGATTGGGTGTTTAGCTCAGTGGCATAGCACCTGTCTGCAAGCATGAGGTGGTGAGTTCAATCTCTGGTGCCAAAAAAAAAAAAAAAAAGAAAACGTTTGCAAAACATGAATGTGTTGGGCATGGTGGTGCATGCCTGTAGCCCCAGCATTCAGGAGGCTGAGGCAAAAGGCTTGCTGTGAGTTCAAGGGGCAGACTGGGTTACAAACTAGGTGTAAGTCCAGCCTAACCTGCAGGGTGAGACTCTTGTCTCAAAAAAGGCAAAATATAAAAACAAAACAAAAAGCCTCAAACAAGCACAAAGATCTCTAAAGACAAACATTTTTGGAGCTGGGGATTTAGCTCAGTGGCGTACGCACCTGCTTGGCAAGTGCAGTGTTGTGATTTCATCCCGGGTATCAAAAAAAAGGGTGGGGGGAGAGCTGGTGATTTAGCTCAGCAGCAAAGGTGCTTGCTTGGCAAGGGTGAGGTCCTGAGTTCGATCCCCAGTACCACACACACACACACACAAAACACAAACATTTTTCTAAGAAAGTGACAAGAACTCCCTTGAGAAAATTTTGTGCACAGATTCGGAGAGGTCAAGACTCATGCAACTTTCAGAGACATCCAAATGGCAATTGGATGAAAAAACTGAACTCAGAGGCCAAATTTCTGTAATAACTTTTAATTTTATTTCACTTTTTTTTTTTAATAACTTCTTAAAAGTAACCAGTTTAAACAGGTAAAAGCTTAAGATTGTAGTTTGAGGGGCTGGGGATTTAGCTCGGCGGCATAAGCACCTGTCTTGCAAGCAGGCGGTCGTGAGTTCGATCCCTGGTACCGATAAAAAATGAAAAAGACAAAAAAAAAAAAAAAAAGATTGTAGTTTGCCAGAGAAACTAGAAGGCATGAAAACATCTCTTTGCAATTGCCTTTCTTCAAGGATTAGGCATCAAAACTTAAAAGCAGCCTACACAAAGAAGATCAAGGAGATCAGGTTGATATACTGTGTCAATTTAAGAACTAAGGGACTCAGCAGGGAGCCAGGATCCTTACTTTGTAAGGATATTTACTTTGTAAATAAGGATACTTTGTAAATATCCTCATCTGGTACACGAGGAGGGCACAGAGATTTTATGAGTGCTACACCCGCCCTGGGGTGAAGGGGTGGCCTGTGTACTATATGAGGAAAAGAGGCTTGCTCTTCCCCTGCTTTGGCTCTGGCTGCTTTTGCTGTCTTCTGCTGCCTTGAAGTGTTGCCCCCCACCTCCTGCTTGCCACCCTGCCTTGGAGCCAGCTGTTTGTGGGCGGAAACCTCCACAAACAGTGAGCTAAATAAACCTTTCTGTTCCCTTGTGCTGTTTTTATTTTTTTTAATTTTTATTTTTTTTATCGGTACCAGGGATCGAACTTGGGATGGAACTCACGACCAGCCCCTGTGCTGTTTTTAAATGCAGCTTCTGAGGTCCTGAAATACTACTGTGAAGGCTCAGAGAGGAGCAGTCTCCCTGCAGCATCCCAAAAGGGGGCATTTCAGTTCGGTAAACATTTGTTGTTTTGTTAAAAAAAAAAATAGCCTAAAAAAAAAAATAGCCTAAGAGATAGGGCAGGGGTATTAATTCCAAACTACTCACAGAGTGTGCGGGTGACACAGGAGTATAATCCCAGCTACTCAGGAGGGCTGAGCAAGTCCCCTTGATTCTGGGGACTTGAGGTCAGCCTGAGCAGCATTCCAAGACTCTGTGTTATGGTTGATACATTGTGTCAATTTAGGAAGTTTAGGGGCTGGGGATTTAGCTCAGTGGCATAAGTGCCTGCCTTGTAAGCAGGGAGTCCTGAGTTCAGTCCCCAGTACCGATAAAGAAAAAGACAAAAATAAAAATAAATTAAAAAAAAAAAAGAAAAAAAAAGTTTAGAAGTTTAACTAAGGGATTCATCAGGGAGCCAGGATCCTTACTTTATAAGTATCCTGAGCCCCCGAGAGGACAGGGAGATGGTGTGTTACTTTGGCCGTGGGGAGAAGTATCCTGCTTACAGTATAAGGCAGGAAAAGAGGCTTGCTGTCCTCGCGTTTGCTCTTGCTGTATTTGTCTTCTGCTGCCACCCTGCCTTGGAGCCAGCTGATTATAGACTGAAACCGCCACAAACTGTGAGCTAAATAAACCCTTCCTTCCCTAATTTTGGTCCTTGGGTATTTTGTCCCAGTAATGAGACAAAGGTAACTAAGACTCCCGGTCACCAAGGTGGGGAAGGATAATTCCGGATTACTGACCTGGAAACCAGCACACATCCAGAAGAGGTTGAGTGGTTTAAGATCTTGCGATGTGTGCTGTTACAGGGTCCTAGTATGGGGTTTAGTGCTGTGAGATAAGGGTGATGACTTCAGAGACCAAAGTGGGAACAGAGGGCAGGTGAACTCCTGGGCATTTCACCTGTCACTCACTCAAAGCATGGCTTATCTTTTCTTCTGAGGCAGTCAGGGACTTCAAAGTGCTTTTTGCTAAAAATTGTGAATTTGGGGCTTACAGTTGCCTGGTAGGTAACTAAGCAGAACAAAGCTTGACCTTCATCTCTATCCTTTATTACATAAAATGTTGGGTTGTGGGGCATTGCAGTCTCCTTCCAAAGTGGCTTCTAGATCCCTTCTGTCCTAAGCAAAGAACTGGTTAAGACAAGCACAAACCGCAGCGAGGTTTTACGTTTATTAAAGAAGGAAAAGAAATAGGCTCTTCAGAGCCAATTTGGGCCAAGCAGGAGCAGGAAAACAAGGAGGCTTCACGGGTGAATCAACCACAGTGCAAGACAGAATTCAGTAGCAAAAAGCTCTGTCCTGACTCTCCTTTTTGTTATCTCCCATGCCTCAGGCTGTCAGGTGTACATCATTGAAGACTTTCTCAATTTCTTGAGAAAAGTCCAAATGCAGGGATTTGGGAATGGTTCTGCATATGTGACCTGTTTTGTCTTTTCTTTTCGAGAAAGAGTTTTGCTTTGTAGCTCAGGCTAGCTGTGAACTCACTAGTGATAATTGAACTTGTAGCAATCCTCCTGCCTCAGCCTCCTAAGTACTGGGGTTACAGGCATTCACTATCATGATCTGTGCATCCTGGAATTTTATGATTAGTAGGTCCCACCTACTTCCTCAGCCAGCTTTGCCACAGCCTAGGTTTCTGCCTTAGGCATATTAGTCATTTAGGAAAAATTGGCAAAACAAGGCTTATTAGCATTAAATTTGTTAATTTAGTGCTGCTCCCGGGCTAAGGATATTGCCTGATATAGTGGTACATATCTGTAATCTCAGTGCTCAGGAGGTGAAGGCAGGAGCATTCCTAGCAGTTTGAGGCCACATAGTGAGACACCAAGGTAGATTTATAGGGAAGCCAGGCCTATAACCCCAGCACTCACAAAGGCTGAAGCAGGAGAATTACAAATTCCAGCACAGCTTGGGCAATTTATCCATTTAGCAAGACCTGGGGATGTAGCTTAGTGTAAAGGGCCTGGTTCAGTCCCAAGGAGGTGAAATGTACAGGGACATTCAGCTATGCCCAGAAGTCACCTCGTCTTCCAGCAGAGCCTTATGGGGCTCAGGGACAGTCATCTCATGAAAACCAAAGAGTCATGTAAGCCTCGAGGGTTTCTTCCCTGCGAAACCAGTCTGGAGATGATGCTCAGCCAGGCCCAGTCTGCTACAGCCCCCAGAAGCTGGGCTCCGTCGTCTTACCCTGGCTCCTCTCCCTTTCTCAAGCCGAACCCCTTTCCCGTTGTTTCCTCACCCTCTGCTGTTAGGGGAATGCACCCAGTCTTTGCTGTGCTCCCCTTTCTTTTCTTTTCTTTTTTTTTTCCCTGGTACTGGGAACAGAACCCAGAGCCTTCACGCTAAGTGACATTCTTGCTTACTTGGAGACAGGGTCTTGCTGAGTCCCCAAGTTGCCGACTTAGCCGCAGCTCCAGGATACTGGGGCCACATGCTTGTGTGCCACCACGCCTGGCTCTCTTCCTTTCCAGGGATCTCATTTTCCTGTGAACGTTCGCCTGCTGAATGCCTGTTTTATTTTCAATCATTACTGAATCGAGGGTCCCCGCCTCCAACTGGTGACAGTTTTGCTAGTCCTAACTGGAGTTTGACTTAAGTGGCAAAATGAAAAGCCTGCAGCTATGCCAGTGTGCACCGTGCTTTGGGGCGAATCCTAAGGTTCCTGAGACCTCCATGGGGACTGTGGCAAATTACACCCTATGGCTGTCAAGGTGCTTGTGGATTCCTTGCTGCTGCACGTCTACTTTACTGTTGTGTTAGACTACGACAGGAAGTAGAACAGAATATTACAAACTGGCTGCTCCATGGCCCATAAAATAAAGAGGGGAGGGATAGAAAGGGGGCAACGGCCCGCCCCTCCCCTCGTTTGGGCGCCCCGCCTCCTCGCGATGGCCCCGCCCCCTCTCCAGGCCTCCACCCTTCCCAGGATTTTGAGTCCCCCTCCCCGAGCGCGGTGCAGGCCGGGAAGTCGGTCGCCCTAAAGATGGCGGCAGAATTGAAAAGTTGGAGCCGCTCCCGCGCGCGCTCGCGCAACGCTGAACGGCGCGGAACAAGTTGAGGGGGGTGGTGCCTTCCTTGGGAGAGGGTGAGGCGGACTTGGAGGCTAGACTGGGGCGTTTCCGCAGACCTGAAGCAGAAGGGGGGGGGTCAACGAGGCCTTAGCCCTCCTGAGGGGCGTAGCAGGGCGCCTTTGTCGTGGGCGGGGACCTGGGGGGGCGGAACCTTCGCGCTCCGCCCCCTGGAGCGGTGGGATTGACAGCTGGCGGGCGGGCTTCCCTGGGCCAGGAAGTGTGGGTGCGCTGGTGTCGGGGCGGGGCCTTTCGCGGGGCGGGGCCTTCGCGGGGCGGGCCCGCGCCCTCAGGCCCGGAAGTGCGAGCGCGGGGCGCGGCCGGGGCGGGGACTGCGGGCTGGCGGGCGGCGCCGGGAGCGCGGGGGTGGCGGCCCGGGGCGAGCATGTAGCGGCCGCTGGCGGCGGGGCTCCCGGGGCGGGCCGCGGGGGCCGCACGCGGCGACATGGAGGAGGAGGGCAAGAAGGGCAAGAAGGTGAGCGTCCTCGGCGCATGCAGCCGCGGCGGGCCGGGTGTTGGGACCCCGGGCGGGCGGGGGTCCTTCGGGGCAGGCGGGAGCGCGGGCAGGGCGGGCCCCGGCAGCGTTCGGGTGGGCCTGGGCGGAGCAGGAGGCGCCGCGTCGCTCGCCGGGGCGCAGACACCCGCCCGGCGGTCGGGCTGGCGTTGGGGAGCGGGGAGTGGGACGGCCGGTGTCCCGGGCCGGACGGGCCGTGGGCGGCGCGGGGGGCTCAGAGGCGGCTGCTGTCCCCCGCCCGGGCCAGGCTGCCGGTTGTGCACGGAGCGCGCAGATGGGTTCGTTGCACGGCCCGCTCGCTCTTGCTCGTACCTAACACCATTGAGAGAGTCAGTGACGTTATAGTTGGCAGATGGGATTTAGGACAGAGTTCAAGAGACTCCTTAGTTTATGTACTTTAAAAATGTGGCTTTAATTACAGGCTTGAGTAGTTGATAAAGAACATTTTAGGGGGACTGAGACAACGGTGTGTATTAAGGTACTCTTTCAAGTGGAAAATGGATTTTAATGAAATGTATCCTTTTCAAATAAATGGTTTATAATCTTCACGTCTTGCTTATCATTTTCATTTTGAAAAACGTGTGTGTTCAGTTTTATGGACAAGTTGAAAACAGATCCTGATGTCCTGAGTATGTTATCATGGGGCCCTGCAAAGGAGACAGTGCCCTCTAGTTGACCACACTTGTCCCCTCCTTTTATGGGGTGCCCCATTTTTAAAAAGTCTTCAGAAATGGAATGTAGCCAGGTGGCCTTCAGAGAGTCCTGTGGTGCTGTTCCTGTCTTGTTTTGTTAGGAACACGTGTGTCGGCTGGGTGTGGTGGTGCACATATCTGTAATCCCAGCACTCGGGAAGCTGAGGCAGGAGGATCACTTCGAGTTCGAGGCCAGCCTGGGCTACATAGTAGATTTAAAGCCAGCCTGAACTATATAGGGAGACCTTGCCTTAAAAAAAAAAAAAAGGCACGCATGTCTCAGTTAGATGCAGTGTTAGTTGCAGTTACCTGCAAAGATGGTTCCACCACGACAAGTGATTCAGCCTGCAAGGGTTAGACTCCATCAGTGGAAGGAGCTGAGCGGTGGCATGTGGGGTAGCTGGAGAGGAGAGGCGGGGACCCGGTGCGTGCTGAGATGAGTATGAGGGATGCTGAAGTTGCAGGCTCCGAGGATGCCCCCAGCCAGCATGCTCCTCCACAGGGGTCTCCTCGGACACTGGCCCACCTGCCTGTGACAGAGAAGCATGGGATTGGCTGGAGCCTTCTAGCAGTTTGAGGGGAGGCATTAAACCTTTAGTGCTACTGGGAGCCTGAGACATTTAGAGTTTCTTTGGAATGAAAAAGCTGTGAGATTCCTGAGTTGTGGGAATGGAAGTAAAGGAGTCAAACTGTTAACATTGTGGGAGAGAATGAAAAAATATGGGCACAGCCAGGGGTGGTGATGAATCTCATTGTCTCTGAATGGAGGGATGATTGTTATGTCTTCACCCTAGCTGGAGTTCTGTATTTTGTCTGTGTCCTGCAAGTTCCTCAGGGAAGGTGAGACATTGAGCTCCTACTTAGCACACTGAGCTCATCCGCTGAGCTCAAGTGGACAGAACTTTCCTCTTTTGTTCTTTCAGTGTCAGATCCTAAAATTCCTAAATTCCTAAATTAGGAATTTAGGAGCCTCAGTTATTCTTTTTTTTTTTTTTTCAGTTATTCTTCTTAAAATAGTAATTTTTTTTTTTTTTTAATCACTACCAGGGATCGAACACACAACTGCTTGCTTGCAAGGCAGGCGCTTATGCCACTGAGCTAAATCCCCAGCCCCTAAAATAGTAAATTAAACTTGGCATGGTGTTGTATGCCAAGTAGTTCCAGCTCTTTGGGAGGCCGAGGCAGGAGGATCACCAAGAGTAGGTTAGCCTTTAAAGAGAAATGCAGATTTACGTATTTAAAAATGTAGGTTGGCAGGCTTTACCCAGGCTCAGGTACTTGTCTTGGTGTCTTGTCAAGCAATGGCTGAGATGTGTTCCACTGTGGCTTATTCTTGGGACAAAGGAATTGGTGAGCCACCGCAGTGGGTCTCATTGACATGACCCTGGGAATAGCCCTACCCTGCTAGCAGCCCCTGGATGTAGCCTTGGTGACCACCGTTCACCTTCACAGTTCATTCACAAGCGTCAGTGGAGCCCCTGTTGTGTCCTCTGAGACCCTGGGATGTAGGAAGAGCCGGGGACCTGGAGGAGCTGGTGCACACGGCACAGTCTTGGAAGGATGGGTGTCTGTAGAGAAACCCACCGGCTGCTGAAGCTGAGGGGCCCTGAGAGAGCACTAGCAGGAGCCACTGCTTGGGGCTGCCCTGCCCAGTGTCTGTGGAACAAGGCTGCCCTGTACAGGACACACTTGAGAATGGTATGTCGTGGGCCTCTTCTATCTAGGTGTTGTTCCTTGTAAAAAATGTTGGTGCACACGTGGGTGGGATGTGTGTGTGTTTAATACTGAATTTGGATGTGGACCAGCCCCAGAAGCCTCAACTCTGATGCTGGTTTCAGCTTCCTCTGCCTCTGGCCCAGGGGCCTTAGATTATAATGGTCGTGATTTTGCCGTGAGCAAAGTTAAATATTTTTGTGGTTGGTCTAATTTACTTGCATTATTTCCTTTTCTTTTTTCTTTATTTGAGACAGTATCTGGCTATGAAGGTCAGGCTGGTTTTAAATTCAAGGTGATCCTCCTGCCTCATCCTCCCAAGTACTGGGATTATGGGGATGCACCACCAGCTGATTTTTTTTTTGTACTGGGGTTCAAACTCATGACTTTGTGTTTGCATGGCAGGCATTGTGCTGCTGAGCTACATCCCTGGCCCCACACCAGCTAAATTTTTAAAAATGGTTATCAGGTTGCCAAGAATGGAGGATTTACCTATAAAATTAACTAAAAAAAAAAAAAAAAAAAAGGAAATGTAGCACTGAGTATAGATAGGATGGACATTGCTACTGACTTTTTGAGTGTCATATTTGTGTTGTTAAGTCCTGAAGTTTTTATAGGTGAAATAAGTTTGTCTTTGGGCTTTGCTTTACTCCGATCAGAAAGAAAGGAGAGTGTGTATCTGGGTGCTTGGTGTTACCCTTCCAAGGCTTCAGCCCTCAGTGCTTTGCCCTGGCTTTAGGTGTCCCGTAGGAATGAGGGGACGCATTCAAGCCGTGGCACTTTGGTAATGGGATTAAGCTGTTCTTCACACCTTTGGATATTTTTGTCAGTTCCCACAGTAAAAAGTGGGGAGGAAATGTACCATGGCTTGAGGGCCCTGGGCTGTCAGCTCAGCCGTAGGCCCACATCTGAACACTTGAGAGCCTGCTGGGACCAGGCCTTTGGCAGAGTTTTGGTTGGCGGTGCCCCTCCCAGCCCATCATCCTTGTGCAGTGTAATTAAACAGCAGGATGAAACCCTGCACATCTCACTGTGCAGCCTTTAAAACAACTTTGTTAGCCAGGCTTGGTGGCTCATACCTGTAATCCCAGCATTCAGGAGGCTGAAGCAGGAGGATCCTTGCAAGTTCGACACCAGTCTGGACTACAAATGAGCCCAAGGCCTGCCAGAACTGCATAGCGAGACACTCTCAAAAAGACAAAAGACATAAAGAAATCTTTATTTACTTGCATGTCCTGGACTTGTACAGTGCAAAGAGGCTAGGGACGCTGCAGTCTGACAAATCGGCCACTTCCACCTAACCCTGGGGACCATCAGAGCGACGGTTGCTGGGTCAGGAAAGCCAAGTCAAGGGGGAACCCAGATACTGTGTGCTGGGGCTTGGAGGTGCTGAAGTTGCCTCGGCTGGGGCAGGTTGACGCTGAAGCTGCTGCCTGTCTGGATCCATCCAGTCTTGATTGGTGGGCCAGTGTAGACCCAGCTGCTGGGCAACCGAGATGTGCAGGGAGCATCCTGGGACAGACAGAAGAAAGCTTTGCTGATGATGCCCCACATCCAGCTTCCGGTGAGGACAGCCGCATGCAGCGCAATTCCCCGCATCCCTGGCCCCAGCGCGGTTGGGCTGCATGGTGTCCCCAAATTCATGCGCTGAAGCCTTCAGGAAGCAACCATCTTTAGGGATGTGGATCTGACTGAGGTTGCCTGGCTGGGCGTGATGCTGCACACTTCTAATATCAGCTATTTCAGAGGCCGAGGCAGGAGGATTTCGAGTTGGAGGCCAGCTTGAGCATCTTCGTGAGACCCTGTCTCGGAATAGAAATGTCAGAAGGCCTGGTGCGCCCCTGGGTTTGATCACCAGCACCGCTGAAAGAAGGCAAAGTTGAAATGAGGTCAGTAGGGTAAGCTCTGATCCAATCTGACTTTTGTCCCCGTAAGAAGAGGAGGTTGGGACACATGCACCAAGGGATAACCACTAGAGGTCACGAAGAAGATGCCTGTCCTTCCTGCCCTCTGGGCTTCTTTAGCTTGATCCTGGAGGAGCAGCGTTCAAGCGATCACAAATATGTGAGGGGGTTACATTTGGATTTCTCAGCTGAATCAGTAGATGGTGGTTTGGTGTGTGTACATGTATGTGCATGTCCCCTATGCATGTGCATTTTGGCTTTTTTTTGTATCGAGGACTGAACTCATGACCTTGTGCTTGCAGGCAGGTGCTTGAGCCACTGAGCTAAATCCCCAGCCCTGGGCTTTTTTTTTTTTTTTTTTTTTTTCTTTTTTTTTCATTTTTATCGGTACCGGGGATCGAACTCACGACTGCCTGCTTGCAAGGCAGGTGCTTATGCCGCTGAGCTAAATCCCCAGCCCCAAGCCCTGGGCTTTTTGAGACAGGGTCTCACTGTATAGTTCAGGCTGGCTTTCAACTCCTTGTGTGCCCAGGCTGGCCTCAAACTCCTTACCATCGTCCTGCCTCATCCTCCCAAGTGCTGGGATTACAGGTGTACACTACCACACCTGGCTGTTTTGTGGTTTTAGCTTCAGTTTTTGGTGCTAGGATTGAACCCAGGGCCATATACATGCTAGGCACATGCTCTGCTACTGAACTACACCCCAGCCTACGCTTTTCATTTTTGTTTTGTTTTATTTCATTTTTAGTAGAAATAGGAAGGTTTCTTTTTTCTTTTTGTGACACTAGGGACTCAGCATCTAGGGAGGTTGAGGCAGGAGGACCCACAACTATAAGCCCAGCTTTTTTCTGAGACAGGGTCTCATATAATTGTCCAGGCTGAATTCAAAATTGTGATCCTTCTGCCTCAGCCTCCCTTGATGGTGGCATCAGAAGCCAGGCATGGTGACACACATCTGTGTCAGGTGTGTGCTACTGCACCCCGATTAGAAGTGGCAAGTTTTTCCTTAGCTTTGTGCCTGGTCCCAAATGTGGCACTCCTTTTTCTCCCAGGGTATCTGATTGGTAACAGTTTTTTGTGGTGATTGTGTGAGGAATTAGGGTGTTGATTGCAGGCATTAGGTCGTGCAGTGGAAATAATCCCCTTTATTAAGCACAGAAGGCAGCCTGAACTTGGCTCGTGGTCTTAAGTGAAATTCAGGATCCGGTAACCCAGGAAGATGGAAGGAAGACTTGGGCTCTGACAGTGAGCAAATAGGTCAGCCCACACCTGGGATGTTGTGTTTGTTGGTGGTACTGGGGATTGAATCCAGGGCTTTCCCCCTGAGCTACATTTTTGCAGCTCAGAGCTGTGGAAAACTGGCACAGTTTCATATCTGAGAAAAATTTTTAAATTGTTTGTTTGAGATGAGACCTTGCTAAGTTACTAAATTACCTAGGCTCACATTTGGGATCCTCTTCCCTCAGCCTCCTGGGGTGCTGGGATTATAGGCAATGGATCACTGTACTCTGTGAGCACTGGTGTTCTGAAGCCGCACTTAGTGGGGGGATGTTACTTGGTGCAAAATACTGCTTAATGTGTGCTGTCACTTGTAACTTGGGGATAATAATAAGTATTTATTTAAATCTCTGTATCCTACAGTCTATAAACTTCCAAGCAAGCGTGTATGTAGTTTGAACCTGGGCCTTTCACACTGAGCCACTTCCCTGGTCCTTTTCTTATTTTGAGACAGGGTCTTGCTGTGTTGCCCAGGCTGGCCTCAGACTTGCCGTCCTCCTGCCTCAGCCTCCCAAGGGCTGGGACGACAGGTGTATGTCACCATGCCTGGCTTCTGTGCCAGTTTTCCACAGCTCTGAGCTCCTTTCTGTGTGCTGTGACCTTGGGCTTTGGTCAGATACTTAGTGTCCTGTGCCCAGTCTCCATGCTGGTTTGGGTGGTGGAGGTCATTAAGGAAGTCGCTTAACTTGTGCATCGACTCCATCAAGCAGTCCCAGGTCTGATGAGGTCTGGCCAGGTTTTTCCTGCATTTGCTGCATGACTGAATGGCTCTTCTCCATGACGTTCTTGGACATGGTTGGTACCCAGAGCCCCTGCCTGCACACACCTGGGGTCCGACCCAGTTCTGCTTTATATATCTTTGTTGCCTATCTTTAGCTTTCTGTTCCTAGCATTTTCTTATAAAAAAATTTTTTTTGAGACAGAGTCTCACTATGTAGTTCAGGCTGGGCTTGAACTCACACAGATTCTCTTGCTCAGCCTCCCAAGTGCTGGGATTACAGACATGTGCCACCATGTCTGCCTGCCCTGAGAATTTTTGAATGCACTGAAGTTGAAGAATTTTACAGTGAATGCCCACACACCCACCACCCTTGTAGTGCCAGTGACCATTGCTATGCCCTCACTTTGTCCCCTAGCTTGCTGTCTGTCCATCCCTCCCCTCATCTATCAACCCATTTTGTTTTTCTGATGTAAATTCCAGACTTCCCATTCCTCTGAATAGGTCAGCACACATGTCTTTAACTATGGCTCAAGATTTGCTTGCTATTTTCTTTAAAAATATATATTTTTTGGTACCAGGAAATGAACTCATGACCTTGTGCTTGTCAGGCAGGTGCTTATGCTGCTGAATTAAATCCCCAGCTCCTAAAAACATTTTTTTTGAGACATGGTCTTGCTGTGTAGCCTGGAGTGGTCTCAAATTTGTGATCTTTCTGCCTCAGCTTCCTGAGTACCGGGATTTACAAGCATAAACCACCATGCCTGGCTAATATTTTCTTTTGAGGAGACATTTACACATGATGAAATGTATTTATTTCATGTATATATCTTACTGATACATTTAAATAAGTTTTGACAAATGCATACAACTGTTTAACTTGTATTAGTTGGCTTTCCAGTACTGCAACAAAACATCTGAGATAATAAGCTTACAAAGTTAAAAAGTGTAGAGCCGAGCATGGTAGTGCATGCCTGTATCCCGGCACTTAGGAGGTGAAGGTAGGAGGATCGTTGCAAACTGGAGACCAGCCTGGGCTACAAAGTGAGCTGAAGTCCATCCTGTCTGAAGTCCCTATCTGAAAAAAGACAAAAACACACACAAAAAAAGTTAGGAGGTTTATTTGGGCTCATAGCTTCAGAGGTTCCATTGTATCATTTGGTGGCCCCATAGCTTTGGGCCTTAGCAAGATCATCTAACAGGTGAGGTGCGTTTGGGGAGCAAAAACTGCTTTCATCAGAAGCCCGGTAGTAACAGGAAAGAGAGCTGCTGGGTTCCACAGGCCTGGTCAAGGGCCCTGCCCCCAAGGTACACCACTACCAGTGATTCTACCCAAGCGCTAGTTCTTTAACACGTGGACTTTGTGGGGGTTTTGCAACATCATAACTATGGAGTCACCCAAAATCCCACCACAAAATAGATCATTATTCTCACTGACAAGATGACGCTCTCCCATACCGTTGTTGTGATTATTTTTTTATTATACCCAGGTTAATTTTGTCTGACCTAGAACTTCATACAAAGAAATCCATAGTCAGTTCTTTTGTGCAAGGGTTACTTTATTCCGCATAGTTTTTTTTTTTTTTTTTTTTTTTTTTTTGTCTTTTTGAGACAGGGTCTTTCTATGCAGTTCAGGCTGGCCTTGAGCTCAATTTGTAGCCTAGGCTGATCTCAAACTTGCAACAATCCTCCTGTCTCAGCCTCCCGAGCGCTGGGATTACAGGCATGAGCCACCACGCCTGGCTCCGTGTAGTATTTTTGAGAGCCATCTGCTGAGCAGTATTTTTTCCTTCTTGCTGAGTAGCTTTCTGTTGGATGTTTTTACCACAGTTTGCTCGCCTGTTCGCCGTTCTCAGACAGTTCGGTCTGTTCTGTCTGTGTCATTGTAAGAACGCCGCCCTGAGTGTTTTTCTGTGTGGTATTGGAACCCAGGGCCTTGTGCCTGCCAGGCCAGCGCTCACCACCGTGCTGCCCCAGCCCTGCTGTGAAGTTTTGTGAGCGGTTCATCACAGGGACAGGTTTTCATTTCTCTAATGATGCCACTGCTGAGTTCCATGTCAATTATATTTTAACTTTTGTTTTTTTGTACTGAGAATTCAACTCAGGACCTTGTGCTTGCCAGGCAGGCTCTGTGCCACTGAGCTTTGTCCCAGACCTGTTTTTAACTTTTTATAAGATACCACCAAACTGTCCCTACTGAACGTTTTGGCTATTAATTCCCTAAACTGGGATCGAACTCCGGGTCTTTACATTGAGCTACATTCCCAGCCCTTTTTATTTTTTTATTTGGAGACAGCATAATAAAGTTGCTGGTGCCCAGGCAGGGGCTTGAAGTTGGGCTTTTCCTGCCTCAGCCTCCCTCAGTACTGAGATTAAGCATGTAAGCGGCCATTTTTGGCTGCAGCTGTGGTTTATAAATGTTAAAAACTCGATCTGAGTGGAAGGTATATGGGTGCTTTGTATATGATACAAATTTAAAATTATTTCAACATAAAAGTTGCCAGGTCAGTTATTTAAAGAAAAAGCAACAAGCCAGGCGGGGTGATGGATGCCTGTTTTCCCAGCACTCTGGTAAACTGGGGCAGGAGGATTGCAATTTCCAGTCCAGCCTGGGCAATTTAGGGACTTAGTAAGATCCTCCCTCAAAAAAAATGTCCGATGTAGCTCAGGGCCAGTACCACAAAGAAAGAAGAATAACTGCGAAATAGTGAAAACAACCCAGAACCCCCAAATAACAACAAAGAAAAGATGGGCTGCTGATGTTGCTGCTGGACCTGAGTGGCCCTCACTGTCCCACCCAATCAGGACACTCAGTCGGTCACTGGGTCACTGTTATCACTGGCTCCATGATCTCAGCAAGTCTTGCTGATGAGTGTTTTAAGACAGGGTCTTGCTGGGTAGTTTAGGCCATCCTCAAGCTCATGGTGATCCTCCTGCTTCAGCTTCCTAAGTGCTGGGAATACAAGCATATACTACCAGCTTCTTGTGTTTGATGACTGACTTTCTTGCTTTCTTTTATCCATGAATCCATCCATCCATCCTTGGACTGGGAATTGAACCTGGGCCCTTCACATTGGACTACATTCAGTGTGATAAATTTATTTTTTATTTATTTTTGGCTTTTCAAGGAGTCTCACTCTGTAACTCAGGCTGGCCTTGAACTTGTGATTCTCCTGCCTCAGCCTCCTGAGTGCTGAGAGTACTATTTCACCAGACCTGGCTTACTTTATTTTCTTCAAGCAGTACATCACTTTGATTCTCTTCTGTCATTCAAGCTTGGCTGGAACATTATGATAGGCGGGAGGAGAAAAATAACTGTATTTTTCAAACTCCATCAGCCAGAAGTGTAACTGCGGTCTGGGGAAGAACAAAGCGCTGGGATGAATCTGGTGGGTGGGGGCGGGGAGTGGCCTGCGGGTGCTGTGCGTGGGGGTGGAGGTGATGAGAAGGGTGCCAAGATTGCCTCTACGCGTTCTGCGTAGAAGCACCCGAGTGGGTGCGCGATTGGAAAACACTCCTGCAAGCGTCCTGCGTGGAAACTGAGGGTTGCGTGGATCCAGTTGCGTTCAGTTTCCCCTGGGCCCGGAGATCTATGGTGGGCTTCAAGGAGCGGGTTCCGCGAGGCTTGAGGGCTGCCCTCAAAATCTCGGGGGTCAGGGTCTCCCTGCTGCTCTCCCCGGGAGGGTCATGCTCTGCCCACTCTCCTGCCAGGGTCCCCAATGGGTGACAGTGCCACTCATCATTGTGACCTTGGGAAATCCCACGGGTCCCACAGAGGCAGCTCTGTACCCTGTGGTCCGCCTGACCTGTGCACTGAGCCCTGGGTGACCATGGGGACCATGGAGTGTGGCAGCGTCGTCCTTGGTAGGGCTCCCCTCCTGCTCCTGCCTCTAGATGGAATTCGGATTCATTCCGCCCTGCAATGCCCCACAGTGCAGGTAGACGCCGGCTGCATCTCCTGCATCTCTGTGCCCTCTTTCCGGGCAGTGCCTGCCACACCGCTGGCCTGGCGAGGGCGGAAGAGCAGGTTGCCCACCCTGGATGGGCAGCAGGGGCGTAGGCAGTATCGGGTCTCTCATTTTTAAGTTTTGAGTCAGAGTTGCTAAGTTGCCCAGGTGTAACAACTTGAATTTGTGATCATCCTGCCCCAGCCTCCCAGAGTGCTGTGATTACTGGTGTGCACTGCCATGCCTGGCTCGGATTTCCTTTTTTTTTTCTTATCTTTTTCTTTTTTATCGGTACTGGGGATTGAACTCACGACCACACACTTGCAAGGCAGGCGCTTATGCCGCTGAGCTAAATCCCCAGCCCCTCAGATTTCCTTTTTGATCCTGTTTCTCCAGAAAGATCCCCCACTGTCCATAGTAGCTAAAGCATGGTGGGGCTGCTCTCCAAGTGTGACCTGCTTGCCACACCTGGTTCCTTTTTGCCTGGCAGCCAGGCCTGGGGGGAGGGCAGGTATGGAAAGGAGGGCTCTGAGGCTGTGACTATGCTTTTTTTTGTTTTTGTGGTTGTCATTTGAGACCTGTTCTGCCAGCCTGTTCTTTAACTTCTGGGCTCCAGAGATCTTCCTGCCTCAGCCTGCCAATTGGCAGGGACCACCAGCAGTGACCTCTGCCTGGGGTTCTGCCTCTGGTCCTAGAGAGGTAAAGCGACAGGCTAGTTAGTGCCAGAAATGGCGGCCCATCAGTCTGCCTCCAGGACTGCTTTCCGGCATCTGTGCTCTCTACGTCCACTGTTTGAGGTACAGAATTCTGCAGCTATCGGGCTTTTCCAGTTTTGGTTTTTTGAGACAGCATCGCTGTGTGTAGCTTAGCCTAGCCCAGGCCTTGAAGTGATCCTTCTGCTTCAGCCTCCCACGTGCTGGGCGACAGGCATGCTACCACTCCCAGCAGCCGTCAGGCATTTCAGGAGACAGAGGTATTAAGCTCTGTGACGGGGAGTGACGCTGAACCACTGAAGTGGTTGTCATTTTTCAGGTGACACAGAACTGAGAGCCAGTCTGGATTGGGATTGATAAAATGGCACACAGGTGGTCTCTGCCTTTGGTTTGGCCTCGGGCTCTCTCACCTGTCCACGCCTGTGGCTGTGCTGTCTTCATTAGTCAGCACGGCTTGGTGAGTGATCCAGTGGTCATGCAAAGCGGGCGTGGCATGGAAGTGCTGGCGAGCTGCAGGATGCTGCAGGTGCTGAGCTGTGGAAGGTTGTGTGGGTTTGTTGATTGATCTGCGGGCGTGCACAGGCTCTCTCCTTCACCAGCACACCAGTGAAACGGCTTTTCCTGTTTGCAAGCCATTCTGGAATATTCAGCATCATAAGGGCCTTCACTAGCCCCAGATCCAACTTCTCCTTTTCTGCATTACAGACTTAACTCTCGACAATGTGAGCTTGCTCGTGGATACGCACTATGTAGTTTTTGTTTTGTTTTGAAACAGGACCTTGCTATGTATTTCAGGCTGGCCTTGATCTCGATATGTACCCCAAGTTGGCCTCAAATTCACACCAATCCTCCTGCCTCAGCCTCCCAGGTGCTGGGATGACAGCCAGGCACCACCAGGCCCAGCTGTATATTTTGTTTAGTTCCAAACTGCTTGGCCAGGCGCCTTAGAGCCAGGCATGTCTTGCTTGAGCCCCACCTGGAACGCACCTGACCCACAAAAGTCCTGCTGCCCCTACCAGGGGTGAGGCATGGTTCCCTGAACCACCGTGTCCCTATCCCCACCCTAGGAGCTGAGGCCACCCGCCCTGGGTCCTCATCCTGCCCCCTCCCCTCCCCGTCACTCAGCCTTGGCACTCAGGTGGCCAAATGCAATGGTCTTCTGGATCGCCTGCAGGAGTGAGGGGACTCTTCGGCTGGGGGTGCCTTTCAGGTTGTGGCACACCCTGCTGCTGCTCTGGCAGGCAGTTTAAAAACTGTAGAAACTGTAAACAACAGCAGTGAGCTGCGCAGGAGGAACCTGCGGTTTCTGGTTTTCCTGCCCGCTGGGCTCTTCTCAGAGGGGGCTCCCTGGCTGCAGCACTCGCTACAGCAGGTCCGGAGTTGCGGGAAGATGCGTGGTCGCTGTGAGCACAGGGCCCGGACACTGGGCCCCTGCCGAGGAGTCCCTGCCCTCGAGGAGGCTGCGGCAGACAGCGAGGTGGGTGCCCATCCATAGGGAGTCCTGCAGGGGCCGTGGGGTAGGGCACAGTCACCAGCTTCCTGGGCTGGACCTGAGGCTTCTGGTGGAGGCAACGTGCAGGGCTCTTGGGCTTATGCATCTGTTTCTGTTTGCTTTTTGAGACTACTACTGTGTAGTTCAGGCTAGCCTCAGGCTCGCGGTGGCCCTCCTGCCTCGGCCTCCTCCCCAGTGTTGGGATTGCAGGTGTGGGCCACCACGCCTGGCTCCTCCATTTTAACTCTAGGGAAGAGAGGCCAGGGGTTTTACATCTCCCAGGGAAAAGATTTTGCTGTGGATTTGGAGTAACTTTGGGACTCAAGATCTGAGACAAATAATGGTAGAGGGAAGAGGTCAACACTTTGAGAGCCACAGATTGGGTGTGACGACACGTGCTTGTAATCCTGTCATTTGGGAGGCTGAGGCAGGAGGATCACCAAGTTTTAGCCCAGAGCGGGCACTTTAGTAACTTAAGGAAACTGTGTCTCAAAATAAAAAATTAAGAAAAGGCCCGAGCATGTAGCTGAGTACCAAGGTCGTGGGTTTAATCCCCAGTTCTGAAACTGAGAGCAGCTGAAGCTGGAGAGATTCGTGCCTGGACCTGTGCCCGTCGCGCCTTTCCAGGCCGTGCGTTTGTCACCAGGACCAGCTGCCCTCCGGGGCTGAGCCCTCCTGCTTGGACTCAGGCAGTCCCAAGTGAGCATGCGCTCAGCCGTCTTGGGCCGGGCATGCGCACAGCGCTATTGCGTGCGTTATTTTGTCCCCAGGGCCCCGAGAACAGGTCCCTTTTCCCTCCCGGGGCACTGAAGCCCTTGATTTCCTTGAGAGTGGCAAATCTGTCCCGCGGTGTACGTTTGGCTGGGAGCGCTTTGTCACCGAGAGCCAGGAGGTGGTGGGTAGCTGGTGTGGATGGCAGGCGAGTCCCCTCTTTTCACAGAGGTCGGGCTGTGCTGAGTGGCTGCCTGGGGCCCTCGCATGGAGCTTGTCCTGCTTCCTCTTGCCTTCCTGTCTCTACCAGGCCAGCAGTGGCTGTTGGTCTGCCTCTGAGACTGGGGGTGCCCTGGGGACACACATGGGGCACCTGGGTCACAGCACACTACCTAGCCATGGGGGGAGGCTGGACACCAGCCCAGGCTGGACAGGACCTTGCGATCCTCCTGCCTCAGCCCCCCAGGGAGCTGGGATCACAGCCCTCCTGTGGTTCATTGTGAGGATTCAGTCAGGCCGGAGGAGGGTTCTCTGCTCCAGCCTCTCCCTTTTTCCTTTTTTGGAGTGGTTAGTGCTTTCTCCAGAGGGTCCCAGCGAGCTCGTCAGCCTTGGCACAGAGGACCATTTCCGAGGGTCCCCAGAGGCAACCGTCCCAGGGGCCTGGATGTGCTGGCTTTTCCCATGCACGCGTTTTGCGTTGTACATTAATAAACAGATGCTGCCTTAGAAGTTTGTCTCAGAAAGTTTGCTTAGTTGCCCAGGCTGCTCACAGTCTGCCTCCCAGGGAGGGGCTGAGGTGTAGCTTCGGCTGCTGCTTCTTTTGTTCTGACTGACTTTGAACTCACTGTGTAGCCCATGCTGGCCTTGAACCCCAAGTGATCCTCCTGCCTCAGCCTCCCAGTGCTGGGATCACAGATGTGCACCATGGTGCCGGGCTCGAAGTTGAGCTTCTGATCTGAGGAAACTCAAGCCCACAGCAGACCCAGAGCCAGCCTGGGTCAGCAGAACCCTTAGCTGGGCCCATCTTGAGAGGGTCCACTGCCTGGAAAGCTCACAGGCTGGAATCTCAGAATCAGGGTGTTTTTTTTTATTTGTTTGTTTGAGACAGGATCTTGCTGTGTAGCCCAGGCTGAGCTTAAACTGACAGAGATCCTCCTGCCTCAGCCTCCCAAATACTAAGAAATATTTTTAAAAAGGGAATGCTGGAAGTGGTGGTGCATTCCTATAAACTCAGTGCTTGGGAGGCTGAGGCAGGAGAATCTCTGAGTTCCAAGCCACCCTGGGCTACATAGTGAATGGGCTACATAGTAAAAACCTGTCTTAGAACAAAGCAGAACAAAAATAAATAAAATCCAAAGAACCAAAAACTCAGGATGAGCAGATCCCCTGGCAGTAAGAGGTCTCCGCAGGGGGCGTCCTGGGGACCCTGCTGGTTTCCTTGTCTATAAGTGTCCCTGCCTGTGCTACCCGCTCGTATTTCGGTCTGCTTGAGGGGTGGGGCAGTCACGCAGCCTATGAATCTGTCTGCAGACTCTAATGCTAGGAACGGACATCACCGTCGCGATGACATCAGCGTTGCAAATGATGTCAGCGTTGCAATGATGGTGTGTGGATTCGCAAGGGCTTTTTCAGTAGAGGTTGAGCTTGGCGAATCTCTGCTCCAGAATAGGGTTCCTATTGCCCCCACCTATAGCTCCCTAGCGGCTTGGATTTGCAGGCAGCTTCCGGAGGGGCGGATGGACGGGCTGGGCCGGGCCTCCGGTCAGTGTCTACGCCATGGCAGCTGCTGCTGCGGAGGCCGGTGCCATGAGGGCTGCAGGCAGAGGTGGTTTGGGGACAACCAAATAGAGGAGCGCCAGCTCCTCTATTTCTGGGGTAATGCAGCTTCCCAGTGCCTAGTGGGCAGGACGCACGTGCCTTTGTATTTCCTTGAAAACACCCCCGCCCCCTTACAAGTCAAGAACGGTGAGATTTTAAAAATTCCAAACCGGATGTGGTGGCGCAGGCCTCCAATCTTAGCACTCGGGAAGCTGAAGCAGGAGGATCGTTGTGAGTTCGAGATCAGCTGGGCTACAAAATGAACTGTGGCCAGCCTGAACAGTATAGCGAGACCCTGTTTCAAAAAAAACTCACCCAAAATATTCCCTTTTATTAGAACACGCTTGCAGTACCTGTTGGTCATGTCCATTGTAGAGAGCTGGTACATGGACGTCACACATCTCAATTCTTTTACCCCCACTCCATCTCTTGGTCCTCTGCCCATTTGCAAAATATCTGTCTCCCTATTCCCAAGTATCCAACTTCTGTTTTGCTCCTTAACATTATTTATACTTTGAGTTTCACATGTAAGAGAAACCAAGCTTGTGTGTCTGATTTACTTCATGTAACATTATGTAGTGTCCAGAGGCGTCTGTTTCCCTACAAATAGTTCAGGGGGGTTGGGGATTTAGCTCAGCGGCATAAGTGCCTGCCTTGCAAGCAGGCAGTCATAGTTCAATCCCCGGTACCGATAAAAAGAAAAAAGACAAAAAAAAAAAAAAAAAAAAAAAAAATTCAGGCATATCCTTCTTTATGGCAGAGTAGTACTCCATGGTGTGTAAACACCACATTTTCTTTCTTTTTTGGTACAGGGGATGGAACTCTCGACCTTGTGCTTGCCAGGCAGGCACTTAGGGCCACTGAGCCAAACCTCTGGCCCTCACCACATTTTCTTTTTCCACTCATCTGCTGATGGACACCTGAGCCGCTTCCACGATTCAGCTGGTGTGAATCGTGCTGCGGTGAACATGGTGTGCAGGGGTCTCTGTGTTGAATGTCATTCCTGGCTTTACTTTCTGAGGACCTCCACACTGGCCTCCCCCGTGTCTACCTGCTGTCTCTGCCCACAGTGGGGGACAAGGGAGCAGTCTGCATGTCTGGGCCGGGGCTGAGGGAATCGGGTTGACCATGGTTGTTGGCGGGGCTGACCGAAGCCTGGGAGAGCCTCTCTGCATCCTGTCTCACAAGGGGATCCCGGGCACCCCTCTGGCTGGTGCTGGACTGGCTCTTCCCAAGTACTCCCCTCTGGGGTTTCTCCCAGGGATGCCAGTTCTAAGACTGAACCCTGGGCCTTGTGCATGAGAGGCAATTACTCTACCACTGAGCTCGTCACAGTTACATATATGTATATATAGTGCTTGCCAGGCAGGTGCTGTGCCGTGAGCTATAGCCCCACCCTCTTTTTATACTTTTGAGACAAGGTCTAAGTTACCCAGGCTGGCTTTGAACTTGTGCTTTTCCTGCCTTAGTCTCCCAACTAGCCAGGATTTCTGGTGTGCACCCCTCTTTATCCTCTTCAGATGTGTACTATTGCTGGGCGTGGTAGTGCACACCTGCCATCCCACCACTCAGGAGGCTGAGGCAGGAGGATCGCTGCGAGTCGGAGGCCAGCCTGGGCTCCGTCATGAGTTCAAGGCTAGCCCAGATTACATAGGGAGACCTGTCTCAAAAAAACAAAACACACAAAAACAACAAACATATGTATCATAGCAAATTTCTAGTATAAAACACTGGAAATAAAAGTCAGAGAGCCATGCGGGCAGACCAGCAGCTCCAGGGCGCCTCTTGCGCATCCCTCCGGCCCCTGACGTCCCAGCCCCGGCTTGCATGTGGCCCGCGGTGGTGGTTCTGGTCTGTGAATAATGAACTCCCGTCATTGCCATTTCTGCCTGCAGCCCGGGATTGTGTCGCCGTTTAAACGAGTATTCCTAAAAGGTGAAAAGAGTAGAGATAAGAAAGCCCATGAGAAGGTGACAGAGAGGCGCCCCCTGCACACTGTGGCGCTGTCCCTGCCGGAGCGCGTCGAGCCGGACAGACTGCTGAGCGACTATATCGAGAAGGAGGTGAAGGTAAGTCGTGTGGCGGCTGCACCGAGGCCGGGCCCTGGCTACCTATGCCGCTGTCTCTGCTACCCAGAGTCCCGGGACCAGGTCCCTGTCCCCGTCCTGATCCCTGTCCCCAGCCGGTTTCTGGTTCTCGCTGCAGCAGCCTGCCCCCTTTGTAGCCCCAGCCCAGGACACCCATGCCTCTGTGGTTTGCAGGCGATGGGTCCTTGGCCAAGGCCCTGGGACCACTGTGTCACAGTCACTGCCTGGAGCCATGTCCTCAGACTGGGGTCTGGGGCCTGTCCTGAGTGTCAGAGGCCTGTGCCCAAGAGACCAAGTATGGGCTATGTGGTGTCTCCCGAAGTGAACACAGGAATAAAGAGGTATAAAGCCAAGGTTGGGGAGCAGGGAGAAGGAATGGCAGGCTGAGGGGCTCAGAAGGGAAGGAGCAGGCTGGAGAGGGAAAGGAAGGGGACAGAAGCTGCCTGAGCTTTAAGGGAGGGGCCTTTGCGGGTGCAGCCCAGGCACAGTCTGACTGGGGTTGGGGAAGTCGCATCCAGGCCTCTCATGGGTGGTGGGTGGTCCAGCCCTTGTCTGTGGCTCCCAGAGGCTGCACAGAGGCTGTATGGGGACACTGAGCACCCATGCTGACCCAGGTTCCCATGCCAGCAGCCTGGCAGGTGGGACCCCATGCTCACTGCCCACAGTCTCTGCAGCTTCTGCTGCATAGGTGGTCAGGAGCCTGGGCCTGTTCCCCTGAAGCACAAATCACCCTGAGTTCCATGATGAGAGAAGTAATTCAAGTAGCTCTGTAACTTAAAAAATTCTGTACCTGACTTGCAAACCCTCAAATAAAAAAAAGTCCCCAGGCTCTGGTGGTTTTACTGGAGAATTCTATTGAACACTAGAAAAATGTGCACCAATTCCATAAATTCTCTTGCAGAAGGGAATTGGGAAATGAAATGGGAAGGACACTTTCTGACTCATTTTGGAAGGGTATCATTACCCCAAGCCAAAACCAAGAACAAAGAGTATAGGACAAAAAGAAACAAAATTCTGTAACAAAATATTAGCTAAGATTTAGCGGGATATAAAAAAATTCTACACCATCACCAAGTAGAGTCCCTACCAAGGATACAAGGCTGGCTTACTATCCAAAAATGTAATTTATTATAACAGTTGATACAGTTATCAGACAAAATCTAAGAGCGATTCCTGATAACAACTCAGGAAAGGTGGGCTTGGTAAGGTGCACGTCTATCTAATCCTAGTACTCCAGGAGGCTGAGGCTGGAGGATCCTAAATTCAAGCCCAGCCACAGCAATTTAGCAACATAGTGAGATCCTGTCTCAAAATAAAAAACTAAACCAGGGCGGGGGATGTAGCTCAGTGGGAAGGGCCTGGGTTCCATCCCCAGTAGCACAAAAATAAATGAAAGAAACCCTCAGGAAAATATGATAATATATGTGAACAATGAATGTATGAAAACTAAAACTAAAGGTTACTTACTTAAAGTTACTTAAAGTAGTGAAGTACTTAGGTAAAAATCTTAGCAAGCACAGAGAGGGTTTTGGTTGGAAAGCTACATGGTGCAGATGAAATCAGAGGAGATCTTGGTAAATGAGGATAGAGGGCGGCTGAGGCCTCTGCCCCCTGGTGATGCCCCTTTTCCCTAGAGCCCTGATTGCCACAGGGGGCCAGAGTGTTGCAGTTAATTCAGATAGGAATGGTTCGCTTTCTTTCATTTAAGGGAATGATTCTCTCCCAGCAAGGTCTGTTACAGATATTACAAGATTATTCTGAAATTTCTACAGGAAGGAAAAAGAAGTAGTAGAATAACTAAGGCCATTTTCAATGAAATGAGCCAGGCATAGTGGTGCATGTCTGTAATCCCAGCACTTGGGAGGCTGAGGGAGGAGGATTGTTGCAAGTTCGAGACCAGCCTGGGCTAAAAAGTGAGCCCAAGGCCAGCTGAACAAAATAGCAAGACTTTGTCTTTTAAAAAAAAAAAAAAGTGAGGCCTCCAGCTGGCCAATTTGGGGAGTGGAGTGGCGACTGTGAACCCGGCCGCTGCAGTTCCACAGCCTTCCGGCAGATGGCACCAGACAGGCGGACTCCATGGCAGCCCTCGCCCTCACCTCACACCTTGTACACAAACAAACGCAACGCGGATCGCGGATCGTGGGCTTAAGTGTAAAGCTACAAAAACCCTTAAGGATACCGCACAGGGCTAGGCGTGGAGTTCTTACACTCCCAACACGAAATCCGTGAAAGGTAGAATTTCATCAGAATGGAACACTGACCCTGCAGGAGACAGGAATAGACAAGGAGGAAGCCATGCACACTGCGCATGCGTAGGAGGTGCGTTTGCCGGGGCGTGCCGGGCCATGTCTCCTGAAGACACCAGGGAAACGTTCGTTCAAACCCCAGTGCAGGCCGGGTGAGAACTCAGCGGCACAGCCCCTGCCTGGCAAGCACAAGGTCCAGAGTTCAAGTCCAGGTTAGCAAAACAAAACATCCAGTGGCATAGATAGAGCTACAAAGCTCACAGATGACTGAAATAAGCCCTAAGTACCGAGGATGTGGAGGGGGCCTGGCCGGGTTTTAAAGACCCACACATGGGGAAGCTGGAGGACATGGTGGAGGGGTCCTATGGTCACCACCACTAGTGTCAGCCTCCTTGGTGACATCTGCCATCCTGCAAGATGGTACTGCTCGAGCACAGGGGTGTAAGGATGCAGAGGGTCCTCTTGTTTTTTGCAAAAACGTGAATTTATAATAATTTTTTTTCAATACAAACAAAATGCCAAAGCGGGCAGAGTGGTGTACACCTGTAATCTCAGCACATAGGAGGCTCAGGCAGAAGGATCGCCCCAAGTTTGAGGCCAGCCGGTGTGAGTTCAAGGCCAGCCTGAACTGCATAGTGAGACCCTGTCTCACAACAAAACGCCAAGAGCACCGTTGATAACCCAGGTGTATGGTTTTTTTTTGTTTTTTGTCTTTTTCGTTTTTATCGGTACCGGAGATCCAACTCACGACTGTCTGCTTGCAAGGCAGGCGCTTACGCCGCTGAGCTAAATCCCCAGCCCCATGTTTTCAAATTGAAACACTGGCGGATGTTTCCTTTGCAGTTAAGACCTTGGTTTTCGTCCTTTATTTAAAGTACAGGGCTATGTTACAGTTTTGAATCATTAAGAGCAAATTTCATGATAAAAGGACCAATGGTGAACTCAACCGCAATCCTGGGTTACGTGGCAGCGCAGTTCAGGAGTGGGGGAAGCAGGCAGGTGCAAGACTACCTCCAAGGAGAAGAAAACTGTGAGCCACCAAAGATTGGCGCTTCAGGGGCAGAGAGCGCTGCCGGCCCTGGGTAGCAGTGTCATCCCACCTTCTCCGCGCCAGCAAATCTGGATCTCCGGGTTTCCAAATGAACTGTAGGCAGGAGGAAGTAAGTCCAGAGCGACTCAGTCTGCAGACTCCTGCAGCTGCCGGGGAGTGGAGCAGGGGGACAGGGACGACTCCGCCTCCTCACGGTGACCCCTGAGCGGGAACTTTTCGTGCGCCCCCAGGAGGCGGTTGTGGCCGGGAAGTGCTGGGCTCCTGCGCCCCTCAAAGCCCCCATGTGATTTATTTGGGCGCAGGCTGCCTGTGTTCCGCTCTCTGAACCTGTGCTTTGTCGCCATCCCCTCCAGTTCCTCCCTGGAGCAGAGCTAGACAACCCGGCGCCTCTTGCCTGTCAGCGTATTCGGAATCTGCGCATTTCCTGGTTCAGACCAGGCCACCTTCTGGGTTTCCTTGGTCCTGGCCCCCCCAGTTATGAACTCATCGGTAACATAAACCCATCCGTGTCCGAGACCCCCCACACTCCAGCCTCTCCCCAGCCAAATCTGTGCCAGGACTCCCTGCTGCTGCCCAGGAGAGGTCAGGAGCTCAGCAATTGCTCCTCAGTAGCAGCCTGGAGCCAAAAAAGTTTAAAGAAACAGAAGACTAGGTAGTCACGATGGTGCATACTGGTAGTTCCAGGTACTTAGCGGGCTGAGGCAGGAGGGTCACTGGAGCCCAGGAGGTTGAGGCCAGCCTGGACTACATAGTGAGGCTTCATCTCAAAAAAGGAAAAAAAAAAAGTGCATGAAGACTCAGCATATGTGGGAGACAGAATGTTTGCAATAGTGATGGGAGCACTAGGACTTGATCAAGTAAAAAATGACCTGAGTCTCAATCGGCTGTGGTGACGCACTCCTGTAATCCTAGCAGTCGGGAGGTTGAGGCAGGAGGATCCTTGCAAGTTTGAGACCAGCCTGGGCTACAAAGTGAGCTCAAGGCCAGCTTGGGCTACACTCTTAAGAAAAAAAGAAAGAGGGCGTAGGATTCCTACTGTAATTGAAGTCAGCAGTTTCTCTTAAATTGGTAAAAGAAGCAATGGCAGGGAAACAGTTACTCCTACGTGTCCTAGACTTATGGGAAGGGTGTTGTTTAGAGTGAGTGTTGATAAAACCAGGCCGCGAGAGCTTGACGGTGGCTCCCATTTTTGGAATGCTTGCGCAGTCTTAGTTAGTCCTAACAAAACCTCTGTGAAATAGAAGCACCTTCCCCTTCTCCAGCCTGAGGTGACCCCTGTCCCCATGTGTGTGCTGCTGATGGCTGGCTCACTGTGGCCAGGTGAGGTCTGGTGATTCTGAATGGATTCACATACCAGGCCTGCAGGCTGTGTGGGGAGTCAATCCTGGGGGAGGTAATTATATCTGTGACCCCCAATCCAAGAAGCTTCTAAATTAGAATATTATTTATTTATTGTTTTGGATAGAGGGTCTTGCTGTGAAGTTCAGGCTGACTTTGAATTTAAATGTGTAGCCCAGGAAATCCTCCTGTCTCAGCCTCCCGAGTGTTGGGATTACAGGTGTGCATCACCATACCTCCTTAGAATTGCTATATTTTTATTTAAACTATTTTAATTGAATATGAACTGTCAGGAAGGCATCCCTGACATCAGTGTCTGGTGTGTCTGATGTGACGTAGATACTGTACCTGTCTGTTAGCACCCTGTAATCTGTGATTACAGGGTGATATCACTTGCCCCTCCTCCTGCCCATCACAGTTACATTTTGCTCAAACTCTGGAGAGCAGACTGGCTGACTCAGTGGCTATGAAGGGCAAAGCCATCCCCAGGATCTGCCCAGTCCTGGCCAGGAAAACGTGTTTTCTGTAGTGGTCCCAGGCGCCCGATGTACCCAGTGGGCTCTCTCCTGGCTGGGTGGTCTCCTGCCCATGACAGCCTGGTGTCCTCGAGGTTATCGTAGGTCTGCACCTCAGGGGCTGCAGCACAGGGCTGGGCTCCTTGCTCCAAGCTGGGAAGAGGTGGTGCGTGGCTCAGCTCTGGAGTGCAGTATGGCAGGGGTGTGGCAGCTGGGCTGCCGGAGGGGCTGGTGAGCAGCTGGTCCAGTGTCCTCCTTGGGTCTCAATGTGGCTATGCAGTCATTGGGACACCCAGCTCTTGCAGAGGGGCCCTCAGTGACCCTGAGGATCAGCCAGGGAACCTGGAGGCTAAGTCACCGGGGTAGGGGGAAGCCAGAAGGCACACCTAGGGACTAGGCCTTAATTGTTCCTTTTTGAGAATCATTGCTTTACAAATATCAAATTTTTAGACAGAATGCATTTTGTAGCCCAGGCTGGTCTTGACCTTGCAACATCCTCCTGCCTCAGCCTCCCGAGCTGTGCACCACCACATTGGGCCGGGCTGTGTCGTAACTGTTTTCAGGCATGCGGTGCAGTGCGTGGAGTCCACTCGCCCTGTTTTGCAACTCTCCAGGATGACCCACAAACCCATCCTGAAACTGTCCCCATCAGTCAGTGTCACCCTCTGGCCTGCCCAGCGCTTGTCACCATCCCACTGTCCACCTCTATGCGTTGGGGTCTCCTGGGATTGCGACCCCATGCTCTGTGCTCCTGTGACCCCAGTGTCCTCCGGCCCCACGGTGTCCCACATGTGTCAGCATCCCCTTCCCTTGTGGCCGATGGGGACACCGTGGGGTCCCCACACTCCAAAGCTGAGACTTTTCGGGCTTTGCCTTCACTTGTCTCGCCTGAACCCTGGGAATCCCCGCAGTCACTGTGCGCTGCAGGTCTGCTGTGACCGAGGTGATGAGGGTGTGGGTGTGGATGTGGGTGGGGCGGACCCTGCGTCTCTGTCTCTCCTGGGGGTGGAACCTGGCAGGGCCCCACCCGGAGCCACAGCCACATTCAGTGTGGGGAAGCCTCTGCTCTGTGCCCTTCCGGCAGGTTTCCACTCGAGGTCTTTAATGGGCTCCGAGCTAGAGTTGTGTGTGCTGTTTGGAGAGGCCCAAGTGTCACGTGTCTGCATGTGGACGCCCAGTGTGCCCAGCACCTCTTGTTGTCCCTTCTCACTCAGTGGCCTTGCCCCTTGAGTCCTTTGACTCCACATGTGAGGGCTGATTCCTAGGCCCTCCGTCTGTCCCCGGGGGTCCTTACGGTTTTAGACAGAGCCTCAGTGTGTGGCCTCAATCTCACAGTGATCTTCCTGCCTCAGCCTCCTGAGTACTGGGATTACAGATGTGTGCACCCACGCCCGGCTTGATGGAGCATTTTATATGATTGCATTTTTCTCTTACCACATTGATTAGACTTCTTTTAAACATTTTACTGGTTGCCTTTGGGTTTGCAGCAAACTTGATAGCTGATTGGAGTCGTCTCTTAGGCTATGCCGTTTTTCCTCTGTGTAGCTCAGTGTCACGTAACTATGGGTTGGGTGTCTGCCACCCAAAATGCTTGTGCCTGGAAGTATTTCAGATTTCAGAGTGTTTTAGATTTTGAAATATTTGCATAGGTTTTACTGGTTGAGTGTCTCTAATCTGAAAATCCAAAATCTGAAACATTTTATTATATTTTATCCTATTTTGTATTTTTTGAAGCAGGGTCTCGCTACACAGTTCAGGCTGACTTTACCTGATGCTTAAAAACATATTGGCTGGGGCTACCCACTTGGGATCCCTTCTGTCTGTCTCTCTCAGACAGAAGCTTTCTTTCTCTCAATAAATGTATTCTGCTCTTTAAAAAAAAAGTCTCAGCCATGCATGTGGGGTGGCAGATGCCTGTAATCCCTGGATCACTGTGAGTTCAAGGCCAGCCTGGGCTACATAGCATATTCAAGACCGTCATAAACTACATAGCCAGACTGTGTCTCGAGTGAAACAAAGTCAGGCCAGTGGTACGTGCCTGTAACCTCAGCCCTCTGGAAGGATCACAAGTTCATGCCTGGCCTGGGCAATTGAAAAACACAGTAACAAGATCCTGTCTCAAAAGCAAACCATCCAAAAGGAGGTAGTTCAGGAACGTGGCTCAGCGGGAGAAGGCATTGGGTTCAAAACAGCAGCAGCAGTGACGGCAGTGCTAAGACCCTGGCCTGCCTGCCGTCTCTGAGTGCGCAGTCCATGCTGCGGGACACTGTGGGAACTCCGCGTCTCATGGCTGCAGAGGCAGAGAAATCCAAGAGCGGGGGACACACTGGCCAGCCTCCTCCGAGCGCCGCGCTGTGGCGGGCTGGGGAAGGGGTAGGTGGGGTGGGGGGGATGGGACCCTCAGCCACCTCAGTGTCACAGATGAGTCCTGCCTTCCCTGAGCTCCACCCGGGGACTCAGTCTGCCCCTGGGGAACTTGGGACAGACCATAGCCCTTCGTCTCCCGGGCTGTGGTTGTGACTCATGATTTAATCTGGGTTTTTGAGATAGGGCCTTCGTATGTGCTTCAGGCAGGCCTTGAACTCACCAAGCAACCCAGCCTGGCCCCAACTAGCAGTGACCCTCCTGCCCCAGCCTCCTGAGTGCTGGGATTCAAGAAGTGCCCCATCATGTCCCTCACACAGTTTATTTTGAACCATGCCGTCCATGGTGCCCTTGGGTTTGGTCTTCATGTGGTAGTCAGGAAGCTGGCTCCTTCCCCGTGCAAGCACATCAAAGCCAGCTTGAGGGCCTCTGCATGACTTCCTGTCAGGACCCTGGGTGTGCAGAGGCAAGAGATGCGGGAGGCTGCTCTGGACCCTTTGGCCCTCTGGTCTTCTGAGAGAATCCAGATTCACGGGGTGGGGGAGCCCTGGGCCTGGTGGCCTGAGGATGGGGAGCAGGCTGGGCTGCGGCTGCAGTGGCGATAGTGGCTGTGGGTCCCGACCTCACACACCGCTCTTCCCTCTGCAGTATTTAGGTCAGCTGACATCCATCCCAGGGTACCTGAACCCCTCCAGTAGGACGGAAATCCTGCACTTCATAGACAAAGCCAAGGTAACCTCGCCCTGCTGCATGCTCTGCCCTGGCCCGTCAAGGCCCCTTGCTTAGGACTCCTGCCCCCAGAGGGGGGTGACCCAGTTCTGCTCTGGCCACAGGACTGCTCTTCAGTCCTACATAACTCTATATGGTGTGGGGCTGTTTCCAAATTTCAGTTTCAGTTATTCTGGATCATGTACTATAAACTGGAATCTCAGCTGGGCCTGGTAGTGCACTTCTGTCATCCCAGCACTTGGGAGGCTGAGGCAGGAGGATCACCATGAGTTCAAGGCCAGCCTGGGATACTCAGTGAGACCCTGTCTCACAAAGGAAGGAAACACACACATACACATCCCAAAACAGGCACCCCAAAAGCAGTTCCAGGAGAATCCCCATGGGGAAGTGCCTGCCTGTCCCCTTTGTGACACTGGCCAGCCCAGGGCTCCCCAGGACAGTGGGCATCTCTGAGGCCCTGCCTCCTCTGCAGCGTGCCCACCAGCTCCCGGGACACCTGACGCAGGAGCATGACGCTGTGCTCAGCCTGTCTGCCTACAACGTCAAGCTGGCCTGGCGGGACGGGGAGGACGTCATCCTCAGGGTGCCCATCCATGACATCGCCGCCGTCTCCTACGTGCGGGACGACGCTGCGCACCTGGTGGTGCTGAAGACAGGTGTGGGGCGGGGCAGCCGTGGGGGGCCAGGTCCTGGGCTGTTGCATGGCTTCCGTCTGCAGCACTGTGCTGGTGCCTGGGGCCCTGGGGCCTGTGTCCTACACAGAGCCCCTTGAGGGACACAGTGTCTGGGACACTACAGAGCTAGGCCCCACGCCCCCCAGGTGTTGGGACCCCAGAGGTGCGCTGCTTGGCATCCCCAGAGGCAGGACAGTGGGGACCCGGCCTGCACAGATGCTGGTGTGCAAGCTGCTATCTGCTGCCTCATGAACCCTGGCCTGGCAATGGACCCAGGGAGAAAGGAAAGGAGAAACAGTGGTGTTCACTGTCCCTGTCGGCCGGCACGGGCCTGCTGGTCACCTTGGTCCCCAGAGGGACGCCAGGCTCGAGGTGTCAGGCCAGGGAAGCAGGGTTTCTGCTGGATGCCAGTGGTCCTCAATGGGGTGCAGTGGTGTTCTGTGTCCTTTGAGGGAACCCCCAAGCGCCTAGAGCTTCCCTTCCCCCCAGGCCCTGCCTCCCGTGAGTGGCTTAAGGGATCGCACTTCAGCACCTCTAGGGACCACTCCACACCCGAGCTCCTTCTCGACACTTAATAAGCAGTCAGCATTTTTTTTTCTTTTTTCTTTTCTTCTTTTTTTTTTTTTTTTTTTTTTTGAGGCAGGGTCTCACTATGCAGTTCAGGCTGGCCTTGAGCTCACTTTGTAGCCCAAGCTGGTCTCAAACTCGCAATGATCCTCCTGCCTCAGCCTCCCAACTGCTGGGATTACAGGTATACACCACTAGGCTCAGCCTCATATATAGTCAGTACTGAGCCATTTTAATCTCTAAAAATGGAGACTTGATGGGGCTCAGAGCAGTCCAGAGTGCTTTGCCTCTATTCTCTCATTGGACCTCAGGAATCTGGTGTGCCCATGCCCAGGCGCAGTAACCGAGGCCTGCCGGCTGGGCTGGTGCCCAAGGCTGCTCAGAGCCCCAGTGACCAGCCCCACCGGACCCTATGGCATTGGCCTTGAGCCCTGCCGGGAAGGGACCCGGTCCACCAGGCCATGCAAATATAACCACCCAAGCTAGTGTCCTCTTCTTGGCCAGCCGTGAAGCCCCATGGTGGTGGGCTCCTAGGCTCACCTTGATGAAGGGGTGTCATGCCCCGGTGTCAGGAGCCTGGTGCCCAGTGTCAGTTGGGGACAGAGCAGCTTGGTCTCTCTGAAGGTGTCACACCTTCCACCTTCACCCGGCCCCTCTTCCCCCTCACTCACACTGGCCTGGTTCTGCCCTTTTCCTGCCTGCCCCGGAGGAGCTGCCCCTTGATGCTGGGGGTGGTAAAGCCGCTTCTGGGCCTCTGACTGGGCCTGGTGTCCCCTAGCTCTGACCGCCCAGCTGTGTTCAGCCTTTGCCCTGGGCATTAGGAATCACGGTCATCTGGGGTGGTAGAGGGTAGGGTGCTAAGGACATAGCATCCGGGCGGGGCTGTGTAGGTTAGCACCTGTTGTCAGGCCCGGCCTTGTGCCTCAGTTTACCCGTGTATGAGAAGGAAGCACCAGAATACATGGAAACTTCCTGGCCTGGTAACATGAACCCCGTGAGACTACCTTTCATGTGGATGAAAAGCGCTGAACAGATGAGTGTGATAGTACATGGCAGTCATCCCAGCACTTAGAAGGCTGAAGCAGGAGGGTCTTGATTTTGAAGCCAGCTCGGGCTATGTAAAGGGACTTTGTCTTGAAAAGAAAGAAAGGAAGAGAGACAGACAGACCAGCCCCTAAATCCTGGCCATCCTGTGTCTTCTCTTTCCCTAGCCGAGGTCTCACGGGTGATACCTCTGAGATACCACTGCCCAGCGAGGTGGCACACAAGGAAGGGCGATGGGGGGACTGTCTTGTTGAGTGCTTGTTCAGGGAGGGCAGGGACCTGCCCAGAGTGGACACCTGGCTGGGCAGAGGGGTCCTGAGTGCCCTAGGTCTGTCTTCCCCGCACTGTGCCTCGCTGATGGCCGTTCACCCCCAGCCCAGGACCCGGGCATCTCCCCCAGCCAGAGCCTGTGTGCAGAGAGCTCCAGAGGCCTTGGCACGGGGCCCCTGCCGGAGAGCACGGTGGGGCCGGTGGAGGCCTGCTGCCTGGTCATCCTGGCCGCCGAGAGCAAGGTGAGAGGAAGGCTTCCCAGCCCAATCCCTGCCCTCCCAACCTGTTCTTGCCACCCTCAGGCTATCCCCAAGGTGCTCAGTGGAGTCCACTTGTCCTTGTCCTCAGGGTGCCCTTGAGCAGCTGGTAACCCACACCCCAGGCCTGCCTGCTGCCAAGGGTGGGGGTGACAGAGGGAGCCTGTAGGTTATAGGTTTGATTCCCCTGGGGAGTCACTGGACACCTTTCTGGGTTACAGCTATATCTGCAGGATGAGTAGCAGTGACCACTGCCTTGGATGTCCCTGCCTGGTGCTCTCAGCCTGGGCAAGACTCACGTGTTCAACCAGTGAATTCTTCACTGGCAGGGACAAAATAATGTCATCAAACCCGGCCACACATCCCTGGGTGGGCAAAGTGACCCCAGGAGAAAAGCCGGCTGTGAACAGCTCCCATCTCCCAAGCCCTCTCCCCTTGCTGGGCATCCATTCACGCCCGGGCTGGGTGGGCAGCAGGCAGCTCCCAAATCCAGCACAACCCCTGGGACCCTGGGAGGCCGCCTAGGCCACCGTCCCTCCTAGAGTCTGGGGTAGTTTGCTGCCTCTTCTCCTGGCCCTGCCAGCCACTCTGACATGGCAGCTGCCACTGTTCCCCCCTCCCCACCAGGTGGCCGCAGAAGAACTGTGCTCCCTACTTGGCCAGGTCTTCCAGATCGTTTACACAGAGTCCACCATCGACTTTCTGGACCGAGCAATCTTCGATGGGGCCTCCACGCCCACTCACCACCTGTCCCTGCACAGCGGTACGTGCGGGCACTGCTGGAGACAGGTCACTGTGGACTTGGACCTGGCTGCTCTGGGCTGAGGGACCTGCCAGGCCACAGGGACCCATGTGGTGCTGCTCAGGGGCCTGAGGCTGAGGTGGGGGGCAGGGAGGAGGCACCAAAGAAGCCAGCACTCCCAATATGCACCGTGCTGGGCGTGGTGCAGGGGGCGTCTTGTGGACACACTCTGGGGTCTGCCAAACCCTGCAGCATCGGTCTTTGCAGCCCCCACCCAGCTACAGAATGATGGTTTCTCCACACTGGGGCACGGGGAGGAGAAGGGGGGCCAGCTTCAGGCCCGGGGCCTCCATGTGTGGACAGCAGCCCTGCCCAGCCCTCCCTCGAGGCTCGCAGGTGCACAGCCCCTTTTGTGGCCCAGGTTGGGACAGGTACCATCCCTCAACAGCCAGTTCTGTGCTGCCTTGAGCCCCCAGCCCCCATGGACCCCACTGTGTCTGGGTGACAACAGTCCTCACTACCTCATCGAGCCCACCCATGTCACCAGTGGGGAAGCTAAAGCATGTAGGTTGGCCTGACTGCTTGGCCTTCAAAAAATGCTATTGAGGCTAGGTGTGGTGGCACACAGTTATAATTCCAGCATTTAGGAGGCTGAGGCAGGCGGATTGCCATGAATTTGAGGCCAGCCTGAGCTACACAGCATGACCCTGTCTCAAAAAACAAAAAAGGCTGTTGAATCCCATTGAGTTTCTTTTCTTTTTTCCTGTGACTGGGGATTGAACCCAGGGTCTTTGCACTAAGCTACATCCTCATCCACCCACCCCCTTTTGGTACCAAGAATCAAACTCAGGACTTTGTTTTGTTTTGTTTTGTTTTTGTCTTTTTCGTTTTTATCGGTACCAGGGATCGAACTCACAACTGCCTGCTTGCAAGGCAGGCGCTTATGCCGCTAAGCTAAATCCCCAGCCCCTAAACTCAGGACTTTGTGCTTGCCAGGCAGACCCATGTGCCACTGAGCTATATCCCTGGCCCCTCCAGCCCCCACCTTTTTTTTTTTACTTTTGTTTTCTTTTCTTATTTGTAGACAGGGTTCTTACCCCTTCCTCCGCCTCCCGGAGTATGGGTGTGCATCACCGTACCCGGTCAGAGGTTTGTTTTTTTAACTGAGAGACACACACATCATGCATTCATTGCTGCGCGATTAACAGAGCAGACCAGAGCAGCGCCATTCTTGGGGCTCCTGGGTCTCTCTTTCCTGTCCCAGCTGCCCGCGATGCTGAGCTGCTTGAGTCCTAAAGCAGCCTGCAGTCTTGGTCACAGGGACAGAGGCGTCACTTGCTGAGCCTCTCACCTGGGTGGCTGCTCTGTGCTAGGCCAGGATCAGACCACCCGACCCCATGACCTGGGACAGGCGAGGAAACCGGGCTGGTTTGGTTTTGCGCACAGGCAACACCCCGAAGGTGGCCCAGGCTACGGGGCACAAGGGTCCCCAGAGGCTGGGGCGGCCCCTGCCTGAGCGTGGCGTTTGTCCGTCCCCGCATCTTCCCACAGATGACTCCTCCACGAAGGTGGACCTGAAGGAGGCCTACGACGCGGAGGCCAGCACCTTGTGAGCACACCGCCCGCCTGCTCTCCGCGTCCCCTGCCCTAGCTGCCTTGTGCACGGCCGGGCGGTGTCGCCCTCCAGCCTCCTTGTGGCAGCTCAGCCTGCGCGCCCTGCCGTGTCCTCTGTGCCCTGTGCCCCACGCCAGGCTGTGGACACGCTCCCTTTGCCTGTGTGACCGTCACACCCTCGGGGCCCCAGGAGCGGGCGGTCCACTTCTCCCTGTCCTCCTCCCTGTGCTTCTCTGCTGGCCGGGATGGCACCTGGAGCGGGGTGGGGGGCCGGGAGCCGCCGGGCCCTCATGCCGCGTCCCTTTCTAGCTGTTTCCCCGACTGCGCAGACGCCGGTGGGCTTCCACCGCTGTCCTGCATGCAGGCGTCGCCCCACGGCAAGACGGTCAGCGAGAGCGAGCTGAGCACCAGCGCGGCGGAGCTGCTGCAGGACTACATGCTCACGGTGGGCGTCGCCCGGTCCAGCCCCGCCCCAGACCGTGCCCACCATGCCCTGGCCCCGCCCCGCCCCGCCCCGCTCCCGGGTCTTAGCTGTGCCCTCTCTGCCCTGCCGCCCTCCAGCTGCGCACCAAGCTGTCTTCGCAGGAGATCCAGCAGTTCGCAGCGCTACTGCACGAGTACCGCACCGGGGCCTCTATCCATGAGTTCTGCATCAGCCTGCGGCAGCTCTACGGGGACAGCCGCAAGTTCCTGCTGCTCGGTAAGGGCCCTTGGAGGGAGTGCAAGTGGGGGTAAGGGTGGGGGCGCCGGGCTCTCGCCAGGCGCTAAAGAAGAGCTAGGGGCTTTTCAGAGAGGTGACACTCAGAGTGGGTTTTGTTGAGTGTGCAGGAGTTTGCGGGGGGGGGAAGAGGCAGGGACACCATCTCAGATGGAGGGATCAGCTTTTGCCAAGACCTTTGAGGAGCTTGATACCTTAGGTCAGTGGCTGGCTGGCTGGAGAGTCACCCCACCAGCCGTACCAATGCTGCCCCTTAGGAGACATCGACCTCACTATGGTTTCCTTTCTGCCAGCACTCAGCAGTGGGTCAGCAGAAGCCACAGAAGGCCTGCTAGGTCCTGGTCCTGGGTCCCAGTGAACCATAGAGGGCAGGGTTATCCTCCCCACTGCCGTTTCTTTTTGAGGCCTTTGCACTGAGCTGTATCCTTGGTTGTTAAGGTAGCCAGGTGATCCTCCTGCCTCAGCCTCACAGAGTTCTGGAATTACAAACTTGTGCCACCTCGACTGGTTTATTTCATCCTTTATGGGCCTAGCAGGTGTTAGCTGCCCCCGAGGCCCCACTCCTGGCAGGACAAAGGGGAGGCAGCCAGGCTGCTCCTGGAGGCCTCTCTAGTGAGCCTTGCTCTCTGACAGGCGCTGTTTGTCACGGAGTGAGTAGCAGAAAGCTGAGCCATGGGCTTCTGGCCACTCCCACTGCCCTGGCTTCCCCCTTCACTCAGAGCCCTGGGGGGGCCGGGGCCTGGCCACTCCTCACTCTGGGTTTGTGCCCAGGATGGGGCACACCCGCCTGTCTACCTGCACTGGGATTCAGAAGCCCCAAGAGGCCCTGGGCCTCCAGATGGTGGTCACCCCAGGCCAGCCCGCCCGCCAGCGTTGGCTTGAGCCTGGCTGGGGATGGTAGCTCATGGCCGAGGCTGCAGTGGCTTCAGAGAGTTCCCCAGGCCTTGCCTTTGTCTCCCGGAGGATGAGGACTCCCAGGACTGATGGAACAGGGGTCACCTTTGGGGTCCTGGGGCACGAGCATGCACTGTCCAGGTCTCAGGTGGGTGCTGGGGGTGGTGGGTCCCTCCTGGGCCCCTGAGCTGTGTCCATGCCCGGCCCGTGTCATAGGTCTGCGGCCCTTCATACCCGAGAAGGATAGCCAGCACTTTGAGAACTTCCTGGAGACCATCGGCGTGAAGGACGGCCGTGGCATCATCACCGACAGCTTTGGCAGGCACCGGCGGGTGCAGAGCACCACCTCTGCCTCAACCGCCAACGGGAGCAGGGCCGCGGGCAGCCCCGATGACCACTCGGGGCCCTCCGAGGGGGACGAGTGGGACCGCATGATTTCGGACATCAGCAGTGACATAGAAGCTCTAGGCTGCAGCATGGACCAGGACTCAGCGTGACAAACAGTGGCTGAGCGTCACACTCTACCAGGCCACGCCAGGCCACCTGGGAGGAGGCCCTGGCCCCGCTGTGGGCCCTCAGTGCCCACACAGGCGGGCTCTCTACTGTGAAGGGGCGCAGACGCGACCTGGTGCAGAGCAGAGGCTTCATGCTCATCCCGGGCTCCACGGGGCCCTCAGAGGCCTCGAGTGGGGAGGCCAGGCCCAGCTGTGGCGGCAGGAAAGCCAGGCCTGTGGCCAGGCCAAAACAGCTGTCAGTTTTGCACATGATGTTCCTCATGTAACTCTCAGAGACCTTAAAGAAGTTTACTGCAATGTGAATAATTTAATCTTCTGGTGCCAGGCTTCTTTCTGGTCTGCCTGGATGAAAGCCTTGTTGCCTCGAGGGTCGTCCTGTCCACTCTGGCCTCTATCCCTGTGGCTATGGGGCTCTTGGGGATGCAGGGTTGGGGCCAGGACTGGAGGTGACAAGGCTGCCTGGTTCTGTCTTGTGTATGGATTCACACAGGAACATGGCTTACTGTGGCCTTTGCCTGGCCCTTGGGTACAGATGCCAGCTGTCTCGGCCCAGGTTTGGGGGCTTCAGGGAAGGCCCATGCCCTGTCCAGTCCCTATCTGTAGTCAGCCTTGCTGGCCTCCGTGTGGCCTGTGTGTCCCGGGCCCTTAACAATGTTTTGTAGGACACAGGGCTGGGACGTGTTCCTCCAGACTTAGCTCTGTGGAGAACCCTGGGTGTGTTCAGGCGGCTCCCAGCTGAGCCCACATGTGTGTCCCCTCCCGCCCACACTGGGGGGCCTGTGCCCACTGGGGAGAGGGACACCCCAGACACAGTGTCCCAGCCAAGCTAGCAGGCCCTGAGCGAGGTGGGTGGGTTGTGTGCTATCACAGCCCCACACAGGGCTCCAGGCCAGGTTTTTGTTCTTGTGAGGCAGGATCTGGATATGTAACCCAGGCTGGCCTTGAATTTGCAACACTTCTCCTGCCTCAGCCTCCTGAGAGCTGGACTTTGATGAGTGGACAGAGGCTTCCCTCTGTCATGGGCTGTCCTCCTCTAGTGTTGGAGCTGTCCTCCAGCCCTGGCTAGTGGGTCCTAGTACCACATGGGTGGAGCATGGCCTCGGTGCCATCTCTGAGGTCACAGCCACATGCCTGACGCCACAGCGCAGCCCAGACACAGCCAAGCTTGGCATCTACCAGCTGCCAGCAGGAAGACAGGCTTTGAGGTAGAGGGTGCTCACAGAGCATGGTAAGGGGACTCCGGGGAGTGACGAGGGGACACCATTTTGGGGAGATGAGCAGGTGTCAGAGGGATGTGAGGGGCTGGAGGGTACCAAGGGAACCCCCACAGTTGGGGGGACACCGAGCCTGATGGGAGGACAGCAGAATGACATGGTGACACCTCAGGTGGAGAGGGCGCCAGAATCACATAGGTATCTCTGCTGTACGGGGAACCACAGGGTGAGCTGGTGTCCCCAGGCTGATGACATCAGGGCATACTGGGGGGTCTTGAGAGTGACCGGACAGTGAGGTGACAATGCGTCGGGACACCATTTATTGGGTAGCAGCACTGGGGAGGGCAGGGTGGACATGGCTCGGGTGGCAGCTACATTGTCAGCTCCTGCAGGGAGAGTAAGGGTCCAGGGTCACACCAAAGGCCACCGCAGCCCAGCATGTCCCACAGCCAGCGGGGCCCACACTTCTCACCATGATGGCGTTGACGATGTCACTGTGGTTGTCCCTCAGCGCCCGCACAGCCTTAGCCCTGGACACGTTGGCCTGTGCCATCACCAGCTCGATGTCACGCAGCTCCAGCCCTGACTCGTCCACCTGCAGGGAGTGGGGACGTCACAGGGGCTCTGGGCACCCCCTTCCACTGGGCCCCAGGTTCCAGGCCTCACCTCTTCTTCCTCCTCCTCCTCCTCTTCACACTCCGGCCTCAGCTGGGGTCCAGGTGCTGACTCTGGGACCAGGGCCAGGGATTCTGAGGGCACCTTGAACTTCTCTGCCGCAGCTTTGTGCACTTGCTGGGACAGGTCCTCGATCTGCAGCACGGGGTGACCATGCATAACAGGGCTTGAGCACATACCTGTTCCCCTGCCACAGCCCCGTCCCCCTGCCATGGCCAGTGCCACAGCTGGACAGACCTTGGCCTCCCCAAAGACCACGTAGGTATCGGAGGCAGGGCTCTTGAAGACATCAGGCTTGGCGATGACGAAGAGGATGTTCTTGGACTTCTGGATGGTGATCCTTGTGACACCCTGGATCTGCCGCAGGCCCAGCTTGGACATGGCCTGAGACAGGGGACCCGGGTCAGGAGAGCGTCCCTATAACCTGGAGTGCCTGTGACTCGGGTCTCAGCTGTTTAGGGGATGGGGTGCAGGTTCCTGGATGGCCCGGAAGTCCCCTTCTGGCTGGGACTTCATCAGCACGGGTGAGGGTCTTCCTGTGGACATCCCTGCCCTGTGCTTCCTGCTATGGGGTCCCTGTGGGGCTCCCCTTACCTTCCGAGCTTTTTTCTCACTGCGGCTCTGCTTGGCTTTGGCGATGGTCTCCTCACTGCTGCCTGTCGGGGCCTGTGGGGAGGGGTCTCTGAGTTCCTGTGGGGCCACAGGGCCTCCCCGAGGCCACCCTCTGCCGGGGTACATCACCTGGGCTGGGCGCTGTGCATGAGGAGCTGGGACGTCCTGCTCATCCAGCTCGGCTGACGACTCCCCGTGGCTGTCTGAGTGCTGACCAGAGCCTGGGGCCCTCGGGGAGTCTGGGGAGGGACAGATGTGAGACCACTCCAGCGCCTGGTCCCCAGCCCGGAATGGCAGTGCCCCCCCCCCAAGAGAAATCCAGCAGCCCGAGCCACCCAGCCGCTCACCTTCTTCCAGGCTGTCCTCGTCTGCTTGCTGCTCGGAGGCTGGGGGCCCTTGAGGACGGCGTGAGCCCCGGGACCCCGAGGGAGGAGGCACTTGGCAGGGGGGTGAGGTCCGAGAGGCTGGCTCTTTGGCATCTGCGGGAGCCGCCTTGGGGCTGAGAAGGGGGGGCTGGGGCGCCAGGCCAACGTGCTGCCCAGCTCCCCGAGGCTGTGTGGTTCCTGAGGCAGCGGTGACCCGCTGGGCTCCCACTCGGGGTTGCGGGGGACCCCGAGAGGCTAGGGGCTCCACCCCCTCCATGGAGTCATCCCGGGGACCCCGATGTGGGCGAGAGGCACCAGGAGCAGAGGGGTTGGGGTCCAGGAGCCTGCTGCGGGGCTCACTGGGTGGGCCCCGGTTCGGGGTTCTGGGGTGTGATGGAGGGGATGGGCTAAGGAGACTTGGGGTGGCCAGGGGCCGCTGGCCACTGCCCGGCACAGGCTCCTGCTGTGGGGAGGATGGTGCCGATGGGCCAGGCTTTTTGGGGCTGGACATGGCCCTGGCTGGAGACCCTAGGCAGGAGCCCTGCTGGGCCTCAGCCACTAGAGCTGTGGGGAGCCTGGATGCTGGGGTGCCCTTTCCTCCCAGGGCCCTGCCTTCTCTGCTTGGGCTCTGGGGCTGCACCTGGCTGGCTTCAGGGTAGGTGGCACAAAGGGTTTTGGGAGCCCCCCTTGCACCTCGGGGAGCTGACCTAGGTCCCTGTCCCTGCGTTGGTGCCTTGGGACCCCTAGCCCTCTGGTTCTTAGGCCCATGGGCCTCCTCTGGAGGCAGGCAGGTCTCAGCCCCATCACCTGTGGGTACTTGGGCTTCCTTTTCTGCAGGAGGTAGGCCTGGAGCGCCTTCTTCTGCGGGACCAAGGGCAGCCGTAGGGCGGTTGGGAGCCTTTGTGTCCAGGTTGGGACCTGTCCCTTCCCTCTGAGGCCTAAGCTCTCCAGCCTCTGCCACTGGCTTGGGGCCATCCTGGGGAGCCTGGTTCAAGGCCACAGGCTCTGGGTCACTAAGGGGTGCTGCAGCCCACTCCTTGGGCACAGGCTTCTGTCCTGAGGCCACGCCTAATTCCTGTTGGGCCAGAGAGGCCACAGCCTTGCTCCCTGGGGTACAGCCTGCTTCAGCCTTGGGGGCCCTTGGTGTGGCCACAGCTATGGTCTCCAGGCTGGAGATGGAATCTTCATCTTGAAGAGGTGGAGACGGTTCTGGAGGGTCCTGGGGTAAGGAGATGCCCTGTTTGGCCTGTAGAGGGCCTTGAATGGCTACAGCCATGACCTCTGGGTCTGAGGTGGGAGATTCGTCTTCCAGGGGTAGAAGAGGAGCTTCATGAGAGTCCTGGGGTAACGGGACACCCCCTCCAGCCTCTTGGGAGGCCAGTGTAGCCACAGCCTCCAGGCCTGAGATGTGACCTTCATCTTGCAGAGGCGGAGGTGAAGAGTCTGGAGACTCCTGGGGTAACCGGACGCCCCCTTCAGCCTTCTGGGACCCCAGAGGGACTGCAGCCACACACTCTTGCTCTGGGATGGGATCTTCATCCAGCAGGAGTGGAAGCTCTGTCTCAGGAGAGTCCTGGAGTAACAGGACACCCCCTTCAGCCTGCAGGGACCCCAGCATGACCATAGCCATGGGCTCCTGTCTCGAGGCAAGATCTTCATCCAGTAGGGGCAGAAGCTCTGTCTCAGGAGAGTTCTGGGGTAACAGGACACCCCCTCCAGACTGCAGGGGCCCCAATACTGCAGCCATAGGCTTTGGGCCTGGAGTGGGATCTTCATCTTGCAGAGATGGAGGTGAGGACTCAGGAGAGTCCTGGGGTAACGGAACTCTAACTTTAGTCTGCAGGGGCCTCAGCGTGGCCGCCGCCACAACCTCTAAGTCTGAGATGGGATCTTTGTCCAGCAGGGGTGGAAGTGCAGACTCAGGAGGGTCCTGGGGTAACGGGACACCCCCTTCAGCTTGCAGGGGCCTCAGCGTGGCCGCCGCCACAGCCTCTAGGTCTGAGATGGAATCTTTGTCCAACAGGGGCAGAAGTGCAGATTCAGGAGAGTCCTGGGGTAACGGGGTGCCCCCTTCAGTCTGCAGGGACCCTGGTGTGACCGCAGCCATGAACTCTGGGCCTGGGATGGGATCTGCATCTTGCAGAGACAAAGGTGAAGAAGACTTGGGAGAGTCCTGGGGTAACAGGGTACCCCCTCCAGCCTGCAGGGGCCCCAGTGTGACTGCAGCCATGGACTTTGGGTCTGGGGTAGGATCTTCATCTTGCAGAGTTGGAGGTGAAGACTCAGGAGAGTCCTGGAGTAACAGGATGCCCCCTTCCGCCTCTTGGGACTCCAGTGTGGCTGCAGTCACACACTCTAGGCCTAAGGTTGGATCTTCGTCCAGCGGGGATGGAAATGCAGACTTGGGAGAGTCCTGGGGTAACGGGTTGCCTCCTTCAGCCTGCAGGGGCCTCAGCGTGGCTGCAGCCACAAGCTCTTGCTCTGGGATGAGATCTTCATTCAGCAGAGGTGGAAGCTGTGTCTCAGGAGAGTCCTGGGCTAACAGGACACCCCCTTCAGCCTTCTGGGACTCCAGCATGACCATAGCCATGGGTTCCTGTCCTGAGGTGGGATCTTCCTCTAGCAGGGGCAGAAACTCTGGCTCCGGAGGGTCCTGGGGTAACGGGACATCCCCTTCAGCCTTCTGGGACCCCAGCATGGCTGCAGCCACAAACTCTAGGTCTGAGATGGAATCTTCATCCAGCAGGGGTGGAAGTGCAGACTTGGGAGGCTCCTGGGGTAACGGGGTGCCCCCTTCAGTCTGCAGGGACCCTGGTGTGACCGCAGCCATGAACTCTGGGCCTGGGATGGGATCTGCATCTTGCAGAGACAAAGGTGAAGAAGACTTGGGAGAGTCCTGGGGTAACAGGGTACCCCCTCCAGCCTGCAGGGGCCCCAGTGTGACTGCAGCCATGGACTTTGGGTCTGGGGTAGGATCTTCATCTTGCAGAGTTGGAGGTGAAGACTCAGGAGAGTCCTGGAGTAACAGGATGCCCCCTTCCGCCTCTTGGGACTCCAGCGTGGCTGCAGTCACACACTCTATGCCCAAGGTTGGATCTTCATCCAGCGGGGATGGAAATGCAGACTTGGGAGAGTCCTGGGGTAACGGGTTGCCTCCTTCAGCCTGCAGGGGCCTCAGCGTGGCTGCAGCCACAAGCTCTTGCTCTGAGATGGGATCTTCATCCACCAGGGGCAGAAGTGCAGACTCGGAAGAGTCCTGGGGTAAAGGGAGGTTCCCTTCAGCCTTCTGAGACCCCAGCATGGCTGCAGCCACAAACTCTAGGTCTGAGATGGAATCTTCGTCTAGTAGGGATGGAAGTGCAGATTTGGGAGACTCCTGGGGTAATGGGTTGTCCCCTTCAGCCTGCAGGAGCCTCAGTGTGGCTACAGCCACAGACTCCAGGCCTCCAGGGAGACCTGGGGCTTCTTGGTGTCCCCTGGGCTCAGGAGACTCTGGGCACATGGTGCTGCCTATTGCTTCCTGCAGAGCTGGCTTTGCCTCTGTGCAATCAGGTGGCTGGCCTACGGCAGTGCCCTTCTTATCCTGGGTGGGGTGAGCTGGTGCCCAGGTGGCAGGTGCTCGTCCAGCCACAGAGTCAACCTGAGGGGTCAGCCCAGGGGTTGCTTGCCCAGTGTGAGGGGTTACAGCAGCTGCAGGCTCCTGGCTAGAAGCCAGGCCCTCTTCCATGACTCCTGTGATTGATTCTTGGCTCTGGCTGAGACAGGCTTCTCCCTCTGGGACCTGAGGGGTGCGGACTGTCCCCATGGCCTCTGCTGCCCAGAACACAGCCCTGTCTGCACACTCCTGCTCTGCCTTCTGGCCAGTGTCCAGCAACAGCACGCTGGGTTGGGCGTGGGGCTCCCCGCTGTACAGCCTGTCATCGTCAGCCCCTGCATAGGACGCTGAGTCCGAGTCCGAGGAGGCTGCTGAAGTGTCATCCCGGAAGGCAAAGGCTTCATCCATGCCCTCGGTGATGGACAGGTCAGACAGTGATTGCAGGAAGGAGGCCGAGGTGCTGTCCTCATCCTCTCCAGCTGCTTCCCCAGCTGGTGCTGGGGTGTCAGCTGCCACCTCTTCCTCCTCCTCCTCAGCGGGTAGTGGTGTCACCTCCACCGACTCCACTTGGAAGATGAGGCTACCCTGAAAGGGCAGAAGGGCTGCAGGGATCATTGGGTCATTGGCCAGGAAGTCCAGGTCAAAGAAGTGGCCCTCCTGGCCCCAGGAAGAGCCACTGTCCCCTGACAGGCTGGACTCAGAGGATGGGGTCTCAGCAGGGGGCGGCTCCCATTCCTCGGCCACAGACTCCGGCTGGGAGAGGCTCCAGCCTGAGGGAAAGTCCAGCCCTTCGGTGGGGGCCAGCAGGCTGAGGGAACAGGAGGGTGACAAAGTCCCACTGTCCCCATCCGCTGTAACATAGGAGCCCGAGGGCGAGGAAGCCAGTGAGTCCAGCAGCTCTGCCTCAGGGTCCCATGTGTCCCTGTGCAGCCCTGGGCTGAGGAGTAGGGTGCAGGTGGCCTTGGTGGGGGTGGAGGGAGGGGTGAAGTAGGGTTCAGGGTCTGGGGACCAGGAAGGCACAGGAGGGTCATCCTGAGAGCACAACTCCTGTTCCCTGAGTGCTGGCAGGACGGCCCTGGGTGACGGCGGTGCCTGGCATGTCTCCTCGCCCATCACAATCCGGGGCTCCAGCGTGGCAGGCAGAGCCTGGGGATGCAGGCCCTCAGGGAGGAGGTTGAGGCTGCCCTCTGCTGGGTCTGCCCAGGCTGAGGGGCCCCCGCCAGGCCCTGCATCCCAGCTGGCTCCCTCAGGCTGGGGCCGGGTACCCGGCTTGCTGGGCAGGAACGCAAGGGCCAGGGGGCTGGGCCCTGGGGTCAGGGCATGAGGGTCCCGCTGTTCCCCTCCCAGGATGGTGGCAGCAGGTACATCACAGGTGAGATCTGCAGAGACAAGAGAAAGACATGAGGTGCCCTGGTCCCATCTCTAGGCCAGGCCAGGCCACGCCAGTGAGCTGGACATGGGGCAGGGGACCAGTGTCCACTTTGAGGGGCCCAGAGAGAGCTGGCTGGAGAAGGCAGGAAAGAAGAGCACAGCAGGGGAAAATTTCGAAGAGTTTTGCAGAGCTGAGAACTGCTGACGGAGCTCTGGGGCTGGAAGGGCTGGGGGCGGGGAGGGCTGCTGTGTTGTAAACCCAGTGTTTTCTTGAGAACGCTTCAGCAAAGATGTGATGAGCACTCTTCCCTTTGGTGACAGCTGGCTGTTTCCTTCCTTGCCATTAGCATGGTGCAGTTGGCTTGGCAGGAGCAGGGGGCCCCCCAGAGTCTTGGGCCTGGGTGGCTCCCCCATGGTGGGGAGAGGAGGGAGAACATGAAGGCATTGTGTGTGGCCATGTCTCTGGATGGTGGAGGCAGATGTGTCCCGCACAGGCTGGGATGGCGATCAAAGTAGGCATGGATGGTGACCATGAAGAAGAACAGCAGTGTGGCCAGGTCCTCTCCATAGTGACAGCCACCCTATGGTGTGCACTAGGTCCCCTTCGGCGCTGGGAGCTTCTTCCTGTCCTGGGCTCTAAGTCTCCAGATGCCCAGTGAGGAGCCCACAGGTGCTCAGGTGGCACCCATGAGCTGATGAGCTGCTCCATGACAAAGCCAGGCGAGGCTCAGACAGGACTGGGGACAGGGGAGGGGCTTGGGCAAGCAAAGGAAGCCAGCTCTGGGCTCTCGCTGACCCGCATCTTATTACCCTGAGGTCACTCTGCACGCTTTTGAATCTTCGGTCTCACTGAGCATCATCTGCTAAGTGCTCTCTGCGCTGAGTGCTCACAGCTGCATTTTTAATGCTCCAGAACAGCCTTCCCTCACCTGGACGGGGGCCAGAGACTCATTTCTGGCCCTCCTCCTGCCCCCAGAGCAGCCTGCAAGGCCTCCAGCCTCCCCAGCTGGTGACAGCAGCTGGCTTCATCTTGGCTTTCTCTTTCCCATCACAAAGTAGGATCGCCAGGGAGGAGGGCCGCTGCAGAACCTCCTGGCCAGGTTGCCCAATCTGCCCCCAGCAGCCTCAGGGCACGGGCCCTTGGTCTCCAGCCAAGCTCCTCAACTGAGGCTGGGAGGAGGGTGGAGTCCTTGATCCCTTGGAGCAACATGACACTGAGAGTGGGTGTGGCCGGTGAACATCGCTCTGTGCCCTGAAGCCAGGCCCCTGGCACTGCAGTGACCCTCATGTGGCCCCAGGGTTGGGGCAGAACTGGGCCAAGGTTAAAAGAGAGGGAAATAGAAAGCCAAAGGTTCTGCCACTCCTGGGAGATGCCCAGGCCTGAAGAGGGCCAGCACACAGCTCTAGGTCTGGGGAGTCCCAGCCTGGGCTACCCACCTCCTGACTGACAGTGGCAGCAGCTGTGTCCCCTCTTGCCCAGGCCCCTGGCCCAGCACTGGTCCCCTCCCCAGGTGACTTCTAGCCCACAGCAAGGTGCCCTTGGCCCTGCCCCAGCCACACTGGCTGCCCTCCAGCAGGGACTGTCCAGGTGGGTGGTCCCAGCCAGCGGGCCTGTCCCTGCCTTAGGAGGATGCGGAGGGTTGCGCAGGGGGCACTGCTGCTCAGGCCCAGCTCTCTCCTCTCCGTCCTGGGCCCAGCATCCCGCGGTGACCAGGGACCTGGGCAGCTTGGCCTGGCCTTCAGAGCCCCGGGTCCCCTCACTAGTCTGCAGCGCAGATCAGGGCAGAGGTCGAGGACGCAGGTCTGTGTGTCGCCTCGGGTCGCCCCTCCTGCGCTCCCTGAAGCGCCAGGCGGAGCGGAGGGCAGAGCTCAGGGGAGGGGACAGTGGGGGGCCCAGCGATGGGGAGACGCGGCCTCACCTGTGTGCGGCTCGGTTCCGTCCGCCTCGGGCAGTGGCAGCTCGGCGCGGGCAGCTTCCCCGGGCATGGCCTGGGCGCCGTCCCGGTCCTCCGTCCCTTGTCCCTCCGCTCCGTCCGTCCGCGGCCGCCGCCCCTCGGCCAGAGGGGGGGGCGTGGTGACGTCACGGCCCCGCCCGCCGGCGGCCGAGTGAGCGTGCGCGGCCACTGCGGAGGAGCAAAGGAGCGTGGGGGTCCCGCCCTCCTGCGGCGCGCCCCGCCTTCCCGCACCCCCTTATTGAGGGAGGGTCTGTGGCCCTTCCAGGCGGGGCCCCTCCCAGGGTGCCATCACCCCTCGCCGGGAAGAGGAGGGGGCAACGCCGGAACCAGGGTGCGGGCGCGGGGCCCGGGAAGGTGGTGATGCATGGTTCGGGACAGGGTGGCTTGCCCACCCCTCGCCAGCCAGGCACAGGGCACCGAGGCCCGCCCAGCCTGATGCCTCCAAGCTGGAACCGCAGCTCCAGAGTGATTGGCTGGTCCTTGCCGTCGTCGCTCTCCATGGCAACCGCCTCCAGTCTCCTTGGCAACCAAGGATGGAGCCTGGGAGGGCGCAGCGGGGAAGGCGGCCTCAGATGAGTTCACGGGCTTAGCTGGGTCTTTGGGGCTCCCCGGAGCTCGTGGATCTGCCCCCACCCAATGCCTTCGCCCCCCGCCCCGCCCCAGTTCTCTAAGCTGGGTAAGGAAACGGGGAAGAAGCGCCTCCTTCCACCTCTGGCAGGCGCTCTGCCACTTGGACAGTGGAGCCGCCCCTAGGCCTTCCTGAACCGCGCTATTGCTTCCACACAGGCCGCTGCTCGGCCGGGGCCAGCCCCCTCCCTTCCTGGTGCCAGGCACCGGGGAGACGGATGAATGACACATTGTCATGTCTCTGAGTTGGGTTGGGGGATCAGAGTCATCACTGTGGCAGGCAGGGAGGGAGCCTCCAGTCCCTGCCTTCAGGTTCTGCCCTCTGGGAAGCCGGGGCCTCTCTGCCCTGCTCCTCCCTGGGTCCCCCGGGCTCCAGGCAGTAGACCCTGACCCTAAACCTACATCCAGGACCTGCCCCAAACTGGCCACTCCGCAAATAGCAGCGAATCACCCACCTTTCCACCCCCCACTGTGGGACCTGCGTCCTCCCTTCCCACTCTGCCTGAGGACCCCAGGCTCTCTCCTCCTGTGACCTTCGCTCCCTAGCTGAGCTCGGCTGCACCGCTGCCTGCAGGCTGTCTCCTGTCTGGTCATATGGCCCTTCTCAGAAGCCGAATACCCTTAGCGGGTCTGGACTACGAGGCGTGGGCTGGTCACTGCTCCTTCCAAGGACAACCATAGATGCCTGCGATGAGAGAAAACCAAAATACAATTCGAGGATGCAGGGAAGTGTGGAGCACAGCCGAGGGTGTGGGGTCCCCACCAGCAGGCAGGAGACTCAGGCCTTGTTGGCTGCCCCCCCCCCAGTGGGAGGAAGACCAGGAAGACCCTCTTGCTCCCCTACAGGGCAGAGGCTGTGACTCTGCCCCCAGCCTAGTGGAACCAGCCAGGGCCTCAAGGGGTGCATGCATGTCTCCCACCCCTCACCCCATCCTGAAGCTCAGGGAGTGTTGTATTAGCAAGGGAGGTTCCCCCAACCAAAGGAGCCAGCACTCATGAAGGAAGGAAAAACTGGTTTGGGTGAGTCCAGCCCTGGGTTGGAGCTGGGCCCTTTCTGCTTTCGAGGCCTCTGGCTCTGACCCTCTCTGCCAGTCCCGCACCCCCAGCTTCCCGGGACATCATCTGGAGTGGCAGAGCCAGGCTGGGGTCTTTCCCCCAGCACCTCATGTTCTGAGCAGCCTGGACACACTGCAGGGAGCAGACCCGGATGGTGCGGGGTTGAGAGGACCCAGGTGGGTCCCTGCAACCCAGGAAGGGGCCAGGTGCCTGGCAGGTGGGACTGTGGGGCCAGAGGGGTAGGTGCAGGTGGAGGTGACACAACCTAGGCTAAGGTCTGAATGCTGGGGGACAGCAGTGTCTTGGGAATGACAGAGCACTGGAAGGAAGGGTCAGGGAGACGCAGGACCTGCCTGAATGGCACTTTTCAGGACTGTGATTCTTCCCAGAATAGCAGCCAAACCAAGAGGAAACAAGACCAGGCCTAATAGAGGTGGCTCTTTTTAGTCTTCGTTGCACTGGGGACAATTTCAGAAACTCTTATTAGCTGGGTGTGGTGGTGCACACCTGTAACCCCAGCCTTCTGGGAGGCTGAGATAGGTGGACCACAAGTTCCAGCCCGGCCTGGGTAACTTTGCAATTTAGATCCTGATTCAAAATGAAAACACGTGAAGGGAATGGGGCTCAGTGTGAAGGCCCTGGGTCAATCCCCAGTCTCACACACACCCCAAAACAAACTCCTTTTTTATTGAGGAAGTTCTCAAATATGCACAAAATTACGGGAAAGTGAGAAAAAAATCGAAAACCATTATGGATGGTTTGGAAGGCAGGCATCCCATTAGGGAGCTCTCTGGTGACTGCATATCTCCACCAAGTGGCCACTCCCAGCTTGGATTTGCAATTTTCTTTTTTATTTGCACCAGCGATCAAACGCAGGACTTCGAACTTGCCAGGCAGGCGCTTGTGCTACTCAGCTAAATCTCCAGCCCCTCCCAGATGCATTTACAACAGTGTAAAGGCACACCTCAAACTGATACTGAAAATATGTTGATATTGCCAACTAAAAAGTCGTTTTCATGCTTTAAAGGTATGGAAATTCAGTTTTGCAGGATGAGAAGTTCTGGAAGTGGGTTGCACAGCTATGGGAACGCGGCACTGCTGAGCTGTCCTGGTTGGCTGGGCAGGATGGTTGCTGGGAGTGGGGATGCACACCTGTAATCCCAGCACATGCGAGGCTGAGTCAAGAGGACCACTGTGAGTTCAAGGCCAGCCTAGGCTACAAAGTGAGCCCAATGCCAGCATGAACTGCATAACTAAAGCCTGTCTCAAAAAAGACAAAAAAACAATTAAAATTTCTACATCAAGAAATATGAGAGTCTGGTATGATAGCATACATCTTGCAGTCCCAGCACATTGGCAGGCTGAGGCAAAAAGATTCCAAATTATAGCTCAGCCTAGGCAATTCAGTGGCTGAGCCAGAGTGATCTCAAAAAAAAAAAAAAAAAAAAGAAGAAGAAAAGAAGCGCAGGGGTGCTAGGGATATAGCTGAATGGAAGGTTCTGGGCTTCTTCTCCAGTACCACACACACACACAAAAGGTCATCTACAACCATCAAAGAAATCCAACTGGTAATTCAAAGCTCCCGGCTGGATGCCTCAGGGCATACCTGCAATCTCAGCACTCCTGCAGCTGAGGTCACAAATCCAAGGACAGCCTGGCCTACAGGACACATTCAAGGCCAGCCTGGACTGCATAGTGAGTCTCTGTCTCAAAAAACAAAAGTAAAATAAAAGACCTCAAAACAAATCCCCACCTGAGTGACCCCTTGGGCTCAACACCCAGTACTGCAAAAACAAACACCAAAATCAAAAAACAACAACCAATTTGAGGCTCGGACTATTTCACTAAAAGATTCTGCCAAGAATTTACAGCTGGGTGTGCTGTCACCACCTATAATCCCAGCACTCAGGAGACTGAGGCAGGAGGATCGCTGTGACTTGGAAGCCAGCTTGGGCTGCATCTGAGACCTTGTCTCAAAAAAACAAACTCAATTCTAGATTCTAAGAGATGTGAAAGCTGTCACCCTGGCAAAGGTTCCTTATCATGAACCTCATCAAGCTTATCCAAAAGATCTAACCTGCCCCTGCCAGGGCTGGAAAACTTCTATGAGCTTTGGACAGATGTGGGTGGTTTCATCTATCCTGGCTATGGAGATTTATCTGTGTCCTCCTGCTCAGTGCCATCCCCACTGTCCTGGAGGCCTTGTCCTCTTACTCCGGGCTCTGTGCTCAGCAGGGCGGTGCTGCTGCAGCCCGGTGGTCAGGTCCTGCAGGGTTGCGCTGTTCTCTACAGTCAGCGAGCTGCAGGAGAAACCTGCTGAGAAGCTGGGGCCGGAGGTGGTGGCCCGAGGAGAATTTGTCAGATGCAGAGCTACTGAAAATTTCGGGATTGTCAAGCCCCCTGCTTAAGGGAAGACAACTTCTGTGTGTGTGGTCCCTCTGGATAAGGTAGGACAAGGGAGGGCCACATGTGAGGCAAAAGCTGCTTAATGCAAAGCGGGTATACTTGCTGGCCGGCTGGCCAAGGGCATATACTCTGTTGGTTCCCTTCCTCTCCCTCACTCTGGCCTTGAATTCACTGTGTAGCTCAGGCTGGCCTCCAGCTGGTTGGGACCCTCCTGCCTCAGCTCCCCAAGTGCTGGGATGATAGGTGTGCACCACCATGCCCAGTTGCTGCTACTTGCTCCTACCCCGTGGGTAGGGGCAGACGTCACAGGTTACAAGCTGCTCTGCATTTTTGCTTAGAACCTTACCCAGCATCTTTCAAGGAGCCTTAGGCCACTCCATGCAGGATCCTTGAGGCAGTTTTGCAAGTTTCTAGGAATCTGGCCCTGAAATGGCGTGGGTTTCCTGCTTGTGACAGAGGCGAGTATTTCTGAGGAGAGTCCTGGTGCCAGCTGTGACAGAGCCGTTCTGGGGGTGCTTCCTGCAGCAAGTGGTGGAGAGGAGCACAGGAAGGCTTTTTTTTTTTTTTTTTTTTTTTGTCTTTTTCCTTTTTATCGGTACCAGGGATTGAACTCACGACTGCCTGCTTACAAGGCAGGTGCTTATGCCGCTGATCTAAATCCCCAGCCCTGAAGGCTTGGTTTTTAATGAAGGCATTGAAAGAGTTTTGGCCCAGACAGGACACTGTAGCTGGAAAAGCCTCAGGCGGAACCAAGGGGCTGTATCTTCTCCACCCCTAGGAATTTACCTCTGGTGCCAAAAGAAACCAATGGGCTACCTGTGCATCCCTAATGCCCCTCAGGCACCACCCCCAACCTAAGCTAGGTGTATGCCCCCACTCCACGTGTTCCACGGAGAGATTGCCGACCCTGGGGGGAGATGCCACACCCAGGGGATCAGGGGTGTCTCTCCACGCATTCTCAAAGTAAAGGTCATTTATATTTCATACTTCTTATATTTTCAGCTGCTGGCGGTCCCCACAGTTCTATCAGGCGTCAGTGTTTTATCCCACTGTTGGTCAGAGCCTGGATGGGTATTTAGGCTGCACAGGCTGCCAGGTGCTGTCTCTTTTGAGTTTTGATGTTTTAATGGACTGAAAGCACTTGAGATTATCTTCCTCTGCAACACTGGTGAAATTAACTTTTCAATAAAATGTTTATACATATGTTTTTTCAATATTTTTTTGGGGGGGTCTTTTTGAGATGGTGTCTCGCTATGCAATTTAGGCTGGCTTCCAACTCATGGTGATCCTCCTGCCTCAGCCTTCTGAGTGCTGGGATTACAGGCATGCACCACTATGCCTGATTTTTTTTATGTGAGGGGGGTGGTACTGGGAATTGGAATCAGGACCTTATGCTTGCTAGGCAGGGGCTATACAGCTAAGCCATATCAACCCTCAGTTCTTTTTTTTTTTTAAGGGTAATTTTTTTGAAACGATGTCTCACTATATAGCTCAGGATGGATTTGAATTGACTATGTTCCCCAGACTGGCCTCAAACTCATGGTGATTTTTCTCCTCCAGCCTCCCAAGTGCTGGAATCATAGGTGTGTGCCACCACACCTGGCTTAAGAGTCTTTGCTATGTCCATAACTCTATCTTGGATGGGATGGAGATGCTGTGTTGTCAGAAGGATTAAAAAGCTAACTGTAGGGGGCTGGGGATTTAGCTCAGCGGCATAAGTGCCTGCCTTGCAAGCAGGCAGCCGTGAGTTCGATCCCTGGTACCGATAAAAACAAAAAAGACCAAAAAAAAAAAAAAAAAAAAAAAAGCTAACTGCACACATTAGGTAATAAAAGATTGTTAAAGTTTAAAAAATTGGGGGCTGGGGGTTTAGTTCAGCGGCTCGCTGTAACTTGGAGGCCAGCCTGGGCTACAAAGTGAGATACTTTCTCAAACACAACACAACAAAACAAAACAAAACCAGAGAGGGGGAAAAACACCAAAATAAAAAAACAGCAGAATATATGAGAAGACATCTCTTAACTCATTTTATGAGGCAAGTTAATATCCTGACACCAAAACTAACAAAGATAATACCAAAACTTAAAAATTATAGACCAATCTCTTTCATGAATTTAAGCACAAAAATTCCTAAAAAGGCATTAGCAAATCATAGTCAAGAATCCATATAACGAATATACACTGTGACCAGACAGAATGGAGGCCAGGTACGCAAGGCTGGCTCAACATGTGCAAATACATGAACGGTGTCTCTGACACCAACATGTTAATGAGGAGAGTAGTGCTAGAGTGTGTCCTCGAGTGTGTGAGCTAGAAAATGCAAGACTCTCTAAAAGGGGACAGCATGAGGAGGCAGTGAATGCAAGGAACCCAGAGAAATGGAGGGGTCCCAGTGGCGCCCTCCCTCCACTGCTGGAGGACGTCCTGCTAGGCGAGTGGCCAGCCAGCTGCAGGTTCTTTCGCTCTGTCTCCATCGGTGGACACCGGCTAACCCCGGATGCTGTCAGTTGGTCCTGTCACCCTCCGCTCTCTGCCTCTGGCGGCCCCTGTGATGTGATGCTGCCAGGGACTGCTGGGGTGGCCTCTGTTGCTGACCTATCTTGGTCGCTGGTCTCTGGAGCGCTTTGGGCCTAACAGCCCCTAGTGCTTTATTGTGCTTTTGACGACTACTCCATCCATCCTACTCAGCTAACAGGCTTCCAGGACCTTCCAAGGCCACGCTATCCAAGAAATAAATCAGGAGCAGACTCACAGGACCACTGGAGAAAGTCTTCACCTGAGCAGCACCAACCTCTGCAAGCAGCACAGGGCCACCTCATCTGACTGAGCTCTCCTGTCCCAACCTGGAGATGTGAGGGGGTGCTGCTTATACAGCAGCAGCAGGCTTCTGATTGGTTTAAGTGTAAGGCTGTGACTGGGCCAAGTGGCTGTGGGGCCCCAGGACAGGGGCAGCTGTCATGGCCATCATCCGGTGAGAGGGCTGAGGCTAACAGACTGGCAGCTGTCCTGTCTTTCGGACAAAGTACTGGGGCTGAACCCTTGGAATATTCAAGTGGGCTGGAGGCACTTGCTCAGGGGCTTTGGGGTGGCTGGGGTGTCATCGACGGATCCAACCCTCTCAGGCCCCATCTGCCCCGAGTTGGGATGGTCCCCTTCTTCAGAGGCCACAGCAGCAGCTGAGCTGCACCTCTTGCTGTAGTGGCCCAGATTGCAGCTGTGAAGTGCCTCTTGGTGGCAGGGACACTGAAGCAGGTGTCTTCTCAGTGCACCCAGAGAAGGGTGAGGTGCTGGTGGGAGTCCAGTGCTGCTCCAGGATGGGTGCTGCCGCCCCGGTGGGGGGCTCTCCTGGGTGGTGCTGGGCTGGCTGCTTCCTGTCCTGCTCCGGAGGCTCAGCCTGGGGAGTGTGTTCAGAGCCCTGACTGCACAGGAGCTGTGTTGTGGGCACAGTGCACCGAGCACATTGGGCCCAGCCGTGTCTCGGGCTCGTGGCAGCTGTGGGGCAGGACGGTTCTTGGATCTCACGAAGCCCCAGCCAGCTGCAGAGGCCTGGCTCACAGGAGGAGACTGGGGAGCCTCGGGGCTCAGGGAAAAAACCCAGCACAGACCTTGGGATCCACCGCACACAGCTGCGTGGCTGGAACTCACATGCCACATTATCGGGAGAGCTGACATCTGCCAGTGGCAGTTAGTGAAGTCTCACAGCTGGGCATGGGCGGGCGAGGAGAGAGTGCTGCGTCCCTGTCCCCAGGGTGGCTGACTGCGTACAGACCTGCACCTTGCAAGGGAGGCAAGGCACTGTGGGGTGGGGGTTGGAAGACTTCACAACCCAGCTGTCACCAAATGGTGGCACCCAGGAGGGCAAGGCCAAGCCTGGGGAGAGGGGCTGCTCACTGCTCACTGCTGCTACAAAAGAGCCTTTGCAGCTTTCCCCGCAGAAACTGGAAAAGGTGGCTGGCAGAGGCTGTCAGAGGGCGGCTAGACGTGGCCTGGACAGCCCAGCTTGGAATATTAAGAGGCAGAAATCAAGATAAACAACCAAACGGGAACCACAACGGTGAAAAGCACAAACCCCCAAACCATGCGGTAGAGGGGCTGGATTCACAGCAGCTCTGAGCTGCCAGAAGAATCGTGAATGGAGTAGTGCACGCTCCACTAAAAAGAAATAGCAAAAACTCAGGGAATGGGACCATGGACCACCGAGTGCGCCTGCAGACTCAGCATGAGGACACGGGGAGGGCGGGAAGGACATTCCAGGAGCAGTGTGGTTGAAAATTTCCTGGGTTTGAGCCAGGCGTGGTGGCTCATGCCTGTAATCCCAGCTGAGGCTGAGGCAGGAGGATCGTTGTGAGTTCGAGACCAGCCTGGACTACAAAGTGAGCTCAAGGCCAGCCTGAACTACATAGTGAGACCCTGTCTCAAAAAGACAACAGCAACAACAACAACAAAACCCAAAAACTTCCCGGGTTCCCTGAGAAATAATCCACACACCCAGTAAACTCAATGAACACGGAGTTGGGTTACTTGGAAGTACACCCAGCCTGGTTCAGTGGGTTCAGCTTGGTTATCCGATCTGGAATCACTGCATCAGTCCACTGTGTGCTTAGCAGCGTGCAAAGAGAAATCCAGAATTTAAGGGGGGGAGCACAGATGCATTCTATAAATGTCTCAGCTCCTCACGACAGGCGCAAATATATACTAATAAAGTTAAAAAACCACTTAAAAAAAAAGTATGCCATTCAGAAGGGCATTAAACCAGTAAACGTGTACGTGCATACCTGAGTTTGATCCCTAGTACCACCAAATGTAATAAAAATTTTTAAAAAATAAAATAAGTAAAATAAGAATACATTTAATAAAAGTCGTTTAAAATGTGTACTCTGGAAATGTCAAAACAGCATGGAAAAGAATGAAGCCAGGCACAGCAGTGAATGTCTATGGTCCCAGCACTCAGAGGCTAAGGCAGGAGGATCAAAGTTTGAGGCCAGCATAGACTACATAGTGAGATTCTGTCTCAAAATAATGGAAAAAAAGAAAAAAGAGAGAAAGAAAGGAAGAAAGAAAGAAAGAAAGAAAGAAAGAAAGAAAGAACTGAAAGAATACCCCAGCAGACGTGGAAATGCGCTGTCCATGAGTCAGAAGAGGAGCCCTGTACTGATCTAAAGGCCCCCCAACTCCTTCTCTAGAGAGCGCCTCGCTTATTCTGAGGTTCCCGGGACCTGCAGGGGACCTGGAGCAGCCCAGGCAATGCTGAACAAACACAACACAACACAAGGCCTTGATTTCAAAACTGACCACGCAGCAGCCGTCACTGAGAGACTACGCTGCTGGCAAAGCCGATGACGCTAACAAGACTGAGGCCCGGAAGTGACCCAGACAGTGCAGGTGGCTGACCTGAGACAGAGGCATCAAGCCACTCATCAGGGGGGCAGGATGGCCACAGAGTGGGCAGCTGGGAGCCGTGTGTACAAGGGAGACACGCGGCTGTGTGGCTCAGTGCCCCAGGCCCTGGGCCCTCCTAAATCTAAATCCAAAAGAGCACTGCAAAAGAATGAAGGTGAGCCTTCATGTCACATATAAAAATTAGCTCAGAATGGATCAAAGATCAAGATATCAGAGCAAATGTTATAAAACTCTTAGAAGAAAACATGAGGTGAACCTTCACGATCTTGTATTCACCAAAGGCTTCTTAGGAAGGAAACCCAAAGCACAAGCAACCCAAGAAAGAAGTTCGACTTTTTCAAAATTTAAAACTTCTGTGCTTCGCAGGATATCATGCAGAAGGTGGAATCATACTGTTGGCTGTGGTGGCACGTGTCTGCAGTGCTAGCTTCTCAGGAGGCTGAAGCAGGCAGACTGCAAGTTTGAAGCCCATGTGGGCCACTGTAGACTGTGTTGTGAGACGGTCTCAAAACACAAACAGGAGACTCATGAGAGATGGGTCAAAGGATCTGAACAGGTACTTCTCCAAAGAAAAGCTATGTGATAGGTGAGTGCATGAAAAGAAACAGTGTGATCACTGGAGAACTGAAAATCATAGCCACATCAGAGCCTGCTTTGCTGCCACGGACATGGCCAGCGTGGCTGGTGACGAGTGCCGCTGGCTGAGCTGGGATTGGAAGTTGCACGTGCCGTGGCCGGGAGCTGCTTGGGTGACGGCGGCAGGTTCTCAAGCAACTAAACACAGTGGGGAGACCAATGACCTCTCTTGGGATCACGTCCAGCAGGAGCTGTGCGCAGGTCTTTATAGCAGCAGCACTGTGTACGCTGGCCACAGCGGCTGGGGGATGAATGCAGAAGCTGACGGGGCACCCGGGCTCCTGCGGATGCTGCCCTCTCCCAGCTCACGTCTGGGTTCACAGTAGCGTCTTTGCACACTCCAGCTGCCACAGGCTGGCCCTTGCTTTGGAGCTTGGAGCATCTAGGACAAGGGAGGCGCCGCACGGACACTGCCCTGTTAGGTGCGGGGAAGGACGGAAAGAAGTATGTGCGTTCCAGGACGCTGCCGCTTTTTCATCTAACAGCCTCCGTTTGTGGTCGGTGAACCTACAGGTACAGAGCTCAGAGGCAAGAGATTAGCATACAGCCACACAGAGGCTGACACTTGGCCTCGAAAAGCATTCTTGTACGCCATCCTTGCTAAAGCATAGACAGACTGGGTAAACAGTACTCTGAACCCAAGAGGTTAGAGTTAGAAGTTTCAGTTAGAGGATTCCATTCACATGCAAGTGCAGAGGAAAGAAATCTACAGACAGGAAGATTAGTGGTTGCCAGGTGTGGTGATGCAAACCTATAATCTAAATACTCAGGAGGCTGAGGCATGAGGTTGCTGTGAGTTCAAGGCCAGCCTAAGGTACTCAGCAAGACCTCGTCTCAAAGAACAAAAAGATTGTTGCTTAAGACAGGGAGCAGGAAAGAGAGCACAGGAACTAATAACTAAAGAGCTGGGTTTCTTTATGAGATAATGTTTTTTTTTTTTTTTTTTGAGATAACACGTTTAAAAATTATGGTGATGACTGCACACACCCATGAAGAAGCTACAAACTGAGTTACACATTTTTAATTAGATCGTGTCAACTGATACTTAATGCTATCACTGCCACTTGCATATCTCATGCAATGATTACTGCATATTGTTATTTAATAAAGCTATTAAAATGTCAGGTGCAGCGACATGCCCCTGAAATCTCAGCCTCTTGGGAGACTGAGGCAGGAGGATCAAAGTTTGCTCTCAGGCTGAGCAACTTAGTGAGACCCTGTCTAAAAGAAAACACGGTGGGTGGTGTTGCTGGGGGGGGGGGGGGAGGATCCCTGGGTCCCATCTTCTGAACTGCTGAAAACAGCAAACAAAGCAACACATGAAGGGCACAGAAGGCATGCCCGTGTACCCAGGAGAATGGAAACACGCTGAGAGCTCAACAAGGTCACACCAGGCTGGGGGCACGGTGATGCTCACCTGCAACCCCAGCACTTGGGAGGCTGAGGCAGGAGGACTGCAGTGAGTTCGAGGCCAGCCTGGACTGCATAGTGAGTACTAAGCCAGCCTCAAGTATATAGGGAGACCCCGTCTCAGAAAACCACAATGATAAAACCTCCAAAACACAAACAAAAAAACCCACACCAAAACCCAGCCCAACTTCCATAGACTAACAAGGGATTCAGGAACGAGACTAGAACGGTGCCACTTATGGGTGCATCAACAGGAGCTGCACAGCGCTGCCAGGGGCTCAGCAGGTGAGCGGCGAAGGTGTGGTCCCCCAAGCTATCACCGGTGCAGCTGGCTCTGAAGGACAGGACTTCCAGTGACTTGGATGATGGTGGAAAGCACCAAGAGGTTACAGCAGCCTTTAGGACTCACTTAACCCAGTATTAGGGGTTTTGTTTTGTTGACTTTTTTTTTTGGTACTGGGGATCAAACTCATGACCATGCTTGCAAGGTAGGCGCTTATACTGCGGAGCTAAATCCTCGGGTGTTTTTGAGACAGGATCTCACTATGTAGCTTAGGCTGACCTCAAACACTCTCTGTAGTCTAGACTGTAGCGATCCTCCTGCCTCAGCCTCCCAAGTGCTGGAGTGACTGCTATGCCAAGGCAAAGGTTTGCTTTACAGTAATCATCAGCAACATGTGATAACTGTGATGTCACCAGTGGGACAGATGACACAGCAACAGCACAAAAAATAAGAGGAACGCAAAAACGCTAACCTTCCCACAGAAGCAAGGCAGGAGTAAGGAGTGCCTAGGAGGTGGGTAAGAAGTGCCACTGGGTCGCCATACCAGTGCGGCTCAGGAACAGCTGGGTCCCCAGGGGTGAGACGCCCTTAAGTTTTGCCGTCTGGTGGGAACGCTTGTTTGTCCTTAAACAGAAACCATCCGCTTGCCCACACTTAGAAAGGTGGAATCTCAGAACGTGGCCAGGGCAGTTAAACCAGAGGGGCTGAGGAGACAGCTAAGCAGAGTAGCGCCTGCCTCCCCCACTATGAGGTCCAAAAGAAAAAAAGCCACAGTAAAACTGATCCCTGGACTCCATGTGAGTTTAACACTGTGCTCTGAAGAGCTTGCATAGGTGCAGAGGTGGCAGCCTGGGAGGTGCAGGCCACACTGCCACCATTGTCTGGGGCTGACTGGCCCCAGGCCCTCAGGACAAAGGAGGAGGCTGCAGGAGCCTCCACAACCAGCTAGCGAAGCAGAGGTGAGCAGACACTCAGAGGCTCTGCTGGGGAACCCACTAAGCAGGACCACCCAGCTGGGCAGTCCAAATCAGGGATGCTGGCAGGTGGCTTTTGTCCCACCTTGCACGTGAAGCCCAGGCAAACGGAGACTCACACAGGAGGCTTTTGTGTCACTTTGTCACTGGCCTTCTGCTGATGTGGTCAGCCCTCAGGACAAGAGCCATCCAAGGAAGCTCGAGGCGGCTCAGCTTGCCTTCAACTCCAGCCAGGAGAGGACGCAGTGTTAACCACCAGTGTCCCCAAACACCCCAAAATAAAATGCAGTGGGAGCAGGAAACAGGTTTGAACTTTATTTTCTAACTCCACCTACTGCGTGCGGGAGACAGCACCTGAGCCTGCACTGTGTGGGGTGGTTTCCCCTCCTACTGGGCTGGGACCTGGCCTGGGTCACCAACTACCTGAGGACCAGGACCAGATTGCTCTTCACAGGATGGGGTCAGGTAGGTGAAAGGCAGCGGCCCCGAATTGTTCAGGGGTGAGCCACAGCCCTGACAGTTTGGCTCTGGGTGGTGGTGACAGCTGAGTGGGCCTTTTCTTTCCAGGTGTCTATGCAGCCCTCTTATCACTCATCACTAGAGGCCACTAAGGTCACCCTCAGGCCTCAGCCTCATCTCTAGGGAGGCTTGAGTCGAGGGCCACACCCTGCAGGCACAGGGGTGAGAGGACAGATGCAGAGGTGGGACAGGAGAGATCCTCAGAAGGAAGCCAGAACACCCCTTCGCCTGTGTGTGTGTGACAGCCACGACACCAATAAAGACGGGATGGGACTGTCCCTCGTGGGGAGCAGCTGACCACTCTCTGGCTTGGCCAGGGGGCTATTCAGAGAGCATCTGTCCTCCAAAGTGACCCCCTCCTGCCACCCAGCACATAGAGCTGGCCTCCGAGTCAGCCCTGGGCATGGGTTTGTCACTTGGCCAGCTCCTCAGCCATGGCTTTGCGCATCTTGTCCTTGAGGTAGGCGCCTTTCTGCCACTGAGACTTGAGCTCCAACCACTCGTAGTATGGGACCTGGAGGGAGGCAATGTGACGGCTTGCAGGGGCTGGGAACCACCTGCCCTTCCTTGCCTAGCCTCCATCCACGTGGCCGGGCTTTGACGGAAGGCCCAGCTCCCTCAGTGCAGAGGAGCCTGCACCAGACACACAAGTGTTGATGAGAACCTCCCATAAGCCCGGAGGAGAGATGGCGACAGAGCCATGCTCAGGCCTTGAAGCTAGACTCTTAGTTCCTGTATCGTGGCTCCAGGGCAGGTCTTCAGGGTCCCTGTCCTGAGAACAGGCCCTTGGGTACCAGCTGCACCCCTCACTAGCAAGCCAGGAGCCTGCCCTGCCCACCACAGGAGCTGGACAGGCTCAGAGACGGGCTGGCACCTGCCTGCTCCAGGTGGCTCTGGCATGGGGACCCTCCCTTCCCAGCAGCTACTCACATCTACCAGCAGGAATCCTGCAGCCTGCAAGTGCCGCCTGGCCAGGACAAAGCGACCCAGCAGGTCTCTGCTTTTGGTGCTGAAGTGGGGGAACTCCCAGAGCAGGACCGCGAGCCTGCAGGAGGGAGGAGATGGTCTGCTCTGCTGGCCCCTGGGAGCAGGGGTCACGGGAGCAGGGTTAGGGGACCTGGCCACCCACCTCTTAGCCCCCGGGGGCAGTGGGCGGCCTTCTGCTGGCTGGGCAAGGTGCGGTGCAGCGAAGTCCTTCAGCGGCAAGAACTGGCCATCCGTGTCCAGCAGCACCTCTGCATCTGGGGAGGGATGCGTACAGGTGAGGGCTGACTGGCCTGACCCCAGACACCGTGGGGCAGGTGGAGAGTGGTGGGGCAGAGTGAGGAGCCCTCACCCAGCACCCAGCCGTACTGCGTGACCACATTGAAGCTGCCCTGGCTGGCGTTGCCTAGCAGCTCCTGCAGTGTCTCCCGTAGCTCCTGCTGCAGAAGGGTCACCTTCTGGTCAGGGCTGGAGGGTGTGGGGCCCACGGCTGTGGCTGGCAGGAAGGGGCCCTGGTACTCTGGGTGCTCCAGCTGGGCAGTGGCGTTGATGTTCATGAGCTTCAAGAAGGTGCTCTGGTCTTTCGGAGACGTGGCTCCTGGGGGAGAGGACAGTGAGGAGAAGGCAGGGACCCCAGGTGTGCAGCTGCCTGTGTGAGGCACAAGGCTATGCTTGTGGGTGGGTGAGGAACTCACCGAGAAACTGTGTGTAGAAGCTGGGGTCCAGGATGGCCCGAAGCTCGGTCTCCTGCACCTGCTGTAGCACGCAGAGCGCCCACACCACGTCCACCTGCAGTGCAGGCTCCAGGCTTGCCAGCTCAGGCCCCAGCCGCTCATGTACCTGGGCAAGGACAGGCTGTGAGGGGACACTGGCTCCACTCAGGCCAACAGCACCCCAGGTTGGACCACAGTCCAGCAGGCCTGGCAGGACATGCCCCAAGACCAGGTATTTAGCCAGGCTGCCCTACCGCTGCACATGGGTGGAGGCCTTCCCCAGCAGTGTCCATGGTGAGTGCTGGGGAGGGGGGAAAGGTCCCCAGCCCTCTCGGGCCCAGTGATGGGTCTTGGCCCCCTGGCCTGCCAGCTTCTGTGCCCTGTGTGGGGTTCACCACAGGATGTGGTACCCCTCACCCACCCACACCAGGTGCCATGGTCCCTGTTCTTTTACTTGGGCCGGGCTGCTCCTTGGGTGTCCGTACCAGCTTGAAGAATTGGTTCCCCTGCTGTGGATGGAAGTTCAGGCGGGAGAAGGCCAGCAGGACGCTGCACAGGTGGGCTGTGGTGACATCTGGGGCTCTGAGCAGGAGGTGCTAGGCCGGTCAGGGGCGGCAGAGGGACAGGGTAAGTTCCAGATTGTGAGCCTTCCCTTTGCCACCCAGTAGCAACTGGTCACACAGGACAATGCCCCAGCCCCCTGAACAAGCAGCTTCGATGTCACCTGGGTGGCTAGCAGCTGGGGAGAGCTCCAAGGGACACCTGGCCTCCTCCTCTGCCCTTCCCACCCTGTCTGCCATGCCTGATGAAAATGCAATGCTGGACATGGAAAAGCGCTTTCCAAGCAGGCCCAAGAATGCCACCTCTGCCCCCAGACAGCGCTTCTCAACTGGCTATGCTTCCCTGACAGAGGCCATAGTGCCACCCTGAGGCGGGAGCAGGGAGGGCACTGGGGACTGACCCGAGGTGGGCACACAGCGGCTTACCTGCACTAAGGCTTCAAACAGGGGCACGTTGAGCCACCTGAGGAATGCGAAGGACGTGGCACACTGTGCCATCTCACCGGGTGTCAGGCTGGGCACGAGGGGCAGCAGGTCAGAGGCCAGGCGCTGGCACACTTGGCCCTGGTGGAAGCTGAGTTTGCCTGCGGGATGGAGCAGAGCACAGGGTTCAGCTGGGAGGGGAGCGGCTGGCTGCTACCCACCTCAACCCTGAGGCATAGGCTTCAGCTGTCTGTGACTGAATTTATCCCTGCATCCGACAAGGGGCGCAAGGCCCATGAGTCACAGTGTTTCTGTGGCAGCCTCCTGGGCCGGTGCCTGCCATGCAAGGCGGACCCCGAATTTGACACGGCTGCAGGCACGCAGATGGGCCCTTGGCACTCACCGTAGGCGTAGGCCAGGTCCAGAAGCATGCCTTTGGTTAGCGGGAAGGGCTTCTGCACCAGGTGGTAGGAGACAGCCCGCAGCAGGGGCACCGACCGCCGGCTCTGAGCTGCCAGTGTCGTGAGCACCTTCCGCAGCTCTTCAGGGCCGAAGTGCTCCATCAGCTCCAGGCACTGTCAACCACAGCCGTGCGGGAGTGAGCTCGATGGCCTGAGGTGGCAGGGACGAACTGGGGGCAGGGGTCCCATCCAGTGCAGCCCCTGTGAGACAGCAACTGGGCCTGAGCTGACTCCACACAGCTTGTGTGGAGCCTGCTGGGAACCCCAGGACCGCGATGCTCTGTCCGCAGCCAAATTCATCCCCGGGGCCAGACAAGGGAACCGGAGCCCATGAGCGGCGGAGCTCACTGTAGCAGCCACTTGGGCCAGCCTCTGCCACAGTGAGACGAAGGCTGAATTTGACTCGACTGCAGAGTACAGCAGCATTGGGAAGATGAAGCAGATGAGAGCTGGATGGGGGGATGCGTGTCTCCAGGAGAGGCCCAGAGATGGGCCTGGCTAGGACCTGTGCTAACAGCAGCAGCTGCCTGGCTCAGACTGCATAGGCTCAGGGTTAAGAGAAAGAGCCAGAGCCGGGCATGGTGGCTCATGCCTGTAATCCCAGCCCTTGGGAGGCTGAGTCAGGAGGATTGTTTCGAGTTCGAGACCAGCCTGGGCTACAAGGTGAGCTCAAGGCCAGCCTGAACTGCATAGCGAGACCTTGTCTCAAAAAGATAAAAGAGAAAGAGCCAGGAGTGATCTGGGGACGCACCATACACTACAACACAGCTGGTAGTGCTGCTGGACTAAGGTGGCCATAGAGTGACCACCCGTGGCTTCCTGGAGGCCTCTGGCCGCTCCCTGCATGACACCAGCACTTCTGACCAAAGGTTCCAGGGTTTCTGTGGCTAGGCACACGAAGCCCTTCTGCCAGCTCTCAGCCCGTACCTTGTCTTCCAGGCGGGTCATCAGCAACTCCGAGAGATGGCCTGCCTTCGTCATGATGGCCACCAACATACGGCTGTCCTCGATCTCTGTCCAGCGCCTCTCCAGGTGCACCAGGAGCTCGGCCAGAAGCTTGCTCGAGGACTCTGTCTGCATGGATGCGCAGGACTCTGCCAGGAAGGCCAAGTGCTTGTATCTGAGCCTGCGCAGGCGCCAGCGCACCTCCTGCTCCACCGACTGCAGCTCCCGAGTGCTCTCAGGCAGCCTCAGCAGGTACAAGCTCCGCAACAGCTTCACAAGAGTCCCGTGCCACACAGAGGATATCTGGGTAGAGAAGGACATGCAGCATCCTAGTCACCCTGTGTCTGGCTACAGCTGCCTGCAGGGCAGGTGTCTGGAGAATGGTGAGCACCCATTTTTCTGACAGCTTCCCAGGCCTGGATGGCCATTTGCAAAAACATTCTGCCTAGCGAGGCCAGGGTGGTTTGCTCTTGTCTGTGAGCAGATCAAGTCCAGCCCTGGTTTGCAGCAGTGAGCAGCCCAGGGCTATGACTGATGGTGGAAAGGTGGCACTTGGGCTTCCTCAGGTCAGTGTGTCACCAGCTAACTACTTCTACTATCATGACAAACACTTAGCGCCAATGTCTGGCACTGCAGGGCGCAGCTCCAGGTGTCCAAGAGCTGCCAGACCCCTAAATCAGTGTGGCCACGGGAGCAGGAAAATGGGCAAGCAGACCCCTCCATACCGACCCCAGCCTGTCTTTCTCTTTTTTCTCCCTGGTGCTGCGGATCAAACCCAGGGCTGGATTATGTGGAAGCATTTAACCTAATAAAAGTCCCAAGAGAGGGCTGGGGATTTAGCTCGGTGGCATAAGCGCCTGCCTTGCAAGCGCATGGTTGTGAGTTCAATCCCCAGTACCAAAAAAAGTTCCAAGAGACTGCCACTGCATGTCTACCTCACTGAAAATGAGCTGTGGGCTGGGCGAGGTGACAACAACAGCCTGTAATCTCAGTACTCTGGGAGGCCGAGACGGGAGGATTACAAGTCTGATGCCAACCTGGGCAACTCAGGGACTTAGCACGAGACCCTAGCTCAAAGGTGGCTGGGATGTAGCTCAGTGTGCAGGGGCTGGGTTTAAAACCCAGGACTGATGTTGAAAAACGCCTAGCATAGCCTTCTCCTCCACTTGCCTAATGCCCTCCTCGAAGTGCAAGCCGGGAGCTGCGGGCCAGGAGCCCAGGAAAGCATGGGTATGAAACAGGCTTCTGTAGGCCAGTGCTGCCTGCAGCTCAGCCACATAAACATGCCTGCTTTCTTCTCCATGCTCATGCCTGCAAGGTCTGAGAGGGGCCAGATTTTGCTCACAGTGGGCTCAAACTCCAGGGAACCCCCATCAGTCTCATAGTGTCTATTTCAGCCTCCAGGGCTGTGCCCAGTCAGCAGCCTGACACTGGGTGGAAGTGGGAGACCAAGCCAAGGCCACAGGTTTAGGAGGAAAACATCAAGGAAATGAGAAGAACCAGCCTCATCCGCTCAACATCACCCTGTGTTTTGGTAAGATGAGCATGACCTAACGAGGCTAGTGAGGACCTTTTATTTACAGAGAAGAGAGACACACACAGACAGACAGACCACAAGACACAGGGGCTCCTGTCCACAGATGACAGTCCAACTGCCCCAGAAAACAGGCAGCACCAACCTGACTGCAGCCTAGACGGAGAAGCTGCTGAAACCGCCTGTCCTCTAGGATGGAGGCTTTGTCCTCTGACTTCTGAGACAGCAGGCGAGACAGTTGAATGAGGATGAGGGTAGCATGATTGCGATGCAGGCTGTGATCCCTGCCCAGCAGTTGGAGCAGCTCCTCTGGCCTGGTGGCCTTCTGGATGAATTGGTCTATCTCCTGCTGCTCTGGGTAGGGGGTGAACACTGGCTCCTTTTCCACCTGCTCCTTCAAGGAACTCTGGGAGCAGGCACTGGGGGAGGTGGCTGAGGAGGTCAGAGTCTTATGGGCTACTCTCGTAAACCGCAGCTGACCAACCGGAGCCAGGGCAGGGGCCAGGCGGGCGGCTTCTCTCAGCAGGCAAGAGCACCGCTTTACCAGGTGCGCGGCCATGGTTGCCCAGGGGGCAGGGAGGTGAGACTTCTAGCAGGTGATGCCACAGCCCTGGAAAGGGAAAGGAGAACTAGAGAGGCAGTTCCTGACCCACAAACTTAGAAGAAAAACACGACAAATGTCTCAAAGTCACAGTTACGCTCTGCCTTAAGCCAGCCTTCACCTTTCTTCTTTTGGCTATTCATACAGATGAAATGGTACTTTCTGAGGTGAAAAATCTCACGGCATGGGGCTGGGGATTTAGCTCAGTGGCATAAGCACCTGCCTTGCAAGCAGGCGGTTGTGAGTTCGATCCCCGGTACCAATAAAAATGAAAAAGACCCAAAAAAAAAAAAAAACAAAAAAACTCATGGCATTTATTCCAGTAAAAATTCAATTGGATATTGAAACTTGTTACAGCTTGGAATGGTTCAACTCAGATTTTAAGTCTACTATGCTATAAATATAAATCTGATTCATTTGTAGTAAAATGGATGCACCTTGAATCCATAATGTTAAGTGAAATAAATCAGACACGTAAGTTTAAGTACTGAATGTTTCCTCTTATACCAAAAATCCAATGTATAAATAGACCAAAGTGTAAAATAAAAAATAAGCAATAGAAATGAGATAGGTCTTTTGCAAATGTGAAATACACCAAAGTGTTGAGGAGATGAGAGGGATATAAAAAGATTCAGATGCATCATGTACACGTACCGATTACCACAATGAACGTATTATGTACTGGAAATGTGTAATTAAAAAAAATCAGATTCTATCCATCTTCCCAAATGGGAATCTCTGCAGGAGGCTTAGAAAGCATTGCTATTTTCCTTTCAAGGATGGGCAGGCTTAAGAATTACTGATCCACAGGGAAAGCAAGACAGGATTCTAAATCTTAAGGATTCTACAAAACTCAGGACAAATAACCGACATTCCTCAAGTTTCTGAACATTACACAGGAGAGAGATTTCCCAAACCGAGGTAGTACCTATTTGGAAAAAACCAACCCCTGTCTCAACTCGAGAGCACAATCTCCTAAAGCAATCGTAAGAGAGCTTCCTAATATTCCCGGTTTTCTCTCTCCCTTCCTACAAAGCATGCCTCACGCTAACCAGGCTCCGTCCTTCCACTCCACCTTGCAGGGCTTGCTACCTCTCGCCTCCATCATGGGGCCTGGCGAAACATATCTCATCTTTGCAACCCCTTAAAACGCTGCCTCCTTCAAAAAATGTCATACGTCCCTATGATGCTGCTTTTAACAATTCTGTCCGGTAGTCCTGCTCCCTAAAGTGTTCAACCTAGGTGGACTGCATGATCAGGGCCTGGCTTTTGCCAAAACGAAAAGCACCTCTGCTTTTTTATCCATTTCCGGAAGTTGGTACACGCCCGACACTTTTTTTTAATACAAGTCTAAGAGTAACTTACACGAGAAAATTTAAAAGCTGGACTTGATTTTAGGCAAAGATAACCCTCAACTGTGGTCCTAAAATGCGGCAAGAAAGTCGACTGGAAGGAGGTCACCGCGGGCAGCGCCTCGCAGGCCGGGTCTCGGCACAAGGGCGCGTGCGCAATAACGGGCAGGCGCCGCATCCGCGCACCACTGGGCCCCCCCCCCCCGCCCACCGGGCTCAGATCCCAATGCTTTCCGGACCGGCCCTCACTCCTCCTCCTTCCACCTTTACTTCCGTGCCCTTAGTACTCACGCTCAGCAGACCTTTTTCCTCTAGCACGAGACCTGCGCGGCGACAGCCGCCGGTGACCTCCATGCGTCTCCCAGGCCGTCCCGAACTCACGCGGCAGGGCGCGGCGCGTTTGTACGTGTGCGGAGCGACGCCGGAACCGAGGCGCGCGTTCAGCGTACGTCATCGGAGAGCCACCGGAAGTGAGGCTCTCAGGCCGCGGCATGGCCGGACGGAACCTGGCGCCTCTCTTCCGGTTTACTACCTTGGCTGCGTGCACGAGTCACACACGGGGAAGTGCACTGAAAAATGGGTGATGGAAAACCTACAGCTAGGAAGGAGAAAAGATAAGGAACTAGAAATGAAGGCGGGAAAGCTTGGGTTGTCTGGCGGGTATTTCGTACCTATGCGGAGCTAGGGATCGAATTAAGGTCTTCAAATGAAGACCTTAATACATGAGTTTTTGAAACTCGAGTTCTTCAAACTGAGCTCCACTCCCAGCCATCACGCCCGCTCGTTATTTTTAAACAAGGGACAGAGTATCGCAGTTTTGTCTTGGGTGGTCTCCACCTCGCAATCTTCTTACTTTTAGCCTTCCGGGTAGCTGGATTATAGGAGCGCATCACCCTTACCTGGTTTGCTTTGGTTTTTCCTGTTTGAACTGAGACTTGCACACTTTATACAAAAATTAAATGGGTCCGGAATATAAATGTTAGAGCTAAAGCTATGAAACTCTTAAAAAGAAATACAGATGTAAGGTTTGGTGGGGAGGGTATGTAGCTGGATCGAGGCATGTGTGAGTCTGTGCATGTGATCCCCAGAGCTGGGAAAGAAAGCTTCCCAAATGTTCATGTTTTTTGCCATTTGGGGCGTGATGTGAGAAGCTGCTGCTGCTGGTGGTAAAGAGTTTAAGTCAAGGGATATAGAAAAGTTGAGTTTATTGATAACACTTAAAGGAAACAGTGGGCAAGTTCCAAGAGGGAAATGCATAGACTGGGAGAAAAGCAGGGATCCTTATCTTTGATTTTAATGTAAGGAAGGGAGGATGGGAACGTTAGCTCAGGAATGCTTTTGCTGAGTCTTGATGGTTTTATTATCCACCTGTCTCAGTGCAGGGGGTAGGCAAATGTTCGAAGACAGCGATGGCTTCTTTTGATAGAATTTAGTGTTCTTAGTGTTTAAGAAAGAGAAGAAGAAAACAAAACAATTCTTTCCTGAGTAGGGTTAACACATCTTTATAAGTTAATTAGGGTTGTGGGTCAAAGGTGTTTGGAAAAAAATACATATATTGTACTAAAAGGGGCCTTGGACATGATATAAAGACAGGAGGAAAGGGTACTCCCTAAGGCATTGGTGGTGAACTACATGCCAAACAGCTCTTGGCATCCCTGAAAGCTCTGAAAGGTTTGTGGTCACTGCTGTAAGGCAAGCCAAATGATTAGGTCACCTGGGGATGTAGATGGACTTTGCAGCCTCCAGGGTGGAAAGTTAGTTTTACTGCAGATTCATTGCTTAGCTGCAGTTAGGCTAACTGTGACTTTAGTCCTAAGGCTGGGGCTTGGTCTGGGCTAGTGAGTCACAAGGCTTTGACTCAAAGGCGTGGCTGAGGGCTGGGGATTTAGCTCAGTGGCTGGCATAAGTGCCTGCCTTGCAAATGCATGGTCGTGAGTTCGATTCTCGGTACCAATTAAAAAAAAAAAAGGCATGGCTGAAACTGGAGAGCCAGCCTATCAGGATCAGGCAGGTGCCAGGGGCCCGGCAGGTGCCAGGGGCCTGCCAGCTGCCTTCCCAAAGCCCCCTGGTAGCTCACATCCTTCGGTTGGGAGCTATGTAGCCCTAGGCAGCACATGTGAGGCACATCTGCCCTGTGAGTGGCCAACAAGGAGTGGTTACAGGGCTCAGTCCCTAGCCTAGTGGGTCTAGACTGAGCCACTGAACCTGTCTCCTGCTCATCTGTACCCAGACCTGGCCTGGCCTCACTTAGCAAATATATACACATGCACACATTCGCACACCTGCATGTACACAGATCAAATCCACTGGACTCTCGTGGTACCGCCTTAGTATTGGTGCTGGAATAGGCCTGGGAAACTCATGGCCTATCTGACCTGACTGGGGATAGAGCTCTCTGTTTAGGAATCTGTCCTTCCTGCTTCTAGGGGCTATGGCCTGTGAGAACAAAAAGAGTTAAAGATCAGAGGCAAAGAAAGTGGGGTGTAGTGGAAAACACTTGTTTTTCCAGCGTTCGGGAGGCTGAGGCAGGAGCAGGATTGCTTCAAGTTTCAAGGACAGCCTAGGCGCGCGCGCACACACACACACACACACACACACACACACAGTGCTTCTGGTCTGTTGGTCTGGGAGATCTTAGAAATTTATTTTTCTTCTGGATAAAGGCAGTTAGCAGACTCGGGTGGCTGCCTCCATGACCAGGTAGGTAACTGCCACAAGTTCTAGGAGCTCCGTGGCAGGAAGTACAACAAAGGCCCTTGTAATAACCTCACAGTGTAGATGGTCCATAGGAGTGCCCCTCTGGGTCAGTTCAGTTCCTGCTGTTGGGAGCCTTTGTGGCCTTGGCTTCTGTGTCTGGCACTGCACTTGTCACCTGGGTCCACAAGAAACTGACCCCAGCCCAACCCTGAGCAAGCAACTCATCATGGGTCCTGGAGCCTGGCTCTGTGGGTGCTGTTGTCTCTGGGAACATTTGAGTCAGCAGTAGCCGGGAGTGCAGGAAAAGAAAGGAAATTCTATGAATGTGGCAGTCCCTAGAGGAGTAATCTCCAAAGTTAAGGCACTGATTACAGAGTTTGTCTTTTTTTTTTTTAGGGTGGCAAGCAAAAGTTACAAAAAACACTAGATCTGCATAGCTGAAGGCCATGGTACAATGGGTATCTTGTGAGCAGAGCTGTGTGTAGCAAAGTTGTTAGCACATTCACGGAAGTTTACTTTGATGGCAAATCATATGATTTAGCTGAGCTTAGTGGCAGAGAACAGAATGGCTGCAGCTGTATTGAACAAGATTTCTGTTTTAGTGTGATGTGTGAATGAGCTAATGGCAGCTCCTCTGTGGCTGGCAGCAGGGGTCGCTGAAAGATGGGACAGGAGAGGAACTTCTGGCCCCATCCTGATGTTGGGGGCAGCAGACGATGCTGGTGCTAAAGGCCTGTGAGCCAGTTGCCAAGCCTGCTAAGGAAAAACCTCTCAGTGCTTTGGACATTGGAGAATGGGACAGCTTCTGGGTTGGTGACACTTGTCAGTGTGGAGAGAGGGTGGCATAGCCCTGTCCCAGGGGGGATAGACTGGCCCATAAGCCCTGCTCCTCGGCCTCGCCCTGTGTGTCCCCTTCCTGCCGGCCTCTGATCTGAGTCCCCGATGATAAAGGGTTTGGTCACAGTGCAGCCCTCATGGTGGATCGGGCATTGTGGGATTCTCCCTTCGGAAGCACAAGCAGCTTTGGCTTGTAGGACTGAGACTTCAAGGAGTCTGACGACCTGGCTGCTAGCATCAGGGACAGGTGTGTGCTGCAGGACACTCAGGCCCACTTTGGAGCGGACACATGCTCTGCTGGGATTGTACAGCGCACACCCTTTCCGCCTCCTGGACCCTATCCAGGACCCATTAGCCGTGCCCTCTCCATAGCTCAGCTCCAGTCCCCTCCTAGGGCTTGGTCACCCAGAGCAGGGTGGGGCAGCCTCTCCCGGTGCCATAGGCCAGAGTGTGCCCAGCTCGTGCCTGACTTGGGGTGGCCTGTGCCCATGTACCTGCCCCAGCTTCCTGAGATCCCAGGGGCAAGGCCCTGGTTGTCCCTTTTTCAGATACCTGCTTCTGACCCTGGCCACTGCCAAGGGCTGGAGTCCCGCAGGGGTCCATGGGGTTGGCCAACATCCCCTTGAGCCTTGGGCCCTGCCCCCCACCCATGACCTGAAGGAGGAAGCAGGGCGAGTGGGGTGTAGTCCCATGGTACCTGCGACGCGGTTCATACACCACATGGTGCACCCGTCAAAACAACACCACTGGTTTGCCCCACCGTCATTTCTGGCACACTGGTTCTGTGCCTGACACTGCTCGGGTGCCAGGGCAGCCTGTACCCGGGGGCAGTCTTGTATTTTCTGGACATCTGGTAAGCAGAGAGAGGGGTTCCCATGTCACCGGAGGCCTTGCTGGGTCACCTACGGGGCCCCACTCGAAGAACTCCATTTTACCGATAGGAACATTCAGTGTGGAAATCCCAGGCTGAGAGAATCCCTGGGCCTCCCCACCATGGCAGCTCTGGTGGCCTGCAGCCCTTGGGACAGGCAGGGCAGGGGGCTGAGAGGCCAGAGGCCTGGGCACAGAGCTGGGGTGGGTGTCGAGGGAGGCCTGGGGCCCCTTCCTGGCCTCACCTGGGATGGTTGTGCAGGAGCCGCAGCAGGCGCTGGGGCAGCATACAGCGTTGCCGGAGCAGTCCTGGCTGGTGATGCAGGCTTGCGCTCAGGCACAGGACATCTCATCGGAGCTAGACTTGGGGCACATTGCCTCAGCTGTAGGAGGATGGGGGTCCCTGTGGTCACCACTGGGCTCCTCCAGCAAAGGTGTGGACAGACACCAGGGACTCCAGCCCCCGGAACCCCAAAACAACATTTCTCAGAGGGGGAAAAGCTTCTACCATATGTGTGACAGCTGAAGATGTCTTAAGAAGTCAGCTGTGGAAATGAGGGAGTTGGGGTATGTGGGGCTGTACACCTGCCATCCCAGCACTGGGGGCGGGGGGTGGGAGGGCAGGAAGATGTCAGGTTTGAACCCAGCCTGGGCCACTGAGCAATTTAACAAGACCCTGTCTCAGACCAAAACAAAAAGCTCTGGGTGTGTAGCTTAGCATGGAGGTCGTGGGTTCAATTTAGCACTGAAAAGAAAAATTAGGAAGCCAGGTCACAGGTCCACTGCAGGAGGAGCCTGAGTGGAAGGGACCTCAGTCACCTTGCTCCTATCCTGGGCACCTCTCCCCTGGGAACTGTGGCCTCCCTGTTATCCCTGGCCCAGGCCGGCTGTGCCCTCTGACTCTCTCCGCCTCGCTCCTGCAGCAGGGTGACAGGGCAGCAGTGGCATGCACTGGGCAGTGTCAGGAGGGAGGTCACCTGCGTCCCTCCGGGGCTACCTGATGAGATGGAGGCCAGGTCCTGTGCCAGGGCCACCTCCAGGGCGAGCAGGCCGAGGACGAGGCTGAGGAGACAGCGCATGGTGGTAGTTGGTTGCAGACACAGGTGGCAGGTGGAGGGGGCCTGAGAGCATGGGGTGCATTTAAAGGGGCAGCAGGAGGAAGATGGTGGGGGGGAAGGGGAAGAGAGGGAGGGGAACTGGCATGGCCCCAGCTGGGGCAGGCCAGGTGAGGCTGGAGGAAGGAATGTCACAACTGGGTCATTTTTCTTTATTTCATTGCTCTGGATGGAACTGAGGGGCTGGCACATGCTAGGCAAACACTCTACCGTTGAGCTACACCCAGCCCTTTTAATTTTATTTTTAGACAGGGTCGCACTAAATCGCCCAGGCAGGTCTGGAACTTGAAACTCCTGCCTCAGCCTCCTGAGTAGCTGGTAGGCAGCTGTGCACTGTTTCTGATGGCCGTAATAATTCTAAATTTTTTTAAAGGTCCTTTGTAAGATGAGCATGGCCCCTGTGCTTTAAAAGTGGTACATGTTTATGAACAGGATGAAGGGAGCTGAGAAAGGAGACAGAGGGTTTGTGACTGTTACAGCATAGCTCTCCTTTCCAGGGGTTCTGTGTGGGGCCTTCAGCGGCAAAGAAACTTACCTGCCCCAGTAGTCACTTAGGACGCTAAGCAGGAGGTGAGGGCGACCTCTGAGGTGACCTGCTTCCTTTGTGGTGTCCTGCTGTCCTTTGTGGTGTGGTTTTCTGCACTTTCTCCGGGGCTGGGCCCTGGTTCCTGGCCAGGCGTGGGGCCTAGGGCCTGTAGGGCGGATCTTCCTGGAAGGCTGTGTGGGTGCCAGGGGCAGGGGCTGTGGGGTGTCAGGTGCCATCTTCTAGGTCCGGCCTTGAGTGTCTGCCTGCGGGGGCCAGACAGGAAGAAGGCGTGGACCCCAGGGGGTGAGGGCAGCCCCAGGCCAGGGACCCTCTGGCAGGGACCGGAGGGCTCTCAGCTCAGGACACAGAGCCCCTCGGGGCAGGGGAGTGGGGTGGGTGGGGAGCTGACTGTACCTCATGGCCTGGGTGTGCCTGGCTCCCGTGGGCCCTGAGTCCCTGCAGGATGAAAGGTGGGCCAGGTGATACCACCTGGGGGGTCCTCTCTGTGGCTTGCAATTCCCATGCCTGGCCTCATCTTGCTGGGACACAAGTTGGAGACACAGGCTGGATGGCCCCTGCCTGGCCCTTTGCTGACCACGCTCTGTCCCTTCCCACCTATGCCAAGGACAGGCCAAGCTAGGAGGCTGAGTCCTCCCAGCTCTGTGCCGAGCAGTCCAGGGCAGTGCTCACTGTTGCTCAGGGACCCCTGAACCCCCATGCTATGAGTCTCTTGCCCCCATCCTGTGGTCCAGCCCGTGACTGTATCGTCTGGGCCAGCTATGCCTGAGGATCAATAAAGGTAGTAAAAACTTGTTTTCATTTTGTTTTGATTTCTCTCTTTTTTTTTTTCTTTTTTATCGGTACCGGGGATCAAACTCACGACCGCCTGCTTGCGAGGCAGGTGCTTATGCTGCTGAGCTAAATCCCCAGCCCCTTATTTTGATTTTTGACAGAGGGTCTCACTATGCAGCCCAGGCTGGGCTTGACTTTTGATCCTCCTGCCTCAGCCTGCTGTGTGCTGGGACCCCAGGTGTGTGTCCTGCTGGGCCAGCCTGTGTTTGTGTGGCCCAGAGCCGCAGCCCTGCTGGTGCTCACAGACGCTTTGCCCGCCCTTTCCCCTGACAGGGGGCCATTTTAGGCCACTGTGAAGGGCTGTGGACTCCCATCTGTGAGTCTGCACCTGTCCTGCCTCCACCCACAGATGGAGGATGGAGCCCTCGTCTCTTCCCCTTCTGCTTGGCATCACTGCTGCTGGCACCCAGGGCACAGCAGGGAAGATCCCAGCGGGCACCTTGGTTCTCCACTTCTCAGAAGGCTATGGTGAATTTTTTTTTCTTCCTCCTTCCTTTTTTTTTTGAGACCAGGTCTGGTTATGTAGTTTATTTGGCCTTGAACTCACTCTGTAGCTCAGACTGGCCTTGAATTCTCCGAGGTTCTCCTGCCTTAGCCTCTCCGCATGCTGGGATTACTAGAGTGTGCCACCAGGCTGGGCTTCGCTGTAGTTTTTGTTGTGCAATTTTAAAAGTCTCAAACGTTATGACATTGGGTCCTGCAAATACTGTCGCGTGGGGCTGGAGGATGCAGGCATTTCCCTAGGCATAAAACCTTCTTGCAGGAGAAGGGACCATCCGGTTGCCCCTGACTCACGAGGGTGCGGGGTGGGCCTGGTCCCCACCCCCCTGCTGCAGAAAACGCACTGTGTCCTCTTGGTGCCGCACCCCTGCTCCTCCCTGATCTCTCACTGGTGCATCCGTCCACTTCCTACCCCAGTTGTCGAGCCTGTGGGGCGTGGAGGAGCCAGGGCATGGCCAGCAGGGAGCCCGGGGTGCCTTCCAAGAATGCAGCTGCCTGGCCCGGGGCTGTTTCTGTGCCTGGCTCTGCGTTCTTCTTTCCAGATGCCGGCGCTGTGTGCCCTGGCAGATGAAGGGGACACGGAGACCTGAGTCCTCTGTGAGTCTTCCCCTCAGTTTGAACCCTTATATCATCTTTCTTGGCAATGTGTCTTGTACTGTAATAAGTTTTTTTAAAAAAACTAAGCTGGGAGTGGTGGTGCACGTCTGTCATCTACTACTCAAAAGGCTGAGGCAGGAGGATTTTTTAGAGTTTGAGGTCAGCCTGGGGTACACGGTGAGTTTAAAGCCAACCTGAACTACCTAGAATTTGTGTCAAAAGAGTTCACTGTATCTTTTGGTCATCCCTCGATTCACGTGGCCATACAGTTCTCCTCCAGTGTTGGGTCCCGTGACAGGTGACACCATGCCCAGGCTCAGTCAGGCCTGAAATAGCCTAAAGCAACCTCTGCCTGTTGCTGCGAGGCACTGCAGCTTCTTCGGCTCAGCCCCGCGCCCAGCCTGACTGCGATGCGGCAGCAGTGAGCCTTCGCGCCTGCGCGCCAGGGGCGGCTGCTGCCTTCGGCTGGCCTGGGGGTGCAGAGCCTTCCTCCTGCCCTTCCCTGCCCTTTTCCTTCTCTCCTTTCCCGCCCCTGTGCTGCAGATCGAACCCAGGGCCTTCGGGTGCATTTACACCGAGCTGCGCTCCCAGCCCTTTTTATTTTTTGTTTTTATTTTAAAAACAACACAAAACAGCAATACAAAATTTTAAAACAAAATAATAGGAAATTAACACTGGTTAATATATTGTGTATTGTTATCTTCAAACTAGTTGTTCAGATCACAGGACATGAAAAAAATGATCAAAAAATCGAAAAATGAAAGCATAAACTTATTTTTGATGAACTAACAGAGGTTGGTAGTATAGTTATCTATCCTGTATAGATATACATGTGCATATGCATGAATATTTATACAGGCATTAGAATCTTTTCCTATTGACATTTTCTTCTTTCCCCCATCCCAGTTGTTCTTTCCTTTTGAGCAGTTTTTTTCTTTTTCATTGTACAATATCTACTGTACATTTTGGAACATACAAAGAGTTAAAAAAAATCAGGACCCCAGATTCAAAGACCCTATCCAAAAATGAGCGTCTGAGATAAACACATGCTTCTCAAATAAACACATGCTTCATACAAATGGCAAATAAATATATGAAGAAATGTTCAACATCACTGGTCATCTGAGATGGGTCCATCTCATTCCAGAGAGAATGACTGTCATCAAGTAATCAACCAAAAGGGGGCCTGGGATTAGCTCAGCAGTGTAAGTGCCTACCCTAGAAGTGCGAGGTTGTCAGCAGACTGGTGCAACCACTGTGGAAATCAGTGTGGAGACTCTTCAAAAACTAGGATTGGAGGTCCCATTCTACCCAGCTATTCCCTTCCTGGTTATCTTCACAGAAGAATTGAAAACATCATACCATAGCGATATATGTGCATCCATGTTTATAGCAGCACAGTTTGCAATAGCTAAATCTTGGAAACAACACAACTGCCCATGTGATGGTAAAAAAAGATGTGTTATTTTTATTTTGAGGCAGGACCTCACTAAGTTGCTAAGTTACTGGGTTGGGCTTGAACTCCCAACCCTTCCCTCTCAGCCTCCCAGAGAGCTGGATGAGAGGCTTGGGCTGCCCCACCAGGCTCCAGTTGGAGTTAAGGCCGCCAGCCGGCCTTGGGGACTCTACCTGATGTGACTTCTTCTAACCTGAGTTTGCACCACAGGAAATGGGGCCTTCCGGTGGCTTGGACGGAGCAGAAACTAGAATTGAGATGCTGGTGGCTCAGGGGCGGTCAGTTTAGAAAGGCCAGGGACAAGTGAAAGTCACTCCGGTCGCACAGGTAACTCATGTGGGCCCAGTGGCCTTTGGGTGGCCTGCAGATGGCGGCCAAGGATTGGTGTCCTGGGGGCTCCTCAGGCAGACTGGACTCTGTTCTGGCTGGAGCTGGCCATGAGCCCAGCTTCCTGCTGGTATGGCCAGGCATAGTCCTGGTGGACAGGTCTTGAGTCTCTGTCCATATCTTTCTTGGTATGGCTGTCATCTGTTCATATGGCAGCCCAGCACTTGTAAGGTATAGCTGAGACTGGCCTTGAATTTGGGGTGATTCTCCTGCCTCGGCCTCCCAAGTGCTGGGATTCCAGGAGTGTCCCATTATGTCCACTCTGAAAACATTTAATTATGTTTGTGGTCACTTGGGTAAAAGTCACTGCTTTTTCACTTGTAAATTTTGTAACATTGAGAGATCCTAAGATATTAGTCCGAATTGAGGTTTTTTTTAAACTTTTCCCCCAAAATTCATTTTATTTCAAGAAAAAGAAAAATAAAGAAAAAGAAGAAAAAAACTAAAACAAAATTTCAAAACATGTCAATTAGGGGGTAATAATGGCACATACATTGTGCATTGTCATCTCCAAATCATTACCCAGAGCACAAGACATTCAATTATCTGAACAATATATATATATTTTTTGTCTTTTTCCTTTTTATCGGTACCAGGGATCGAACTCACAACTGCCTGCTTCAAGGCAGGTGCTTATGCTGCTGAGCTAAATCCCCAGCCCCTATCTGAACAATATTAACACAGATCTTTCTCTTCAGTGAACTTAGACAAATCAGTACTATAACTATCTTAACTATTTTAATATACATATACATATGTATATACATACACATATACATATGTTGTTTGAGCTTCTCATACTGAGACAATATGATGCTTACACATGTGTGTCTTATTTATTTCACTGAGTATGGTCTCAAGTTGTACCCATTTACCTATAAAAGTCTCCAGTTTATTCTTCTTTATGGTTGAGTAATACTCCATTGTATAAAAACACCACATCTTTTTATCCATTCTTCACTCCCTGGGCTTTTAGGTTGTCTTCATGATCTGGCTATTATAAACTGTGCTGCTATAAACATGGGTGCACATATATCACTGTGGTATGATGTTTTCAATTCTTCTGTGAAGATACCCAGAAGGGGATAGCTGGGTGGAATGGGACCTCTAGTCCTAGTCCTAGCTTTTTGAGGAGTTTCCACACTGATTTCCACAGTGGTTACACCTGTCTGCACTCCCACCAAGAGTGGGCAAGGGTTCCTTTTTCCCCTCAGCCCCTTCAGCATTTGTTATTGGTTGGTTTCTTGATAATAGCCATTCTTTCTGGGACGAGGTAGACTCTCAGTGTTGTTTTAATTTGCATTTTTCAAATGACCAGTGATAGAACGTTTCTTCATATATTTATTTGCCGGTCAGACTGCAGCCCTTCCAGGAGGAGAACTAGCAGTGTCTCCTGAGATCCACGCCATGTTGGAACTTAGGACTCTGGGAAGCCAAGCCAGCACCTCCAAAAGAAAATTATAAAAAAAATAAAAAAAACCATATATTTATTTGCCATTTGTATTTCTTCTTCTGAAAAGTAGGCATTAATCTCATAGAGTCCTTTTTTTTGGTCTTTTTGAGACAGGGTCTCACTACTTAGTTCAGGCTGGCCTTGGGCTCACTTTGTAGCCCAGGCTGGTCTTAAACTTGCAGTGATCTTCCTGCCTCAGCCTTCCAAGTGCTGGAAGTACTGGTGTGTGCCATCACGTCCACCTTCATATAGTCATTTTTGGATTGAGTCTTTAAATTTGGGGGCATCTTTTTTTTTCAATTCTTTATATGTTGTACATACTAGTCCCTTGTCTGAGGGACTACTAGATGAGATGCTTTTCCCCATTCTGTGTGTTGTCTTTTCACTCTCGTGGTGTTTTCTATGGCTGTGCAAAAGCTTTTTAACAGGATGAGATCCCAGTTTAGATTCTTTGTAGTGTCTCCTGAGTGATCAGGGTTTTTTGTTCGTGAAATATTTCCCTGCATCTATGTCTTTAAGAGTTCTGCTTATTCTCTCTGCCAGCAAATTTAGTGTTTCTGTTTTAATATTTGGATCTTTGGTTCACTTTGATTGTATTTTAGTGTGTGAGTTTTAGTCTTTGGCATGTGGAATGCCAGCAGGCACTATGTTTTGCAACAGGAAAAGACAGACATTTGAGGGACTTCTAAGATGAAGCACTGATAAGCAGTATCACCATGGAAACCGTGGAGTGGCAATAGTTATGTCTCAAAGTCCTGGGAGTTCCTGTCCCAGGTATAAAAAGAGACGCAGAGCGTCGCGCAGACCCCTCTTGTGAGCCAGCTGCCGTGCTTCCCACCCACCCCTCTCTTAAGGGGCACTTTCTCCTTGAACTACTTTTCTTTGCAATAGTGCTTTTCCTGATTTCTTCAGCGTTTTAAGTCCACATTGGCCGTACATAATGATCTTGCTCACCGCGGGGAGCTGGTATATCTGCACGGCAGCTTAGTTTTTGCTATGACCTCTTTCCATTTCCACCCTCACGTCTAGGTCCCCTTCGCATTTGCAAAACATCGGTCTTATTTTGTATCATCTATTTTTTATTTTGTTCTTTATTTGAACTTGGATGTCTCATGCAGGAGAAACTGTATGACATTTAAACCTGTGTGTCTGATTATTTCAGTTAACATTATGCTCCTGAGGTGTAGCCATTGTTCAACAGATGACTCAAGTTTATCTTTTTTAATGGCAGAGTAGTACTCCATTGTATGTAAATGCATTTCTTCATCCACTCCCCTGTTGATGGACATACAGGTTGCTTCCAAGATTTAGCTATTATGAATTGTGCTGCTATAAACATGGGTGTGCATGGAACACTATAATATGACATCTTTCACTCTTTAGGGAAGACACCCAACTGATACCTCTCCAGCCTCTTTTTTTTAATTTTTAAAAACAAGTTCTCACTAAGTTGCTAAATTCCCCAGTCAGGCTGGGTTCCGACTTTTGATATTCTTGCCTCAGCATCTCTGATGTGTTACAGGTATATGTCACCATGCTAGGCTAAACAAAAATATTTTAATGAAAATAATATATTAGAAATCAGTATTTTTAGCAAGGCATGGAGGCACATGCCTGTGACCCCAGGACTCGGGAGGCTGAGGTAGGAGGATCACCATGATCTTGACACCAGTTTGGGCTCCTTAGTGAGCTCAAGGCTAGCTTGAACTACATAGTGAGACCTCGTCTCAAAATTTTTTAAAATTTAGTTTTTTAGTACATATTTGGCATAAAAAAACAAACATACACATTTTAGTCCTTTTTACTTTCCCTTCTCTTCCTCTCTTTTCCCTCTTTCTATTCCTCTGTCCTTTCTCCAAAAATCTAGTTTTCTGTCTCCTGTCAGAAGGCTTTATTGTAGACCAATTCAGACCAATCAACAGGCTTGAATTTGGGCCAATCAACAGGCTTGAATTTGGGCCACTCGACATGCTTGAATTTGGACCAATCAACTGGCTCAACTCTGGATCAATCACAGGCCTGTCACTGCTATATAAAGAGTATTCCCCTGGTCCCTCCTGGTTTGAGCCTGGCAGGCTGTCTTTGGTGGTTAGGTTCTGTGCAAATAAATCCTTTCTCTAGCTGTGTCGTAAATCTATTTAAGGTTTATTTCTCGGGCCTGTAAGTCTAGTTGGGACTTCTATCCTGAGTAGTGTGGTCACAGTGGTTCTTTAGAAAAATAAAGCTGTAAATTCTTGGGGCTGCTGACCTGCAGAGCTACAGAGGCCGCGTCCTTCCGAGCGTCGGGCCCAGAGCTGTTGCGCTGAGGACCCTTGTTGGCGCTCAGCCCAGGGTAGTGTGCAGACCTGCGCTTTGCTGACTCCTAGGACCCAGGGCCCGGGCCAGACACCTGGCATCTCACAGAAACCCTCAGTTCACCACACTCTGTTTGCCTGTGTCCTTCGCATCCTCTGTCAAAGTGCCAGCTGGGTGAAGAGCGGTTTCAAGGGGGTCCTTATGGGACTGGAGAAGGCAGAAGGGACCCTCCCCGGCAAATGCTGTGCACTGCACTGGTTCTGCAGAAGGGCGTGCTGGGAAGAAGTGAAAGCACATATAGAGAGACTACCCGGGTTCCTGGCTGGGAGGTCAGGAGGGGAAGCAAGAGTGGCCCTGGGTGCCTCCAGGCAGAGATCTGAGTCTAGGTGGTGGCCGCTGCTTGGGAGTGCGTGCGCCTAGGAAGGGAGGAGATGCTTGCTCCACAGGAAGCAACCAAGCATAGAGAACTGAGTCCTACAGGTCCCCACGTGGGTCTCCATGCCAGGTATTTCCTCCTGGTCTTTCTGCCTCGGGTCTCATGGTGCTGGGTGAATTACTCAACCCTCACAAATTAAAGAAGAGGCTTATACTGTCTCAGTTTCAGAGGTCTCAGTCCACGGTCAGCTGTCTTCGATGCAGAAATGTCTTGGTGGAGATGTGTCATGGAGCAAAGCCATTCACTTCATGGCATCCGGGAAGCAGAGATCAGGGGAAGAACCAGAGAGGAAGGATTTAGGTTCCTGTGACCCACCCAGAAATATCCAGAAGTGTGCTTTGCTAATCTTTCAACTGTCCCTCAAGCACAGTGACCTAGAGATCTGCCGCCAGGTCCTGCTTCCGGAAGCTTTCACCACCTCCCATTAGCACCAAGCTGGGGCCTTTGAGGGAGGCAGGCCTGATGCAGACCGTATTGTTTGGTTTCCCGCGGCGCGCGACAGAAAAGAGAGAAGAGAAAAGGCCTTTATTGAGGGCATAAAGGGCTGCTGAAGAGACTCACACACCCTCTGGATGAGTCAAAAAACTGCGGGTTTTTATTTGGAATTTTACTAAAGGGGCGGGCAGAATGACTCATTGATAGCAGATCGGAGGAGCCTTTATGCGCGTGCGCGAAAAGTGGGCCGTTTGATGTGGGTTTGCAAGAAGAACACAAGGGGGCACTGTCCAGCGCCAAAAGGAGGCGCTTTCCAGGAAAAGCCTGTCATACAGCACCCAGCTTGCAAAGCTCTGTCATGGGGATGGAGGGCTGTGGTGGCGAGGGACCTCCTGCTTTCCCTTGGATACTCATTCTGCAGAGCCCACAAAACACCTCGGGACATACATGCTGTGTTCATGCTCTCTTCTTTCCACTGTCACCTTCAAGCGGGTTCGGCAGGACAGCCCCATGCTCCAGCGGGGGGCGTCTCTCTGTAGAGTCTCATGCAATATGGCCACGGTGGCCATTGCAGAGTGTCCTGTCCATTTGTCGTGTGCCACAAGCCTGTCTGCTCCACCTGGCAGCACACGATGTAGGATCTCACGCTGGTGGCTCATTGCCATGTTCGGCTCCGGATGATTCCGAGGGGCAGCTGTCCATTGGCCAGCAGCAGCTGAGGGACTTGCTCAGGCTGCCTGACCCTATCCACACCAACTTAATGCTGAGCGTTAAGTTAATGCAACTGCCGCCCCTAAGCCTGCCTTCTGTTGCAGACTCCTCTCTCTGGCAAGCTGCCTTCCAGCCACCTGGTTTCTGGCTCGGAGCCCTTCACACATGCAGGACTGCGCCCCTTCTCCCCAACATCCAGAGGGGTTTGGCCACATGTCTGACACCGTGGCTCAGCGGTCAGCCTCAGGAAAGGGGTTCTTGCACCAGTGTCGTGTGGGAGGGGCTTCCCACCTCTCCCCACTCAACGTTGTCTTCTCAGGAGCTGGTAGAGACTCCCCAGAGAACACGCTGGCCCCAGGGGGTCAGCCCAGTTTGGTGTCCACTCCTGACCAGCTCCGACGTGAAAGGCTCCATTCCAGGGGCAGCGCTGCGTCTCTCAGGCACAAGAGCGGTAGCTGTTCTCCCTCTTCGGTCTCTTTATGGCTAGGAGCTGTTGCGTATTGTTTACAGCTCTCTGTGCTGTCACACAAAATGGCATTAAAAACACTGTAGCATCTTCCACTCGGGTCTCAGGGCCCCAAGCAGACTTCTTTCCCTGTGGCCCAGCAGCGGCAGGAACTCCCTGTCCTTGAACCCACACTGTCAGTTAGGAACAGATGTTTTTATTGGTGCATTTAACTCTGGACTCGCTAAGGATCAAAGAAGTGAAGAGCATGCCCAGGGCCACAGTGCCTGCGTACCGGCTGTGACCTTTAACATGTGTCACTGGGCGAGTGAGGGGGTCAGGCAGTTGAAGGTAGGCTGTGTGGTGGGGGAGGGGAGGGCGTGTTCTGGGGAATCACCAGGAATGTTTTGTCCAGATTGGGGTCAGTGAGGTTCTTACTGAAAACACACTCACACACGCATACTCACACGGCACATACGACTTTAGCACTCACAGCACACGCATCATGCATAGCCACAGGGTCACATGTGTGACACACAGCACCCACTCACTCATTCACACCCGTGTAGCACACATGATACATGCATACATCTCACATGCAGGTGTTGCACATGCTAGAAACACTCAACCCCTACCTGTGTACATGTGAGTGTACACACACTCACTCTCACTGCACACATATCTGGCTTGTGTTAGGTGATGTGCACATGCGCCATGGGCTCCCTGCACTGACATATGCTGGAAAGAATAACTTCCTCCAGTCTTTCCAGGAGCAAAAGACAGGGAATTCTGAAAGCTGGAAGACAAAAGTTCAGATCTCATAGGAATTTTTCACTAGCTAGCGGCAGATTTCTCAATAGAAATCTTACAGGCCAGGAGGGAAAGAGATGATGTGTTGATCTTGGGCTAAAATTAAACTATGAAGACCTAGAAAACCTGTACAGACCAGGAACAAGTAACAAGGCTTCTCTGTATTAAAAAATCCCTTGACAAAAAGAATCTCAGAACTGGATGGATTTGCTGCTTCAAACTTTTGAAGATGAACTAACATAAATTCTTTTGAAACTATTTCAGAGTACTGAAAGGCAGGGAACCCTTCTAAATACACTCTGTGAGGCCAGCATCACTCTGAAACCAGACAGGCATATACTAAAAAAAGGAAAGCACAGAACAATATCCTGATATCAAGCAGCGCATGAAAAAAGATTGCGTTTCGTGGTCAAGGGGGAGTTATTCCAGGATGAAAGGATTGTTCACTATGTGCAAATTGATACACAAAATACAGCACATCAGCAGAATGAAAGCTAAAAAGCTGTACTGTTACTTCAAAAGATGCAGAAAAGACATTGGATAAAGCTTAGCATCTCATCATGGTAAAAGCCCTTAAAAAATCAAGAGGAGAAGAAATTTTGTTATGGTTTGTGTCTAGATGTCCCTCCAAAGCCTCCTGCAGCCATAGATGGGGTTTTTGGAGGTGGCTGGGTCTAGAGTGAGTGATGCTGGGATCCAGGATGTGATGCTGGGGTGAAGGGTGGGTGGCCTGGTAAGATACAAGGGACACACAGAGGCTCGTCCCTTGTGGCTTGCCAGTGGCTGCTTGTCCCTTGCCTGCTGTGCTTCCCACCATGAGCTGTTTCTTCTCTGCAGTGCCCTTCTGCCATGCTGTCCTGCCTTGGAGCCAGCAGATTATGGACTGAAACCTCTACATATTGTGAGCTAAATAAACCTTTTTTCCTTTAACTTTGGCTGTTAGATATTTTGTCTCAGCAATGAGAGAAAAGAAACTAAGACAGAATTTGGTACTGGAGAAGTGATATCTTGACTGTAAACCCTTTGGGAAAGGCTCGTAGGAAGAGTTTGGAAAGTTTCAGAGATGTCACCTGAAGAAGTATAGCTAAATTCCTACAACTGTACTTGATGGGAGATACTGGCCAGAACTCAGGAGACCAGAAGGCTGACAGAAATCCTGCCAGTGAAGAGCAGGCTCAGGAGGTTTCTGCTGGGAAGAAGGACTGCCTTGGCCGTTGAACTTCAGATGATGTGTGTTATACTTTGGCATTTTGCTTATGTCCAGAGACTTTACCTGAGGCTAAGATTAAATGTGGTAGACTAATTAATCTGGTAGAAGAGATTTCAGGGCAGTCTAATGTTGAGGTGGTGGCATAGTTACCATTGTGGGTATTTATTAACTTATTTCAAACAGGGTCTCTCTATGTAGCCCAGGCTGGCCTTGAACTCATGGTGATCCTCCTGCCTCAGCCTCCTGAGTGCTGGGATTACAGGCATGCACCACCATGTCTGACAATTGTTGGCTTTTAGTCAGATTTATGTTGGGAATCGAGAGAAAGAGCCCAGAAACACTGTAAGTTGGATCAGGAAGGAGGCTCCAATGAAGCTGTGGCCTGCGAAGATGGAATAAGGAAAAATTGGTCCCTGAAAAGATTAGCAAGAGAAAGCCGAGTATTTCAGATGACAACAGAAAAGGCAACCTGAGGACATGACAACTGATGGGACTCCAGCCCTACAGCCTCAGTGTCCAGGGTGAGAGGCTTTGCTTTGTGAAGGGCCCAGAGCACCATGTTCCAGAATAGCAGTGGCCTAGAGAATTTACTGCTCCAACTCAATTCCTTACCCATGCTTCATCTCTAAGTAAAAACAGTAATCAGTTCATGATTCCACCTACCATAACAGGACTCTCCTGTCTACAACTGGAGATGCAACAGTCCCTTCCTCAAAATCCCAGCAGTTCCAGGATTTTTTGAAAGTTCAAATCTAAGTTTCTTCTGGGATCCAAGGCAAATTCATAGTTGTGAACCTCCATAAAAATAAAACAAGTTTTGCAATCCCTAAGTACAATGGCATAGGACAAACATTCCTGTTTTAGCTGGGGATATAGCTCAGTGGCATAAGCCCTTGCCTGGCAAGTGCAAGGTCCTGAATTCGATTCTCAGTACCCCGCCAAAGTTCCTATTTTAAAAGTGAAAAATAGGGTAACATAAAAGAATTGGATCAGAGCAAATGAAAAACCCAGCAGGAGAAATAAGTCCATGGCTCCATATCTGTCATCGAGGCCACAGTGGAAAAATGTGAGTTCCAAAGGGCTTGGGCATCCCAGTTAAAATCTGCATGGCCTCTGTGTTGGGCTGGCTCTGCTCACAGCCTGCAGCTTTCTTTGACACATGTTCCATATTCCTGGCGTCTCTTGGGGTATTGGCAACACTGTTCATGGCACCAGTTATTGGGACCCCTGCAGTGAGTCTCATCTCCTGCCTGGAGTTACAGTGCACAGGGAGGAAGAAAAAGAGCAAAAGACAAGAACTGAAATGAAACAGAGGAGCTGGAGGTTTAGCTCAGCGGCATAAGCACCTACCTTGGAAGCAGGCAGTCGTGAGTTTGATCCCCAGTACCGATAAAAAGGAAAAAGACAAAAAAAAAAAAAAAAAGGAACAGAATTCTGGGATGATCAGTGTTCTCTGGGAACAAAGATCAAGAGTCTCCAGCTGGCCACTATTTTATTAGTCAGTGTGCTGGTGATGGGGTTTACGGTGCTTTTCCTGGAACAGTGTAGAATCAGGGATTGAATGGGCAAGTTTAGTATAATAAAAAACAAGTTAAGATTCATCCCCATCCCCTGTATTTTCCTCAGCCAACTTCATCCTGCTTTGGGAGTGTCACAGCCTCACTGACCATCAAGACCTCAGTGGTGCCCGAGAGGAAGTGGGATTTCCACATTCCAAAATCATCCCACAGGCTATAGCAAGGAGGGCCCAACCCTGGGGTCTCCACACACCTTCTGCTTTATTCCTACGGCTTCATGCGCTGACCTCTCAGGCCTCTTTACCTGACCTCTCAGCCTTCCTTTGAAATCTAGGTGGAAGCTGACATGATACCACAACTCTTGTGTTCATATGGGTGAAGCCAAAGTCTACTACCAGCAGGAACAGCAGCCAGGCCTCCCTGGACCATGACCGCAGTGGCTTTTGTGTGCCTGGATGGCTGAGCCTGATGAAATGAGAGAACAAATTCCCTGTGGGACCCTTCATGAGCAGAGCACCTAGGAGCTTTCTTCTCAAATCAAAGGTTTATGTTTTGTATCCTTGTGAAATGGATGGAGTCTTTCTTCCTGAACCATTCTTGGAGATCTTTTTTTCTTATTTCTGTACAGACTATGTAATGTCTTTTTAATGCTACTAATCTCTCCAGCAACCCTCAGTTTACATTTGGGGCAAAATTTAAGTTTTTCTCATTTTTCAGCACCAATTTGCATAATAAATCTGGCCAAAAGCAGCCATCAATACCCATATTCCATCTTGAACATTGGGCTATTTTGAAATTTCTTCCACCAGATTAGTCTACCACTCTTTATGTCAGTCTCCTGCATAGGACAATGGCAAAATGTAGACAAATTTTCTATCACAGCATAATACAGGTGGCCTGTAATCCAACTGCCAGTGAAGTCCTTATTCCACACTGAAACCTCTTTGTTTGTTTTTTCTTTTGTCTATTTTGCTTTTATCGGTACCAGGGATCAAACTCACAACTGCCTGCTTACAAGGCAGGAGCTTATGCCGCTGAGCTAAATCCCCAGCCCTGCACTGAAACCTCTTAAACCTGGCCTTTACTGTGTAAGTTCTTATCAGCTATATGATTATCTGAACTCCAACCAGAATAACCCATCAGGCTCTGCTTATAGGAGTCTAAGGGTTCTCTAGCTTGCAGCTCCAGGCATTCATTCGTTGAAGGAGGAGAGGTTTAATTTAGGTCATATTTTAAGAGGATTCAGTCCATGATTGCCTGACTCCAAGGCAAATACATCATCATGGAAGGATGTGGCAGAACAAAGCTCTTTAGTTCACAAAAGCTGGGCTGTGCAGGGGAAAAGTATGTTTCCTCTCATATTTCAACACAATGGGGGTTATATATGACAGAGCCAAAGCTTACATCACATTAAACAGAGAGAAGCTGAAATTGTTTCCTCTAAAGTCAGGAACAAAATAAGGATATCTACTCTAACCCTTTCTTTTTTAGTGCAGTGTTGGAAGTCTCTGCCAGAGCAATATGGCAAGCAAAGGAAATCAGGGACATCCCCACAGCACAGGATGGTGTCAGTCTCTGTTTGTAAATGACATAATTTTTTTTTTATCGGTAGCGGGAATCGAACTCACGACTGCCTGCTTGCAAGGCAGGTGCTTATGCCACTGAACTAAATCCCCAGCCCCAAATGACATAATTTTATACACACAAACTCTACTAGAATTGATAGATGAACTCAGTATAAAACCAACATACAAAAACAAGTTGATGCCAAGTATTTCAATGATGAAATTCTTGAGAAAGAAATTGTGAAAGCAGTCCCATGTTTACAATAACTGCTTAGGAATAAACTTAAAATAAAATAAATTTAACTAAAGAAATGAATAAAAGTTACAAAACGGTGATGAAATCGGTGGAAGAGACAATGGAAAGACATTCTGTGTTCATGGATTGGAAGGAGTAGGAGTGTTAAAAGGTCCCTATCTGCAGGAACTGACCGGAAGACTGACCTAACAGATACCGTGGGGAATAAAAAACAAAAAGAGAAATTTGCAAGCAAGAGGTCCTGGGGCAACTTCCACCGCAAGAGGGCAAGAGCCCTGGGAGGTCCAGAAAGTCCCATTTTTATTTGTAAAACCAGGAGATGTAGCAATTATGCAATCAAGAAACCGTGAGTCACAAGGAGGAGGACACGGAATTGTGATCTTCTTTGTTTAGCCTTTGGGTGATGTTGTCCTACCCTGGGGGTTGTGAGCATCTGCATTCCTGCACACAAACAAGGGGGAGCCTCCCACCCCCTCTCCTACCACCCAGGAAAAGTCAACAAGGTCTCTGTGTCATAACCCGATCTCCCGATCTCCCACACCTATTCCCCAAAACTACCTACAGATTCAGTGAAATTTTCATCGAAATACCAATGACATCCCTCACACAACAGACAAAACACTCTTCAAATTTGTATAGACCTACAATAGACCTTCAATAGCCAAAGCAATCCTGGGGGAGAGGGAGGGAGAACAAAGCCAGAGGCATTACGGTACTTGACTTTGAATCATGCTACAAATGATAGTGACTGAAACAGCATGGTACTGGGATGAAAACAGACACATAGGCTAATGGAACAGAAAAAAGAACCCAGATATTAATGCATATATTTACAGCCAACTGATTTTTTTTTTTTTTTTTGTCTTTTTCCTTTTTATCGGTACCGGGGATTGAACTCATGACTGCCTGCTTGCAAGGCAGGCGCTTGTGCCACTGAGCTAAACCTCCAGCCCCACAGCCAACTGATTTTTGACAACCACAGCAAGAATATGCATTGGAGGGAATCGTGGTGGAACATACCTGTAATCCTAGCACTTGAGAGGCTGAGGCAGGAGGATTGCTGTGAGTTCGAGGCCAGCCTGGGTTACAAAGTGAGTTCAAGGCCAACCTGGACTATATATGAGACGCTGTCTCAGCAAAATAGACAAACAAGCAAAAACATACATTGGATAAAGAACAGTCTCTTCAATAAGTGGAGCAGGGAAAACTAGATGTCCACAAGCAGAAGGAAGCAGATCCCATCTTTCCCCATATACAAAAATCAACTCAAAATAGATTTGACTTAAATAAATGCAAGCCCCTAAATTATGAAAACACTAAAAGAAAAATGGGCAAATGACATAATAGCTGTTTTTTTTTTTTTTTTTCTTGTACTGGGGATCAAACTCACAACTGTGTGCTTGCAAAGCAGGTGCTTATGCCACTGAGCTGAATGCCCAGCCCAACCTGATAGTTGTTGTTATGGCTTATATCTAGATAACCCCTAAAGCCTCAAGTGCTCACAGGTGGGGGTTTGGGGAAGTAGCTGGATTATGAGACTGGAGTAAGAGTGTGATAATTGGGTTAGTCCCTTAATGGATCCATGGCCCTGGATGTGGCTGAATGAAGAGGAAAACCCCACTCTAAGTGTGGCTGGCATCAACCAATAGACGTGTAGTCTGGATGGGATATAAGGAGACATGAAGAAGGCAGGCTTGCTGTTCTTTTCTGCTTGCTTGCCATAGACTCCCTCTCCTTGGTCAGAACCCAACAACAGACTGCTCTCCCTGGGAACCAGCTGACTGTGAACTGAGACCTCTATAAACTGTGAGCCAAAGTAAACCTTTCTTCCTTTAACTTAGGAATGTCAGGTATTTTGTTTCAGCAATAAGGAAGTAACTAAGGGTTCTCCCCAAGAGGTTAACACAGATAGCCAAAAAATGCATGGAGGAAACACTCAATATTGTTAATCATCAGGGAAATGAAGATCAAACTTACACGGGGATATCATCTCACCTCTGTTAGGTTAGTAGCAAAAAGATAAAAAATAATAAATGCAGATGAGAATGTAGAGAGAAGCAAGGTCTCATACCTGGTCAGTAGGAAGGTGAATTAGTATAGCCATAAGGAAAACAGTGTGGAATCTCTTTAAAAACTAGAAAGGTGACTGCCCAGGACCCAGTGAACTCACTCATGGGTTTCTGTGTAAAGGAACTGAAATTACTATGTTGAAGAGACACCTACACTTCATGTTTGTGCAGCACTAGTCACAGGACTCAAGGAGGGCTGAGGTGCAGCCCAGCGACAGAACAAACACTTGTCTGTCATGTGTCAGGCCCTGCTCAACAATACCAAAGATAAGCACTCATCAGTGGGACAGTGGATAAAGAAGAATGTGGTACGCCTCTGTAAGCGTCTTAGTTACTTTTCTCATTGCAGAGGCAAAATACCCAGCACCCACAGTTAAAGGAGGAAAGGTTGCTTGGCTCACACTTTGCAGAAGTTTCAGTTTGTAGCCTGATCATTTCGGTTCCAAGGTGGGCTTGCATGGCTGAGGTGCATCGCAGAGGAGAAACAGTCCATGGCAGGCAGATGGCAGCAAAGCAGCAAGCTAGCAAAGGAACAGCCAGTGACAGGTGATGACAGCAGCCCCCCATCCCTCCTGCTCCATCCAAGCTACCCACACACCCGCACTCATACCCAGGGTGGGCTTTCCCATGAGCCACGCTCAGAACTACGCCAGGCCAGTCAGTGCATGAGTTTAGCAATTACACACCCGAGATCCCAGGACCACACACTGTAGATCCACCCACCTGTGACCACATGAGGCTTTGGAGAGGCATCTAGGCCCAAGGCATCACAGTAAGAGAATACTATTCATTCACAGAAAGAATGAAATTCTACCATTTATAGCACCCAGATGGAACCAGAGGACATCATGTTATGGAAAATAAGCCAAGCACTAAAGACAAATACAACATGAACTCACTATAATGTGGAAGCTAAAAATGTTGATCTAAGAAAAGCAGAGAGCCTGGCAAGCATGAGGTCGTAAGTTTGATCCCCGGTATCTTCCGTCCCCCGCTAAAAAAATCCCAGAAAAACAGAATAAAGCAGCAGGCAACAGAGAGGATGGTCAGTGGTTACAGAGGTACAATTGGCTGGTGGCGGGGTGGGAGAGAGATGCCTTGATCTGTGGTACTGGGGATTGATCCCAGGACCTTTCTGTTGAGCTACATCCTGATCCTCTTTTTCTTCCTTGTCTTTTTGAGACAGAGTCTCACTATGCAGTTCAGGCTGGCCTGGAGCTCACTCAGACCAGTTCAGGCTGGTCTCAAACTTGCAACAATCCTCCTACTTGAGCCTCCTGAGTGCTGGGATTACAGGTGTGCCCCGCCATGCTCGGCATCCTGGTCCATTTAAAACATTTCATTTTGAGACTTGGTCTCACTAAATTGTTAAATTGCCCATGCTAGACTTGAATTTGTGATCTCAGCCTTCCAGACTGCTGGGATTGGAGGTGTGTGCCATCACACTCAGCTAGGAGGGATAATTTTGAATGTTCTGTAATATTATAGGCTGACTATGGTTGACAACAATTAATTATTTCAAAATAGCTAGTAGAGAGGGTAATGGGTGTTCACAACACGAGGAGTTAGGCACACCGGTTCCCTGGGCTGGAATCATTACACAGCGACATGCACTGAATGAAACAGGTACAATAACTGTGTGTCAGTTTCAAACAATGTTTATTTTCAAAAGAAACACAGAGTTTTGCCTTGGGCTGGAGGCAGGTGGGAAACATCTGGGGGTCAGAGGGCCCCCTCTGGAATGCACTGTCTGCCACCTTTAGTCCGGGTTGGAAGTCCTCAGCCTTGATGGGGCAGAGGATGCGCTTTGGTCAGTGAGCCGGCTGCCCGGCAGGGGGAGCCTCGCCTCCGGGCACCGCTGTCTCGGAATCCTAACCGCAGGAGGAGCAGAGCCCAGGAAACCTCAGCCTTCGGATGCGGTGTGGACTCACGGGCGCCAGGAAGAAGCATCTACTTGATATCTGATCGCACTGTCTTGGTGTTAGAAAAGTAGCTGACACATCCTGGCCCTCTAGGAAGCTGAGGCCGGGTGAGGGTGAATTCAAGGCCAGCCTGGGCAACTTAGTGAGAGACTCTGTGTCAGAAACAGGCAAAGGAATGAATTAAAAATTTAAAAAAGGGTTGGGCATGTAGTGTAGTGCCAAGACCCCGAGTTTAAGCCCCAGTACCAGAAAAAAAAAAAGCTTTTCAAACTATTGAAGAGTAAGAATTGCAGAATAAATCGATAATGTATCAGTGCCTGATCAGAACAGACAGTGTCCAATGATCTAAATCAGAATTTTTGATTTAGAGCTGTGAACCGTGCCAGGATGTGAGAATCTCAAAGAACTCAGGGAGGTGGACCTGGGCTGGGCCACCTGTAGGTCACAGGGACTGGCTGCCCCCCCCCCCTTTGAAGTCATGTGGGGCTCAGGAGTGGGCTGGGGTGCAGCAGCCGTGGTGGGGTGTCCCTGTCTCAGGATGACATCACTGGTGCTTCAGGGTGCCTGCTTTGGGTAACATACTGTTGTCCTCAGACGACTTCCTAGCCCTGTGCAGGGCAGCTGGGCCCATCTTTCGGCAGACACTCTGCCTTGGCATTCCAAGAACTTGATTCTGCTGTATTTCAGGGTCACAGAGATCCTGGCTCAGGGTGAGGCTGGGAGTCAGGCTCTGGGTGGACAAGCAGTTGTGAGTCAGTGATAACCTTGACCCCTCCCAAGGTCAGCTCCTCTGCTGAGGAGCTCTCTTTCCATTGGCAATGCCATCTGGGCTGCCAAATCCTCTCCTGTGGCCCCATTCTGCAAATGGGCTGCCCACGGTGGCACTAGCCCTGACTGTCCCCAGCTAGGGCCAGGTCACTGCATTTCCCCAGAGTGTCCTAGTGGCGGAGTGTCCTGAGTGGTGCAGCATGGGAGGAGGTGAGGACAAACAAGGGGGCAAGAACAGGCAGTGAAGGGTGTGGGGGGCAGAGGGGTGGCCCCTCCACTGGGAAGGCTCTGAGGCCCACGTCTGCACTGCCCTGCAGCAGGAGCTCCTGGGGGATGTGGGACATAGGTGAGGCCCTCAGTGTGCTCTAGTGGACCTGAGGTGCTGGGGGTCCCCAAGCAGAGCAGGGAGGATGTCACCATCACAGCAGGCCAGCTGGCCCTGGTGTTGGTCAGCACTAAGCTGCACCCCAGCCTGGCGGGGCCCTCAAGGCGCTGCCTGCCCTTCCCACAGGGGAACCCCCATCTCCCTGCTCGCAAGCTGCCTGTAGAGCCCTGCCTCAGACTCTCGTTGCCCTCTGGGACACGGGGTGGCACCTGGTCCTGGATCTCCCTTCCTCTGTTCCCAGCCTGAACTGCAGCCTCCAGCCCACACCCGACTCTCACTCCCAGCCCAGACTCCCCAGGGGTCCCCTGAAGCTGGCTGGAACAGCCAGGCTGCCCAGGGGTTAGGAGCTAGCAAGGCAGGACGCCTGGGGAGCTGGAGGCGTGGCCTGGAGAGGACGGGCGTGGCTTAGGGGGTGGGATACAGGGTCTGAGGGGGGACAGGACGTGATCTGGGAGCATTGGGGCACGGCCAGGGCAGGACTGGGAGGGAGCCAGGGAGGATGGGTTGCAATATGGGCGTGGCCTATCCAGCCCCCTCCCCTGTAGCCACGCCCACCTTCCTCCCGGTCCCTCCTCTCCCGCCCGCCGACCTCCGCAGAGCAACAGCAGACACGCACACTGCCGGGCCATGGGGACGCGGTCGCGGCGGCCTCAGCTGCTTTGGCTGCTGCTGCTTTGCGGTAAGCCGGGATCGGCCCGCGGCGCCTCAAGCCCTGAAATCAGCTCCTTTCGCGGGGCTGGGGAGGGGCTCGCGGTGACGCGGTCCTTGGCCGCCCCGCGCTGGGGGTCGGATGGAAAACCAGGGGCTGCGTTGACTGCGCTGCAGGCCTGGGGTCTGCGGTCCCATCCCTCCCTGGGGAGAGGTCTGGGGAGGTGGGCAGCGCTCTGCCAGGCCCGCCGCGCGTGCGCACTCCGCAGGCGTCGTTGAGGGGGAACCGGGAGTGGGTGGTCTTGGGCTTCGTGAGCCCTGAGGGAGAAGCCTTGCTTGCCAAACGGGAAAAGCTTATTTTGAAAAATTCGACAAAGAAATTATCCAAGAATAAGAGGATGAGTGGATGCGTACATGCGTGCATGTATGTGGACGTGTGCGTGTGTGTGTGTGTGTGTGTGTGTGTGTGTGTGTGTGTGTGTGTGCGCCGTGTGTGTAAGGGCTTTTACCAGAGAGTGCTTGCCAAAGTCTGGGGGTCGCTGGGCAAGGCCTGGGCCTGGCAGGTTCTGAGCTCTAAGCTGGTGACAAAGGCCCAGGCCTGGGTATCAGGGACTCAGGGTCTCCCTTCTGGGGCCACTGTCCCCTGGTCCTGCAGGATGGGTCCTCTCCTGTCCCAGCCTCCCCGGCTGCAAGCCTGTTTGCAGTTTCTCCCTCAGCTCTGATGACTCGGGATTCGGTAAACAAGGTGGGAAAGGTGGGCGGACTCAGTGGTGACATCCCTTCCTTCCTACCCAGGCAGAGCTCCGATTTACGTCATGTTTCTCAGAGCCGCAGGTGGGGTGGGCTTTCAGGGCGCGTGACTGATCCAGAAATCAGTGTCCTGCTTTGGGATTTCAGCAAGTGCCTCCATCAAGTCCTGTCTGATAGGCTGCTACTCCTTTCATGGCAGGGGAGATTGGAGTCCCTGCTAAAGACTCCAGCTCTGGTAACTGCCCCAGCGTGGGGTGGGGAAAGACTACAGGCAGAGCGGCACAGAACCCTTCCTCGTGTTGCTGGGTTTTGTGGACACAGTCCCATCTCCTTGTCCTGTTCTGGTCCTCATTGTCCCTTCACCCAGGAGATAGGCTCCCTAGTGGGGGTCAGCTGTAGCCCCCCACAGACCTGCCTGGTGTTGGCTTGGCCAGAGCAAGAGTTGCACAAGCTCATGGTCACATGCAGTGTGCAGGCAACACAGAGCCAGCTCTGCCCTCTGGAAGGGAGAACTAATCTGCCCAGCTCCCAGAAACAGTGGCCATCTGTGCTCCCGTTCCAAGCCCCTGCTGCGGGGGGCAGGGCCAGCAGCTATGGTTCCTCCTGACCAGCCCTGAGGACCACTTCCCATCCAGGAGGGTGCTGGCCTCTGGCACTGTGCAGGGCTGTTGGGCAGGGACTCCAGCAGGTGTCCACCCAGCAAGAAGCTCTTGCTCAGATCCTTTTGGTTAGGGTGTGAATCCAGCACCATAATCTTAAGATCAGCATGATCCAGCCTCTAGCCTCAGTTTCCCTGACTGCAGTGTAGATGCAGCTCTAGCAATCTGTGGAGAGTGGCTATGATGATTGTTCTGATTGGATTTTGTTCTGTCCCCCACCCCCTGGTGCTGGGCGTGGGATTGTGGGGCCAGAGGGCTCATGTGTAAGCCGGTGTGTGTGTGTGGCAGGTGTGCTTCCCAAGGGCTTGTGCATGACACCCCCTGCCATGCATGCGTGTGTGCCCTGAGTGTGAAAAGATATCATCTTTTTTTTTTTTTTTTTGTCTTTTTCTTTTTTATCGGTACCGGGGATCGAACTCACGACTGCCTGCTTGCAAGGCAGGTGCTTATGCCGCTGAGCTAAATCCCCAGCCCCGATATCATCATTTTGACCGTGAGTGGGAGTAGCAATGACTTGCCACTGTGTTACCTGTGGTCACACTGATCACCAGTGCTGTAGTCCTATTGGTCACCAGTGGGCCCAAAGGCAGGGCAGAGTGGCAAGTGGCTCTGGGAACTTAAGAGGAGGTGGCTTGTCAAGCTTAAGGCCATGGGTTTTTAGCATTGAAGATGCCTTGTAGGTCATCTGGCCCTACTTGTCATTTTACAGATAAGCAAACTGAGGCAGAGGCCAAGGAGGGGAATTTCCCAGATGAAAGGGACCCGCTGTGACCCACTGCCCACCTCGCAGGCTCTGGTACCAGCTCTTTTACTTCCAGGACGATTTGGCACTTGGATTTCATGGCTAAGTGACATTCTCCAAAGGTCTCTCGGAAGTGGATGTCTGGCTGTTTATCATCTCTGAGCATGTGGAAGTCCCGGGGACAGAAAGATGCACATGCCTGTTTGTCCCTTGTTTCCTGGCGGAACTAACCAAAAGGGATTTCTATTTCCATTCAGTTCCTGAGGACTTTGCAGATGCAGCCAGGAGTTTGGGTGGGGGTGACCAGCTACTGCCTGGTGTTCCAGGGCTGTATCCTTACCCCATTGCTATGCCTTGGGTGGTGCCACAGTGCCTGCCTGTGCTAGCCTCAGGCATCCCCACAGCCCCTTGGTCAGGGACGTTGGGTATGGGGCCAGGTGTGAGGCTTTGATGGGACTATCCTCACCACCTGGGTCAGGCTCTTGCTGCACTGGAGATGCAGGATTCAAGGGCACAGGGGCCACCAAGATTCTGGGGGGTGCAGAGATTCTGGGGAACACAGATTCCAGGTTCTGTGGAGGTGCATAGAGATTCACAGCATGACAGGCATGTTGTGAGGGGTCTCTTGTCCTCCTAGGCAGCCATGGCAGAGGGGATGGAAGCCAAGGGCTCAGAGACAGTGATGGGCCCTGCCAGGGTCTCAGGTCAGATGCCTGGGGACATGGCATCCCTGGGCCTGTGTGGGTTGGTCATCACCCTGGCCAGTGGGAATATCACCAGCATTGCAAGAGTGGGCATCTGAGTGGAGATGCCAGGCCCTCTGTCCCTCTCCCAGCGGGCTGCACACTGCTGTCACTTAGAAAACGGAAGTTCCTGGGTCCCTACCCCAGAGGCTCCCCCACAGTGGGCTGGGCTGCAGCTGGCGGAACTGATGAAAAGCACCCAGGATCAAGATATTTTCTTTCTTTCTTTCTTTCTTTCTTCTGAGACAGGGTCTTGCTGTGCAGTTCAGGCTGGCTTTGAGCTCACTTTGTAGCCCAGGCTGGTCTTAAACTTGCAACAGTTTTCCTGTCTCAGCCTCCCAAGTGCTGGAATTACAAGTGTGCACCAGCACGCCTGGCTCAATATTTTCATTTTTATTGTACTTTTTTTTTTGGTACTGGGGATCGAAATCATGACCTTGCATTTGCAAGGCAGGCACTTACGCCACTGAGCTAAATCCTCAGCTCTAAAACAGTTGGACAGTTTTTTTTCTCTTTTTTTGGTACTCGGAATCGAACTCATAACCTCTCATTTGCCAGGTAGGAGATTTTGCCACTGAGCTAAATCCCCAGCCCCAATATTCTCATTTTTGAATGAAGGTGTTTCGAAGTTTTCCTCTGGTAAGCCCAACATTTGGACCTTCTCAAAGATGACTTTTCCTACTCTCTTCTCTATATGGGTCACTTTCATGATTTTTTTTAATTAAAAAAGTTTTAATTTTTAAAACCCTAAGGCAAAACTATAGCCCAAAGTTAACTCTTTACAGTCACCAGTCTTACAGTAGGATGTTCCAAACATACCCTACTTTTTCAATATTTAATATTTTAAAAAACCATCAGAATTGAGGATAATGTAGCGACTCTGGGTTAGATTTTCCCCTGGTGCTTCTCATGTTGTCCATTAGGGTTCTTGGTCTGACTCGTAGGTTTGTGCAGCCTGTTTTCCTTATAGCATAGGTTGAAAAATATGATGAATGTTAAGACTTTAAAAATTATTTCAAAGGGCTGGGGTTTAGCTTAGCGGCATAAGTGCCTGCCTGGCAAGCCTGAGGTCCTGAGTTTGATCCCTGGTACAAAAAACAATTATTATTATTATTATTTTGGTGCCAGGGATCAAGCTCATGACCTCGAGTTTTCCACGCAGGCACTTACGCTGCTGAGCTAAACCCCTGCCCCCCCCCCCAATTGTTGCAGTAAAACACCCATTGACATCACTTTCCCCCAAGACGCTCCCCCTTGCTTGAGCACACTGATCCCACATTCTTGCTACTTTCTGCAGCAGCTCTGGAGTCCTCTTTCCTGAGTGTCTGCTTAAGGTGGGATTAAAAAAAAATACCATGACTGTTGCGCTGAGGGCCATGCAACAGACAGGCGGGCTCATCAGAACACAACACTGTGTCCTTGTCCCCGTATTCACCGGATTTGGCACTGCGTCCCTTCCTGTATTTCTTTCCCTTAAAGACTCTTAGTGTAGATTTCTAGGGTTGGTGAGGCCATGTGTTGGTCAGAGGTTGCCCTTAGCCAGTTAGGTTTTCACCCTTTACCGTTGACTGGGTAACGTGGCAGACTGATTTCACAGTCCAAGGAGTTCCTTCTTTTGCGACAAGCTGTGCCAGAGACTAGGACCTCTTTGGTCACTGTTTGGAGGCCACCAGGGTTCTATGAGGGCTGCAGTCCTGGTAGCTGCCTCTAGGGGTCGCTGGGCTGTGCTGCTGCTGGACCTGTCCACAGTCATTTGACGCCCAAATGCAACCCGGGTTTCCCTGGAGAACCGCCTCCGGCGAACCTGGCTGAGCCCTTAGCCTGTACTGTGACCTGGGGGTCCTCCGCCCTGCTCACTGTCCACCTGCGCGTCAGCCCACCAGCGAGGGTGTGGTCGTCTCTGGGTCATTTCCTGTCGGTCGTCTGTTTACGCAGCACCTTTCCTCACGTCACTAAGGCTTCATTTTTCCTCTGCCCTGTGCTGCCCCTGGCAACGCCCCCCACTTCCGGTTCCTGTCCTCGCCCTTGTCCTCTTGATGATTTGATGACTTTATTATTTGCATTTTGCTCTGGACTTTCAGTCTTTTTCAGGAGAAAGTTTTCTTGTTTCTGTCTTATGTCTGGACATGGAACTAGATCTACCTGTCTTTATGCCCAGATAGTGAGGCTTCTACGCACTTTAAAAAACCCTGAATTTAGCTGGCTGTGGTGGGGCGCACTTGGAATCCCTGCCCTCTGGGAGGCGGAGGCAGAAGGACTGCAAGGTTGAGGTCCAGCCTGGGCACCTTAGCGAGACCCTGTCTCAAAATGAAAAATAAAAAGCAACTTCAGCTTGGTGTGAAAGCCCTGGGTTGAACCTCCGCTACTGCAAGGAAAACAAAAAAGAAAAAATGTGAAGTCATTTTGTACCAGCTGCAGGTAGCAGCTGTCAAAGCCTTGGGCTATGACCAGGTGTTGGGTCCAGGCTGCCACTGAGAAGCTGTGGTGTTAAGTGACATGGCCTCAGTGACCTTGTTTCCGAGGAAGGAAGGGCACACATCTTGTTGTGGCCTTGAGGTCCCTGTGGGCTGTGCTCTGGTGCCGAAGGTTCCAGTCCCTTTGAGCCTGCCCTACCTCCTGAGGATGCGGGCCAGGATTTCACAGCTGTCCCCTGCCCATGTCACTGGGTGGAGTGGGCACAGATCTGTCCTGTCCCAGGGAACACAGACCTGGGAGACAAGAGGGCTGGGCTCTGAGGGGATATCAGCCGGAGGGGCTGCTGAGGTCCCGCTCGAAGAGGAGCCTTGGCACTGCCTAACTGTCTCCTCTGCAGGCACCTGTGCCCGCGTATGCGGCTGCAACGAGACCCGGATGCTGGAGAGGCTGCCCCGGTGCGGGAAGACTTTCGCCGAGAGAATGCGCGAGGTGGCCGTCTGGAAGTGGTGTGACCTGTCCCAGTTCATCGTGTGAGTGCCCTGCTGAGTGTTGCCCTGCTGGCGCGCTGCCCATGCGCTGCTGTGTCCTGTGGGTCCTCCTCAGGGTCACCTGGCCTTTCTTTACTCAGCGCTCTGGGGACGGTTGTCATGGAGGGAGTCCCGGGCAGCAAGGACTTGGAGACATGGAGGGTCACAGTGTGTGGCTGCCCTTGTCCTAGCTTCCCTGGCCAAGGCTTTTTCCAGGAGGCTCCCCAGCCTCAGGTCTGATGGCAGGTGGAGGTGGGTGGGCCGTACAGTCTGCGGCCCTGCAGGACAGATGGGGTGGGGGAGGCAGGAATTGTCCCAGGTCTGGTTGCTGTGGTGCGCACAGGGCCTTGGCAAATGCAGGGACCCTTTAGCAGCTCTGGGTCTGACCCAGGATCCCAAGCCCCTGTACTTCCAGCTCTGCTCACCTGGGCAGGATGGGTGTGTCTGACCTGTGTTTCAGCATCCGTGCTTCCACCCCCAGGTGAGTGGGGGACCCTGCTGGCAGGTGGACAAGGAGGGCCTGGGCCAGCTGCTGTGTTCCCCACCTGTTCTGACTCTGGGAATGCAGAGCAGGTAGTGTTCCCTGTGAGAAGCTCTTCCTTCCAGGTCAGCCAGTCCCTCCAAGGACAGCCCAGGAAAGAGGAAGTGGCCCCCTCATTGGACCCCATGGGGAGCCAGCAGGGCCTCTCCTGTGCTTTCCTTCTGTGGCATATGGAGCTGCTGCAGAGCATCTTAGACTGTGACTGAGGGCCCTGCCTCATGGACCTCGTAGATAGGGAGGTCACCACCTCCAGATGCTGGGCCAGCTGATCATTGGGAGATCCTTGTAGATGCTGGAGTGAGTTCTGGACCCTGGCAGCTGGAGCCCTTGGGCAGTCTCAGGAAACCCATCCAAGGCTGCTCCTGGGCAAACGAGGCCAATCTTGGGGGCACTGCTGAGATCACAAACAGGGGACTGTCCCCTAAGAGAGGCACCCTCCCCGCAGGACATGGAGAAAGGTGGGCCTCTGGGGCTTCCAGCTGTGACTTCCCTCTCCTCCTGGCCCACAAGAACAGGCCAACCTAGAAGGCTGTAAGGTGCCTGGCTTGAGGCAGATCTTCCTCTCGGGTTCCTAGAGTGTCCCTGGATGGTGACCACCTGGTGGGACATGTGGCCACAGCCAGATCCCTGTGTACCCTTGGCCCTGGACACGCAAGGCTTGGCATGTCCATTTGGCAGGTCATTCTGGGGTCTCCAGGAGCTCACGCCCACAAGAACACAGTCATAGATTAGGCAGGGACCCATGTGGCCGGCAGTGTGGATGTGACTTCCAAGGCCATGCTCTGGGTAGGTGTCCAGTGTGACTGGGCCCACAGCGCCCCCTGCCTGTCCTCTTGCCTGCTGAGGGGGTCACCTTTTGTCCCTGCAGTTTCTACGAGAGCTTCACCAATTGCACTGAGGAGGAGACTGTTGTCGTGGGCTGCTACTGGCCCAATCCGCTGGCCCAAGGCTTCATTACCGGTGTCCACCGGCAGTTCTTCTCCAACTGTACGGTGGACAGGACCCACTGGGAGGACCCGCCCGATGAGGTGCTCATCCCGCTGATCGCTGTGCCTATCCTGCTGACCGTGGCCATGACCGGCTTGGTGGTGTGGCGTAGCAAGCGGACGGACCAGCTGCCGTGAGCTTGGTCCAGGCTGGGCCGGGCCTGCTGGGAGAATGTCCCCGGACCCGAGAGCTGTGAACACCATCATTGCCTGTCCTGCTTGGTCCTGGCAGACCCCCCTCCGCCCAGGCCCGCGCAGTCCTGGTGGCTGGCTGGCTGGGACTCCATGCTTGCTCTTACGTTGGAGCTTGTGTGCTGAGTGCCGCATCTCATGCTGTCTGCTGCTGAGCCCTGTGGGCCCCCGAGCTGGGCCCCGGTCCCCAACCATGTCACAGCTGAGTCCTGGCCCCAGCCCATGTCAGCTGCTGCTGTGACTCTGCCTGGTCACACCCGGGGGAGACATTGAGTGAGGACAGTGGGTTGAGGGACAGGCTGGGGCCCCCAGGACCCTGATGGGACCCCTCATCTGCTCCCTCCCCACTTGGACTGGTGGGGGGAACCGGCCCCTCATAGAGGCTCCTGTGGCCCTGTGCTGTCTGCTGCCACCTGTGCTTTCTCTGAGTAAAGTGTCTGTGTCCATCCCTTCCTGGCACCTTGTTTTATTTCAGAGTGGTCAGAGCGAGTCACTGCTTTCTAGGGACTGATGAGTCTGCTGAACCCGTGTGATAAGCGGGGAGCCCCAGAGGTCCCAGCACCCCAAGGTGTCTCACTCAGAGGCTAAGAGAGCTGCCGTGCAGGGTGGTGTGGCCCCAAAGGGGCCCCTTTCTGTTCCTTTTCCTCTTCTAGGCTGCCTGGGACCTTGGGGGAGGGAAGTCCCTGGCTGGGTCGGATGGGGTGGGGCAGATGCTGGTCCTGAGACTGGGGGGCAAAGCTGTCCCAGAGGGCAGGGAGGCCTGTGAGTGCGGCGTGCACTCAGGTCCTGCCACGGTGGGTGGTTATCACTTAGGTCAGGCTCTGAGGGGCAGGATGAAGAATCAGCAGAGGACATGTGTGACCCCAATGTGGGGGTCCTTTGTTGAAAGCACTGTGAGGCGTGAGTTGGAGTCGGGGCTCCCTGGAGCCAGCACCACTGTGGGGGAGTCCGAGGAGGGCTGAGTTTCCAGGTGAGAACCTCGGGGCCTTGCTAGGCACTGCCCTTGCTGAGGTGTCTGGGCTGGTTCTGATGTTCCTGTCAGGGAGCTGCTGTCCAGCCAGGGGCTGCAGTGTGGGAGCAGGTAGGGACCACGGGGCCCGTGCAGGGACTCTTCAGCCCCTTCAGCAGGCTTACAGGCCTGAGGGGAAGCAAACATCCACTCCACATGGATCTTGTGTGGGAGAAGTAGTCATCCAGGGTGTGAGCGAAGTCTCCAACGGCTGCTTGTGTCCTTTCCCACATTTGTGCTGATTTACCTGTTTTCCCCAGGGTAGTAAAGGGCAGGGCACACACAGGGAATGTGGATTGTGTACGCGTGTGCGTGTGCTTGTGTGTGTCAGAGGCAGGGGTACACTAGGAGCTTTGTTCCCAAAGCTCTTCTTTGTTGCCTGTAAGTTTGGGGGTGGTTGGAGTGTGACCTTGACAGCCTCAATCAAGGTCAACCAAGGTCTTTCTCTGGTGTGTTCAGAGCACTGGGCACCCCGGCAACTTGCATGGCACAGCATGGGTTCTGGGTGCGTCCGCAGTGGGTCTCAGGAGGCTGTGTGTGTGTGTGTGTGTGTGAAAGGGCCACAGTGGCCGGTGCCTTCCCTGGCCCTGCACCCTAAACCACGGGACAAACCAAGCCAGGAGCCACATGCAGCTGCTGCAAGGTGGGGACCCTCATCCTGGGGCTGAATGGTCACTGCTGAGGCCACTGCGGTGCTAGCCCGGAGCTGGAGAATGTGACTTGGGAAAGGACCATGTGGCCTTTATTCCTGAAACTGCCCCGCCTGGCTTCTGCTGGCTGTGCCTTTCACTTGAGCAGGTGACTTCCACTAGGCTTTGCAGAGGTCACGTGGCTGGAGGGACATCTCCAGGACAGATGGCCTGAGACCCCAGCCCCCACAGTCCTGAGGGGAACCCGGGTGATAGTGGCAGTGTGGGAATTCTGAGGACGCAGATGTCCCCCTGGAGAGGGCTCGAGTGGGACTGGGAAGGAAAGCCCTGCCCTGTCCTGTCTGAACAGGCTTTGCCCTGGAGTGTCCTCAGCTGAAGACATGGTGACATGGTTGGTGACACCACCCAGGGCATCTATCCCGGCCTCACCCCTCATGGGGAAACGCTGCTTCATTAAAGACATTCTCAAGTTTTCCTCCAGTGGAATTCTCTGTAGCTTTACAACTACACCAGGGGTTTGGAGGGCTGTAAGAGATCTCAGGGTTTCTTTTTGGCGTATGAGAAGCAAAATCCTAGAAAACAAAACAGTGTAGAGCATTGTCCTGTCCACTTCAGGACAGGACAGAAAATCTTCCAGGACCAAACCACTGTGACTGGTGCAAACCATAACAAAGAACAAATAAATAAGCCACTTAAAGTCTCTGGAAATTGACCTGAGGCCACACAGCCAAAGAGGAAACATTTATTATAGGAAATGGGCCAAATCCACATCAAGACAGACTGCAGCACTTGAGCCATGGCCCCAGCGAGCTCCAGAGTCGCAATCTTAGTGTCTTAACAAGCTGACACCCCAGGAGGGCAGGTGGCCTGGTTGTGCAGAGGCCACAGTCCCTGAAGGTTTAGGTCAGCTGCCAGTGGGTCCCTGAGAGGGAGACCCTTGTCCTTGGCCTTGTGGCTGCTGACTGCCCAGCAGGCTCTGGGGGCACCCTGACCCCAAGATGCTATCACTACACAGGCTTGCTGGAGGGAGGGCCCTGGTCCCTCTGGAAGGAGGGAGAAGTATCCAAAAGAAGCCAGAGCTGGGTGGAGGTAGGTAGGCCCGAGGATGCAGAGCCAGGAGGGAGGTGCTGGCGGTGAGGGTGTGGTTAGGCTGTGGGCTGCGCAGTGAGTGACTTTAACCTCGGGGTCTTGGAAAGAGGACCCCTCCTTTCCTCACAAGCAAGGGGTGAGACGCTGGGCCGTGGGCAGTTTTATACCACTTTCCTCTGGATGGATGAGCCTTGGACAGAGAACACAGCATCCAGGGACAGAGTCCCTTCCCGCACGGGTCTCACAGCAGCCACCGGGCAGCTGCTCTCCCCAACAGGCATTTTTGATGCCCTGTGTCCTTCCTTTGGTGCTGCCAGCTGTCTCAAGCCAGGTCAGCTGCTTCCCCTGGTGGCATTTGCTGCCATGGATACACTGAGACCTTTCTACGTGGGGCAGGGTGGATGTTCCTCTGTCCCCTTAGCAGCTAGGGCTGAGACTCCATGGCAGATCTGCTGTCCCCAAGAGCAGATAACGCCTGGGGCTAGCTGGCAAAAGCGGGGACTGGTTATTTACAAGGTCCCCTTCCCAGCCCCAAATCTTAGGGTCCTGTCACGGTGATGTCCCTGGAGGCCAGATCACTGGACTGAAGCCAAAGTACAGGAACACAGGGCTCTGCAGTCACAATTCACCATCCCATCCCCCGAAATCTGCTGCCCAAGGACATCCAGGGGGTTCCCCAAGAGTGGTTACCAAGGAAATGAGTTAAAGAGAGAGCTGGGTGGAAAGGATTTCCTGTTCTTTTATTTAAAAATCAAATTCAGTTAAAATAGGATTTGCTCATCTCAAACGTAGCTGAAAGAAACCAGGGCATGCAAGGTGAACAGAGCGGAAGGTGGAGGAGGGGCCCCTTGTGGGGAGGACTCTTGGAGGACTCCAGTGCTCAGCAACCAACCCAGCTGGAAGATGGAGAAGACGGCAGAGTGGTGTCTGATGCCCTGGATGCCAAGTGTTTCCGTCTTGGTGCTGTGTTGATCATGCCTGCTGAGTGCCCAAAGGATGGGGAAGTGGGTCAGACCCACAATGGACTGGTGAGTGCCCTGTGTGATCCTGGGACCCCACCTCTCTGCCCTCTCTCTGGTGACACCCTCTTTCTGATGGCCTTCTCGGTGGCCATTTGTCTGGCAGAGCTGAGCCCCACCGCTCTGGGTGTCAGGGTGGCGGCAAGGACATTTCAGGCTGACAGGGGGCATAAGAGGCACGGATGTGCTTGCCCATGATGAGACTTCCTGATTTTGGCTATGACAGGGCCCGCAGCACCGGCCCTGCTCCCACTAGATCCAAGGAATTGTTAACTATCCCTTCACTTGGCTCGGGTGGAAATGGCAAACTAGAAATCACAGAGTCGGCCAACGGCCCTCAGCTGGTGGTGCTGCAGTTCTGGACAGGGAACCCACAGTCCTTGGCCCTTAAGAGTTACACTCTGGGATCTGGGGCTCCCCATCGACCCCTCAGTGGTCAAGGTTTAACCCTGTGTCTGTCCGGTGATGACGCCAGTGCTCCCGTCTCACGGATCTCTTCAGATCCCTGATTTCCATCCAAAGCTGGAGCTCTTCAGTGTTACCAGCCCCTACTGTCACAGCTACCTAGTTTAAAGTCCGCTCCGTCTGCACTATCTTGGGTCCATCTGGAACAAACCCAGACTCCAGGTTGTGGAAGTCAGCCTGCACCCACCTAAGAAAGCTGCCGGAGAGCTACTTATATAGAGCAGCCTCGGGCCTGTGATTGGCTCAAATTTGAGCCTACTGATTGGCTCAGTTCAATTTGAGCCTGTTAATCAGTCCAAATTTGAGCCCGCTGATTGGTCCAAACCTGAGCCTGCTGATTGGTCTAAACTGGTCCAAATTCAATCCTGCTGCTTGGTACAAATTCAAGCCAGCTTTGTTCAGGGATGCAGGTGTCCAGGATGGTGCTTTGGTAGCAGCAGAGTGTGTCCCCTTCTGGCTGTCAGCAGGAAAAGGGACAAGTTGGGCTGTTTTTGACCTCAGTGGCACTGATACGATTGGTATCGCCCTTGGTACCACGCCTGTAGCCTGGCTAGTTCTCTTCCTCTTGCAGCGCTGGGCATGGAACCCCGGGGTTTCTGCTGGACTCTCCCGCACCCCTCCCAAAAGCCAGGCTCTGCTTGGAGCTTCTCAGGCCATCTCCGAGGCCTGAGCTGGCCAACTTGCCTTCCTCCTGCACTCTTCCTCCCCAGACCTTCTCCCCACTCAGGGTCCTCAAAGGCTGGCCTGGAGCCAACCTGAGTAAACGCTGAAGGCTTGGACTGGAGAGAAAGCCGCTCCTCTGCATATGCATTTCCGATCCATCCATCGTATGCTTTGTTTCTAAACCCTGTGTTTGAGCCCACAGGCCGTGAAAGGGCCTCTGTGCCACAGCAGCCAAAGCGGTTCCCGGAGAACAGCGCGGTGCAAAGACTGGATGCTGCTTTTAGCGACCTCCCAGTGGGACACAATGGGTTGCATTCTGCGAAGCCTTTGTCACAGAGATTTGCTTTGCTGCAGGTGCACCATTTGAATTTAGCAGGTGTTAGGCAGGCGCGCTGAGACACCTGGGGAGCAGACACCTTTATGATTATCCCCCCCCCCACCATTACACAGTGTGGGGAACCGTGGGGGGGTGGCATCAAGAGACAGAGCCAGGTGGGTTCCGGGGGTGGGTGGGGAGGTGTGGCCGAGAGTCCTGGAGTAGGTTCTGCTCCGTGCCCTGGAGCCCGCGGAGGATGCGGTGTTTCAGCCAGGCACTCTGGGAGGCTGAGGCACGAGAATGGCACATTCAAGGCCAGCCTGGGCAACCTAGTAGTTTAACGAGAACCTGTCCCAAAATGACAAATTAGAAAAGAAAAATAGAGTTGAGACATAGTTCAGTGTAAAGGCCTTAGATTCAATTCCTAAAAGCGTTCTTCCTTCCCTGTGTAGAAAAGGCAAAAGAGAAAAAAATTTTACTTGGAAATTACAAAACAAACAAAACAAACAAAAACAAAAGACCCCTTCAAAACTCCAAAACACAAACAAAAAGAAACTCAGTTGTAATTTTGGATTCAAGGGCTGGTAATTTAGCTCAGCAGCATAAGCACCTGCCTGGCAAGCGTGAGGTTGTGAGTTTGATCCCTGGTACCAAACAAATTTTCTTTTTTATTGGTACCAGGGATCGAACTCACGACCACACACATGCAAGGCAGGGACTTATGCCGCTGAGCTAAATCCCCAGCCTCCAAACAAAACATTTTTTTAGGTTCAAGAGGAAATAAAAGCAAAAAAATCACAAACTACTTACAAATTAATAATAATAAAACACCCACCAGAAATCAAAATACCCTGAGATATGTTTCCACAGGCACACACATCTGACTGGATGTGTCATCCAGCAGGACTCATGCAGGGGCATGGGGCAGCCAGTGGGGAAAATGACATCTAACTAACTAGGTGTTCAATGCCACAGGCTGGTTAAAAAAAAAAATAGCAAAGAAGAGTAGAACAAAGAACTTTAGGTTAGGTGCAGTGGTACAAGCCTGTGGTCCCAGCACTTAGAAAGCTGAGGCAGGAAGATCACTGCTGGTCAGAGCCCAGTCTTAAAGAAACAAAACAGAACACAAGACAAATAACAAACAAACAAAAACAAATAATGTTAAAAGCAAAAGCGATGAAGTGGAAGAGAAAGGGAAGATTCAATCAATGAATATGTTTATTTCAAAAGAACAAAATGAGATAGAATTCCTGAACAGAATAATAACCACAGGAAAAAAACCCTGCAATGTTCCTCACATATTAACTTCGTCTTTTTTTAAAAAACTATTTTATTTTAAAGAGAATAAAACCAAGCAAAAGTAAAACAGCATAAAACCAATCAAAACAAACCAGTATAAGTGACACAGGACTTCAAAACAATACGAAATCAACAATGGTCAGCATAATGCCTCTTGATGTCTTCAAAATAGCTGCAGATACCTTCATACATAATAAAAATCAAACAAAATAGAGCAGAATACAAACAATAAAAACAAAACAATGACTGCAACGCAGGACTTCAAAACAAGATGCAAAGTGGCTAGCATAATATATCTTGCTATCTTTTTTTTTTTTTTTTTTTTTTTGTCGTTTTCCTTTTTATCAGTACCGGGGATCAAACTCACGACTGCCTGCTTGCAAGGCGGGCGCTTATGCCACTGAGCTAAATCCCCAGCCCCCCTTGCTATCTTTGAAATAGCTGTCCATGCCATCAGATATAACAAGATCAAACAAAACAAAACAATAAAACCGAACCCAACAAAACAATGAAAATGATACAGGACTTCAAGACAAGACAATAGGGAGCTAGCAATGGCCACCACCTTCAGAAGGAGCCCCCCAACAGATGCCACACGGTGTACCCCTGAATAGATGAAACACCAAACAGAAACACCAAACAGCACAAGCATCAAATCGCATCTTGCCTCCATAGCTACCCTCTCAGCCTGTGTGTCTCTGGATCAGCCGGTTGCTTACAGGGGGCAGTGGTGTGTGTTTGACTTTCCTCGTTTCCCTGTCCATGTGCCAGAGTGGGCTGGGGTCTGGTGTTCCCCTGGTGGCGGCCTGTGCATGGTGCTGGTTCACAGGGAAGGTTTGCTTCTTGGTGAATTCTTATTCTCTTCCCCTGCAGTCCTCGAATGGTGCTGACTCCTGGGGAAAGGCTGGGGTCTGGCTGTCCCCCGAGGGCAGCAGCCCCAGATATTTACTTCTAAAAGGTGATGGGGGCTTGGTGGTTCACATATGGGCTCTATCCTCTCCCCCCATGAGACACTCCCTCCATTTCCCTACAAGGACTGTTTTACCTTGACCCAGGCCTGTTCTGTGGAGGTGCGTAGCACCCTGAGCCTGTGTCAGAGAGGGGTAGGGAGATGACCCTTCAGCATTCCGAGGAACACGGCCACATTCACTGCTGCATCTGAAGCCATATGTCCGTATCCCACGGGAAGAAAGGAGAGTTATCGGCCATTCATTTCCCTTCAGGCTAGGTCCCTTCTTCTAGGAAGACCAGCTTCTCCAGGGCTCCTGCCTACCTTGGTCAGTGGATTCATCTCACAAGGCTGCCTCTGGCAGCAAGGGAGGTGGGAAGAAGCCCAGGAGGGGGTGGGTCCCATTCAGAGATCCTGGAACTGAGAGCAGAGGGTCCCTGCCTCTCCTGGCCCACGGAAGATGAGAGAAACCACTCACTTCATCCACTATCAATTGCAGAAGCTTCATGAAGGATGACACTCATTTTTTTTTTAAAGGAAGAGTAATTACATGTCTGTAATTATAGCACTCTGGGAGGCTGAGGCAAGAGGATACTAAGCTTGAGCTCAGCCCAGGCAACGCTACTTAATGAGATCCTGTCTCAAAATAAAAAAGTAGAAAGGGGATGTAGCTTAGTGCAAAGGCCCTGGGTTAAGTCCTCAGTAGTGCTCTCCCACATTGCCCCAAATAAATGAATAAAACACCATGTGTAACTGAAGACCCTAGCGAGATGTAGCGTGTGCTGTAAGGATTAGGGGCATGGTCAGAGTGGGACCAAGGCTCCTGGGATCCCTGTCATTACCTGACCCTTAACCTGGGAGGCAGAACTTTTCCAAAGAGGCTCAGGCGTTGGAGTGAAGATGCCACGCTGTCTGGGTGACTCGGAGGCTCTGCATTTCGTTTCTTCTCTTCTTTGCTGCTTCCCTGAAAGTGCAGGAAGCGGCTGGGGACCCAGCTGTGACAAGAGGTCCCCAAGTGTGACTTGGGACAGGGGCAAGTTCAGTCTTGGGCCTGCTGAGGACGGTGACAGAGCTGTACGTGTGCTGAGGGCGGGGTGGGAATTGGATCTTGGCAGCGTCTTTAGCCAGAATCGAAGGTTTCCTGCCAGAAAGCTGCCAGGGGATGAGCATGGGATGCTGGCTTCCTGGAACTCACAATAGCAAACCCTTCCTGAGGGCTCCTCTGCTTTCAGGAGCCCAGCATCCTGTCACCCTGCCACCACTCTTGGAGCCAGGTACTTCTGAGACAGAGTCTCACTCTGTAGTCCAGGCTGACCTTGAACTCACCGTGATCCTCCTGCCTCAGCCTCCCAAGTGCTGGGATCACAGGTGTGCACCACCATGCTCAGCTTATTCCTCAGTTATAAAATAAAATATTTTTCCTTTTATTTCTTCATGAAAGTACAATTGGCTCTTTTTCCTTTCTCCCTATTTTTGTCCATTTACGTTCCCTGATGTCTGGGAACTGAACTCAGAACCTCAAGCTCTGTGCCACTGAGTTATATCCCCGGCTCCATATTTAGGTCTCTGACTCAGTTAGTTCTTCGTAGCTCTAAATGGGTATTTTACTCTATTTAAGTCTGTTGTGGGTGTGGGCTCACAGTTTTCCTCATCTTCACGCTGTTGTGAGGGAGAACAGTAGATTTTCTTTGCTGGTTTCTGTGTAATTTTGTCTCCCGATTTTTCCCCTCATTTGTTTTTGTGATACTGCACGAGATCCTTAGTTAAGGTTGCCTCTTTCTTTCTTTCTCTCTCTCTCCCTCTTTCTTTCTTTCTTTCTTTCTTTCTTTCTTTCTTTCTTTCTTTCTTTCTTTCTGCTGGGGATCAAACTCATGACCTCACACTTGCCAGGCAGGTGCTTATGCTGCTGAGCTAAATCCCCCACCCATCAATGCCCCTTTCTGTCGGTCCAGCACTGAACAGGCACTTGGGATGAGGGTGTGTGTGTGTGTGTGTGTTTTGGAGGTGGGGAAGGAGCGGGGTGCACATCCTCCAGTGTTGTGGTTTTCCTTTGCCCTGCAGGGTCCCGCACTCCCTTTTTCTTGCTTTTCCCTGTTTCCATGCTCTCTTCCTTCTTTTGTGTTTTCCTCTCCTGGAGGAAAACAGGCTACACTTTCCCCTCATGTGCACACCTGATCCTGGGCTGGAGTCTCTGGGACCCAAGGGAAGGGTTCAGGGTGGGGGCACCTTGTCTTCGCAGGGGTCCCTCTCTGGCAGCCTTGGTGGGGCCATCGGTGGAGGTAGGAGGAATATAAAGGATCTCGGCTGGGATTTGGTGTCTTTTTAGTGACAGTTACATCGTAGTCTTGGGAGTCTTCATTTTCCTATAATTGTGTAGTTTCACAAAGAAAACTTCCGGTTATTATGTGATATAGGAATTTTACCTTGACTTTTTTTTTAGTTCTGGGGTGAAACCCAGAGCCTTGGGCACGCTAACCAAGTGCTCATCACTGAGCTCCCCCCTAGCAGAGTTATTCTGTATCATTCGGGGTGTTGCATTTTGTTTCTAGATGTCCTCCCGAAGCGTCACTCTGGTCAGAGGCGGGGCTTCTCGGAGCCGGCTGTATCCAAGGCGTGTGATTCTGGGAGTAAGGGTGTATGGTGGTCATTCTCCCATTGACTGGAATTAGCATGGTTCTGGGTATGGTTGAACAGTTTTACTGAAAACAGAAGCCGCACCCTGGATGTGGATGGCGCCACCCAAAATGCTTGTGGCCTAAATGGGATAAAAAGGGAAAGATGGGAGGCAGGCTCGCTGCTGCCGCTGCCTGGCCGTGGACTCTCTCCCTCTGTGGTGCTCCTCTGCCTGCTGCTCTGCCTTGGATCCAGTCTACTATAGACTGAAACCTCTACCAGCTCTAAGCTGAAATAAACAGTGTTGAGTATTTTGTCTGAGCAACGAGAAAAATAATTAAGACATTTGGAGAAGAGATTTTTGAGTATGGTGGTTGGAGATTTTTAACATCCTTCTTTCATTTATAGACAGAACAACTAGTCCAACACATCAATAAAGCTACAGAAGATTTGAACTTTTCCATCTGTAATGGGTGATCTTTGTTGTCAGCCTGATTGGACGAAGCAAAGCCTGGGAAGTTAATGAGACAGATTTCCAGGTGTGTCTGTGGGTGTTTTCTGAGGTGGTTGTTGGATCACAGGGGCTCTGACTTCCTGGGGGATTAGTCTATCGATACAATCATGATTTGATGGTGTTTGCGGCAGCGATGGGGACTTAGGACTCAGGCCTGGCTGGAGGGAGTGGGTCCTTGGGGATTCTCCTCTCTGGCCGAACCTTCTGGGGCTCCTTCCTCCTCTCTCTGCTTCTCAGCTGCCAGGAAGTGAAAGCTTTCTCCTGCCACACCCCTCTGCTCTGCTGTTTCTGCTTTGGAGACAGCGACCTTGGACTGAAATTTCTGAAATAAACCTTTCCTCCTATAAAATGTGCATGTCAGATACTTGGTCACAGTGACAGAAAGCTGACCATCACACCCTCAGTCGGTGTGACCTAACCCACACTGGCAGCTGCAGAGACACACGGCGTCTCCATGGAGACAGACTTTCTTCCCCAGGATAAATCCCTATCTCATTCAGTTTCAAAAGCTGATCATTAGAAGCTCTGAGGAAGGCACTTTTAAGCTGGATGGTAGTAACATATTGAGAAAAATCTCCAAAATGTTTGGAAATGGAGAAAAATTCTTTTAAAAATCTACGGGTCAAGGAAAACATAGGTTAATTTTTAGTCTCAGCTTTAATGAAAGTAAAGCCACGACATGCCATGATTTATGAGGTAGTCAGAGCAGCCTTTGGTGGAAATTTATAATAATGAGTGCTTAGATTAGAAAGGAAACAAAAATTTATTTATTATTTCTGGTACTGAGGGTCACCTTAGGATCTCACCTTTGCCGGGCAGGCGCTTATGCCCCTGAGCTATATCCCCAGCCCCTATTTATTGATTTTTTGAGAAAGGGGCTCACTATGCAGTTCAGACTGACCTTGAACCTACTGTGGAGCCCAGGCTGGCCTCAAACTCATGACGATCCTCCTGCCTCAGCTCCCAAGTGCTGAGATTCCAGATGTGCGCCACCATACCCAGCAAGAAACAAGTTTTTAAAGGAATAATTTGCTTCCATTCTAACAAACTGGGAAAAGCAAACAAATCCCATAATATGTAGGAGAAAATACCCTGTAAAGAGTAGAAATCGATAACTCGGATAGCAGATGAGCAGTAGAATCATCATCGCTTCTCAGCCTTTTGGCTAAGATCAAGTGCAGTAGAATCATCAACCAAAAAAAATTGCCGTAAAAAAAAGAATAGATGAATCAAATTGACTAAAACGGTATGACTGGGGAAAGTGGAAAATGACCCTGAAATTCCCAGCGGTGCTGTAAATAAACCCATGAAAAAGCCCCGCTCTGAACATAGGAGACTTTGAGGGGTGTTTTAGGACCGAACTGTAGCAGCCGGTGAGATGCTAACACCTGTGCTCAGGCTCTGTGCTGAATCCTGGTCCTTCCCAAGCCTGGCGCCCGGCCTCCCAGGTGCTGCTGTCCCTTCCCTTCCTGCTCTCTGCAGCCGCTCCAGGAAGGTCTTTCCCAGGCCACACAGGGCAGCAGGCTGTCCTGGGAACCCCCTGCAAGGTCGGGTCCAGGCTCGATGGAGGCGCAGGGGCTGGCACATGCCTGGCTGTGTGTTCCAAGGACACCTGACGGTGTGGGAAGTGGCCTCTGGAAGGCAGTGCCGACGACCCCTTGTGTTCCCCTCTTTTCCTTTTAAAAAGTAATTAAGAAGTCTAAAGCCCTTAATAGACGTGGGGAAATTATAAGACAGCCTCAGGGAGTGGTGGAAATCGACAGTGAGTGTTTAAATTTAGACTCAAATGAGCACACAGTGTTAGAGTAAAGGACTGTGGCCATGAGTTCCCCTGGCTCTGATCACACTTACCTCATCTTCTGGCCACTTTCCAAAGGGAGTGCTCTGGAGCTCTCTTTTGTGAGCACCTTTGCAAGGTAGGATCAAAAATGCGGTGACCACAGCTGCTGCCATCAGGGAAGGTGGCTCCGTGCAGCTTCCCAGCACGGCCTCAGCCACCTCCTCCTCTGGGTCTCCCAGAGTCAGAGCTAAGGTCAATGGGAAACCTGTTGAGTCCACTGAGGACAGGGATGGAGTCATCTCAGTGCAGCGAAAGACACTCAGCAGAGAGGCATTCCGAGCAAAGAGAAGATTTGGAGGGATTCACAGCAATATGTCTTTTCCTGGAATAAAGTGTTTTCAACATTCACCGTAGTTTTTGATCACCCTGCCCATCCTTCTCACTAACACAAAGCAGAGATTGGATCCTTTCAGTCACCAGATCGGTGCCCTCAGGAATGAGCCACCAGCCCCCCATTGCTCTGTGAGGGCCTCGGAAGGAAACAGCTCCTCCAGGTGTAGAGGGTCCCCGGTGCCCGGAGGACTCTGGTGGCCCTGGGTGGAAGGCCTCCTGGCACTGCCTGCAGACTGGGGGGCCTACATGAGACCCAAACAGTACTGGGGAGGGGGCCAAGAACTGGCGAACCCCCGAGGGAGCTGAGGGACAGGTCTGGTGGGCCAGGACTCACAGTACCCTGGAACCCCGCAGGCTTGGCGTTCACTCCCTGGACAGGGCAGGGTCTGGCTCCAGGCTTGCTCTGGGGTTTGAGAGCGGTCAGCACTGTGTTCACTTCGAGGTAAACCATGCACCAGCTCAGTTGGCAGCACGCATGCCCACGGGGATCACCAGTGATGCTTTCCGGAGCTCTGCTCTCCCCAGGCCCCGGGAGTCCCTGACATGGGGCAGCAGCTAGGGAGCTGAGGGAGCTTCTGGTGTCCAGCCTCCCTGGTGACTCCGATCTGACAGCAGGGCTGAGGCAGACTGAGTGGATCTGCTCTGGACCACGGACACGCAGAGCTTATGGAGGAGCGTATTCCTGAGGCACCAGCACATAAACAGCTTAGTCATGCTGACCGAGGGGCCCTGCCTGTGCATGTGCCATGTTAAACTGAGGGACGCACAGGCACCCGGCTTATAAAACCACAGCAGGGAAACAGCCTGAGTCGGTTGGTCAGATACGCCAGGTGAGAGAGACTCTCCTGTAAGGCCCCAGAGAAAGGGGGCACCCTAAGGCTGTGTGTGGCCGCAACACCGACTGTCACCAGTCCCCCTCACCAGCCACAGCGATGACAGGCCAGGCTGCCCCCAGATCTGTGTGGTTTTTCTCACCTGGGGCTCATGGCCCACACTGGTCTAGGTCTGCACTTTGAGTTCTCTGGACTTCCTGGATTGCCCTGGCCTAAGCCCTTTTCTGTCGCCTGTGGTGATATTGGAATTTGTATCTACTCTCTGCCTTTTCCTTCTTTAAATCCTGTGGCTGCCTAATCCTTCTGTACTTTTCTGTAAACTGTATGTCACAGTGTGAAGTGTACTTTGGGTATCACGGATATTACTAATTAAGAATGGACTGGAATAAACAATTCTCCCGTGTTCAGAGGTGGGGCTTTTTCATGGTGTATTTACAGCATCTCTGGGAATTTCAGGGTTGTTTTCCTCTTTCTCTAGTCATACCATTTTAGTCAATTTGATCCATCTATTCTGTGAGCCAATTTTTTTTATTTTCTTGATGATTCTACTGCTCATCTGCTATCCATGTTATTGATTTCTACTCTTTACAATTGCCGTTGTCATGATTACCAAAGCAAACCACGAATTCTTGGTGGATTAAAGCAATGAATTATTGTTATTCAGTAAACTCAGATGTTGTGGAAAAACCATTGTTTGGTCTAAATGGTGGTACTTGTTATTGACAGGAGCTAGACAGAGGAGCTCTTCCAGGAAGTGCCCACGAGCACAGTCAGGCAGGATGGGTCCTGACCGATGGCTGCAGGTGATAATCTGGTATCCAGACCAGGTGGGTCAGATCAGTATCTCCAGCCACCACTGACTGGGACTCAGTGACACTTACAGATGACTTTGGGTCAACTTGTGCCTATCCAATGTCATTGTGTCATACTGGTGTCTGGGTAGGACAGTAGTTTTGAGGGAGACCATCTAATTAGATGGGGGGAGGTTTCAAGACAGCCCAACATTTAGGCAGTTGCATGGGTAATGCTGGCTACTTTACTCAGATTTATAGTGGGAACCAGGGGAAAAAACCAGAGCAGAAAGATTTAAAAAAACTTGAATTTTGGCACAGAAGGAATCAAAATTGGTGACAAAGGAGGCGAGGCTGCTGAAGAGATTAGTGCCAGTAAAAAGAAAACAACTATTTTGTGCGAGGACAAGAAGAGAGATGCCTTGAGTGCATCTCAGTAATCAGCAAGACCCCAGTAATTAGCAAGATCCCACCAACTGCAGGCTCAAGGCTACAAAGGTGTCAGCATTTCCTGGGGACCTCTAAGCACCTCTTGGAAAATTGGTTCCACGGGATTCATTTTGCTGTTGTTAGCCATCCAGGTACTGAGAGGTCACTGCAGCTGAGGTCCAAGGAGGCCTGGCTGCTGCTTCCACTGACAACAGACCTTGGAGTTGCCCACAGGATGCTGATTTTATTGGAATGCATAGTACAAGAGTTGAGGGGTCAGGAAGACTTCTGCCCAGATTTCAAAGGAAGGCCTGGGAGGTCAGGCAAGGAGCCACTGTAAAGCTGTGGGAATGAAGCCAAAGGTGCAGTGCAGAGCACAGGAAGTTGGAGATGCCAGGAATGTGGGACAGCTGTTGAGAAAGGCTCAAGATGTGAGCAGAGCCAGTCCAACAGAGAGGCTGTGAAGGCTGAAACTGGGCAGGCCACAGGGGTTAGTGCAGCAAGCTTCCAGATGTGTCAGTTTGGGTCATGGAGGCATGGCCTTGGGGTTTATGTCTAACCCTCCACTCTTTCTCTGGCATTCATCTCCTGCTCTGCCTCCCAGCTGCCATGGGCTGAGCAAGTTTGCTCCTCCTCACCTTCCTGCTATCATGTTTCTGTCTTGGAGCCAGCTAACTATGAACTGAATCCTCTGAGACCATACGCCCAATTAAAGCTCTACTTCTTTAAGTTGGGGGTGTTGGATATTATGCCTCAGTGACCAGAAAGGGGATTAATGGAGGCTCCATAATTCTCAGTTCTGTCCCAGGTTCTCTGCTTCCCAGAACTGGAGAGGTTGAGGCTCTGGACACCATCGAGTGACCATAAATGTTTCAGGATGTTTCTGTTTGAGAGATGGAAATGGAGTATGTTACTTGCAAATATGGGGCTGTATTTCAAGCACAGCCTGTTGGAAACTGGGTCATAAAAATGGCAACTTTTCTGTTCTAAAAACTGCTATGCAAGCTGAGGTCTTTGTAACCTCAACGCCTGAGCTCTCCCAAAGGCAAAGCTTGCTTCCCCCTCCGCTGGTATGCGTTTTTCTTTCCCCTTTTCTTTATACATTTCTGATTTCTTTTGTGAAAAATTTAAACATTGTAGCAACCATAAATAATGATCCTTTCTCTTTAGGAGTCTGACAGTTTGCCTGCTTGTTCATTTTCTTAGTGACTCAAGAGGACTGTGTTAGTGGAGTCACATCCCATGAAATGTGCAGCCTCTGACTTCCCTCCTCAGAGGCAGGGTCCAGGGTCTCAGCTGACCTCTCCTCCCTGGGATGGTGATTGTGCTAGCAGGGCACTGTGACCAGAGAGGCTGGATCCTGGTTGCTCTGGTTCTGTTGGCAAGTGATGTCCATCACCATCCAGTGATGTCGTCCAGACTGCTCTCTGATTTCTTCGTTTTTATTGACAAGCCCCCAGACACACTGTGACGTAGTCTGATCCAGTTCATAGGCTTCTCCGAGGCTGGTCTTCGGGTCATGCTCTGACCTCAGGAGAGCTGTTCCTAGCTATTTCTCTTCCTGTTTCTCTCTGCTGAATTTCTAGCTGGGGCCAATGGGCGACCTTGCACTGTGGCAGAGATGCGTGGTGGTGGGTGCCAGGGTGCAGGAGAGCGTGGTGAAGTCTCAGGACTGAACAGGACAATGGTCACCCTTGTCTGCTGATGCCAGGTTATGTACTGAAATATTGGAAGAAAACAAGCAGACCCTGTTATTTCACAATGCCCAGCGATCGGAGCTGAATCTTGGAGTCTGCTCCCTTGGGAGCTATTATTTCTTCCTCCTCTTCCTCCCTTTTTTCTTCTTCCTCTTGTTCGCTGTCTTCTTTTGAGACAGAGTTTCACTATGCAGTTTAGGCTGTTCTTGAACTCACTGTATATCCCAGGCTGGCATAGAATTCACAGTGATCTTCCTACTTCAGCCTCTCAAGTACTGGGAAAAAATTATTATTTAAGATGAATCACATTAATTCTTATTTTAGTAGCATTGAGGTAATACAACTAGAATTTATTAGAGTTTGTCTGATTTTTACCTTCTCCCGAAACAAAGGTCAACAAAATATTGCATGATAAGTAAATGATATATTATTTTGTGCTTTTTTCTCCTTTTCAGAAACTATCTTAAACATCGAAAAGAGACTTTGATAAAATACTGTTTGTTTAATTAATAAATCTAGAATTCTGCTAGCAAAGTTATTAGTATTTTAAAATCAGCTGCTATGTTCTTTAGAACTATTTCTTATATTTCTTTCCTATAGTATTTGGAGATTTTTGTCAGAGTCATGAAGAATCATTTTTAAAAATATTCCTTAGCTTTATCACAAAAGTGTCTCTTATAAATTGATTTAGTCTTTATTGTGTGATGTGGTGGCACATGCTTGTAGTCCCAGCACTCAGAGGCAGAGGCGGGAGGGTTGTTGTGACTTTCAGGCCAGCCTGGGATAAGTTCAAGCCCACCCTGAACTACACAGCAAGACCTGTCTCAAAAAACAAAACAAAACAATGACAACAACAAACACACTGATTTGAATGTTCCATATTTTTCTATAAGATTCCATTGAACTAAAGATAATGCTTCATCATCTGAGAGCGGTATATTCAGAATTTCAACTCTCAGCCCTATGGCAGTGCATGTGCTAATCTGAGCACCCTGGAGGCTGAGTCAGGAAGACTGCAAATTCCAGGCCACGCTGGGCTACATAGGGACTGCTAGGCAGGCCAGAGTTTCACAGGGAGACCTTGTCTCAGACAAACAAATCAAGACAAAAATCTCTTCTCTTTCTTAACTATAGAAACATCGGTGCCTTTGTTATTCCTCTTGAAACACCCTTGTATAGAGAATGAGGTTCAGTGGGTGGGGGTTTAGCTCAGCACCGTACCTGTTGGGATTAAGAACTAAATGAGATGCTGTGTGTCTAGGGTTTTGCTAGCTGTTTGACTGATTTAATACCTTTATTATTTTTTTTAAACAAGAAATTTATTTAAACAACAAGTCACTAGACTTAAAAGGAGCACTATCTAGGAGTCTTTTTTTTAAGGAGTAATTTACTCCTACTTGAAGATAGTTTGCCCTGCATGTAACAACTATGTACAGAAAGTTACATAAAATTGTTCTTGGTTTCACAGTAATAAATGAAAAACATTAAAATTCTCCAATCAAACGAGGTATGCAAGGATTTTTATGTTGTCTTTTCTGTTAAAACAGTGAGAGCAAAGTAACTTACCGAAACATAAAGATGAGAGCTGAGGAGCACGCTGCTGATGGACAGAGGAGAGATGAGTGTTTCCCCAGCCCACCTCCATTTGATGTCAATCAGAACATATTATTGGCCATTTGGTAAAAAGAAAAATACAGTCTTCCTGTGCACACCCCCAGATACTTTCTGTACAGTGCAGGGATGGGGAAGAGGTAAAGGAAAGAATAGAGAAAACTGTCCTGCAGCAGCCGGGATGGGTGGAACCGGACTGCAGCGTTCTAGCTGAGAATGTCTATCTGCTTGTCTGTGAGAACAGAGTCACTGCGGCTTCCTTTCTAGTGGATGCTCTGTCTGCTGCTGGGACTCATCAGCTGTGCCTTCATCCTCCATTTCCAGCTGTGCAGTTGTGTCTGCCTAATGGATCGGAGTGTGACCTGCCTCACTGACGAGCCCTGCCGCTCATGGTAGGCTGTCCTTAGCTTGCAAAGTGGCACGTGTCTTTTAATCTTAAACTGCCCCGCACACTGACCTGCCCCGCCACCTGCAAATTAATATGACCATTGTCCTCGGCCTTGGCACCTTCCTCGGGCTTTTCCTCGGCCACTGCAAGGGCCTTAGGTTAGGGTTAGGGTTAGGGTTAGGGTCACCAGGTCGGCCCCAGTGAGCGCTCAGGCAGCACCAGGAGCACAGAAGGAGGCGGCAGTGGTGGCTGAGGGAGAGAAAACCTATACTGTTGACTGTGCTCCTTACATACAGTACTTTTATTTCATTAATTGAAAAAAAAATGTTGCTATTGGATTTTTACTGACCAGTAGAGAAACCGCCCTGAATCTCCCTGGCTTTTGTCATTTAAAATAATTTATTTTGTGAAGGTCTTTTAGAGATAGTATTCTAAGTTCAGACTTCTCCCTCGCCTCCTCCTCTTCCTCTTCCTCGTATCTTCTTTTCCTGTACAAGGGACTGAACCCAGGGTTTTTGTACTAAGCTGTACCCCAGCCCTTTACTTTTTCTTTTAAAGAGAAGAAAAGCAAACACAATAGAATAAAGCCAATCAAAACAAAACAGTGAAAGTGATACAGGACTTCAAAACAGGAAATCAACACGAGCTGACCCTAAAGCCTGGATAGTGAGCACTGGCCACGCAACCAGGGAGATGAAAACCAAGGCCGGGCCTGGGGTGGTGGGGTTTTCCCGAGGTGTTGCGGGTCGTTGCGGAAGTAGGTAGTGGTGGTGGCATTGAGAATGTGCTTAACATCACCAGACTGTGGTGACGATGTGGGCAGGCCCAGGGTCTGCTAAGCCCTACGCTAGGTGATGGAATGTCCCTGGAAGATTTGTTTAATTGCATTGATGTTTAAATTTTATTTCTGTTTTGCTATGTACATTTCACCTAAAGAATACATAAATGCATTCTCCCTGTAAAGGAATGTAAATGAAAAAACGGTTTCCAGCTGGTCCCATCTTGCTGGTGCTCCCCTGGGGAGCGTGCAGTCTCTCATTTCCTTTCCACGCGTCTCAGCTGTCACACCGCTCCGAGGTCTTTGGTGGCACCTTGGCTTGGCTGTCTCCTGCTGTGCTCTCAGTGCAGTTGGGTTCCCTGGGAAGGAAGGGCTGTGGTGCCCTCCGCCCTCGGCTCTCGTTCTCCGAGATGGAGCCTTGTGCTGCTGCACTGAGGCCTGGGTCAGGAGCATCTCGTGGCGGTCACCTCTGTGTTGACTGGCCCCTCATGGTATTAAACCTCTGCCCTGGAGCAGAGCAGGTGGAGGAAAATTGGGCTTCCTGTTCTGGGCCAGCTGTGCCTCTGTGGAGCGTCTGTCCTTTCGGGCTGCGTCGATAAGAGATCCTTAGAGACCTCAGCCTGAGTTAGCGCATCTTCAACCGGTAACCTTTTCCTTCCAGGAAATAAGTGTAGCTCTAGGTTGGGAAATGGGGGGACCAGGACCCCAAGATTCCCCACCGCACCTGCTCCCAGTCTAGACTTCATCTCCTGAGCTCTGCAAAGGGACAGCGAGGCAGGGGGTTTCCCCAGTGCTGCAGCCTCTTACTGTGATGGGGAGATCTAGCGGACTCTTGAGTAACTGCTTCTTCGTGTGCTCCACAGCCCTGGGGTAGTTTCCAGAGGGCCTTGACAAGCGATGCTCACCAGTGAACGCACATTTTCTGTAGAGAAGGTTTGCAGCGCTCCTGGTGCAGCCACTGAGGTTCATGGAGTGTAAGACACTAGAAAACCAGAGTTGCTTTCTTTCAATTCTGGAAGGTCTTTAAATTGGGCACGGATGCCCATGCTATCTTTTTTGGCAGGCACTTTATTTTGTCTTTTTGAGATGGGTTTCACTATGCAGTTCAGTCACTCTGTAGCCCAGGCTGGACTTGACCTCACAGCAAACCTCCTGCTTCAGCCTCCCGAGTGCTGGGATTACAGGCGTGCACCATCACACCCGCCTCTCGGCAAGCACCTCAAAGATGCAGTTTCGCTGTCTGTTTGCTGGCTTCCTGTTTCCTGTCATCTGGACGCTCTTCCTTCTGGTGTCTCATGTCATTTCCTCTGCTATTTTTAGGTTGTTTCTAGGTGAGAACATTTTGGTCATGCTGTTCCTATGTGCATTCTTTTCCATGTTCCTTCATTACTTGCTGAGTTTCATGGATTTGTGAGACTATGACTTTCATTAAATTTGAAAAATATTTGGTTGTTGGTCTCTTCCTTCCTTCCTTTCTTTCTTTCTTTCTTTCTTTCTTTCTTTCTTTCTTTCTTTCTTTCTTTGTACTGGCAATCACAATTAGGACTTTGCACTTGCCAGGCGGTTGCTTGTACCACTGAGCTACATCCCCAGGTCGGTTACTGATTTTTCAAACTCCCCCTCTTGTCCATCTGGGGACTCCAATGCTGTCTTTTCGGGCCATTTGAAGTTGTGACTAATGGCGCTTTGTTTTTTGAGTGTTTCTATTGTTACTTCTTTTCATTTATTTTTCCTATTTGAACATTAAGCTGTTGTTAATTTCACTCAGCACATTTTTTCATGGCAGGTATTATAGTTTGCATCTCTGAAAGTTTACTAGTGAGTCTTTTCGATACCCCTGTGTTCATGCTTTCATCTGCTGAATCCTAGCTTTTTGAGCGTGGTTACGGTAACTATTTATTGGTATTTATATCATTATCTGCTTATTATAATATGTATGGCAGTTCTGGGACCCTTTTCATTGACTGATTTTACTTCTCACTGTGAACTGTATTATTCTGATTCCTGGCATGTCTAGTATTTCTTGATTGAATGCTAGATATTGTGAATTTTTCCTATGGGTGGTGGGTGCTTTTATACTCATGTAAGTGTTATAGACTCTTGTTCTTGGATTGTATCTTTCTAGAAATGATTTGAACTTTGTGAGTCCTGCTTTTAAGCCAGGACAAGCAAAACAACCTAAAGATGAGCAGTGCCCCACCGCTGGCTTAGACCTGCATGACGGACGGGAACTGTGAGCCTGTCCAGTACGGTGGATGGGCACAAGCATACCGCCAGCTCCTCGGCGCCTGGCATGTGAGTACTGGATGTTCTTTTCTTGAATTCTTTCCCTGAGATGTTTCCTTGCTTGGCCTCGGGCAGGTTCTTCATGCCTGCACTGACTGTTCTAAACTGCAGGCTGAGTAGGACCCTCAGCAGGTCTTCAGAGCTCTCTGGGTAGTTTGCTTTCCGTCTTATCAGACGTTCTGACCGCTGGACCCTGGGCTTCTGAGCTCCACCTCTGTGATGCTCCCTTCATGTATGACAGCCTGGGTGTCCCCTGAGTCGCCAGGCTGGGGTCAGCACAGGGGTCCTTTTGTTATCTGGCACCCAGGGACCATTGCCCTTCTTTACCTGATGTTTTGAAAAGTACTATCATTTGTAATTTTCCTTTTCTTTCTTGCTTCTTTCCTCCCTTTTTCCCTGCCTCTTTTTCTTCTTCTTCTTTTTTTTTTTGGTACCGGGGATCGAACTCATGACTTTGCGCTTGCCAGACAGGCACTTATGTCTCTGAGCTAAATGCCCAGCCCCAAATTATTCTATTTTTGTTTTTTTCTGTTCAGCCAAACACTGAGCCTACTGCATTAACAGAAGTTGTTCTTTTGAAATGATTTCTATACATATGAAAAAATATTTAAGCTAATGCAGATGTTACCGCTCTTCCCTGGCCAGGTTGGCAGGAATCTGAAAGGGGATGGGGTGGTACTCGGGGAGGATGTGAGGGAAGTAGGACTCTCTTAAGTTGCTTGGGTGGTGTGTATTACTCAGCTTTCCGGTTGCTCAGACAGCATCCTATACCCACAATTCAAAGGAGGAAGATTGGGGCCGGGGTATGGCTCAGGGGCAAAAGTGCCTGCCTGGCAAGTGCAGGGTCCTGAGTTTGATTCCCAGTACCAAAGAAGGAGAGATTTAATTTGGCTCATGGTTTCAGGGGACTCAGTCCATGGTCAGCTGCCCCAACGCAGGAACATCATGGCGGAAGGGCGACACAGAGCAAAGCTGCTTGCTTAGTCATGGTGCCCAGGAAGCAGATGGAGTGCCACAGTGGAAGGGGTGAGTGACCACACACAGACCCCAGAGCCACATCTCCATGACCAACCCTGACACACGCACAAACGTGCTTCCCTAATCCCTGGGGTGGATCCCAAAGCCAGCCTCAACCACCAGAGGGTGCAGATTGGAAAGGTCTTTGCACATTGGAACTGTCTTTGTGGATGGCAGTTTAACAAATTCTGTCAACTCAAGCTGGATGCACACATACCTCAGGCTTACAGAGCTAAAACTCACTGGTTTTCTTGCACATTGATATCTATAATCTTCCGAGTATGCTAACTGCATGGGAGTAGCACACTGCTTAAATACAAGGTGGTCACGGCTGGTGTGCTGATGGGGTGGTTTTGGTACTGGGTTTTGGGGTGCTGGGGTTTCCTCACAGAGGTGGTTTCTAGCTTCTTCCTGTCCTGAGCAAAGAACTGGCCAAGACAAACACATGTGGTATAAGGTTTTACGTTTATTTATTTTTTATCAGTACCAGGGATTGAACTCATGACCACCTGCTTGCAAGATAGGTGCTTATGCTGCTGAGCTAAATCCCCAGCCTGGGAAGGTTTTACATTTATTAAAGATAGGAAAAGAAACAGGCTCTGCAGAGTGAGTTTGGAAAATAATATACTCGACAGCATGAGAGTGGCCCCTGGGAGGGACCCAGGGTGCCCAGGGTCAAGGCTGACTGTCCTTTTTGTATTTCCTGCGCCCGAGGCTGACTTCAGGTCTGGGCTATCCTTTCAAAAATCTTCTCGAGTTCTTGCAAGAAGTCTACATGCAGGGGTTTGGGAAATGTTCTGTGCGTGTGTCCAGGGATTTTTGTAACGGACAGGTGTGCCCACTTCCCCACACAGCTTGGATGGAGGTGCCCTTTCTGGTGTGTCCTATGCTGAAAACATTTGGGGAGGGAGTCAGGAGCCTGGGGGACAGGCATGGAAAGGATACTGACTTTTCGTATGGGTTTTTTTGGGTGACATTTGAATATCAAATCGTGTAAATGTATTGCCTAGTCCAAATAGTTAATGCTTGAAAAAGTACATCTGCTTACTTTTGATTTCCCCTGTAGTACGCCTCCCTCACTGTCACATGAAGCCATCTTTGAGCCCTATTGATATCCCGTCTAGGTTGTCTTGGGACGTGTCTCCATCTACCCGGTACCCTCTTTCCTGTTTCTGTGTCCTATTCTGTGAGCCCTTATCCGTGAGGTCTTCCTGACCCTGCAGCCAGGGGGCGCTCTAGACCTGTTAGCTTTGGGTTGCCTGGGGTTGCATTTCAGTCCTGAGCTCAGGAGAGAGATGTGGGCAGGAGACTAGATCTCGGGAACGATGGGTACGTTTTGTAGTTGTATGCTTGAGTGCCCGAGCTCACCGGCCCCTCTCAGAAACGGCAGGATTTTAGTCTGAAACAGCAGGGCTGGGACAGAGAGTAGCTGCCCCAGGCCATCTGTTAGTCATTGGATTCCAGCCTGCTGCAGGAGCTATAAAAACACTGAGACCCATCCTGTAGGATTTCCTCTGCCTGCCCGCGGGACCGCAGGGCTGGAGGACGAGCCCCGCCCATGCCAGGCAGCAAGTCGGACCTGACAGAGAGGAAGGACACTGTGGGAACGTGCTTCCCTCCATTGTGCTCAGGGACGTCCCTGGGAGCTTGCTTCTGAGCTGCGTGTCCATGCATGATGCAGTGCGTGCGGCGGGGTCCCCGCCAAGGTCAGCGCAGGGGCGCCAGGTGGCTGGGAGGAGTCAGATGACAGTCTAGGTAACTCTGCCGCCACTTAGCCTGACCCAGGGAGGAAATCTGCCCTCCGGGCCTGTGCTCTGCAAGTTGAGCTACAACCATTTTGAGCGTGAGATTCAGACGGAAAGGTGGCACTTTTGTGCCTGTTGCTGCTTTCTGAGACAGTGCGATTGTTAAGTGTGTCAACTTGATTAGCTTGGAAGTTGCCTAGGGGGTTAGTAAAGCACTTCCGGGTGTGTCCAGAGGGTCATGGAGCCGCGACCTTGGGGTCTGTGTCTGGTCCCTGACCCTCTCCTCTCTGGCACTGTGCCTCTGCTCTGCTTCCTGGCCACCATGAACTGAGCATCTTAGCTCCGCCGTGCCCTTCTCCGTGATGTCCCTGCCTTGGAGCCGGCTTACCAGGCTTCCAACTAAACCTCTAAACTCATAAACCATTTGCCCCGTAAGCTGTGGGTGTCAGGTACTTTGTCCCCGGGGAACACAGTGCGGTAGAAGCCCTGAAGCCTGACATACTAGAGCAGACAACTAGTCCCTGGTGTGGCCTTCAGAGCAAACTTTCCTGAGCCACTTGCACATCTAGTTTCTTTATCCTTCCCTCTCTGAACAATTTACCATCTCCCTGTCCTTCAGGTCAAGTGTCCTGTCACCGCAGAAGTCCTGAGAGGCCCACAGCCCCCGTGATGTGATCACAGTGGCATCTGGGGTGGTGGTGCTGCTCAGAATATCCAGTAATGTATTTCTATGTCTCCCTGCATCACACAGTGCCATGGCTCTTCTGATTTAGTATCACCCGGGTCATGGGAAGGGTGAGGAAGCCATTGCTTGGCTTTGAGTTTCAAAACTGACTTGGGTTTTGTCTTAGTTACTTTTTACTTGTTGCTGAGACAAAATATCTGAAGTCCAAAGCTGGGGAAGGAGAGGTTTATTTCTTACAGTTTTTGGAGATTTCAGTCCATACTGATTTGGCTCCAAGGTAGGCATGGCTGGGCCGCAGTTCATGGTGGCTGTAAACAAAAGGGCGAGGCCCACCTTCTTCCTGCCATTACATCACATCCTGGCTCCATTCTTTTGTGGGTGGAGCACTGACACCATCAATCCAAACATTATACAATGAATCAATCACAAATGCACAAGCGAATGCATGAGTCCTGGGGGCCACCTACAATAACCATGACTGATTTCCTGTGAGGCACAGCTATAACTGGCCTGGGGTGTCCACATCCCACACTGCCTCTCGCATGGAAATCATGGGTTCAGAGGACACTGGCATATCCTGGCTTGTTGGGGTCCTCTTCACCCCTTCTGTCTTCCTTCTTGGGGATCTTTGATGTTGGCTGGGCTCCCTCTGAGCAAATGGATAGAGGCTTCGGGAGCTGGCTGTGTCTGAGGGCTCAAACACTTTGCTCCTCTCCTAGTGACAGGTGTGATGGCTCCCCGCACGCATACCTTGAAGCCATAACACCCAGATCCTCCGATAGGACCGTATTTGAAAATGGGTCCTCGAAAGAGGTGATTAAGTTAAAGTGAGGTCACTGGGTGGCTCCTAACCCCTCTGACTGGTGTAAGAAGAGACAGGACACTGACACACCCAGGGTGACCCTGTGAAGACACAGGGCATCTCCAGAGCAAGGGGGAGCCTCAGGGGAACCCAGCCCTGTGGCACCTTGAGCTCAGGTCTCCCAGATACCACTCTAGCCAGCGAGCCTGTGGTAATTTGTAACACTATCCCCAGAAAACTAATATAGTATCTAGCTTCAGCTTTAAAATATTTTTGATTTTGCTCAGTGTGGAGGTGCACACCAGTAAGGAGGCTGAGGCAGGAGGAGTACCATGGGTTGGAGGCCAGCCTGGGTTACATAGTGAGTGCAAGGCCAGCCTGAATTATAGAGTGAGACCCTGTCTCAAAAACAATAACAACAATCAAAAGAAAAAACCAAACAAAAAACAGAACAACAAAAACCAAATAAACAAGTTACCTCCCAACAGGAATTAGAAAACAGCAAATCTGTTTTCATATAGGCAAGCAGGTCTAAGGAAAGCTGGGTATCTGACAATTTTTCTTTCTTCTTTCTGTAGCTTTTTATTTGCTTTGAAAATTTTGCAGATGATCAGAGATCTGCCGAGGACTAATCAAGGACTCCAGTTTAATGATGGGTCCTGGAAATTATGTTCCAGGTCACCTTGAAAGCTATGTGCTTGCTGTTGACATCTTGACTCTGCCAGAGAAGTGGCTGTGGCCCTTAGCACAGGGTGACATCTCTGAGAACCAGTTTAAAACAAAACAAGGACATTAGCCATTACTGTTCAGTCTGGTTCACGCATAATTACATTCCCACAACCTTAAACATTTAGTAGAGAGGATAGTGACTCATGAACCAGAATAGGAAATTGAAGACTTTTGAATTAATTTGATTTTTTAGAGAGACAATAAACACAAACTTGCTTTGCATGTGTTGTATATTGCACATTGTGATGCACCGAAGCAGAAGATGAATGGTTTTCTTGTATTAAAATCATCCTATCTGTTAAATTTGTCATCGGATTCTATAATTCTTGTGTAATTCTTCTGTGATTTTAGAGCACCACTAATATTCTTTAAAATCTTGCTTGCTTAATATTTTGGGCTTCGTGGAACCTTTTCCTTTTAACTCCTGTTTGCATGAAATTGCATCTCCTGTCTTCCCATCTGGTATCTTAGCAACCACCACTATACTCACGGTTGGCTGGCGATGGGACCACTTCCATTTCCGCCTGTTTGAATGGAGCCCCTCCCGCAGATGGCACTAAGAATTGTTCTTAACGAATAACAGGTGTATGCAAATTGCATGCTTTTGGAAGTACCTTTCCCCATCTTAGCTTCTTCCATAAATGCCTGCTAGGATCTATCAATCAATCGGAATAGCTAAGCCTTTGCCAGTGGTGCAGCTTACTGATCCCCTAGGGCTGTGGACCTGTCTTTCAGATGTGAATCTTTTTTGCATGTCCCCATGACTGGCTGACAGCCAGGGAACCACATTTGAAGGGTGATGTTTTCTGCCATTGTTGTCTCTGGAAAGAAGATGTGTTTCCTTGCTTCTGATGTGCAAGGTCCCTGGGGGAGAAACCCTGGAGAAGGCCCCTCCACAGGTAAAGGGATGCCCTGGGCACCCACAGGTGCAGAGTTAATCTGTAAGTGGCTGCTTGGGTCATTGTTTCAAGAGAGAGCGAGTCCATTCCCCAGTGCACGCACCCAGTGACTGACAGCCCCCAGACTAAGAGTCCTGTCCCTCCCTCTGGGTCTGGAAGTGCCCAGACACAGCTGACATTGTCCTTGAAAGTCGTGGGAGAAGCCGTCACAGTGTCATTTAACTCATGCACAAAAAACTGATCATATGCCCTGAACATGGCAGGGAAGCAAACCCACAGCAAGTTGGGTCTGTGTTCCGGTTCCAGGGGTTTTTGACTGAGCCTCAGCCCCTGCTGGAAATGTCCCTGTGGGCTGCTGTAGCCGCCAGGCCCTCTTCCTCAGGCTGCACAGACTCCCTGGAGCATCCGAGCTGTTAACGAGGGAGGCATGGCTGGAGCTGGAGCGGCTGTGCGCTCACTGCCAGGATCCTTTCTGCTCCTGACACTGCACTAGGCCTGCAGCCAGGCGCTCAGCTCAGGCATTTATCCTGCCACCTTGTTCCTACTCTGGGTGCTCAGGTCCAGCCCTGTCCTCAGGGCTCAGCTCTCTGGGTCTCCTGGCTCAGCATGTGCTTGGAGGGCTGGTGTGAACACTGGAGTCACTGTGGCCATGGTGATGGTGCATGTCTGTAATCCCAGCACTCGGGAGGCTGAGGCAGGAGGATCACCATGAGTTTGAGGCCAGCCCTTGCTACCAGGCAAGCCCCTATCTGAAGAAAAAAAGGAAGAATAAAAAAAAAGTCCTCCAGGTCAGGAGTAAGAACATCTCCTTCCATCCCTGAGAAGCACTTCTGGACCTGACCCTGCTCACTCAGAGACTGTGATTTGTGAGGGGATCTGAAAGCAACACAGTGCGTTCATCTGGATCCAGGCCCTTTCCAAGCTCAAGTGTGGTGTCTCTTACAAGTCCCTGTAGACGATCTCTGTGCAGGTGACACTTTGAGCCAGGGGATCCACGTGCTGCTCAGGGGTGTTTTATTTCTTGCTTTAATGCTCAGTGTTGTGTGGTGAGCTCTGATGACTTACAGCACACACAGAGACAATCAGCTGAGTGTTTCTGCTCATCGCTCTGGAGCTTTGAATCTGGGGCTGGTTGGTGCCGTAGCTCCAGGCCAGGGTGGCGCCAAGCATCATGGTGGGAATGTGCAACAGAGGAAGCTCGTTACTTCATGGCTAGGAAGTGAAGGAGAAAGAGGAAGAGGACGGGGCCCGGTCCCATGTTCCATTCAAGGGTGAGTCCCCAGTGACCTAAGACCTAATTACTCTGGTTCCACCTCTCCAAGGTTCTGCCACCTCTGGATCACACCAGGGGCTGGGACCCTGCCTGAGCACGTGGGCCACTGGGGGACTTTTCAGAGCGAGTTTGGCTTGGGAGTTTGCTGTTGAAGATTCCTCTACCCACCTCTCGTGGATGCCTTAAGCCATAGACAAAACTGTGGTCTTCATAGTCTGCTGGTGACACTTGAAACTTTCCAGGGACTTGTGCATCTTTATGCTGCTTAGATGGAGTGAAAGAGCCCCATCCCCGGGTGGGCCGGGCTGATGGCATCTAGAATCCCCACCATGCCTTGAAGGTTTGCCAGCACCTGCTTTCCCCATGGTGCTGATGGCACCGGAAGCTTTGTCTTCTTTACCTTGAGGATCGCTAATGTTGCTAAGTGGTTCCATTTTTAGTGACCTTAATGAAAACTTTATATGTGGGAGTGGTTTTCTTTTCATGGCTGTGCATTCTGAGGCCCTTGAGCTTCCCTTATTCTTCAGGGACAAAAAAAGGGAAGAAAAGGGTGCTAATGTGTTTGCTGGAGGCAGCAGTGCACCCTTTGTGAGGGTGACAGATCCCTGCAGAGGGGACAGGCAGGAGTGGCTGAGTCCTGCTTCTGCTGAGCTAGGGTTTGGATTCTCCTTTACCTCAACCCGACCTTGCAGAATTGTTTGCTTAAATGGAGAATTATTACCCAAGACAGTGAGACTCAGGTTCATGTTTGGTCATAGTGACCTTAGGCAGACAGCTGCCACCTCCTCTCCCCAGCAGTGTGGTCTCCAGGGAGGTACAGAGGATGGCAAGGTAGTGACCCTTGCATGGTTGATGTCTCTTGTGGGTCTAAACTAAGGCCACCCACATGGAAAGGCAAGGTTGTTTGTGCAGAGCGACTGCACCAAGCGAGCTCGTCACCCATCCTGCATGTAGCTGAGACATCCAGGGGACAGAGGACGACAGCGTCACAGGGAAAGGGAGGCTTTGGAAGCCCTGCTGTTGGCTGTGGCCTGGGAGGCAGGGGACGGGGCCTCCCTGTGGTGGGTCGGAGGTGCATTTTTGACTTTCTCTAGTGGTTTCTAAGAGGAAAGCAGGGACCCATTTAGTGACGCTGCTGGTTTTAGTCAAGTCCTGGCCGTTGGGGAGTTGCAGGAGTTGTTCAGTTTTCTGGTGGAGATAACACCTGCTTCCTGCAAGTCTGGCCTTATGGCGGTGGCGGGCTGGGTTCCTGGGCTGGTGGATCTAGGGGAGGGCTGGTGTCTTCCTCCAAGGAGGGCAGGGGTTGCAAGTGTGAGCTGGAGGCTTTGGTTATCTGTTTGACTATCCAGGCTGTTGCCTGCAGAGGCTGCCGTGCATCCCAGGTCTGGGGAAGATAAGTGGAGTGGGGCCCTGCAGCTCTGTGTCCTGGCCGTGTCCTGCTGGCCAGGGTAGGTGCCGGGCGGGTCCTGGAGTGTGGCTGGTGGGGTCTGGTGGAAACAGCAGAAGTTCAGGTGCATTTAGCGGCCCTGCATGGGCATGTGACTGGGTCTTGGGGAGCAGGCCGGGAAGGGGGTTCCAGTCCTTGGGAGACCTGGGGTGGGATGAGCTTCTGGCCGAAGGACAAGGCAGGGCAGAGCCTCCAGTGTGGGTGCCCTGCAGAGCGGGGGGCAGGTGGGGAGCTGTGGGCACAGCACAGTGTGACAGGGGTCCTTCTCGTGTGGCCAGGAGTCTTACCTCTGAAGGCTACCATGGGCAAAATTTTGCTGAGTGAGAAAGAACCATTCTTTAAAAATAATAACTTGTTTTTAGTTAAATGCACTGGTTCCTGGAGAAAAGCCCAGGCCTAGCAATACTGACTCGAGGAATTCGTAAAGGAGGCCAGAGCTGCGAGGAGTGGGGATCCGGCCTCCAACCCCACCCCAGCCCGTGCATCTCCGGGTAAGTGACCAGCACTGTTGCGGCGTGGCCTCCCTGGAGAACAAGATCAACTCAGGGACCCCAGGGGCTGCGTTACTTGCAGGGGAGAGGGGATCCCTCGAGCTGAGCAGTCCACGGACCCCCGCCTCCTGCTTGGTCAGGTGCGAGCCCAGTGTGGACACTGGGAGACAGCAGATGCTTGCTGGCTCTGCTTTCGGTGCATGATGTTTTCTTTCTTCTCACCTCTTCTTTCCTTTCGTATTTTCTTCTCTTTTCTTTCTTTGGCTGAAGGTTGAAGCCAGGCTTTCTCCCTGCACTGAAACCCCAGCCCTTTGTCTATTTTTTATGTTTGCACAGGGTCTTGCAAAGTCAGCGAGTTGCCCAGGCTGGGTTTGAACCTGAGACCCTTCTGCCTGTCTCCTCGTGCTGGAACCTCACCCTGCTATGTGTTCCTTTTTTTTTTTTTTAATTTACTGATACAATTTGGATCCACATAATTATCAATTTGTCATGGGGATTTGTACCTGTGAACGATCTATCTTGATTCTTCTTTGTTTCTCAATTCTCTCTCCTCCTTTCAACTTCTCTTTGCCTCCTTAGTTACAAAGCTTTGTTTCCATTTTATTCTTCTTTCCCCTTCCTTCCTTTTCCTCTTTCCCCTCCCTAATCCCTCTTTCCCTTTGAACAATTTCTTCTTATTTCACAACATTTTGGTCATCGGTTAGTCTTTTCTTTTCTCACACCAGGGAGACAATGTGATATTTACACAGATGTGTCTGATTTATTTCACTTAAAGCTGTGGTCTCAGGGTGCACTCATTTACCTAGAAATGTCTTAACTTTGTCCCTCTTTATGGGCGAGTAGTATTCCATTGTATAAAAAAACTCACATTTTTTTTATCTGTTCCTCAGTTGATGGGCACTTGAGTTGTTTCTGAGACTTAGTTTTTCCAGATTGTGCTGCCATAAACATGGGTGTGCATATGTCACTGTAGTATGATATTTTTAATTCTTCCAGGAAGATATCAAGAAGGGGAATAGCTGGATTAAATAGGACCTCTAATCCAAGTTTTTTGAGAAATTTCTGAACTGATTTCCACAGTGATTTTACCAGTCTACACTCCCACCAAAAGTGGATAACGGTTCCTTTTCCTGCCCCTCCAGGATTTGTTATTGGTTGATTTCTTTTTTTACTCTCTCTTTTTTTTTTTTAACTTTTTATCAGTACCGGAGATCGAACTCATGACCGCCTGCTTGCAAGGCAGGTGCTTATGCCGCTGAGCTAAATCCCCAGCCCCGTATTGGTTGATTTCTTGATGATAACCATTGTTTCTGGAGTGAGAAAGAATCTCAGTGTTTTAATTTGCTTCTCTTGAATGACCTATGACGTTGAACATTTTTTCATGCATCTTTTATCATGAGTCTGCTGTTTGCACTTCTTCATCTGAAAAATGTGTGTCCATCTCAGCTGTTTTTGGATTGGGTCTTTAAATTTGGGGGGTCTGATATTTTCTGTGTTCTAGACAGTAGTCTCATGCCCGAGGGACAACTGGCTAAAATTGTTTCTACCCTTTTTGAGTTGTATTTTCACTCTGTTGGTGATTTCTTTTTGTTGTACAAAAGCTTTTTAATAGAATGAGGTCTCAGTTGTTGATTCTTTGTAGCATTTCCCATGCCATGGGGTTTTGTTCATGAAATATTTGCCTATATCTATGTCTTTAAGAGGTCCGCCTCTTCTCTCTTCCAGCAGATTTAGTGTTTCTGTTTTAATATTTAGATCTTTGATCCACTTCAATTTTACTTTAGTGCATGGTGATAGACATGCGTCAAGTTTTGGCTTTGGTATGGAAAAGCCAGTTTTCCCTATTAAAGAGTTTTTCTTTCATGAATGTGTTTGGCACCTTTGTTAAAGATAAGGTGACTGTGTATGCTTGGAGTTGTTTCTGAATCTTCCAATCTGTTCCATTGATCCTCAAGTCTGTTTCTTTTTCCTTCTTTCTTTTTTTGGTTTCGTGATAGCTTTGTAGTTTAATTTCAAGTTAGAGATTGTGATTCCCCATACCTTGTCTTTGTTGCTGAAAATTGATTTTGCCATTATAGGTCTCTTCTCATTCCAAATGAATTTTAGGAACGTTGTCTCTGTGTCTGTGAGGTATGCTAATGTTGATCAGGATTGCATTGAATCTGTGTAATAACTTTGGCAGTTTGGTCATTTTCACTCTGTTGATTCTTCTTATCCAAGAGCAAGGAATGGCTTTCCATTTCCTTATATTCCCTTCAATCTCTTTTTTCAGAGTGCAGTAATTTTCCGTGCATAGTTCTTTTCCTCCCTTTATTAGATTGATTCCTAAGTATTTCATTTTTTTGATGCTATTGTGAAAGATGTGGTTTCCCTAATTTCTCTCTCAATGAGTTTGTTATTTGTGTATAGGAATGCTATTGATTTTGAGTGTTGACTTTGTATCCAGATGTACTATTGAGTTTGGTTTTAAATCTAGAAGTATTTTGGTGGAGTTCTTGGAGTCTTCTATGTAGAGTATCATGTCATCTGCAAATAGTGATAGTTTAACTTCTTCCTTGCCTATCTTTATTTCTCTCTTCTATCTGATTGCTTTGGCTAGTATTTCCAGAACTATATTGAATAGGAGTGGTGATAATGGACAGCCTTGTCTTGTTCCCAACGTTAGAGTGAAAGCTTTCAGTTTTTGACCATTTAGTGTGATGTTGGCTGTTGTGTTCTCATAGATGGTCTTTATCAGATTGAGATAAACACCATGTGTTCCAATTTTCTGTAGGCTTTTTTTTTTTATCATGAGTTGGCATTCGACTTTTTCAAGTGCTTTTATGCTTCTATTGAGATGATCTGTGATTTTTGTCTTTGGCTCTGTTGATACAATGTATTACATTTATTGATTTGCATATGTTGAGCCATCCTTGCATCTCTGGGTGAATCCTAGATGGTCATGGTGTATAATCTTCTTGATGATTTGCTGCATTCTGTTTGCCAGTGTCTTATTGAGGATTTTTGCATCCATGTTCATTAGGGAGATTGGCCTATAGTTTTCTTTTTTGGTTGGATCTTTCTCTGGTTTTGGTATCAGGGTAATGTTTGCTTCCTGGAGTGACTTTGGGAGTACTGTTTCCTTTTCAATTTCATGAAAGAGTTTCAGCAGTGGTGGCATCAAATCTTCTCTAAATTTCTTGTAGAATTCAGCAGTGAATCCATTGGGACCTGGGTTTTTCTTTGTTGGTAAGCTTTAAATTACATTTTCATTAACTGATACCGGGTTATTTAAAATTTTTATATCTTCTTCATCCAACTTTGAGAATTCATATGTATCTAGGAATCTGTCCATTTTTTCCCCTGTGTTTTCCATCTTATTAGTGTACAAGTTCTTGAAGTAGGCATTGATGATCTTCTGGATTTCCACAGGATCCCTTGTGATTCCACCCTTTTCATTTCTAATTGCATAAATTTCAGAGTTTTTTCACCCTCTTTTTGATAAAGTTGGCTGAGGGTCTGTCAATTTTATTTAATCTTTCAAAGAACCAACTCTTTGTTTCATTGATTCTTTGAATTGTTTTCTTAGTTCCAATTGAATTAATTTCTGCTCTTTCTTTCAAATTGCCTCCTTTGCATGAACTTTGTGCTTGATTTGTTCTTCTTTTTCAAAGTTTGACATTAAATTCTTTATTTGAACTCACTCTGTTTTCCTGATGTGAGAATTCACCAGTACAAGTTTCCCTCTTAGGGCGGCTTGCATTGCATACCATAAATTCTAGTATATGGTATCAGTGTTATTGTTTAATTATGGATGCTATTTGATTTCTCCTTTAATTTCCTCTGTGACCTATTGGTTGTTTAGAAAGCTTATTTTCTTTTTGGTGCTGGGGATTGAACCCACAGCCTGACACATGCTAAGTGCTCTGGCACTGAGCTATAACAGTGGCCATTAAGTGACTTCTCTGATTTTCTTGGTTTCCCTGTTGCTTTCAAAGGAAGAGAAAGCATCCCAGGATCCATTGGGTTAACTGTGCTGTGTTTCCATGATTTACTCTAAGATTAAATCAGGATTTCCTGACAAAGATCACATGATACACTCAGAGTTTAGAATCTCCCCCCTTCAGTTCCTGATGATCTTAATCAACAGTAGCGGCACAATGCCATCATCAGAGAAGGAACGAGGTCCATAAACTGGTGCTGCAGTAGTTGGGAGCCTCACGGTAGAACTGCCTTGCTCAGTCGCCTCCTTGAGGCCACGACGGGGAAAGAAGCAGCAACACAGCAAGAAGGATGCTCCCGGCTCTCCTGGGAGAAGTGGGTTTGGGGTGGAGGAGCTCTGAGCCTGAGAGCTCTTGCCCACCATCCTGGGCCTCAAGGTCTCAGCAGAGCAAGAGGAGGACCAGAGCTTCACATTTCCTGGGACTCTATGTGGCGCTAAGTGAAAGGTCCAGGGAGGTGCTTTGGGGCCAGCAGTTCCTGAGGAAGGGTGACAATTAGTGCAGACTCAGAAAAGACAGAGCCAAAGAACAAGATGAAAGAGAAGAGTGACATTTCAGAGCGTGTATTGTAAAGTAGGCACCAAAGCCCTTCGCACAACTAAAAACAGGCCAGGAACAGACTATGCGCAAAATTCTAGAGAAATGTGTGAAATAATCCTGTGCACATATGGGAGCTGCATGAGGGGTCACACGATTGGGAGCCCTCTAGAAAAGCATCCTTATTAAGTGGACATATTATATAGGGGACATTTTTTAAGGGAAAAGAAAAATGATTTAGGTGTTGAGGGAAAAAGATGCAATTTCTATCCAAAGAGAAAAAATAAAGTCAGCTGACCAGACACTTCTGAACAATGTCTAATGTGAACCAAAATAACTGGGCAACTATTTGAGATAATTAAATTTTTACCTGGAAAAAATGGCTTACTGTATTTCAGTAAAATTGTTATGAAATCTAAAGGCAATAGTAGACATTCTTAAAAATCTCTAAAAAAACTCAACAAATATAGAACCAGCAAACAGTTTCTTTAAAAAAAAAAAAGTCCAATTGAGCAATTCAGTGGGCTCAAAGGGGTGGAGCTGCAGAGGTGGGGTCTGGGGAGTGTGCTCAGGGTCCGGGCAGATTCAGAGGCGTCCAGAGAATTCTGAGGGAGGGAGAGAGTTCGGGGACCACACACTCTTTCCTTCAAATCCTATAGTGCAGAAAAATACTCTCAAGTTGCAAGTCTTAGAGGAGAAATTATCCATGAACCTTTTGCAAAAAAATGTGACCGAGGACTCTGGCCAACAAAAGAGGAAGAAAAACAGAACACGCAGCAACAGGCAAGATAATCAAAAGTGTTTAATCAAAAGAAATACCATTCTGCATATGGGTATTTTTGGTAATATAAATGCTATGAACCAGGACAGAGGTTAAATTTTCCAAATATTTTAACTAGGTGACAGGGAGCTATGCCATTAGTGGATTAACCCAGTGATGAGTTCAGGGCTGGATGCGGGGTTCGGAGGTGGGGTACCGTCAGAAGGGAGCACTCTGGAGGCCGTGTCCTGCCTGAGGCCTCTTCCTCTCCCTCTGGTTCCCTCTTCCTCTGTTTCCTTTTTTATACCTGTGTAAGATATTTTGTCACAGCAATGAAAAATTGACTAACCTAAAACATTCATCTGAAGCTTTATGTTTTATATTTTTACCTTAGTTTCTTTTTTTTAAAAACGTGAATTCCAAGTGAACTCATTTAAAAAGTTTAATATTAAAATTAGTATGTTTAAGACGGCTCATTCATTTACCTACCTCAGGCAGCATTGTCCAGCACCTGTCTCCTTGCCCACTATCTAACTTCCAGCCCTCCTTATGTGACATCTCCACTTTTGTTACACTGCATCTCTCTGGTCTTCCCTCTGTGCACGCATGTGTACAGGAACAGGTTTTAGAACTGTGGCAACTATTAGTGCATATTACTCAGCTTGTCTGCTTTAACAAGAGGCTGCAGACCTGGTGGTTTAAACAACAGACACTTATTATGCACGGTTCTGGAGGCTAGAAATCCAGGTCCAGGCACTGTAGACTGTGTCCTGATGAACACAGTGTCCTGGCTCACAGATGGCCATTGGTCACTGCCTTTGCATGGTGGAGAGAGCACACGGATGCCAATTCCTCTTCCTCCTTCTCCTCCTCTTCTTCTGTCTTTTAAAACAGGGTGTCTCTATCCAGTTCAGGCTGGCATTGAACTCACGATGTAGCTGGGGCTGGCCTCAAACTTGCGGTGATCCTCCTGCCTCAGTCTCCCAAGCGCTGGGATTATAGGTATGTGCCACCATGCCTGGCATGCCAATTCTTCTTATAGGACTACTAATTATGTTAGCTTTCTGTCGCTGTGACAGAACACTTGAGAAAATCAAATGAAAGGTGAGAAATTTGATTTTGGCTCACAGTTCCAGAGGCTTCAGTCTGTGATCATCCAGCTCTCTTGCTTCTAGCCTATGTTGAGGCAGAACCATCACGGTGGAGGGATGTGGAGGAGGAGGAAAGCTACTCATCTCATGGCAGTCAGAAGAGAGAGCGAGACAGAGACAGAGAGACATCCAAGGACAACATATAGTTCCCACGGAGATGCTTCTGTTGACCCACTCCATTCATTTAGGCCCCATCTCCTAAATTTTCATCTCCTCTCAATAGCATAAATATTATGAATCTATTAATGGATCACACTGCTGCTAAGTTAGAGCCCTTGTGACCCGGTCACCTTCCAAACACTTCCGAGCATTGCTGCACAGAGGAGCAAGCCTTCAATACATGAGCCTCCAGGTCACACTGTAGATCCAAGGTACGACACTAATCCTATTGGACCAGGGCCCCACTCTTCTGACCACATCTAACCTTATGACCTCTTTCAAGGCCTCATTCCATCTGTAGTCACCTTAGGGCCTGGAGATTCAACATGAGAATTTTAGGGGGATACAAATACTCTACAACACACTGGGTGGTAAAATTATTTATCTGTGCTTTTCTGATTTAAATGTTTTATAATAAATCTTGTAGGTATTCTTGCAAAATGTTATACAAATAAAAGCCATTCTTCTGAAAGCTATAACTGGTGTCACAGGCTTTTCTAGAAGCAGTGATATAGCCCAGTGTCTCTCTACCCATTTTTCGAAATGACTCACATGCGAATTCCATTTATTCATAGGATTCTTGGGATGAGCACAAGGTTGGCAGGGAAACTGAGGCTGGAGAAACTCTGATGTCATAGCCAGTGAGGATCCAGGTCCAAGTCTACATCCACTTGCCTCAGTGTCTTTTGTTTCTATGTGATGAAAAGATGGCTGAGTTCCCTGGGCTGGGGGACACAGTTCCTGGCTTGCTAGTGGCCACCATGGCCTTGAGAGCCACCAGTCCATCTTGGACACATCCTCTCTTGGACTTGGGCTCTCCTAGCAAGGCCCTGATACACAGCCTGCTGAGGAAGAAGGGGAGCCTCACATCCGAGCTGCTCTCTGCACCCTGCAGGGTACCTCAGAGCTGGCCATGGCTATGTCCACTCCCTGGGCCTCCTGCAGCTCACTCTGGGGTTCCCTCCTCCAGAACCAGTCTTTCTCTTTCTGGAGGGCAAGGTCTCTGCCATACACACAGCAGTCACCCATTACCACAGTACAGATGCGAACCTGGCCACTGTCCCGCGCTCAGCGAGGCCATGTGGACCCCAGGCTGTCCTGTGAGGCTCCCACACCTGAGTGGGTCAAAGCACAGCACAGGCATTTGTGTGTGGGTTGAAGGCAGGTGTTCCACAGACACCACAGTTTGTGAAAAGGGCCCTTCGTTGGGTGGGGTGGAGTTGACTTGGGCCCCTCCTCAGCACCCTTCCTCGCTGGTGTGTGTTACATTCTTACTCCATCCAAGGAAATCCAGATGGCAAGCACGTGCCCACTGGTCACAAAGAGTTAAAAAAGTGGGATTTGGGGCCAAGGTGTGGCTCAGTGGTAGCACACTTGCCTGCCATGTACAAGGCCTTGACTTCCCCCAACCCTGCAGAAAGACAAAAAGTACGCCTTCTTTCCTTGTGATTTGACTTTGCTCTTTCTCCCTTCTCTCTGTCCACCCTCTCTTTTCTCCCTATTTTCAAGCTTCTTTGAAAAGTTGCCCCTGGGAGTTTTCCAATGTTCATGGGATTAGTCACAGGCAGGAAACTTTGGGGCCTGGTGTCTGTCTGCTGGAAGTGAGGGAGGACCCGTCCTGCCTGCTTGGTGTCCTGGACTGGCCTCCTTTGTGCTGTGACAGCTGGCCTTCAGGATCTCCAGAGGGACATTTCTCTCCTTGGGGCATCTGCCGCGGGAGGCTCCTGTCACTAGCGGTCTTGGACAGACCCCATTACCATGGGTACATGCGTGTTCCCAGAGGGAGGTCACTGTGGGTGTGCTTGCTGTGAGAGGGAGCAGAAGTCCACCCTCTACTCATAGGTGGTGTTGTGATGCCAGGGGCAAAGATGTCATCCTGTCTCTTCTGTTTCTAGCAGAGAACAAAACTGGACAGATACACAGGTCCCATATCTGCTTCTTCCCTGCTCCTCTATTTTCTTTGTTGAAGAATGTATAGTTTAGAGCTGGAGATTTAGCTCAGCAGAACAAGTGCCTGCCTGGCAAGCATGAGGTCATGAGTTTGATCCCTGGTACCAAAAAACAAAACAAAACAATGCCACTGAGCCAAATCCTCACCCTGCAAAGTTATTTCTTAAAACTCTTCCACCGTGCAAGGTGTGATGACCCCATCTCAGCACAGGTGGGAAGTGAGTGCCTCCCAGGCCAAATCTGTCGCTCCTTGTCCTTTCTCCTGAGTCACTTTGCCCTCAGCAGCAGCTTGGTAGGCTAATGCTATTTGCTTTATTGTCACATCTATTTTATCAAAAGCAAAGCTTCCTCAGTTTCCTACTAGCTGTAGATTATTTTTTCTGAAAAAAGTCTACATGAGTATTTTTTTGTGTTTGGAAAGGAACCTTCCCCTTTCTCCTTCACTCCAAGAAACTGAAATTTTCCAGCCTTCCCTCATTGAAATTCATTTCCAGTTATCACCTTAATTCAGGACTGGTTGTTTTCTAGAAATATGCAGACCTCCCAGAGTACGAATTATCAAGTGAGATGGGTCTCCTAAGCCACGAAGGGAGCCCCACATGGGCAGAGGGAGCCGCAGGCCTCTGGTGACACTGCGGGGTTTCCCACAGGAGCATGGGCAGGCCTTGGACGGCTCTGCTAATGTCTTGTCTCCATGAAAAATTCATATCCTTGACTCTAAGCTTATTGGCTTCCACTTTTAACTTATCTTTCTTGTTTTCCGCTTAAACAAAGCAGACAAGGAAACCACCCATGGCGCCACAGCAGCGTTACACATCCAGCGGGCAGAATGACTCCCACGCTACTGATCAAGGTTCATGGTGCAGATGGTGCAGATGGTGCAGCGGCTCAGGCAGTGGTGCTGGGAGAGCAGGAAAGAGGGGGGTCCTGAGGTGCCTGAACCGGGAGAATGGTAGGAAACACCAGGTGGACAGGTCTGGAGTGTGCCAGGAGGAGAGGGCACCTGCAAGAAGGATGCGTGTAAGGAGTGGCCTTGCTGGTGGTGTTGGAGAGCCATCTTCTGGGAGGGACACTCACGCAGAAAGGCAAGCAGAGATCAACCCTAGGGAGGCAGGGCAGGCGGCCAGTGGAGGAGGGGCTCCGGGGGAGGCTTAGGCAGACCTGAGAGAGACCAGGACACAAGTAGGGGCCAGGATGGCTCAGCAGAGTGGACAGGAGGACTGAGGGGTGCAGGAAAAAGAGCTCCCCAAAGGTTGATGGAACAAGAGGAACAGGCTAAGCACACAGGATCATGGGGGCTTTGAGAGAAGGGGATGCTTAACTGTGGGTTCTCATAGTGAGCCATGAGCAGAGGGAGCAGACTGTGTGGACTGCTGGGGGGAGGGGAGTGGGGATGCGGGGTCTTAGAGGCGGCTGGAGCTGAGAGCAGGGGGAGGCTGGACCATCTGTGAGGGTGTGTGTGGAGGGAGGAGGGATTACCAAGGCAGAGAACACTGAGTAGACATGCAGGCCAGGCCAAGATGAGGGACCAGCCATGTTGGGGCACACGTGGGGGAGCAGGAATGATAGACTAGTTGGGGGTCACAGAGATGGGGGTGTCTTAGAGATGCTTTGCTGACAGGCATGTTGGGAGGCGTGCCTGGTACTTGGGGGTCAGGAAGAGAAAATGTCCCACGGAGGACTGAGGGGCATGTAGAGACCAAGCCTCTGTCAGGATGGGGAGGCGGGAGAGGTGGGGTGTCACAGAGGATGCTTATTGGCCAGACCAATGATCATAAATGGCCTAGGGCATCAAGGGCAGACGTGTGGGCAAAAGACGCTTGAGCAGAAAGGGGAAGAGAGTCACATGTGTGAATGTGGGGTACAGATACTATATCAGTCACTTTTCTGTCACTGGGACCAAATTCCTGACACCCACAGTTTAAAGGAGATTTTGACTCACAGTTCAGTGGGTTCAAGTCCATGGTCGGCTCCAAGGCAGAAATCGCATGGTGGAGGGGCCCAGGGGAGGAGAGCTGCTCTTATCATGGCAGCCAGGAAGCAGATACAAGGGAGGAGCCAGGGACAAAGACACATCCTGTTAGACTGTGTCTCCTACGGCCTTCCAAACTCAGGCGACTTTTCGGGGACATTTTATACTTAAACTATAGTAGACATCCATTTGACTCCCTGGTTATGTAAACATACTAGAAGTGGGGTTGCTGGGTCACATTATTCTATTTTTAATTTTTTTTATGGAACTGCTGTACTGTTTTCCTTGTGGTAACATCATTTGACATTACCACCAGCCGTCAGCAAGAAATAAAATTTCTCTACATTGCTGCAGAATGTGTTTCTGTATTTCTTTTCTCCCTTCCCTTCCCTTCCCTTCCCTTCCCTTCCCTTCCCTTCCCTTCCCTTCCCTTCTTTTCCCTTCCCTTCTTCCCTTCTTCCCTTCTTCTCTTCTTCTTCTTCTTCTTCTTCTTCTTCTTCTTCTTCTTCTTCTTCTTCTTCTTCTTCTTCTTCATGAGTGCAATGTGGTATCTCTTTGTGTTTCTGATTTGTGTTTTCCTAGTGATTAACAAGGTCGAACATCTCTTCTGGTGCTTCCTAGATGGAACTTTTGAGGGGGCCCTTTGGGGAATTTTTTGGGATAGATGACACTGACCTGACAAGGCCTGAGGAAAGCAGAGACAAATTACCAGTATCAGGGTGGAGGGGATAGTGGGATAGCTGCAGATTCTGTGGACATCGTAAGGGCAATGAGGGCAAACTACAGTAACTACACATGAACTTAACACGGAACTAATTTCCTCCAATGTACCAGCTACTCCAGGCCGTCAAGTATGAAGCAGGTAATTGGAGTAACCATCACTATCAGGAAATTGAACTTGTAATTAAAAATAAAACTCCCCAAATGGAAATCTCCAGACCCAGAGGGTTTCACTGGAGAATCCTGTCAAATATTTAAGGAATTAATACTGGTTTCACACAGTCTCTTCCAGAAATTAGAGGCGTGACATCCTCATATACAAGCCTGACATGCAGAGGATGAAAAGTGACAACTAAGGGTCAGAATCTTTTGTTATTTTAAGTTCACATATCTTTAATGAAATTTTAACAAATAGAATCCTGCAGTGTACAAAAGGAATTAGACACCATGACTGAGTGAGGATTATTCTGGGGATTCAAGGCTGATTCGGTATTTGAAAATTAATCCATATAATCCACCATATTAGCAAGCTAAAGAAGAAAAACCCAGATGATAATATTAATTGGTGCATGAAATGTGTTTGACCAGATTTAATACCTTCTAATGATAAAATCCCACAGGAAGTAGGAACAGAGATCTCCCTCAACTTGATAAATAGCATCTGTGAAAAACAAAACAAAAAAACCCAAAACAAAACACAACAAAAACATAGCAAAAATACATATTCAGTTACTGTCATACTAAAGCAGTATTTTCTCCTGTAATCTAAATGACATGGATCTTTTAGCTTCTTCAGTAAGGGAAGAAAAGGAAACTAACGTATAGGAATGAGAAAGGCGGACATGACGCTGTCCCTAGTTGCTGATGGTATGATTATCTCTATGAGAAGCCCCCAAAATCTACAAAGATATCTCTTAGAATGAGTCCAGCAAAGCCACAGGACAAGCGATCGAAATGCAAAAGCCAACCATAATCTTCCATCTCTGGGAATATATGGAGATCAAATTAAAAATGTAATCCCACTTAAAATCTCAAAAAAGGGAGACTCTAATAGAACCTGTACAGGACTTTCATTTTGAACACTGCAAACCTCTGATGAAAGAAATCAGAGAAGACCAAAACAAATGGAAAGATAGACCACATCCGTGGGTTGGGAGGATGCACACTGCAAAGGTATCGGTTCTCCCTAAACTGATGTATGGAATGAACATAGGCCCCATCAAAATCACTGCAAGGTTTGGTAGATGTAGCTAACATTATCCCCTGATTACACACATAAAGCCTCCTCTATTAGCAAAGTCTTTCCCCACAGTGGTGTATTTATTGTTCTGAGCAAGTCTCTTGAACTAAATCCTAAAAAAATGAATCACAGCACAGTTTGAAGTGGTGTAGGTGTGGGTGGGCCATGCCTGTAATTCCAGCACGCAGGAGACTGAGGCAGGAGAATTACTGCAAATTCAAAATAAGCCTTGGCTTCAAGGTGAGTTCAAGGACAGTCTGAACTGCATAGCGAGACCCTGTGTCAAAAAAAAAAAAAATAGAGATGGTGTATAAAGACGATAAAACTTACACTATGCATGGAGCATATTTAGTGAAGAATTAGAATTGTATAAATTCATATAATTTATAAAAATGGATTGAAGATTCAGTATCAGAGGATGCTGTCTGTGTCACTGTTGGTCATTTCCATCTTTCTATCACCGGGTCGTATTCACAGGGTTTTAGCTGAGCACCTCCATTCAGCCTTTTTGGGAGGAGACCCCCAACTGCTGTGCATTTGGCTTTTTCTTCCGTCCTGTCCCCTTGGTCTCTCTGCTCCAGTGCCAACCTCCTGCTCGGTGCTTCTTGTGGCCACCTGTTGATAGCCCAGCCCTGGTTCTGTTCCTTCTCCCAGAGCTCCCACCCTGCTGCTGGCCTCTGGCAACTTCCCAAGGGGACATCTTTTCCTTTCTGCTTGTGCCCCAGTGATGTACAAAGGATTTTACTCTGATGGCCTGAGATTGTCTCTTGGGATACAGATTGACTTTTTAGAACAACTCAAAATATGTATTTTAATTGGCAAATAAAGATTGGGTCTATTTATTGCATACTACATGTGATGCGTATATCTACCTGGTGGAGTGTCTGATGCCCTGACAGGTGTTGCCTGACATGTTGGTCAGTAGACTACTTAAAAATCCACTCTTTCAGTAATTTTCAAGATGCAGTTATTGTTTTGAACTGTGATTTTCTCGTTGTGCAATTGATCTCTGGAACTCATCCCTTCTGTAGGACTGAAATTTCCTGTTTCCTGACCATTCACACACCAGCCCTACTCACCACAGCTCCATGCTCTGCTTTCATGAGGTCCACATTTTAATTGTATGGTGCTCGTCTTCCTGAGCCTCATGTTACCAGGGGATGTTGGGAAATTGAGGTGGGGCCTGGTTGAGGTGGGCCACTGAGGGTAGGGTATGCCCTGAAAGTATGTCAGGTCCCAGCCTCCCCCTTCTCTTTCCACCCTCCCCCACCGTCTCTCTCTGTCTCTTTCCCTCTCTCTCTTCCTGGATGGATGAGGTAAGCAGCTTCTTCATACTCTTCTGCCGCCATGTTGTTCTGAACATGGCAGCAGGGGAGTATGGTGCTAATGGAGCATAGAGGAACTGTGAGCCAGAGCAAATCTTTCCTGCTTTAAGTCGTTTGATTCAGATATTTTGTTTTTGTTTTTGTTTTCTTTTGTTTTTTTTTTTTTTGAGGCAGGGTTCATTATGTGGTTCACTCACCATGATTCACTCATTATATGATTGAACTCACTATGTAGCCCAGGTAGGCTTTGAACTCACAGTGACTCTCTTGCCTCAGCCTCCCAAGTACTGGGATTACAAGTGTACTCCACCATGCCCATCTTTGTTCTCGGGTATTTTGGCCCAGCATCAGGAAACTGACTAACGCAATGTTTTATGGGTGTGTGTAGTCATGTATATCTGGGTAGCTATGTGTTTGCTGTGTCTTTGTGCATGTACATCTGTGTTCTGTTGTCTCTTTATTGGTGTGTGCATTGTACACGTGTGTAAGCCTGTGTGTGTGTGTGTGTGTGTGTGCATGCACGTGGGTGTGTGTGTGTTTAGGGAGTTGGATGTGGAGGTCTGGGACTGAGTGACTCCATGACCTCATGGGCTTCCTGCCACATGTAGTTTGGTCTGAACCAGCTCACTCTGCGTAATCAAGCTCCCCTGGCATCCTGGCTTGGGCTGACTCTCTTCCTATTCCTGTGGGCTGTGCCGGTGTCTACCTCCCTCTCTGGCTAGACTAGGTCAGGGATGAAGGTTGGGTGTGAAGGAGTGCTGCCTTGATGGAGATTCATTCCTCAGAAATTTAGTCAAGGGATGAAGTAGGTAAGGCTTCTGAATAAAGCCTCTCTTTGCATTTTCTGTACCACCTCTGAGCTGCACTTGTCACATTGTTAATTTCGTATCCTCTGTGTGTGGTGCGTACACACACATACACACAGGTAAATGAACAGAGCTTAGGAATGGAGATCAGAGCCGAGGTCTAACAGAACAGGAGCCAGAAGAGCCCTGGAAGCCTGGGTCCTGGTGAGGAGAGGGCTGTACCTGGGTGATGTCCAGAAAAGCACATTGTTGAAATGCCTGGTCACAGCAGCTCAGGGGCAATGGGCCAGCGGGGCTGAGGACCGTGTCCTGGCCAGCAGTGGCTCTGTCCACCCCTTGGCGGTATTAATGAAGCCACAGAGATGACAGCATGCTCCAAACACGTCACTGGCTCAGACTCTTGCTTCCAGTCAACTACATATATTTTAGGTTCCGGTTTTCTCTTCTTTTTGATGACACACCATTTTCTCTCTGTGATTAGTATCAAGACTCTGGTAACCCTTCACTTCACTTCACTGCTCCTGATGCAGCAGAGGATCCCTGCCTGACAGACAGGCATTGGTCTTAGAAGTGTGCGAATCCCGGGCTGTGGAACCTCATGTTCTCTGCTTTTCTGAAGGCAAGGAGCAAGCTCTGTGGGCGCCACTGTGGGAGTGGTAGTGGTGGACTGCTGCCAGTCCAATGACAGATGCAGCAGGAACCTTGGTTATCAGCCTGCTCCAGCATCTATTTCTATTCTTAACAGGAAACACATAGAGGAAATACAAAGGAAATACGCAGAGTTTGTTCACCATGGGGTTCCCCAAACATCCTGGGTGCAGGTGAGCAGGGACTCCCCAACCTGTGGCTTTAATCAGACGTGACAGCCCAGTGGTTTGCACTTGTGGGTACACTGTTTGGCAGATTTCTTCTTTGCTCCTGAGGAAATCTTAAGGCAGAAGTTCTTGGTGACACTGCCAGGGGTTCCTGAGTCAGGATTACAGGTAAAAGTCTCCCATGTATCTGGAAGCATCTTTTAGGCTTGAATGCTAGAAAGAAGATGAGGACCACGGAGAAGCCTGTGGGCAAGAGCTGGGCTTGCAGAGCTTGCCCTGAATGCTTTGGAAGTGTGCATGCCTTCCATTGTCGGCTATCTATTTTTACATCTGATGACTGTAATCCTTTTATGCTTTGTGGCTCACTTTATTTTCAAAAGGTCTCAAGGCAGCTTTGAAAAAGGCCGCTATGCAGAACTGACTTTTGGAAAAGTGGATCTCGAGAACCTGCTCTCTCACAAAAGGACCAAAATAATGGCAGAACAACAGAAACCTACAGTTCTCAGAACTCTGAAAATGCACAAAAGGCACAGGACAAACTGAAAAGCACTTGTTCACAGACAGGACAAAAACCAAAAGCCACAGAAAGCTCAGTAAAAATAGCAGGGTGTGCGGTGGTTCAATATGAGACTGTTCCACCCGCCTTTACATTCACTGCAGCTCAGAGGCCTAAAACACACACACACACACACACACACACACACACACACACACACACACACACACACACGTTCTGTCTCTCTGTCTCTGATAAAGCTCCATTCTCAGACTGGAGTCAATCATTTAAACTAGAGGCAAGCTGGAAAATCTCTATTACCATGGCGTAGCCTGTACCTGTTGACTCAAGGCATCAACAGGCCTTGCACTACTGAAAACAATGACAATCTATCAGCCACAGCTGCGATTATAGAAGATGGCAATTTCAGTTGGAACAAAAGAAGCCCAGCCAACTCTGCATATGGACCTGGAGAGCTAGGTGACCACAAGGCACTTTACATAGTGCTGGCACATTCCTAAGCAAGTGAAGGCCATGGCCATGCCTGGGAAGGACCTGGGAATTGAGGCGACCTTGCTGAGACCCTATGGGAGCAGATGTAACCATGTTTGAGCTTCTAGGTGTGACTTTGCAGCAGTTAGCTGGTAGAGGAGCTCAAGAAGCTGAAAAACATTCCTGATTGATAACTGACTGACCACTGGGTCTGTACTGATCCAGCCTGACTCCTAGGAAGCCAACTGTAAAAATAGAAATAAGAATTTAAAGGAAAATCTTGGTAGAGATTTAAATCATTGCCATATGATAGAAACTCTGCCTATCTTTTGGGCATAGACACAAAAACTCACAACACAGTGCTAGCAAACCAAATCTGGCAACAACTGAAAATGGTTATAATCAAGCAGGATTTACAGAAGATGTGAGCTTCTTGTAGAAAATCCTAAAGGAAACACACTTTAGAGCTAATGCAAAAGTATGATAAGATTATAGGATATAAGATATACGATCAAGTGCTCAAATTACAAAAATCAGTTGCATTTCTATGCAGAGAAGAATCTGAAAATGAAATTAAGAACAAAATATACCAATAATATTAAAAGAACAAAATGCTTAGGAGTAAATTTATCTGAAGAAGCACAAGCATTATATACTGAAAATTACACGACACTGCTGAACTGTCTCCGTAGGTGAACTTGTATATACTTCCATCAGTGAGTGACAAAATTAACACCAAATGTACCATAGACTTAACTGTAAAGCTAATAGCACAAAAGTCTTAGAAGAAAACTTAAAATCTTTGAGATTTTGAGTTAGGCAAAGATTTCTTAGACATGAACCCAAATTTACAGTCCATAAACACACACACACACTAAATCGGGTTCCTCAAACATTTAAAACATTTATGCTCAATAAGAAGTCAAGAAGGATAGGAAAAGACAAGCAAGAGATTTGCAAATAGTCTCTGAGTAATATGTTCAAAAGAAATGGGAAATTAAAAGTTTTAGTCCAGGAGGAACGCTAATTGATAGCCTAATGTATTGTGGAAAGAGCAAAATTTGAAATTAGAGACCTGCATTTCGCTTTGGCTAATCCATTTCCTACATTTTTTTTTTTTTGGCTTGGGGCACAGTTTTCTGAGCCTGGGGAGTCATCGTGTCCCCAGGAGATTGTGGTTAGAGGTAAACTGTCAAGAAATGATACCCATTATTGCCATAATGATACACGAAGTGATCTTATTAACATAAGATAACATACACAAAGCACCTCATGGTTCCCGGTACACATTAAATATTAAAAATGTTATTTGTTATTAATCACTAATTTATGGCATAGACTCTAAAAGGAAAGTTAAAGTTGGATCAGGTCCTTTTTAAGTCCTTGATCATCATAAAGAGAAAAATATAAGAATTTCCAAGTTTCAGGCACTGGAACACTATTTTAAAGCTAGTTGGGTAATATAACAGAAAAACTGGAAGTCCTCCCAGTTGAAGATTTACTTTAGCACTCCATTTTCTTTTAGGCCAAATGTTGCCCTCAGACTTCCTAGGGAATAAGATAGGAGGGTCGCAGGAAGCTAGGTCATGTTTCACTCATTATGGACACTCACCAGCTCACGTTGGATTCTTCCCTCCTCTCCATTTCCAAAACCAAATTTATTTGCATTATTTTGATGACCCATACATTCCTAGGCCTCCAGAGGTTCCAATGTGACAGTTCCATTTGGTGGATAAGCTGTTCTTGGGGACCGAGAGCACTTGCATTGGACAGCAGCCCCGGGGAGGACTGGCGTTTGAGGCTCTTTCTTCTGGGCTTCCCTCCTGTCCCGCCCCCATTGATCCCCTAAGCAGCCAGCGGTGCAGCGTTGGAGCCCGTAGCCACCTGCTCCACTCCGGCCTGTGCAGTGATCCCCGGTGTTTAGGGCTGACCCCGCCTAGCAGCCCAGTCCCGCTCAGCTCTGTGGAGCCCATCACTCTGTTTAAGTCTGCTGCTCTGTTCGCTTCTTTAATTTGATCAGTGAGTATAAGAATGCACAAGGCTGGAGTTCATTTAGGGGTGCTGGCACCTACGCACCACACACTCTGATCATTTTCAACTCCTCTTAACCCTTCTGTCTCCTCTACCCCAGCCCCTTCCTCATCTCTAATCATCTGCTTTCTATTTTCTCTAACCTCTCATTTTTAAAAAAGATTCCTCACCAGCTTGTTTTGCTTGCAGGGATCATCTCAGTCAGTTCCACCCATTTTCCTGCAAATGCCAAAATCTATTGATTCAACCACCGACTTCTCTAACCATGTTTCAGGGTAACATCTAGAGCAGTGGCACCCACAGGTCGGGGTGTGGAATGCAATGATCGTCCCTGGCCTGATTTGAGGCCGAAAGTGGACACAGCAGAGTCCATCTAGGGGACAGGAGGCCCCGGTTCCAGCATAGCCCCTCTGCATGCATCTCAAGGCCTCTGAGGACAGAGACCCACTGGTCCCCACAGAGTCCCAGAGGAAGCTGGGGGACAGAGAGGTGCCCCAGGCCTGTACGATCAGGCTAGGGGGCAGAAAGGGCTCTTTCTAGTTAGGGAATTGGGACAGAGTTCGGCCTCCCTGCCAGGTTGACAGGTGACAGTGGGGATGGAGTGGCATGGGCAGGTGCCAGAGGAGGGTATGCTCAGGCTGTGCTAAAGGGTCTTCAACACACCCTCCCGTGGTGTGGGACAGTCACACACATGCATGCACACATGAGCACAGCCTATCCAGCTGCCTACAGCCTTGGCAGCTGGTCTCAGCCTGGCAGGTGAGCTGTGACGTGAACATCCCACCCTTGGGTGGCTGCCGTGTAGCCCTCATGACTTTGGACCTTGTCACCCAGTTCCTTATCCTCCTGGGGCTGTGGCGCACACTCTGAAGTCTGGTTTAATGTCATCAGTATTGGAAATGACGACGCTGCTGGCCCTGCCGTTGGATCTGGGTTTCTCTAATGCATGATTAACCAAGCATTCACACAGCCCAGCACCCCGAGACCACATCGACACTCAGAGTTGTCTCCTGCTGGGCCTGGACAGGTGCAAGTGACAGCCACAGTCAGCAAAACGCAGGGAATCCTGCAGGATGTGTTCAACAGGCAGGAAGAGGCTGCAGGGGCCGCAGCTGGAGAGTCACCTCTGAGCCAGAAGGAGAGGGCTGCAGGGCCACTCTGGGCTGTCAGAGTTAAAGCAGCAGCTCTGAAACTCTGGGGACTTGGCGCTGTGAAAAGTGGGCTTGTCTTTACAGGTTGGCCAGGATGAAGCTTAAAAATCCAAGCAGAAGGATTTTAACGCCATGCCTGGGAAGCAGACGTCTCACTCTCTCAAAAGGTGCCAGGAAGGTCCAGCTAGGAGAAAGCCAGAGAGCAGAGGTAAAGGGCCTGTGAGTCTTGACACGAGAAGAGGTTGGTGTCCCAGCTGCCTGGAAAGGAGCTGGGCCACCCAGGCATCCTGGGCAGGCTGGTTACTGTCGTGGAGATGCCCAGAGACAGCTGTCAGAGACGGCTCAGGGACAGTACATGCGAGGGCTCCAGGAGGCCGGGAGAGGAGGAAGGCCCAGGCTGGGTAGGAGAGCTGCTCTGGGTGCTCTGGGGACACACAGCTGCGTGTGCGCCCTGACACCCCCCCCCACCCCTGAGTGTGGCCCCCAGGTGCCAGGTCTGTGCCCTGCTCAGCCAGAAGCACAGGACGCGGCCGGGTGGAGGACAGCCGGCTTCCGCCAGCAGGAGCAGCATTTCTGGGGGGCGGGGAAGCCCTGTCCTTGCCTCCGGACCCCAGAGCTCGCAACCTCTGGTGAGCGGGTGAGCTGGGAGGCGACCTCCCTGTGGAAGGCGTCCTGCGTCTCAGTAGGCGCCCTGTGATCTCACTTCCACCTCCTACCTCCGGGAACCTCCATGGAGGCCCAGCCCCGCCTCTCCCGGCCGCAGGATCGGATCCCAGTTCTGCTGGCGGCCCGGCCTGGGTCACCGAGCCCGCGCTGCTCTGGAGACTGCAAGTCGCCGAGAGCACAGCCGGGCTGGAGGCCGCACGCCCTCGGCTCCTGGAAAGACCCGGCTAGCGGAGCAGGGCGGAGAGCGCGGCGGGGCCGCGGGGCCCCTGACCTCCCGCGCGACTCTGGCCTGAGCCCGGGTGCATTGCACCCGCGGGGTGGGATGGGCCGAAGGCGGTGTGGGAAGCAGGCGGGAGCAGGGCCCGTGGGTGGGGTGCAGGGCGGAGTCCCCGAGAGCATCCTCAGGCCGCGCCCCTGGCGCCTAGTCCCAGAGGGACTCCGGCCTGAGCACCCCGGAGCCTCCCCAGCGCAGCGCCCTTCTCGGAGCCCGGGAGCCAGGCGCAGCGCCCCGCGCCCCAGCCTTGTCCCCGCGGGTCTCTGCCGCCCCCTGCCGGGCGCGCGCCCCAGATTGTCTGCAGAGGCCCAGGATTCAGCCTCGCTTTGCTCTTCAAACTCAGGGACGGTCGCCTCTCTGGGCACCTGCGGCGCTCCTATTCCTTGCCCTTGGTAGAGGCCAGAGTTAGGGTTGAGGTGAGCTTAGGGTCAGTTTAGAGTTAGGGTCAGATTCAGTGTTCGTGTTATGGTTCGATTAGTGTTTTACCTCTTGGCCTGCTTCATAGAGGAGGTTGCCCCTCGAAACTTTTAAATGCACTCGTTTATTTCCATGTGGCTTATTTTTGAGGCAGGGTCTCGGTATCTCTATGTAACTGAAGCTGCCCTTCAGCACCCTATGTAGCACAGGCTGGGCTGGAACTCCAGGTGATTCTCCTGCTTCAGCCTCCTGAGTGGGGGGATTATAGATATTTGACACTGCATCTTGTCTAAATGCATTTCTTTAAAAAGATGTGTCTCTCGGCTGGGGATTTAGCTCAGTGGCATAAGCGCCTGCGTTGCAAGCAGGCAGTCGTGGGTTCGATCCCTGGTACCGATAAAAAGGAAAAAAAAAAAAAAAAAAGATGTGTCTCTCAAATGAGAAAGAACTGGAGACAGATAACTGATGAAGCATTGTTTTCCCAGGGAGCTGACAGACATTTCAGGTGGACCGGAAGCGTTGGGGGGAGAGGAGAAGGGAAGGGGGGCCAAAGAGGCTCACACAGGCGTTGTCAGGGGAGAGCCTGGCAGCAGGACGGCTCGGTGTCCCAGGACACTGTTGGGACAAGTGGCCAGCTGTGGTTTGAGCGGAGGGAGGTGGGGAGGAGGAATTGGAGGTGAGCACCGTTCCTGGCTAGGGACCTGGGATAATCACTTCTTTCCAAAGTGAAGCCATAGAGAGTGAGCATATGGAGCTGGAGTCAGAACTGGGAGACCAGGAGACCCGTGAGCTTCCCGAACTCAGAGGAGTCTTGTGAAGAAATCATCTTCCTGCAAGAGAAGGGCTGGACCTGGGAGGAAATGTCACCTCCATCACCATAGGTGAGGCCACCACAACTGAGCCCTGGGGCCCCGATAACCCCTGGGCAGAGCTGGGATGCCACGCTGGTTCTCTGCACCCGGCCAGCAGGCTCCTGGCTTTGGTTCCAACTGTCTGTCTGTCTGTCTGTCTGTCTATGTCTTTGTTACTCATTCTCAGCTTCACCCAGGCAGAAATCCAAGCACGAAGGAGCAGGAGGACTTGGTCTTGCGTTTTAGGTGAGTCGCTTGCCTCTGTCCCTTGGGATCAAGATCAGGGGTGGAGCCACAGATGTCAAAGGGCAGGGTTTGAGGAGGAGCCCAGACAGCTGAGATGGCCCTGGAAACCCTCAGAGCTGTGGGCAGCAGGGAACAGTCTGGTTCCCTCCTTGCCTGTGGAGGACACTCCTCATTTCTAGGATAGATTTAATCTATTTTAGTAGACATTTAATACTTAACACACTATTTCCTGAACATTTTGTATAATGAGCAGAAGAAATGACAAGAGCAGGCTGAATCTGTTAAAAAGACCCAGAATCCCACTGTCCTTCCAAATCAGGAACTCTTGCCAGTGGAAAAACATATCATGGCTGTAATTTATACTCAGGCTCTCACCTATTATTCATAAGTTTGAGAAGATGTTTATTGGTCTTCATAATGGTCCCTCCTGAGGGCTGAACCTGGGTTTTTTCTTGGTGACATATCAGACAGTAGCCATGGCCTGATGGAAAATTTAACTCATAGTACTGTGATACATAAGACAATCATAGACATCTTTATAAAAATGGCCTTTCCCCTTTGGGAACAGCTATTGACTTAGGCAAAATGTCTAGGTATGGAATTACCCAGAATGCTTTGCATGGCTATTTAAACAGCACTGGCAAATCATTCTCCCTGATTGGTTCTTGTGAATAACGTACTTTGATGTACTTTTAATGTACTTTTATAAAATTTTGTAGCCCTGATGACAGCTGTTCTGAGGGGGGTGAGGTGGGTCTTGGTGTATTAATTTGCATTTCTCGAATCGCTAACGATGTTGGTCTTGTTCCTGTTCTCTCTCTCTCTCTCTTTCTCTCTCTCTCTCTTCCTTTTGATATCAGGAATCGAACTCAGGCAAGTGCTGTGTTGCTGGCTAAATCTCTAGCCTGTTTATTTATTTTTTAGGCAGGGTCTTGCCATACAGTTTATCCTGCCTTGAACTTGCTTATGTATCCCAGGCTGGGACTTGAACTCATGGTGATCCTCCTGCTCAGCCTCTTGAGTGCTAGAAATACAGGCGTGTGTCACCATGCCCGGCTTTTTTGTGCTTCTTTTGAGAAGTATCTGGTTACTCATTTATTTATTGGACTATTTTTGTGTGTGTGTGTTTTGAATTCTTCATGTATTCTAGATAACAGTCCTTTGTGGGAAGAGTAGTTGGTGAGGGTTTTCTTCCCTTCAGTGGGTTCTGTCTTTACTCCGTTAATGGCTTCCTTTGCTATGCCGAAACTTTTTAATCTGCCATTGTCCCAGTTGTTGATTCTTGCTGCTATTTCCTGTGCTAGCAGAGTCCTATGCTGGACACCTTTGCCTGTGGCTGTGGCTTCATATGCTTTTCCTATGCTTATTCTAGCTGTTTCAAGGTTCCAGGTTTATGTGTAGGTTACTGACTGATTTTCATACAGGGATCTAGATAAGGATCTAGTTTCAGTCTTCTGCAAGTGGATCTCTGGTTTCCCCAGCACCAAAGCTTAAAGAGGCTGCCTTTTTTCCCGTGTGTTTTTGGCTCCTTCTCTGGAACCAGATGGCTGTAGCCATGTGGGTTTATTTCAGCGTTCCTTATTTATTCCACTGTCTACTTCGTCTATTGGTACCAGGGTCATGCTGTTTTTGTTTCTGTGGTCTTGCAGTTTGAATTTGGGTGTTCTGATATCCACAACCTTTCTCTTCCTGTTTAGGGATGCTTTGGCTATTCTGGGTCTTTTTGGTCTCTGTATGAATTTTAGGATTTTTTTTTTTTTTGTGAAAGATGTTGGAATTTTGATGGAGATTGTGTTGAATCTGCAGATTGCCTTTGGAAATGTCACCATTTGACAATAATAATTTTGCCAATCCATGTGTAGTTTATTGGGTGTGTTTGTAAGGCAGCTGGGGGAAGCACCTGGGATAGAGCAGGGTCACCAGCCGTGTTGATAAAAATAACAACAGAATGCAGGCTGCCCCTACTAAATGGAGCTGTGGCCACTCCCTGCTAAGTTCTAATTCGGAGGAACCAGTTTCTTCTGAAAAAAATTTTTTTTGTCCTGGAAATTGAACTCAGGACTTCATGTTTGTCAGGCAGGTGTTTGCCTGCAGAGTTGTACCCTGGTGCACTTCTGAGATCTCAGTTTCCTGTAAACTCTACGTGTCGAGGAACTGGGCTAAAAACCCGAGTTCCAGTTGGTCACTTTAAATCCACCGAGCCATCCTTGAGAGGGACCCTGAACAACTGAGCAATTCCTGGGCTCTATTTATCCAGAGTTCCTCTAGATCAGGGGGTCATGTAAGCCATCTCATTTGGGACCCCCTTGGAAATACAGGAGCTGTTCTTATTTCCAGTAGAAACTCTCCTAAGCTCTTCCTTTGGTCTGTAACTTTGTCCTCGCATCTACACGGTTCTAAGTGTACATGAGTGGTCTTTCCATCTTCTGGTATTTTCTTCTATTTATTTCTTCAGTGTTCTGTGTTCCCATTGTAGAGGTCTTTCATCTCCATGGTTAGGATTTTCTTAGGTGCTGCACGTTTTGATACTATTGTGAATGGAACTGTTTTCTTGATTTCCTTCTCAGCTAGCTCATTTCTGCTGTATAGAAAAAAGCTTTGGTGTTTAAATGCTGGTTCTGTGTATAGTTCTGCTTACTTGTCTTTCATAGCTGGTTTGGTCACTTGCTCTGTAGGAGTAGTCTGTTCTTCTCCCAGGGAACTCTAAGAGCTTGATGAAAGTTATCTGAGAATGATCAGTTCTCAGGCTGGAGGCGGAGAAGGGAGTTACAGCACCTCCGTGTAACTGCATCACGCCCTGACACCACCGAAGGCCAAGTAAGAGAATCCTGTGGAGAGAAGCGTGACCTGATTGAGGGAAGGTGCTCTGTAACTCTGCGTCCTCCATCTCTGTTGCTAAGAGACACTTCAGTTCTAGTGCTGAGTGTTTAAAATCTTGGGCTGGACACTACGTCCAGTCATTTACCCATTTCTCTGCGACCATGCTTTTCTTCCAGAGCTATCTGCTGCTGCCTCTTGTGTCTCCAAGCAGTCCTTTGCTCCGGGACTTCAGGTCTCCCCACTTTTGAGGCCGTCTCCACCCTGTTCTGCTGCAGTGCCTTCAGATTTGCTTCATGGGCAGCGAATGCCAACCCCACCTGCCTGGCCCTGGGATTCTCCCAGCTGGGCACCTGGCCTGTCATCTTGCCATTTGTTTTCTATTTGCTCCATCTGCTCTTTGTCCTCTTTCTTTGTTTTTCTGTCTTTTGGATTCACTGAATATTTAAACCCAGTTTTGGATCATTTATTTGTATGATCATTAGATGTATTTTTGTTGTGACACTTTAATGGTTTATTTATAGATTATGCTATGTATCTTTATTTTAGTTGTAAAATTTTTTTATTTTAAAGAGAATAAAAAAAAGAAAGCAAAACAGAACAAAGCAAATCAGAACAGAACAATGCAAGCAACATAGCACTTCACAACACAGCAACAGGAAATCAACAGTAGCTGCCATAATGTCTTTTTTCTTCTTCAAATAGTTGACCATACCTTCATACACAATAATATCAAACATAACAAAATAGTATAAAACCATTCGAAAGAATGAAAGCATTACAGGACCTCAAAACCAAATAACAGAAAAAGAACAATGGCTACTATAATATCTCATTTTCCTCTAAAAAGTTGTCCATAGTGTCACACATAATAAAATCAAATAAAGCACAACAGGATAGAACCAATCAGAACAGAAAAACAAAAGCATGATTGGACTTCAAAACAAGATGATAGGAAATCAGCAATGGTTACCATAATGTCTCATTTTCTTCAAAATAGCTGTTCATATCACTACACATACGAAAATCAAACAAAACAGAATAAAGTCAATCAAACAAATGAGTGAAAGCATAATAAGACTTCAAAACAATAGAATAGGAAACCATGGGCTGGGGATTTAGCTCAGTGGCGTAAGCGCCTGCCTTGTAAGCATGAGGTCATGAGTTCGATCCCCAGTACCAAAAAAAAAAAAAAAAAGGAAACCATGGTTACCATAATATATCCCATTATATTCAAAATAGCTGCCTCTACCATCAGACAGAGTAAAATCTAACAAAACAAGATGGAACAAAGCCAAACCTAACCAAATTGTGAAAACAATACAAGAGTTCAAGACAAGACAATAAGAAATTGACAGTATATATCTTTATTTATCACAGGCTATGTTTGATATTATGCCACTTCAGAGGTGTAAAATGGGCTCAGGACAGCATAATTTCTTCTTTGCTATTATTAGAATTCATCTTACTGCTGCATATGTTATAGATTCTATAATATATTGTTATTATTGCTCTAGATAGTTACAAAGGTGTAATTAATTTTTTTTTTTTTGGTACCAGGGATCGAACTCAGGACTGCTTGCAAGGCTGGTGCTTACGCCTCTGAGCTAAATCCCCAGCCCTAGGTGTAATTAATTTTTAAAAGTCATCACACTATCATTTCTGCCTCTTTCTATTCCTTCGCTGGGTACCACATTTCCACCTGCATCTGCTTTTCTTGCATTTTGCCTAGCACAGACCTGCTAGAAAGAAATAATTTTGACAATTGAGTGACTGGAAAAAAACTTGACTTTACCTTCAAAAATGACCTATGCTCTCCCTTGGTAAAGAATTCTAGCTCACAGCAGAGTTTGCTGCCCTGCCTGAGAAATTGGCTCTCACTTGTCTTTGTTCCTCTCTCTGTAAAGCATCTTCCTTCTCTAGCTGTTATTAAGATTTTCCCTGTATCAGTGGCTTTGGACTGTGTGCTTTGACATGGGGTGATACAGTCTCATCCTCAGCCTCCTTAGTCTGTGGGCTCATGCTTTGGTAATGGTGAGCTTTAGGGAAGGTGGCCTGGTGCATTGTGGGAAAGAGGAAGTTATGAAGGTGGCCTTGTGGGCATGTTGGCTCACCCTGGGGGATGGACGTAGGAAGGCTGGGGTCCATGTACAGCGGGCAGGGAGGACCTGCAGGACACCTGGAAGGGTCAGTCACAGCCTCTTGCATTATGCTCCTGTGCTGGGTCTACCCTCTCCAGGGGCCTCCTCTGACTCCACTACACAGTTTACCATCCTTTCTTTGTGGCACTGGGCCTTCTCCTTCCTGACGTCTTCCACACTGAATTATTTTTAGGTCTTTGGGGGTTGTGGGTCTTCCCAATGGGGTTCAGAGCCCAGGAGAGACCTAGCGCTGTGGCCCAGAGCCACTGTTGGAGGATGCTGAGTGACAGGTGAGTGGCTGTCTCCCACTGCTTCCTGCCCTTCCTGTTCTCACCTCAGCATCTTGTTATGGCTTCCAATCCTACTGAAGTGGGGAACCTGAGCATGGAGGGAGAGCTGGAAAATTTACCAGAGCTGGAGGCTTCCAGGACACCAAGTTATGGACTGTGTCCCTTGAGGGACCTCAGAGGGATCAGGACTGTGCTCAGGAAAACTTGCTTGGGAGAGGTGGTGGAAAGGAGATAGAATCATTAATTAAAATTCTCTGCATGAGGTCCCAGAGCTGTGGGATGTGGGGTCCTCATCATAGCTTTCCTGTGGTGGTATGTGCTCCCTCTCTCTCTCTCTCTCTCTCTCTCTCTCTCTCTCTCTCTCTCTCTGTCTCTTTCTCAGAAGTGGCAAAGTTTATTTGAAAAAGTAAAAGGGGAGAGTGATGGAGAAACTGGCTCTGCAGAGCAAACTTGGTTTGAGCACTTTCTTTATTTCTACACCTGGTGTGAGCCTCAATGGCATAATGGACCTTTGTCAAGGCTTTCGAAAGCTGCATCTTTTACCTTTATGGCTTCCACCTTTTCTTGAGAGAAAACGGCATTCCAGAGTGCTTTGAATTTCCTGACAACACTGGTGGCTTCCACAGATGGTGAGTACATTGCAAGCTGGAGCTCATGTCTGTGACCTTGTTCAAAGCTTTGGAAAAACACCAGGCCAATGATGTTGAGATTCCTTAACATTCTAAATTTGTCTATCTTTAAAATTCATTCTAGTAAAGAGGCAGCCAGCGCAGGCAGAGAGAAACAGCCATACCCACCCCTGTGCACCTGCCACCATCAAGGGAGCCACACAGGCAGAGGGAAGAAGCAGTCCCACCACCGCACACCCATGGCCATCAGGGAAGCGTCAGTGTAGCTACACTGACTAGAGAAACCCACCCCGTGCCCCACTACCTCCCCAGGAACCTGGGTTTGGAGTAACCCAGGTGCCTGTCCCATTCCCTGACACTATGGAGGGACAGCCAATGTGGGAAGTGCCTGGGACCCCACAACCAGCTTGTTGGGAGGAACCCAGGAGAATGTCAAGATGCAGGAGCAAAAGGCAATCTCAGACCTCCAGCCCACACAGAGCAAGTCTGGGAGATACAGTCATGGAAGAAAATGGAAGTCACACACCTGAAATCTCTGAGAGGATAGTAACTGAAGGAAGGAAACAACCTCATGAGACTGTGAAAGTAATCAAATCAGAAATAATGTCTCAGATAAAAGAAGAAATCACAAGCATAACAAAAGAATTGCTGAGTGTATCTAAAGAAGATATATTAAAAAGAGGAGTATAGGAAAATGAGGGAAACCTTGAGTGAGCAATATAGGAAGGAATTACAATGCGTTAAACACTTAAAGAAATAGCCAAGAAATTAAAAAGTTCATTAAAAGCTGGCAAGACTGCTTGAAAGAGACTGAAGATAGATTTTCAGACCCTGAAGACAAGATCACATCTAGCAATCTCAAAAATAACAAAGAACCAGGAAATAATTCAATGGCCACAACATGATGCAAAGAAAAATAATTTAAGAGTGATAGCTGTCAGTAAAAAGGCAGGGGTCAACACAAATGACTTAAAAACACTATTTACAGAAGCAATAGCAGAAAAATTCCTAAACATAGGTAAACGATCTGGCATACAGATAAGTGAGGCATATAGAACTCCAACCAGACATAACCAAAATAAATCTACACCAAGACATCTAATAAACAAGATCCCAGAAAGTCAGCACAAGAACAGACTACTAAAAGCTGTTAGAGAAAATAAATAGATCACCTATAAAGAAAACCCATCAGAATCTCGGCAGACTTGTCCACACAAACAATCAAGCCAAGAACTTGACTTTGGAATACAGTGTTTCAAATCCTGAAAGAAAACAACTTCCAACCCAGATGGATGTACCCTGCAAAAACTGTCTTTCAAAACTGATGGAAAAATAAGAAACTTTCATGATAAAGAACAACTGAATTTATGACCACCAAATCAACCCTACAAAGGGTTCTGAAGGATAGCCTAGAGATAGAGATGGCCATGGTTCCAGGAACATCAGTAGAGGAGATCGACAAACAGAGTAGGCAATTGAATGGAGGGGAAAAGACAGCAGGAAGCTTACATGCAGAGATGTATCAGTGTATGTCAGTTGTAATCTTTAATGTAGATGGCCTCAGTTCACCAATAAAAAGAAACACAGGGAGAGTGGATTAGAAACAATACCCTTCAATATACTGTACACATGGAACACATTTAACTCAAAAGGAAATTTACAGACTAAAAGTCAAAGGAGAGAAGACAGTTGTTTCTGGAACAGGAATTGTATCTGCAACAGGAAACCAGAAAAAAACAGGGATAGCTTGCCCATCAGCAGCAGACTGGATAAGAAAGATATGGTACTTTTATACAATGGAAAGCTACTCAGCTATAAAGAGGATAATCTTGAGGCTCTTGTAGGTACATGGATACAACCTGAGATCACGCTCATGAATGAAATATTCAGACTCATATGGGCGAACATCGTATCTCCTAGCATAAAAAACTGAGGTAGTGGAATCCAAATGTACAATAGCTATTGTGAAAGGGATAGAGAAGGAAATACCTAAAAAGGGAAGGTGGTAACTGTTGTTAATTCCTTATTATCTTGTTTTGAATTCCTGTATCATCTTCATAGTCTTGTTAGGTTGGTTTTATTCTTTCTTGTTTTGTTTGATTTTATGATGTCTGATGGTATGGGCAGCTATTTTGAAGACAACAGGATATATTATGGTACACCTAGGGGATCCCAACAGTCCCCTTGGCAGGGGCCTCTCACCCACTTTGGAGGAAGGGAGGAATACAGCAGCCTCCACTGCTCAGAGGTTGGCGGACATGAAGACCTCTCTTACCACATTGTTCCTCTGGGTTCAGGTCCCAAGCCAGCCCTGCTCCTTCCTCCAAAGTGGGTGAGAGGCCCCTGCCAAGGGGACTATTGGGATTTCCCAGGTATACACTGCAGTGGGGGTGCTGTCCTTTCCTGGGGTCCTGATCCTCCTAGAGAGAAAACTTCCATTAGAGTATGGCCTGGGAAGACTCTTTCTCTGCCCAGGACTGAGAGATCCAGGGTCTGTCTGTATCCATGTAGACTGGAGCTATGTTGAAAGTCTAAGACCAGGCATGTATTGCTACAATGTAGTATTGGAGAGCCGTGACTCACAGATTAATAGTACCAAATAGAGAACCCAGAAGTGGTTCCAGATTCTATCTGTGGTCTCCAAAAGCTTCAGGTCCAGCTCACTATGCAAAATGCATTTAGTTGTTCTCTAAGAGCTGTTAAAGTCTTAACAGTTCCGGCATTGCTGAAAAGCCCAAGTCCAAAATCTCTGAGCTCTAGGCAAACTCTTAGCTACAGCCCCTCTAAAAATAAAAAAGGAAGTTAAACACTGCTGACATAGATTTACATAAGGTAAGCATTCTCATTCCAAAAGGGAGGAATGGTGGGATGGAATGGAAAAGGATCAGAGCTAGAGCAGCACCCATCAGGGCAAACATGAAACCTTACGGCTCCATGTACGACACCTGGAACAAGTTGTGGTGAGATGTGAACTCTAAAGGGGTTGCGTGCCCCACTCCAGAGGCTTTGCTGGTTTTAGCCCTCATGGCCTCACTTCCTTGGAAGCGCCACTCATTTTTGGCGGCTTTCTTCAGGACAGAGTTCATATTCCTGGCTTCTCTAATGCTTTGGAGTTTCCACTACATTTTGGCTTCATTCTGCCAGCTTAATGCACTCCTGGCCCCGGGGGCACACTACCTGACCTCCCAGACCTTCCTCTGAAATCTAAGTGGAAGCTTCCTTGACCTCACAACTCTTGCATTCCATATGCCTGCAAACCCAGTGCCATGTGGATGATGCCAAGGTCTGTTGCCAGCTCAAGCTGTAGTCTAGCTCCTTTGGACAATGATTGCAGTAGCCTATAAGTGCCTGGGTGGGTGAAATCTGGGAAGCATTTCCCTCTGCATCCCAGAAAAAGCAGGACACCTTGGAGCTCCCTTTGCAAATGAAAGCTTTATGGTTTTGCACCCTTGAGCCTGTGGAAGTTGGAATGTTGCTGATACCCAACATGCCTTCAAACCATTCTCTTATTGTCTTAATGCAAAATACTTATCTTATGTTTCATGCTAATCATTCCACTGACAGTGCTGCCCTTTACCCCAACATGACAGGCACTTTTTCTTCTGGGGAAACTAAAAACATTTTACATCAGATTTTGCTGCTGTTGATTCTCTCTGTAGATCAGGTTAAAAGCTACTGGTATTACCCAGATCACAGCCCAGCTATTGGGATGACTTGAAGTTTCTTCCACAAAGTTAATTAGTCTTCTGCTCTCAATTTCAGTCTCCCACAAAGTCTTAGGACATGGGTAAAACACTGACAAATTTTCTGCCAGAGCATACTGCACATGGCCAGTGGTCTAACTGAAATCTCCTAAGCTTGTCTTTTATCTTCTGAATTTCTTTCAGCATCCTGGTCTTCTGAGTTTTTTTTTTTTTCTTTTTGAGACAGGGTCTCAGTATGTAGTTCAGGCTGGCTTTGAGCTCACTATGTAGCCCAGGCTGGTCTTGAATTTGCAATGATCCTTCTGCCTTAGCCTCCTGAGTGCTGGGATTACAGGAGTGCTCGACCACCCCCAGCTCTTGGTCTTCTGAGTTTTGACCAGAATCTTCAATAAATCTTGGCTTACAGCATTCTAGGGCTTCTTTAGCCAGCATCACAAAACTTTTCCAAATTCCTCCCATGGACTAGTTCAGAAGACCTCTAAACCACATGGTCAAGTATAGTCATGACAACACCCTCACTTCTTTGGTACAAAAATCTGTCTTGGTCGCTTTTTCATCACTAGGACAAAATATCCAACGCCTCTGACTTAAAGGAGGAGAGGTTTAGTTAGCTCATGGTTTTCATCCATCATCAGCCAGCTTTCAAGGCAGAAATAGTGCAGAATTGGGGCATGGTAGAAGAAAAGCATCATGACAGGAAGGGAGGAACCCAGGACCCTAGACTGCCCAGTGACCCACCTCCACACATGTTCCTGCTCCTAGCAGTGCATTCAGCCATGAACTCATCCGGGGATTTATCACCTGGTGAGTATAGTGCCCCTGTCAACCAATCATCTTCCAAAACGCCAACTCTCTGAACACATGAATGTTTGGAGACATTCCGGTCTAAACCAGAATCTTGCTTTACCTGCATATACAATAGTACAAATGCTCTCCCTCTGTCTTTGCCGTTTTGGAAGATTTTTCAGAGATGGATCTACAAATGGCCAATAAGCACAAGAGACTTATTCAGCTCTGTTAGTCGTCAGGTAAATGAAAGCTAAGCTTGCTATAAGACTCCGTGTGGTGGTCTGTTTTCTGTGGTTAATAACACACTGTCACAGACAGGATAACTGTATAAAAGGGGCTTAGTTTGGCTCATGGTTCCGGAAGTATATGGCATTGGTGTGACAACCTTCTTGCTGGCAGAGTTCTGAGGTGGTCCAAGGCACCAGGTGGCAAGGGCCAGGGAGTTCATGTGTGTATGTGTCTGTCTGGCCACTCTGTCTTCTTGTACAGCCACCAGGATTCAGTCACGGCCTTCATCTTGGTGACTCTACCTGATTTCAATCACTTCCCAAAGCCCCTGCCTCTAAGCGCAGTTGTCATGAAATTCCCACCCTCTTGATCCCTCACATGAAGCTTTGGGGGGACGTTTAAACCATATCCAGACCACGTCACTGCCTGTGCATCAAAATGACCACCCCCAAGTAGTGTGACAGCGCTGAATTGGGGCGAGGATGTGGAGACACTGGATCCCTCTTCCACTGTCATGAGAGTGTGAAATGGAAGACAGGCTGCTGGCTTCTTAGGTAAGGACATGTTGGGAGCCGCGTCTGTGATAGCTCGCCTTGCGCGGCGGACGTGCGGCCTGTGGTAAAGAGCAAAGCCTGAGGTAGATTACCCCTCCCATCGAATATGTTAGTTTCCTGCTTACCGCGTAAACAACCCGCTCAACAATATAGTCTGCCTGGCAACTGATGATGTTAGCCAATCAGCTTGCCTTGCTTACTTTAACATGATTGGACACTGTACCCGTATATATACCGGTGCCACCCCTGGGCGGAAGAAGAAGCCAGGTAGAAGCCCGGAAGTAGAAGCCCAGAAGGAGCCGCGGAGAGCGGACCGGTAGAGGCTTCGGAGCGAAGCCCGGAAGGAGCCGCGGGGAGCGGACCAGAGGAGGCTTCGGCTGGGAGCGATCCCAGGGCAGGCTGTACGGAGAAGAAAAATAAAAAGAAAAGGTTGTCCACTACCAGACTTTGTCGTGTGTCCTTCCTGCCGGCCGGGAGCGGACATCGACATTTGGTGGCCCGTACGGGGACTGATCACCCCCGAGACGTGACAGCGGACAACGCTCCAGTACAGAGCTGCGAGACAGGTGAGTTGGGGATAAGCCTGGGCTCTGGGTGGCGCGCACCTACAGGGCTTTTAGACTCCCCTCAGGCTCACGCGTAAGTGGCGGATTCCTTGGGCCTCACGCGGTGAGTAACATATTAAAAGATGGGAAACATGTTAGGTAGCAACACTAAGAGCGAGGGTGGTTGTGGAGAAAGCTCTCAAGAGCTTACAAAAGTACGCAGGGTATCTGAGCAGGCCCAGTCAGGGAGCTCCCGAGAGGGGTCCGTCAAGGGGAACAAGGATGCTAAGGAGGAGGACGGGGCTCTAGCCTCGGAGTCGTCTGACTCCGAGGACGAGGGAAAGTTGAATGGCAAGGAGGCCAAAGAGACCAGCTGTCAGGAGCCTAAATCGCTCAATAAGGAGTCGCAGGGTTCTTTTCCAGCGTTGCCCCGCGAATTGCGCTCTGCTCAACCTGGTCTGCGGAGGAGTAGAGAGCTCCTGAGCGCTCCCCGGCGCGAGAGGGAGGCGATCCCTCGCCACGAGGCGGCCGCCTGGGAGCTCCCTCCCCTTTCGCCAGAACAGGAAGTGATGCACGGGCCCCCATTTTCCGCCCAATCACGGCCGCTGTCTTATGCTCCGCCGCCGGCGGGTCGGTATTTTTACAGGCGGCTTTGGCAGGGGGGACGCTTGTCTCATGAGGTACATCCACCTGGGATAGATAGTGGCCCCTACGGGATATTTCCTGTACAAGTAGCTATGGGCCAGGGACGCAATGTATGGGAGCCTTTTGAGATAAAGCAGATTAGAGAACTTAAAAATGCAGTTACAACCTTTGGGCCGACTGCGCCTTACACCATTGCCATGCTGGAGAATCTGTCTTCTGGGCCCCTCACCCCCGCGGACTGGATTCAGCTGGCAAAGGCGTGTCTGCCCTCGGGCAGTTACCTGGATTGGCGAGCCTGGTACACAGAGTTCTCTGCCGAGCAGGCTGAGAAAAACGCCGGTCGAGGAAATGGGAGCTGGGGATTTAGCTTAGCGGCATAAGCGCCTGCCTTGTAAGCAGGCAATCGCCAGTTCGATCCCTGGTACCACTAAAAAAAAAAAAAAAAAAAAAAAAAAAAACGAAAAAGATAAAAATAAAAAATAAAAAATAAAAAACAAAAAGGGGGAGTAGGCCAAGGCCTGGCCCCAAAGGCACGATTATCCATGGCACTATTCACACACAATTTTTTAAATTTAAATAATGATAATCGCTCCCCAGCTGTGGAGCACTGCAACCCTTCCCCCAACCATAAAGGGTGGGTGAAGTGGAAAGATGTCCTGACAGGACAATGGATGGGCCCGGATCCAGTGGTCAGCTGGAACCGAGGCGCGGTTTGTGTTTTCCCACAGGAATCGGGACGAGAACCACTGTGGATACCGGAGAGACTGACACGGGCAACAAAGCCCTCGACTGAAGATCAGACCTGCCCTACTGGAGATCCATCACAGACCAACCAATAAGATGAATAGAAATAGCGGTAGCCCGAAATGGACAAGAAGATCCTCAGGCATATGCATGGCTTGCTCAATTGGCCCACGACCGAGTCTAGATATGGCGGGCATCCCTCATTCTCCTCCATAAGGTGACAATACACAGCAGGGTAGGTGAGTCAATGACGGGTAAGAGCGTGCCTCCCCAGCACGACTCGACCTAAGCCAGGCCCTACCCCATCCTGCACGTAAGCCGCTGGACTGTTAGATGCTGCCCAGGTCTAAATTTCTCTCCGAGGGGATTTCTTTACGGAGAGGAAATGAGTGCAAGCTTGTGTGCATCCAGGTTCCGTCCAGTTTGTGCCTGGCCCTAGAAAAAGGACGAGGGCCTCAGGGCCTTGGCAGACCATGGCATGGCCAACCAGGGTCTAAGCCAAGGACCTACGGTGGACCTACACATAGGGCATAAGCCTCTGCACCCAGTCCAGGAAGGGCTACGATGCGCACATTCATAAAAAATAAAATAGGGGGAGATGTTGGGAGCCGCGTCTGTGATAGCTCGCCTTGCGCGGCGGACGTGCGGCCTGTGGTAAAGAGCAAAGCCTGAGGTAGATTACCCCTCCCATCGAATATGTTAGTTTCCTGCTTACCGCATAAACAACCCGCTCAACAATATAGTCTGCCTGGCAACTGATGATGTTAGCCAATCAGCTTGCCTTGCTTACTTTAACATGATTGGACACTGTACCCGTATATATACCGGTGCCACCCCTGGGCGGAAGAAGAAGCCAGGTAGAAGCCCGGAAGTAGAAGCCCAGAAGGAGCCGCGGAGAGCGGACCGGTAGAGGCTTCGGAGCGAAGCCCGGAAGGAGCCGCGGGGAGCGGACCAGAGGAGGCTTCGGCTGGGAGCGATCCCAGGGCAGGCTGTACGGAGAAGAAAAATAAAAGAAAAGGTTGTCCACTGCCAGACTTTGTCGTGTGTCCTTCCTGCCGGCCGGGAGCGGACATCGACAGAAAAGGAGCCACAGCCTAAAAGAAAGTATTTGTAAATCACGAATCTGCCAAAGTACTTGTGTCTATAACACGCAAAGAACTAAGCTCAACAGTGAGAACACAAGCACTGAATTAAAAACTAGGCCAAAAACACAAAGAGACAGCGCTCCAAGTACAGAAAATGAGCATACGAAAAGACCCTCACTTGCCATTAGGCAGATGCAAATGAAAATCAAAATAATAGCACAAACGTATCTAAAGGACTAAAATCCAGACACCTGACAATCCCAAATGCTGACAAAGATGTGGGGAAAAATGAAAGCTTAATTACTGCAGAGAGGATGTGGAGTGACCCAGCTCCTAGAAGCAGTAAGAGAGGTTTTTACAAGATTACATGTACAATCATGCCATGTAACCCCGAAACCAAACTCCTTATGATCTTCCCAGTTAGTCTGAAAACTTGACGTCCACACAAAAACCCACATTCAACTGTGCCGAACAGCTTCGTCCATCCTCCAAACCCGACAGCCGTTGGCAGTGATGCACAAGCTGCCGTCCACCTGTGACAGATTATTGTTTGGTGGGTTTTTATTTAAATGAGCTAGGAAGCCACGGAAAAGACCTAAAGAATCTTAAGTGGATGTTGCTAAATGAAATAAACCAAAGTACAAAAGCTGTGTGAAGCCGATTATATCATAATGTGGAAAAGGCAAAAAAAAAAAAAAAAAAAGTAGAAATGTAGAACCGATCTCCAGCTGCCAGGACTTCAGGGCAGGTAAGAGGGAGAGTTGGTAAATTGCAGAGGATTTTTAAGGCAGTGTGAAGACCGTGTGATGCCACGCACATTTGTCAAACATGTGGAATTTATAGCACAAAGAGCAATCTCCAATGCATGCAGAGTTTTGAATGTCATCTCGCATGAGCAGGACCCTGGGTTTAATCCCAGCAGCATACAAAAAGATCCTGCGAGAGAAGGCAGGAAATCCCAGCATGCAGTGCCAAGAGGACCAGAGAATCCAGCTGTTACAGATGTATGGTGCACCCTCTTTGAAGGTGGGGAGGAAAATCAAGTGGCCCGAGTAGCTTTGGAAATCGGTGGCATCTGAGACCAACAGCTGATAGGGAATGCACAAATACCATGCTCCGGCTGCCAAAGTGGTTTCCCCACCAGAGTCCATTTAGCACATCTGAAATCACTGCCCCAGAAACAAACCATTTAGTGAACAGAGGGAGGGGTGGCGAGGATCAGCTTGCTCTCTGCTCCAGAAGATATAAACAAAGGGCAGGTGATTTCAGCAGATCGGGTGGGCCCACCACATCAGGGAGGCTGTCGGCTTTACTCAAGTCTTGATTTAAAGATTAATCTCACCCGAAACACCACAGTATCACCTAGAAGTGGCCCAGTGGCCCCGCCAACCTGACCCCCAGGAAGAAGACTGCCATTGGAAGTGCACAGGGAGGATGCAGGGAGTGGGGGTTCCAGTGAGCAAAAGCAGGTACCGGAGATACAGCCCCAGAGGTACCTGGCTTGGGCAATCGGCAGGACACAAGTGTTCAGGCTAAATAGGCCTCTGGGACCTCAGCGTGATTACGAGCTGCCACTCAAAAACCGTCTCCTGACCACAGAGCTATTTATTTCCTCCTGCTAATAAGGAGCCCTGGAATCAGGGAGCATTGACGGCCAGTGCTGGCAAATGGATCAATTTTGCGAGGAAGCACTTGCAGAGAGCTCCCCAAGGCAGAAGCAGCTGCTCCCACAGCTCAGTCACCAGGCGCAACCACAGCGGCCAGGGGCAGAGTGGTAGCAGCTGTGAGAGTCTATACGATCCTTCACGGTCTGGGTGTCCATCATCTGCAGAGAGACCTGGGGCTCAGCGGGTCAAAGCAGAAGGATGAAGAGCAGAAGCAGTCACCCAGCCGGGCCACACAGCCTCACAGATACACAAGGAGGGTGCAGGCCGCATTCACCCAGCTTCCCTCACTGCGCAGCCTCTGAGCAAACACCTCGATTTCCTCCGTGAAATGTACTTGCTGGAGAGTTTCACTACAGGCTTCAAAGTCTGGACGTCTCGGCTTAGAAATCCATTTGATGCTCTGGGCTGCAGCTCAGAAATGTCTGGGAAGCCTTCCCCACTGTGTCCCGTTTTAATTTTGATGTAACAAATCCATGACTCCTCTAAGTTTCAAGGAAGCACTGGTTTTTCTGATGACCTGCACCGTATACCGTATTCTCATGCTTGTCCTGCTGCCCAAGACTCACTGTTTAAAAATATCCCCAGGACATGGGAGCTTTTTTGATGTCATCACTGTCCCCAGGAGTGTGGAGCATATAGAGAGTGTCCCTGACATCCTGTAATGGGGGGGGGGTCCAGGAGGCCCTGGGGTGGCCGTGCGGGGCTCACAGTGACAGTGCCAGAGCCATTCTGCCCTGCTCACCCAACCCACACCACAGCCAAGGTTCCGGGACCCACACGCACCAACCTGACCACCTGGACCGGGGCAGCCCCTAGCAATGTCCAGCGCAGTGGTCACCTCAGGGCTGTCCATACCACACAGGCAGCTACGACACTTCACTGAGCTCAAGTTGCAGTCAAACTCTTGGAAAGAATTAAGTTCATGAACAGAATTAGATAGTAACTAATCAAAGAATAAAATAAAATACCAACATCTTTCGAGAGCAAACCACTAGCCTGGCTTTTATGATACTTGTTTCTTTTTATAATTTTGCCAACTCTGTGTCCAGCCTCAAGCAATAGAGTTTGGTTTTGTTTGCTTCTGAACTTTATAAAAAGGGGACCAAATTATGTACATTTCTCTGTTTAACATTTTACTCCATGTTATATAAGATGTGATCAAAACTCTACTGTGAATATTTAAAGTTTTTAAATGTACTGCAATAAAACACGTTGCCTTTGATCTCCAAACCCTGCCCCTCACTTTGAACTTACTTCTCCCATCACTCTTGCCACTTTCTGAAGCAGCTCTGGAAGTCCTCTTTCCTGAGTGTCTCGGGTTGCACTGCTGTGGCTGCCTCCATGTCCTGAATCACTGGAATGGAGCCCAACCTCTGCCACCCCTCTGGGTCACCCCAGGGCTGTGTCTAAAAGAGTCCAGTTTCCTCATGGGATAGTCTCACAACTCTCACAGCAGTATTTATGGCCACCGTCCACCCATGTGGGGCAGCTGCATTAGAGGACCCTCAAGTGTTTCCCTTTTGCTATCTAAGTCTGTATTTCATTCTATGCCAATCACCAAGGTCAAAGTTGTGGCAGCCAATGAAACTCACCATGATGTGTAGGAACAACTTAGCCAAGGAGAATTGAAGTCAATGCCAAGGACAAAGCCTGGGAGGACCCTCAGGGCCCAAGAAGGGCACTACCAACCCTGGGCACTGCTCTGTTCTCTTGTGAGTCCTCCTGGGTTTGGATAAGCCCAGCCATTTAGGAGCCTCTATTTGTCTGGCATCTTTATCATTTTTTCCTGAATTTTTTTCAGTTTTGGGGATGGAATTCAGGGCTTCACTCATGCTAGATAAGTGCTCTATCTCTGAGCTACACTCTCAGCCCTTTGTGAAAATATTTGAGATCTGGTGTTATGGTTTGTATCTAGATGTCCCTCCAAAGCCTCATGCAGTCTTAGATGGGGGCTTTTTCAGAGGTGGCTGCATCTAGAGAATGTGATGGATTCATGGTACGATGCTAGAATTAAAGGTGTCTGACTACTAAATCAGCCCACTGATTGTTTTAACACCACCCTAACCCTGGTAATCTGGATAACATAAGAGGGACAGAAAGATTAAGGTTTCTTGCTGCTTTGCTAATTTCTGACCATGAACTGGCTCCTTCTCTGTTGCTTTTGCTGTCTTCTGCCACTATGAACTGTTTCTCCCCTTCAGCGTCCCTCTGCCAAGTCACCCTGCCCTGGAGCCAGTCCATGACAGCCTGAAACCTCCACAAACTGTGAGCTAAATACATCTTCCCCCTTTAACTTTGGATAGAGGGTATTTTGTCTCAACAATGAGGAAAAGTAACCAAGACAGAATTTGGTGCCAATAGTGGGGTCACTGCAGTGACTGTACCTGACTGTATGGTTTGTAGGAAGAATTTGGAAAGGTTTGGAGATGCCACCTTAAAAACCAAGTGGGAATGACTTAGGCTATACAGTATGGGAGATTCTGGTCAGAGCTCAGAAGACTGATAGAAATTCTGCCAGTAGGGGCCAAGGATATAGCTCAGTGGCATAAGCACCTGCCCGACAAGAACAAGGTCCTGAGTTCAATTCCAGGTCCCAAAAGAATTTTTTGAAGAAATTCTGCCAGTAAATACCAGTCTCAGGAGGTTTCTGCTGAGAAAAAGGGCTACACCTGCTCCTGGAGTCCACATGATATGTGTTATAGGTTGACAGGAAGCTTATCTGCATTTTGCTCATTTTCAGAGACTTTGCCTGAAATTAAGACTAAGGGTGGTAGATTAATCTGGCAGAAGAAATTTCAAGACAGTCAAATGTTGAGGTGGTGCCATGGCTACTGTTGGGGACTTTTAGCCAGATTTATGTTGAGAATCAAGAGCAAATAGCTGAGGAGAATGATTTAAAACATTTTGCATCTGGCCAGAAAAGAAGCTCCAGGAAAACTGTGGACTGCAAAGACAGAGCAGAGGAGATCTTGATTCCTGAAAAAGAACAGGAAACTAGAAAAGATGGTCTGAGGGCATCATAAGAAGCAGCAGAACTCTACCCTTTGCAGTCTCAGAGTTGCAAAGGTGAAAGACTTTGCTTTGAGAAGAAAGTCCCAGAACTGCATCATATTCCAGAATGGTGGCAGCCTAGGAAAGTTGTTCTCTGGATTTGGTTCATAGGTACTTGACCCCTACAGCCAAGAGAGAAGGAAGTCTGGCTACTGCTCCAGCTGGTTCCAGACCTCCACAGCATCCACAGGGTGCTGGTTTTAGGTGCATGCAGAACACAAGCATTGTGGGATCAGGAAGCATTCCACTCAGATCCTGGAAGGTCTAGGAGACCAGGCAGTGTGCCCCCAAGAGGGCAGCATGTGAAGCTGTGAGTGTGAAGCCGAAGGTACAGTGGAGACCCTAGAAGTTTTGAGACCCTAGAAACATGGGTTGTCTAAAAAAAGCTGCAAGGAGGGAGCAGAGCCAGATGCAGAGAGAAGCTATGGAAGCTACAAACATCTTTAGTGCCCAGGTCCCCAAGCTCTTTGGAGGTCACATCTTGGCACAGATTACAAATGGAACTACAGGATTTTGAACTTGCTTTGGTCCCATCCCTTTTGTATCTCTCACTGGTACCTCTTGGAATGGTACATGTTTATCTTGTGCCATTTTATGTTGGAAGTTTTAACTTCATTTTGTTTGTACTAAAAACTCACAGCTAACAATTTATCTTAAATCTCAGAGAGGATTTGAGACTTAGTCTTTTTGGCATTAATTGTTAGGATTTTGGCAGCTCTTAGAGATAGACTAAATGCCTTTTGCATAAAGGAATGTTTATGAATCTTTGGGGGCCAGGTGGAGAATGTTATAATTTGTGTCTAGATGTCCCCCAAAACCTCATGCACTGTCGGGGTCGCTCCCGGCCGGCAGGAAAGACACACGACAAAGTCTGGCGGTGTGCAACCTTGCCTTTATTTGTCTCCGCGTGGGCCCCGCGAGGCCTCCTCTCTGCCACCAGCCCTTTCTCGCCGGTGGACTTTCTCTATCTCTCTCTGTGCTTCCTCTCTCGTGGCGGGAGAGGCGTTCACTTTTATAGGGTGACAGTAGCCAATCAGTTCAAAGCGCGCGATGCGGGCTGATTGGCTAACATCAGTTGTTGCTAGGCAGACTATCTTACAGAGCGGGTTGTTTAAGTCGCCAGCGCAATCAGGGGGCAGGAAGCAGGCGCCAACTTGACTCACTCGATGGGAGGGGAAATCTAGCTCAGGCTCCGCTCCCACCCACAGGCCCTACGTCCGCCAAGTAAGGCGACCGGTGTCGGCCGCGGCTCCCAACATCTCCCCCTATTTTATTTACTTTGAATGAATGTATGCATCGCAGCCCGCCCTGGATCGAGTGCAGAGGCTTATGCCCTGTGTTGAGGCCCACCGTAGGCCCTTGGCTTGGACCCTGGTCGGCCGCCCCTGGGTCCGCCAAAGCCTTGAGACCCTCGTCCTTTTTCCAGGGCCAGGAGTGAACTGGACGGAACCTGGATGCACATAGGCATGCACTCATGCCCCTCCGTGTGATCCCCTCGGAGAGGCATCTAGATCTGGGCAGATTCTAGTAATCCAGCGGCTTTCGTGCAGTATGGGGTGGGGCCTGGCTTAGGTCGAGTCGTGCTGGGGAGGCACGCTCTTACCCGTCATTGACTCACCCACCCTGCTGTGTGGTGTCAATAGGGAAGGAATGCGGAAGACCCGCCACACCTAGACCCGGTCGTAGGCCAGTCGAGTGAGCCATGCGTAGGCCTGGGGGTCATTGTGCCCATCACGGGCTGCTGCCAGGGCCGCATGGGCAACCAGGCGTACTTGACGCCGGGCCGCCGCAAGGCGCCCATTAATAAATGATGTAACCCATCGGAGCAAGAATGGTCCTACAAGTAAGAACAGAAGCAAGGAGCACAGGGGACCTAACAATGGTAAAACATAGGGGAGCAAGCCATTCCAGGCTCCCCAAAAAGGGATTGTCCTGCAGTTCTTTTAGGGCTCATCTTGTTGTTGGGTCTGCGGTTGGCCTCTGGTGGAACAGGCCTGATCTTTAGTCGAGGGACTTGTCGCGTCAACCTCTCTGGGACCCACAGTGGTTTTCGTCCCGGTTCCTGCGGAAAAACACAAACCGCGCCTCGGTTCCAGCTAACCACCGGATCCGGGCCCATCCATTGTCATGCCATAGATAACCGCGCCTTTGGAGGCAGGCCTTGGCTTACTCCCCCTTTTTGTTTTTTATTTTTTTTTTTATTTTTTAATTTTTTATTTATTTTTGGTCTTTTTCGTTTTTTTTTTTTTTTATCGGTACCAGGGATTGAACTCGCAATTGCCTGCTTACAAGGCAGGCGCTTATGCCGCTAAGCTAAATCCCCAGCCTCCGTTTCCTCGACCAGCGTTTTTCTCAGCCTGCTCGGCAGAGTAGCTGCCCATGAAAATACCGTCCGCCCCGCTGCGCAACGTCATAGGACAGCGGTCGCGACAGAGTGGAACGGGGCGTCACTTCCTGTGCCGGCTGAGAGAAGGGAGGGTTCCCTGTAGCGGCCTCTCGGCGGGGAGCCGCTTCTGGAGAAGAGCTCCAGGGCGGAGCGGATGGCTCTCTATCTCCTCCCCACCAGAGAGCGCTCGGGGGCCCTTTCTCCTCTCTCTGCTTTTTTCGAGCGGCGCACGCACACAATTCGTGGCGCAACTCGGCATAGGAGTCAAGGCACGCATGTATCATTTCCCACAGGGGGCGAATAGCCGGCGAAATATCGCCTCCCAATTCCGCCGAGGCGAGGTCCCCACCTAACTTCTCCCATGACGGCAGGTTTAAATGCCCCGTGGGTAAAAACCAGGGAGCCACCCTATCTACCTCTGTTATGAATAGTTCCAGTGTTTTTTGACCTACCCTGAGGTCTCTAGCTTTTAAAAGCTTTTTAAGGGCCTTTACCAAGGGCCGCGCCTCCGCGCTCGGTAAATTACCCATCCTCAACCTCTAAGGGCTGTAACTCACCGCGTGTGACTTAAAGAACCCGTCACCTACGCGTGAGCCTGAGGGGAGTCTAAAAGCCCTGTAGGTGCGCGCCACCCAGAGCCCAGGCTTATCCCCAACTCACCTGTCCGGCAGCACCACGCTGGAGCGTTGCACACCACCGCCGTGTCTCGGGGTTGATCAGTCCCCGTGCGGGTCACCAAATGTCGGGGTCACTCCCGGCCGGCAGGAAAGACACACGACAAAGTCTGGCGGTGTGCAACCTTGCCTTTATTTGTCTCCGTGTGGGCCCCGCGAGGCCTCCTCTCTGCCACCAGCCCTTTCTCGCCGGTGGACTTTCTCTATCTCTCTCTGTGCTTCCTCTCTCGTGGCGGGAGAGGCGTTCACTTTTATAGGGTGACAGTAGCCAATCAGTTCAAAGCGCGCGATGCGGGCTGATTGGCTAACATCAGTTGTTGCTAGGCAGACTATCTTACAGAGCGGGTTGTTTAAGTCGCCAGCGCAATCAGGGGGCAGGAAGCAGGCGCCAACTTGACTCACTCGATGGGAGGGGCAATCTAGCTCAGGCTCCGCTCCCACCCACAGGCCCTACGTCCGCCAAGTAAGGCGACTGGTGTCGGCCGCGGCTCCCAACAATGCACTCTTAGGTAGAGTTTTTCAGAGGTAGCTGAATTCAAGTTGTGATTCTGGGACTAAAGATCTGTGATTACTAAATCAGTTCTCTGATTGGCTTGGCACTGCCCTAATCTCAGCAGTCTAGGTACAATATAAAAGGGGCAGAAAGATGCTGTCAAGATCTCTTATTGCTTTTGCTGTCTTCCACTGCCATGAAGGGTTGCCCCTCCACCATGCCAACTTGCCTTGGAGCTGGTCAGTTATGGACAGAAACCTCTACAAACTGTGAGCTAAATAAACCTTTCCTCCTCTAAATTTGTATTTTGTCTCAACAATGAGAAAAAAAGTAACTAAGATCTTTGGGTCTCTCTACCTGGGTCTTGCTAAGTTGCCCAGAGAGGCCTCAAACTTGTGATTATAATTATTTATGGTCACGTACCACCCATTCCCAACTTGTGTGCCACTTTTTATTATTTCATTTTATTAGTAGTATATTAGCAGTATTATTTTATTAGTAGTATAAGTTTTTAGTACACAATTTCAACATTCATCTTAGGGAATAGGCATATGTACTTAATTGTTTGTTAAGTGATTGTTTTTCTTGATTGTTTTTCTTACCCTTCCCTTATCCACCATCTCTAGAGCCTCTTCCCATTTGCAAAAGAGCTACAGTATTGCCCTATTTCCTGTTGTCTGTCCTATGTTCTGTTTTTAAGTTATTTGTATTTTGGGTTTCCCATGTAAAGTAAGTTATGTCCTATTTAACCCTCTATCTGGTTTCACTTAATACCCACTTTCCTACAAATGCCTCAAGTTTATCCTTCTTTTCAGTGAAGTAGTACTCCATTGTGTATAAGTACCACATTTTCTTCATCCATTCTTTTGTTGATAGATATATACGATGCTTCCAAGGTTTAGCCGTTGTGAGTTGTGCTGCTCTGAACATAAGTACGCGTGGCTCACTGTAATATGATGTATTTAACTCTTTGGGAAAGACGGCTAGCAGTGGGGAAGCTGGGTCAAATGGAATTTCTAGTTTTCATTTTCTAAGGCATCTCCATACTGATTTCCATGGTGGTTATACCAAGGTACATTCCCACCACCAATGCAGGCTCCTTCCCACCCACCCCTGGATTTGCCTGCATGTGTTATTGTTTGCTGTTTGATGATAACCATTGTGTTTTGCTATCTTAAAAAAAAAATCCTAGTCCAAGTGCACCCTAGAGCTAATTAATTTTTAGACATAAGGAAGGGCTCAGGTGGAAGCAGGTCTTTGATATACAGACTAACTGACACAGAGCCCTACAGTCTCTCCAGCCACACTCAGGAGACTGAATTGCTACTTTTCATCACTATGTGTCTTCCAGGAAAAGGGGTTCACTCCGCACACCGTCTTACCCACAGCTTACAATGGATGCTGAACATTTCCCATCTCCTCCTACTTCTTCTCCCTCCGTGTTTTCAGGGTCTGCATAATTATCCCATTGAATGAGCACCATGTAATTTACTTAAGCTGTCCCATATTGTTGGGCAGAATCAATAAAAAGTTCATCATTTGCAATATTTCATTATCATAAATAGCTCTGTGATTAAAACCCTCATGCATACACTGTCAAACACATCCACAGTTGTGCCTGAATAATACATTTCCAGATATGGAATCCCTAGGGGGGGTAGTGATGAAAGCTTTTAATATATATTTGATGCAATGTGACTGCCAAATTGATTTCATGTATGCATCAGTTTCCACTTCTCTAGAGGACTGTGCCACTGGCTAGCCATCCTTTCAAACCTTGTTGACCGATAGGTGAAAAAATCAGCATCTCACTACCATGACTGGTAATGTTTTGGACCCCCTGAAGGAGGTGGATATTCTGTAGTGATTGGTTTGTGAAGTCAATCACTTCTTACTCTGGGGTTTTCATGTTATAATTTGTAAGTGGATGTTTATAATGAGGTAACAGAAAATACCAGTGTGATGTAACTAACGTGAGCTAGGAGCTCTGAATAACTGCACTTTGAATTGTGAGCAGGGAAAAGCACTCCAACTGCACGCGTGGTCAAAAGTAATGTTGGGGGCTGGAGATTTAACTCAGTGGCATAAATGCCCACCTGACAAGCAAGCGCAAGGTCGGGAGTTCGATCCCCACTTGCCCTCTCAAAAAAAAGTAATGTTGATAAGATAAATGTTGTACAGGCAGACACATCCGAGGATATAGTGATCCCAAAGCAGTAACAAACAAGAATTTGTCATTAAAACAAACACATTAATTCTGTAACCGCAGCGTTCCAAGAAACGCAGCACCTGCTGGTGTCTAAAAGTCAGTAAGTTTATTTATCCCATTGTCTTGACCTGTTATGCCGTGAGTAACTTTACGGATCACTAACTTCAACACCACATCAATGCCACCATTCCTAAGCAGCCTGAAGTTGCTACATTCTTCCAATTAATTAACCAACAAATTTAATTTCACACTACAGAGCTTTGGAATAGCTACTGTTTACTGAAATTACCATTGCAAATAAAGAAGCCGAATGTTTAAAGAACCGATGTTTAGTATTGTCAATTAAGTCTGGACTGAATGTTAATAAATATAACACAGTATGGAAGACCATCTGCTGCTTTGCTGCCGCGAGCAGCCAGCCCAGGAGAGCTTGCTGATGGGACTCCGGACTCAGGAGCCAGGGCCTGCCAGCAGCTTCAGAAACGGCCGTTTACCTGGGGAAACCCTATCGCTGCTCTAAAAAAGAAAAAAAAAGTCACCTAGATCAGTTCAGTTTCTAGAAGGACAGTTGACTGAATAATCAGCAGAGTGACCACCATCTCATTTTAAACAGTTTGCAGGCGTCTGGCCCTGTGCTTCTCGGGCATCTTTCTGGCCTCTCCCCCAGGGCAGACAGACAGACGTGTTAGCTGTGGGCAGACGGCACACATGCATCTGTCGTGACTGCCTAGTGGCGATGTGGTCTTTAAGTTGCAGCTTTGACACCGCGGGAGACTCACTTCATGGTTCTCCCAGCATCGCCGTTTAATTGCTTGCTACTGTGATGCCTATTAGTCACGAAGCATGCAGATTTTTCTTGGTTTGGTGTTATTTTCCTAAAACAAATTCTCAGCCATTGAAACAGCAAAGCAAAGGAGGATTAACACGCTTATGGCTTTGTATTCCCCGCTGGAATGCACCCTCTGCTCCAGCCCTGCTTATTCCTCTGGAATTCCTCCTGCTCGTTTCTTTGGATATGAAGACATCTGTACTAAAGACAGCTTTGGCTTCATTCTGTCCTGTTTATCTTCCAGCTCTGTGCTGCTCCCCTGTTGCTCTCTCTCTGGGGTTCCCATGGTACCTGCCATCTCTCCCACAGTGGCTAGGATCCCAGATGAGAGGGAGGAGCTCTGAGGGAATGGGAACTGGGAGATTGGAATGGTGGGAGGTGGGAATGTTGGGAATGCTGGGAGAGGTCGAGGTCTCTCTGTACATTTCTTTCTGTTACCACCAGGAGGTCTGATCTCTTTGGATGTCCACTCTCAGCAAAGTCTCTATTCCGCGTGTCCCCTCCCCACCTTACGGTGTTCAGAGGGCAGAGGATGTATGTACATGAGTGTGCACAGGACTGAGTGTGTTGGGTACAGATGTGCAAGTGTGTATGTGTGTGTGTTCACAGGCTTTATGAGTGCACATGTATACACACACGGATGGGGCTGTGTGCGTGCATGTTTATGCATAGGGCTGTGTGTGGATACGCAGCATCAGCTCCCCTGCAGGCGCCCTGCAGCAGCCCCAGCGAGGCAGCCTGGAGCAGGACTCCTGTTAGCAGTAGAAGACACAACCAGGCTTGTGATCTCCGCGTGGCATTCTGCAGCTGATGCCAAAGGCCAGCTGAGATCAGTGTTTTATCTCCAGGTTGACAGCTTCAGGGGCCCCAGGTAACTTATTGGTTGTTCCTGTTTTGTTCATGGAATTTCAAAGTTAGAAAAGCAGAAAATGAATTCATTCATTCAAAATATATATTCAGTTATTTAAACATACACTATTTCCCATCCATGGGCGATTAGCTTGTTTAGAGGTTTTCCCCATCTCCAACCGTGTGGGGAGCACACTCTGCCGGGGTGGCTGTGTGTGCACAGGGACCTCCTGGCCAGGCGTGTCCCCGAGGGCAACCGCCAGATCACACCATTGGTGCCACCACCGCTGCTCCCCGGGGACACAGTGCTCTGTGTCCCCACCAACAATGCAGGGTTCTGCTGTCTTGTATCTGCACCATCACCTGTGTCACCAGACTCTGGGCACCCGCAGACCTCTCACCCCATCTGCTGACTTAAAATGTGGCTTTTGTTCGGTTATTCATTCGTAATGCTCATGGTTAAGTACTGCTTTACTTTGTACTGCCTGTTTATTTCCTTAACCTATTGGGCTGGCTTTCCTTTTTTTTCTGCATGACTGAAATATTTCTTATTGGGTTATTATTCTTTCAATACATTGACAAGAACTTATATTGCAACTGTCTCCTTCCTAGGTTGCGTGTCTTTCAGTTTATTTATTTTTTCCTTTTTTTTCTCCAGTACTAGGGATTGTCTAGTAGCTTTGCTTTGAGCTACACACTCATTCTTCCAAACACTTTTTTATGCTTTAATTTTTTTTCTGGGTACAAGGATCAAACTCACAACCTCATGCCTGCCAGGCAGGTGCTTACGCCACTGAGCTAAACCCCTGGCCCAGAGTTTTAACGTTTAGACAGAGTCTAGTTAAGCTGCTGAGATTCACGGGCTGGGCTCAAATTTATGACCCTCTTGCCTCAGCCTCCTAGGATGCTAGGATTACAGGTCTGTGCCGCCACACTCAGTTTGGATTTATTCTTGTCCACTGGAAATTATAACTGTGTATATTTATGCCATAAAACTGATGCTATGACACACAAGACAGACTGGTGGAGCCAAGCCAATTAACGTGTCCAGTGCTTCTAATATTTATCGTTTACCCTTCCTAACAGAAAGCTTCTACTCTTTGACAAATCTCCGCCAAAGCCACTGGTAATGATCACTCTACTGCCATGAGTTTGGTCACCACGATACCCACCCCAAAGTGAGAACATGTGGAGTTTGCCTTTCTGTGCCTGGATTATTCACTCCACACAGTGTGCTCTGACAGTCTTCTGTAATTTCCATTCCCACCAACAATGCTTTCCATTCCCTCCCCCCAATGCTTTTCTTTCTTTTGTCTTTCTGACAGTAGTCACCACTGTGGTTTATATCTACATATCCCCTGAAAGCTTCACGGGGTCACAGGTGGCACCTTTGGGAAGCACTTCCAGCTCTTTCCCAGACTCTACTTCCTGTTCACCATAACATGAGCAGCTGCCCTCCACAGGCCCCTGTGCCATGCTGTCCTACGTTGGGGTCAGCCGTTTACGAGCAGAAACATGAGCCAGAATAAGTCTCTCCTCTCTTACATCGGGTGCTTTGTTCCACTGAGGAGAATCTGAAGTTATTCTTGCATATTGGAAATTATCATTGTATTTATGCCATAAAATTGAAGTTTATGACTAGGACAATCACTCAACCAGGTATGAGGTGGCATCTCATTGGGGCTTTAATATGAATTTACCCAGTGATTAGTAAGCATTTGTTCAACTGCCTTTGACCATTTTTATACCTCCTTTGATAAAATTTCTATTCAAACCTTTTTTCCATTTTTAATTGAGTTTTTCCTATTTTTATTAAGTAATGAGGGTCTGTTTAATATCCTGGACAGAAATCCTTTTAAGATTCATGATTTACAAATTAATTTCTTTCCATGTGGCCCTTGTTCAAAGTGTCTGATAAATCAGAAGTTTCTTTTCCTCTTAATTCACTCAATTATGTCTTCTGAAAGAAAAGGGTTTTAATTTTGACAAAATCCAATGGAGCCGTTATTTTCTTGTGTGAATCAGGCTTTTTGTGACATAGTTAAGTTCTTCTTGTCTAATCCAAGATCATGAAGATCTTATATTTCATTTCCAACATTTTGTGAGCTTAACTCTTACAGGTAAGTCTAAGATCTGCCTTAGAGTTCATTTTTGTCCATGATTTTAAATGTTTCGATTTATCTTTTTGCATATGGATATCCAATTGCTTCAATATCACTTATTATAAATTCCTTTCTCTTTTGCCTTGATACTTTAATTGAACATTAATTGACCATAAGCACAAAGGTTTACCGTTTCACTGTTTGAGCCACTGATTGCCATGTCTCTCCTGATACATGAATCATTGTCATGATTATTTACACTCATGTAGGTTTTGAGATTCAAAAATTCTTAACTCTCCAGCTTTATTCTTTTTTGATCCATCCCACAGATCAGTCTGTGGGCCTCGCCTGGAGAAGGGACAGGGATGAAGGGCTGGGCAAGAGAAAAGAGAGATGAAGATAGGTTGAGATTCCAATCGAGTCTCTTATTCAGGAAGTGTACATGGCTTATATAGAGTCAAAGGGGATGTGGCCTTACAGGATGGGCCAGCTTGGATCTTCTCATATGCCTGGGCTTATCAGACTAGCAGGAAGTCATACGTAGGCACATAGGTAAGCGGAGGTGATGTCAACAAGAGGGGATTATGGGAGAAGCAGGCTGAAGCGGGAAGTTGCTCATGTCATGCGTACTGTAGGCAAGGAGAGGATCATGGGAAATGTAGGCTGACACACAAAATGCCCTCAGGTGGGAGGGGCAGGGCAGCAGCAGCCATTCTGAGCTGCTCCCTACACTTTTTCAAGACAGTTTGGGTTTTCTGGATATTTCTTGTTCATTTCTACAAAAAGCCTGAGGACTTGCACCAGGTTTGCACTGAATATATGGATCTATTTGAGAATAAGCAAATCTTGATAATATTGTACCTTCTGCTCCATAGACACAAAGGATCTCCTCATTTATTCTGACTTTAATTCATCGCAAGGATGTCATTTCCTAAGTATTTAATATGTTCATGGTACTGTGAAGGGAAAGGTTCTCTCCACCTTATTTTAGATCCCTTATTGCAGGTATTAATGATAGAATTCAGTTTCACATACAGATCTTGCTGAGCTTCTCCATTAGTTCCGCTGCAGGTGTCTTTGCAAGCGTGGGTCCCACGTGAGATGACATCACCTGTAAACAAAGACAGGTTATTCCCTGTTCAACTGGATGCTTTTTACTTCCTTTTTTCTTAACATTCTGACTTCAACTTCTCACACAATGCTGAGTGAGAATGCTGTGATTGTATATCCCCTTCCTCATCCTGATATTGGAGAGAAAATATTTGGTCTTTCACCTTGAAGTGTGACATTAGCTATGCATTTTTTAAAGGTAATTTACTGAGTTGAGAGAATTCCCTGTACTCCTAGTGAGTCAGAAGTTTGCATCATAAAGTGCGCTGCATTTTATCAGATGCTTTTTCTGCATCTCTATTCACAGGCTTCCCCTTTTATTCTATTAATACCCAAAATTAATTGATTTTGAATTATAAAGCCAAGCTCACATTCCTGGAATAACCCCCATCTGATCACATAACCCTTTCACCATGTTTCTGGGATGGTTTATTGTGTTTTACTGGGGATTTTTGTTCCTACGTTCTTGAGGAATGTTAGTCGGTAATTTCCTCTTCCTGTGGCATCCCTGTCTGGTTTTGGTATCAGGATAACAATGGTGATCTCGCAGATTGCATGGGGAAGCAGAAACCCAAGCCCTGGACAGGCAACACACACTCCTCCGTGCGACTGGGCCCTGGACAGCCGCCTCCAGGGGCTGTGACTGCTGCTGGACAACATTTCTGAGGCTCCTTCTCCCCACGCCTGGCTCCATCTGCAAACACCCATTGGGCCAGGTTAGGTCATGCCCCTGTCCACAGTAGTCAGGGACCCTGTGTGGGGCCTCAGGGCAAGCTGGGAGCCAGAGCCCTCTAACAGGACAGGACACATGATGGACACCCTTGTGTGGTGCAGTCTACAGTTATCAATCCTTGAAAATAAGTCGTGCGCTCCCCATGTGCTAGCTTTAAAAGCAGAAGCATGGAGTCTTTGGTCATTGTCTCGTGTTTGCCCTGCGCTGATCCCAGCCTCGACTTCTGCCCCTTGCCGGTGCCTCTGAGATGCACTCTACCCAGGGCTGTGCCTTCACAGTTTGTACCCCTCAGACAAATCCAAGGAACATCTGTTCTCTAAAGCAGGGGCCTTTTCCTTCCTTGTGACAAACAATGCTGATGTAGAGAGACTGCAAAAAGCTGGCTGGTGGTCACCACCGAGTCCACAGTCACCCACAACTGTGCCCCTGGACTTGGGCATCAGGTGCCCCACTGGTCAGATGAGGATGCCGAGCTGGCCAGCAAGTCCTCCATCCAGGCCTGACCATGGCACTGGGGAGCCATCTGTCCTCCTGTACTCACACTGAGTCCTGAGTCCTGAGTCCTGAGTTTTCCCCTAGCCTCTAGGCACTCATGCAGGAACCACCAAGAAAAGTCTCACAGCGGGGTAAGCTCAGAAACCTCCCCGTGGGTGGCTTTGCAAGAACTTGGTGGCATTATTCCAAAGCAGCTCTGTGGGACCCATTCATCCCTGCTGCTAAAATAGCTTCATATGAACAATTCCAGGAGGACCTCTGCTCTGCACGGTTGAAGCCACGCCTCGAGATTCCGGTGATAAAATAGAAGCCGGAGGGCTGAGGATGTAGCTCAGTGGCATAAGCAACTGCCTGGCAAGTGCAAGGTCATAAGTTCGATCCCTGGTATCAAAAAAGAGAAGAAAAATAAGAGGGGACATGGTTTCTAAAGCAGCCTCTGGGAGTTCGGGGCAGTGAGGTTTCCCAGAGCCCTGCAGCCGATGTGATTCCCAGAGTCTCTGTCCCTCGTGGGTGTGCAGGACCTTGCTTCCCACTGCTCCTTTTTGAGGTTGGAGTAGCCAATGACCAGGGGATCCCATACATCACTGCCCATTCCAGGGGCATCTGTGAAGGTGGCCTCCACATTTCACAGCCAAGGAGGCCAGCATGGGGACTAAGCAAACCCCGTGCTTCCACAGCCAGTGTTTTTTCCTGGATAAGACACACAGCACCCACGCACCATCCCAAAGAATGTATTTTTTATTCATTTATCTTAGAGACATTTACCACTGGATGTGGTGGTGCACACTTGGAATCCCAGCATTCTGGGAGGCTGAGGCAGGAGGATCACAGGTCTGAGCCCAGCCTGGGCAACTTAGCAAGGCCATGACTCAGATATTTAAATTTTTTAAAAAATAAAAACACCAGGCATGTAGTTTGGTGTGAAGGCCTTGAGTCTTATCTGTAGTTCTGAAAAAACTAGGGAACCAGAAGCAAGAAGGTGAAGAAGACCAGATACGGTCTCCCCATAACTCCACATCAAAGGTGGAATTTGTGGGAGAGGCATAGGCTTGGCACCTGAGCTCAACCGAAAAGTGAGTCTCACAGGGAGAAGGCCAGGAGGACAGCAGACCCTGGCAGCAGAGCTGCAGAACCCCAGATTCGGGCTTCAAGGTCCAGGCAAGCCAGAGCCCGAGTGTGCTTGTGCCTGCACATGGGGCCCGGTGCAGGGAGAGGGCTCCAGGCCACTGTCATCGGCTCCCACAGACCCTGCACATGCCTGAGGCATTGAGCACAGCCCCCAGCCTGGCTGGGCAGCTCACCACCTTGCAGATGAAGGCAGGGGGGAGACCCAGAGGCCACCAACCCACACTTCACTCCAGAGATGCAAGCTCTGTCACCTGGGGCCCAAGGGTTGGTCAGACAAGCCCTGGCTCTCAGACCCCATCTCCAGTTTCCAGATGTGCAGAGCCAGCTGCAGGGGGGCCCAGCCAGATGCTGGAGGCAGCCCACGTTACTCCAGGGCTCGACCCTTCCTGATGCCTGACTCCCACAGGCAGTGGAGTCCCAGTGAGGCCCAGCCCTCAGTAGCAGAGTGTACACAGGCCTCTGTCTGAAGGGTGGAGGTGGAAAGGAAAGGGAAAGTAACTTAACGGCAGAGAAACTGGCAAGCACCACCCAGCCAGGTGACTGAGGCCACCATCATCACTAGTAAGCCATGGTAAGACAGGCACCTCAACAACAGCAAAAAAAAAGACAGGCACCTTGATAGCAGATAAGGAAAAAAGCATAGCTCCTCCAGACAATGATTTAAAGGACTTCAAGAAAGTACCAGTGGAGGGGCATCATTCAAACACCTGGCACTGCTTATATATTAAATATCCCCCCTGGAAGCACATGTGAGGAAGGCTCGGTCCGCAACTCAGAATGCTCCCCTTCGGGAGGTGATCGGTTCTCCAGGGATGGATCCATTTGCAGACTCGCAGACCGGTGCATCTGGGAGGAGGCGATTTGTTCTAAAAAGTGAGCTCACTCTAATTCCCAGCTGCCGGAAGGTGTCATTTTCTCTGTCACACGCGCCCTGCTCAGATGCTGTGCCTGTCACAGGCCGGGAGAAACAGAGGCCAGAGTCGACGGCTGAAATCTCTGAACCCCTGAGGAGCTGACTTCCAGGGCATTGTGTGCCAGGGACAGGAAAGATGGCAAACACAATGCTCTGTTCTTGCCAACGTGGTCAGATCGCTGAGAAACTTCTGAGAAGATCTAAGAAACCGTCTCACCCCAGAGGAGCCTGGCAGGATGGGAGAATGGGTGTCCTGCGAGGTCCTGGACAGGCTGCTGTGGCAGGAAAAGAGCACCAAGAGAAAGCAAGGAAGTCACAATAAAGTACGAGCTTCCAGAATTTATCTGGACTTCAGTTAATAACAGTATGCTCATGTCAGTTCATTTAGCTGAAACAAATATCCCATGTTAAAACATTCACGGCAGGGGAGTTAAGGCCATGGCCTATGGGCCCTCTTTGTCCTATATTCATGACATCTCTGTCATTATGGGTTACACCTAGATGTCCCCCAAGAGCCCCATATGCTCATAAGCAAGAATTTTGGAAGGTGGTTGGATCATAGCTGACTTGGGTTAGGAGGTGAGGCCTGGCCAGAACAGGTGGCTCACCATGGAGAGGACCAGGAAGGTTGTGTCTCCCTTCCCAGCCTGGCCTATGGCTCTCTACTTCCGCTGCCATGACATGAACTCCTACCCCACGGCCTGTGCCATGCCACCCTGCCTTGGAGCCATGGACTGCACCTCTACACACTGTGAGCCCAAATAAACCTCTTCTCCTTTACATGGTAGGTGTCAGGTTTTGTGTCTTACCAATGAGGAAGGTGACGGAGACATCTATAAATCTAAAAACTAATTTAAAATTAGAAGCTTATTCTAAGTCACTTTAAGAATACTCCATGACCACTGAATGAACTTCGCCAAACTTTTTAACATTCGGTGGCTTCATTAACTGCAACAATCTCAAGACAACTAAGTTCCCCTCTCTCACACACTCAGTGCGTTTTTCACCACATCCCCTCCTGTTCTGGAGCTGCTTGGTCTTCGGTGCATCTGTGCTCTCGAAGACTTGGGCAAGGAGCAGCAATGAGGAGCCAGGAGAGGGAGTGAGCCCTGAGCTGACACCAAGCTCTGCGTAAGCAGCATTGCTTGTCGGGGTCTGGCAAGTGAGCATCACGTGTTATGATCCACTTGGCACCGAGCCACCCTGCAGACAGCTTTGTCCCCTTTTACAGTGGAGGAAATGGAGGGACAGTGTCTCTGATGAGGGAGGCTTGCAAAGACAAACCCAGCACTGGTGAACTGAGGCTGTGGGTGTGTGAAGCTTAGCATGGTGGGTGTGTAATGCTTAGCACGCTTAGCCTTGTGTGCTAAGCAAATGCCAGCTGCTGCCTGGTTTTTTTTTTTTTTATTTCAGAAATCCTGGTTTCATTACAAGCACCATTTAGTTCTCCCAGTACCCTTATGGGTTTAGATAAACCACAGGGGGCATGCACGTATTGTCCAAAGTGAAAATTCTATTGGATGTTTTGTGCATTCAGGTGCTCTGTAAGAAATAACAGAGATAGCCAGGTATGGTCTGCACACCTGTAATTCTAGCACTCCGGGAGGCTGAGGCAGGAGGGTCACAGGTTGAGCCCACCCTGGGCACCTTTGCGAGACTTTATCTCAAAATTAAAAATAAAAAGGAATGGAAATGTAGCTCAGTGCAAAGGCCTTAGGTTTATTCCCGGTACCATGGAGGGAAGGAGGGAAGAAAGGAGGAGAGAAGGAAGGAATACAGGGAGATCTCATGTAACTTTTACACAGTCTCTCCTCAGAAACTACAGTGCAGTATCCCTCCTAGGATACTGATATTGATCTGACCAACCAATCTTATTTAACATTATCTAATATTACTTTCGCCCACGGCGTGTGGGGGCACACACGTGTTTAATTCTGCACAACATCATCATGGGTATAGGTTCATGCATCAACCACCCCAATCAATACGCGGGACATGCCATCCCCACAAAGGTCCCCGGTCCCCTCTCCAACCTCCTTCTCCCTCCTCCCCACAGCACCATGCATCTCTAAGTGGGCAGCCCATCCCTGCTCTCCACTTCTAGAATGCAGTCACTGACAGAACATGATACAAACGGAACTGTGCAGCATGTCACCTTGGAGGGTTGGTTTTGTCCACTTGGCATGATTTCTTGGGAACATCAACAAGTCCTGTGTGTCCATCGCTGGTTCCATCATGTCACTGGCCCCTGCCCCATGGTCAGGTGCACCCCTGTTTGTGGAAGGCTTAACCTTCCACTGAATGGCACTTGAGGTTCTGGACGTGACCAGTAAAACTTCCTTGTGAGAGCTCTGTGCCTGAGACAGAAGCCCAGATGTCCTTGTCGATGTCCGCTCCCGGCCGGCAGGAAGGACACACGACAAAGTCTGGTAGTGGACAACCTTTTCTTTTTATTTTCCTTCTCCGTACAGCCTGCCCTGGGATCGCTCCCAGCCGAAGCCTCCTCTGGTCCGCTCCCCGCGGCTCCTTCCGGGCTTCGCTCAGAAGCCTCTACCGGTCCGCTCTCCGCGGCTCCTTCTGGGCTTCTACTTCCGGGCTTCTACCTGGCTTCTTCTTCCGCCCAGGGGTGGCACCGGTATATATACGGGTACAGTGTCCAATCATGTTAAAGTAAGCAAGGCAAGCTGATTGGCTAACATCATCAGTTGCCAGGCAGACTATATTGTTGAGCGGGTTGTTTACGCGGTAAGCAGGAAACTAACATATTCGATGGGAGGGGTAATCTACCTCAGGCTTTGCTCTTTACCACAGGCCGCACGTCCGCCGCGCAAGGCGAGCTATCACAGACGCGGCTCCCAACATCTCCCCCTATTTTATTTTTTATGAATGTGCGCATCGTAGCCCTTCCTGGACTGGGTGCAGAGGCTTATGCCCTATGTGTAGGTCCACCGTAGGTCCTTGGCTTAGACCCTGGTTGGCCATGCCATGGTCTGCCAAGGCCCTGAGGCCCTCGTCCTTTTTCTAGGGCCAGGCACAAACTGGACGGAACCTGGATGCACACAAGCTTGCACTCATTTCCTCTCCGTAAAGAAATCCCCTCGGAGAGAAATTTAGACCTGGGCAGCATCTAACAGTCCAGCGGCTTACGTGCAGGATGGGGTAGGGCCTGGCTTAGGTCGAGTCGTGCTGGGGAGGCACGCTCTTACCCGTCATTGACTCACCTACCCTGCTGTGTATTGTCACCTTATGGAGGAGAATGAGGGATGCCCGCCATATCTAGACTCGGTCGTGGGCCAATTGAGCAAGCCATGCATATGCCTGAGGATCTTCTTGTCCATTTCGGGCTACCGCTATTTCTATTCATCTTATTGGTTGGTCTGTGATGGATCTCCAGTAGGGCAGGTCTGATCTTCAGTCGAGGGCTTTGTTGCCCGTGTCAGTCTCTCCGGTATCCACAGTGGTTCTCGTCCCGATTCCTGTGGGAAAACACAAACCGCGCCTCGGTTCCAGCTGACCACTGGATCCGGGCCCATCCATTGTCCTGTCAGGACATCTTTCCACTTCACCCACCCTTTATGGTTGGGGGAAGGGTTGCAGTGCTCCACAGCTGGGGAGCGATTATCATTATTTAAATTTAAAAAATTGTGTGTGAATAGTGCCATGGATAATCGTGCCTTTGGGGCCAGGCCTTGGCCTACTCCCCCTTTTTGTTTTTGTAAAATTTCTTTGAGGCTTCTATGAGCCCTCTCAATGATTCCTTGACCTTGGGGATTGTATGGGATACCATGTTTTAATTGAACCTCCATCATTTTGCAGAACTCATTGAAGGCTTTGCCTATATAGGCTGGTCCATTATCAGTTTTTAATATTTTTGGTTTGCCCCATGCGGCCCAAGCTGCCAGGCAATGATTGATCACATTAGACACTTTTTCACCTGTTTCTGCTGTTGCAAATATGACGTGAGAACAGGTGTCTGTGGAAACATGAACATATTTAAGAGTCCCAAACTCCTGTATATGTGTGATGTCCATCTGCCAAACATCACCAGGGATCAAACCTCGAGGGTTTACTCCCATCGGTATGGCAGGTTTGTATGTGGCACAGGAGTCACATAGTCGCACGATATCTCGTGCATCTGCTCTGGAAACATGGAAATGGTTTGCTAGTGTCCTGGCATTGACATGAAACTTATCATGGAAGGCACGGGCTCGCTCGATTGGTGTTAGTAAGGTAAAAATCCATAACGGGCGAGTGGCAGTATCAGCAGCCGCATTCCCCTGTGCCATAGGCCCTGGCAGGGATGTATGTGCTCTTATGTGGGTGGTGAAGACCTTATGGTGTCTGTTCTGGAGCAATGTCTGGATAGACAGGAACAGCCCAGCCACTGTGGAAGTGGATCTAATTAAACCGGCAGTCTCAAGCACTTGCATAGCATTGACCACATACCTAGAATCGGAGACAATATTAATGGCTTCTGAGAACCGTTCAAGAATCATTTTAACGATCTGCAGTTCCACCACCTGAGGCTGATCTGGTTCAAATTGTATGGTAACCGGGGGCTTGCCTAGGATCACATAGGCGCCTATCCCCGTCTTGGAGCCATCTGTGTATATTGTAGTTGCTGGGACTAATGGCTCAGAGGCAGTAACCTTTGGAAAAATTATAGGGTGCTGAGTGACAAATGACAAGATAGGGTCTTTAGGGTATTGATTGTTTATATCCCCATGGAAAACACATCTCAGAATGGCCCACGTATCTATGCAGGCAGCCAGGGTCTTGATCTGGCTGGCGGTATAGGGTACTCGGATGGCTTGTGGTCCTGAGCCAAAATGTTGGACAGCTCTATCATGCGCTTCAAGGGCCAATGAAGCGACTGCCTCCGGGTAATGCTCTATGACTTTTGCAGGTGAGACCTTAGGGTGTATCCACAGTAGTGGTCCTTTCTGCCAAATCACCGCTGTAGGCTGTAGACTAGTCTGTAGCAAACAGACATCAAAGGGTCGCCCTGGTTTAATTCTGTGTAAGGTAGCCCCACCTAAGGCTTTTTCCACTCTCTGTAAGGCAGCTCTTGCCTCAGGAGTGAGCCTCCTGTGGGAGGCTATATCTGGGTCTCCCTTTAGAAGGTCGAACAGGGGTTTGAGATCTGAATTTGGTATATGTAAATATGGCCTAATCCAATTAATGTCTCCCAATAGCCTTTGCATGTCATTTAGGGTCCTAACGCCATCCGTCCTAATGGTGACCTTCTGTATAAGTCTGGAGGCGACACTGAGGTCCACACCTGCTGACCCAGGGGTGGCCCTTGTTGAAGGCTGCCATCCTGAGCTGTCCTGTCTCTGGGGCGGGGGCCCGCCTGTGAAGGGGGCCCCCTCTGGCCGTTTTTTGGCCCTCTAACATCTCGTCCACAAATACGGTTGCCCTGAGCATCAAAGACCGACCTACACTCCTCAGCTTTGTGTGATCCCTTCTTGCATCGCCCACAAACATATGGTTCTTCATTCCTAGGGCGAGGCCTAGCATCTGCATTGTTTGGGCAATGACGTTTAATGTGTCCTGGCTCCCAGCAGGCAAAACACCCTTTAGCCTTACATTCCCCTTCTAACCCGCGAGGTCCCCTCTGCTGTACAGCCGCAGCCAGGAGAGCAGCCACTCCCGAGTTGGAGAGCGGCCCCCCTATCTCTCTGCATATCCTAATCCAGGCGTTGAGGTCCTTGTTCTTATGGGGAGCTATCGCTGCCTTGCACTCCTTTGTACATTGCTCGAAAATCAGCTGCCTTACCAGCGGTCGAGCCACTCCCGGATCAGAGAATATCTTATCGGCAGCATCTTGCATTCGGGCCACAAAGTCAACAAATGGCTCTGTGGTACCCTGAATTATTTTTGAAAGACACAAGGAGGCTGTTCTGGCACCACTTATCTGCTCCCAGGCGCGGAGCCCTATGGCATTGATTTGTTCATAGACAGCGCCGGGGAACTGAGTCTGATCATCAGCGTGCCGACCTTCTCCCATAAGCATTTCTTTGTTCCACCCCCGGTTTCCCCGATTGGCGTTTCTCTCAGCCTGCTCTGCAGAGAACTCTGCGTACCAGGCTCGCCAATCCAGGTAATTACCCGAGGGCAGACACGCCTTTGCCAGCTGAATCCAGTCCGCGGGGGTGAGAGGCCCAGAAGACAGATTCTCCAGCATGGCAATGGTGTAAGGCGCAGTCGGCCCAAAGGTTGTAACTGCATTTTTAAGTTCTCTAATCTGCTTTATCTCAAAAGGCTCCCATGCATTGCGTCCCTGGCCCATAGCTACTTGTACAGGAAATATCCCGTAGGGGCCACTATCTATCCCAGGTGGATGTACCTCATGAGACAAACGTCCCCCCTGCCAAAGCCGCCTGTAAAAATACCGACCCGCCGGCGGCGGAGCATAAGACGGCGGCCGTGATTGGGCGGAAAATGGGGGCCCGTGCATCACTTCCTGTTCTGGCGAAAGGGGAGGGAGCTCCCAGGCGGCCGCCTCGTGGCGAGGGATCGCCTCCCTCTCGCGCCGGGGAGCGCTCAGGAGCTCTCTACTCCTCCGCAGACCAGGTTGAGCAGAGCGCAATTCGCGGGGCAACGCTGGAAAAGAACCCTGCGACTCCTTATTGAGCGATTTAGGCTCCTGACAGCTGGTCTCTTTGGCCTCCTTGCCATTCAACTTTTCCTCGTCCTCGGAGTCAGACGACTCCGAGGCTAGAGCCCCGTCCTCCTCCTTAGCATCTTTGTTCCCCTTGACGGGCCCCTCTCGGGAGCTCCCTGACTGGGCCTGCTCAGATACCCTGCGTACTTTTGTAAGCTCTTGAGAGCTTTCTCCACAACCACCCTCGCTCTTAGTGTTGCTACCTAACATGTTTCCCATCTTTTAATATGTTACTCACCGAGTGAGGCCCAAGGAATCCGCCACTTACGCGTGAGCCTGAGGGGAGTCTAAAAGCCCTGTAGGTGCGCGCCACCCAGAGCCCAGGCTTATCCCCAACTCACCTGTCTCGCAGCTCTGTACTGGAGCGTTGTCCACTTCCACGTCTCGGGGGTGATCAGTCCCCGTACGGGCCACCAAATGTCGATGTCCGCTCCCGGCCGGCAGGAAGGACACACGACAAAGTCTGGCAGTGGACAACCTTTTCTTTTATTTTTCTTCTCCGTACAGCCTGCCCTGGGATCGCTCCCAGCCGAAGCCTCCTCTGGTCCGCTCCCCGCGGCTCCTTCCGGGCTTCGCTCCGAAGCCTCTACCGGTCCGCTCTCCGCGGCTCCTTCTGGGCTTCTACTTCCGGGCTTCTTCTTCCGCCCAGGGGTGGCACCGGTATATATACGGGTACAGTGTCCAATCATGTTAAAGTAAGCAAGGCAAGCTGATTGGCTAACATCATCAGTTGCCAGGCAGACTATATTGTTGAGCGGGTTGTTTACGCGGTAAGCAGGAAACTAACATATTCGATGGGAGGGGTAATCTACCTCAGGCTTTGCTCTTTACCACAGGCCGCACGTCCGCCACGCAAGGCGAGCTATCACAGACGTGGCTCCCAACACTTTTCATCCTTTCAACAGTGTGTTTCACTGAGCGACCAGTTTTGATTCTAGAAAAAAGTCTAAATGATTAATTTTTCCGTCTTTGAGTTTACTTTTGTGTTGTTTGTAAAAACTGACAACCAAGGTTGAGGTGGCATAGGCTTCCTTTTAAGAGGCTTAGGGTTTGTATTTTATGCTTTAGGTCTAAGATATATTTTGAGTTAATGATTTGGGAGAAGAAAGGTATGTGACTGAGGTGTTTTTGTTTCTTTTTTCTTTGTATCTAGACTTCTAATTTCCCCAGCAAAATCTGTTGCAAGTCTGTTTTTCCCCCCCGATCACCTTTGCGGCTTTGTCTATTTGTGGGATCTGGGTTTGCTTTGTTTTGTTCCATCAGAGCAGCAGCTCTGGCTCTTGCAGCCCGCCCTGTGCTGGGTGCTGTGGCTTCCTAGTAAGTTTGAAGTAGCAAACGTGAGTCTTCCAACTCCCCTCCACTGTTACGTTGGATTTTCTGGTCCTTTGTTTTTCCACAACAGGGCTGAATTAGCTTTTCAATTTTTGCTAATGTTTACAATGCAGACTGCTACAATTTCAAATAGAGTTGTGACTCTGTAAGTCAAGCTGGAAAGAACTGATAGGAATCTCCACCTTAGATCTTTTGCATTTTTAAAAAAACCTCTGTTTTGTACATTTTCATATGTTTATCTTGTATATATTTTGTTAGATTTATATTAAAGCACTTTAATTTTGGTGCTATGATGAATAGTATTTTTAAAAAGTATCAGCTTCCTGTTTCCTGTTGCTGATATACAGGGACACAATTAACTTTTATATGTTAACTTTGTATCTTGTTGACCTTACTGTAATTGTTTACCAGTTTCAGTGAGTTTTTTGTTAATGCTTGAATTTTCTCCCTGGGCATTGCACCAGCTGTGAATTTTGCACATCTTCTTTTCCAGTGAACACAAGCTCCAGGCTGGAGGGGCAGTGGGGAAGCTCCTGCAGTGTGTATTTCTGGGGCAGCAGGTGGTGAGCCTCTCTTGCGTGGCCTGTGGACAGAGGACAGCAGATGAGTGCCCATGCCTCTGGCCATTCATAGGAGACTACCAGTGGAGTTGGGTTGGGGCGGGGCTGACAGTCTGGGCATCAGTGCTAAGGCAAATGTGAATGCACATGCTCAGACTGTGGACAGGAGTGGGCAGGTCGAACGCTGCCTATTTACAGACCAGTCGTGCAGCACCCTGCCCAGGGATCTATCTGTCTGTCTCTCCCGAGGTAGATGGCTCAGGTGAGGAAGTAACCCAGGAAGGAAAGGTTTAGGCTCATCTCTCCTGCCCTGCCAGGGTCTGGTACACTCTTGGTGACTCACACTGTGGGTTGGATTGATGCTTAGAGCCTGCAAAGTCAGCCCAGTGGTTCCAGGGCAGGGGTGAAAGACCCCATAAGGACTCTCCCCTGGGTTCACAACAGGGCTGGGCTCAGATGTCTAACTTAAAGCCCAGGGAAATGGCATCCCTTGGGGCTTCCACCACTACAATCCTGTGTGTTCTCCTGTCCTCTCCCACTATCATAGGACCACCAAAGTTCCACTTCCCTCTGCTGGCCAATCCGTCCCCAACTAGACCATGTACAAGGAGCCTATCTCCTCTATTGGGGTTTGAGCTAGATCTCCAATCTCACAAACGAGTGTACAGTGATGGCTTAAGTGAGATAAATGGTATGATTTTAGGGTTCCAGGAGGATCAAAACCCTCTTTCTTGATTCTGGTCTATCAGGTTCTTGACTCTGTGACTATCACAAGGGCTAAAACCAAGAGCTTCTCTGGGCTTCTCCTATCTGGGTTTTAGCTTCTCCTATCTGGGTCTTAGCTTCATGATGACATTTATGGTAGGATTGAGACTGCAGGAGTGAGATGCCTGCACTGCAGTCTCTATTTACTTAATTAGTGTTGGAGCCAAGGTGTCCTCTGCTGTGGCCTTGTCTTGCCCATTGAGGTATCTCTGGCCTCACAGGCAACTACCGGCCTCAGCCAGGACCAGTGATTCATGGAGGTTCACTTACTATGAATCAGCTTCCATCGCCAAGCAAGAGGCTGAGGCCTAGGAGAGACTCCCAGATAAACATAGAAAGCCAATGAGCTAATTTTAAATCCTGCTCAGGGTTGCTTCATAGTAGTCTCCAACACTCCTGTTCCCCTGGAGATTCCTGTAGAGGCGACGTGTAGGGGAAGAGCCCATGGGGCATGGGGTCTCTTTGGAGCTGGTAGAGAGGGACCACTGACCCACATGGAGAGGGTCATACTGCACTCGATTATCAGTTTCCTCTGTATGCTCAACTCCAGTAGGACTAGGGGAAGATAGACACTGGCAGGAGAAACTGGAAAGCATTGTGTCCATTTGCTGTCTCCACCTTTTCTTCCATTAGAATGTGGCTGTCTTAGTCACTGTATCACTGCTGAGACACAATACCTGACCTGCATTGTGCAAAGGCCAGGTTTACTTTGGCTTATGGTAGCATTTCGTGGTTGGCTGGTCCCAGGCAGGAAGGCATGGCAGAGGGGTCTGGTGGAGGAGAGCTGCTTGCAGCATGGTGATCAGGAAGCAGAGAGAGAAGGGAGGAGCCTCATCTCTTCTGATCAGGCTCCACCTCCCAACAGCGAGTCACCTAAGCACCTCATAATCCAATCAGCTTCTCAAAGCCCTGCCTGTGAGCACTGGAGGCTTTTGGGGACATCTAGGTATAAACCATGTCATTTCTGAAACTGCTTTTGACATGTCTGAGCCAAATGCACTGAGCTCCAAGACAACATTTCCTTGATCTTACTTCCTGGGAAAAACTGTACTATTTTAGTTTCCTTTCACCTCACTGCTTGGATTTCAAAGTCTGAATTCCCTTCTTGAGCCCCCAAACTAGTTTTCTCCAGGCCTCCACCCTCAGATCTCCCCCTAGGGGGTCCCATCATTTGAAAGCTCTTCAGTTCCACCTGTGTGTTGACAACTACAAATTCTCACCTCCATTCCTGACATTTCCCCCTGAACTACAGCCTCTAGTCTCCACCATCCAAGTCTTGTTGGTGGCTCTGCTACCCCACCTGCCAACCTCTTCCTCCACCAGTGCCTGACCCAGAAATTTGCAAACCCTTTTCAGCACCCACACATTAGGCAGGAAACATCTGCACATTTTTTTTTTCTTTCATACCCTCCATCCTGCCTACCAGAAAGCCACCGATTCCACCTTCAGAGCCTCCCCCGACTGCAGGCATCCAATGCTGCCGTAGACCAGGAGAGAGAGGCGGGGGAGACTCATGACCCTTCCTCCCTGTTCTCACGCAGCCTGTACAGCCTGTTCTCCTGGCTGGACGTTTGTGGGGGATAACAAATTCACAATGGCTAATTTTGTGTCCTTCCCTAGGGGATGAATGGAGGCTTGGGATGATCAGTATCACCCCTTTGAGATTTTCCATTATCTATTTAAGGATGGACCATCTCTTCTACCCACAAAGACTAAACTAAGACGAGTAAGATTCCAGATCACTCCAGGGCAAGATCCTGTTTAGCATAAGATCATCTCCGTCCTCTTGAGTCCTCCCAGGATTGTCCTTTGCCCACTAAGTCACTGACCTCTAAGCCTTCCGCTAGGCCCTCTTGTCATTGTAGACACCCAGTGAATAGTGGCTGGCTTGCAGGGTCTTTGTCTCCGCCCATCCTGAGGCACTGACCTCCCAGCTCCTCTTCATGCATCACTAAACTTGTCTCTGTTTCTTGTTTCATTCTTTCACTGTGCCCCTCATACAGTTGTGGATCTTGTCCAGGTCCCCAGTAGACCCTGGGTACCAGGCGTTCCTCAGTATCCCTGGGAGACTGGTTCCACCAATCCCTGCAGATACCCAGACCCTCCGAGGCTCAGGTCTCTTATGTAAAATAGTGCCACGGTCACGTGTGACCCCCCCAACCTTCTGTACACTTCAAATGATCCCAGATGCTTATGAAGCACCAAATACAATGTACATGCTGTGCAAATGGCCATTCCTCCATGTTGCTCGGGGAAGGAGTTTTTGGGAAGTAATATCTAGGGAAGTAAAACTCAGCAGGTAGGGATGTGTACCCCTGCGTCTCTGCTGACACCTCCTTTGTTTCCCTGTGTTTTCTCAGAATTTCCTGTCACTGCCTGGCACCATCTACACCGAGTGTGACTGGATCCTTCATGTCTAAGAACAGCAACCACTACTCGATGATGACTTCTTTTGTTGCAGAATCAGTACAGAACCGAAAGGAAGATGTTCCACATCAAGGGGTTTGGAAGGAAACTTGTATTACACTGGCGGGCTGGTGGGAATCCAGTTCCAAATCACCAGCCCCGAGTCGGTTTTGGTTATGTGGGGTTTGCAAACAGGAAGTACAAAAGCCTATAGCAAATCAGTTACAGACTATGTCATGTGTTGTTAGGCAAACTGGGCTGATTCATTTAGAGGGATTGTTTATCACAAGGTGGGAAAGTCTCGGGAGGGAGGAATTGGAGGGAGGAGGTGGATGAAGTCATGTATGTCCTTGTCCTGGCCTGGGCCAGCCAGTCCTAGGAGCACGTAGGAAAACAGGATATATTTTTAGGTAGGAAAACAAGCACTACAGCTGGACTGGGTCAAGGTGACCTGGACCAGATTACAGGCAACAGCTGGGTGCAGTCTGTTGAGGCTGACTGGGTTCGGTGGTCCAGCTATGGAGTGGGCCAGATCAGTGCATCGTGTCTTGTTATGGTGTTAAACTGTTAGGTAGTTTTTAAACTTTCAAATTTTCTGTCACACATGGAGAACAGCGCTGATGGTGTGGCCCACTCACCCAACATCTGCAAGAGCTCACACACATCTGGTATTCATTATATTGGCTGAATGCAAACCTAACATGTTAATGAATTTACCCAAACAACAAAAAGTACAAGGTGTGTTTCTGAGCTCTGTGCCAAGGCTGTGCACAGGCCCTGTGCCCAGCAGTTACCAGCCCTCCTCAGGTAGCTGTGTGGGTTCCGGGGCTCCTAACTGATGTTAGACCCCTTTATATGACCCTGTGGTCATCAGCTTTGCCTCTGGGGATTCCCCTGCTTGTTATTTTTCCACTGTGACTTTGTTCCAAGCTGGCATGGGGAAGGACTGGTCAGGGATGCTGGGGTAGGTAGCCGGAAGAAGCTGAGGGGGGCACAGGCTGCTCAGGGAACTGTGAACCCTACTTGTCTCCCAGAGTGGCCCCCACGCTTCTTCGGCCCCATGAAACCTGGCTGCTGTGCTTCCTTGGCCTCGGCTAAGTCCCGTGCTGGGAACACAGTTGTGACCCTGGGAGACACTTGTCACCACCTATGGTCTCTGGGACTGGACTGTCCATTTCCTCAATTTGGTGGTGGCTCCTTGGGGCGATCTGAGATCGCGGACCTGCTGGGCTGGCGGGTTAGCCTGGTCATTCTCTCTGGTCCAGAGCCCTTGAGGGAGGTGGTTGGAGGAATACCCAGGCCTTGGCCTGGCCTCAGCTGCTCTCCCAGTGTCTCCCTTGGGCTGCCAGGAGGCCTTGTCCAGCCTCCTGGACAGCCTGTCCATCCATCATCTCTCCCTTTCCCTCCCTCCCTCTTGGACTTTATTTCTTTGAGTCTCTCTCTCTGTCTTTCTGTCTCCTCTTCTTCTTCTCCCTCTTTCTCTTTCTGTTTCCTTCTCTAGCTCTGTCTTTCCCAACCTCTTTCTCTCCATCTCCTCGCTGCCCCAGTGCTACCGGTCCGAGCAGCACTGTCCCCCTTCCAGCCTCCACACGAGCTCTACCGTCTAAGGCAGCACACATGGTCATTTTGCAAATGTTTTGCCAGAGGGACAGTTGTGTTCTAGCCACCCCACCCAGGCCTCCCCTTCCTCCCTGACAATGAGGCCAGGGCCGCGTGTTTCAGGCTCTGCTGAGCAGACCAGACAGCGCATCCCGCAGTGGCCTCTGTGGGGTGGACAGCACACCTATACATCATCCAGTGTCCACAATCTGAGCGTGACATCGCCACACTATCTGCTTGCTTTGGTGGTGCCATCTACATTATCATTTGTCTACGTGAACGTCACAGATGGGCAATGTCTTTTCCCATCCATTTGCATTTAATTTACTGACTTTATTCTATGTAAACTCTTGTGGGCTGCTCATAATTTGGCCCATTGGGATAATTTCTTTTAACTGGTGTGTTTAGGTGACTTATATTTAATGTATTTACTGGTGTGTTTGGGTTTAGGCAGCTCCATCCTGTTATTATTTGTTTTCTCTTTGTTCCCTGTGGCTTCTGTTTCCTCTCCTTCTTTCCTGCTGCTTTAGGTGAGTTGAACATCATTTGTGGTCCACTTTAATTTATATACTGTGATTATCACTATATTTATTTGTATAATACTTTTAATGGTTGCTCTACTTAAAAAATCTATTTTCATCCTTTCAATTAGAAAGTATAAACCTTACCTATACAGTTCCCTTTGCATTCTCCATTGTACATTTTAGTGAGTTTATAGATTAGCCAATCAAGGGGAGGTTTGGACCAGTTTTAGACTCCCAACTTCCATAACTGAAAAAGCCATTAATCCATATTGTTCAAATGCACTGTGTTTGCAGCGATTGGTGATCGCAGTCACAGAAAATCAATACGTCAGCTAATTCCTGATCTGTCATCTCAGTGCCCGCTCATCTTCTTATCCTGTGTGTGCGGAGATTGTCCTGATTTATTGCAGGAGAGCTGCATTGAATTGTAAACACTGTATTTTGAACCCTAAGCCATGTAATCCAGGTCTTGTTTAGATTCCGTGGATCGTGTTCATTGTTTGAGCAGGCAGTCGACTCAGATAGGTTTAGGTCTGAGTTCCCACTGTTCCCTTGGCCCTGGTCCTGATGGAGGTTGTGTTCAGTCTCCTTTGTGCCCTCTGGATCTGCCCCACATTGTCTAATGGAACTGAGGACTTTTAAGCTATGGCACCAGCCCTCTGGGATTGTGCTCAGTGAAATAACAACGTCGGGGGTTTACTCCCTGGAGCTCCCACCTCTCCACTGTCTCACCAGCATCCGAGCTCCAGGAAGTATCTCTGGTTTTCCTCCAGCCAGAAACCCAGGGCATGAGTGCTCTTGCTCTGCATGTATTTCCACAACCGTTGCCATATCTGAGCCCAGGCAGTGGGAGGAGGAAGGAGGCAAAGGCAGTGGGGTTCGCCTAACCCTCTAAAGATCACACCTGTGCTGTTTGGAGAGGAGAACTCCCTCTTTAATTAAAATTGCTTTTCTGTAGGAATGGACTTACAAGATATTGGCACAGTGAGAGGGCAAATGAGGTGTCTTTTCAAGGACCAGATTGTGTGTGTCCTGATGGAGATGGCCCAGGGGACAGACGGGTGGGTGCAATTTGGTCTGGGGCAGTAGACAAGGGTGTTGAGAATGCCGTGACCTGGTTGTATTTGGCAAGAGCTCGTGTGTTTCAGTATCATTACCTAAATGTTGTGTCAGCTTTTTTTGATACAGATCCTGACACCCACAATTTAAAGGAGGTGAGATTTAATTGTCTTTTGGTTTCAGGGGACTCAGTCCATGCTGGGCTGGCTCCAGAACAGAAGCAGCACGGTGTGAGCGTGTGGCTCCTGAGAAGCAGCATAGGGGGCCATGCTAGAGATGAAGGGCAGAGGGACCACACATGGGTCCCACAGCCACACCTCCAGGACTCAGTTAGATGCACCTGCAGGGCGCATCACGGATCCCCCAGGTGGCTCCCAAGCCAATCAAGTGGACACAGCTGTTTTTAAAAAATACTGTGAACAGTTTTGACCAAATAGCACCTGTGCCTGAGGAGGCAGATAAACGATGAATCAATTTTAAAAATGATTTTTATCCCTGAAGATTCCTGCTGGGCCTCTGTTTGATGCCCATTCTACTTCCTGGAATGGAATATAGCAGTGTCTGTTTCCCAAGATTGCTGGAAAGTCTAAGTGAGTTAACTCGGTGTTACGGTTTAGGTCTAAAACGTCCCTCCAAATTCTCATGTGTTCAGAGGTGGGACTTTTGGAAGATGACTGGATCCCTGGGCGTACTTACCAGTGCATTCATCCGTGGATGAGTTCAGAGCTTATTGTGCTGTGAGGAGGTGGGGCCTGGCTGGAGGTGGTCACTGGGGTGTGGCCTGGAAGTGTGGGTTCTTGTCCCTGAGTCCCCAATTCTTGCTCTGCTTCCTGGCTGCCGTGGGATGTGCAGATTTCCTCCTCCATGGCCTTTTACCTGCTATTTCTGCCCTGGAACCAGCCACCCCCAGACTGAAGCCTAGAGCCAAAATAAACCCTCTCCTAGAAGTTGCTGGTGTCAGGTAATTTGTCCCAGCACAGGAAAGTTACTCAGGCTCTGAGGCGGAGCACCTGGCAGGTGCTCTGAAGACATCACTGTAACTCTCCAGACACTGTGCGAAGGCAGAGTCTCTGCGTCCCTTCTTGAGTGTTATACCATGAAACTGGGCCAGCCATGCAAACCGCCCCTGCAGATTCCCTTGAGTTTAGCAGAGACAAAAAAGGGGAGCCAACCAGAGCTTCAGTGAGGCATCAGACCAGCCGCTGGGATAAAAATCTTCCATTTCTGGAGGTTACAGAAGAAGAAAACCCAGAAACGTTCCCAGAAACTCAGAGAACCTGGAGAGATGATAAAGAAGAAAAACAAAACCGAACATCAAAAAAACACAAATCACAATGAATTCAAGGATAAAAAAAGATCCTAAACAGTTCCTCTGTCTGTGAACTAATGAATCTCAGTGTTTTCAGGAAACCCTGCTGACGTGGGAAATGGTGGGAGTCACCAGCTGTTTGTAGAATGATACTGCTGATGTCATCTTGATACCCTTGAGCGTGGCACACATTTATGTTCAAAGTGTGAAGTTTCTGTTTTAGGTTTTAATTTTCTAATTAAGAAGCAGGAAAAATGCTGCCATCGTGTTTAGTAGTTAAACTTGAACTACAATGAGTGCAAAATTAATGTGTATGTTAGTCAGCTTCCTGTTAGCATAACAAATACCTGAGACAGTCAATTTATGCAGACGGCAGGTTTATTTTGGCCCACAGTTCCAGGGAGTTCAGCCCATGAGTGATCGATCCTGCTGCTTTTGGGCCTGATGGCAAGGATGGCATGACAGTAAAACTGCTTACCTGGTGGCCAAAAATTGAAAGAGACCAGGGTGCTTCAGTCCTGCAATGCCAAAAAAGAGAGGCCAGGGTCTTTTGGTCCTCAGTGACCCAGTGGCCTCCTCCTGGCCCCACCTCCCCCGGTTTCACCACCTCCTAATGGTGCCACCTTGGGAGATTACAGAGTGGACACTTAGGATGCCCGTCACATTTCTATCTTGAAGACCCACACACAAAACAAACAAGTCTCTTGTTTTATCTAATAGAATGAAGTAGATACAGAATTGCCTAATAACTAAAAGGAAGTTAAAAGAATTAAAAATCAGCTGGATAAAGAACTTTGTATTTTTCTCATTTTGACAGTATCTTCTGTAAAGAGACATTGGCTGAAGTTATTAAGAAATAAAATGTATCTCCCCCAAAAGATAACTGTAAATATACCTTATCCAGATGTTAAATTGTTCCAAAATGACCAGGCTGAGTTTTTAGCTGCAGAAACATTTCCTCATACATACTGTGATGCAAAAAAGAGATACACGTAGGCACAAAGAGAAAGCTTTTATTAATTTGGGTCAGTTTCAAATCTCTTTAAATTGCTACTATCTTAATTCTCAAAATAAAAATAATCCTGAGAAACACATCATTTTCATTTATAAAACAAGAATACAAAAACAGGAAACTAGTCAGTCTTTTGGAGTTTTGCAAAAAACAATTTGATTTCAATTACTAAGTTAAAATATTGTAGTAAGTTAGAACAGCAGATCCATTTAGAATTTTGATTTTGCAAGTAAATGTGTCTATCTTTATAGTAAATGAAGCTTAGACTATTAAGATGGAATAGCAAGTATGAATGATTTGAATAATTTAGTGAATTGTTATGGTTTATGTTTTTGGAGATATTTATTACTAACATAAAAGGAATTTTTTTATTTTAAAGAGAATGAAACAAAACAAAACTGAACAAATCAAATAAATAACAGAACAATATAAACAACACAGGAGTTCAAAACAAGACAACAAGAAATCAACAGTGGCTACCATAATGTCTCTTGTTTTCTTTAAAATACCTGTCCATACCTTCATACACAATAAATTTGAACACAACAAAATAGTATAAAACCAATCAAAACAAAAGAATGAAAGCATTATGGGTCTTCAAACCCAGACAATAGGAAATCAACAATGGCTACCATAATGTCTCTTGTTCTCTTCCAAATAGATGTCCATATCTTCACAACTATTGAAATCAAGTATAGAAAACAGACTAGAACTGATCAAAACAAAGAATAAAACCATTATTGGACTTTAAAACAGGATAATAGGAAATCAGCAATGGCTACCATAATGTCTCATTTTCTTCAAAATACCTGTTCATATTATTATACATAATAAAACTGATTTTTGTAAACTCTTTAGTAGAAATTCTAGGCATGTACAATTCTATAGATGTACATCTATCCTTTCTGTATTAGAGGAAAAAGCAAAACCAAACTAAACTAAAAGAAAAACAAGAAACAAAAGCGGCAAATAAATAACAATAACAGAAAACCCAAACAATAACAATATAGGCTTTAAAAAACAAGATGGTAGAAACATAACAGGGTTATTTTGCTCAGTTATAGTTATTTTCAAAAGAGTTGCTCAAATTACCAGATACAGACATACAGAATTGATTTAACCCTCGAATATCAACTGTTTTGTTACAAGAACTAATAGAATTAGTAGTACAATCATCTTAGATATCTTAAGTGTCTATATACAAATTTATATCTTTTATTTTTGGTACCAGGGATTGAACTTACGACCTCACACTTTCCAGGCAGGCACTTACACCACTGAGCTAAATCCCCAGCCTATATCTTTTTTCTTTTCCCTTCCTTTTTTTCTCCTTTTCCCTGAGTTATTTTTCCCCACTGAGCAATTTCTTACCCTTTCTCTATATTTATAGAAGATTTTGGGTCTTATTTACTCTTTCAGTTTCTTATAGCAGGAAGACAATGTGATAATTACACATGTGAATTTGATTTATTTCACTTATGAATATGGTCTCAAGTTGCATCTATTTACCTATAAAAGCCTCAGTGTGATCCTTTTTTATAGCTGAGTAGTATTCCATTATATAAAAATACCACCTCTTTTTTATCCATTCCTCTGTTGATGAGTATTTAAGTTGTTTCCAAGATTTGGCCATTATAAACTGTGCTGCTATAAACATGGGTGCACATATATCACCGTGGTGTGATGTTTTCAGTTCTTCTGGGAATATTCCCAGAAGCAAAATAGCTGGATCAAATGGGACATCCAACTCCATCTCTTTGAGGAACCACCAGACTGACCTCCACAGTGGCTGCACCAGTCTACACTCCCACTAACAGTGCAAGAGAGTTCCTTTTTCTGCACAGCCTCTCCAGCATTTGTTGTTGGTGGTTTTCTTGATCTTGGTCATTTCTTCTGGAGTGAATTTCAGTGTTGTTTTAATTTACATTTCTCTAATGACCAATGATGCTAAACATCTTTTTTCATGCATTTATTTGTCATTTATATTTCTTCAGCTGAGAAGTCTGTATTCATCTCAGATGGCCATCTTTGGATTGGGTCTTTAAGTTTCAGGGGCCTGATTTTTAAAAATTCTTTATATGTTCTAGATAGAAGTCCTTTGTCTGAGGGACAGTTGGCTAAGACTGTTTCCAAATTCATGGGTTTTATTTTCACTCTGTTGGGGATTTCTTTTGACATGCAAAATCTTTTTAATAAGATGAGATCCTAGTTATTGATTCTGGGAAATATTTCTGGTGCAGTTTGATTTTTGCTCATGAATTCTCTGCCTACCCGTATGTCTTCAAGATTCCTACCTACTTTGTCTTCCAGCAGATTTAGTGTTTCTGTTTTAATATTTAGATCTTTAATCCATTTTGACTTTAGTTTAGTGCATGGTGATTGGCATGGGTCTAGTTTTACTTTCCAGCATATGGAGAGCCAGTTTTTCCAGCACTACATCGAGTGGATGTGTTTGGTTCCTTTATCAAAGATAAGGAGGCTGAGTGTTTTGTACTTGTAGTTGTATCTTCTTATCTATTCCATTGCTCCTAGGTCTGTTGTTATTCCAGTACCATGCTGATTTTACTATAGTAGCTTTGTAGTATAACTTCAAGTCAGGGATTGTGATGCCTCCTGTCTTGCCTTTGTTGACCAGAATTACTTTTGCTACTCTTGGTCTATTCTGGTTCCAGATGAATTTTAGAAATGATTTCTCTAGATCTGTGGGGAATGCAAATGGTATTTTGATTGGAATTGTATTGAATCTGTATGACAATTTTGGGAGAATGGCCATTTTCACAATGTTTGTTCTTCCTATCCATGAACAAGGAATGTCTTTCCATTTTCTGAGATCCTTTTTGGTTTCTTTTTTCAGAGTACTATACTGTTCACTGAATAGATCTTCTACTTCCTTTGTTAGAATGATTCCTAAGTATTTCATTTTTTAGATGATACTGTGAAGGATGTAGTTTATTTCTTTCTCCGTGAGTTTGTTGTTTGTGTACAGGAATGCTATTGAGTTTTGAGTGCTGACTTTGTATTCTGAATTTGGTTATTATATCTAGAAGTCTTTCAATGGAGTTTTGGGGGTCTTCTTTGTTCAGTATCATGTCATTTGTAAATAATGATAACTTAACTTCTTTTTATCCTTATTCCTTTTATTTTTCTCTCTTGTCTGATTGCTCTGGCACTATATTGAATAGGAGTGGTGATAATGGACATCTTTGTCTTTTTCCTGATTTTGGTGTAAAAGCTTTCAGTTTTTGACCATTTAATATGATGCTGGCTGTTGGTTTGTCATAGATGGCTTTTATCAGACTGAGGTAGATACCATCTATTCAATGTTTCTGTAGGATTTTTTAAAAATCATGAACGGGTGCTGGACTTTTTCAAATGCTTTTTCTGCATCTATTGAGATGCTCACGTGACTTTTGTCCTTGTGTGTATTAATATGCTGTATTGCATTTATGTAAATAGTCTTTTTGCATCACTTATGTGGTCACCTTTTTCATTTACCCATATCAATCTTGTATTGTTTTTCTTTGCATCATCTTGCAACTGTTATTTCCTGATTCCTTGTTATTTTTAAAAGATCTTTCCTTTACTGTTCACTAATTGCAATCTTATCTTCAAGGTCTGAAATTATATCTTCACATTCATTCAGATGTTTTTGCCAGCTTTTGATGGAGTTTTTGACATCCTGGGTATCTCTTCGAATCTGTTTCATTCATTCTAATTCTTCCTTATGTTGTTCAGTCAAGGTTTCCATCATTGTGCAGTGCTCCTCTATTTTTTAATGTTTTCTTTAGATGTGTTCAGCATTTCTTTCACTGTGTTTATCATTTCTTCTTTTACTTGGGGTATTATTTCTGATCTGAGTTCTTTTACAGCTTCATGAAGTTGTTTTTTTACTTCAGTTGCTACCTTTTCAGAAGCTCCAGGTGTGGCTTACACTTTCTTCTGTGTCCATGTCTCCTAGACTTCTTTGGGATGGGCTGGAGGTTTGAGATTGCATTTTGATCTTTTGTTTTATAATTTTCCTGTCTATGCTTGGGGCAGCCAAATGCAATGTGTCAGTTGTTTCCTGGGGATGGCTGGCATACAGGAGGGAGTCTGCCCAGTTGAGTGGAGGTATTGGGCAGGCCGCTCAGAACCTGGTCCCTAGAGGCACTCAGAGAATCCCTGTTTGGGGGAGCACACTGGGCAGACCTTCAGCAAACTCCATACAGCAAACCAAAGCTTCCCAGCTGCTTGAGGTTGCTGAGCAGATCCTTATCAGGTTCTGCGCTACCTAACAAAGCTCTCTGGTTGTTTGATGTCACTGGGTGAGGCTCTGCCAGGTTCAAAGTGAGGTAGCAAGCCTGTACTGCTAGGTAGAGGTCACTCTTCAGGCCTTCAGCTTGTGCTGCTTGGCATGCAGGGGTTGTTTGGATTCTGGTTGTTTGGATTCTCTGGGCTTAAAAGGAAATTTTTAAAAATAAACTTTTTACTTTCAAAAAATGTTAGATTAACAAAATGCTATGAAGATGGTGTAGGGTACGTGTGGGGAATACCCTAAACCTATAGATTTCATTATTATGTTAATTGGTACACACGTCTTATTGGTACACATTACAGTCTACTTATTACAGAACTATGTTTCACCTGTGAAGCAGCGTTGATGCCTCCAAGTGACCTGAGTTCTCCATCATCCTTTCTTGTCCCAGGATCCCATTCTGCTGTCACACAGTTTTGGTCTCCTCTTGGCTGTAATAGTGTCTCACATTTCTCTTTGCCTCTGATAGCCTTTATAGTTCAGAGAAGCACTGGTGAGTGACATCATAGAATTTTTCTGTGATGGGGTTTATCTGGTGTTTTATTCACGAGTCCATTTGGTTTATGTGTGTTTGGAAGAAAACTCCAGAGATTAGGTACTGTTTCATGGTGTCCTATGGGGGCACATCTGTCAGTGTGACCCACCACTTCCGGTGCTCACCTTGGTCACCTGGCAGGCTCCCCTCCCCCTGTGAGCCTTCCCCCCCACGTTTTGTGGACTGTGCTCTTTGGAATGAAGGTGTCCACACAACCCACGCTGAGAAGTGGGGAGCTGTGCTCTGCCTGCTCCAGGGCAGGAAATCTACTTAGAGTAGGTGGGATTCTGCAGCACGGCAGAGTTGTCTCTCCCGCCCATTCATTTAATCCTTTAGTCATCGTTGATATCAACATAGACATAAAACACATTTTATCTTATACCTGGGTTGTAGCCCAATGCCTAGCTTTGGCCATTGGGGACACCTTTATGTGGCTCCAGGATTCCTTTTGACTGTCTTTATGTTTTCTCCAAACGCTTCCTGTTCCGATCTCCCCATTCATGAAATCTGCTCTCCTGCCTGTGGATGCAAGCCCGTTTACCATCTTTCACCTCTTCCAGGGTGTTATATAACTTGAATGAGATAACATGTAGGCCTTTGAGGCTGAAGGTTTTCACTTAGCAACATTACCACGGTCTTTCCAGCCCTTCTGCCACTGAAGGACAACGTGGTCTCTTCCACATGTTTGGCAGTTGTGAATAGAATGTAATATTTGTGCTCTTTTGTGTGTGTGTGCGTAGTTTTCCATATGGGTTGAAAAAATACAAACGCAGTAGCCACATGACATAGCTAATATGATAAGAAAGCATCCCACTCTTTGCCACGGTGGCTGTACCACTGGCATTTCTTCCAGTGATTAGGGGGGCGGTCATCCTAAGTTTCTAGGCATATCGCCAAAGAAAAATTACACTCATAATCTTTTTATTCACTTATTTACCAACTATACCAGTTTTAGACAAATGTTTGTTCAGGTCTTTGCCCACTTTTTGAGTTGATTGTTGTTGTTTCTTTTTGAGTTTTAAGCGTTCTTTGAGTCCTTTGAATCCTTTATCAGGAAGAGAATTTACAAATATTTTCTCCCAGTCTTCGTCTTTTCCTTCTCTTAACAGTTTCACAGAGCAAAAGCTTCCCACTTTAAAAAGCTCCATTGTTAATTTTTTTCTCTCCCATGGATGGTGCTCATGGGCCCATCTGTAAGGTCACCACAATGCCAAAGGTCGTGCTGGTTTTCAGTAAGTATGCTTCCTTCTAGAACTTCTGTGATTTTTGTTGTGGTTTAGGCTGAGAATGTCTCCTGTGCTGTGGGAAGGTGATTGAGTTATGCAGGGCTGCAGCTGACTTGGCATAGGAGGTGGGGTCTGGTCAGGAGAGGCCACGGTGTGGGTCATTGGCAGTGTGACCCGGAAGTGTTGGCAGTGTGACCCGGAAGTGTTTGTCTCCTTCCCCATCGCCTTCCTTCCCTATCCTGTTCCAGGCTGCCCTGACTTTAGCAGCTTCTCTTCTGCTGTGCCTGCCCTTCACCATGTCCTCCCTGCCTTGGAGCAGATGATGGACTGAAAGCGTGAGCCAAAATAAACCTTCCTTCTTTGAAGGTGTGGGTGTCCAAGATTTGTCCCAGCAATGAGAGAAGTGACGAGGCAATTTCGAATTTTGAATTTAGGTCTTTGATAGATCTGGAGTTATTTTTGTGCTAAGTGTGAAGTCTCTGTTCTCTTTCCCTCTGTCTCTGTATGGACAGGGACAACCAGTTGTCCCAATACCATTTGTTGAGATGATGATTTTTCTCCATTGAATATGGCCTTTGTCACAAGCCAGCCCTGGCACATGTGTGTCACACTGCTCCTAGTTTTCTCTGTCTCACTGATCTCTGAGTCCATGTGGACTCTATAGGGCAGCTTCGTCCTGCGCCTTGCAGTTGAGTCCAGTGGACCTTCTGGTTTGATTGTTTCTCAGAATTGTGCTAGAATTCTAGGTCCTGTTTGTTTCCATACATACCAGAAGCTCTCTAGGGTTTTTCATGGGTCTGGGCTGAATCTATAAACCAAATTTACAGTCATCTACTCTGGATAAGTCTGGATAGTTTGATAGTTGGAAGCAGAAATGATTCGTGTGTCACCCATTTGTTACACGCTGGAGCACAGAGGTCCCTGTAGCATTTCCTCCTCATCCTTTAAGACCCATGGGGTTGTGAGTGACACTTCTTTCATCCCTGATATTGACCACTTGTGTTCTCTCTCTCAGGAGAGAGATGTGTCAATCTGATCGATCTTTTCAAAGAGCCGGCTTTTGATTTTGTGTCTTTATCTGTTGTTTTCCTGTTTTCAATTTTGCTTATTTCTGGCCTAGTTTTTACAGACTTCTTTTTCTTCTGCTCACTTCAGTCTAATTTTCTCTTCTTACTTCTATTTTCCCTAGGATGGAAATTTAGATTATTGCTTTTAAATCCTCTTTGTTTTCAATAGATAAATTTTAATGTTGTAGATTTCACTCTGTCCATTGTTTTAGATGCATGTCACAAATTTCAGAAGTTGAATTTCCGGAAGTTTCTTCCTCAAAATAGAAGCAGAAACAGTTCCCAGCTCACATAAAAGATCATTATGCAAATACTGACAACTGGATCTCTCACCCATTTCCAATGAGAAGGTAAACGGGATGCTCACTGTGGAAAGTAATTCAGCATATTTTTAAAAAGACAAAATTATACACTTCCCATGCAGCCCCATAATTGCACTCCTGGGCATTGATTAAAAAAAAATAGAAGTCACATACACATATATACCTACACCCAGACATCCATGGCATCTCTATTCGCGGTAGCTAAAAACTGGAGAAAAACATGTGGTTATGTGAGTGAGAAAATGTCAATATCAGGGTGATTAAACACACTATGGTACAGCCATACAGCAGCATCTTCCTTAAGAATAAAAAGGACCGCACTATTTGATACATGCAATTATTCTGTCATAGTATTACATAAATAATTTAATAATTTCAAGGGCATTGACGCTGCATAAAAATAGCCCATCTCAGAAGATTGCATGTTGCATTTTTCTCTTTCTGCAACATTTTTGAAATGGCAGGTTTAGAAATGGAGAACAGATTCATGGCTGTGGGGGGTGAGGGTTACTGCGGAGAGATGGATGGGGCGCCCGCACAGAGGCGGCACGGGACAGCTTGGTGCGTGGATTGCATTGGTGCAGACCGAGCACAGAGGTGCTGTGGTGTGATGGACCCGCATGCCCCTTCTGCCAGTGTAAGACGTGCCTGCCGGGGAGGTGTGGTCACGGCCTCACCGTACCTCTCCTCTACGTGTGCAGCTTCCTGGGAATCTGTAACCGTCTCAGAGCAAAGCTTAGAAACAGTGCCAACCCCTTCAAATGTAAGAATAGTTTAATCACAATGGGTTCCAAATTCTTAAACTTGACTTTGGAATCTTTATTACTATTTATTTACTATTCTGAATGTGACAAGCATAAATCCTCATTCTCTTTTCTTAGAAGTTAAGTAGATCTGTGTGTGTAAACTAAGGCAGTCTTAACTCAGCCTGGCTTAAACACTTGACATAAAGCCTCTCACCATTTCCCTGAGCCGGGCGGGTGAGTCAGCATCCTGGAGTCCTCCTACTGAGCTCTGGCCCTGGAGCTGGAGCCCGATGACTGCACAGGGATCCAGTGAAGAGTGGGCTGGGCCGGGCTCACCTGTCTCCACCAACATGAGCCAGGACAGCAGTGCAGAGGAGTCTTTCTCCAAGTGGCTTCGCGTGCTGTGAGCAGCTGGTCTCCAGAGAAGAGAAACCTGCATTGGGGTGGCAGGGGACCGTGGAGACAGGGGAGAATTATCTTTTTGGAAGCACTTTGGATCCTTTTGGTGCAGGGATACATTTTGAGCAACAAGATCCGAGGGCTTTGTCTTCCATGTGGTCCCCAGCCTGTGCCACAGTGGCAGACCTGACATTAATACTTGTGCCCCTGGGAGGTGGGGTTATGACGGACAAATTATTTCATTCAGTTTCCAGTTTTTAAGTGGTGGGAAACAATGACTTCAATACTTTTACATTTTTCATTTTGGTGTTTCAAAACCTGAAATAAATGCATCTGGGGAAGGTGAATATTGGCCAGACTTGTACCTGAAAATGGTTTCTCTATAATTCCATCAGGAGACCCACACTCCAGCCCTGCCTCATCCCCCAAGAGAAGTCATGCTGGAGATGGAGTAAGTTCAAAGAAGCACGTTGGGCCCTGCTTTGCCTCTCTCTCTCTCTCTCTCTCTCTCTCTCTCTCTTTCTTTCTTTCTTTCTTTCTTTCTTTCTTCTTAATGTCTTTGTGAGACAGGGCCTCGTTATGCAGTTCAGGCTGGGCTTGAACTCACTTTGTAGCCCAGGCTGGCCGCAAATTCACATCAGTCCTCCTGCCTCAGCCTCCCAAGTGTTGGGTTTACAGGTGTGCACCACCATGCCTGGCATGTTGGGCCTTGTCTATCTCAGTAACACTTTGCAGATTTCAATGCATGAAGACAGCCTGGGGACATCATGACACACGGTTCATGCAGTGGGTCTGAATCAGGGCTTCAGATGCTGCGTCTCCTGCAGGCTTCCAGACAGAGACTGTCGCTTGTCCTGGACTCTGCCAGACAGAGCGAGGCACACTGACTTTCCAGTGTACCCAGGGAGTGTCCGCCCTGTGCTGTGGAGGCACCTTCCTTGGGGAGCCATTCCCGGGGATCTTCTACTGGGCAGCCTTCGGCATCTGCCCAACCAGACCACTTGCTGCCTCTGTACTGACGCCAGGGAGCCTGGGACGAGGCCCTTTGACTGCACAACCTGCCCACGGCCAACTCTGATTAGGGGGCATGGGCACAGCCTCTCTATCCTGCTCTGCCTTCCTTTTCTGAATTGCGATGTCTATAACATAATACACATAAGGTAATATTAGCTGACTTAAACCTTATAGTACATTCAGTCTTGAGCAAGCTTTGCCCTGGTTACGTTTTCCTCAACCCCCCATAAACCCTCACATCTATTTAACAACCCAGTTTCATTCTGTACTGCCCCTGGGTCCTGGCAACTTGGACTCTGATTTCTGTGCCTGTGGATTGACTTGTTAGGATATTTTATTTCAATGGAATCATGTGACCGGGGGTGTCTGGCTTCTTTCGCAGAGTGTACTCTCTCCTGATGTGTGGTAGCAGGTATCAGGGCTTGATTCTCTGAGTGGCTGCACAGTTGCCAGTGGGACAGCACCACCCTGTTATGTTTATCCATCCATTTCAGCGCGGGGATGCACAAGTTCTTACCCTTTGGTTTTCCTGAATGACACTGCTGTGAACGCTTATATACGCTGTTCAACTTCTTTATGCAGCATGGATTCTCGCTTCTCAGACATACGGCTTGCGAGTGCTTTTTCTATTCTGTTAGGTGGCCTTTTCCATTTCTCACTAGTGTCCTGAGGTTCACAAATTTTAAAAATTTTAATAAGGTTGTACTTTTCTCTTTTGTTGTTTATTCCTGAGAATTCCTGTTGCCAAATACAAGGTCAGGAAGGTCTACCTCGGCATTTTCTTTTAAGAGTTTTATTGATCTGGCTGTAGTCATTAGGCCTTTAATCTATTTGGAGTTGTATGTGGTGACAGTGAAGATCCAGCCCCCTCTGTTCACATGTGGGGTCCAGTTCTCCCAGGGGCATTTGTTGAAGGGTCAGATCTTTTCCGGTCGAGTGCCCCCGACATCCTGGTGAAAGTCAATTGACTGTAGAAGTACGGGTTTATCTTTGGACTTGAAAGATTCTAGTTCATTAAGCCACATGCCTATCTTTAGGCCAGCACCATACTACTTTGGATAATCATAGTTTTCTTTTTCTGTTTTATGGAGGTATAATTAACAACTAGGAATTGTGTATATTCAAGATGCACAGCCAGATGTTTTTATGTGCACATACAGTGAGCACTGGGTCACTGCAGTCAGGCCAGTTAACTTGCCCATCACTCCTTGAAGTCACCACTTTCTTGTTTAGAGCTTGTCTGATGATGAGAAGCTCTAACCTAACAAATCTCAAGTACATAACCCAAGACTGCTAACTTTCACCATGCTATAGATTTCCAGAAGATACCTGTCTTGGTTACTTTTCTTTCATTGCTGGGACAAAACACCTGACACCCAAAATGAAGGAAGGAAAGATTTAGCTCACTGTTTGCAGAGGTTTCAGTCTATAAGCGTTTGTCTCCAAGGCAGGGTGACCGGGGCACAGGGGCAACACCTCAAGGCAGCAGCCACCGAAGCAACAAAACCAAAAAAAAAGTGGGGGGGAAGAGCCAGTCTCTTTTCCTCCCTAATATTGTACAGAGCCACCCCTCGCCCCCCAGGGCAGGTGCAGCACTCACAAAATCTCTGTGCCTTTCTCTTACACAGGATGAGGATGTTTACAAAGTAAGGACGCTGGCTCCCTGCTGAGTCTCTCAGTTAAACTTCTTCTCAAGTTGACGCATGTATCAGCCATAACAACCCCAGTACTGAAGTTTTGTGCTCTGTGACCAACCTCTCCTCATTTCTCTCCCATTCCCAGATCTGCACCCCCACCCTGCTCTCTCCTGCTATGAGTTCCACACGAGTGGGTCTGCAGAGCATTTTGTTTCTGTATCTGACTTATTCCGCTTTGCATGGTGCCCTCCAGGCTCAGCCCTGTCACCACAGATGGCAGGGTTTCCTGCTTTTTATGGCCAAATAAACCATGTGTATCTACACGTTTTCTCTATTTACCCACTGCTGGATATTTTGGCTATTGTGAAGAATGCTCCCCCCAGTGAATCTGGGGCACATATATCACCTGAGATTCAGATTTTATTTCCTTTGGACATAGACATGGAAGCGCTATTACTGCCAAATATGCTAGTTCTAATTTCAGGTTTTGTAGAATGCCATTTCCCCACCTCCTCACCAATGGTTGTCATCTTTGTCCTTTTTGATAACAGCCATTCTAGTAGATGTGGGGTGAACATCTCACTGTGGGTTTTTTAAAACTTTTTTTTCCTGTTTTTTAAAAATTATTTTGAAGGTAGTAAAATGCAACAGAACAAGATGGAACAAAGCCAATTTAGACAGTGTAGTGAAATTGGTACAGAACTTTACAGCAGATTACTGGGATAACAGTAATAGGTACCTCAGTATATCTCATTATCTTCACAATAGGTGTTCTTTCAATCAGGTATAGCAAAATAAAATGAAATACAGAACATCATAGAACTTATCAAAATAGAAAATTGAATAGAGCAGCACCACTAATCAGAATAAACCAAAACAGTAGTAAAAATATTTGCCTTCAAAGAGATGGTAGAAGGAAATCTCCCTTATTTGCTATGGTCAACCTCGCAAGAGATGCTCAGATCTCTGGCTCTCATTTGCTAATGGGGTGGAGGGGTGGAATGTTTGATTCTCATCCCTTGCTCTGGTAGGCTCACTACTGCTTAGCAGGGAGGGGAGCTGGTTGCTTGGTTTCCCAGCGTGCTAAGTTCCAACATGGCGCAGATCTCAGGAGGCGCTGGGTTTCTCCCCCTGGGGCAGCCGCAGCTTGCCCGAGCCACAGCCACTTAGCAGGGAGGTGAGCTGGTTGCTTCCTCATTGTGGTTTTAATTTACACTTCCCAAATGATTAATGGTGTTAAATAAAACCCTATACACTTATTGGCCATTTAATGTCTGATTTTGAGAAATATTTGTTCAGACTCTAATTATAAAATAAGCTTTTTATTTTTGCTTTTGAGTTATATGAGATTATGATTTTGGGGGGTGGTAATGGGATCAAACTCATGACTGTGTGCATGCTAGGCAGGTGCTTGAGCCACTGAGCTAAACCCTCAGCCCAATATTTTGCATATTAGCCACTTGTCAGATGTGAGGTTGGCAAATATTTTCACTCTGTTCATTGTTTCCTTTACTATGGAAAAACTTTTTAGTCCAGTCTTACATGTCTATTGTTTTGTTTTTGATGTTACCACCAAAATACCGTTGCAAAGACTAGTGGTGTGGAGATCTCTCCTTATATATTTTCTTCTGATGATTTAGTTTCAGGTCTTATGTGTAAGCCTTTAATCCATTTTGAGTTGATTTCTAATATGGTGTAAGATAGGGTCTAACTTCATTCCTTTGTATTTTGATTCTGGTTTCCATAGCATCATCTATTGAAGATACTACCTCTCCCCCTCTTTAGCTTCTGGCCCACTTGCAGAAGATCATTTGACTGCTCATATGTGGGTTATTTCCAGAGTTTTATTCTGTTCCATTAATTTTTGTGTTTGTAGTTATTCTAGACAATACTATGCTGTTTTGATCCCCACAACTCTGAAATATATTTTGAAACCAGACAGCGTGATGCCTCCAGTTTTTTTTTCTCAAGATTGTTTTGATGACTTGAGATCTTTTGTGGCACTGTGTGAATTTCAGGATTATCTTTTGTATTCTTGTAAAGAGTACCATTGGGATTTGATAGAGATTTCACTGACTCTGTAGATCACTTTGGCAGTATGAACATTTTAACGTTACTAAATTTCCCAGAATAGCAACGTGGCTGTCTTTCCATTTACCTGGGTCTTCATCAGTATTTTATAGTTTTCAGTCTAAGTCTTCCACTTTTTGGCTAAATTTGTCTTGAAGTCTTTTATTCTTTTTGTTGCTTTTATACTTGGATCTAGTTTCCTATTTACTTTCAGACAGCTCAGTGTTGCTGTGTAGTGATGCCATCCAATTTGTATGTTGATTTTATAACCTGCAATTTTGATAAGTGTACACATTAGTTAAAGCAGATTTTTTGGGAATATTTAGATTTCTCTACATACAAAACCATGCCATCTGCAAACAGATAATTTTACTTTTTCCAGCAAATTTTGAAATCAGGTATGAGTTCTCTGGCATTATTTTTTCTTTTTAGGATTGTTTCAGCCACTCAACATCTTTTGCAATTCCATATAAATTTTGAGATTAGGTTTTTCATGTTTTCAAGAACAACTTTGAGATTTTGATAAGCGCTTTTGATCTTGGAGAATATTGCTATCTTAACACAAAGTCTTTACATTCCTTAACAAGAAGTTTATTTAGGTAATATTCAATTTCCTTCAGCAATATTTTATAGTTTGCACTTATTTATTCTTGGTTATATTTATTCTTAAGCACCTTATTCTTTTGATGTTATTATAAATGGTATTTCTATTATAAATTGTTCCTTGACAGTGTATAGAAATGCAACTGACTTTTGCATATTGAGATTATATGCTGGAGCTTTGTTGAAGTTGTTCAGTAGTTTCAGTATTTGTGAGGCTTTTTTTTGCATTTGTCAGGCTTCTCTGTGTCTAAGATCATGTCATTTGCAACATAAATTTATCTCTTTATTTTCAGTTGCATGCTTTTTCTGTTTCTCTTTCTACCCCGAGTGTTCTTGGTAGAGCATCCAGCATACCACTAACTAGCAGTAGAAGTGGTCACATGGTCTGAGGGAAAATCTTTCCATTTTCACTGCTAAGTAAAAATTTAGCTGTGGAGTTTTCATAAATGTCTTTTATTGTTTTAAGAGTTTCCTTTGTATTCTTATTTTGTTAGCTCTTATACCCTGGTTGGCCATGATTTATAGTTCTCATGATATGTTACTGTTTTGGCTTGTTAGATTTTATTCAGGATTTTTGTTTCTATATTTACAAGAAATATGGGTTTATGGTTTTAAAAAACTATCTTTACCTGGCTCTGATAGCAAGGTATTGATGGCCCATAGAATAAGATAGCTTGAGGCTTTTATAGGTAAATCGATACAATTTGAGACCATACTCAGAAGTAAATCAGACTCACATGGGTAAACATCATATTGTCTGCCTGGTGTGAGAAAATGAAAGAGTAAATGAAACCCAAACTGTACAACAGACATAGTGAAATGGGAAGCAATTGTTTGAAAGGAAAAAAGAACTAGGACGGGGGAAGGGGAAAGAAAGAAAGGGAAAAAGGAAAAAATGCAAGCTGGTTACACTACCAGTTACCCTTAGTTCACTGAAAAGAAAGGTTTGTGCTAATGGCATTTGGAGAAATTTTTATGCCCATATCTTGTAGCCTGAGTAACTATTTTAAAGGTAGCAATATGCAATGTATTAACTATTGCTATTCTATTATATTGTTATGAAATTTTGTTTTACTTTTTTCCCATAAAAGAAGAATAAGCTAGGAAGTATTCTCTCCTATTTTTGGGAAGAGTTCAAGAAAGATTTCTGATAGATCTTTAGGTCTTATGCCACCCTCACATCTTCCTGTGCCATCACAGGGTTCAGGGGAGGAAACACAGACACGAGAAGCACAAACAACCTTCCCAGTTCCCTGGGTGAACTTTGGGGCCAGGACACAGCCAAAGATGATGATGGGAGGCCTGGCGCTCTCTCCCATCCCTGAACCCCGACATATGATCCCATGAAACCACAGCTCACTCTCCAGAAACCATGGGGTCTCTCCGGAGGGTGGACCTTTGCCCCCCACCATGTGCCAGAATGACCCGTCCACCTCTTGCAAACTTACAGCCCTCTGGGGGACATTCCTTCCTGCTAGACTTTGAGGAGACGAGGAGAGAAAAGGGGTTGGATGGGCTTCTGGGTTTCAGTACTTTTAGTTGCTTCTTGTATGAGGAGGTGCTTCCAGCGTCCTCACCACCCTCGTATCCTCTGTCCTCTCCCCTCTTGATTTACATTGCCTGAGTCAGTGGTACCCAGAAAGGAACACAGTACTCCTTGTGGGTGCTGTCCGGAGGAGGTGCAGGACCATGGACAGGGTCTCTCCTACAGCCACACCCCCTGTGGCTCATCTAAAATGTCAGGTCTTTTCACACTTTCGGAAGCCACCCTCAGCCCCTGTGTCCAGGTCCTCCAAGTTTCCTCTCAGAGATTCCATCTTGGCGGACTTGTCCAGCTTGAGCTGAGCGCTTCAGATATTTATCTTCAGTGCTCTTGCTCCCTCTTAGCTGAAGACTCGCTGAATCCTCCTGCTGTGATAAGTGTGCCAGTGAATCGTAGAGGGCAGAACCTGCTGGTTTAGCCTGGAGACCTCGCTGCAGGCTAATGCTGACCCCATGGTGCCCAGCTGAGATGCACGTGGGGCACTCTGGAGCCCTGAGATGTGCTGCGACTGGAGGAAGCTGCTTCAAGCCCACTCTTCTGGTCCCCTATCTTTCAGGGAGGACCAGAACAGCCTGACCTAAAATCTCGGATGGGGCTAAAGGGATTGTTAATTCAAAGAATATTAAAGCCATATGTGGTTCCATTCACCCCAAGTCAAAATAAGCCGCAGTTTCCTGCTGGTTTCTCTTGCATCATGCCCCTAACTTCCAGGGAGGGAGCGGTGCATGGCTGTGTTAATTACCAGGACCATATGCTGTGGGGATATGAGGCAGTGCTATTAAAATGCCTCTTGTGTTCCTGAGATTCTCTTCCTCGGGATGGCAATGTCGCCAAGTGTTGATATTTGAGCAAGGAGCCTGGCCATGTGTATTTTTAGATTTCCTTTTCTCCAGGCAGTCTTCAAACACACTGCACTGATGCGGCCAGGCCTGGGGCTGAGAAGGGATCCAACCCTCAGACACAGCCCTGGCTCTCCAGGCCCTGTCTGCAATGTGAGTTCCCCAAACGGTGAGGCAATTTCCAGCTTGTTCAATTTCTGCTGGTTTAACAAAAACATCTATGGCATACTCACTAGGTAGAAGGCAATGTCCTTGGGAACAAGGCAGGGGGTCACTGTGCTTTTTAGGAGCCCCTCAGACTGCAAGGGTCTTTTGGACCAGCACCCTGCACTTTGTGTCTGGATATTAAGTTGTAGAATTAGGCTTTACCTTAAAGACACTCCCCTGGTGTGCAAACTTGGATTAATGGGCAAGGTGACTTTTGCAGCAGTGCTGGAAGCCTTGGCTTTGCTCAGGAGCACTGTCACCATGGTTGGGGACAAACAGGGACATCAAAGACACCTTTGGCTTTTTTTGGTACCAGGTATTGAACTCATGACCTTGCACTTGCCAGGCAGGCACTTGTGCCATTGGGCTGAATCCCTGGTCCTCACAGATACCTTCTTTACCTATTGCTGTGCTCTGTGAAGTGGCACCAAATCTTCCTAACATAGAAGCACACACGATGCAATGTAGCTCTGGGCTCTGGTGTCTCGAGGAGGGGTGTGGCCTTTCTAGATCCTGGAGATGTTGACCTGCATGTCTCCCACTCGTGCTCAACATGGTGCCATTCCCTGCACTGAACCTGGCCTGCACTGACCTGGACTTTCCTGCTCAGCCCTGTCTCAGCCCCTGTGGATCTCGGGATGAAGTATTCCAGGTGCCGCCCACCTCCCTGCCCTTGGCCCCCCTCTCTGGACTTCTTGCAGCATGGGAGTCCCTGTCGCTGTGTCTGCCGTGCTTGCCTTCTGCTTCTGTCCCTGGTTGGCCATGGCCAGGGCTGTCCTCCTGCTGTGCATAACCCAGTGGGCCCACACGCTGATCCTAATCATGTGGCCTTTTTATTTTTTAATTTTTTTGTGTTTTCCATTTTTTATCGGTACCGGGGATTGAACTCATGACTGTCTGCTTGCAAGGCAGGTGCTTATGCCGCTGAGCTAAATCCCCAGCTCACTCATGTGGCCTTTTATGTCTTAGGGTCTTTGCCCCCAAGCTGCCTGTCACAGTGGATTTAAGGGGTTAATGAGTCTACTTGGCTGGGCCGCTGTGCTCAGATATTTGGATAAACACCAGTGTTCCTATTGCTGTGAAAGCACATTTCCTTTTCTTCTTTTTGTGCTGGGGACTGAATCTGGGGCCTTTGCACTGAGCTGCACTTTCCAAGTTTTTAAAAAAATATTATTTATTTTGAGACAGGATTTCAGTAATTTAAGTTTGCCAGGCTGGGCTTGGACTTGCAGTCTTCCAGCCTCATCCTCCCAGAGTGCTGGGATCACAGGCCTGGGCTGCCCTATCCAGCTAAGTGGAAGGATTTTTAGATGAGATTAACATTGAAATCAATGACCTTGAATAAAGCAGTCTGCTATCCCTAGGATGGATAGGCTTCATCTGATCCATTGACACCTTAAGAGAAAGGTCTGTGATCCCCAAGGAAGGGTGAATTCTGCCTCCAGATGGTCTGGACTCAGGCTATAGCCTGCCAGCTCACCCTGCAGATTTCAGACTTGCCAGGTTCATTGTGCGAGCCAATTCCTGAACATAAATTTCTTTCTATATATATATATATACACACACACATCCTGTTGGTTCTGTTTCTCTGTGAAAACCTAAGCTAGTAAGAAGAAATCTTATCAGATGGCTTGAACCTGTATCAGTCAGCTTCCCATGACTGTAGCACATACTGAGACAATGCAGCTTACAACAAGGAAGGGTCCACAGAGGCTCACGGTGTCAGAGGGGTCAGTCCTTGGTTGCTTGGCCTCATTGCTTTGAATGTGTGCAGTGGTGTCCATCATGGAGGGAGCCCATGGCGGAGCAAGGTGCTTGCCTCCTGATGGCTGGGGAGCAAAGAGAGATAAGGATGGTCTGGGTTCCAGTGTGCCAGTCTAAGGGGTCATCCCGATGCCTAACTAGGTCCCCCGCTGCCCACCTCCTAAAAGCTCCTGGAGTGTTTCACGCCCAGCATGCAGGCCTGAGCCTGATTGGTGTTTTAATCTTTAATCCCACCAGCCTATGCCTCCAGGCTCCACATACAGGGCAATCCCAGCTGCCTCCATTAAAAATGAGATAGAAAGGAGAATCCACCCCTTCCCTTTTCCTCAGACAACCAGAGGGGCTGTGACCCTGTAACAGGCCTTGGGTCCCACCAGGAGGTATTTGCCTTGGCCACAGCAGGCTTGAGCCATGGACCTTTCCCAGATGACTCGGCCCTGCAGCCATTCTGGATGACTCTATGCTATAACTTCTAGATTAGCCTGCCTTCTATGTCCCCACTGTGACAGTTCCCAGATAGTTTTGTGAGAGGCAGGAGACGGTGCGTGTGCATTCTGCCTCCTCTCTGTGTCATCAGCCCTCCCTCGCTCCTCAGTTCAGTCCAGAAGGGCTCCTTCTCTGCACAACTGCCCTGTCCTGCAGCATGAGCCCAGGAAGCCTTGCTCGGGTGGCTCTGCCTCACACCTGTGGCTCGCATCACAGGTAGAGAGGGCTGAGTGGGCTGCAGTGGGAAAGAGCTGGGGAAACCAAGAGTCCTCAGCCCGAAGAGCTCCCAGAGCAGCAAAGGGCCAAGAGCTGCGGGGACCTGCAAGGATCTGCGGAGACCGTGGAAGAGCTCCCGAGAGGCCACGGAAGTTGCTGGGTGAGCCTCAGGCAGCTGCCAGGGGGACTCTGCACCCTGACTGGGAGGACCTGACAGGGTGGCTGAGATTCTGAAGGAACTGTGATATCAGGAGCTAAGAGGCACTGACACACAAGGCTCAGAGCTGTTCTCAGGCAGCTGTATTCGCTAAGTTCTGATTCTTTTTTTCTGAAACAGGGCTCACTATGCAGTTCAGGCTGGCCTTGAATTCACTGTGTAGCCCAGGCTGGCCTCAAACTTGCAGCAGTCCTCCTACCTCAGCCTCCCAAGTGCTGAAATTACAGATGTGCACTACCATGCCTGGCTTAAATCCTGATTTTTATCCAAATTGAGCAAAAGAACCCTCAACCAGTTGGTGACCAGGACAGAGCCTTTCCTGGTGATCCCCTCACGCCTCTCAGACCTTGGACGGCAGAACAGCTTCTGCTCATCTGGAGCCCACATGTGACTCAGAAAGGGGCCGGGAGTCTGAGGGGATCTCATGAAGGATTGGGGGACTAGGATTCCACAGCAGTGTTTCCTGCTTTCTGCATAGAGATGACAGAGCACAGTGTCTGGAGCATGGCCTCTGTTTCCAGTGGTTTTTTTTACATTTCACTTGATTCTTGTGGGAGTCCCATGTGAGTCACATAAAAAGAAATTAAACAAACTTTTGAAAAAATGCACTGTGTTGTGTGTGGACAGACTCCTGCCCTCAGGTCACCTTTCCCTTGGTCACTGCCTTCAAGCCTGTCCCCACTGGTGCCCCAATCTGAATCACTTGCATTTGTAGCAGATGGGTCATCTGCTGTGCTGAGACATCTGCCTGGGACCCTTTGGTCCGATTCATAGCGTGTGGATTGTGGGGACTGTGGGTCACTTGCTTCCAGAGTTCCTAACTCAAATCAACCTTAGTTCCACAAACAAAACCTACGTCTGCTCAACCTGTACTGTGGCTGGGTCCTGAGATCTGGGGGCTACACTGTGGGCTGTGTGGGCCCAGGTATTTCCCACTCCCTTAGGGATTTTGGACATTAAACACACATGTCACCTTAATGGCTGGGTATGTCATTAAAAAAATCAAAGGAGAACATGATTTCACAAAAGGTTTCCTTGCATTTGCTAAGGTGAAGGGCAGAGTTCTGAAAAGGCAAAGCGCTTGTCCTCATGCCCATGAGAAACCAGATCCTTGAATAAAATTTCGGTGGGATTCCAAATGCAGGATCCCAGTTCTCCCAGCCTTTCATGAAGTTCATTTCTACTCCAAATGCGAGTGCTGCCGGCCTGAAAACTTTCCCGGAAATCGTGACTTGGCCTCTGGGGGAAGTGTGAAAGTCATTTAAGGGAAGCCAGCCTCACCTCCACTGTATTCAGCCCTTGGAACGGAGTAGTCAACTTCCCATGTGGTCCTGAAACTAATCTTGTTTATCAAAGACCTAATTTCTCAGCCCACATGCTGGAGCAGAGCCTTCAGGCGATCATGGCTAGAAAAGCAGGCTCTGTGAATGACGGGATGTAGTTATTTTATGATGGCAACCAGTAGCATGGAAATGGAGGAAAATCAAGTTCTGTGTTAGAGTATAACACATAATTATTTCATGTGAATTTAATCAATGTTGTCTCTGCGGTGAAAACCATACATAAATCTTTGTGATTTTTAGGTACAGGATTCATACAACTGGTTCTAAATGCAAGTATCTTATTTTTCCCAAAAAGATATTGTTATGGATTAAGAACTGGTGGTCAACTTAACGCCAGCTGGATCACATCAGCGTGGCATTGGGTGAAGATGCTCCACCTGAGGAAAGTTGCCAGGATAGATAGGTGGAGAAGAAGGGAGGTAGGTGCTGAGGGTTGAGGCGTTAAGGAGGCATTGTGGGTTCTCCTACGAGTTGCTGTCTGAGCTGTTGGTTCTCCTGGAGAAGCTTTGGTCCTCACATTGAGCATTGCTTCCTGGCTCCGGAGAGGAAGACATGTGCTGCTTGGTCTTCAGGATGAACTTGTCACGCTGCTTCCTGGCATGTACCCGACTATGCTTGTCGTCGGAGGAGCTCGGGGCCTCTGTGTTACAGAGGACAGCTGTGGTTCCTTTCAGGACAGCTCTGGTCTTTGTTGTGAGTGTGACTTCTCGGGTCCAGTGCAGAACCCTCATCCCACCAGCACAGCTCCTTCATCCTGCTGCATAGACTTTCTGGCTTCCAGCGCTGACCCTTGGGTCTTCCCAGCACGGATCCATAAAAGAGACTGGCATGAGTCCTTCTTGTGGGCTCTGGGCCTCCAGTTGGACTCGTGGAGGCATTGTCCTGAGCTCTGGATTTTTATCTGGACTCATGTGGGACATTGCTGTGTGGTTTAGGCTCTTGACTAAATATTCTATGTCTTTGGTGTTGCAGATAGATTTCCTTCATTTTCCTGTGTTAACTCCTGGTGACCATTATAAAAATATTATAAACTCCATGTCTTGATCCTGATTGTTCTCTGTGTACAACCCCTGACTACAACAGATATTTAAAAACATTTTGTCTTAGGTATGCAAAAATCAAAATACTTATCATAGATTTGGTCATTTAATTAAGATTGAGCTCTGGGTGCCTATGAATCACAGTGTGGTGATTTGTTAAAAAAACAACACACATAGTTTTAGATAAACGTGTGAGGTGCGGATGTTACTGAAGAAGCCTGAGTCTCGGGAGTGAGGAGCCCTCTCCCATGTCCTAATTTCAGTGAAGGACACAACCAAGTCACCCAAAGCAGACTCATATGTGAGACGTGAGAAGTCTCTGCCCTGTGAGCAGACTGTGGAATACTAATGTTTACTTCCCCAGGTTAAAATCAAACTAAGTGCTCTACGATGGTCATTTTACAAGAAAGAAAATCTAGTTTGTAGATTGTCACTAATGTGATATGTGGGGCAGTAAATGATTTACAAATATTTCCTTCAGCCATAATTTTATGATTAAAGCGGGGAGGGGTCACTAGACAGATGCAGGGGTGGTCTTGGACGAGGCAGCAGTGAGGATGTATGTGCAGCCTGCTACCCACGCTGTCTGCAGGTGGATGGATGTGGACACTCACAGACGGGTGTTAGTGGTGTGTGCAGGGCTGTGTGTGGGGGTGAGTGTGCACACACTTGCTAGCGGTATCATCTGCCAGGGCCTAGGAACAAAGATGCCCAAGCACATCAGCCCAGGGCCTGCTTTCTAGCACGGCTCTTCTGTAAAAGGAAGCAGAGCTCATGGGAGAATTGGCTGATTTCAAAGACTGTATGAGAGGAAGCTAAGAGCAGTGTGTCCGAGGGACAAAGGGACTGACTGAAAACTCCTGAACCCCAAAGCTGGGGCATTTAGGCAAGAAAATTAATAAAGTAGTGCCAGATTATAGCCCAAAGTATTATTATTATTATTATTTTTTTTGGTCTTTTTCGTTTTTACTGGTACCAGGGATCAAACTCACAACCGCACACTTGCAAGGCAGGCGCTTATGCAGCTGAGCTAAATCCCCAGCTATAGCCCAAGGTGTTAAAAAGTCCACAAGTTCACAAGGGTTTAAATACTTGCTTCATAGATAAAAGTAAGAATAGACAAATCTGTATTAAAAAAACAGTGTATGCAGATCCTCCACCTTCCAGAGGGGGCGCACACTCTTCATACTTCAGGCTTGGATGGGGTGCTGTTCGGGCCAGGCTGATACCATCAGTGAAGTCACAGCAGCAGCACACACTCTGACTTCTTGGGGTGCCCATGGTATTTACTGCTGTGGTCTTCCTGCCAATAACACGCAGGGGCCAGTCCACCCACGAGAGAACATTGGGGAAGCCCGAAGCCAGGGGCATTCTACAAAGCATCTGCCACAACTGTCAAGGTCATCAAAGGCACAAGAGATCTGAGAATGTGTCACAACTGAAGGAGCACAAGGAGACAGGATGACAGATGTACTGTGGAGTTCTGGGGTGGGATAAAGGCTCATGCTGTCTTCTAAAGCTCTGAACCCTAAACTCAACACTGGCTCTGTGCTACCCTGTAGCAAAGTCTTGCCGGGCCTAGAACCCAAGTGTCCCAAGTGTCCAGCACCACCCAGCACATGCGTGCATGTTTTATGCAGTGACTGTCACAAGGACAAAGTGACCAGGACAGTGCCTGGCATGGTGGACGCCCCTCCCTGCTGGAAATGGGCCTGTGTCTCCGATCAGCCATGAGGAGGCCTCTGTCCCCAGCACGGTGGACAGAGGGACACGCATTTCCAACCCACGCATGTGCATAGCAAATCATCACACAGGAACTTTCAGAATGGGAGAGATAGGTGGGGACATCGCTGTTCTGCTGGGAAGGACAGAACCTCCACCTAAAATTAGGCCCAGTCCTGAGCGGTTTGAATTCAGGGGTGTGTTTGCATCAGCATCCTCGGGAAGACAGCTGCGTCCTAATGACAGGGCACATCTGGACTCTAGCCTCTGGGACACTCGACGAGGTCCCCAGTCAGGGGCCCGGAGACCTGGCTTCTGGCCACACTGTGGGATGCGGGGAAGAGATGGGTTTGCACATCTTTGCCGTAAGGCAGCAAGGAGAGAAGTGTGCTGCCAGAGACAGCCGAGGACCTCCAAGAGCTATTTTTAACTGTTTTTCCCCCGAAAGGCTGTCACGAAGGCGCAGCTGCCTCGTTACTTCCTCACATCTCAGTGTCTCGGCAGCTCCCGTCTGCAATTCTGCACATGGATTTTCAAGCCGACGCCTCTGGTTTCCATGAAGCCTGGGGAGATGGAGTCACATGCAATCTCCACACTGGTTCTGGGAGGCCGAGACTGTCCACCAGGCTGCTGGGCTCTTCCAGAAACAATGCTGAACCCAGCGTCGGGTGAGCAGGGTGCGGTGTCGCCACCAGGTTTTTGGGGAAGATAAGACTGGACGGAAGATTTCAGAGCATCTGTGATATTTCATGGCAGAAAGCAGCATTTCTTTGGATTTTGCTTTTAATCAAAATGGAATTTAAAGCACTTTATATCATCCATTACAAGTCTTCAGCTTGCTCTTCCTTTTGTCATTTATTGTAAGCTTTTTAAAAGAAAAGCATCTTTGAATCTGCTGTTTCTTAGAAGAAAGTGCCAACTGTATTTTAGTTGCTGTTTTGTTTTGTAGGGTGTCAGATGGTGGCTGGCATAGGAGGATGACCCTTGCTGCTCCGCCCTGGTCACGGCTCCCTTGGGCCAGAGCTCAGCTCAAGGCACCTGGGCCACATGTCCACATGGGCCACCTGGGCATCCTGGCACAGGTCCGGCAGTGCAGACACGGGCATGACCCTGTCTTCAAAGTCTAACGAGGACTAAGGGCACCTGATACATTTCTACAGGTTGGAAAGGCAGAGGTGCCACTGGTTTCTATGTGAAGAGTAAAGTACCCCATCCCGCCCCACCCAACAGCTCCACCGTGGAGGCAGCGCCTCAGTCTTGGGGTGCACAGGAGCTGCCAGTGCACCCTGCTGTGTCCTGGGTTTGTGGTGCTGTGATGAGGATACTGGGGGCTGTGCTGGGCCAGCTCTGCCCAAGCCAGCACCTGCGGGTTACCTTCGCAGAGCAGCCCCAGGAAGCTGCCTCTTCCTGCGTCCTCTGCCCTCTGCGTGCACAGCCCCCTCTGGCTCCAAGGCCTGGGGACATCTTGCTGCCCACTCTGTAGCTCCCCATGCATGCTCTGGCCCCGACCTCAACAGAGCAGTTCTTTGGGTTCTAGTCGCTGTTGCCCGGCCCCGCCACGATCTTTATTATGTGATGTGGGGTGAATGGAGGTGGGACTGGCCCTCTCCTGCTCAGCGTGATGAGAAGTCAGAGATGTGTGAAAACCGAGGTGCCAGAGCCGGGTCCTGTCCTGTGCAGGTGTTTCCTATCTGCTCTTTGTGCAGATTCTTGAAGGGTGCATGGTTGTCTCTCCCCAAAGGCAAGTTGACCTGAGCTTGGAGGACAGGGACACTTGTCAGGACTGGAACTCCGTGCTCACAGGGCCAGAGTGGGGGAGTCTTTTGCTTTTGCATGCAGTGCTGCTTTAGGAGCAGAAGGGTGTGCAAGGGGACAGGACACGTGTGGCTAGAATAGGGCTTGTCCCCCTCCCAAGTGCATGAGGAGCTTGGTCTGCAAAGTCACTGAGGTAGAAACTTGGTCCATCTCTGGTGGGGACCTGGGAAAATGACTAGGATTAGATTAGGTCATTAGGGCAGGGATCCCCACTCTCCAGTGAAGTCTGGTGGCTTACAGGAAAGGGAGAGAGGCTAAGGGACCCATGCACTCCCACTATGATGTGACAAAGTTCAGGGGCCCTGAGCCTATCCTGGACTGTTTGATCTTTCAACCTCTATGACTGTGAGCTAACTGCACCCCTTTTCTTTAAAAAGTAGCTGTCTCAGGTATTTCTTTACAGTCAGGACAAACAGATGAATACAGAGTGGAAAGGAGTTGAAAATACGAAGAAAAAAAAGAAAGCCACTTCTTTCTTAGGCAAGCTGTCCTAAAATAAACATCCTCATACATTTTTGGGTAACAGTCTGTGGGGACCGGGACACTGTGTCCCACCAGCCAAGTATCTATACAAAGCTCATTCCTTAAAAAGATTAGGATATTTTCCCAGAGTCCACTCAGTGTGCTGATGAATTTTCATGAGGCTTAAGCATCAAAAGCTATGCCTCCAACTTCCTAGGATTCCATTAAGCATCACAAACATTTCAAGTCTCATTAAATACCTAGAAATTTCCACCAGTTTGCCTTTGATTTAGTATTCATGGGTTGGGTTTGCAATTGGCCACCCTGTCTCTTCCTCTTTTCATCTCATTTGGTGCAAATTTCCTTCGGCAAAACTATCAAGAGTCAGAAAGCGGGGAGAGGACCATTTTGAATGTTGGGGTGTGCACAGACCTTTGGCACAAGGCTTTGGTCTTGGAGGAGGTGGGGACACATGGTCAGGGAACGGGGCAGCCATGGAGAGCCTTAGGGACAGGCTGGGTCACCTGCCAGAAGCTGGGTGAGACCAGACGTATGGGACTGTCCTCGAGTGTCTTCACGCTCAGCTGTCCCCTGCGTGTTCTGTAACGGGACCCATAACGTAAACCGGTGCCTGTACTTTTGTTTGTAAAGATCTTTGCTAAGTTTCTACAACTCAGACTGTGTCTGGCATGTCTGAATGGGCCTCCCAGGGCCCTTCTGGGCAGACAGAGATGCCAAGAGTCCGCTGAGGGCCATTTGGCTGGATTTCAAGAAACTGAAGTAGTAGAACAAGCTGCATATTGACGTTCTGGACAATTATGATTACAGAGGTGGAGAGACAGGAAGAATATGAGTTATTGCTTGGGTTCCTTTGTCTTACTTCTTATTTGAACACCCTTTTCCAGACTGCCTTTCTTTGTATGTCATGAGTTTCTTGGAGCTCTCTTCATGATCTCCACCAACCGGGTGTCTTAAAAGCATGGGAATTTATTTCCTGGTCTAAAGCCTACGAGATCAAGGTCAAGGTCAAGCTGTGGGTGGGGCCGGGCGCCCTCCAAGGCTCCAGGGCAGGAGGCCGCCTCCCCTCTTCCAGCCCTGGTGGTTTCCAGCATTTTCTGTTTGTGCCTCTCAGCCTCTGCTTCTCTTGCCTGGGTGACCTCACATTATCAGACCCTTAGCCACTAAATTAGGGTTGTTTGGGCCTGGGCTCATCTTAATAACAGCTGCAAAGATTCTGTTTCCAAATTCACAGGTACAGGGATTAAGATTGGCATATTGTTGGAGGAAACACAATTCTTTCTTCAACTTATACTTTTTATTCTGTGTGTGTATGTGTGTGTGCACGAGCGCGTGCATGCTTGTATGTACTGGGGACTGAACCCAAGTCCTCCCTAATGAGCTATATCCTGGCCCTTTTTTATTGAGACAGGGTCTCATTAGTTGGACCAAGGCAGGCTAAAGCTAGCAACCCCCAGCTTCCCAGAGTGCTGGGAATACAGGCAGCACCATCTCACCTGGCTAATCTTTCATTATTACTTGATCCAATTTGAAAGTTTGCACTTTCCATTTAACTTTTAATATATATATTTTTTATTGCTTCTTATCGCAAATCTCAGCTTCTAATTCACAATATCCTTCAGCATGCATGTGTATGTGTGTGCCTGGTGATGTGTGTGCATGCATGTGTAGGTCAGTGTGTTAGCTAGCCTTCTGTCACTGCGACAGCACACCTGAGGTAATTGACTTATGAAGAAGAAAGGTGAATCAAGGCTCATGGTTTCAGAGGCTCCAGTGCATGGTTGCCTGGCCCTGCTGCTGGGCCCGGGGTAGCACGTCATAGTAGTGTGTAGCAAAGGAGGCTCATAGACTTCATGGTGCTCAAGGGGCAAAATGGGAGAGGCAAAAAGGGGCCAGGGCCAAGGGCATGTCCCCATGGCCCTGCTGCCCCCCACTGGCCCCTCTCCTAAACACTGTCCCCCCCCCACCTCCACAGTGCCAGGGCCTGGGCACCAGCTGTCATCCCAGCCGTGAGTTTGTGTGTGGTTGTGCTGCTGCTGGTGTCCTCAAACCCAGTGTGGTCCAGGCTGACATCATGCCACACTTGTCCCCAGGCTGTGCTTTCTCATTAGAAGATGGCCATGATCTCACACAGGCTTTGCAGAGATTCAGAGAACAAATGACTGCTGGTGAGTGATAAAACCAGGGACACACAAATACAGGTGCTTGGTGGCCAAAATTGTCATTTTGTAAAAACCTTCCAGTAGGCTCTTCAAATGTTTCATCATGGATCACATTTGGGGGACAAAAATCATGCAGTGACAGATCTGACCAAGAAGGAGAAACAGCAGGAATCCTTTCTCCAGATTCCCTTGGGTGCCTGTGGAACTTGTCCCGTGGGTCTCAGTGTCTTAGAACAATTTCCCATCAAGATTGGGAAACTTCCGGGGATCTACCCTCAGCTCTGCACAAGAGTGGGTGGAATGGGGTGCTCACTGGCCCCAGTACAGTCCTACTGCCCAGGACTGTCCATCGCCATAGTCCTGCACACGGCCACGGTCCAGCCCCTCAGCAGTTATTCCCATCAGCATGGTCCTGTCCGTCCACATGGTCCTGGTGTTCCAGGGAAAGGCTGGTTCCAACCAGGAGCTGGGTCTGTACACTGACCCAGAAGCCCAGGGGAAGGGGAATCCTGAGCCCAGCCCTGGGATTAGAGCACAGCTGATGTCTTTCTGTCCCCCTCCTTTCTTCCCTGTTTTCAGAGCACAGTGATAAATGCAAACCTTGTCAAAGCCTGGCCCTGCCGGGAAGCTCTGTCTGGAAGAGCTGAGCAGTCCGGGCAGCAGGCGGGCGGCAGATCAAGGGGCGACACCTAGCTGGGGCTCTGCATACTCTTATGGTTTAGGTGAAAGCTGTCTCTCCCTGTGTCCCATGTGTTTGGAGGGTGATCTCATCCATCAAAGGATTCATCCGTTAGTGAGTTTACAGCTGAACGTCTGGTAGGAGGTGGGGCCTGGTGGGCCGAGGTGGTCACAGGGGTGTGACTTGGAAGGGTAAATTTCTGTCCCCAGCATTTCCCTTTCTTCTTACCCCCTCTGCTTCCTGGCTGCCCGGAGGCTGAGCTCAGCCAGGCCCTACCCCCAGGCCTTTTCTGCCGGGAGGGTGGGAGGGGTGCCCAGCCCAGCATGAAAGGAATCCACAAGCCAACACAAAGCTCTCCTTGGAGCTGCAGGTGCTGAATAATCTGTTCAGTGATGGGAAAGACCGCAGGAGTCTAGCTGGCTGTGGACCCAGGGGTCAGTGGAGGGCAGGGCCCATTTGGGCCCCTCCTCTGTCCTCACTGCCATTGTCAGACAACACGGCAGGGCTCAGGGAGTGAGCATTCTACCTGAGATCACTCAGAGGTCAGGGGCTTGAGTCCAGGTCACCATCATAAATGGGTCTAGCTGCTGGTGTGCAGAGCCCTTGAGAGGTGACCAGCGTTGCACAGGACAGCGGAGACCTGCTTGGCCTCTGTCCCTCGAAGAAGAGGCACTGTTGTTGTGGCCACCCTGGAGATGCTACAGCCACTGCGTGCTGACCATGGCATGGGCCAGTATCTCATTAGCCTCATTGTTTATTTCTATAGCAACAGAAAAAGCTCCAAAAATTAAAATAACGATTGAGCATAATTGGTGAGGCTGAGCCAGGGCTTTGGGAATTTTTAATTTTTTGTTGCTTATTATTCCCCGTTGGCCCCTAATTACCCGGGTTGGTGGCATGGGCTGGGAGATTCAGGAACTAATTAATTCCTCTGTCGGCTGGAGGTAGTCGGGAGCAGTAAAAATCCCCCAGCCCAGCCAACAGGACGGCTCCATTCGGGCCTCACTACCACACAGAGTGGGCAAATGCTGGAGCCTGGAAGGTGCCTGGTGAGCTGGGTCTCTTGTTTTACAATCGATGCCACATCCCTCTGTGATTCCCCTGCCAGGGTCGCCACAGGGTTGGTCTCCTCATGGTGGCCCGAACTCGAGCTGCCTGCTTATTGTTGAACTTGCTTTTCCGAGGAGCCTTGTGCCTCTTGGAGTCCTCTAGGCTGAGGATGCTGGCAGTCACCCAGTGTCTGTGCCTCGGACACAAAGGAGCAGGTCCTCGACTGCAGGCCAGGGTGGCACCTGATGGATCTGAGGAGTGAGCTCGCAGGCACAGGGAGCGGTTGTTTCCTGTACATCAGAACTAGTTTTCCAGGGCCGGGGATGTAGCTCAGTGGCACAGTGCCTGCGTGGCAAGTGCGAGGTCCTGAGTTTGATTTCCAGTACCAAACAACAACAACGACAACCCCCAAACAAACAAACGAACAAAACTAGTTTACAGTGGGGCCCCTAATCCCAGTACTTTGGGAGGCTGAGACAGGAGAATTGAACATTTAAAGTCATTATCGGCAATGTAGCACTTAGTGAGATCCTGTCTCAAAGTAAAAAAGAAAAAAAGTCCTGGAGATACAGCTCAGTGCTAAGGCCCTGGGTCAGTGCAGGACTCCCAACCCATGAAAGAAAATTAGTTTATACTAAGTTAACAGAATTCCAGGCAAGACAAAAAAATACCAAATCCAAACTGGATATGTTGATGTTATACCTATAATCCCAGCATGTAGGAGGCTGAGGCAGGAGAATCGCTAGGATTTCAAGGCTATCCTGGGCTGCATAGTTAGGCCCTGCCTCAAAAACAAAAACAAAAACAAAAACAAAAGCAGAACAAAATAAAACAAAAGAATTCCCAGAAGATATCAAATCCCAAAGAACATTTTCAATGACCTAATAAATTAGAGGAAAATACATAATTTTTGTTTGATGAGAAAGGAAAAAGATGCCATACAAATTGCGAGTACTTAAATTTAATCACTTCTCAGACTTGTCAACTCGAGCTAGCAAATTAAATGGAACAAAAGAAGCTAATTACAAATGATGCTTTGATAATGACACTGAAGACTTAGCTGATAAATGGTTTACTGCTCTGCATAATTCAGATTGCTTTCGAAGACCAGATATTCTATTTTATTTACAGTTTACTTTTTAAACAGGAGAACGACAAATTGCATGCATTTGTAATGTACAATGAGACGCTTTGATGCATATACAGAGCGGTAATAACTGTAGTCAACCTCGCGTACTAGCATTTTTGCGATGACATTTAACATCCGCTCCCTCAGTGTTCCACAGCACGCCGGATCAACTGCAGTTTCCCTGCTGTCCGTGTTGACAGAGGAGGTACTGCACTCACCCTTCTTGTCTCCCTGAAATCATGGGGGCAGCTCCCCAACCTCTAGCCTCTGCCATGCCCTTCTCTGCTTCTTGAGTTGGATCATTTTCAGATTTGCCCTAGCTGGGGGATCCTGCAGGATTTCCTCCCACGTGCTCGGAAAAACATGGCTCAGTACCTGCAGCAACTCCACTGGGGTGAAACATTCTACTGCTTGAATCAGGATGAAGTTACTTTATCAGTTTAGGCATCATTTCACATGTGACAGTTTTGTCAAATGACACAAACAACGGCTTTCCAACCCACTGATCTCTTTAAAATGTTAGAAACCACGGTGGGTTATCGTCTCTCATGCATCAGGCTGGTTACTGTCTTAGCTACGTTTTTCTTGTTGCTGACACAAAATACCTGACACCCCAAGTTAAAGGAGGAAAGGTTTGTTTGGCTCACAGTTTGTGGAGGTTTCAGTCCAGAGCCAGCCGTCTCCAAGGTGGGGTAGCATGGCACAGGGGCATTTGAAAGTTTAGTTGAAATGAATTAACGCTTAGGAAAAATAACCTGTGGTGATCTGAAACAAAAACTAGAAAACTTTAGTAGTTGCATGTATATTAATATAAATGAATCAGCAGTTTAAATTCTTCCGTTGAGAAAACATCAGACTCACAGCATCTTGGTAGCGAAGTCTAAAATTCCAAAGAAAAGATCATTCCAATCTTACCAAAATACCCTAGAGATTAAAAGCATGGGAGACATTCTCTAAAGTTTGTAAAAGGCCAGTAAAATCTTGATATCAATTAAGCATGGGACAGAAAAAAATTAGTGTGACTCTAATTCACAAGATGCAAATATCCTAAATAAAGCAATCCTAAATAAAGCAATAGCAACATGAATCCTCCGGTGTTTTAAAAAAAATAATGTAGTAGGAGTCAGATTTAACCCCGGAATGTGATATGATGTAATATTAGAAAACATATAAATGTAGCTCACCATAGTAACAAACTAAAGCAATGATACAGTCAGCTCAATGGTTACAAACCAACAAAATTGGATAAAACCAGAACCCACGCATAAATGTATCTGTTAGGAAAATGAGGAATAAAAAAAGGAGCTTTCTTGACTTGAGAAGTGGCAACGATACTTGTAAATGAGGGCATCTTTCTGAACGAAGCTGACAGAGATGCGCAGGAGTAAGGAGAGGGTGTCTCCCCCCACATCTGCCTTCGGCTTCCTCCAGGAGGTGCTGGCCAGGTCAGGAGCAGCTGGGGAAGGCGTGGGCGCTGTGACAGGAGAAAGTGGCCTTTTCCCATTTGCTGTCACAGAGCCAGCACTGAGGCTGAACATAAGCTTGTTCCACAGCCACACAATGGAGAGATGGGAGGAGTCCTGCTCACCAACCACGGTTTCAGCCTGCTAGGGGTGGGGAGGGCGTGGATGGGGCAAGAGAAAAGATGAAGGGCCAACAGACACAAAGAGGGCTCAGGTCTTCCTTGGGATGGGCAGAGATTTCTCGGGAGTTCAGGCAAACATCTTGCTTCTTTTGTAGACATGTTTATCGTGGACTGTCATGGTGTTGGGTGGGGGGATGTGCAGATGGGATTAAGCTTTGGGTCTCTTAGAGGTCATGGAGCCAGTTTGTCCCTGCCCTGGGTGCCTCTTCTCCAGGATAAGCATGCGAGAGTTGGGAAGAGGTGGGCCAGGCTGGGAAGATGCTGGACTGGGTAACAATGATGACCATTTATACTTTACCCAAACATAAAGAGCAAAACTTTAATATTCACAAAGAAAGAAAGAAAGAAATGAAGAAAACCCAACATACTTAAAACTTCTGAGCAGGGGGCATTTTCTTCTGTGAGGGAAACTGAGAAAAAAAATCACAGCTAAACTCGCCTTCGTTAATCTTTTAAACTGATTGGCAGTAAAAGCCACCATTTAAAAAAATAAAAAGTCCTGCTATGAATCAGTAGAAGAGAAATTCAAAACACACCATGTCAGATGCATAAGCAATGAAAACATATCAGGAAGTGCAGGCCTCCCAGTGAAACAGTGCGCAAAAGATAGGAACGGAACGATGCACGGAGGAGAGACCTAAACGCCAACCAAACAGAAAATCAGTTCACTGTTAGAGCTCATATACAAAGGCAGAGCAAAAAATAGTGTGTGTTTAGATAAAAATTAGCGTGGTAAAAGACACATAGCCATTAATCTCCCTCAAAGCTCTCTTCTTTTCGAACACATCCCACTGTTCTTGCCGCTTTCTGAAGCAGCTCTGGAGGTCCTATTTCAGGAGTGTCTGCGTCAGATACGATAAAAATCCGGCGAACACTGCTGCAGAGCGCCGCCTAGCGGAAAGGCAAACCATGGCAACACAGCGTGTCCTCAGCCGCCCTGTTCGCTGGATCGGAACCATGTGATTTCTGGCTCTCCTGCAGCATCAAAGGGACTGTGAAAGTGGACCTGTGTGTACAGTGATGGGAGCTTTTCAAGTGGTATTAATGCCAATGTGTCTTTTACCGTAATAAATGAAGAGCAAAATATTAGCCTTGTTTTTGGATCAGACTCAGTATTTAAAAGACATGTGGTATTGAGAAATTCATGCCCAATATTTTGCCCTGTGTCCCAGACTTCTGACACACACCTCCTGTCTCTGGGGGTGATGAGTGATTTTGGCACGCTGATGGTTGACCGCTGGCTGGCAGCCCTGAGGTGGTAGAGCTGGGGCTGCGCACCGGAAGCAGGGGACAGGATTAGAGGGCCGGGACTTTCAGCCCTATTTCCCACCTCTAGGGAGTGGAGAGGGGCTGCAGTTTGAGTCAGGCGTCAATGATGTAATCAGCCATGGATATGTAATGACGTCTCCATGAAGGACAGGGAGGCCAGAGGAAGCTTGCAGGATTCTGGGAGGGTGGGGCACCTGGATGGGTGTGGGAGCCCCTCTCCTCTCCCTCCCTCCCTCCACACCCGGCTGTACCCGTCTCTTCCACCTGGTTGTTCACCTGTACCCTTTGTGACATTGTTCATGATCACCTTGCCACCCCGAGTCCTGTGAGCTGCTCTAGCAGGTCAGGGAGGAATCCTGGGGGCTCTAATGGAGAGCCAGGTGGTCAGAACTGCCTGAAGCTGGACTTGCTGGGCGTCAGGAATGGGAGCAGCCTCGCGGAACTGAGCCTTGAATTCACAGGGTCTGCTGCTGTCGCTAGGCAGATAATGTCAGGAGTGAATTAAATAAGAATGCAGGCGGCTGGTGTCTGCCGCAGGGTAGGTCGGTTGCTGGTGGGAACAGATCTTGAAATAGGGCAGGCGTCATCATAAGCAGGAGACAGGGAATCCTAGGCCTTGATCCATGCCCTCTTGCCCGCTGAAGACCAGCCAGATGCTTTCCTCCATCCTTCCTCAAAAGCAAGGCGCGGAACACGCCCTCCTCCCCTTATGCCCACTCTTTGTCATCTCAGGGACGCCGGCAGGGGGCGCTAGGTTGTCTCCAAGGTTGAACATGGCCCCTGATGCATATCCTACAGTAAGAGAAAATCCCTTAAAACACAAGGCTGTCCTCGTGACCCTTGGGAGGCCTCACCCCAGTGAGGCCACAAAAGCTAGTCCTGTTCTTTTGTTTATGGGTCAGAGTTGTGCCTGGTTTAGCCAAGTGAAAGCCTCTTTTTCTACTTTTTCTTACCTTTAAAGTCTGTCTAATAAATCTGTCTGCTTATACCTCTCCCTGGCATGTCCTGGAAATTCTCTTTTTATGATAAATTTGCTGAACCTCTTCTGTGTGGTGGTGATGTGGTGGGGGATCCCCCCACCTCTTTGTTAGGGGGGCTTCGGTAACACCCAGTTTTATGGTTTTCATCCAAACTGAGACAAGAACCCTTGCTGACTTATAACGCTGTGTGTTCACTGTTGGAAGTGCGTATCTTTTAACAACATGCTAATTAAAACCAGGATGATCTGTGTTTTATCTCCTTGATTTGCAAAAACTTAAAAGTCTGGCAATATTATGCACTGGGAAGGATGTTGAGGAACAGGAATTAGAATGCAAGAGCGTCCCCCTAATTTTCAAGCCAGAGTCTAAACCTCAGGACCTAGAGACAGGATTGAATCTGGAGACTGGGCTTAGAGGTGCTCAAGTGCAAGGGAGGTGAGGCTCTAGCCCAGCTGACAGGTGTCCCTAGGAGACAGACGAGGACGCAGACACACAGGGGCTGGCCGGGTGAGACACAGGGAGGGAGGAAGTCAAGGCCTCAGGGATGGACCCTGCCCACACTCTGATCTTGGACTTGCTGCCTCCATGACGGAGTGACTGACTGTCTGCTGTGTTGGCCACCTGGTCTGTCATAGTCACTTCAGCTGATCAAAGGAGGTGACATAAAACAACATTGACAGCGTCCATATGGACACAGTCATTTCAAACCTAGGCGTTTTTCTAGAGATCCCTCCCGCAGAGAGGCAGGTACGGGAGTTTTCTAACTCAGTTTCCTGACTGTTTATCTTGCAGTTCAGGGAAGGAGAGGAGAGGACAGGCCTAGATTGAGACAGGAAAAGGAAAGGGGGTGGGACTTCTAAAAGAACAAAATGTCACTGAAGTCCTAGGTGCAGGGCTTCTGAGGCTGGCTATGTCGGATCACAGGATCCGCTGTGGTCCTGCTGAGTCAGGAGCAGGCTCCTGGCTAAGCTGCAGCTGAGGCCACTGCGTGTGGGCATGTGTGTGTGAGTGTGTCTGTGTGCGTGTGTGCATAAACACCAGGGACAGAGATGGGGACTGCTACACACCGGCTTGTGCAGAGCACTGAGGAATTCCGCTTTTCCTCACCTTAAGAAAAGAACGTGTGGATGTCATAGAAATGTAGAGGGATCCCAGGTCCCAAACCTTCAAGTCTTTAAACGAAAAAATGGATGAGATGTTTGCTTGTTTTAAACAAAAGTTGAGGAAGACATTTATAATTTCTCTATCATGCTGAAATGAATTTCCTAAGAGATATGCATGGGTCAGTATCCCAGGTACATGAGTGGGTGACACACTTTGGTGTCCCTTTTCCATCTGGTGACAATAATTCACACTGGCACTGGGTAGAAGCCATTGTTGCCCAGTCTGTACCACGAAGTCCCTCCTCTCTGAGATGCCTCCTACTCCAAACTACAGAGTAGGGAGTCAGCCAGGAGCACCGGCGGGAGCGCTTGCCTGCTGTGGCCTGCAGGACAGTGAGAGGACATCCTCCCACTGCTGGCCTGGGGGGGAAGGGGCAGCCACCCTGCCACCTCAGCAGATGGCTGAGCAGCCGGGCTGGGCAGGTGCTGGGCAGAGCTTCGAAGGCAAAGGAGGAAATGGTGGAGCTCCTCCTGCACCCTGTGTGGCTTCCTGCCTTCTGAGTCCCTGTTTAAAAAGAGCCTCTTCCAACGCCCTTCCCTCTGCCCTCGCCCTGTGCTCTCCTGGGCCACACATTTCCATGGATGTTCATGGTTGATGCTGTGAGCTTCCCCAGCTGGTTCCCTCGCAGGCCTGCCTGGGGCCTGGGGCAGGGTTGGCAGGCTGAGTGTGCTACATGTCCTTCTCTTCCTTCCCCGTGGGCTGCAGACCTCTGTGCCTCCTAATCGCCCGGCAGCTGCCACCCCCACCTCTGTCTCAGCCTCTCTGCATGCACTTGACAATTCTCCGCTGCAATTGTTTCTTTAGCCTCAGCCAGCAGGTCCCACAGGGCCAGTGCTGTGTGTGACCCACACGAATCCCCCGTGAGAAGCTCTGTGTCTGCACAGAGCAAATGGTCAATAAATATTTGCTTGATTTAGTTGAATCTGAATTATGGCCCTTGATAATGGGCATGGAATAAAATTGGCACTTCTATTCTGGCAAGGGCAATTTAGGCCGGGCTGGAGTTGGTGCAGACTGTTAGGGTGATGTGAATTCCCAAAGCGGGTGTCGACACAGCCTCTCAGATCCCCTCAGCTGTCAAGATCAGACTTAACACCCGGCTGAGGATCGCCTTAGCCCTCTCGAGCTGGCAAACCATGTGTTAGAGCCATGCTTCCTGAAATGCTTTTCCCCTGAATTTTACCAACTTGGTAATAATTAGCACGGACCCTGGGAAACTTAAAAACAAAGTCACTTAACCTCTGCTTCATGCAATCAGCTATACACGCACACCTCCTCCTCCATGGTGCATGGGATAAAGCTGTTTCTCCAGGCACTAATGCACTATGAACTAAAAAATCCCCTCCTAGTAATTCACACATGAATTTTAATGGGTGCTGGAAACTGCCAGAGACGCTGCCCTCCAGCAATATTCCCAAACTCATGAAGTATTAATGTCCCATCAAAGATGTATGTCTACTTTCAAAACCTCTCGGAGACGGAGGTTCCCGTGGAGCCAGGTGACATCTGCCACCACGGGGATGAGTTCTATTCTGAGCGCACGTGTTACGGGTGTGGAAGATGCGTGTCTCGGGGCCACCCCACCCTTGGAGAGCCGATGCCAAATGACAGGCTGCAGCGGTCTATTATGCCCCGCCATGCACATCATAAATTATGGAGCTGCTTGAGTTCTGTGGGTGCAATGTGTTTTGACAGGAGAGAGAGATGCCATCGGAACGGCAGTGCGCCGTGAAAATTGGAGATTGGGCCACCCTCCTTTCCTGGGAACACCGAAAGTCCTCCCGATGTATGGAGAAATCTCTCCTCGTGGTTACTGCCACAGTTGGGGCGACCAGACCCACGGCTTTGGAGACGCCATGCAGCAGGAGCTCAGTGGTAGAGCCCTGGAAGGAGTCGAGGAGGCAGGGTCTACAAGGTGGAGCAGGATGGAGCCATGGGGCTGGAGCAGTTCTGGTGAACTGCGTCTCTGCAGGGACTCTGCACTGTGTTTGTGTGTGTGTGTGTGTGTGTGTGTACAGAGTGACCCCAGGTCCCAGTTTTCCTCGGACAGCCCTGTTACCCCAGGCTTCCATCTCACTTATTATTTATGCTGGGTTTTCAATTTTTGAATGTTTTATGTTGCTAATGACTTGAGCAAGTGTGGTGGATTGGTGGCCACTTCCTTCTACCTCCTGTGGCCGCCTGGGCTTCTCTAATGGCTTGTATCATGGACTAGATAGAGAGTGTCTCCCAAGGTCAGGGGTTTGGGGCGGGGGTTTGGGAAGGTGATTAGGTCACTGGGGCTTGTATCCTCTGTGGGTTCATCCAGGGATGGGCTCACAGCTGAACGTCCTGTTAGGGGGGTGCTCGCTGGGGACGTGGCCTGGAAGGCTGTGTCTGTGTCCCCAGTTCCTTCTTGTCTCTCTGCTTCTCAGCTGCCGCGGGGTACACAGCTGTCCTCTAAGTTGCCCCCTAACATGTTCTTTTTACCCTAAAGCTGGCTGACTATGGGTTGGAACTGTGAATCAAAATAAACCTCTCCTGCAACTGTTGGGGATCTGTTTCAGCGGTGAGAGAGTGACCAGGACGGCATGTAAGATGTGTGTATAAGGAGCACAGCTTGGAGCTGGACACACGACAGGCACACAGCATGGCAGGACCTGAGACTCATGGCCCCAACCCCCTGCTCCAGTAGGAAAAACCTGGCTGAGATCATCAGCATTGGCTTTAAAAGTTAGCAGTCTTGTTAAGGACGCTACACTTTGTAGTAACAACTCCAGACACACTAAGCCACCTTATCTTTTTTATCAGGGATCAAACTCATGACCACACTCTTGCCAGGCAGGTGCTTGTCCACTGAGCTAAATCCCCTGCCCAAAACCACATCATCTTTGACAAAAGTGCCAAACACATTCACTGGAAGAAAGACAAGCCTCTTTAATAAATGGTGCTGGAAAAGCTGAAGATTAAAGATTAAAGATTAAAACTGGACCCGTATCTTTCACCCTGCACTAAGCTATACTCAGAATGGATCAAAGATCTTAAAACAAACATTGAATCTGCCGGAAGATAGAGTAGGCAAAACCCTTGAAGACATCGGTGTAGGCAAAGATTTTATGAACAAAACCCAGCATGCACAGGAACTGTCACGAAGAATCAACAACTGGGATCTCACCCTACCAAACAGCTTTTGCACAGCAAGAGAAACCACCAACAGAGTGAAGAGACAACCCACAATGTGGGGAAACTGTTTGCCAGCTGTTCCTCAGACAAAGGATTATTATCAAGAACATAAAAGAACTAAAAAAAAAAAAAAATTAGTCCTCCTAGATTTAAAGACCCAAAAATGGGCATCTGAGATGAACACACACTTCTCAGGCAAATAAGTATGTGAAAACATGTTCAACATCACTGGTCATCTGAGGATGCCAATTAAAACAACACTGAAATTCCACTTCACCCCACAAATAATGGCTAAAATGGCAAATAATGCAAGAAATCAAGCAATAACAAATGCTGGCAGGGCTGTGGGGTAAAAGGAAGACTTCTTCACTGTTGGCGAGAATGCAGACTGTGGAAATCAGTGTGGAGATTCCTCAAAAAAAGCTAGGATTGGAGGGTCCATTCAATCCAGCTATTTCCCTTCTTGTTATCTTCCCAAAAGAATTAAAAACATCATACCACAGTGATACATGTGTACTCATGTTTATAGCAGTGCAATTTGTAATAACCAGGTTTTGGAAACAACCTAAATGCCCATTGACTGAGGAGTGGATAAAAAAGATATGGTCTTTTTTTATGTAATGGAGTACTATTCAGTCATAAAGAAGGATAAACTGAAGACTTTTATAGGTAAATGAACGTAACTTGAGATCATACATTAGTGAAATAAATAAGATACACATGTGTAAAAACTGTATTGTCTCATTAGTGTGAGCTGAAAGAATATATATATATATATAAATAGTTGATAGTTATTCTACTGATTTCTGAGTTCACTGAAGAGAAGGATTTGTGTGGATACTGTTTACACAATTGAATGCAGACATCTTGAGTGAATGATTTTGGGATGACTGTGTGCAATTTACGTACCATTGTTATCCCTGCTTGATGTGATTGGATATTTTTGTTTTTTTCTTTTTCTTCTTGAAATAAAATGGATTTAGAAAAAAAAGGATACTTAAAGGTAGAAAATTAAGATGTCCAATGAAAGAAGCCAGGTGTAGATACAACCTTGAAATGGGTTGTTCTAAATCGATGCTTCTCACTTTTATTTCTAGGATTCTTGCATATATGTAAAGATAAGCCATATGCATTATTAGCTGGTCTCAACTTGCAGAAAAAAATTTTTTGAACCAGTCAAGTAACGTCAGTTTTGTTGGGATCATTAGGTATTGTATTTAAATAGAAAATTAATACAGATTGTTTCCTGTCTGTATTTTTTAAAATCTAATTCATGAAATTGGCATACAGTGTTTAGAAGCTTATTAAAAAGGAAATAAAGCATCTGGCATAGTTGTGAATTCATTTATATCTAATTTAATTTAGAATTTGATGTCAAAGATAAAATAATTTTTGTGGTAAATGTGAACACACATTTTAGTGGCATTCAGGACATAGTGAACCAATGTTCCTACTCAATTAAGGAACCAGGGGATAGGAAGGTACTTAGCAGATAATTGAAGAAACAGGAAAATATGACTCAGTCAAAGAAAATCGGTCCTCAGAAATAGATTCACAAAGGGCCCAGATGTTGGGAAGAAGCTTCAAGGACTCTGAAATGCAAGCTTATGATGTTTGAGTCTGATAAGTGGAGAGATGGGGAAATTCCAGAAAAAAAGGGCAGTGCAGAATTCTAAATGCAGAGATTTCAAAAATGGAAACAAAATAGTCACTTTCAGTATATCAAAGCTGAGAAAATTTCCTAATCAGACCTGTGTACAAGCAACAAACACAGAAATTCAGACCCATAAGAAGATAGGAAAAGACATGTTGACTAAATTCTGTGTTATTTCTTTTTAAATATTCTTTATAAATTGTGATCACTAATTATAATAAGTTGCATGGGGAGTAAACTGCCTAGGACATTAGTAAGCTCTGGATGTGTCTGTGAGTGATTGACACATAGACCAGCAAACCGAGAGAGGAAGACCCACCCCTGGATGTGGGTAGCTCCAGCCAATAGGCTTGTAGTTTGGATGGAATAAAAAGGAAAGGAGGAAGTGCTCCCCTTTTTTGAGGAGCTCCAGTCCTCAACATTGACTTAAGTGGTTGGTCTCCCGTTCCTTCAACTTTCCAGCATAGCCTCTGCCACCTTCTAACACAGTCTCCCATCGGTCCCTCCACAGAGCTGCCGGGCCTTCAGTCTTCTACTGCCATTGGATCCTTGGGTTCTCCTGTGCACAGATGGACATTCTGGATTTTTCTTTCTCTGATCTGGTGGACGGTCACTAGGGCGCTTCTGCAAACCTACCTAATAAATCCCTTTGTATGATTATACATGTATTTTATATTGATTCTGCTCCTGTAAAGAACTCCCACTACAGTAATACAAAATTCAATTTATTATTTAAAGAAAAGTACTTGTAATATATTCAGGGATTGTAACATTTCATAGTAAAACACCTACCTGCCTTAGAGGAAAGGCTGAGGTTTCAGTAGGATTCTGCTCCCATAGGTGCTTTGTCTATGAAGTGGGGGTGCTGTTGGGTCAAGGTATATACTTAGGTAAGTTACTGGTGTATGTTGTATTCTCTAGAGGAACCCCTAAAACCTAATGCAAAGATAGTTCTGTATTACGTGTACCCTTACACCGCTTTGTTTTGTTTTGTGTTTTTCTCTTTTTCCTCTTAAATTAAAAAAAAAAGATATAGCTAGAATGTTCATAGAAGAAATAGGAACAATAACCAATTAACCTTCGAGGAAGGAAAGAAAATAGAAACCAGCAATAATGAAATAATGGATCAGACAGCGGAAAGCAATTAGCAAGTTGGTGGTATTATCTACTACAATTGCCCAACACTTAAGTGACTTAAAACAATACATGTTTATTATTACTGACAGTTTCTGGAGTGTTTTTAAAATTTTTTTTTTTAAAAAACAGCATCTTGCTATGTAGTGCAGGCTGCCCTTGAACTCACTTCATAGCCCAGGCTGGCCTGGATCGCACAGCAAATCTCTTGCCTCAGTTTCCCAAGTGCTGGGTTTATAAGTGTGTGCTACCCCTCCTGGTTTGGGAATTTCTTTAAGCACAGGCCAAACATTTTTCTTACTTTACTCCTTAATCTTTCCTATGAAGTAGGTTTTTAAAATAGGGAATTATGGGAATATTTTCCTTCTGTTGTAAAAGTTTTTGTTTTCTTTTATTTTTGTTACTTTTTACACAATTTTTAATAGCATTTGCATCTAGAACTCTTTCATAAGGTCACTGTGGTAAAACTAATCTGTCAGTCAAAAATAAAAATTGCAAGAAACTATAAATGAGCTGTGATCAAAATATACAGTAAATCTTTAAATTTAAAACAATTTATTACAGTAAAGGACACAGTGCCATTAATCCCCTCCAAGATCCTTCCCCTCACTTTGAGCGAACTCTCCTACTGTTCCTTGCTAACTTCTGCAGCAGTCCTGGCAGTCCTTTTTGTCTTTTGGAAATACGATAAAAAATATGGTAAATTCTGTTGCCAAGAGCCAGCCAGTGGAAAGGCAGGCTCTAGAAACATGTGGGTGTCCTCATTTACCTTCACCAGAACTGTCACTGTGTGGCTTCTGGCTGTTCCCCAAAGTCAAAATGACCATGAAAGGGAAACATTTTGAATTGATTCAGAAAATCAAGGAAGCTGCTGTGTGTAGCTAACGACACACAGGAAAGAAGGCTTCCAGAACGGCTTCCGAGAGCGTGGGAAATGCTGGGAAAGTGTGTTGGAAGTGACAGCGAGTATTCTGAGGGTGTTTCACGGTGACACATCTTTTATAATAAGTTTTTAAAACATTGTTTAAGCATTCGCTGTATTTCTTGATGGCATCTCAGAGGTGCAATTAGTTTCACACCTTTTCTTCATCCTGAAATGTTTGTGGGATTGGTATGTAAATTATACAGTTGCGTGATTCACATAAGCTGAAAGAAAACTAATAGGGTGGATGTTCAAACGCGTAAAGGTTTGCTTACATTTGATTTGCCTTTACCTGTAATTACATTTACATTTAATTTTTGCTTACATAACAATTTCCGTGGGATAAATCCTATGGAAATCCTGAGTTGAAGACTGTGGACGCGTACAATGGCTTAGTGCTTTTTCTGTTGCAGAATCCTGCAGGCTGGAAGACTTTTAAGAAGTTCATCTAGTTGTAGTCCAAGGGACTCGAAGGGCAGGGCAGTCAGTGGTGAGGGCCCTCCAGCTGCGTCACAGCATGGCAGAAAGAGGAAAGGCAAGCAGGAAAGACACATGAGCTCCTGTCCACAGCAAAGCCAGCCCCAGAGTAGCCTCCAGCCAGCCATTCCTGAGGGCGAGGCCACCATGACCTAACCAGCTCCCGTCAGGCTCCGCCCCAATACTGTTCCACCGGGAATTAAGGTTCAACACATGAACTTCTAGGGTGGTACAGTGCAGCTACAGTATATGAATTTGTTCTGTTATCCATGTTTACGGTACATAATGTTTGTATTCCCTGTGTGACATTGGTACATGTTCACAGCACATCTTAATTTCTTCTTTGATTCTCTTTTCTTCCCGTCCCTCTAATTCTTGATCTCTGTCCTATTTGGGAAAGATGTATTTCTCTACTTCCTATTATGTATTTTTTATTTTTCTCTTTATTTATATTTTAGGTTTCTTATATAAGAGAAAGCATGCTATATTTAAGCTTGTGTGTCTGATTTATTTCATTTAACATTAGGGTCTCAAGGTGCATTTTTTCCTACAAATGGCTGACGTTCATATTTCTTTATGGCAGGGTAGTACTCCATTGTGTATAAATCACATTTTCTCTATCCATTCACCTGTTTCTGGACACACAGGCTGCTTCCAAGATTTAGCTTTTATGAGTTGTGCTGCTGTAAGCATGGGTGTACCTGTGTTGCTGTAATATGATGTCTTTAACTCTTTCAGGAAGATTCCTAGAAGGGGGATGGGAGCGTCAAGTGGAATTTCCAGTTTCAGTGTTTTAAAGAATCACTATTCTGATTCCAGAGTGGTTGTGTTAGTTTACCTTATTGCCAAAGGTGAAGAAACTGGTTTAAAAAAAAAAAAAAAGAGCGCGATCAGGTTTAAAGCAAGGCGTTGGGAAGTCAGTTTGTAATTTAAATAGGTGACACGTAAAAAAAATAGGTGACACGTGTAGACTGTAGAGCAGGGATTGTTTGTTATGAAAATCACTTAGCTGTCTCCTTTCTGGCAGGCAGCGCACACCAGGAGTTCCTGCTGATTTATTAATTAATAATTAATAGAGGCCGATGTTGTCACCTCATGTACCAGCTCCTCTGACAGCAGCATGCCCAGCGCCAGACCTACTCCAGATTATTGTAGAAGAAACCATAGGTAAGAAATCATCTACTCCTTTTTAAAAATACTTTCATCCTCAGGATTGAGCCCAGAACCTGCCACTGAGCTACATCCCCAGCCCTGTTTTATTCTGAGATGGGGTCTTGTTAAGTTGCAAAATTTCCCAGGCTGGGCTAAAATTTATCTCAGCCGTCTAGAGTGCTGGGATCTCAGGTGTGGGATCTCAGTGCTGGGATCTCAGGTGTGGGCCACTATGCCTGTTTGCCTGTTACTCTCAATTCTGTTTTCCTTAGCAACAAATATCGGCCTATATAAGGCCTTCTGTGTGTGTTTCATTGGTGTATATGTGTGAGGTTTGGGCGGAGTAACGAGGTGGGGGCAGTGAAAAAAAATTTAAGGATCAATAAAATGAGAAGAAAATCAGTATTTTATGGGATAAACACCATGTGACAGCTTTCAAACATACAAATGCTCCTTGACTCTTGACAGTTACTTCCTGATCAGTTTACTATAGGCAGAAGAGAACAGAGTAAAAAGTGCACTGAACAAAAACCCCACTAAATTCACTTAACTCCACCTTATAGCTTAGCCCACTATGCTCTCAATGAGCTTGGAACATTTTAGTTTACAGTTGGGCAAAACCACCTAACAAAGCGCATTTTAAAGTGCAGTGGTGCATACTGCAAGGATACTCACACAAAGAAAGATGCTTTGTAGACATGATAGGGAACCACAAAGTACAATAGCCCCAAGTGCACACTGCAAACTCCTGGCTGTCTGCTCTTATGTCCGTCCGCAGGGCTGACCGGGAACTGTGTCTTCAGAGGGTGACTTTGCAATCCCAGCCTAGAAAAAGATCCTAATTCAGAATGGCAGTTATGGTCCCAATGGCTGTGCGTTGCTTTCACACCACCCTGAAGTGAAAATCGTTGTAAGTCAGGGACCGTGTGGATGTCACCGACAAGCCATCCCCAGGTCTTTCTGCACTCTGCTGCCTCCACCATGACATTTGCGTCCTCCTCTATGCCCTGCGAGTTATAGAATCTTCACTCTCAGAGGGCAGCTCTTGCAAGGTATTAGTTCTGCCCTTTGCATAAACTATAGTTACAATTTCTGCAAGTCTAGAGGTTTTGCGCTGCTTTTCCTCCTTCAGTGTGATCTGTTGGTGAGCAGCCAAGTCCTGCTTAACTTCTGAGCTACAGCAATGTGTCTGGGACTCTGAAAGCCGCTCACAGAAGCTTCTCGAAGAAGGTGCATGTGCAGATGGTGAGGCGGTGTCTTACTCTTCTGTCCTCCTCTTTAGCTGCATGAAGATTTGCGCTATGTTCCCAAACACAGACATTCAGAAAGCCTTTGTCACAACCCATGTTTCTCTGTCTGGGGGTTCACTAGAAGGACAGGAAAAAATATATACATATCTATTTGCAGAGTTAGGGGTAAAAGAATGCAAGAGGCGTATATGTGCTGGAGAGATAAGGATCCAGTCAAAGGTCAAAGGCCTGGAGGTCACTGCACAGTCTGGTGTGACTCACTGTGCAGGGTCTGTGTTAGAGGCTGAAGGAACTGGGGACAAACGTCCCAAGGACACGAAAAGTCTGCAGCTTCCCCAAAGACAGAGAGCACACTTCCGCCTCCTTCCTCTTCTTATTCCACCAGGCTACAAGCTGATTGGCTGGTGCCTGGAAGACCCGGTTGTGGGTGTGTCTTTCTGCCTCACTGAGTGCTGTCATGCAGACACGCCCAGAGCTGGGTACTGCTGCTCCACTGGACGCTCCTTATTCAAGCTGTCACGACAGTTAATTACCAGCAGTGTTAACGATGAGTTCTTGGCCCGAGAAGCAGGAAGAGACAGACCTTGCCGTACTAGATTCACTTTAGACAACGAGGTTCCTGGGGGCATCAACAGTTGCTGAGAGATGCAATAATTCATTGAATTATTCATTCAGCAATTACTTCTTGTACAGGGAGTATTTGCTAAGCGCTGTTCTGGGCATCAAAGATACAGCAGAAAATGAAAGTGGCAGACGCTACCTCCCTTGTATGTGCCCGGCGCTGGGGAAAGCAGGCACCGCACCCCAGACAGAAGCAGCGTGGCTGTTACTTTTCTGAGTGCTCCCCCTGAGTACCGCTGTGTCTGTATCACATTTGGCACCAGCTTAGCACTCTGGGTCCTGGTACAGCTGGGGACCCTGGCCCACCTGCACCCTGCTGTGGGCGGGAGCGAGCCCTGCTGGGCTTTGGCTCTAGGACAGTGGCAGATGCTAGGTGAGAAGTCACCTTCCTGGGCTGTTTGAAATTAGCACCTTGGCTGCCTGTGCTGCTATGGTCATCCTGGAAACCATCATCAGTCATGCAAAAGGAACTCTGCGCTTTCCTTTTGCACAGGGCCCCTACGTTAGGTGGTCAGTCTCATCCCTATCATTTGTAGTGTTAGAAAAGAAAAATACAGTAAGTGTGCTTTGAAGATCAGTTGCATTTCTGTTGGTGATTCAGAACCGGGTGACACTTCCTTCTGAAAAGCAGAATGGATTTTTGCAGAGCTGAGTGGTGGGGGTGGCTCTGCAAAGACAGGGAAGGAGGGGAGTGGTTTTTTCCCAGTTTCTCTCCTTGTGGGTTTCAGCGGGAGCTGGAGATGGTGGTGGCCTCATCTGGACTGCTCAGGTGAACCGGGCCCTCATGATTTTTGTTCGTTTTCTAAACTGGCCCATTTCAAAGTTTGGTTTGATTACCTAGCACTTAAGTTGAGTGAATCTGTTCTTACTGGGGCTTTCTGCAGGAGCTCAGTCCAAAAGAGTAGTCTCCCAGCCAGGCATGGTGGGGTATACCTGTAGTCCCAGCACTCTGGGAGGCCAGGGCAGGAAGATTGTAAAGTTTGAGCCTAACCTGGACAATATAGTCTCAAAATAAGGTAGGGCTGGTCAATGTGAAGGCTTGGGTTCAACCCCCAGGACCACCAAAAAACCAAACCAACCAACCAAACAAAAAACCCTAAAAAAGTGAACTTCCATAAAATTGTTTTGCACCTGATAGATCATACATGAGATGTGAGACAGAAAGAAGAATTGGAGGATGGAAGTCAAGGGTTTTGCTGCTATCCGAGATGGTGCGGATTTGAGGAACACAGGTTGGAGAAAAAGGAGGTGTCTGAGCAACCTCTGTACCACAGCATAGAGCAGGATACTTAGATTGCTGAAGGAACTCTGCATTTTATGAAAAGAAGAAAGAATTTGTCACTTGAAAAGACAGCAAGAAAGAGAGCGACTTTCATTAGGACCACAGGATTAGAATGTAATGAAATGTGTGGAGCCAGGTGGTTTTTCTAATAATACTAGAGAATCCAGGCAGCAAGCACACAGGCTGCCTACAGGTAGGTATAGCTAGGCAGGAAGGCAGGCGTGGGGGTGAGCATCTGTAACCCCAGTACTCTGGGAGGATCACATGTTTAAGGTCAATCTGGGTGACTTAGTGAGAGCCTGTGTGGAGAGAGAGAGAGAGAGAGAGAGAGAGAGAGAGAGAGAGAGAACCAGACAGACAGACAGACAGAAAAGGAAAGAAAAAAGAAAGAAAGAAAGAAAGAAAGAAAGAAAGAAAGAAAGAAAGACTTGCAATGTAATTCAGTGCAAAAGCCCTGGGTTCAGTCCTACCTGTGTGTGCACTCCTACACACACACACACACACACACACGTGGCAGAAAACCTTCCAGATGACCAGTGATGGTGGCACAGAGCACCCTGGCTTAGATCGTCCCCTTCTCTGGAGGCCGGCAGCCTCTCTGCCTCCATAACTGGACACCTTGTGAAGAGGCTGGCATTTGACAGTCACCATCTTTTAAGAACCGGAGGTGTCTGCTCCCAGGATGTCACACCAGTGCCTTTGACCTGACAGCCACTGAGAGTCACCTGCCTGCTCTCCCAGGCCAGTGGAGCCAGTAGCCCACAAAAAGAGGGTGGCAGGGACTTGGGAACGGATTGATTGAACACATATTTACAGAGACACTGGCTCTAAAGAGAAGAGAAATCCTTCCAAATGTTCACACTCCAGTGATAATAACATTGGTATCATTATCACTATTTTTATTTCATATTAGTCACCAAAGTTATTTTTTAAAGCATAATAAAAAAGAAAGCATAATTGTTAAAATAAAATGTTTTAGGTAGGGCCACACAAACCGGAACGCTCAGGAAAAACTGCTCCTACCTGAAGCGGTCGTTTTCCTTCACCGCTGACCGGCTGTGGGCAGGCACCCCCCACCTCCACCCCGCGGCCAGCAAACAGCACTGGCGAGGAGCGTCTTTCTGTGTTCCAGGATGGAAGAAAAAAAAAGGCTAATCATTATTAAAAGGGATTAGAGATGAAGGGGACACAGGAGGCAGCCTGCAAGAGAGGCCCACCAGCCTGAGATGTGGCCGCTAGCCCAGCAAAAAGGGGATCGAACCTAGAGACGGCCCCATGCAGGCGTGGAGGAGCCGCGGGTCCGCGTGCAAGGAGCGCACAGCGCTGGGATCGCGCTGCCCATCGGGCCCTCCAATCCTCACTGCACCAAGGACGAGGACAGAGCGGCCTCCGGGGACGCCCTGGTGGTCAGCAGCTCCAGCCAGTCTCACGCGGTGCGCACCGAAGCTTCACCCATAGCCCGATGATGGCCTCTGGGGCGTTTCTGGGATCATGGCATAATTCCAGTCGGGGATTGTCACGTCTCTCAACCTGGGCCCCGGAGAGAGAGAGACACGTTCGTCCTGCATGGGGCTGTTTCTGTGTTTTGGGAAGTGGAGATTGTAGAACTTGTCAATCTTTAGAAAGTTGAGGTTTGAGTTGCAAGATTTCTTAGGATCATGTCTCTGCTCTTTGCCTTATCAGTTAAGCCAATTTATGGGCCTATGGTACGTTTTAAGGGATTTTAAAAATTATTGCATTTTTAAAATTTTATTTTTATTAATATACTTTGGCAGTGTGTAATGCTCACAGGCCTCGGAGGAGCTGGTACTCGGACTTCACATGTCTTGGTACTTTTTTCCTAATCCCCTTCCCCTCCCCCACCATAGCCATTTTTGAAGACTGGTGCTGCCCTGGCCTCTGTCCTTGATTAGCTCTTTAACTATTACCTCTTTTATGGAGTGCTGCTCATTGGAGTTAGTCTGAAGCTCCCCCGAAGGAGCCAAGCTGTGTGTTCCCTACTCCTGGTGAGACAGTCTTTAAGTGAGCTCTGGGGTGTCCACTGAGGATTCCCCACAGAGCCACACTGGAGAAGAGGGCTGGACAATAGTGATTTGTGGTGACTGTGTCCCCCGCCCTCCGAGGTTCTCTAGAAGAAACTGACGGTGGATAAAGAGGGGAAGGGCACGCACATGTGTTACACGCACGTGCATGGCAGTGAGCCCACGGCCTAGTACCCCAGCTCCATGGTCCCGACGCTTACTCTGCCCTCTGCACAGGGAGAGAAGGGGAACGAGGAGGGTTGGGAGCACGATGGTATGTGACAGGGCCATCCAGGTGTTCTTCTCTGGGAAACCCAGGGCAGGGAGCCGAGGTCTGGAATCTAAGCTGTTCACAGTGACTGCTCCTCTGGCACCTGCTCTCCTCTGTGCCCCTTTAATTTGAAATTGAAGCACACCAGGACACCACATTCTGTGGTGACCGTCCCTGGACTCCTTCGAAGGTTTTCTGACTCCATCAGGGCCAGCCAGTCCTCAGTTTCCATCTGTGACAAGAGCCCTCCCGCTTGCCCACCCACTTACCTGTCTGTTAGACCTCAGGGCTCACAGCTTTCTGTTTGCTCACTGGGTTGTGGTTCCTCATTCAGTCTGATTATTTTGGCACTGGATTAGCCCTAGATGGGCTGTTGCAGCTCCTGCCAGCAGGCCCTCCTGCCCTGTGACACTCCCACCTTGTTTCTTTGGAGCATCTCCTTACCTGTTCCTTACAAGATGCTCTGAGGACATCTGGCACCCACTCGGCTGCAGCCCAGAGGCACAGTTTTCCAGGGAGCCCTGAGTTTTTGAGCTGATGGTTGCTCAAAGTTGCTCCCTCTTTTAGGAAACATGTCAGTGGAAACACAGAGGGATGGCAGATGGAGAAATTCTAGGTACACTAGGGATCGTATAAGGTGTGACCTGAAACACAGTGAATGTTTACATTTAAAAATGTATTCTAGGTTGGGTGTGGTAGTGCACACATATAACCCAGCACTCGGGAGGCAGAGGCAGGAGAATCATTCTGAGTTCAAGGTCAGCTGGGCTACATGGTGAGTTCAAGGTCAGCCTGAAAAGCAAGGCGAGACTGGCTCAAAAAAAAAAAAATGTTACGGTAAAAGTCATTGTCATTAATCTCTCAAAATAGCCTCTCTCTTTTCAAATACACTTGGCCTCTCATTTCGCCACTTTCTGAAGCAGTTCCGAAAGGGCTCTTTCCTGAGTGTCTTCAGTCGCCCTGTCGTGGCTGCTTCCATGTTCTGAGTTTATTCAAAACATTTCCCTTTCAGGCTCATTTTAATTTTAGGGAACAGCTAGCAGCCATGCAGTGTCCGATCCGGTTAATAAGGTGGACGAGGACACGTCCATGTTGTTAAGAGCCTGTCCTTCTGTTGGGTGGCCCTCAGCAGCAGCGCCCACTACATTTTTGATCATACTTTGTGAAGACCCTCAAGAAAAAGCACCCCCAGAACTGCTTCAGAAGGTGGCAAGGATGATGGGGTAGGTGTGCTCAGAGTGAGGGGAGGTTTTTGAGGACGACTTGTGGCCATTTGTCTCTTATTGCAATAACTTTTAAAAAACGTGCCCTGTGGAGTTTGATCCCATTTGGTAGATGATACATGAGAGATGGTAGAAATACCTACTCCTCTTTGCACACTTTTACACATACACACACACACAAACACACACACACCAGTACACCTATACCCATGCAGATATGTACACACCAGTGTAACTCAGAGGCAGAGTTCACACTGATATTTCGGAGTCCCACTTTTGCCTTGCTGAATTTCATGGTTGTTCCCTGCTGCCCTGCTCAGTAGAGCCTGGTTTCCAGCCAGATCCATACCTCTGTTTCTTTCCTCAGTCCCACAATCATCTGATTTCAATGCTGCCTTGGCACTAGAAAAATCAAACTAAGCCAGACAAGGGGTTGCACATCTGTAATTCCAACATGCTTGCCAGGCTGAGGCAGGAGGATTGCAAGCTGAAGCCCTATAGGGCAATTTAACAGTTTAGCAAGACCTCATCTCAAAACAAATAAGAATGGGTAGGGGACGTAGCTCAGCATGAAGGTCCTGGGTTCAATGCCCAGTACTATCACTAAGGCAAAGCAAAGCAAAACAAAACAATCACATTGATTGGAGGGACCTGTGCCCTGCCCATGAGCAGTACCTGTGGCTGTGTTCAAAGGTGCCAAGTAAGGTTCCTTTCATCTGCCTCTCCCAGACTCATCGGTTCTTGTTTGCTTAAGTGTTTTCATGTATAGAATTTTCAGGTCAAAAGGCTCATCCAGAGAAATGTGCATCAGCCCGCTCCTCTCAGATTCCTCCCTCTGTTTATTTTCCTGTTTGCATTTCTCCTTCCTTTTTAAAAGGATGAACAGCTATGCATACATTTATTTCCCCTCTTGTACATAAAAGCAACATATGACAGAAGCTGTCTTTATTTATTGTTATCTCTTGGCAATCCTTCCGTCGTCATTTGTAGAGTGCTTCCTCTTTTTGCTTTTTTTTATAGCTGGATGCTACCCTCATGTTGCACAGTTTACTGATCTTGACTCCCATTGGCGGGCAGAAGGTGGTTGCCAGTGTTCTGTGATTCCAGCGCTGTGTGGGTGCTCCGCGGGTGGAGGTGCATCCTCAGAGGGAGTTCCATAGTGGAATTGCTGGGCTCCGGGGGCAAAGCTAACAGAAAAGCTAACTGTGTGCTCCTGCGTCCACCTGCAGGCTCACTGCCTCCGCATGTGTCATGGCGACACCATGCTCAACACACAGAACTTCTGGGGCCAAATGTGCAGGGCTGTCTGCACACACGCAGCTCTCCAGTAGCTCTCTAGTTGGGGTCCTGTGATGTAATGCAACCGGGGGATAGACAGCACCTTTTTCCATAGTGGAGATTTCAGCCCCTAAGATTGCCCCCAACTTCAGAAACTCACTGTCCACCCCAGCTGGTTTCACATGTGCTCTGCTTGGCTGGCTGGAAATCAAGGATTCCAAGGTTTCTTTGTCTGCTTGGATTAATTTGCTAGAGCGGTTCACAGGATTCAGGGTTAGGCTTTGCTGCTGTTGCTGATTGGGTACGTTCGAAAGGTGCATATTAAAGGATGCGGAGGAAGAGCCAGTGCAGGGATGCAGACAGCCAGGCTGGGAAGCTCCTGATGCGGGAGCTGCCGTCTCCACGGTGCCGGGGCAACCTCTGGCCTGGGACATGGATTCTGAATTTCACCAACCTGGAAGCTCTCCGAACCTGCCCTGTGCAGCAGTGCTACCCTGTGTCTCTACCGCCCTGGTCTAGATCAACTCCGCTTTGCCACCTGCCCCTTAGCAAGCCGTCTTTCACTTCTCCCATCTCATCTTCTCAGGGTGCTGGGCCTTGCTGAGACCCGATTTCCTTCCCGTTAGGCCTCAGCTCCTGACTATTGGGTTTTCAGACGGGAACCTGGGGTCTTGGATCTGAAGATTTCCCAGTTGGTTTTCCTGGAGACTTCATACGTAGCCAGGATTGGCTGTTGCTGATCAATCCAAGTGTTAGTTGCTTCCACTCCCTGGAGGTTACACTGGAGAAGGTGGGAGTTCGGGAGGGAAACTGAAATTCCCAGTCCTATAATCTCAGAGTTGGTTCCCCTGGCAACCAGCCTGCATCCTGAGGCTGTCCAGAAGCCCGGCTGCCAGCCGTCTGGACAAGAAGGTACCGGTCCCTGTGGAGACTCAAAGGGTTTTGGGGGCTGTATGCCGGGAAACAGGGGCAGAGACCACGTGCATATTTCTTACTATAAATCATAGCATCGTATACTTGTGTTCCGGTATTGCCTAGTTCCCCTTCATGGTGGGGGAGTATTCCATTTTTGAAGTTGCAAAATAAATGTATGAGATGCCTGTTTTCCTACCGCTTTATTAAGAGGGTATTATTATTCCATTGGATTATTCAATAATTAAATCTGCTGTGACTGCTGTTGGCTTTTAACTTTGAGTTCTGAAATAACTATAGATGAACAGGAAGTTGAAAAATAGTACTGAAAGGTATAGTATCAAGAATGTAGCAGATTTTACCTCCTGCAATGTCTACTCAGTGGTCTGAACACAGTTTATTAAAAAGATAATCTCGACTCCAGTGATTTGGGATGCCCCATTCCTGCCGCATGCATTTCTGTCTGCAGTGGATTAATTCACAGACTTCTGTTTCAGACTCTGTCTATTCTCAGTGCAGCATCAGCCTCTTCGTGATGGAGAGTTTCCTCGTGTGCATTAAGACCTGAGATCTTGTTAATGCGGAGACACCCGGATCTAGAATAACAGTCCAAGCTACTTAGCGGTTATTGTGGGGGTTTAAACGTGAAAGCTCGTAACCTAAACAATTTTTAAATTATAATTTGTTAATCCATTCTGTCTTCTAAGGTTAGTTAGCATCAGATGATGATATCTAGTATAAGTGAAAGCTGTTGATCTTCCTCTTATTCATTTTAGTTTGAAATGATTATGGATCAGCAAGAAGTTATAGAAACAGCACAGAGAGGTCCTGCATGGCTTTTGTCAAGTTTCTGATGGGGGCATTGAAGTGCATTTCACCAGCAAAACCAGGCAGCTGACGCAGGTGCAACCTAAAGCCTCCCTCAGATCGTACCGTTTTCATGCCCTCGTGTGCGTGTGTGTGTGTGTGTGTGTGCACATGTGTAATTCTATACACTTTGTCATGTGTGAGATACATAATCGAGATACAGAACAGTTTCATTGCCATGAATGCTCCTTGTTGACCCTGCTGTGGCACAGCCTCCCTCAAAGTCCCGTCCTCTGGCTGGTGACCACGACATACTCGGGACTCACCAGCCCCACGTGGACCTGCCCCAGGACAGACCACACCTCGGGCCACAAAACAAGTCTCAATAAATTCAAGACGATTGCAGTGGTACTGGGAAACTTTTCTGACCACAATGGAAAAAAACTAGAAATCAATGGTTCAACTGGAACTGAAAAACAATTAAAAATGTGTTGCAATTGAAAAACACACTCTGAATGACAATGAGCCCAACAAGCCACATGGAAGCCAGAATAAATCTTGAGAGGAATAAAAATGAATATGCAACATGCAAAAGTTTACCGGAGGCAGTAAAATCAGAGCAAAGAGGGAAATTTATGGCGGAAAGGAAAGGAGGAATCTCTCCAGTGGGCAATCTAACTTTAACTTCAGTTAACTTAAATGGAAAAGAACAAAGAAAACCCCAGGTTGTCAGAAGCAAGAAGCAAAAGCATCAGCACAGAAATAAATGAAGTAGAGAATAGAAAAATCAACAAAACTGACTTTTTCTGAAAAAAAAAACACAATTGACAAAGCTAGATCAACTAAGAAAACAGAGAAAAGATTCAAATAATTAAAATTAGAAGTGAAAAGGTTTATTGACATAGAAACCACGGAAACTAAAAGGATCACAACAGTCTATAATAAGCAACTCTAAGGCAGGAAATTGGGTGAGAAATGAAAAATAAAAAGACCAGATGCACACAACCTACCAAGACCAAGTCTTGAAGGGATAAAAAGTCCATGCAGATCTTTGGAAGATAAGGAGATTGAGTCACTCATCAAAAACCCTCAACTAGCACAATCCCAGGACCAGAAGGCTTCCCTCAGAACCCTGTCCTGTCGGTAAAGAATTAATGCCACTCCTTTCAAACTGTGGCATTGCACTCAATAAGGGGCGGGAGGAACACTCACCACCCTATTTTACAGTTTTAGAGTCACGCTGCTACCATAAGCAGACAAGGATCCTACAAGAAAAGAAACCCAGATGTAGGAGGGCAGGTCCTTGGATGGCCAGAACTGGAGACGAAGCTTTCCCCTTGGAATCTCAGGGAGGCTGGACTTGTAGAAACAAGGAGTCCTGATTTAAGGTGGAGCTGCCCAGAATGGCCACAGTGTGTCCTTGTCCCCCTAGAACAGGATGCTCTTTGAAATGTTGGCTCGGAGACCCAGGCACCCCTAGGGCATCAAGGCACAGCTGACCACTTTGGGGTCTGGTAGCTACGCTGCAGAGTGGGTCCTATCCCGATGAGACCCCAAACACCTCAGGAAGCTCTTCTGGCTCACTGTTGAGCTTCCGCTTCAGGCTTGTCGCTGCCCCTCTGTGAGTAATGACCTTCGCTGCCAGCACCCTTCCTCCCTGGACTTCTCCTCTGGCAACTAGACCTGTGCGTCCCTTCCTGTCAAGTGTAGGAGGCTGTGTGGGAACGGTGGAAGTGCTTGTAGGTCCTCCCGGGCAGCGGTACCCAGGCACAGAGAGAGATCAAGAGATCTCTAATCTTAGCACTAGAGAACAATGTTCTGATGCAATTTGATGCACAAATCCTCCACTGAATACTAGTAATCTGAATTCAACGATACATGAGATAGATTATGTTCCCTGACAAAGTGTGTATCTGTAGGGTGTAAGATTGGTTCCCAATATGAAAATCAATCAATCTGCCAGCTTGACAGAGTGGAGGAAACAATGTGGTCAACTCAGTTGATGACAAAAAAGGCATTTAACAAGATTAAAGACCTTTCATAGCAAAAAGTCTCAGCAGACAAAGGCTAGAGAGAAATCACTTCAACAAAATAAAGACTGTGTAAGAAAAGCCTATGGTGATGGTATCACCATAGAAAACTAAAAGCTTTCCCCACTTCAATTGCAAACAAGATAAGGTTGCCACTCCTACAAATTCTCTTCATCTTGGTCCTGGAACCCTGCCTGGAGCCATTATGCAAGAAAATGAAATAAAAGAAACCCACATTAGTAAGGAGGAAAGCCAATTATTTCTGTTCACCAACAACACTTTCTATCTCCTCTCTCTTTTATTTTGTTCTGTCTTTTTGAGATAGAGTTTCACTATGTAGTTCAAACTGGCCTTGGGTTCACTTTGTAGCCCAGGCTGGTCTCAAACTTGCAACGATCCTCCTGCCTCAGCCTCCCGAGTGCTGGAATTATAGGAGTGCACCCCCACACCTGGCAATGACATGATCTTATCTGTGGAAAACTCTAAAAAATCACAAAAACTATTAGAACTAGTAAATGAATTATAAGAGTTGCAGGATTCAAAATCAACACACAGAAATCTGTTGTGTCTCTACTCAGTAACAGTGAACAACACGGAAAGGGAACCAAGGTAACAATGTCTTTTACAACAGCGTAGGTAGCCAAAGGAATTAAAATAGGACCTTGAAGTGGTGCTTGTGTATTCCTGTTTATGACAGCATTGTTCACAGAACAGTAAAGAGGTGGCAGCCACCAAAATGTCCCTCCCAGGATGAATGAATAGAGAAGCTGCGATGTGTAAGTAGGTACTGCAGGAGAGAGGGAATCAACACAAATGCGCTGTCAAGGGACTGTGCTAAGGGCTGGGGATTTAGCTCAGCGGCACAAGCACCTGCCTGGCCTGCATGAGGCCATGAGTTTGATTCCTGGTACAACCCCCCCCCCCCCAAAAAAAAAGAAAATAAAAAAGAGACTATGCTAAGAAATAAGTTGGTCATAGAAAAGATGAATACTACATGATTTTACTTTGATGAAGAATCTAAAATATACTCTTAGAAAGTAGGATGCTGGTTGCAAGGCACGGGTGTGTGTGTGTGGGTGGGGTGGGGTGGGGACTGTAGGAGAGGCGGAGAGTTTCGGCTTTATGTGAAGGGAGGTTCCAGGCATCAGGTGCCCAGTTGAAACGCATTTAGTTAACACTACAGCATGGTGTGCTTACAAGTGGTTGAGATGATAAATTTTGTGTCATGTATATTTCATCTAAAAAAGAAATGCTTATAACTTTAGAAAGGAACAACAATTAAATTCAACAAGTAAAAAGGGAGGTGGGTGTGGTGGCTCATGCCTGTAATCCCTGCAATCGGGAGGCTGAGGCAGGAGGATTGTTGCGAGTTTGAGACTAGTCTGGGCTACAAAGTGAGCTCAAGGCCAGCCTGAACTGCATAGTGAGACTTTGTCTCAAAAAAAAAAAAAAAGGTGTAAAAAGGGAGGTAAAATATTCTCCTATTGAGTTTCCTAAATAATTTGTGAAAGTGTAAATTAAAAAAAAATCACAGCATCTGTTGTAGTACTCAGTGTGAGTGGAGGAAGAATTTGAGGCAATCATATTTCTGATCTGGGGATGGTAAACAGACTGAGCAAGAAGTCTCCACCCCAACTGGTAAAACATGAACGTAACACGTTGCCACGTTATTTCTGTGTGATAAACAGAAGAAAGTATGTAAAGGAACATACTCAGAAACACTGCGGATAAAACGAGAGGGGATTTACAAGGCAGGCCAGGAGCCCACAGCGAGTCAAGAGAAAAACAGGAATATAAACCAGGAAAGAAACAGGAAGTACATAATAAGTAATAAAATGCTAGACTAGTGCTCTAATGTCTCATCCTGGTTGGCCTGGACACCTCAGAGGAGAGAGCTTGGCCGTGTGGTTTAAGCAGTATATGCTGATCACAAGAATCCCCTTCAAATGCACAGACCCAGGGAGGCAGACATGAAAATGAGAGGAGACCCCCTAGCTGACATTGTTCAACAGAGGCAAAAGTTGTTATCACTTTCAGATAAAATGGAGTAAAAGCAAAAGAAATTGCTTTGAACAAAAAGGGAACAAATCTAGCGGGGCTTGGTGGTGCACACCCGTAATCCCAGCAACCCAGAGGCTGAAACAGAGGATTGATTCAAGTTTGAAGGCAGCCTGGGGTACATAGTGAGTTCAAGACCAGGCGGGACTACAGAGTGAGACCCTGTTTCAAAAACCACACACACACACACACACACACACACACACACACACACACACTGAACACAAGATGTGTAAGAACTTTTCATAAAATGTTACATACATCATTGAGCTTAAAGATGTAAATCATTGAAGGGTATCACATGTTCATGGATTAGGGGTCAAAAATAATTTTTAAATGTCAGTAGCCTCCAGATGGATCTCTCAGTTCATTGCAATCACAATCAAAGGATCAGCCACTACTTTTAAAACTTAAAAAAAAATAGGATTAACCTTACATGTCATGTGGAAATCCAAAAGGTCAAAAAATAACCAAGACATTCTAGAAAAAAAAAAAAAAAAAACAAAACAGAACAAAGCTGGAGGACTTACACACACAGATATCAAGAACTATTAAAATTTATATTAGCCACGCATTGTGGTACACACCTATAATCCAGAACCCTAGGATGCTGAGGCAGGAAGACCACAAGTTTGAGTCTAGCCTGGGTAACTTTGAAAGATCTTGTTTCAAAATTAAAAAAATTTTAAAAGGAGGTTGGGAATAAAGCCCAGTGTGAAGGCCCTGGGTTCAATCCCCAGTACTGTAAAAAGAGATGTCGGTCTGAGCACAAAGATCTGTAAAATCAAAAGTCTGCACATAGGCCCATGCATGTGCAGCGATCTGATCTATGACCAAAGTGGGTTAAGAAGAGCAAGTGGTGTTATTTTTAATAAATCTTGCTGGCTCCGTGTCCACCAGGACACCTGCCTCCCAGCACCTGCACGGGTCAGCTGGACACAGGCTGCCGGTCTGTAGGTGAGGAGCAAAAGGGAAGCCAGGAGCGGGGTTACCTACCGCCTTGGAGCAGGCGGTGAGAATCTCTAGGTCAGCAAACTTGGCGCACTGAACTACATTAAACTCAGTAAATACACTAGTGTCCCTGTTCCTTGTGGAGAAAGGAGCCCTCTGGGTAAGAGGAGCTGCGCTCAGGGCTCAGATGTGAGTTCTGGCCTGGCTGGGCTGGGCTGCGAGCTCCGTGCTAATGGGGCAATGCAAACTTGCCATGGGCCGTTCTGCAGAACCTTAATGTGACATCTCTAGCATCTGTGATGAAGCTAAAGGAAAAAGAAAAATGGAAATTCAGTGGATTTGTGCATTCTTCAAATGACAACAGTTTAAACAGCGCCATCCTCTCATGGAGTTCAGCGGGCTTTTATCTTTCTTTAACATCCACAGCGGAGTGCGAACAACTAGCTTTGTCCTCCTGGTCTGGCTTATGCCACATCGCCGTGTGACATCTCGCAGTTCCATCTTTTCCACTGCAGATGAGGGGGACAGAGGAGCATAGGTCCTAGAGACTGGGAAGTGTGAGGGTCACGGGGACCATTGGGGGGGAGGGGCTGGATGACCGGTACCCAGGCACAGGGAGACAGAAGCAGGGAGGGCTGGAAAGCGACACAGGACAGTGGTGCACTCCAGACATGGAGAAAAATGTCTACCTCTGGACCGAGAGGAAGCTGTGAGCCCAAAGAACAACCCCGATAAGCTGGTTTTGTAGAGAGGTGATTAAAACAGCAAATGCAAGGTCTAAGGCAAGAGCTGCCAGTGGACAGTGAGTGACACAGCCCACCCCAGAAGATGTCACTTTGGCTACAAAGAATAACTGGAAGGGAGGAGCTAGAGGGCTCTGAACACACATAATGACAGGGACATGGAAATCCAAACCAGCCCCGTGCGACCAGAATGCACCGTAAGCCTGGGTTGAAATCTTATCTGCACTCATGTGTCTGTACAGTTACAATAACATTTTTAAAAGGAACTGCAGTGAACAGCATTATTGTGATGCTGAAAACCGAAGGAATTTACGGCCACCTTTTCGCAGGGAAGTGAACCCTTCTCAGCTTGTAGGGACGGCATATCAAGAAGCGGTGGAAAGTTTTTTCTCCTGGGGCACTGGAGATTGAACCCAGGACCTTCACCCCGTGCTACATCCACAAGGCTTTTTTAAAGTTTTGAGATAAGGTCTCGCTAAGTCTCTAAGTTGTCCAGGTTGGGCTTGAACTTGCGATTCTCCTGCCTCAGCTTCCAGGAGTCCTAGGATCACAGGTATATTTCACCATGCCTAGCTGCAGAAGAACTTTTTAACTACTCATTAAATATTACAGAAACAAAAAGGCTTATATGGAAAAACTGGTTTTCTACGTTGCTAAGTCTGAGTTAGTTTACCAAGACTTTGGTAAGGGACCCTATAAAAGGCAAATATCATTTTGGTTGATGAAAATGTGATTTAAGCTTGCAGGAAGCTAATTCTGCATTTTCCCCCGGGGGCTCAAGTTCGATATTCACTAATTCAGTGCTCATGGCAACTTCACAGAACGTAACTCCTGTAAGAAATGAGACGACTTGACTGGAACAGGACTTGTTTCCAGAGTATATAAATAACTCTCAGTATTCAGTAATGACAAGCAGCACAGGAGGAAAATTAGCAAAAGGCATGAGCAGACGTTCTAAGAGGGTATCAAGAAATCGATAGCCCTATCACAAATGCCTATTTCACAAAACACCTGGGAAACGCACATTGACATCACAGTGTGATATCGCTGTCTACCCATCATGACACGGGGGGTCTGCTAACAGATTAATGGAAACAACTGAAAGCTTCGACCTTTTGGGAAGCTACTAGACCGACACCCGGGTGTGGAGTTACTGCCCATAACACACGTTGACTTCACAAGGCAAGATCAGAGGGAAATCCAGCAGAAGGTTAAGTATGCTGTCTGTGGCTGGTAGGGTTAGAGGTAACTCAGTTTTTTTCTTTTCCTGAATATTTCAAGATTTTCCACACAAGTAGGATTTCTTTTTTAAAAAATTTACATGTACTGCTTTCTGAAAAAAGAATGCCAACTTTATCGTTCACATCATTCTAACTTACAAAGATAGCTCTGGTTTTTCCTTTTATGCCAATAGCCAGTTTGGGTGTCTCTGCAGGGTAGTTCCTGGCATAGAAATTACCTTTGAAATGAGAATTTCAAGTGCATTACGAAGCTTTCTAAATGAATTCAGGAAGAAGAGATTGCATCTCATTCGCAGTAAGCATCCCGATTTCTGTGTTGTAATTCTGAATAATAAAATTCTCATTAGGTAAATGAGAAGAAAATTATCTCCCCCATCTAACTGTTAGGGCCTGAGTGATGCTACCCCTGGTGGCACAAACAGAATTATACATCTGGTGCCTGGCACCCTGCTAGGTTTCACTGCAATATTTACTAGTGATCCATGTTGGAACTTAGGGTGCTGGGAAACCAAGCAACCAGCTCCCCTCCCTGGTAAGGGGCTGTGGTGTCATAGGCTGCGGCCCCTCCAGAGGGAGAACCACCAGCAACTCCTGAGACCTGCACCATGTTGGAATGAACTTAAGACCCTGGGAAACCAAGCAAGCAACTCCCTCCCTGACAAGCGGCTGTGATGTGGTAGGCTGCGGCTACGCCAGGGAGAGAACCACCAGTGTCTCCTGAGATCCGCGCCATGTTGGAACTTAGGGTGCTCAGAAACCAAGCAAGCAGCTCCCCTCCCTGATAAGCGGCTGTGGTATGGCAGACTGAGGCCCCTCCACGGGGAGAACCACCAGCAGCTCCTGAGATCTACACCATGCTGGAACTTAGGACCCTGGGAAACCAAGCAACCAGCCTGCCTCCCTGCTAAGCAATAGTGAGCCTACTGGTGCGCGGGCTGAGAGTCAATCATCCCTCTTTCCCTATCCCCTTTCTCCTGCCCCACCCCCCGTTAGCAAATGGGAATCAGAGATCTGAGCGTCTCTTGGGAGGCTGATAGAAAATAAGGGGGATTTCCTTCTACCATCTCTTTGAAGGCAAATATTTTTATTACTGTTTTGCTTTATTCTGATTACTGGTACTGCTCTACTCAATATTCTGTTTTGATAAGTTCTATGATGTTCTGTATTTCATTTTATTTTGCTATACCTGATTAAAAGAGTAACTGTTGTGAAGATAATAAGATATGCTGAGGTACCTATTACTGTTATCACAGTAACCTGCTGTGAAGTTCTGTACAAATTTCACTACACTGTCTCAGTTGGCTTTGTTCTGTCTTGTTCTGTTGTATTTTACTACCTTCAAAATAAAAATTAAAAAAATTAAATTAAACTAAACTAAATTAAAAAAAATATTTACTGGTGATAAATGTCCTGTCTTGCTCTCTGTGGGCAAGAAGAAAGGTAATAACACAACATTCCGAGTTTGAAGATTTGGACTTCAGAGCTTTGAATTTACTATCTTCCTTTCCATAACGGAAGCTGTGAGGGGGGATTTAGTGGCATGGACACAAGCTCCTGAATTGTGGAAAAAGTTAGCAGACAGCTGAGTTTTGTAAATCTCCAGGGAGAGAGTCAGGCATCGACTGGGTCCTGCATCTCACTGATGGGATCTGGGGTATGGGAAGGGGTGGTGTCCTGCCTCAGCCTCTCCTGCCGAGCCTGTGTTGGCTTCTCCATTGGTGGGAAGCTCCTGCCCAGCTTCTTATTCACTGGGGTATGGGGAGGAAGCCCCTGGAATCACCCCTGCAAGACAGGAGGAACTCAGCCTATTTGGTCAGCATGACAAAGCCTGCTCTTCGGGCACAGGTGACACACCAGACTTTCCTTCCTCCAAGAAGCTGCATGTGACTCCACTTCGAACCATTCCAGGCTGAAATGCTCTCCTCAACACACGCTGGAAGCTCGAATGGTTCCTCCCTGCCCATCTCTGTCTCTGAAAACAGCAAGTTTTTGATAAACCGTAAGCTGAACGCCCATTTTAACAAATGCGATGGATGCGTCTAAGATGATTAGATGCAGACAAAAGAGAGATAGGCTGAGAAATAAACTTTAAATCATCACCAATACCACTACCCAGAGATAAGCATTTCACATTTGTGTATGTTTCCTGCTTTTTAAAAATTTAAAGATAGATGCCAAGGGACACACCTGTAATCCCAGCACTTGGGAGGCTGAGGCAGGAGGATCATGGAGATTTTGAGCCCAGTCTGGGCTACACATAGTGAGTTCTAGGCCAGCCTGGGCTACATAGTGAGAACTTCTCTCAAAAACAAACAAACCAAACCAAACAAAAAGAATTTGAGCTAACAATGTAAGAATGCCCACACATATAAATGCGGCCACCACTCAGGTGTGTTTTCACGGACCTGGCATCATTCATTGGCTGGGCCTGGGCACTTTTTAACTTTTTTGATTTTTCACTACAGCATCTCCTACCTGCAGGAATGTGGCTGGGTGCAGACGGCTCCCCAGGCTTCTGACGCTTCCTCAAATAGATCCCCAGAAATAGGACCTCGGATTGCAGTTTATGATCGCGTCAGCACTGTGTCTCCGTACTGCTGAATTGCACCCCGAGAAGAACCTCCCAGATGGCGCCGATGCCTCCCCAGCAGTGTGGGGAGAAACCCAGTCCCGCACCGTCTCCAGGCTCGGGTGCCAACGCTGCGTGTTTAATCTTAGCAAAGCCATGTTCGGGGAAGAAGGCGAATCACAGAGCCCTGCGTACATATGTGTGTGCGTGTGCATGTGAGTGTGTGTGTGTGTGTGTGTGTGTGTGTGTGTAAGATTGTGCCCACACCTTGAGACACAGTTTTCCCCTGACAACATCTATGGACACTGGTGATGCCAAATGAGAAATAGGGACTTTGTCACCTCTGCCACCCTTGCTCTTTCGAAGGCTTGATGGTCCTGGCGTGCCTTAGTCTGGGATGGTCCCTGTTCTTGATCCGTGAACTCCAGGTGACATCTCGTTTGCCTGTAGGAAAGGGGCGCCCTCCTTCTGGACCCACTCCTTGAGTTAACTTGGGCTGAGTTGGTTACCGTAGTCTTCACCCTAACCGTGGTCCAGGGTTCCCCAAATCGCTTTGAATTGGCGATGGAATTTAAAAGCCAGTGCGCCAGTGCTTGTCAATCCGTGCAGCAGAACAAGCTCATACCTTAAAACCTGGTCTGTCCAAAGGAAAGAAAAATATGGAATTAAAGGGGGGGGGGAATGAAACCCAGCCAGCCTCAGGCATAAGATACCCGTGTCTCCACCAGCAAGAAAACAGCACACTGCCACTCTGGTGGTCACTGGGTCCAGGGGCCTTGGGTCTCTGGACACAGCAGGCCTGGTGCTGGGTGGCCAAGGTGGCCTCCCTCTGAGCTGCTGCGGGCAGCTACTCGCCCAGGAACGTGGGCAGGGGCTCAGCCAGACTGGAGCTGCAGGATCCCAGCTGGGGACGTGGAGGGAGCTGAGAATGAGAGGAAAGGGAGACAAGGAGACAGGAGTGGCGGTGCATGCCTGTATAACCCCCGAGCTCTGGGAGGCTGAGGCAGGAGGATCACAAGCCACGGAAGGAAGGTGAGTGGGTCCGGACATCTCACTGCGGGACGAGGCCTGAGGCTGGGAATGGTGCCCTGCAGTCAGGGTGTTGGCTGATGGAGTGGAAGCATCTGCCCCACAGAAGGCAAAGGGCCAACTAAACAAGAATGTGGTGTGTCAACTTGCCCCACTGTAGTGACCGTTTTGCTACACATCTCTCTTGTAATGTGCTGCATACCTTCCGTGTACCCAGCTACATTTCTTTACGAATAAAGAAAAATAAATGGAGGATGTTGGGTGGCCAGGGGGCTCCCTCCTCACACTGCGGCTCCTGGCTGCCACCTCCTTTGCTCTGCCCCTCTATGCCGCAGGACCTGCCTGTCTGGAACCCCAGTGGACTCGGGGTCCCCTTCCCTTCCTCTCTTGCTGCTGTGGGCTGATACTTTTTCATGTGTGTTTCTGTGGGAACATTCAACAGGCAGAAAAGCAAATGCGATAGTGACTTTGAAATTATGGCTAAAACTATGATAAGGCCAGGGCACCCTGGTTTTGCTGTCCTTGCTTACTAAGGAGATCTAAGTTCCCCGAGTATTCACCAGTCACTGTGTTTCCCTTGAGACTCAGTGCTCCATGCCCTTCGACTGTTTAACTATTTATTCTTTTCTTTTTTAAGAGAGTGAAGCAGAACCGTGACATGAAACCGAACAAAGCAGTGATGGAACAGGAGGAAATCCAAAGAGTGTCATCCTCTAAATAGGTGCCCAGACCCCTGGCCCCAGGCCTGCAAAGTCGATCACATAACACAAATGTTGGGTTGCTTCTCTACTCCAGTTACCACTTCAGCCCCTGTCGCGTCTGTTGTTCGCAGGTGGTGATGGCTTTGGGGCTTCCTTGCTGGTTGTCCCCGGCCAGCAGGGCCTCTGCTGGGGCATGGGGAGTCTGCATGGCTTCCCTGCCGCTTAGCCCTGGCTGGTGGGGCCTCTGCTGGGGCATGGAGAATGGAGTCCTTATTGCTTCTCCCTGGCAGCCAGCAGGGAGGTGGGAGGTGGGGGTAGAGGAGGGAGGTTGGGGGCTATAGGAAGCAGGTTGGGGTGTGGGGGCCACATTTCTTCTTTACTGCTTCTCCTTTTTTTGAGACAGGGTCTTGCTATCAGTTCAGGCTGGCCTTGCACTTACATCGATCCTCCTGCCTCAGCCTTCTGAGCGCTGGGATTATAAGCATGTGCTACCATACTGAGCCAGTATAACTGTTTAGGTCCCACTGTTTCTTAGCAATTTGCCTGACACCTGCATGTGTACGTGGACAAGTGGTCCCCCTCTGTCACAATGTTTACTCTAGCTGTGTTTTGAGGTGTAGTTTAAGAATTATAGATTTTTCCGAATAAAAGCAAAACCTTAGCTTCTAACTTGCTTTTACTAGTCTTGCCTTATTTGCGTTGTAGCTGGTGCTTCGGTCTAAATCCCCAAAATTCACGTACTGATTCCTTTTTTTTAGACAAGGTCTCATTATGTGGCCTGGGCTTGCCTTGAACTCGAGGCGATCCTCCTGTCTCAGCCTCCTCCTGCATGCTGGGATTATAGGTATAGAGAGATGAGGAGGGTTCCACTCTCATGCATGAAATGAATACCTTTATTAAAAAGGCCAGTGAGCCCCTTAACCCTATTTCCTCCCTTCCCCTTCTGCCTCATGAAGATGCTATAAGAAACCTCATCTCTACCCGTGCCCCCAGACCCTGGAGCTGCCAGGGCTTGCCTCTTGGGCTCCCATCTTGCAGAGCAGCGAGTAATCCCTTTCCGGTTTTTACCAGCCACTCAGTCTGCGGTATTTTCATTACAGCAGCTGGAATGGACTAAGCCAGGATGGCAAGCTGCTCCCAGATGCCCTTGCGGGGGACATGGAGGCTGAGTTCATCGCTGTGAAAGCCTCCCCCTCCTCTTTCTGACTTGGCTGAGTGGTGCGCAAACCAGATTAAACGTGGGTAGTCTGAGTTGTCCAGAGAGAATATCATGTGCTCCCTTTAATTACTTGTTACTTAACAACTCGGTCTATTTATGTTTATAAGAATCAGGTGGTGCCAATCTGGTTCACGACAAAGCCACTTGATGGAGCGCCATGGAACTGCACACGGGCTAATTACATAAATCAGCTATTTGTGTTCCAAACTCAGCCTTGAAAGCTTCTCTAACTCCTTCAATTGCTCCCCACAAGCAAATAGAATTATACCCAGAAAGCCGAATTGCTTAAAATAATCAGGGGGCGGCTGTGTTATCAGGGCCCCCGTTTCAGCCATAAGAGCTCACACCGCAGCCTGAAGACCCACGGAGGCAGCCTAAATGCGGTGACCTGTGGGGGCTTTTACCAGGGCAGCTGCACAAGCTTCCCGCCACAGAAGGCCATTCTCTCCCTGTCCTGAAGGCTGCAAGTCCAAGATGGAGGTGTGAGCAGGCTGCGTCCTCCTCAGGCTCTCCTTGGCATGAAGATGGCATCTTCTCCTTGTGCCTGTGTCCTACTCTTTGCTTCTCCTAAGGACACAAGTCAGCCTGGATCAGGACTGATGCTAACGATCTCCTCTTAGTCGCTGCTTGAAAGACCTTGGCTTCGAACACAGCCACATTCACAGGTCTCTGGGTGCCGAGACTTGAATCTAAGAGTTTGGGAGACACAGTTCAGCCTAGAGCAGCCTCAGAAATGCTTAACGTGCAGATGTGGTTTTAGAAAGTCTCTTAGAGAACAGAATTGCAAAAGAACGACCAAGGCCCCTCTCTTATGAGTTGGTATGCAGCAGCCTGGAGGGCTATGGTTTCTGGGGTCTACCCTCCAGGACCCCTGCCCGTGGCACTGGGGACATTATCTCCTTCATGCAGTTCTGGCACTGACCTGGTACTTGCTGACATGTAATCATCCTGGCAGCCACAGGGACTCTGGAAACACAGCTTCCTCCTACCCTGACACATCACCAAGCTGGTGACCACACTGAAGGTGCACTGGAAGATGCCATTGGCTTGTAAAGTTTTGCATGAAGGGTCCTACAGACTGAACTGTTCCCTTCAGCGATGGGACCTTGCCTGAGGCAGCAGGTGGCTGGTGAGTGTGGACGGATGGTGCATCCAGAAGCCCAGGTGCAATTCTGTGCACTGGGCCTGGGCCAGCCCCTGCCCTGGGAATGCCCCACTGGTGTGCTGGCCACAGGAGCATTTGGGTCCCTGGTCCCCAGCCTGCCTGGCTTCTGTGTGCTGTACAAAGCCCCTGGGTCTTCCCAGCTGGGGGAAGAGTCTGGCTGCCACTGACTTTCCTGGGTCCCCTGCTTGACCCCAGCAAATAAAACTGGGGCAGGGCAGCAATATCTCAGGGTCACACCCAGGATTGACACGTGTCACCTTCCTATTGGAGCATGGCCATTGCCTAAGAGGAAGAAACTTGACATCTCTGGAGAAAGGAGTTGGTAGGTGCCTTAGCTTTTCTGATTTTATTTGGTGCTAAGGGAACACTTTCCCTGTGAAGCTGGGGCTTGGATTTCGAAGAATCAGACCATTCAACCCCCAAGGAAGAAATCCTTATTTCCATTATAAAAGCACTGAACAGGGAGGGGTTTGGGTCCTTTGAGGACTGGATCATGCTAGTGACCAGCTAAATGGTCAGTTGTGTTGTGATTCAGTGGTTCCATAGACATTAAAAGTAAAATTATATCAACCTACAATAGAAGAAAGGCAACACTCAACCCCATCACGTTCCAATTATTTTATTATACTTTGATTTACCTAGCATTCTCCTTACCTCTGTGGTAGAGTGGAAATTCTCTGTAATGGTATATGGTTTGCAACTCTCTCTCTCTGTCTTCTGGCAGTCAAACATTTACCGCTATCCAATTGATTGCACTCCTAAAAAATCCGTAAGCCACTTTCTTGCTTAAAATCTTCTGTTGGTTTTTCCCTGTGAAGGGAGACACTCATGTCCACACCTCGTGAGAAACCTGCCTGCACTGCCCCTGCCACTCTGCCCTTTGCCACTGTGCTAATATTTTATCTTGTCTACACTCTTACTCAGGTGTTCCAGAATTCTAATGGGCAGTAGCTTCCAAATCCGTGTCTCTGGGCCTGCTGTGTCGTTTAGGTGCTACCTGCCTGCTCAACATGGTTTGCACCGAATTCTGGGTGCTTGCGAGGAAGGCAGCCTTATCTCCCCAGAGGGAAAGTCGGGGTGTCGGAGTCATCTCACACCCTCATCCACGCTGCAGGTTTTCCTCCTGGCTCTGGGTGCCATCATACTTACCATCCCTCTGAGCCAGGGACTTAGGAAACATCTTTGATTCTTCTGTTTTCTCCATTCCATTATCAGGATCCATCAGCAAGTCCTACCAAGTTTACATTAAAAAAAATACATAAATCAAAAGTCATTTCTCACCATTTGCAAGGTCACTCTCATAGTTAGAGCTGTCTTGTGCCCCGTCCAGTTTTTTTTTGTTTTACATTTTTTTTTTGTCTTTTTACTTTTTATCGGTACCAGGACTTGAACTCACAACTTCCTGCTTGCAAGGCAGGCGCTTATGCTGCTGAGCTAAATCCCCAGCCCATCCCATCCAGTTTTATTCCCTCCACTTTTTTGCTCCATGGTCTTGAAGAGAAGCCCAGTCTTGTCACCAGGAGCGGGGCATTACCTGACCCACTGGGATGGACTCAGTGTTTATGATGCCTTAAAGTTCACACTGGAGGAGGGCTTGAGACCACACTCCTAAGTGAAATAAATCAAACTCACAACTATAAATATCGAATGGTCTCCCCAGTGTAAAAAATAATAAAAAATAAAAAACTGAAAGCGTAATAAGACCCCAAAAGTACAACAGATACTACAACAATGAAAGGGAAAAACAGTGCTCAAAAGGACGGAACACCTGGGATAGGGAAAGGAGAAGAGGAAGAAAGGAAAGATTACATGTAAGAGGGGTGCACATATAACTGTGTGTGTGTACACGTACGCAAGATGGAAAACTATCCTACCAATCTCTGTTCCTCGGGGAGACTATCTTGTGCTGTCACTGTTCGATTGTTTGATCATTTTTTGTGCCTAGATCTTGTAACCTGAACAACTAGTTCTAAGATAACAATATGTAATATATTAACTAGTGTTAATTTCCCACTATTTTTTGAAATTCTGTATCATTTCTATCTTTTTTTTTTTCTGTTTTGCTTTTTAAAAAATTCACATTGAAATCTTAACCCCCAAGGTGATGGTATTAGGAGGTATTAGGGGCCTTGGAAGGCCATTAGAGCACTGACCCGTTAGATCACAAAGTCTTTGTACATGGGATGGTCCCTTCCACAAGGCACACAGACCTGGCCAGCCCTTGCCACGTGAAGACACCACACATGAACCAGGAAAGGGGCCCTCGCCAGACACTGAATCTGCTGGTAACTTGATCTTGGACTTCCAGTTCTCTGTAGGGTGAGAAATAAATGTCTGTCATTTTAAAGCCACCTGGATGATGACATTTGTTATAGAGATCTAAAATGATGTGCATAGCAAGTTGTGATGCTGGACTTAGCCAGCAGCCCTCTGTCAAGACACAGAGGTGGCGCATGCAGGGTGGGGCACATGTATGTCCTAAAGTCACAATTAGGTTACTCATGGGGGCCCAAGTGCCCAGGGTTTCCCTCCTGCTGCCCTGCCTTCTCGCTTCTAGCCTGTGGGGTCCTGAGCTGTACCTTGAGGTCAGCAGACAGAGGAGAAGACTCAGTTTACAGATGGCTCTACATGAAACATCCGGGTATTCCAGCCCTTGTCTGAAGGGTAGAGGTCAAGGGGAATCCTCCCAGTGGCAGAAAGCCAAGTTTACGCCTGCCTGTAAACTTCTCATGGAAAGATACATGGCCACGTGTGGGCTATGGCCAGTGGCTTGGCTGGGTGATCAGATTCTTGGAAGGCAAGCGATGGGAAAATTGGTGGTAAGGAGCGCTGGACAGAAGCATATGGATGGAAGATTCGCTCATAGGTAGGACTGTGAAGTGTTGGTGTCCTGTGTGGATTCTTCCCAAAGGGTGATCTCAGCAGAGGAGGACTGTATCCAGGTAGTAGGGACAACCCTCTGTGTGGGGAAAGGGCCAGGCAGCCCCTTTCCCCAGCCACTTATCCCCACCCCACGGGGTCTTGAACAAAGTGACCATGGTAGCAAGGATGGAGGTGATGCAGGGACGTGGCAACACCAAGCCTGACCTGGCTACAGCTCCTGCTAAGTGCCCAGTCTGCCAGCGGCAGAGACAGCACTGCGTCCTCAGTGTGGGACCATTTGCTGGGGTGATCAGCCACCTCCCTGTTGGCAGGTGGATTGGCTTGGACTACTTCCATCATGGAAAAGGGAAGCATTTTGTTCTTCCTGGAATAGACATTTACTCTGGATATGCATATGCCTTTCCTGAACGCGGTGGCACTGCCAAAACCACCATCTGTGGCTTTGCAGGGTGCCTTCTGCGCCATCATGGTATCCACACAGCACTGAACTGATATGGGAGCTCACGGCTTAGCAACGAGCTCTAGGCATGCACCTTGCCCACAGAACTCACTGCAAGGCAGCTGGCTTGATAGAGTGTTGGGATGGCCTTTGGAAGGTGCCATCATGGCCCAGCTAGGTGGTGGTACCTAGCAGCCTGGGGCAGGACTCTCTAGGATGCACTCTGAATTTGCATTCTGTATTTGATGCTTTTTCTCCCATAGTCAGGTCCGCAGGTCCAGGAATGCAGGGGTAGTGAAGGGAGTCATGCCCCCTGCTGTGGCCCTGCGTGATTTACTAGCAAACATAACCCAAGTGCAATGCTCTGTGAACCTTTGTTCCCGAGGGAGGAGCAGGTGATTCCACTGAGAACAACACTGCTTGCACTGAACGGGAAAGTAGGGCTGTCGCTTATCACTTTGAGTCCCTCGTGCCTTTGTGTCAACAAACAAAGGAGTCCTGAGTATCCACAGACACCCACCATGCAGAGGTAATTGCAGGACTCTTCCACAGGGGAGGTGAGGAGGAGGATGATTGGGATACTGGAGATGCTGGAGGTATCTCTCAGAGTCACTATGCCATGTGATTAATGTCAGTGGAATTAAGCAGAGCTGTGAATGGCCCAGTTGCTTCAGGAATGAAGTGTGACTTTCTTATAATTTTAATTTGAAGATTAAATATGGTTTTAGATGTGTACAGGTGCCATGTTAACAAGAGGTAGGCTATGATGACTAATTTAAGTGTCAACTTGGTTGGACTAAGATATCCAGTGTTTCACTGTTTAGATAGTGAAGGTACATTTTGGTTGCGATGAACAATTTCAATCAGTGGACTTTAAGTCTGTGCCTCATTTAATCAGTTAACATCCTTGTAAGCAAAAGTTGAGGTTCCTGGAAGAAGAAATTTTGCCTCCAGATTACAACATAGAAATGCTGCCTAAATTTCTATCTTGATGTCTTGTTCTGCAGATTTTGGCCTTGCCGAGCTCCACAATCGAGTGAGCCAATTTCTTAAAATCAATCTGTCTTTTTTTTCTCTCTCTCATTGGTTCTGTTTCTCTGGAGAATCTTGACAAGTACATCAAAGAAAGAATCGTTCAGCTGGCACAAGAAAAATAGAAGCTTCCTGATACACAAAAGAAAGAAAGAAAAAAGAAACAAACAGATCATGTAAAAAATGTCAAGGTGTAATAATTAGAATACCAGAAGGAGAGGAGAGAGGAGGAGCAGGAGGAGGAGGAGGAAACAGAAGATGTATTTGAAGCAGCAGTGGCTGGGAACTTTTCAACATAATGACAGACACCAAAGCACAGATCCAGGAAGCTCTGGATATACCAAGCAGTGTTCAAGGGTAGAAAATCACCCAAACTACAGAAGAACAAGTATAAGAACAAGTGCGTACCTCCTGTCAGCTACACAAGGCAAGAAAAGAGGGGTGTGAAATCTTCAAAGTGTTGGAAGACGCAAAATACAAACTTAGAATTCTATATCTAGAGGAACAACCTTCTTAAAAGGACTGATAAAGAGTTTCTGTGATCAAGTGGAAGATCCCTTACTTCCAGGCATGCCATGCAAGGAATTTTGAAAGACATATTTTCAGATAAAAGAAAACATTTTAATAGTGAATGTGTGTTGAGTGAACAAATGATAGTAGCCAAAGAACAGGAGGGAAGATTTGAGAAACCAAGGCATTTACACTACCCATGAAGGAGTAGACTGTTATTTGAAGATGGTTAAGGTGAGTTAAAATGTACAGGGTAAACTCTAGGTCAGTGGTGGTGAATCCATGTGCTGTACTGGGCTGTTTGTATCACTGAGAGCTCTAAAAGTTACACCATCACTGTTCTAGGTCATAATTTAAAAATTTAAAAAAGAAGCATAAATAATTGAGTAAGAATGGTATAAAACCCAGTAACAGAAAATTCTCAATTAAAACCAGAAAAGAATGCAAAATATGGGAAAAAAGAGTAAATGAAATGAATGGAAGCAGTCATAAAAGAGTAGTTAATTTAACTACATCAATAATTACATTAAATGTGAATGGCCTAAGTATTTCAGTTAAAGAAACACTTCCAGAGTGGATTCAAAACAACAACAAAAAACATTGAAGCTTAAGTGTCAACTTGATTGGCATGGGAGCTGCTTATGAGATTCGTAAACACTTGTGGGGGTGTCTGGGTAGGACATGGAGGTGTGACCTTGGAGACTATGTCAGGTCCCTGCCCTTTTCTCTTGGCTCTGTTCCTCTGCTCTGCTTCCCAGACATCACAAACTAAGCACCTTTTTCCCATCATGACAGTCCTACCTTGGAGCCCATCAACCATGGACTGAATCCTCAGAGACTGTGAGCCAAATAAAGTTCTCCTCCTTTAAACTGTAGGTGTTAAGTATTTGGTTTCAGCAATGGGAAAGATGACCAATACACACACTGTGTAGAAGGAATAGTAAAGATTCAGGTAGGTCAAAGGGAAAGAATGGAGAAATATCACACTACTATATTTAATTAAAAGAATGCTCTAGGAAATACATTAATTTTAGACAGATTTCTGAGTAAAGACAATTATCAAGGATAAGGTGTAACATTCACTACATAATGACAAACGTTGATTTTCTAAGAAGTCACAACAATATTGCATTGTTAACAATGAACAAAAGTGTATGAAATACACAAGGAAAAATGTAATACATTTGAAAGGAGCAACATGTAAGTCTGAGGTAATAGTTGGAGACTTTAATATCCCTATTTCATAATTCATAGATCAAACAAGGAGAAAATCATTGTGGGTAAAGGTGACCTGAACACCTGTACAATCAAGTTTATGTAATTAAAGTTTATAGAATTTCCTACCCAAGAACAACTGATTTTTATTCTTCTCAAATTCACAGAACACTCCAAAGATAGACCATATATACTGAGTCTCAAATATAATCAATTTAAAATAGAAACTAAATAAAATACCTTTAGACAAAAAGGAATTTAGACTAGATATAAATAATAGAAAGATAGATGAAAATTCCTCAACTATATAGAGATTAAAAACACATTTCTCCAAGATGGGCTTATCGATCAAGTCTACCAAATATTTAAAGGAGAAATTATACAAATTCTCTGGAGTCTCTTTCAGAAGATGGAAGGATCCTAAATTCAGCCTATGAAACTGATACTATCCTCTACAAAACCCAGACATTGTAGGAAAAGTACAAAACAAGTACTCTTATGAACAGATTTAAAAAACCATCAGCAAAATAGTACTGGATTGAATCCATCAACACAGAAATTATACACCACGATCACGTAGGATTTATCTGAGGCATAAAATACTGGTTCAACATTTGAAAACAAATTAATATAATCTACCCATTGACAGGCTAAGGGAGAACAGTCACAAGATTCTATACATAGATATAGAAAAAACTTTTGAAAAAGCAAAGGAAATCCAGTGTTCACTTATGGTTAAAGCTTTCGCACATTAGTAATACAGAGAAACTTCCTCAGCCAGATAAACAGCATTCACCAAGACGCACAACTAACGTTACACTTACCGGCCAGAATTTAGCAGCTTTTCTGCTGAAGTCAGGAACAAGCAAACAATGTTCTTTTCAGCACTCATTTTCCAACAGCATACTGGAAGTCTCAGCCCAAGCAGTAAGACAAGAAAAGAAATAAAGAGCAGGAAAGAAGAAACAAAACAGTGTTTATTCACAGATGTCATGATTGTTCATGTAGAAAATCTGAAGCAATCAGCAAAAGGGCTCCTGGAACTAATAAGTGATTGTATTAAGGTTTTGGGATTTGAGATTCTATGAAAGGCAATCATTTCCCCACATACCAGTAGAACTTGAAATTAAAAACACAACATTTGCATACTTACATCTGTACCTAAAATAATGTTAGACATATATAAAGGAAATATGTACAAAATCTATACGATCACTAATAAAAAGAACTAAGTAAATGAGAAGCTATTCCATGTTCATGGATAGAAGGATTCAGTATTAAGAAACAGTTCCGCCCAACTTGATCTATATCTTTTTTTTTTTTTGGTACTGGGGATTGAATTCATGACCTCGCGGATGCCAGGCAGGTGCTTATGCTGCTAAGCTAAATCCCTGGCCCCTTGACCTATATCTTGATCAATGCAATTTCAATTTAAAAAAATCCCAGTGCGTTATTTTGTGGAAAACAATGAACTTTCTAAAATGTATTTGGCAAACAAAAGGACACAAACAGCCATTTCAATGCTCCAGGGGAGCAAAGTTGGAGGACTGATACTATATCTGGCACTGAAAAACGAAATTTAGATTTTCTTTTATCGATAAGCAACTTCCTCGCTGAGTACAAAACCAACACCCTCCTCCCATCAGCCCAAAGTCAGCGACAGAATATGCAGGTTCCTCTCCAGGAGCTGGGGGACCAGTTTCCTTTCCCCAAGAAAGGGGAGGGAGAGCTAAAGATGGCAGGAAATGGTAAAGCAAGTGTGGAGACCTGCAGGCCCTCTCTGCTCCCCTCCCCTGTTCCTTACTCTAAAGATCCAGCCCACCGGTACAACGGGAGATAGTGATGTGAGGGATTTCTTCTCCCATGAGCTAGTTTTGAAAAAAATCTTTTTTTCCTTTTTACCAAAATAAATGGCCTTCTTTGAGTTGGTCAGAAGTGAGCAAATGAAACTGGGCTTATGAGACTAAGTGCTGGTAACACTTTATTTGACCTCAAGATTTATTATAAAGCTACAGGAATTAGGACAGAAGGATACCGATAAAAGAATAGGATAGAATAGAGAGCTTAAAAATAGATCCATACAAATACAGTTAATGGGTCTTTGGTGAATTACCAAAGGCAACACAGTAGTGAGCAGGTAGGCTTGCTTCCCATCATGCGATGCCAGAGAAAGAGAGGGAAAAAGGAGATCTAGATGCGGACTTTACATTGTGATTAAAAAAACTAATTTCCAGTGGATCATAGGACTCAATGTAGAATGCAAAACTAAAAAACTCCAAGTAGATAACACAGGAGAAAATGTAGCTGACCTTGCCTTTGGCAGTGACCATTTAAAATCCAGTCCCACAGACGTGATATGTTAAAACCAGAAATTTTCACTCTGAAAATGACAATGGCAATAAATGAGAAGAAAAGTCCCAGGCTGGGAGAAAATATCTCAAAAGGCCAATCTGCTAAGGGATTGTTATCTAAAACATACAAAGAACTCTTAAAACTCAACAACAGGGGAATGAACAGCCCAATTAAAAAAAAAAAAAATAGGCAAAGCCCCGGACTGATACTTCATAAGAGAAGATACTAAAAGGCGAATAAGCATTTGAAGGCCTCAGCACCAGGTATCTCCGGGAGTCACAATGAAGGTAAGATACCATCACACATCTGTTAGAAGGGTGAGAACCAGGACACACACAGCAGCACCGGCGCAGACAAGGCGGGAAGCAGCAGCTCTCACGAGTGGCTACTGGGAGTGCAGACTGCTAGAACCACTCTGAAAACAGTTCAGCAGTTTCTCACCAAACTCAACATGCACCCGCCTTGCAAGCCATGATTCTGTCTACACAAAGACTCGTAGACGGATGTTTATAGCACTTGACAATTACCAAGACCTGGAAGCAGCCAAGATGTCCTTCGGTACATACTGGGTAAGTAAACCGGAGGATTCCAACGATATGACATTTTGGGAAATGCAGTGGGTGCCAGGGATGGGGTGAGGGGAGGGCTGAAGGAAGAGGAGTAAGCTAGAGGATTTTCAAGATGACCAAATGGTTCTGCATGACACCATAATGTAATCCTAGTCTCATGACAAAAACCCCATGACCAGTCTCAGTTGGAGGGCTGTCCATAAAACACTGTGCAGTCCACATTAGGCTGGTGCAGGTCCTTGCCACAGTGATAATGGAACTGAGGTACTCATCACAAAACAATAGGAAAAGCTTTAATTGGAAAGTAAGAGAAGACGAAGAGGGGGGCACTGCTCTGACGAAGAACAAGCCCTTCCCCTAGCAAAGGAAACTGAAAGATAGGGGAGGGGCTTCCATTTGAGGAGCTGAAGCGGGCGCAGATGTGAGTGCGGGGTCACATGGCGGCGCAAAAGACCAGTTTAAGGGGTGCTGTGGAGAGCTGGTCTGGGCGATCAAAATCTCAGCTCCAGAGAAATCCACATGGCCTAAGGGGCAACTCGGTTACCCTGCGGTCTTAGTTTCCCATAGCTGGGACACAAAACCCCATGCTTGTGGTTTCAGTTCATGGTCAGCTGGCTCCAAGGGGGAAACAAGATGAGGGAGAGCCATGGTGGAGGAATAGATGCTCAGCTCACGCCAGCCAGGAAACAGAGAAGGGAGCAGCTGGGGATGGGAACTATAGGCCCCGCCTCCAGCAGGTTCCACCTCCAACAGGCCCCACCTCCAAGCAGGCCCCACCCCAGCCAAGCCCCGCCTCCAATCAGGCCCCATCTCCAACCAAGCCCCACATCCAAAGGCCCCACCTCCAGTCAGGCCCTATCACAACCGAGCCCCACCCCAGCCAATCCCTGTCTCTAACCAGGCCCCACCTCCAACCAGGCCGCACCCCAACCAAACCCCACCTCCAACTAGGTCCCATGTCCTAACATCACTGTCAACTGATAATTTATCCTTGGATGAACCCACTGAGGGGCACAGTGCCACCAGGACCCAATCACCTTCCACACATAGCAGACTTTTGGGGGGCATTTTTGATCCCAACTTTAACCAGGGAGGTGACTGTCTCTGCTCAGGGCAGGCTCAGTCCTGTGAGGCTCTGATGGAATCCAAGGCCTTTGTAGATTTAGGGCCCTGGAGACTTCGGATGCAGCTCATGCCCTGTAAATCTCTTCTCTTGGCGTCCTCAGGCTTGAAGGGTGGCGAGGAGGCCAGGTAAATTTAGGGCTCATAAATCTTGTTTTGTCAACATGAGAGAGGCACTGCCTAAACGACTAGCCTGCCTATGTGCAGAGCGGAGAAGGAGTTTTACAGAAAGGAGTTTTACTAAAAGGAGGTTGAGCTTTGTTCTACTTTCAGTTACTCTGGGCATCTGTCTGTAGGCCCAAGTTGAAAAGCCACAGATTTTAGCAAAAAATACCAACACACACACACACACACACACACACACACACACACACACACGCACGCACGCACACACCAAAACAAAAACAAAGGAAACGATTTTAAATGCTATCTCAGGAGAAAACATAACATGCTTTTAATGAAAAACATATTAAGGGCCCAGGAATTTGAGTAATGCGCCTATGGTGATCTCTGTGTCAGCGTCATCAAAAATAAGGAAAGTCTCTCCAGAGGAGCTCAAAGAAGGGTGACATTAAATGGAGTGTGTGGTGTACTGGCTGGGATCCTGGAACAGGAAAGGATAGTAACCATAGTAATGACTAAAGCAAGAACCTCAGTTAACAGCAATGCATCCATACTGGTTTGTGGCTGTGGCAGGTGTGGGCTGGTTTTGCTCCAGCAAGGAAGGGGAAGAGCTGAGAGTGGGGGCAGGATGGGCAAGGCGGGGCTTCCTGGTCTGTGGGCTCCAGGTGTCCCTCTCCCCTCTTCCTTCCTGTGAAAGCTCTGTGCACCTGAGTAGGGGAGATGGAGATTCAGGCAGCGAGAGGCCCTTGCAGCTCCTTCCCAGCTGGCTTTGAATACAGGTTGTGTCCTGTGCTCTTGAGGGGCGATGTGAATTTGAACTGACTGCTCCAGGAACATCATAAGATATACATAGTGGAACCTGAGCGTGGGGTAGATGGCGGCTCTCTGTGCTATCTGCAGCTTTCTGTAAACCTAAAACTAGGATAACAGCTTCTTTAAAAATAGTGTACTGGAGGGGGACCCCTCTGTACTACTTGTTGGGCAGAAGTCAGAGAAAGAAACCAGGTCACAGGGCAAGTGGTCAAGCTCCATGGTAAAGCCTGTGCTTTGCACAAACCAAAAATTTGGTTAAAAATAAAAAATTGGGCATGGTGGCACCTGCCTGTAATCCTAGCACCCTGGGAAGCTGGCGGGGAGGATCACAAGTTCTGGGCTCTGTAGCAACTTAGTGATACTGTGTCTGAAAAATTAAAAGGGGGATGGGGTGGCCTGGGGGTGTAGCTCAGTGCAAAGACTCTGGGTTCAATCCCCGGTCACCAAAAAAAGAAAAATAAAATCAAATCATTAGGACACAAACATACAGTCACACACATGTACACACACATTCACACCCCTCAGAACATCTTTTTCTCCTCTTCCTCCCCTAGCATGGGCTCCTGCTTGACTCTGTGGTGACCCCTCATACCCCACACCTTTCCTGGATGGTGGCAGCCATGCCTTCTCTAGGACCTGGGAAGATGGGCTGCCCCTGCTCCTGAAGCAGGAAAGGCTCTTAGACATCTGGAATTTCCTCTTGAGTAACCACTACTTACCTATGGAATCCAAAGGCCTTACCATGTTTCTCTCTGAATTTACTTGGTGTATATTCTAAACTCTGCTACCTGACTTCTTCCCCAGTAAGAAGGGTTTCTGAAGGTCAAAGGGACTTCATTACTGGGGTGACCCCGCTGACCTGGAAGTACATCTTGTCACAGGAAATCTATTTCCATTTCTGCCCTGCGCTGATTTTCAGGGCCTTCTCCAGCCCTGCTCCTGTGTTTTCTATTCTTGTGGTCTGCAATGACCTGCAGTGGCCTGGTTGGCCACGTTCCTGTCCTTCCTCCAGCAGAGACACCAGGAAAGATCCTGGGTCTGGTTCCATCTGTCCATGGATGCGGCTCCTGCTGGACAGGAATGCTAGGGAATGCCACGTGGGTCTCTTTCCTTAGCTGGCAGTTCACCGCGTCCCTGTCATTTTGCTAATGCTCTACTGTGGAGCCATAGATCTTTTTTGTTCTTTTTTCATCAGGAAATTTTCAGCCACACAGTAAGGGACCATGCAGGCCTAGCGTTCATGGTTATATTGGCTACAAGAATCACTTTTAGCTGAAGTGGTTTAAAGAAAATGACACACACGGCTGCATTTAACCCCAGTTTCATTCATTTTCTCCTGTAAGATTAAAGACTTTGTCCCATACAATTTCAGTCTAGTCTTTGACGCTTGCTTTAGGCAACTCTAGGCGTGATTCTAATGCTCTGATCACCGAGAAGCTGCTTGTTGGGTGGGTGTTGAAAAGGGGGCGTTTTTGGGGTTCTTTTGCGCAGGTGTAGACGGTCATCTCGCCTCTTTACAGATCACACGATTTTGGTTATCACATTGCGGGGGTGGATTTTGAACTTTTGACGTCATAAGGGGGGGGTGGGCTGTTGTTTTTGCACATGCGCACTCGTGAAACCCGGGCTCCTGCCAGTGTTTGGGGGTTTCTGGAGTCTTCTCCGGAAAGGCAACTGGAGAGCTTTGTTACGTAAGGGATTTATGTCCAGGTGTCCGCCTTCTGCGTCCTTGTCCCTCATGCAGCATTTTAGGACACCGGGGATTTTGGAGAGTGACTCTCAAGATACTGCGTTTACTCCTCACCCCTTGCTCAAGACTTGGAGGTGCGATTTGGGATCACAGCTGGCAGCCGTCCTACCTCGCCACCCTCCTTATCCCTGCACCGAACCAAGTAAATAAATGCAAGCTTGAGAAGCTTCTGCGGGACAATCCCGTGAACACATGAGGCTACGGGGTACCCTCTCCCCTCAGCACCACGAGGGCTGGGGGTTCCCTGGGGGCGCTGGGGCCAAGCCACTTGCCAGAGTTAAGGGTTGGATCTTAACCTATGGAATCCAAGTCTTGTCACAAACCTCGCTCTCCAGTGTCCCAGGAAACGACAGTGTAGACATGCAGCCCACGAGCCCCTGACTTGCCGAAGCACTGGGGTTCTGGGGTGGCTGGGAATTGCCCTGTAAGATGTATGGAGTTGCTGTGTGGTGAAAAGTGACTGATGAGGACAGGGGTGACCAGGAGGTGAGGGCGCTCACCCAGTGAGGGCTTCACCCAACTGTTCCGTGCCTGTCCAGTTCACAGGGAGAGGGTGGCACAGGGCCCGTGAATAAGGCCTCGAGACCTCACAGCTGGCAGGGAGTTGAAGCAGGTGCCCTGGGCTTGTCTTTGCTCTAGTCCATTCTCAGCCCACAGCTGGCCCTGGCCATTATATGACCCCATGTGTTCACCCCCGTACAAGTCATGTCCAGTGTGCAGACACTGGGGTTGCCTATGTTGAGATGCCCAGGACCCAGTGTTAGACACAGAAATATTTCAGACAGAAACAATAGAAGAGCAGCTCTACAGTCTCAGATAAAACAAGAAGCCTGGAGCTCAGCTCAGCAGCTCAATGACAGCAGGGAAGTCATCTTGGCAATCCTTTTGGCTTGTTCCTTGTGGCCACAAAGGTGCCGCTACAGATCCAGCCATCACATCACTTCCAAGGGAGGAAGGTACAGTGATTTCTACTCTCTCCTCAATAGTCTTCAGACTCTGTCAAGTGGTCCTTGTGGTGGAAGAGATTATGTAAGTGTGTGTTTTCAAAACTGCTGAAATGCTCTAAAGGGGGAAAGAATGGAGAAGGAAAAAGCTGTGCAAGTGGACTGTTTGTGTGTCTCTCATAAATCCATATATTGAAGTCCCAACCCTCAAAGACAGTATCTGAAGAAGAGATGTTGGAGGCAGTAGTTACGAGAGTGGAGTCATTATGTGAGGTCCCTTGTGTGTAAGAAGAGACGTCAGAAAAATCCCTTTGCACCATGAGGAGGTGGCTGATTGCAAGCCAGGAACAGAGCCCTCAGTGGAAACCAAAGTGTGGACACCCGGGTCTCGCCCGCTCAGCCCCGGAGCAGTGAGAATACTTAGCAGTGGTGCAAGCCCCGCCATCTGTGGGGTTTTTGTTACACAGCCTGAACTGTTTGAGGCACAGCGCAGACATCTTGGGGAAATTGTTGCCATAAAAAGATTTCCCCCTCAAGCCAGAGACATCAAGAATAAATTTCTGCTTGCATTTTAGGGAATTGGCAAAAGGAATCTGCTTGGCATACTTAAGAACACAGCTGGGCCACTGTTTTTCCTTTTTTTTTTTTTCCACTGTAAAGGCCTCAGGGTCTCTAGACAACACAGTGTAGGGGGAAAGGCAATGTCCCTGAGTTTTGCTGGGCTAAGACCACATAAATATCGATGCCCTTTGAAGTTATTTCAAATTACCTACGTGCATATTCACTGATGAAAGTACTGCGTGAATATATTTATGCAGAGACTTATTCACTGTTTGTCTGAAATAAACCATAAGTAACCAAGTTGCAGACATTGATTACATTTCCCTGCAAACCTGGCCCTCTTTAGCTGTTCTTCCCCCCCCTCCCGTTGGCTGTTCTTTTGCAAAATCCACTTAGCTCCTGCCTTACAGCTACAGCTCATTCTCCATTTCTGATGTGAGATTTCTTCTGCAACTATCACGCCTGTCTTACTTCATGTTCCTTTTGTCGCCTGGCCCTGCACGGATGAGAAACCCACTCCACCCTGCCATCCTGGGTTGGGGCACCCAGCGTGTATTGCTGTGGACTTAGCAACACTGAGAACTGCACCCTGGACCTGTGTGGCTGAGATGAGTAACCTGGCTACCTCCGGGATACGTTGGGATCCTAAGTTCATTTCTCAATCATCAGCATTTCAGGATGTTGTCCACCACCACCACCACCACCAGACATCACGATCAGTTTTTGTTCACTTTACCGTCCTTACGTGTGATGACGCCACTTTTCCTCCAATCTGGAAGGGTGTCTGGACGCCCATAGAAAAGAAAATGAAATCCATTTCAGAGATGGTTACGGGCAAATGCTATGGTAATTATCCACTTGGAGTCAGAATTTCCTTTTCTGCTCATAATCATTGCTGGTCCTTTGAACAGCCCTGACACTTAAAGGGATAAATATGTCTTCAATTATCTCTGTAATGCATTCAAGTCCCCTTAAGCAATGGAGTGCTTCCATACACTGTTTATTCTTCCATCAATTTGCATAATCCCATTGCTAAGGGGATATTGCAAACTCTGAACAGGAAATAAATAGGTTTCACTCGGTAAAGTATTTATAAAGCCAACAAGAAATTTGGGGGTCTTTCTTCCGAATGAAAATATGACTTCAGTGCTTCACGTAAATGGAGGATTCTCTCAACCCAATTTGTTTAATTGTTTAACCCAATAAATGACCTAGCACTACTGAGTGACCAGAGAGTCATCAAAGCCCTCTAATGGCTCAGTTTGAGTGAAGTCAATGCTGAGGTTAGAGGACAATTTCATGCCAGTGTCTTTGATGTCAGCAGAAAGAACCCGGGAGGTGTCGGAGTGGCTTTGTAGGAATACAGGCAGAGCAGCTGACCCTTCTGCAGGGCCCTTCACTTCTCCACTTAGAACAAACATCCATCAGGACATGCACTAATATTATCTCTGTGAAAAGCATAGAATTTTTTTTTATTAACTGCTAAGTCTATAAAGAGAATTTCTGCCAAACTTTGCTATTTTTATTGATGTCTCCTCAGAAGGGATCACACTGGGGATAGCCTTAGAAGTAAGCCTTTTTTAGGAGCAGAATACTGCACGAAGAAAGGGAATTATTTCTTTGCCGGGTTGTGATGCATTGCAGCTTGCCCCTGTGGCTGTGCTATGAACGGTGGGGTAGGGGAGTTCTGCTAATCCCTGCGACGCTAAGTGGAGCGTTACATTATTCTTGTGCAGGAGATTTGTGCTGGCACTTGACAACTCACTGGCAGTGTTGGAATCAGAAAATACTCCTGGCAGCATTGTGTTAAGACAGTCATTTGAGCAGAAAGACTGATGGTGATACATACCCTGGAAGTCGTCACAGCCTCTGAGGCTATTTTATTCTCTGTTATGGTTTAGATAAAAATGTCCCCAGAAGGCTCATACATTCAGACACGGGTTATTGTAGTCAGGGTCTAGAAAGGAACAGATTTTATACAGGACATATCATTTATAGGATTATTTTATAGTACTTACCCAAAGACTCAAATACAGGAAAATGCAAGAGATCTGTCCACTCACTAGAAACCCATAGAATTGAGATGAGAGCCTGGATTCCACTGCCCAAGTTTTGCAGGAGTCCAGCTGAAGACCTGGAGCCCACCGCAATGTCACATGAAGGTCTACATCAAGTATCTGCACTGGGAAGGCCCAGAGGTCAGTGGTGGAAGCTAGAAAGTCTGCACCGACAGAATGAAGGATCTGTGCTAGCAGGCTCAGGGGTCTGCCCTGGAGCCAGGAAGCGATGCTCAAGGTAAGGACCAGAGCTCCCCCAAACAGAACTGCAGCCATCCTCAGTGACAGTGAGGACCCGAGCTCCTCTGATGATAATAGCTGAGTTCATTCCAGCAAAGCCAGTGTGACAAGCTTCTCCGGGAGAATCAACCGCACACCATCTTCCCCTCCAGGTCTCCTTTTGTGCTGTTGGCAACAATCCTCAGTGGGCCTTCTGCACTCAGAACCATGCTGGTTCACTTCAGCTGGGTGTCACAGGTTGACTATTAGTTAATCCAGCACATGTGTCTTTTGGGAAGTGATTGGATCACGAGGGCACTACACTCATCAGTGAATGTTAATCATAGCTGAATGAGCTGAATGGGTTGAGAGCTGAATGTTCTGATGGGGGAGTGCTGGTTAGAGGAGGTGGGGTGTGGCCTGGAAGGATGTGCCCTTGTTCCCTCCCTTCTCTCTGCTTCCTGGCTGCTTTCTTCCATTGGGCCCTTCCAGCATGATGTCTCTGCCTTGGACTCAGCTAACCATGGACTGAGCACTCTGAAGCCATGAGCCAAAATAGATCTTACCTTCCTTAAGCTGGGCTGTTGGGTAATTTGTCTTAGCAGTGGGAATGCTGACTAATATGTGTTCTCCGTATGAATTCTTGTTAAGCAAAAAATTAAAAGTTGTCTCTTAATTTCCTTTGGTACCAACGGAGGAACTTGGTTACCCTCATGTCAGCAGTCGAGATCAGTGTATCTTGGATTCCCACTGTTTGCCTATTGCCAGAGCAGTGGCATCCTGAACATAGGGCTTCAGTGCATTTCTCTGTTTAGTAAATATCCACTGTTCAAAGTAGTCAGCACAGAATTTCCACATAATGTAGCATTTGGGGGCTCAAACACACAACTGAAGCACAATGAGCAGGCACCAAGGGGGGGGGCTGGAAGGAGTGAGCTGCCCACACACATCTGCTGTGCATAAATCTGCTGGGTAACTGATCCTCAGCAGGGGTTTGGACAGATGAAGTGGTCGAGAACTCTTCAGCTAGAAGTACATCATACTCTGTATGGGGTGTAAAACCGTGGGTGTGTCCCTCTGCTTGCCAGGGACCCCTGTACTTCCAGGACTCAGTCAAGCAATTGAGCCGAGCTGCCCTTGTTGAAGGTTGGGACCCCTGATCTCTGGCCCGGTGACTTTGAGAAGCAGAGAGCTTGAGGACTGTACTCACTGGGAGCACAGCTCACCCACGCTGTGGGCCTTGCTTATTTCCTTTCAAACCCTGGACTCATCTGGAGTGGCTTGCCTGGTTTTCAGAGCACAGGGACCTGGCCGATGTTGGCTCTAAAGAGCTCTGGTGATTCGGTGTTGATATGGAACTTTGGTCAAACATCAGTCACTTCCTTTCTAGAATTCTCAGCCTTTCCTTGCTTCCTGCCCCGTCTGCAGGCAGGGTTTCAAAGGGTCACACAGATTCCATTTGTGTGTCCAGGGTCAGCTGAGGGCCACTTCAGGTCCAGAGTGCTCTGGCAGCAAATTAGCTCCAACTGTCAAAGTTCTGCAATTTATTAGAAAAAAATAAAAAAGCAGAATCCAGGACATTTAGGGCATCCGGACAAAGCAGGATGGATGCAGGGCAAAGCCATCAAATGCAGGACATGCCCTGCATAAGCAGGATCCGGTTATCCTGCTTTAGGGCCCCGCGCAAGTGAAGTGGGTCAGAGCTTTTTTCTTCTTCCTCTCATCATTTTAGGATAAATGCAAGGTTTACCCAGAGGCAGGCTCTGTTTTGGAGACCCCCATGGCGGATGCACATGGTGGGGTTAGCCCTGGATGCGTCCAGTGGAGGGGAGGGGATGCTGGTGGCTAGACCCACTGAGGGTCTTCCTTGCCCAGTTATGTCACCAACTCAGCCTCCACTTTGCATGGTGCAGGCCTCAGCCATCCCCTGGGCACTGTTTGTGCTTTAGGAACCTAAGGCAGGCACTGGCAGCCTGTGGTCAGAGGAGGCTCCCTTGATGGGCAGGTGTCTCCTGCAGTTTCCCTAGAGACAATTATGAATTTGCTGAAAAGATGAGCTCACTGCAAAGAAGGGAAATAAAAGGCATTCACCTCCCCAGCACACCTGTCAAGGAGAAATGAGAAAAGGTTAGGAACGGAAACCAAAACCGTGTATTGCACCTGAAAACGAGATTACTGCGAGCTAGGGGAGCAGTGAGGCGTCTCCCAGGACACCTCAGGAGAGAGTCGAACGCGAGGGAGTGGGCGGGGGCGGCAGAACGCGAGCGCGATCGCTCTCCTCAGATGGATATGTGCATGGAATGCAAATCCAACTTTCAAAATGTCTCACGATTCCATAGGCAGTGACACACTTGGGGGAAGAAAGGGAAAGATGCACGTGTGAGATCCTAAGAGATCCTGAGATCAAATACAAGTGACCAAGAAAGTAAGTGCTTTGGACAGGGCTGCCTGGCTCAGATCCAGAAGAAACCCACTTAGTCCTGGACCCACCCTCGTGTGAGGTTTTTAGATAACACAGTACTTAAGCAGTCTTTCAGAATGCGTCTCCAGAAGCCACTTGCAGATGCCTTGAAAGCAGCTTTTCAAGAACAGACTTGCACAGAAGCCAGCTTTCCTGGTCCACAGTCTTTTGATGTCTGAAGCTCAAAATCCCCTGTGCAGACACAGCAAACTGTACTCCTGTCCTGGAAGGAAATATGCACCCTGTGTAGAAGTGGGGAGGCACCTATGCCCACGCAGAAGCCCCCTAAGATGGCCCCTTTTGCCTTCGGACCAACAAATAGCCCCCCTTTCCTTTTCTGTTGATTCCCCGCTGTCAGCCCACAGAGGAGGATTTGGGGTTTCACCCCTGTTCTCTGCTGGCTGACCTTATGATGAAGCTTTTCTGTTTTACAAAATCAGTGCCCAGTGTCAGTGGTTTCCATGCACATCCCACACAAGGCCTGTGCCTGGGATCACACGAAAGAGTTGATAAACAGGAGCAGAGAAACACAGAGAAGGGGGAAGAGAGAACATGCGGGGGTAAATCCCCAAGAGCTGGAGAGAGGGGAGGACCTCACCCTGAGTGACATTCCTCTCTGTGGAAGAGGTCACATGAGCTTTTATAACCATGGGACAAATGAAAGAGTGTCAGGTGGGTGGGCAAGAGGAAATCCCTTCTTCAGGGCACTGTGGCTTTGTTTCATAGGGACTTAGAGGCTGATTTTATTGAGCACTGACTCTTTGCTTGGGCCTGCTGGCACCCAGAGAGGAGGACAAAGCTTGGCATCTCTGCCTTTACTGATTTAAACTTTGGACCAGGTTCCTGCCCAGCTCTGCATCTGGCCAAGTTGGTCCTTTAAGGATTGTAAACTGGCTGACCGGTTAACTGCCTGAGGCTGAAGGCACCAAAGAGTAGCTAAAGTATTTTCAAGATTTTCAGGGACATCACCAACAGGTCGTCAACTACCAGCTGTTATGGTTCCAGGCTAGTGGCATGACACCCGGGTCTCCAGTCACTGTCCTGACTGGCTTCCTCTTACCCTCTGACTTACCCTTCTCTCTGAGTTGCTCCCTCCTGCAGTCACTGAAGTTTCCAGAAGCAACAGTTCTGACTAATAAACACCCTGCGACAGGAGTCAAAGCCTCCCCCCAGGCAAGGGCACCTTTTTAGCATTGATGTTGGTCAACTAGACCCCAGTTTGGCCAAAGCTGTCTAACCACGGGGACTTCTTGCTCTCTGCTTTTTAAACCTGGGGCCACAGCGGTACCCCGGGATGTGGCTTCTTTGGAGGGTTCCGGTTCTTGCTCCTGGTTCTCAGCTTGTTGAAGAGCCCAATGTTATTACAAGAAGGTCCAGATGGAAGCTCAGTGTGTGCCCAGCTCGTGTGTGTGCCTGTGCTGGTACAGAGCCCATGAGCCGGGCCAGGGGCCGGAGGAGCAGGTGGGTCCTGGAACAGAGGACAGCAGTCTGGCCTCGCTGGCTGCGGACTGCAGGAGAAAGGGATTTGATGAATCACACCATCCCCGCCTCGCCAGCAAAGGTCCCCTTGGACAGATTGGACAGCGTTTTACCTTTTGCATTTCCCCTGGCTAAGCCTCTTTGTGCGCAGCTGTGCTGAAAAGGGGAAATGGAAAAAAAAATGTGAGCAGAGGAGATATTTATTTTGGGGCTCTTTTCTAAAGAAAGCAAAAGAATCGCTGATCGTACAAGGGAACTTTGCTGTCTGATGATTTTAATGCTAATTTTGCAAATTTGGGAGTCTTAGTGGACCAGGCAGAACTAAAAGCAAAGTCCAGTGTTCTGGGGCTCCCTGAGTCATGAAGGTGCAGGTGTCATGAAGGCTGAGCATGGCCACGGTATGGGGCACGGTTCCCAGCACCCAGGTGGCGCTGGTGGTGACAGAGCAGAGCCTTCTGTCATCCAAGCCCTTTTTTTTTCTTTCTCAAAATGTGCACTGTAAACACAGAGCCTTAAAGGAACACGGCGCCTTCTAGGGCCAAGGAGGTTTCAAAATTGCCTATCTCCGGGATCTGTATCGATGGAACACAACGAGTGACCGAGAAACACTCAGAAACAGGAAAACTTCACAGCCCTCCAAACTATAGCAATGTGTGTCAGGCGAACACATTGCCCAGAATTTCTGCTGAGTGCTCTGCAAATGGGGCCAGAGGGAGGGCTGGGTACCCCCTCCCTAGGTGGCGTGTATCCCAGGGAGAGGTAAAGGGCCCCCCAAAGCCAGCTCCCCAGCCTGTCACTTGGAGCCTGGAAAGCTGCAGTGGTTCAGTGAGCAGTAGCGTCCAGTGAGGCCCAATGGGCACCCCTCAGGATCAGGATCCCCATCTACTGAGAGAGGATTTCCAGATAGGGATGGCAGTGAGTCTGGCTTATAAGTGACACAAAGGAGCAGCTTCTTGTTGGGAAGCACACGGCTATGTGCTGAGTTTCTGAGGAAATTAAGGGTAACGAGAGATGAAAAGGGGTCAAAGCCAACACCTTTGTCAACAAAGAACATGCAAGTATAATAAGGGCCAGGAGGAAATGAATAATAGATAGCAGCACTAAAAGCCGCGACGGAGTGAAAGGGAGGAACCTTTCACACGATGGGGAAGCAACATGGAAGTAAAGTCTCAGAAGCTTTTTGCGATGAACAAAATGTGCAAAGGACAAGAAGAAGGGGAAAGAGGATTATGGTATTGGCTTCCCCACACTGGGACCAAATACCCAACACCCAAAACTTGAAGGGGGAGGAAGAAGTAATTTTGGCTTATGGTTTCAGCTGGTTCAGTCTGTGGTCGGTTGGCTCCATCACATTGTTGGCGGGGCGGAAGGGCATGGCGGAGGGACAGCTGCCCACATCATGGAACCAGGAAGCAGAGAGACAGGAGGAGCTGGGATCAGAACACACCCTTCTAGGTCATGGCCCAGTGGCCATCCCCAGCCAGAAACCATCTCCTACCAGCACATCCAGCTGTGCACTCAGTGCCTCCGTGGTGGAGTCACCTTCCAAAGTTTGCCCTACTTCTGAATTCGTGAGACTGTGAGGGATGGGGCACATCTTAGATCCAAACCACAACAGAGGGTGAAAGGCATGTGGAGAGACTCACCGGTGTGTCGCATGTGGCTGTCTTGGTTTCTGGAGAAAGCAGCAAAAGCTGAACAGACACAATGTTCAGAGAAAACCCGGAAACATTTCCATAACTCAAAATTTGAAGGGAGGGGTGTGTCTGCCCAGGGAAGAAGAGATGATGGTGTGTCCACGGGGATGAGGGTTGGCCTTTGTTATGGGCCTCATTCAGATTGCTTTTTTTGGTGGGGTGGGGCACTGGGGATCGAACTCAGGACTTTACTCTTGCCAGGCATGGGTTGTGCCACTGAGCTACATCCATGGCCCCAGATTCATTTTTTTCCCCTTTTAAGTTTTTGAGACAGCGTCTCACTACACAGTTCAGGCTGGTCTTGAAGTCACTTATGTAGTCCAGGCTGGCCTTAAAGTCATGGTGATCCTCCTGCCTCAGCCTCCCAAGTGCTGGGATTATAGGTGTGCACTACCATGCTGGCCTACAGCCTTATTCATATTCCGAGTGCTCTCCTCTCCACCTGGGAGGTAAGAGATTGAAGAAATCCAGATGTCCAGTCTCCTTGAGTTGGAGCCAGGAGGACAGACTGAGATAAAAGATGGACCAAGGGCAGCACTGTGCCTGCACAAGTCACAGCCAAGCATAAAGGCCACTGTAATTTTTTGTCTCTGTTACTACCTAGTGCTGCCCAGCAACATGGAGATACCAGCTCTGTGAGGATGAACAGCCCCTTTCCAGGTCCTTCCTGCCCATCCTCCTTCCTGTACATCCTACTTCCTGTCCAGGCCCTTCCTGTCTAGGTTCTTCCTGTATAGACCTCTTCCTGTCCAGGCCCTTCCTGTCCAGGCCCTTCCTGTCCAGGCCCTTCCTGTGTAACCCACTTCCTGCCCAGCCCCCATCCTATCCAGGCCCTTTTTGTCTGGGTCCTTCCTGTCTAGCTTCCTTCCTATCTAGGCTCTTCCTGTTTGGGCTTTTCCTGTCTTCCTGCCTTCTTACCTGGCCCCTTTCCTGTCCAACTCTCTCCTGTTCAGTTTCCTTTCCCATCCAGCCCCTTTTTTCTGGTCTAGGGCTGTTTCTCTTTCTAGAACCCCCACATTTCTCCCTACTCCCACAACCACTCACCTCCAAGGCAGGAAACCCATGAGAGCACCCAGCTATGCCAGGCAGGATGACGCAGCAGCCTTCTGACTTGTAGGGGACCCAGCAGAAAGTGCTGCACCTCAAAGGAGCTGATTCGGCTCAGGTCAGAGTGGTGAAATTTGTCGATTTCTGCAGTCCCTGAAACTTTCCTGCTCAGCACATCTGTGGGTTGTTTTCCTTTGTACCTCAGCAGCCACTGTCCTTCCTCACTCAGGGAAGAGTAAAGTGGCACAGACCTCTGCTGCTTTGCCCCCTCCTGCTGCCCTGGCCTGTCCTTTGGATGGGCTCAGGAGCTGAACCTTGGGGAATGCTCAGGCCGTCTGTCCTGACCTTCCCAGAGGTGGACCCTGGATGCACAGAGCTCCCGGCTTCTGCCTGCTCCAGGAAGTGTGCACTGGGTCGGTTCTGAGGGATCCATCCCAGAATAAGTGGAAACTGGAGCCTGGAAGGGCCCATGGCTGTCGTCTTCATGGCCTGAAATGGGGCTATCACTCTTGTCTCTCCTAGTTCTTTTTTTTTAGTGAGACACAAAATTTATTGAGCACTTGATGGATTTATGGAATCTTAAGTTATCCAGCAAGGACTTGGTATCAGTAAACAGTATCACTGGCTGGCTGCTGCCGGATCATTGCGGAGTGCTGTTTGGTTCACTGAGCTCACTATGATTCGGGTCATGGCCTTCAATCCCAGAAGTCTACAACCTGGTCTCACCCATGTCCTGGAAGTCATCCCAATCCAGGAGAAGAACCACACTGATTAGATCCGTAAACTGCCATCCTCCAGGTGCTGGATATCAGAAAGAGCAGGGTCGCAGTGCAATGTATCCTCCTTGTCTTCGCTGGGTGAGCTGTTTTACATATACAGCAGGGAAATGGAACCGTACTGTAGTCCCTGGAATACTGGTTAGGGCAGAAACCTTACCTATTTCACTACTTTTCCGGAGCAGGAGGGCGCGACTTCAGGCTGGCTGATGCAGGAGGAGGTGCAGAGGTGAGAGCGGTACTAACCCCACCGGGAGCTCCTTTTGGATAATCCCACCATGGGGCAAGGATGCACGCTATTTTGGAGGCCTGGCTTCCTGAGTGCTTTCCCACTGGAGGCATGCATGGGTCAACCAGAGGCATGAGGTTGGTCTTTTATAAACAGTTTGTGTTTTTTTTTTTTGTCTTTTTGAGACAAGGTCTTACTATGCAGTTCAGGCTGGTCTTGAGCTCATTTTGTAGCCCAGGCTGGTCTCGAACTTGCAATGGTCCTCCTGCCTCAGCCTCCCGAGTGCTGAGATTATAGGCCTGTGCTACCACGTCTGGATATTCCCATAAGTATTACAATACCTGGTCTGTTTTCTTTCCTGGGCTGCTGCAAATCAGAAAGACCTGAGATGGAGTCTGGAGCCCCTCCAGGCACTGAGCTCCTCCAAGTTCTTTTACTTGTAAATCTGTATTCTTAATCTTAAAGAATTCTTTTAAAAATTGAGTTAAAAAAAATATATATATATATTATCACTGGGCTAAAATAATGGCCAGATATCCAATCTTCTAAATCTCCAAATGGTCTGTTATCTTACTGGCTTAGGATAACTCTAAGGATTATACTTACATCATGACCTTGTGGGTTTCTTTTTAAGTTGTAGGAAATTTTAAGCAGTATTTCTGATAAGGTTGAGCTCATTTCCTAATTTTTAAAAATACTTTTTTAAAAAAAGTTCTAGGTTGACAGCAAAATTGAGAGGAAGCACAGAAATTTCCCTGACATTCTTTCCCCCTACACATGTGAAGACTGCCTGTCAATTTGTGCCCCCAGAGGAGCACCTGTCACAGCCAATAGACACAGCTTGTTAGGGTACACTGCCCTGTGCCCTAACCCTAACCTGGTCCTAACCCTAACCTTAATTCTAAACCCAGCCTCACCCTATCCCTTCCCTCCCCCAACCCCGGCCACCCCCGATTTGCTCACTGTCTCCACAGTCCTGCCTTTTCTAGAATGTCACAGAGTTACCCCATGTCACCCCTGATATTCCTTTCACACATTTGATTTTCCTCTATGTCTCTTCATGGCTTGAGCCCTTTGAGGCTTGTTTGGGGTGCTGAGAAATATTCCTGTGTCTGGATGAACCATGGTTTAGTCCTCCTCCGCCAGCTGAAGGGCTCAAAGATGCCAAGCAAAGCCACTATAAACATCCTCCAGGGTATGGCAGGGTGGCTCGATGGTGACCGCTCACTTTCCCTTGTTCCAGGCTCTGGGTTCCAGCCCTGGCTCCGTCAAAGACAGATAGAGATCAGTCTGCATGCAGAGTTTGTATGGATGAATGTCTTCAGCTCCAGGTAGGCACCCAGGGGTGAGTTTGCCAGGTCACATGGTAGGCGTGTGCCTGGTTGCATAAGAAGCTGCCGGTCTGTCTTCCGAAGTGGCAGCACCAAATGAGAGCTCTTGTCACTGTGTATCCTCCCTGACATTTGATGTCAGGGTTCCAGATTGGGGCCATCCTAGCAGGAGTGCAGCGAGAGAACATTCAGAAAAAAAACCAGCACATCTTCCCATCCATGCTGTCTTTGCAAGACCAGTGCCCAAGCCACCCATCACTGCCAGGCAGCACCTGGGCCCTGCCCTCGGGACTAAGTAGCAACTTCCCTCTTCTGCAGGAAGCAGAGCTCACCACAATCTGTGGCTGGGATGGGAGGGGATGCTGGGAAGTGGGAATGGGTGGCGCACAGATACTGCCCTCATCCCACAACTTTGATACAACTTGGCATTTGTCGGTGTGAATAACATTTCAGTGGCTGCCCGGGGATGAAGCTCCAGAAGTGTTGGCTTCCAGCCCCAGCTTCCGGCTGACTCATGGCCCTGGCCTCTGCTGATTGGATTAGCACAAGGTCCCACGCTGCTAAATGAAACATCCTTCTTCCTGGTGACAACGGTGGGAAACTGAGGCATGGCAGCCTCATGTGTCAGCCGTGTGGTCAGGTTTCTCCCAGGGGTGCACTTTTGACACTCATCCTCACTGTGGGCAGCCGGCTGTGTTCCGCTGAGTGATGCTGAGCACACCCCACTCTAAGGTGGCTGTGGTGGCATCAGGGCCAGGCAGGACAGCACCTTCTGTGTCTCTGGGAAATGCAGACTGCAGGTCCTGAGGTCCCTGCAGGGGCTTGAGCTCTGGTTTTGTGGCTGATCCCCAGCCAGCCTGTGGCATCGACACACCTGCCCATGCTAAGGGTGAGGGATGCCCTGAATGCACGAGAGGTGGGCGGGGCAGGGAGTGTGCACGGCAGGCGGCAGGTGTCACTCCTGGAGGCAGCAGGGGACCCTGTCAGGGCCTGGAATGACCTGGAAGGGAACCTAAGGATTATGCTTCTTGTTTTGGATCTACAGGGCATTGAACCCTGGTACATTGCACTGAGCTACATTTCCAGCCTTTTTTGTATTTTATTTTAAGACAATGTATTGTCCAGGCTGGGCTCAAATTATTGATCCTCCTGCCTCAGCCTCCCAGATAGGTGAATTTTATTCTTAAGCCTGGTTTCCCTCAGCTGCCCCAAGGTCTGCTTAAAACCCAGGCTCCACCACCATCTGTCCACAGAGCCACTATTTCATTTAAGAAAATACAAGATACAGCCAATCCCTGACTTAGGGTGGTTGGACTTTTAATTTTTCCACTTAGTGATGTGCAGAAGCAATCTGTACTCAACAGAAACCATACTTCGGATTGTGAATTTGCATCTTTTCCTGGGCTGGTGATGGCCAGTGTGTCCTCTGACTTGAGAATCCTGGTCAGCCCATGCTGGGGGTGGTGGGGGCAACGACTGACCACCCTGTACAGCAAATGCGTTTCTCGAGTGTGACATTTTCAACCTAAGATAGGATTCATGTGATGAGACTGTGCTGTGAGTCTAGCAGTACTTGTTCATATCAATCATCTGAAAGAGGGGAGGTTGGGGAGGGGAAACACCCCACCACCCGCAGCCCTGGCACCTCCCAGGACAATGACAAGGCACAGCCAGCCCCTCCTTTGGCCCAGACCTGCATGAGTTTGTCTCAGTGGCAAAAGGCTATGGAGAAGAATGTGCACTGCTGTCACTACTCTGGAAGGGGAAAGCTGGAAGTGTGTTTGACCAGCTCTCCAGTGCACCCAATGCTGTGACCCATGTTGCTCTTGAGGTTCTTGGGGTGAAGGACCACAAAAGGATGAGAAAATAAACAAGGGATAAAGCTGGGGTCAGGTGGAGCCCTTGCCTTCTGAGGGGAGGAAAGGCGCTGCTCAGCCCTGCAGCAGGTTGGTTATACACAGGAGGAGGATGGCAGTGTCAGCCCCTCTGCCCAGCAGCTTGTTTGCCTGTCTGGCCTGGGCCCTGGCCTGCTTGCAGCTGGAACAGCTTGTGTTTGTGGCTTGTTTTGGGCTCTCTGTGTTTTCAGGACTGGCCTTGCTTTAGCTGGAATCTCCAGCTTCAAAGGCTCCCTACACCTCAATAAACTGAGACCTTCCCAGAGGACAGGTGTCCAGGAGACCCACCCTGGTCCCCACCTTCCCAGGGCCTCACACGGGGTACTTAGCTCCCAAGACAGACTGGGTGAGTTTTCATCAAACTGCTTTGGGGATAGCAGTGAATTTACTGATTCTCCAGAAAACCTGTCTCCAAAATCTCTTTGCCTTTCCAGCCACAGGAGAAAACTATTTTTAGCAAGTACTTGGTTTCCCGGGTGCACGGCTTGGTGAAGCCAGCAGGGGGTCTGTCTCAGCACAGGGGAGGTTATGCCAGTCCTGCAGCAGGCGCTCTATCAGGGGACACTGCAGCCCTCCTCTGGGCTCGGGGTGTCCCTGCCAGGAAAGAGCAGATAGTTTGCGTACAGGGCCCAGTCCATGCCAGCCCCTCTAGATCCATCTCTCGCCTCTGCTTCTTTGAGGTGAAGGCTCTCGTGGGATCTTAGCCCTGCACCTCAGTGCAGTTAGCACTTTCCAAATGTGTGGACTATTGAGTGACAGGGATTTAGCTGGTGACACATGTGCACACACAGGTGCAAGCGCATACACAGATATGTGCACACTTGCGCACACACTGCAGCTCCCTGCCTTACATCATATGGTGCACCCAAGATGGTGTCCATCCCCGAAGCCTTTCCTGGGACGAGGATTCTGCTCGACCCGCCTCAGTGGCCCCTTGGGAGCCTCTTCCCAGCAGTTTCCCACCTCAGCCCTTGGTCCTTGCCTGCAGCCCGGGTTTGGCGGAAATGCTCTGGAGGCAGTTTGGAGATGCGGTACGGATCAGGGTCTTCATCCTTCGTCTTTCCCTTGGGACCTGTGGCACCCCAGCCTTTTTTAGGTCAGTTCACCATGAAGTCTGCTTTCAGTTATTTTCCACCCACCAGCTCTGACCCAGTCTGCTCTTTGGCTGGAAGTCCTGACTTTGCTGCATTCAGAATCCAGGAGAATTCTATGCTGAGGTTTCCTTCCCCCTGTTGCAATGGCTTCTGAATAAAGTCTGTTTTTTTTTTTTTTTGTTTTTTTTTGTTTACCATATTAGCTATCCTTTAGCTCTTTCCCTGACAGCTGTTAGGCAGACGGCATCTCCTCGGAGAAACTGCTCCTCCTCTTTGCTCAAAAGCATGTGACATTTGCGCTCCAACCATACGTCTGGAGCACCAGCCGAGACTCCCACAATCCAGTTCAAATCTGATCCCAGCCACCTGGAATTCCCACAGACCCCTCGGGTGAAAGGGAGAAGTCACCAGCCACCGTCGGAGTCACAGCTCTGGGTAGGATTGCCGCAACCCTCCTGGGGGCCCCAACTGTGACTCCTGGACAGGACGCTAGGGCTCCAGAATGGAAGCAGAAATCAAAAACAGAAATAAAAAAAAGCAGGCCTTTGAGTACTTGGAAATTAAGCAACATGCTTCAAAATCATCCATGAGTCAAAGGGAAAGTCTCAGAAGAAAGAGAAATTGAACAAAAATGAAGACATAACAGATTTTCTCGGATGCAGCTAACCCAGGGCTTGGAGGGAAATTTATCCCATTAAATGTTTTTATTAAAAAAGAAAAAAATTTTGAGTCAATATCTAATCTTTCATATTAGGAAACTGGAAAAAGATGAGGGAAAAACAAGTCCCAAAGCTATAATTTCTAAGTTAACATTTATATCATTTACAAAAATTGGATTTCTTCTTCACAGTCCTTAGACTTGAGTTTTCCTTTTTTCAGTGAGGTTGGTTAGAGTGCCCAGGGAAAGAATTCAACATCAGCATTCTTATCTTTGCTTAGATTTTAATAGGAGCCCCTTTGATGTGTCATTGGAAAGTAAAATGTTAATTACTTGAAATCGATGACTCTTAGTTAAGCAATTCTAGTCCTAGTTCAAGAAAACTTTTAAAAATTAAAAACCTATCACATATGATCCTTGTTTTGTTTAATTTAAAGTGGAACACAGTTAAATGGAGCCCAATTCTAATATTCTCCCTTAGATGAGAAAGTGTCTTTTTTTCAAACCTGGGATAGGAGTAGAAAAGGCCACTGAGAGTCCTTGGTTGCAACTGCTGAAATGATTTTAAAAAATCATTATAATTCTTGCATTTAAACTTGATAAAAGTCCATTTGTTGCTGAGAAGTCATAGAGAAAAATACCAAAAATGTACAGCTTCCTTTAGAGAAATTTCAAAACCAAAAGAACAATTTATATGAAAATCCGCACCAAAAATAAGCAGAGTTGATTCACAATGCAGGGCACCAGCATCAAAGTGATTTCTGTATCCTCAGTGCTTCAGAGATAATGCTAGCCATCATCCCAATTTATTTCTCTGCTCACTATTTTTAGAGCAGATAAAGTCAGGCATGTTTCAGATAAAACCATAAAAGAAGAAAGTTTAGAGCCCTTGCCCAGAGCAGGCATAACAAACTGCGTCCCTCCCATCCCTGCGCTGTCGGTGAGCAGGCGCAGGCGAGGCTAAAAAGGTGTGAGAGGCACAGAGCAGAGCCACACCAAGCAGCCGCACCCAAAGCAGCAGAGGTTTCTGTCTCCCAGCTCTGGAGCCTGGACGTCCAAGACTGCAGTGTCACAGATTCAGTTCCTGGTGAGCCCACTTCCTGGCTTCCGGATGCTGACTTCCTGTGGTGGAGACACAAAGTACTTCGTGTCTTGCTCCCCTAAAATGGGCACTGACCCTCTCTGGGGCCCAATCACTTTCCAAAGGCCCTGTCTCCAAATACCATCACTGAGTACCATGGGGGTTGAGGTTCAATGTGTAGATCTGGGGTGATGGGGAGAGGAATACAGGAGGGAGAGGGCTGTCAAATGCACACCTGGCCCCAACAGATTTTAGACATAGACCTTTGATCTATGGGCAATTATTGAAATGAGGTGAGATTACAAAACTATGGTGAATGTTCAGATTTATAAATATTTATCCTAGCAAAAGACCCTGAATCTCCTTCAGAATGAAATGTACCCCTCCCTTCAGACGCACATAATATGCAGAATAATTGTTACTTTCTGAAGCAATTCTGGATGTCTTTTGTCCTGGGTATCTTTTCATGGCTACCTTGATATCCTGAACCAATTCAAAACCTTTCTCTTTCGTGGTCATTTTGACTTTGGAGAGGAACCAGAAGTCACATGGGGCCGCATCTGGTGACTGAGGTGGATGAGGACACAGTGTCATGTTTTTGCAAGTCTGCCTTTCTGTTGCATGGCACTCAGTGATGTCATTCACCATATATTTGATCGTACCCCTTAAAGACACTCATGAAAGCGAACTTCCAGAACTGCTCCAGAACAGTGGGATAAATGTGCTCAAAATGTGCTCAAACTGAGGAGAGGGTTTTGAGGGAGGTCTACGGCAACGTGTAATACATTTTGTATTTCAGTCATCTAGTGTGCAGATGGACTACTTTGTGTGAGGACTGCCATGCAAACTGTGAGAGCCTGGTGGCCCTACATGACAGATTGCTGTCTCACAGATCCAAGGGCCAGCATTTGAGGTCAAGCTATGGGCAGGGATGTCATCCCTTCTTTTCTTCCTCCTGGCCTCCTCCTGTTTTGTGGCCTCCATGTGACATTCCGGAGGGGAGGCCAAAGGCTGGACAGTGGGTCCCTGGGGTGGCGAGGGGCTGTGCCTAGCTGCTGAAGAGTGGCAAGGTGTCCAGGAGCCATGATGGCCCTGTGACCAGCACTTGACGCAGCACAGAGCTGGCTCCTGTGGATCTCATAAGACGTCAGAGGAGCTTCTACTCTTACATCTGGCAGAGGTGGCCCTGGGATCTCCTGGGTGAACGAATCTTCACCCAGGCTTGGGACACTCCCAATGGAGCTGCTCATTTGGGGTGATTTGGGGCAATTTGCCTTGTTTGGACAAAAGCAGGGAGGGATCAGTCAGGTCAAGACAGGAGTGTGGGAGACAGGCTAGAGGGGCAGAGCCACCTGGGAAGTGTCACCTGGTGGGGTTTGTCCAGAGTTCTTGGCAGGGAAGGGAAGGAAGTGGAGGAAGGCAGGGATGCCACGGGAGTGCGGTGTAGAGTCGGAGTGAGGTCATCAGCTTCTGCCCACTTCCACGCACTGCTTGCTGGGGGTGGTGGCTACACTACATGCCCATCCTGCTATCCGCCTGCAGGATGTGGAAACGAGGACTTGGATTTGCTGAGCAGCCTGCAGATCTGACTCCCCTGGGCTGCTGAGGGCTGTGCCTTGGGCAGCATCGTCCTGGTCCCGTCCCCTGCTCTGCTGGCTTCCTTATGCCCGGGTGGTCCTCCCACAGCGCAGACACCAGAGGTGTCATTACCTACCGGAGCTTTGGAGCAGCTGGGTGAACCCTGTGAGGGGATGAGCAGGAGTAGGGTACAAGGAGGACATGGGGACCCCTCCTCATTGCCTGAGAGGGGACCCAAGGGTCAACTGCTTCATCATGCAGGGGCAGAAAGCACGAAGCTGCTGATTCCCTTTGTTCTTGGTAGATTTGCAGAGTGAGGCAGGGCGAGCAGGCAGCCTCGTGGGTGCTTGCAGAGCACAGGGGAGGCCAGAATTAGACTGCAGGTGGTCACGGAGCGGAGGCCAGCTGAGAGTGGATGCCAAGCGCGACATGGGGATGCTAAAAAATACACACTTAATTGCTACAGAAAGTGCTGCGAGAATCAGAACTATATTTGGATTGGAATGGCTTATTGGCAAAATATTTCGGCAGATGCCGGAAGGAGGCTTAATTGGAGGAGGCTGCCTGCTCGGATCTCAGAGATCCTGCGTCTGATGCAATTTAACTTTTGCAAAATATAAGTCTTTTAAAAGGTTGAGAGCTATCTGTATGTTGTTTAGAGTGGGTACAGTGGCATTTTCCTTCTCAAAATTATCTGAAATAATTTCTAATGATTGGAAAAGAAAAGTGGGTCCTGGAAGTGAACAGAAAAAAAATGATTGCCACTGATGTGTCCCGTGTCATTATCTAACTTACCCTTCACACTGGCGCTCCTGAAAATTAAATATTTCTCTTTCCCTTTCAAGGTAAATTAGGCAGCAAAGAGCTCCAGTGAAGAAGATCGAGTCTATAATTTCTAATGAGCATGAAACATTGCACTTGAGAATCATAGCACTTGCACAGCACATTTGCATGCGTCTTTACAGGACATGGGAGTGAGGACGGCTGTCTGACCATCCTGCTCCTCTGAGAATCGCCTCCTTACCCTCAAACACTGACCCTCACTGGTTTTTTCCTTGACCTCAATCCCAGCATAGTTGGCAGGATGGTGGGGAGTTGACTTGTTCAAAAGTCTGATTTTTACCCCCCTGTTGTGTGTAGAGAAGGGAGCCAGGGACTCTGGCAGTGTGTTAGAGGTGAAATGCATGCTTGGGCTGGGTGGAGGTTGTAGTTTAGGTAACAAGTCCCTCAAGTAGCTCATGTATTCAGAAGTGGAGGGAAATTTTGGGAGGTGATTGGATCATGAGGATGCTGTACTCATCAGTGATCAATTCACCAGTGAGTTCAGAGCTGAATGTGCTATTGGGAGGTGGGGCCTGGTTGAAAGAGGAGGGTCATTGTGTTATGGCTTATCTCTAGATGTCCCCCAAAAGCCTCATGTGCTCATAGGTGAAGCTTTTGTGAATAACTTGATCATGGATGTGTGATATTGTATTATGGGCATGATAACTGGATTAGTCTACTGGTGTAGCAGACTTCTAGGTGTGAGTTAATGGGAAAGCCCACCTTGAGTGTGGGTAGTATCAACCAATAGGCTTGTAGACTGAATGGAATAAAAAGGGAAAGGAAGACTCACTGCTTCCTGCTTCCTGCCTGCTCTGCCATGGACTGTTTCTCCCTGCCTTGGAGCCAGGTGATTATGGATTGAAACCTCTACAAATTGTGAGCTAAAATAAGCATTTTTTCCCTTTAATTTATGAGTGTCAGGCCTTTTGTCTCACCAATGGGAAGATAACTAAGACACTGGGAGTGTGAATCTCTATCCCATGTGCCTTCCCTCCTCTCGCTTTCCTGGACACCATGGGTTCAGCAGCTTTTTTTCCACCTGACTTCTCTGCCATCCTGGGAGCCAGCTACCATAGATTGAAACTGTGAGCCAAAATAAACCTGTTCTTCTTCAAATTGTGGATGTCAAGTCTGTGTCCAGTGACTAAGATAGAGATCCTCTTCAGCCCTCCATGGATCTAGACAGTAGAGAAAAATAGAGGACGCAGACAGAAAAGAGCCAAGATGCAGACAGAAAGGAGTCAAGTGCTCATAGGAAGAGGTGTGGTGAGAGAAGAGGAAAGGATGCTTCTTGGGTTCTGCTTGCCTTTCCTTGCCAAGTATGACCAATTCCTTGGTGCCTTAGTCAGCTTTCTGTTGCTGTGACAAAATACCTGAGACAAATTCAAGTTCCAGAGGTTTGTTTTGACTCTGTCCTATTGGACGGCCCCATCCTCATTCAGAGCAGGCTGCCCTCTCAGATGGCTGAGTGCAGGCTTCCCCTCAGCTGGCTGTCCTACGGCCAGTCATCTCCAGAAACACCGTCTCAGACACACTTAGCACTGGGCATGACTAGATTTCTAAACTGTTTTTCTCAAATTGCAAGGGAGTTGACAGTCAAGACTGACTGTCACACAGGCCATGACTGAGAGTCTCCTCCGGAGTTCTTTGAAAAATCCAACTCAAAATAACTCCACTGAGCTTGTTCAACTGGGCTTGTAGAACTATCCAAAGAAATTCTTAACTGAGGCAGAAATTTCTCAGCCCTGGAGCTGCAGCCACGGATCCCAGGCGAGACCCTGGATCTGTCCCTCATGGGCAGGAGCAGCTGTTGGCCACTCCATGAGGGACCCTGGCTGCCTCATAGTCATCTCCTCTTCCTCCCAGTGCCTGTGGGAAAGCAGACTGGGGGTGGGCAGAGTGCCTCAGTGCAGGAACGGGAGAGAAGTGCAAGGTCCAAACCTGTGTCCTGACGAGCCACAGTGACGAGTTTCTTCTCACTTCCTTCCTGCAGAGAAGTTCAGGCAGACAATCAGGAAAAGGATCTTGCTGGCCAGAATGCTTGGAGATGAGACAGTGCTTCCAGTTCCTAGCTCACTGCAGAACCCATCCCTGGGCTAACCCGTGTCAGAACTGGCTTCCTGAGACCCCACTTGCAGCAGAGGTTTGAGGTCAGGGGCCCCCGGAACTCCCAGTGCACGTTGGAGTGACCTGGCGGGGATGTGAAACCCAGAAGGCTGGACCCAGCCCTCCAGGCTGCTCCCTCTGTAGGGCTGGGGGCGGCCCTGGAATGCTCATTTGTAACGTGCAGTTCTCGGATGTTGATGATACCGGCGGTTGGTGACCTCCTTTGGGGTCCCCTGCTTTAGCAAGATGAAGAATCTTCTGAGTTCAGATCAGCAATAAAAATGGTTAGCATGAAATACAGTCTAGGGGCAAGGAGCTACTCTAGGAGAGGACAGAGTGGAGGATCACTCCTCTGACCCCTCTGGAGGGCCAGGAACTGGGCGCAGAGGGAGATGGAGGTGGGGGCAGGGCCCAGGTGGGCAGCAGAACAGCTGGGGGCTTAGGGTCATCGATCCTGGCCAGTCAGAAACGCACACACAGGCAGGCAACTGTTCTTCCTCGCCTTCCTTCCTGAGGACCCCTGTGAAGGCACCCAAACGAAGAGCCTGAGGACCTCGGGCCTGAGCTCCCTCCTGCTCGTCTTTGTGGAGCAGAGTGATTGGTTACCCCCACGACGCCACCCATCAGCTCCTTCCTCAGGATGCAAGCTCGGTGTGACTCTTCTTCATGCCCGGGGCTTTGCTTCACCTAACCTGCGATTCCTCCATGCCCTGCAGTCGCCGGTAGATTAGTCTCGTTTTAAAAGCTGTGTTTGCTGCCTTTCAAAGAACCACTTTAAAATCACATGGGCGGACGTCAGGTTTGTAGAAAGAGTGCAGAGAGGCCTTGGGCACTGTCTCATGGCTTCCCTGGTTAGGAGATTGGCATTGCATGCTCAGTGCCTATGCACAGCTCTGTGCCGCATTAGCATGCACCCCTGGGTGATGCCTTCCTACCCACACCGACCCTCTGCTCCTCACAGCTGCTTGGTGACCCCTGATTGGCTCCCTTTTCCATAACTTTGTCCTTTTGGCTGGAGATGTAACTCAGCAGCACAAGCACTTGCCTGATAAGTGAGCGGTTCCTGGCACAAAATAAACAAATAAAACTTTGTCCTTTCAAAATTATATACATATATATGATATATATTACTGTAGTAAAATATTATGTAAATGTCATCATGGAGAAAAGGATCTTTGGATCCTTTCTTTCACTCTGTTTTTCACTCTAAACAGTGCCGCTGAGAGCTCGGCAAACTGTCTATCCATGTTCCACTTGTTTTCACTATTGAATAATATTCCACAGGATGGACGAACCAGAGTTGTCCCCTAACTCCCCTATTAAAGAATAGTTTGGTTCTTTCCAGTTTGGGGATCTTACAAATAAATGTGATATTCAGATACTCATTTTTGCATGGGCTTAAGTTTTCATTTCTCTGAGATAAGTGTCCTGGAGTGCAGTCGTTGGGTTGTATCAAGTTTACATTTCATTTTTCAAAAAAGTGCCAAAGTATTTTTCAGACTGGTTCTGCTGGTTTTGTTCCCAGTATGACATGAATGATCCTGTTTGTATCTTTGATGTTTAATATCTTCCCTTTTTATTTTATCCTACTTTGTATTTCTAGTAGTGGCTAAAGATATTAAAGCTTTTTAAATGTGCTTATTTACCCTTGGGATGTCCTGTCCCGAATATTTCATAGTTCACATCTTTGCCCATTTTTTACTGTTGAGTTTTGAGAGTGTTTTATGTACTCCAGGTGCTAGCAGTGGACTTCATCAGAGTAATTTTTTACCCACTTGAAGGTGTTTTACAGAGCTGAGATTTTCAATTTTTTAAGAAGTCCAATTCATCATACTTTCTTCTAGTGCAGATTGTGTCTTTAGTGGCAAGTCTAAGAACTCTGCAGCATGCCCTAGTTGCTGAAGAATATGTGTATATTTCTGTGTATATGAATGGTATTTGTGTGCTGGGCAGGGACTCTACCAGGCGCTCAGTGTAGTCTTACAGTTTAATTCCGTAACCTGCATTGCGCACATTGTAGGGTGTGGGATGTGAGGCTCTGCTCAGCCTCATGTCCCTGCCTGCGGGGTGCGCAGACTCCTGCAGCACTGTTGAAAGCACCGCCCCTCCGCGCTGAGCGGCTTTCATGTCTTTCTCAGACACCAGTGGGCTGCAGTAGCGGGAATCTGTTTCCGGGTTCTCTCTTCAGGTCCTTTTTCTGTGTGTTTCCCTTTGGGCCAATACCACACCTGAATGACATCTTCATTTCATCATTTCTGTAACTTTAAAAGTCTTTATCATTCAGAAAGACCAGCTCCTCACACTTCATTCTCTTTGTCTATCTGTCTGTCTGTCTCTCTCTGTCTCTGTTTCTCTCTCTCTCTGTCTCTGTCTCTCTCTCTCTCTCTCTCTCTCTCTCTCTCTCTCTCTCTCTCTCTCAGTCTTTTTGAGACAAGGTTTCACTGTGCAATTCAGGATGGTCTTGAATTCACAGCAATCTTCCTGCCTCAGCCTCCCGAATGTTGGGATTACATATGTGTGCCACTGCATCCAGCCTTTTCATGCTTTATTCTCTGCTTCCTTAGCCTTTCTGTGTAAATAATACAATAATTTTGTCCGTATGTATGGAAAGTCTCCTTGAGATTTTAATAAAATTCCCTTATCATTGTACCAATTACAAGAGGAGTGATAACCTTTACTGAGTTTTCCAATGTGAAATACTATCTTACTCTCTATTCATGTAGGTCTTTTATTTCATCAGAATTTTGTAGTTTTCAACACACAAGTTCTGTATATATTTTGTTGCATTTATACAAAAATATTTCACTTTCAAGGAAATAAATGGCATTGTTTTCAATTTCTGTTTTGATGAGTTCATCATCAAGTATAGAGAAATAGAATTGATTTTGCCTGGTGCTACCGGGTCTTATACATATACTTATACATTTGTATTTTTCCCCTTGTTTTTGTTTTTGATGGCACTGAGGATTGGATACAGGGCCTCAGCACTGGGCTACTGTCCTAGTCTTCTTTAATTTTTTATTTTGAGACTGGGTCTTACTAAACTGCTAAGTTGTCCAGTTTGGGCTCAAATTTGTGACCCTCCTGTCTTGGCCTCCAGAGTGCCAGGATTACATGTGTGCAACTGTGCCCAGTTACTTCTTTGCCCCATGTTATGGTTTGTGTCTAGGTGCCCCCCAAAGCCTCAAGTGGTCATAGGGTTTTTCAGAAATGGCTGAATCTATCATGTGTGATTGATTCCTGGTGCAGTGCTGGGATCGAGGGTGGGTGATGCTAGATCAGGTCACTGATTGGACTGGCACCGCCTTAATCCCAGTAAACTGCATGCAGTATAAGGGACAGAGAAGGCCTTGTCTCTGTCTTTCTTTTGCTGCTTTTGCTGTCTTCTGCTGCCTTGAACTGTTGCCCCTCTGCATGTGCCTCCCTGCCTTGGAGCCGAACTGTGCCTTGGACTATGACTGAAACCTCTGAAAACCTGGGCTAGACACACCGTTCCTCCTTTACCACTGGGACACCTTACCTGGGAGATCCCTTGGGATTTTCTGTATAGATAATCATGTCATCTGCACCTAGGGACAGTTTTGTTTCTTTCTTTCCAATTTTATACTTTCCTTTCCTTTTCTTATCCTGTTTGTTCTGGGTAGAAATTTCAGCACTTTGTTGATCATGAACGATGGAAGCAGACATACCCTTTCTTAGTCTTCATCTAGGGGAGCCATGAGTTATCCCACCAGGAATTACACTGCAGGCTTTTACTAAACCCTTCTTCTCATATTTAAGATCTCTCTCACTCCCTCTCCATGCACACACACACACACACACACACACACACACACACACACACACTTGAGTTTTATCAGGAATAGGTATTGAATTTTATCAAATGCCTTTTTCTGCACTAATGAGTTGAACTTGGATTTTTCTTCTTTGACCTATTAATGTGATGGTTTCATCGATTGTCTTTTAAATACTGAAAGACTTTGGATTCTTATTACATTAAATCCCAGCTGGCCACGGTGTGTACATCTTTTCCTGTGTTGACGAGTTCTGTTTGACAAGGACTTTTACATCTCTGTGAAGGGGAGATATTGGGTTGTGCTTTCAGTTTTTGTCTGTTTCGGGAGGGGTGCAAATATGGTCTGGCTTCTTAAGGTGAATCAAGAAGGGTTCACTCCTCTTTGATTTTTTAATAATAGATGGTGTAAAATTGTTGCTAATTCTTCAGATATTTGGAACAATTCTCTAATAAAACCATCAGGGCTTGACAATATCCTTTTGTGGAGTTTCCAGTTATATTTAGGCTGCAGGGCTATCCACGTGGCCCGTGTCACCCTCAGTGAGTTGTCATGATTTGTGTTATTTGAAGAACCGATCCACTTTCTGGTTTTATTTGTGTAGAATTTTTTATCATCTGTACTTATTTCTCTATAGAGGTCTGTAGAACCTGTGGCAATTCTGTTTAATGCTTGATTTGGGTCATTTTTGTCTACCTTTCTCATTGGTCTTATCAGAGATTTTTAGTGATCCTGTTGGCTTGGGTCTAGATGCCCTCCCAAAGCCTCTTGCAGGTATAGGCAGGGCTTCTGGGAGGTGGCTGGATCTAAAGTGTGAGATGCTGGGATTAATGGCCTAGGATTAAGGGTGCCCCATCCTGGGTGTGAGTACCTTAGGGCAGGTAGCCTTGATGAAGCATAAGGGACAGAAAGAGCTTCTATATTTTGGGGGCTGCTGTCTTCGCTTGCTGCTGGCTGCCTCCTGCCTGCCCTGCTGTGGACTGTTTCTCCTCTGCCGTGACACCTCGCCTTGGAGCCGTTTGATCATGGACTGAACCTCTATGAACTGTGAGCCACATACACCCTTCCTCCTTTAACTCTGTGTGTCAGGTATTCATCACAGCAACAAGAAAAGTAAGTGGGGCACTGAGCAAAGAATCTGTTTTTTACCTTGTTGATTTTTCTTTCTTCTCTTTGTTTTTAATTTCATAGATTTCTCCTGCTTTCTTTCTCACTTCCTTGGGGTGTACTGATTCTTCTTTTCTGAGGTGAGCACTTGGATTATTAATGGGAGATGCCTGCCCTGGTCCCCCAGGTTTGAGGGTGCTGCTTTTCATTTTATTCCTGACCCATGTATATTGTTATTTCCTTGAGGATTTTCCCCCTTGATCCATGGTTACTTTATTTACTTATTGGTATTGAGAATTGAACCCAGGGCCTATTCACTGGATTACATCTCCAGCCCACCTCCCTGTCCCTTTTCATTTTGAGACAGGGTCTTATTAAGTCACTAAGTTGCCTGGCAAGGACTTAAATTTGTGATCCTCCTGCCTCAGCCTTGCAGAGTGTTAGGAGTAAAAGGTGATTATTAGAAGTATGCTGCTTAGCCCCCTAGCACTAGGAGTAAAGCCTGTCATCTCTGAGTTGTTGATTTCATTTGATTCTTGTTTAATCTGGGAACACAGTCCTGTTTTACAGATGGAGTAAGTGAGACCCAGTAAGGTCAACCACTTCTTCAGGAATTGGTTGCAAGAGCTAAGGGTACCCTGTGCTTTTAGGGACAGCTTTGTGGCCCCCACTCCTGACCTCTGAGCTCCAGCTATCGGGAAACAGTGGATGACCCTGTTCCCAGGGAGGAGCCAACAGGTGGAGGAGAGAGCTGAGGCTTTCTCAGCAGGAGGGTGGTGGCTAAGGGGAGAAGAAAAGTTCAGGAAAGGCCAGTAAAACCCACAGCGGAGTTGCCTTTGTACCCAGAGTTTATTATTTGCCTTAGACAGGGCCGAGGTCAGAGACACACCCTTAACTCCACTGTAGGAAGCTCAATGGATGTCAGTGCAGAGGGGACAGGCTACAGGCTGCAGGCCTTCTACCAGAGAGTTGAGCCCAGTCTGGGCCGCAGGGATGGGGCCCAGGAGGCCCCGGGATGTGGCTGTTTAGTTAGGCTTCTGATTGGGTTTAGGAGGCAAAGCAGTTAGCTAAGCCCCAGAATGCTTGCTGGGTGACAGCAGATGGAAGAGAGACGTACTACACTAAGAGCAAGGCAGGGGGATTCCAAGGAGAAACGTGGCAATTTCAGCATTGCACAGGTGAGCCTGAGGTGCCTTTGGCTACTCAGATGACAGTGGCCTTTGGATGTGTGGGGGTACGCAAGGCACAGCAAGTGGTTGTCGTACCTGCCGGATCTTTTTCTCTCGTTGGCACTGTGGTACTGGGGATCAAACCCAGGGCAGCCTACATCCCCATCCCTTTTTATTTTTTGTTTTGAGACAGGATCTTGTGAAGTCACTAAGTGACCTAAAGTGGGTTTAAGCTTATAATCTTCCTGCCTCAGCCTCCCAGAGTGTTGGGTTCACAAGCATGTGCCACCGTGTCTTGTATAGCTGCTGGATTTTATGCTACCTTTCTGCTGATCCAGCTATAAAGCTCTCTAAAGCACTCAGGAGAATGAGTAGGCTGGAAACAGTCACAGAAGCCATGAAGGGTGTGGTGCTTCCCTGGTGCACGAGCCCTGCAGGACAAGTGGGGACACAGGCTCTTGTCCTCCAGAAGCAGCCACCTTATCTGGTCCATGGAAGCATCATCCAAGGTGACCTGACTGGTGAGGGCCACAGGTAGGAGGCCCGGCTGCAGGGAGTGGAGAGGGTACAGGGGGTGGCAGGGGCTGTCATAGGCAGCATTTACCCTGGGGGCCCCTTGCAAGTACTTAGGTTTTCAACTCACCCAGACAAGCATCAGATAGACTGGTCCTTGAACATACCTCAGGGTCAGGTGACCTTGAGGGGTGGCCTCTGCTTGACTTAGAGCTTTAGGCATGGGCCCCCTCTGCCTCCTACCCCAGGACAGGTGGACCCTGGAACTTATCCTATGCTGAGACGAGACCAGAGAGTGGGGAACGGCAGTCCCTGCTGAGACAGGCAGATTCAAACTGATATCGGGAGACAAAAATAGATCTGTGGCTTTCAAATGAAGTCTCTCTAAAATAGCGGTTACTTTGGGGGAAAGAATTAACTCAGAGTTGGGGTGGGAGTGGAAGTGGGGGTGAGGGAACCAGCTGGGAATGTTAACTGACTTGGGTGGTGGCTCAGTGGTTTCATAGATAAGTAAAAATTGATCTATGTTCTTAAGATCTGTACATTTTACAGTATTTAAGCTGCTCTGGGTTGGATATTTTTCTCCTCAAATCCACACATTGGAGTTCTAATTCCCAAGACCTCACAACACAAGCTTGTTTGGAAGAAGGGTTATTGCAGATAAAATTGGTTTGGTTGTAGTAACTAGCTATGCTTAATTAGGATGTGACTCTGATCCCGTGCAAGGGGTTCGTGCTAAAAGAGAAAATTTGGGTGCAGGCACCGCTACCAGAAAACCAGAGAGAGCTGGAACATACGCCCTCCGAAGACTTAGAAACAAAAAACCCTGGCCTCGACCTTCTGGCCCCCAAGACTGTGGGGTGATACTCATCTTTGTTTGAGTCCCCTTAAGCCTGGTTCAGGAAGCCTAGTAAATTGATGCATATGCTAACTTCTGGGGCAGCCGTCCCATCCATTGCTTTAAAGTATAGCAAGGCAGGGGAGTTATTGACCCCTCTGGGCACAGGGCAGCCAGCCCCTCCCTCAGCCTCCCCCTTTTTTGGATTGTGGATGGTCAGAGTGGTTTCTTTTTTTCCGGAGCATTCATGGGCTCTTTGAGGCAAGATGTCTGCATTTCAATCAGTCTTGTTAAAAGCTGCAGTAGATAGAAATAATGACTAATGTTTTATAACTATAGAAAAGAATGAAACCAACCAAGGAGGAGGGTGCATATCTGGTTACTTAAAAAGCGATGAGCAACACTGTCCTCCTAAACAGAAAAATATGTACTCTTCTCAAATATATAGGAGACCATTCCTGCGGTAGGCCATGTATTAGGCTGGAGAACAGTTACAGGATTAACAAGAAGTTATATTTTCTGATCACAATGGAAAGAAATTAGAAATCAGTTGGAGAAATTTTGTTCGAATGTGTATAAATTAAACAAAGAAAAATAATCTCAAGAACAATTAGAAAATACACTGAGATTAAAAGAAATAAAAGCCCAAGCTATGGGATGTGAACAAAACTTATGGAATGTAGTGAAAACAGTGCCTAGAGGGAAATTTAAATATACAAATGTCTACATTAAAATGGAGAAGAATTTCAAATAAATATTCTTTTTTGGTGGAGGTGGGATCATACTCATGACCTCATGCTTGCCAGGCAGATGCTTATGGCACTGAGCTAAATCCCTAGCCCCTAAAATAAATGTTCTAACTGTATTAGTTAGAGTTCTCCAGAGGAAGAGACTCAATATATGCACACATGTGCCCAATGAGGGGGAGACAGACCCATTTTGAAGAATTGCTTCATACCATTATGTGTGTGTTGAGGGTGTGGGGGGTCACATTCAGAATCAGGGTATTCCAGCAGTCTGGAGACTCAGGGATGAGCTGATGTTAAAGGTAGTCTGGAGACAAAATTCTTTCTTCTTGGCCAACTTCCCCCCCGCCCACCTTTTCTCTTAAGACCTTTAACTGATTAGATAAAGCCCACTATTATGGCTTATATCTAGATGTTCCCCCAAAGCCTTTTTCTGTCCCTTATATTCTTATCCAGGCTGCACACCCTTAGTGTAGGTAGCACCCACACCCAGAGTGGGCTTCCCTGTTATTCATGCTCAGAACTGTGCCAAGCCAATCAATGGACTAATGTAGTAATCACACACCCTTAATCCCAGCATCACACACTCAAGATTCGGCTACCTCTGAAAAGCTCCATCTGTGATCACAGGAGACTTCGGGGGGCTAACTAGACACAAACTATAACATATGAATTACCAAGACTGAGCCAGAATATTTAAAAACCCTGACTAATCCAATAACAGGCAAAAATAAGTAAAGCAGGAGTAAAAAACCTACCAACTAAGAAAAGCCCAGGTCCCGCTGGAGGCATGATAATCCCAGATTTGCAGTTAAGTTACAAAGCTACTGCAGTAAAAACAGCATAGCACAGGCAAAAAAAGAGAGCACAGATGAATAAAATAGAATAGAGGAAGAAGAAACAGCCCCAGTACATTTAGCTATTTTATCTGTGACAGAGGGGCCAAATGCACATCGGAGATGATGCATCTTTAATAAATTGTGCTGGAAAAACTGACTACCTGCAGGCAGAAGATTGCATCTATGTCCATGTCTCTCACAACATAGTAAACTAAAATAAAAATGGGTCAAAGATCTAAACGTTAAAACAGAAACATTTAATGTGCTGGGAGGTAAAACTGGTAAAATTCTTGAAGACATGGGTGTAGATAAGGATTTTCTGAACAGAACTCCAACCAAGAATCAATCTAGTGGGGTCATATCAGACTGAAAACCTTCTGCACAGCAAAGAAAACCAACAGAGTGAAGAGACAACCTACAGAATGGAAAGAAAATTTTGTCAGTTATTCCTTTGACAGAGACCTAACACCTAGAATATATAATGAACTTTAAAAAAGTTAGACCTCCCAACATGAAAGGTCCCATCAAAAAACAGGCAAAATGAACAGACAATTCTCAGAAAACCTACAGATGTCCAATAAATGTATGAAAAAATGTTAAACATTGCTGACCTTTTGAGGAATGCAAATTAAAACAATACTGAGATTCCATTTTATTTTACCGACAATGGCTGTTATCAAGAAATCAAATAATAAGAGACACTGGTGAGGCTGTGGGGAGAAAGGAAGCTTTCCACATTGTTGGTAAGAATGTAAGCTACTGCAACCACTATGGAAATCAGTGTGGAGATTTCTCAGCAAACTAAAACCAGCAATTCCATTTGGCCCAGCTATTCCTCTACTGAGTTAAAGAGTTAAAGACAGCATAATACAGTGATCCACGCATGCTCATTAGAGTGGCTAATGCTAGGAAATGGTCTGTACGCCCATCAACAGAAGAATGCACAGAGAAAATGTGGTGTTTACACACAGTGGAGTACTAGGCTACCATGAAGGATTCACTCAGTTGTTTGTAGGTAAATGGATGCACTTCCAGCCCATAATATTAAGTGAAATAAATCACACACTGAAGGTGAAATATCACATGGTTTCTCTTATATGAGAAACCCAAAACATAAATAAAGAGCTAGATAAAAGACAGATAAGCCGGGGATATGCTGGGATATGGCTCAGGGGTACAGCATCTGCCTGATAGGTATGAGGTCATGAGTTTGATTCCTAGTTTAAAAAAAAAAGAGAGAGAGAGAAATAATAGATGTAAGGAGAGCTTTTTAATTGAAAAGGAGGCCAAGAGAGGAAGGATGAGAAGGAGAAAGTGAGGGGAAGGGAATGACAAAAAGAATGGAAAAGAAATGGAACTAAGAGCTTTTGCAAAGGAAACAGGCGGGGTTGGGGGGGGGGGACCAAGACGTGGAAAGAGTGGAGGAGGGTAGGTGGCAAAACCAGAACCAAGATGTGTGTGTGCCAGCTCCCCACGATAAATGTAATCAGTATTACTGTTGTGAACATGCACTAATAAAAATAAAAACTAAAGAAACAATCTCTTGGGGAAAAATGTTAATCATCTCTGTAAAATTCCAGGGAGGTGGAATTAAAAAAAAAAATCAAAACATGAACTAAACTCAAGACCACCACAGAGGAAGCCGGAGCTCCCTGTGCTGGGCTGGTCATGTGCTTGAGTTCGTGCCTCCGACAACGTGGAGTTCTCCTTTTTCTGTTTGACATTCGTTCCTAAGACCCTGCCTGTGTCATTCGTGATTTTAAGCCTGGACACTCCGACTGCTCCACACTTTTATCTCTGTAAGCATTTGAGCTAAACAGTGGCAGGAACTTTGCTCATCCTACTGCTCTTGACGGTAAAACCCGTTCACAGCATTGATGTGCTTCTGAAGAGCTATGAGCTCAGGGAAACAGCTTTCAAGTCAGTTTTGCAACATAAATTCTGAGTTTTCTGTGTGTTCTTGACTATGCGGATGGGGTGGAATGGTAAAGCTCAGACGGGTTAACACCTCTGCTGCTAGAAATTGTTCATTTCGGTGACTGTTCAGATGGTAGGAAATGCAAATTTTAATGACTTAAAAATGCTTCCCAACTTTTCACTCCATTTTAGCCCCTTACCTTCTAAACAGTGAGAACACAGGTGAGACACAGGCTTTTTAGGCAGAAGGAAATGTTTAGGTGTCACCCTTCTTTGGCAAACCTAGTATGTATTCTCAAGGTGGGTTCAAGGCCAGTAGACATGTCACCTGGGACACCATTTGAGATGAACCCTGGTTGCACCTCACTGAAATAGAAACCCTGGAGGTGGGGAGGACAGGGAGCCCAGTCGTGGAGAGACCTTGTTGTGGTTGAAATCAAAGTGTCTTCCCAAAGCCTCATATGCTCATGGGTAGAGCTTTTGGGAGGTGGTTGGATCATGGGTGTGCAATACTGGATTATAGGTGTGTAGTAACTGGACTAACCACTGATGGATTTAGCCTACTTCTGGGTGTGGATGGTGGCACCCTGCACCATCGGTGTGGGCAACACCAATCCATAGACTTGTAGCAACTAATATATGCTCTAGGTGAGTCCCATGTACGTTCCAGATTCAGAACTACTAATTTAGAGCAAAGAACTTGGGATAACATTCCTGACTATATAATTTAGCAGAGCACACACCCACATATACGTAATACACACATGTACACACACATACATATACACATCTACATACGTGCAAATGTATTTACACATACAAAATCATCCCCCTCAAATCCTGTTCCTTATTTCAAGTACACTAATCTCATCCTTCTTACCACTTTCTGAAGCATTTCTGGAAGTCTTCATTCTGGAGTATCATTAGTCACACTGTCCGGCTGCCTCAGTGTTCTGAACTGATTCAAAACATTTCCCTTTCATGGTCATTTTGACTTTGAGTAAGAGGTAGAAATCAGACAGTGCTAGATCTGGTGAAAAATGTGGCTGAGGACACACTGTCACATTTTTATTTGACAAATTATTGTGCTTTGAATTGATTCAGGACATCATCAGTCACAACTGCACAACTGAAGACCCTTGTGAAAGAGGACTTCCAGAACTGCTTCGGAAAGTGGTGAGAGCTAGGATGGGTAAGTGTGTTAGAAGCAAGCGGGAGGATTAATGCCAATGTGTGTGGGGTTTTTTTTTTTTTTTGGTACTGGGCATTGAACTCATGACCTTGGACTTGCCAGGCAGCGCTTACACTGCTGAACTAAATCCCCTGCACCGATGTGTCTTTTACTGTGACAAATTTTTAAAATTTAAATATTCACTGTATTGTTTGCATTTCATATAATACAAACACATATGTAATACACAGGCATATACATATATAATTAATACATATGCATGCATATTCATACACATCACATGTAGTGGATATATATCCATATATTCACAATATACATACACATGTACAATACATGCTTAACACATTATCAGGGTTTGCAAGGAAAACAATTTAATGCAGGATACATAATTTATAGAGTTATTTTATAATAGTCACCCAAAGGGTCAAACACAAAGAGTGTAGGAAATCTGTCTATACACTAAAGACCACAGAGAATCTAGCTAAGGACCTGCATCCATGACAATGTCTCATGCAAGTCTGTTTCATGGATCTGTGCTGGGAAAGCCCAAAGGTCAGCAGTGGAAGCTAGAAAGTCTGTGCCAGTGGGGTGAAGGATCCGTGCCAGCAGCCTGAGGGATCTGCACTGGAGCCAGGAAACACACTCAAGTAAGGACCAGGGTTCTCCCGAAAAGTACCACAGCCATCCTCAGTGACAGTGAGGTCCCGAGCTCCTCCGACGATAACAGCTGAGTTCATGTCAGGAAGCCCCCAAGACTGACTTGGAGACTGAACAGCTCACATCTTCCCCTCAGGAGCCAGAAAGCAGTGCTCGAAGTAAGGACCAGAGTTCCCCCAAAGCGAACCACAGCCACTCTCAGTGACAACAAGGTCTTGAGCTCTCTGATGAGAACAGCCAAGTTCACATCAGGAAAGAAGTCGGCAAGCTCCTCCAGGAGGACCCACGGCAACAGGGGAACCAACAACACCCCCTCTTCCTCTCCAGGACTCCTTTTTATCTTGGCAGCAATCCTCAGGTGGGCCCTCCACACTCTGCACCACGCTGATTCAGTTCAGTGGGTGTGACAAGCCGCCCGCCAGCTGTCAGTCCACCACACACATGCAAACACACACCCACACACATACACACAAGTAACGTGAGCTTCTTTCTCATGTCGTTCCCAGAGTGAAGCAGTGAGCTGGCGGTGAGCAGGCTCAGGGTGATCGAGGGCCTCAGTTTCTCTGGTGCTCTCTGCCTGTCTGCTCTAAGAAGCTGGAGGGATTTGCCTGGGGTATGAAACAGAGCATCACTGAGTCTGAGGCTGAGTCTGGTCTGTTACTGGTATCTTCCCTCAGGCACGGGCTTGGTGGTGGCCCGTCCGGCTCCTCATAACCCTCTGGGGAGCTTGAGAGCAATGAGGCACAGGGCCTTGGGTGCTCCCTCAGTCTCCCCTGTCACTGGAACACTCTCGGGGAGGGAGCCTGGGCACTCCCCATTTGCTGGGCACTTGTTTGGAAGCACTCCCTTATTGACTGTTTCAGAGCACATAGTAGGGAAGTATTATAAGGCGGGCACAAGGACACAAAAGTAAAAAAGTCCCGAACCAGTACCCCAACTGGAGAACAGAACTATTCCCAGTGCTGTTCATTATCTCTTCCGATCCAGCGCCCAGCTACTGAATTGTATGTTTACTCCACTCCTGATCTCGTAGCAAAAGGGAGTTTCGTTGTGGTGGTGATGCTAGGGGTGAACCCAGGGCCTTCCCACTGAGCTATATCCCAGTCCTTTTTAATTTTGAGATAGGGTCCTACTAACTTGCTAAGTGGCTCAGGTTGAACTCAAAATTGAGAGCTTCCTGTCTTAGCCTGCCAGATTATGCATGACCTCCTCCGGCTTCTTCTTTGGGCTTTTCAATTTGAGGGAAATCAGCTCTGGATGGAAAGGCATTTGAATATTTAAATTTATAAGACATGTCAGATTGTCTCCCCCACACTGAGCCAATTTTGCTTCCTGCTTCCACCTTTGGCTTCTCTTTGACACACATGCACTTGGGAATCCGCAGAGTGTAGAATGCTCTCCACTGTGATCACCATTAGCAGGTTTGTCCTTACTAACTAACAGCTCAAGCATCTTGGCACGTATGCTTATTCTCTAATCATGTTTCTCTCTCCTTAAACTGTTTGCCCTTGTCATTTCCCCATTTTGGGGAGAGGCATCATTCTTTTTCTTAATGACTTACAAGGATTTTTCACAATCATTTCTCGAAGTCACTGGGGAACTGGTTCCAGCACCTAGGAACCCTGCTTATATCCTTTCTGTAATTTGGGAATCATTTACATAATCTTCCTGTATTCTTTCGACCTCTGCACAGTAACTGCAATACCTTGCAAATGCTGTGTGAATAGCTGCTCCTGTGTATCGTTCGGGGAATAATTACAACCAGAAAGCTCTGTGCATGTTCAGTGCAGACACAATTTCTTTTTAGTATTTTCCACTTGTGGCTGGTTAAATCTGCAAATAGGGAGCCTGGTGAATACAGAGGGGCATAGTTTAGATTGGATACCCCCAAGCTAGACCCACCCCAGCTGTGTAAGTGACATAGATCTTTTCCCAGTTGTGGCTTGTATTTTTATATGTAGGGTGTCTTTGATGAGCAGGGATTCTTAACTGTAATGTCATAGATTTACTTGGTGAATGTCTTGGCTTTGATGTCTTGGAGCAGTCTGAAAGTCTTGAGCGTAGACTTAAGTCAAAAGGGTCTTGTGCTACTTACTTCCTTTGCTGCTGAGACAAAATTCCAGATACCCACAATTAGTTTTATTTTGGCTCACTCCAAATAATGGAGTTTATTTCACTCCATATTCAGCTGGCTCCAAGGCAGGGTGGCATGGCAGAGGGGCACGGTGGGCAGGAAGCAGAGAGAATGAGGGGAGGAACAGGAAGAGGGATAAGCATTTAAAGGTCACTCCTCCTATGACTCAGCACTCCTGACCAGGCACACCTTCCAGAGCAAGTCAGTTATAAGTCTCCAGAGTCCATCATCTTCTAGAAACTTCACTAATGATCACACGAGGCTCTTGGGGGACAGCTAGAGATAATCCATGAAAGGCTTCTTTCCTTTATTCTTTAAGAGTTGAAGAATTGTCTTTCACATTTTTTCTATGAAGACCAAAATATCAAGTGAGATTCCAATGTCATATCTCCTAGCATTATTTATTGAACACCTATCATTTTCCCAGAGATCAATAATGCTAATTTTATGAAATGTCAAATTTCCATATACATAGGTCCTTTTGTGGATAATTTTAGTTCACTGTTTTTGTTTCTACACTTTCTTCTTTAAGAATATTTTACTTCTCCTTGGGTCTCTATATTTATATAGGTTCACTTCTTAAAGTTTTGTTTTAGAAGTTTGAATGGAATTACAGTAGAAGAATAGATCACTTTGGAGGCAGTGGACTCTTTTTGATATTGGGGTTTCTTATCCATAAACAGTAATTGATTTCATTTACTTGAGTTTCCTGTAGCAACTTCCATAAAATTTCATGATCCCTATAGGACTCAGATCTCTTTCATTAAATTTATTCCTAGATATTCTAGAATTTTTGGTTACTATAAATGGAATCCTTCAGAAATTTCTTTCTCTAAGTGTGTTTTTCTGGAGGATTAAATATGTAGATAATTTTTGATCTTATATCTAGTCATAGATAGGATTACTAATTAAAAATTTGTGGATTTTGTTGGGTTTTTGTATTTAGTATTGCAACCAGGTTATAACAGATTAGTTCTATAATTTTCCATAGCTAAAGATTTTTGTGTTTTATACTATAAGTTCTTAAAAAGATTTTTGTAAGAAGCTCCAGTGAATTTTTAATATACATTATGAGATTATGAGACTGAGCTTTCTTGTCTTAGTCCTGACATTTTTTTTTTTTTTTTTTTTGGTACCAAAAATTGAATTCAGGACCTCATGCTTGCCAGGCAGGCACTGTGCCTCTGAGCTATATCCTCAGCCCTTATTTCTGATTTTTAAGGAAAGTGTTTCTAGGATTTAGTCACAAATAATAATGTTTCCCAAAGACTTCTGAGAGGTACATGCTATCGGGCTAGCATTTCCCACTGGTACTGTGTCTGCAGATTTGTTGGAACTGTCATGAATCCTATCGCGGTTTCTGAAGCACACACTGAGGTGATTGCCTGGTTTTCCCTGTGTTATTCTGTTAATTTGCAGAAAGATTTGTACAGATTTTTCCAGTGCTAACAGCATTGTAGCTCATAAAAGCTGCTGCGGTGTATTCTCCCTGTTTCTATTTCGAGGACAAGTTGAGGTGACTTTGGTGGGACCCGTTCCTCAAAAATTACAGAATAATATCTGGAGCTCCAAAGCACAGCCAGCAGCAGTGGTTAACAGTGATGTATTTTGTACTGAAATTTGCTAACAGAGGGGCCTTTAAGTGTTCTTGCCTCACACACAACAGGACCTATGGGGGATGGGTATTGTTACGGCTTGTGTCTGGATGTCCCCCCAAAGCTTCATGCGGTGACAGGTGGGGCTCTCAGAGGTGGCTGGATCTAGAGTGTGTGACACTGGGATTAAGGGTGTGTGATTACTAAATTAGTTCACTGATTGGTTCGCTACGTGTCCGGAGCCGAGTAGCCTAGAGAGAATATACCAGGGGACAGAGAGAAGCTGCTGTGGTACCCTGTGACCTTCTGCTCTCTGCCCGCCAGGGACTGTTTCTCCTCTGGGGTGCCCCTCTGCCATGTGCCACCTGGCTTGGAGCTAGCCAATTATGAACTGAAACCTCTACAAATGTGAGCTAAATAAACCCTTCCTCCTTTAACTTTGGGCAGCCAGTGCTTTGTCTCAGCAATAAGTAATTAAGCTGGGTTTGTTAATGTGTTGCACTCTGGTAATCATTTCAATATACCCACACGTCAAAACCTCACCTTGGGTATCTCAGAGATGTTTTTTGACCTGGTTTGCTGATTACACCTCAATAAAGCTCGGAAAAATGAAACAGCACTGTACTTACTCTCTTTTCTAAGTTTCCCAGGCTGAGCTTGAGATGGCAATCCTCCTGCCTCAGCCTCCCAGAGTGCTGGCTGGGATTACAGCTGTGTTCCATCATGCCTCACTCTGCTGTAGTTCTTTACTTAAACTTTCAAATTGGGTTTCTATTTTTTATTTTCTATTTCCAGCCTTTTTTCTTTCTATTTGAGTAGTTGAACCTGAGTTTCCTGTTAAATGCCGCTCTCCCTTGCAGCTCAGAAGTTTTGATAGTGAAGTTTATTCACTATCATACTTATTCAGCTCCCTTGCAGCTCAGAGTTTTTGGTTTTTGTTTTGTTTTGGTACCGGGGATTAAACTCATGACCTTGCCCTTGCCAGGCAGGTGTTTATGCCGCTAGCTAAATCCTTGGCTCAAGGCAAATAGCTTTTAGTGTTCAAAGTATTTAAAAATTTTTTATTGTTTAATTTGGAAATGTATGCTAAAATGTTTCCATGGTTATAACTGAAAATGCAGTTTTAAGGAACCATTTAGGGATGTATTTTAAAATTTTCAATCTTTTAACTTATTTATTTATTTATTTATTTTCGTGGTACTGGGCAGAGTCCCATCCCCAGCTATTTACATTTTTTTTTTTTTTGGTTTAATTTTGAGTCAGTATCTTGCTAAGAAACTGAATTGCCCAGGTTGGGCTGGAATTTGTGATCCTCCTGCCTCAGCCTCCCAGTATGCTGGCATTATGGATCTTGGGCATGCACCACTACACCCGGCCAGTGTAAGGCTTCTATTGAGACTTCTCCCAGTGCCTGAAGAAGAAGCAGCTCTGACCTCGGGCAGGGCAGGTCAACAGTTCTTCAAAGGAAAGGAGTCACTGATTGCTCCTGTCCTGAGTTCTTGCCTAGGTCCTCCATGAGAATAAGGGGCCCAGGCTTGCAGGGCACAGTTCAGTGTCTGAGCTCGGATACAGGCAGCTCGTGGTCAGCTCTGTTTGCTTGGGGAAGGCAGGTTTCCAGAGGCGGCTGCTTGCCTGCATCTGCATTAGATGTTAGGATGTATTTGTGGCTGTTCAATTTCAACTCTGGCCTCGCCTGGGAGCCCTGGATCCCCATTTATGTCCTTGTTTGTTTCTGCTGTGAGAGCACTGCAGGCTCCTGGGGGGGACCTTTTCTGGCATTTGATGAGTTCATTCTCTTACAGGGAGTCCCCAACTGGGCTGGGAGATAAGGGTCACTGTGGGGAACTTACTTATTCAGCTTCACTGCAACCCCATTTCCAGTCTCTCATCAAAGGCTGGTATGGGAAAGAAACCTTCAGGGCTGGTTGCATGTGGGGAAAGCCAACTGGCTCTACGGGTGTGACTTCAGCCTAAAATAATCAATAACCCCGCTGCTCATCTTTGCTCTGCATTTCTTTAACCTTCACCTTTTCATTTGGGTCAGTACCTGCTTGCAGAGCATAATGGTTCCCTTCATCGAGGGAATTGGTGCTGTTTCTCCTCCTGCAAGCTCTTGGTCCCTTCCCATTTGCAAAGGACCTGTCTCCCTGCTTCCTATTATCCATCTTTCATTTCACTCTTTAATTATTTGTGCTTTGAGTTTCTCGTGATAGAAGAAACCACGTGGTGCTCAAGCTTCCATCTGACTTACTGTCCCAAGGCACCCCCTCTCTCTACCAGTGATTCAGGTTTCCCTTTATGACAGAGTGGCCCTCCACTATGTTATAGATACCACATTAGCTTTCCTCATTCATTGCTGGATGGTCATACAGCCTGCCTCTAAGTTAACCACATGACGTATTCTGGGATGGCTTGTCTCTAACTCCTCATCCCCAGAGCTGGAGGCGGGGAGGCAGCACCCTATTCTATGGGCTTCAAAAAGAGTTGGCTTTGGTGACACCTCACTTTTGAACTTCTGGCTTCCAGCTCTGAGAGAGTAAGTCTCCACTGTCAAGTGACCACCCAGTGTGTGACCACTGTAGAGCGGCCCTGAAAAACTGCAGGGGGCTTGCATGGTGCTCAGCCAGCTACCTCAGTCTCCCTCCTGTGCAGCTCCAGGGTCACGCTGGCCAGCTCTGATGTGACTTTATCTGTAGCACTCAGCCTGGGCAACAGGCAGTCATAACAGGTTGGATCAGAGCTGCCAGCCATGCCTGCTACTGTGAGGCCCTGGTGTCCTGGGCAGAGGTGGTCAGGCTGGATCGACTCAGCTCATCATCCCTGTCTTCTGCCTCTGAAGCTCGGGGCTCTGAGTGTCACCTGTGTCATCTGTGTGTGCTGAGGACCCCAGCATGAGCCCCGGCAAAGCACACACAGCACACAGCTGGCCATCTACAGCATCTCTGGCTGGCGAGAACACAGGTTTATTTTCTCCTCTTGTTAAATGTGCTTCTGTGTTCGCAAGATTTGAAAATAAATTTTTGTAATTAAAAAATGCAACTTAGAGTCCTAAGGTTGGAAATGCACCACCTGGCAGGTGGGTGAGGTTGCATGGGAGGAGGGGGCAGACAGTGGCGAAGCCTGAGGTGCACATCTAGCCTCGTGGCAAGGGTATTTCTTTGGAGGACAAAACATAAAGTCAGAGGGGAAGCAAGGCGGCTGCTCCTGTATTCAGGTCACAATTGCTGAGTCGCTGCTCTGGGCTGGAAGGGGCTGCAGATGTTAATGGGGCGGGGCAACACCCCCACCCCCAGTCAGCCAGCCAGCCCCAACCCAAGGCTGGGATTCCAAGCCGGGCCTCAGGCTCCTGCCAGATGCTATCTGGGCCCTGCAGGTTTTTACAGAGAGAAAGCAGAGGCTTTAGGCCAGGCTTTCCTTCTCTCATCTTTTCTTCCTCCACCATCTCATCGCTGGGCGTTTCACACAGGTGGGAGGAATTGCTTAGCTCTTGCTCGTTAATTGACATTCACCGGAGAGGTGGTGAGGAAGCTTCTCAGCTGTCTTGGAAGAGAAGATTCCAGCTCCCAGGCGGAGCCGCCCACACCTGGCTCCCACCAGCCCGTGCCGGGGCGGGCTCTGTGGGCTCAGGTGCTCCAGGGCACTGCATAGAGGGTTTGGCCAGAGACTTGGGGCTGGTGGTGCAGCTGTGTTGGGAGCGATCTACAGAGCTCAGCGCCTGACCGGACACACTGCTAGGATTCCCCTTCAGCCCTTGACCTCTTTCTGCTCTGCGTGTCCGGGTGAGAGAGATCTGCTCCAGTGGCCCCCGTCTCCAGACCTGGGTGTTTCCTTGTGTAAGGAGGAGGTCACACTGAAAACTCAGCGGCACTTAGACCTCTGTGGAAATGCAGGGACTGCTGGCGGGGGGGGATGGGCAGGTCACCACAGCTGCCCCTTGGCCTGCCCGGAAGGATCTGTCTCTCTAAGGGGCTGCAGGGTGGGAAAGGGCTGTCCGCCGCCCTGTTGGGCAGACCTGCCCTGATGCCCTGAGCTGCCACCTTGGGTCCAGGGTGGGGGCAGGAGGGCTGATCCTGTAGCACTCAGATAATTGTTTGCAGGAAAGATTTGTGTTAGACCCAAAAGGTACAAAGACTGTTCTAGAATGAAAGGAACATGCTGACCAGTTGCCACGTGTGATTCTTGGCCAGGCTGAGACTAGAAAGAGGCTTTGGGATATGAAGGATGCATGCCTGGGACAGGGCTGAGGGGTGAGGAGGGAATGACCATGTGGCCAGTTGATTGCATTTTCTGAAGAGTAAGTCAGGCGTGGCAGTGTGTGCTTATAATCCAAGTACTCTGGAAAGCCGAGACAGGATGGTCTCAAATTTGAGTTTAGCCTAAGTTAGTGACTTAGACTGTATTTCAAAATTTCAAAACAAAAAAAAAGGCTGGGGAAATAACACAGTGTGAAGGCCATGGGTTCCATCCCCAGTACCAACAAGGAAAAAAAGATAAAGTGGTAATGACATGATAGAGATGAACATGGGTCTTTATCGTAGGAGACAGATAATTGAGGAGTTTAGGTCCTAGAGTCTATAACTTTCCTTGATTGGCTCAGTTGAACAAAACTCTTTTTCCACTTTCTGGTGTGGCTGAAAGTTTTCACAACAAAAAGTTAGGACAGGAGAGCAGGAGGAACAAAGAGACGTCTCATCTGGGGAATCGGGCAGGAAGCCGGGACTCTCCACAGCAGCCTCTGCACCTGTGGGAAAGCACCTGAACGGTGGCCCCGCTTTCCAAAGAGCAGGATAAACTAAGCCTGGGTTCCCACTCAGAGGCCATCAGAGATGGGAGGAAATGAAACTGAGGGTGACAGTCACAGAGACAACGGTAGACGGGGATCCTCACGGCCCCCTCCCATGCTCACGTACAGAACGTCAGCCAATGACAAAGTTCAGGCAAGAAAGCAAAAGGGGTGCCAGTGAAAAGGACGCAGCAGAGCAGCCAGGAGAAGAGAAGGATCTATCGCCTGCCCGGGAAGGACGCGTGGCCCAAGGACAGGCTTCCGTTCACAGCCAGGAGCTGTGTGAACAGGTGGGAGAAGTGAGTGGCGGAAGGCGGAGGAGAGAGCCATTCCCAGCCGGAACTGCACAATCCCCACAACAGACTAGGGCAAGAGACCAAAATAAATATGTTTCTGGAAAACCAAAAGCCAAGAGGGCTTCAGACCCTGGATCACTGCCAAAATGACAACTTCCGCAGGAACGCTCCCAGCGGTTATAGAGCGAACCCAGAAAACTGATCTGAATTTTAGGATGAATTAAATACTAGGTCTGCAGACGAAACTAAGCATACCCAAACAGGATGTCAAGGATGTGAATTAAGACCTGGTAGAACTACAGGAGAAACTGCAGACCTGTTACCAGGCGGGCTGGTTCCCGTCTAGCTCTTTCAGTTAGGAATGCAGCCAGGTGATGCTCAGGAGCAGAGATAAAGTAGAACCGAACCACACCTGGAACGAACTTGCTTTATTCCCTGTGCGCACTGCAGGGTGTTGTCCACAGCTAGGGAGCGAGCATTCCTCCAGGCACGGACTGGTGGCCTTTACGACAACTGACTAACTAGGCTACCAAGTGCAGGAGGTAGGCAGCCGCTCCAAATAGGACCAGTCGGTACAGTGATTATGTCAATCAAAATCAACCAAGGAAATCCATACTCAGGAAGGGCCGAGTAGCCTCTTTTCCCACGCACAGCCGGACTTAAGGGCTCCGCCGGGGGAGATGTTCTGTCTCGCTGAGGTGAGAAAATAGGCTTTATCGCCAGAGATGGCTCGGGAGTCTGTGATCAACCCGAACGGATAAATTCACTGGGGAAACCTTTCTCCTGCGTGACCTGCATTGCCTGCAGATACCTCTTCGTTATCGGGACATGCTTGAACAGAGAGCCTGAGTGATGGACTCATTTCTCCAGCCCTTCCTGCACGGATTGATCACAGTTATCGGGACATGCTTGAACAGAGAGCCCGAGTGATGGACTCATTTCTCCAGCCCTTCCTGCACGGATTGATCACAGATTCGAGATACAGCAGCACCTTGCTGGGACCTCTCCTTCCGCCCTTCTCTCCTGTTCTCTTCATCTTTCTCCTCCTCCTCATTCTCTTCTTCCCCAGCCTGTCTTCTTCTTCCTTGACTTTCTTCTCCTCTGGTACTGGGGATTGAACTCAAAGCTTTTGCACTGAACCCTTTTTTATTTTGTGTTTTGATTCAGGGACTCACTATATTGCCCTGGCTGGGCTTGAACTTGCAGTCCTCCTGCCGCAGCCTCCCAGAGTGCTGCGATTTTAGATGTGTGCCCCCACACAGCTATTTGGACCATTTCTGTGGACTTCACACTTCTGTGGGGACCCCGGGTACATGTGCAATGAATAAAACTTGCATGTTTTTCTCTCTAGTCAGGCCTGTGCTAATTTGGTCCCTAGACTCAGCCAAAGTGTCCAGCAAGACCGAAAGGAGGGGAGAGGCCCCTCCTCGTCTTATGGTGTTGCTGATTTTCCCTCATGTTCTGTGGCTTGCACCAAGCTCACCTCCAGCGCTGACTCTGTTCTCGTGACACAATCACAGACCACTCTAGGGACAAACTCCAGGGCCTTACCCGGCTGCTCATTAAAAGCACAAATGGGTTTTCGCCTGAGGCAGTCGGGACTTAAAAGTGTTTTTTTGGTTCCAAACCATGACTCTTCACTGGGACCTACAGATGCCCAATAGGACAAAGCTTGGCCTTCAGTTTGTATTTTTTGTTGCCTTAAAACTACATTCAAATCCCCCTTCAAGATGAAAGACACCAAGAAAGAGTGACCAATTTTTCAGGTTTGCGGGGACGTTTTGTGGCTGGCTCTTACAACGTCCACTTAGGAGGCAGAAGAAGCTTTTCCCTGCCTGCTTTTCCTTGTGACTCCAGAGAGGGTGTGGCTTCTGACAGTGGTCACACCCTTCTGCCCAGCTTCCCTTCCCCTAGAACTCCCCAAGCTGCAACAGGGCAGACGGGCTCAGTGTCCTTCAGTCACCCCTGAAATTACTTTTCAGCCACTGTCTGGGCTGCTCAGACAGGAAGTGCTTCTTACCACTCCAGCTGCAGGCTGTTACCTTGCTGAGGAAGCAGAGGGGATACCACCCCTAATGTGGCAGAGATCAGAGGGGGACCCAGCCCACTACTAACACCCCTGTCCTCCCCAGACCCCGGTGACCTGTGACTAACACTGCTAGTCCTGAAAATTCTCCCCCCTGCTTTGTGTGGGAACTTGACGGCTGTCCTGGGCCCCACACCTGCTACAGGAGGGGTTTTCATTCACCACAGAGGACTTGAATTTGAGCTAATTTGAGCTAAGCAGCAGAAAGAAATACGGGCCAATCCACTTCCTTAAATTTGGACCAATCAGCAGGCTTGAGTTCAGACCAATCGTGGACTGACAACTGCTATATAAGCAGCCATCCCCTCCGATTCCTGGAGTTGAGGTAGAGGGGCTGTGTTTATGCACTGATCTCTCTGTGCTGCAGCATAATTCCTGTTCAAATAAAGCCCCCCTCTGGGGGCCTGGGAGAGCTGCCTGTGATTTATTTCTCAGGTAGTGTGGGCTCAGGAGGTTCTGTAAATCTACTTGGGATTCTCATCCTGAGGAATGTGGTCAGAATAGTCACTTTAACAAAGATCTATGGATGCTTAGGGTTGTTAGCCCTGAAGAGCACAGAGATCGGTAGCCAACAAAAAGAGTTCGGCATCAGCTGGTGCTGAGCTATGGCATCAGAGCTCAGAGCAGAAATAACTAACAGGCTAAGGGCCCTCAGCACACAAAGCCCAGGGAGGCTAGGAGAGCCACACTGTGCCAAGTCATGATTTCCATGTGAATTGAGCAAAGAACCCCTGGCTGGTTGGCAGCAGTTCCAGACCCCCCCCCCCTCCCTGGAATCATACTAAGAAGTCCCCAAAAAGCAGAAAAAAGCAGAGCCACACATGCCACAAATGGCACCACTGACATTGCCACAGACTAAGGCCATCAAGGATGAAGGAGTTGGGGTGGCCCATGTTTCCCTGTACCCTAACCCCCATCTTCCCTGAGCCACAGGTTCTGGTGAGCCGTCTTTCTATGGAGCTCCCAAAACCCCCTGACTCAGACGCTGGGGCTGGAAGGACAAACCAGCACCTTCCTTTCTCACAGAAATGCACGTGCCCAGGCCAAGGCTGGGGAGACCCTTGGAGGAGATTAGAACTTCTCCTCTTCAGTGGTTGGCCTGAGGCTGTGGCAGGAGACACTGAGCTCTGGCCTGCCTGGTGGCCAGAGCTGGCCCAGCAGAATGAGTCACAGAGGGGCCACTGTGGGTCATTCTACTGGGTTTAGCAAACAAAATCTGAGCCTCCTTCAAAGGCTCGTGTGAATTCACCTCACACTGGGCTTGGGGCCTTCCAGTGGCATCTGAAAGGTTTCTGGTCAATGAATGAATAAAACCCTAAGTACTTGAATTCCCCAGTATCCTCCTGAAACTGCCAGGGTCCCCACAGTGACGGGTCTTTGTAGGCTGATGAGGCACTGCCTCTGCTGGAGTCCACAGTGACCATGGCAATGACCCACGGGGGGTGGAGGTGGAGGGGTGGTGGTGGTGGTAATTGAAAGTCTCCATAAATTCCTATCTCAGCGTCCAGTCTTGAATAGAGATGAGATGGGTTATGAAAATTTAAGGCTAATCTACTGTGTATTGTTTAGACAACCCTCAATGATTAACACGTGTACCCAGAGCCCGGCAAGGATCTGATCCCAAGTTTTAAGTTAATAAAGGAGACAGATACAAAGTGAGATCCAGCTTGGTTCTGCTTTCATTTACCCAGTGGGCATCTGTAGACCCCAAGTGAAGAGCTTTTTTTTTCTTTTTAAGGCAAACGCAGCTTTTAAGTTTACCCTTCTTTATGGCAGAGAGGTACACTATTATGCGTAAATGCCATGTTTTCTGTAATCTTTCATCTGTTGGACCACGTGCAGGTCACTTCCAAGGTTTAGCTACCATGAATTGTGCTGCTATAAACATGGGCATGCATGGGTCACTGTAAACTGTGGTCCCTTATATGAAAAACCCAAAGTGTAAATAAGACAAAATAGAAGACAGACAGTAGGAAAGAGGGAGACTGAGCTTCTGTAAAAGAGAAGGGGCCAGAACCGGAAGGAAGAGGGAGGGAGATGAGGGGAAAGAGATAAAAGAGGATCAAGAGGACGCGGAATGTAGTTGATTTGCCGGGCAGACATGCAGCGATATAAATAAAAATTTTAAAGAAGGAGAAATCGAGGAGGAGCAGGCCAACACACCCAGGTAGCGGGTGCAGACTGGGCACAAAAGGGGTGCGGGGAGGGAGGCACGGCCAGGGTGGGAGTCCTCTGTCTGAGCTGCAGGAAACGCTGCCCCACCTCCACAACAGTGAGGCTGCGCCCCCCACCTGCGGCATCTCCCCAAGACACCGGAGCGCAGCATTTCTTTTTTAGGGTTTTTCTGAGGACTCGTGTGCTGCGACAGCCCACTCCGGGGAGGCTGCGTGGCACTAGGAAGCCAATGATTTTTTTTTTTTAAAGAACAAGCAGCACCTAAGAGCCTCTTCCCATCGCAGGGAAAGCGCGCTGGTGCTGGCGGGGGCGGGGCCCAGCCTCCGGGCAGGAATCCTTGAAGCCGGGGTGTTGCAAGGGGGGAGGGACGCAGACGAGGAAGCTATTTTGGGGTGGGACCCTCGGGCCTCGGTGACAGATTGGCGGTGGGGAGGAGGGAAGCATGCAGCGCTCCTGGCTGGGGAAGGTGGTGCGCGGAGACGGAAAACCCAAAATGGGCTGGGTGGGGTCCTGCTAGTACGTACTGTGTGGACACGAGAATTGTTACGTGTGCGCGTGTGCGTGTGCGTGTGCGTGTGTGTGTGTGTGTGTCAAGTGTGAACCCAGACACAGCCCCATCCCAGCTCCTGTGCAGGGAAAGGGCCATTTAGCCAGAAGCCCAACAGCAGCCAGCAGGGCACAGGTCTCAGGCTGGCAGGGTGGCTGTGCTGGCATCCTTCTCCCCTTGGTGCCATGCTGGACTCCAGGAGGACCTTGTCTTGGTCCCCTGCACAAACGCAGAGGCTATATTGATGGAGCCCAAGACCCCCACTTTTCCAGAGGCTGCAAAATGTGCTTTAAAAAAAAAAAAAGAAAATCTTTTAGGAGTTTTGGTTTCCCTTTTAATCCCAAATGGTCTTTTAAGCTTTTGGCTCCTATATTTAACCTATTTAATGAGATTTCTTTTCCAGTAATTCCTGAAACTGGTAATCTCTAATTGGGTCAAATTCTCTACCCACAAGCCAGCCAGGCTATTTTTAGTGCAAATCCTCAGGCTGAAGCTCCTCCGGCCTCCCAGACGCAGCTGTCAGCGCTGCTCTCCACCACGCTCTGCTCTCTCGAGCCAGACCTGATCCGGAATATTTTCCCACTACGTTGTCCTCACAGGGCCCGCCCGCCTGCCGCTCGCCCAGCCTCCCGGCCTCCCCTGCATCTGTAGCCCCAGGATGGTTTACACAAATCCATTTAACGCTCCTCAGCTTAGGTACTCAGTGTCGCTAAAAATAATCCAGTCCTGGCAGCGGCTTTGGGGAAGCACCTGAGCTTGGTTGCCTTTTGTGTTCACTGAGGCTGAGTCCCCTGAGGGGACAGGGAGGGAAGCCAGGGCTTACAGTGACCCTGAAAGTCATTAGGTTGCTCCAGGTGGGAGGAACCAGCTACTTCTGTCTGCCTTTGCCACCATGACTTCCTGCAGGGCAGCGTGGGGCTGCTCTGTCCTGTGTCCCCGGGTTGCCCAAGGGACTGCTGCCTGGGGAGAGCAAGACCCACCCTTGTTTGAGGTGCCCACATCTCCGGCTGGGGGTGGGGCATGGATGGTGGCATATAGGGAGAGACTGCACCTCGGTTGTGTAGATGGTCACCTGTCAGAGGTCCAGGTCCCAGTAGCCATTGTGGGCCCAGGGTCTGCAAGCCTGGCCCATTTCCTTCAAGGTAGGGGTGATGGCAACAAGTGTAGAGACAAGACACCCTGAGTTTCCGGACCCTGCCCCAGGGTTATAGGCAGCTGAGTCAGTTAGAAATATTCTAGGCAGTCAGAGAGGTCTGGGCTCTGGAAGGAGCCAGTGCAGGAGCCCAGATACCTTGCAACCTTGGGGGAGACAGACACCCCTGCTTTGGGCCAACCTCAAGACAAAAGGCAGAACAAATGCAGCCACACCCTAAATACAGACATCAGGGATTGATAATCTAAATAGGTACAGATCGCCCTGAGGAAGCCAGGAGCCATGCTAATCCCTTAGCAGCAGAGACCGTGTTCCGTGTTCATGTCTACTTGTGACTCAACTCCCCATTTGATCCCGACTTAACCAATCTGTCCTGAGCAATCGCACTCATAATCTCATTGGTTGGCCGTAGTTCTGTCCCACTCATGCCTTCCTGCTTTGTGAGTTCCTATTTTCCCCCACTGTGGACCTGGCTCACCTCATGGTTTTGCTCTAGAGAAAGGAGGGGTCCTCGGCAACCCGCTCGGGACCCCTTCTGTCTCTCTCTGGGACAGAAGCTTTCTTTCTCTCAATAAACATATTCTGCTCTTTACCTCCGTTGTTCCTAAAATTCATTCTTTGATTTCAGAGAACACGAACTCCTACAGACATGTAGTAGGCTGGGGGTTTCTTTCCTCCAAATCACCAGGGTTTTTCCAGAAGCCATGTCCACAGAAGACCCAAAGGTTTGAGAAGAAGCTCTTAGCCCTGCTGTCAGCCCTCTGGTCCGCACTGGGAAGGCAGCCTTAATTCAGAGTGTGCTCGGTGGTGGACCACGGGCCTGCCACGACTTGGGAACATAGACTCGACACACTTTTCCTTTGACCAGATTCCCTAGGGAGAGCTAATTCCACATGTTCATCTCAGGCAGACAATCAGACATCACCCTGGAGATTCCTATGAGAGGCATTGTGGATGGGATTTAGGATTAAGTCAGTGGACTGTGAGTGAAGCAGATTGTTCTCTAAATGTGGGTGGGCCTGGTCCAATCAGGGGAAGGCCTGAGCAGAACAAAAAGGACTGATCTTCCTCAATCACTGAGGAACTGCCCAAGAGGCAGCCACTGGATTTGATGGGAGGTGTGGTGCTCCCTAGGTCTCTGGGCTGTCTGCCCACCCCAAGAACCATATCCACCAGTTCCTTCAAAGAATCTCTCCCCCTACTCTTGCTGTTAGTCCTGTCTCTGGAGAGCTCTGCTCTGCACACAGAAAGACAGACAGACAGACAGACACACACACACACACACACACACACACCCCACATACCTAGCAGACTCCAAATCCCAGCTTACCTTGTCTGACTTGAGTGCAGTGTGGACCTCATTTGGGGTCAGCCAGGAGGTGCTGGGAGGAAGCAGCAGGTACTCCTCAGTGGTGCCCTGGGCCATGCTCTGTGGGGAGAGGGCCTGGAAATACCACTTCCACTCTCCCAGTGCAACAGCCCCGGCTCCTTCCAGCACCACAGTCCACACATGGCAAACACCAGCTACCTGTTATGAAGTTCTCGATCACCTCCAAGACAGTCTGGGACAAGTCCCAACTGTCCTGCGAGCCCACTCTCGGAGTGGAGACTCTTGATAGAAAGAGCACAGCACAGACAAGGGCAAACTTCAGGCACCAGATGCCGGCCCAGCCCCTTGCAAGAGTGACTTCCACATTCCAGGTTGTGCCCAAGGGCCCCAAAAAGCTTGGCAAGGAAGAGAACAGAACCCACGCCATGCTCACCAATAGACTAGAGCAGAGATCGGGGCTCACCGGGACACCTTAGTGAGTCTAATGTCCTCTGAGTTTAGAGAAGGAAGTTGCAATCAAGGAGCAGAGCAGGCTGGCATTGGCTCTTGTGGTCATCCAGGAGGACAGGTCTCCTTCGGAAGCCTGAGAGTGGTGCTGGGCTGGGCCAACCGTCACCATCTGCAGGTGGCAGACAGGCTTTGGGCTCTGTGTGCAGAGAGATCTGAGATTAAAGCCTGGGAAGCTGGGACAAGTTGGTCTACACGAGGGAAGGGTGGAGGATCTCCTGGGAAGTGTCACACTGGGACCAAAGGTGTCCTGGTATGCAATGTCTCTGGGAGAACTGCAAGGGAGAAGGATTGGTCCTTATGTGGGTTCTGGATCCAGGTACCCCATTAACACAAGGTGGCTCACCAGAGAATGGCGAGCCTGTGAAGGAATGGCAGGATCTCTACGCTGGGGCAGGAAACTCCAGAGTTTTCATGGGAGATCTATGGTGGGAAGAGCTGCAGACACTAATAGGGAGACGGCTACTTCGGAGTTGGTTTGCTGAGGTTTATTACAGGCCCTGGACCAGTCTCTGCTGAGTCGGGCTGTTTTTAGACCTTGGTATGTGGGCCGTCACTCCCGAAAGAACCTTTAAGTTTGCTGCATGTTGGAAAAGTCAGGCCAAATGGCCTTTTCTGGAGTCACAGTTCCTCCAGTGAGCACAGCTTGCACTAATCACTAGACCAGCTCAGAATACTTTGAGATGCTGCATCCTGAATGCCTTCCACACCCATCTCTTCAGGTCAGAATCTCTCTCCCTGCTTGTGATCCCAGCACTGGGAGGCTGAGTCAGGAGTATTGTGAGTTTGAGCCCAGCCTGGGCAATTTAAGGACTTAGAGAAACCTGTCTCAAAGAGAAAATAAGAAAGGCTGATATGAGGCTCTGAGAGGTCCTAGGTTCATTTCCCAGCAGTAAAAAAAGAAAAAAAATCTCTGAGCTGTCCTTATGTCCAGGTCCCCAGAGAGGTTTACTGTAAAGTTTTTCTCTGGGAAGCCTTGGGGGATACAGGGACAGCAGGGAAGTGGGTCAGAGGGACAGGACCAGGAGCAAGAGGTCACCAAGGATATGTAAGGCCCACCCACCCCTGCAGGAGCCTCTCTCCTCTCTCTCTCTGTTCTTTGAGACAGGGTTTCACTGTGTAATTCAGGCTGCCTTGAACTCACTTTGTAGCTTACACTGGTCTCAAACTCACAGCAATTCTCTTGCCTCAGCCTCCTAAGTGCTGGGATTACAGGAGCCCACCATCACACGTGGCCTAGGAAGAAGCCCAACTTCTGATCACGCTGGGCTAGGGCCTGCCCTTCCTCTGATGCCCACAGGCATCATAGGCTGGGTCCCATCTTATGTGGCAAGTATACTTAATCCTCCAATGACCACTGACTATCGCTTTTTCTTGCAAACCTGGACATACAGGTGGATGCTTATCTAAGACCCAGCGTCCTCGTCAAGCACAGGTCATGTGGACACCTATCCCATCATCTCCCACTCCATCTTTTTGCTGTGTCATCAGTGATGGTTACAATGGCTGACCAGTGAGCCCAACTGCTGCCTCCCGCGTGTCCCTGGCTTTCTGTCCATTTGCCACTTGTCCCCTCCCAGCAGCTGTAGTCCCTGCCTTCAATGTGCCCCATTGTCCAGATGCACCAAGTTCCAGGAGTGAGCAAGGTGAGCAGCATCTCCCATTGGATCCCATTGGATCCTGCGACCGTGGCGGGGCCGCAGGTGGCAGTGTGAGCCCTGCTCATCCACCATCAACCACACAAGCCAGCGCCTTCTCACAGTTCTGGATGAAGGCAGTCCAGCTGAAGTTTTACGTCACTTTTTGAAGAAGGAGCCCCAAAGAGCTGGATGGGGAGGTGGTTTCTGATTGCTGTCCTCAAGTGGATTAAGGACCTGTTTCCAAACCCCACACTTTCTAAACAGACAAGAACACAGCAAAAGGGCCCCAAGGGCTGGGACCCACTGGGGTCACGGTGGCCAGGCTCTGGAGGCTGCCTTTATAAAGGGGGGAAATGCGAGGGAGGTGACGTGAGACTCTGTCTTAGTCTGCTTTCTGTGGCTGAAAGAGAATAACCAGGTGCAGGTGCTTTAGAAAGGAAAGACGCTTACACGCTCACAGTTCCAGAAGCCAGAATCTGCTCAGTGTCTGCAAGAGGGCCTGGTGCTGACCCACGCTTAGCAGAAGGTGGAAGGGTAAGGGATGCCTTGGCGGCAAAGAGAGGGTGACCTCCCACTAGCCAGTCTGGTTAACCCATCTGTGATTCCCCACCTCCAAGCTCCTTTTGGCTTCCACAGGCTCTGTCTATGTCCAGATTTCTCCTTTCTATAAGGACACTGGAGGGGACGCCACTGCAGACGACTTCCCTCTTTGTCCCTGGCTGCAAAGTGCCAAGGACAAAGAGGAAACTGCTGCCATATCAGCGTACAAGTCTACATTTACGGGGACATCGAAGGACTCTTGTCCTGCCAGGGTTTAACAACAGGTGTTGGAACACAGAGCCCCAGGATCCTCCGGTTCTCTGCACATCTACTCTGGGACTCAGGGCCAGCATCCTCATCAAACAAGGGCCACAAAACTGCCCAGTCCCATTTAGCCTGCATGCTTAAATAGGACTGCAGGAGTGGTGGTGAGCAGAGCCGAGGTACCCACAAGGATCCGTCTCTCCATCCGCTCCTCCTAAAAGTCTTCCTGGCCCTCCTTCAAGCTGGCGATGCTCGCCCTATCAAAGAACATTTTATTTTTTAAGTGTTGGCATGGGGGAGGAGTTGAGGGCCAAAGCAAGGGCCAAGGGTGATGCTTATTTGTGAGTTTTGTCGCCAGATATAACTTTGTGTCACATCTTTCTTCTTCGTGGGGTTTGATCATCTTGGGGCATTAACCATTTTTGCTTTCATAAAATCACTAGGCTATGAATACACTGTGCCATTTAGCCAGAGAGTTCACATGTGGTGCTTGAAAAGAAAGATCCTGAAGACATTTGAACCTTCAAAGAAGGGCGGGGACCAATGGATGGGAGAGACAGCCCCGCCAGGAGGGCTTTCCAGAGGAGGGGGTGACCAGGGAGGGAGGGAAGTGGGGGGGGGGCGGATCAGGGCGTGAGTACCAGGCATGCAGAATGGAAATGGGCCCCACCTTAGGTAAAGATCATAGACATCGTTTTCCTCCATCACTGGGTAGGTGACCACTTTAGAACCTTTACAAAAACAGTGAGTTTGTGTGATTCACCCTAATTTCAGAGAAAAATGGAAGCACCGCAAATTCTATTCTTCGAGCCCATGTGACAACACATAGGCAGTGGCTCTAGAGCCACTGGAATCCTTGGGGCTTCTAAAATAGACCAAGGCCAGCCCTAGACCAATTAAGCCTGAGTTTCTGGAAGTAGGGTATCCTATGGGCTGGGGTCCCTGTTTCAATCTCCAGGTCTCCCAGTGGGTGAGGGTCTCTGTAGTTCTTATTCTGCTCCAGGCCCTCCAGAAGGGACAGATGTCTCCAATCCTTTGGGGACAGAGGCTGCCACCCCAGAGGCCACCTCAGCACCAGGTCCCCAGCTCCTGCATCCTGCCACCTGTCCTGGGGAAGGGACCTTGTCGCCCTCACCGAATGCCTGGCTATTCTTTAGGCCACACAGCAGCGCTGTCTAGGGCTCTGCTCCTCCCGCTCCGCCCTGCGCCGGCAGCCTGCTATCTTTTCCCCTGGACCGGGCGGGGACCCCATCCTGGCTCAGTTCTGCACCCCGACTAACCTCTCCGTCCCCGTCCCGGGCCACATCCCGGGGGGACGCGGCTGGCAGGAGCCGGGCGAGGAGCTGCCACCGTGCAATCCTCCTCCCGCCCTCGGGCTCCTGGAGGTTCCTCTCTTCCTCACCTTTGCGCCCTGACTCTAGGTCCCCAGCCGAGCGCCAAGTCCTCTCCTGTGACCTGTTTTTATTTGGGGAAGGGAGGCACGTCTGTCAGGACCCTCCCTTCCTCCACTGGGAATTTTTTAACGTTCCCCAAAGACTCAAGGGGGCGGGTGCCACCGCTCACAGGTGGAGGCACCCAGAGGCTCGGTGGGGCCCTGGAGGTGGCCAAGCTCACGCGGCCCCCGGGGCGGGCGGGGACGCGGGCTGAAAAGCTGCGCGTCTCCCGGCCCGCGGCTCCCGCTCTCGGCTGTCGCAGCGCGGTGGCCGCCCAGGACCGCGGCCGGGGCGCGGGCGGGCGCAGTGCGCAGGCGCGCCGGGCGGGAGGGGACGCGCTCGGGGCGCGCGCGCTGGGCAGCCGGCGGCGCCCCAGCTCCTCCCGCCCGCGCCCCGGCGCCTCGCCGCCCGCCCGCGCCCGGCGCCCCGGGCTCCCCGGGCTCCCCGGGCCGGCGAGGGGCGCGCCCGTGGCCGCGGCCGCTGCATGGCGCTGGGATGTCGGGGGCGCCGCGCGGCGGAGGTGGGGGCGAGCCCGGGGGTGCGGAGCGGGCGGCCGGGCCGGGCGGCCGGCGCGGGCTCCGGGCGTGTAGCGAGGAGTTCGCGTGCCCCGAGCTGGAGGCACTGTTCCGCGGCTACACGCTGCGGCTGGAGCAGGCGGCCACCCTGAAGGCGCTGGCTGTGCTGAGCGCACTGGCGGGAGCGCTGGCGCTGGGCGAGCTGCTGGGCGCGCCGGGGCCCGCGCCCGGCCTGGCCCGCGGGTCGCACCCGGTGCACTGCGCGCTCTTCCTGGCGCTGCTCGCGGTCACCAACGTGCGCTCGCTGCGGGCGCCGCGCCTGCGGCAGGTGGCCCGGCTGGCGCTGCTGCTCAGCCTCACCTTCGCGCTGCTCTGCTGCCCGCTGGCGCTCGGCGGACCCGCGCGGGGCCTGGCCGGGGCGGCCGAGGGCTCGGCGGCCGCGGAGCAGGGCGTGTGGCAGCTGCTGTTGGTCACCTTCGTGTCCTACGCCCTGCTGCCCGTGCGCAGCCTGCTGGCCGTCGGCTTCGGGCTCGTGGTGGCCACCTCGCACCTGCTGGTCACAGCCACCCTGGTCCCCGCCAAGCGCCCGCGTCTCTGGAGGACGGTAAGTGGGTCCCGGACACGCCGCGCGGCGGGATCGGGAGTGCCTGGAGTTGGGTGCGTTTTCACCGACCGGGCGGATGGGGAAACTGAGTTCCTTGACGGGGGAAGGGTTGTTCAAGGTCACTCAGCTAGCCGGGGCAGTCTGCCTGGGCTCTGCACGAGGATACAGTCTAGTCACAAAGCGCAGAGGGCGCGCGGCACGGAGAGGGATACGCATGGAGAGGGAGACTGGCCCAAGGTCGTGGCCAGGGATCGGCTAGACCGAGATCCAATGCGCTCTCCGGAGCCCAGCCCCGCAGAGGGACTGGTGGCGGCGGGAGGTTCTGGCTACTGGCTGGGATCTCCGGTGGTGGGCGCGCAGCCCCCACCCTTCGGGGGTCACTGCTGTGCCTTGGAGACCCCAGGGGAGGATGTGTGGTGACAGAAAAGGACTTTGTGTTCCTTCAGTTTCCCGGTCTGTCCCGTGGGAATCCCTTCTGCCCCTGGAGGAGCAGGGTTTGCCAAGGTCACCCACAGTCTGGTCTCTGCCGCCCCTGCTCTGAGGTCGCCCTGACCCTGCCTCCGCAGCGCAGAACTTTGTCACTGTCTTCTGGGTTGGGCAGGGGAGATGGTGGCAAGGACAAGGACACAAGAGTTCTACCTCCCGTTGTTCCTCCTGGACTCCTGCCAGACCTACCCCTCAGCCAGGATGGGAGGTGGGCAGCGGCGGTGCCGCTGGGGACTTCGGGACCTTTCCCTGGCACCTGTCCTGCACCAGCCCCAGGGAGGGTTTGGTTCCTCTTTCCAGCTGCAGCTCTGGAGGTGATGTGAGCCAGTGCATCAGGGACCTTGTTTGAGGAAAGAGTAGCCAACACGGAGCCTGGACACTGGGAGGTTCAGGACTGGGGCTGGTTCCAGGGAGGGAGCGAGGGGGCACTCAGCAGCCGTGCCTGTGTGGGGGATGAACGGGATCAATGCCTGACCTCAGCCCCTGAGGCTTGGTGGGGGGGGGGCACAGGGTGTTCAGCCTGGTAAGGGTTCAGGGATGTGCTGGGCTTGCATTTCAGGGCCCCGAGAGAGACCTCAGGTGCAGACCCATGGGCAGGTGGGGCACTGGTGAGGAGGAGGAGAGAGGGCATGGAGCTGAGCTGGCAAAGATGGGTTGGGAGGTTTGGGGAGATGCAGGAGGCGCGGGGGTGGGGGCCAGACAGAGAAGAGGTACAGAGAGCAGCCAGGGGGAGTCCAGCCAGGGAGTGGCACAGGGGTGGACATCCTCCTGGGCACTCCCATGCTCCCCAGCCCCCATCCGAAATGCCTGCTTTGATCCTGGCTCTCAGTGGGCAGCCAGACCCTTGTGGGTGCCATGAGCTCCCCACCGCAGCCACAGGGGCAGATGCCAGGGCAGCCCGGGGGAGGAGGGCTGGGGATCTGGGCCATGCTGTCCCCCTGTGCACACCGGGGCGTCTGTGGAGGCCATCAAAGGCTGTATTGTCTCTTTTTAAATAGAGAATTTTCCTGCACAGCCCCTAGGCGTTGCTTTCAGAGAAAGATTTAAAAAAACGATAAGGAGGAATCTGCCAAGGTGGCCCTGTCCCTCCTTCCCTTCCTCCCTCCAGAGTGAGAAAAGCCCCTGTCACTCAAGGGGGAAGGAAGCCCAGAAACAAGCGTGCTAGGGACGGCTCCCGAGTTTCCTCACCTTTGGCTCCCTGGGCATTGCAAACCCTTCTCTCGCTGAGCCTCAGCCTCCCCACCTGTGTGGAGAGAGAAGCGTGCCTTGAAGGGCTGATTTGAAGGTGGGAGGTCCCGTGGGAAAGGCACAGACTGGAAATCTCCCGTTATTTCCGAGCCCTTCTGTCCTCTTTAGGATGTGTGTGTTCAGGTTCATGCCACTGGTGGTGATAAGATGGGATCCAGCCAGAGCGACCTGTGGTGGTGGGAAGGGCTGGATGCTCTCCTGTGGGTCCTGCCGGCCAGCTGCACCATGCCAGGTGCCTGGGAAACCTGTCCTTAATGAGCTCCGGGTGAGGCAGGCAGCGTGCACGGCAGGCAGCGTTGGCGTCTCCCCTGTTCTGCCTCACCACCGCAGCCTCCTGTACATTGCATCTGTCACCTCTGGGCTCATCCCTGGTGCTCAATCCTAGGCAAGCAGTAGCCATGCATGTGTAGGAGTGGGCACCGCAAAGGGACAGACTGAACGGAGGAGGACATCCTGCCAGGGGGGGTGGGGTGGGGAGGGACACAGTGGGACAGTTCTGCAGGGTCTCCACCTCTGTGGGGCTCTCCTGGTGCTGAGCCTCAAGAAAGCACTGGAGCCTGAGTTCAAGTCTGCTCTGTGCTGGGGTGCACATCTGCTTGCAGGTCGCTGACCATCTTTAAGGAGTGGCTGGGGCTCCTGCAGTTGTCCTGTTGTACTTGGGGCGCATGAGGCTCTGGGAGCACAGCCTGTGCTTTGAGGAACCCTTTCCATAGAGCCCAGGCCAGCAGTGTGCACTGTTGTTGTTGGTAGGTGTCCACTCCTGCCCTGACAGAGTGCTTGGTGTGCCCTGCATCCACGTCAGGGAGGTCTCTGGGGCGTTTGGCCCGGCTCTACAGTAGGGACAGCGATCAGGAGCTGCCTGTGAATGATACGTGCAGTCTTGGCCTCCCTGGGTTCTTTCCCACTCCCAGCCCCCTACTTCCAGCTACTTTCGGACCCAAACTGTAAAGCAGTGCGCTTCAATGGTGCTGAGCCGCTCCCATGTGTGAGGTGTGGTTTGCTCTGTGGGGGCTGCTGGTCAGGGAGGCTACAGAGCACGGGTGCAGGACCTGTGGGACAGGGAAGAGGGGAGAAGACTAGAGGCCCCAGGGCTGGCCTGGCCCTTGGGGGTGCCACCCACTGGAGGGACACAGAGTGCCTCCGAGCAGGGCTGTGCTAGTGACACACTCCAGGACATTGCTGGTATTTTTAAAATTTTGGCGGTCACAGAGATCCGTTTTCTGGTCCACAGTGTGTGTTTGCAGTTCAGTCACTTCTGTACCTAGAAGAAATGTGCCTCCACTTCTGCTCATAACCTTAGGCAGGATCACAGACATCTGTCAGCTGTTTGCTGTGTCTGATTGGTGACCCCAAATCAGGGAGTGGGGTGCTGGGCTAGATCTCACGATGGAAAAGACCTCAGGATGTAGGAGCAGGCTCCGGCTTGTTGCCAGCTGCGGCAGGAGCCACACCCATGCCCGCAGCCAGTGTGCCTGTCTCCGCCCCTGGGCTGGGTGAGGCGATGGTGGAGGCCTCCGCTGTGTGCATCTCGGTGCACGGCCGCCCCTCCTGTGTTCCTGCTCACGTACACACACCTGTGACCACCATGAACACAGGCTACCACACGATCACATGAACACTCACAGACTGACGCATGCTCACACCTTCATAATTCCATACAAACACACTGGTATACACTCTTACACTCATTTTCAGACTTGTATACACACAGATACCCCCACCAGCTGCTAAGTCATGTGTACTTATGTGTGCATAGAACCACACTGGAGCATGCACACACACTCTTGCATGGACCCAGCCATCTACATGTCAGCCACGCCCACTCACAGGTGATACCATTGGTGGGCACCAGTGTCCTCATCCAAGTGGCAGTTGCAGGGCTATGGCAGAGACCCGCCTGGGGCCCTCTGCCCACACCTGCTCTATGACCTTCAGTGACACGTGGGGACTGGATCGTGGATTGAAGAGGCCAAGCTCAGGCTGGTGTTGGACCCCAGAGCCCGGGGCAGGAGGAAGGGGGTGCCCTCCACGTCCAGGGGCTGGGATGGGCTGCGTCTGATTCTAGACAGAGGACAGGGGCTCGAGCCTGGCCGCTGCACCCTTTTCAGCAGCCTGGATCTCCTGTTTGTTGGCATGTTATAAGTTCCATGTGACACACACCTGCTGCTCTGTCCCTTGCTTTCTGCAAGCTCTGGTCCTTCTAGAGCTGAGACGTGGTTGATGGCACAGTGCCTTGTGAGGGGCCTCATGCCCATGTGTGGGGACATGGGGTGTCCGGCCTGGATAAGCAGGATGCCTGCTTGTAGCACGGTCACTGCCCACAGTCTGGTCCTCACCTTGGGCCTCGGCCCATCTTAGCGCCTAGGCCTGGTGGCTGCTTCACCTCTTGACTCTGTGTGTGGCCCTTCGAGTGCCCACTTGCAGGCAGCCAGCCCTGCAGACCAGTGCCCCGTGCACTCTCTGGAGCGCGTCCCCAAAGCTTCTGTGCAATTTAGTGTGGGGTCTGGGGCCCTTGGCCTGTGCTTGGCATCCAGCCCCTCCATGAGAAGTGTCACCGTCAGCCGTCCACTGTCTGCAGACGCCTCAGGGTGGGCTGCTGCATGATGGTGTCATCCCCCCTAGGAAGCAGTGTGGTCACAAGTGCGCCCTGAGCTGCTGGGTAGGCAGTGGGAGATGCCGTGCAAGAGATTCCAGGCAGTTGCGGGCAAGTATGAGAGTGGGGAGCCCTACTCCAAGGTTCTGTGGGGGGATTCTGTGCTGGGAGCATCGCCTGGTGACGCCATCCTCGGAAAGGGTCAGTGCGTTTCTAGGAGAGAAATGTCCCCGTGTGACGGAGATGCCTTACCTCCCTGAGCCATGGTGGCCCCGCAGAGGGCCCTGGACACCTGATTTTGTTCCAGCGCTACCTTCTCCTGCTGTGTGAATGATTAACTCAGTGGCTATGGTTTAGGAATCGCTGGCGTAGCCTGAAGATTTTGAAATAGCTCTGATGTTTAATTTAAAAGCCATCAGCTCTTGCTGGTATCTCAGATACTTCCTGAGCACTGACTGCAAGCTGGGTGCCAGGCAGGGTCATGTGCCAGGTGGGACCCTGTGGGGCAGAGGTATCTTTGACGCCAGGCCCCTTGGCTACTGTTTGCTGCGAAGTTAGAAATGATCAGAAGCCAGTGACCTGGCTGCTGGTGGCTCCGGCTGGTGTGTGGGTGCGGGGAGGGATGGGAGGTGCAGAGACCTCACAGGTGCTGTGCTGTCTCAGACCTAGGCCGGTTCCCCCTCTCAGAAAGGCCCTGGAGGTCCCTGTGTTGCATGCTGGTGCTCAGGGCTGGGCTGTCAGACTGTGGAAGCTAGTTGTCTCAATGGGGACTGTCCCCAGGGTACTCAGCCTTGCCCCTGGCTTCTGACTTCTGCCCTTTACTGCCCGCTTTCCTGCTGGTATCTGTGTGTGGTCACTGGCCACTGTCACCTTTGCTGTGTCCCTCATCCCTGAACATGGCAGTGGGTGACCGGGGTGGGGAGACCTGAGCCTGTGTGGAGAGGAGCACTGGTGGGGAGAAGGGGGTGCCCTGTTACCCAGGGACCCCTTGGCAGTGGGACACAGCAGTCACATGGGAAACACCAGAGGCCATGCCCTCCCTTATCTGTCACCACGCAGATTCCTTCCTTAGTCCTGTGTAACTCAGTGTCATGAGTTAGAAGTTAGAGAGCCACTGGATTCTTTTTTAAAAACCAAACCAAACCAAACCAAACCAAACCAAACCAAACCAAAGCAACCAAAACAAACCAAACCAAAACAAAACAAAACTCGCCTTTATTTTATTGCTATTATGGAAAACAAACATACCCAAACATGCAGAGACTAGCACAGGAATTCCTTGTGTCCCTGTCACCGGCTCTAATCTCAATATCCTGTCTGTCATCTATCTGTCAAGTGATATAAATTCTAGGACACTTAGGAATCCCGATGTGGACAGTGAGTGATTACATTAATTTAAAAATGCTCTTTGCACAGTGCTGAACAGCAGCCACAGTTTGGGGAGAACGGCAGGACAGTGTCCACCCAGACATTAGTGGACACCTGTGGGCAGGCCTGAGCAGGGCTGGATGGGGCTCTGGGAGGAGGCCGGGGAGCTGGGCCTACCCACCCTGCGCAACATCCAGGGACTGTGCTGGGCAGTGGGTACTGTCAGGTAGGGGTCCACACATGGGAGACGACTGCCCAGCCCCACCGTGGGGTCAGGAGGGACTCCCCGGGCCAAGGCTATGGTGTGGGCCTGAGATGGGTATGCTAGTGCTCTGTGCTGCCTGCGTGGTAGGCCATGTACTTGTACACGTGTGCGTGTGTGCATATCCACATGCAGCATGGGGGTGGGGGAGTGGTGAGCCTGGGTTTGACTGTTTCTGGTGTGCCGGGGAGGTGGGCTCTGCCTGGAGTTGGGGGTGGGAGGTCTGCTGTGGGGAGAGGCTGCTGCGGGCCAAGCATGGCTGTGCCGAGCTGTGGTAGTGTACTGAGTGGGTGCCGGGGAGCTCGGGCGGGTGAGGAGTGTAGAGGCAGCTCAGGGGCAGATTGTGGCCTGGGCAGTGGCACAAGGGAGGAGGGACAGGGGCCTGAGAGTGTGGGACTCCTGCCTACCCAGGGACCTTGAGGGCTGGCCCTCCAGTGCCACCCGGGTCTGGTGATCTCCACCCCTGGCCTCCCCTCCCCTCCTCTGTCCTTTCCCCCTTCCTCCCCTTCCCTCCTCACCCTTCTTTCTTGTTTCCTTCCTCCCCCTCTCTCCCTCTTTTCCCTTTTTTCTTTTCTTTTTTTTAATTTTATTTTTGTGGTCCTGAGTATCAAAGCCAGGGCCTTTTTTATCTTTTATTTTGAGACAAGGTCTCGTGAAGTCACTGAATTACCCAGGATGCACCTCCATTTGTGAGCCTCCTGCCTCATCTTCCCAGATTTCTGGATGACAGACGTGACCACCCTGCAGGTCTGATGATTTTCTCGTGGTTATTGTGGGGCACTGGGCCTTCAGCTGGCAGCTCTCACGCTGTGTTTACATCTGTCCACCTGATCATCTTGGTCTGGCCACTGTGGCTGCCTGGCTAAGGGGGTGCTGCGCCCCTCTTTCTTCCCCTTGCTATACCTGTGTGTGTGTGTGTGGAGGGGTGGTGGCACCGTGCCCTGCCCATACCAGGACGGTAGCTGGTTTGATGCTTGCTGTCTGTCTGTCTGTCAGTCTGGCGTGTTTAACTCCATCACAGGTTTCTTGCAGTGTGGATTCCAGGATGTTTACTTCACACCTGGGTAATAATTCAACACCACCTTATTTGTTCTCAGGTTGTTCCAGCTCTGGCTACCCGGAGCTCCTCCATCTGGCTCCTGTGTCCCGGTCACACCTGTCATTGTGTGTGTGATATTTTAAAGCCCTGTCCTCATGGTGGATGTCTCCATCCCAGCCCCAAATCAGCCCTCCCTCTGGAATCCCCGGCCTTCTGCTGGGGTCCCCTAGCAGGGACTGCAGGCTAGGGCCTAGGTGACCTTGCAGTGATGGCACCTTTGCATCTGTGTGGCAGACAGAACTGGAACAGCTGTGCTCAGGTGCACTCCTGCAAATGCTTGTGCACTAGCCTGTCTGTGTCAGAGGGAAGCTGAGCATGAGCCTGCTTGGGTGTCCCGCCCACTGGCCCCTACCAGCCACTGTCCCCTGCTGCAGCAGGGCTGGCCTGGGGATGTGCCCAGCAGGTCCTGGGAGCACAGTGTGCAGAAGTATGTGGGTGCCCACTAGTGTTTTTTTTTTTGTCTTTTTGAGACAGGGTCTCGCTCTGCAGTTCAGGCTGGCCTTGAGCTCAATTTGTAGCCCAGGCTGGTCTCAAACTCACAACAATCCTCCTGCCTCAGCCTCCCGAGTGCTGGGATTACAGGTGTGAGCCACGACGCCCGCTAACCCACCAGCGCTCTGGCAGATGTGCCCAGGCCTGCTCCTCTGGGAGACACTGCTCTTCTCGGTTCTGCTGCCAGGCAGATCCCAGGAAGGGGCTGGTCTGATGCCTGTGGCCCTGGATCTTGGGGAAAAGGTGGCTGAAAGTGGTAGCTAGGGTTCTTTTTTGTCTTCGTCTTTTTTATGAGACAGGGTCTTGCTCTATCACCCAGGCTGGCCTTGAACTCACCATGTAGCCCAGGCTGGCCTCAGACTTCCAGTGAGTGACCCTGCTGTCTCGGTTTCTGGAGTGCTGGGATTACAGGCGTGCACCACCACACCCAGCACCTTCTCACGCCCTCGATGTCCATCTCCTGCTCTGACCTCTGTGAGATGGGGGCTCTGGTTCCCTTACTGGGAACCTAATTCAGGAGAGTCCGGGGAGTTATGAGGGTACTTGGGGGTCTCATCTCCATTTCCCCCAGGGTGTCCAGGTGTTCATCTGCATAATGGGATCAGTGGTGCATGTTGTGGGGGGCAGGGGAAGAGGGGAGCAGTTTCCAGGGCTGCCCAGTGCCTGCAGATCCCCCCACCGGAGGGGACTCCCCTGACTGTTGTGTCATCAGATGATCCTGCAGGTGCACAAGGAGGTAGTACTGTGTCATGGAGCACACGTGGGATGGTGACACTTGGCTGCCTCTTTACCTGGGGGTAGCTAGGAGGTCCCAGCCACACCCACCTCAGCTACATCCTACATCCATTCATAAGACAGATGTGGGGGAGCCTGAGGGAAAGACCCAGAAAACTGGCAGGTTTGGGAAGAAGAAGCTATAGCCACAGAGGAGAAAGGCAGGGCTTCACGAGGAGGGTTTGTGGCTGGGTGGGGACCAGGGAGGGAGTCCAGGGCTGCCAGGGGCCAGTGGGTACAGTGGTAGGGTGAAGACTCTGTCAGATGGGCCAGGCTTGGATCCACGGCTCCAGTTGGCCAAGTAGAAGGGAACAAGTCCTCCTCTGCCCCAGGTCCTGAGACCCCTGGGGAGGAAGGGGTGGTACCCATGCTGGTCCCCCTCCAACTCCCTTTCCTGCTCGGGTCCATTGTGTTCTGGGAGGAACCAGGAGAGAAGGGAAGTGAGGATGGGAACGGGTCTCAAACGTGAGATTGTGTTGTTCCTAATCACGGCTTTTATTCTGAGGGCAGGGGTCCACCTGCCTTTCACGTCCCTTGAGGAGGGGGCTGGTGACTTCCCACGCAGGCCTTTCTGCCAGCCGTGTCAGCGCGCCATGGCTTCTCCCGGACCCCGCAGCACCCCATGACTGGCGGGTCACCTACCGCATCTGACTAGGCAGGGCGCCTTCATTGGGAGAGGCTCCTGCTCCGTCTCTCCACCCTCAGCTCCGGTTCTTGTCCTGTGTTGGGCCTGTGGACATCCTTCTGGTCCCCTCTGTGGTGGCCCTGCCATCGCCAGCTTGTGCAGAGGGCTGTGCGATCCTTGAAGTCCTGTCCACTCAGCACTTGGCTCTAGACACAGCCTGAACCTGCAGCACCGGGCTCTGCTCCGGCGTTTGGCCCAGGGCGGGTGCCCTCGGGAGTCCCGGAAGCAGTGGATCTGACTCTCCTGCCCCGTGCTGTCTGTAGGTGCCTCGTGGCCTCCCCAGCCTGGTGTATGTTCTGCTCTGAGGCTGTGGCTGTGACCCACTCCTCTTACAGCCTGGGGGTCTGGAACATCACCCGCTGTTTAACTGGGATCCCTATGGCTGCGTGCCTTACCCAATGCTCCTGGGGCCCAGGCCATGGGCGTAGCCCACATCACTGGTGTGTTTACCCTGGATAGCCCAGTTGTGCTGGGTTGTGTGGGGAACACACTTGTCCCTGCCTCAGTGACCTCTTGGATGCATCTCCAGTGGTAGGGAGGCTCGAGGCAGTGTGGGTGTCAGCTTTTGCACATCGAACCTGGGAGGCCTTGGTGACCAGGGTTGGGTAAGCCAGGCGGCTGACATGGATGAGTGTGCAAGGTATGAGGTGCTGGCCCGGGAGGGGCAGGGACTTGCCAGGAAGGGGTACAGCCATGAGCCATGTGCTCACACAGTAGAAGCTCCTGGAGCTCTGGGGGCAGCAGGTGGGGTGGGCCTGTTTGAAAGGACTTAGCAAAGCGTGTTCTCTGTCCTGGAGCCAGCTGCAAGAATGCAGAGGGTACAGTGCCAGGTGGAACATCACCCCCAAGGACCTGGTCATGAGAGGGGCAGGGAACGGGGAATCACCAAGAGTAACAGCGCCAGAGCAGGGCTTGTGAGAGAAAGAACAATCCTGCAAGCAGTGTCTGGAGGTCGCTGGCAGAGGGAGTGACTGAGGGCCCTTAGCACAGCCCAGCGACCTGGCTGGTGTGTTCATGGGAAAAAAGGGGCCCAAAACCTGTCCATTCCATAATGGCAGCTCAGAAAAGAGCATCACAAGGGACAGGGCTGGTGTTCCTTCATGGGATGGTGTTCAGGTCACATGGAGGGCTCAGGTCACAGCAAGATGTGCAGGGTCACAGCGAGTTGTTTCGGTCACAGGAAGGGATTGTGGCCATGTGGAGGTGAGAACTTTAGCATGCATGGAGATGGCAGGATCACAGTAAATGTTCAGGTCACATTGAGATGTTCAAGGTGACTTGGAATTGTCAAGGTCACAATTAGATGTTCAGGTCACAGTGAATTAATTCTTAGGACAAAGGTCACCTGGAAATTTTCAAGGTGGCACAGGGCTACAATGAGATAGGTGTTCAGGGTGATTTCGTATGTTCATTGTCATCGTGGAGATTTCAGGGTCACCGTGGTGATGTTCAGGGATCTGGAAACCATTCTATTGGATGTCCCAGCACCTGCTCTGACCCTCTCCCAAGTGACTACCTTTCCTCTGTCAGGGTTGTGACATCCAGGAAGGACAGTCCCTGACCCTGCCAGGCTGTGGTGTTGGTGTTGGTGTCAGCCCCTCTGGGTCAGGTGGACGTGAGTCTGGGGGGTCCAGGCCAAGGCTGGGCCACTCTCTGGGGCCGGGGCCTGCAGATCCGTGGTCATCATCCTTATTCCTGGCTGCCACTTTGAAAACCGCTTGAATGTGTTTTTTGAGCACATCTGAGTGTTTTAGCCTCCGGTTGGATATATCCTCAAGGAAAAGAAAAGTAAACTGAGGCACAATAGAATTGCTAAAGAGTTTGTGTCCGATGCAATCTGAGAGGATTAATGTTCTGAGGACAAAGCCCTGGATGCCCTTGTTTATAGGATGATGGTTGAAGAAGCAGAATAAATGGTCTGTTTGTGGTGATGCTGATTGGTTATTCTCGCCTCACAAGTTTACTGGCTGCTTCCATGGGTTAAATGTACTTTCTTATTCTCTTTGGTATTGGCCTGTGCGGGAACAGCTCCAGTGGATGTTGGCCTGGGTTGGAAAGCAGCTCAGGTTAAGGTCACTTGTGAGGTCCCTGCATCCTCTGCTTGGGGCCAGGTAGCCACTCAGCTAGGAAGTGGGAGAAGGGGAAGAGGCCGGAGAAGAAGCCAGGGACCAGACTGAGTGCTCAAGGCCCTGCTGCTGTGATCCAGTCCCTGTGACCAGGCCCCTTTTCTTATTTCTGTCACCTCCCAGTGCTGCCAGCAGATGATCAATCCACAAGTAGATTAAGCTGCTGCTGAAGTTCATGATCCAATCACTGCCCAAAGCCTTGTCACTTGGCCTTGGGGACATTTTAGATTCAGTTCATAACAGAGACTTCAGGGCTGGCTGTCATTGTAATTTACTTTAACAGAGGTCGCTTCAGACACCTTGAGTTAGAAGGTACCCAAACACTTTTCTGCTGCCCAGCTCTGCCCCCTCTCTGTGGACTGTCCCATCTGCTGCCTGGCTCAGCACCCAGGAGTACCAGGCACTGCCAGGTCTCCTCTGCAGGCTGCTGGAGACCCCTGCTCTGCCTGTGGCTCCCCTCGGTCAGGGTGGCCCTATCCCTCCTGGGAGTTCTGTCCTTGGACCCCTGCCTGCATGCCCCAGTGTTGTGTCCCATGATGTGCAGCGTTCGGTCATGTCTGGGGCATTTGTAGTGCGTCTACCAGGGCTGGTGACATCTGGGAACTACAGATTCTCATTCCCTGGGGCAGAGGTGGAAATGCTGGGTTTAATCAGATGAAGAAATCCTCTCCTTCCAGCAGCCGATGGAGGAGGACTCACATGGTGCCTGTGTCCTGTATGGGTGGGGTGGGTGCTCCCTGCAGGGGCCCCTGTCACAGTCCTGTGTGGCTCATGAGAAGTGTCTGTCTGGCCCTGAGCCTGTGGCCTGGGACACTGGGGACAGACTAGACCAAGTGTCCTGCTGGGCCAGCAGCCAGGGCTGATACCTGGAGCTGAGCCTCATTCTGGGTTGGGCCACCGCATCTGGCCATGTGACCAGGTAGGGTGTCCTTTGTCCCGAGAATTCTGTTTTCAGTCCTGTGAGAGTTTGCCTGTAGCTGGTTCAGGAGGAGGAAGGCAGAAATGCTGCATTCCCGGGATCCTGTTCTTGTCTCTTCCACACCTCTGTGGAGCCTGAGAGAGAGCCTTGCCCTGAGCTGTGCCTCTGCCTCTTCTGTATTTTTTATTTTTTAATTTGGAGACAGGGTCTCGTTAAGTTGTCCAGGCTAAGTTGAGATCCTCTGCTCCCAGAGTGCCAGGATTATTAGACGTGCACCACCAGTCCTCATTTGGGATCCAGTTGTGACCAAAGCAGCAGTGTCCCTTCTGACTAGGCCTTTGCAGCTGGCCTCAGCAGGGAAGCCCCAGGACCCCATGGGGACAAATTTGTAGGCACTGTGTCTCCTCATGGTGTCTGCTCCTGGGTTTTGCTTTAGCCAGCTCACTTTCCCTGAGCCTCCTTAGAATGTTCCAGGGAGGCCCTGAGGACAGTAGTTCTTCCTCTGTTACTCTCTAGGAGGAGTTTAAGGAACAGAAATGGTTTCTGCCCAGTGCTGGAGGCTGGGCATCCAGGCTGAGGGAGTTGCAGGGCTGGTTTCTTCTGGGTCATCTGCTTGTAGACCATCTTCCCCGTGTCCCTGGCCTGATGTCCTGTTCTTAGAGGCCACTTGTGAGATTGGCTCGGGCCAGCCTAGTGACCTCATTTCAGTACTGTGTTAATAGCCCCATGTGTAAATACTGTTACACGCTGAGGTCCTGGGGTTAAGACATCTACATGTGAATCTAGGGGGACAAACTTCAGCTTGCAGCGCTGGCCTTGGAGTCCACTTGACTCACTGCCACATACAGGGTGGGCACGCATGTGTCTGTGCTTGTGCCCAGCCTCCTGTGGCTGCCTGTGCTGTGGGTCTGGGTGGCTGTGGCCTCTTGGGGCTGATGTGGGGCTGTGGAGGGCCCGGGCTGTATCCCTCCCATGCCTGCCCATCCAGGCCCACACACTGTATCTGCTTTGTTCCCTACAGCTCGGGGCCAACGCGCTGCTCTTCGTGGGCGTGAATATGTATGGCGTGTTTGTGCGCATTGTGACAGAGCGCTCACAGAGGAAGGCCTTCCTGCAGGCCCGTGGCTGCATCGAGGACCGCCTGCGGCTGGAGGATGAGAACGAGAAGCAGGTGAGGGCACGGGGAGCTGCCGACGGGCAGCTACGATGGCTTTCCTGAGCCTGGGCTTCCCCCTTGCTGGCAGGGGCTGCGATCTGGGTGTCAGTTGGTGTGTGGGGCCCAGAGATACCAATGGGCCTGGGCGCACTGCAGGGGCTGAGCTGCTCATCAGTCATGGGCGGTGACAGGGGTGGCATCCAGTGCTTGTCTTCCGGATGCAGCTGGACAGGCTTCCCTGGCCTCGGGAGGACCAGGTGGGTCCTGGCCACACCTTAGGAGCATGTGAATCTGTGGCTTGCCCTGCCCTGCTGGCCAGGGACCTGGCATAGGAGTCTTCAGCACCCTTGGCTCATTGTGGCCGAGCGGACCCAGGGTGTGCTGGTGTTTCTGGGGTGCCTAGGAGTTGAAGGGGGTCTCCTGGCACGTTGGCAGCCCTAGTAGTGCCTGTACATCTGAACGCCATTTCTCTTCACCTGTTGACATCGCAGTGAAAGCCAGTCTTTGTGTCCTAGTAGAAGTAAGCGGTGGTAGAAAGGTGGCTGCTGTCCATGTGCGCTGCTGAGGGTGGACGTGTGGATGGGCATGCGCGGTGTGTGCACGTGTGTGTGCACTGCACAGTGTATGTGTGAGTCTTGCACGTCTGCCTAGATCACCTTGCCTCCCTAGGTTTTGCTTCTTCTGTATTTTCTTCCCACATCCAGCTAGATCATTTTATTTGTATTTATTAAATTTAACTTTAGTTTCTGATTAGCATGTGTTAGATGAGTATAGTAACGTATGTATTAGGAATATTAATGAGGCACAGCGTGGTGTTTCTGCATGCCGGGCGGGCAGTCTTGCTGGGTAATTAACATTTCCCTCTCTTAGCACTGCCTTTGTGTTTGCAGCCGTTAATGACTCTCGGCTAGAACTTCACACAGCGTGTGTAACGTCCTTTGTGCTGTCCCTTCATTCCCGGCAGGGACCTTGGGGAACTTGGCTCCATGCTGGATCGGGTCTGAGTCTTGAGCAGGAGGTTGTAGGATGTGGGGCAGAGTCCCTGACCCCATCCCCGTGCCCTGGTGGGCAAAGCTGGAGGGAGATGTGGCCAAGGTGGCTGCCAGGATAACTGTGCACAGCTCATGCACGTGTGCTGGGCTGTGTCTGAGTCCCTGACACTGGCGGGAGAGGCCTCTGGACATGTTGGGGGATCAAGGCTCTGATGGGAGCCTGGGTCCAGCACAGAGTCACACATAGGGGATAGGGGGTCAGTTCTCTCTGCCCTGCAGGGGGTGCATGGCTCAGGGCACTTGGCAGGCAGGGGCTTGTATGGCTGGGGGGCTGGGGACACACTTCTCCCTGTGACATGCCAGACACACACAGGCTGTGCCCCGTGGCCAGCCCTGAACTCCTGGGTCTGTGGGGCACAGGTTCGCTATTCTGAGACACAGAATCCTCTGCTTTAAAAGCCCCTTGTCTCATCCCAAGGACTTGATGGGATGCATGGTATCTTGAAAATAGCAGCCCTCTGCCCAGTGACCCCTGGCAGGGCTGAAAGTGGAGGCCGCAGGGCCTTTTCTCATCCGTACCATTCCCCAGCCCTGGAGACGATCTCCTCGTGTCGCAAGTGACAACGCCTATGTCAGATAGGGCCCTAACCCACTCTACCCACATAGTTAAGCTGCAGGTTCGCTGACTACCACAGTGGAAGCTAGTGAGAGGCATAAAGGGATTTATTAAGCAGGTATTTAAAGTGCGCACTCCAAGAAATAGGATTCGGGTTCTCAAGAGACAGAGGTGCATTATGATCTGGAGCTGGGAACGTTTAAGGTGTCTTGGGGTGTCTTCAAGATGCGTGATCTAGGAAACATGTTCTCAGTCTGCCCTGTTACCCAGGGACAGGGCCTGTTGGAATGCAAGCCAGCTGCATGTGTTCCAAGCTGAGGTCTGCTGCCCACAATTCTGCTGCTTCCTCCAGGATAATCACAATTTTCAGATGGAAAGAGGTGGTCTACGTGCAGGTGAAAAGGCCAATTTTCAGGGGAAAGGGAACTGCCCAGATTTATTGTGTCTTGGGAGAAGAGAGAAAACATTTTAAACTAGGCTTGTGTCCTGAAGCTGTAGGGTTTTGTAAAAGCACAATTTTAAAATCCCGAGTGCCCCTTGTCTCCTTTCTACCTATCCTTATTTCCTCTGTCCTACCTCAGGGCTGCTTGGAACTGACCAGCCTGGACCTGCTGAGTGCTCTGTGCCTCAGTGGCACTCATTTCTCCAGCATCCTCGTGGAGGAGGGGTTGTTTATATGGGGTCCCTCAGCCTTGATTATTCAGCGTCCATAGATGACTATGCTGGGTCCAGCCTGGCTTCCGTCAAGGTGGCCAGGTCTGACTGCCCACATTGTCCTGGGCTGGGAGTTCTCTGGCAGGGACTTGAAATAACAACTCGGCTTTTAAAGGAAATAGAAATTAGTTTATCCTGAGCCAAATCTGAGTGCCCATGGCCCAGGAATGTGGGTTCAGGTTCCTGAATGACAGACGTGTTCTGCCTGGGCAGGGTTACAGAAGCTTTACAACAGCCACAGAATAAAGAAGGTCATAAGTCATCAAGGTGTGGGGCACATGCCTGTATTCCCAGCACTATGGGAGACTGAGGCAGGAGGATCACAGGTTCAAGGCCAGTCTGGACAACTTTTAACAACTTAGTGAGTTCCTATCTCAAAATTAAAAAAAGAGCACTGGGGTATAGCTGTGTGCAAAGGCGCTGTGTTCAATCTCCAGAACTGTGAAAAAAAAGTCACAAATCAGCGCGTCTATCACGTGTCTTGCTAGGGACATCAGGTCGGTTATCTGCAGCATCTTTCTGATGGGTTTCCAAGGTGACCAGGCAGCGTTCTGGGATTTGGGGTCGATGGAGGCGTGAGGTCTGCTAATCCTAGCCATGCATTCTGAGAGGGCCACCTAATGACCTTTTCAGGATGGCCTTAGCACTCAAGGGACTGGGAGGGAAGGCAGGGACAGGGAGCAGACTCTTGAATGCCCTTGTGGCACTTACCATACTTCTAGAAGATTCTCTGCTCTACCCCAGGAAAACATACCCGAATTGTCAGCGAGCCAGAAGCTGATTCCTTTGGAACTGATAACACACCACCTGGGCCATCGACTCCTGAGGTTGAAGAATGAAATCGTGGACAAAAAGGAATCAGTAAACAGGAGTGCATATCGGAATTATAAGAAGAAAGAAAGCTTCTGGATGTCAGGAGGGGTCCTGGAAGTGGATTGCCAGGGAAGCACTTTCTCTAGGATCTTGGATGATAAGCAGAGCATGGGAATTGGCTCAGTGTCCAGTGTCAGTCAGCTATCATAGGTGGCCCTGTGGGATTAAAATAAGCAGTTGAGACTCAGGCTTTCTCATGCAGAGTTTAAAGAAAAGCCCGTTTTTTTGTGTCTTTGAATTCCTGCAAGCCGAGCTCCCAGCCCAGGTGCTGGGAGGGTGGCTAACTTCTCATGGGGTTTGTTCCACCTGAAGAGTTTCTTTCCTGGGAGTAAGAATCCTTAGCTGCCTGTGCTTACCTTAACTCTTACTGTTCTCCCCATATTTGTTTTTACATTTCTGAGATTAGCTACCATATTTCCCTTAAAATAAGACTGGGTCTTACATTAACTTTTGTTCTAAAAAATGTAGTAAGACTTATTTTCAGGGGATATTTTATTTTTTATGTACAACAGACTACATTTTTCATGCACCATACTCTATACTTTTTTCATATGTTCATGTACAAAATCTACATTTATTCAAATACAGCCATGTCATCTGGAATGTCATCATAAGGCAATGCCCTGTTCCTTGCTAGCTGCCTATCAGTATTTGTAAGCTAAACAGCTAAGTTGCCTCTTACAGACTTTGAATTTGCTGAAATGACCTCACCTCCCATCAAAACAAAGCTCAAACACTGGCCCTGGCTTGGTTTCCTATTGTATGTAAATGAAGGATCCGATAGAGTGCTTTTTGATTGGTTGTGCCCACATGCAAATGAAGGCTACTGAAAAGAGCATCTTCTGATTGGTCCTGCAAACAGCAGCCCCAGGATCAAATGAAGAATGGAAAGCAGCACTATTCTGATTGGTTCTCTGTTCAGGGATGATGGCTTCACCTCGGAGTGTCCTCCTTGGGAGCCTTACTTATCTTGAGTTTCTCTCCCTCTGGGGTGCCCCTCACCTTGTTGCCCTTAGTAGAACCCTCTCTGGCCTGGACTCTGCATGTCTGCTTCCATGTGGAGGGGTCCAAGCCCCTGGCAGCTACAGCCTGTGCCTGAGGGGTCCTGGGTCTCTGCTGCCCTGGTGGAGTCATGCTGCTCCCAGTGCAATGGGTCACGCTATTGTCACTCTTGCATCAGAATTTCTCCTATGGCGCCAATAAGCAGGAGGTACCATAGTCCATGCCAGGGGCTGTGGGTATGTGGGCCCCAGCCATCTGCTTACCTACTGTGTTTCTCTTTTGTCAAAGTCTCTATGGTGGTTGAAGCAGGTGGCCACTCTGCTGTCTCTGTGTTGCTACTCAGCCTGGGGTTCTTTGACTCAGTTCAGATGGAAATCATGAATCAGCAAAGCATAGCTCTGCTGGTAGTTCTGGCCCCGGGTAATGCTGGATCCCAACAGTTGACACAAACACTGCCACTGTCTGATGCCAGCTTGAACCGGGCACCACAGGGCCACCCTGCTGGGAGCTGGGTCTCTGCTGCCGGTCTCTGAGGGCTGCTGGTCTCTGCAGCTCTGTGCGGTCAGCAGCTCTGAGTGCCTGTTTTCTGCCGCACCTCTCAGGATAAGATCCTCCATAGACCCACAGGGCTTTTGGAACCCACACTCGGGAATAAATCCCGAGCAGGTTTACAGGACGTCACAGTGAGTCTTTGTGGTCGTGCTGCAGCACTGGAGCCCGCACACAGGGGGGAGCCCTCCTGGACTGCACCCTGGGAGCCTGGGTAGGCTGTGTGGGTAGCTGCTGCAGACCTGGTTAGTGAGACTAAGGGCCCAAGCCAGGGAATCTTCTGGAAGGCCTACTGTGAATGCTGTGTGCAGATAAGGGACCCAGATCCCACCTTTCCTGATCTCAGCCACTCCCAGGAGCCCTCTCCGTTCTCCAAAAGGCCACAGTGTAGACTGAAGCAGGGGATGGGGTGGGGTCCATTTGGCCTGGCTGGCTGCACTCTTGTCGGGATGGGGAACAGTGGGCTGTTAGCCTGGGAGGACACTGAAGCAAACTGTCCCAGGTTACTGGGGTGCCCGGGGAGCAAAAGGACAGGCATGAGCTGCTGGCCAAGTCGAGGCCCTCTGCCCAGTGCAGGGAAAAGTGAGAGAGGTCAGATGCTTCTCATCTGTCTCACTAGGTCCTCCTGGTCCTCGTCTGGGTGGCAAAGCCAAGCCCTGGGAGCCACTGGCACCAAGACAGCCTGGGTATGGCTGGCAGGGGAGGTCCTGGAGCCCACTTGGGCTCGCCCCACACTGGTGCTGATTTGGGGTGCACTGGGCTGCGGGCAGCCTGTGGTCTAGAGGAGGTGGCCTGGTCTGTAGCCCAGGTCACAGAAGATTGGACCCCCAGGCCCAGCGTGCCCAGCATGATGAGGTGAGATGACTCGTGGCACTGGAGACACTTGGCCGGCGTGAGCACCTGGCCAGTGGCTGTAGGGAACCCATTTGGTGGAAGGCAGCCCCGACTCAGGTAGGAAGACAGAACTGGAGGGTGTCGGGTGTCAGTCAGTGAGGTCACAAGGACAGCATGGCTGCAGCAACAGCCTGGTGTGACCGACCTGACCCAGGGAGAGCCGCAGAGTCACTAGGTGCCAGCTCCATCAGCCCTGGGTGCTGGACAGAGGGCCACAGACAGGTGGCTTTAGTGGCAGTCGGATTCTCACAGTTCAGGAGGCTACAGAATGGGATGGCAGTTCCGAGGCCTCTCTCCTCAGCTGGCTGGTGGCACTTCTGGCTGTGACCTCGTGGTCGTGCCTGGGATCACAGCTGTGCTGTGTCTGTCCCGCTCTCTTCTCAATAGGGTGCCAGTGAGTAGGACTCACCCTGGTGGCCTCATTTTACGGCAATTACTTCCTTCAGGGCTCTGTCCCCAGGGACAGTCACATTGGGGCTTGGGCGCAGCCTGGAATTTCAGGGGACACAGATCCAGCCACCACCCTCACCCAGCACTGTGCTCCTCTGAGCCAGGCAAGTGCTGTGTGCAGGACCTGGTGGGTGAGAGGCTGGCTGGGCCCCAGAGGAATGTGTGTGCCCAGCACAGTGCCTCTCACTGTCTCCAGGGGCCAGGCTCTGAGAAAGGGGAGAGGGAGTGGTCCTGGCTCTGGGTGGTGGGTAGGCATGGGCAGTGGCCTGACCCTTCCTTTGGTTCTTTCTGCCTTTCCTGCTCTGCCCTGAGCTGCGGTGGACCCTGCAGGCTGTGGCCGTGGGCAGCTTACACACTGTCCCTGGGCCTGGGCTTGGGACCTGCCAGCCCTCCCTGTCCCACCCCCAAGGCGGACAGCCTCTGCGCAGGCCTCCCAGGAAGAGTGTGGGAGGGAGGATGGTCCCTGTTGGTTTCTCTCTGCATCACAGTCCTTACCTGGGTGGGCCAGGGAGGGCCCCAGGGCAGTACCCCCTGGTGTACAGGGTCAAGGGGGACACTGGAGACACACTGTGCCCCCTAGCTTGGAATGGGCAGGAGGAGGAGGGCAGGGTGACCCCGGCCTGGGGACACGAGGGGAGAAGAACAGACCTGTGTCCTATCTGGGTGGCCGGGTGGTGGCTGATGGCTGGCAGCCCTGGGAGCCCCTGCCACGAACACGAGTGGAGAGCATGTGAGGGTCGGGGTGGGACTTGGTGGCCCCTGTGCTGTGCTGCCCCCCTGTGGGGAGGATGGAGCGGCTTCCTGGGATGTGGAGAGCACGGCTGCCCCGTAGCTTCCTGCTCCTCTGGGCTCAGTCCCTGCTTCCACACTGCTTTCCTGCAGCCCCGGGAACTGGGCAGATGCCCCTGCCTTGGGAGAGCATACAGGCCACCAGGCACTGATGAAAGATGATCCCATGACATCATGGCTGTGCAGCAGAGTTCCAGAGGAGGGGTTGAGAGAGGTCCCCAACAACCATGGATGGGTGTGGAGGAGTAGGTATGATCAGGGCTTTGAAGGATGTGTAGGAGTTTGCCAGGTAGAAACCAGGAAGCCACCAGTGTTAATTTTGGGAAAGGACAGTCAGGTCCCCAAACCTGAACTCTGTCTCCCATGACGTGGATAAAGGGGGCTATGGGTTGGAAGGACAACTCGTTGACTCCTGGGGACTGTGGGGTGTTCACAGCCCCCCACTGCAGTCTCACCTTGGAGTTTCTGCCTGCCAGGAGTGTCTGAAGGTCGTCTCGGTTTCTGAGGCCTCTAACTCCTCTGCCACCCCCACAGCCCGCCCGGGAAGCCTCCCTTTAGCTTGTGCTTCCTCCCGAAGTGCGAGGCACGGGACCTCGTCTCCCCAGGTCCCCAAGCCTCACCGTCCTGGGTCCCCCAGGGCTGTACTGCCCCTTCACTGCCCCTGCTAAGTCGGAGTTCCAGAGATAGCGAGCAGCTATTTAAAGCACACACTCAATTTGGTCTCCTAACAAGGTAAATGGAGCAATTCTGAGTTCCCAGTGCGCGGGGAAATTTGTCAAGAGAAAGAAAATTTTCACTTAAATAACACAGGGTGGATTTTTAATCTGGCCGCTGTATTCTTAGCACCATGACGGTTGTTATTTATGCTTTGTTTTAAAAACAGCTTCATTAAGAGTTGATCTACCATGACGGAAGATTGAAATAGTGAGCTGCATTTAAAAATATGCACAGAATTACTCTTATTATAGTTATATCATAATCTCAAGCTCATGTTAATTTTATTTAATATGTACTTGTGTGTAATCTTAACTTTGTTAATAACCTGATTAAGTGATCTTATTTAATTTGGTGAGTAATCTTAGCATTATATAGAATTATGCGGTAATCTGATTTTAGGATATTTTCATTACTGTCTAAAGAAACTTGTGTCTATTAGCATTTATTCCCTTAAAGTTTATCGAGATCTAAAATCCGGGTCTCTTGTGTTTGGAAGGCGATTGGATCGTGGGGATTTAGGGCTGCCTGGCTGTTAGGAGGCGGGGCATGATGTCACTGTGGGTGTGGCCTGGGAGGGTCTCCTATTGGCTCTGCCCTTCACTGGCAGCTTCCTGGTGGTCAGGCTGGTGCAGCGTTCTTCCGCTGAGTTCTTCCACCATGCCACTACCTGTGCAAGGATTGAGCCAAAGTAGACCTCTGCTCTGTTAAGTTGCCTGGGTCTGTATTTTGTCTCAGCGACCAGGAAAGTGACTAAGAGAAGGTGCAGTGATATTGTAGCATTTATCAGTATTTTATTCCTTTTCACCGCCAAGTATTATTCCACAGTATGGATGGGCCACAATGTGTTTTCTCCACTTGCATCCCATAAATAGTTGGGCTGTTTCCATTCTTCGGCCATGAAGATTCATTCATGTGTGCTTGTTGTGGACTTACGTTTTCATTTCTCTTGAGGGAGTGGAGTCCCTGGGCCACGGGATAACTCTGTAGTTCACCTTTGGAGGAACTCACTACCGGGTTGTTTTCCCAAGCAGCCACGCCATTTTCCATTCCCACGGGGAATGCACAGAGGGCGGTTTCCTGCACACTCAGAACCACTTGGAATCTGTTAGCTTTTAAATTTTACTTAAAAAAAACCAACACCGTAGATTAGCAGAGTTGTAAGAAACAGCCCGAAGAGAGTCCGTGTGCCCTTCACGCCTGTCTGCGGTGGTGACATCTTGCACGGGGCACGGCCAGGAGGTGGGTGTGAGCAGGGCAGGACCCAGGGCATCCCCACAGCACCCACGGCCACCGCCACGCAGCTGCCTTAGGGAGCCACTCAGCTCCCCCTCCAGCCCTCAGGCCTTTTCTCCATGTCCATGAGTTTGTTCCCAGGTAGCATGAAGTGGAGTCTGCAGAGCTCGGGGACTGGCGCGATTCCCTTGCCGAACGTACCAGTAGTTTGTTCCCTGTGTTTTCAGTGCTGTTCCTTGCGGTGGCTGTGACACAGCTTGTTTACCACTGGAGGACAGCTTGGTAGCTTACCATTTGGCGCTGTTACCTGCCTTGCAAGCAGGCAGTCGTGAGTTGGATCCCCGGTACCGATAAAAAGGAAAATGACAACAAACAAACAAACAAACAAACAAACAAAAAACAAATACAACTGCCGTGAATGTTTATGAAGTGGTTTTCATGTGAGCGTAGGCATTAATGGAGCTCACATGAAAGCCTGGAGGTCCAGTCGTGGATCCTGTGGTGTCTGCATGCTTAATTGATTGAGAAATAGCTCGATGATTTCCCAGAGTGTCTGGGCATCATGCTCCCAGTGATGTCTGTGTTCTTGTCTGTGGCTCACTTTCTTTGGGTTTTGCATGAGTTTGCTGAGCTCTGAGAATTCCTCATGTGTTGGACCCGAGTCCTTGGTTGACGACATGGTTTGCAAATCTTCTGTCCCTGCTCGGAGCTTGTCTTTTGGTCCTCTAACAGCGACTCGCTGAACAAACATGTTTCATTTTGATGAGATTTTACTTAGCAATTTTTAATTGTACAGACAAACACGTGGTTGGATGAATACATTAATAAATAAGTCTGTTCCTTTTTCCTTGGTCTGAAGTTAAATCTTCAGAGACGAGCATTAGTTCCTGAAGATTTTCTCATGAGTTTTCTTCTAAGAGTTTTATAGCTTAGAGTTAAACCTTTAAGTTAATTTTGGGGGAAGGCGTGAGATCTAAGCCAAGGTTTGTTTTTATGGCTGTGGATATGCAGTTGCTCTTGTCTTTGCTGCAAAGACTACCCATCCTCCACTGAGTGATTTTCAGACCTTTGATAAAAACCAATTGGACGTATTTATGTGGTATTATTCTGGGTTTTAGGCAGTGAGACATTGTAATGTTTTGTGTGTTGATCCTTTTACCAATACACATAGTGGTGATTATTACTGCTTTCTAAAAGAATACAAACTTTTAAGACTGAGTAGGGTGATTCTTTCCATCTTGTTGGTTTTTTAAAAAAATGTTAGTCCTTCTCATTCCTTGTCTTTCTGTATGAATTTTAGAACCATCTTATTTCTATCTATAGAGATGTTGCTGGGATGTTGATAGACTTGGTGTTAAATTGTGTATTTATTTGGAGAGAATTTGCATCTTTACTATATTGAATCTTTCAATCCATAAAAGTATGTTCCATTTATTTAGTTTTTCTCTGACCTCCTTAATCAGTATTTTGTAGTCTTTGGTGTCCAGATTCTGTACCTGGTTAAATCTATACCCAAGTATTTCTTTTTTTTTTTTGAGCTGTGGTAAATTGCATAGTACATACAATATTTTTAGCGTCAGGTGCTATGCGTTCATTGTTAGCCTGTAAAAATGCAGCTGATTTTGTATGTTGATTTTGTACCTGTGTTACAAATTTATCTGAATTGTCTGTTCTGGGTGTCTTTAGGCTTTGCTTTGTTTTTGTGTTTGTACCGACCTTTGCGTTCCCTGTGCAGCCCAGCCCATTACTCTTATTTCTTCCTTCTGGTCTGTGTCCTTCAGTGTGACACTGAGTGTGAGTGACAGGGCCGATGTCCTGCTGGTCATGCCCTGGTCATGCCCAATGTCCCAGCCTTCAGGGTGACGCTGGCTGTAGGTTTCTTGGGGGTGTTCTTTGTCAAGTTGAGGAAATTCTCTCTTCCTCTTTCCCTGAAAGTTTTCATCAGGAATAGAGCTTTTGTTATATTCCTTGTCAGCGCCAACTGCTGTGTGATTTTTACTTTTGGTCCTATGCTATGTTGTGCCTTATGATATTCAGCATTGAACCGGGTCTGTATCAAGGAAAACCCATTCGGCTGGGTTACCGCCCGCGTGTGTGGTCTAATCGCTGGCATCTCCCTAAGGGTTACTGTGGCCTACCGTACTGTTGGGTGTGTCTTTACTGAATCGCCGACGATGGCTGCTTTGAGGTCTCTGTCAGTTTTTCCGTCCTCTCTGTGTGCTGTCTTGGTGCAGAGCCCACGCGCCTTACAGTTTTTGGCACGACGAGGGGTGTTTTTTCACTGGAACCTGGGCACTGGCAGGTTCTGTGTGTGAGGCTGTGTTTCTTGTTCACACCTTCTGTTTGGGCTGATTTTCCTCCTCCCTCCATCCCTCTATGTCTCCCTTTCTTCTTTCTTTCCACGATCTAGGGATTGAACCAGGGCCTTCATGCTGAGCGGCATCCTCAGCCTGCCTCTCTGCCCATCTTGGCGCTGGGAACTGAACCTCACTGTATTCCCAGGCGACTCCTTTTTAAAGGTTTTTACATCTCGAGACAGAGTCTCACTCACTAAGTTGCTAAATCGCTCAGGCTGCGGTTGAACCTGGGATCCTCCTGCTCAGGCTCCTGGAGTGCTGGGATTACACATGGGCACCACCACCCTGGCTCCTTTTTATTTTTTATGCAACAGGACCTCACTAATTTGCTAAATTGGCCGGGCTGAATGGAACCTTGTGATCTTCCTGCCTCGGGCTCACAGGTGCGTGCCACTGTGCATGGCTGGGCTGGTTTTCTGTGACAGCAGTTAGGTAGGGATCAGGGACCCATGGTCTCTTTACTGCCCAGGAGGATAGGAGTCCAGGCATCATGCTGGGCCTCTGCTGACCCCTGCATATTGCCCAGGAAGGAGCGAGGTTCCCAGGGCAGGAGCAGGAGAGCAGTGCTGGGTCCTCACTGACCCTGTGGGGTGGGAAGGGGTACATATAGCCGGCAGGTGGAGGTGACAGGCTTGGCTCCCTCTGTGGCCTTCTGTGACACTACCCAGTGTCAGCAGGGAGGGTGGATGTCCAGCCTGGTGACTTGGATTTTGCTGGTGTGGGTGGGGATGCTGGTGCAGACTGGAAGCCCAGGGAATCCACTTTCTCATCCTTTCTTGAACTCAGATCTCTGCCTTTGCTGATGGCAGCCTCCAGGGCTGCAGTGGGGCTGGGAGGAGGAAGCAGCCCCACCTTCCCCGGAAGCCCTGCCTGGCAGCGTCTTTCAGATGTCTAATTTGTATTAATCTTAGCATATTTACTTCAATCACACATTGATCGTCAAAATAAGCACATTAAGGTTTTAATATTGCCTTCATGGGACAGGGCGATCCTTGGTATGATCCATGGTCAATCCGGAGTCACAATAACCTTTTGCCCTTTGATTTCTGGCTGCGGGTCTCATTTTGTTGATTGGGATTTATCGCATCACTGCCTGTTTCCAATGTTAATACTTATTACATTTACGGCTTCAGAGCAGACTGGAGCCTGGAAACCAGTCAGGTTAACTCTGCATTATGTGATGAGCTCATTTGTATCAGGTTGCTTTGTTTTTAATCCGGAAGGAGTGCTGGGTCTTATCAGATGGCCCTTTTGCATCCAGTGCATGCAAAAGGGTGTGTGCTTTAGTCTTGCTTATCAGCAGGTACTGGCTTTTAAAGCAGGGAGCTTATACTGGGTCCTTGGTCAGAAGAAGAAGCAGCTGTCAGCAATTTCACAAAGAGACTTAAGTGAAACAGCTCTCTTAATGCCTGGTGTCTTCTGGTGCCCTGGTCCGTCTGATCCAGCATCCCTCACCAACCTGGGCTTGGTTTGAGTTCCCGTCCTAGGTCTCTGGTGTAGAGCTTTCATCCTCATGAGCCAAGATGGTAGCTGGAGATCCAGCCATTGTGGCTGTGTCCCCAACCATTGCATGGGAGAAAGGCATGGGAGAAGCACTTTCAGGGATATTACAGAAGTTCCCAGTGTTGGTCAGCTGTCTGTCACTATAATGAAATACTGGGGTAGCTTATTAAGAGAAAAGATCGATTTTGGCTGACAGCTTTGGAAGCTCCAGCCTGTGACCACCCTGGCAGGGTATGTGCTGGAGCAAAGCAGCTCACTTCAGGGCTTCTGTCCAAACCGTGGTGTCCTGGGTGACCTCGGTCTGATTTCTCCTTGGCATGGGAGATGAATGGGAGGCTGGAAAACATGGTTCTCTTTCCCGGCCACCAAGGTCCCTGATAAAAACAGGGTGCTTCCTTGGGATGCCTGCAGTGGAGAGGACCTCTGGCTCACTGACTGCTGTAGCCACCTCTCAGTGCCCCGTGCCACGCTGGCCCCTGTGCCCAACCCGGTGCCCAGCCTTTCCTTCTGTTGAGGTTGGCACTGTGGCCTAGTGGCCCAGGTGTCTCTGTTCTGGAGGTCAGGGTCCTCCTGCCTGGATGCCTGGCCTCTCTGCCTGTGGCTCTCTGTCCCCTGTCCTCACACACCCTGCACAGGGCAGCAGGCTGGTGACCTGGAGCCCAGGCCCCCCGTTGGAGCAGTGGCCGCACAGTGACCGCAGTGGGCAGGTGGGTTGAGGGATGAGGACACTGCCTCATGGCCCCTGTGGGTCTCTGAGGGCCCCGACCAGGGCTGCGCCTGGTTGGTCATCCCAGATGCCTGTGGATTCTCCCTGAGACCCTGGAAAGCCCAGCCCCTGCCCTACACTGCTGTTACACGAATGATATCAAGACATCCAAATGATACAGGGGAAAGATTAGAATTTCCAACCTGTGTGGGCGTGGGATGGGACAAAACAGTGGGTAGCCGTAAGATTGCCAGTGTCGACCCTTAGGCAATGTCCTTCCAAGGGGAAGCAAGCTGCATGGCAAGTGGACATGGAGAGAAAGGGGACCTTGACAGGAAGAGTTGCCTCAGAAAGTCCTGGTCACCCACATGCACCTCCAGTCACAGCTGTGATGTGGTCCCATTCTCTGTACTGACGGCCTGTAACATTTCTGCCTAACTTATCTGTCCATAGTACTTTCCAGTGGCTTTGCCTCAGTTTCCCCACCTGGCTAGTAGTTAGTTTTGGGCAAGTCTGGAATATCACCCAAGGGCCAGTGTGTTGATAAGCACAAGGACATTTCCCCAACTCAGTGTGGTGGGCTGCCCTAAAACCTTTTGAGGCCACGTGCAGCCAGGAGGGGACTGATGGCCTCAGCAGGGCCCTGGTGGGAGACGGTGGCCTTTGTGCATCTGTGTCCCTGTGGCACAAGGGCTCAGCCAGCTCAGCCAGCTCAGCCAGCCAGGGCTCCTAGTACAAGATGGCTCGCTGCTCAGTGTGCTCCAGGCCCGGGCACTGGGCAGGGTCCGCGGGCCTGAGTGTGGTTCACTGTGTCTGAGGGGTCTGTGGGCCCTGGCCAGGTCCAGCTCTTCCTTCTGCCCTCACCCAGAGGGGCTCCAAGGGAGAAGGTGATCCTGCTGCCTTATGTGGGCTCCTCTCCTGAACAGGAGCGGCTGCTCATGAGCCTCCTGCCCCGGAATGTTGCCATGGAGATGAAGGAGGACTTCCTGAAGCCCCCCGAGAGGATTTTCCACAAGATTTACATCCAGAGGCACGACAACGTGAGGTAGGGCTGGCGGGGACCTGGCTTGCAGGGGGTTGGGGGAGCTGGGGAGAGGATGATGGAGGGCAGGGGTGACTGGGAGGGGGTGGGGTCATGATGAATGTGAGGTGGGGATGAGACAGACGTGAATTGAAGATGGTGCCATCAGGGCTTGAGCAGCCCGTGTGTGCCATGCCAATGTGGGTAATCAGCCCTGGCTGGGAGCTCATAGGCACTGCCCTGAGCTTACGTGTGAGCCCTTTCTCCCTGCTGTCCTGCTGCTGCTGTCCTGCTGCTGTGGGGAGCACAGAGCAGTATGCTGAAATGTGTGGGGTAAAGCCCTGAGTGTCTGGCAGGGAGCAGAAGAGCCAGCATTCAAGCCTGAGATGACTCCAGAAATGGTGCTCAGAGCCTCTTGGCTAAACACTTTGTTCTACGTGGCGTGGCAGTACTAATGACCTGTACGTATTACCTCCAGTTCATAGCTGAGGACATGGAGGGTTTGTCCGGTGAAGCCTGTGTGCAGGGCTCCCTGGCCAGTGACCTAGGACCAGGACACACTAGCGTTTGCCTTGCCTGTACACTCACTGCATCTCGTTACTGGGTAAGGGTATGCATGATACATCGACCCTGCTCTCTGCTGAGATCGGACCACCAGCAGGGAGAACTTCCAGTGAGCTGGAGCCTTGGCGCCTTCAGAAGGGCACTGGACTCGGGCTTCCTGGTGACATGAGCTGGTTGACATCAGTGACCTCCCCAGCTCAGCACAGAGTGAGAAGATGAAAAATCCCAGCTTAACTTTCACCTGGGAGGGAGACTGGTCATTGTGACTGGTTCTCCTGCTTCTCGGGGGCTGCCCAAAGTGTGAGCATCTATCTCTCCAGTCCTGGGTTTCTGAGCAGCTTGTGCTGAAAGCCACCATAGCCTTCACCCCAGTTCCCAGCACAGAGTGGGCAGGCAGGAGCGACAGCGGGGAGACAGTAGATAAAGGCCCCAGAGTCTCGGGCTGGGGTGATTGATGGAACCTCTGCGGCTTGCAGCAGGCCTGAAGACTGGGTAAGGTTCCTGCTGCCTCTGGATGCCAACGGACAGTTAAGAAAAACAAAGAACCACACTGACATGCTTCAACCAAAGGAATAAGATGACCTCCAGAAATATACCCTACTGACACAGACTTCAGTGGATTACTTGGCAGGGAGTTAAAAGGGACTCTCATGAAGTTGCTCACTGAGGTCAAAAGAGTGATGCCCAAACAAAGAGAGCTTCAACAAAGAAATGGAAAATGCACGCAAGTGTCAGAAATCCTCGAGCTGAAGACCACAGCAACTGAACTGAAAAACTTACTAAAGGTGAATAAAGGATCCAGGAAGAATAAAAGATCAGTGAGCCTAGAAATAATTCAGTCAGAGGATCAAGAAGAGAAAAACTATGGAGAGGAAAGAAGAAATTTAAGGGAATCACTAGAGGTGCTCACCATGCACAGTGTGGGAGTCACTGAAGGAGAAGAGAGGAAAAAACCAGACAGCTGATTTGCCAGAAGCTGAGAGAAAAGAAGACAGGAATGGTGGTGAGAGGGTAGTTTGAGTTTAGGGTTTTGGATTAGGGTTACGGTTAGAATTACAGTTAGGGTTTAAGGCTTAGGGTTTAGGGTTAGGTTTAGGTTAACCCTCACTTTTAGTCATGCAAACTGAGTAAGTATGGAGATCTAATGTAAATACAGTGATGGCAGTTAGTGGTGATGTAGCCTTGAAATTTGCCAAGAGGAGAACTTGTAAGGTTTTTTTGTTTTGGTGCCGGGAATTGAACTCACGACTGCGTGGTTGCACGGCAGGTGTTTATGTGACTGAGAGAAATCTCCAGCACCCTAAATTTTAAGTTTAATCTTCTCACTCTACAAAGACTGGTGACTGTGTAATTATGATTGCTGTGTTAATGAGCTTGATTGTGATAGTCATAATAGGCATGTGATATATGGGTTTCAGAACATCAAGTTGTACACCGCACACACACTTTTTATGCAATGATGTTGCTTAAAAACTTCAAGAATAAGTCATGCGGGCATCAAAAGGCCACTTTTTGCCTTTTAAAAAGAAGGAAGTTCTATAAGACTATGTAAGTAAAAGTTGAGGGCATTATGCCAACTAAAATAAGCCCATCAGCAAGAGCCCAATACTGGGTGAACCCACTTTTGTGAAGTTTCTAAAGTTGTGGGACTCATAGGTCACTGATCCTTTATTCTACTTGGATTCTTTATTCCCCTGTAGTAAATTTTGCAGTTCAGTTGCTCTCAGCAAATAATGACCTATAGGTGACATGATGGTTCCCAGGGAAGGAGAAAGGGACCTGAGGAGACACTAGTGAAGGACCAAAATATTTCAGGCTAGATACATAAGCTTTAGAGATTGGTTCCATAAGATCGCACCAGTAATGGTTAATAACAGTGTAAAATTTTTCTTTTAAGATTAAGAGATTTGATCTCATGTTCAGTTCTTCCCAGAAAGAAGTTGTTTTAAAATGTCTTCTGGGGTTGCGGCTCCCCTGGTCAGCTTCTTGCTCCCTGGGAGCTTCTGGGATGCTGCTTTGTATGCAGGTCCAAGCCTCTGAGATACCCTGGAAACTCACTGCCCTGTGACTCCAGGCATTGGCTCCGCTGTGCACCTCAGCTACCTGCCAGCAGCTGTTGAGATGTCTTTCTGTATCCCAGATGTGACTATCTCTCACTCTTTTCACCGTCATCATTAGACTCTTCCACGCTCGGTCTGATGCCCAAACTTCATTGCCATTGCCAATCTGCAGTGGGTGGATGTCATCCAGTGGTGGACAGAGCACATCTGAAAACCCTCACCTCCAAGGACACATATGCAATGCAGGAAGAAGCCCTCAGGACTCTGGAAATGAACTGCAGTTTTGCACCAACTCAGGAAATTTTGGCTTTTTGCCTTGCTCCATCCTCATCTTCCTGTCCCCTCAGCTCTGTGATAGCTTAAGAAACCAGTGTCCATCACAGTGAATGTCGGCAAGCTGACCAGCACTGGAGGAGGGCGGAGTGGGGCAGGTGCTGTTTCCGGGATCCCTTTACAGCAAGGTGTCATGGTCTGACCTGTCTGGAACTTTCCTGGAAAATCTTGCTTATCACATTTGCCTTCTCTGGACCTGACTGAGAGCCCAATGTGGCTGCCTTTGCTCAGAACATCTGTGGGAGGCAGTGCAGGCCGGTGTTTTACGATGGATGCCTTGGGTGTTGGAAACAGTTTAGGCACAGAGAGTCACCAAGTAAATACAAGGAGAAGCTCGGGGGTGAGATGTACCAGTGCTTTGGAAGCCTCTAGGAATAATTCTAGGAATTTCAGAGGAACAAGGGTATGCAGAATTAGTTCAGAGAAGTCACGAAGCAGACAAGATCAAAATTAAACAGCAACAACCCTGATCCCTGGAGTGGGAGGGTGATCTGATCTCTAGAGTCACTGCATTGTGTTTCTCAGTCCTCAGTAGAAATGTGTTGGAGGTGAAAAATTAAAAAACATGACTAATACTCAGGACTGAGAGAGCAGTGAATTGAAACTGTCTGTTCCTGAGACCGTCTAGACATTGGACTTCTTGGACAAAAATTTTACATCAGTTAGTTTAAATGTGTTTAAAGAACAAACTGTCTGCATCGTTAAACTGTTGTGGGATAGGTGTAGAATGTTCCCCCACTGCCCTGTGGACTCATGGGCAGGGCTTTTGGAAGGTGACTGGATCACGGTGGTGTTACAGCTGAGTGGGCTTTTAGGAGGTGGATCTGGTTGGAAAAGGCTGGTCCTTGGAGGCATGGCCTGGAAGAGTTCATCTCCCTCCCAACTCCTCTGCTTCCTGGCTGCCATGATGTGAGCAGCTGTCCTAAATCAAGTCCTTCCACCGTGCCTTTTTGGTGACAAACATGGAGTGAAACTTCTGAAACCATAAGCCAAAATAAAACTTTCCTCCTTGAAGTTGGGGTGTTGGGTATTTTGGACCAGCAACAAGGAAAATGACTAAGCCAGAAACCACGAGAATAACTTCTCATTAAATAGAGAGCAGCAACAGAGAGTATAAGTTATTTAAAGAACCAATGAATGAAATAGAAACTCCAAATTTGAAAAGTACAGTAAAAGAAGTAAAAAATCTGCTAGAGGGCTCAGCCAAGTTGCGTGGCAGAGAAAGAATCAGGGAACTTGAAGATCAATCCATGGAGATTTTCTAGTCTGAAGAATGGAATGAAGACATGGATGAAAGAAATTAAGAGAATGCCAAAGTTTTTGGGACACCATCAACCCAGCAGAGGAGAGGAAGAGGCAGAGAAATATCAGGAGACGTGATGGCCAAAATACCCATTTTTCAAAGACATGAATTTATACACTCAAGAAGTTCATTAATCTCCAAGATGAATGAGCTCCAAGAAGCCCACAGCAAGACATAGCTGCACCAAACAGACCTGAAGGTGTGGAGACCATCTTTCCAGCAGCAGGAGACAGACAGCTCTACATCCACGGGCAGCTTCAGTATCACTAGTGGCTGGTTTCTCATCAGAAACGCAGGAGCTAGAAGTGGACAGCGTATTCAGAGGTTGTGGTATTTCTATACAATGGAGTATTATTCAGCTATAAAGAAGGATCACATTGAGATATTTATCAATAAATGGGCACAGCTTGAGACCATACTCATAAGTGAAATAAATCAATCTCGCATGTGTGAATACCGAATAGTTTCCCTAACGTAAGTAATGATTCAAATATATAAAAATATGTGGTAATCATGATTCCCCATTAGGTGGCCTTGAAGCCTTATAAAGTTTTCACTCATTAATTAGAAAGGCTTTATTCTGGGCTTCTTGATATGAAAATATTTGAAGCTAGAGTATATGAAGTTTTACCCAAATATTTCAAGGAAAAAGACACTATGGTAACTACTATTAAGTCAGGTTATAAGGTGGTGAAGTACTAGGTTATTGAAACAGTCATGCTGTGACCTCTATTGTTATATTGTTATGTCCTGTTTTATCTCAATCTCCCCCTTACTGTTTCAAAAAAAATTATTTAGTCATTTCTTATGTTTGTCTTAATTAAAGAAAAAATTCAAAAAAATTAGGATATATAAATAGTAACTCTTTTCGATTTCCTATTAACTTGTTTTGAAGTCCTGTAGTACTCCCACGATCTTGTTTTGACTGATTAGACTCTGTTCCATTCTATATGATAGTATCAAGTTTGAAGACATAGGCAACTACTTTGAAGACAATAAGATTCCCTAAGATACCCATTCTGGTTTGACTATTGTCTTCTTTGGAAGTCCTGTAATGTTTACAACGCCTAAGTTTTATTGGTCTTGTTCTCTACTGTTTTGTCCAACTTTATAATATCTAATAAGATAGACAATTCTTTTTAAGGAAACAAGGGACAACGTTGATAACCATTGTTGATAAACTTGTACTCTGTTCTACACCATGTGCTACGTCTATCCTTGGTATTGACTGACAGCTTTGTTTTGCCATATTTGACTGTATTCTCCCCCCCCCCAAAGAAAGTAATAAGCACTAAGGAGTAATAAAATCCAAGATGTGTAAATTTTGTTGTAAAAAAGAGAGGGAAAAAAAAAAAAAAGAAAAGGAGCTCTAACGGATATAACAGCAAGTGTGTTTGGGGGTGTTAAATAGCTGACTTTATCAATGTTTTTGGAACATTGAACACAGCTGTTTGCAGTCTCCCTGTTTGAGTGTCCACCTTGTGTTCTTTGATACTGTGATTTGAGGAACTATTTTCAAGAAAATAGTGTGTAATCTACTAGCAGGTAATTTCTTACTGTTATGGTTTTTTGTTTTGTTTTGTTTTGTTTTGTTTTGTAGTTCTGTATTGCGTGTACCCTTACGCCGCTTTGGTTTGTTTTGTGTTTTTCTCTTTTTCCTCTTAAATAAAAAAAAAAAAAAAAAAAAAAAAGAAACAATAGGAGATAAAAGGAAAAAAATTCTGTCTCCAGTTAAACTCACAGGAGCAGTCAATATGTGCTGTTCCCTTCTTTGGGACCCTGCCCTTCTGGTGTCTGTGTACCTGCTGCCTTCCTGGGACCCTGCCATCCTGGTTTCCATGGGCCTGACACCTCCTGCCTTGCAGAAGTCACCTCTTACATAGCGACACACAACTGCACATCCATCTCCTCTGCTTCAGTGATAGACTGTTACATGTGTCACTTTTGACTTTTATTAAGTGTCCCTCTGCTTAGGATACAGCAGACACCCGCCGAGGGCAGTGATGTGCATTTGAACCTTTCCTTCACTACAGAGTCCCAAGTGTCCAGAATGGCACTGGCAAGTTCAGCCTTGGGAAGCACGTGGCAGATGTGCTAGTGGAGGGATGGGTAGATGACAAACCTTGGACATAAGTCCAGCAGTGGCTCAGCTGTCCTAGGTCCCACAGGGACCCTCATTTTATTCTCATCTTACAGAGTAAGGTTTGGGCTTGAGGAAGAGCTGGACATGTCACTGGGGTGTCCTCGCTGTGGCTGGTGGCAACAGACAGTCCCCCGGTCCGGCTCCAGACCCTTGCTGCTTCCTGTCCCTCTGGAACTGGCTCTTCTTGGGTGACACCCTCTGTTGTCCACCAGTGCTGGCTCCCTATTACGTGGTGCCCTCATTTTCCCTGAGGAGTTTTGGCTGTGTGTGTGGGATCTAGATCGGGAAATTTCAGAGTTAAAGAACCAAGAACAGCTGGAATGAAGTTCAACACCATATTTTAAGAGATTTTAAGCTCTCTCTCAGGCTGGGAGTGTAGCGCAGTGGTAGAGTACTTGCCCATCCATCCCCAGCCCTGGAGGTGGGGTGGACAGGCTCACCGTTTCTGTGTACCCTCGGCTGCCACCAGCTCGCCTGACCTCTGGAAGCGGGGCAGGACTAGTAATAGCAGACAGTGTTACCCTGTGTAGTGCGAAGGACTTGCATGGGAGATGAATGTCCCAGAGGCTGAGGCAGGGCTTGGGTGATCAGGAGCGGTGTCCTTGTCCTGCAGGCACACTGACCCAGCCTGTGTTTAGTGGGATGCTGTGTGCTAACAGGGCTGGGAAGTGGGGACATTTGTGAGTCCAGGTGATCATTCCTCAGGAACCCTTCTGTCCTTCTGTCCCTTGCAGCATCCTGTTTGCAGACATCGTAGGCTTCACAGGCTTGGCGTCCCAGTGCACGGCGCAGGAGCTGGTGAAACTGCTCAACGAGCTCTTCGGCAAGTTTGACGAGTTAGCCACGGTAAGGCGGCCTGTGAGGGCTGTGTGAGGGCTGTGTGAGGGCTGTGTGAGGGCCATGCCAGACCCGTGTCCTTGGCCTGCTGTGTGCTGGAGTTTGGGACAAGTGACCCGGGCTGCAGAAACCCACAGAGCACCCGGAGTCATAGGAGGGCACATTCACAGAGTGACATCTGTATCCTGGTCATTTCTTTCCTCTACTGCCCACTGCGTGTGTAGGGCAAACTGCCCCTGTAGTCCTGAGGTCAGGGCTGGGGTGGCCTTGGTACCCCACAGTGGGTATCCCTGGAGTTGGTTCATCAGGCCACCAGATAACCCTTGTACTGGTGACCAGAACTTGGATGACTGGCTTGGCCCAGGAAAACTCCTTTCCAGGCAGGAGAGGGCAGGAGTGGGACAGGTCCCAGCCTTGTTAGAGGGCTTCCTTACACCCCATCTTTCACTTCTCTGTCCCTTGAGGAGATGAAAAGTGTGCATGGGATGAGCCCAGGTCCCCTTTTCTGCTCCAGCCTTGCTCCAGAGAGGACAAGGTCGCTGAGGTCCATGTAGCCCTGGCACAGAACCAAAGGGCATCAGGGCATGGGGCAGGCTGGGCTGGGCAGGGCCAGGTGGTCACCTAGGGCTGAGGCTGCCTGTCTTGTGTCTCTAGGGCAGTTTTGGGGTCTGTCTGCAGGTGGGACCATGGGGTTGGTGGGAGGCTGCTGCAGACCCATGGGCTGGGTGCTGTGGGACACCATTTGGGAAAGGCTGTACCCACTTTCTTGGCTGGGACGGTTTGCTTTCTGGCTGAGATGTTTTCATACCACTCGGGGCTGCCTGGCTGGAATCCTGATGGCTTTGTCTGTTGTCCCCCAGGCTTGTCCTTCTGGACTGAGTCCTCAGCACTTCCCGTCCACTGCAGAGATCTCTAGCGCTGCAGGAAACCTCCTAATAGGAGCCCATCCTGGGACTGAGTCCCAGTACTGGGATGCAGCAGGGCCCTGGGAAGTCACCCAAGTGGAAAAGTCATACCCAGCTGCAGTCCGAACTCCTTCTCCTTGTGGGGTCCCTGCAGGAAGTTAGATAAACACAGAGTGTTTGCCGTAGTCTCCCTCTAGCTGGTGGTTTACACCCTGCGTTAGCCCCTTTCCGTGGTCACCAATGGGGTCACTGATGGGGACAGTGTCTTTGACCTTTTGTATACTCGTTGGATATGTGTTAGATTTGCACTGGGTCTTGTATATTCATGTATATTTTGAAGTGAACCACAAGAGAGGATGGAGAAGCACCTTTCCTGATTCTCAGGCTTCCTCTGCCATCACCTGTGGAGAGACAGAGCCCCTGCTCTGGATCAGAAGCTGGTGTGGCTGGGCACACAGTCCCCTCACTGGATTCCAGGAGGTGAAGGGAAGTGTGGCGAGTTCACAGGGTGCCATCCACTGAGAGAAGCCCAGCTCATCTGGGCTCATCCTGACCCGGTTCCTTGGGGATGGAAACAGAGTTTGTTCGTCCTGGTCATGGCTCACAGCATCCTTCCAGGGACCCACCCTGCCACAGGAATGTGTCTTTTTGTTCCTGCCGCTCTCAGCCCCTGTGAGTCCAGGTTTAGGGTGGAGATCAGTTGGTTCACACCATCTCCCAGCCAGACTTGGGGCACCCTCTGTGTGACTCACATTGCGGGCCCCGCTGCGTCTGCTGATGCCTCTTGAAGTGGGTGCTGTCTCCAAACATGGCCACACCTGGACGCTTTCTGATCCACAAAGGTCTGATCCAGAGAAGCAAATGAGCACTGAATGAGAGTTTAAATGCAGAGCATTTGCATTTGAGGGAAAGCAGAGCGCTCGTGCTGAGCTGAGGCTCCTCCAGGCTGACACAGTTGCTGGGCTTCTGGGCGCCGAGGAGAACACGCCTGGCTCTGTGACTCAGGCCACTGTCTCATTCCATCCTGCGCTGCTGACACAGGGCATTGTATGACCTGTGCCTGAGGGGCACTTCCTTTGTCCTTTGCCATTACCGTGGATATTTTCAAAAGGCACTTGTGCAAGCCAGGCTGGGAGCCTCAGGGCATGTTCACTGCCATCCGCTTGGTCTCAACCCTCATGGAAGCTCACACCAGCCTCATTCAAAGGACAGCACTCGCCAGGATGCTTCAGGGAATCAGCAGCACCTTCTTTCCTCTGCCTCTGTTTCCTGCCTGTGACACAGGAGGGGAGTACCAGAAGGGTCTGTGCACCCCAACCTGCTCCAGTACCCCGGCTCTTTCAACTACTCAATCCCAGGCTATGGTGAAGGCTGTGATCAGCCTGGGGCTTAGCTGTCCTCACTGTTAGGGGTGTTCCAGGTACCAGGTGTATGGCTCTGGTCAAATACAGAGTTCCCTGGGGCGGAGAGATGGATGGATGTGTAGGTACTGGCAGCTCAGGAGGAGTGATTCTGAGTTTTGTAGTTATGCAAAAGCAGGAACTGGCTGAAAAAAGCACTCGACAGAGTGTGATCAGTATATAACTTTTTTGGGGGGAATTCAGAACCTTGTGCTTGCCAGGTAGGTGCTGCACTGCTGAACTATATCCCTGGTGTGATCATTATGTAGATGAAACGTCACAAGCACTGCCTAGGGAGGTAACTGTGCATGCCTGGGAGGTGGTGTCCAGGTAGGTAGGAAGTAGGTGTGGAACTTGGTGTCCTTCATGGAGAATGGTGTTCCAGGTAGAGTGGAAGGGGCCGAGGAGAAGGTGGTTCCTTTCATGGGGAACAATGTTCTAGGTAGGGGATGGGAGGGAATTCCAGGCAGAGCAGCAGAGTGAGGACAGCATGGCGCCTTTGTTTTTTTTTTTTTTTTTTTAAATTTTATTTAAGAGGAAAAAGAGAAAAACACAAGGATGCTGGTGTTTCAGAGCTGGGGGACAGGAGAGGGGCCGGTGGCTCGTCTGTGAGCTAAGCGGAGCTGCTATTGGATGGTGGGGAGGTGAGGCCATGGTGAGGGGCAGGTGGATCTGGGGGGCAGTTTGAGGGCCTCCCACAGCAGGGGAGGAAGATAGAGCCCCTAGGCCACCAGCAGGAGAGCAAGCTGTCATGGTCCCTTGTATTCATTCACAAAAGAGCTGCTGAGTCCCAATACAGACCTGTGTATTCCAGTCTGACATCTTTTTTTTAATTTTAAAGAATAAAATGAAGCAAAATAAAACCAATCAAAACAGTGAAAGTGATACAGATAATGGGTAACAGTGGTTACCATAATGGCTCTTCTTGTCTTTAAAATAGCTGCATATACCATCAGACACAGAAAAATCAAACAAAACAGAACAAAATAGAACCAATAAAAACCAAACAATGAATGCAATAAAGTACTTCAAAACAAAAATGATAGTAAATCCAAAATGGCTACCATAATAAATCTTGCTATCTCTGAAGTAGTTTCCATGCTACCAGATACAATAAAATCAAACAAGACAAAACAGAATAAAACCCAACCCAACAAAACGATGAAAATGATACAGGACTTCAAAACAAGATAATAGGGAATTAACAGTGGCCACCCCCCCCCAGAAGGAGATCCCCACAGATGCTACATTGAGTATTGTTATCTTCTGAATAGATGATTAGACTACCGGCTTTAGGCCTGCAAAGTCAGTGAAACCCTAAACACTACAAGCATTAAATTGTATTTTAGTGCGTTAGCTATCACCACAGCCTGTGTTTCTCCAATCAGTCATTTGCTTATGGTGAGGGGTGAGGGTGGAAGTGGAGGTGGAGTTGGGAGTGGGGGATTCATTCTTCTTGTCTCCCAGTCCATGTGCAAGAAGAGGCTGGCACCAGGTTTTCCCTACAGTGGCCCGTGCATGGTCCTGACTCACAGGAAGGGCTTGTTTCTTGCTGTCTTTCCCCACAGTCTGGGAGTCACCTAGTTGATACTGAAGCTTGTTATGAAAACATTTAAACAGGCACCAAAGTAGGGAGGACACATAATGACCCCTCTCACCCATAGTGCAGCTTGCCAATTGTTGATTAGTGTCTTGTCTCCATCCTCTGCCTCTTCCCCAATCCTAGATGCCACCTTATTTGAGCATAAATTGTTCAGTGCACACCTGAACCGTCTGGGAATATTTCAGCCACCACCGCCACCATGACACTGTTATCCACCAAACCAAATCTCTAACAGCCACATCATTTCTGATGCTGGTCTTGGGCCTCATGTATCATTGTTTAAACTTCCAATCAGGACACAAATAAGATGGATTGCTGTATCAATCGTCCTGTGGGACTTTATAAAGTGAATGAGAACAGAGAGAGGCCAACACCACTGAATGAAGTGTGTTACACATACTCCCTGGGCCACAGGGAATGCTGAGTCAGCCCTGGGGTGGGAGGAGCCAGGGGACAGCCCTAGGCCTGCTTTGTGCTTTGTGGGGTGGGGCAGGTTAAGCAGTGCATCCTGGTTTGAATAATGTTCATGGATTCGGTGTTATAGATGTGGTCTGGTGCCTGGCCCTGGGATACTGGTTCTGTGTGTGCCATGACCATTGGTTTACATGTGGAAGGCAAGGTCTCAGGGAGCTGTTGACTGACTCTGCAGATGAGCTGGCTTTGGGATGGTTCGTCTGCCTTAGCCAGAAAGCTTTCCCAAGTCCTCAGACCATCCTGAAGTACAGAAAATAGAAAAAAAATAGGGAAATATTCTGTTTTCTTTTTCCCTCTGAATTCAGTAATTTTCATCTATGAAGTAAATTGATCATAGATTCACAGGAGAGAGCATACACCTTGGTCACATGCATAAACATGGGGACACACGAAGAATGAGAGTCAAAGGGCAGGCCCAATAGTGGAAGCCTCAAGAACATCTGGAGCTAGAAAACGAACCGCAAGCTTGAGGTTGCTGGGGGTGATGATAGCACAAGCTGTGGAAGGCTGGGGGCTAAACCACATGCCCAGGTAGCAGGCAGCAGGCGGGCAGTGTGGTCATTCTCTGGGCCAGGTGTCAGACCTCCAGTCTCTCCTTCCTGGGAGAAGGCTTCCTTAGGCAGAGAAAGCCATTTATTGCAGAAAGACAGATCTGCAGAACTCTGCGGGGTTTATAGACCTCCTGGCACCCCTAACAACCATCCCAAGACCTATTTTGCAGGTCCCTATGCTGAGTTCCCTCGCGTGGTTGATATAGCCCATCGTACTGGTTAGTGATTTTGCCTAGTTTTTCCGTTTTCCTCTTTCCCTCCTGTTTTGGTCCTTTAGTCACTGGCTTTGCCCCGCTGTGATGAAATAGCTGAGGGTATAACTTACAAGGACTGAACCCTTATTTTGGCTCATGGTGCAAGGGTCTTAATGGTTGCTGGGTCCCATTGTTTTGGTGCTGCATCTGGGCAGAACATCACGGTGGGAGGGTGGGGCAGAGCAGGGTGTCTCAGAAAGAAAAGGAGAAAAGAGTGGAGGTTCCTAATACTCCTCAAGGCCAAGCCCAAACCCCAATGATCTGCTTCCTCCAAATAGACTTCCCTTCCTCAAGATTCCACCACCTCCCCGTAGGACCATTGGCTGGGGACCAAGCCTTCAATGCTTGAGCTTTTGTGGGGGACATTTAGGATCCAAACCATGATGCCTGTTCTCCATGTTGGGGTTCATGTTGGGTGCTCCCTGCCGTTTCATCATAGCTGTGAGCTGGTTGGTGTTGGATGCTTGACCTCACAGGTTCTTGGATCTGTCTGTTCTCTCACAGCTGTGGGCTTCCTGGTGATTCTCCCCAGCAGGGGGCGCCAGCTGCTTTTCTCCTGGCCAGTTTGAAGTTTTTGGTAGATTGAGGTGAGCCCTCCACTTTGCACCCAGGGGTCTTAGAGCAGCTGCCTTGGAAGCAGGGCCAGGACTTTGCATTTCATTTGGGTCTGCAAAATGGTGGTTTTTAGTTCTATCATTTCTGCATTTATTAGCTCATGAATTTTTTCTAAGAGAAGAATGTTTCCTCTCCATCTGTTTGGAACCTCAGAATAACAAATACTTGATTCTTTCTGTGTGTCTGTTTTCAAAATAACAAATCAGGGACCCATTATGAACTTGAGAATTTTAAAAAAACTGATTGCTCTGATCATTGCCATCTTTTTTTAAAAGTTTGGTGCTTGGATTCCCATATTGGCAAATGGGATCCATTCAGGCTGTCCTCTCTTTTGACATGGACATGGCCCATTGCCTCTGAAGCCGCCTTTAGGGAAGGTGGGCATCCTGCCTCAGACCCACCTTGCTGTTGGCCCAGAAGCCCTGCTTTATGTCCTCCTCATCATCTGGGTCATCAGCGGGCTTTTTTAGGGGAGAGAGTTAGGAGATTTTATTAGGAAAATGAAATTACGAATTTATATTGATATTTCCAGTACATTTAACTCCACTGCCTTGTTATCTTGTACCTTTTCTTCCATGCTGAAAATAGTAATGATAGTGCCCTGGTTTAGCTGTGTCACCCAAAGTTCATGTGTTGGAAACCTAATTCCTGATTCACCGTGCTGGGAGGAGGGGCTTCGTTACAGGGTGAAAGGCCACGAGCGTTCAGTCCTCGTGGTGGATTAGAGTTGTTATTAAAGAAGGGCTTAGTTACCTGGGCAGTGGCTTGTGCTAAAAGTTCCCTCTCTCTGTCTGCCTCTCTCTGCCTCTCTGTCCGTCTCTTTCTCACATGTTCTCTCTCCTTCTCTCTCTCTCTCTCTCTCTCTGTCTCTCTCTCTCTCTCTCTCTCTCTCTCTCTCTCTCTTGCCCTTCCACCTCCCTCCCTCGGAGTACAGAGGCCCCCCAGTTGTGGGCCCCTCCACCTTGGGCTTCCTCCCTCCAGAACTGTATAAAGAAAACCTTTGTTCTTTGTAAATTGCCCGCTCTCCCGTGTTCTGTTGAAGCAGTGTGGAATGGACACACATGGTTTTATTCCTTATTTCATTCTTCTGCAGAGTAGAGAGGTGGATTTGCCATCAAGAACAGACCACTGGGTGCACTCGAACCTTCTTTGTGGTTCTTTCTGGCCTTGGGTCGCACCCCTCCACCTCTGTTTCTGAGCCACTCAAAATAGTTTTTTTCTCCTGTGAGGTCAAGCCACCAATGTGGCTGAAGGTTTCTTGAAGTTTTCAGTAGCACTGTTTTCAGTTTAGTTTTTACTCTCAGATCCATAAGCTGCTGGCTGGGTTGATTCCACCTTGGAGACTCCTAAGTCGAGATGCATTGAGAGACACCTACTCTGCCACCTCTCTCCCTGGTGCCAGTCTCCCCACCGGCTCTCCTCCTGGCTCTCTGTTACTGGCTCATCCAGCCACCAGCTCAGCCCTTGGGGACGTTTGCTCGGTTTGTGATAGAAGTTGTGAAGGAGCCAGTGCACTGCGGATTCACTGGGGCTTAAGCTCCAGCGTTTTGGACACAGAACCCTGTGTAGAGTTTATTGCTGCTCTGGGGAAATAGGAGAAAAGCTTATACAGTCCGCAAGCTCACAGAGCTGCAAACAAGTCCCTTTAGAAGCTTTCAAACAAGCACGTAGCCTCCATAGGGTCAAAGCAGGTCCCACTAAAGACAAAATGCAGCTGGGAAAATAAAGCCCTTTTGGGACTGTCTCCCAGTGCAACTCAGGTGCTGAGTTCCTCCCTCCTTTCCTTGGCCACCAGGAGCAGATGCATGTGTGGCAGTGTTCTGAGAGTCCCCGCCCCCCATGACAGGGCAGGCTCCTCTTATCCTTCCAGAAGGGGACTGCCTTTGTACGGCCTCTGGTGGTGCACAGGTGTCTGCAGCATGCTTGGTTTGAGCTCCTCTACCTGGTTTCCTGCCCCCTCCCCCCGGGGCAGGAAGTTCCCCATAAAGAGCTACACATTGCATTCTTTGCTCAGTGCAGGAGCTCATGAAAGCGTTCTGCGGGAATGAATGATACACCTTGGAACCTTCTGGCAGTTGCCACTGGGTACGTTCCCTGCTTTTTAACTTTGTGGATACAGCAGGTTACACATGAGCTGTGGGCACGAGCAGGTTACACACTGCAGTGGAGATACAGAGTTTTCATCTTGTGAAGTTAGCAGGATGTGGCTTGGGTTTTGAATGCAGTTGCTGAGGCAAAAGCAGTATTAATTTAGGCTTGTCCTCCTCACCTGCCCCTTCCATTGGGGCAGCCAGGGAGTTACTTGCGCTGCCAGAATTGGAATGTACTGTGGAGTCCCCCAGTTCCCTGGATTCCACATTTTAGGGTTGCTCTGATATCAGCAGCAACTTCTTGCCCCTTTGGTCTTTGCTTGCTCTTGGATCTGTAAGGTGGTGGTTTTTATTTTTTAATTTTTATTTTTTTTTCAAATTGTATTTTAAAGAGGGTAAAATGAAACATAACAAAACAGATCATAAGAAACAATGTAAGAGACCCAGATTTCAAAGCAAGACAACTGGAGATCTTCACTGTCTATCATATTGTCTCTTGTTTTCTTCCAAATAGTTGTCCATATCTCCACACACAATGAATTTGTACAAAACAAAATAGTATAAAACTGATCAGAACAGGATGTTGAAGGCATTTTAGGTCTCAAGACCAGACAATAGGGGAGTCAACATGCTGCGGTAATGTCTCTCATTCTCTTCAAAATAGCTGTCCAAACCTTTGCATATTGAAATTAAACAAAACAAAACAGACTAAGATCACTTTGAACAAAGAATAATAGTATTGCAGGGTTTTACATCATGATGCTACAGAAGCAACACTGGATACTTTAGTGTGTCTTTTTCTTCAAGGTAGCTGTTTGTTTCACTGTGCATTGTATAATTGATTCTCATAAACTGTTTAGAAGTTCTATGCACGCATGAGTCTCTACATGTATACCTATCCTTTCTGTATTAGAGGGGAAAGCAAAACAAAACAAGACAAAACAAATTCCTAGCAAAGCACGAAACAAAAAAGACATAGAAAACCACAATACAAGGTGATTTACTATGATGTCTCTTGTTATCTTCAGTAGAATTGTCTATATCATCGGGCATAGTATAATTGAACATAGCAGTACATAACAATATTAATAAAAACAAAACTTTGGAGACATTATAAGACTTCAAAAGCAGGTAATAGTCAAACCAGAATGGCTACCCTAGTGAATCTTGTCGTATTCAGAGTAGTTGCCTATACTCTCAGACTTGATACTGTCAAACATAACAGATTCGAATAAAATCACTCAAGACAGAAGAGTGATCTAACAAACCAGATTCAAATAAGATCAGTCATAATATGACAATGTAAGTTATACAGGGCTTAAGATTAAGTTAATAGGAAATTAAGGATGGTTACTGTAGTATATCCTGCTATTTTTGGAATAGCTGTCTGTGCCCTCAAATCTAGTACAAGTAGACAGACTGTAATACAATATAATCAAACTAAACAGTGATGAGAACAGTGTGGATTTTAAATCCTGATACACTATTAACAATGTCCTCTGTCTTCCTTTTTTAGACAATTTCTCCCCTTTCACTTTCACAGGGTACACTGTACATTTTGGGTCCAACTAACTCCTTTAGTTTTTAGATTAGGGGGGCAACCTGTTATTTACCTAAGTGATTCTGAACTTTTTTTTAACCCCTGAGCTTGATCTTAAGTTGTATTCCTTTACCTACAAAACCCTCAAGGTTTTCCTTTGTTATAGCTAAGTAGTTCTCCACTGTACAGAAGTGTCATGACTTTCTAACCTATCTGCAGCTGCTGGATAAGCTGCCCCTATTTCTCTCTGGTTCCCTGTCACATAGAGCATTGTTTTTCTCATATTTGACTTTCAGTCCATAAGCCCTCTTTCAAGTTAATTATGTTTCCTATATAGAGCATCTCGGTGGATCCTATCTCCTGATATACTCTGCCTGTGTTTATTTTTGTTAGTGTATCAAGGCTATCTTTGTTAGAGATTACAGCCAATTTTCTCTGCCCCATTTCTGCTATGTTATTTTTCTGCCATTGGTTGTTAACTTTTCTCCTTTATTCCACTGTCTGCTCTGTTTTTTGAGAGCTCTCTGCCACTGTTCCTGAAATCCTGGTGTTTATTCTCCCTGTCTCTAGAATGTCCTTCAGTACTTTTTGTAGGGTTGGATTGTGGTCACAAACTACCCTAGTTCCTCTTTGTCATGGAAGCATCTTGTTTCTCCATTAATTTCTAGAGACAGTTTTGTAGGGTACATCAATATGGGTTGGAAGTTATTTTCTTTCAGGGCTTGGAATACTTTGCTCCAAGCTCTTCTTTGTTTGATAGTTTGTGTCGAGAAGTCTGCCATGATTTTGATGGGTTTTCCTTTACAGGTGATCTGTTTGTTTTCTCTGACAGCTTTTAATATTCTGTTCTTGTGATGAATTTCTGGGATCCTGATTATTATATGTCTGAGTGTAGCTTTTTTGGTTGTAGGTGGCTGGCATTCTGTATGCTTCATACATCTGAATATCATTTCCGTTTCCTATGCTTGGGAAGTTTTCCTTACTTGTTTCTGTGAATAGCCTTTGTATTTCCTTTATGTTTACCCTGCTTCTTCACTGACAGTTTTTATTCTTAATTATAGATCCTCTTGTCATCTTCTAGCCTGTGTATTATTACTGCCTGTTTCCTTATTATTTTTAAGAGATCTCTCCTTTTGCGATCACACACTGCAAACCTATCTTCAAGTTTTAATAATCTATCTTTAGTTTCTTTCAGGTAATTTTGCCAGCTTTAATGGAGTTTTTAATTTCCCGGTAATCTCTTTGAATCTGTTTCATGTATTCTAGGTTTCTCTCCTTTTTCTGTGTTCCTCCATTCTTCTGTCTGTGTCTTCTTGAGAGGTACTTAGCATTTCTTTTATTAATCTTCTTATATCTTGCTTTACTTGTATTAGTATTTCAGTTTTGAGTTCTTCTATAATGTTATGAAGATATTTCTTTATGTCAGCTGATGCCATGTCCAATGTCGCATATTTGCTGCCCTTGATCTCTTCTGTATTTACCTCTCCTGGACCCATATTCCCTTGGTTGGTGGCTGGAGACTTTTTCTTATTTCTTTCTCTTGTCATGTTTCTGGTTTCTTCCTTAAAGTGTATGGTGGAGGTCCCAGCCCCTTTCCATATTGGTTATGGTTCTTCTGAAGTGTGCTGCCTTCTCCAGCTTGCTGTTGATCATGGAGGTGCAAGCAGGGGTAATGTAGGCTGGCCCCTCCCCTCCGAGCCAGTCAACTATCAGGGGCCTTCGCCACGTTAGTGTGTGCTTCGAGGACAGAACCCATTCAGGACAATTTGGAGGGCAATTTCATCCCTGGCTATTTGGTCTCGACCAGGGGCATGACCCAGCCCAAGCAGATCCCACCAATCTGCTCTGGGTGAGAAGTGGCTAACTGAAGCCACTGTGGTTCCTGGTTCAGGCCTGTCCTGCCCAATTCCAATATGTTGTCCAGCTGGTCCCCCTCCCCATTTCGTGGGAGGACCAAATTCTGAGCACTCACTGAGGGTTGGTGCAGGTCTCCATGACATTTCTGTTCTTTGTTGTGACGCATCCTCCCGCCCAGGGCCTTGGGCTCGCCAACCCCTGACTTCAGCGCAACCGTGTCTTCGGTGTGACTGTGAGTTGTCTGACTCCAAGGTGCCCAGCACAGCATGGGACTGGCTCCAGTGAGAGCACGTCTGGCTCCAGGCTTCTGTCCATGTTTTTCTTTTCTTTTCTCCTTTTTCCTTATTTCTTCCTGGGTCATGAGAATCCCTCTGCGTTTGTCTGGTCTTCTCCATGGTGGTAAGTTCTAGCATCTCAGCTGTTTCTCTCGGAGAGGCTCTTTACTTTGCTACTTATCAATCTGCCATCTTCTCAGCAACCTCCGGGTGGTGGTTTTTAATTTCATCATTTCTGCATGGAATCAAGCACCCCACTTCTCAGCACCCCACGATCTGCTGGTTCTTGACAGTGTTGGACTGTGTTGGGGTATGTGTGTCTGTGTTATCCTAGGTCCCTTGCCCACGTCTGCCCACTCAGGCAAGTTGGTGAGAGCCCACTGCCACCCTTCAGGCTGTACCTGGGAAGCTAAGCATGAGACTTCCCTGCTGGTGTTCCCCTGGCAGTCCTGATTCTTCCATGGCTGGGAAAGAGGGGACAGCTGAGTCCCCGAGGGCTGTACCCCTTGGAGCCCACTCTCGTCCTCCTCCTCTTCTGTGTTCTTCCCAGTGAAACTCAGAGCCACAAGGCCCCTGTCGCCACTCCCAACCGTGCTTCCCACAGTGACTCAGGCACCAGCTTTCTTCCTTTATGAAGGAACTTTATGAATCTACAACTCAGAATCATCAGAAGCAAACAAACTTTCTTTTTTGATCTCTTAGCCTTGCTGACAAAATTCACAGAACCTTTGAAATGAAAAATGAAACCAAGCACTGTCCCCTTATGTGTTTTGGATTGTGACCCCAGGGTCAGTGTGGTGGAGGCCAGGCAGGAAGCAGAAGCTAGGAGGGCCCAGGAAGGCCTGGAGGTGTCTGGGCTTTGTATCCCAGGCAGTTTCCAGACATTGTGCTGACCGGGTTCCAGGCGAGGACTACTGTTGGTGATAGTTGATTGAGATACTTCCTTCAGAAAGCATATAACCCCCATCTGCCATGGAGGTCTTGCAGGTGGACTGGTGAAGGCGATCCTGGTGGACTCTTTGTACACCTCAATCCCTGAGTAGCAGGGATCGTCTTGAGGGCATCTCTGTCTTTGGTCACAGCCTGTGTAGATAGATGCCTCCTTCTTTGGAAAGCTCTGTGGGGCTTGTAATCAGAGGCAACACCCGTGCTAGCCCACAGGGACATTCCTTTTCTATGGTGGCAGGTGGGGTGGAAGGAGCAAGTTTGGGGCCATCTATACAGCTCAGTTTCTCTCAGACACTCAGCAGTGGCTGGAGCTGTTGTTCAAGGTCCCTGTGGCACTGCAGCTGAGACAGCTCAGGACAGTAGCTGGGGATAGCACGGGCCCAGGACTGGGGAGATCTGTCATGCATAGTCCTGGGGTAGGGCTTGTTGGCCCCCAGCTCACTTTGGCACTTGCTAACTAGCTGCATGGAGTAGGGAACGGAAGGACAGACTTAGAAATGAGAGCCACAGATGTATTCCCAAAGCGGAGTTCAGAGGGGTTTGTGGCTCTGTGAGGTCTTCAAAGTTCTGAAGCCTGTCCTTTGTGGACTCTGTGACCACAGTCCAGCCTGAGTGGTCAGATGCTACTGTGGATCCAGGCATCCAGCTGTCTGCTCCCAAAATTGGTCAGAGATGCATGGTAGTGGACAGCATTCTACGTGGGAGAACTGTCAGAGTTTAAACTGTCATGCAAATAGATTTCCTGCTGTCTTTAAATACATTCGTGTGTGTTTAAAACACGCATGGCTTCTAACTGGTAAATGTCAACAGCTGTAAGGCATACAGGGGTCTTGAAGAGAACATGCTTTCAAACTCCTGTTCTAATTTTCTCCTTGAAATAAAAACAAGTCCTATGTTGGGTAGAATAGTGCTTGGCCTCTGTTTTGATCTTCTTTGATCCCCACCTGGTTTCCCTGGGGGAGTCCATGACCCTCTGTGCTGGTGGTCGGGGGGGGGGGCACTGTGACAATTCAGTTTGCGGGAGCAGATGCCCCCGGAAGTGCCATTACAGTGTAAGCTTCCCTAATCTAAAATTCAGAATGCAAAATGCTCCAAATTCTGCAACTTTGAGGACCATGTCGAAACTCAAAGTCTGTTTGAGTTTTGAAGCTAATTTTAGGTTTCAGATGAAGGGTGTTTCACCACTGAAGTCTATGTCAGTGTTCTAAATCTGGAAAAAATCCAAACTCTGACATACATGTAGCCCTATGTGTTTCTACCGGTATTCCTCATATCTTGGTATCCAACAGGGCAAGGGCATTTAGTGGCAGGAAGTGCCTTCTAGAAGTGTGTCCCGGGGTAGGGACGCAAAGAGCTGAAGAGCTGGGTGGGCCTGGCCTGGCCTTTCTGGAGGGCCTTGTGCTGCCCATGGCCCTCTGTGTTGGGTCAGAGAAGATTCCTCACAGAGGTGGCTGTGTACTGTGCCACCTTCTACCCGAGTGACCTTACACCTGGACCTTAGAGGTTTGTAGGGTTGGAGAAAGTGGGAGGGGTGGACACCTCAAGAGGAAAGGAAGTGAGGGAACCACCAACACGACCCTGATCCCAGCTGCTGGAGGTGACTGTGTGTCTCCCAGGACTGCCCAGGACCATGATAACATGTCCTAGTACTCTGTGGTCACTAGGTCTACTTGCTGAGCAGGCAAAGCTGACTGTGTACTTTGTCCCCGAAGGAGAACCACTGTCGCCGCATCAAGATCCTTGGTGACTGCTACTACTGCGTGTCTGGCCTCACCCAGCCCAAGACTGACCACGCCCACTGCTGCGTAGAGATGGGGCTCGACATGATTGACACCATCACGTAAGTGGCATGCTCTCCGGGGACGTGTCCGGGGCTGGGGCAGCTGCTCTGCGATGTGATGCTTTGGCAACCTCGCCTTGGGTTTTGTATGGGATGTTTCTGTGTCCTCGGGAAGCCTGGGTATTGTCACATGTGCCTGAGATGTGGGAAAAGAAGTGAGCTGGATGAGCCATTTGGAGTTGGCCCAGTCCGGCTGGCTCCTTTTCAGAAGATTGTGGCGTGGGCTTGTCTTCTGCTTGGCAGGTGACTGCCTCTGCTGTTCTCTGGGAGCAAAGGCTGGGATCTGAGTGCTGAGCCCTCTTGGCATAGAGTCTGGTAGGGTGAGCCTTTATTGCCCAGCTGCCTGTCACTTCCCTGGGACTTTGGTGTCCACTGTTAGCTCTATGTTCTGACTCTGGCTCTGCCAGCAGTGCTCACACCAGTACTGCTTGCTGCACAGAGGTGGCCATTCTATGCCCCACAGTCACCTACCCACAGCAGTGCATTTCACTTAGGCATTTGAAAGGAAAGAGCAGAACTCAGGGCTCCACACCACTGCCCTGGGCATACAACTGGGCGATGGACCTGACACCCAGGTCTCTGTCCCTGTCAGAGTGCCTTTAGCTCAAAGCTGTCAGGAAGCTGACTCTCCTACTTGATAGATGGAGCAATTGAGCCCTCTAGACAGAAGGGACTTGCTGGGGTTACACAGCTTTTTAGAGGCAAGACCAGCCCAGGGAGTAAACTTGTGCGTCAGTGGGGGAAGCTTTTCAGCCCATCTTCCTTCTGCTGTGGACAGAAGCCACCTGCCTGGGCTGGTGGGGTGGGGTCTCAAGTCCCAGGGACAGAGTTCAGCCTCTGACCCCATGGGTGACAGGAGGCCCCGTCTCAGGCATCCAGAGCTCTGTCTGTCCCTGGGTGCTGGCTTCTTTTCTGCAGACTGTATGCATGGGGGACTCTAGGGTGGAGGGTGCAGGGGTGGTGGCCAGTTGAAGCCTGAGTCACCCTCACCCTGTGCCTTGTCCCCTGTGACATCTCTGCCCACCCTTTTCTGCTGAGTCTCCTTCAGGCTCAGGGCTCCTCTTTTCCTGAGTGGGCTACAAATTTCTGATCCCCAGTAAGTAGATGAGCTTGCAGGTTCCCGGCTCCCATTTTCCCTGAATCCTTCATTTTTGTCGCTATAAAAGGAATTGATGTTTGCATCTCTGAGTGGTTGTGAGGCTTAAGTGGGTTCTTGGATGAAGTGGGTGCGCGTGGGAGGCACAAATCAGCTCCCAGCCAGGAGGAGCCAGCCTGGAGGAGAAAGGGCCCCTCTCCTGTGGAATCCCTGCAGAGCTGTAGTCCTGCACAGCTGTTGGGGCGGGGCCACGTTTGTCTGCCTGGGGGAACCTCTGCTGGCGTGGGTGGTAGGGATGCTGGAATCTCACTGTTGTTTGCATGACTCCCAGACAAGCGGGGCACCATCTTGCTAAATGGATTTTAACTAAGTGTGGCCTTGGTCTCTGTATTTTTCGTTTGTTCTCCCACTAGCAGGAAATAGCCTGTGCTTTTCCTCCTGATCCCTCTGAGCCAGGAGAACACCATGCAGGCATCATGGTGGTCAGTGGATCTCGGTGGCCCCTTAGGCTGGAGTGTTGTATGGAGCCCTGTAAGAAGGGACACCCATGGGCAGTGTTCCCCAGCCCCTGGCTGTCAACAACTCCTTTCTTTTCCACAAACTGGCTCGTAGGTGTGAGCCGTGGAGAATACCTCACTTCCTCAGCAGGGAGTGTAGGTTAGCTTTGCGTTGCTGTAGCAACATACCTGAAAAAAGCAACTTAAAGAAGGAGAGCTTGGATTTTGCGTATGGTTTCAGTCCGTGGCCTGCTGGCTCCATGCATGTAGGTGTGTGACAAGGCAGAAACGTCACAGTGGGAGGAAGCTGCTCATCTCATGGTAGCCAGGAAGCAGAGAGCCAGAGAGAGAGCCAGAGAGGAAGGGACTGGGGGTGAGATGTGGTTCCCAATGCCATTTCCCATGGCCCACTCCCTCCCTCTAGGCCCCATCTCCTAGGTGGGCTGTTATCTTCCCATAATACCCTAGATTACAATCTACTTAGTGAGAGTTTAGTCCACTTGATGAAGTTAGTGCCTTCATGATCTGAAACCTTCTAAAGCTCTACCTCTGAACCCATAAGCCTTTCGGGGGTTAATTCAGATCCACAACAGTAAGTACCTTTGGGTATTATTTCATCTTGTTGTTGGATTCTAATTTTCAGAGCCAGACCTATGGATAAGCTCAGGGATCAACTTCTTGAAGGGTAGAGGGTGCTGGTGCATACTTGCACCTGTGTCCACTGCATATGGTTTTCCTTAATATTTTAGGGAATCTGGAGACTGTGAAGTTGTATATTTTAAGTTGAGTACTTGCATTTTTATAGATGGATAAGCTCTGGCGGCATGGGTTTGAACTCATGAGTGTGAAACCGTGTGCTCCATTTTTCTACCACTGTGGGGCACAGCTGTGGTCAATCCCGCCTAGAGGATAGCAAATCATCCTCTAGAGGAACCACTGTTCCATTGTCACAGCTGTTGCCACAATGCCTTGAGTGATGGATTAGCAAGGAAGCCTGGTAGATGTTTGTTGAACAAACTACACTTGTCTGCCCTTTCATTTTCGAGTTCTAGTGTAGTCATGACTAGGCTTTGGTTCTGCCAGGATTTCATTGCATCCAGGATTGATGAGGCCCTGGTCCTAGAGGTGAGCTACTTCCTAATAACTTCCGTGTTGGTGTCTAGAGCCAGACAGAAGTCAGGTCTATGGACAGTGAGCCCAAGTCTGGAAGGAATATGCTTGAGCCTGTGTCCTTGTTTCCTTGTCACTGGCACGAAATACCTGAGATCTGCAACTTCAAGGAGAAAAGGCTTATTTTAACTCATGGTTTCAGAGAGCTCAGTCTGTGCATGGAAGGTGGGTAAAAGGTACAAACATCATGGTGGATGGACTCAATGGAGAAAAGCTACTCTCAGTTGCCATGGCAGCCAGAAGCAGAGAGATGGCGGGGGGGTGGTGGTGGTAGGAGAGCCCAGTGCAAAAATGCACCTTCTAAATCATGTCCCCAGTGACCCACATCTTCCAACCAGTCCTCACCTCCTAACAGAACATCCCTGGCTGAATCTGCTGATGAGTGTGGACTCCCATATTCAACTACCTTCCAAAAACCTTACCTCCAAAGCCTGAGCCTTTAGGGGGATGTTCTGGATGGAAACCATAACAGCCTGAGAGCACAAATAAGAAAGAAAAGTAGGACAAATGAAGTTGAAAGGGCTGTGGAGATTCTGGTTCGTTGGAGGTGAAGTTGGAGGGTCCACTAGAATTAGGCAAAGTCACCTGGATGCTCCAGTAGCAGTGGTGCTGGGAGGAGCCAGCACAGTGACAGCTCTGGACACTGGATGCTTGCAAAGTGACCATCCAGCATGCTGCAGGCTGGGTGGTACCAGCTCCATCACCTGGGTGACAGAACCTACTGGAGGGACTGAAGAAGAGGGTGTAGTAGTGCACAGAGGACCTGGTGGAGGCCAGCAGGGACTCTGAGACTGTGAAGAGCTGATTTAGACGGTACAAAGGGGCCTAGGGACAGGGGTGGGCATGAGTTCCCATGGTTCTCAGGCTGTTGTCACCCATTTGGGACCGCAGAAGTGTGAATTCTCGAAATGTCCCAAAATACCATTGGCAGGTTTCTAGTCCACATTTTCCCTGTGCATTAAAATAAATTTTTTGTGTGTGGCACTGGGAATGGAACTCAGGGTCTTCACACTGAGCTCCATCCCCCTGGCTTTTATTTTTTTTTTTTATTTTGAGACAGGGTCTTGCTAAATCCCTAAGTTTCCCAGGCTGTGGTTGAGCTCTCAGTGCTCCTGCCTCAGTCTCCCAGTGCTGGGATTATAGACCTGTGCCATGTCCTGCTTCAAAATATATTTTAACTTTGGAATTATATTTCAGTGTCTCTTATTGGACACTGACAACAGGGGCTTAGAATTTAAAAATATGATGCCTAAAAGTGTATTGAAATAAATGGATACTGAAGATGCCGGTGTCATAACTTCCAAGAGACTTCTTTTGCAAACCTGTGGAGCACATCCTGCTGAGGGTCCTGAGGGTGAGCTTGCTGCAGGACTTCCGGGACCGACTTAGAGCTGAAGCCACCCTCTTGCACTGCCCTCCAGTAGCATCCAGTAGGCAGCTGTCCTATGTGGCTGCTGTGTCCTCTGCAGGCTGGGTCTGCAGGCCTGGGAGGAGAATGGGGAAGTTGAGATGGTGATAAGCCAGGCCAGGCTTCTCAGAGAGGGTCAGCCAGCCTGGCACCCAGAGTGTTAACCAGGATGCATAGTGTGACCCAAAGAGAGAGGCCTCTGGTGCGGGCAGCAGGGCACAGTTGGAGCTGGTGGAGGACACAGTGAGGGCTGAGGTGTTTTGCTGTCACTGTCACCTGCCTGGCAGTGACAGAGGTAGAAAGTGTGCTGTCCTTCTTGGTGCCAGCCTGGAGAGAGCCAGCAGGAGGCTGGTGAGTCCCTTATGCACTGGAGTAGAATTTAAATAGTTTCAGGGATTTTCAGGGCCAGTGTAGCCAGAGCCTGGTTCATATCCATGGAAAGTGAGGCTCCAGAAGCTGCAATGACCAGGCTAAAGTGGGTTTCCCAGTCCTCAGCTTCTGCTTTGTCTGTGTTCACCTCCCCAGCACCTCTTCCCTTGGGAACAAGGCTTGGGTGGGGTGTGGGTCCCTTTAAGGTCTTCCATGGGTTGAGGCTCAGGAGGAGGCATGGAAGAGCCCACCAGAGATGGTGTGGACACAGGGAGATACCTGGGTCATTGGAGAGGCTGCTGTCCACTGGCCAGGCCAGGAGGCTCCCGGGTGCCTGTGCCACCCAACACTACTCAGACCACGTGCAGCCAGAACCAAACCCAAGGCCCACACTGCTCCCCGGGGCCATCAAGGCAGCCTCAGCTCCACAGTCCCCCCACGTGTCTTGCAGGTCTGTGGCTGAGGCCACCGAGGTGGACCTGAACATGCGTGTGGGGCTGCACACCGGCAGGGTCCTCTGTGGCGTACTTGGCCTGCGCAAGTGGCAGTATGACGTGTGGTCCAATGATGTGACCCTGGCCAATGTCATGGAGGCCGCTGGCCTGCCGGGGTAAGTTGGGGACTGGGTGGGGTGTGGCTGAGTGCTCTCACCTCGAGGGCACCTGTGTGGGTGCTATTCTGACCCTTGGCATCGGGGCCTCAGGGGCACCTGTTTTGTCTCTGCCATGCCTGTCACCTGCTGTGCAGTCCCATGGTGGGGGAAGGGGGTCCTGCCCAGCCCACTGACACTCTCCTGGGATCCTGCAGAGAGCTGGCATGGGCCGAGAAGTCCCAGTGCACTTGGGGGCATGTCTAGGGTACAGGATGGCATCTCATTGCTTCTCGGTGCTTCATCCCTTTCCTCATGTTGAAAGTGCTGGGCCACACAGCCCCAGGGCACTGGCTGTTCTCTCCTGCCCCTCTCCCTCCTGTTAGCCCTCAAGGATCAGAAAGCACCCACCATCAGCAAAGGCCACTGCTGGCCACCCAGACCCTGCTCCCCTTGCTGGATCCCTGAATATTTGTAGATCCATCCGAATGTCCCAAGGTCGGTCACCTCTCAGTGGGAGCAGGGAATCAGCCTTGAATGCAAGGCTTCCCCTGCGTGGAAGTCAGAAGGCCGAAGAGCAGGCGAGGAGTTTGTGTTTTGTCCCTAAGGTCACAGGAGTGGCAGGCTGGCCAAGAAGCAGAGGCTGTGGGGTTTCATCTGTTTTGCAGGGTCCAGCTGTCACCTCAGGTGGGGCTATGGTTGCCACCAGCCCTGACCTGTGTTGCTGGCTGGGGCCTCTCCTTCTCTGAACCCCTCTTTTCCTTTTCTCGTCTTCTCTTGCATCCTCTGGTGCTTTCCTTTTCTCTCCCCTCTCTGCCCTTTTTCCTCCTTGGCCTCAGATGCCCCTTCTCTGTCTTCCTGTCCTGTCCTCTCTCACTTGCCTGCAGGCCTTCCTCTCCTTTCCCAGATGTGCAGATGTGCAGATGTGCGGGGACCCTGAACCCATGGTCCCTGAGTGGCAGGGCCCGACACCCGCACATGTTTGCATGCTTTTCCCATAGGAAGGTTCACATCACAAAGACCACCCTCGCCTGCTTGAACGGAGACTACGAGGTGGAGCCGGGCCATGGCCATGAGAGGAACAGCTTCCTGAAGGCACACAACATCGAGACCTTCTTTATTGTGCCGTCCCATCGGAGAAAGGTGAGTTCCTGGGTGGCCCCTGCCATTTGATTGCTCCCAAGGTGGCCTGGCCTGGGTGGACCTTCAAAGACACATTGCTGTCTCTCCTCCTCCCAGCTCTGTTTTCCAGCTGTGGACTTGCTGGGGGTGGGTGGGGCAGGGTCTGCTAACTCTGGGACTGGGCTCTGTCTGCGGCTTGTAGGCGGGAGGTGGAGCCAGGCAGAGCCAGGAGGGGGTGAAAACCCATTAGAGATCTGAGGTAATCTCAGCCTGGACCCCCTTGGTCCTCCCTCCCCTCTCTGGGCCTTCACTGCCTCCCAGAGCAAGAGCTAGGGCTGGGGTGGCTCTAAGAACTGCAGGGTGCTATGCGCAGGGGCTGTGGCCATCCTGTGTGGGTACTTGATATCACTAGGCCCAGAAACTATGATCTGGTCAGGATAAGAGGGTGAGAGAGGTGCTCCCAGGGCTCACATGAGGGTGCAGGTCTTGGTGAGGGGGTGGGGCTGTGGTGAAGGAGCCCCTGTCCTATACCACTGGAGGGACTCTCTCTGTACATAGCTACATGGCTGGTTCTCCCCAAGGCCCCTCCCCATTGAGCAGCTATGTCAAAGGCTCTTTAGAAGCGAAGCTTTCCTGGGCCTGAGGTCCTAAGCAAATGCCTTTGATCTCTGCCATCTCCCACTGAGGTTCCGGGAGAGGCAGAGTTGGGCAGGGTTGGACATCCTGGCTGCTCCAGGCAGGTACCATTGGCCAGATCTCCAGGTCAGGAACCCATACCCTCAAGGGCCTATGGTTGCCCATTGACTGCTTGGCATGAGTAGACAAGCCAGCCCTGTGAGTAGATGGCAGATAGTATCCTCACTGTTGCCCATTGCCCCCCAACTGGGTTCCTTGTTGTTCCTTCCTGCTTCCACAAGCGTGTTACCACAGCCCCACTTGATGACTGTATTAGCTTTTCTGTCCCTGGAACAAAATACCTGAGCTCAGTAACTTGAGGAGAAGTTTATTTTGGCTTGTGGTCCCTGGCCTCCAACTTCAGGCCAGGAATGTCAAGGGCCTATTGGAGGAAAGCTGCTCATGTTATAAAGTGACCAGAAAGCAGAGCAGAAGGAGGACCAGGGACAAGAATACCTTCTTCCAGATCATGACCCCTGTGACCCACTTCTAGCTAGACCTCACCTCCTAATAGCTACTGAACTCATCTGTGGGTGAATCCAGTAATGAATGTAGAACCTTGTGATTGTGTCACCTTATAGACACACAAGGCTTTGCTTTAAACTATTTTTGATTGAAACTATAGCATTCTGTCCACAACTCATTGAAAAGACTCGTGTCCATCTCATTATGCAAAATGTTTTTAGTCCACTGAGTGTCGCATAAGTCTTGGCAGTTCCAGCATTGTTGAAAATTCCAAATCCAGGGTAAATTCTTAGTTATGAGCACCTGTAAAAATGAAAAAGAAAGTTAAATACTTGCAACATAAAAGGCATAACAAGGTAAACTTTTCCATTCTGAAAGTGAAAAATGAGGGTAGAGGGATAGAAAGGAAAGGAACCAAAGACCAAAACCCAGCAGGGAAAACATTAAATTCTGTAGTTCTATATCCAGCAGCTGGGACTGTTTTGATGAGTTACAAGCTCCAAAGTGCTTGGGCAGCTCTGTCCCTATGGCATTGCTGGCATAGCCCACATGGCGTCTCTTTTGCTTTGCTCACTACCTGTGGCTTTCCTCAGCACCCAGTCCACCTTACTGGCTTTTCCAATGTACTGGGAACTCCACTGTTCCTTCAGCTTCACTCTTAACACTTTCACTCTACTTTGTCAAAGGCGTGCAGCCTGGGCTTCCAGGATCCCTTCTGAAATCTGGGTGGAAGCCTCTGTGACCCCACAACTCTTGCATTCTGCATGCCTGAAAATTAGCACCATGTGGATGACATGAAATTTCCACCAGTGGGAGCAGTAGCTGGGCCTCTTTGATCTTGACTGCAGTGGTCTCTGAGTGAAATTCTAATCTAAAGAAACTAATTCCCTAGGCAGCCCTTCTCCAGCAGGAGTCCAGAGCCTCTCTTCTCAAATGAAATCTTTATACTTTTGCATCTTTGAATCTGCAAATGGTAGGGTCTTGCCGAACTCTTGAGATACCTTCAAGGCAAGATACCTCTTTGTTGTCCTGATGCAAAGTGCTTGGCTCTGGGCTCCAACTTTGCAGTTATTTCATTTCTGGGAAACCTGAAATGTTTAATATTCTTTTGGCTTTGCCTTTTGCTCCTGATTTTCATTGTATATTTGGCTAAAAGCAGCCACCCACCTGAATGTTAGACCTGCTTGAAATTTCTTCTACCAGACAAATTAGTTCCTTAATCTCAGTTTCTTGTAAAGTCTGAGGATATGAAAAAAATACAGTTTCTTTTTGCCAATGTGTTACATACATGGCCTCTGGTTCAATTGTGAGTGAAGTCCTTGTTCCCCATGGAGTCCTCCTGAACCTGGGTTTTACTGTCTATGTTATTATCAGCATTTTGATCTTCTAAGGTGCAGCCAAAATCACCTGCCAACCTCTGTTTACAACATTCTAGGACTTCTCTAGCTAGGGCTTCTTCAGACCTTACCAAACTCCTCCCACACATAAGTTCCAGAGGTTTCTAAACCACATGGCTAGGCACAGATGCAGCAATGACCCCACTTCACTGGTCCTGGTTTTTGCATATTAATCATTTTCCCATGACTGATACAAAAATACCTGACACCTGCAGTTTAAAAGAGGAGAGGTTTATTTCGGCTCCAAGGTAGAAGAGGTAAAGTGGAAGGACCAGGCAAAAGAAAGATGTTTAACCCATGGCATTCAGGTAGCAGAGAGTGAAGGGAGGACCTCAGGACAAGAATGCAAAGGATATATCCTTCCAGGCCATGCCCCGGTGACCCACCTCCTCCAAGCAGGGCTGACTCCTAGTAACATATTCAGTTACTGCACTTATCTATGAATGAATCCACGGGTGAGTATAGCACCCCACTTTCCACCCATGAGGCTTTTGGGGAGTGTTTTATATCTAAAGCATAACAGTGACTCAGAATCCTGAGGTGCCCGAAGGCTGGTGAAATCCTGGAGTCCCATGTTCCAGTTACACAGCCAAATCCCAGAGACTCCTGGCTGAGCCCTGTACTCACACCCCACACACTGTTCCCAATTCTGTGTAGCTCCACCCCAGGTCTTCCAAAATTCCCGCTGTGAAATGATGCCACTGCACCTGCTGAAGAGGAGCTAGACTAGCAGTAGTTAGTGCCTGATGGAACTACAACACAGACCTTCGGGGAAAGCTGTGCTATGGAGTTATGAATGGGGTGGGGGAGACCTCTGTGGAACCCCAGAGCAGAGAGAGGAGGGGGTGCTGGAGGAGGCAGAGAGCCACCTTCTCTGAGGAACAGCTCCCATCTCTGCTTCTGAGGCTGAACCTCAGCCCAGAAAACAGCCACTGGTGACTGGAGAAACCTTTTCATCCAAGATTGAGATCTGAGATTAAAGGTCCAGGGCATGCCTGGCTCTCTGAACTCTTCCCTGGTTTATGCCACCTGAAGGCAGCTGCTTTTAACAGTGAGAATGTCTTTAGAAGTTACCTGTTAAAGATGGTGCCTCCACTTCACCTTTTCAATGTCTGTTCTTCTGGGGTACCCGGTTTGCCTTGGGTTGATGTACGATGTCCAGTTCTTGGGAACCAGTACCCAGTCAGGATGTGGTGGGTGGGCCTGAGGGAGACTGTAGACTCCCTGTGCTGTATGTACAGCAGCAGTGACCTCCTGCCTGGGCTGGACTCTCCTCAGCTTCTAAGACACAGCAGTCAGCCTGAGGGGGCCTGACCAGTGGGTTGAGGTTGGGAAAGTCATCTCTGTCTGGCTTGGATGACTGGTGGTTGGGACTGCCCTGAAGCAGATGCAAGGTCACAGGGCAGGTCAGGGCAAGGTAGGCCACTGCTTTCTGAAGGGGGAGTGTGGGAAGAGTTGATGGGAGGGACCAGGTGGAGGTGGGACTACTCCCTTTCTGTAGCTGGGGTCACCTGAGGAACATGAGGAGCGTTGGCCAGAGTCCTCAGGGATGGGCCCTTGACTGGCTACTTGGAATGGTTGGCCAAGGAAGAGAGAATGTGAAGACAGTCACAGGTTTACAGAGGTTCACGCATCTAGGACGCAGAGGACCCAGAGGTCCTCAATGCCACCTGGACCATGTCCACCATGGGTCCCGTGGTTGGAGAATAGGGCAGGCTGTGAGGTCAGTCATGGGCAGCTCACACAGGTGACCAGGGAGCAAGTAGAACGCTGGGGAACTGGAAGTGTTCTGTTGCTTCTGAGGCTGGGGTCTTCACGCCTCTCTAGAGGGCCATGGTGGTGGAGGTGGGGAGTGGTCATGTGGGTTGGGCCAAGCGGTTCAGGGGACACAACATTCCTGGAGAGGAGGGGGTCAGAGCTGCCAGGACACAGAGCTTTGGGCTTATGGAAGAACCAGGGGCAACCAGCAGGAGCAGAAATGGAGCACTAATCCCAGAGCCGCCGGCATGTTAGCCATCTTTCCTGAGCCTCTCTCCTTTTCTGTAGAATAGGAAATGCTGGGACCTAACGGGTGACAGAAGTGGTGAGGTGACCCTTTTTCCTAGTGTTCTACTGTTGTGGGTCCCAAACTGTCCCTCCACACTGACCTCAGTGCTGCACTTGGCTATGGTTTTGTCCTCTGCCCAGAGGGTACACAGCAGACCTGGACCAAGCAGGTCCCAGGGCCCCAGGCACTGTCAGCGTCACCCTAGGTCCCCAGTGGCATCTCACTGATGCCGTTTCTTTTGCTCCCGGTGTTTGGACAGATTTTCCCGGGCCTAATCCTCTCGGACATCAAGCCAGCCAAGAGGATGCGATTCAAGACCGTGTGCTACCTGCTGGTGCAGCTCATGCATTGCCGGAAGATGTTCAAGGCTGAGATCCCCTTCTCCAACGTCATGACTTGTGAGGACGATGACAAGGTACGGGCAGCAGATGCCGTCCCTTCCCTTCCAAGACAGCCCCGCCCAGCTGAGTCCATCAGCCCTCATCCTGATTTGGCTGCCACCGTCCCACACAGATCCTCCTGTGCCTTTGTAGTTTTCTACTCTGTAATCTGAGTTTATCCAGTTTCAAGCCAGCATTCCTCACACGCTTGCTGCGTCACCTGGTCCTTCAGGACTGGTGGCTCGCTGTTTGGGCCTGAGGCTGGTTACCTCTGAGGCTGGTCCTCCCTGCCCTTAGCGGCAGCTGCTCTGTCCCATCCGTGACCTCTGGTCTCTTGAGTCACATGGGCTCTTCTCCTGGGTCCTCTCCCCCGTGATGGATCCTGAGCTTCGGTATCTGACCATGGAAAGGACACAGTTGGCATATGGGTGCTCGCCCAGTGTGAGGAGTCTTTCCACCACACCAGCATGCCAGGCTTTTGATGTCTGGGTTGGCATAGTGAGCAGGGTCTGTAGAGGCTGCCACACTGCAGCGCTGCTGCAGTCTCGGGGTGGCTTAAGCCCAGACATGCATCCCACATGGAGCTGGCGGCTGCGGTTTGAGGTCACAGTGAGGTGGGGGTGGCCTTGCGGGCCCTTCCTGGGCTGGCAGCTGCTGACTTCTCGCTGTGTCTACCCACGACCAGTAAAAGGCTCCAGGGTCTCTTCCTCTGCTCACAGGGGCACAAGTCCCATCCTGGCTGATCTAAACCCAGTTGCCCCCCCAAGCCCTGCCCTCCTGTTCGCTGCACGTGGTAGGGTGGAATTTCCACACGAGGATTTTGAGGGTTGCAAGCACTTGGAGCATGGATTGGCTATGATCTCTCTTCTGAGCATTGTGGTCCTGTGCTGTGGCTCCCAGGGTGGCTGCCGAGATGCTCAGAGCTGTGTCAGTTCCCAGCCCTTGACTGCAATGCTGAGTCCTTTCCCTTGGAAGCTGGTGGAACCCTGCGCCCTGTGTTCAGAACCTGCACGGTGATTTGCTCTGATTTAGATCTTTTTTTTTAATGCTTAGGGACAGGGTTCCTGCGACCTAGAGGATCCACCTCTGGAAATGTTCAAGGATGACTTTTTTGATTATTTCTTTTCTTCCACTTTCCCAGAAACTCTTACTATTTGGTTCTTGGCCCTCCTGAGCTGGTCTGATTCTCCTCCTCTTTCTCTCCACGCCTTTCATTTCTGGGAAATTTCTTCAGTTCTGTCTTCCAGCACTTTTCATTGAGCTTTTCATTTCTTTAAGCAGATTTTTAAAAACTTTCATAAGTTCTTTTTTGTGTTCTGTATATTCTTTTTATGAAACCCTTCCACAGTAGGGATAGATATATTTTTCTTTTGTTTCACTTTTTTTTTTTTAAAAAATATTTTCTTGTCTCAGAAGTGCCTCTGCTTCCCCGAGGACCTCCCCCGAGTTTGTCCACCTTGATTTCATTCCCACCTTCCACAGAGGCCCACATCCTCCCTGATTGGTTGTTGATTGAAACTGGGAATTACAGAGCTGCCTGGAGAGAGCACTCCTCTTTGGGCTTTATCATGGGCACTGATTTTCTACCTTTCTCTTAGGTTGGTCATTGTCACCTACAATCCTAGTTCACTGGGAGGGCACCGGGGCCCCTCAGTTCCGGCACCAGGCCTCATGTCCGGGACCCTGGGCTAGAGACACCCCTGCCCTGCAGCAGGACCATGTGCTGGAGCTGGGGGTTAACTCAGGCTCTGTCACCAGCTCGGGGTGGGGGTAATGGAGGGGCTGGGAACCATAGCAGCTGCAGCCACCAGCACCTGGCACTGAGCACACCCGGCCCCTTCATCCGCAGCCCTGACCCGGCTCCCGGGGCCACATAATTACGGCCCAGGTTCCACTTTTTGAGGTTGGTTGCTGCTTTTCTTTGTCCGCCTGCATTTTCCCCACCTTGGTGGGGTTTATGCCTTTCTACTTTTGTGTTTTTGAGACAGGGTCTCACTATGTAGTTCAGGATGGTTTTGAGCTCACTCACAGCAATTCTCCTGCCTCAGCCTCCCTACCAGGTGCTGGAGTAACAGGTGTGCCTGATATGTGCCTGATATGTGCCTTTTAAATAAACTTGCTGCAGTTCAGGAAGTGGCATGATCCCGCTGTCCCTGCTTGTGGTGGCTTCTTGCCACTGGATTTGAGTGTGTGGATCTCATCTTTGCTAGAAGCTCGCCTGAGGATTCCAGGAGAGCTCTGGCCCTGTGTGTCCCATCAGGGAGGAGTGGCTTTTATCCCCGCCAGACAGCTGGGGCTGCGCTAACCAAGATGTCTGCATGCTGCTTGTTAGATATCTTGGGTCCTAATCAGGTCAGGAACCCCAGGGGCATCCTGCTGTGTTCAGATGGGGCCCTGTGTGCTTCCTGTTCATGCCTGCTGAGGTGGAGCCGCTTGGGCCTGGGATTCCTGCTGTGTCTCTACGCTCTGGTGCTCTGGGACCCCGGTGACCTGGGGCAGGCTGGGGTCTCCCAGGACTGCTACTGTCCCCAGGCCTTCAGTGGCTGTAGCCTTGCTGCCCTGTCTGGACCCGCACCTGCTTGAGTGGCCTCTGATAATTTCGTTACCTTCTTGTGAGTTCAGTTGTGCATTTTTAAATGTCTGTGCATGTGCACACCCAGGTGTGAATGTGTACATGTGTGCACATTTAAATTTTTCATTTGGTTCGTGACCACAGGATTTTGAGGTTATTTTGTTTGCCATTTTACCAGGTAGAATCTGTTTCTCTGCCACCCACATCCACATTCGAAGAGGGTAAAGCAACCCAGGTGCACAGTTTTGCAGTGCGTCCAAAACTTAGCTATCCAGTCTCATGTCCTGATGGCCTCCTCTCCAGGGATTCAGGCTGTGCTGGGTTTGGCCTCTCCTGATGCATGGTCAGCTGTCCTGTCTGCCCTTTGTCCTCCTTTGATAGAAGTATCTCCCAGGGAATTATGGAGCCACCCAAACATACACAGAGAAGGAAATGAAGAATGTTTGTCTGTAACCCTCGCACCCTGCAAAATACCTGCTGTTAAATTCCTCCTGGTTCTCTAAGTTTGTGTGACTGTACATTTGTGCAAATGTGCCTGTGTGTGTGTACGTGTGTGTGTGGTGTGTGTGTGTGTGTGTTTGTGGTACTGGGGTTTAAACTTGGGGCCTTCACACCAAGCTGCCTCCCCAGCCCTTTGCAAAATTTTAGATTTAAAACAGGGTCTCCCTAGATTGCGTCGTTGTCTGTCACCTTCTCTGCACCCCAGTGCCAGGCTCAAACTTGGCAATTCCTGTCTCAGCCTCCTAGAATGCTGGGATCACAGGCATGCATCATCACCGTGCCTAGTTGAAGTTTTTAACAAAGCAACTCCGCTGACCAACAGACGAGCAGTGCGGTTGCGGTTTCTCCTTTGCTGGCCAGTGTACCATAAAGGTTTCCCTGTATGGCCAAGCATTCCTGGAGAAGGTGATTCTTCAGTCACCAAGCAGATTTGTGGCCTGAGAGAAAAGCGTGTGTGGGAGCAGCCTCCATAGGTGCTCGGGCCATTTCCACGAAGCAAGATGTACACGGTTTCTGTCTGGGCCGTGACGCTGAGTCCCGGTAAGCTGAGTGGGATCGCTGAGGCTGTGACTTCCCAACATGCGACCATACATTGTTCCCTCCATCTGCCCGCTCCATGGCCTCGGTGGTCTCTCTCCCTCTATCCTGAGGGTTGTGTCTGTCCCTCTCACCCTATTTCACTACCTGACCTTATTGATTAGAAATCAATCAATAAAAGCAATGTGTACCCAGGATGTAAAACTTAGGTCTTTCCAACCCCTTGCCGTTGTGACTTGGCTTCTGGAAGTCAGGCTGTGTGTGCACCAGGAGGGGTGTATGGGCTGGGCACTGAGCAATTCGTGGACACAATCATTCCACTCAGGCTGGGCCTCACCCTGCTGGATGCATATGCAGATCCAGTCCTGATCCCTTCTCCGGGGTTGGACGGCCACCAGGAGCGGTCCAGACCCAACAGAGCCTCTAGCTTATCTTAGGCAGTGACTTCATTTCTACGTGGTGATATCAATGTCCTCAGCTTTGTTCCTACAAACCTCTTGGCAGGCGCAGCCCAGCATTTCTTGGTGATGAACAGCGGGTTGATGGGGCGAAAACTCTTGCCAAGCCAAGCACCCCAAGCTGTGCCCCCCATCCCTGTCCCTGGTGTGTGGGGCCCTGCACGCGTCACCTGTGTGTCCCACGCTGGCCCATTTCTCCTGTTTCTGGTATGCTCGCATCTCGCCAGCGCTGGGCTTTTTGTTTAAATATGGCTCGGGTTGTTTTTGGAAGCATAATTTCCATCTTAGCTGTCTGAATGCATCAAAGATAAAACGTTTGCACACCAAAAAACCAAGCGCCACGATGTCCGAGGCAGGCCTCTTGGATTTGTGGATCTGCAGTGGGCCCCCCGTACTCTCTTTCCCATCCAGTGCTGGACTTAGTGACTACCAAGCTGGGCATTTGCATTCATTCCGCCTCCAGCAGGTGAAGTGGACAGGGTCTCCCGCTGACCGTGACTCTGGACCGCAAGTGAGACCCAGCTAGTTCTTTGGAGGGTTTGCTTTTTCCTTTTTCTTTTTGATGATAAAAAATGAAGGCTGGGTTTTCAGAAATGCTGGTGGGTGTGGGTTAGGGTGATCCGCCTGGTGGTTTTGCCCTCTGAGGATTCATTTGTAAGTGATGGGCCTGGACCCCAGGGGTTCCTCAGGCCTTATAGTGGGGGTGCTGTCTTGTGCCTGCTAGGCGGGGAGAGAAGCCCAGATTGCACACTCATCTTTCCGGATGTCATGGTGCGACAGAAGCCTCCAGTGACGCACAGTGAGGACCCCCTAGCCACCCACTGGTGACATGGGTCCAGACTGTCGGGCTTTCCCTGCACTGTCTCAGTGGAGACCTGGCTGCACCTCTTCAGGGCCTTGGGGCAGGGGATGGGGTGTGGAAGTCCAGGCTCCCAGGTGGCCTTAGTTCAGTGGCTTGGGCTGGGTGCAGATTTTTCTGGAAGTTTTCTGTTTTTCTAGGCTGCCCATGCTTGGTCCTCTGGCCGGAGTGAACAGGCCCTCCTGGGGCTCTGCCAATCTCGCTGTGCCCAGTGGTGTTCCCAGGCTTGGGCTCCTCTGAGTCCTGGCCTGGGGTATGTGATAGAACTGAAGGGGAGCCCAGGTGTCCTGCTGCAGTTTCTCACTGGGTCCCCAAGTCCCTAGAGGCCCTCTTCCTCCCCTCTCCCAACATCCTGTGTTGACTTGAGATCTCCCCGTGAGGGGAATTCCGAGGGCAGCATCTGTCCATCTCCTGGCCATGTGGAATTTTGAGGAGCTCCAGGGGCCTGAAGTCATGGCCGATGGCCTCACCTGAAACTTCTTTAGCTTTCGGGGTACCAGTGCCTTCTGTGCCCCTCCAGCGCCATGGGGGTCTCGGAGGAGGATTCCTACTCTGTCCCTCTGGCCTTACCCACGGGGAGATGGACAGCTCAGTCCGTTGCTACAGTCCCACCCTCCCTGCCCTGTTCCGTAGTGGACCCCATCTTCTGAGTTGCTTGGGTTCTGCTGTGATCCAGGCTCCACCCCCACTTCACATGGTTGGCCCCCCAGTTCTTGCATGGTGCCATCCTAGGGAGTCGCACGTATGTCCTGTGACCCTTTCCTTGTGGTCTCAGGCCAGGGCTGTGGAGACTGCATTTCAGATCCGGATGGCAGTGGCCGGTGGGCAGCAAGGGTCCTGGCCACAGGGCCACTGCGGGGCTCTGCCTTCAGGGAGCAGATGGTTTGACTGCATTGCTTTCTCCCCTCTGACGGCCGCAGCGGCGGGCACTGAGGACAGCCTCGGAGAAGCTCCGGAACCGCTCGTCTTTCTGCGCCAACGTGGTCTATACCACGCCGGGCACGCGGGTCAACAGGTACATCAGCCGGCTGCTGGAGGCGCGGCAGCCTGAGCTGGAGATGGCGGACCTGGACTTCTTCACGCTCAAGTACAAGCAGGCGGAGCGCGAGCGCAAGGTGAGCCTGGCCGGGCCGAGGTGGGGCTTGTGCCCGGGGCCGGCCTGGGATTGATGGGTCTCTCCTGCCCTCCGCAGTACCACCAGCTGCAGGATGAATACTTCACCAGCGCCGTAGTCCTCGCCCTCATCCTGGCTGCCTTATTTGGCCTTATCTACCTTCTGGTAATCCCACAGTAAGTGCCATCTGGGTCTGCAGGGTTGGTGACTGGGCCTTGTTTTTCTGTTGGGAATTGAACCCAGGACCTACATCCCATCTCTTTCTAAAATTTTTTAGTTTGGAACAGGGTCTCCCCACATGGCCCCAGCGCTTGAGATCCTCCTGCCTCAGCCTTCCCAGGTGCTAAGACGACAGGCTTGTACGGCCTCTCCCAGTTTAAGTGCCCTTTTCATGTTCAGGATTCACTTCCTAGTACCCTCCCATTGCTTCTGGTGCTTGGGAAAGGCATTGTCACTGTGAATTTAATTCCTTGTATTTTGGGATCTGCATCCATGAGACCTGTGCTATTGACTTACGAAGACCTTGGAGGGGGCCACAGACAGTGCTCTGAATGTCCTCATTGGTTGCTGGGCTCACATCATTTTCAGGAACATTAAAATGAGAAAAAGTGGGGCCAGGTGTATAGCTCAGTGGTACAGTGCCTGCCTGGCAAGTGCAAGGTCTTGAGTTCAATTCCTGGTACCCACAAAATAAAAGTAAAAAATTAAATCAAAAAGAAAAGAAAAAAGGAAAAGAACCCTTAAAAAAAATGAGAAAAAATGGCCCCTGAAAAGCCAGGCAGATACAGTGTTTTTAATAATATTTAATCATCCCACGGGCCAGTGTGAGTTTAGGTTTTGTCATGGGGCGGGGAGGATTCTGGGAAGTCCCTACTGGTTCATTTTCTCACAGACACCCTTAATGAGACCCATGGCGGGAGCAGTGTCTCCTTCGAGTTTCCAGAAAGGCTCTGTCACCACAGCCACTGCCCCAGGCCCTGTGTGGGTTGCAGACTTGTTCTGGAAACATCTTTCCCAGGCAGCCTGGTGGGGTCAGCTGATTCCATCAGAGAAAAAAGCCCCAGGCAGCAGTGGGACTCTCTGACCTCTTCTCTGAGGTCAGATGCCTCCTTGGAAGAGAACTGGATGTGACCTGGCTCCCAGGGACCCTGGGGCAGGCACCCAGGGCTCAGGATGCTGGGACGTGGCAGGGGAAGAGCCTCTTCTCAGGGACCTGCCGGGCCCCTTCACTGGCCTTGCCCAGCAGTGACCCCCGCATCCTCTGTCCCCAGGAGCGTGGCTGTCCTGCTCCTGCTAGTGTTCTGCATCTGCTTCCTGGTTGCCTGTGTGCTGTACCTGCATGTCACCCGGGTCCAGGTATGCCATGTCTACTCTCTGCCAGGCACTGGTCCAGGCACCCAGGCAGCATCTGCCGCCTGCTCACATGATACAGTGGGTGCTTGCAGAATCTGGGCCCAGCGGTAGGGCGTGGGAGGCGGGGTGGCATTGTGCCGAGGATGTTCCTCTGCTCCATGGACCCCATGCTTTGTCACATCCTAGGGTCCATCCCAAGCGTCCCACTTCCCACTTGTCAGGGGTCACTTCCTGCCGACATGGTGTTATTTTGTGCATCGTTGTTGGAAACAGCAACTTCTTGAAATGCTGAAACCTAGTTTTGTTCCTTTGCTTTATCATTCATTGTCTTAGATACCACCTTGGCTTTCTTCCTAAATTAGGAAGATACTATTTATTTAGTTAGGGCAGTACTGGGGGTGGAACCCAGGGTCTTGGCACTGAGTTAGCCCCTTTTTTATTTTTTATTTTGAAGCAGGGTCTTGTTAAGTCATCATCTGCTCGAGCTGGGCTTGTACTTTGAATCCTCCTGCCTCAGCCTCCCAGAGAGCTGGGATTTCAGACGTGCACCACCACGGCTGCCTCTAACATGCCACTGACTCAAAGCCCATTTGCATCCCTGACTTCTGTAGGTTGAGTGATATTCTCTCTTCAGACAGCTTGCTTTTATCCTGCACTGGGCTGGCAGCTCCTGCTGCTCTGAGGGGCTGTGTGCATGTATTTCAGTCTTTGGTTGTATTTGTAGGAGTGCAAGTATTCAAAGGACTTCTTCCTCTTCTCCTTGAAACCATTCCTTGAGTGTTTCAAGCTGTATTTACAACAGAGCAGATTTAAAAATAAAAGCCCTGGGAACTGGAGAATGATATAAAACCTGTGTGAAGAATGTGACAAAACTTAATTAAAGGACAGGAAAGAAAACACGAAATGAGTAGAAATCCTCACTGCTGAGACGGTGGATTCAGTGGAATAAAAATGTCAGGTTCATGCTCCTCGGTGGATAGTGGCGGTAGCCGCAGAGGGACTGCTGCTCTTTTTCATTCAAGGACCTCAGTGGGTTTTTTTTTTTTTTTTTTTTTTTTTAACCGTGCAGAGTTCCTCACCTGGGACACACAGGAAACTGAAGGGGACGGGCGGAGGGGCGCCCCGGTGGTTTGCTTTTGTCATCTCTTTGCCATGTGTGTGGCTCTGCTTTGTGATCAGAGAATCTGACACCAAGCCGTTGCCTTCTGCCCAGTGTTTTCCAGGGTGCCTGACGATTCGGATCCGCACTGTCTTGTGCGTCTTCATAGTGGTCTTAATCTATTCTGTGGCCCAAGGATGTGTGGTGAGCCCTGCGGAGCGGGGGCAGGGGTGGCGGGCAGGATGGGGCTGGGGTGGGCGCAGGGGTAGCAGCGGGCGCTCAGGTGTGGGGAGGGAGTGGGATCTGCTGCCAGCTGGCCCAGCTGTGTTCTCATTGCTTCTGCAACCAGCTGGAGCCATGCAGGCTGTGGGCAGCAGGATCCTTGGGGCTTGACCAGGCCTGGTGGGGTAGTTACAGTGAGATTGGGAGGCTGGGACTCTGTTCTGTGCGGGGTCACCAGCCCGCCTGGCTTTTCCTGATTCTGTGCCCCTTATTCCCCAGGTGGGCTGCCTGCCCTGGTCTTGGAGCTCAAGGTCCAACAGCTCCCTGGTGGTCCTGGCATCTGGTGGCCGGCGCACCGTGCTGCCTGCCCTGCCCTGCGAGTCTGCCCACCACGCCCTGCTCTGCTGCCTGGTGGGCACCCTCCCGCTAGCCATATTCCTGCGGGTGTCCTCCTTGCCAAAGATGATCCTGCTGTCCGGGCTCACCACGTCCTACATCCTCGTCTTGGAGCTCGGCGGCTACACCAAGGCCGGGTGAGTGGGGCCCCTGAGGTTCGGATCCAGATAGCATCACCAGTGAATCCTGTGTATGGCTCCGTAGCGGAGCTGCTGCTGTGCAGAGGGACGGGGACTGTGCCCGTGCAAGGGCTTTGCCCTCCTCAGCCACATCTGAGCTTTCAGACTTGCAACCTTGGGCCTGTGGCTGCTGTCTGCCCACCTCCAGTGTGCGATGTCCCCACACCAACGAGGTCTTCTTCCTTTGTTTCCCCAGGGGTGGAGCCATCTCTGGGCGCAGCTATGAGCCCATCATGGCCATCCTGCTCTTCTCCTGCACACTGGCCCTGCATGCCAGGCAGGTGGACGTCAGGCTGCGGCTGGACTACCTCTGGGCAGCACAGGCAAGAAGGGGGCGCTATGCCTCTGGGATGGGATTGGGGGCGGGGAGCTGGCGGGTGGCAGGTGGCTGTGATGCTCCTGCCATGTGGCCCTCAGAGGTCCCTGTCCAGCAGCTTGCTAGACTCTGCAGCTCAGGGCCAGACAGAGCCGTGCTGGGGCTGGGCAGCAGGACTGTACTCAGGGGAGGAGGAGGAAGATGCTGTGTGATAGGTGTATGGGCAGCTGGTGTCAGTGTGGCTTCTTTGTGTGGCAGCGAGCTGCCAGGCCCAGGCAAGGTGTGGCTGTGATGTTCAGAAGGGCCAAAATCCCTGAGGGCTGGAGTGTGGCCTCAGGGCCTGTCAGGGTCCCTGGGAAGTAAGGAAATCCAGGTCTTGCTCTAACCCCTACAGATGGATGGGCCGTGTGCAGGCAGGACTGGGAATCTGTATTTTCAGCAGTTCCCTGGGGATTCTGGCGGGAGGGCCACAGGGACCCTTGGGAGACACTGGGACAAGCAATGCTGCCTCTATCCTGACCCTCTGGGTCTGGGCAGGACTCATGCTTTCTTCTGACCAGTAGGTGGCGCTCTGCTTGGCTATGGGACAGGTGCCAGCTGCTGGTGTTTACCTGAGCCTTGGGGAACAGCCACATGCAAAGAGCATAGGGCCACCTGGTGCCCATGCCCTGCAGGGCTGTGAGACGTAGGGCCCCGGAGGACCCTTTTGACAGAGCTGTCTCACAGATAGCCCCACCCACCTTTCCCCACCCGAAGGCTGAGGAACCTTAGCTTTAGCAATATAATCTGCTTTTCTTTTTGTTTCTTTTTGTTTTGTTTTGTTTTTTTTTTTGTCTTTTTCCTTTTCATCAGTATCAGGGATTGAACTCACGACTGCCTGCTTGCAAGGCAGGCGCTTATGCCGCTGAGCTAAATCCCCAGCCCCAGTCTTTGCAAGACAGTATTTCTTTGCAAGACAGTATTTCTCTAAGTTCCTAAGTTACCCAGGCTGGGCTTGACCTGGTGATCCTCCTGCCTCAGCCTCCCAGAGTACTGGGTTGACAGGAATGGCTCGGAGACAGTCTTCTTGAAGCTGTGGCATTCCCTGGTGGCGGCAGGCGGTGGAGTTATAGGTGGGAAGATGGGGCCACAGGAAGCCATGCCAGGATCCGGGGGCTGCCCATGTGACTCTAAGCAGGCTGTGATGCCCTAGTGTGAGCAGAGTCTGAGGCCGGTGGAGCGGGAGGATCCACAGCCTGGAGCCTCCAATCTGCTGCCAGGACTGTGACCCGGAATGGGCACAGCCAGAGGGTGGTAGACGGGAGCATGGACAGACGCAGCAGAGGACCATGGTGGACACGAGCTGAGAGTGCCAGGCGTGTCCTGGCTGCTGAACTGAGCGTGGGGCTGTGGCATTTTGTTCTCATTGCTGAGGCCGAATGGCAGCAGGAGCAGCAAGGGCTAGACCTGGGGGACACAGGTGTCCTCGTGCCCAGTCCCAGCCACTTCTTGAGGGCCAGTGATTGGCCGCCTCTCCTCCCTCCGGTAGTGAAATGGGGCCAGAACCTCACCCAGGTTGCCTGGAACCACTGCAATTCCCTTCTTGGCGTCCTGGCTGCATGCGCGGAGTGAGAGAGGAAGGCACGCTGAGTCTCTTTCGGCTCAGCCACCGTGAGTGTCCCTTTGTTGCGGGTTATGAATTCTGTTGGGTGGCAGCTCCGAGAGGAAGCAGGTGCCAGGGAGCCCGTGGTCTTCACTGTCAGGTCTGCCGAGCTCCTCCATCATGTTACGGGGAATAGCTGGCTGCAGGTGCCGCCACGATATACACGGGTTCCTGGAAAGGAGCCTTGGCCAGCTGCAGTGGCCGGAGCCATGCCAGGTAACTGGTGGCCGCTCTGGGGCTTTCGAGTAGGCTGTGCCACCAGCCGCAGCCTCTGCCCCACTCTGCAGGCTGTGGGGTGTGATCCGGCCAGGTGGCACCTGACATCGGCCACCCCTGCCATCCGCTGGCCCCTCTGGTGTAAGATCCTTTGGGTGTGAGTTCCCCTGGAGACAGGATGCCTGAGGGGGGATCGCAGGATGGGGGTCAGGACCATTTGGCCCTGAGCTCTAAGCAAGTGGTTGAGGTCCTGGCTGTGGCCTCCACTTGTGGGGTGTGGTCGGGGGGGGTGGTATTTTTTCTCCTATGAGTTGGCCTGGCCTTTTCTTGGTTTTTGTTGTTGAGCTGTCATACTTGGTATTAAATATTTAAATGTTACTGAAGCCAAGCTTTGACCTTGCCTTGTGATGTTCTAGGTGATCACACACACTGTCACCCACACCAAACTCAGGGTGTGGATGCCACCCGCTGGCAGCTGGGGGTCGGAAGGAAGGGCAGCTAACGGAAGCACACTGACACACTGACATATAACAAGCAATGTCACCTCACTTTCCTGTAACTCAGGCAAAGACAGAACTTTCTAGACTGTGTGTTCACCTCTTGGACATTTAGGCAGGTTACGCAGACATCAGGGTGCCCTGTAGCGTTGCTCAACTTTCAGGCCAAATGCTGGGTGAGTTAATTATTTTTGGAGGCCAGTTTGGCCACACCAACTTGCATAAATAGATGACATGCCTGGTGATGACGCCCTCCACCTCTTCATCTTAACCATTGGGGTGTGTTTGTCCTGGGATTGTTATTTTCTTTTGATCTTGGTAGATAATCACCATGGTGATTATAATGTCAGCGTTTATACTCATGAGTATCCAGCAGTTAACTCTTTGTTTGCCTGCAAGTTCCTGATGTGAGGTTAATTCTCATTGTGTGTAGCATCACTGAGAAGGGAGGTTGCCCCCAGACAGAGTCCCAGCACAGACACAGACAAAGCCTTTTCTAGGACTCTTGACCTTCAAGGCATTAACCCTGAGGACAAACTGGCTCTCACTCTAGCGATAACTTCATCTGGTGTGGGAATCACAGTAATGCTAGTCCTGTAAAATGAATGTGGAATCTTTCATCCTTAGCAGTTTTGTGGCGGACTCGGTAGAGTGGGGTAGCATCTCCTCTCCAGCTGTTAGGTAACATGAAGTCCTTTGGACCTGGAGGTCTTGTTTTTTGGTTGGTTGGTCAGGAAACTTTACACTAAAATTAAAAATTTCTCTAAAGATATAAGGCTATTCAGGTTTTCTATTCCTTTGTGGACGTAGTTATGAAGTTTTAAATCCTTCCTTGAAAGTGGCCTATTTTCTTGACATAAAATTGATTACAATATTCCCGCTGGTCCCTTTAATATAGATAGAAATCGATCGGGTTTGTCTAGTTTCTTTGGGTTACTTCGGACTTGATTTATGTTATTTCCTAGGTGATCTGAGGAAGTTGTGTCTTCCTTTCTAAAAGGGAAGCTACGTGTTATGAATTTGCTTTTAAGTTTTGTGTTAATGGAGTTCCACAAATATTAGTTTGAGATGCCATTTCATTTTCCTTTGGTTAAAAGCACTTTCTGATTTTCCTTTTGATTTCTTTGAACCAAAAGTTAAGAAGTATGTTCTTTAGTTGAGGATTTTCCCAGAGACCTCTCAGGTGTTGAATTCTAACTGAATTATGTTGTGGCCCAAGAATGTACACAGCACGATTTGAATCCTTTTCATGTTCTTGAGGCTTGTGTGTCCATACGCTGTGAGCCCTTGGCCAGACTGTATCCTGTCACCGCTGGGTGGTGTGTTTAAGAAATGGCGGTTAAGTCAACAGGTTGATGATGCCCATCTTGATTTTCTGTGTGGTTTCTCCCTGCATTTCTGAGAGGGTGTTGGGATTTCCAGCTGTAATTGCAGGTGGAACTCCTTGCATTTTGCTCAGTTTTTGCTTTGTGTAATTTGATAATCTGTCATTAATACAAGTGATACAGCTTTCTGGTTTCATCAACATTTCCTCTTTAACTGATCTGTGTCTTTTTATTTAAAGTGGATTTCTTCTAAACAGCATATCACTGCATCTTGCTATTTTAATTCAGTGTATCAGCCTCTCCCTTTTAGCTCTTCAGGCTATCTGCAAGGTGATTATTGATGTGATTGGATTTTAGGCTACTGTCCTGCTGTTTCTTATCAACCCATTGTACTTTGATTCCTTATTGATCTTTTTCTGACTGTGTTGGGTTAATTATTTGTTGTATTCTGTTTATTCTGTTTGTTATTTTTACTTTGCTTATTAGCTGTATCTCTTTACTGTGGTATAGGTGTGTAACATGGTCAGCGTCCAGTGACTGCCCCGACCTCACACTTAGTGTAAGGACCTTCCAGCAGAATATGTCTACAATGGATTGAACATCAGTGTACCCAAGTCCATATGTGGAAAGCCTGTTTATTATGTATATGTAGTTTCTTTCATGCTTTGTTTGTATGCTTGGATTTTGTTGAGCTTCATAGACCTGTGGGTTTATAATTCCATAAACATGGGACAATCTTGGCATTATTATTCCTTCCAATATTATTCTTCCACCTCTCCCTTTCTGTTTCCCTTCTCCAGGAATTCTCAGCACACATCATGAGCCCCTTGAAGTTGCGCTATACTTACTAATGCTCTGTTCATTTCTTTTGTTCTTTTTTCCTCCGCATTTCATTGTGGACAGCTTTTACAGCTGTCAGGTTTTCTACCACGGTGTCTAATCACTGTTACTTCCATTTTTCATCTCAGAAGTTACAGTTTTCCAGAAGTTCGAGGTGAGTCTTTTTCATACCTTCTTTGTAGTAAACATGGTTTCTTTTCTTGAGTGTGTGGAACATGTTCCTGGAAACTGTTTCATCATCTTTGCCTAGCTATCAATAACATCTAAGTCAATATTGATTTTGAAAAACATTACTTTTTATGAGTATCATAATTTTGTGACTTTTAAAACATTACTTATATTTTTTTGACTTGTACGTGTTTGTAGTGCGTGGTGTTTACATTCCTGGGTGGCATCTGTCCATGACGTAACACATCTTAATTCCTTCTCATCCCCTGTTTCCTTCTTCCCCCATCTCTCCATCCCCTTCCCCTTTGAGAAAGATTCCTCCCTGCTTCCTGTTATCTATCTTTCTCTTTGCTCCTTATTTATACTTTGGCTGTCTCCTAAAAGACAAGCCATGTGGTATTTAAGCTCATGCATCTGATTTATTTCACATGATGGGGTGCCTCAGCGTGCAAATGATCAGGGTTACTCTTCTTCATGGCAGAGTATTACTCCACGGTGCGTAAATACATGTTTATTCACTCGCCTGCCGATGGACATAGGTTGCTTCCAAGATTCAGTTGTTATGAATTGTGCTGATTTATTTCTCTTTTTTTCTGTGAGCCTTCAGAGAGCAGGGCAAAGCACTGGATCTGTTCTAGGAGATCCTCTTGTGTTCCAACGCTCCTTAACATCAGGGGTAGGAGTTTCTCTGAACACATGCACCCCCACTGGCCTCCCTGGTCTGGGCCATTGTCATCTTAAGCTGCATCTACCGAGGGACAGGGAGCCCGGCAGAGGGCTGTGTCATTTCTGATCTGGGTGACCAAGTGCTGTCTTGAAAAGCAGTTATGGAGAGAAAGTGTCAGGAGGCCATCGACCCAAAGTTGGAACCCTGTTCCTCTACCCCTGGGGTTGGGAATGCATGACTTAGCCCTCCATATGCTTGGGAAATTCCTTTCCCTCCCTCAACTCTCTGCAAAAGTGGTGGCTGTCAGAGCTGGGGAGCCCCAAAGAACGACACTAGATGATCCACGGGTGCCCCAGGGTTGAAGAACCAACTGGCAGGGCCCACCCAACTCCCAGCCGGGGCCACGGAGCCAGGCTGTGCCCTTGTTGGGATCCGGTGCTGACACTCCGGGCTGGGCTGGGGTTGCCTGTCCTGTTCTTTAGGCTGAGGGTGCTTTGTCAGGGAGACAGCGAGAGCCACAGTGGGTGCCAGCGTCCCAGGGAGTTGTCCCACGGGGCTGTTTGCTGTCGTTTTGTTTTGTTCTTTTTGTGAAATGACCAGCACACGGGGCTGTGACCTCTCTGGAATGTCACCTCGGGGTGGATCAGTGCGCCTGGGTTGATAATTTGTAAAATGTAAGCATGAGCGAGATCGGAAAGCTTTTGCAAGAGTCTGCCGCTGAGAGAACAAACATTTGAAAACACAAGTTGTGATCTGTTATGCGTCTGTTGACGGGAGAGCTTGTGTCTCTCTTGGCTTTGCTCTCCTTAAAAATGCTGGGACTTCCCTTGCTGGCTGTAAATAGAGGATTTCAGTAGAGTTTGATCTTATTTTTTAAAAATAAGATAACAAGACAACTCAGGGTCTCCTGCTTCATTCCTGAGAATAACCGGTGGGGGGCGCTTGGGTGTTTATCAGTCAAACTGCTACAAAAATCTCTGCATCTGTGACTCTGAATGAATGAAGAGCCTACACAACAGCTCAGAAAAGACGGTGACACTGACAGTCCCTGGATCCCAACTGACAAATCAAATCTTTTCAGCCACAGTTTGATCAACCAAGATTTTGTTTTCACTCGCAACTTCTTCGGTTTACGCTGTTTTCACTAAAATAGTATTAACATCAACATGGCATTTTGCATAAGGGTAAAATTTTTGTGCCACCAATAAATAGACGAGAGCTGTTCTGTTTTTCATTCTTATTTATTTTTGGTGTTGGTTTGAGACAGGGTCTTGCTATGTTATTCAGGCTGGTCTTGAACTCACTAGGTAGATCAGGCTGGCCTCAAACTCATAGTGATCCTTTTGTCTTGGCCTCCCAGGAGTGAGAACTGTTATTTTTAAAATAGAGACATATTATTGCCTTCCTCTTTATCTCCACCCCCGCCATTTAACATCTTTCTTTGATGTCTGTCGGAGGTAATGTGTTAATGTATAACTGGTGGTGTGTGTCACACGGAAGGACACACGTAGGGACTGTTGGATCGATCGGAAGGCCTCGGGGTGGAAAGGTGGCTGGAGGGTGGAGACCAGAGCTTGTTGAGCTCTGAGTGAGACCAAAACCAGGCCCCCACTGTCCTGGGAGCCTTGCTGCTCTCCCCGAGCAGTGCTGTCCTCTGTGCCTGTCTCTTGCTCTTCTTCCCAGCACAAACTGTGGCCCCTGAGTCCCTCGTGGGGTTGAGTGGCCGAGTCCTGCCCGATGGGGCAGCCAGTGACCAGCTCTGTCGGACCTGGAGGTTAGGAACTGAGGTGTCTCCTTTTGGTCCCTGTGTGCCGTGATCCTCGCTGTGCTGTATTCAGGGGTCCTGTCAATGCGCTGGCCTGGTTTTCCCAGAACTCATAGTCTGGTTCACCCAGCCTACACCCTTTTAATTGCAGTGTCCTCATCCCAGGCTGAAACTGGCCAGCCCAGTCCTACAACCCTCACCAAGAGCAGACATCACTTTTTAGACCTTAAAAAACCACATGGTTTTGACTCAGTCTGTACAACACTATGGTAGCAGCACAGAGAGAAGCAGCCACTGTTCACGGGCCTGGCTCCCTGAAGGAGCAAAGGCCCTTGGCCTTTGGGGCCTCCCCTGAGCCCCCAGGAGGACATTGCTGCATGTTGTCCCCTGCACACGGGAATCTGGTGCCTGTAAAAGGGACTACAGGTAGCCGTTTCCCCGCTGCGTCCTCTCGTGAGTTCTGTGGAAGGCGCTAGCCTAGGGGTTCGGTGCCGGCCACTGCAGACATGGCCTTGTCTCTGAGGAATGAGGGCCTCTCCCGGCCTTTGGTGCTGGGGAGCGGGTCAGTGCCTGTCACTCCACCAGCTGCTGGGCCCGGGATGCTCCTGCTGTCCCCCACCGGGCCATCGGACCTTTGCCTCTGGCTCCCACGTTCTGGACCCCACCTGGGACCCCAGACCACCTGGTCTCCATGCTGGAGTGATGTGTGCTCTCATGGGGGCCCAGTGAGGCTCCAGCTGACACTCCAGGGCCCTAGGAGGTGCCCGCTGCCTGGTGCTATGCATGCTGACCAAGGCAGGCCTGGGGCCTGCAGGGTGGGCTGGGGCAGCAGGGCAGGGCAGACCCTGGAAGTGAGGGGGGCAGGCTGTTGTCCATGCTCTGGGGTGGAGTGACCACATTGGCAGACGTCCATGAAGCCTCTGTATTCTGGGGAGCAGGGAACCCCCTGACAGCACTCTCAGGGTGTGGCGTGCAGTGGGGGTGATCAGACTGATGCTACGGGGCTGGCAAGGGCTGTGTAGATGACTTGGACTCACGACCCACCCCCAGGCAGAAGAGGAGCGGGATGACATGGAGAGGGTGAAGCTGGACAACAAGAGGATCCTCTTCAACCTCTTGCCGGCCCACGTGGCACAGCACTTCCTCATGTCCAACCCCCGGAACATGGTGAGCACTTGGACCTGTGCCGCCGGCCCTTCTGGGGTCTGCCGGATGCCAGAATGTGGGGTGCTGGGGTCCAGCTCAGAGCACCCTCTCTCTGCTCCACCTGCAACTGGAGCCCCTGTGGCCTGAGCAGGCTTAGAGAGAGCTCCTGCCTGCCCGACCTGAGCTGTCAGGTTGGCTCTGATTCCCTGTTCTTTGTGATGGTGAAGGAGATGTGCAAGGCTCGCAGGCGGAGGGGAAAAGCATTCTCAAGGCCGGAACCGTGTATGTGGTCTTCCCCTGGTAGCCTATGATGACCACCCAGCTCCTGCCTTGAAAAGCAGAGCACGCAGGTGGTGGGGTCATGCGCTTCTTCACATCTGCTTGACGCAGTTGGGGAGTATTCCCCAGTTCTCGGTGTCTGGAATGTGTGGGTGACCGGTGCTCCTGGTGGAAATCCAGGTGAAGGCAGTGTCAGGCTGCAGCCAGGGGTGTGGGACACAGCAGATGGTCATGATGACCGAGGTCAAACCAGAGAGATTGGGGTGCCTCGAAAGTCCTGTGAGCAGGAAAGAAACCTTAGGGTTCAGCTTTGACCTGGGGTATGGGGTGTAATGAAAATATACCGGGAATCTTTACATTTTAAAAAAATATTGTTAGGGTAAAAGACACATTGCCCTAGATCTCCCTCAAAATCCCCGCTTCGAACTCCCATCATTCCTGAGGATCTCTGCTGGTGCTGTCCTGGCTGCTGTGATATCCTGAATCCATTCAAAATGTTTCCCTGACTTGGGAAAGGATCCAGGAGTCGCAGGGTGCCAGGGCTGGTGACTGAGGTGGATGGGACAGAACGTCGTGTTTTTAGGAGCTGCCTTTCTGTTGGGTGGTGCTGGGCAGCAGTGGTCCCCGTATTTCTAATCTCACCATGTAGAGACACTCGGGATAGAGAACTCCAGAACTGCTTCGGAAAGCAGCAGGGACCAGGGGATGAGGTGTCCAAAGTGAGGAGAAGCGATTTGAGCGGATTCAGGGCAATGTGTCTTTAAAATACCTGCATAAGCACCTTGTTTTTATCGTCCTCTCGGCTGCTGGTGCTCAGTCTCACGCAGCCTTCAGAGCGGGTGGCTTCCCTGAGGTCCCTCTCCTGTGCCCCCCACTCCCAGAAGGACAGAGCTGCGTGTCCTAGAGACCCTGGGCCTCCCCATGTGTGGGCTGGGCTGGATCTCGGAGCCCGCTGACCGCCGTGTCCTTGCAGGATCTGTATTACCAGTCCTACTCCCAGGTGGGAGTCATGTTCGCATCCATCCCCAACTTCAACGACTTCTACATCGAGCTGGATGGCAACAACATGGGGGTGGAGTGTCTGCGGCTGCTCAACGAGATCATCGCAGACTTTGATGAGGTAAGGCCCCTGCACTGTCCACTGGGCTATGCCTTCGTCTGGTCAGATCCTGCGGATGTCCACCACATCCTCTGTCATGTCCTCTTCTCATACAGGACAGGGGCTGAGCAGGGCCCTAGAAATGCATGCACTGTGTCTCCTTTGGGGTCTAGATCCACCACGACAGCTAAACAAGAGGGGCTTGGTGCTAGGCTGGGGACTGGGTCCTACCCTGGGGCTTCACATCTATGGTGGCCAGGACAGCGTGGCTCCCTCTCCACAGGGACAGATGGTGCTGCCTCGGCTGGGCACTGTCTGTCCCTCTGTCCCTATTACTGGAGACCCCATCTCCCTCGTGGCTGTGAGCACAGCAGCAAGTCCTGGGCAGTCCGTGCTTTGGGTTACTTTCACACTCAGCCCCACATCTTGTCTGGTACCAGGACAAAGAGGCCAGAGTGCTGTCCAGCCCGCATTGGTCAGCTCTATTGTTGTTCCTGGTGGCTGAGGGCTGCAGGGATGTCTCTGGAATGTTGCGTGGTATGTAACGGTTTCCTGTTTTATACAAAGCTCATGGACAAGGACTTTTACAAGGACTTAGAGAAGATCAAGACCATCGGGAGCACCTACATGGCTGCAGTGGGACTGGCACCCACCTCGGGGACCAGGGTGAGTAGCATCTGGGGCCACATGCTGGGCCCATGTCCATCCCTGCCCAGGTGGCCCCCAGCCCTGCTGTCTCCCCTTCCAGCTCCCCCACATTGAGTTGTCTCTTTTCCCAGAGCAGAATTGTGAAAATGAAAGTGAGAGATCTGAGTAGATTAAGGGTGATTAATGAAACCAATCATTAATAATCTTCCAAATCAGAAAACAGCAGGCCCAGGTGCGTTCCCTGCGGGATTCTACCAAAGGTTGGAGGAAGAAGCGATACCGGTTATCTGTACTCTCTTTCTGGAGGTTAGAAACCAAATGAGTGTTTCCTAACATCCTGGGAGGTCACCCAGTACTTAAAACCAGACAAAGATGTAAGAAAAGAAAATCGCAGATCGGTCTTTTTCTCAAGAACAGGCGTGCGTAACTCCTCTGCACACTGAGTTCAGTAACGAATAAGAACTGTAACTCATGACCGAGTGGGAAGTTTCCAGACACGCAGAGCAGGCTCTGCTGTCCAAAATGAGTGGAAGGGATTTGTCTGATCACCAGAAGAAGAAAAGCCACAGGACCCTTTCAACTGATGCAGAAAAATCATTTACACCCTACTCACATAATAAAACATAGGACTAATAAAAGTTCCTTTAAAAAAATTAGAAACCTTCTAGTTGTTACTGTCTCACAAAATAAGGGCCTTGTCGCATGAACACAGGGTCTCAGGCTCTGACGATATCCCCGTCCTTGTCCTGCAATGGGAGGTGACAGTGTCATCCGAGTAGGAATCTAGATTCTTCTCTCACACTCCCAGGGGCTGCCACACCCCTACCTGGGCACAGTCTCGGCCTTCTTCCTGTACAAAGGGATAGTAAATGTGCACCTAGCCAGGTACCAGGAGACCCTGGGGCTGATGTGAGAATCAAATCCCAGTCCCAAGGCCAGCACAAGTGGGTGCCTGCTCTCTTCCTGCCCTGCTACGCCCCAAAGTAACACTCCTATCTGCTCGTGCCTAGGCTAAGAAATCCATCTCTTCCCACCTTTGCACGCTGGCCGACTTTGCTATTGAGATGTTTGACGTCCTGGACGAAATCAACTACCAGTCCTACAACGACTTTGTCCTCCGAGTTGGTAAGTGGCTCTGGGGCTGTCCCGTCACAGGCAGAAAATGCCTCTTACCCCATGCAGGGACAGCATTGTCTCAAAAAGCAGCTGGTGGAAGAGGGCACAGTTCAGAGCGGGCTTTAGGACCAAAGATTAGGTCCAAGCTCCTGAGACACAGTGTACCTGTCTCTGAGATGTAGACAGTTCATCGGGGAAAGTCCTGCTAGGCAAGAGTCCAGTGGAACTGGGTATTTGTGGGCCCAGCCACACCTCCAGCACCCTTTCTTCTAGAACGAGATTCTGCTGAGCCAGAGGCCTGTGCTCATCTTGTGACTCAGATACCTCCAGGTCTTCACGACAGACCTTGTTCTCTTCCCCCACATGCAGGCCCTGTCCAAGATGTCCTGATATGACTGGTGGCCTAGGGACATTCTGCTCCATGCTGTTTCTCCAAGGCTAGGCAAGCTAGGGGGTGCACAAGGGTCCCTGGGCTTTTGCAGATGCCTGCTGGCTTCCCATGCTTCTTGCTGGGCTGCCACAGGATTCCAGGGGAGGTTACCTGGCCCAGCACAAAACAGTCCACACGCATGGAAAGGGAACATAGTTGTGAGCGTTTGCTCAGCCTTGGAAGCCAGGCCGGTGTGACAGAAATCTCCTAAGGGTGATGCAGACTTGTGTACCTGGGCCCAGTGACATGGCCCGGTGACCGAGCTGTGGGAGAAGGAGGCCTTGTTCCCTCTCCCTGGATCACCTGAACATTGAGCTCTCTTTGGGCCATGCACTTCGAAGCAGAAGCAGGGCTGCACCCTAAGAAAGCCCAGGAACTGCTATAAGGACTTCTGGGGATACACTCAGGGACACACTGTTGTGACAGAGCCACAGCGTCCTGTGGCCGCAGAGGAGCCGGACTCTGGCCACACACGAGCTGGCACTCAGGGCCTGGGTGGATCCTCGGAATTAGGAGTCGCTCTGCCAGCCTGCATGTGGCAGTGTTCAGGGAACTGTGGGGGACAGGAGGTGGGGACAGAGCCCTGCCCCAGGCGATGCGGTGACCTGGAGAACGAGCTCTGAGGGAGCATTGCTTGCTTCCCACCACCTATGCCCCCCAGCTGACTGCAGACCCTGATGTTACTTTTCTAGGCATCAATGTCGGCCCGGTGGTAGCTGGGGTAATCGGTGCGCGCAGACCCCAGTACGACATCTGGGGAAACACAGTCAACGTGGCCAGTCGTATGGACAGCACCGGGGTTCAGGGCAGAATCCAGGTCAGTTCACCCAGGAACCCCAAGACCCATCTCCCATTCTGCAGGTGTGGAAATGGGGTCCTGGAGGCCGGTGTTATCCCCAGGTCTGCAGCCAGTGGGCCGCATTGAGCGTGTGCTGTGTGTCGGGGTGACAGCCTCCAGACGGTACCATTTGTGCCCCTGCTGTTGGATTTTGCTGTTTGATTTGAGTGTGCTGCAGCCCTGGGGTGCCGAGCAGGGTGACCTTTGGGGTCCCAGGGTTGGGCCCTGAAGCCCAGTGATCTACCTGGCTGCTCCATCTCCTTCCTATCCCCGATGACATACGAAGGGATTGCCTGTGTGTGTGAAAGGTGGGTGCTGGGGTGGGGCAGGATCCGGTGGCTGTGACACCTTCTGAGGCCCATTAGTAGTGGCCTTGGGGTTTCTGTAGGGTGGGGCTGGCTCAGCTCTCCGAGTTTCCCTTTGAACAGCGAGATGTGCTTCAGGTGGCCGCATGGAGCCTCCAGTTACCCACCTGGGAGCTGCAGGTCTGCAGAGCCTTGAAGGGAGAGCTCTGTCCCCTGTGTATGACCACGCTGGTGTCTGGGGACTTTGGGGTGGGGCGCTGGCACAGACACTGCCAAGCAGGGGTGGCTGACCCCACCCGCAGTGGCCACTGTCACCGTACTGTGTCCTGCTGGGCACTGGAACTTGCAGTAAAACTTGCTGTAAAGTCTTGGGGGTCACACAGGCCCTGAGAGGTGCGAGCCTTTGCCTAGTGTCCAAGCAAGATGCCAAGCCCCAACAACCAGTGCCAGGGCCTCATTCTGCTGCAGAGGCCACCAGGCTGGGGACTCAGCTGTCCCCCTAGAGTGTTCACCGAGTGCCATCTTAGGACAGAGAAGCTCCAGGATGGAGTAGAGAGCCTGGCACGTGCTCGGCTGTCTTTTGCAGCTTGGGGATTCTTTGAACTGAAACACTTGCTGGGGAGGTGGCAGAGGGAGGAGTTAAGAAAGGATGGTCCCGTTGTCTTTGGCAATTCACCACCACCCTCTGTGTGCTAGTGACCCCTGCCCCAGCTCCTCAGAGGTAGTGGTACCCAATCCTGGCACCAAGGCTGCCCTGCCAGTGGGGTTGGAGGCCCGGGGCCAGCCCGGTCCTCCCTGCTCCCTGTCTGGGTATCCCCAGCCGAGTGGTCCTGGCCGGGTTCCATGGGCCCAGAGAATCTGCAGTAGGATTCCCTTGGGCTCAGCCCCCTCCACCTCCCCCTGCCAGCGTGCCCTGATCCTGCCCCAAGGCCCCCTACTGTTTATTCCAAGGGTGACGCTGGCTTCTCTCGGCCAACAGGTGACGGAGGAGGTGCACAGGCTGCTGCGGAAGTGCCCCTACCACTTCGTGTGCCGAGGCAAAGTCAGTGTCAAGGGCAAGGGGGAGATGCTGACCTACTTTCTGGAGGGCAGGACTGATGGGAACGGCGGCCATGGCCGGCCCATGCACCTGGAGCGGAGGGTGTATTCTTATGGGGGAGCTGGAGGCCAGGCCAGACGGCCGCCGCTGGGCCCTGCCCCTGGCCCCCCAGTTAGGGCCGGGCTCCCCCCAGCATCCCCTGGCCCATACCCGCCGGCCACGGCAGCAGGGAGGGAGGCTTAGTGGACCCATGTGGGCCACTGGAGGAGCGTGCAGGATGACATGGGCCACCGTGGCCCTGGCCAGGCCCAGCCAAATGAGCAGAGCGGGGAGCCCATGGCCGGCTGCAGAAGGAGCACTGCCCACATGGCCAACAGGAGCTGTGCCTGCGCTACCCTGACCTGCCCAGGTCTAGCTGGCATCGGCACTGGGACTTTCGGGATGTCTGCTGTGGAGGTCTGGCTGGCCATGGGACCGAAGAGCCGCCACAGGAGAGCCCTAGGCTGGCACCAGGCTGGCGCCAGGTGAGAGGTTCAAAGCTGCCTCACATGGCCCGGGGAGCAGGTCTGTGCTACGAGCCAGAGGCAGGTCTTCTGGGTCCTCCAGGCGCAGCCCCTCTGTCGTTGGCCAGCACCAGCCACTCATCCTGTCTGTGTGTCCCCTGCTCTGCCGCTGAGCCTGGCTCCCGTGACACGTGGGTGCCACCTGCATGTCACTGTCTTGACATGAGAACCGGCGCCTATCCTGCTTTTCTCCGAGGTTTGTAGGATCCTGGGTGTTGAACGGAATCCAAGTTCCCATGAGTCATGTTCCCTGAGGGAAGACATTGCTTACTGGGGACGTCATCGCTTGTGAAGTGTGTGGCCCTGCTACAGTTGCAGAGAGAGGCTGCAGGGGCCTGGTGGACACCTGGGACCTCACAGCTGTGCTCCCTGGTGACCTCAGTGGAGACGAAGACAGAGGAAGTGGGTGACAGGACTGGCAGGGTGGCAGGAGGTATCTGGCCAGAGTTGTCCCCATGCTGGGGACCTCTGTCCTTGCTCCTAAGAAGGGAGGTGGTAGAAATAGAACAGGGCTGGTCCATGCAGGGACCTTGGCCAGGGGACTTCTGGAGGAAAGGTGGCTGGCAGAGACTGTGGGGGGCAGGTGGGCTGAGCCCTGTCCTCTCCTAGTGGTAGGGGCCCCTCTCGCTGCTCCCCAGAGCTCCCACTTCGGTCCCTGGACGAGTCCCTGTCCAGGTGGTGGTGGTGTCACCTGGACTAGCCCTGGGTTAGTTGTGTGGCCAGCAGGGGCCACCAGGGCAACACTTGGGGCAGACTGACCTGGCCCCATGGGGCTGGGACGGAGGTGGGTGAGTCTGTGGCTTTGGCCTCTCCTTGTGCTGGAGCTGCTCTCAGGCTCTTCTCTGACTTTGGGGAGTCCATCTGAGTCTAGCAGGATGCTTCAGGCTGCTGCCAGGGATCCTGAGGTCCAATGGCCTTGTCTGGTCATCAGTCTGACCGAGCCCTGGCCTGATGACCTGCCTGGGGCATCACCACCCTCCTCTGGCCTCTGCCTTGTCTCTGTTTCCATCTGTCTTGTCTTTGGGATGCCTGGCTCTTCCCATGGGCTTTTATCATGTCTGTCTGTCCTACCAGATGTGAAGCAGTCAGCTGGGACAGGGGCACAGGGCAAGCAGGGGTATGGCAGGGTGATGGCCCGTAGGCTGATGGGAAGGGCAGAGTGCCCAGCACAGCCTGGTACCACTCTGCTCCCCCATGTGACTGCAGGGCTGTGCGGGTAGGGACAGAGGAATGGCCACAGCCTGTGTGTGTCCCATCAGAGCATCAAGGGGCTTTGCAAGGGTTGGGGTAGGAGCCTGAGGGGCCAGTGGGAGCCCTGGACTGTCCAGCACACCATGACATGTGGCCCACGGCCCTCAGAAGTGGAGAAGGGAACAGGAGAGATTCAAAGCATGGCTAGGGCTGAGCCCTGCTTGAAATCGAGGTGTCACAGAACGACTCACGGTTGCCCCCTGCCCTTGCCAGTGAGGAGCAAGGGTGTTGCTTCCACAACCCCAGGGAGTAGAATTTGGCACAACCTGAACGGACAATGGCAGAGTGACCCAGTGCCACCTGGTAGGAGTCCAGCCAAGTGACACCTGGATTGACACACAGAGCCAAGTTGGCCACCACACAGGACCAGGGCCCAGGGTGCACAGCACTTCATGGTTGTGTGCCCCCAACATGCGCTGCACCAGACTGTTCTGTGGGGCCACCTGGAGGCCTGGCCAGGGGCAGACATCTCCCTCTCCATCAGCAGCAGCTCCAAACCCCACCTCCCTCCTCCGAGGTCAGGAGCCGCGTTCAGCCATACGTTCCTTGGGGTTTGGTAAAAAACCACTTAACTTCCTTTTTGTTTGTGATAAACTTGTATTATATTGCCTTATTTATTTTTAATCTTGTACAGTATTCATGTACAAACGTTAGAGCCATCCGGGTAGGAGTCTCTCAAAATTATTTATTTTAAGATGCTCTGTACATAGTGCACCACTTACAGGTGCTGCCTGTCACTCGTACCAAAAATGAGGAAAAGCCCAGCTCCTCCCTGTTAGCCCCATGTGCTTGGTGACAATGCCGGGGCACTTGGGAAATGGCCCTGTGTGTCCCCTCTTCGCATGCCTCCCGTGCCTGCCACCATAGAGTAGAACACAGCCCCAGAATGCTTCCAGATGCTTCCACGGGCCGCGCCGATCCAAGCCGGCCCACTCCTGGGGTGCCCATGCCCTGCAAATGGACGCCCCACACCCAGCAGCCCAGTTGTCAGCCCGTGTGTTTCTCAGACTCTGAAGCCACAGGGTGTCCCGACCCTTCTGTCACAGATGCAATAACTGGAACTCTATGCTGTAGAGCCCAATCTGGCCCTCGCAGAGGGGCCTTCCAGAGACAAGCCATGTGCAGGAGTTTGCGGAATGGACTGCCCATCCCAGGGCCCCACTGCCCCACACTGGCCTTTGCGTTCCTGGGGTCCAGCCTAGCATCCCAGGCGAGTGGCCAGATGCAGCCTGGGTCCCCATGCTCTTGTGCAGAGAGCAGGGAGGTGGCAGCCCCCCACCCCTGTGCAGCCTCTTCCTAACCTGAATGTCAGCGCTGCTCTCCTGAGATCACTAGCGTCCAGCATTAGAAAAGGATGGTTCCCGGGGCTGTCTGCGCTGCACCGTGCCAGAACCCAAGCAGGTCACCCGGGTGAGCCTGAGGGTGGTTGGGAAAGGCTGGGGTGCCCAGGTCGATAGGGAAGATGGGGAGCCTGGGCTTGGCAGGACAAGGTCAACCTCCAGCCCTCCGGGTTTTATTAGCATTTCATAGGAAGGCTGTGCCGCAGTCCTAACAGCAACCCGGAAAGATTGCGTTCTGCTTGAAGCTTTGTGAACAATAGCATGGAGGCTGTGTTGAGGGTACCCTGGGCAGGGCTGGCTCCAGGACCCCTGAGTCCTGGGACTTTGTTCCCTGCCCATGTAGGGTTCGAATCCAGCAGGGAGGCTCAGATGTAAGGCAGGAGGAACTGCGCATGTTCCACCCACGCGTGTCCAACAGCTCGGGTCCACCGGGGTGCGAAAGTGCCACTCAGGCCCCACGCTCCGAAATCCAGCAGGTCTGACCGCTGCGCCTGCAGGAATCCTGGATGCAGATGTTACTGGCTTCGGCATTGCTTCGGTTCATGGACATGCATGCGCGCGTGCGCATGCACACACGCATGCACGCACACGACCTTCTTGGAGGCGATTGGCTTTAGAACTAAGTGTGGTGAAATCAAGGAAGAGGGCAGTGCAGCTCTTTGGCCCAGGAGCCCCGCTATCCCCTCCTGCAGTTGCTTTGAGAGCTCATGTTGTGTCCCGCGTCATTCCCATTGATCCTGATCCGCAGGTTTGAGAGCAAGCCTGTGATGGCTTCCTCAGGTGGTGTCCTGGGGTCGTGTTTGCCTTTGCCCGGTAGGCTAGGGCTAGAGGAGGTGCCCTGGCTGCACTTAAATCAGACTCTGGGATGTGGGGGGCCCGGAGGCCAGCAGGCAGGATCGGGGGCTGCGGTGGGGCTGGTCCAGGTGTGTGGAGGTTAATTTTCCTGGCTCTGGCCTTCGTGTTGAACGTAGGATGACAAAGAGAGGTCTCCTTCGAGGAACTCAGGTCCCCAACTGTTGGCACGTAAACTTTTCCATGCCCTTTGGCACCCAAGAGGAAATGCCATGGTCAAATGGCAGAGTGGGCAAGGCGGGCAGGATGGGCACAGAGTCACTTGGCCTCCACTGCCGGGTAAGTCAGCCAGAGCATGTGGGTTGAGACCCAGGTCGGATGGACCCAGCTGATGACAACTGCCTGGGGTCCCGGCCAAGGCACTGTGTGGGCAGCATGCAGCAGGTGATGGTGCCCAGCGCTGTCCTCTCACAGGGTCAGGCACCTCGAGCAAAATCCCGGACCACAGGGCCTGCAGGTTGGAGTCAGCGTCAGGCCCAGGGGCTGCCTCCCCTCGAGATTCCCCTAGGGCACTCTGGAAAGTGTCCGGGCATTTTCTACCTTATCCTCTCAGGGCCACAGCCTGTGAAGGCAGGTCCGGTCATAGGATGTGAGGTCCCTGCCACCATTACCAATTTCAGGCATCACATTTAGGGGGCTGGGGTCCCTAAGCTATGTGCTGTTAGATGTTTGCATTTTTAAGGTTTCTTGCAAGGTTAATGAATTTAGTTCCACATTCGACCTGTTTATTGTATTTTGAAATCTTACTGGACTAGACGCCAGCTTAGTTCAAATCGGCGTGTGTCTGCATGTTTGTGTGTCTCTGTGTGTGCGTGCGTGCCAGTGCACGTTTCACTGCATGAGCAAAACAAAAATGACCTGTTCTGGGGACTAATGTGGGTTCATAGAAGGAGCAAAATTTGAATAAAGCCAGATGCCTGGCATCCCAGCCTCCCAACCTCAAACTTCACTGGAGGAGGCAGCGGTAGGGACAAGGACAGGGACATTCAGACACCCAGTGGTGTGTGACCCCGGGGGAGGTCGCCGAGGCCCTGTCCACCAACAGTTGCTGAGTCTCTTTGATTTTTTTTTTTTAAAGTATCTGCAACATCTGCACTGAGGCAAGGAGACCTGGGCTCTAAATTCGCCTGCTGGTTTGCCGATTTGGTTTTGGGTTTTCTTGGCACACGCATGACCTGTGAGATCTCCATGAGGGTGGAGTCCCTACAGGGGAGGTGAGTGGGACCGAGCCTCGGTCTCTATGTTCCCTTCCCCAGTCACAGAGCCGACCTGAGGTCTGGGGATGTCGCCTCAGTGGACACGTGGCCTTCCTGGCTTGTGGCTCACTGCTGGCTGTAAGACAAGTCTTAAACATCAGACAGTGGCTGCTGTTGTGCCCTTGTTACCAAGGACTCCGTCCTCGGGGCTGGTCACTTCAGATCCAATTCCATCATCCTTTGCAAAGGCACCGAGTTCCTCCTGGTGGGATCCACTGTGTCCCATGCTCAGCACCACCCTCATGTCCAGTGGACACGGGACTCCGTGGGCCTTTGGTTGGGGTCTCCCTGCTGCCCGCTGTCTGTGGACAAGACCCGGTGATGGTGGTGGTGTTGTATGGAGGATCTGAGGCCTAGAGGGCTGGGGGGACCTGAGGGACGCATTCCACAGCTCTGCCATGCGAGGCCAGGCCTCAGCCTGTGCTCTGTCCATCCCAGCAGTTTCCATTGCTTCAAGGGTCTCTGTACTGAGGGTGGAACCCACACAGGCTGCGTTGGACCTGATGAGGACATCAGCTGGTCACACAATGTGTGCATGGTGCAGGAGGGGACTCCCAGGGCCCTGAGCCCCTGTCCTTGGAGCCTGTGTCCAGTCCTCACTGGCTCCGAGGTCCTTGACCAAGCCACATTCCTCCTTGGATGTTACTGAGTCCCACAAGGCAATGCGACACCAGGACTCACACATCCCTTCTTTGGCAGACTGTGTTTTATTCCCTCCAGCTTGTTTTGAAATACAGCCTGTATAAAAAATGCATAGAATCTCCTTAGCCAGGGAGGATGGCTGCAGCCTTTCCTGGGGGCAAGTCTTGATGACATCAAGAAGGGACAGAACCATGCCACCCCCACATGACACAGGCCTCACTTATGCAAGTGCAGGTTGGGGACGTCTGGGGCTTGGGGAAGCCTGACAGTTGTGTCCACTGTTTCTCCTTCCTCCGTGCAGGCGGGACATGGGTGGCCAAGTGCTTTCCCAGGGGCTGGAGAGTGTGGGGGGAGCAGAGCTGCCTGAGAGTGGTCATCAGCACAGAGGTGATTAGGACGGTTGGCGAGGGAAAGACCTGGTCATCGCGCCGGTCCCGGTGCCTGTCTCTGTCTCCTGGCACCAGGCAGTGCCAGCATTCACATGGGTTGCTTTCCAAAACTGCTTTCAGCTGCTTACTGAAAGTGGGTCTTTAATCAGCTCATTTCCTGCATTGACTCCAGGGAGAGCTAGGAGGTCCCCTGGGGCTCGGCGGAGCTGTGCAGGGGCCAGCTCGTACAGGGGCTCACATGGTTCCCACAGGCCCGATGGCAGCCAGAACTTGTCTCTCTATCCCACCAGCACCCCCTGCTCAACCCCAGGCCCTGGGCACACGAAGCACAAGTCTCAGGGGACCTCCCCCATGCTGTGGGAATCCCGAGGACACCCACAGCGCCTCCTGCACACCCCAGGGGGTGGACTCATAGACCACCAAGGGCACACACGCCTGGTGTGGAAGGGCCACTATGCTGCCTCGGTCGCTGTCCACACTGCTCACACCAAGCCATTTGCACTCCAGAATTGCATGCTGTGACATTCCTGCCCGTGCGGACCTTTGTTTGAGTTCGGAATCACGCAGCATGCAGAGCGGGACAGGCCGGGGTATACAGCATCTCCCGAGAGCCAGGACAGGTCGTGTGGACCCTGAGTTTGTGTAGCTTGAGCACTTAATAGGCACCATGTGCTAACCATCCTTCCACTCCCACTCCCGGAAAAGTCACCACCACAACCACGTGGCCATTTCCTCGTGGTGACTCCCAACCTAAGGCAAGCCTGATATCTACCCCTGGACTTCCTTTCTCTCTGAGAACAGTCACACGAGCGCCTGTGTCCACTTGTATTTGGCCAGAGAGGGAGGTGTCCCCCGGTGGGGCGAGAGTGGCGTGGCCAGGGGGTGGACTTCTGCCACGAGATAAACTTAGCGGGGACACAGTGACGCTGTCCCACATCACAGTACCGCAATCTCACTGGGTAACTTCTCGGGATAGATTTGTAATCAATACGGGTCTATTTTTATGTCAACTGGACACTGAAGAGTACCTTCCAGTCTTTTTCAAGATTGTTAAATTGAGTCAAGTCATTGACTAATTTGTCCTATTTTTATTTTTAAAAAAAGTGAATGGATGGAAATGTGAAATGTGAATGTACATTTCTTAATTGCAACTTTTCTACTTGGTGTTTGCACTATACTTTCTGGAGTCTTATTTAACAAAAATAAAGAGAAGAAAAATCGCTTGACTAAATGCTGTGGCCATTTTCATTCAAAAATAAATGGTTGCGGGGATGTTGGAAGACACCTTGGCTGCATACCTGCGTTTAGGGGAGATTTGATTATTCAGAACTGAGGATCCCCCACTCAGACCAGCAGCATCGACTCATCAGTGACAAGATTTTAGTCCTGTCTCTGAACTCAGTTAAGACACTGGACTGATTTCAGCCAGATATTTAAAATTCAATATGGACTCTGCGTTTTCTTTGGCATAAATGCCTCTTGCATTTCAAGGTAGCCCACAGGATAATGCTTCTTCTGGCTTTGACAAGTTCCTTTAGCTTAGGACTCAGGATAAATTAATTTTACTCCCCCTGTAAGTTCTTTATTTCATCACTCCTCCACAAAACAGCCACACTATCGGAGGAGAGAGTTACCATCTGATAGGTTGTTTTCTTTCTGAAGTTTCAAAGTATGATGGGGTCCAAAATTAACTGAACGATGAGGGACTGGTTGCCTGATGGGTGTGGAGCAGTGTCCAGTTGTTATTCCGGCGTATGCTGTCCCAAGGGTTCCCGAGGACAGGCACAGAGGGAGGGTGAGTGTGCCCAGGTCTCTGCTGCTGATGGGACTAGGGATTCTGAGGTCCACAGCACAGGCCCGGACTCGGGGACTCAGCATGCAGCAGGTCACATCCAACGACTGCAGGCAGAATTTCATCTTTGTCAGCCTTTTCACTTTGAGACCTTTAGCTCATCAGTTGTGGCGGCCATCTACTTTATTCAGAGTCCTCGGATTACCTAGTATCAATCACACCAGTCAAATCTTCACACATCAGTGGGACTGGGTTTGACCAGACATCTGGGAATCACGGCCTAACCAAATTGACCTATGGCATCAACCACAGGTGTGATGTTTTTCTCTGTAATGAAAGACTGCCTCTTTACTTTCAAATAATACCAATCCCTAGTCAGAGGTTTTAAAAAATTATTATGCAAGGAATATGCCAATCAGTGTTTAAAAATCAAAGGCAGATACAGAGTTGGAAAAACATAAACAGAAAACACGTGTTCCTGAAGGGCATTGTTAATGAACACATTAGAAGCCTCATTCACCCTTGTTTGGCGATGTTGATAAAAGGCTGCTCTGCCAGAGCTGTAGTGAGGTCACACTTGCACGCCTGCTCTGGGCAGCTGTGGCCCACCTGGCAAAATTTCAAGGGACCCTCAAGTGTTGGTGGCAATATCTTTCAATAGGGCAGAATGAGCTCTACACTTCTAGAAATGAATCCCAGACATGAACAGTTTTTTTTCTACAACGGTTCTTTCCATTTTATGATGAAAAGTCAGGAATTGGCTGACTTCTTAAGATGCCCCCCAAGACATCATGCCCCCCTATTTCGAACCTGGGGTGGGAGGGGCATCTCTCCTGCCTGTGCCACGGGGTAGGGCTCACTGTGCTTCCCAAGGGCTCTGGGAGCAGAGAACTCTCTCACTGATGGCAGAAGGAGAAACTGGAGCGATTCCGAGGATGAGAGGTTTGTGTGACCTTTAGTGGCCTGAAAACAGAGCCATGTAAGTAGGAATGTAGGGGCCCTTTAGGGCCTGGGGATAGAGCTGTGCCCCTGACAACCAGGGAACAAACAGAAGAATCCCAAGAACCACCTTCTGCCAAGCTGCATGAGCCTAAAGGTGGATTCCTGCCCAGATCCTCCAGGTACAAAGCTCAGTGGTGGCAGATAATGCAGTGACGGATCTCTGCACCACTGCATCTGGGATCACATGTTACATAGCCAAAGAGGATGAAAATACAACAGAAATCAATGCACCAAACTCACAAAAAGTGGCATCTTCCAAAAACCAAATACACAAACTACCCAAGTGTCCTGGGTGGCAGTTTAAATCCATTCCAGTGGTAGGTCATCTGGCAGAGCATGATAGTGCCCCTATCGATTCTCTGGCCCTGGCTGAGAAGGGGGTGGTGGGTGTGCGGGCAACAGATGCAAATATGACATTTGATGTCCACAAAAGTTAGAAGGAGCAGCTTCTCAGAGTGCTGGGCATTTTCAATCCGAGGAAAACTACCAAGGGAGAGAAGGTATTGAATGCATTTATGATTGAATCCACAAAACATCCGAGGCTTTTACAACTTGCATCTTCTGCAAGCTGTAAGGGTTTGCACACACTGTGAGGGTGGAGGAAATCATTTTTATACCTAGGAACAGAACAGGTTATATCTTGCTTCTTCCAAAGCAAGCCTCTGCCATGCACTGTCCTTACCAGCCAGGTGCTTACAAAATCCTCCACTTAGGAATCCTAACCCAGGGGTGGGGGATTTAGCCCAGCAGCATAAGTGCCTGCCTGGCAAGCATGAGGTCATGAGCTCGATCCTTGGTAAAAAAAAAAAAAAAAAGGAATCCTAACCCTAGTCCTAGTCCTGTGTGTCATGATCTGGGACTGCCCTGTTCCCCATTCCCAGTCTCACAGCCTCCTCTCCAGAGAGTCACAGAAAGATTAACAGGGGCTGTGTTCCACCCCTGTCTGGCCACTGGGGTCGTAGCACCCCTTCCTCCTGCAGCTGGCTTCCTGTGACATCTTCCTGAGGGCAGGACGCACACACACTGTGATCCTCATATCTGTGAAATGTTCCGTAGACTTGCATCTGAATCATCACCCTATGGGAGAGCCTGGGGGTGACCACGTAGACTCGGACTGCACAAGCATATCACCATCCTAGAAAACGAGGCACAGATCTCCAGGAAATCTGGGCCCGCAGACCTTCCTCAGAGTGCCCACACCCCACAACCTTCCAAGACGTTGTTTCTGCAAATTCCTGCAGGGACTCACCCTGAAATTCGATTTCATTCTTTGAGAAACAAGAGGTACAACAGAGTCCACTTGACTCTGGGTCTGAATCAATTTGCATGAAGTGCAGACTTAGAGCAGTTCTCGTGAAAACAATTTATTTTAAGTAATAAAGGTCAGAAGGAATTGGCCCCTCGAGATCTATCATGCTGTTATGTAGTTCCAGGTGATTTTTTCTGCTTTCTATTTTTACATTTTCTTATTTGAAACAATCAAGTTGTAGCATTTTTATAAATCTGAGAATTTTACAACCTGATAATTAGGAAAAAAAGAAAAAAGAAAAAAAGCAAACAGTTTGAGTAGGTTGAACTAGTCTAGAAAACTCGCCAATATTTAAACATAGGACTCAAACAATGAATTCTTGTTCCTTATGAAGTGTGTTGGGTGAATTTGAACTCTGCTGCCAGGCTGGCCCTCCTCCTTTGTGAAGAGTCTTATCTTCCTCTCTGCTGGAATCGTTCAACCCGTCCCGGATCTGAATTACTTCCTACCTAGGCTGTGACTGAGACTTTTCCCCATTTCTTTAAACACGGCACCCTGGACCTCGCATGTCCTTAGCACCTGTCGCATCCTGGTTTTTGGCCCAGTCTGAGGTCTCCCTTTTAGGGTGGCCCTATCTGACCCCATAATAGTAATAATCTTCTGTCCCTATGCCTGAGGAGACCCAGCCCACCCAGCCCAGATGCACAGAGGGGTCAGTTAGGAGGCAGTGCAGACTGGAAGGCGGGAAATGTAAGCATACTTGTTTTTAGCAAGAAAAAAAACCCCAATCCTTTTAAGACAGAGTGTGAGATGTGGTGATTTCTGAGAATACCATATAGCTCTATATTTAAGTGACCATGACATTTCCTTGCAAAGGTGGCCCTGAAGCTGGCACTGTGTGGGACTTGAGGCTCCTCTGGCCTAGACTCCCCTCTTCCTTGTCATATGGTCTGGGAGTGACAGATCCAGCGCTCGGGAGGACCCTGACGCTAAGCAGGACACAAGCACCCCGGGCAACTGCAGGAGGTCACACTCCTCTAGTGCCACCCAGGGAGCCACAGAAGTGTCCCTGCAGATTCCACCACCCTCAGTTGAGAGTCGGGGTCCCAGGGAACCCAGAGAACCTACTAGAACCAGCCTGGCTGGGCCCCATTTTGAATGCCTGCAGCCAATTTCCTTTCCTCCTGCCCACCTTCCCCCCACCCTCTGTCTTGCTGGTCTATGCAGGCGTCCTGGGAGGTGTCTTTAACCAGGTCTCTCCCCAGGCAGAGGGAGCAGGACTCACAGCCACCCTTGTGCGGCCTTGGTCCTATGCTCTTTCATTGCCTTGGGACGGGCTTCTGTCATTCTCCAGATAAGAATGATGAGGGTCAGACAAGCACAGAGATGTCCCCGTGACCAGTCCAGATGTCGGAGAACAGAGGCTCAGTCAGACCCAGGATCTTTCAAGTCACACAGCCTGCCTCCAGTTCCTGCCCCTCAGCACCTCAGACACAAAATCCCCTCACGCTGCATCCTGTATGGACCTCACGGCAGTGGGTGCAGCAGGGCAGCAGGTGTGGACGGCTCGGTCAGTCCGAGGTGGCGGGCTCCTGGACACTGACCTGGATCATGCCCATGCTAGGCTCGCCCTCGGCCTGGATGGTGAGCTCATGCTGCACGGCTGCCTCAATGTCCCGCAGCAGGCGGGCCTCCCACTCTCTCACCCGCAGCATCTGCTCAGGAGAGAGGCCTCAGTTATTCCGCAGCTCTTCACTGGAGACCAGGTTGTGCACTGTGAAATGCGCTTACCTAAGAGGTGTCCTCTAGGTCTGGCACGCGCACTCAAGGCAGAGACAGCGGCCAGCCCCACCCTGGCCCCCACCCATGCCTCAGACAGAGGGGCCGCACCTGCCGGTCAGGTGGAGGGACAAGGCAGGGGTCCCCAGGCAGTGCCCTTGTCTGGAAGGCACTGGAACTGTCAGGGTGGGAGGATGAACCCACAAAATTGGAGGGTGGTGGTGGCAGGGTGTGAGCCTGAGGTCAGAGTTGACAGGAGGGAGGCAGGGAGAAATGAGACCACAGGACAATCTTCAGGATGTCCAGGGGTGCACCCCTTTCCTGGCGCACCTGAGCCAGATGTTTGCTGCTGCTTAAGGTCTCCAAGCTGCTTCCAGGAGTTGGGATTCTGAGGAGCAGGGGGGCCCTGGGAGGGAGCATCACACATTCCTAAGGGACTAGTCTACTTCCTGCTGGTGCCCGTTGGGTGGTATCCTCCTGTCCCTTGACCAGAAGGGACAGCACCCATCTCCCCCCAGCTGCTGCCCTGGTGCCTGATTTTCTGTGGGAAGGTGGGACAGCTTTGCCCCCACGCCATGCCTGGGAAGGGTCAGGGTCATGTTGGCCAGGCCCTGGGAACCCAGGAGAGGTCAGCAGTGGAAGTGCAGGAGGGAGCCAACCCTGCCCAGGCAGATGGCTTCCATAGAGACTGACACCACCAGCCTCTCAGCAGCAGCCGCAGCTGTGGAGACAGTTGGCTCCATGTCACTGTCAGATGGGGACCAAGCACAGAGAGCATACAGAGCCCCTGGCTGGCAAGTCACAGCCTTCACAGTGACATTAGCTGCAGGGGCCCCTCAGATCAGGGAGCTGTCTCAACACAGGACAGTGCTGGGTCAGGAAGGCTGGTGGCCCTGGTGACCTCCTGGGCAGAGTGAGTGCTGAGCAGGCCATGGTAGGGTGTCATGAACCCTCTGGAGGAACGGGAAGAGACAGGGTGAGACCTACCACGGCTGCCTGCCCCTTCGGATCTCGTCTCTTCCTCCTGGTTGTGTCTGGGATCCCGGGGAGACCTGTGCTGCGTGGCCAGCTCTTTGCTTGCAGGTTCTTTGCCTTCTGCTGCGACCTGGCCAATGAGGCTGGCACTGGTGAGTCATCCCTAAGAGCTGAGGGGTCCGAGCAGGACCCTGCCTGCATGCTGGGCCTCTCCTCCAAGGCATAGATGGTGGAAAGCCTCCTCCTCTTGAAGGTGGCCCCAGGGCTGAGCCCTGCTAGGTGGGACCCAAGGTCCTGGGTGGAGTGCGCAGGCACTGGGGACTCTCGAAGGTAGGAGGCCTGGCCCCTAGGCCTTGGGCTCCAGTGCAGGGCTGGCTCCTGCCCCTCAGGGGTGCTGTGCTTGGTGGGCATCTTCCAGGGTGGCCTCCTTGGCATTCGAGGGGGGCTTTCATCCTCCGAGGAGCTCAACTCAGGGATCTGAAAAGGAAAACACAGATCTAGTCCTGGACAGTACTGAGACCTCCAGATGGACCCTGAATCCCACCTCAGGCATAGTGTTATCAGAGCACAACCATCAGGGAAGACAGACCAGAATGGTGTCACTCCAGAGGGGACACACAGCACCTGGGGACCATACCCTCCCAGTCTAGGTCACAAGTGAGTGTGTCACCCAGGACTTCAATCAGGGATAGGTCTGCAAGCATAGGATTGAAGCACAGGGGACAGCCAGGTAAACCCTTCTCCAGGAAAAACAGGAAGACATCATTGGATCGTCTTGAGAAGCAAACCCACAACCCCCAAAAATGGACCTGCTCACAGAGGCTGCAGCTTTCCACACATAAGCAGGTCAGCAAGCTGGGTGGGAGGTGCTGGTTGGGGTCCCGACACTGCCACCCTGGTCAAGTGTAAGCTGAGCCCAGAGTTTGCCTGGGCTTCCTGTGCCAGCAGGGTCTGCCATGCATGGTGCCAATGCACTGCAGAGCAGGAAAGTGAGAGAGATGGAGAGACAGACAGAGAGAGAGAGAGAGAGACGGGGAGAGAGACTGTACTGAGCAAGTGGCTTGTTTTTTCTTGTTGTAACTTCCCTCACAACAGAGGTGGCAACTGTTTCCACATCACTTTCATTAGGTTCAGTATTAAAAGTCACCTGGAGAGGACTTAAAGGGTGTCCCTTGATCCCATGGAAACACCATGCCATTTTACACAGGGACCCGCGGCATCTGTGGGTTTGGCATCCGAGGAGGCCTTGGAATGAGACCTCTGGTGGCAGATGTGCCTCTCCAGCACCCTTGAAACCATGCCTGCCAAATGTCCTGATGGCGATTGACACCCGCCGGCTGTCATTCCCCTCGGTGGGCGAGACACATCATGCTAAGGACATCACAGAGACTCCATCTGACTCCCTACTGATCGAGGTAAAGTTCAAAGCAACACCAGGTTGCTCATTCTGCTTTGCTCTGCTTCTGTGGAATGATTTTGGGGGTGGAGGTGTGTGTACCAGGAACTGAACTCAGGGTCCTTGCCAGGCGGGCCCTGTGCTACTGAGCTAAATCCCCAGCTGCTTGTGGGATGACTGCTGGCATTTCCTTTTTGGTAAGGAGAGTAAGAGTTTCCAGTTTCATTGTGCACTGCAGTCAGTGACATCCCCAAACATTAAGACTTCCATTTGGTCCGGGTTTAGGAGAACATAGAGTGGTCTCTAAACCAGGAGGGTGAAATTCTAAAAAAAAAAAAAAACAAAAACAAAAAGCCATGCCTGCCTGCCAGTGCTGCTGATTAGCAATTCTGTGTCTGTCACCTGGACAGGGCCAGGCATCGGGAAGAACACAGAGCTCACAAGAGAGAAGCCCAGGAAGACACACGAGCACCCTGGAAACAGGGCCCTTGAATCAAGGTCAAAGGGGAGCCAGACCCCTCTGGTCAAGGCTGAAGTCAGAGAACCCAGCCCTCAGTGCACTCATGGGGACAACTGCATCCCAGAAACCGTGAACACTGCATCCCGTGATGGAATTCACATCCGGTCTGTGCAGAGCGTTTCCTGGTAGTCACCTTGGAGAAGAAAAACTAGATAGTGCTGCTGGGGATTTAGCTCAGTGGTACAAGCACCTGCCTGGCAAGTGTGAAGTCACGAGTATGATCCTTGGTACCCCCTCCCCAAATCCCCAAGAAACAAAACCTGGAAGGAGTTGAAGTAACAGGGAGCCAAGTGTCTTTGAGGAGAGAAATAGATGAGAGTGTTTGCTTCGCATATGAGGCTTACTGGGGTGATGAATCCAAACCAGTGCCAATGTCTATGGGTATATCGATTGCTGGATAAGAAATTACTTTGAAATTGGCACTGGTAAGGGAGATTGTAAGTACATCTATTTCAGAGACCAAGATATCAGGAAATAAAAGAGGGTGAGGAGAAAGAAGAATATATACATATGAGGGGAAATGAGACTCTAAATATATATATAAAGGGAAATGTAGTTTTATTAAAGTAGCCTCTTCCTACGATTGATCTCAGAAAGGTCACAGGGAAAACAAGTCAGCATCCGGAAGTGATGCTCCAGATGTAGCTGTGTAAACATCCCATGTAACAAGCATCACCTCAGATGAATAGGGAAGAGGGAGGTTTTTTCCCTTTTCTTTTATCACACATTCTTCTGCTTCGTTGGCCATTTGCAAAACATAGAACAACCCTGTCTTGTGCCTTGCACTAAAAAAATAAAGCATTGAAGATCAGACTCTTAAAAGTCCATAAATTAACAAGAAAAAACCTTTAAAATACCAAACAAAGTTGGGTTCTTTAAACCCATTCACTAAAATAAGTTCCATATGAATGACTTAAATGTATAAAGCTTATAAAAGCATTGGGAGGAAATGTGAGTGAATTATTCTGTGATCTTGTCCTAAATAGGACTTTCTAAGATGCATAGCATAGAAGCCATCAAAGAAAAGAATTATACTAAATACAATCAGTTTCTGCAAAGCAAAAGAATAAAAACGACAAAGTAAAAGGCAAATCGCAGTTCCGATACACAGTGACCAAGCACCCACTACCCTTCCTATGGTTTAGGAGCACAGTGGCCTCATGGATGAAGCATGGCTTCCCAACACTTCCTAGAAACCAGACTTTTGCCACACATCCACTCCACCGCATTCTGGGTAATAAAAATGCAGATTAGGCTGAAAGCAAAGCATGGTTTGTCTTCATCTGTGGGCCTGATACACAGCGAAATTCTGCGAGCTTTAGCTGGGCGCGGAGGACCCCGGGCAGGCCCCTCTGGAAGGGAGCTTCGTAGCACCCAATTACGTAAGCGTGGGGCTTCCTTAGACCACCAGGCTTTTCCTGGACATTTGTCCTCCAGAAAGGTCCACGTGCCAAACGGCGTTGTGTGTGGAAGCCCACCCTGTCGTGCTACAGAAGACTGAAAACGACCCGGATTTCTGTCCTTGTGATCCAGCCAGACAGACTATGCAAGTGCTCTGTCTGCACTGATAGGAAGCCTCTGTTTGGGTTGGCCTTTTGTGAAAACGGAGGGGAAATGAGAATCTAAGCTCTAGAAGCCGCTAAGGTGAACATTGGCTTATGGTGCGAGGGGCTCAAGTCACTTTTTATGCCTTGCAGCTTTTGAAATCACAAGAATGCATTTCTCAGACTTGTAAAAGAGAAAAATAAAACAACAAAACCTCAACAAAAGAACAGTAACAATAGTACCATTAGGGCCGGGGTGCAGCCCAAGCACAGGAGACCTCAGCGGAGCCCAGGACCCCAGGCTAGGGGAGGTAGTTAAGGGCCAGGATGAGCCCTGTGAGGCACTTGCAGGAAGCAGGTCGGTGAGGTCCCACAGTACCCTCTTAAGCCCGCAGGGCCCGGTGCTTCATTTCCCTTCTGTGCAGACAGCTTACGGCGTTTTCCTTTCCGGCCAGACAGAGGGGCCACTGGTCTCTTCTTGACCTCCCTCAGGGGCTAAGGAGGATCTTACCAACCAGATATCTGAGGCCACACAGGCCAGTGCAGGGGAAGGACAAATGCCCAGGGTCTCCGGCAGGAGGTTAGGGTGCCTCTGGGTGTGGCGGAGATGACCCAGGGTACACCCAGGACTCGGATAGAGGGGGTGAGGTGGGGGGAGGGGATGGGGGGGTGGGAGATGGGGGCGTGGCGGGGTGTCACTCGGGGCTAGGAGGACTAAGTGGGGGGGGGACAAACTGGGGAAGAGGGGTAGGGCGACGGGTAAAGGAGGGGGAGGGTGGGGAGGAGGAGTGGAGTAGGGGCCTGCCCTACCCAGTACCCAGAGCAGCCAGGGCAGCGGCAGCTGCGCATTCCCTGGATGTCCATCCTGGCCACCCGCAGCGCCTCAGTGCCCGCCTGGTGCAGCCCACCTGTTCGCCCAGCTCCATCGCTGCCCGGCAGTTGCCGCACGTGGCCCGGGAGCCTCAGGAGACGCCGGAGCCGCGACCCTGCTCACGCCCACGCGGCTGCACGCAGAGCCTGGCGCATCTCGGGGCCCTGAGCAGCTGCACCTGGCCGGTTCCGCCTTAGTGCACCTGGGCACGCCTTAGTGCACCTGGGCACGTCCGGTGCCTTCGGGAGGAGACGCCCGGCAAGGGGGAAGCCCCTGGAAACCAACACCACGAAGGGAGGGACCATCACCCTGACCCACTCATCCGAGACCAAGCCACTGGCCACCGGACCAGCTGCTAAGGACGCTGCGAGCCTTGGGGTGGTTCTCAAACGTGAGCAGCTCGGAACCCCCGGAGGACCCCAGGCGCTGGACCAGCCTGGGGCTGCAGGACTCCAGGGGTGCTCTGGGGCTGGTCCTCTTTGGCGCATTCTGTTAATGAGTGGCAGTAAAAAGTACCCCAGAGAACTGGTAACTTAGTCCGTGCGGATCTACACTAATTGGCATCGCCCACCACACCTGTGGGATAGGAGAGCAACCGGGAAGCCAGGGCCTGACGGGAAGGAACAGCTCTGGATGGAACATTTGGGCAACTTTACTCTTTTTAGGGAGTGAGGAAGGAATCTGATTTTTAAAAATGCGTTGAAATGCTTTCTTAGTACATGTTCGCAGTACCCGATAATCGCATTCATGCCAGGGAGTTGGTATCGGTACACTATACATCCCCTCCCCCTCCCTTTCCCCTCCCCCTCCTTTCCCCTGCCCTCCCCTGCCCTCCCCTGCTCTCCCCTCCCCTCCCCTCCCTTCCCCTCCTCCATCTCTCGGTTCCCTTCTTTTTGGCAAAGGTTGTGTCTTCATGTTTCTTACTATTTATCTTTTACTTTGAGTGTCTCGGCGAAGTCACGTGATGTGTATGCCCTGCCCTTGATTCACAGCATTATGGTCTCGAGGTGCGTTCACGTTCCTACAAATGACCCCAACGTGTCCTTCTTTATGGCAGAGCAGCACTCCACTGTGTATAATGTGTGCAATACACAATGAATATGTTTATGGGGATAGTTGATGCATATGCTATTTAGTTTAGTTTAAGATATTATATAAAGACCACATTTGATTAAGCTAGTGACAATAAGAAGGATCTGCCCATGATATTTTGTGTTAACTGCATCCTCCCTACAGCACCTGGAGAGTAACATGGGTAGACAGCCCATTTTAATGAGGGAAGTCTGTGTCCACAGACTTGGGTGCATTGCTGGGGTCACCGGTGGAATTTAGCAGAACTGAGAGGAGAGCCTGGCTTGCCTCGTCCAACTTCTTATGCTCTGTGTGCTCCTTTCTCTCTCACTTTTAGAACACACTATTTTTTGCCTCGCGGCACTGGCGAGCTGTTTCCCTTCTCTGTAAGATGGAGCATGGGAGGGCTTCCAGCTATGAAACATCTGCAGACCCAGGCACCTGAGCCAGGGGGGCACAGCTGTGGTGAAATGGCATTGACTCCGCCTCCAGGTCTGTGGACAGGGCCGAGTCCAGCCTGCACTCACCCACTGCCTGGAGTGTCCACTGGTGACGGAGGAAGTTGAGAGTGTTGAGCAGTGAGGTCATCCTGAAGCTTCATGAAGCACTGAACAAGGCAGTCAGAGGCCAGGGGGCTCTGGGGGACCAGTCCTTCCTGGCCTAGTGACACAGCCAGGGCAGCAGGGTGCCCTGCCAGAGGTGTAAGGGTTGGATATGTGTTGGCCAGAAGGGGCAACGGTCCCACCCTGCTGGAGGGCAGATGTTTGCCTAATCTAAACTTGCTTGTTAGCCCACCTGAACCTTGTTCTTCTCAAGAAATGTAACCGCTGTGTTCCTGTTCTATAGTGCGCTGCAAACCCACTCCCCTGCATTGTGAAGACCAGCAGCTGTTTGCAGTTTTACAGGATAAAAACCCTGCCTTTAGTTGTCAGGTGGGCAGTCTTCCATATTGGCTACTGGAGGCTGCGTCGCCAGGCCTGTGCTTTAATAAATAATTTTTTTGTTTCCAAATTATTTTCTCTGGCTCCTTCATACCTCAGGAAGCGAGGGACCACCACAGAGGGGCTCTTGGGAGGCAGTTGGCATTCATGTGCATTCAGTTTAGAAGTATGAGTGACCTTTGACCAGCAGTTCCATGCCAGGAGCCGACTAGACAGAGCCGACCAGACAGAGCTGTCCCTTATCTCCTGCTGTCCACAGAGCATTATCTTTAGGTGCCCAAATAGATGCAATGCAAACAACCAGGGAAAACAAAACAGTGATGGAATAAATTTGATCAAGGGAGAGGGTTACTGTGCAGGAATGACGTGTGTACAAGCGTGTGCAGGGGTGTATGTGTGCACATATGTGTGTCCATGTAGGCTGTTACATGTACTACACATAAGACATTTGCAATATGTTAAATGAGAAAAGCCCATAGAATACAGCACTCAGTGTGTTATTTTCAAAATTATATGCACGTGCACACACGTGTACAAACAGAAGTGGTTATCATGATGTAGTGGCACACGCCTACCAACCCAGCTCTCTGGGAGTCCTCCCAGACTGAATGTTTGAGTACAGCTTGGTCAACTTGAAACCCTGTCTCAAAATTTTAAAAATATTTGTAAAAAGGGGCGGCAATGCAGCTGCGTGCAAAGGTTCTGGATTCAGTCCCCAGCATCACCACCTCCACCACCACACCAAAAATTAAAAATAAAAGAGGCATCAATAATCCCAGTGACACCCAGGAGCAAGATGATGGGTAAATTTTAATTTCTTTGAATCCTCTTGCCTGTTTTTCTAGAAAGAGCATGGAAGGCCTGAGTACACAGTCCTCCTGGGAACAGGCTTTGGGTTGCTGCTGGCATCAGCCTCTGTCTACCCAAGCTGTCCCAGGCCAGTCCAGGAGAAGGCAAAGCTCATCACAGGTGTTTGTCTCGAGTCCTGGCTAAGCACAGGGCTAAGTCTGGGGAAGGACTCAGTGACTCTGATGACCATCCTGCTACAGGATTAATATCAAAGCCACTTAATGCGATGGATACTATTCCTTCTGTCCATGGGGAAACAAGGCATTAGCGATGTTGTCCTATGTCACTGCTGAGGACCCAGTGTGGCCCCACCCATGTCCCCACACCCAGCATGTCTCTCTGCACGCCAGGCTGGTTCTTGGGCCCCTTCCACCTCTGCCCTTCTGGCCCATGTGCACAATGGTTCAGGCACGGTAGGAGGCTGTCTTGCTTGTGCGCAAATGAAGTGACCAGGAATTGGCAAGGCATCCCAGCAGTGACGCACTAGCCTGGTGTCCCCTGTTAGGTTCCCTGCCATCTACACTGCCCCACACCATGTGCAGGGCCCCAGGGGCTCCAGGCTGCTCTAGAAGGGTGGCCACCTCTGTACCCACCAAGTTCCCAGGTCCCTGACCAAGTAGCCTTTCTGCATGACGGGGCGAAGGAATGTGCACTGTCCTGGTGCCTGGAGTTCAATAGCTGTCCCCTCATCCTAATGCCTAGGGGACCAGGAGGGGGCTTCACCATCACTGAGCCTGACAGCCTTGTCTTGCTGCAGGGCCCTGGACACAGGCCCTGGGTTCATCCCGTGTTAAGGAGCTGGCCTTGTGGATGTGACAGAGTGTGTGACTTCAGTTTGCAGGCAGCACAGGCGTGAGCTATTTTTTCCAACCTTTCTGTCGGTGTCCTTTATCCACCCAGTAGATAAGGACAGCATGCTGGACCTTTGCACAGATTTGCATGACTCCCGTGTTAATCATGAGACCCAAGCAGGCCAGGTTTCCGTGTTTTTCCCCAGCTTGAAAACAATTTCCCTCTGAAGTTTCCCTGGGTTGCGGCATTTCCCGCTGTGAAAGTCTCACGTCGCCCTTGACCCTTGCTTTGCTTTGCAGAGCGTGGATTGCCCAACTTTCCGAGCGCCCAGCGCCCGGCATGGAGGTGGAACTGGGAAGGTGGGTGACGGAAAGCCTCCTGAGCTTTCATCATCCCAGGGACAATGACCTCTGCCGGGGCAGCAGCAGGAGCCCCCGGCAAGGCCCCGGATGACCACGGCTCACATTTATTCAACTCTTATTTATGCTGAGCATACTGCCAGGAAACTGAGGCCCTTGGGGGTTGTGGGGTGCCATGGTACCTGGGGGTGTCAGGCGAAGACCCCGGCAGTCTTGCTCCATGGCAGTGTGACTGCCCCTCCAGGCCTGATGAAAGGTGATTCTTATAACGCACCACAGATACTTCATAATTTCAAGGAAAATTAAGAACACACCATCCCACCTGGGCAAGGACACTGGGCACTAGCGGGCATGGATGGGTCACTGGTGCCCCCTGCAGCATGCAGTGGGACTCTGTCACCATGTGCCCCTCGATACTGTTCTGACAATGGTGACTTCCTTACCTCTGCAGCGCAGGAGTCACAGTGGGGTGCAGGAGGCTGGCTGCCTGTCAGTTCCTGACATGAGGCTCTTTTTGTTCAGTTGACAAATCATGAATTCTGCATCACTGGCCACTTTCTGTATGTCCTCCTCTCTGGCCCCTGCAGTCATCTGTCAATACCACCTTCCAGGTTAGGTCGCCTTGGCCCTGAACGGGTGGAAACCTTCAGCCCTGCCCTGATGCTGGTGGGCACACAGGTCTCCCTCTGGCTGGTGGCAAGGAGACCCACTGGTAACTTCGGCTTGGCACGAAGTACATATGTCATATGACAAAGTACTGGCTTCTCACTCTCCTGCCCAACCCTGGGTACTCTCAGACTCCACAGTGACTGTGGGGTGATAACCGTATTCTATGCATTCACTGGACTGAAGGGCTATGGCACCCCCAAGCCTGATGGTCACAGGCAGGAATGTGGGTTCATTTTAGCTTCTCAGCACCTTTCAGGAATGCACGGGGCCTCCGATGTCCACCTGGCATCTGCAGGAGGGGACATTTAGGCCAATCCCCAGGGTAGAACTAGAGTAGAAAGACAACGGCCATGAAGCTACAACTGAGCTTGGAATGGCGCCCACCCTCTGAGAGTCACAGGACCCTCAGATATACCAGCGACTCCTCACGGGCTACTCAGAAGGACGTGGGTCACACAGGTGGCCTTGCCTTACACACAGTCCTCACCTAAGCCTCTCTGGTTCCGATGCAGCCCTGCCCACTCCCACTCTCTTCCCATAGTAGGCCACCCTGTCATTTGCTGGGTGGAGAAGCCCGCTGCCTCCAGCACCATTGTGCAGACCTTTCCTGAGAAGGGCCCAGATGTGGGAACGCTCTTCCTATCCCGGCTGCCACCCGTGGAGAGTTTCTGGCTAAGACCCCACCGTTGGGACCTCAAGTACAGCGGCTTATGGCTCTATTGGGGAGGATCCTGGGCATCCCATGAGCTGAACCCCCACGTCTTACTCCCCGCTGTGAGGAGGGCTCATTACTGCTCGGAGAAGCTGGAGGGAAGAGGACTGTCCTGTCATAGTCTGCCTTGGGGAAGTTTCTGGATTGATGGGAGAGACCATGGACTGACCGGTGATGGAATTCGGGTATAAGAATGGCAAGACCAACGTCATGGGCGTGGATGTGCAGTTGGGGATTTTTAATGAATGGGAAAAGTGTGACACTCAAGTGGCAAAGTGAACTTGAATTCTGGGCCCACCTCTGGGTGACGTGAGGCAGGCTGCTGAGTCACAGCTGTGCCTCTGACCTGCCAGGGGAGGGCTGTCACCCCATGCAAGCCTGGCACCATTTGTGTTGGCACTGGTTTGCGAGTGAACGAAGAGTTTGGTCTCCAGGTTTGGAGGTATTTGTTCTGTCGTTGCTATGGGCCAAGTGATGGAAATGTTTGGGAACTGATTCTGGCGGGAAGCTCTGCCACATGCAGGGCAAGGCAGGTCTCAGGGAAGAGGTCAGGATGGCCACTGGGCAAGTACACAACAGGGCAAACTGGCCAGGACCAGGCAAACTGTCTGGCACCAAGTACAAGGGCCCCGAATATTTGTGGATTCTCTCTTTCACGTGTTTCATTAAGAAAACATTTCAAGCGCAGGCAGTGATTGCAAATTGAGGAAGCCAAAGAGAAAACAAAATTCAGCGCAGAAACACTCCCTCTGGAAGTGAAATTATATTTAGGGACAGGTATTGAAACTATTCATTTCAAATAAAAACTTTAAAAATGTAAATTTTTAAAATGTTATTTAAAACAATGTTAAAGAAAATTTAAAATCGGTGGTCAATTCCATAACCAGATACTGAATGTTGCCTAAAAAATCACCACATATCAGTCAGGGTTTACTAGAGAAACATTTGTAACACAAGATACACAGTGTGTAAGAAACTGCAGGACTGGCTTATGATGGTCAGCCACCCAGTCGGATGAGGAAGCGTGCAGAGGGTGTCTGCACACTGACACCCTAGGGTCCAGTCCAAGGTCTGGAGCATGCTGCAGTGTCCCATGCAAGTCTGTATCAGGTGGCCGATGGGTCTGACCAACGGAAGGCTGAAGAATCTACGCCGGAAGGCTGAAGGATCCGAGCCGGAAGTTGCCCAGTCTGCACTGGAAGTCAGGAGATGGCGTTCAAGGCAACAGTGAAAGGGAATACCAGAGCTCCTCTGAAGAAACAGAAACACATCCGTCCTTCCTCACTGCCATTTACACCATTCAGGTGATAAGCTGCTGCAAGGAGGCTCTTCCACACCCTAAAGTGTGGAATTGCTGAGCCAATTTAGTTGAGTTTCTTACTCAAGCTGATACAATCAATCAACCACCAGAGACAACAAACACAACCACAAACTTTCAACAACTGCTTTTACTTACCTATTGTGACTGTTCAGATTGAACAAAAGCCCACAGCAAAATCAAGTCCCTCCTTTGATGGTAGGAAACAGGGCTAACAGAAGAAGCAGTATGTTAATTTCAGTTTGGTGATTATTTAGATAGCTCCTATACCAGAAGTTAAGTATCCGCTATGAATCCAAGAGGCTAAGAAAGGTTACAGGGATCCCAGTATGGTGGTGCACACCTGTAACCCTTGGGAGGCTGAGGCAGGAGGCCTGCAAATTCAAGCTCAGACTGGGCAACCTAGTGACTCAGCAAGACTTGGCCTAAAAAAAAAAAATTAAAAAGGGACTGGGGATGTGGCTCAGTACAAAGGCTCTGAGTTCAATCACCAGTACTAGAGAGAGAAAAACCCATCTCCAGGAATCACATTCCATTTATTTATTGTCTTTTTGGGACAGGGTCTCGCTATGCAGTTCAGGCTGGCCGTGGACTCACTCTGTAGGCCAGGCTGGTCTGGAGCTAACAATGATTCTCCTGCCTCAGCCTCCCGAGTGCTGGAATGACAGGCGTGCGCCACCACGCCCGGTTCACGGTCCTTTTATTACTTTACCATATTCTGTGTCTTTCCGTGTTTACTCAGCTTGGAGATGTTTCCTTCATTTGAACAACTCCTTAGCTTGGAGATTTTCCTCTAACAGATGAACGCGGAGCAGGGAAAGGATGCCCGGGGTTACTTAGCCAATCCCGGCCCTGACGTTTGGGGCACTGCAGGGCGAGCTTCGGAGCAGAGGTTACCGGTCAGTCTTTTCCCACAAGTGCAAGCTGATCCCAGCACGGAGTCTGCCCATCATGGTGCTTGGCCTCACAGCGAAAGCGCTTCTCTCCAATGACAACTTCCATGACCTTCTTCAGGCTGAAATGGAGCCGTCCTGCGTTTCGCGCATGCGCCAATGTTCCCCCAGTCAGCTGTCAAAACGTCATTCTGTCCGCCTCTTCAGATCCCCCAACCCTATAAAAGCCAGCCGCTTCTCTGGAGGTAGGGGATTTTACACTGTAAAGCAGCTCTCCTGTGTCTGCAGTAAAGGCCTTTTAGTTTTTATTCTGCCTTTGCTCCTCTACCGTGGCATGAAAAACCTTTCACAAGCCCCCTCCCGAGTCCATCTCATCATCTGTGGGGTGCGGATCTGAGGCCTGGTGCAGAATCCTCACTTGTGCCTCCGCCCCATCCCACAGCTTCCCTTAGCAATGCCCAGGAACTGTGCACCTCAGGGCACCCCAGGAAGCAGGGTCGAGACAACTCCCTGCATCCCTCAGGGTGAATCAAGACAGGCACCCTGGGGCACTGTCTGCCTGGGCACCTTCCCCCAGCCACTGCCACTGGTGACACCACCTCAGTCTCTGTCAGGGTGACGGTGTGTGTGTGTGTGTGTGTGTGTGTGTGTGTGTGTGTGTGTGGGCGACTTTCTGCCATGTGCCAGGACAGCCCGTGACCATTTCCCTTTTCTGGTCTCGGTGTCCTCTTGTGTAAAGTGAGTGGCCGGACAGGTGGTCTCCAAGCCCTCCTTCCACCGGAAATACTGCTTGGGTGGGCTTGGGGGTGCTGCTTGAGCCAGTCCCTGGATGTGGAAGAAGGTGGGAGAGGGGGAGATGCAGAGCTTGGAGACACTGGCCTGGAGATGTCTCCCCTCCCATCCCAGTGTCCCTCTGGGATCCTGGCCCCCTGGAGATGGGACATTTCTGATTTTTTTTTTTTTTTGAGACAAAGTCTCACTTTACAATTCAGGCTGACCTTGAACTTGTTTACAAAGCCCAGGTTGGTCTCGAACTCAAGGCGATCTTCCTGCCTTAGCCTCCCAAGTGCTGGGATTACAGGTGTGTGCCACCATGCCTGGCTTGGCATTTCTTTAAAGGCCTCTAACATTATTTCTTCTGACTCAAGGGAATACCAGAGAGACAGATGTTATACTTAAAGAGAAAGCCTTTGTATTCAGTCACTGGTAAACATTTGGCCCAAGCCAAGATGTCCAGGCAGCTGGGGGTTGGACTCTCTGAGACTCCTTCCCCTCCCAGGGCTGTGCCAGTGGTGCCCAGAGTCCTGGGGCAATATGGGCTTCCTTGAGGCTGGGGGCTTCTTCTGGCAGAGAGTGAAGTTTCTGGGCTTTTCCCTAGGGAAACCCACTCCTCCTACACCCGCCATAGCTTCGAGTCCTGGGGCCAACCTGTCCAGACTTTGTCCACCCTGGGCCTTGGTTTCCCTAAGTGACAGCAGTCTCTAGGTCACTCTGAGCTCAGATGGGGAGCAGGGCTCAGCCAGGCCCCAGGACAAAAACAAGCACCCCCCCCCACCCGGCTGCGTGCCTGTGCTCAGAACTGGACTTTAGCTCTGGCAGGACCCACAACAGGAGGACAAACATAGTCCAAAACCTGAACCACGTACCCTCCTTCCACCCACGGTTTGCGTAGGGCCCACGAGCAAAACAAACTTATTTTGAACACTGGGCTTAGAGCATGCTGACAATCATTAACCTCGGGGTCCCAGGGGCTGGGGCTTTATAAGGGGCCAGCCTCACCCCACAGGCATCGCCTGCAGCCTCCGCTAGCGACCAGCCAGCATCAGACCCTGAGCTCAGCTGCCTATCTGTGAGCATCCACCTCTGCACCTTCGACACCTGCGCCCAGCACTGACCACATCCAGTGAGAGCCATCTACTGCTCTGCAATGCCTGAAGTCTCAGCCCACGGCCCTGGGCCGCTCCTGCTCCTGCTAGTTATCCAGGTTGCTGTGGTGGCTGGTGCACCCCAACCATGGCACTGTGCGCCCTGCTCCGCTGAGCGCCTGGCACTCTGCCCACCAGTGCCTGCCTCATGCCAGGAGGTCTCCCGTCCCGCAGGCTGTGGCTGCTGCCCTGTGTGTGCCCTGCCACTCGGCGCCTCCTGTGGCGTGGCCACTGCACGTTGTGCCCAGGGACTCAGCTGCCGTGCACAGCCCGGGGAGCCCCGGCCACTGCAGGCCCTCACCCGCGGCCAGGGCATCTGTGTGAAGGAGCCCGCTGTGTCCACCTCAGGGACTGTGTCCAGCACCAAGGGGGAAGGTAAGACAGTTCCCATACCCTGGGTCCATTGCTTGCAACTGGAGATGTGGGACAGAAAGGTGCTTAAGTCACCCACAGGAGGCCGAGCATGGCTTGGTCCTGGAGGGAGGTAACCCGGGAGACAAGAGAAAGTGAAGGTGGACACTTACCCTGAGGGAGGTGGGGGGAGAGAGCCTAGCGCCCCCCATCTCTAGACAGCCATCGATGCCAAGTGGGGCTGCCAGCAGTGGACCCCACCTCAAGGCCTCTCCTCTCCCCTGCAGAGGCTGGAAAGTTCCTCCGGGAAGGTTTAGGATGGGAACTCCCTCCTGCTGGCCCCAAGGGAGGTGTTTGGAATGTCCTTTGTGATATACATCCTGTGAATACTGGGTGCCTCCCAGCTGTTTGTAGAACATAATGTGAAAATTTAGGCTAAAAACTTCACTTCCATTCATTGCCATAGACAAACAATGTTTGATGTGTATGTTGTCCCCTGAGAACGGGACAATCAGGTCACTTCCTGAATTTGAGCTGCGATTTGTTTGTAGTAGGAAGCTGAGGAAAGGCCTCTTCCTCCTCCCCAGTGCCTATCGCCCCATCAGGGCTGGTGGCACATCCTGTATGAGGCTTGCAGGGGTCTCGTGCTTCCATATGCTGATAGGGATCGACCCGAGAACGCATGACCCTTCCCAGGGAGAGCGCATGACCCTTCCCAGGGGACCAGCTTTTCCTGCTGATCCTCTGCCCAGTAAATGCAAAAGGCCCTCTCAAGAGTCCACAAAGGGAAGGATTTCCCTGGGTGGGTGTGGGGCTCTGCTGCTCACCCCTGGAGTCTGCCGGCAAGGTGGCTGTTACCTCCCTGACTTTTGGGTCTTGCAGAGAAGTCACTGGCTACATGGACTGGCAGATCCCCCAAAAGAGAAGAGGCTAGGCATCTGTCTCAGGAGAGGGGTACTGTAGATCCTGCTTCTGATGATCCCACTCCCTGATCCCGGAGTGTTATCAAAGCCCCTTTAACGGATGAGAATGTCGAGGCTCTGAGGTTCCCCACGAATGGGCAGATGCACACATGGCTTTCTTGCTTTTACCACAGAAGCAAACCCACAGGCCTCCCTGGTGACACCCGAAATCTTCCCATTTCTCCAGAGTAGACTGAGAATAGCTGTTGGGTCAGGGATCTTCCGGGAACCCCCCCCCCCCACATCAAGACTCCCTGCCTGGTGCTGAGATGAGGGAATGTCTTGGGGTAGGAAATGCTGCAAGCTCATGGGGCTGGGGTGCTTCCTTTCCAGAGGCCAAGGTCCCCCTGGCCCCCCAGCAGGAGCACCCCGAGAGTGGGGAGATGACAGAGGAGCAGCTGCTGGAGAGTTTCCACCTGATGGCCCCCTCACGGGAGGACCTGCCCATCCTCTGGAACGCCATCAGCACCTATGACAGCATGCGGGCCCACGGTGTCACAGACATCAAAAAGTGGAAGGTGAGCCTGGGCGGGGAGACCTTCACACCGGTTACCTGAGCTCACTCCTAAAAGCAGGGCATAGGACAAAGTCGCTACACCAACTTGAAGCTGAGCACGAGGATCTCAGCACTCACCACTGTATATTTTTGCAAATAATTAGGGTACAACGTGAACCCTAAAATTGACAGCTCTAGCCACTTTGAGTATAGATCTCCTGTCATCCTCCGGGGCTCTCCGATCTCTGCCTGCGTTAGTAGCTGGTTTTCATTCTACCACTAGAGGGCGACAGAGAACCAGCGTTGGAGCGGGGTGAATTAATTTGATGGTGACTGGAAAGCGAGGAAGAGAATCCCTGGCACAAACATGCACGCCCCAGAGAAGTGAGAGAAGCGTTCTTTAGGAGCTTAAGAAGCTCATCTGGAACTGAGGACAAACGTAGGACAGATGTGATCCTCACTTGGGTTACCCGGATGAAGTGGGGGTTACCCGGCTCCTAGCTTGAGTTGCATGGTGTGGAATTAGCTTAGGCTGCAGAGGAGAGAGTTGTTCAGAGTCCAGACATCAGTGCTGCTGCAGTCCCGTTCAGGGAGTGGTGCCTGCTTGCATCAGATGGCAGGTGTCACATTTCCGCAGCAGGTGCCTGAAGGAGACGGGAGGTATTTTGTGGCTTTTGTTGACTGGGCGCTTGCCTAGGGACACCTTTGCCTAGGTGCTTAGGAAGTGTGCAGAGGGAGAGAACGCGGTTCTCATCCATTACCCTGGTGCCTCAAGACAGTGACCAGCCCCTGTCACATGCAGGGAGCAAATGACGTTTGACACTTGAGACTCGGTCCTAGTTGCCATGGCTAGGTGCTCCTGCCCATGCAAAGCCTTCTTTCTCAGGCTGGGGATTCACGTTCTCTGCTCTCTGTCCTAATACCAAGCATTTGTTTGGGCAGCCGTGCCAGCGAGAGCTCTACAGAGTGCTGGAGAGACTAGCCAATGGGCAACAGCAGGCCGGGGAGGAAATCTACAAATTTTATCTGCCTAACTGCAACAAGAATGGATTCTATCACAGCAAACAGGTAGGTGGTCTTGCATGTGGGTGCTCCTGGGGGCAGTCATGGCCACCCACATTCTGCAAGGCCCCAAGTTTCATGGCAAAGAACGTCCAGTCCTAAATACACACCCATCTGGTCTCGTGAATAAGATCCCCCTGTATGGGGCCCAGGAGAAGCCAGTCCCAGGTGGCCTGATGGGCAGCCTAGAATCCTAGGGTAAGAGCTGGAAGTGTATGCTCACCTGTATCCCCAGGGGCTGAGTGAGTACCGAAGATAGGTGATGCTTACAGGTCTTAGAACTCGGGGCTCAAGCACCCCTCTAATCCAATTCAGGAGAGGTGGGAGCTCTTCAAATGGCTCTTACTATGACACCATGCAGAAGCATTTTTGTGACTTTCCAAAGAAGAAATGAGATTGAACTAACCCAGGACTTAATTTCGAGGAGCCCTTGAGACCCAGAAAGCATAGATTTTGAGGATTTTCTTGGAGGGATCTGAAGTCCAGGCACCGATTTACAACAGATGGGAACAATGGTTCACATTCAGAGGGCGGGGGATTTAGCTCAGCGGCGCAGTGCCTGTCTGGTAAGTGCGAGGTCCTGAGTTCGATTCCTGGTACACAACAAAAACACAGCCAGGGCATGCTGCCTTGGGGTTAGGCTCCCCGGGCACTAGGGCTGTGGGGCAGGTAGCTGTCACATGCCATACCACTGCACGGGGCATGTGCCACTCAGCCACTGTCCCTGCTTCAGGATGAGGACCAAGAGTGTACTGGGTTTGCTGGTCCCCCCATCCCATGGGCAGCTTCTCAAGTGGCTCTTCCTTTGACCTTGGTCCTCTCTCTGCAGTGCGAGACCTCCCTGGACGGCGAGGCGGGGCTGTGCTGGTGCGTCTACCCCTGGAGTGGGAAGAGGATCCCAGGGTCTCCAGAGACCAGAGGGGACCCCAACTGCCAGCTGTATTTTAACTTACAAAACCGAAAATAGATGCACTCTCTGTCCTTTTATGTGAAATATTTAAGTCCACACTATATTTATACTCTAGAGCACACGCATTTTTATATGTGCATATGTACATAGACAGGAACTAGTTTTTATACTTCACACATGACTTGATTATAAAGCTGGTTTATATTTATTCACTGTAAGTTTATTTTTTTCTACACAGTAACTTGTGCTATAGTAATTTATACCTCACAAAACACTTCTTATTCTCACTTCCTGTGTAAATACTTGTATTTCTGCCCATTCAAAGCTCTCTTGTTTTTCAAGAGCATGTATCGATGCCGCCCAGAAAATGAACAAGCCAGTGCAAGGCAGTGATTTTATTTTTGATATTTACTGGTGATGAACCTATATTTAAGAGAGATTTGCTCTGTGGTTCCCACAGACCCTTGTCTGGTGGAAGTTGGCGGGGAAAGTTAGAGTAACAATGTCTATGTGTGATCAGTGTGGGCTGGAGAGAAGCCACGCCGGCGTCCCGTGAAGCACTGCGCGGGGTGGAAATGTGTTTGGAATAAACCTGCCCGTGGGCTGCGCAACGCGTCATATTTGTGTCTGGAATCCCTGCATGGAGAGTTGGTGCTTTTGGGCCGAGTCGTGGTGTTGGTTTCTGGTCTGCAGACCAGTCGTGGTGTTGGTGTGGTCTGCAGAGCGTACCCCCTTCCCAGTGGAGTTGGGATGAGCTTGGGGTCCACTCTTGCCCTGAGTCAGGACCCTCCATCCCCAGGGCCCTCAGTTCCCCCTTCTCTTCAGTGCATGGACAGGGCTGGGGTCTCTTCCATCTTCAAATCCAGTGGGAAGCACTCACCAACACCCCGCCCCACCTCGACTTCTCCTTCTGCCTCCCCAAGTGCCCCTAGCCACTTTGAGGCTGGATCACCTCTGGGCCCATCCCCCCTTGTCTCCTCTGCCCCTAAAACTGTGACCCACCTCGTTCTGCCCACCACACTGCTTCCCACTCCTACCCACCCCTCCCACTGAGACGGTGCCCCGGCCCCACCCGTGTCCCAGCCACTCTGGGACTCCTAGACACTCTGGCCTCTCCTCACCCCATGCCACCCCCAGGGAAAACAGGGCTGCTGCTGTCCCCTAGGTGCCCTGTGTAGCACGGTGTCCCCATCCAGGCTATCTGTTCTCTCTGCCAGGCCCCCAGGGCTGGTCCCTGAGCTCAGCATTCGGGCTCATAGGGTGCAGCTGGCAGAGGTGGCCTCTGTCATTCCCTTAGGGCAGAGGCTGAGGGGCTGGACCCTGCCTCTCTGTCACAAGTCACTGACAGGGACAATGCGTGCTCGTGACAGGTCCCAGCTGGACCCTCGGGTGTGAGGAGGGAGCGTGAGACTTCCTCAGAGACACACCCATCATTTGTTTAGTTTTTCTTTTTTGTGATACTGGAATTTGAACTCAGGACCTTTGCACTGAACCCTCCTCCCCCTTCATCTTTTATCTTGAGACAGGCTATTACTAAGTCACTAAGTTGCCCAGGCTGGGCTTGAACTTGTGATCCTCCTGCCTCAGCCTCCTAGGACGTCGGGATCACATAGGCATGCAACAGTGTGCCCAGCTTGTCTTTGACTTTTAGTCAATAGTGTGTGGGACGGGCGCCTCCACAATGGCTGGAGGAAGGGGCTACACATCTCACTCCGAGGTCTTCCCTGTGTCCATCAGTTACATTCTCAAAATGCTCCTTTTAAAGAAAAATGCAAAAAAGAGAAAAGGATGATTGTGTTTGAGGTGTGACACAGGCTTTGTGCCTGGTCTGGTTTCAGGGCCTGTCGGTCCCTCCTGGAAGCACAGCCTGCGGAGTGACACAGCTCCGAATCGGTCCCTTCTAGAACACCACACTGTCTTGATGCAGCACCAGTTACAGTTGTGACACCCATGGGTGCAGCTGCTTGCCATCCTGGGACCCAGCTGCTACCCCTGTGTCCTGGTCCAGTGACTGAAGTCTCCACTGTGAGGCCAGACCAACCTGCAGAGAAGAGAAAACTTGGGGGACCTCTGGGATGCTGGGATCCCCCTCTGACAGATTTCTCACAGTCATATAAATGATGTGTTTCGGGCTCCCCCATGGTAGGGGGCCAATTTGCTCTAATGCTCCAGGCTCCTGCAGTCTTGAATTCCTCTGCCTGCAGGAAGCCGAGGCAGGGCTGGACTCCGAACTCCCGTCCCATGGTCCCTCCCGGTTCACCGTGCAGTGTGGAAAACACAGCCTCTGTGCAGCCATCTCCGTCAGCCAGCTCTGCCCGGTTGGCTTCCTGCTTCTGCTTTTGTCTCCCACTCCTAGGGCGCCCTCCTGCCTGTGCTTTCTGAAGACTTTCAGGAGAAGGCTTTCAGGAGTGTGGTGTGCTGCTACCTTGGGGGTCACCCTGTACCTCACATGTGGAGCTGCTGGGACTTGTGAGTAGTTATAGGTCTAGAAGGTGGGGTGGTGGTCATGGTGGTGGCCTCTTGCCTGATGCCTGTCTCTGGGAAGCCCATCAGGGGACATCTCAGAATAACCTGAGGGCTCTGCATCTCTAGCTTCACATGTGTCCTCCCTTGTGTCTTGTTCCTTTCCAAGGTGTCACTGTGCTCCCTGGTTCAACTAAAACCCTTGAAAGCATCATAGGCACAGTCATCTAGATCCTGGCTTCTTATTGTGTTGGATTGGGAGTTTCCAGGGATGGTATTTTTTGCATGTCTGACATCATGAACTATTAGCATTCTCTTCAGTACCGGAAATAAAATTAGTGATGTTTTAAAATCTAATCAAGCTAGAGGAGCGAGTCCAGATAACCCAGAACCAATTTAGAAAACCCATCCTTACTACTGAGATCCTCCCCACCCACTCCTAGACCTGAAGTGTGCAGAGTTCTCTAAGGAAATGCACCAATGTGATGTGTGCATGTAGAAATGTACTGTGCGGAATTGGTTCAGCCCGTTCTGTGGACTGAGAAGCCCAAAATCTGCAGGGTGGGCTGGCAGGAGGGGAACCCCGAGGGGAGCAGATGGTGACTTAAGTCCAAAGACATCTGCTACAGATTCCTTCTTGCTTAGGGGAGGCCAGTCTTCTGCTCTGGTCTGGCCCTCAGCGGATTGCACAGTACTGACTCAAATGATGGAGGGTAATTGGTCTCACACCAATTCCATTGATGTAAATGTTAACCTCATCTAAAAACACTTGCACAGAAGCATCCACAATCACATTTCACTACCTGTTTGGGTATCGTGGTGTAGCCAGTTTAACACACAAGATTAACCATCCTTAACCAACAAAATGAGTATACAGAAAATGAAGTCATGTAACATGCTCAGCGGAAATCAGAGAAGGCAGAAAAATGGGGAAGGAAACAGAGAAAAATTTAAATGAATTAAAAACATTCACAAACACGGTGGATCAGGAATCACTTTACATGAGAATGACCTAATACCACCATGACCCATGCAGCTCCTGAGGTTCTTGGGATTAAGGACCATGAGAGGATGGAAAAAGAAGAAGAGACGAAGGAGGAGAGGTACTGACTCCTCCCCGCAGGGGTGTTTATTTATACCCTTTAGCAACTTAATGTCACATGGTACCCTGTTGTCCTGGCCACCCACTGCTTGGATGGTTTTGGGACCAGGTGTTCTCTGGGCTGAAGCAGCTTCTTTATGTAGTTTGCTCCAAACTTTCACTGTTACTGCAATGGCCATGCTCCAGCCTTGCACCGTGGTCAGTTTTCAGGGTCAGCGCCTTCCAACAGTCTAAACGTACCGGCCAGGAGACAGAGTGCCAGAAAAACAATGAACTACACACTGTCTGCGAGAATCTGCTTTTAAATATAGCAGTTCAGATGCGTTACAGGGAAAAGATGGAGGTCAGCTGAGTGTGTAGCTCACTGGTAAAGTGTGGGAGGCACTGGACTCAATTCCCAGCACATACACACACACACACACACACACACACACACACACACACACACACACTCACAGACGTGAAGAGATGGAGAAATGGATATCAGTCTGATACTTTTTTTTTTTTTTGGTCTTTTTTCATCTTTATTGGTACTAGGGATCAAACTCACGACCACCTGCTTGCAAGGCAGGTGCTTATGCCGCTGAGCTAAATCCCCAGCCCCATCAGTCTGATACTTAGTAAGAGTATCTATTTTAGTTTCAGGTAAATCAAACTTCAGAACAAGGAAGATTATCAGTAACAAAAGAAGGACATTGAAGCAGGGATCACTTATCTAGAAGGACACAACAGTTCTTAATATGCTGCATCTAATGACACAGCTTACAATACATGAGACAAGCTAGGTGGAACTTAAGAAATGGACGAATCTGATATCACTGTTGAAGATTTCAACCCTTCTTTCCACAAGTAGACAGATTCATCAAGTAGAAATTCAGGACAGACAGACTTGATCTCAAAAGCATCATCAACCAGTGGAACACAATTGGTATCTATAGATTATTTAAAGAATAGCAGAACACATATTATTTCTGAGCTCACATGGAATACTTACCTAAAACGACCACATTCTGGATCATAAAACACAGCTTGATAAGTGCAAAAGGATAAAAATTATATAGCATCTGTTCTTATACCACAAATTAAACTAAAAATCAAACTAGAACACAATATAAAGATAGCTAGAAAGTCACAAATTATTTGGAGATTAAGCAACATGGTTTTAAATAACACATGATATAAGAAAGGAAGCATAAGAGAAATTAAAACATTTTTAGCTAAAGAAAGAGTAAAATACAGTTTATCAAAATTTGTGGGATGCGACTAAAACAAGGCTCAGAGGAACATTTGTGAATTAATTATATGTGGTAGAGCACAAGGATTTTCTAGAATCAGTAATGTAAACTTCTATATTAGGAGACTAGAGAATAAAGGACAATTTAAGCTTAACCACGCATAAAATGAAATAATAAAGCAAACATCAGTGCAGGGAAAATCAAGAAAACCATGGAAGAGATCAAAGAAACTATGTCTGGCTCTTTAAAAAGTTTAATAAAGTTAATGAACTCATAAGTACACTAACCAAGAAAAGGAAAAAGCACAATTTATCTCTACCGAAAGCGAAAGAGGAGCCATTGCTGCTGTCCCATTGATATTAAAAGGGTAACAAAGGAACACTCTGAACATCTTGCACGCCCAAACTTGGTATTTTAGACACAACCAACTAATGGCTTGAAACTACTAAATTTCACAGGAGGGGAAGTAAGTATTTAACCAGGGATGAGAGCTTCTGAAAATTAAATCGAGTAAAAAGCCTTCCAAAAATAAAGCTCCAGGCCCAGGTGCTTTTATTGGTGAATTCTACTAAATATTTAAGAGAGAGATGACAGCAATTCTTTATGATCTTTTTCTTGGAGTAATTGTTGTAGGACACTTCCCACCTCATTTTATGTCAAAACCACATGAAGACATTACAAGGTGACAACCACAGATCAGTATCTCTCATGAGCGTAAATGAAAATTCCTCCGCAAAATATTAGCAGCTCATATCTGACGACATGTTAAAGACACTAAACTGTCATGCTAAGGCCTGTTAGCAGGACAGTGTTGCTAGTGATCTTACCTTACTTGGGTGAAAAAGGAAGACCCTGAAAACCACTCAGATTCAGGCTTTGGTTGTGACATTTCCTCCTTCTCCTCCACCCTTGCCTTTCTCTTTCCCTCCCTTCACTCTATAAAAATTGATTTTAGCTACAATATTTTATGTGGAGAAAAGAATTTATAATAAAAATAGAAAACAAGGCTCCTCACAGCTAGCCCTCACATCCGCTCCATTGTACATAAGTATTGACGTGTACATAAATTGAACTTCTGCAAGATGTTCTTTTTAAATGTGTGATTAGGAGGATACTTTCAGGGAAGCAAAAAACAACCCCCCAAAGTGGGAGAAAATATTTGCAAATCCTGTATCCAATAAGATACTGCTATCTACAATATAGAAGGAACTCTATAACTAAAGAAAAGGCACGTGAAACAATTGGAAATGGACCAGGGATCTGAACCTACATTTCTTCAAGGAGGATGCATCAGTGGCTCAGAGGACCTGAAAAGTGACAGACGAGGCACAAATCAAAACTGCAATGAGGCGCAGCCCCGCTTGGCCAGAATACAGCACTCCCCCCAAAAACTTGAGGATTGCGGGCAGGCACAGGAGCCCTCCTCAGGTGCTGGTGGGACTGCATAACGCACTTCCTGGAAATGCGGGGGACATGTGGAGGAAGCTGTGATCATGGGGCTGTATTAGGGTTCTCCAGAGAAACAGAGCTCACAGGTGAGACCCATCCACCCATCCCTCTTGTGTCTATCAATCCTCTTTATGTATCAATCTGTCCGTCATGTGTCATCTATATCATCTGCCAGTCAACCCATCCACGTGTCTACTCAGCTACTGAAGGAGGCTTCCTATGAAGAACAGGCCACACGCTGACAGAGGAGAAGAGGTCCCACCATCTCCCAGTACCTGTGACCCTTCACGGTGTGCAAAGTGGCAGAGGCCAGATGTAGGGTGAGGCAAGGAGGGCACATGAGAGGTTGGCTTCCGGCAAGGCAAGACTGTGGGCTGATAAAAAGTGTCGTAGTGTGGCATGAGCCTGTATTCCCAGCACTCAGGAGGCAGAATTGGGAGGATCTCCCAGACCACACAGGGAGACTCTCGACGGGAAGCATCATTGTGTGGCTCGCACCTCCGTGCAGCACCTGGACTCCTGGCCTCACAGCCTGCTCTCTGGGCCCTGCTGGCCACCCCGTGGCCCTTGTGCCTCCTCCTCCCAGGGCTTGGCAAGCACAGTCTCAGGGGTCTGCTTGTCACTTCTCAATTTGGCCCCAAAGTCAGCCCCACATACTCAGATCCGAGCACGCACAGAACCAGTGAGCCCTGTATCTGTGATTCTGGAGCCATCTCAAAAGCCCTGCCAATGGACCAGACGTGAACACAGGGTAACTCCCTGAAGTCACACCTCAAGCTTGTGCCTGATGTGGCCCTGTGACAAGGGACAACTTTCCCAAGGCTACTGAGCCCAGAACCCACCTAGGGCCTCTTCCTTTTCCTGCTTCGGTGCTCCTTCCTGCCAGCTGGACAGTGGTAGAAGGGCTGGGATAGGACATGGGTATCCTGGGTGTCCCCTCCCAGACCACACGGAGTGTGATGCCCAGAACTGAGGACCTGCTTGCATTGTGACAGCTGATAGAAAACCCCTGCTGAGTACTTCCAGGGTGGCCTGACGCGGTGGTGAAGAGGCTTTAAGCCCAGCACTTGCGAGGCTGAGGCAGGAGGGTTGCCAAGTTTAAGCCCCACCTGGGCAATTTAGCGACTTAGTGAGATCCTGCTTCCAAATAAAAAATTAAAAGTGGCTGTGGCTGTAGCCCAATGTGAAGGCTTTATCCAGGTTTCATCGCCAGCACTGCCACAAACCGAGAGCCAAAACAACTCCAGGCTCCATGGATGCCATTGAAGGCCACCAGAAGGGTCTTGCTGGGATTCTTTTGTTAACCAGAGACAGGAACATGCGCTTGTGATGTTTTCTTCCCTGGCAGGAATTGCTACCTTCTCAGAATTATTCCCTTCGAAACGCAAAATCCAGAGACAGGCAGAAACACGGGGGGAAAAAAAGAGAGATTTCCTCTCCTTGTCACGGTAAAAACTTTATTTACTATTTATAAATACATTGCAAGACAAACTTTCCAAAAATACTTTTTTTTTCTCAAAAACTTAATTAAAAAAATAAAGGAAAGCTAATAGGTAGGCAGAACATCCCCAGAGCCCTTGGAATTATCAAGGGAGCTCCACGCAGCGGGTCCACCCCCGGGGCCGCGGGCTTCGTCAGACAGGCTCAGGGCCCAGCCTTGGGGACAGCAGGTGGCCGCAGGCACGAGCTCTTTTCCTTGGTCACAGCCGTGGTTAGCTACATCATCTAGTATCTCTACCATTTCCTCTAGGATTATCTAGTACAGATCCTATTATATTTGGGCTATGCCGTATATACTGTTAACTTCTCCGTATATATGCGTGAGTGGGGGAGAGTGTAAGGGTTCCAAGTTCAACCAACACAGGTCAGAGAGCTCTCAGGAAGAGTCCAGCGTCCTCGAAAGGCTCCCAGCAAGCCGGGCATCTTTCCTGTTTAGACTTTGTTTTTTAAAAAACACATTGCGCCCGAGCAGGAGACAGGAGAGATGAAAATAAACCTTTTGCTTTTAAAGAGCTTAACCTCAAAAATACACTTGGTTTTGAGGAGTTGAAGTAGCAAACACTATTTTCTGCAGTCATCTAGAGAATCGAGCATCACTCACAAGGGCCTCGGGACAAGGAGGAGGAGGCTGCCAGTTTTTACCCCTACCTCTGCCACCCTGTGGGACCAAGATGAAAGCCTCCCCGCCACCCAGCCTTCTAAAGGGCCCTGTCCTCAAGCAGTTGCCACCTGGTGGAGGAGGACACACATACACACACACACACCAGGTGCACAGCGTCCTGGTACCCCCTGGAAACTTCCAGGTCATTCTGTCTGTGAGACAGGGCTCCAAAGCAGATCAGGTCCCTTGCAGATGACGGACAAACTTCGTGGTCGAGACTCAGGATTCGAAGATGTCCCCACATGGGCTGTGGCCTTGGGAGGGGCTTCAGGATATCCAGGTGACTGGAGTTGAAGGTTCCTACTCTCCTAGGCCTGTGCTCTTTTGACAGAGGGAGGGAGTGAGGGTCGGTCACCTTCTCAGCTGACCTGGGGTGTGGTTCCGGGAGGGGACCGGAGGCTGTGGCCTTCTGTGCAAGTGAACTTTTACAGGCAGCAACTAGAAACTTCAAACTGCTCTTTGCTAATTACTGGAAAGATGCTCACGTTTACCACTTAAAGGAACCATAGGCATTTCGAAAATCTGTCTAAACTTTGGTTTGGTTTTGTTTCTGTAAAATCAGTTCACCACAGAAAGAAATATAAGTCGAGGCTGTAGCCAGCTGCTGACCTTTGGCAGTCTTTTGTGCAAAATAAGGCGTATTTGAGCTCCACATTGACTGGAACAGAAAGTGAGAAACACGAATTGAAATAACCACCAGGAAAACTGAAAAGATCCAGCTCCTGCCCTATACTATGCAGTGGGCGGGGACTTCTAACTTCTGTGGTTTGTGGTTTTCCTTTCTTAGTGGCTGCCCACATCTGCAGGACATAATGACTTGACCCATGCAGGTAACACATCCCCTTCTTTTTCCATCCCCTCCCTCCATCTCTTGATCCCTTCCCATCTGAAAAATATCTTCCTACTTTCTATTATCTTTTATTTTGCTCTTTATTTATATGTTGGGTTTCTCATAGAAATGAAGTCATGTGGTGTTTAAGCTTGTTGTGTGTCTGATTTTTTCCCCTGAAGTACTATGGTCTCAAGGTGCATCCATTTGCCTATAACTGATTTAAGCTTATCCTTATTTGTGGCAGAGCAGTACTCTGTGGTGTATAAATACCACATTTTCTCTATCCACTCATCTGCTGATGGGCACACAGGCTGCTTCCAAGATTTAGCTATTATAAATTATACTGCTATAAATAGCAATTTCAAATTGTTCCAGCTGTTCTTCTGGGTATCTTCCCCCAAAAGTCAAACGCATCATAAATCAAAACTATGTGTTCATTGTTAAAAAGTTATTGTAAAAAGTATTTCCTCCAACTTGCAAGAAGAATCTACTGTATCTAAAAATCTACTTGTATCTAAAAATAAAAAATGTCTTCTGCTTATTAAGTGTCTTCGGGAGATAAATGGAAATATGTTTGTTTTTTTTATTCTCCAATAACTCCCTCATTTACTGCAAGAAAAAAAGCAAGCCATGACCACATTCTTCAAAAGCATGACTTAGAATTCCATTTTCTAGAGATGTAAATGCTCTTTCCTAAAGCTAAAGTCACTACAAGCTTTAAAAAAAAAAAACAAAACCACACTGTATTTTTCAGAAGAATAACAGTCACACTGTGGGCAAGTTCTTGGGAGTTTCCTGTGGGGTCTGGGAGCCATCAGCCTGGCTTCCGCGGACGGAGGGACCTAGCTTCACTCTGAAAACTCTTCAAGGCCTGTGGCCGTGGCGTGAGTCACTTAGGGCAAAGCCAGGGCAGCAGCCTCCCCTGAGCCTGTGGGACGGGCGGGGGCTTCCACCTTCCTCTCTGAGGCCTGTGGCTGAGGAGGGGCCGTGGCCACGCCCAGCCCACTGTGCCCATCCCTACCCCACCCCGTCTCACCCCCTCCCCCTCTGCTTACGTGGTCAGCGGGTCTACTGGCTGTGCATGCTCAGGCAGTGCACGTCCTCCTTGCCCTTGGCGTCGTAGCCCGGGAGGGGCTGCCCGTACTTGTCCACGCACCAGCAGAAGCCCCGCTTTCTGCCTTTAGAGGGGCGGCACTGGGGGACAAAGAGGACCGAGCTGTGGGCATCCCGTGTGCCACAGAAACTCTGTCCGGGACTGGTGGAGAGCCACCGTGTGGAGGTAGCAATGTGTGCACACAGGCGTTTGTGTGCATGTGCACCCACTGTGTCCACATGTGTGTGTGCATTGTGTGCCTGCATGTGTACGCACTGTAGGTCTACATGCATGTGTGTGCACTGTGGGTCTGTAAGCATTGTGTGTGTGTATATGCATTGCGGGTCTGCGGGTGTGTATACTGTACGTCTGCATGTGCACTGTGTCTGCATGTGTGTGTTGTGTGTGCACTGTGGGTGTGTGTGTGCATGCATCCATGTGCACATGTGTGCCTGTGTGCTGGCTGAGTCTCAGAGACCACACTCTACCTCCCAGTCTGAGGCTGTTGAGCGGGGGTGACTGGTAGAAAACGCCCGTGAGAAGCATAGCCCAGACACGGTGGCTGAGGGCAAGGTCTGGGCATTCTGGCCATGGCCACCATGACACTATTGGGACGGTGGGAACTGTCCTGTTAGGAAGCCAAGCAGAATGCTGACCCCCAAGCCCAGTCTCCAGAGGCACATGCATCATGGTTTAATGGCATTTTAAATTTTCACAGCCTGACACTGTGGGAAAGGCGTGGGGGCTGAGGGGGACCTGAATGGGCTCCTCTGTCCTCACCACTAGTTATTCCAGATGCTGTGAGGCTGGAAAACGCATCCCTTTGCTGTGGGTGGTGGGCTCTCCTTTGCTCTGCCCAGCAGAGGGCACTGTGGCTGGGACTCGGGCCACCCCTGATGGACCCTCAGTCCATCCTGAGACTGACAGCTGAGTCACAGCACAGGGGACTCAGGGACTCTGAGCTGGAGCCTGGGGCCGGCGAGGACGGATACCCGGGGAAGACCTCCCCGCCACTCACCTGCTTCTTCTTGTAGAACCCCTTCTTGTCACAGTTTGGGATATGGACACCCCTGGGGCTCAGCACGTTGAGGAACTTCAGGTGGTTGAGTGTGTCCTCCATCTCTCTCCGGCAGGGGCCCTGAGGGGCAGCAAGTTCAGACCAGAAGCCATGGTCAGTGCTCCGAGGCCGACTCCATGTCATGCCTACAGGCCCTGAACACCCCTCAGCCCTCCAAGGCCCCGGGTTAGTAGGGAGGATGCTCAGCTCTGTTATCCTGAGTCCCACAGAGCTGGGTGAGCTCAGAAGGCCCAGGTAAGTGCCTTTGTGAGCAGCTCGCCCTGCATACACCATTCTTGGAGGCATGCCATGATTTTGGGGTGCATCAGACCTTGGGGGCACACTGTATGTGGCAAGCACTGGCTTAGCTGGAATCTCCTCAGTCTCCAAGACCGGACTGGGTCTCGGAAGGAGGGGCAGTGGGAGTAGATGGGACTCCTGAGACTCAGCGCGCAGCCTGGGTTGTGGTTCATGGTGGGTCTCCCCGCTGCACCCTTTAACAAAAGCAAAGGCTCTCACGTATTCTGTCTCCCGCTTGGACTCGGAGGAGAAGTTCTGGGTGTCCGTGCTCTGGGACTCATAGTCCACCTTGTAGCGCTGGCTGTCCTTAGCATGGCCTTTCTTGATGACGTCCATCTTGGTGTGGAGGGTGTGGGACTTGGAGTCGGTCACCCGGTGGGTGCCAGGGACCGCCTGGGTCTCCACGCTGCTAGTACTCTGGTCCTCCTCCGACTCGCTGGCATTTCCTGGAAAATATGTGGGAGAGGAAGGCGTGATGGATGCCCACACTGAAATGTTACTCACCGATTCCCCGAAGGTTAAAAGCAAAACCCGAAACAACCCTGCCTTGCGAAAGCAGTACCCTACGCTATGTGTTGCTTTCCTGGAGGAGGCCATCTGTTTACAGGTCAGTCTGCAGCGGGGCATGGGGGTGCACACCTGTGGGTCCTGTACCCTGGAAGGCTGAGGCAGGAGGACTGCAAATTTGAGCCCTGCTTGAGCAACGTAAGAGACTTAGACTCTTTCTCAAAATAAAAATTAAAATAAGCTGGGATACAGTTCAGTGTGAAGGCCCAGAACCGAAAAGAAATCACAAACAAAACAAAACAGCCCCAGGTCATTCATCCCCCACCCCCCCAGTTTTGCTAAGTAGCCGCCTCTGAAAGAACTTCCTTAGTGAAAGCAGCGTGGCTCCATCCTCCACCAGCAGGGGGCGGACGTGCGCCACCGAAGGCCGCGCCAATCTTGCAGGAGGCCCGGAGTGGTCCTTGCACCCCTCCTCCCACCCCCGGAAGCAAAGGCCGCCCCGGGGGACGTGGACAAAATAGACACTCTCCACGCGGCGGCGTTTCTGGGCAGCAGTCTGGGTGTGAACGAGGTCTCCTGGGACTCTTGCTCCCGGACCAGTGCCCAGGAGCTGAAGTCCAGCTCGGATGGGGACACGCCTGTGCCCCTAGGGTCCTGCCGCTGGCTGCTTTCTAGGTCCCCGTCATATCTCAGAGTCAAGGTCCACAGAGACCCCGAGCTTCTGGGTTGCGTGCCCCTCCCCCAAAGCACAGAGGTCCAGGGGATGCGGATCTCTAAGAGCCCTGGGGGTGGGACGGAAGTGGGGAAGGGGCTCCCGCAGACTCTGGCCTTGAGGGTCAGAAATGCTACCAAGAGGCCGGGAGAACAGTCGTGGGGTAGCCGGGATCCCTGAGCGCCAAGGGACTTTCTGGCTGGACGCAGGCCAGGATCCTAACTCCTCCTCCTCCAGCAGGAATCCAAGGGGCCACGGGGCCCCGCAGAGATCAAAGGCCACGTGGATGGGAGCCCAGGGTCGCACTGGGACCTCGAAAGCCTTGGCTGCAGCCCGCAGCTGGCCTGGCCAGGACAGCCGGTTCTGGACCCGGCCCATCTGGGTGCAATGTGCCAGCTCCAGCTGAAGGCTTTCTTGTCCCCCCGGGACACGGCCGGTGGTGGCAGGCTGCCCACAGGGAAGCCGAAGTGGCATGACCTCTGGCTCTCGGCAAGTGCTGGGCTCCCCAAAGCCACAGGGCAGACTCTGCAGGGGGTCCTGGAACACCTGCTGCGCTGGCTCCCCTGAGAGGTCCTGGGGAGTCGTCACCCTCTCCAGGGAGCCAAACAGCTCCCCAGGAGCGCAACAGCTTGTGTTTTGGGATCCGAATTCCCAGGGTCCATATGGACAGAGCAGGTCCATAATTGATCAACTTGGTGTCCATTTTCTTTAATCTGAGGTTTGTTTTTTTTTTTTTTTTTTTTTTTTGGACTGGAGAGAAAGGTGATGCTAAGCATATGCAACTAAACACATTTGCATTACTTTTCCGAGGACTCCAAGTGATTTCCTAAACTCTCTGGATTGCTGTTTTAATGCTTAGACTGCTGGCTAACAGTGAAGTCAAATGGCTGCTTAAACAATGGAGAATCATGATTCTTCAATTTTTTTTTTTTTCTTGTGCTGGGGATTAAGACCTGGACCTCTGCACTGGGCCTCATGCCTACTTTTTGAAAAAACTTTAAAAAAAATTCTGAAACTCGAGTACACTGCCCAGGCTAGGAGAGAACATGTGATCTTCCTGTCTCAGCCTACCCAACCAAGGACTAGGATTAGAGGTGTGTGCCAGGACACCCTGCAGGAGAACTGACTTGATTGTCATAGACTTAGCTGTTTTTCCCCCAAATGGATTCTGAATCACATAGATCTTTTTATAATCCTGTAAGAATCCACACCAACTAACAGACACACCCTGAGGCTGCCACGGTGGAAATGCTATCTAGGAAAGCCCGACCAGGAGAGAATATTGAGAAGCACTTCTAGGATCGCCTTTGCACACCCCTTCCCCCAAATGCACTGAAACACACACGCACACAGAGTAAATGACATAATTTGCTCCGAGAGAAAAATCACGCCGCGACTTTCACAGCTGGCCAGAGCCTGAGAAGCAACTGGATTCCCGCCTGGCCACTGCCCGGTGTTTCTCGGGGTGAGTAACACCGGTCCCTCGGGGGAGGACCAGGCTTTGCAGCGGAGTGGTGAGAGCCACAGTGGTGGCCGGCAGCCACGGAGGTGAAAGAGCCGCAGCCCTGGAAAGAACCCGGCACAGGGAACCCGACCCGAGGCGCCGCCGGAGGGCTAAGCGCCAAAAGGTTTTGCGTTTTTCCTCTTTTTGGGTGGCCCTCACCCGCAACTCCTGTCTTCCATTTCGCATAAAGAACTTGTCAGTCCTCTCCCAGTCGCTGAAATCGCTTCGGTCCGCGCTGCCCCGCGCTCCTCCGCGCCTTGGCAGGTGCGGGGTGGCCGACAGGGGACAAGTGGGGGTGGCGCTGAAAGTGGCGAACGAGGTTCAGAGCGACGCGCTCTGCCCCTGGGCGACATAGCGAAGTTACTCAAGCCGCAGAAAGGCCCCGTGGCGCGGATCCTACCCTGCTGGCTTCTGGACACGCGGGGACGTGCGTTACTTTGCGAACCGAAGCCCGAGCCGGCATCTGCAGGCAGTTTCGGGCGGTACCGTTCCTGCGTCAGATCCCACTGACCGCCCGCCTGGGTCTCCAGCCTCCCGCCCCGAAAACCTCCTAACTGCACTGAAAGCGCTCTGCAAGCCATCAGGACTCCGCACGCTGGGAAGGAGGCGGCTGCGGATGGTGCCTCGGGCGCGGGGGACTGGGGGCTCGGTTGGTGGCGGGCTCTGTTTCCCCACTCCCACCTCACGGACGGGAAGCGCAGGGTCCCACAACCGCGACGGTGGCTCACCTGGAGCGGAGGACGCCGGCAGCAGGAAGGAGTGCAGGCGGCCAGCGGCGCTGGCGTTGGCGCAGAACCCGCGGCCGTGTAGGAGCGCGTGCAGGGGGCGCGGCTCATCGGGCTGCGGCTGACAGCGGAGGCCGGAGCCGCAGCGCTCTGTGTAGACGCCGCACGCTTGGCCCTCGCGCAGGGCGCACGTCAGGCAGCAGCCGCAGCCCGGCTCGCGCACCAGCTCGGCGCAAGCGGGCGCGGTGGGCGGAGGCGCGCACTGCGCCAGCGCACGCGCGTCGCACGGCTCGCAGCGCACGACTGGGCCCGCGCCCACCGCGCTCACACCGGCTCGCGCCCCGGGCGGCCCGCGGAGCAGTGCCAGCGTGATGAGTGCGGCGGCCCAAAGCGCAGGGCGCGCCCGATGCATGGCGCCCGCGGCTGGGGCAGCTGCTGGTGTGGCCGTAGCACGCGGGGACGGAGCTATGACAGCGCGCGGCGAAAGCTGCGGGATCCGTGCAGGCGCGCAATGGCAGATCATCAGCGCTCAGTTGCCGCGCTAGCGTCTGGCCAGCCTCGGCGAGCCGGCCGCTATATAGAAGCTGGGGTGGCCGAGGACACGCCCCGGAACGGCGCGCCCAGGACGGGGAGGGGGGTTGGGCCGGCGCAGGCAGGGCTCGGGGGCCGTGCCTCGCCCCGTGCGCGAGGGCCGAGTGCGGGGACGCGCAACGCGCTGATTTACGGGGCACCTGCTCTAAACGCGCCAGTGCCAGGTGTCCTTGGGAGTCTCAGCGCCTAGGGTTACTCTGGCACCCCAGAATACCTTAGTGCCTCCAGTCATCCTAGTCCCTCCCAGCCGACTTGGCTCCACTAACCTCCCCGAGGCCAGAGCCCCCCAATCCCCGAACGCCCGCGGCGAGGGAATGCCTGGAAACTGGCTGGTGCGGCTCCTCATTCGTGTGTAGCCTGCAGAGCTTTCTAATATTGAGTTCCTTGTATGAGACACGTGGTGGAGTACTTCTGAGTAGACCCCATTTGCCTCGGTTTTATCTGTGCTGGCCCGGCCACCGACCCTCCCCTAGGCGCGCGCGCAGGTGTCTGCAGAAGCGCGCGAGGCGCCCCGTTGCGCGTTTGCTTCGGGAGCGGTCGTGGTTCCCACCGGCGGCTTCCCCGCGAGTGCCCGCTTAGCATAGGAGTCCGCAGCGAATAGGTCCCAGGGCGCAGCTTTCCAAGATTCTAAATTCCAACCGCCTTCCTGGTTTCAGGGTTCTCCCAATTACTTTTTCAAATAAAGCTGACGCCTTGGACAACAGAATAACGCCTTAGAGCGGGCACTGCAGAAGCAGAGTTAGTAACCAAGTCGTCCTTAACCGCGGACAAGGTCACATACACGGTTTGGGGCGCTCTTCTGGGCACTGGACTCTTTCCCTGAGCTCGTTCGGACTCGGATTCTCGCTAAGCAGCGGGGTGTTCGCTGCGCCCTGCGAGCGAAGCTGTGCCCTAGAGGTCGCCTGGCTTTCCTGGGTTGTCCGCGAGCCCTTTCCGGATCTGGCCGACAGGGGGCGCAGCTGGCCCAGGATTGGACGAAGACGCGTTCTGCGGCTCCAGCGCAAAGCGTTGCTGCGCGAGCTGGCCTTGGGACGCTGCGGGACCCTCGGAGGAGGAGACCCCCCCTGCACTGCAGGGATGCTGGCCATTTGCCTTAGGAAGTGGACGGCTGTCTCGGAGGCGTCTTGTGCGGTTCGCGGCGGGAACGGCAAACCCTGGCTTCCTTTCCTTCCTGCTTGAGCACGCAGCTTCGGGTGAACTCAGCGCCTCCCCCGGCCCTGTCTCTCCACGCATTCATCTCCCCCTTTTGGAATGGGGTCACCAGTGTACTTCCCCCTTCCCTACCTGGAGCAGATAGAGAAATAATATTAACACTTATCCCTTCATAAAGGAAAAGCGACCGAAACGAGGTGTGTGCAGACCCCGCTTCCCTGCAGCCCCAGGAACGGGCTCCCCTCCGGTCCCCTCGGGGCGCAGCAGCTGCGCCCAGTCCCTGCTCGGGGCGCCTGGACGGTGGGACACGGGGTGGCCGCCTGTTTCTTTTTCCCTCTGTCGGTTCTCTGTAGCTGCCCTAAAAAACGAGGACAGGTTCTCTGGTTTGATTAGAAAATTAAAAAGGAAACAAAACAAAACCTTCAGTTACAGTTGTTGCTTAAAATAATCACAGAGACCTTGACTCGGAAAGCAGGGCCCGGTTCTGTATCAGAGGCGTCTTCGGGTTTCTGGGGGAGCACAATGTTGCTCTCGGGGCGATTGGAGCTCTTTCTTCCAACTTTATCATCTGGCTTGGGAACAGGGGACACTCAGAAGGAATAACTTTTTTGAGAGGGGGAAAAAGAAGGCAAAAAAATAGGCCCTGTCCTTGGTTCTCTTTTTTTTCCTGAACCGTCTTGCGTTTGAGCAGCGAGTGCTCTTCTCAAGAGCAACTCGTAGGGGGCGCCAGAGCGCCGGGCGCTCGCCGTCGCTGGAGACCTTGAAGAAACCAGATTACTGCAGCGTTCAAAGCCTTCGCTTCTTCTATAACAGCGTTTTATACAGACTGTCATCGCCTTTATCATGACAGCCTGCAGCAGCAAAGAAATCCGCGACAGGGACGTGAGGAGAACTGTGTTTTAAACATGTAGCTTTTTTATTTAGCAAAACTGCGGGGACTCCCACCCTCAGCCTGTGTAGTTGCTGCAGGGAAGAGTTGGCTGGAATGAAAGTTCCTTTTGTGACATGCTAATGCGGTGTCAACCTTTCTGTTAGCTGGTGTCTGTGGTTGTGAACAGAAACCAGAATTTACCGGAAAGATGTTTAATCTTCTATTGAAGGCATTTGCATGCGGCTACTAGTAACTGGGGCACCACGCATAACCATCACAGCGCTGCCCGGGAGCCTGGACTGAGCTCTCTGCACTCGCGGAAGAGCTGACCTGGTTAACACTGTGACCCCTGCGGCCGGCCTGCTTGTTTTCCCCAGGTGACACTGGCCTCTCTCTGCCGTTGGATTCTTGGTCACTCCCTGACGCTGGCTCCCTGACTTGTCCCTTGCTTAGGATCTGCCTGGATGGCTGCCCTGCGTTTCGGTCCTGAGGCCGTTGCCACGGACCTGGGGGTGTGGCCGTGTTAGGTTTACTGACCACGAGACTTGGTCACAGTGGCCCAACCCCTAGAGGCAAGTGATGTTGGAAACCTTGTTCTTGGAGACTGCCACGCAGCCTCACCTGGAGAACTTCCCCAAGGGACAGGACCTGACCTTCCTTTCTTATGGTTTCTGTCTACATGTCCCCCTAAGTCTCGTGGGCTTATGGGAGGCTTTGGGGAGGTGACTGAATCATGGGCCGTGATACCCATCACCAGATTAATCCCCTGAAGAGTTTATGGCTGCATGTGGTGCTGGGAGGTGGGGTCTCTGTCCACCAGGCCATGAGCAGCTGCTCCTCTGCTCTGCCATGCTGCCTGTGCCAGCTGTCTGTGGCCTGAAACCGCTACAAACCATGCGTCAAAATAAATCTTTCCTCTCTTAAATTGTGAGCATTGGGTATTTTACCTCATCAATGAGAAAACAACTCAGACCCCTCCCTCTGAACACCTGCTGGGTGAATCTCCCAGCTCAGAGGTCTTTAGGGACCACCAAGTGCCTTAAGCAAATGACCTGGAGCCATAATGGGCAGCTGCATTGCCCCTGCAGGCCTCCTAGGCTGTCCAGAGAGGCTTCCTGGAGACCACACTGTGGAGGGAAGTGTGGCCACAGGGAGAACGGAGGGGTTGGTGGGTACATTTGTCACCCAGCAGAGGGATGGCAGCTCTGTCCTAGTGGTGGCCTTGGAGTTGAGTCTTCACGCTGTGGGTGAGGCCAGGGGAGGGAGGGAGGCAGGGAGGAGGTGGGGTACACGGGCACCTGGGGGATGCAGGTCTGTATCTGCACTGACACGGACACTGCTGATCCCACAGCTCTGGGGGAGGTGGACTTCTGAGGCGGGGAAGAGAAGACAAGGTAGCTGGATACAGTGGACCGGCAAAGGTGCCACTGGACATCCTCAGGTCTGGTGCTGCTCACACTGGGGACACTTCCGATGGGTGGCAGGCTTCCAGAGGAACTGCATGGCCATGCTCCCAACAGAAGCCAGGCCTTCTTCTTGGGATCCCGCCTCTGCAGGGGGCTTCTGCACAAACATCAGTGCTCTGTTTATGGCTTTCCCCAGCATGCTGCTTCCCCCCTTACTGCACTTACTGTAAAATGCCCAGTAATGTACACGGTGAGGGCTGCTGTTCTGCTCCCTGAGTGTGCAAACAGGCAACCCTTGTCTCTGTCTCTGTGTCTCAGGGCCAGGACTTCAGGAACAACCAGAGACGGGGGACCTGGGACAGAGCAGACTGAGTCTGTTGTACCTGCGTGCTCGGTCCCCTCCTACTGCCTCTCTGCACGCTTGGCCCCCGTGTTGCTGGTGCGTGAGCAGATCACCTTCCTCAGAGCAAATCTTAAGTTGGAGGTTTTATTCTCAGACGAGCCCAGCGGCAGCCTGCCTCCTCCTAACCCCGCCTCCTCAGGTCCAGTGTCTGTGTTTGCAGTTGGTGTCCCTGAGCGTGTGCCCCTCACAAATTGTAAGGCACATTTTCATTCTTGCACAGTTTATTTTCAGGTGGCTGTGGTGCCACAGGCCTGTAACCCCAGCACTCTGAGAGGCTGAGGTAGACAAACTGCAAGTGGAAGCCCAGCCTGAGCAATTCAGCAAGACCCTGTCTCAAAGTGAAAAAGTGGGAAAAAAATGCTGCTATGGAGCTCAGTGTGAGGGCTCTGATTTCAATCCCCAGCGCTTAAAGCCTTTTTGTTTAATTTTCCTTGAGGCTTCCTCTTTGATTATTTGGAAGCCTGGTACTTCACTTCCCCTGTGTTTACATATTTTCTTTTTATCTGTGTTACTGAGTTCTGGCTTAATTCTATTCTGATTAGAGAATGTATCTTGACTTTTTAAAAATGAATTGAAGCTTGCTATTGGTGACTGTTCTGTGAGGACCAGTAAAGAAAATCTTTTCTCTCTTTAGGAAGAGTTCAATAAATGACACTCAGATCTAGTTGGTCCAAGGTATTTCTCAGCACTCTATTTTTGTGTATCTTTTGTCTCCTTATTTTATTGATTTCTGAGAAGAGGACTTGGCCATCTTTCACGGTGGATTTCCTTTTTTCACTTTGAATTTTTTCACTTTTTATTGTGTGTAATTTGAATCTCTATGGTTAGCAGTATGCACGTTTAAGTTTGCTGTGTGAATTCATGCTCTTATCATTGTGTGATATTTCCCTTTACTCCAGATGATTTCCTTTGTCTGAAATCTCCTTCATATTACTGTCGTGACTGCTGCTTTCTGTGACGAATACCTTTTATGGTGTGTCTTTTACCTCATTTAGCCCACCTACATAGTTATAATGGAAGTATATTTCTTTCAGGCAGCATACAATGTTTTTCTCATTCTGATAGTTCTGAAAGTATCATTTGCATATTTAGATCACTGTTTTTGTTCTTTTTTTTGGTTTGGTGTCTCCGCCTCCTCTTTTTGACCTCAAATAGGCCTATTTGAACCTTTAGCTTAAAATTTATTCAATTTGCTTGAATAAATTTATTGAATTTATTTTTTTCCTCTATCTCTTCTCATAACTTTTTTTAGTTGTTGCTTGTAGGATTTCAATGCATATACTTCCCTTTCACGGTCTAGTTAGAGTCAAAATTTTACCACTTCAAATAGAATTAATGACCTTTCTATCTCACAGGTCTTTAACCTCTTCTCTTGGTGTTATAGTTATTTTAGGGATTATAGCTACATGCGCTAAAAACCCTATCAGATAGTGTTTTTGCTTTAGATATCAAATTTATTTTAAAGAACTCAAGAAGATAATAGTCTATTTTTTTCTCCTTTTTAATTTTATTTTTTTATCAGTACTGGGGATTGAACTCATGACCACGTGCTTGCAAGGCAGGCGGTTATGCCGCTGAGCTAAATCCCCAGCTCCCTGATAATAGTCTATTGTATTTACCGGATTTGTGCCATCTCTCCCGGGCTGCACCTGCCTCTCCAGATTCTCCCTGGTACCATTTCCTTCTGTTTGCAAAGCCTCCTTTGGCAACACTAAAGCAGCTATGTTGGGAGGAACTCTCTTTGTTGAAAATGACTTTTTTTCGGCCTTGCCCTACAGTGACATTTTAGCTGGATATGGCACTCTGGATTCATTACTTTCTTTTAGTACTTTAAAATAAAAATAGCCTTCCTCTGCCTTCTGAGGAGAAATCTGCAGTTATTTAATTCTTTGTTCATCTATGAAATCGATCATTTGAAATGATCACATGAAATACATCTTTCTTTCTCTTCTTTGGAGTTTTCGTCGTTAGCTGTCTGTGATGTGTACGGGCTTGGATTTTCTGGAGCTTTTCCTTTTGGGAGCTCCTGGAATTTCTTTAATATTCAAATTGATATCTTTGATTAAACTTGGGACATTTCTTGAAATCCTTTTTCTGGCCCACACTCCTTCATCTTTCCCCTGGAGAACATTAGATCGTGATGTTTGTATCACTTACAGGTCCCTGAGGCTCTTCAGACTTTCTTTCTTTTTTAGGATGGAACAATGCAATTTCTTCATCAAGCTTACTATTTATCGAGTCATCCCTACTTTGCTAATTGAGCACATCCAGGACAATTTTTATTCTGGTTATTGTATTTTTTGCAGCTCTAAAATTTCATTTGGTTCTTATTTATAATTTCTATTCCTTTTCTGAGGTTGTCTGTCTTTCTATTTGTTTCCAGATTGTTCTTGCAGTTTTCAGAACACATTTATATCTCCGTAAAGTCTCTCTCCTACTACTGTATCATCTTTGTCCTTTTCACTTTGGTGTCTTGACAGGTTTTCCTGTGTGACAAGACATTTTCTATTGAATTTAGAACCACTCTAAATTCTTTCGTGAACATTTTGAATGTTTTATTTTGGGAAAAGGTGTTATTTTTACTTTAGCAGGCAATTGGCCAGTTGAGTTCTGGCTACTGGTCCAGTTCTGGCTGCTGTGTCTTTACCATTTTCAAAGCTTTCATGTCCTATCTGGGTTTGTCCTGCTTGGGTACCACCCAGGGCCAGTATACAACTAGGGTGGCTGTTTCAGACCTAGTCAGTGTCTGAGAATCTTCATCACAAATCCAGTCCCATATAAATAGCATTGCAGGGTTGATTTCTTTGAATCCTTCTTTTTGTGATATTTCATCCACTTCCCAGTCTCCTAGGTTCCCCATGTTTGTTCCTCTAACTAGAAGTTGTGGCTTTCTTTGCTGTAGGTGGTGGTTTCACTGCACATGTTCCATACTTGGGTCTGAGTCTGGGACCACACAGCTGAAGACAGAAAAATCAATGCATTTCCTCCCATCCTTTTGGGACCACCAACTCTCTGATTGCAGAGACTCAGGGTTTGGGAGCCTGTGGCCCCTGTTACCGTTCCTGCCATTGTCACATTGGATATGTCGAATACGTCATTGTTACCATAAGAAAACATCAAGGGTGGGACATGAGAAGACAAAAAGAAAAACACAGGGGTTTCCACTGTGACCCTGAGTGATAAGAATTTCCTTCTTTGCTTCCCCAGCCAGAGGCAGACATTTATTATAGAATTGTCTATGTGCTCCCTAGCCCAATTCTAGATTTCTGAATGCTTTGGCTGTGGGTCAGAGGAAAAAGGGAAATTCACCACCAGGTTGGTGGGTTTAGAATTCTGCTCCTCTTCCTCCATCTGCCTGCTCTCATTTTCTCCTCAGGACTCTCGAAGATCTGCTCCATTCAATCCACTAGTTTTATTACTGCATGAAGTGGGAGAGACAAGGTGGGGTGTGTTTGTTTGCTCTGACCCAGAACCGGACCATCGCTCTCGGGCTGCAGACCTCACACGTGGCAGGACGTGCTGGTCACGGGGATGTGCAGTGGGGTGTTAAAGTGACACGGTTAGCATTGGTATTTTCTTTTCTGCTTGCTGCTTTGGAATTCAGTGATCTCCCATCCTCAGATCGCCCTGTGGGGATATTTTCAACTACAAATTCAAATATATATACATGACATTCAGTTTATCTGCTAATTGCTTTTCTGTGCCAAGAGTTAAAAGTTTTTCTTGGGGGTATAATTCACACAGTACAAACTTGAGCCTTTTCCAGTATATGATTCTGTAGTGTGTAGGGGATTTTCTCTACCTGGGCAGGTTATTGAGGGCACTGTTCTGAGGCCAGTTGCCTGTGGCTGCAAATGTCCTTGTGTGCTCACAAACATCAGCGTTTCCAGAGCACAGTTTTCAGTGTAAAAGCCTGGGAGCGTCATAGTAACTCTCAGTGCCTCCTGGCTCTGCTTCTCTGTGTCTCGGGAGGGTTTGAGGCTTGGGTTTCCTACCTCCTGGTTTATTTCACAGCCTTGTGGGTGGCCCCAGGGTGGACCTGTGGCCCACACACATCCTGCTGTGGCGGTGTGGAATGACCCATGCACACGGGGGAGCCAATAGGCAAAACCCAGTGAAGGTACAGAGACCCAAGTTCGTGGGATTCACCCATCCCTCTGCAGAGTCCCCCCAGGGAGTATCCAGTGCAGACATATGCCAGACGGCATGATCTACAGGAGTTGGTGTCCTTCAGCAAGCACATGGTCCTCTTCACACACCAGCAACCTGTGCCACATCGAGGAGGAATGAGCCAGCGTGGGTACCACAGTGGGCACATCTGGAAGCACATGGTGGCGAAGGTGAAAAACAATACTGTGTGTTTGTAGGGAAGTGCAAAGATCTCCAAGAGGGAGAAGGTGCATGTAGAAGACATGAATTTTTAGGTTGGTGGTCACCTTTGTGGAGGGGGCCGGGGAATGGTCTTTTCCTGCAAGCCAGAGGCCCATATCCCTTACTGGGGCCACTGCGCACCACTGAGCAAGCTCAGCTCCATTAGTGCTCCTGGGTTGGTCTCTTGGGTGGAGGCAGCACTCAGTGCTCAGCTCAGCAGAGGTAAGGAAGAATGGGTGAATTATACTCGTGTGCACTGTCTGCACAAAACCTTAGAGTTTTAGTAGTGGAAGAGAAGTAGCAAGAGCTGGGCAGACCCTCAGTTTGGGGGAGCCAGAAACAGGAAAGATGGTGGAGCTGCTTGCTCTGTTCCTAAACCAACCCAGGAACTGAGCACCCAGGTAAGCTGAGCAGCTGAGGCCAGAGAGGGCCATAGGAGTGGTGATCCTTGGTGCTGGGATGATAGTGGATTCTCGCTGGGGAACTCTCTGCATTTGGTGTTGACTTGGCTAGAGCACTGTAAGTTACTCAGTGGATTTCTTTTAAAGTTTTATAAACTTTATATGTCATGTGTTTTCTCTTTCTGCATTTGTCAGTTTGGTTGAACTTCTTTCCCATAAAATTGTTCATTACAGCTAAATGTCGTATTTATCGAATTACAAATCAGACATGGTATGTTCTTATCTTCCTGATGCGGACAGGGTGGGCAACCAGGCCTGCTTTTTGCTTTCGTGGAATCGGTAATTTATGCCATCTCCCTTTGTTGAAGAGTTTTGTCTGAGGTTGGCAAGTTTTATTATTAGTTTTTGCAAAGAACCAACTTTTGGTCTATTTGGCGGGGAGTCACTATTGTTCTATTATTTCTTTTTTGTTTATTAATTTCATTTACAAAACTTCATTAGTGTTTTTTAACTTTTTGGAGACAGATGGTTGGAAAGTTAATTGTCAGTGGCTCTTTCTGACATATATGTTTAAGTGAAATTCTTTTTTTTTTTTTAATTTTTATTTAAGGAGAAAAGAAAAGAAAGAAAAAAAAACAGTGAAGGGGTACAAGTTATACAGATTTACAGAAGAAAAAAATGTGCAGTAGGAAATCACTAGTTAATGGATTACATATTGCCATCTTAGAAATAATTGTTTAAGTGAAATTCATTTCCTACTAAGAGTTGTTTTAGACTCATTACTCAAGTTTTGATATATAGTATTTTCTTTGAAATCCAGTTCAAAATATTTTCTCTTGTCGTTATATTTTCTTCTTTAGTTCATCTGATACTTGAAAGCATATTTCTTATTTTTGGAATACATGAAACAAGTTTAATTATCTTTTTGTTGTTTATATCTAGCATAATTACACTGTGGTCAAAGAACTAGTCCTGGATGATTTCACCTCTTTAACTTTTTAAAAGACTTGTTTAGTGGTCTTAGTTAGCTTTGCTCAAAGCTAAGCCATGCAGCCCTGCTGGCCGGGGAGAACCAGCAAAGAAACTGCCTCTAACTCCCGCCCCCGCCCCAGCCATCAGCAACCAGATGCAACACAGGCTAATATGGTAAGCTTTGAGCAAAATTTCACATGTACTTGGAAACAAAATATATTTTATAATTTTTGGATATACTGTAACTAGGTCAAATTTATTAATTCAGGGTAGTTTAGATCTTAGCTAAGACCTGTATTTTTATGTGTCTTTTTTGTTTTATTTTTGATACCTAATTCTACGTACTGTGTGATACAGCGATATATGTATTTTATGGTTACTATTTTCACTATTTCTAAACTTTCCACCTCAGCTAGGTATCGATTATGAGCTCAAACATCCAGTCTGTTTACCATTGTTACATTTATTAATGTATTGGAGTGTAAGTTAGTGGTCTAGTTATATGTTTTATGCTTTTTCTCTTTCTTGATTTCTTTGGGGGGACTGATTAATTTTTATCTTGTTTGCATGCAGTCAAATGCCATTCACTTAGTGTGCAGCACTGAGACTGACAGACGAACGTGCATACACAGTCACAGAGATCCGTCACCCCAGAGCCTTTCCTGTGCTGCTAGCCCAGCCCCATCTCCACACTGTGACATCAGTCAATTTGTGCCCCTTTATTTATTTTTTTATTTTTATTTTAAAGGGAATAAAGCAGAACCAGTAAAATCAAACAAAACAAAACAGTGGCAGAACACCAGGAAATCCACAATCGTTACTATACTGCATCTTGTTACCCTCTAAATAGCTGCAAAGTCAGTGAGTCAACACACATGTCAGGTTGCTTCCTACTTCAGTTTTTATCATGTCGGCCTGTGTTGCATCTGGTTGCTGATGGGTGGGGCGGGCCGGGAGGTGGAGGCAGCTTCCTTCCTGCTTCTCCCTGGTCAGCAGGGCGGCTGCCCACATACAGGGAAGCTGAGCGGCTTCCTTGCTGCTGCTTCCTGTCCAGCAGGGTCACCACCCTCGGATTTCTTATTTTTGCTGGAATCCTACATTATCTCTCTTCTTGGGCTTCAAGTTTCAGTTCAGATCCTTCCTGTGACCATGGGACCCACCTCCCTCCTCTTTCTCTTCCTCATGTTGCTGCATTCCAGGGTCTGGACGCCAAAATTTGGAGAGGTTGTTTCTCTGCTGCTCACCACTCTGCCATTTTCCAGGAAACCTTGTGTGCCTTGAGTTGTTAATTTCTCACAGTGTCATGTGGGTGAAATCATAGTGTATGTAACCCTTTGAAGATAGCTTTTGCCAATTGGAATGATGCATTTGAAATTTATTCATATGGGATTTTGGAGTATCGATAGTTCATCCCTTTTTATTGCACGTATCTTTGAAAATAGTATCAACTTTTAATGTGCTATAGTTTATCCATTCACAAGTTGAAAACCATTTAAGTGATTTCTATGTTTAGGAAATCATGAATAAAGTTGCTGTAAACATTTGCATATAGGTTTTTATATAAAACTAATATATAAGCTAATGCTAGTTTTAACTTTTATTGGGTAAAGACTGGCATGGAATTCTTGGGTTGTATAATAGATACATGTTTAAAAATGCAAACTGTGAAACTGATTTTCAAAGTGACTACACATTTTGTCTCCCAATACATGATAGTTCTATTACACATTTAGTTTTCATTTTTAAAATGTTATTTTGCCCTTCTCACAGTTACCCTTATGTTTTTGTTTTATTTGGATTTCCCTAGTGACTAACAAGGCTGATTATCTTTTCAGGTGCTTATTTGACATTCATGTGACTTCTTCTTATCTATTCTAATTCTTACCAGTTTTTTTAAAAATTTTTTTTGTCTTTTTCATTTTTATCGGTACCAGGGATCGAACTCACGAATGCCTGCATGCAAGGCAGGTGCTTATGCCGCTGAACTAAATGCCCAGCCCCATTTTTTTAACCAGTTTTTAAATCATATTATTTGCTTGTTTTTGATTAGGTTTTGAGTTCTTCAAATGTTCTGGATGTGAGTCTTCTGTTAGATACTGAATGGAGCAATAAGTCTTGTACAGACTTATCAGATCTACAGTAGATCTGATGATGAGGACCAGTCCCTGGCAGCAGGCAGAGTGAGGAAGACCAAAATAAGCAATTTCAGAGAGGCTGCGACGTGCTGCGAACTTCCCTCCATCATTTTTCCCTCTCCACCTAGAAGACGGTTACTTAGTGATGAGAGAAGGAAGAACAGCTCTGGGATTCACAAAAGAGAACCTAGGAAAACCAGAAGTCACAGAGAAGTTAGAGAAAGTGAACAATAGAGAAAAAAATACAGCAGTCTGGAATGCTAATCCTGGCATATTTATTTTCTCACTGCTGAGACAAAATACCTTGACACCCAAAGTTATAGGAAGAAAGGTTTGTTGTAGTTCACAGTGTGTAGAGGTTTCAGTTTGTAATTGGCTGGTTCCAAGGCAGAGCAGTGTAGCAAAGGGGCATCGTAGAGAAGAAATAGTCCATGGCAAGGCAGGGCAGGCAGCAGAGGGCAAACAGCAGGTGGGAGCAGCAGCAGCTGCCGCCAGATTCTCCTTTTCATCCTTTCAAGGCTACCTGTCCTTTGAGTGGTGCCATCCACATCCAGTGTGAGCTTTCCCGTTATCCACACCCAGAACTATGCCAATAGTGGTTAATTTAGTAGCCACACACCCTTAATCCCTGCATCACACACTCTGGATAGGCCACCTCTGAAAAGTCCTGCCTATGACTGCATGAGGATTTGAGGGGGACATCTAGACACAAACTATAACAGAGTTATAGTTCTGCAAACAGAAACCTCTAGAAGAAAGCTTGACACTAACAAGGCCCTGTACTAAGTTCAAGGTGGGTGCAAACACTGAAGCATAACCAAACACAAAGGCACATTACAGGGAAACAGACTCTAACTAATGAGATCTCCACAGTAATGGCAGAGTTTCTATTTTAACTGGTCCTCAGTCAGCAACACAAAGTCAATAGAAATTAGAGAAATCAAGGCAGCAAGATAGGTCCCAAAACGCTTAACACCCCCAAAGCAGGCTTCACAGACACTAAAGTGCAGGAAATTTTAGACAAAGAACTCAAGAGTAAAGTGATCAAAATATTTGAAGAGCTCAATTAAGAAACACATAAGCATATTTATGAGCTATTTAGCGAACTTAAACAGGATTTTATAAAGTTTTACTATAAAATTTTCAGTAGACTTAAAGAAGAAGCAGGCAATAAGCAAAGCAAATTAAACAAGAAAATACAGGATACGAATGTTCAGTATGGTAAAGATGTAGAGATTATGAAGGGAAAGCAAGCAAAAATACAAGATTTGAAAAACCCAACAGAAAGCATGATTAGCAGATTTAATCAATTTGAGGAGAAGAACAAACTCAAAGACACTCTAAAAATGACAGGACAACATCCAAGTAGAATCTAACAGCTTCTAGAAGACAAAAAGAAATAATGATAAGTATAAGAATATAGGAAAACTTAGAAAGTGACTCAAAAGGTCTAAACATTTATTTGCTGAAATCATAGCAAAAACCTTTTCAAACCTTAGAAAGTAGCATCTAAGTACAAGAGACATGTAGAACTCCAAATAACCACTGCCAGAAAATGAATTTTTCCACAACACATAATAATCAAAATTTACTGAAAAAAAAAAAAAAAAAAAGCGGCCAGGGATTTAGCTCAGTGGTGTAAGCGCCTGCCTGGCAAGTGCAAGATCGTGAGTTTTGATCCCCAGTACAAAAACAAAAACCAAACCAAACAAAAAAATCAAAATTCTAGAAATTCAACAAAAAGAGAAAATACTAAAAACTGTTAGAGAAAAACAGCAAGTCGCATCATATAAAGACAAACCTGTCAGAATTATAGTAGACTTTTCAACACAAACCTTACATGCCAGGAGAGTTTGGAGTAAAGTTTTCAAGCCCTAAAAGAAAACAATTGTTAATCTAGACTTCTATATCTTGCAAAATTAACCGAGAAATAAAGTTTCACAGCAAAGAAATCCTAAGGAAATACATGACTGCTAAAGTAGCATTGCAGAGAATACTTGAGGGACATCTAGAGAGAGACAGGGAGACACCAAGGACTAAAGAGTCCAAATGAAAGTAGACACATAACTGAGAGAGTAGGTAAATAAAAGGAAAAACAATTAAACAAACTGGCACTGGGAAAGTCATGCAATAGCAGGATTCACTTACAGTGACAACACTAAATCTCAGTGACCTTAAGTCCCCAATCAGATTGGATCAAAATGCAAAAATACATCCCTGTATTGCTTACAGGAAGCATATCTCATCTGAAAGGAAGTTTATAGACTAACTGTGAAAAGATAGGAAATGATACTTCATGAAACTGAAGACCCAAAGCCAGCCAGAGTATCTCTCTTATTTTCAGATACGTGAACTTTAAGTGAAAACTGATCAGAGAAATCAAAGATAGCCATTACATACTGTTAAAGGAAACAATTCACCAGGAAGATAACAATTATTAATATGTACACACTGAATGCTAGCACACACAACTTTATAAAACAAAAATGTACAGGATATGAAAAGACAGACACCAATTATAGAGGAGTACTTCAACTCCTCCACGCTCATGGGTGAGTTCAGCAAGACAAAAACTTAGCAAAGAAGCATCAGGGTTAAACCACACCACTTAAAATAGACTTGATAGGTATCTACAGAATGTTTTATTCAGCAACAACAGATTACACATTTTTCTCAGTAGCACATGAAGGTTTTCCATAATGGATCATATCTCAGGCTGTAAAGGAATCAATACAAAAGAATCAAAGTAGTGCCCTCCAAACCATCAGATTATAGTGAAATGAAGCTAGAAATCAATGCAGACATGTGGAGATCGAACAGTACAACTCCACAAGACAGTGTAATAGTACATTCTGCAAAGGTGCTAATAAAAATAAATATATCGGGTATTGCACTAAAACTAAAGATGTAGATGACCTGCATTTATGTCAAATGTGGTAATTTATGTTTTCAAGGGTAATTTCTATTTTATCTAAGTTCAAATTTATGGGACATATAGTGTTCATAAGTCTATTCCCTTTGTAATCTCTCTCTCTCTCTCTCCCTCTCTATCTTTCTCTCTCTTGTCTCCCTCCCTCTCCCTTGCAACACCTGTAGACTTTTTTAAATCAATTTTTTGTTATTTTTAGAAAATTTACTTTTCTTCTAGTGCATCTCTTGCTTGTATGCTTTCAATCTCTCTCTTCCCTGCTCTTCCTTTCCTTTTTCCTGCAGTAATTTCATTTTTCTTCTGGCTTCTTAAGGTGAAAATCAGATACATGTTTTTCTTTTTTGTTTTTTTCTCTGGTAGAAGCATCCACTGTTACACATTGCATGAGAGAGAATTGTTGGAATCTCCAGGTATGATTGCAGATTTCACTTACTCTTCTTCCATTTGATCAGCTCCGTGCCCCGAAGTTCAGCGGTCCTGCATCCCAGCCTGCGGTGTGGGAGGTCATCCTTCTTTTGCATCCTCAATGGTCCATGTCACTTTTGATAATAGTCATTCTAAGGTGTCTCACTGACACTCTGACTTGCATTTTCCTAGTGATGAGCGATATCCAGCAGTTTTTTATATTCTTGTTGGTTATTTGTACGTCCTCTTGAGAAATATTTTTTTCCAGGTCATTTGCCTGCTTTTACTTGAACTATTCATCTCTTTTTAGAAGTTGAGTTGCCTCAGTTCTTAATATATTTTAGAAATTAATCCCTTGTTGGCTGAATAGATTTGCAAATATTTTCTCCCATTCTGAAAGCTGTCTTTTCATTTTGTTGATTGTTTCCTTTACTATTTAAAGCTTTTTATTTTGGCTTAATCCCATTAGTCAATGTTTGCTCCCCTGTATCCCAGCTCTGCTGAGCTTTGGTGCTCTGGTGATTTTTTGGCTGACATGGTGGTCCCTGTTGGGCTCTTAGTTATCTGAGTGGCAAGTCCGCGACAGAGCACAGCCTGAGGGCAAAGCTTGGGGAGAAAAGGATGGAAAAATCATCAGCGATTCTCATCTGCTTTCTCTGAGCCTCAGGAGGTCTTTTCTTGGTTGTGCTTGGTTAGGAGGAGAAACCTGAGTCTCAAGCATCAATGCTGCAACTTCTGTACATGGGGGCTCCCTTTGCACCAGTGTGTGAAAGACAAAAGTGAAACTAGGAAAACGGGGAGCAGCTCTGATCTTCTCTGCACCACTGGCTGATTTTTGTTTCCTGAATGTTTTTGTTGTACTCCTCAATTGATGTAGTTAAACAGATCGTAGTAGTAGCTTTCCTGGTTGACTAATCTTTTTTTATCATTTGATTTGTACCTACAAGTCGTTAGTGCTCCCTAGAGATTAATCTACCTTAATCTATAAAATTATAATATTTTTTTCCTGTTTGCTGTACAATAACGACATATTGAGCTATTTGTGTTCAGTTTGAACCCTTCTTGATTTCTGTGCTAGTATTGTTTGCCATGCACTTTAATTCCATCTGTGTGTTCTAAATTCCAGAATAGATATTTGTTCCTGTTTTAATGTAGTCACTGTTCAATGAGAGAGAGTGTCACAAATGTTTTGCTTTCTTCCTGTATCTCCAGTTTTCCACCTGTGGTAATGTTCTTGCTGCTGAGGTACATCTTTTTGTATTTCCAGAATTGTATTGTATTGACAAACTCTTTTACCTTTTGTTTATTTGAACATTTCCTTATGTTGCTTTTGTTGTTTTGGTACCAGAATTTGAACTCACCATCTCGCGCTTGTTCAGGCAGGTGCTTATGCTGCTGAACTAAGCCCATGACCCCAGTGTTGCCTTTTTCTCTTTAAACCAATCTATCAAATATCTTGCATAAAAAGAAAAAGTTTGCATTAATTGTAAAAAGCTTCTTTATAAAGTCAAATAAGGTATCAGTTTATTTTCTCTATGCAATAATCATCTTATATTTTGCTCTTTCACATTTTATTGAAGTGTCTGATGATGTGATACAGATATTTCTTGTTTAACCACCTGTCTGTTTAATAAATGTTCAGATTTACGACTGAGGAGTGCGGTTTGGACTTACAACCTGCTGCTTGAACTTAACGGCCCGTCTTTTTTGGTTTGCACAGTTCTGTCCATCTTGTCTTTTTTCTTTTTTGGGTACAGAACACCTTGTTTATATTGTTTTGCTGACTTGCTGTATAGTACAGCACTGTAGTTTTATGTTCTGTTACAAGGTAGAGTACTGTGTGTAAGAAGTATGCAAACAAAGACAAAGTCATCTGGTTGGAGTTTCTATTGGCAGTTTCTGGCCTGAAAATTGTACATACCGTATACAGCTCCTCACTTAGGGACCAATTCACGTAACAACTTTGTTGTAGGAATGGAGCCCAGTCATCAAACAATACATATCTACATGTTTTGTGACATATTGATGTGCCTGATTATTAAAATAACCTCTTGGTTCCTTTCTGTTGCTTTCCCACTTTGTCTCACTTTATAAAATACATGTTATTTTGATTTTGTTAATACAAAATAAATGATTGGATTCATTTTCATTCAGTGCATTAAATTACTCTCACTAAATTGTTTGTTCTTTCTCTTTACATGCTACATAATTGTTTTCGCTGACAATGCCTTTCTTTTTCTGTTTGCTTGTCCTTAGATGTGTAAGTTTCTAGTTAGGTATAGTATTTTCACATAACAATTCCTGTAACCAGTGTACTGGTTAGTATCGGTTGTCGGCCTGAGTGGGTTATGGGACCACTGAGAGGTGACCGGGTCCTGAGGGGACAACTTCCTCAGTGGAGAACCCACCAATGAGTTCAGGGCAGAGTGGACTATTAGGAAGTTGGACACATTTGGGGAAATTGGTTATTGGGACTTGACCGTGAGGACTGAGTCTGGCCCCAGGCCCCTCTTCTCAGCTCTTTCTCTGCTTCTTGATGCTGCAAGTTGAATAGCTTTGCGCTATGTGCTCTTCTGCCATGATAACTCTGCCCTGGAGTCAGCAGACCATGGACTGAACCCTCTGAAACCATGAGCCAAAGGAAACCTCTCATTCTTCAAGTCTTGGGTGTCAGGCTTTTAGGTCTCATCAATGGGAAATCTGATGAATACAAAAAAGCTTCATGCTTCTCCTCTTTCTTCTGTTTTGACATCTCTGTGGCTCCCTAGGTTCAGGGTTGGATGAAGGAAGTAAAGCCTTCAACAATTTTTGTAAGAAAACTGTGTCTTTTCTGACCTGGCTCTGGAAAAGCCATTTTGCTACCAGACTTGATATGGCTGGATCCCTTTCTTGGTGGAGAAAGTGTTTCTTTTTTCTGTTTGGAGAGGCCTCCTCTTTCCCCTGTCCTGCTTTCTGCATAGATGAAGAATCTGAAAAGTCCTAAGAAACCACGTGGAATGACAGAGCCCCACAGCCTGTGTCTTTTTTTTCTGCTCACACCTTCCATTAAGGTGGTCACTAAAGCTTCCCAAAGCACAGTATCTCTGCCAGTTTTGAGGTCTACCTTCTGTCTCCTCATCTTTCACCTTGGGAGTCCCTGATCTCCATTTGTATGCCGTGGTTCTATTCTTTTTAAGTGTGGTGAAGTTTCAAGTATCTCTAGTTCTTAATAAATCTGACCACATTTCCATCATTCTATGATTATAAATTCTTTAGAGTTTCTGGAATATTTTGTCTTTCAGTCTTAATTTTTCAAGTTGTAGTTTTCCCCATAGGTTTATATTTATATATAATTTTTTTCTGTCTGGAAAGAAGAGAATAATACCTGTCTCTTCAGCTTCCTTTCTTCTTTACCTATTTTCTTTTAGATGATTTTTAAAAATTCTTTTTTCCTCTTTACTCCGTTCCCCCCACCCAATACAAATAACTATGCTCATGTGAAACAATGTGGAAGTTGAAGAAAGTATAAATCAGGAAACACAGTGATCTTTCAGAGTCTATTGTGTAATAAAGACTCTGTCTGGCTTTGTTCTCGGTTCATGGGAGGCAGCTGTGGACTCTTCCGAATGACAGGAATGTCTTTATTGTTCATGATGTGCCCCAGGACAGTAACAGAGTTTCTGGGAATGGAAGAAACTAGAGGGAAGTTCTGTCCTTTGCTTCAGAATAGGGTTCTGTGCTGTCAGAATGTTCCACCTCCTGATTAGTGGGTTAGGGTCAAGCGAGGTCAACCCGACTTCCATATGTGTGTGTGTGTGTGTGTGTGTGTGCTGGGGGAAAACCTGGAGATGGAGTTCAATCTTACTGCCAATGGCTCCACCAGTCAGGCGTAGGTAATGAGACCCCAGTAAAACTCACGTGGTCTTCTCTAGTTGGTGACAGCACATCTATGTTGCCAGAGGGTGATTTATACTAAGAACACATTTGAGATCCTTCCCAAGTCACTGTATGCTGTTGCTTTTCTTTTCATTGGTCCTGACTTACATTCTTTTTCATAGAACTTGTGCAATATTGCTTCCCTACCCCCAATTTTTTTTCTGGTCATTTGAGCCTTCCAATGTGAAATAGAGTACCAGCCTTCCCTATTTTATTATGATTTACACATATTGCATTTTATATATGATTATGACAAATTTATAGTCATGATAATAGCACTATTTGGAATTCTGAGTTGTTTCAGTGAATTATTAGACTTCCCTGGGTTGCGGTAATCATGAATTTGAAGCCAGTTAATCAGTAGAGAAGGCTGACTGGGAACCCTTAAGCTTGCAACTGATGTTTGAAATGAGGGCAGTTTCATTGGGACTGTGCACTTGTGTTAGTTAGCTTTGCACTACTATAACAAAATACCCGAGATAAACAACTTAAAAGAGGATGGATTTCTTGGGACTCACAGTTTTGGAGGTTTCAGACCATCACCAGTTGACTTGGAGGCAGCCCATCATGATAGGAGCATAGCAGAGGGTTAGGGTTAGAGTCATGTCTGTCATGACAGACAGGAAGTGGAAGGGAGACAGGAAGAGGAAAGGGCATGCTCCATAACCAGACTTCTTTCCATCAGGCCCTGCTTACTAAAGGTTCCACCACTTCCTGAGCTGGGGACCAAGCTGTTAGCATGCGGGCCTTTGTGGGATGTGTATCCAAACCATGGCAGCCCTTTCTTTGTGAAATCTTACTTACCTCCAGGTACTCAGCATCAGGACTGGCTTGCAGAGTTTCTCTCTTCAGATGTCCTGCCTATTCTCATGTTGAGAAAATTTGTTCTGATCTTTATCAATTTTTTTCTATATAATTCAGATCATAGAACTTGTGCAATCTTGTCCCTACTCTCCGATTTTTTTTTCTGGTCACTTGAGCCTTCCAATGTGAAATAGGGTAGCAGTCTTCCCTATTTTATTATAATTTACACATATTGCATTTTATACTTACCTGTGGGAACCTTGCCTTGGGCAAACCTGTTGACACTATTTTTTTTTTATAACAATACATGTTTGTTTTATTGCCTTGTGTCACATTCTGGTAATTCTCACAATATTTCAAACATTTTATTATTATTGTATTTGTTATGGTGATCAGTGATCTCTGATGCTACTACTGGAATCATTCTGGGTGCAGTGAACTGTGTCCATCTAGGTGAAGCTGATAAATGCTGTGTGTCCTGAGTGCTCTGTGGTTCTCTTGTTCATGTCTCTCTCCTTCTCCTTGAGCTGCCATATTCTCTGAGATATGATATCAAAATTAGGCTGGTTAATAACACTACAGTGGCTCTAGGTGTTCAGGTGAAATGAAGAGTGTCTCATTTAAACGAGAAGTTAGAAGTGATTCAACTCAGGGAGGAAAACATGTCAAAAGGCAAGACAGGCTGAAAGCTGGCCTCGTGGGCCAGGCAGTCAAGTTGTGAATGCAAAGGAAAAGTTTCAGCCAAAAATTTAAAAATTCCATGGAAGTGGATCCCTGCACAATCAGAAAGCAAAGCAACCTTCCTGCTAACACAAAGCAAGTTTTAGGGGTCTCGATCAAAGACTACACCAACCACAGTGCTGCCTTAAACCAAAGCCCTGCCAGAGCAAGGCCCAAGTCTCTGTGAAGTTTTTGAAGGGTGAGAGAGGTGACAAGCTGCAGAAGGAAAGTCTGACACAAACAGAAGTTGGTTCATGAGGCTCACGGAAAGAAACTATCTCCATAACATCAAAATGCAAGATTAAGCCCTAAGTGTGAATGTAGAAGCCACAGAAAGTTATGCTGATGACTGATTAATGAAGGTGACTGTTTCAGTCACCTTTTCACTGCTGGGACACAGTACCCAACACCTGCAGCTCAGAGCAGGAGAGGTTTATTTGGGCTCACGTTTCAGTCTGTAGTCAGCTGGAGCCAAGACAAGACAATGCGGCTGAGGGGCCTGGTGGAGGAGAGCTGCTCATAGCATGGTGGCAGAGAAGCAGCGAGAGAAGGGAGGAGCTGGGAAGGAAGATGCAATCCCTTGGTCAAGGCTCCATTGACCTACCTCTTTGGTCTAGGCCCATCTCCGAACAGCAAGTTACCTATCCACCTCCACTCCAAGCACCTTCCAAAAGTCCTGCCAGTGTGAGCATGTGATCTCTTAGGGGACATCTAGACATAAACCATAACAGTGGCTTTGCTAAAGAGCAGAGTTTCCATGCAGACAAAGTATCCTTTATCAGAAGATGCCATCTAAGACTTTCATAGCTAGAAGATTCAATGTCTGGCTTTGAAGTTCCAAAGAACAGGCTGATTCTCTTTTTTAGGGATGAATGGCAACCTGAAGTTAAAGCCAATGCTCCTTTATCACTCTGGGATGCACAGGGCCCTTTGGGAATGCACTAAACCTACTCTGTCCATGTCCTGCACGTGGACAGCCAAGACCCAGAGACAGCACATCTATTTGCAGTGTGGTTTATGGACTATGTTAAGCCCACTGTAGAGGCCAATCATGGAAAACAGAGTCTAAGAGCCAAAATCAGCCTCTACTCCTTTAAGCTGTGGGTGTTGGGTCTTGGGTCTCAGAAACAAGAGACGTCACTGAGACATTGATTTCTCTGATGGGTCTCAACAAGGTAAACGGAAAGCCTTCCGGAAGAGATTCATCTTTCTAGATGCCTCTAAGAACACTGGCTATTCATGGGAGTTGATAATCCAACATTAACAGGAGTTTGGAAGAGGTTGGCCCAAAGCTCATGGATGTGTTGAAGAGTTCAAGACTTCAGTGGAGGAAGCAGTTGCAGATGTGGGAAGCTGCTTCCTCCACTGCGGGAAGACTAGACAAGACATGGGGCCTCATGGTGTCACGGAATTGCTACAATCTTATAATGATATTTTCATGGATGAGGTAAAGATACTGTGAACACTGCTGAACTGGCAGCAAAGGACATAGAGCGCTGTGTTGACTTAGTTGACAAAGTAGCCATGGTGTCTGAGAGCAGCGACTCCAATTTGAAAGAAGTCCTACTGTGGGTGAAATGTCACCAAACATCATCACATGATACAGAGAAATCTCTCAAGAAAGGAAGTGTCTGTAGATCCATGAGACTTCACTGTTGTCTTAATTTAAAAACATTAAAGCTACCCCAACTTTCAGCAATTAGCACTGTTTTTAGTTCGCAGCCAGCAAAACCCTCCCTCCTCTAAGAGAATTATCATCTGAAGGCTCAAATGATAGTTTGCATTTTCTAGTAATAAAATATTTTAAAATTTAAATATGTACATGTTTTAGAGTAAATGCCGTGGTACACTCAACATATAAGGTAAGTGTAACTTTTATGTGCATTGGGAAGTCAAAAATCTTTGTGTGACTCTGTGGCCATATTTACACAACATCTGTAGTGGTCTGGATCCAAACTTGCAATATCTCCAGGCAGGCCGGAAAGTTATGATTTTAATCTCTACAGCAGCTGTAGTGAGAGGATTTCACACATGAGGAATCTTAAGATGTCCAGATGGGCAGCAGAGGTGCCAGGACCCACACTGACTTCCTGGCCTTGGAGTGCAGGTCAGTCTGCACCCTATGGGCAGGTGTTCATTCAGGATCATTTTCCAGTGCAATTTTAAGTAACTGAATTCAGAGGTAACAGTTTTCACTAAAGAGACTCATAAATTGTGCAGGTGCTTTCAGAGTTTGAGGACCTGGGATAGGGGAAAGGAGCCAGCTATTTGGTAGGGGTGATTCAAAGTCACTTGTTGTAAGTGTGCAAAGTCACAGGGTTGCCAAGAGGAGGAGGAAGTCCAGGAAAATATTCCAAATTTGAGGCTTAAAAAAATCCTCATGTTATGTGGGCACGTCACTCCTTTTAAAGAGGTGGGTAGAATACTTATTGTTAGACTAGATTCCATTTGTCTGTGAGGTGATGGAAAAGATTTCTTTCTGAGATAGTCTTTTATTTCATTTGAAACCACTCTTCCTGAAGATTGTGAAGATTGTGAAGATTGTGCTTGTGTGTGTGAACTTCTGCCTGTGCACATGTGTGAGCGTGCATTGGTACGTGGGCATATTTGTGAATGTGGACAGTACAGGTGGAAACCCACATCTTTGCAGTCTGTCACTCATTTTGGGTTCTACAGAATATTAGCTGGAGCCATAAGGAAGCAATAATTATCAAGATTGGCAAGAATGCAAGCATCAATTCAATTCAAAAACAATTTCAATGACCAAAGATAAGATCATGTTTTGTTGAAGTGCAGAAATTAATTTTCAGGAATTTAGGGGTGGAGGAGTTAAAAAAAATCTTCTGTGAAGCTATCTGGTTATTTTCCCTGTATTAGTCACCAGAATATGGGAGAAATTACTTAAGGTGTGTTGTTAACTTCACAAAGTCAGAAGCTTCTGCACGTGCAGAGAAACACATTGCAATACATAAAATAAATTAAAAGCAAGGACACATGACTTCTCTAACAAGCTACAAACATAAGCAAGGAAAAATCCCAGTCCCACCAGGACAGGCCAGATGGGGCACTCCCCACAGTATCTGACTTACCATGATGTAAGATTTATGAAGTGTTGATCCACCCAGGGAAGGTGATGGAGTTCAGAAGTGCCTGTGGTCGTGTCTAATTTCCTAATGTGTGAGCTTTCTAGATTCCAGTTAGCATGACCAAGAAAAGGCAATTAGGTGGATCCCAAATCACCCACTGTTTAGGAGGGCTAGGGGCTCTGGCCTGGAAGGGGGGCATACACAGCATGGACCCCTCTAGCTGTGCTCTGGGCTCAGCCTGGCTCTCTCTCACTGGGGTGATGCTGAATCATCCCCCACCCTGGAGGTTTGGGCTGGCAGCAGCTTCTGGGACATGAGAGCACTGAGGGGCTTCTTGTGAACCCTGGGCCACCCTTTATCATGAGAATGTCCAAGTACAGCTGCCAGTCCCTGGGTCTGCCCTCCTGCTTGGCCTCTGTGGGAGCTGGACACACATGACCATGTGATTTCCACGCCTGCTGTCAAGTGCCAAAAGATGACATGGGGACCTTTTAGTGTTTATCCAACAATTCACCCTGCAGGGAAAAAAAATTCTGAGGAACAGTCATTCTGTATTCAGAGATCTATGTTACCTAGATTGATCAAAAAGTCTTTAAGATATAAAACCACTTTTAGCACACCAGCTCATGTAGAGTAGCTAAGCCTTCTCTTTAACTTTGGTTGTGGCTCTAGATCTCCCCACCGAAGCCTCACGTACTCATAGGTGGGGTTTTTCAGAGGTGGTTGGATCTAGGGTGTGTGATGCTAGGATTAAAATGTGTGGTAGTGGATTTCATAGTTCTAGATGTGACTGAATGGATTTACTGAAGACAGAAGCTCCACTTTGGGTGTAGACGGCACCAACCAATAGGCTGGTAACCTGTGTGGAATAAAAGGGATAGGGAGGCTCCATGCCTTGCTGTCTCCTGCCTACTGTGCCATGAACTGTTTCTGCTCTGCATTGCCCCTCTGCCAAGCTACCCTGTGTTGGAGCCAAATAACTATGGACTGAAACTTCTACAAACTGTGAGCCAAAATAAACCTTTCCTCCTTTAATGTGTGGGTGTTGTATATTTTGTCTCAGCAATGAGGAAAATAACTAAGACAAGCCACCTCCAGAACCTGGCTTGCTTCCTCTGCCCACCCAGCACATCTGGCTTGACCCACAGCATATTTTGATGCCTTATTCTCTTTGTAAGATCCTCGTAGGGTCTTAGCACAGCTCTGGGAAAACAGGCAGTTTTGCTCACAAATCAAAACATCTATTAAATCTCCAGGAAGCAGCTATGACTTTATTCTGTTCTCTGCAGGGTCCATTTGAAGTGTGAGCTACTAGCAATTGCATGAAATCACCAGAAAATCCATCAAGAGGGCAGTTTCTGGCTTCCCAGGAAGCCGGAAGTCACCACAGGCTGGGAGCAGAGTGGCTCCCATGCAGCCTGGCTGGCCACCCTGGGTAGGGATTTTGGTTGTGGTTTGAGAATCTAAAGCTTGGGATAAAGTTTGTCTGTGCCCATTGTGGCTGCCTGGTTGAAATGGACAGGGAGAACTGTCAAGGGCTGTATGCATGGGGCCACTGACCCAAACATGGACAGAGGGTCAGTAATGAAACATTTTTCTTTGGCTTTTAAGAGAATGGTTCTAGGGGCTGGGGATTTAGCTCAGTGGCATAAGCGCCTGCCTTGCAAGTGGTACCCATAAAAAAGAAAAAAAGACAAAAAAAAAAAAAAAAAAAAAGAGAGAGTGGTTTTATGGCAGATATGGTAAATTCATTTACTTAGGAATAGTGGAATGCTATGGTGGTCTCTGCTAAGAAATTAAAATGTTTTCCTCTTTAATAATCCAGACAATAGTAAAAATTGAAGTAAATTTACAGGTAACCCTTTTGCTGACCTAGTAAACATGTCCAGGGGTAACTGTTTTCCTGGGATCATGGGTCTTGCAAAACTCTAATTGTTGCTGGGTTCACTTGACTGTCTTGCTTGCTATCTTGCTTTGGGGTTTCTGAAATACCATAGGGGAATTGGAACCCTATTCTCTTCTTGGTAACTTTCCTTCCTTGCTCCAAAGGGCTCCAAGTATTCCTGGTCACAGTCTCTCTTCTTAGAAGAGCTGCTTTTCAAAGGGTGAAAGTGTTTTTGATTGAAGGCTTGCAAAGGAGCAGCCTGGCAGTGGCTAACCCAGCAGGGTCTGGCTACCTGGGCTCCAGACAGCCAGGCCTGGGGGCTCCTTTTACTCTGCTGCCTGCATTTTTAAAAACAATCAACAAAAACAAACAAACTGGAATAGAGCTTTTTGTGGTACAAAATCCTCTCTAATTCACATTGTGAGGCAGAGTTTACCTAGGTGATGGACAACTCTCTCCCTACAGAAGTCTACACTGGACTTCAGACTGGGCTCTTTTCTATCTTGAGCTAAGCAACACAAGATGGGGGGGGGCTCCTTCTGTGGGGTCCTTGGGGCTACTGGTCACAGGTGCAGGGTGTCTGCACAGTGGTTTCAGAAGCTGAGAGCAGAATTTGGGGCAAGAAATCATCCTGCCTCAGCATCAGGAGGCTCTGGCCAGTCCTGAACCCTGCCTTACGGTTATGGGCAAAAGTGTGTAAAAATTCTTTCCAGGATCGTTTCCACCATCTCAACTGTCAGCTGGGGCCTGGCAGTGTGTGAGCTCTGATGCCCAAACTGCTCTGCAGGCTCACAGTGGAGACTGTGTTGCAGGGTTCAGATCCCCTTTCCCATGACCTGGTGAACTCTCTTTGTGTCCTGATATTCTCTGCCATCCTTTCCATACATTAATTCATCCTGCATAGTTGCCAACCTAAGGCTTTGGGCCGCAGGTCTCCCTTTGGGGCAGGATGGCCGAAGAACCAGGAAATCTTGAGTCAGAGCCAGTGTTCCAGAGTCCTGGCCATGACCTTGGGTATAAAGGATGAGAATGGAGTCAGGTTAGCCCGAAGCAGCTGCTGCAGTGTCTCAGGAGGAGGAGGGGGCAGGGACAGGGCTTCCTGGGGAGGGCAGACCCTCCCTGAGAGTGGCTCTGAGTGGCTTCTACTGGCAGGAGGAATACAGTTTCCCCGACCTCCCTAGTCTCCTTTGTGTCTCATTTTTTCCTCTGAAGCAACCTCCTAGCAGCCTGCTGCTCCCAGCAGCCACGCCCGTCCCCGTGGGCAGGTGGCCAGCAGCCTGGCTTGGACTTGTCTCTGGCTCCCCATCCTCCTGGCTGGATCAGGACCCTTGGCCCTGGGCAGGATTTTGTTACAGGACAGATTTCTTTGATGGCAATTTACTCAAAGAAATGGAATGCGAGTACTCAAGAGAGTGGTGCATTCCAGTTTGGAGCTGCGACTATCGGTGAAAATTTATGAATCTATAGGAAGTCCCCTCGTGGCCTTGCTTGTGGGAAAAGGATGACCCACCCACAGAAAGATAATGGCCCATTTTACAGGAGAAAGGCAGGGCCTAGCTTATTTTTTGGGGGTGGTCTAAAATGTTTTGCCTAAAAACACTGTTTGAACTTTCTAAATCTGTTTGTTTATCTTAAAATCTGGTTTCTGTCCTTTACTTTATCAACTAAATTTTGGGTAATTTATGGATTTAAATGTCTTTAAGGGATTTGGGGTGTAATGGGCTTAGAAGAAAAGAAGCATAAACAAACCTAGGGCATTCAGCTATGGAAACTGGGTAACTTCAGGGGTCCTGGTGTTACCAGCAGCTGAGTTGGTTAGAAATACTCTAGGCAGTCAGACAGGGCTGGGCCCTCAAAGGAGCCAGAGCAGAAGTTCAGATATCTTGCAGCCTTGGAAGAGACAGTCACCTCCTGCTGTTGGCCAGATCTCAAGACAAAAGGCAAAGCAAACACAAGCACATCCTAAGGATCCACAGTCCAAATACTTCTCTATCACCCTGAGGAAGCCAGGAGTCAGCATCCTACCCCCTCAACAGGAAGAGTCACTGCTGTTAAGAATGCTTACTTACTTACTAGCTTCTCCATTTGCTCCTAATTTAATCAATTTTACCTAAGCAGTTAATCTTATTGGTTGACCACAGTTCTGTCACGCCTTATGCCTATCTTGTTACTTCCCATTTTTCCCCACCTTGAACCTGGCTCACCCAAAAGTTCCTAGAAAAGACAAGAGTTCCTGGCATCTAGCTCAGGACCCCTTCTGTCTCTCAGACAGAAGCTTTCTTTCTCAATAAATATATTCCTCTTTTAACCTCTGTTGTTTCTAAAACTCCTTTGGTTTTAGAGAACACGAACTGGTACTGGACATTCCCCTCTTTCGCTGACTTCTGCAATCTTTTTAAAGCACTGTTTAAAAACAGTGATTTTCCTTGTCTCCTTCCTCCCTTCCTTTCTTCCATCCTACCTGCTTATGTCTGTTGTATACTGTTCCCTCCTCCCTGCTTTATACTGGACTGAGGTGGCCTTGTGTCATTATAAGACAGGACTGGCTGACCCTCCTGACCTGCATCTTGGGGGGTCCAGTGTGATGGTTCAGGAACTCCCAAGCCTTGGTTGATCCCCAGCTTCGGGTCCTGTCATGGGCTTCTGGTCTCATGGAACTGTTTTGAGCAGAGACTTTGAAGCCATTCCTTTGGTGCCTGAGACCTTGTATTCACCGTGGAACAGTTTCTCTGCCTGGAGTGCGTGTGGAGTGCAGACCAGGACTGGGGCTCAGAGTGGGCCAGGGAAGCCCTGGAAGAAGAGGTGCAGGGAGAGGCACCCAGGCCAGGTGATGCTCAGGGCCATCCTGTGTGCAAGTTGGAGGGGGCGGGGCATGGCGGGAGCAGAGGGTGGGGGAAGTGCAGATTGCCGAGAGCCCTTGAGCCCTTCAGCCCTTCGGGAAAGGGACTTGGGGACCTGGGGACAGAGCAAGGTGGCCTCTGGCTGCTTTTGACACTCATTTTTATGTCCTGCTGCTGTGAATTTTCTTACTATTGTATTTTGTTTCATCTTGGCAGGATATTTCGATGGCCTAAGAGGCAGGGCTGTTGTTGAGGGGCCTTGGTGATGAAATGGGAGGAAGCCTTGGCACCTCAGGCTCTAGCAGCTGCTGCCCCTCTGCTGCTGAGCTGGGCAACGTTTTCTGATCCAAATCCAAGCCTGCACCTCTGAACACAGCCTCAACGCAGCATGGGGTCTGGGGTGAAGTGAGGGATCCCCACCCTCTCTCGAACACGCAGGAGGAGACACCTGGATACCAGCTTTCCATGGACAGTCTCAGCTCTGGCGCCACTATTCCAGGCAGCTGAGTTAGGTAGACATATTCTAGGGGGTCAGACTGGGCTGGGCCCTGGAAGGAGCCAGTACAGAAGCCAGATACCTTACAACTATGGGGGAGACAGACACATCCGCTGTGGGCCCCAACTCAAGACAAAAGGCAAAACAAATGCAACCACACACTAAGTGTAAACATCAGGGATTGATATTCTAAACAGGTATCAGTCACAGTGAGGAAGCCAGCAGGAGCCATTAACCCCACCCCTTACCAGCAAAGACCCTATTCTGTGTTCATGCCCACTTGCCAGGTGACTCTCCTCCTCTTCTGAGTGAATTTCACCTGGGCAATTACACCTCCTCATCTCATTGGTTGGCCATAGTTCTCTCCCACTCCATGCCTGCAGCCTCCCATTTTCCTCCACCATGGACTCACTGACCTTGCAGTTTTGCTCTATAAAAACCCCTGGAAAAGGCAGGGTCCTCTGCAACTCACTTGGGATGGGACCCCTTCTGTCTTTCTCTTGGGCAGAAGCTTTCTTTTTCTCAATAAATATGTTTTGCTCTTAACCTCCATGGTTCCTAAAATTCATTCTTCAATTGTAGAGAACACAAATCTGTACCAAACATCTAGTACCCTGGGAGTTTCTTCCGCTTTATCACTGGGACAATCTGAGGTCTTGGAGCTCAGAATGACGGCCTGGGGACACCAACAGCTACCAGAGCTGTCACCCTGCCTTCTCCTCTGCATCTACTTTGTTTTTTCATCACTTCTTTATCCTGCTCGCTTGTTCTTTAATTTGTTTATGGCTTGTTCTGCTTTGTTTCATTGGTATTTTGAGATGGTAGTTCAGGCAGCCCAGGCTGGCCTCAAACTTGCAGCGATGCTCCTGCCTCAGCCTCTCAGTGCTGGGATCACAGGCATGCGCCATCACACCAGCTAATTATTATTATTTTTTTTTTTCTGTGAGAAAATATCCTGGCTCAGCCTCACTTGAATGGAGTGAATGCTGTCTGACCTAGAGTCTTCGCTTTCACAGACTCTGCTCCTTGGCCACCTGTCCTCCCTGCAGTCCCTGGGTTTCAGCTTCACCATGATTTTACAGTGTCATCTGCACAAAGAGATGGATCCTTATTCTGTCTGTCTGTCTGTCTTTCTAGGGAATTGAACCCAGTCTTCATAGAGCTATATCCCTAGTCCTTTTGGGCTCGAACTTGCAATCTTCCTGCTTCAGCTTACCAGAGTGCTGAGGTTACACGTGTGGCCCCTTTATTTTGAGGCATGGCCTCTCTGCTTTCCAGAACAATGGCCTGTCTAGGTTCCTGGTCAACAGCTTCCAAAGCAAGCCCTGGTGTGGCTGTGGGGGACAAAGGATAAAAGAGTGCTCCAGAAGTGAAGAGCCTCTCACCAGGAAGAAGAAAGGGAGAAGGCCTTGCCCCCTGTGACCCCCAAATCTCTTTATACAGAGTTCCCTCTCTGCCTGGGGCTCTTTAGAGGATATCTGCTGAAATCAAATGAAATCCAGGCTCCTACGTGGTCAGCAGGGCCCTCACAACCTGAGCCCTGCCTACCTGCCTGGTAGCTGCTTTTGGTCAAAGGCACCATCTAGACAAGGCCTTCCTGGATCCCACACATGTCTGTCTGTTGCTTTCCTAATTTTGGAAGTCACTTCTTGTCTGTCTCCTGTGTATTTGTTCCCTTGTCCAACTAGAGCTGTAAGTGACAGCTCTGAGATGGGAGGAAACTGAGGCAGGCACTGGGAAGGGGGTGAGCTGACTGATCCCTGGGTGGGGGCTGCATGGTGCGGCTGGCTTGGGGGCCCTGGAGCCACAGGGGCACTCGAGGAGTGGGGACATTGCATTTGGGGAGGTCTAGCACAGATGGAAGCCCTGAGAAAACAAGGGTCATCAGCCATTGGAATCCCCGTGAGAACCAGGCAGACACCCAGGCTCACGGTGACTGTCTTTCTCCTTGAGTCACCTGGGCTGTGTCCTGTTGAGGAAAGGTTTGCATGCAGGCCATGAGCAGAAGGCTCTAGGGTCCTTTGGAGATACCATTGCAGCTTCTGTTGCTCTGGGCTCCCCACCCAGCAGCTCCTTGGCCTCGTGAGGAACTGTGCTATGCACTGAATGTTCTGGAAAGTCTCCTCCTGCACACATCCCACGGAAGTCAACACAGCCAGAAAGCTCATGATTCTTAAAAGCAGAGGCTGGCTTGGCATCCCAGCTCTATCTTTGTATCTGAGAGGCTTGCAATGTTTTAGATTGTCTATACGAAGAGACCCTGGTTATGACACCTTAAATAGGGTCTGTGACGACTGTTACCATGAAGACCTCCGTGTGGCACTGAGGTGGACTGAGGGAGACCCAGAGAAGTTAGGAGCAGCCACGCCCAGCCTTGCATCCACAGAACTGGACCCTGGTTCCCCCCAGGTGGGAATAATACAGAGCTGCAGTACCGAGGGCCAGGCCTTCCAGACGCTCACTGTGGTTGTTTTATTCCTGGGATTTCATTTACTCTCCGAGGCTGTATGGTGGCCGCCCCATGTCCCAAGAGAGGAAGCGGAGCCTGAAGTGCAGGGATCCTCAGGACGGTGCCCTGGAGAAGCTGTGCTGTAGCTGTCCCCTCCCTGCTGACACCAACATCGGCCTCCATCTCTTGGCAGGAGCCTCGCTCGAGGGGACCAGCTCGGCTCCCTTGTCCCTCACGTCCCCTCTGTGGTCTTTTGCTAATTGTGTTTTCCTTTTCCAAAGTCCAGGGACACTGCACAAAGCCCTTTTCATTCTGCACAGCCTGTTTGTTTAGGCAGTGCCTTGGGGAGTCGGTGGGCTAGGAAGTCCAGTCCTGCAGGTCCCTGCTGACTCTCTCCTGCCTCCTGCCAGCAGGGAGGAAATGGAAACCACACAGAATCAGCCTGCCTGTGAGGCATGGGGATGCCCACATCAGCCTTCTAGCACGGGGGTGTCAGCATCACCTCCAAAGGCTCCCTGGTTACTTATAGGCCATGTGCTCTCAAATTACCTGGATTGCAACAGGCGACGTCCCCACAACATCAATCTCAGCTCACTGTATCTCCACACCTGTTTACCTGAAGCAGGGTCTTAAAATAGGCAGAACCCAAGCAGGGGCTGGCACTGATCCTCAGAGAACATCTTTATTTCCTGAGACTCTAGTGAGGCTTCTGTTCTTCCTGGGAAGCACTAGAGAAGCTTCCAGAACAGAAACAGCTCCAGAATGAAAATGAAAACTCAACTCAGGGCAGCTGGGAGGAGCCTTGAGTGGACAAGTGGATTTACAAAGACTTTTATTGCTTCCCCTGTGCCCACCAAGGTCTGGCTCTGGGGCTGTTGGATGGAGAGGTAAGGGCCACAAGCTGTGCTGAGTGACAGTGATGTCCACTGCCTGGGCTGGGGTGCACAGGAGGCAGCAAGGGGCTGGTGGTGGAGTGGAATGACTCCCCAGGAAAGTGCGGGGCCTCACTCTGGGAGTGCAGGAGGCAGGTGGCATGCCATGCTTGAAGGCTGGAGACACCCACGAGCCTCTGGAAATAGGAATGCCTCTAATATGCAGCTTTAAAAATGTTTCTTTAAAGACAGGAGTTCCAAATAGCCCATAGCTAAAGCCTTCATCTTTTAATTTTAATTTTTATTGGTTCACATTTGCAGTACATAGCCACATTCAACCAGAGAGATGCACACACACACCACACCGTGATTCCTTTTCACACCGTGATCCCATATGCCAGGGTTCATGTTCCTGGTTTAGAGGAGGTACAGAGCAAGACTGGACCATGTGCTTAGGGCTGTCAGTGTGAAGGGGCTCCCTAAAACTAAGTTCTGGGGGTACTGGAAGTACCCAGCCTCAGCCAACAGCATTATTGGGCTAAGCCAGTTCACCTGTCACCTCCAGACATGGTGGTTTCTGTGAGCCCTGGTGGGTGGGGACCAGCAGGCTGTGCAGCAGAGTCCTGAGCTCCACACTAGCGTTTCCTTGATAACAAGGGATGCTTTTCACTATGGATCACTGCAAGGGCTGAAATCCCTTCACTGGCTTTGTGTGGCTGAATCTTCAGAGACCAAAGGGAAGAGCACATGTTAAGAACCTGATCAGCCTGCATGATAACACCGCCAGATACATAAAACATATTCTGGAAGCAGCCACCGATTACCCTGATAAAGTCACCCGCTTCCTCAGTGCCACCTGTGATAAAGCCATACAACACTTGCTTGTTTGATCAGAGTGTTAGTACCTTGTTAGAGAAAAAAATGTTGAGTTTTTATTCTCAAATTGAGCTGAATTTGGGGTTCTGTAGTTTTCATACCCATCGTGTGCAAAAGTGGCTCCTGTCTTCCTTTGGAAAGGGGCTCATGGGGAGTCCCACTCTATAGTCAGTGGAGAGCAACAGGTCTATAGACCGCCTTTGAATCTACATAAATGGTCCCAATGGGGTGATCTAAGATCACAGGGACCAATTAGATTCCATCTAAGGTCACACGAACCAATCAGATTCCATCTAAGATCTCACGGACCAATCAGAATTGAGCTGAATCCAAATCACTGTGGTCAAGAGCCAGTCAGGCTGGCATTTACAGTTCTGGACTTTCCAGCAGTGCTGTTTGCTGGCTTCAAGCACCTTGGCTGATGCTGTCAGCTGAGGCTGCCCCAGAACCCTGCAGTGTTACAGCTACAGGGTTAACACAAGCCCGAAGTGCAGGCGGAAAGCAGGTAGCTTGAGTCACCTCCAGACTCTGCTTTCAGCCTCCTCGCACTGCGGCAGTTTCTCATAATCTCCTCACTTTGTTTCAGAAACGAGGAGAATGTTGATTCATGATGACCTGGAAAGAGTCTAACCGCGTCAGTGTCTGAGTGGCCGATGACAGTGCGGTTGCCCTGGCAATGGAAGCGAGCACCCACGCAAACATCTGGGGGTGCAGTGCGCAGAGTCCCTTGCACCCCCACCCCGTCCACTCATGGGGCAACCCCGATGTTGGGGGATGCTACAAAATCCCAGGCTGGGGGAGGGGTCCGACAGCACCCTCACTCATTCCTAACTTTGCATTCAATCCCATAAAACACGAAGTCTAAAAGAATGCATTCAAACTCCTTTCCCAGGTAGCCCGCAAGGTCTGATAAAACGTTCATTTTCTTTTACCTTAGAGGTATCCTAAACAGTTTTCAGCAGCAGTGAGAGGGACAAGAATTGAGATTCGTGTTCTGTATGTCTTTATTTCATTCTCATTTTCTAGAAACATTATTTTACAAAAAAAAAAAAAAAAAAAAAAAAAACAAAAACCAAACAACAAAACAGTTGTCGATGGATTGGAAAAGAAAACGCATCCTGGGTCCCTCACCATGGTGCGTTACCCGGGTAACAGAGGCAGCGCGCTGTCGCAGGTGGCACTGAGGAAGCGGGTGACTCGGCTCTCGGGCTAACCGATTACTTTTTGAGGTGGGCTTGAGGCTGCCCCGGGGGCCTTAGGGGTCCCTGTCTCGGTGCCAGGGGCCCGAAGGCTTCTGCCAGCAGAACAGGGCAGGTGCGCCCCACGTTCAGCGCCACCCAGCTGAGTGCTGAGGAGGTGCTCAGAGCTGACCTCAGCAGGGACCTTTGTCACTTGCCCACCTCTGTAACACGCTTTATTTTTTTGGTACTGGGGATCGAATTCATGACTTTGTACTTGCCAGGCAGGTGTTTATGCCACTGAGTTAAATCCACATGCTTCTTTCTGAGAGAGCCTCTCCAATTTTTACTCTACGATGCTCCACTGAAGAGAGAATGAGGCTTTTACAAACTCGGTCTCACCTGAACCTCATTTTTCTGTGTGCTGAAGGACAGGAGCAGGTGGTGGCCCCTGAAGTCCCTTAGAAGTTGGAAGTTTTGAAGGAACACGGGAAAGCTGCTCCAAGGTGCAAATTTGCCTTCTTCGTGCCTCTTCTGGGTGGTGGTGCCTGGTCTCCAACAGTGTGCAATGGGCCTCTATATCTGGCCACGCCCACACACAACCACACTCACATCTGACCAAGACCACGCAGCTCATATCCGGCTACACACACGCCCACGCTCACATCTGGCCACACCCACACATGCCCATGCCCACATCCAGCCATGGCCACATCTGCCTGTTGTCCACTTCCCCAGGCTCCCGCACCCATATAGGCTCCCGCACCCTTACTCTTATCCATCCTCATGCCCATGCATTCCGTCCACATCTAGTGGCTGCCAGTTATGGCCTCATCCATATATAACTTCCCCCACAAATGGACCCCGCCCATACCTGACCTCACCCACATTCAGCGGCACTTGCCGGCTCAGCCTGGTGTCTCTGTTTCACCGTGTTTCTGCTGCACGTGCCCTATCCTGTGGTAAACAAAAGGATGTGAGTGTGGGTGGTGGAGGGCCTTCCACCTCCCGAGAGAAGTGCACGAGTTTGACTCCATGAGTTCATCAAGGGAGACGATTTTTCGGATGCCTCGGAGGCGCAGGCTGCTGTGTCTGATGGGGCACCTGGTGACACTTGTGTTTCCACAGATGCTCATGGGGACGTTTGCCAGGTTCAGAGGCTGTCAGATTTGCAGGCACGAGGACCTGGAAAAGGCTCTTACTCAAAAAATTTTAAACTTGCTTTGCAGAAAAAATTCTTTCTCAAAACAAAGTGTTCTGTGGTACCTTATAAAACTCTTATAAAATAATAGCGTTTTGTAAATTTTGCTTCATAATTTTAAATTTACGTTTATTTATTTGCGTGTAAGCCAACCAACAATAAGGCTCTTTTGAAAAACCTAAATTTTTCAGTATTTCCTTGTCTTAATTTTCTTCATGGTGTCCCCTCTAAAAAAAATCCTATTTCCTAAAGTACAGTACCAATATACTAAGGTGTGGTGTTTTTCTTAAGAAGATGTACTGTGTTGAATTTAAGGGAAATAAAAGACTCAAAGAAATGCTTGAAAGAATTTGAAACACATTCGTGTAGGAGTAAAGGAAGGAGTATTTTAAAAATTTGGCTAAAATTCACCAAACATAATGTTCAGTTTTAATCACTTTAAAGCATAGAGTTCATCAGCTTTCCACATGGCCAATTGTACCAAATTTTCATCACCCCAAAGGAAACTGTCCCCATTAAGTGTGCACAGACTCAGGAAATATTTGAATATGCATAAGTATTCATGAATATTCATGAAAGCAAAATTGCCGTGGGCCAGAGTAACTGAGGGGATTTTAGGTCAATGGATGCCATGAGGGTACCGCAGTAGAGAATGACAGAAAATAGTGACTCTTGCTTTGGGACTTGAATGATGAATTAGCCACATAAGGACAGAAAGGAAGCCAAAGGCAGAAAGAGCCCGTGGAAAGGCCCAGGGCAGTAAGGAACTCAGTGGTAGGATCCCCAGAAGTGAGGCCTTTCCTGTGCTTGGAAGGTGGCTTGACCCCTGGACAGGAGCCGACCGAACTGTTGGAACCTGAGTCCCTGGAAAATCAGCTAAGCCGTGTGTGCTTATTGGGCTGGGTCTCAGCCACGGTTGGGGCAGCATCTGTGGGCAACTCTGCAAGAAACCAGATGTGCCTTGAGTGTGGTAGCTCACTCCTGCAATCTCAGCATTCAGGAGGCTGAGGCAGGAGGATTGCCATGAGTTCAGGAACAGCGTGGGCCACATAATGATTCAAAGTCAGCCTGAACTACATAGTGAGACCCGGTCTCAAAAAATCAATAAACAAACCAACCTAGAACCAGATGGATCTGAGGGAGGAGTAGAAGGCTTAGTCTGAGGGTGTGCGGAACATGCAGAAGGCCTGGAATACAGAAACTGCCCCTCCTTATCCATAGAATACAGGTTCCAAGATTCCCGGTGAGTGCCTGAAACCTGTATGTTTTTTGTTTTTTCCTACACATACTCACCTATGAGAGTTTAATCTACAAATTAGGTATATTAAAAGCTTAAAGATGACCAATAACAAAACAATGCTATGTAACAATACGCTGTAATGCAAGTATGTAAAAGTGGTTTCTTAATAAAATACAAAATATTTTATTGTCCTTTTCATGCTTTGCACTTCATGAAGCACACATGGCTTTCTTTGATGCATCCAAATAGCCAGCATCACCGTTCTTGAGTTTTGGGGCCAGTGTTTATTAAATAAGCGTTACTTGAGCCTTATTAAATAAGGCACAGTGATATCTTGATGATCAATCTGAAAACTAAGATGCCTGCCAGTGTATCTGGGAATAGACCCATCTTGAGACCATAGATGCTATGTGAGATCAGACACAGGCTAAACATCACATGGCTTCTCTTATATGAGCGACCCAAAAAAGTATAAATAATTTAAAGAGCAAACTAGACGATGGGAAATGGGGGCGGAGACTGTGGAGATGGGAAAGGAGTTTGGGAATGATGGGAGATGGGAGAGAAGGGTAAGGAAAGGGGAGATGAAGAGTCTTCATGATTAATGCAATCTCATGCCAATTTAAAAGGGGGGAAGGCAAGAGCCAGATGCTTTCTCGGTGACTAAAGGTTGAGTAGGATACCCTAGGCTGATGTGGATACCCTAGACAAAGGAATGAGTCGTGTCCTGGGTGGGTCAGAGCAAAACGCCACAAGATTTTAGTGCACAACTTAGGCTGGTGCACAATTTAAAACCTAGAAATTGTCTAGTCCTGGAATTTCCCATGTAATTTCTATGGGTGTTGACAGAAAACAAACCCCAGGATAGTAGTTTTTATCAACTTATATGTCTGTGTAATAGTTGATTCACAAGAATGGCCAGTGAGAGTCAACTATAAAACTCAAGAGGTCAGCTTGGACCCTTTTCTGCGTGTGTATTTATAGTGTATCTTTTCGACATTATGAATCTCAATTTCATGAAACAAAAAAGAATCATTCAGAAAATAAATCTCAGCTGGCCAAATGATGTCGTGTTGAGTTTTAGCAGTTACTGAAAAAAAATCCCATGATCTCCTCCTGTTTTACAACAACTTAGAAGCTTTTATGAAGTCTGTTTTCCTGAAAATCATAGTGGCCCCTGGCATGGTGGGCAGTTTGTGAGGAAGCCACTGGCCCCCCGGGCATTGGATTTGGTCTCTTCTCGTGTCCCCTGGGTGCCTGTCCCTACCTTTGTCATTTCAAAGATGCTCTTGTGGTTTGTTTTAGTAGTCCTGGGCTGATCATCAAAGATAAGTTGAATGATCCCCTTTACCGGGAGAAGGGCGTTCAGTCCTATCCAACATCGACAGACTTAGGCTCTTGAGTCCAGAGATGGAAATCTGGATTTCTCCTTGGCTGTCCACCCTGGAAATCAGGAGATCTCCAAAAAGGGAACCAAATGAAACTCCAGCTGTCCAGGTACGATCAGCCAAAAGTGGTTTCAGGGTATTTTTTGTTCATCCTTGTTTTTTTTTTTTTTTTTTTTAAATTTTAACAGAAAATACTGGCTGTGGAGTGTGTGTCTTTGTCTCACAAGCCTGGAGCTTTTTAGGACAGCCTTGGGGGCTCAACACAATGGCATATGAGCTGGACTTGGTGGAGCCCGTTTGGAGGGGCAGGCAGAGTTCCTAGGGAGAAGACAAAGGCCAAAGTGTCCCATCTCAGGGCTGCCACCTGTGCAAACGCTGCTCCTTGTTCAGGAGAAATCCAGCCCACCCACAGCTGGTGGGACCTTAGGCTGCTTGGAGTCTCGGTTTCCTTATTTGTAAAGGGCCCTGGTTGTGGGACCAGCTTCTGAATTAATTTCACCTGTGTTTGTTGTCCGCTGTAGCCAAATTTCCTAAGCAGCTCAGAATCAGCCATAGCTGCACGGCTCCTCTTACAGTGGGCCGCTGGCCAGTTCTCCCCAGCAGTGGGCACCCTGAGGCTGATGGGCAGGCAGCTGCCCTCCTTGGTCTCCGATTGGCTGGACATCAGGTAGCTTTGGTCACCACACCCCTGACCAGGCCTGGGCGCCTGGGCTCCTGGCTATGGGAGCAGAAATCCCACGGGAGACTCCAAGAATAGAATCCTGTCCTGGTCTCTTATTTCCAAAGCCTGAACTCACTTTGCAATACTAAATAAATACTGAGCAAAGTTGAACACCACCCCCTTGCCAGATTTCCCAGCTTCATTTTCTTAAACCTCATTAATTTCTTTGTGGCTCTTTCCTCCACAGGAAGTCTTCTCTCTCAGAGCACTTGCTGAAAAGCTGGTGTCTCATAAAAGAGAAATGCTTTAAACTCCCCAGCACTTAGGAAGTCCAGTGTCATCTGAGAAAAATCATAACCCAGTAAGAGAATCTTAACAAATATTTTTATTAGCTTCCCAAGTAATGGAATTTAGTGGGGACTTTGACAGAGCCAAGTTTTAAATATGTTGCTATTTAGTATTAGTTCACAACCACAACCAAAAAAGAAAAAAATCTCTTTCCATTTGAAGGGATGATTTAAATATCAGTTTTCTTTAGGGATCTTTCTGCTTACAGGAAAAATGACAGTCAAAGCCGGTCCAAACTTGATCAGCAGATCATTTTCTTAAAATTCTCAGAGTTCTTCTTTTGGAGAAGGCACCTAACCTTCCTCTTCGCTTTTTACTGTGTATCTCCTGGCTTCCACCCAACACCTCTCTCTGTCTCCCAATCTAAGGGACTAACACCTCCTTGGGACCCTGGAGACCTTCCATAAGCCCGTGGAGACCACACTGCAAGGCTGGCACTGTGGCCGAGTCCAAGTCCTTGCAGAATGCCTCGTGGCCCTCCTGGACCACAGCTCTCGGAGGCATCAGGAGGGGCTACTTCTTAGTCACCTGCTTGGTATCAGGAAATCTACGCAATGGATGCTGAAGGGGGTGTGGGGCTTCCTCCTCCCTCCTTGGGCACAGCTGAAGACACTATCATGCCTCTGCTGCAGCACAGTAGACTGTCCCACCGGTCCTGTTGCTGTCACTTGACTGCTGTCTGGAAGTGGCAGCATGAACACTGGGGAGGTGACATCTCTACCCACATAGTGACTGCCTCAGGCTCAGGCTCACTGTTCCTCTCTTTACCTGTTGGATCCATCTCCTTGGGACCTGCTCTGTCTCGTGCCTCACATGCCCCCTCTGTCTTCTCCTTGGGGTTCCCACCCCAAGACCTACATGGGGATCTGGGGCCCCTCACTGGCTCTGGGAGCCTCTCTCAGGCACTGCCTGCCACCAGTGCTAGAGAAACTCCTGTTCTCTGTGGTGTCTCTGCTCTGCTCTGCCATTGGCATGGAGTCTCAGCTTGTGACAAGTTAGCAAGTCACCCGGGACAATGTAGGACAGCATAGCACAGACCTGAGATCCACCTTGCTCCAAAAGCCTGGCATCCACCCAGGAGCTCACCTGTCTCCTTGGGAGATTTAGAGCTCATGACAAATGGCAGGGCACCTGTGGCCCCAGGAGCCTTTCTTCAGGCATCACTGAAGCGGACAGTGAGTGCTACTTGTATCACGGCACCTCTACCCCAGCCTGCTTTAGAATGGCCTCTCCTGCAGAAGAGAGATGCTGCTGCTTCTCTCTCCGGCCCATTGCGAGGACCCCAGGAAAGGTGCGGAGGACACTCGGGAGCTGCAGCCATAACCCTATAAGAAAAGCAAAGAGGTGGGGTCCAGAAGATCCAGTCTCATTCTGGCTCTGTCCCTCAGCAGCTGCGGGAAAAGACAACAGCTCCCCGATGGCTCCACACGAGGACGACAGTGACAGCTAACGGGAGAGGGTCTTGGGAAGTCAGTCCAATTACTGGGGAAAATATGAATACAGGTGCCCAGCACAGTAGCTGTGATCCTGTGGACTTCAGAGTCTTTCGCTGCTTTGTGACCATAGTAGGAGTCATCAGGAGGCATATACAGCTCTTACAGCCCAGATCTTTTCTGTCCCCTTCACGGGCTCCTTGGATGTTAGCCTGATGTAGCAGGTAGCTTATCCTCAGGTAAATCAGCCTGCCGATACCGCCCCCAGGGAGGCCTCAGGAAGCCACTCCAAATAGAAGGATATTGCTGTACCCGTCAGAGACCTGGGCTTCGAGCCACCACACAGGAGGGTGGCACTGGTGGTGATGGCATCTGTGTCACAGGACAGTGACTGGGTGTTGTAGGGACTGAGAATGAGGTAAAATAGGCAACAGAGCTTCCAGTGATGGGGGAGCCTTGTCTGAATCTGGGGTGTTCAGTGGTGGGGAGGGGGATGTGGTAGGATGGGGTGAGTCAAGGAGATAGTTTTCTGTATTGGGTGACAGGACGGGAGTGGAGGATGGGCTGGGTAAGGCCTTGAGAGGGAGCAAGGGTGGAGGTGGCGGAGCAGCCTGGAGTTGGGAGCTCAGCTCAGCCGTACAGCGGGTCGGGGACCAGCTCAGGGGTAGGTCTGGGAGAAAGTGACTTGGAGGTGTCACAGAGCCCCTGGAAACGGGGACTGCCTGAGCCCTTTTCCTGTGCAGCCTTCTCAGTATGCCACTCCATTACCCAGGGAACCCCTGGGGCCTGGGTGCTGGGAAGCACCTGGTGCCCTGAGTATCAGAGGACCAGACAGGGCAGTGTGGATGCTTCAGTGGTCCAGAGGCAGGAGGGATGCTGGGAGGAGAGGCAAGGCTGTTGGAGGTCCTCTAAGCTCACCCCTTGGGTCTGACGGCTACTGTTCGGTGACTTTCATGTTGGTGTCAGAGGACCCTGAGGCTCAAGGAGACTCCTGGAATCACCCAGGGAAGGGGACTGGGGAGTGATGGAGAACCCTGATCTGTACTGGGGCTTCCTGTCCTGGCTACTGTGGAGGACCAGAAAGGGAGGGCAGAGGCAAACCTGGGGTGCAGCCTTGTACACAGTGTGGTGAGAACACTCTGTCTCTCAGTGGGCTTCCTCCCTGAGCCCATAATCCCAGCATAATCCTGAAGAAAAATCATCAGATGCCTGGCCAGACCTCCTCAAGATTGGTGGAGTCATCAAGAGGAAGGAGAAGTCTGAGAAGTTGCCATGACTGGGGAAAAAGACATGAAAACTAAATATCTTGTGTCCTGAATACAAACAGGGCACTCGGTGACAACCAAGGCAACCTGAATTTTGTGCATAATTCACCTGAAAATAATGGATCAATACTGGCTCACTAGTTCTAATGGATATAGTATATAGTGTCAGATATCAAGTAATAGAAGAAACTGGATATGAGGCAAGTGGGAACTCTGTTATATGCACACGTTTTCTTTACTATATTCATGAATTTTTAGTCCAAAACTGTTCTGAAATAAAAAGTTCATTAAATACAAAAAAGATCACGGTGCCTAACAGGTAACAAGGAGCTCCTGACAAAATGTGGAACCAAGTGGCGGAAGGTGTCTGGGATGAACAATGGATGGTCTCCATACCTATGGGACAGCATCCCAGACAACATGTGTGACAGTCCCTGAATCCTGGGGTCTGTCCAGCGGCTGAGATCCCTGCAGGAGTAGATAAGGTAGAAACCTGGGCACAGGAAAGAAGGATCCTTTGACCCATCGTTGCCAGGCTGAACATGGAGACAGGAAGCTAAGGCCAAGAAAGGATGAGAGCACAGAAAAAGCCCACCCCTGACATGAGAGAGGACAGGAAGAAGAGAGAGGGAGAGGAGATCCTAGGACCCTGGTGGTGCTTGGTTCCCCGGATCCAGCTGATCCTGAAGTCAACAACTGAGCAGGCAGGTGCAACTGCTCAAGTGGTTTGAATTGAATTTAAGGTACCTCGAACTAAAAGCATCCTAAGAGCACAACTATTTCTGAGAAAGATCAAAGATTCTGTCCCAAGAGATGCCACCTTCCTGGGGAGCAGTCACTGTGGGCAAACAAGTGAACTCTTAAGAAACGTGGAATGCCGTGGCTCGCCAGCCTCCAGGAAATCCTCAAGGCCCGCAGTGCTGCAGTGGTCCAAAGTATTGCATCGTGCCCCAAATCATTGTCGTGTGGTGGTGACAGGAAAGGGGAGTTGCCAGTGTCGGAGTGGAGGAGGAGACCAAATGTCAACCTGTCTTTTGAAGACAGGCAATTCCTCATTGGGACCCCAGTGGCACTTGTCAAGCTGTGCCTGGTTGATCTGTCTGTGACACTCACGGGGTGGAGTGCTGTGGGGAGAACAAGGAGGAAGTGTTTCTTTTACTCTTCTTGGCCCCAGAGTCAGGATGGAGTTGACAGGTCGTTGGCTTTCCAGCTTGGGGAGGGCTGCAAGTTGATTAGCAGGAACCTCCAACCACACCCCCAACTTGGAAAACTGGGGAATCTGGGCTCCAGAGCCCGAGAAACAGAGACTCGGCCCATGTAATAAGTGCTTTCTGATCAGCTTTAAGTCCCCAGAGTGTTTAATTAAATATATAACATTGGAAATAATCATGCAACATGACTCTGAGAGTTCATTTCATGTGTATAAAAAGTTCACAAACTACACTGGACAGGGACTGGCAGAGTGGAGAGGTGATTGAGGACCAGAGGGCCTCAGGAAGAAGACAGTAGGGGTCACAGCCCACCCAGAGGACAGTGAGCAGTGCAGACTGAGCAACAGGGCAGGATGAGGAGTGGTGACCACCTCTTGGCAGCCAGAGGCCCCGGCTGGCTGGGGGGTTCAGCTGGTGTCATTTACGGCTCTCTCCTGCCTCCACTCATCTCAGCCTCCGCTGGTAGCCTGTGCCTGGGAAACGGGATGCCGCTCTCAGAAGGTTTCTCTTTCCTGCACAGCCAGTCAGCGAGTTAATGAGATTGCCATTGGGGTGTTCCTGAAGCGTTAGGAAATCATGCAAGTACATGCAGTGGGAGGAAGTTGGCAGGTGTGGACACACCATGGTGGATGGTTTCAAGTGGATACCCAGGAGGCCAGCCGGGGCTGGGCTGGGTCTGTGGTTTCACAGTGGGGCCTGCTCAGTATTCTGTGGGCTGTGCCATCTGAAAACCAGTTTACAAGCCTCCTTGGGCTTAAGTAGAGAGAAGGCTTTAGAGGATGGAGGCAGGGCATAGTGAGACCCCAAATTTGTCACAGCCAATCAAGTGCTGGCTGTGGGTGGAGACACTGCTTTTGTCTTAGGGAGCCCAGAGCACATGCCATGAGCTATGGAAAAAAAAGCGGAGTGTCATTGAGCCTTGGGACCAGGGGCCTGGTAGTCAGCTAAGACAGGGAAGCTAGATGTGGAGGGGAGGCCAGATGTTCAGATTTGGGCATACTGAGCTTCAGTAGGAGTGTACTAGGCACATCTGGCCTCTGCCACCTCTCTCTGCAGTGCACTGGCTGAGACATCTTCGGGGTCCCTAGCAGGCCCTGTGCAAGCCCCTAGCATGGCACGCTCATTTTAAACAGTTTTATCCTGATATCATTCATCAGTTATACAGCCCACCCACTTAAATTGCACATTGGAATGGGTTTTAATGTGCTCACAGATATGTACAGCCATTGGTACAATATATCTAAAAATTTATTTTGTTATCCCCAAAAGAAACTCCAAACCTATTAAAAAAACTCTCCATTTACCGTGATGTTATTTTTAAATATTAATTATTTCTACTTGCAATGCCCTGTCTATAAACCTCTTAGTGATAAAGACTCCCATGCTATTTGTTTTTGCATGACTAGCCTATAATAATTATCCAGAAATAGCTTTTATGTGAATAAACCACAGTTTGCAATTAAAATATTTTAAAACTATGACCGGAAGACCCTGCGCATCCGTAAGACAAGATGACCTCTCTGCATGCCTGTGCTATTTGTGTGGCTGTCTGCAGTATTGCTCAGACCTGCTTGAGAAAACTATGGGAGTCTGTGGAGATAAGCGATCATCCTTTTTAAAAATCCTTTCTTGGCTGTGTTTTTCTAGCATCTGTTGCAAACAAAACAGAAAAGAATCTCTAATATCTTAAAGGCGAGGAAGCCAATGATGAAAAATGTAATAACAAAGGTCAGACTATTTATTTTGCATTCATGGCGTAAATCACAGCTGCTCGTTAAAGTTAATTCCAATGAACAACAACCAAAGCAAAGAGATGGCTAGAAGTCTCTGGAGAGAAATAAAGTCTTCGAGAGAGTCTCGCTTTTAACCATTTTATGTCACGAGGGTTGCCTTTGCCTCATTTTAACCCCGTGTTTCTGGAGGCTGTTACACCTGGCAGCTACCATGCGAACCTCTTCCAAAACATCCGTCTGAGATCTCAGGAGACAGAGCCCAGCCTGGGCCTCTGCAGGGCATGGGAGAGCTCACCCAGCACAGGCCATGATGGATCAGTCCAAAGCACTGGGATTTGCCTACAACTGGGTCTTCAGGAATCTCCAGATATTATCTTTAAACTGAGAAGTCTTTCGTCCAGTGATGTCTCCTGGCAGTTCTGAGCCTGCCCACTCTCCATGCCTCATAGCGTGTTGGGTTAAGGAGTCCTGTGACTGCTTTCAATCTTCTGCTCGGTGCTCTTCCAGAACACAGGACCAGGCTCTCCACGAGATCACTAACTTACTTGTTTCCCTTCCCTTCTCAGCTGGGAGGGCTTGAGCAGATTACTGGTGTCTTCAGTGAGTGAACTCAGGAAAGGCTGACTTAGTGCTCTGAAAGGCCATGTCCTATTTGAGGACCGGCTGACCCAGACATGAGGAGGACGCTTGCCCCATCTCCTGATGCTGTATTCTATGTGGTTGGGGTGAGCAGGGGGAGAACAATAAAGAAACAACCACAAACACATATATGGGGACAGCCCAACAGAAGAAAAGACTAGGCAGGGCCAGAGCAGTTGGAGGGACTGAATTTGATTGTCTCTTTGGGATGGCCAGAGAAGAAACAGCCAACACAGTGATGTACACACAGAGATATTAAAGGGAAGGATGATTCACACATATTGGGGCATTCAGTGCAAAGGCCTGTGGCTCATGCCCAGGTCAAAGAGTGACCAGAAATGGTCCCTGAAGAAGGATCGTTTTACTATCGAGAGATGTGAAGTCAGCCGCCTGAATAGACTCAGTGAGGTAGAGGAAAACCACAGATAAGGAATGAAAATGAAAGGAAACCAGCAAAATGATGCACAAAGGGAGAATTTTAACCAAGAGATAGAATATATCTATATCTATATATGTAAAAACCAGACTGAGAATTCTTATGTTTTTGTAATTAAGTTTATTGGTTCATTTTAGGTACAAGTAACGATCAGATTCATCATAGGAAATTTCTACCTGTACATGATACCCCTTGAGTCTTTTTTTCCCATTCCTCTTCAACCCCTCTTTTCATCCTTATGTACAAAAGCTTTGTTTCTATTTTTACTTCTGTTATCATCTTTTTTCTTTCCTTTTCTCCTCCTCCCCTCTCTGGCTCACCTTCGCACTCGAATATTTTCTTTCTATTTCAGAGTAATCTGTGACACATGTGGTCCTTATTTACACTTTTGGTTTCTCACACCAGAGAAACAATGTAGTATTTTCACATGTGTGTCAAATTTATTTCACCTAACAGTATGGTCTCAAGGTGCATCATTTTACTTGGAAATGTCTCGTTTATCCTTCTTTACGTCTGAGTAATACTCCATTGTATAAAAATGACATGTAGTTATTCATTCATCAGTTGATGGGCATTTGACTTCTTTCTAAGATTTAGCTACTACAACTTTGCTGCTGTAAACATGGGTGTGCATATATCACTGTGGTATGATGCTTTTAAATCTTTTGGGAAGATGCCAAGAAGGGGGATAACTGGGTCAAAGGGAACCTCTAGGTTTAGTTTTTTGATTTTCACAGTGGTTGTTCCAGTCTGCACTTCCGCCCAACAGTGGACAAGTGTTCTTTTCCCCTACAACCCCTCCAATACTTGCTATTGTTTGAGTTCTTGCTGATAGTCATTCTTTCTGGAGTGAGATGGAATCTCAGCATTGTTTTAATTTGCCTCTCTTGAATGACCAGTGATGTTGAACATTTTTTCATATATTTATTTTCCATTTGTATTTAGTCATATGAGAGGTGATTCTCTCTCAGATGCCCATTTTTGAATTGGGTCTTTAAATTTGAGAGTGGGGAGTCTGATTTTTAGAAAAACTTTATATATTGTAGGTTTTAGTTGTGTGAGGAGCAGCTGGCAATATTTTTACCCACTCTGCGGGTTGGCTCTTCACTCTGTCAGTGGGCCGTGTAACAGCTTTTTTTTAAAAAAAAAATAAGATGAGATCCTAGTGGTTGATTCTTTGTGACAGTTCCTGTGCAGTTGTGGTTTGATTCATAAAGTGTTTGCCTACACAATGTCTTTATTTTACTTTGCTTTTTTACACAATGTCTGTAACAGTTCTGTCTATTCTATCTTCCAGTAGGTTTAGTGTTTCTGTTTTAATACTTCGATCTTTGATCTATTTCAATTTTAATTTAGTGTGTGGTGAAAGATACAGGCCTAGTTTTAATCTTTGGCATGTGGAAAGCCAGTTTTTTCCAGCACCATTTATTAAAGCAGCTGTCTTTCTTCCAGGGAAGATATTTGGCTTCTTTGTTAAAGATAATTGGCTGAGTTGTTTCTGAATTTTCTAATCTATTCCATTGATCCTTGGGTTTGTTTTTAAAATCACAATTACTTTGTAGTGTAACTTCAAGTCAGAGATTATAATCCCTGCCTTACTTTTGTTGCCCAGGATTATTTTTGTTCTTCTGGGTCTCTTCCGATTCCAAATGAATTTTAGGGTTTTTTTTTAAATAATTCTGTGAGATATGCTGTTGAAAGTTTGATTAGGATTGCATTAAATCTGTATAACAATTTTAGAGGTATAGTAATTTTCAGTATGTTTGCTCCTTCTACCCAAGAATGAGAGCTATCTTTCCATTTTCTGATATCCTCTCCTCCTTTTTCAGAGAAGTATAGCTTTCAGTGTAGAGGTCTTTTGTTTTCATTAGATTGATTTCTACCATCATTTGAACATCACTTTTTGTGATGCTGCTGCAAAAGATGTTGTTTCCTTAATTTTTCTCTCAGTGAGTTATTGTTTGTGTACAAGAATGCCACTGATTTTTGAGTGTTGAACTTTGTATCCAGCTATGCTACTCAATTTGGTTATTAAATCTATAAGTCTTTTGGTGAAGTTTTTGGGGTCTTTTATGTAGAACATCATGCCATCTGCAAATCATGGTAGTTTAACTTCTTTCTTATCTTTATTCCTGTTACCTCTTTCTCTTGTCTAATTTCTCTGGGTTATGTTTCCAGAGTTGTATTGAATAAGATTGTTGACAGTGGGCATCCCTGTCTTTTTCCTGATTTTAGAGTGACAGCTTTCAGTTTTTGTCCATTTAGTATGATGTTGGCTGTCAGTTGGTGGTAGATGGCTTAAATCAGGTTGATATAAAGACTGTACATTCCAATTTTCTGTAGGTTTTTTTTTTATCATGAATGGGTGTTGGGTTTGTCAAATGCCTTTTCTGAATTCACTGAGATGATTGTGTAGTTTTTGTTTTTGGCTCTGTTAATATGGTATATTACATTTGTTGATTTTCATATTTTGAAGCATCTCTACATTGCTAGAATGAAATTGTCCTTCGTTATGGTATATGATCTTGATGATTTGCTGTACTCTGTTTGCTGCTATCTTGTGGAGGATTTTTGCATCTATGTTCATTAGGGAGATTGGCCTGTAATTCTCTTTTTGGTTGTATCCTTTTCTGGTTTTGGTATCAAAGTAATGCTTGCTTCCAGAAATGAATTTGGGGGTATTACTTACCTTACCATTTCATTAAAGAGTTTGAGAAATAGTGAAATTAATTTTGCTCTAAATTTCCTGAAGAATTCAATAGTGAATCTGTCAGGACCGGGGCTTTTCTTTGTTGGTAGGTTTTTTAATTGTATCTTCAGTTTCATTGACTGATATTGGGTTATTTAGGATTTTGATATCTTCTTGATTTAACGTTGGGAATTCATATGCAATTAGAAATCCTTCCATTTCTTTTGTGATTTCCATCTATTTAGAATATAGTTTCTCATGTAGGTGTTGCTGATCTTCTGAATTTCCTCAGGATTTGTTGTGATTTCATCCTTTTCATTTCTAATGGCATCAATTTGAACTTTTTGTTTTACATTTTAAAAATAAGTTTTGGTAAGGGGTTGTCAATTTTATTTAACTTTTCAAAGAACCAACTCTTTGATTCATTGATTATTTGTATTGTTTTCTTTGTATCCACTTCATTAATTTTTCCCCTATCTTTATAATTTCCTCCATTGTACAAGCTTTGGGCTTGACTAGTTCTTCTTTTTCTAGAAGATTGAGGTTCAACATCAGGTTATTTATTTGATCTAGCTCTGTTTTCCTGATGTGGGCACTCACTTTTATACATTTTCCTCATAGGACTGCTTTTATTATGTCCCATCAGTTGTGGCACAGTATGATGGCATCATCATTTAATTGCAGAAATTGTCTAATTTCCTCTGTGACTCATTGGTTGTTCCACAGGGTGTTATTTAATTTTCCATGTATTTATGAAGTTTCGTAGCTTCTTTTGTCATTGATTTCCAATTTCATTGCACTATGGTGTGATAACATGGATAGGACAATTTCAGTTCCTTTGCATTTATTTAAGCATGTTGTATGAGGTAGTTTGTGGTCTGTTTTGGAGAGCATCCTGTGTGCAGCTGCAAAGTTGTGTTCTGATGTTGTGGGGCAGAATGCTCTGTAGACATCTACTAAGTCTACTTGTTCAAAAGTTTGGTTAAGTTACAATATTTCATTGTTGATTTTTTTGGTCTAGCTGATTTATTTGTGACAATGGGATATTGAGGTCCCTCATTATAACTGTATTATTGCTTGTTTGATTTTTCATGTCCATTAACATATGCTTTATGTAGTTGGGTGCATTCATGTTTGGTGCATATATATTTATTATTGTTATCTCTTCCTCTTGGATTGTTTGCTTTATGAGGATACAGTGACCTTCTTTGTCTTTCTTAATCAGTCTTGGCTTGAAATCCATTTTTGTCTGCAAATAGAATAATTACTCTTGATTTTTTTCTGGGTTTCCATTGCACAGAGTATGTTTCCCATCCTTCAACTGTTAGTCCATGAATTTATTTTTGAATTAAATGTGTTCCTTATATGTAGCATATTGTTGGATCTTGCTTCTTGATCCATTCTGCCAGTCTGTTTATTTTGATTGGTGAATTAAGACTACTGGAGATTTTGTTTCTGTTAGGGCTTGAAATACATCACTCCAACCTCTCACTGACTTGAGGGTTTGAATTAAAAAATATTCTGTGAATCTCATGGACTTTCTCTTATAGTTCATATGTCTCTTTTCTCTAGCAGCTTTTAATACTATGTTATTGTGTTGAATTCCTTTTTGATCATGGTTAGTTGGAGTTTCATATGCCTCACTTGCCTGTATGACAAATTCCTCCCTGGCTTTGGAAATTTTCTGTCATGATTCTGTGAACAGGTCTTTTATTTGCACTATCTTATATTTTTCTATTGATTCTAGTCAATATTTATTATTCTTCTTTGCTTTGTCTAATGGCTGTTTCTCTTGCTATTTTAAAGAAATCTTTCTTTTCATGATTGCTAACCACAATCCTGTCTTTTATATCTGAAACTGTCCTCACATTGGCTAATTCTGCTGCATTTACCTTCAGTGGAATTGTTAATCTTCTGGATAGCCATTTGACTCTGTTTCATGGATCCCATTTCTTTCCTAAATTGGGTATTCAGTCTTTCCATCATTTCCTTAAGCTCCTCTATTTTTAAAGAAATCCATATCTGCTTTAGAGTCATTAAACCTGTCTTTCATTATAGTCAGCATCTCTATAATTGTCTGAGAAATTATTTGTAACTTGATTTTTCCTAGAGTCTTATTCATATGCTTTGTTTCTTCTTCTGTTTCCACTTTAGAGGGTTCAGGTGTGTGGCTTTTGGATTGTTCCACCTCATGCCTCCTTGGTTTGCCTTTGATGAGCTGGAAGTCTGGGGTTGCATCTTAAGTCTTCTCATATTTTTGTTTGAATCTTGAGTTGTTGCTGATAAATTGTGTATGGTAAGTAGCTTTATTGCTAGTATTTAGAACTCTTAGGAAAGGACTATTTCTCAGATATGTCTTTCAGGTATAGCTGGTTTTGGGTTTTGAGCTTGTTGCAAGATTCTACCTCTTCAATTTATTGGTGATGAGAAGTTGCTCCTTGCTTGGCCCAGTCTCTGATTCTTTGGCACTGTCCTATTGTATTTTCCTGATCCTTAGGAAATCTCAGTCTTGGTATACCAGGAAGAACAACTGATTAGAATAAGTATGCTACTTTGGTAAAGTGGTACAATCAGCAATGACAGTAGCATCAAGCACAACCTAGAAAATGACAGAATGAGATAGCTATTAATGTGCCACCTTTAACTGTGTGAACTAAATTTGTGATTATATAGCCAAATCCAAAGCAAACCAGAAAATTGGATGCAGTAAATAACCCCTAAATATGGTGGTTTTACCCTCATGGGAAAAATAGAGAAATAGAAGAGGAGATTAGAATCAAGACTGGAAGACAAAGGATGATCGTGCAAACTTTGGGAAACTGGTGAAGAAGACAGGAGAGAAAGAGAGAAGGAAGAAATAAAAAACAAGAACAGAACACAGCAGAACAACAACAACCACAAATCTAGAGATGTGTTCACACTCATAAAAACAAGAACAAGCGACCAAGAAAGACAAAACAAGAAAAGAGAGAAAAAAGAAGAAATAAGAGAAAAAACTGTTGTCTTCAAGGCATGTGTCTGCTGTCACTGGCAGACAATGTGGGCAGAGTCCAGATCTGAGTTGATTAATCTCAGCAGGGCAGCTGTAGCTTTATGGTGGGTTAGTGGACAATCCTGGTGGGCCTGTACCTTTAGTCTCACTCAAGTTCATGCTGTGAATCTGGAACCAATCTCCTTCTCCACGAGGGACCTCTGAATCCAAATAACTCACCAGCCACTGCAGTCCACTGTGTCTGCTGCTCTGTTTCACTGGCACGTTTCTCTGTGGAGCCCTCTGGGGTTGCCACTATTCATTATGCTTCTGCAGGTGTGATCTGCCCCTCTGCAGTGAGTCTGGGCTCAGAGAGAGTGTCTCCTCCTCCTTTTGCTTCTTCATTGAAATCCCTGTCTTCATTCTTCTCGTGGGTTTCAATTCTCACTTCAGATCCTTCCTGGGCCTCAAAGACCCATTTTCCTCCTTCTTCTCTTCCTCATGTTGCTATATTCCAGCATCTTGACACCAAATCTTAAAGAGATTCTTTCCGTGCTTCTTACCCCTCTGCCATCTTCCCTGAGGTCCAGATTGAGAATTCTTGTGCTGAGAAATACCAAATCTGGAAGGAAAAATTCACTAGAGGGGTTCATATTAGTTGCTTCATGGTCACTGAGTCAAAATAATAGATACAATTTAAAGGAGAAGTGGTTTATTATGGTTCACGTGTTTATAGTATTTAGTCCACAAATACAAGGCTCCAGGGCAGAAATGGCACAGCAGAAGGGCCTGGAAGAAAAAAGCTGCTCACATCATGGCATCCAGGAAAGAGAGAGAAAGAGAAGGAGAGACAGACAGACAGATAAACAGACAGAGACAGACAGAGTAGAGGAGCCAGGGACACGAAGTTGCCTTCCACGCCACACCTTTAGCAAGCTACTTCTCTCAGTCAGACCCCTCCTCTAACAACATAGTCAGCGATGAACTCATCAATGTAGGAATCCACTGACAAATGTATCACCCCGCGATTTATTTGCCTTCTAAACACATGAAACACCAATAGCGGTGACTATAGAGGTAGACACAAAAGTTAATATTATTTTGTATCTCTTCTTTTTTTTGGTCCCATATGGTTTATAATTCAAATGTATAAACAATATAAATTTAAATTTGTGGGCACTCAGTGTATTAATGTGTAATCTGACAATAAGGGCATAAAGAGGGCTGTGATAAAGTAGCAGAGTTTTATATGCAATTGAGGCTAATTTGGCTTTAAAGTAAGGTATATTATGAAATTATTTTTGTTTTGAAGGTAGTAAAATACAACAAAATAAGATGGAACAAAGCCAATCGAGACAATGCAAGTGAAATTGGTACAAAATTTCAGAGCAGGGTACTGGGATAACAGTAATAGGTACCCTGGTATATCTCATTTTCACAAGAGTTGTCCATTCAATCAGGTATAGCAAAATCAAACCAAATACAGAATATTTTAAAACCTATCAAAACAATTAATCAGAGCAAAGCAAAACTGTGAGAACAATATTTGCCTTCAAAGAGAAGATAGAAGGAAATCCCCCATATTTGCTATCTTGCATATGGTCATTCTATTGTTATAAATTTGTTAACTGTTCTCTCTGGAGTATGAAGTAGGAAATAGAGAAAAATAGCTACAATAGATTTAGCTAATAAAATAAGTCAAACTAAATAAAAAATATAAGAACAGAATGAAAATCAACTATAAAAATCAATTACACAAAACCTCAGCATGAGGCTGGGGATTTAGCTCAGCGGCATAAGCACCTGCCTTGCAAGCAGGCGGTTGTGAGTTTGATCCCTGGTACCGATAAAAGGTAAAACAAACAAACAAACAAACAAACAAAAAACAACAAAAAAAAACCCCTCAGCGTGTAATGGAGGAATTGGGAAATAAAGCAGCTGAACATCACAGAGAACAGGAGAACAAAACTGGAGAAGAATGATGTGTTCGTCACTGTCCCATCAGTGGGAAAAGGAGAGGTTCCTTTCCGTTCACAGTTTCAGTGGATTCAGTTCATGGCTGGTGAGCACCAAGGCAGAAAGGACAGGGCAGGGTGGTCCAGTGGAGGGAATCTGCTTACCCCACATTAGCAGGGTGGAAGCAGGCAGAGAAAGGGCACTGAGATGAGACAGAATACAGCCTTCCATGCTGCACCCCAGCCACCTGCTCCTTCGGTCCATGTTCTACCTCCAAATGAGATTTTTCAGGGAATTGTAGATCTAAACAGTCACAGAAGACATTTTCTGACAGTAATTATTGTATGTGTACATGAATTAAACCATCCATTGAAAGGTAAAGATATGCAAAATATATTAAAATTAACTACATGCTATCTACAAGGAACTTATTTTAATTATTTTTTGTGGCTGGGGATCAAACTCACAACCTTGTGCTTGCCAGGTGGGCACTTCCACCACTGAGCTAAATCCCCAGCTCCAAGACACTTATTTTAGATGCAAAGGCACAGGGATGTTGAAATGAAGCACTGATAGGATCTCTGCAAATAATAATCAAAACGGAGAGAGGGCGGCTATTATTAATATTGAGCACAGTAGACTTTAACTGAGAATTTGTCACAGTAGACAAAAATTTCCATCATTCAAGAAAACACAACAATGGCAAAGATACAGGAATGCAAAGCAAAGCCTCAAAATATATGACACAAAAATGGACAGAAGTGAAGCGAGAAATGAATGTGTACCACAGTGGTTGAAGACTTCAGTACCCCATTTTCAGTAATGGGTAGAATGAATAGCCCCAAGGAGTCAGAGGACTTGAGTCGCGCTGTACAAAAAACTACAACTAACAGAGATAGGAACACCCCGCACCCCACCAAATGCGTGTCCTAAAGAACACAGGTGAAGTTCTCTGGGTAGGTCTTCTGTTAGGCCACAAAGCAATCCTCAATAAATATAGGAAGGCATCCTCTTGAATGACAAAAAATGAAATCCTACATTAGGAACCAGAAGATAACTGGAAAATTTGCAAATATACAGAACTGAAACAACCTACTTCTAAATAAATTTTCGGTTAAAGGAGAAGTTAGAAAATATTTTACAGTGGATGGAAACAAAACCACAAAATGCCAGAATTATGGAAGCAGTGAAAGTAGTGGTCAGAGGAAAATTACAGCTCTGAAAACCTATGTTGAAAATATAGCAAATCAATAATGTGATACATACCTTAAAAAAAAGGAAGTGAATAGCACTCTACAGACAAAGAAAGAAGGCAGTAACACTGTGAAAATTATGTGCCAACTAAGGCATAACTTGGAAGAAATAAATATATATCCAGAAACAGATACCTTACTGAAACTCAGTCATGAAGAAGTGGAAAATATAAACAGACGAATAGTGAGTAAAAAAGGTTGGATCAACAGCCAAACACTTCCTAAAAAGGAAAAGGACCAGGTAGATTCATGGGTGACTTCTGCCAGTAATTTAATAAAAATTAATACCAATCTTTCCAAGCTCTTTCAAAAAGCTGTAGAGAAAGGAATACATTGTAATGCATTCTAGGAGGCCAGCAATAAGTGCAGATGAAAGCCAGACCTAGACACTCCATGAATATCTGTTATGAATATAGACGCAAAACTCCAGAACAAATTAGCAACTGCATAAAATGAAAGGATCATATTCCGTGACTAAGTGGGGCTTATCCCAGGAATGCAAGTGTGGTTACACAGACAAAATCACTCAGTGTAAGTCCCTACATCAGTTCGGGGGGATTCAGGAGTTCTGCAACTGATACCAAAAGATGAGAGAGAGAGAGAGAGATGAAATTGATCGTCTGCTCTGTGCCAGGAACTTGATGATAGGTTCTGGTGGGAGCTTTCGGGGAAGGGCGGAGGATGATTTGCAAACACTGGTGAGCAAGCAATATGCCTGTCATACCTTCAGGACCAGGGGGTTGAGGGACACAGTGGCTTGTGAATCCTTGCTGAGGTGCTAGGGAATGAGTGTGCCAGGTGAGCCACACGCTGGAGAGGAAGTTGAGAACTTTCAGATGAGAGATTCTGAAGGTTGTGGAGGATCAGGATGGTGTGGAGTCATAAAACAGGAAATGGGGGAGGGATGACGTGGGTCCCGCCTTCCTCTGGTCCCTCAGGGAAGCCCAGCAGCTGGCTGAAGCACTCATCTGAGGGGATGCATGGTAACCCGGATTGGTGAAAGGGCTGGAAGGGTGGCTGACTGTTTCCACCGCCTTCACCTTGCCCTAATTAGAGCTGGAATTGACTGGCTCTTTGTTTTTATAACTTTGTTAATGAGATTTGTCTCACTGTGACAAATACCTGAAATAAGTAATTTATGGTGGGGGGGGGAAGGTTTATTTTGGCTCATCCTTTGGGAGCATTTGGTCCATGCTTTGTTAGATCCATTGCTTTTGGGCCTTGGAGAGGCAGCACATCAGGGTGGATAGTGTGAGGTACAGCAAAACTGCTCACCTCATGGTGAATCCCACTCAAGGGTCCCCCATCTTCCAGCAGTATCAGGGCTAGGACCAAGCCTTCAGCACACAGGCCTTCGAGAACATTCACAGACCGAACTACAGCAAACACTGCGGAAATGCTGACTTTAATTTTAATCTATAAGCAACTTCCTTTCAGAATTAGGTGGGGCTCTCAGCAGATGCATGGCCTATTTCAGATCCTGTGCACATAGAAGGAAGAAGCTTGGAAGTGTAAGGTTCTCTTGCTTGAAAAAAAGGCTCTGCACAGACACTTTGGTTTTGGTTGATTAGAACCCAGAGCTGGTGCACCCTAGGTATTGCAAACCTCTTGATTCCCCAACCTTGTATACCAACTCTTTACAGGAGTACTCTGGTAGCACTTGAAAACATATACATCTGCGTTCCTCCTCAAGGCAGTGGGAGAGAAGTGAAGACAGCTTTGTCCTCCTCTATCCCCTCTGCGTGTACACTCAAAACCCCAGGATTTAACACATCTGAAATAAGACTTTCTCTTAGAATGGGAGACAAATATTGTGTGCAGGTGCTCATTAATCCTTAGAAAATTCCAGGTGAACCTGGAAGGATTAAAATCTAGGCAAAAAGTAGTTTCTTAAGGAGCTCGCCTTGGGAAACACAACAAAGATTTGTAGTTTGGTGCCTGGACACCAGGATGAGTGAAAGATCAGGTAGTTGGCTGATGTCATCAGCCTATCTCAGAAGCAGATACGACTTTAACACCCAGGGTGGCGTTGTGTTCTTTCCACACCCATGGTGAGCATCTTGGTTTCCACCAGAATGTACAGGTCACCTCCCTGGCCTCACACAATCCCAGGCACAGCGTGGTATCCTGTCCTTGAGATTCATATTTTGAATCTCTAACCTGCTGTGTGATGATCTTTGGAGGTGGGGCATTTGGATTTAGAAGAGACCATGAAGCTGAAGTGCACTTAATGGAATTAGTGCCTTTGTAAGAAGAGAAAGAGACACCAACACTGATTCCCCCTGGCATGTCAGGACATAGTGAGAGGTGAACATGTATAAGCCAAGAAAAGAGCCTTTGCCAGGGAGTAGTCAGCCAGCACCCTGATTTTAGAATTTCAGCAGCCAGAACTGTGAGCAGTAGATATGTGCTATGGTAGCCCCAGACTGTGGTGTTTGTTACACAGCCCTAGCAAGCTGATACTTGCAGCGTGTAGCTGATCTTCACTTGTGTTTTATCTTGCTGAGAAGTTATTTTCTTAGTGTCTACAACACCAACTCCAATTCAGAATTTCTCAGAATTTCCTTTGGTGATTCTGGAAGGTTTCAAGAAGACTTCTCTCCATCTCCAGGGTAGGTTTCTCCCTTGAAATATCCCCAGCTCTGTGGGTGGGTCATCCTTGCAGGGCTGATCCCAGAACCCTGGGATTCCTCTAAGGTCCTGACGTCATCTTTCAATTCTGTTGGCAATGTCTGGTATTGTGTCTGGCCTCTGGGTCACATGTGGTACATGTGGAGTGAATGAAGGAGTCAGTGCCTTGATGTGGTAAACCACGGTGAGAATCCGTACGTTAAATCCAGATGCAAACACAGTGCTAGGGAGACATAGCCACAACACTACGCTTCCCTGGCCTTTTGTTTTGAATCAACTCATGAACCTGGTGATGGTCCATTTCACTTTGTGTCTGTGTCGTGACTGTTGGCATAGTGACTTGTTTTTTCTTGGGAAAGCCAGGATAACTTTACAGCCCCTTGAACCTGCTGTTTATGATTTCCAAGGGATTTGTGTATGTGTTTTCCAAATGTGAGCACTGCTTTTTCATTATATTACAAATCTGGGGGAGAAAAAAGTTCACTTGCTTGCATTTCATTAGAAAAGCTAAAATACAAGACCCGACTAAGCATGAAACGCCACAGATGTGGGAGGAGGTGTATGGAGGGGTGTTTTGACTTCCCCTTCATCTTCTGGGTTAAAGACCCTCTTTACCAGTACTGTCATTCCCTCTTGGTCAGGGAGACATTCTCTGGGTGCTAGGCTGGGTAGCCAGGCTCTGTGACAGTCCCTCAAAGTGCCTCCCATGCCATGACTTTGTGAAACAGCTGTTTGTAGGTTTTAGGTTCCACTTGGAGTCTGTACACAGAGGAAATTTGGAAGCATAAAATCCACATAAACCCGTGTTTATCCAGCCCTACTCTACTCTTGTTATTCTCTATTCTTGGAACCTGCGTGGAGCTTTTTATAATAATTAATTGCTTAAGGTTTTATTTTCGTGTTTTGTTGTCTTCATGTTTATTCTCGGTTTCCTAGGAAACCAGCAAGGAGATGGAGTGGACAGCCTTTGACACTCTCCCTACAGGGGCTTCCTCTGCTGTATTTGGCTACAGGAGCTCAAGTTCATGGTGAGAAAATAGAGGCTGGGGTCCAGCTTTGCTTCTTGGTCATGTTATCATGGAACTCAGGGCACGTTTTTGTCTCTCTCTATGTCAGTTTTGATCCTGTCCTAGTCTCTGTGTGGCCCAGGCTTTGCCTTTTGGGTTAGTGAGACTGTTTGACCTGTTGACAATGAACACAGTGGTAATGTCAGCAGTGCAGTTGTGATTATAGAGCATGCAAGAGTGTCCTTCCCGGCGACCCCTCATGTCTCTATCAAGACCACTGGTAGAGAGTGACTGAATCTGCATGCCATTAATGTGGAGTAGTGGAACTGGCAACCTGGAAGCAAGGAGAGATGTGTTTGGATCAGAGGTGTCAGGGGAACCCTTCAGCCTCTCTAGACTACGCCTGTCTCCAGGCAGAGCAGAGGGAGGAGTGAGCTCACTACAGGGTGATGAGCTTGCACCTGGGCATGTGTGCAAGGCACCAGCTCTGGTGTTTGCAGGTGGTTGGTGCCCAACTGTAATATGTGGATGTCTCCCCAAAGCCTCATATGCTCAGAGGTGCTGGGGTTTTGGGGATGTGATTGGATGAGGCAGGGTGGTGTGATAGACATCAGTGGATTTGTCCACGATGGCTGGTAGCTGAATGTGGTGTTCAGAGGGGAAGCCTGGTAGGAGGAGGTAGGGCACTGGGGGCATAGCCTGAAAGAGTCTCTCTCTTCTCTCTCTCTCTCCCTCCCCACTTCCTGTCTGCCTCGCCATGAGCAGCTTCTCCTCACCATGCTCCTCTTCCATGCCACCCAGCCTTGGAGCCAGCCAACTATGGACTGAAACCACTGCAAACTGAGAGCCATAAACCTTTCCCCGTTACAGCTGTGGATCCTGGGTATTGCATCTCAGCAATGAGGAAGAGAAAGTAGCTAAGACACCAGCCAAGGACCACACTCCCTGAGCTCCACAATCGCTGTCATCCAGCCTAGACTCCTGGATACTTCTGCACTGGAGGGGTAGCAGTCACCCAGTGTGAGTCCCACAGCCCTGGAGTAGGGGATGAGGTCTTCCTTTTCATGATTTTCCCCAGGCAAATGGTCTGGTTTAATTTGTTCATTGTTGCTAATCATATGACACTACAGGCCTGTTAAAGTTTAAAAAGACATTTATTTTAAGGTGTGGCTTAGAGGTCTGAGGTTGAGGGGTTGTGTGAGGTAACGACCTTCATACTTGCAGGGTCTGAGGGGGTGCAGGATGTCCTGTGGCAAGAGACAGAGTGCATGCATGTGTGAATGGGTGCGTGTGTGTGCATGGGGAACACATGTATGAGTCTGATTTCTCTCCTTCCTGTAAAGCAACTAGAACTCAGTTACGAGGCTCCACCCTGACGAACAAATCGAATCCTAATCACTTCGTAAACATCTCATCGGTAAATGCTATGATGAGTCTTAGATCAAAACAAACCAAGCAAATCATTCAAACCTACTACTAGCTTACTTTTTATTTTTTACTTTGAGACAGGGTCTTGCTATACAGTGCAGCTGGCCTTGAACCCCCAGTGATCCTCCTGCCTCAACTTGTCAAGTGGTAGAATTACAGGCGTGTACCACCATGTCCAGCCCAGCTGACCTTTCCAAAGTCTATTTTTCTGTTTTGAAAAGCAAAATTACTTATTGTGCTGTTTTGAGGGACTAGACAAACACCACAAAATGTTTGATGTATTCCTTATAGATCATTTTAGTTCAATTGTGGTAACTATTATTTTACTTGTAACAAATAGAAACGTAGTAAAATGCATCCCAATTAACCCTTAAAGCAGGATCACCTGAAAGTTACTGATTATGTAATTTTTGGTTCCTAGAATTATCATATACTCAGTGCTCTTGGGAATTCTACACTTATTTTTCTGGAAATGAATTCACAGGTTGAATGGCAGGCCACGAGAGACACATTGTTTTGTTTTTACTCTTGCTCTCCTCTCACATTGATCGTTGGAAACTTTAGTTTAAAGTAGTGTGAAACCAAAAATATATGCAGTGATTTATTCTGGGGTTTCAAATTACAGGTGGCAGAAAATGTCCTTGCCAACAAGGTCAGGATGCTTCTGCAAAGCACCAGGCCATCCTGCATCTGTTGCAAGGACCCAGCTCTTCCGCTGGGTGTGGAGGCAGCTGGGACCAATGTACACACTGACGGGCTGGCCCGTGACTGTGGTTGGCCAACACCTGTTCCTTCCAGCTGAGTGGCACAGGTCCACATTCTCCCTGCCTACCTGCTCCTCATCAGAAAAGAAGGACGAGTCTGAAAGTCGGAACACAGTAGAGGTCAATGTGCTGAGCATGGAGCCAGGCACGAACAAATGGAGCTCATTTGGGTTTTCATGCTTGGGGGCTACAAGTCACGATTCCATTAGGGCTTGAATTAACTCTGGATGGTGAAGCCAGCTCGTACCCCACCCATTCACCACGACTGGAGTGCTGCCTTGCAAAGAATTCTGAGACTCTAGGCTTGGTGGAAAAGGCTCTATTTCTAGGCTATTAGTGTTTCTTGTTCCTGTTAAACTCCTTGTATGTCACTCATTTTCTCCTGGCTTCCTCTGCCCATCTTTGCTTGCATTTTTTTCTCATATATTCCTTGCTTTCACTTATAGGGAGAAATAGTTTATGTCCATGTTGCAAGAATGAGGAGGAGATCTTGGCTATTTTTTTTTTTTTGCATTTTATATAGTTTGAACACTAATTTTAATCTGATGATAAAATGTACTCCTTACCAGTTTACTGTATTTTTAAAAAATGGTGAAGATGTTTCTGTGTGCATGTTTGTATGATGAGGTACTGTCATTTTTATTTTGGGAAATCTTTTCACTTTCTAATATTTAGTTTTCATTTTCTTGTCCTCTGGTATGGTCATAAAAGCAGATCTGACATTCCCTAGGGGATGCAGTTGAGGCAACAGATTTGCAGCCTGTTCTTTCTTGGGTCGGGTGGACACCACCCCTTTGGAGCACAGCACAGAGGAATGGCCACTCCTGCAGAGGCATCCTGTGAAGGTGAATGTTCTGGCAAGGTCCTTCCCTTATGTTCCAAAAGCTGAAGGTGGTCCAGCTTTCAGACACCAACTATAGTGGGCAGGATTTTCCAAGACCAACTTTGAGCTCCAGAATTTTCTAGAAAGACCCACAGAACTAACTGAAAGCAGGTAGACACAGGGTTACGGTTTATTCCAAGGACAGACACATAGTAAAGTCAGCTAAAGAGGGAAGTATGGAGCGGGGCAAAGCTGAAAAGTCTGGACTCACATTCTTCAGCTGTCTTCCTGCTGGAGTCAGGGACAGGACTGACTCCTGATGGCCATGAGGTGTGGCACTACTGTGGATCACTGCCCACAAGGGAAGCTCACCTAGGCCTTGCTCTTTTCCTGGGGCTTGATCTGTATTCATTGGCTCACTATAGTGTGGCTGGTGTAAGTCCCCAGCCTCTGCAGGGGAAATGTGGACCCTGAGTGGCCCAAAGTCTCATCACAGTTCACGGCGTTAAATGGTCCAGTGGCTAAATGCCAGGTTCGGCTGGACTTCTGGTCGGGACGACTGTGTGCATCAACACACATCATCTCGGGAAGAAGATGACATTGTCCGTGGCTGTCCTGGAGAGGATGGTGGCAGACACACTGGATGAAATCCCAGTTTCCCTTTCCTGGGCTTCCTCAAGACCCAGGAGTATAGCCCCGAGAGAGAATGCAGGAGCCTAACAACTTTCAGAAGTATTCCATGGGTATAGTTCTACACTGAGAAAAAGTCAGAAATACTTCTGAAGAGCATGCTGTGAAGCACAGTGCCAAGGTGTGATCGGATTCGGGAATGTCCTCTGTCTAACTGTAAGCTATCCAGCCACCTGTAGCTCCAAGCACGGGCTGCAACTGGAAAACCCGCATGATCTCTGAGGCAACTGCATGGAAGAGAGGAAGAAAAAGCAAAGAAATTGGAGAAAAATAACAATGGCGAACAAGAAAGTCTATTGGAGGAACATGAAGCATTGGTGCCTATCACTACAACAAACAGCGTATACCTAAATCTTCACGGTAAGATTAACTTAGCTCAGTAACTGTTATCCTAAGCAACATGCTTAATTAGTGATATAAAGTTATGGAGAATGATAAAAGGCAAAATAAAACCAATGAAACAGAACAAAAACCTAGTGTGAAAGATTACAAAAATAAAACAGGACCAGACTGATAAAACACAATTATAGAAATTATTAAAGAGCTAAAATACAACCACCACAAAGGATGTAATTTCAAGGAGAATTTGACAAGCAAAATTATAATGAAAGATTTTAAAATGTCTTTCATATTAAGTTACAAACTAACCAGAGAACGTTTAGAAAATTTGAACAATGAAATAAACTGGAAATAATCTAGGGCTCTAACAAACTAAACTGGATAAATAATGTAAAAAAACTAGAAAACTACACGGGGCATTTGTAGGTCTGACTATAACCTTGGCCCCCAAATAAATTCTAGTATAATAAGAATAAATGACAGAGTACATTAGAAATTATGCATCAATTTTCTTAAATATCAATATTGAACGATATATTCAATCCAATACATGGAGATTTAAACCATTCCACATTACTGGAAGATTCATGCATCAAAGAAGAAATCAGTTTGGAATTTTTGAAATACTTTAAATTGAATAATTGAAATTTACAGGCCATACCTGATAGAATCCAAGGACACCAGTATTAAACAGTTAATTTGTATCCTTGAATGGTTAAATTAGAAAGGTCAAACAATATGTTTAGCAAATTATGAATAAAATAAGACAGCAACCTAAAGTAGAAAAAAAGGAAATAAAAATATTGGCAGCATAGTGAGTGAGCAGAAAATAAACACTGGGGAACCCGCGATGGTTGAATTTGGCTTCAGGGTGTGTGCCAAGGTTAATGGTGGGGGCTCAGTCCCTGTGGCGGTGCTGGGAGGTCGCTGGGCTCTGAAGAGCTGGATACTCGAGGAAAGTGATTAGGTCACAGCGGGTATCACCTGCAGGGGAGACTGATGGCATTCTGGATGGTTCCTAAAAGACTGCATTGTTATGAAAACAGCACGCCTGGCCCCCAAATTTCTCTGGTTTTTTGGTCTGGTCATGAAATCTCTCTCTTGCCTGTGAGTTTGCCATGATGCCACCCACTGTGTGTGAGACAGCTAGATGACCCTCACTACCATCCAGCACAAGCTGTTGTCACGCACTTAGAATCAGAAATGTGAACTCACTAAACCCCTTTTCTTCAAAAATTACCCAGCCTCAGATATTTTGTTATAGCACAGAAAACCAACCAAAGCAGGACCCAAGAAACTCAAAACTGGTTATTAACAAGAATAATGGACTACTAGATAATTCTGATAATATTGGTAAAAGGAAAATAGCAAGACAGTAGAAAAAGCATGAAGAATGAAAAGGTGAACCTGCCTAAAGATAACGAGGACTTTTAAAAGCTATCAGATAATAGTGAATCATTTTATGCAAATAAGCAAAACCAAAACAAACAAACAACTCAAACAAAATTGAAAAATTCTCCAAAGAAAAATATAACTTAGCTGAAACAGTTTCAAGAAAAAAAAATTAGTTTGAAATATTAGGCCAATATCATTTATTTTAAATTTCTATTTTAAAGAGAATAAGCCCAAGAAAAATAAAACAGAATAAAGTCAATCAAAACAAGCCAGTGTAGGTGACACAGGACTTCAAAACAACATGAAATCAACAATGGTTAACATAATGCCTCTTGTTTCTTCAAAATAGCTGCCCATAGCTTCAGACATAGTGAAAATCAAACAAAACAGAGCAATACAGAACCGATAAAAATAAAACAATGACTGCAATATAGGTCTTCAGGACAAGATAAGAGTAAATAAAAAATGGTTACCATAGTATATCTTGTTATCTTTGAAATAGCTGCCCATGACATTAGGTATAATAAACAAAACAAAACAATAAAACTCAAGCCAACAAAACAATGCAAATGATACAGGACTTCAAAACAAGATGATATAGAATTAACAATGGCCACTACCCCCAAAAGGCATCCCCCATTGATGCTACACTGTGTACTGTTATCCCCTGAACAGATGATCAGACTACCAGTTTTAGACCTGCAAAGTCAGTGAAATGCTAACCACTACAAGGATTAAATTATATTTTACCTGAATAGCTATCATTTTGGCCTGTATTTCTCCAGATCAGCCAGTTACTTATGGTAGTGATGCTGGGGTATTTGCCTCTTGTTTCCCAGTCCACACACCAGAAGAGGCTGGCATCTGGCTCTCTCCTCAGTGGCCCATGCATGACACTGATTTGCAGGGAGGCCTTGCTTCTTGGTGACTTCTGGTTACTGACTCATGGGAAAAGTCTGGCATCTGGTTGTTCCCCCAGTATCCTGCACATGGTGCCTATTTGCATGCAAGGCTTGTGTTTTGGAGATTTCTTATTCTCTTTGAGGCCAATAATGTTTTAAAGCAGATTTTTCTCAAATATTCAGGGAAAAGTTAATATGTTTTGTATTATAAAGTGCTCCATAATATGGAATAGGAAGAAAAATTGTCAAAGTCATTTGGTGATGTTTAGAATAATCTTGGCACACAATTATACAAAGACGTTGTGGAAAAGAAGAATTTTAGGTACAATTCACCTACTTATTCTTTCACATATTTTATCAGTTTGTTTTGGTGCCTATCATGTAGCCCCAGGTTCTATTCTGAAGTTGAAGATGTATTAAGCAAGAGAACAGCTAAAGAACCCTCGCTACACAGAGCCCCTTATCAGCAGGGAGAAAGGGAATAAAATTAATGCAGGTGATTTGGCATTTAGCAGACCACATGATTGATAAGATGAAAAATAAGTGCAGGTCATAGTGGCATTGGGGTGCTGTTGTCAGGAAGGAAAATAACTGTAATTTATTTATATTTTTTGCTCCACATTATTACTAATTGCATTTTGGTTAAGCAAATTAATGAGTTTCATTTTGGCAGATTCATGTATGCATATAACTTATCTTGATCATTTTTACCTCTTCTGTAATTTAAAAAGCGATCAGGGTAAATTTCCCTGGGAAAAGACTTGTGATATGGCTTACAGGAGGTGAGGTGAGGAAGCGCCACTCTAGAGGTTCTTGGGGTGGCTTCTACCTGGCTGGGAATAAAGCCCAAGTCGCCCACGGTGTGTGCAGCAGAGTAAAGGAGTGAAGGAGATGATCTCACGGGGACTTCCCCGCACAGCTAGGTTCCCCAAACACATACTGTATTTCCGTCCCAGCACTTGAGTGGGCCATTTCTCCACTTGCCACTGGGGCCCTGCTCCTCCTTTTGTTGGGGGACAGCGCTTAAATTGGTACTCTGATGCTTATTATTACTGAGTGCTATTGCTTCTAGGCCATCTCAGTGGATAGAACTAGAAAATACATGTGTTGTATTAGTTTTCCCTTTGGTGGACACACTACCTGATAGCCACAGTTTGAAGGAGGAGAGGTTTAATTTGGCTCAAGGATTCAGAGGATTCAGTCCATGGTTGGCTGGTTCCATGACAGGGATATAATGTCAGAAGAGCATGGTGGGGCACAGTTGCTTAGCTCATGCTGGCTTTGACGCGCAGCAGGGGAAGAGTATCAAAGAGGAAGGGGCCAGGGATCAGCTATAGATCCACAGGTCTTGTTTCGTCACTTACCCAGACATGGCTAGAGCTGTGCTCCAGCAATCCCCAGAGCAGACTGATTGACTCCACCCTAACCACCATGCAGGTATGCTAACACACACACACACACACACACACACACACACACACACACACACGATTTGTTTTGCTGTTGTTCTGTTTGAAGTTAAAACAAACATTCACACTGATTTCTTTAGGATCCAAACCACAGTGTTTGTTCTGCCTTCCCTCACAATGAGAAACTCGACTCTGATTTTCTATTTTACATTTAATAATTTGATCAACCCTAATTTATTCAATCTTTGTATATCATGCTGTTTTCTATTTTCTAATATTTTATTGAGGATTTTTGCATCTCTGTAATAAAGAGTATTGGGCTGAAGCTCTCTTGTAAAGTTTTGTTCCCTACGGTGAGTTGGAAAATGTTTTCTCCTCTTCCTTTTTTTTTTTTCTGATAAAATTTGTGTGTTGTGCCGGTATTATTTTTTACCAGTAAAATCAACCTGGCCTGGAATTTTCCTTTATGCAATGCTTTTACTTACAAATTTAGCTTATTTAATAAAGACACCCTAAATTTATATATTTTTTTCTGAGTGGATTTTGGCAGTTTTCCTCTCTTAAGGAACACGTTCACTCCATCTAGTTGTCAAATTTATGGCTACAGAGTTGTTTATCGGGTCCTTTTACAGCAATTTTAATGTTTCTGGACTCCACAGTGAGCCCTCATTTCATTCCTGATCCTGATAATCTGTATCTTCTCTCCTTTTTCGTGGTCAGTCTTATAAAGATTCAATGATTTTAGTGACTTTTTTTTAAAGAAAGAATTAACTTTTGGCTCAGTTAAATTTCTTGTTTTTCTTGGGTTCAGTTTTACTGATTTTTGGTCTAATTTTTATTATTCTTTCTTCTGTTTGGTTTGGGTTAATTTCCTCTACTTTCAAATGGTAGATGTTAGAAGTTCTTTTTTCTAATGTAAGTATTTGTGCTATCAAATATCCTTTAACTATTGCTTTGGTTGTATCCAGCATGATGTTTTTTAAAAAGTTAAAATATGGTTATTACATATGTAAAGATGTGTAACTATATACTACGAACATTTCACACAGATAGTCTTCTATAGCACTTTTTCATTGGTTCACATTTTTGAGAAATGAGACAGGAGGCAACAACTCTTGTGGAAATGACTCTGTATTATTCATTAGAGCAGGTAGATGTAGAAGCCAGTAGATCAGCTGGTGAGTGTGCACCTCCTGGAGGCCGGTGTCCAGGGGTGCGAGTGTGAGACACACGGCCACTCGGAGGACAGGTTGTGGTGTTGCGGAGACAGGCTGGTGGGTGCTGGGACGGCTTCTCCATGCAATGTGGCGTACAAGTGCTCTTTGGAGGGCATGTGAGTCTCCAGCCTGCTGTGTTCCAACACAGTGGTGATACTTGGATCAGGGAGTCAGCAGAAGACTACTTTGGGAAAGTGCATTATTTGGTTTATGAAAATACTTAGCAGTAGCTGGGGTTAAAAAGAGATGGTACTGCAAGTTCCCCTCTCACAGGTCAGACTGTTGGGCTTCCCATCACTCTACTCTGGTGGGACTGGCGTTAGCAAAGGCTCATCTGTTGCAGAATGGAGCTGGAGTGAGGTGAGAGAGATTGCTATCCACAGAACACTTTCAGGTCTTCCGTGAGAGTGGAGAGTGAGAACGAGACCGAGGAGGAAGCCCATGGGGTCTGCCAGATCCTGGGACTCCAGAGTACAGTTCTCTGCCCTACCACTTCTCTAAATATTAATTGTGCTTTCTGCACAATTCCAAAACCTAGATGCACGGTGTTCCTCTAACAATAGGAAGAGGGTGGAGATTTGAAAGGACTATTAGCTACCACTGAAAAGGTTTGGGGCAAAAGGGCAGTCACAACCTGGGCAGGTGGGATGGCTCAGGAGGAGGAATCAGGAGAGGCTGCTCAAGGGTGGGACCATGGAGGCTGAGTCCTCCAGCGAACTCTGTGCAAAATTAGTTCCAGACCCATTGCTAGGGGATGAATGCATGATCTTTGGACTTGACCGATTTCTCCCAACTACTTTCAGCCCACTTGCTAGAGGACTCACTCAAGGTCTTTGGAGGTGAACAGTTTAGACTCTTCCAGATTTTATAGGCTCAATTTTACACATACAGATTTGTGGAAATTGGCTGTAATGGCTCCAGACCCTTGGTACTTCAAGAGGGAAGTGCCAGATCTTTTTGTGACTTTCTACTGCAGGAATCCTAATACTGGGCAGGCTGACAGAGAGAGAAGGGGCATTTTGAGGTGGCCTTGGCTGACTGGGCATCTGCTCACGTCTCTCATCTTTGAAAATGAGGCCAAAGTGCAGAGCCTAGGGCCCCATATAGTTCTGCTTTGACCTCTCTAAGGAATTTTACACCTGATACATTTTGTCATTTATTAAGACCATCTCTCTTTAGAACTACTAATTCACATTTTATTGTTCACTTCAGGAGAGAGTTTCTGTAGTTGTGATTTATTTTTTCACATTCAATTTCCTACATACAGCCTCAAACCTACTGGTCTGTATTTTTGGGAAAATGTATGAGTGGGTTCTAATCTCAAAGCACTGTCTAGAATATGTGATTTCTCCCAGACAAGACTCTAGGGAAGGGAGCAGGATGTCAAGAGTCTTGAGTGGCCAGGTGACAAGGATTCTGGAATTTTTTCCATAAGGAATAATCTAGTTCTAGTCTCTCTCACTGGACTTTCTTTTAATTTCTCTATATTTAACACTGAAATATTTTTGGCATGCTTTGTGGAATCCAGAAGTTTTTAGGCTCTGTTCTTCTTTTTTCCCCATTTCCCCTCTTTCTGCTCTTCACATTAGAGAATCTCAATTTTCCCTTGTCCCAGCTCACAGGTTATGTCTCTTGTTTGCTTACCTCTTCTCCTGGACATCTCTAAGAAGTCTGAAAGTTCCAGATTGGATTTGTCATCTCCAAAATTCCTACTCAGTTCCTTTTTTTTAAAAAAATAATTGTTTTATCTTCACTGACATTTTGCACTTGGTATGACATTGTTCTGATTTTCTGAATTCTTCTAGTGTTTTTCTGGTTCTTTATTTTTTTTAACAGTTTCCTAAAGACATCCTAAAACCTATACATTGGTTGAGAAGAGGGTCCATACATCTATCTCTCTGGCAAAGTATGCAGGTGATTTTGAACCAAAACCGGGGTCTAGAATATGTGATTTTCCCAAGATAAAACTCTTGAGAGAGGATTAGATTAGGAACAATGTTAGCATATTTAATGCAACTGATTTTAAGTCTTTGCCTAATACATCCAGTGTTTGAATTTCTTCAGGGACCATTTCTTCCAATTTATCCTGTCCTCCTCTTTTTCCTTTGTTTCCTTTTTCTCCTCCTTCTTCCTCCTCCTCTTCTTTCTTTTGTTCTTTTCCTCTTGCTTTCTCTGAACAGAGAATTCCTTCTGCTTTCTTGGTATGTCTCATACACTGGGTGAAAAAGCAGGCACTTGAAGTATTACAATGTGACATCACCTGAAATCAGATTCATCTCCCTCCCTGAGTTTGGTTGTTGCTAGCTCTGTTTGTCTTGTGATTTTAGGAGCTCTTTTTGTGGAGCTTGTGTTTTTTGTTGTGGTCACTAAGTCCTGTGTTCCATTTGTTTGCAGTCAGCTAATGCCCCGGTCATGTGGATTCTCCCAGGCTTGGCAGGTGGGCTGTGTGTGCTGGTGGTGCCTTCAGCGTCTAGCCAGGCCACTTTCAACTCTGTCTTAGCCTTCACTTCCTGCTGGCATAGTACACGAGGGTCAGCTGGAGGTGAAAGGGAAAGCTTAGTCTTCTGAGGACTTTTCTTATCAGGCTTTTAGCCCTGGGATTGATCACGACATTTCCTATTAGCCAGTATGTTGTAGAGCATTTAAAAATCCTTATTTTGCCATGTGTCTCATTCCCCATCTCTTACTTTTTGGTCTGTCCATGGCTTGTCCTGACTTTTTCTTGTTCCAACTGCAGCCACCAATATTTTTGCCTTCGAATGTTTGGGGCAGATGCCATCAGGGGCTGCCCAGCCCAGGGAAAGATCTGAGTCATGGGATGCCCAGGCATGGTCCGGTGCTGGTGTTTCAGGGAGCCATCCATCAGGCTAAAGCAAATGAGGTCTATTCAGACCCCTCGGGTACAGCCTGCATCACGGACACAGGCTGCTGACTGCTGATTTGGGGAGCGGTGGGTGGTAAGAGTGATTAAAACACCTTAGTACTTTTACTGTACAACACAGTGGTTCTTCCTGGTGGGTGTTGTCAGTGTTTGACCAGACGCCAGTATCTTACAGAGGTTGATTCAGACAGTTTTTGTGAATTCTTCAGATGGTTCTGTGGAGGAAGAAAGACTTGGAATGTTCTAGTCTGTCATCTTTATGGCTGTTGAATATATTTTTAACCTTGGTTATGCATACTTCGGCATAAAACACTCTATTACATGACTACAAGTGCCACTGGCATATTCAGGGGTTCTGTGTTTGAACTGTTTTTCTTTTCATCCTTCATCTGTAGTTCTGTATTTTAGCAGAGCTCGATGAAAAAACCCTCAATACATGTCCTTCCAACCACCAGAGATGCACTTAGCTTCAAACCCGAGAACCTGCAGGAAACACACTGCTCTTCTGTGGCAGCAAAACCTTCGTACAGACAGTTCTTCCCCTCTTTCCCATCAAGGGGCCGGAACATTCAATTCATCAAGCACTTCTGACACTTTGCGGCAGAGCCTTTGACCTCTCTCCACCATGTACTCATCCTGGAAAACCACGTCCAACTTGGAATGTGTTTCTGTCTGTAGCACATTTTTTTCTCTGCTTTATGGCAAGCATTTTAGTCTCAAAGATATTTCTGTGTCTCAAGACTTCCGTGGGAAACAGAGGCTTCTTAACCATCACAGAATCAGCTGTTAGTATGACACAGCCCCCCACTTCTCTCTGTTCCGTATCCCTTTAGCTCCCCATTTCTACTGAAGAAGCACTATTGCTCACCAGCAGTGCCTAGGGAGAAAAGTTAGATCCCCCTCCTTGCTGATAAGCACAGGTGCCCCCAGGTATAAAGCTTTCTATTAATTTATACTCCTGTGATGCAAATTCCCTGGGTGATTTGGGCAACTGCAGAAACTTAGTGAAATGAGGTGACCTCTGTGTTGGGACCCTAGATGTGGGTCTTGTTCTCCAGGTGGAGGCAGAGGGAACTGAGAGGAGCTGAGAGAGCAAAACAAGTTTGGCAGGAGCAGAGAGAAAGGCCCAGTGCAGTGGGAATGAGAAAAGTGGGGGTCTGGATGACCACAGACAGTGGCAGAAATGGCACTGGATGTCATAAGATGGAAGTTACCTTCGGCCTGCAGAGGAGACCAAGATAATCCTGGGTGCCCTGGAGTCCAGCTGGGAGGACTTGAAGCTGAGACCAGAGTGGGTCACTGTTTGTGCACAGGCTGATGGCACAGATCAAGATGTTCCAGGGAGCTTGGGGGTTCTGTAGGATGTTTCCTAGAGGTGGAAGCCCAGAGATTCTGTGAACAAAACTGTCATTGAGAGTTTGTACATGTCACAGCTCATATCCTCTCCAGTGTCACCTAACTTGAGGGGCAGGTCGGTGAGCACTGTCATTATAGGCCCTGACACCATGAATTGCTGAGAGGAATCATTTCAGTTTGATGCTGGAATACAAACGCAGGTGTGGGCCAGGGCCCCTGCTGGAGCCTAGGAATGTGATGAGGAGGAGACACCTTTCCTACCTACATGTGGGCTGTGGGGTTAAGGAGAACCCCTAGCTGGAAGTCTCCCCAATGTTTACTCTTCCTTCACAGAGAACCTCAGGCCTCCAAGTGCGGTCCTGACAGGGACAATTTGTGTCTTCTCTCCTCTTTTCCTGGCCACACCACATAAATAACATGCAAACTTAATTTCCCTAGAAAACTGTGTATATAATTTCCCTGCATATGCTTTGCAGAGTCTCTGAAATCAACCAGGAAATGTAAGCCATAGCACCAAAGCGTCGAGCTTTGCATACAAGGTTTTCATTTGGTAAGATATAATGAGTTAGAATTAGATAGAAATGTCTTTTTAAATTTTAGTCTCTGTTGGCACCACTAATTATTATTTTTGTTGACTCCTATTCAATGGCAGAAAAGAAAGACTTCCAGAGACTTGGTTCCAGAAAAAAAAAAAAAAAAAAAAAGGTAATGCAAATAGGAGAAAATGCCCAGGCAATCTGAGTGCAGCTGTTGTGAATTTGAAATCCTTGAGTGTGGGAAGAAATGATTTGTAGCCATTGAAGTCTCTGATTTCAATCCATTAGCGCAGAATGCAGTGTGAGCTTCAAACGCCCAAGGAAACGTCTATACAGGGAATTTGGATTACGCCAAACATTTGTAATGCTGGATGCAGGCGAGTTCCCAAGGCACAACTGTTGCCTCTTAAGTAATTCTTTCTCAGAAAGGACCTTCATTTAGACAGTTTTTCTGCAAAGGGTCAGTGCTTTTAAAGTTAAGAAACAAAAATTATAGTTGAAAAAGTGCAGGATCAATAGGAATGTTAAAAATGAACAAGCCAGCCAGTGTTAAATATCACAATGTGATCAAAGCAGAAAAAATGTTCGAAACCTTTTGTGCCATACTTCTGGGTCATCTGAAAGTTGAAACCAAGTCCAAGCGATTAGCCAACACCGTTTCGTAAGACATTCCTTTTACTTCCTTTCTGTATTTGCAAAGACTAAAGTGTATCCTTTAGCCTAAAACTCTGTTCTCGCTGGATAGGAACACTCAGGCCAAAGCACCAGAAGCTGCGGAGCAGGTGGCCAGTCACCTGTAGGTGTCTGTCACTTGTTCCTCTCAAGCCCTGGGCTCAGAGAACTGCTGCGGGAGAATGAAGAGTATTTCAGAGGTCTGGTTTCGGACACCGCTTCAAGTCTGGATGAGGCAGAGATGCCTTTCTGAAGTGGCTTTCTTGCTGGGACTGCAGAAAGTATATGGAAACAGGATGCTAAGTGCTGGAGTTTCTAATCTCTTGGCTTTGGGACCTAAGCCTAGCCCATCACTTCCAGCACCTTTAGGTCCTCAGCTGGAAGTGGGGAGCTCCCACAAGGAGTTCATGTGTGTGTGCTCAGGGATGTGCAAAGGAAGCTTTTGAGGGATCCGAGGTCCCACACCCACTCACTGAGTAGTAGAAGGCAGAAAATAAGCATTAACACAAGCAGATGTGTAAGACACAGAAATGACTCATGAGAAAGAGTTAGATGTAGCCCACATGGGTGGGAAGAGGGCTCTGTGGCAGGAATAGGGTCAGAAGAGATGTAGGTTAACAAACTGGGCATGATGGTGCATGCTTATGATTCCAGCACTCTGGGAGGCCGAGGAACAGGATCACAGGTTTGAACTCAGAGTGAGTAACTTAGAGCCTTAGGGAGGCCCTTTCTCAAAATTAAACATGGAAAGAAAAAAGGGTTGGGAACGCAGCTCAGTACCAAGGCCGGAGTTCAATCGTCAGCACTACATTAAAAAAACACAACAGAACAAAAACCAAACAAACAAAAATGTAGATTGGGTTGGTCACTTGTCAGCTTCCTTAATATCTCCTGTGGCCCTGGACACAGAAGCTCTGATTCCACAGATCTGGGAGAGGGTGGGGAGTCTACACTTGAACTCACAACTGATGTTGTTGATCTGTGCCCCGTGTTCTGAGAAGCTCTGGGTCAGTAACTGGAAGCTCCATGTGGTAGTGTCAGAAGGAGCAGGTGCAGACCGGGGAGGGGGGTCTTGGGCAGCTGGGAGGCTTTGTTAGGTGAGAGAGCCCATTGGGAAGACTTTGGTTCTCTATGGACAGTCACCCACGGTGTGGTCACAGAGACACCTGCTAGGAGGCTGCAGAGGGGGTTCTGGCCAGCAAGGCAGGTGGGCTGGGCTGGTGGTCCTGGCAGAAGTGGCTGTTTTGAGACTTTCTTTGGAAGCAGAGATGTCACAGCTTGATCATGGGTGGGATCTGGGACATTGAACACAGAAAGGACTCGAGCAGGCCGACCGTTTACAGGGCCTGAGAAATCTGTTACTGGCTAAATGGATGTATGAGTCAGCTCTCATCTCCATTTGTCTGCAGTGGTGGCATAGAGTAGAGGACATTTGACATGGCCTGAGGGGGTGGAGCTCTCTTGGGCCCTCTCGTGGTCCCTGGTTGTTAGTTTTTCCCATGTGGTCCAAGGGCAAGGATTTTGCTTTGGTCATTTCTGGTCTGTCTTCAGACCAGCAATACTAACTAGAAATTAGTGTCCTGGTGGGAAATGAATGCCCTCCTCAGTGATGACAGGGATGAATTTACATAGGGTAGTGTAAGACAGGAGAAAATAATGGGGCTCCGGGTATCTGGGATTCTGTCTTTGTCGTCTTCTTTGAGACTCTGGGACTCTTCTTTAACTCCTCTGCATCTTCATTTTCCTTCTTGAGAAAATGGGGGTAGTGGCATCCATTTATTTACAGATTTTTGAACATGAAACAATTTAAAACCCGTGGAGGGCTTGCTAATCTGAAGGTCTATGTGAAAACAGGTTGCTTAATTATTTTTTGTGTCTCTATTGAGGCATTATGAAAGTACATGGTACATTGCAAATTGCACTATAAATGGGCGTCGTGGCTATGAGTTGAAAAATTTTCAGCACAAATCTACGCGCTCTTGACTTTGGGCCGTTCCTGTGTCTCATGGTTCACACATGCCTTGTCGGACAAATTGTCTGGTTGACTTGAGCCTGTGCCACAGGTAATGAGTCGTTGTTGGAGGGTGGATGGAGGCTGTCTTGGGTTTCACATTCCTTAGTGTCAGCCAAGATGTTTCCCAAGGGCTGGGAAAGGGGGTAGCTCTAAATGCAAGAGACTCTGGCTTCATATGGTTTTGGCATTCCAGGGAAAATCCACCGAATTAAGTCAAGAACTGTGGCAGAGGGTGTGTATAGTTCAACTGCTGCAATTCTGGATACGATTTATTCAAACCTGCAAATAATTATAGGATTTGATTTGTAAGGAAAATTCAGTAGCATGTGAAATTTCCAGAAATGAAGCAATCATGAGAAGTACGAAGAGCCTGTGTGTTATGGGAGAGCAAATTGGGATGGTACATATGCGAGGGGACCCACAGGATGGTCCACAGTTCATGGGGTGTCCAAGGATGCCAGTCTTACCACAGCTTCTTCCTCCTGAAAGTCTTATCCTTTGCCTGAACACTGTCAGTCTGCTCTCCACCCTTCAATAACTGACCTTTACTGAAACTTTTCTTGTGCCTGCAATGCCCATTGTATTGCCCTCTTTCCGTGCAATTTATTATCCTAGCCACAGCCCTGGGAATTAGGGGTTTGTCCTCCTGTTACAGCTGAGCAAACAGATGTTTTACAACGGTTGCAGAATTTCCTCCAGGCCCATGGGCAGTGAGAGATGGGGCCAGGCTTTGCTTTTGGTTGTCTGATTGGCCCCAGTGATCCATAGCAGGAGATGGGTGAAATGCTTATTTTCTTCCTAGTGTGGCCCAGAGAGGGCATCAGCTTTCACCTCCTCTGTCTTGCAGCTGGAGCTGGAGCCTGTGGAATTCAAGTGCTGCATGCTCTTGGTCAAGCCCTGGTGGTCCCTGTGGGTGGGGCACGGCCAGCAGGAGCTCCTCCTGCAGTTCTACCTGCTGTCTATACCAAGGGCCCTCTCTTCCTCCTTTCCAGTGGGCATGGCTAATTCCACAGGCAAACTATTTCTATGGAGCTGCAGATGCACACACAGGCCAAGCACAGTCTCAGAGTTCGTGTCTGCATCTTAGCAGCAATGTGTCCAGTGGCCATCAGAGACTCTCTTTCCTCATTCCGTCCACTTAGTTTAGTCACCGCTGAACCCATGAACAGCATTTCCTGGGGTCAGAGAATTGGGTCTTTAAGAAAATCCTCTTAAACCATGAACAACTTTGAATACTCTAAAGTTCTTTCTGTAATTTTTCCAGCTTTCTCTACCTTGTATTTTCTTTCCATGAATATAGAGTAGAGCTGTTTCTAGTCCATTCTGGTACCTGTATTTTCTGATCCTGTTTTGTTATAGGTTACTGATCTATTTTAAAGAATAATGCTTCATGCTTGCTTAAACACTTGGCTCTTGCTTCCTGATTATGCAGTGAACCTCTGATAACCTGGAGAGCTCCTTTGAGGACTGGGATGTATTTTCTTCCTCCTGAGATGGTAACAGTTGCTTCCAATGAGTATAGTTAGAGACAAGGGTGAGCCTCAATTGTATTCATCTCACCAGGGTTTGAGGTGATTGGAAACCACGCATCAGCCCTCTCAAAGTCCTTTCCCCTCTGTTTCATAGTTGGCCCCTCTGTCATTGATTGGAGCCTCGGGAGTCCTCATTCAAAGTTGGGGTCCTCACTGCTCACCTGTCAAATGCTCTGCTCTGACCCAGACAGTGGCCCCCTTTTCCTGTTCTGAGCCTGCCTCTTTGCTTGCATTTCAATCCCATTATCCTTACTGCCTTGATGTGCCTATCACACCTCCCAAGGGGGGTGCATTGTGCCCCTGAAGCGTTGGGGTGGGCCCAGCAGCCTGTGCTTTGTCCAGCTATCCTGTCGACTCTCATGCTCACACTTTGAGCACATGCATCTGACTTAATGATCCCACAATCATCCTGCCTCTATCTGTCCCTTACAGATGCCTTAATAAAGCATCACAGACATGTGGTTTCAACAACAGACATGAATTCCCTCCCAGTTCCAGATGCTGGCACCTAAGAGAGGAGTTGGAGGCTGGCTCCTGCTGAGGGCTGTGAGGGAGCTGTGTTCCAGGCCTCTGTCCTTGTTGATGCCAGGTCTGGGCCCCAGTGTCCCCATGCTAGAGGGCACAGTCATGGTGGATTAGTGTCCACCCTTATGATTTTATCTCAACTAGTTACATTTGCAATGACTTGTTTCTAAATAAGATCACATGCTGAGATCTTGGGAGTTAGGACCTCCATGTATAAAGGTTGAGGGATACAGTTTAGAACACTGTGTTTTTGTTACCAGGCTTTTGGGGCGTGGCTGACAGGCACATAATGTCCCACTGCCCCACAACAGCAGTCAAGGAAATCAACAGTGGCGAAGGGCAGGAGCTTTATAACCCTCACTCTAACCCTAACCCTAATCAACAAAGCAGAGAGGCAATAGACTTGAAGTTGGTAGAAAGGAAGAGCAAAGGCATAAGGTGGAGTTTGCATAGCTGGCAGGGGCGCGTGATCCTGGTCAGTCTGGCTGGCCACACAGTATCTCAGGACAGGTTCTGGGGATGTTGGGCAAGCCACCCTTGCTGGAGAGGGCAGTTTTGTTCTCACCATGAGATTATGACTCCTGCTTTGCGAGGAAGGCAGCCTCAGTTCTCATTCTGGGGTGGTAGCTCCCGCTTGAGGTGACCTCATCCTGTGGACTGTGAGTTTCCAGTTTTCCCAGAATCCCAGGGCACTGCAGGTTTAGGACAGTGACTGGAGACTGGAACTGGATGTAGAAGGTGGTTGGATATCCCTGCTCATCCCGACAGTGACTTACTCTTGTCATGGTGGCCTCAGTCTTGAGGAGGAATGAGATAGATGGGGTACGGTTGGGGTGAGTAACCCTCACCTCACAGGCTCTTCTCCAGTTGTTAGTACCCCTGCACCCAGAGTGGAGCGGGGGCCTGACCTGAAGGTAGTGAGGGAGATACGGGCCAGGGTAAGGTACCAGGCTTTGTCCTGTGGCTCATCACCAGTGGACACCTGCAGCCCCAGCCTCCAGGTCCCTGTCACACTGTGCCAGAGAGAAGCTGGAGACCAGGAGACTGTTTCACAGAGTGGGAGGTGCCTGAGTCTGCACCTGGCAGCTGTTGAGGTGGAGGAAGGGCAATTGCATGGGGATCGCCACTGCCTCCTGCTTTTGGTGACAAGTCTGTTCTGGGCAGCAGAGCTGGGAACCTTCCAAACCTCTGTCTTTGTGATCTCTAAGTTTCTGCACAGCAGATATCAGGTTGCCCACTCCTCTGAGCACACAGAGTCCCTAAAGTGGTCCTGGTTCTACAGGACGGCAGAAGTTGTGATCTTAGGGACTGGCCACTGACGTCACCCACACACACAGGTCCTGTAGGCACATGCCCATGGTGAGTGTGTGGCACCCAGTATATTCTCTTAGATCAGATTTTCTTTTTTTGTTTAGCAATATGTTGCATACATCTTTCTGAGTCAGTAACATCTTTTAAGAGTGGAGAGCTGAACAGACATTAGAGGAGCCAAGCACTGCCTGAAAGGATATGCATGTTTTCATGTGTACATCCAAAGATCAAGGGTATTTGCTGCTTTGACACCAAAAGCTAAGAATCACCATTCTCTGAGGTGAAAACATGTCACGAGTTATTTATTTTTTTCAGTTTCAGGATAATTTATGTCATTCAATTCTTTTCTATTAAAAATTATAAGTAGTATCTTTTTGTCAGAAAGTGCTGATGTGCTTTTATGAATGTTTCTCATTATATCCTGCGGGAAGATTCCTGGAAATGTAAATGTACAATAAAAACAGGATGAGTTGAAGGCTTCGGATGTCACATTAACATATTTCCACTCAGAAAGCCCATACCAGCTTGTGCTTCTTTGAGCAAGCAGCATGAGAGACTGTGTTTTCATTTTCAGACGTGTGGACTTCTTTCTCCTTTTGAAAAAAATACTTCAAAAGCCATTTCACAGTCTTTATAAGTAGAAAATTAAGAAACACCTAGTTGTTAAATTATTATCATAAGGTTAACATAGTATGTGAGAAATTCTCTGAGTTTCACAGCTGATTTTGAGCCATAACCTCTTTGAGCCATAACCCAAACATGCTACACAAAATCTTCATGCCAAGGAGTCGGTCATACGATGCCACTCCATTCATGAGCGCCACATGCTCATCTCCATCAGATGGGGGGCTTTGAAAGTAGAACACATTAAACTTGGCCTATTGCTATTACTGAAAAGAAGAGCATTTTTGTCCAAACATAGTGCCAACCCGAGATCCCGCCCAGCGTACCCTTCCTTTTTTTTTTTTTTGGTCTTTTTCGTTTTTATCGGTACCAGGGATCGAACTCACGACTGGCTGCTTGCAAGGCAGGCCCTTATGCCGCTGAGCTAAATCCCCAGCCCCTTAGCGTGCCCTTCCTAACAGAAGCCAGCTTTCAACAAGCTCTGTAGGAGTCAATGCTCCAACCTTTCCCCCAAAGAACTCAGCAGGGCTCCTGGGGGACTTCAGAATGGTGGTAAGGTAACCCAGAAGAGTAGAGCAAGAGTGGAATTTCTTTTCTCAAGTTTGAGGTGTGTTCCCCTGTGTGTGTGTGTGCGTGTGTGTGTGCACATAAATGTACATAGATACATGGAAAAATGATACATATGTGTGCATACATATCCAAATACATTGAGATAAAATTACTTTTTTGGTAATTTTTATTTTAAAGAGAATAAAAGCAAGCCAAATAAAATAGAATAAAGCCAAAAACAAAACAGTGCAAATGATACAGGACCTCAAAACAAGATAATTGGAAGTCAACAATGGTTACAATAATGCCTCTTACTGACTTCCACATAGCTGTCCATAATTTCAGACATAGTAAAAATCAAACAAATAAGAACAGAGTAGAAGCAATAAAAACAAAACAATGACTGCAACACTGGATTTCAATACAAGATGAGAGTAAATCTAAAATGGTTACCATAACTTTCTTGTTATATTTGAAATAGCTGCCCATGCCACTGGATATAACAAGTGGCAGACAAGACAAAACAGAATAAAACCCAATTCAACAAAACAATGAAAATGATACAGGACTTCAATACAAGATAATAGGGAATTAACGATGGCTACCACCTTCACAAGGAGATCCCCACAGATGCTACATTGATGATTGTTATCCTCTGAATAGATGGTTCGACTACCGGCTTTAGACCTGAAAAGTCAGTGAAACACTAAACACCACAAGCATTAAGGTGTATTTTACCTCAGTAGCTATCACTGCAGCCTGTGTTTTCTCTGGATCAACTGGTCACTTGGGTGGGGTCAGGGAGAAGTGGTGCTGGCTCTCCCTCAGTCACTTGATGGGGGCGGAGGGGAATCTTGTCTCTTCTTGACTCCCACCCCATGTGCTGTAAGGGGCTGGCACCTGATTCTCCCCACAGAGGCCTGTGCATGGTGCTGATTTCCAGGGAAGGCTTGTCATCTTGTTGGCTTCTTGTTCTCCTCTCACAGTCTGTGAATGGCCCATGACATTTTTTTTTTAAATAAAACATTTTATTGTCAAAATAGAGTAAGGAACGTTCCCTTACTTCTTTCCATATAGGACATTTGACTACAAGCAAGTTTGGCAGAGATGATGGTATGAATGAATGAAGGAAAGAAACTGGTTCAAGAATGACTTGAAACTTTGCATCAAAAATTTAGGGTTTACTGAGTCTTAGGATGCAATTAAGCAAGGCCCTTCTGAGGCAAGGAAAGGGTAGGGATGAACTGATGCTGCTGCTCTCGCTGGTAACTCCAAGCTCTTGTCTCGGTACTTAACAGCTGCTCCCTCAAGGTGGTCACCAGCTCAAAGGTCAAAGACACACATCCTAGGAGAGTCGCACATCCCCAGTGTGCACTGTGGAACATTGTGCCTGCTGTCAGTCAAGGCCTGGGCAGGTTTCTTTATGTTTTTGGTTTAATTGACTACACACATACATTCACACACACAAACACATGGTCATATGTACAATTTAAGGGATGAGGTGATCCCTTTGGCCGTAGGTAGTTAGTGGATTATGAAGCCAAGTGAAAAGTAACAGCAAACTGTCTTACCATCAATAATGTGTGTTCCCAAGTTACCCTTGGTAAAGGAAGGAAATAGAAGCTTATAGTTCTACTTTGATAGGGTTCCACCTGTTAGGAAAATAAGCATCACATTTTTTATTTCCCTTCCATGGAAGCCCAAGCTGTTACTCTTTCCCACCGGAGAGGCTTCAAACCAAAAGGTTTAGTCTCGCTTCATTGGTTAGGTTTTGGAAATGCCTGCAATAAAGTTGGTTTCAAGCTGCCCCAAGAACACACCAAGAAAATATACTCTCAAGGCTTTGTTGTTCTGTCTGTATCTCTAACCGCAGACCCCATACCTCATCGTTGGGATTCAGGACTGCACATGGCGAGCATGTGCTGCTCCATTCTCCAGTCTCCCAGGAAACGGTGCGATGGTGGCCTCTTGGCTCCTCCACGCGAGTCTCTTCCATCTGTTCCCACCACCACCTGGGCGAGAGCTCTGACTTGAGTTTGGCATCTCTTCCTTGTTTCCTTTCCAGCCTCATTAACAGTGACATTTCCATGGGCGCACGTGGAGCACAGCAGTGTCTCCAGGGTAACAGAAACAGAAGCGGAAATGCTCTTGGGCTGCAGCTGACTTGGAAGCACAGAGGTGCTGAGGTGAGATGGGAAGCCTGGCACCATCTGCCTCTGTGGGAAGGAGGGTCCGGCTATGGGCAACGGTACCTAACTGCACACTGGGGGTGACACAGAGATGGGGGGCCCTCTGGGAAGAACATCCTCAGCTTTCATTGTCCTGAGTCACTTCCATGGGGCTTCCAGGGAAGCGCCTGGGTGGACTTGGGGGTGCCACTCCTTCCTTGTGAAGACCTGGAGGAAGCAAATTCTGTCCATAGTTGAGATAGTAGTGGAGGGCAGCCCAGTGATGGGAGGGAGCAAATTGCAAGCCACTGCCACACTGTGGACCTCCAAATTCCCTCCTAGAGACTCCCTGTCTCTAGTTTCCTCCAGATCTGCTGAGGCAGCCTTTATTTCTTCCTTCTGATGTCCTTTCCGGCCAAGGTCAGGGATCGATCAATGTCAAGTTTGGAGGAGACAGAAGCCTAGCTACCATGAGAAGTGGCAGAGCCACAGAGGAAACGCAGTCTCTGGCATTGCCATGGGTGTCCTAGCTGTGTGGTCTTGACAGGAGTGTCTCTCTGAGAGACTGTGTGGGGTGTGGATGGACTCTCCTGGTAATCTGCAAGGGGTTGTTGCCTGGAAACCGATGCTTCTGTTGTTATTATTTAAATATATATGCACACATATGTATATGCAAACAAGTTGGCCTGATATGTATCTGTATGTAGCTTTCTGTTGATCAGGTCAAATACTAGATACTGGCAGCTTAAAGGAAGAAGGATTATTTTGGCTCATGGTTTCAGAGGTTTGAGTACATGGCCAGTCTGCTGACTCCAAGAGAGACGCGTCACAGCGGAGGGGTGTGGCGGAGCAAAGCTGCTCACCTCATGGCATCTGTGAACAGAGAGCAGCCACAACTAGAGAGGAAGTGGATGGGAGCAGATAGAGTCCTTGAAGTCTCTCCTGGGACTCACTCAGCAACACTCAGAAGCAGGTTTTATTAATCTCCAAGTCTCACCCGAGCCAATCAAGGTGACAGTCAAGATCAGCCATTACAGGTGGAACCAACTGACTCTTGGAAATAGCTGAGAATAAACAATTATGTCTATACTGAACTTGTATGGATATTCCTTCATGTTCATTATTTCCTGAACAAGACAGTGCAACAACTATTTCCACAGTATTCACATTGTATTAGGTGTTAGAAATAATTTAGGGATGACTTAAAGCATATGGGAGGATGTGTGTAGGTTTTACACAAGCATGATAACGTTTTATATAAGGGACTAGAACATTTTAGTGTCTACAGGAGCTCCTGAGAGCAATTCCTTGTGGGTACTGAGATATGACTTTATCTGTCTGTCTATCTATCTATCTATCTATCTATCTATCTATCTATCTGTGTTTTCATGGGATCCGATTGTGTCTATGATTCCTATGTAAGTGCTTCTCTTGTCACTGGTGCTATGGAAAACATAAACGTTCCAGCAGGTGCTGAAACTCCCGGGCAGCGCTGACACAGAGCCACCACTCTAAAGACCCAGCATGTGTTTCTGCTACAGGTGGGACCAGAATGTATTCACAACTTCAGGTTATCTTAGTTCTAAAAAGCCAAAATGGGGATCAGAGGGCTTTTATTTCTGGTCTGCAGGGAACTAGTGCCATTGGCAGGAGTCAAGGTAATGCCTTGATTTCTCCTCCTTCTCCTCTTTCTCTGCTTTGCTTTTATATTCCTCCTACTTCTTTTTTTCATCTTGGGCTGGGGTGGTACCTTTCTTTTTTTCCTTCTTGTGGTTCTGGGGATGGAACCCACAGCCTTCTGCATGCTCTACACCCATCTCAGCCCCAGTAGTGATAGTTTTTAATATTGCAAATGGATACTTTTATTTGATTATGTATATTAAAATCAAATTTAAGGTTATTAAGCAGTAAATGCTCTCATTTTAAAATGAGATGAAGAATTTGCTCTGGAACAGCACATACCTACTTGTACTTCTAATCACAGATTTGAAAGGGGGGAGACCTTTGAAGGATGACTTTGTGCAATACCCCATTCACAGGTAAGGACGTTGGTAGAGGGCAAAGTTCCAGGTCTTCTCAAGGTCAGGGTCAGAACCTTCCAGCTCTCCTGGGGGAAAACCTTAGCACATTTCCGTAAATCCCATCCATGAAGCCCTTGCAGCATATCCCTGACATCCTTCTTGCCCCATGTGCGTCCAGGCCTGGAGGGCTTGAATGGCGGCCCACACCTTCACTGTCAAACTGGCCAGAGGACAAGAGAGGATGACAGAGTCTCTGAGTCTCCTGGGATAGCCAAGTCTATGCTTTTAGCTCCTATTACCATTTTAAACTACATGTTTTCTGAAACTGTAATTTTAAGATCAATTTACTTCTGTTTTAAAGTCATAATTTACAGTTACAACTTGAATTTCTTTTACAGATTCCATTCTCCTCTCCCAACTGTCTGAAATTATTCAACTGAGTAAGCATGGGCAACATCATTTAGGTATTTCTAATGCCAAACTTCCATTTCCACTGGTTTGGAATACAAAATGTGTCCTTTATTTGAGCCCATATTTGGAGCATAAAAATTTGCTTCCCTTTGCATCTCAAGCTGGCTTTCTTGGAATTCTCTTTTGAGTGATGTTCAACTCCAATTATTTATGGGCTTTTTTTTTGCAGTGGAGCCTTTTGAAAGTTTAATTAGAGCTGCAACTCTAAGTGAATAAACTCATGGCTTCAAAGACTTTGGAAAACATGTAATGAGGCCCAAATAGCAACTTATAATGAGCTTGATGATGTGAGAGCCCAGAAACAAAAGCCCGGCCTGAGGGGCCATCAGCGATCAGAGATGTAGGAGGGTTTGCAGACTAAGAAAAGGAAAAAAAGGGTTATCCTCACAGGATCCACTTAGTGCAGAGGGAATGTCTGGAAAAGTGAAGAGAAATCATCTGAGGCTCTTTCTCTGGTCTTGTGCATTCCAGCTCCAGAGCATGTCTCTGAAGGAGGCCCTTTATCACAACATGAGCCATCTCTCACCTAGAAACTGCAGATGAAAAAAAGAAGGGATGTGCCACAGGCTGGCATCGTCCAGAGGGCCGGGGCACCCAACTTCTGACCAGAACCTGTAGACTGGAACCAGTTGTTTACACTATATCCACCTCTTAATCTGGAGAGACAACATGAACGTATCTATTCTTCTTGTGTCCTTAGATACAGGCTCATACTAAGCAATTTTTGGGAGAACCAGGGGTAGAGCAATAAGGAAAGATAAGGAAATTATATAAATCCAGGCAAGTCACCCAACTGACTCAACCTTTCTTGACCTATTCTGTGATGATCACTTTACAAAGAAAGGTGAGAGAAAGAAAGCATTTGCAAGCTATACCTGATGCACTGCTGACCTGATACAAAGCTTATGGTTAATGGGAGTGCAGTTTCTCAGCTTTAGGATAGTGTTGGCTATAACAGGTGAGTGGGCCTGTCCAGCTGTCAGTGGGTGCAGAACAACTGACTCAGATGCAAAGTTCACTTGCATTCTTCATTGTGCTGCTGGGTTTGTAAACAGGAAGTAACTAGATGGGACACCAGATCCCAATGACCTGTGTTTACTTGCTGGTTCCATGTCCCCTTAAACAACCAACTTAGCACTCCTAGGCCTGTTTTCTCTTCAAAATAGAGGTAATATGGTTCTCCTCTTGAGGGCTGCCACAGGGGTCATAATCGTCAATATAAGGAAATTGTTCACAGCTCCTATGCTTAGAATTTGCCTATTTCACATGCTAAGTATCAAGATACTAAGTAGTGTTAGTAATAATAATGTGATTATTGCTGTATGTGCATAACATGAACTAATACACCACCGGATATATGTCTTTTTCTTGTTTCATTACAAGTAGATTTAACATATGTCATAAATTTTATTTTCCTTTCCTTTTTTTTTTTTTTTTTTTGTTTTTTGCGGTACTGGGGATTGAACTCATGGCCTCATGCTTGCCAGGCAGGCACTTATGCCACTGAGCTAAATCCCTAGCCCCATTTTCCTTTCCTTTTACATAATGTGGTGACATTAGCACACACACATAGCTTACTTTCTGTATATCTCAATAGAACTGAGCCCATTAAATATAAAAATAGGAAGGAAGATTTGCACAAATTAGAGGCGACTCCTGGGAAGTAAATAATTTCATCAGAACAGAGACACATGGTGTGGGGTTGAAGATGGCCATAACCTCCCATCATAAGAGGCATCTACGTGGGAAACCTGAAGATGTTTTGCAGTCTAACACCTCCCCCATGTTAGTGGAGAGTCAAGGGTAAGCCAGAAGTCTGTGGAGTGTGGTGGGTGACGGGGTGGGACTGGGGGGCTGGTGATGTCTCCTGATACCCCAGGTTTGGGCAGAGCTTCTCATCCATTTTTAACTTCATCTCCTATTTGATGCTAGACTACAAATCTAGGAAGGGATCAACAAAGAAAAGTGACCAACTGATAAAAATCTGCTTCACTATTGGAAGACATTTCCATAAAAATGTATTTATTACAAGAAATTTTCAGAGTACTTCCAGTGAAAAATTCCAGTAACACTCAAGATAAAAAAAATTAGGGCTGGTAGTAAGAAGAGAGGTAGCTCATTCTGAGATTAGAAAAGATAGATTGACACCTAATAATATGTGAGGCTGTGCAGAACAAATTTAATAATGCAGAAAATATAATAACTGAAATTAAGTATTGGGAGTTAAAAACATTTAAAATATTTCTCAGGATAAAAGGTTTAAATAGTTGGCCAAACTCTTGAAATTTAGGGACTGGAAAAACATTTTAAATTTCCCACACTATATGGAAAGGATGTAATACATAAGATTCATTTCTTCTCAATATAAGGAGATAAACTTTTATGTTGTATCTTACCATGAATAAGAAGACATGAATCAGAGAAATATGGTTTCATAACTCACAAATATTAATACTGTTTAATATTATAAATATTAATACTGTTCATTGGTAGGATGTACAGGATTACTCAGTTTCCTAATTTCTTGAGAAGAAAGTGTGAGCAAAAAATAATATCATTAAAATATAATAAGTCAGGGCTAAGTTTCTTGCTAAGCATTGTTTTCAATGCATGCCGTAATTTTGGCATGTTGTATATATGTTATTTTCAACTCAAAGTATTACTCACTTATTTTGTGATTTCTTTTTGGCCAGTTGGCATTATTTCCTTTTCACACATCTGTCACCTTCATTCTGTTATTGATTTCTAATTTATTCCCGTGGAAGTGAGGATTCACATCACTTTATGTTTACTTTTGCCCACACTTGGTCCATCCTGGTAAGTATTCCACGTGCTTTTGAGAAGAATGGGCATTCTGCTGCTGTGATGGGGATGCTCTGTGCACACTTCTGAAGTCTAAGGTGTGGGACTTTTATTTACATGTTGATACTGACTATTCCTTCCATACACTAATGAAAAGGAAGTATTGAGCCTTCCTCTGTTAGTACTGGGTGATCTATTTTTACTTTCCTTTGTGCAAGTTTTATTTGGGGGCCATGCTCTTTTAGGTGAATGTGTATTTATATGTACTACCTCTTTGGATGGACTGATGCATTTACTACTAAAAATATCCTTCAGTTTTGTGAGCAGTGTGACTGACATCTACAGATGTGACAAAAGAAATCCAGTCCCTGTCTTTCAAAGATTAAGATATGAGCCTTCAAAAGGCAAAACCCAAATTCTAAACTTTAGAAAATTCTTGATTAGTGCTTTTTTTCAAGCTTCTGTACACAGAACTGGAATCCAGGAGTTATTTGTTAGCAGAAACACTGAACTCAGTATAAAAAAAATGTATTCTTTTTAAAGTTATAAACAACAGTATCCAGAATTTCATTATCCAGATAACCATGTGTGACATAGCAAATATGTGTTTAGAAAACATGAGATGCATGTAAGTTTTGTACCCAAATCAGATTCTCTTTTTCCAGAAGCAAATATCATTAAAAATTTCTTATATAATTTTACCAGTCATATGAATATGTATGTACATATTCATACATATCTGGATAGTGTGTGAGGCAATAAAGCTTGACCATCAAAGTTGATTGGCTTGAGAGATGGTTAGATTAGTAAAACTCACGTTGGGTATATATACATGGGTCATGTGGATGTGTCTTTGGGGACTATATCTGGCCCCTGGCCCCTTCTTCTTGGGGATCATCAATCTGATGTCTGCTTCTTGCATACCGTGAGCTGAGTAGCTTTCGTCTCCTATGCCCTTGTCCCATCCTATTTCTGCCTTGGACCTTAGCTGAGTGTGGAATGAAACCTCTGTCAGGCAGTTTGTCCCAGCAGTATAAAGACTGACTAATAAAAAAATTGGTATCAGAGAGGTAGAGTCATTGCTATGACAATCCATGACCATATGGGTCAGAAGCTTTTAGAACTGGTTTATGGGAGGAGCTTGGAAAAGTTTGGAGGGACAGGAAGAAGAAAACCTAAAATAGTAAAGCGGAGCTCCTTGAGTAATTCTGATAAAACCTTGGAAGATCAGAATGTTGATAAGATTGCAGACCATGAAGGATATATTCAGGAGGTCCAGATGAAAATGAGAACTCTATCAAAAATTGCCCTAGATGCCATACATGTTTTATTATGGCAAAGAATTAGTTTATGCTTTGTCTATGTTTTGAAACTTTGCAGAAGGCTGAGCTTAAAGACTCTGGATTAATTGATTTGGTGGAGGAAATTTTAAGGCACCCCAATACTCAGGCTGTGGCATGGGTACTGCTGGCTGCTTTTATTTGACAGATTTATAATGAGAGTTGGGAGCAAACACCTGAGCAGAAAGATTTTTAAAAACTTAAATTTTGACCTGGAAAGAGCCACATGTAAAATGATGTGATTGAGAGGTTAGTGCCATTAAAATGATACCAAGTAATTTAAATCAGAATGAGAAAAGAGATATCTAGAGGGCACCTCAAGAATCAGCAAGACTTGATCTTCTTTACCACAGGCTCAGGGAAGAGAAGTATCAAGTTTTCTTTTGAAAAGAGAGCATCTGGATCTCTTGCTTGAGAAGACCACCTATGCCATTGGTTTCTGGTTCTGTTACACAGTGTTTAGTCATCCAGCGCTCAGAGCCCACTAGAGTCATGATAGAAAGGAGTCTGTCTGCTGCTGACCCTGGTGGCAGACTTTGGCACTGCCCACATGATGCTGGATTTTGAGGCCTGCAGAATACAAGAGTAATGGATCATGGAGGCTCCCAACAAGATTTTGAGGAAAGGAGTCTGAGGTCAGCCAGTGTGCGCTTGATGGGGGGAGACATAAAGGTGTGGGGATGAAGTCAAAGGCACAGTGGGGGACCACAGGAAGTTAGAGGTAACAGGAATATGGAACATCTGCACAGGAAAGCTGGAGGCTATGAGTAGACAGGTCACATGGGCTTCAACCAGCAGGCTATATGGTTGGGGCTACCTAAACCCTCTGGAACTCACATCCTAACACCCTGCGTCCTGGAGGCTGCACATGGAGATACGGACCCTATTGTTCACCTTGCTGCATTTTGGTCTTGCTTTGGTCTGATTCTTTTCTATCCCCCATTTCTCGCTTGTGGGATGGGAATGGTTACCAATGCCATTTTTCAGAGGGGAACATGTAACTTGTTTTTTCCCCCCTTAGGGATTCACAGACAAGAAGTTGCTTTGAGACTGTAACTGACTTTTGAGAAACGCTGCAACTGTTGAGACTTTGGTGAAAGGGATTGTTGCATTTTTGGTAGCACACAGAATAGTCACATAACATGAGCTAGAATTTTGGCCTTATTCTCGTGTTTATCTCGAGATTAATTATGATTTAAGGAGATGCATTTGGGTGTTGAATTGACAAGGGGGTAGACTGTGATGCTTGAACTTAACTGTCCTAGCAAAGGGACCAAACATGCAAGGCACCTGAGGTGATGAAGGGCTGGGTACGTTGAAGCCACTGGGAGAGACCACTCTGGTCTCAGAGAAGAGGAAGAGCAGGATATGAAGAAAGAGGGGGAGAAGTGAGAAGAGACACAGACACAGGGTCTGGTGCCATGGTGAGAGTGGCCATAGCAGATTGTTATTCTGATGTTTTGGGGACACACTGAGGCCTAGTGAGGCAGGCATACTGTAGTTCCACAGGATTCTGGAAGAACCTCCTGACTTCGTAACAGGAGTCATGGATTAGAAGTCAGTGGGTTCTTGGGCAGTGATCTTTCCTTTTTTCCCTCTGGCCAAGCCGTGGCCCAGCTGCAAACCAGGTACCAGATGTGGCTGGTTTTAGTCTCAATATAATATGAAGAGAAGAATTGAAAGAACTGTGTTTATTTATATTTAAAAGATAGTTTTTTTTTAAATGTAGAATTTTGCATTGGTAATTTAATAGTAAGGCCAAGTGGCTATTTTAATAGTGAACATTCATGTAGCATTTTCAGAAGAAACGTCATTTTGGAGATGAAGCTATGTAGTTAAACTCAGCCCTGTAGTCTGAACTGGAGTTATTGCTTTTGTTACGTTGCTATTCCAGATGTGCACTGACTTCACTTCTGCTGACACTGTTTGCAGTGGTTTGTCATCTGCCTGTCAATACAGGGCATGACTGTCATGAGGTAAAATGCACGACCCTAGGGTGCCTGCTCAGTCATCCTGATACCGTTCTGAATTTGTCCATAATTGCTGCCCTCTCCTTGTGACCCATGTTAGAAACCGATGGCTATTTTACAAATTACCCCTAAGCCTAACAGCTACAAAGAAAAACCACGTACTGTCTCATTCTAGTGTCTGGGTGCCAAGCATCCAAACCTCTCCGGAGATTCCTGTCAAGCTGTCCCCAGTCAGCAGCCACCTTGAGGTTTGACTGGGAGGTGACCCCCTTCCAGGTTCTCACTTGGAAGCCTCAGAAGACGCAGCTCCAAGGTCACCCACATCAGGCCCTTCCACCAGGCTCCCTCATATGCGGCAGCTGCTTCCCTCACAGCCACAGAGCCACGAAAGAGCAAGGGAGACCACCCACCAGGGAAGCCACCGTCCATTCTGTAACCTCTCCTTGGATGTGACATCTGTCACATTTGGCCCTGGTTAACAAGTCTGAGGGAGGGGACCACGGGGGCCTCTCTAAGCACCGTGCACTTCACAGCCACATCTCCAAGGCTTAATTCGCAGCCTTCTCATCTTTCCTGAAGTTAAGACCATATTTTTGTGTGTGCAGAATTATTTCAGAGGGTACTTATTAAACCAAGATTTGGTGGTGCCTCAATGCAATGCACACGTACAGTAATGCATCTTAGATTCTGACAGTTGGTCCGCTCCTCTATACAGGTGTCCGCTTCCTCATTTCCACACTGAAAAGCACTCAATTCCATTTTCCTGTAGAAATTATGTATCAGTGCCATAATTGATGATGGACATTTGGTCATATTAGTTCTTTGCTTCTGAGACTTGCCCTGATAAACCCACTCCTTTATTTTCTCCTCTAACCTTCACTCTTCAGTGGTGTCTCAGATTATGGCAGCATACAGAATCTCCTGGAGACAGATGGGTGTCAGTTCTCCTTGATTCTACAAAATTTGAGGGCATTATGTTGGTTGCTTAAACTTGGCTATGGTAAGGGATTTTATGCTTTGGAATTTGCCAACTGCTAAAAATCAAGGCCTCATTTCTGCTGAGAGCTAGCTGTTAAACATTAACATCCTGGAAAATTATGTATTTAAAAAATGTAGTTGGCATCAGCCTCTGGGCTTTATTTTGAATTTTCATGCCTTAATGCTTGACAATATGCAAAGTACTCTGGAGAACATTATTCAGTGATGTGTAACTTTGCAGTGATTTAAAGTGTAGCTTCCAATTAGATGCATGATTTCCTTTGTCTCTCTTACTTTCCACTTTTTCATAACCTATTATGGATACCTCAAACCACTTAATAAATGATATATTAAAATTTAGGCCTAGCACACAGACTTTGACCAATAGTGAATATTCAAACACAGGAACGCCAGCAGATCTTACTGGGTGTCACTTTATTGGTGACCAGGAATGTGAAATAATATTTTACTAAGTTAGGGACCAGACTACATGACTGGTCCCATTGCCTGTGGCTGGTGTCACTTGCCTGAAGGGACAGGAGAGTTTGCAAAGAGCTGCCTGTTCTCTAGCTGTGTTGGGAAAGCTCATTTGTACAGCCTCTTAAGACAAGATAATATCTATAGAGGACTTATACAAAATATAGGCATCCAGGAGGAGGATTTTAGCTTATTCTCTTTGAAATGCTAAACCTGATGCCCATTTTATTATTTTGTTTGTACAACAGTTGCTTCCAGGAAAAGTGCGCTGTCCTCCTGAGCTTTGTGCTGACTAATAAAACTGGGCAGCACTGAGAAATTAGTCAGTCCCCTAGAGATGACCTTCTCCTGATCTTCCCCCGTATACCAAGAAGATATTTCCTTTTGTTTTTATTCCTTTTTGTCCCCCCTCAGGTATCTCAGAGTGGGATCAGCCCCTACCAGCACTTAATCCTTCTATCTCTTAGCAAAGTTAACCAGATTATATACATGAGGTATTTGTATGTACAATATATGTAAACTTATCTGTCAATTTGCCAATAAGGGATTATTTTATTTTAAAATATTTCTTGGAACATTGCTTGTAGGTCTTGTACAAAGTATGCTGTGACTACAAACTTCTTAATACTTATTTTAGTTGCAAGAGTGACTTACTGATGGCAACAGGTGAGGCTTGAACACACTAGTAGAAGAGGGCAACAGCTACAGGGAAGAGGGACTAATTAGACCATAGGTATTTTTCTTCTATGTGCTCTGTACTCTTTATCTCTTTACATCCAAATGACCCAGTCCTGACTTCGACTGGCTGTTCTGAATTCCTTCAAAACACTACTATTTCTACATTGACTGTTGAGCTTTAATTTTCTCAGGCGAGTGACCAAAGTTTTCCAAGTTGTCTGATGACTCAGCTAGTTTTTCTTAGCATTCAGGAATTGAAAAACACAATTTCCCAAGAAATACCAATAAGACATTTGCACATGTAAGTATTACTTCTGCTTACCTTCTTTGTAATTTGACTTTCCTAGCTACGTCTCATATTGGTTTTTCTTTTTTCTACAATATCACATGAAGACATGGCCTCCTCTGCACATTACTATGTTATAGTAACACATCCTATGTGTATGGCATATATTTTAGAAGGAATTTTTAGAATTTATAAATATAGAAAAGCATGAAATTTATAAGTAAATAGACCTAACTTAATTATTTCAATTTTCTCTGTGTAATGTGGTAACTTACTTAGTTTTTAACATTCAGAGCTCATAGGCAAAAATGGGCAAAATTTGTGGCTGGGATAAACTGATAAGAGTGTGATTTCTCTGGCTTATGTAAACAGGGATACATTTGAGTCATTGTAGAAAAATAGATGCACTCCAAGTCCACAATGCTGAGTGAAATATATCAGATACAGAAGATTAAGTCTTGCATGGTTTCTTTTATAGGAGAAACACAGTCTGAATAATTTAAGGAGTAAAATAAAAGACAGATGATAGGAAATGGAGAGATAGGCTTTGTGAGGATTGGAAGGGGGTCTGAGGTGGGGATTGAGGAGAGGAAGGGGAATGGAAAGACAGCAGAAAGGCTTGAGACGTGCCATGTACATGTACCAAGTCCTCATTAATATTAGCATTAATATTAGTATTAATATATACTAATAAAAAGTTAAAAACAAAACAAAAATGATGTCTCTGGTTTAGAACAGCTTAAACTAAAGCTATATTTTAAAAATGTTGAATGCTTAATTGATTCATACTCATGGAAATATGACATCACCAATTTACAACATTTCTCACACTCCTCTGGTCAATGCCATTTAACGTGTTACTGATGCAGAAATACAGAGGCAAGAATATATCAAAAGAATAAAGCACAAGAAAGCAAAAACAATCTTAAGTATGGCAACATTCTGTGCTAACTTTTCTTTCCAAAAAATAAAGTTAGGCGAAAAAAACCTAGGGTAGAGTGAAGCAAAACAGAGTGAAATTTTGAGAAAAAGCAAGAAAAGTGTCAGATTATAAGAGCAAGGCTCGGTGCAGTCAAGCTGAGTAGATTGGCCTTTGTGGTTTCCAAACCCACCCAATGGCCACACTTTGAGACGATGACCTTCTATTTTACTTCCATAATTATTGTAATTGCCTGTAACACAAATAATTTACTATGTGTGGGGAACCATTGTGCAGTTGGTTGTTACTGTAAGTGAGCACAAAGCTTCAGCCACAGATGCCTGTGTGTTTATTTTTCCTAATGACTGTACAGAAGGGAGTAGAAACAAAGCCATCAGCCATCTGCAGACAGGGACCCAGGAAGTTAGGTCCAACTGGGTTATCCACAGTCTAAAGTGGAATACTTGTAAATGAAAAAAAATTAAATATGCGTTTACAAAGCTCTCTCTCTCTCTCTCTCTCTCTCTCTCTCTCTCTCTCTGACTGTTCTACATGGATCTACCATTTTGCTTTAGCATAATTGAATGTATGGCCAATTTTGGTTTTTAACTTCTGAATCCTTGGATTATTCTGAGCCAATATCAGACATCTCAGAATTCTCAGACATTTTCTGCTGATGTTTTCCTGAATGTGAACATAAAGGATAAGAGCTCTTGTATGCACTGCAGTTGGTTGATATTTCGTCCCAATAAATATTCAGGGGTTCTCCTCCCTTTCCTCTTCTCTTCCTTCCAAAGGTTTTCCTAATTTAGTGGATAAAGAAACTAGATTGTTTTTCCTATGTTACAGTCCCTACACAGTGGGTTATTGAGGCTGCTGTGGTGCCTATGTGGTCTCAATGACCAAACATCACCACATGATGCATGACTGTACTTACACAACTCTGCACAGGCGGTGGCATCACATAGAGCTAAATACATGCGAACACAAATACTGTGAGAGTACGGGGATGTGATTGGTCGGGCACTGGTTTCCCAGTTGTGGCATTATACCATGGCTATGCAAAAATTCTAAAGAGTATGCTAATTCTCACAACTGTTTAAGAATCCACATCAGCTTAATTAAATAGGGCACTTCGAAGAATGCATTCCTGTGAAGGTACAGATTTTCTGCTATCACCCAGCATGTATATTGGATATAGAGATACAGGGGTACAAGGCAGTGTCTCCAAGGCTCCTTGTAGAAAAGTCTGATTCCAGGTGCAAACCTGGGGATTGAGAACATGGACCTTTATCACAAGTCAAAGCCAAAGGACTATTGTAGCCTAATGAGAACATGCCAGAAAGACACAGGGGCCACAGGAAGCCCTGTTGTCAGAGTTGGGACAATTTGTTCATCAATGAGCATAAAAGATAAAAACTGAAATGAATTAAAAATTATTCAAATATATTGCACATGCTTAAACCCACACAAATGTAATAATTTTTGCAAAGCAAAAGCCTCACTTGGTCACCTTTGTTTGAATCTAAGTACCAGTGCATTACTTTTGAAAAGTAGTTTTATGAAGAAGGAAAATCAACCTTTTATCTTGAGAAACAAATACCAGAGCAATCGAATTTATGAAGATCACATCATCTTTACAATATTTCAGCTAAAGGAAATAAGGGATAAGAGAAAGAAATGGCACCATTTTACAATCGCCACTGGGAAGTAGGTACGAGCAATGCGCACCAACGTTCCTCACTTCACACCTGAGTCCATGAAAACTGAGAGTTCCACATGCTTTTCTCCTTTACTCCCGGGACTCCAGAATCAGAGGAGAACTCAAGTTATTACCCTATGGTAAATCTGGGCAGAGAAATGGCGAACAGAGCCAGGGTCCTTCAATTTGCCCATGTGGAGTTGAAGCCCCTAACTGGTTCTTTTGGAGGCTGTGGGTGTTTGGATGGAGGCATTATTGAACAAGCTTTTTTTCAGGTTAGGTCACCAAAACCCATCACATGGGGGAGTGAAGGCAAATTTTCATAGTTTCTAATATAGCCACATCTCCCAGGGGTTATATAAAAACAGACGATACTGCAGTTTTTATATTTTTTCACTAAATATTTCCCAGTTTCTAAGGAAATGCCCATCAGATTCCACACTGGAAGCTGAACGCAGTCAGTGACTTGCTGGTACACTGTTATCTGGAAAAGAAACAGGCAAAGAGGCTTTAGTTTTATTGTGTTCTCTCTGTGTGTTTTTAATATTTGCTAATTTGTGTAACTCGGGAGTGTTTAAGCTTCTGTCTTGTGTTGGCTGCACTGACTGAAGAGGAACTGTCTTGGGTCACATATAAAATACATACTTTTAATGTATATAAGTAACAAAACTTCCCTTTAAAATATTTGTTATTATACGTTTTTTAAAAAGAAGCCAAAGGGTCAGTGGATAGCAGGTTGGACACACTGGGGAAATCCTTCATCATGGCTGATTTCAAGATTTGGGGCACCAAAATTTAACAGCCAGTTGGAAAAATTCTCTCATATTTAACACTGGCTCTTTGCAATTGGGACAAGCTGGCCCTTGCACCCCTTGTCTGTGGCTTGACTTTGGGGACACCAGTGTGTGCCTCTCATCTTATATGGTCAGCAGCATCTTATAAGTAACTTGAGTGGATTTATTATTCTTGCGGACAGAACCCAAATCAAGCTAAATGTCACTGCATCAGCTGCTTCAGATTTTGAGTGCTTGAACCTTAATCAGTGTGAAGCAACAAATTAAATTCCCACAGTTCACTCTAGTGCTGGATGGAGAGCAGAGGAAAAATGTTTTAATTTACTGAGACTTGAAAATGAGCTGACCCAGTGAGGCGAAGCAGCTTTGTCTGCTGTTTGGGTGTATCATGCACCACAGGTGGGAGTTTTAGAAGGCAGTTGGATTACACACGGTTAAGCTGACTTACTGTTAGGAGTTAGGGTCTGATTGGAAGAGGTAGGTCACTGCAGTGACCCTAGAAGAGTTTTTCTCTTTACCTAGCTTCTCTCTTCCATCTCTGCTTCTATGCTATGAGCAGTTCCTTTGCATGGTGGATTGACAACAGGTGATCAACTTATAACACCTGCTGAACTGAATCAGTGTGGTGCTGAGTGTGGATGGCCCACCTGAGGGCTGCAGCAGCTTAAAAAGGAGACCAGGAGAGGAAGTGCTGGTTCTCCTGCTACTGTGTGGGTTCTCCTGGAGGAGCTTGTTGAGTTTCTGTCTTGATGTGTGCTAGGCTGTTCTCACCATCAGGACTTCACTGAAAATCACTAAAAATGGCTGTGGACCACTTTGGGGGAGCTCTGGTTCTTACTTTGAGCATTTGCGTCCTGGTTCTGAAGGGAACGATATGTGCTGTTCATTCTCCTGGAGAAGCTTGTCATGTTAGCTTCCAGATATGAACTTGGCTGTTCTGATCATTGGAGGAGCTCAGGACCTCTTTGTCACTGAGGATGATTGTGGTACTTTTAGGGGAGCCCTGGTCCTTACGTTAAGCATTGCTTCCTGGCTTCAGTGCAAAACCCTGAACCTACTGGCACAGATCCTTCATCCTCCTGGCACAGACTTTCTAGCTTCCACTGCTGACCTTGGGGCCTTCCCAGCACAGATCCAAGAAAGAAACTTGCATGAGACATTGCCATGAGCTCTAGGTCTTCAGCTGGACTCAGGCAGGATGTTACCATGGGATTTGGGCCCTCACCTGGGTTTTGGGGTCTTTAGTGTGTGGACAGGTGTCCTACACTTTTTGTGTTTGACTCTTTGGGCAACTATTGTAAAATAATACTGTAAATTATGTGTCCTGCATTAAATTGTTTCTCTTGCAAATCTCTGACTGTAACACTCTGTGGTGCCTTTCTGCACTGTCACCTTGCCTGGAAGCCAGCTGACTATGAACTGAAACCTCTACAAACCGTGAGCCAAATAAACCCCACCTCACTTAAATTGTAGGTATCAGGTGTTTTGTCTCAGTGACAAAAAAATGACTAAGACTTCTGTTGAACAATTAAACCAAAGCCCTGTCAGCTAAAATTTAAGAATACTGGTGATTAAAGTCAAACTCCCGTTAACAATCAAGCACATTTTGAAGAATATTTAAAATGAACAAAACACTATGTAGAAAGTATGTTATATTATTAAGAACAAAATACATATTTTAAATATTTGCATTTACTAAACACTGTGGTCCAGTCTTCTTTATGAATATAAATGAAATAAATTCACAAACACTATTATGAAACTGAAACCAGGAGCAGAATATCCTGAAAAGAATTTATTTCCAGAATATTTCATTATAATAATATATTTGTATGTATAATATGTCAAAAGATAACAAAAGATGTTATAAATCCATCACCTACAAAAAAACAATATTATCATCAATATAGTTGCTGAAAACATTGAAAATATGAATTCCTTCTTCATTAAAAAAGAAACAAAAACTTCTAATGGAATTATTAGAAAGATGTTTTGCAATGTGATGAGACAGCCAGGGTAATAATATATTATGGGCGAATACTTTGAGTAATTTCAGTAAAGTCCAGAGGTGAGTCCAGCGATGAGAAATTAAAAAAAATATTGAAGGGCAAAAATTGAAAAATAAAGTAAAATTCCAAGTATTTGCACAATTATATAATTGTATGTGTGGAAAACTCAACCACTGAAAATCAGAAAACATAATTATAACATACAGTGTAGAAAAATAGCAGAGAATAAGGATACAAAGATTCTATATTTCCTGCATAAAAATTTACCGATTAGAGAATAGATCAAAGAACACATTTTATTCCCAACAACAAAAGCCATTTAAATAGCTTGAAAATTATTAAAAATAAAATTGAAAAAACAACAGTGGGAAGTCATAAAACATTTGAAAATACGAGTCTTACTATCTCAAAGAGAGCGTGTTTTTGTCAGGAACCTATAAACTTAACATGATTACAAGAAAATACTTTGCCTTTAAACATTAATTTGATGAATGGTTTTGGTTCTAACTCTGAGGACTGGCATACAGTTCAGGGCTAGAATCTGTGTTTAGCGTGGCTGAGGCCCCGAGTTCAACCTCCAGCATGAGAGAAGAGAGGAGAAGAGAGGAAAGAAAGGAAATACTGCGGTGGTTGTGAAAAACCACAGGAAGATTTCTACCCTCAACTACCGGCCGACCTCAAGATAGAGAGAGAGAGAGAGAGAGAGAGAGAGAGAGAGAGAGAGAGAGAGAGAGAGAGAGAGAGAGAGAGAGAGAGAGCCTTTCCTTTTTGTAAAACTGGAGAGACCAGCAAGCAAGCAGCTACCCAGAGAAAGCACCTAAAGGAGATCCTCTGGAGTCTGCTTCTCCTGTATGAGCCTCCAAGCCTCCTGGTGGGCGTCAGCTGGAGTGATCTGTGAAAGGGAAACCACACTTCTTTACTGCAGGTCTCTCTGTGGGTCACCCTGCGAGCACTCTTCACCAGTGCTCCCTGGGGTCCGACTGGTGGTGGACACAGCCAGCTCTTGGGTCACAGCAGGAAGGCAGAAGGAAGCGCTTCATTATGGGGTGATTAGCTCTCGTGATCAACAACCACAAAAGCACACAAGCAGGCTGATGTTGGTTGAGGGGCAAGATGGGAAAGGACGCTGCTACTTGTGGGCACATGGCACAGACATGGTGACCGCTCAGAGTCGCTTCTAGACAGCATCCTGAGAGGCCCGGCCAGCCAGGAAAAGGCCTGGCCTACAGCCGGAAGCTGTATATTTCTGAGATTCTACCATGGAAGCGTGCAGTGCACTGAGCGACAGCTGAAGGGACACATGTGGAGAGGAGTGAAGAGGAGGACATATGTTCTCTCTCCTCGATTTTTCTCCAGAAGCCAAATCTCAGGGACGGAATGGGCAACTTGGAAGTTAGGGCAAGGTAAAGTCACTAAGTGTGAGGGTGCCTAAGCTTTTAGTAATACACACTGTTGCACACGTGCACTTCCCTCAAACCATGCACCCCTTTCTCTTTCCTTTACCTAAAGTGATTCATCTCCATCTACCCTCACACCCCCTCATGTATAATAAACTGGAATAAATGTCCAGGAAAATAGTGCAAATTCCAGCAGAACAGGAAAGCATCCAAGCTGAGATGCTGGGCGCTGAATCCTGGATAAAGATGTCCTGGGTCAGGACCTCACTTGGTGCAATCAAGACGCTGATGGTCCATGGGTCCTTGATGTCATTAGACTGGCTTCCGGTGAACACAGAAATTTAGACTTCATTGATCTGTTCTTTGAAAGACAAGTTCTTTTGAATAGCTGGTGAGTTGCTGTGAGAGTTGAGGGGCTAATGAGGACAGATAAGGGTATTGTGAGAGTCCTTTTGGATGGAGAATTACCAGGATGACCTGAAGATGTCTGTTCTGGAGAGGTGGATGCATTAGGCCATGTGACCACAGTCTTCTGGTTTTCTCTCTTGTGTTTCTTAGGACTGAGCAGGTGGTTCTGGTCCACACATAGAGCTAATGCTGGGAGGAGGAAAGGGCCCTGCTGAGAGTCTGTCCCACCAGGAATGTTGCTTCAGAATAAAAGATGCTCCAGGGAAGGGGTTGAGGAATGTCCAGGCCAGCTGTCCCTGGGGTTGTGGGTGGCATAGTGCTCTGGCGTCCTGGCGATTCCAAGAACCCCAGAGTCATCCTGAGATTGTCATCCCACAAGGACACATGGGAGCCTGTTAGCAGGCAGGGAGCTGGGAGGTCCCAGGAAGCAGAGCTCCAGAGCAGGGCCACTGGTGGCATTTGCAGGGCCCTTTCTCCTTTTCGAAGGAACTGAGCCAGGCTAGGCATTGCACCTGGGATCAGCTTGCATTCTTATGATCTCTGTTGGGAATGTGCAAGCCGAGGAGGCCTAGAAGCTGTGTCACCCAGCAAGCACTGAATTGAGTCAGACCATCTTTCTGCAGCTCCTCAGTACCGGTGGGTCCCCCATCCTGAATGTCCCACAAGCAAGTGTGAGCTGCAGAACCCTGTGCTTCCTTATCAATCACTATTGATCTGCTAACAGTAGACAGTCTAGTTTTGGAGCAACACTAGACTTTTCCAAGCCTTAATATTTTATTTTTTGGTGGAGGTGGCAGAGATTGAACCCAGGGTCTGTACAGTGAGCTATATTTTTAGCCCTTTTTGTATTTTGTATTTTTTATTTTGGTACCAGGGATTGAACTCACGACCTTGCATTTGTCAGGCAGTCTCTTATGCCTGACTGAGCTAAAACTCCAGCCCTGTATTTGTTACTTTTGAGACAAGCTGTATCCGCGTCACTAATTTGCCCTCATTGGTCTTGAATTACAATCCTTTTTTTTTGCCTCAGCCTCCCAGAATCCTGGTATTACAAGTGTGTGCTGCTGTGCCCAGCTTCAAGGCATTCCTTTGTCATATGCCAGGTGCTTATGCATATTAGAGTGTGTTCATTGATTTATCCAATAAGTAAGTATTGAGGAACTGACAGCTCCGGGCACTGGGGTCCCTGCTCTCGAATCCCTGTCGTTAAGAACCGCTGGTTCTCATAGGGGAGGGAGGGTCTGGCCAGCAGCATCCAGGAGCTGAGGGCCAGAGTCCCAGGCACTGGGGAAGGGGGCGCCAAGGCAGGATGGGGTTCCTGTCACCCCTCACAGCCCTGTGCTTTCCTCTGCCCTCTTCTGAAAGCATCAGGTGGCTGTAGCTTCCCTGTGTCACCCACAGAGATGACATCATGCTCTCCAGGGAGCTGTGGCCAAACTGTACTCCTTCAGAGTCAGCTGCAGCCACTGGAGCCAAGAGTGTCCCCTCCCAGCCTCTGCCTTTGTTCCCTGGGAGAAAACTTTCTTCCCCTTCTATGGCCTCTTGTGTCTCGGTGTCCCCAGTGTGAGTCCTGGCTCATCTCCCAGGAGGGACTGTGGGGTCAGATTCCTCTGATTAGGGGCTGGAAGTCGGAGCTGTGTCCCTGTCCTCTGAGAAGCCCATTCAGCTCGCAGCAGACCCTCCCCGGATGGTGACAGGTGAGCCTCTCCTTCCCACCCCGTCCTGAGCGCTGCAAGGACCCAATTCATCAGTCAGATTTCCCTTCCACGGCTCTGCCGGCTACCTCCTCCCCCATTGTTGGGAGGCAGGTGAATTCTTCTTTCATTCCCCACCTGCTTTTCTCCTGGGATATTCTCTTTCTGGCTCATTGCAAAAGTATCTATTTTGGGGGGCTGCAAGAGAACAATCGGAACCTCTTAGGTTACCTGTGCTCAGCCGCCTTGCTGAGCTTTATGGCACAGTCCTTGAGACTCTGTGGTTTTTTCTTTCCTATTTTTCCTTTTTAGGGATTTTTCTGGGGAACCAATTTTATAATTTCCTTCACGACAGTGGAGTTTCCAGGAATTCCATATTTTCTGCGATATGTTTTGAAGATATTACCTGTGAAAGTCTATTTTATTAAGATATTAAACGCATCAGGGTAGCTGGTGTGACCAGGGTCATGCATCAGGAAGAAAGGTGAGAGCCAAAGTTCAGTTTTACAACTTTGCACATTTAGGAGCTCCCCTCCCCCACCCACATGCCAAAAGGGCAAGAAGTCCTGATCACAGCACTAACAATTAGACCTGGTAAGGACACAATTGCTAGTCACGCGCAGTTGACGGCTGTGTATCTCAAGGCTCCGTGCCAGTAGTGTGGCTACCAAATGCCTTCCGGGCACTTTACTGATTCCCATGAGACTGCGAGGGAAAATAACACAAAAATTCCTAAGGAAATTAAAAATAGAACTATCTTATGGCCCAGAATCTCATTTTTATCTATGTCCCAAAGACCCGAAATCAGCCTTGAAGATATCTTCCCTCTCATGTGCACTGCAGCGGTATTGGCTGGAGGTAAGGTAGGGTCACGACCTACCTGCCCACAGATGGGTGAGTGGCGGAAGAGCGTGGTTCTGTCTCTCATCACTGAAACAGAAGACGATTCCTCTTTATTCAGGGGAGCTGGCAGTCAGAGTCTCACCCTCTGATCTCAAGCGAGGAGGGTGCCTCGTTGGCCTTGGAGAGTGGGTGGGTGCTGGCTTTGCCCTGTGTGCCCTTGAGAACTTTGCCCACACAGAGGTTCCCTGGTCCTGATGACCAGCACAGAGAGGCCGAGGTGTCCTCCATGGCTGGGCAGTGGGGAGTCTGTGCCCATCCTAGAACCATGGGAGGCACAGGCAGAAAGACATGGATGAGCTTGGAGGATGCTGAGTGAAATGTCAAGCAAAGAAGGACCAACCCTGCGTGATTCCCATCAGGTGAAACATCTCAGGCGTCAGATTTAGACAGAGAATAGAGTGGTGGTTGTCGAGAAGAGAAAACAGGATCTCCAATCTGCAGACATTTCATGAAAGGGACATGAGTGCTAGAGATCTCAGACTGAGGCAGGAAGATCACAAAGTTGAGCTAAATCTGGGCAAATTAGCCAAACTTAGCAAGATGCAAAAAAGCAAATATACAAAGAAATGAACAGGCCCCCAAAAGGGTAGATCTCATGTTGCTGTAAAAGAATAAAACAAAATAGAAACAAAACAAAACAAAAAACCAAACCAAACTAAACTAATCCAAAACCTAGGCATGAGGAGACTTGCAGATGAGCTGGGTGTGTTATCACCTGGATGGTGGTGCTATGTGAGTATATGAACACTGATGTAGTGTATAGATTCCTGCAAGCATTTTTGTGTATCAGTTGTACCTTTGGGGGCTGTTAGGAAGAGGACATTATGTAAGCAGTAGTAGACTGTATTTAACTTTGAGACTGATTTTTCTCTATGCATAATGCTTCTGAGACCCATCCTGGTTTTTAATGAATGATTTATTTCCTTTTATTTGCTCTGGTTGCTGAGTAGTGTTCTGTGGTAAGGATGATTGGGGTTTGTTGAGACATTCATCACTGGAAGAACATTTGAGTTGGTTCCAGTTTTTGGGATAAGAATAATGCTACTGTGAATATCCACATATACTTTTCTCATAGAAGCATTGTGTTTTCATCTTTCTGGGATAATTGTCGAAAGCCACATGTTTTTTCCTTGTTTTTGGCTATAGATGATACATGGTCAGTCTTATCTGTCAAACCGTCAAATTACTTTTCACAGTGGCTAGATCATTTTATACTCACTAGTGATACAGGAGAAATCAAATTTCTCCCAATGTTTCCCAGGATCTTAGTCAATAGCCTTACTACTGAGACACAATACTTCACATCCACAACTTAAAGCAGGAATTTTTTTTAAAGCTCACATTAGTTAGAGGATTCAGGTCATAGCTTGCTCTGTGGCAGGACAGCGTGGTGGAAGGTTCTGGTGGAGGAGAGCTGCTTCCATCACAGTGGTCAGGAAGCAGAGAGAAAGGGAGGCACCAAGGGGGCAGGCACACCCCTGGCGATCTTCCTCTTTGGACCAATCCTTGCTTCCCAATGTCACTTTTAATTGTGGATTTGTCAGTGGTTGAATCCACTCGTCAGTACGGTGCTCCCATGACCCAAGCACCTCCTAGAAGCTGAACCTGTGAACATGTGAGCCTTCTGAGGGCCATTCTAGATCTTTACTACAGTGCTCCGTGTTTGGGGTTATCATGAGTTTTTTTTAGACTCCTCATCGTGGTTTTAAATTTGTCTTCCCCTAAGGCAAATTAGAGCTAGATTCACTAGACACAAGCTCTGCATCAGGGCGTCACCTACGGTCTGTATCTGCTCCTGGAAGCCAGGTCTCCTCGTGTTTTCCTCACTTTCTAATCAGACCAGGTAGCTTTTATTGTTTAATTTTGAGACCTTTATATATATATGAGGTCTGTGACAGAGTGATTTGCAAATATACGCTCCCAGTTTCTGACTTGTCTTTTTATTCTTTCTGAGTTGAAGAGCTTTTAAAATATGATGAAATATAATTTGTTGAATATTGATAGTCTAATTTATCAAATTTTAAAATGAGTTGTGCTTTAGGTATCAAATTCAAGAGCTTTTTGCCTAGATCTGAGTACTTTATATTTTGTATTTAATCCATGATATATTAATTTTTGTGAGATAAATTTACAAGAAAGTCATCTATCTTAAATATCTCTGGATTTCTGTATTATTCAGTACTGAACATTTAACCCAGAGCACTCACACTGAGCAGTTTGAATTGCAGCTGACCAAAAGCACTGAAACCCCAAGTGAAACGGTAGGTAACTGGGGACTTTACTGACTGGCTTCTCTGGTCTATAGATTTGCACCTTTTCCAGCACCATTTATTAAAAAGACCACCCCTCTTTATTCAATTACATTTGTAGACTGATCAAAAGCCATTTAGGCCTTAATGGTTGGTCTGCTTATGAATCCTTCAGTGGGCCCCCTGGTCCCTCCCTGCTGTCGCCAATCTACTGCCTTGATCACTGTCATCTTGTGCTGTCTTAACATCATGCCACTTTGTTATTTTTTGAGTTTTTAAACAGCCCTTCTAGTTCCTTTGCTTTTCTGCATTAGTTTTAGAATAAGCTTGTTTAAAACTGCAAGAAATATTAGTGGCTCTCTTAAGGCTTGCATTGGTTACTTTTTCTCATTGCTGAGACAAAATACCTGATGCTCAAAATGAAGGAAGAAAAGGTTTACTTAGCTCACTGTTTGTGGAGGTTTCAGTCCATAATCAGCTGTCTCCAAGGCAGGGTGGCAACACAGGGGCAACACCTCAAGGCAGCAGCCAGCGAAGCAACCAGAGCAAAACCCAGCAAGAACAAACCTCTTTTTCTCCCTTACGTTGTACACAGCCCACCCTGCCCTCCAGGGCAGCTGTTGCACTCACAAGGTCTTGCCTTCCTCTTGCACAGGATAAGGATATTTATAAAGTAAGGATCCTGGCTCCCTGCTGAGTTTCATAGTTAAACTTCTCAACTTGACACAATGTGTCAACCATTACAGGCATAGTTTGATTTGGAGAGCACTAGCTTCTTTATGAGTCTCCCAACCTAGGCACGTGGTATGTTTGTTCATTTCCCACGATTGCTTTTAACTTGTTTAAAAATATTGTTATTTGGGTCTATTAATTTTACAAAGTGTTGGGTTTCAGTGTGGTATTTCTATACATGCCTATGACATATTTCTGTCATACCCGTCCTCACAAAACCTTCCTTAATCCCCCTCTTCCTGCCTGTCTTCCCTTCCTCTCGCCTAATTAGACATTAGAATTCTTTGATCAGTATTCTTCACTTTCAGCATCCAGCTCTTGTTCTTGTTTTGTTGGATTTCTAACCAGTTATTCTCTCTCTCTCTCTCTCTCTCTCTCTCTCTCTCTCTCTCTCTCTCTCTCTCTCTCTCTCTCTCTCTCTCTCTCTCTCTCTCTCAGCTATGGTGCCTGATATCATTCTTTGATTGTTGGTTTGCACCTGTTTGTTATTTTTATATTTATATGTGGGAGGTTTTTGTCATTGACTTTAGCTCCCACAGCTTGACTGAGTTAACTTATTAGTTCTAAGAGTTTTTTGTAGGTCCCTTAGGATTTTCTGTGACGGGTCTTTCTTTTTGATCTGTTTGCCTTTGTTTCCCCGTTTTCTTGCACTATTTCTAGGACTTCCCAGGTGGGGCTGTGTAAGCATTGTGACAGTGGGTGGTGTTTTTGTGATTAGAGGAGAAACATTTAGTCTTTCATTATCACTTACGATGTTAGCAGTAGGTTTGTTGTTGTTGTGTTAAATGACTTTGAAAAGAGCGTTATTAGGCTTACAATAAAATTGTAGTAATAGTTCAGAGTTCCCATACTTAGGTTTCTTTTTATTGAGGAGAGATTTTATTTATTAATTTTTTCAAATCCATTTTATTTCAAGGAGAAAAAAGAAGGAAAAATAAAAAAATTTCAAAACACATCAATTGGGGCAACAATGGTACATACACTGCACATTGTCAACCCAAGTCATCCACCCAGAGTATAAGACAGCTTCATTCAATTGTCCAAACAGTACCAGCACAAATATTTCTCTGCAGTGAACTCAGAGAAATCAGTAATATAGCTATCTTAACTAGTTAACTATATGTGTACACACACACACACACACACACACACACACACACATATATGCTGTGTCTTTCAGTTTCTCACACTAGTGAGACAAAATGATGCTTAAATATATGTGTCTGACTTATTTGACTCCTGGATATGGTCTCAAATCGCACCCATTTAGCTACAAAAATTTCTTGTTTATCCTTTATGGCAGAGTAGTACTCCATCGCATAAAAATACCTCATCTTTTATATTCATTCCTCAGATGATAAACATTTAGGTTGTTTCTCAGATCTAGCTATTAGCAATTGTGCTGCTATAAACATGGGTGCACATATATTGCCATGGTATGATGTTGTTAATTTTGGGGGGAAGATACCCAGAAGGGGAATAGCTGGGTTGAATGTAACCTATAGTTCCAGTTTTTTGAGGAATCTCCACCCTGATTACCATAGTGGTTGCACCAGTCTGCATTCCCACAGTTTTCTTATTATTATCTAACATTAGAGTGGTTCTTTTGTTCAACAGTGAATCCATGTTCAGATATTACTAACTAAAGACTGTGCTTTAGAGTTTCCTAATTTTTAATCTAAGGTTCATTTTGTGTTTTGAGAGGCTCTCTGGGATTTCACATTTGATTTGGTCATCTTATTTCTTTAGGATCTTGTTGGCTGGGACAGTTTCTTTGACTCTTCTGCTTTTGGATGACTTTGGCAGTGATGTTGGAGAGTACTGGTCAGGTGTTTTGTAAAATGTCCTACAGTTGATGTTTCTGACATTTCTGAAGTTGTGTGTGACTGGGAGACCAGGAGGTAAACAGATACTTCCATTGCATCACACCGATGCATATCATATCCATGTGACGGGCACTGTTGAAGTTGGCCTTGACCATGCGACCGAGGCTGTGTTTTTGAAAGCCCCTATTGAAGCTTCTGTCTTCTCTGTGCTTTTTGGAAGGCAGTCATGGTGTGGCTTTTGCCTGAGAATCAGGGAGTCGGTCTTTGCTTCCTGGGAGGTGGGAACTGCACTAAGCCTGTGAAATTCTTCTGGGTCTGGGATATTTTTACTTTTCCATTTATTCTTCTCATTGTTGTTCTATCTCAACATTTATTTTACAGATTAGGTTACTAAATATTTATTGTTCACTTTGTGGCCCAGGTTATTCTACATCTGGCTTGGGAGAGAATTTTGGTTGTGTCCTCTGTCTCTGCAGCAAGCCCTGCTTTTGAGCGCTTGCTTCCTCTCACCAGTGGGTGCTGCTTCTCACTTTGGGTGTCCCCTGCTTGAAGCACATAATCAGTGGATCCTCCAAGCAGGTCCTGTTCCTTTTCTTGGCGATGGTGTGCGGAACAGGGTGTCAGATGCACTCATTGCTCTTGGGATGTTGTCACATAACACGCTTAGCTATGGAGCCACACAGGTACCAGGCACACACAGCTCTGTATGCAACAATATGCATCCACGTGACACTAAACAGAAGTCCACAATGACTGACAGCTGCATTCTAATCTGTTACAGCAGAGCCTCCCCTCTCCCACCCCGCCATGGTGGATTCCCACTCGGGGAACCTGGCTTTATCTCCTACTCTCCACGTTTTAACTCCCCTCTCCCAGCTGTATGAACCGTTCACCCACATTTTCATGGGAAACACCTTCACCCGGCAGAGTGCTTTGCTCAAGGATAGTTTTTAAACCTTTCATCACATGGATTTCATTCATTTCCAAAATAATTTATGCCAGAAACTGTCCCCTCTGCCCAGCTGAAGCTGTTTCAATGACGACAATGAAATGGCTTCTTTTGTCACATTCTGCGTCTCATACGAGGAGTCAGCTGACTTCATAAATGATTCTCTTTAATAGGCATAACTAAGGTTCACTGTTCGTGTTGTTAAGTTTAATTGCTTTGACAAATGTGGAACTCGCGTACTCCATAAGTACATGCAACAGATAGTTTCATGACTCTGACACTATCCGCTGTGGGCTTTCTTATTTGTACTACTCCTCCATTTGAACTCTGGCTAACACAGATCTTTCCTAATGTTCCTAGTTTGAATTTTCTGAAATGCTACATAATTCGAATCATACAGCCTGTAGTTTTTCAGAATGGCTTCTTTAAAGCTCAGTGCATTCTTTAACCTAATACAGATCGGAAATTCATCCACACTCTGTGACTCCTTTTTTTCTCATTGAATACTATTTTATTGTACAGTTATACTGCAGTTGGTTAGTCCATTTACCTTTTTGAAAAATACCATGGTTGCTTCCATTGTTGATGATGGTGAAAATAGCCTCCATAAACATCCTTGTATAGATTTTTGTGTGGTCATATGTTTTTAAACTAATTGAGAAAACACCTAGGAATGTGCTCCGTGACTTATATTTTAAGTCTATGTTTGGCATTGTGAGAAACTGCTGGAAGAAATGCCTTGGGATTATTTTGTATTGACAATGAACGGAACAATGAACGGAATTCATTCAGAGTTCAACTGATTTCCTGTTGTTCTGTGTATTCTTACCAGCATTTTGTACTGTCAGATTTTGGATCCTGGTCACTCGAATATCCTAATGTTTTCCCTGATTAGTGGTATTAATTGTTGTTTTAATTTGAAATTCTGTAATGACAAATGACAGTGGACATTTTAATGCATTAGTTTTTCTCTGCATATCTTTCTCATGGACGTGTCTGTTCAGATCTTTAGCCCATTTTTCAATTGGAATATTTTCTGACTGTTGAGTTTAAGAGTTCTTTGTACATTTTGGATACAAGTTCATTATCAGATATGAGTTTTGAAAACATTTTCTTTAAGCCTTTGACTTACTTTTTGATTCTTTTAATAATGTCTTTGGTTGGACAGATGTTGTAAATTTTAATAAAGTTTAACCTATCACATTTTTTCATGGATACTGCTTTTATTGTACATAAAGTCTCATCACTAACTGCAAAGTCATCTAGACAGTCTCCTATTTTCCCCTAGAAGTTTTATAGTTTTGTGATTTAAAACTAGGTCAGTGATGTATTCTGAGTTAATTTAGTGTAGTTCTGCATAAGGTCTGTGTCTAGGTTTACTGAATTTTTTTGTGTGTTGATATCTGTTGGTCCAGCAGTGTTTTTGTAAACTGTCTACCTTTTGACTTATTTTTGCTTTCTGGACAAAGGTCAATCGACAAAAGCAAGCAAGCAAACAAACAAACACCAAAAAACCAATTCAATTGATTATATTTGCGTGGATCGACTTTTGTTGCTTTAATTTTGTTTCATTGATCTGTCTTTACTTCGCTATGCTGTTTTGATTATTATGGCTTTAACACATAATTGGCTTGTGTGGGATCTTCAATTTTTTTCTTTTTAAGCATTGTGTTGCCTATTCTAAATATTTGCCTTTGATAATAAACTTTAGAATCAGATTGTCAATATCCACAAAGCTTTTAGGTAAGATTTTTATAGATAATCTATAAGATCAAATTGGGAAGAATTGACATCTTACGTATTATCTTCCAATCCACAAACATGAAATAGTTCAGTTATACTTGAATTGTCTCCTCAGAGTTTTGCAATTGCTGCCCCATAGACTCATATACACTTATTTTTACAATTTATACATAAGTATTTCATTTTTGGGGTGGCATTATGTTTAGTTTTTAGCTTTTCTCATTTTAAATCCTAATTATTTGCCACTTGTATATAAGAAAACAATTCTATCAACCCTGCACCCTCAAAGTTTGCTATAATCTCCTATTGCCTTTTAACACTGTTTCATTATTGCTGATGACTTAATTTTGGGTGTGTTCTACACAGACAAGGATGCTTCCTATAAACAAAACCCAGTGCATTGCTGGCTTCACAACTAAACTGCTCTATGTCCTTTTCTGGTGTCATTGCTATGTTTGTCATTTTCGGTGGTGTTGAGTAGGGGTGAGACAGGACTCCTTAACCTGATCCCCAGTGTCTGGCCATCCATGGAGAAGGTTCAATGTTTCCAACTAAGTGTGAATATGCTAAGTGTGTTAGCTGTAGGTTTTGGTATTATTCCTTACCAGGACCATGTTGGCTACTCTTATCTCTTTACTGAGGCAAAATACCCAGCACCAAAAATTAAGGAAGGAAAGGTTTGTTTAACTTATGGTTTGTGGAGGTTTCAGTCTATTCTCAGCTGGCTCCAAGGCAGAGTGACATATGGCAGAGGGCAACAGTTCATGGAAGAGGCAGATACCAAAATCAACAAGAGCAAAAGGGACAAAAGGAAGGAGAACATAGAGAAGACTCTTTCCCTCACTTAGTACATAGGCTACACCCACCCAGGGTGAGTATAACACTCACACCCCTAATCTCAGCATTAGACCATGAATTAATCACAAATTCTAAGAGCCCATCTCATGCCTGCATGAGGCTTTAGGGGGACATCCAGACTCAAAGCATAATATTCCGCCTCTGGTCCCCCAAAGACTCATGCACATTCTTTATGCAAAAGACATTTAGTCCATCTCCAAGAGGTGCCAAAGTCCTAAAAATATCAGCATTGCTGAAAAGTTCAAATCCCAAGTCTCCTCCAAGATCTAAGGCAAACTCTTAGCTGTGAGCTCCTGTACAAATGAAAGATAAATACTTCCAACATTCAATGGCACAAAATAAACATTGCATTTCAAAAGGTAAAAATAGGGGAATACAAAGGAATAGGGCCAAAACAAGTCCAAAATACAGCAGAACAAATATTAAGTTGTATAGTTCTATGTGGAACATCCAAAGAAATCTGTAATAAATTATGGGCTCCAAAAGACTTGTGTAACTCCGCTCCGTGACACTTCTGATGGTTGTGGTTCTGATGTCTTCTCTTTTAGGCCTGCTTTGCTCAATCCTTGCAGCTTTCCTTAAATAATTCACATTCCTGGCTTTTCCAAACTTCTGAGATCTCCACCGCACCTTTGGCTTCACACTCACAGCTTCACACACTGCTCTCTCAGGGGCACACTGCCTGGGCTTCCAGGTCTTCTGAAATTGGAGTGGAAGTCTTTTTAACCTCAGAAATCTTGAATTCTGTATGCACCTAAAACAAGCACCATATGGATGGTACTGAGGTCTGCTGCTAGCTGGAGCAGTAGCCAGGCTTTCCTCTTTTTTCACTTTAGGGGTCGAGTGGATCACTGGGTACTCTGAATCCAATTTGGAGGAACAAATTCACTTGGCCACTGCCATTCTGGAACCATTATGACTGCTGGCTTTCTGAAGCATGGTGCTCTGTCGTTTTCTCCTCAAAGTAAAGCCTTTTGCTTTTGCAGTTCTGAAGCTGCATAGGGTAGCAACTTGATGACTTTTGTGATGCCCTCAGGCCATCTTTTATATTTGCCTGTTCCTTCTCAGAATCAAGATCTCCTCGGTTTTACCTTGGCAGTCCATAACTTTACTGAAGCTTCCTTTCCTGCCAAACTCACAATGTTTCAGATCATCCTGCTGGGGTTTTTACTCTTGATTTTAAACATAAATCTGGCTAAAAGCCCCGAACAATATCCATGCTACTGCCTCAACATTTGACTGCCATGAAATTTATTCTGCCAAATTAATTAGTCCGCCACACTTAGTCTCAGGAAAGTCTCTGGCCATGAGCAAAATGCTGACCAACTTTTGGCCAAGCCATAACACGTATCATCTGGACTCTACCAACCAATGCAGTCTTTCCCAGCAGAAACCACCTGAGCCTGGATTTCATTTTCTGACAGATTCTCCCATATAGAACAGCCTAAGGGGATTTCAGCTCTACTCTTTCAAGAGACATCTCCAAACCTTTCTAAACTTTTCCCGTAAGCCATTCCTAAAGGTTCTTGAACCATATGATCAAGTATAGTCACATCAATGACCCAAATTCTGTGTTGGTTACTTTTCTCTCATTGCTGAGACAAAATGCCCAATGACAAAAATTAAGGAAGGAAAGTTTTATTTCTCTTTCAGTTTGTGAAGGTATCAGCTGGTTCCAGCACAGGGTGGTTCATGGCAGAGGACAACAGTGCATGGTGGTGGAAAACAGCAAAAGCAACTGAGCAAAAAGGGACAAAAGGGAGGAGCACATAGAGAAGGACTCTTTCCCTTTCTTATATCGTACATAGGCCACACTCACCCTAGAGTGGGTACAGCACTCACACAGATAATCTCAGCATTGGACCATGAATTAGTCACAAATACTAAAAGCTTGCCCCCATGACTGCATGAAGCTTTGGGGGGACATCCAAACTCAAACCAGAACAAGGACAAAGACACTTTCCTTCTATATATAGTTCTTTTGAAATTTTTATGACAAATGATATTGGATGTTATAAAAATGCTTTTTCTATATCAACTGAGGTGATCATATATATTTTCTTCAGTATGTTTATATGATAGAGGATGTTAACTTTTTAATGTTGAGTGAACTTATATACATAGAATATTAAGCAATGGCATAAAATTCTTTATATACACTATTGGATTTCATGTGTAAATATTCTTTTAAGGATTTTGCATCAATGCTCATGATTGGTCTATGGTTTTCTTACATTTTAATGTCCATGTCTGGTTCTTGTATTTGGGTGTTAGGGTAAGGATGGCATTATATAATTCATTAGGAAACATTCCCTCTGCTTCTAGGTTCTAGAAGACATCGTGAAGAATTGGTATCATTTCTTCTTAGTTTGGTAAAGTTCTCTTGGCTTAGTGTCTTCCTTTTCAGAAATTTTTGACTCAATTTTTTAAATTAATCCAGGCCTATTTAGACGATCTATTTATCTTTGGTTAAATATGGATACTTTGTGTCTTTTGAGAAATGAATCCACTTAATTTAGGTGGCCAGATTTGGGACATAGTGTTGTTCATGGCAATCCTGATTGTCCTTTAAGGTGCCCTAAGACACCAGTGATGCTTTTTCCTTTAGTTCTGAAATTGGAAATTTGTATTCTCTCTCATTTTTCTTAGCTTAGCTGAGTGCTTAATTAGTCACCTTAATTATCCTTTCAGATGACTGGTTTTTGTTTTGTTAGTTTTCTCCATTGTTTTTCGCTTTCAATTTCATTGGTGCTCCAATTTTTATTACTTCTTTTTCTTGTTTTCTGTTCTTATTAGGCTTAAAATGCTTTTCTTTCAATCAGTCCCTGAGTGGAATGTTTCTTAAAAGTACACTGTTCAGCCTTCAAATATTTTGCAGTCCCCAGCTGTATTTCTGTTATAGATTTATAATTTAATTCCATTATGGGCTGAGAACATACTCTCTGTGACTCCTGCTTTTTCATATTTCTTAGGATGTGTCTTAGGACATTTTATTTTTGTTCTCGTTTCCAGGATAATTTCATTGATTGTGGAATTCTAGATGATAGATATTTTTTCTTTCAACACATTAGTTATTTCCTCTCTGCTTTCCTCTTGCTTTTGTGGTTTCTGAAAAGACCGCAACAGATTCCTATTCTTGTCTTCTGTTGGTAAGGTTTCTCCTTTTCTGGCTGCTTTTAAAGACGTACTTTGCCTTTCGATTTCCACACTTTGAATATGATATGTCTAGTTGCAGACTTTTTGGTATGTATTTTGTTTGGTGTTTCTGCATTTCACGTACCCCTAGTTTGGTGTCTGGCAGTTAAAAAAACGTTAATTAATAAGAAAAATTTGCACATATTAAGGAAATTTTGCACATATTTACGTCATGCAAATTTTCATGGTTTGTACGCTACGGATGGCTGGTGATTTAATACATGTGTACTTGTTAGTGTGTGAGCACTTAAAAATCCACTATCTCAATGATTTTCATGTATTCAAAACATTGCTTGCCATAGTCATTATGGTGTATATTAATTGATAAATCTTTTCTACTTAAATGAAAGTTTGTCTCCTTGACTGACATCTCACCATCTCTCCACCTCTGATCCTCCAGTAACCACCATCTACTCTCTTCTTGTATGAATTTGGCTTTTTAGATTCCATAAGTAAGAGTGATCAGCATTTGTCTTTTTCTGCTCGACTTATTTCATTCAATACGAGCCTCCCAAACTTTTTCATGTTACCACTCATGAATTTTATTTTGTGACTATTACTCCATTGTGGATGCATGCTGCAGGCTTCCTATCCATACGTCTGTTGATGGATACATGGGTTGATTCCATATCTTGGCCACTGTGAACAGGGCTGCAGTAACGGAGAAGGGCAGAGGACCCTTCAACACATTGACATGACTTCCCTTTGGGCACATCTCAGCAGCAGGACCGCTGGAGCGTATGGTGCTTCCATTATTAGTTTTGTGGGGAACCTCCATCCCGTTTCTCCTAATGCTGGTTCTCGTTCACTTTCCACCAAGGGTGTGTGAGGTTCTCTTTCTCCGCACCCAGTGTCTGGCTTAACTTTTAGGTAGTGGCCATTCTAACAGCTGTGAAGTGATACATTTTTGTGGTTTTGATTTGCATTTCCCTGATGATCAGTGATCATGCACCTTTTCTCATGCACCTGACGGCCATTTTTATGTGTTCTTTTGAGAACTATCTACCCAGGTTTTAACTAGGTTGTTTTCTGGCTACTGAGTTGAGTTCCATTTACATTTTCCATATTACAGATACCACAGGTTTTACAGCCTACCTGTTTAATGACTGTTCTGATTTACCATCTGCCTTTCCAGCTTAGGACCCACATTTACACTTTCAGTGCAGGAACACGAGCAGCAGTGCGACCCTACTTTGATTCTGTGTATGGAACTTCATAGATTTCTTGGTGAGTGTGCTGTCTTCAGTGTGTTCTCAAAGCAGCTATGTTGGAACTAGAGATATGGGTCTAAACGTTGAATGATTCACAAAAGTGGAACAGCAAATGAAAGAACTTTTATGATACTATCATGCAGTTTATGAAGCAAAAAGAAAAGAACTGAACAGACCACAGCAACAGAATTCCTCTTGAAAGCAGCACCCAGGAGCCCTGTTACTAATTCCTCCACTTCTACTTCATCAGCTCCCTTTCTTGGGTTTTCCCATTTCCTGATAGTAATTCTGATGATGACATTGGCGAGAACTCTGAAAGATTTGATAACAAAAATGTTAGCGTGAATGTCTTTTTTTTCTTATACAGCTCTGTCCATCTTATTTACAGAGCCTCAATATCTTCTTATTGTATGGTATGCCTTGTTTCCACAGTACTGTAATATTTGCTGATTGTACTGTATAGCACTGTAGTTTTATGTTCCGTTACACATTGTGGTACTGCATGGAAGAGGTATGCATCTAAAAACAAAGCCATCAAGTTAGAATTTCCTTTGGCCATTTCTTTGTTCCGAATATTGTGCATACTAGATACAGTTCCTTATTTAGCAACCAGCTTAGCAGCACAGACATGAGACTCGTTTGTTAAATGAGGAATGTCTGTAATCTCTTAGATGCTATAAGGTTGCCTCTTCACTGTGTTAATCATTTTCTTCGCTGTGCAGAAGTTTTTCCATCTGATGCAATCTTACTTCTCTATTTTGGTTCTGTTGTCTGTGCTTTTTAGATGACATCAAGAAGTCATTGGCCAGATCAATGGCATGAAGCTTTTCCCATGAATTTTTGCAAGTAATTTTAATTGAGCCAACATTGTGTACTCTTGGTATTTTTGTCTGAAGTCCATGGACCATCTGTGTGGATCTATTTCTTGCCTTTTGTCCTGTTGTATTGGTATATGTGTCTTTTTTTTTTGGTTAATGCCAAGCTGTTTTGATTACTGTAACTTTGTATTAGATTTTGAGATTGGTTAATGTGATGCCTCCATTTTTGTTTGTTCTACTTAAAATTGCTTTGACTATTCAGGGTCTTTTGTATTTACATCCAAATTTTAGAATTATTGTTCTCCATTTCTCTGAAAAATGTTATTGGAATTTTGATTGATATCAAATTTACTGTAGATCATGTAATAACCTGTACATCAAAAAATGACTTCGATTCATGCACATGAAATATCTATTCATTTATTTGTGTTTTCAATTTATTTTATCACTGTTTCATAAAATTTGGTATATAGATCTTTTGTCTCCTTGATAAAATTTATTCCTATTTATGTTTTTATAGCCATTGTGAATGATACTGTTTCCTGATTTTTTTCAGATAGTTTGCTGTTAGTAAATACAAAACTACTGATTTTTTTTTGTTGATTTGTAACCTGAAACTTTGGTGAGTTTATTTACTATTTGCAACAGTTTTTTGGTGGATTCTTTAGGATTTTCTGTGGCAAATGACCTCGTTTTCCACAAATGCAGATGATATTTCTTCCTAATTTGGATGCTTTTTATTTCTTTCTTTTGTTTAATTACCATGGCTGTGACTTACAAGGTATATTGTAAACAGAAGTGATGAGGATGTGTAGGCGCCTTATTCCTGATCTTAGTGGAGGATCTTTCAAATTTTTTTCTGTTGAGTGTGAAGTTAGCTATGGGTTTGCCGTATGTGGGCCTTATTCAGTGCCTGTCATTAATTTTGAAATTCTCAGTTTTTATTTCTTCAAATAGTTTTATTCCTAATTCTTTCTCTCTCCTCCTTTCAATACCCTGATTATATGGACTATACTTCTTTGATGTTCTTGTGTATTGTTTGGATGTTTTGTTTCCAAGGTCAACTTTTCATTTCATTTTAAGACTTTTTATTGATGCTTTCAGACCTACTTTTTTTTTTTCCTTAGCTCCACTCAATTGACTGATGAACCAGCTAAACCATGCTGCATTTTGGTTGTGCTGTGCTTTGATTTTTTTTTTTTTTTGTCTTTTTCATTTTTATCGGTACCGGGGATTGAACTCACGACTACCTGCTTGCAAGGCAGGTGCTTATGCCGCTGAGCTAAATCCCCAGCCCCCTGTGCTTTGATTTGTAGCATTGCTTTTTGCCTTTTGGAGTTTCCATCTCTGCTTGCATTCCATCCCTGATCTTGCTCATTGCCTGTGCTCCCATTTTAGCTCCTGGTCCAGCTCCTGTCTAATTATTTACACTCCTGCCACCTCTTAGTCTGGTTCTTGTGCCAGTTTTGTTCCTTTCATTGACTCTTGTGCATCTTGCAATTCTGGCTGAGAACTGTTCAGCATGGTCTGATGGTTCCTTTCAAGGTGGCATCCTCTGCACGAGGGAGGAAATGTCCTCTCAGCTTGGCTCCCTGGAGTTCTTAGGAGAGAATAGAATGTGCACTCTGTCATGAGTAATAATGTCCTGTCAAGTCTGACCCAGGCTATACAGTTCAGGGGGACCTGAAGTGTATGGTTTTAGGAAGCTTCAAAAGCTACAGTCCAATCCTTCCTCCCGCTGATCTGATTTATTTTGTGGTCTCTATGTCTGTACATGCTCTGTGCATGTTAGTTTAATTCAGCATTCACTACTCTCTGCATATAAAGAAGCTATTAAAAAATAAGATATTTTGTTGAGACTTGGAGTTGTTGGGGATTGGTAGTGCATTTTGGGATGCACAGAAAACTTACAAAATAAGTCTTCTTTCCCCTTGTTCTCTGTGGTCCTTCCTTGCCCTCTCTGTGGGTGGGAGGCTGCTCTGCCCTGCCCTTGGCCTGTCCTCCCAGTCTCGCAAATCCCCTCTTATCCTCCTTCCTCTGCTTTGGTCCCCTCTGCATCCCCGCTTTGTCTTTCTTCTCAGTGACCCAGCAATGCCCTCCACACTCCACTCAGAACACACAGCTGACTTTTAGCTGGTCTGGGACACATGGGCTTTCAGGAAGCCCTGGTCCAGAGGTATCGCTGCCTGGCTCCAAAACTAAGCACCATTGGTAGATATTTTTCTTATTTATTCAGTTTGTATGAGGGATAAACATTTGGAATCTTAACAATTTTCCTATGATTGCAAGTATTTATAAGCTCATTCATCTCTATATTTCATAACCTGTGTGATCACAATTCTCTTGATGCCTGAGGAAAAAAAGTAAATGTTAACTCTCTATTATGTTAACTCAATATGATCAACAGAATGTTAAACCTTTCTCAGTCCTCCACTGGAAAACCACAGCAAGCGTGTACTGCTTCACAGTTTCCAAGCATTTGTGAAGGGTGTGTATGTCAGAGATGAGATCACCAAGCTATAAGCGAGAAGGAGTGTTCTGAAGTGGTAGTGGAGGGGGTTGAGTTCTCCTAAAGACGTACAGCTTGGTCCACGGGGCCAGGGGCACTCGTGATACGCACATATGCATGGTCACTGTCTGTATCTTAACTGCAAGATGCCATGCTAATAGTGTAGCCTTATATATTTTCTGGCTGCAGAGAATTTCTGTCTATAAAAACATGTGGTCTCCAAGTAAATAACTGATTAAATGTTCCAGTGAAGAACTAGAGGTAGATATGGTTTAAAAAAAAACCACCAAAAATTAAGAAAAACAAAGCAAAATCCTGTTGACCATTATTTTAAGAAAAGCATTTTAACTACATAGACACAAGACACAGATACACATCTCAACATAAAGGTAGACATATGTATTAATAGAACAGAACAGAGAATCTAGATGGAAACTCATTCATATTATATTAATCAGATTTCCATTACTAGGACAAAATATCTGATGCTAGCAACTTAGAGGAGGAGAGGCTTATTTCAGATCATGGTTTCTGAGGGTTTAGTTCTGATCAGGTAGTTCCAAGGCAGAAACATCATGCCAAAGGAGCATGACAGGAAAGCTTTCCCTCACGATGGCCAGAAAGCAGAGACAGCAGGAGAGCCAGAGTGCAAGATATATCAGATTAGCACTTGGGATCCAGTTGGAGCTAATGGGTCACTGGGGCTGAGCCTGGACAGGGTTTAGTGCTCTTTGAACCTCTTTCCCATGTTTTGCTTCCTGGCTGACAGGAGCTGTAAACTTTTGGTCCGTCACACCCTTCTGCCATGATATTACTGCCTTGAAGTCAGTTGACCATGGAGTGAAGCCACTGAAACTGTGAGCCAAACAAATCATTTCCTCTTCTAAGTTGGGTATGTCAGGAATTTTGTCCCAGCATTGAAAAAACTGACTGACACAGTACCATAAGGCACTGCTGAGCAATGAAGAGGAATTAAATACTGAATTTATACAGTGACATGGGCATTTTCAAGAATATACTGAACAAAAGAAACCAGCTACTTTGTGATTCTATGTATATGACTATCAAGAACAGGCAAAATAAATAAATGGCAGAATGTTTTCTGCCTTCAGAGGGTGGAATGCATTGGGATAAGACAGGAGGGGGCACTTCCAGGATGATGGATATTATATCTTGACTGTAACTTGAGCTATAGAGGTGAGTACATTTACCAAAACTCCTTTAATTAAATATCCAAGAGCTGTACATTGAAATTTACATATATTTTACATCAAGATAAAATTGGAAAATTATTTACGTCAACAACTGAAGATCAAGATAAAATTGGAAAATTATTTACGTCAACAACTGAAAGCCACCGTCTTAGATCGGAGGATCCAGCTCTTTTCCTGTTATGAGCCTGATGTCAACACAGGCTTTCTGCCAAGGCTGGGCATTCAGAGCTCTTGGTAGCTTCATTGCTCCAGTACTGAAATTCAGTGCAAGACATCAGGAAGCTGAATGAGAAGCACTTTCCTCTGTCCTGCCGTGGCGGCTGTGTGGATTTTCACATTCCTTGAGTGCATAGTTGGTCAGTCTGAATCTGTTGTTTTCTTTTTTCCCAGGGACTTCTAATACTTGTAAGAAAATCCAGCATTTCCTCTATCTTTACATTCCATAGCTTCCATGAAATTTATGTGCCAAACATGCTCTGGAAAGACATGAATGTGAGAGAGGAGGGGGACGGCGTTGTGGAGAGATTTGTACATCAGCTCTAAATTCTTAGCAATAAATTTAATAGCATGGTGCAGTGGTTAAATCCCTGTTCCTGGGAGGACTGAAGCCAAGGCAGCTTACACTTGCTGGAAATTCAGGGACAGGAATACAATACGTGGCCTGGGATTTGAAATGTGGTCTTTAATGCTCCTTCTGGCTTTCCTGTGCTTTTTTCCATCAGTTCCATCACTCATTCCTGCCCTTGGGAACTCACCAGGCCTTAGGGTACCCAAGTGATTCTCCTTGGCCATCAAAAGCACAGCTAGTAAGTGCTGGTTCTGAGACCTATTTTTGTCGTGCACACGCACAGCTGTTTCCAAGCACAGAGGGCAGGTGTGCCGGTGTGGAACAGCTGTAACCTCCAGCGCTATCTGATGGGGATTCTTCGTGACTGTCAAGTGGATTCCTCGGAGATGATGCTGTTTCCAGCTTTGGTGTTTCTAGATGGAATCAGTGTTTGTTTATTTATTTGTTCCCATGAAGAGAGCTGAACTTTTTGCTCTGCCCTACTTTTGAAACCATCTACAGTCAGGAAGGACATGTCAGGTATTTTACTCAGTATCTAAATTAAGGTGATTCTGCATGTCATCAGTTGTTCTAATTTTAAGCAGATTTGACCTTTTAAAAGCACAGAAGAACCTGGTAGCCCACAAGGTCCCTACCAGGAATTGGCTGAACTTGAGCACAACGGTTTAACTGGGTCCCTCAAGCCCCAGGTGCTCTGCGGATGTCCGCCTAACTCCAGTGCTGGGCACCGCCCCAGGGACAGGTACATCGCTGGTGCCCGGGGAAGGAGCTGACCACTGATGCTCCCCCTCATTAGCAGTTTCAAAGGCAGGGAAAGAACTGTGGAAGCCAAATACCAAGCCCAACACGTGAATGCAATACGGTGGCCAACAGAGATGCCCGGCAGAAGCATATTTCCCAAATGGAATATTCTTTTTGCACCCCCAAATTTGTATAAGTCACATAATAAAAGCTATTTGATTAAAAAAGTGCCCCCATATTTGAAAACATCTATATCTCCTTTGTAAATTATCTTTAATTATGTCACATTGATAAAAAACTGTTTGTTGCTAAGTTTTATACCCCAGTAATCACATCAAACTAATCTTTCTTCTCCCCTCACCCCACATCCTTCTCTCTTTCCTTTCCCTCTCTCCATTGTCCTGTCCTGTCACTCTTTCAGCCTGCAGTAAGGAAGGCTCCCGTGACACCCTGTGACGGTGTTATCTGAGGTTGGCTCTGGGCCGTCCACATAAGAAGGAGACGCCTCTCAGGCCTGGGAGGGTACCGAGGGTGGAGGGGATGGCGTTCTGGGCTCCATGGCCCCACAGCTGAGCATCAGAGAGGCCGGTCCTCAGCAAACCCTGAGCCAGCTGAGGAGCTCGGCTGCCACCCTGGAGGGAGCGATCCTGATTAAATTCTTGCTGAATTTTGCCTTCTTTTCAGTGAACTATACATGAACCTGGTAGTACTAGTTAAGGAACAATGGTACGCAGTGGACCAACGTTTGGCTTCAAAGTTGAGCCTTAGCAGGTCTTCAGGACCCTTCCGTCTCTTATGCAGGTTGGCCTTTCCCTGGCTGCGTGTTTTCACCTTGAGTGTTTATATCTGGAAGGGGAATTGGCCGTTGGTGTTGTTGAGTTTTCTGTAAGTGACATTGCGTCTCAGATCTTTCTCTGAGGCTGAGTTGTAGACCCAAAATACGGGTTTGTGTTGGTCTGTGTCTTGGGACTGTTTATTTACCACTGTACTGACGGAACGCAAGCTGCTTATCCACTGCACAGAAGAGTCGCCGGGCATCTGTGTTGTCCCCGTTTTTATTTTAATGAATGTGCTGCCCTGAACCTCTCCCTCTCAGCGGGCAGCTTGATTGGCTTTGGGGTTGGAGGAGCTCACTCTTGGGTGTGTCTGGGTAGGTGGCGGAGGTATGACCGCAGTATATGAAGTAGGTCCTGTGTGGAAATCTTGGCAATGACATTATTTTACTGGGGGAACTTAGTGGGTTACAGGTCACCTTGTGCACTTGCCAAGGCTTGTGTCACCGAACAAACTAAATGGGAAAATACAAATGAAGTGCTTGCCGTTCACTTGCTCCTTCATCCATTCAGTCAGCAAATATTTAGTGAGTGCCTGTTTTATGCTAGGTTAAGAATGTTCATGGAACTCCAACCTCCCAAAAGGAATATCCCTGTAGAAAAATATGATTACCCAAGTAAGCATTTCATTTAATTTGTAGAATATGCAGTGAATAGAACAGAGCCTTGGAGAAGCTTCACTGAGTTTGAGCAGGTTAGAGAAGGGTAAAGTCAGAAACAAATAAGCCTAAATTTTAGTTGCTTAAATGGCAGGAAACGCGTTTCTTTCTCCTGTGAGTGTCCAGTGCTGCTCCCCCTGTGGACACTCAGTAGCCCTGGATGGTATCTTCTTTTTTGTTTTTTGTTTTTTTTTTAATTTTATTTAAGGAGAAAAGAAAAAAAAGCAGAGAAAGGGTACAAGTTATACAGATTTACAGAAAAAAAATGAACAGTAGGAAATCACTAGTTAATGGATTACGTATTGTCATCTTAGAAATAATTGTTCAAGTCACAAAATTAAAGCTTGTAAAGTGGACATTCCATCAATGATACTGCAAACAGTTCTGTTCAGTGATCCAATAAAACTCTGTGATATCATTTTCTATCTTATACACTTAAATATACATGCAGTTATATAGTTTAGAGCACTTTCTTTTCCTCTCTTTTGTACAATGACTATTACACATTTTGGGTTTCATTGCTCCCACGGTTCTTATTACTTTTTTGGAAGAGAGTAAAACCAAATGTGACATAACAGAACAGAATCGGTCAAGTCAAAAAGGTGGACATAATAGATAATGTAAAAACATAATACAAGGTGATCAACAATGGTTACCATAATGCCTCCCGCTATCTGTAATAGAATTGCCTATATCGTTAGTTATAATACAATTGAACAAAACAGTAAAGAATAAAACCGACAAAACCAAAACATTGGAGACATTGTAGGTCTTCAAAAGTAGATAAAAGTCAACGAGAATGGGCGTTATAATGAATCTCATTATCTTCACAGCTGATGCCTAGACTTTCGAACCTGGTACTATCTAGCAAAACAGAATAGGGGAACATCAGTTAAAAACCAGATGGTGAGAGTAATACAGGGCTTTAAATCAAGGTAATGGAAAGTCAAAGTGGGTTACTATAATATATCCTGCTATTTTTTTCCTTTAATTAAAAGGATAAAAATAAAAAAAGTAAATAATGGAGTGGAGATTAAGATAAAAGAGGGCATAACAACGAAACAGCACAGATCAAAACATAACCATTTAAGCAGAATAGTGTTTCACCACCAGATAATCCTGACCTAAAAGTAGTTACCATATTGTCTCTTTCCTTGAAATCCTTGAGTACAACTTCGTATACTGTAGCATTAAGTATATCAAAACAATGTAAAACCATTTAAGAGAATGACAGCATTACAGAGTATTTAGAATCGACTAACAGAAAATGAACAATGGTTTCTGTATAATCTCCTTGTCTTTAAAAGGTTTTTGCTTATACTATCGTACATAATAAAATCCAATAAGATACAACCTATTTAGACCATTGGAGACAGAAGAACAAAAGCTAGATGAGACTTCGAAACAAGATGATACTAAATCAGTATTACCTATTAAGATGTCATTTTCTCTAAAATAGCTGTTCCTATCATCCAATCTTCTCTGTCTCATTTCTGTTGAGCTCTTTTTCTGTCAGTAGCTGTCAGTTTGTCTTCTTCATTTTGTTCTCTGCTCCATTCGTTGTGGCCTCCCCGCCACTATTTCTGGATTCTTTGTATTTTTCTTTTTTTAGAATATCCTGCAATACTCTCTGTAGAGTTGAATTGGTGGTTGCAAATTCCCCCAGTTCCTCTTTATCCTGGAAGCACCTTGTTTTTCCATCAATTTCCAGGGACAGTTGTGCAGGATATCTCAATCTTGGCTGGAGATTATTATCTTTCAAAGCTTGAATTATTTCCCCCCACACTCTTCGTGATTTGATGGTTTGTGCAGAGAAATCTGCTGTAATTCTGATGGGTGCTCCCTTGTAAGTGCTCTGTTTCTTGTCTCTGACAGCTTTTAATATTCTGTTCTTGCATTGAATTTCTGGAATTTTTATTATTATATGCCTGGGTGTTGCTCTGTTTGGGTTGTAGGTAGCTGGGGTCCTGTATGCCTCATACATCTGAGTATCTTTACCTTTTGCTCAATTAGGAAAATTCTCCTTGATTATTTCTGTGAGTAGCTTTTGTAGTTCACTTGTTTGTGTCCCTATTTCTTCTTAAAACAGATGGTGGAATGGAAGAACAGAAAAAGAGGGGAGAATTGTCTGATGGAGAAAACAGGGAAAGCATAGAATACGTGAAGCAGGTTCAAAGGGACTACCAAGAAACTAAGAAGTCTATCGAAGACTGGCATAACAGCTTGAAAGAAACTAAGGACAGACTATCTGAACTGGAGGGCAGACTTGTAATATGGGAGAATGAAATGAAAAACTTCTTAAAAATAACAAAGAAACAAACAGCAATAATACAAAGACAAGAAGATGATAAGAGGATTCATAACTTAAGGATAAAGAACATAAAAGAGGATGGTATCTTCTGTCATTTCTGTTGTGTGGCTTACCATCCTGTGGAATCACTGTGTCTCGGGAGGACCAGGCTGGAGAAGCCCTGGGAGGTTGGCAGGGATGGAAGGGAGCGGCCCTATTGCCACAGCTCTGGGCTCTTCCAGGCCGCTCTGAGCGGGAGGCAGCGTTCCAAGCTCCAGTGTGCACGAAATAGGAAGAAGCAGCAGCTCTACGCAGCTCCATCCGCATCCCAGCAGGATGCTCAGGAAGAGGGAAGCTTGGTCCTGCCCTGAGCCTGAACTGAGTGAGGACTGTGGATGGAAAATGCACAGAGCTCACCCGAGGCGGCTTGGGTGGCCCAGGAGGAGGTGAACAGCCTGCGCCCAGGGCCAGCAGGATGCATTGGGGTCGTGGAATCTTGTCTGAAGAGCAGTTTTCAAATTGGAGATTTCCTGGGCAGCTTTATAGTTTCACACCATCGCTTTGGCTGCAGCAGGAGAAACCCAAGCAGAATGGGACGCTGGGCCAGGGCTGCTGGAGCTCTGGTGGGGCCTCGTTGCTAGAGTTTGTGGAGCTATGGGAAATAGAGAAGGGGAAATGCAGGCCCTGCTGGGCCGAGGCTGGTGGCCGTTCCCATTTCCAGACCCTACAGGGAGATCGCAACTTCCATGGACCATTTATGTGATGTTTATGGGCACAGAGGTTAAAATCTGCAAGTAAACTGAACTCTAAATCATTGAAAAGCCAGTGACAGACTGTGCCATTTGTGTGAAGGTTTCTTTCTCTGACTACAGTGGACTTTGAAGAAAAGCAAAATTTTTTAGTGCATAAAAACTGTTCTGTGACTATTTGCAAACTAACACTATCGTATTCTCTGAGAGAAATGTGTTTTAACAGAAAGATGTGGAAATGTAATGTTTTAATGTCCTGGGGAAATGACATTAGAATAGTTAGGCATCTAACGGATATTGTGCAAATCGCTCCCAATGGAAAAACGCTCATTTCCTGTTTTTTTTCCCTTGAATCCTGCAGCCTGCTGTCCCAGCTGCTGGCTGCTGGACATGAGCTGCCTGAGGTTTTCTCCCTCCAGAAATGCTCCATGATTCCAAGGGTCAGGCTGGAGGGGTTCCCCCATCCTCAGCTGCGATCCCACAAGAAAGAGCGGGCTGGTTCTTCTCTCTTGATAAGCTATGAAAATTTACTTCTATCGTGTTGGCTGGTTTTATTTGAGGACAGTAGCTTGGGAGGAAAGTGGATTTTCCACTGAGGGTGGTCAAAGGCTTTGGAAGTCCCTGCCAAGTGAGTGTTTTGGGTCACAGCTCAACTGCGCCAACTTGGTTTAGGATGGCTCAGATTGCCCTCCATTCTTTCCTTTGCAGCAGATTTACAGCCTTGATTAATATCTCCCGGCATCCCCCCTCGCCAGAACAGCATAGAAACAAACATCCTAAGAAAGGAGAGGGACTCAGAGTGAAAGTGCTGCAGGGCCACTGGATGGCCTCACTCTGCTTCTCTTCTCCTGCTCATTCAACTCCAGATGGTCAGTGTTTTGCTTAACCGCCTGCAGCCAGTATGGCAAACAGTGTCAGCCACAGTGCAGGTCAGTGCTGCCCTCGTGGTGAAGATGTCCTCAGAGCTGGCGCGCCTCCCTTGATTATGTGTGGCCAGAGGCTTCTGTGGGGTGTGATGCAGACCCCGCCCCATCCAAGTAAGTGTGGTTGTGCTCTGCAAAGGGATCACCAATCTTCATCCAGCAGTGTCCTTTCCAAGGAGCCTGGAGACCAGGGAGCTTCAGTGGAATGCAGTGGAGAGGAGCTGGGGGGCCTGTGAGTGGGGTGGGGAGATCTCTGCAGTTGTTACCAATCAGCCGCTAGGGTCCCCTCTCTGTAATAATCGTCTTCGTTTGGTGTATCCATCTATCTGTCCGTCTTCATATTTTAAATTTATTTGTAAGTTTCATCTTCTGACCACTCCATGCTGAAATAGATGTTCCTGTGTCCCAGGACACATGAAAGAAGGAGCTCCCACCTCGGAACTTTCCCAATTGTGACAGAGAAGGGACAACCCTCTATTATACTACTGAGGGCTGGTGGGAGCCCTGGGGGTTCTGTCCGTGGTGGGGGAAGTCCCCGGAAGGTCCGTGCATTGCTAACTTGTGTGTGCAGACATCCTGTGTAGCCACAGTGGCTCTTGTTTTGAAGTCCAGAGCATCTACCCTTCAGCTCCCATAGGATCTTCTACCCAAGTGGCCTGTGAATTGTCACCATGTCCGACAGTGTCTGAGAAGCCTCCAGCCTAGGGGTCCCACTCCCCTCTGCACCCAATTTCAAACACAAGATGGAAGTGACAGTTGGCACTCATGATATGCAACTTGGAATCCCTGCCCATCTTTCTCAACACTGATTTCTATTTGTGTGTGTCTATTTCATTCACTCGTTACCTAAAAAGCAAAATCATTGACCAAAAATGACTTCACCAAGGTATAATATGTACAATACATACAGAGCAAACTGTACCCATTTTAAGTATAGATTTGGATGAGTTTAACAAATTCATACACCCAAGTAGCCCACACCCCAAGCACAATTAAAAAGCAGCTTGTAGACTTCCAAGCTCCCTGCCCCTCTCTCTTCTCTTGCTTCATTTCCAGAAGGTTCCCAAATACTCTTGTGTTAAATCTTTGGTCTCTAGTTTGATGCTAGTTGGAGGTAGCAGCAGCTTTTGAGAAGCTGGGTCCCCTGAGAGATTTTCAGTCATTGGAATGCAGCCTTCAAGGGGCCATAAGGTGTGTATCTTCCTCTTCCTCTTCTGTTCCTGGCCATGGGCTGGACAGTCTGCTCTGCTCTGTGTATCGCACCAAGATCTGCTGTCCCATAGCAAGCGCCCCAACACCCATGGACTGAACCCTCTGAGGCCAGGAGCCCAGCACAGCTTTTCCCTTCATTGTAGATTATCTGAGATATCTGTCATAGTACCAGAGCCCACATCACCCAGCCCCTGTATTCCCAGCACCAGGCAATTGCTGATTTCCTTTCTTCACTGTAGATTCTTTCTCCCCTCCAGTTTCTATAGAAACGGAATCACGCAGTGCGCAGGCATACGTGTCTGGCTTTCCTTTCTCAGCATGGTGCTGTCTGAGATTTATTCATGTTGTGTATGTTTTTCTTCTAGTTCATCCAGGCAGTTGTAGCAGAACACCTTATACCAAGTGACTCCAAACAACTCAGGTCCCTTCTTGCTGTTGGAGCTGGGAACTCCAAGATAAAGGCACTGGCAGGTTCGGTGTCTGGTTAGGGCTTGTTTCCTGGCTCAGAGATGGATGGCGTCTTCTTGCTGTGTCCTCACTTGGTGGAAGGCACAGGGCGGCACTCTGGGGTCCCCTTTTATAAGACAGCAGTCCCATTCATGAGCCTCTGCCCTCATGATCTTGTCACTTCTCAAGGGCTTCATGTCCTAAAAATGTCACATTGGGTGTTAAGATTTCAACATACGGATTTCAGGGGCAGGGAAACACAAATCCAGCCAATAATAGTTCTAGCTTTTTCTTCCTTCCTTCCTTCCTTCCTTCTTTCCTTCCTTCCTTCCTTTTTCTTTTCTTTCTTTCTTTCTTTCTTTCTTTCTTTCTTTCTTTCTTTCTTTCTTTCTTCCTTTCCTTTCCCTTTCCCTCTTTCTTTCTTTCTTTCTTTCTTTCTTTCTTTCTTTCTTTCTTTCTTTCTTTCTTTCATGTAGCTGAGCAATGATGTGCTCTGTGACCAGGGCACAATCTTTTAATTTAACCACTCAGCACTGAGCATTGGGGTTGCTTCATACATGGAGCTATTACTCATGAAACTGCTGTGATCATTTGTGTGCAAGTTTTATGTGACTGTTTTCATTTATTTTAAGTAAATAGTGAGAATTGAAGTTTCTGGGTGTTATGGACTATTTTATGCATTTTGATTAAGTATATTTGCTTATGAAATTGTCACCAAAATTGTAAGCTGACTTTCTGTTTGTTGTTCATTTGACACTGCAAAAACATTTGTTCATCATCTCGCAGCTTGCCTAGTGTCTGACTGAAGTCTATGGAAATTCTTATCTTTGTCCTTCTGTGCGTGCATGTGTGTGCACGGGTGTCAGTGTGTGTGTTGGTGATTCTTGGGATTCACCCAGAACCTTTGCTTGAGCTACATTCCCAGCCCCTTTATGATTTTTTGAGACTGAATCTTGCTAAGTTGCTATGTTTTTTAGGCTGGGCTCAAAGTTTCCATCCTGCCTCAGCCTTCTAGAGTGTTGAGATACAGGTATATGATGCCAGGCCCTTCTATGTTGTAGGTTTTAAAGCTCTGAATGATTTGAGGACCACATTTGAACTAGAGGCCAGCAAACATTTTTGAAAAGGGCCAAATAATAAATATTTTAGGTTTTGTGTGCCAGGGTCTATGTAGCAGTTGCTAAGTTCTGTTACTGCTCAGAGCTGTGGTAGATACCGTGTAAATGATCACTGTGGCTGTGTGCAGTGTGACTCAGTTTACAAAAACAGTGGCGATGAGATGAGGAATTGATGGTATTGATTCATGTGTCCTCGTTCCTCTCCACTAAGACCAACTGTAAATAGTGAGAAATTGTCAGTGAGACTGTGTCACACAAGTCTAATATTTGTGTCATTAGAGACCTAGAGGTGGAGAGGGGAGGTGACTCTAAAAGATCAAAAGAAATAAATCTGACAAAAAGCATGAACGTATGGTCTTAAGACTCTGACTGAATCCCATACAGAATAAACTCAAATAAACACAACCAAAGCATGGCATAATTGAACTTCTGAAAACGAAACAGAGGAGAAAGTTTTGAAAGTTGCCAAAAGAAAGAACCATACATGAATCAAATGAAGAAGTGGCAGTGTTGTTTTCAGTTGTGGAAAGAGTCACAACCATGAATTCTATGAATGAACTTGGCAAAAATACCCTGCAGGGATTGAGACAAAATGAGGACATTCTGCTGCAGGGCAATAGGAGAAGGCATTGCTGACAAACCTGCCTTTAAATAATGGCTAAAGGAAAAACAGTAAAAAAGGAAAGGATCATAATAGAAGACTTGATTTGCAAAAAGGACAGAGCAATGTGATAGGAGAAATAGATACACATGTAATATATTTGAATACAAAAATAGAAAATATGTCTTGAGTTTCTTAAATCATATTTGACGGCACAACAAGCATTGTAGTACCTGAGCTAGTGGGGTGAGCTCTTGGGGCCTCTGTGGAGGTGAGGTCCTAGGGCAGATCTGCCCAGGTAGTGAAATCCAGACCAAGCCTAAGGTGACCTCAAAGATGAAGGCATCTGAGGTCTCTGAGCCCATAAGCTGATATAAAGGTGAGTTTCATGGTGGGTGCTCCTTTGCACCCCAACTTCAAAGATGGGAAATAATCCCAAAGATTAGATAGAGCTTTTAATGAATTGACAGCCCAGACCATAATCCCCTGCCATCATAAAAGGAGAGAGCCCCTAACTAGAGAAAAGTCATCACAACACTGTGCATCTCCCTGAGATTCAGTGCTTTCTAGAATGCACACATTTTATACCTGCAGCGATTGATCATGGGAGAGATTTCATCTGGCATTCAGACCTTCACCGGCACCATGGGATTCACACTAGCAAGAAGTCTGCCAGTGTTACCCAGGCCAAAAGTCTCCTGAGACAGCTCAGAGCTGAAACGGCACGGCCCCAGGAAACCTACAGCATAGGGAAAAGCCTACTCCTGGGAAAGCCACGCATGAGATCTTTATCAAACTCCTCACTCTCTCCAACCTCGGAAGCTTCTTAGTGGAGAGCAAACTTAAGAATGGCCGGACTTTGGGGACACCTTCAGTTGCACCAAAAACCATTGGACACTGGCGAATCCCTGCCCTGGGCAGAAATGCTTTGAATGTAAGGGAAGCGAAGGTGCTTTCCAGTGCAGCTAGCATGGCATCGTCCATGAGCAAATTCACTCCCCAGCAGATGAGAGGATGCTTGTGGTTCTTGTCAGTTCCAAATTAGTGTCACAGGATTCACACCGGATAAACCCCTAAGAATATGGTGCGCAGGTAATTGGATTTCTTCAGGAATCGGGTCATTCTTGCATATCTCTATGCACAGGTCTTGGCAAGTGCTCCAAGCTGCTGCCTGAGAGTCAAACAGGGAACATGCACACTGGGAACATCACAAAGCTTCCAGCTGGGACACCAACCAGGTTTACCAGGTTCACACAGCAGGGGTGCACTTGGGGATTCGTGCTGTCAAGGGCGGACACTTACGATTTGGTTGTGGGTGGGAGGGTGCAAGGTGACCTTCAGGTGAGACCCAGGGATGGGGCTCCTTTGGCATAAATCATCTGAGGCACAGCTGCCCCAGCCATCCTTCCTCCCTGACGTCTTGTGCTGTCCCCAAGGAGCATCATGTCCCTTCTTCTGCACCTGTGGGGCTTCTTCTCCTTCTCCATTTCCTTCAGCCACTTTCCACATTTCAAATGGCTGCAAGATTACTATGCCCCCAAGCATTACTGTCCCCAAGTCCGCCTGCTGCCAGGCCCACTTTTCTCAAGACCTTGTTACCCCTGAGCTGCCTCCCTTGCATCATGGCTTGTGTCCATGGTCCATCTCCTTCCAAGCTTCATCATGTTCTAAGTTCCCCTTAGTGACTCCCTGGAGCATCTGAGCTGGCCCAGGTGTCCCAGCCTGGTCATGCTGGTGCTTTCTGGTCTCGTACTCAGATGCTGTTTTTCCCAACTCCTTTTCACACTCCCACACCGAGGACTGTGTGTGATGGTGCTTTTCATCCTGTAGTAAGAAAACCACCCTGTTTCCCCTTTAATGTCTGCTGTGAGCAGGTCCCTGCCCTTTGCCCTGCCCTTGCAGTTCCTAGAGCGGGGAACAGTTTGCAGATCATTGAATGGCATCATCACAGGTCATGTGACTATTGAGTCTGATGGGAGGAGCTCACCAGTGGAAGCATCCTTGATTGCTCTGGGACTGAGGGTGAGGTCACCGTGGGAAAGGCACAAGGCTGCTGCAGGGAGCATGAGCCTAGGGACCTGTTAGTGTTCTGATCACTTTTATTACTCGTTGTGAGTGTCCTGGGGGGCTTTGCAATGCACCACAGAAATAATCAGTGAAAAAGATGTGAAGCAGTGGGCTTGTTTAGAGAAAATAATGCAAAAAATCACATCTTTAACTCCACTAGAAGGACAGGGAAGCAATGAGGTCATACTGTGACTTCTGTTGGGCATAGAACTGAGGGACTTTCACAAAAAGTATGCTTTTGTCTGGTTACAGATGTATATCCGCTGTACAGCAGAATCCACCTCTGCATGTGTGTTTGGATGTCTTGACTAATGAGTATCATGTGGGGGGGCCAAGACATAGAAAACGTTCATCACCTGCTTTAGCTCTTTGAGCATAGGGGAAAAGTTAAATGCTTACAGATTAGATTGGATACTGGGATACTGGGAGTTTTCAAAAGATTTCATTCCTTGGTCATGTTGGTACAATAAATAAAACCCAGGAAAAGAAGAAAGGAAAACAATCTTGCGACCCACAGCTGTTGTAGAAGAATGTGCAAAAGATAACTCTGACCTCCATTTCTAGGGGGAGCCTAATAGATTTTATTCATTTATTTGCCTTGTAACTGAAATGTTAATATGCAGCAATTGTACTCTGGATATTGGATATTAAGCAGAAAAATAATGAGCCATTCTTTTCAATGCTGAGGTTGGCAGTCTCTTCTTGGTGACACTAAAGAGACTTTTGGGTGTGACGTGGAAGACGTATCTGCCTTGAGAATGGGCAGAGCTGCTTCCTGGTGTGCCTGAGACCAGTGCCCCGGGGTGATGGAATCCCACGGACCACACAGGTGATGAATTCTGGGACTAATGTAGACCTGAGACCATTTATTCTCCTGGTTTCTCTGGTGCCATATATTTAAGGCTGGCAGTGATTGCTCTGTTGGTAAGAACAGCCCAACATAGTAAAGGATAGCAAGTAAAACAGATTAAATATCCGAGTATACACATCAGCCAGAATTTGCTCCTCGGTATTGGATAAGCAGCTGACTTTTAACCCAGGTTCTTTATACATGGGAACAACATTTTCGTCCTAAAGACAAATAAAAACAATAGATTGAATAATACTTTGCTTTTCAAGAAACTTTTAAAATTTTAGAACAGTTTTAGATTTACAGAAAAATTCTGAAGGAAGTTCAGAGAGTTCCTATAAACTTATTTACTGTGTTGATAACTTAGCAAAGTACATTTATCACAATTAACGAACCGATATTGAAAATCACATTTTACTCAGGTTTCCTGAATTTTTAGTTAATGTTATTTTTCTGGTCCAGGTGACCACAGGATGTTTAGTTACTGAGTCTCCCCAGGTCCCTCTGGGCTGCAGTCTGTCGGAATCCTGTGGTTTGGATTATCTCGACGGGGTGAAGGGCCTGGGATGGTGCTTCGTGAATGTGTTGTCTCTTGAGCAGCTGTGGGCCTTGGGGAGGAAGCTCCCTTGGGGAACAGCCCTGTTCTCAATGTGTCACAGCACACATCATGTACTCATTTGCTGGTGTTGACGCTGGTCACTGTAAGGCTGCTTCCTCCACTTTCCTCTGGGTTCTCCCTGGATGACAGAAGACTCAGCGAGTAATCAGGACACAGCATGACAGAGGGTACCTCCTCCCTGAGGCCAGAGATCACCAGACTACTTAGAATGCTTCTACCAGTACACTTGCCCATTTACTCAGCCCTTTATTTTTATCAGTATGGCTCAAATCCTAAAATACTGGTACAGTTATTACAAATAGCACTAGGCGTGAGGCTGGATAAAGAGTGATAAACAAGGGCTGAGTGTGTACTCAAACATGCACAGCACCATGGATTCAATCCTCAAAACACACACACACACACACACACATGCACACACACACACACACACACACCCCTAGTGGTTGCATCTGCTCATTAACATATTAATTAGCAACATCTGACGTCTGTATCATAAAGCTGAACACCAATATCATACGTGTGTGTGAGCCATAAAATGCAGGGAAAGGCAATATATAAATGCAGCACTGAGCAAAGAGACGGGAAGCAACCTAGTTGTCCTAGCACCTAAGAACGCTGCTCTGAAGTGCTGTGCTTGAAGTTTGGGTGGATGTATCAGTGGAGAAACTACTGCTAAATTAAGACCCAGAGCATTTTCATCAACTCAGTTTTCTTCATGGATTTGGCAACCTATTGTGCAACTTATCCTGGCCCTGGAAAACCAAAGTGTATTCTGTCAGTTTACACTAGCTTTGCTGTTTCAAATTCTATGCATTATGGAGTGTTTATCAGGAAACTTGGCTTCATGAGGACTTCCAGGTTTTTGAATGTTCATGGCTTTTGGCACAAAGTCTTGGAAGCTGGACTGAAGGATGCTTGATGATAATCGCGCTTGGCAGGTGAGAGAAAGTGAGTGATTCTAGAGACGTGCAGTTCCCCTCTTTGCTACCGTCAGCTTACTTTCAACAGGCATGGAGGTTTCCATTTTGCACCCACCTCAGGATCTGTTAACTCTAGAAAGACAAGATTTCTCTGTTCTCCAGAAGGAAGCTTCCCCAAGATCTCCAGAATTGTGATCAGGGACTCCTGTGGTATAAACCAGAACATGTGCAGAGTCCCCTCCATCACTGTGTCACCACACAAAGAAGCAGAACCTGGGGGAGTGACAGATGTGCTGTGTGGATCAAGTAACCAGTAAGTAAATATATATATTTAAAAAACCCTTAGCATCCTTTACTCAAGCAAACGTCTCCAAGACTCGGTTGTTCATGTACATCAGTAGTTTCTTAGTTCTGAGCAAGGTAATGAGCTGTGTATTCATTTGCTTGTTTATTGCTAAGGCTGTTTTACATTTTCTCATCAAAAGGTTATGAGCTCAATAATAAGACTTCAATATATGTAAGGATTTGTGTGTGCATATATGTGTATGTGTGGACACATATGTATGTGCACATGCATGTGTGTCTGTGTGCATTTATTAACTGTTTGTCTTGAAGATTTGTGTGCAAGACTTTCTGAGGATGTCTTTTTCATTATTATTTGGGTAAGTAGCTAATTGCTAAGTCATATGATGATTGAGTATTTAACTCTGTTAATATAAAAGGGTTTTTCTATTTAAGTCTCACCAGGTCTTCACCAGGACTTAGTGTGGTATACACTTTGAATTTTAGCCACCATAGAAGGTACATGGCAGTATTTACGTTGTATTGATTTATATTTTATAACTCTTGCCTCTTATTATCTTGGGTCAGATACATTGTATTGCCACCTGCCTAGCACTGGGCTGTTAACTGTTAGCTCTATCTGGTCCAGTACACCCTGTGGAAGTGGAGCTTAGCCTCAGTAGCACCTGACAGGCAGGCGTCACTGCAGAATTAGATGCAAACATCTTTTTCTTTTTCAAGTCATGCTCTTCTCAACCACTTAATCACAAACAAGAATTATTTGCTCTTAGTGCATTTCAGAAAGCTCCTGTCTTACAGCACTGACATTTCTTCTAAACACTAGGCTGTTATCAACTAGCCCTGCTGTTCCAGGTAGCTGAGTTAGATAGAAATATTCTAGGCAGTCAGACAGGGCTGGGTCCTCAGAAGAAGCCAGTGCAAAAGACCAGACACCTTACAACTGTAGGGGAGACAGACACCTCCTGCTGTGGGCCAGATCTTAAGACAAAAGATAAATCAGATGCACTCACATACTTCCTAAGAATAAGCATCAGGGACTGATATTCTAAGTAGGTCTCTATCACCCTGAGGAAGCCTGGAGTCACCACCCTACACCCCTACAGGGAGAGTCACTGCTCTTTAAGCATGTTCCCTTGCTGCATGACTTGCTTTCCTATTTGTCCCTGATTTAATCAATTTTACCTGAGCAGTTAATCCTACTGGTTGACCACAGTTTTGTCCCTCCTTGTGCCCACCTTGCAAGTCCTCATTTTGGACCTGCCTCACGTTATGGTTTTGCTCTATAAAATCTCTGGAAAAGGTGGGGTCCTCAGCAACCAACCTGGAACCCCTTCTGTCTCTCTTAGAAACTTTCTTTCTCTCAATAAATATATTCTGCTTTTAATTTCCATTGTTCTTAAAATTCAGTCTTTGATTTTAGAGAACACGAACTCATACTGGGTGTCTAGCAGGTTGGAAGTTTCGTTCCCCTGTATCCCTGCTATTGATCTTGCCCTGTCCTTTCTCTGATTTTTTGGGGGGACAGGAATAATTATATTTAATGTATCCCTTTTTGCACTGACAAAATTTGAAATTTTATTTGTACAAATTGATGGGGTACATTTTGATAACTTGATACAAGTATACCATGTACGGTGATCAAATCAGGGTAGTTAACTTTTCTATCTCCTTAAACACTTTTAGAGTTCACTTATTAGTATGCAATAAGCATACAGAGTTACTGGGCACAGTGCTATTTCATCACATGTTTTCAATACGTGCTAATCAAGCCAAAGTAACATTTCTATCCCTCTATCATTGTGCAGAAAACCTGGGAAGATGATTTGGCCCATGGAGCCATGAGGTTCTATCTCAAATGTGAATGCTGAAAAACTATACTAGCATAGCATAACAATAATTACGAGAGGCTGGAAGGGTGGAGAGGGTTGGTGAAAGGTCTGATGATGTGGGCACCCGCACACTGTTGAGGGGAAGGGCTAAGTTCTGGTGATCACCACACAGTAGGGGGACACTACAGCTCATGATTCCCGACTATACAAGTCACCAGTCACATCGCCATTTAATTTTACTTGCATCAGGACAGACGGAAATGGCCCTCTAAGATTTTATCTGTGTCCTCTTTGCTACATGCATTCCAAGGGCAAGCTGTCCTCTACTTTTCTCATCAAGGGCTGTTGACTTTCTACTTTGAGCCCTTTGGTGTCTTCATAACTGAATGGTGTCACCATGTCTGAATTCTTGATGATGGTGTTTGCTGTTTTAATTTACATCTTGCTGAGAATTTCCCACAGTGTGCTTCTTAAAAATCTGCCCATTCGCTTGCTTGATTGCTTCCTTCCTTCCTTTTTTTCTCTCTCTCTCTTTCTCAGCCAATGTTCTGACTGCTTTCTGAAGGCATCTGGACACTGAATGAAGTGTATTCCTCCTGGACTTGTTGCTCCATGGGCCAAATCATCTTCCCAGGTTCCAGCAAGGGTTCCAGTAAGGCGTGTGTGTGTGTGTGTGTGTGTGTGTGTGTGTGTGTGTGTGCACGTGCATTTGTGTATGTGCTCCTCTTCACTGTCCTGGGGTTCCTGAAAGGTCAGGGATAGATTTTGTCTCCATTCACCCACCCCATTTCCATGACTATGATGGCTATTTGCGTTTGTTAGTCTTCCTACTTGGAATATCCACCAGTTTGGAGAACCATAGTCTATAACTTATTTTGTATTCTACTATAATTGGTTTTTTACTGCTATTGCAATGCCTGAGCTACATCTTGCTAAACACTTACATATTTGACAATTTCTACACATGACACTGCTTTGTCAAATAATCAGTCTTGTGAGCACCATATTGGTAACATGGACTAACTGTGGCTTCCTAGGACCAACGTTAAAGGCCTCTGATAATTAATTCACATTTTATAACTGCTCTGCAATATTCAAATGAGAAAGTATTCTAAACTTTTCTTCCAGTGATGATATAGGACAGGGAATCCCCATAATTTAAACATGTGATTTGAAAATGTGTTTTGTTTGAAGCATGTAATCTAGGTATTGCTTTAAAACAAGTAAGTTGATCTTCGAAGTATTTCTTTGATTAGTTGAAATGTTTGCTTATTTTTTTCCACTTGGTTCGGAGTACAGAAATGTACTGTGTATCAGTTAGGTTGGCCTGTCTTCCACAGTATGTGCATGGTTTAAAAAGCTGCTTTTCTAAACTTGTAACCAGATGCGAGTTATGGGAGCTTCATGGCCAAAGAAATTGTACTCCTGGGGCCCATAAGGCCGGCTTTACATTGCTGCAGGTAATTGCCTGAGATTTGCAGCTGTGGGATGAAGCTTTTGTCAGGCCACTAAATTGTATAACTTCATTAACCAACCCCCCTGCAGGAAGTCTGGGAGCCAACACGGGATTCCTGAGATTTATGGGCTCAAGCCTGTGCACTTTACAAGGGAACTTAAAACAGGTGGAACAAAATTGGAACCTCACGGCTCACCGACCCCGGTCACTTTGCAGCTGTCCCAGATGGTCACGCTAGGATGGACAGCAGGCAGGTGGCTCGTTTGCACTGCTTCCTTAGAAAGATGAACAGGGCTGCTGGTGTCCTGATGGCAGTGTCTGCTATAGCCACTGATTTTTTAAACCCTGGAGATGGAGGCGAGGCTGCAACTCGTGTGCAAAAAGGAATTGTTTGGAAGCAAATTGTAGGAGTTTTCAGGGATGATCTGAAAGAATGTACTTAGGAAAATGTAGTGTTGCTGTCTTACTTTAAGATGGAGTGGAGCCAGCATTTTAAGGCCTCTCCTGAAATATCACTCATCAATCAGAGAGGGACAGTTTGCACTACCACGTCATTTCTCCCCAGGTGTGAGTGAGTTGAAAACTGTGTATGTTGGTGCTTTTGTCTTTAGTCCATTTTTCACCCTGTTTTAAGTAACAAAACTTACAAAAATACAGTGTAAAAATATTGTTCGAGGACCCTGGTGGTGGAGAGTTTGCTTAGCAACATGGGAAGCCCTGAGTTCCATCCCTCGCTCCATCAAAAATAAATTAAAACAATAAATAAAGACAATAAAAATACTGCTCAAAATGAATTAGTTGTATTTTGTAGGCACAGACTCGGAGGCGCACTAGTGTGTTGATTTATCAGTGTGGTGAGTGTTTAATGAGTTGCCATTGGAGAACATAAATGCAGAGTGTTCTGCAGTTTGCAAAGCTCTTGACCTCACCAATCTCAGTGGATACCAGGAAATGCCTAGAAGAACTGCATTTGTGCAACTCTGGCCCTTTGGAAGGAGCCGTGAGGACAAGCAGAAGCAGATTTCTACTCCTCCTCTGAGTAGGATGTGGGCTTTGCACCGTGCTGCCGTTCTTTCCCAGCATTCAACAGAGAAGACAACTCCTACTTTGCAGTCATGGAAATTAAAGATATTGTGCCCTGTCTGGCTCAGCATTTCCTTCACATGGAGAACAAGGCAGTAGTATCAGCACCAGCACAGGGGCTGGCCCTTGTATACTTAAATCTCTTGAATCCCTTGCAAATGTTATGAAAGTTTGAACCTGCTCCCTGGAAAGATGGGCATGTATCTTTTGAGAAATACTTTTTGGGTGAAGGTAAAAATAAAACTATCGCTTGATCTGACAACCCCAGTCTTAGAGAGGGGACCAAAGAAAATGAAATCAATATGTGGCCAAGACACCTGCAGTCTTACCCCATGGCAGCGAGAATCACAACAGCCAAGATAAAGCATCAGCCCTAGTGTTCAGTGATGGATGGGTGGTTAAAGGAAATCTGGCATATATGTGAAATGCTATTCAACATTAAAAAACAAGGAAACTCTGTCGCTTGGGACAATGTGGATGCACCTGGAAGACATTATACTAAGTGATGTAGCCCAGGTGCAGAAAGACAAGTACACGATTTCACTTAAAGGTGGAATTTAAATAATGTTGAATTTACAGAACAGAGGGTGAGCGCTGTCTAGCAGGGACCATAGCTAGGATGATGTGGGCCAAAGAATAAAAGTCTTCAGTGATACGGAAGGAGTAATTTCAGGAAACCTGTGTACAGCCTGGTGGCTATGACTAGTACTAATACATTGATGAGAGTCAGTTGAAAAATTTCTCACCATAAAAATAGTAGGCATAGGAGGCCATATACAAGCTGATTTGCTTTACTGAATCTATATATGCATATATCAAAAAGCATTCTGCTATATATCTTGAATATATAATTATTGTTTTTCAACTAAAAACCCAGATATTTTGGGAACTCACAGTTGTGTCTGTATTTCTACTCCCAGCTTAAAAATGTCTTCAGAAATTCCTTACAAATGATAATCTAGGATAACGAGGGGTCTTGTATCATGAATGAACATGATCAAGGTTCCTCTGATGAGCCTTCCTGATTGTCTGAAGGGAATTTCGAAGGTTTCCTTTAGCCGTCATCAGATTCGAATATAATAAAAATAATCTTCATCAAGTGAGCTATTGGTTTGGTTATTGTCTGTCCTAAACAGGAGGTGTATCTGTATGTATCCTTGGATGATTTCTAAAAGTCCTTAAGTTCATCTATGATTCTTGAATTTTTGAATTTTCTTTTGCTATCAAATTGACATTTGTTCCTTTCCCTTCTGAAAAGAACTGAAAGCTCCTTTTCATTCGGAGATCCCACATTGCACATGGTTGGCACCAGCAGAATCTGATGTTCCCTCTGCTGCAACTTGAGCCATGCCCTGCAGGACAAGCCACATAGTGTGATTTTAGTTTGTTTTCATCAGAGAAGGAAATGTATGTCCCTATCTGTCACAAGCTGTCCTGTCCCTGTCCCTGTGTCTCTATCCTCCCACTTGAGTCTCTTCATGATGCATTTGCAAACCCATTGACTGCTCCTTCTTGAATTCAGATCTCACTTCAAATGCCACCTCCTTACAGGACCTGTCCTCCATGATCTAGGAGCTGCAAGGACTGAAGTGGCTGTGTTCTTCATCTTCCTCATGATCACCTAACAATTTTATGTTTATTTTTATTTATTTCACCCAAACAAAAAGGAAGTGTGGGATGAACGGGCCCTGGTCTGTCCTCATGAAGGTCGTCTCAGCTCCAAGCATGCCAGGGACCTTCCAGAAATGCTTTCCTCAATAGGGGTTTTGAAGGAACTACGTAGAGGTGTGTAAATATTTTGACATGCAAAACCCCCATACTTAACCTTGCGCAACTATTGACTGTTATTATCGTTAGAAAACAAACAAAAACTTCCCTATTGATCAGCTTAACTGCAGAAGGTATAGTTATTGTGACAAATATTTTATAGTTATGAAATGCTGTGGCACAGGTGAATGGGGTTCCTAATTTTAGCTGTGGTTTGCTGAGAGAACTAATAGTTTTACAATAATTATGTCATGCACAGAATTTTTCCTCAAGTGGGAAGTATAAAAACAATCCCTAACTTGCAAGCCAGTAAAGAGATTGGAGGAGGTTAGAGACCCAGCGGTGGTCACTTGGGGCTCGTGAATATGCACAGGAAGTCAGCAAATCTTTCTCTAAGACAGGTTCCCGACAGTCCTCAAGGTGGAGCCTAATGGAACACCTGGACTTAAGCTCTAGTTTTCTCACACTGCACAACTCTACCGAAACCCACTAAAATTCAGTTATGTTAGCTCAAACATGATTGCATCCTTCTCTGCTCACAAGATGGTTGTTAAACTCAGATCGCGAAATGCGTGGGTGAGGTCACTATGACCCTGATTATGTTATTTTTCCCTTGGCCATCGTATGGTGCAACAAATAGAGCAGATGCTTAAAAAGTAGTAGTCTGTCATTTCTTTCATCTCTCCCAGGGGGTACAGGAAGCTCTTTCTGACATTGGAATCGGCCTTGAGCTTTGGTAGGCAAGAGCCGTGGAGCGGTTCCTTGGCCGGGCAGCAGTCTGCGTGCCTCGATGTAAGCACCAGTTCCCAGCTGTGCTGTGGGCTGCTCTTCCTCTCTTAGGATTGGATCCCCACAGGGAACAGAGTGGGATAAGCTTTCTGGGGGCATCTCCTTCGGTTCTGGGCTCTGATAGGTGTGGGTTTGGGTCCTAGCTGCACCAGCTGGGTCTCTGCTGGATGCTCTGCCTCACCTGATGGTGGTGCAAGGGGCCCTGGCACCAGGTGCGTACTTAGTGCTGAGTGTAAAAATCTTCCATCCAGCACTTGCTTTGGAAGAGGACCCTTTGTCCCTCCAGAAGGCAACTTCAAGTTTGGCATATCATTGGTTATCTGTGTTGTATTTGATGGACAATTTATTCTTAGCTACAACAGCTCATAGGCTCTCTGTGCAGCTGATGGATTTTGCAATGTTCAAAATTACTACTTGGGCGTATTGTGGCTCTAGGGAAACAACATTGCGTGCGTGTGTGTGTGTGTGTGTGTGTGTGTGTGTGTGTATGTGTGTGTGTGTGTGTGTGTGTGTGTATGTGTGTGCATGCATAAAAGAAATTTATTTTCAGGAATAGGCTCACATGAGTATGAAAGCTGGCAGTCCCAAAGCCCAAAAGTTGAGCCAGTAAGCTGAAGACACAGGGGAAGGCCAGTGTGGGGGTTCATGTGTGAGGGCCCTCTGCTGAGGAATATACTCTTGTTGGGGAGACATTGATCTTTGTCCTCCTGAGACCTTCAGCTGATTAGACGAAGCCCACTCATAGCACGGAGCAACTGTACTTGTTTGGGCCACTGATGGAGATGTTAGTACCCTCCAAAGCACCTTTGCAGAAACAGAGTGAGCTTGGCCCACACAAGGGCACAGAGCCAGCCAAGTTAACACAGGAAGATAACTCTGGCTAGGTGGCTGGGGACCTTTTCCATTTGCTGACAGTTTCCCAATACCCTTGGGGCATCTCAGAGTCCTGCCAGCCAACTAGCAGGAGGAACAGTGGCCACCGTCCTCTGCCTCCCTCAGTTTCCTAGTCTGTAAATGCAGACACACTGCCATTGTCCCCTGTGCCTTTTGACATGGGTTGGCCCTTTCTCAGAACAGGACATGCCCCTTGGGGCCACCAGGAGTGTGCCCATGCAGACTGGGAGTCCTCTGTGTGCAGACTGGAAAGTCACGGGGAAGCTGGGCAGTGCAGGCCTAGACTTCAGGTCTCTGCCTCCTGTGTCACTGTCTCTTCCCTGCAGTGGCCCTGGTCTGGCGGTGCATCACCAAAGGGAGTGCTCAGTGACACAGGCCTGGCCAGCTCTGCTCCTTGGTCGGCTGATCTGGTGCATGGGCGCTAACTTCCCACCATGAACCTGAGTCCTTTCCCTTTGCCTTTATTCTGTGCTTTGTGTCTGAGGATCTCAGCAAGAGCTGCTTGTCCTCACCCCTTCTCCACAAAGGGAGAGACTGGCTGTTAAGAATGGAGAAAGAGTAGATCCGAGGCTCCACACAGAACTCAACTCAGCTCCAGTTTACGTAAGCGAAAGCTAGGCCAGCAAGGACTAAGGGAGGGCGTGTTCGGGGTGGTGGTCATATCGATCAGTGAATCCGTAAACTAGCGTAGAGGGAAAAGGCCAGGTTTGGTGTTTTCTTCCATACACATCTGGGTGTCTTTGGGGAGAAGTCTACGGTACAGGTAGTGACTCTGCTTCTTCAGGCTAGACTCTGTCCTTATCTGGGAGCAGGCTGATGGGATGAGATGCCGGGATCACCGGCGGCAGCCGAAACACACATCCCTATTGCTCTTAAAGTCTGTGATTAATGGGACGAATCGGGGCAGATGAGCCCTGGCCTGCCCCTTGGCAGCGGGACCCTGAGCAGAGCCTGTCACTGCAGTGACTCATGTTTTGGGCGCCTGGCACAGCCCAGTTTGAGGCTGGCATTCAGCCAGGAGCCCGGTCATCGTCATCTTGGGGAGCAGGGGACCAGCAGGCATGAGAAGGTAGACAGTCTGGTGACCACGACACTGCCGTTAAAGCAGTGACCAGGGAGAGGTGGGCAGGGCGTGAGTGCAGGGAATTGGTTTAAATCCAGAGAAGGAGGTTGAAGGTGGCTTTCACTGTCTCAGGGTATCAGGCATGGCTTGAGTTTATTTACCACATTAAATCCCAACTACCTTTGCTTCCTCTGTATTATTTATTACTTAATCGAGTACACCAAAGTGGTATATATTTACAGCATATAGCAAAAGGTTTTGCAATTTGGGTATACTGTGGATCCAGCTAATCAGCACACAAGACTTCCTGATGCATTTAGGTTTCATATATGGTAAGATCATTTTTCTTTCGGGTGATCAGTCATTTTTAGTAACTAGAGTCACTGTGTAGGCCTCTTGCTGAAGGTTTATGGCTATTTATTTGTTTATTGGTACTGGAGGTACTGGAGATGGAACCCACTGTCTTCAAACTGAGTTACATCTTCAGACCTCTGTATTTTTCATTTTGAGACAATTATCTCATTAAGTTGCCTAAGTAGGATTAGAACTTGCAATCCTCCTGCCTGAGCCTTGAAATCTCCAAGAAGCATTACAGGTGTGTGCCACCGTACTGGGCTCCTTATGGCTTTTTTGCACATGCCCTCGCAGGGAAGCCTGGCATGTCATGGGTATGGAAGGAGTCCTGGGTCCTTGGAGGACAGGGAGGTGGGGAAAGACCTGGCTTGGCAGCACCTTACCAGAAGCCGCTGTGTAAATCCTCAGGGACCTCCTGCCTCATCCTCATGACAGGGACATCAAACCTACTCCAAGGCTGCTGGGAGGAGGAAGCCTGGTAACCACCAGGTGCTGACTCAGCGTGTGTGTGAGTTCTGCCCAGGCAGACATCCCAGCTGTCTGTGGGCAGTTCCCCAGAAAGAGCTCTATAACAAATTCTGAACACTCAGAACTTAAAATCAGAGATTTTATGTGAAACTGGAGAGAGTGTATCTTACACCTAACCTTGGTATGCGAAGCCTGAATCCTCCCAATGCCCTATACCAAGTCTTTGTCTTGACCTAATTTGAATGCTAGTGAGCTGGCCTGCTCTCCCTTCCTCCCCCGCTCCATCCTTTCCTCCTTCCTTAAGTTTTCTTCCCTTTCCTTAAATGTTTATTGAACACTTACTACACACCAGAAGGGTTAGGGACAAGAGAGACAATGACAAGAGTCACAGGAGTACTCGAGTCCGTGGGTACGCTGAAAAAGCAGAATAGATGTTGTACCCTCACCCCGCCCACCCCATTCACAGGCCTGAGCACTGTGTGACCTCTGGCTCTTCCCCAGAGTCACAATGACCACAGAAGGACACCTATGCAGCCAGGACAGCACAACTAAAGACACTCATGAAAGAAGACTTCCAGAGCTGCTTCGGAGAGTGGCAAGCATGGTGGGATACATGGTGTTCAAGGTGAGGGGGAGCACTTTGAGGGGGACAGGTGGGAATGTGTAACAATAATGCTACTAGTAATAATTTGCTGTAATGATGTTTTAAAGATTAAACATGAATTTTAGTCTTGTCTTGTATGTACCAAGTAAATGAAGAACTCTGGTTTATCACCACCACGCCGAGACTTTGCCACTGCCCTGTCTTCCTCTTCTTTAAAGAAGGTTCCATGGAACACGGCCAAGCATCCCCTTTACACCGTTGGGGTCCATGCAGAAAACAGTGGCATAAACAAAGCATAATGAGGGGCCAGCACAGACACCTGGTGACCAGGAGGGCCTTGGAGATGAGGAGACACAAAGGCCTTCCTCACCATTGGGTCCCTGTCTGTCCTCGAGAGAATCAACACAATGAGGGACCACATTCACACTCGACTCCTCTCACAGACACCTGCGCCCCCCTCCTTCAGTGTGTAGATCCTTCACAGTGGGCTCAGGCTCAGAGCACCCCATAAGCACAGCAGCCCCCACCAGGGGTGCAAGGGGCCTCGGCTGCAGGAGAAGGCTGTGGGTGAGCACATCCTGCAGACTGTGGGTGGCTGGATCTGGACTCTGCCCATTCTTTGGCCTCTCAGCTTTTCACCATCCATCCTACAAGTGTGGTCTCCATTCGAGCAGCATCAGCTCATCTGGGAACTTCTTAGAGGTGCAGCCTCTTGGTTTCCTCCCCAGAAGAGTAAATCCAGGATTGAGCAGGGGCTACAGGAAACCTGGTGCAAGCTGGCCCAGCAGTGACCCCCACAGGGGGAGCCCTCAGGACCTCTGTCCTCAGAGCTGGACTTGGTGAGATGGGTGAAGGGAAGGCCAGGGAGGAGACTCTGAGGTCAGGGTCACATCAGAGTTTCCCAGGGTTCAGATCAGAGCATGTGAGGACCCAGTCAAGGCAGGAAAGGTACAGGTAGCTCATCAACTATGCACAAGGTGACCAGACCTCACTTTCTGGCAGATGAGCAGGGTCAGTAATCTGCAAGCTTGAGTATCAGCCACCGCTGCCTGCCCGGTGGGACTGGCAGCCCCCAGCTGTTGGCTCTCCACGCCTTTGTCCCCTGTGCCTCTTCAGTCTCCTCCTCTGGGACCCGCTGCCTCCCCCTCGCTGCAGATCCACTAGGAGTTTGACTCTTATCTGTTTCCTCCTCTGGCTTGGGGTCTCCCTGACTCTACAGAGAGATGCATTCTCTTTGCCAATCTGTTCTCCCAGATGGCCAGGTCTCCTCCCAGTGCTGGATATTTCTGGGTGGTCTTCTTCATCTTTTATGCTTGGATTAGGTCCCGAGTTCTTAATGGAGTTGCTAACTCTTCCCTGGCCCTTTGATATGTACTCTTCCCCTAAATCTCCTTTATTGTCTCCAAGAAAAGAGAGAGTAGCCCTGGCTGCAGTGCATGACGCTGGAGCTTGGGCTGCAGCAGAAGTTACCCAGCTCAGAGCCGTCATCGTTGTCAGGATCTTGAGGTCCTCACCGATCTGGGAGAGCAGAGCATTCCTGGTGCAGCGTGTCACGCACAGCTGGCTACACTTCTTCGGAGGATGTTTGTCATCTTCCTTTCCTTTCTAGGCCAGGAACCAGACTTTAAATATTTTAAAGGAATTTAAAACTTTTTAGTGTTTTGAAGAATTAAAAATTTAGTTCTATTTTAAAATTAAAAACAAACAAACAAACCAGGCGTCTGAGTCAGCTTTATTTCATAACATGGTCAGAAATATCTCATGAGTGCACTCATTTTTCTCATCTCTAGTAAAAGAAAGGGAAAAGAACACTGGTATTATAAAGATGTACTGTCTTCTTGTCCCAGGAAGTGGCTTTCTGAGCAATTACAGAAAATAAATTTCCCCTCTGCACTGAACAGACTCTTCAAACGTTAGTATCAGTGGAGAAACATGGGAGAGGCCACCTTGCCGAAAAGACACCGAGGCTGACCTCCTGCATGTTCAGCAGGGTTCGGGTCCTCACTGAGGTCCACAGAAGTGCCAGACACCTGGAGTGTGGCCATCACTGTGTCCCCAGGTGGGTGTAGCAAGGGACACTGCAGGGCTCCTTTGCTTTATGGTCTGTGCAGATGGACCCCTCAAACTGGAAGGGCCTACTTCCTACTGCAGTGTTCAGGGACCACTGTTTTATGGAGGCCTCTGTTGAAGCACCTAGAATACATTACTAGGAGACAATGACTTTTACAGGGTTTAGATTCTATCAGGGAACAAACACCCCAAAGCCATCAATGTAACACATGGGTGAATTACATATTGTTTGGAAGCGGATGGGTAAAAAGGTAAATATAGAGTTATACATTTTATCTAAAATGTCCCCAAAAGGTTATCGGTTTAAGATCCGACTCCATTGTAGCAGTGTTCAGAGGTGGGTGCTTCAGAGACGACTGGATCATAGGGACCTGCATGTCATCTATGGGACAACACGTTAATGTGTTCATCACTGGTGGCTGTTGGGAGGTGGTGCCCTGGTGCAGGAAGTGGCCCACTGGGCTGTGCCTTTGAAGGGTACCCTTTGTCCCCAGCCTCATCACCTCTCTGCCTTTTGACCACAATAAGGTGGACAGCTTTCCTCGGCCACCTGCTCCCAGCAGGATCATGTATCACCCAGACATCCTGCCTCCAGCTGACCCAGACTGAACCCTCTGTAATCGTGAGCCAAAACAAACTTTCCCCCTCTAAGTTGATTCTCTCCAGTATTTTGTCACAGAGACAGAAAAGCTGCCTAACACAAAGGATAAAAAGGGAGCAAAGAGCCCAAAACAGGCTAGGAGGACAGAGGAGGCTGGGGATGGGAGGAGACAGACCTTGCCATCTGCTCAGCTCCTGGAGGAGGCTGCGCTTGGAGCAGACCCTCTCAAGCAGCAGTGGTGAGCCTGCGGCACGGGCTGTTTGTATTATCGAAAGCTCTAAAAGGTTCAGCATTGTTGCTCTAGAGTGATCGGAAAGATAGCTCAGAGGTCCCGGGCCAACCACCAGCCTGTGTGAGTGAGGCACCCAGGGACAGCACCGGCTGTGCGTGTTCACACAGACCATGGAGAAGCTGACAGTCGGCCACATGTTATCCACTGGAAATCAGTGACAAGTGTCTCAGCCTTTCATCTTTACTTCCCTTCCTCTACCACCAGGTTGACCTTAGCAGTGCTCCCTGTTACGGTTCCTTTATCCAGGTCTTTGTAGGTGCAGTTCATTTCCCGTTTCTATCACACAGTGTCTGTTCTTGTTCTTTTCCTCCAGTACCGGGGATTGAACTCAGGTCCTTTTCACTGACCCACATCCTCAGTCCTTTTTCTATTTGTTATTTTCAGATGAGGTCTTGCTAAGTCCCTAGCAAGGTTGGGCTTGGGCTTCCGAGTTGGGCTCAAGCTTGTGATTCTCCTGCTTCAGCCTCCCAGAGTACTGCCATTTATAACTGTGCACCATTGCGCCCACTCACCTTGACATATCTTTGACTACAGCCACACTGCCTGGCTTCATTTTTCTCTTGTCCACTGCCTGTGTATTAATGAGCAGCCCTAGACAATAGTGTCCATAGTGGAGCCCTGAATATGCAAGCCAGCAGCTCTGTGAACGGCCTTAACCAAGCAGGACTCCGCTGTCTACGGGACAGGGGGCTGCTCCCATCCTCAGCACTCCTGGACTCTTTCTCCTGTCTACAGCATCCTCAGATGCTGACCACCGCCGACACAGTGTCACAGCCGTCCCCTCTCCCTCGACATGGCACTCCATGCAGTGACTCCTCCAGGTTCCAGACAGGAGCGTCAGGCAGCGTGAGGAAGGGAAGCTTGGCAAAGGGGGGAAATCCATCACGGTGAACCCAGAAATAACTACCCCATCGGAGTCAGAACTTCTGTTTCTGAGCAAGTCCTCCCTTTTAACCATGGCCTTGATACCGAAGGAGAAGATATTTTTTCCTTAATGATTTCTTTGATGCAATCCATAGGTTGTTTTGAGTAAAAGAGTGCTATTTTTTCCCACTGTTTTGCATAATCCTATGGTGGAAGGGATTTTTAAAATTACAAACAAGAAATGAGGAGGTATTACATTATACGAAAAATGAATAAGAATTTTTAGGGAGCTTTCTTTTTTCAGAATAAAAAAAGATGTTATTTTACGGTTTCCAATACATGAAACTGAGGACTCTCTCAAGTGAGTATCAGGAGGTGATGGGTTTGGGAGAGCTGGACAACTGGACCCTCCTGAAGACCAGCAAGGTGGCTGCATCCCTGTGACTAGCTGAGGAGACTGTGTTGGTGACAGGCACTTTGATGTCCACAGAAAGAGGAGTGGGTACGATTTGTGCTTTGCTCTCCGGAGGTGGGGGTGGGGGGCAGCCTTTCCTCCCCTGCCCAGTCCTGGCCTCCTTTTTGATGAACGCTGTCTGCCTCTCCACACCCTCACCTTAGGTGGCACAGTTTTCCCCTGCTTTCTTTGAACTCTGTAAGGAAATCTCTGCAGACATTTCTGTCCTTTCTGAGGTCTCCTCTGGGAGGGTTTTAGTCACGGGGGTCTTCAAAGTAGACCTTTCTTACAGGAGACCTCGCCACACAAGCACGAGTAATGATGTCTGTATTTTGAGCAACCGTGCAGAGGCACTGAGGGTTTTGAGGGCCATGTGCTGGCCAATGGAGTCCTCACCCCGCAGCGAGCCCTGGCCCAAGGTTTCACACGTCTCTCGTGGAGGAAAGGTCCGGTTCTGCTGGCAGCCTCTCCCAGCATGGCAATCAGCTTCTTGCATTCCACGAAGTGCAGGGCACAGGGAACCGGTGAGTGAGCCAGAGATATTTTCCTGGCTGCATAGCTCAGTTGTCGGGACTTGTGCCTTCCACGCTGGCCCGGATTAGTGATGACACGCCACAGTGACTTACGGCCCCAGGCGACGCGTGCTACCCACAGCCTCGGGTTCCAGCCAGCCTGACTCAGGCCCTGGCAGGTGCAGGGATCTCTCTGCTTCATGCTGAGCTCATGTCAGCACGCAGAACTGGGGGAGATTCATCATCTGAGAACTCAAGGAGTGCTGGGCTTCCACGGAGTTGGCACGATCGGGTCCCCCCATCACTAATACCTGCCAGTCTTGCAGGCTTCAGAGATGAGCTTGTGAGTGACCTGCGGGCTCCAGGCTGCGACTGGAGAAGGTCAGGCTAGCACCCTCCCCGGGTCTGGGAGACAGCGGGTCCCAGATCCAACTCTTCTCAGAAGTGAGCGTCATCCCGGGCACCAGGCCAGGCAGTGCCAGGTGCTCATCTGAAGCGCAGCTGCCAAACCAGGGCCTTGGAGTTGCTGTCACCACTGTTCACTGTGTCCAGTGTAACTGGACACACACTGGCCAGAACCATATACAGCAGTCTTCGGGGCTCATCTGATGTCTCCGACTGATAGCTTCTTATAAATTTGAGAAGTTTGTCAAGAAGAGGCATAGTCAGAAATTATCTGTACTGTGATAGTACAGGAGGAGAAGCTGAGTCTCAGATTGTGTATATATGGTGGAATATTACTCAGCCATGAAAAGGAGGAAATTTTGTCATCTGCCATAAAATGAACCAATATAGAGGCCGTGTGGTAAGCAAAATAAGCCAGCCATACACAGACAGATGCCCCTGGGTGTGGTCTGTAGAAGCTGATGCTAGGGGAATACAGGAAAGAGCAGCAGTTAGAGAGGTGGGGGAGAAAGCCAGGTGAGGGGGTGACAGCAGAGGTGGGTCAGTGGGAAGGAAGTCACAGCAGGCCGGGAGGAGGGAGTTTCATGGTCCACAGCATGGCAGGGTGACTGCTGCTGACCATGATGCAGAAGTCATTTGCAAAGAGCTGGAGCAGAGAATCTTGAATGTTTTTACCTTAGAGAAATCATGCATGCTTGAGGTGGATATGCCCCATCTCCTGCGGTGCCTCGGTCCAGGGACTTAACTCTTTCCACAAGTCTGATCGCAAACCAAATTGGAAGAGAACCAAGTCAGATTCCATGGTTAGGTTCAGCGCTGACCGCGTGGGAAAACCACTGGCCACCCAGGTGGGCGGTGAGGAGGCCCATCATGCACTTCGAGAATGTGTACAATTATCATGCTGATTAAAACAAAGGGGGACTTTAAAAATTGGGGAACCAGTTACGCACGCACGCAGGGCAGCTTTTCTGAAAGGTATCACGTCAAGACAAATACTGCCATTAAAGTGCTATCAGACTGTGAAACTTTCATGTTTTGTGCTTATTAAATGACGAATTTTCATTTATATCTGCTCAGAGAATACAACTGGGTGAGAAATAGTCCAGGAGGAAACACTCCTGCAGAAACTGATATCCGACATTTACCAGACTGTATGGCAGGAAATCTTTTTCCCCTCAATGATCACCTCTAGCTGTTTTTTTTTTTTTTTTTTTTTTCTAAAAGCCCATCAATATCATCTCTGGGCTTTGTTGTCTTTCCTTTTCTCGGCCCCTTCCCTCTCTTTCTTTCTTATTTATATTTTTTATTTTGACACAGGGTCTCGCTAACTTACTGGGTTGCCCAGTTGGGCTCAAACATGCAGTCCTCCTGCCTCGGCCTCCTTGAATGCTGGGATTCCAGGCGCGCACAAGCTGCTTTGCCATTTGTTTTAAATGCAGTTCTGAGAAGTTTTCTGCGAACATGGTGCCTTCATTGCTAGAATTTCACAGCCTTGGTGGGGGCTGAGCCTGAGGGGCAGTGCCCAGCACGGGGGTGGGCGCAGAGGGGTGGGGAGCCTGTGTCCCCGCAGGACCTGGGCCCCCATGAGTGCAGAACGGGCCCTTCACCAGCCTGGGTGGCAGGGAGCTCTGTCACACTCAGTCACACACTCATGAGCACAGCTGCACAATCACACTCCCACTCCCCATGACACACCCAGAGCCACACACTCGGGCTCGGCCACATACCCACATGCACACGGATCACGTTGCACACTTGAGCACACTGAAGCCAGGCTGTGCAGGCACAGACCTGGTGCTTTCACCTCACCTAAAAAAAACCTGAGGCTCAGAGTGGGCCCCGCCCAAGGGCCGGTGCCTCCCTGTCCCGGGGCTTTTGTGGAGGACACTGCCTGCTCTGGTCAGCACAGGAGGGGTGATGGGACGGAGACAGAGCAGGAGAGAAGCCCAGCGTGATGGGCTCCGAGTGCTCGCTCAGGTGGTGCCGCAGGCTCAGGGGCTTGTGTGGATCCCTCGTGGATATCGGTAGCCGCCCTGCTGGGGCCTTGCTCGGTTACCCCGAGGCCGCTTCATGGAAGCTTCTGGGTGGTCTTCAACTCGAACTGGACGCTTTGATTCTGTATCTTGTGTGCGATCTTGTTCCCCAGCTGGACCCGAGCCTTCTCGCCAAGATGTCCAAGGTGAAACCTGAAGCTCTATGGGCCGGGCCGGGATGGGGGCGACCACGTGAGTCCTCCCGGTGCCTTCTCTGCAGCAACTACGAGCCAGCCCTTCTGTGCTTCCTGGACATCGTTGTCCGTCCCTGGGTCCAAATGTGTTTTGTTTGGCCAAGGAGTGGATGCTGTGTGACTTCCGGAGTGCACAAAACTTGGGGAGGATGGAGAGTAAATTTCCTCGTGCAGGAATTTCTCCCCCTTCAAAGTGGAATCAAAAGACAGAATAAGTAGAGATTTCTCCACCTAGTCAGATAATTATCAGGTGCAGGTTTTCGTCTGACTTGGAGGCAAACGATGATTTGAGGGTTTTTTTTCTTCCAGTATGTACTTAGAGAAAGTGGGTTTGTTACTATTTAATTTATGACAAATGACTGCAGATTTTAGTGGCTGAACATAAAAGTCTTTTATTTTCCTCTGGGATTGGGCTATGAGTAGCTCAGATGGACATTTCTGTGGCCAGTCTTTCTCAGGGTCACACACGCAGCTGAGGTCACCCCTAAGTCCAAGTTAGTGCAGTCGCCGCTAGCACCTGTGACTGGTTAATGTTAAGTGTGAATTAGCTTATCTCCCCTCCTTAGCCAAACTAGTAACTAGTTATATGTCAGGAGATCACTGGGTACATGGGGTGGAATTTTCTAGGACAGCAACACAATTCGAGAAGGAGGTCTAAGCAGGATGCCCTACCTGGTACCTCTTACCAGGATGGGGTGGCCTAGAATGCCCTCTGTCATGTGTCTGGTCTACGTAGGTTTCTCTAGCTTCTCATGGAGGCCAGTTTTGAAAATCAGTGAACGAGAAGACAAACCCTGCGGCCCGAGATCTTTGGGAGTTGACATTTGTGTATTCACGCCCCATTGGCAAGGCAGAAGGCAGAGTTGACAAGGGAGAAGCCTGCACACATCCCGAGCGGCATGACTCATCAGGGCTGTCATCAGGCACTGGGCCCCAGGCCCCAGGCAGCCCAGCTTGCATGCCCTAGGGAACGGTCCAAGTGACTTATTTGTAGCATGCAGGACAGTTCCCTAGGCACCGTCTATTTCATGATCTCTGGGGTCCCAACAGCCAGTGCTGCAAGATTAAGCCATGAAAACGGACTGAGAGTCTCAGCCTTCAGTACCAAACACTCTTGGCTTCTCCCCCTTGGGACATGTTAGTGCTGATGCCTAGGACAAACTGGCGGCGTCCCTGCTCCAGTCACCTGCTTCCCCGCAGGATCCAGGACAAAAGGCCACCTTGATTCTCCAGCTGGCAGAAGCTCCCTTCACATGCATTCCACAGGCAGAGCCAGTCCTGTGCCCGCGGCCACCACGGCTGGCACCATGCAGGAAAGGAATGTTGACTCTTCCCTGCTCTTCCTACAGCAGGAGGATGGACTGCTCAAGTCTGTAACTAGAGCTGCCAGGGGGCATCACAGCAGGTGAGTAACATTTCTGTGCTACCTTCTGTCCTTCGATTCTTCTGTCACATGCTAATTAATGTACAGTCATTACACTAATTCATGTTAATGTTAGACGTCCACACAGTCTTATGTCTGCACTTAGTGTGATTAAGCAAGTGGTTACCGCCGTGGAGAATTCTACACTAACGTGTCCATGGGTGAAGTTCTCATTTGAGTTTGTTCTCCTTCTCCTCTTCCAGGTCCAAGCACCAGCCTTCCTTCAGCCTTCCTCAGTCAATGGTCCACTTGGGTTATAGTTTCATGGTTCCAAGCAGGATACAGGACTCAGCTTGGGGTCAGAAACTGGTAACACTGATCCCAATTTATTCAGTGTTTTCCTCTAGCACTTCCAGCCTCCAGGACTGTGAAACAATTTTATTTGTTTGCAAGTTACCCATCATAGAGCACTTTGTTCTAGCAGCCAAGTAGATAGGTGAGAGTCTCAACTCAGTGCTGTGGGCAGCCCCAGGCACCTGCTGCTCAGGTTGGATGTGAGGTCACACTGGACATCCCACATAGTCTGTGTTCAGGTCCACTGGATTTCTACCCCTTCAAATGCTTCTGTCATCTCTAGTGTTGGATCTTGTTCTATGCTACCATTGCCTGGAACCCTGGTGACCTTATTTGCCAGTCCTCACTGGGTCCTTCTCCAAGGTGGCCAGCACAGTTTTTAAACCTATCAGTTTGGCTGAGTGTAGTGTACACTCAAACCTATCAGTTTGGCTGAGTGTAGTGTAGTGTAGTGTACACTGTAGTCCTAGTGCTTGGAAGGCTGAGGCAGGAGGATCACTGTGAGTTTGAGACCTGCCTGGGCTACATGGTGAGTTCAAGGCCAGCCTGAACTACAGAGCAAGACCCTGTCTCAAAAAGCAGCAACAAAACCTCAATTAGTGTGTCCTTAATAACTTCAGACCACATGCACACACACACACACACACACACACACACACACACAAATCACATCCTTCATAGTAAGTTCCAAGAGTCTTATTCTTCATAGGCATTTTTTGGACCCCAATTATATGGTTTAATAATGTGTTTTCTGCTCTCCCTCACTAGTTTATACCATCACCAGGACTGTGAATCTCTGCATTAAAAGGCGTGTTTCTTCAGCAGTGACGTTTGAAGAGTAAAGCTGTGATTTTTTGAATCTTCTTCTGGTCCCTCTGCTTTGTCACCCAGGCACCCTTGAGTCCTGCTTGCTGTCTGAGTGTCTGTGTGCATTGCTCCTGGGCCAGATGCTCAACAGAGTTGGCAGCCTAGAGGCAACCAGGGGCTGTGTCCACCGCAGGCCCCAGGCCCAGAGCTCGACTCCCCAGTGGTGACCTCTGGGTTTTGCCGACCATGATCAAACAGCCCAAAAGAAGCTTTCCTGAGTGTTTTCCTTAAGGTTACTCACAGTAGTCATGGGCGGTTTTAAAAGATAAATGATGTTTTTGTCTATTTCCAGAAAGTCAGGCAGCTTAGAGCTTTCCCCTTCTCTGATTCTGTCTTCTGGAAGGAGCTGGGATCATTTCTCTGCTCTTCCCTCATGCCCTGTGGATGGGATTAGAGCTGAGGACCAAGGTGTAGGACTTACAGCCCCTTACCTCCTCCCCCAGCTCAGTCACTCCCTACTCCCCCCTCAAAGGGCTCACTCTCCTGGGAACCTCGCTCCTGCATCCAGGGAGGGCTCCTGTTATTCCTGGACCCCGTGCTCCAGCAAGGAGAAGAGCTAAAAAGCTCAGCGGGGCTCTGGGTGAATTTCATCTAAGGCCACAGGACAGGGGGGTCTCCTGAGACAGGAACAGTGCCCTGGTCCATAAGTTTGGCCATGTGGATGTGTACTCGTACCACAGGGGCCACCTTGTCAGGTGCAGAGGGAAGAGAGAGACATAAAGGCGTGGAACAAAATTAAAAGTGACGGCACTTTGCCAAGGGAAATTTGCTTCCAGGTATCCAGGGGAAGTCTTTTTCCCCCTCATTTGCTTTCAACTCAAAACAGTCAAGCAGCTAAAACCTTGTGCATGGCATATTCTGATCTCTTGTGTCCTTTCATTTAAAGCATTTCAGTGTCCTATGTTAAAAGATAAGTTGGCAGTTGTAGGGAAAGATTTGCATTAGAAATTTTGAGACAAGAGACCCTGAAATGGAGAACATGCATTAGAACAAAGATGAATGAACAGAAAAGAAACGACCTGAAGGCATGACATCAGAATTCTCTGCATCAGCCTCTGGGTCCTGGGAGTTTAGTCGGGGTGACACCTTTTGTGGGGAGTAGTGTGCAGCTAGGGGAGGATTGTGTCTAGGTCAGGTCTTCATGTCTGAGCCACTGGGTAATATTTGATGGAAATTTCCATGGAAACAACACAAGAATGTAGAGAAGGATGAATGTGAGTCTTTTGTAGGAAAGTAGATTTACCTGGGGATCATAATGCTAAGTGAAACAATCAGACACATAAATTAATTATCACATGGGTTTTTAAAAATATGAGAAACCCAAAATATGAGTAATTTGAAGAGCAGAATAAATGATAGATAAGAGGGAACAAGGAGATCTGTTGCAAATGGAAAGGAGACTAAGAGATGCAGGGAAAGATTAGGCCCAGGAGAGAAAGAGACATACAAAGAATTGAGATGTGTTTTGTACATGTACTGAACGGGCTGCAAACACTGTAACTGTTACATACCATAAAGATGTGCTAATAAGAATAAAGAATAAAACATTGAAACACAATGCAAGCAAAGATTGCTGTAAATTCCAGATTCTATTTTTGGATCCAGATGGCAGCCAATCAAAAACTTTCTAGATTTTGGACTTGAAACATGTGCAGACGTTGAAGTCAGGGAACCAGTGACCCTCTGGGAAGTTCCCTTATTTGCAGTTCTAACCTCTCTCTTGACAGCGGGGGCATCAGTGTCACAGCCATGGTCATTGCTTAGGGAGCAGCCTGAGGCTTCTGCTGGGGTGGCTTTTAGATGGCTCCAGGAAGGATCTGGACAGTCAGATTCTGTTCCTCAGGGGTGCGACCTTGGGAGGGAGAAAGGGAAGTGGGACTGTTATTTACTGATAAAATGCATAGAAAAGTGAGGTCTTCACAAAGATAGGCAAATGGGCAGACAGCAAACACTCACCTTAGAAGCTAGTTTTCTACTGAAAGCTGTGTTTTTCTCTGCAGTCTTTGGTGTTTCTATCACACATAATAAACACTTTTTATTTGCAAAATAAATGTAGTCTCATTATAACTGACCTGATTATTTGCATGAGTGCGGTAGGAATGGGAATGGGGCATCCGGACCTTTTCCAAGTCTGCTTTTCTGGAAAGCAGACTTTCCCTGACTCTCATGTTGAGTTTTTAAGATCTTGTGAAGAAAATAGCAAGCAGTGAGCTCCTCTTCAGATTTCACCTGTGGCACGTATACATCTGCGTTCAGCACACCTTTGTTAAGGACCCCAATGTTCTAGGATTTGTGGCCTTCCAGGAAATGGACTTCCTCACTCTCTACAGGCTGGGAACCTGCAGGCCAGGCACCAGGTCAGTATTCTAAGGTGTCTTTGTACACATCAGCTCCATGAAGTCAGCTTTTCTATCTTAAACTGATCTGGTCAGAGCTGGCCTTGTGTACATCGTTTTAAAATATTGCATCCCAGGACAAATCTGAGTAATGTCAACAGAGTTCCTGTATCCAGTTCCATGCAGGACAGATCCATCAGGTAAAGCAAAAAGATAAATGACCCACTTCTGCTTATAAAAAGATAATCTAAAGATAGCTGAAGAGAAAAGAGAAGAGTTTCTCAAATATGGAAAAAATTCAATAATAACTACTAAGGTTTTAACCAAAGACCATAAAATTACAATAATTCTTATTAATTTATTTGGTCTTATGCAGTTATATTCTTGCTCTGATGGACCTCAGTTTTGTGGTCCATTCCATTTTCATTGGAATTCTAAAATGTGTTCTTTATTATTTTTAAGATTAAATACTTTTAAGATTAAATACTTTTAAGATTAAATACTTAAATACTTTTAAGACTACAATACTTAAAGCTGATTGGGAGAGATTTCAGAAATAAATAAGTGTTGTTTTCAGAGTAAATAACTGTGAATGAAAAATGGCTTAAAATGACCTTGATTGAAGATTTGCTGAGTGGTTATTCCATGCAGCTAACAAAGGAAGCTGATTATATCTGAGAAATATGATGCCTTAAAATAGTAACTTGGATGATGATTGGTTACATTGTCCTAGGGTATATCATAATAACAAAGACAATGACAAAATTTTGTACATTTTGGAAACACATTAACATATAAATATAGATATGTTACTCAAGAAGTCTGAACATCGTGTCCTATTGGACAGTACCTCCCACAATTATGAGTGTATCAAAGAAATCTAATTATTTCAACATCTCTTATTTTATAAAAAAGGTAAGAGGACAAGTCCTTTCAGGTTTTCCAGAGATTCTGCTTTTTTGATTAAAAACAAACAAAACAAAAATAAAAAACCAAAACCACAATAAAATCAGATTATTTAGTTGATTTTGAGAAAATTTCCATGATGCCAGAGCTTGAATATTTGATCCCATAGAATCTCAGATCACCGTCCAACAATCCTTACTTACTTGTTCAAACAAAGGGACAATAGAAAAAATTACATGATTTTGAAAGAAACCTTTGCTCTTTCAACATTGAGATGCCCTGGTTTTCTTAAATAATCAAAGACTTGGAGAAAAGAATGCAAAGCAGAAAAAATAGTTTTGATACGACACAGAATCTTTATTTTCTTGGTGAGTCACTCAACAGGTGGAGAGAAAGCTTTGCGGTCTCTGATGAAGGACAGAGGACTATCTAAGGTAGCTGTATCCTTGGAGCAGAGAGTGAGAAGTCGAACTCCGTTTTGCATCAGTAAACTATTGATGTTGAGATCCATTTAAAAACCTTACACTGAAATCCATTTAATCTAGTCTTAACCGTTTTAACCACATGAGATGAGATTCCCTCTTTTCTATATCGAACCTTTCTATGTTCATTGGAATTTTGCAGTTTATATTCCTCTCCCTAATTATAAAACAACTCTTAAATAATTTCATACTTCTTTAGGGAAAAAAATTACTCTCTTTTACCCTTAACAAAAACTCATCTTACATCCTTCTTGTCATTTTATGTGAAAAATGCATCTTACTTTCTTTGCTCAGATTTTTTGTTTTCACTTCTTCTAGTCCTAGTAATTAATTTATATTCCCTAATTAAGATTCTTAGCCCTTGGTAACTTTAATTCCCAGTGAAAATAAGGAGGGAGGCCACTGTGCAATGCGTATCCTGTGTTAGCATTTTGGAGGGAGTTAGCAAGGTCATGAATACGTCATGCTTACGGCGTGTGTCTAGATGTCTCTCCAGATCTCACACAGCCATAGATGGGGCTTTTCAGATGTGCTGCGTCTAAGGTGTGTGATGTTTGCTAAGCTAGTCCACTGATTGGTTTAGCGGGTGACACTGAGTGACCAGTAAAGGGCAGAAGTGGAATGCTGACCGACACATTGGTGTGCAAACCTTCTAAAATCCAAACCAAGCTAGAAGTCAACACTCCTGGTCAGATAAATGATGCTTGATCTATTTTAGGGACTTGCCTAGTGAATTAAAGTCAGCTTCTCCGTTTCTTCCTAAAAGAGGCAAATGGACCTCCAGGTGACATGGAAAAACTGCTTGGGGGACACAGCCCTAGGCTTGTTACCCACATCAGGAGGTTATCTCAACTCAGAGGGACCAAGGAGGTCTTGGCATTTCTCCCGGGACTCTGCTTACACACACTGCGGGTGCCTTTATCTGGCTTGACTTAGGCAGTTTTGGAATCTGTGTGGACCACTGAACGCCAGTCCATCTAGCTGAGAACAGTCCCTAAAACACCAGGTCTCTACTCAAAGCGAACATCTTAGGTTCCCATGGAGACACACACACTCTTGCCAAAAATGGGATGTGTGCTCTACAGGAAACACACCTACAGGAAACATGATGGTCACGTTCATACCAGATTGCAGGAATCTGGCATCTGTTTCCATGGAAACCATGGAACCATATTTCAGTACTAGCTAGAAAAATGTTACTCGTGAGAGTCAAGCCCTCTTTCGATATATTGCAACATTGTCTTTCCCATTCATAAATTTCTTTTGTTGGTAATGAAAATAATTCATTTTCCTCTTGTAGTAATTACTATTACTTACACATTTGTCATAATTAGCCATTTACCTACAATGTTGTAACAGATATTTTTAAAAGGAAAACACTGCCATTTTAGACAGTGGCTTAGCCCATTTTTCCTGAGCTGAGAAACAGAATGTCCTATTCTGTTAGAAGCCTTCTGAGGCAACTTAACTCTAAATTAGAGGAAGAGAATTTTTATGAGAAAACATTGCTTTGATGACAAGAATGCTGAGCATGTAGTTTTTTTTTTAAGTTCTAGAACTTCATGACATCAATTTTGTTCTACTTGCTTTTAGTTGAAGAAATTGAAAGACCCAGATTCTAAAATAATTGCTTATGGTCACATAGCTTGGAAATAGAATTCTTCTATTTTCTTTAGGCTACAGACTCCTTCTGCCTCTACATGAACTCAGCTAAACCAAGGACCATTTATAACCAGGCTCCTAGGTGCACTGGTTACTTGGTCAGGCAAATGGAATTTCTGCATGTTATTGACTTGAATAGTATCACGTTCACATGCAGGATGCAAATGGGAGAATTATCTTTAAAGCACAAGCTTAAATTCTTTTTCTTTTCTTGTTAAGTTCTTGAGCTGGAGGAATTAAAAGGTCTATTTTTAAAAGCACGGTAACAAAATGACTTAGCAAATTTCTGTCTTACTGATATCTTTGTTTCCAAAATGTGTTTATGGAGAGCTCTTTAGAAAAACATGTTTCTTGCAATTGTAAAGGATAGAGTAATGATTCTATGCATACACCTTTAAATTAATGTAATAGTTATAGTGCTGATATTTTTCTAGAAAAAAGCATTGGCATTAATTCATTTTCTTTTCATCTTGATGCAAAAAATACTGTCCCCTCTTAAGCAAGGCTTTGCAGTGTGTTCTGTCTCCCGGGACTCTGTCACCATCTCTGGGCAGCAGAGTCATTCTGTCTGTCTCAGATTTGTTTCACACGTTTTCGCAGGTTCTGCTCTGTCTACATTTCCTTCTTCCTCCAGCTCAGCGCCACCCCTGTGTGTGCCTTCCTCTTGGCGGCTCAGTGTCTCATGTAAGAACTACACTGTACACCACCACTGTCGGTATTTTACACTCAGTGTCCTGTCTTCCATTGCATTCATTCCCTGCTTCCTGATGTTTATTCTTCCTTCTTCCTGTTAGCTAATATGCTGCGTTAATCCACTTAAGACCATAGTCAGGAACTCCGCTTTCCTGGACTAAATGTTCTTCTCGGCAATGCTCTTTCTTTAGACTCTGAAGTGTGTCATTTCTCCTTGTTGTCATCATTAGAGGAAAGGCTTTGGCCAGGTTGCATATCAGGTTACAACCCAGTGGGACCTGAGAATGGACCCAATGGACCATCACTTACCAGACCACAGGAATCTGGCTTTGGTCTCTATGGAGACTGTAGAACCATACTTTACAGGATGGGAGTCTGCTTAGAGCTTATCCGAGCCTCCCATCTGCTCCTGGCCTAGGACGACTTAGCAGGGACACTGAATATTGCCAGCTGCCTGCAGGGGGCCCAATTCTTCCCAGGTCATGAATACAAAATACATTCCAGTCTGCCACTGTTTTACCCATGGCCATTGCAAACACACAGGTCTGTCCCTCTGCATCCAGGGATTTAGTCCCTCCCATCAGTGCCATGCGAATAACTTCTGCGGCATGTCTTGTGTTTCTCCATATTGTGCATTCTATTGTTCATCCCAGTGTTAGTCTTGGAGGAGAATATGTAGCAAGATGTGTTTCTGTCTCTAACTTGCCAGGAATTTCTGACCTTTTCCCTTTACAAAAATCTCACTGGAAAACTTCATGAGAAAACATACAGAGTGAAATGAAGTTAACAGGCCCAGAGAAGTGACTAAAAAGCCCTGGGATCCTGCCAAAGTCCCGGAGAAGCCTTCATTGTCTTTTGCACAGATGTCTTGAGACATGGTCCAGCACCTCCCCGCTGTCCTTTCCCACCTACTGTATGAGAAGCATTGCTGGAATATCAGTGGATACACAGCCAGCGAGCTCTGCCTACAGTGTGTGTAGCCTTCTTTATGCCTGCCCTCATTCCACACTGCTTTGAGGGGCTTCTGCATGAAGCTGTCTGCTTCCCTTCCAACCCTAAAAAATAAAGTCTGGGAGGTGGCCAGAAAGAAGGCTGTGCCATGCTACCTATCACGTCTGCATTTCCCTCCATTTGTCCCGTTCAGGAACGGGTTAGCATTTTCTGCCTGATCAAGTGAGAAGCTCCAACACGTTTTCCATGATGTCTAACCGTGATGACTGTGTTTCTGAGGGCACTTTTGACCCTTTTAGAGTAGTTACGTGGCTGCCTGCCATGCAGAAATTGGGCTGCTAACCTAAAGCCATCATAATCCTCTGCCTGAGAGTTAGAAATAAGTAGTGGCTCATGTTGGAGCACTGCTTTCTGTCAGTGTTCCAAGCACATATGCAGAATGAGGCTTTTGCTTTGTTCTTCATGTATCTGTCAGTTATAGCTTTGTTTTATCATGTTTTGTTTTGGCAAAGATCTGGGTTTTTTTCCCATTGTAGACAATTTGATTGTTGATTTAATTCCAGTACTATTTTCAGAGCTATTTAAATAACCAGAAAACACTGCATTAGAAAGCAAAATCCTGATGCATATACTATTAATATAAAAACAAGCTTGTAACTTCTCAAGTTCAGTGTTTCAAAGATGCTTTATGTATTACATAGATCAATGTATTATGTGTCTATCCCCCAAATAAGCCTAAGATATGCTTTTTATAATCAAAGAAAAATTAAAGTTAGATGAAAACTTAGGGCTCAGTTGAGATTCCGAGAACTGACTGTTTCCTCAAAGGGCACAGTGACACTGTGACAGAGCTAGGGTGGCACCGAGCCTCCTGCTGCCTCTGCCACCACAGATGCTGCACCTCATTGCTGGCGAGCAAGCCAGGTGGGGCCACCATGGTGGAAACCTCTTTGGCTTTCTTCATTAACAATGAGCTCACATGCATCCTCTGAGCCAGCAGTTACAATTCAAGTGTTAATCAACAGATATGTGTGTTCACCAAAAGGCCCTGTAAGAACATTCTCACCAACAGCCTTGCAAACACTCTTGACTGTGAAGGGCTTAACCCCTGCCATAATTAATGGATACCTGCATTTAGTTATCTTTGTATAACACAATGCTGTACGGCAAGGGGGAAATTACACATTATCTTGTAACTCAATAGTTTGCATGAGCATCACATATATAATGCTGAATGTGAGAGCCACACGTATGATTCTGTTTATTTAAAGTGTGAATGAAAAGCTAGAAGTGGCCAGTAGCTATGGCCCTCTAAATGGTGGGGGTCTCTGAGAGTTATTATGCAGTGAGGAGGTAGCAATGCTCGCTGCCTACTCAGAACCTGTGGGCTGTCTGGAGAGGTGCCGTCCTGCAGTATCCATGCTCACAAACAGGAGTGTTCCTTGGGGATAACATCAAACCCCTCTGCCTTTTACCCTCAGGGTTCTCATCTATGAAGTGGAGCTGATCTTGAACCCTGGCCTGCTGTGATGGACTTCAGCTCTGCTCTCAGTCCTGGGTGGACTGCATGGGCCCCAAAAGGTCAGAAAGGGAGCAAGAGGCCTGGCCGGTGCTGAGTCTTCTGCCTTGGGCTCCACTCTTCTCCCAGAAGCAGATGTCGGGCTGTGAGTGGGAAGAGCCTGGATCAGGGGAAGACCTGTTCACTTGGAGGTCGAAATCAGTTTCATTGCAGAACAGGTAGAAATTATTCAAAATCCACATTCATTGACCTGGACTTTTGTGCAACAGCAGGACACTGACTTGAGGCCCAACTACACCCTCATCCATCAGACCTGGTGCCCTGATGGATGCCTGTGGTTCCAGACCATCTGGACAGTCTCTTCCACCTGTCCACTGTCCGTCTGCATCTCCTGCCCATCACAGACCAGCACAAGCCTGGCCATGTCCCCTGAGATCACTGTGGCTGCCAGCTGTACTGCTAATTGTTTCATCATCAACTGTTCACCTGGACTCCAGGTAGGGTAATGGAGGGGGCTCAATATCCTGTGTTACTGATGATGTTTGCTGATGTTGCTCAGCAACAGTACATGTGTGTGCATGCATATATATGTGTGTTTGCTTATGTGCATGTGTGTAGGAGGTGTTCTCGTTTCCATGTGCATGCAAGTGTGCTCCTGTGTGTATTTGCATATGTGTGTGTATACATGTGTGCACCACACATATACTCAGCCAGGCCAGGGAGTTAACTTGTGCACCATCTCCCTAGGTACACAGCCAGCACAGCCTGGCACACAGGGGTGGCAGCAGGATTGAGTCCACATGGTAAAGTTGGACTATATCTTGTTAAGTTAAAAAAAAACCCAGAATCTATTGATTTTAATAGGAAAAACTAATGAAGGAGATGGAGTTGGTGAGTCCCAGGGGTGTAGGGGCTGTGTGTGTACCCAGCCTGGCTTCCTTCCCACTGTGAGTGCCACATCTCATCTCTCCTTCCCCAGCCACTGTTTCCTCTTCTGCCCTGAACATGCCAACTCCCAGTCTCCTTCCAAAGCCATCTGTTCAGTGACCAATACTCTGTCTCCCATAGCACTTATGGAACTGTGGTTGAAACCTTATGACGTTTGTCACTGTGGTTTTATAAAGTACATGTAAAAGTAAAAACAGAGAAAACAGAGTACCAAATGTCCAACTCTTTTTTGTCTGTCTTCTTGCTTGCAGGATGAGTAGTCCTGAGAGAGATTAGGATGTGGCAAAGCTGGCTGGGGCAGTAAGTGTGGCCTGTTAATTACAAAATCCCAGAACAGCTCCCAAAGCTCTACATGCGGGCTTCTTGCTACAACCTGAGCAGGTTTTCAGTAGGACAGCAGAAAACCAATGTCAGCATTAGGAGTGGGTAACAGGAGTGGGTGACAGCGACAGATGTGGGTGTCAGTCCACACTGAGTTTTTGTCACTGTGCTCCTTATTGCATGGTGGCTACCCTCAGGCTGTACTACTTCTTCTACTGCAGAGCCTGTTTTTTTTTTTTTTGTTACCATTAACAAAACTTTGCCCTTATGATTGATACTTTGTATTAACTTGAGAAGTTTGAGATTTAACCAAGAGCCTCAGCAGGGAGCTGGGTTCTTACTTTGCAAATAGTTCTTACTTTGCAAATAGCTGGGTTCTTACTTTGCCTCCTCATCCTGTGCAAGAGGAGGGCAAGGTGATGTAGTGAGTGCCACATCTGCCATGGGGCAGGGTGGCCTGTCTACAATAAAAGGGAGGCAAAGAGGCTTGCTCTTCCCTCTTTTTTCTCTGGCTGCTTTTGTTGGGTGCTGCCTTGAAGTGTTGCTCCAGTGCCCGCCACCCTGCCTTGGAGCCAGCTGATTATGGACTGAAACCTCCACAAACAGTGAACTAAATAAACCTGTCCTATCTTCCTTTTGGGTATTAAGTATTTTGTCCCAGTGAGAGAAAAGTAACCAAGACATTTGCTGTCATTCAAGCTTATCTTGAATAATTCTTTGCTCAGGATAGAAAGAACCTAGTCTCCAGAAGGAGACCGCAGTGTCCCAAAACTGGGTAACAGTTGAACTCAGGGCCTTTGCACTGACCTACATGCCCAGCCTTTAACATTTTTCATTTTGAGACATAGTCTCATTAAATGACTAAGTTGCCCAGCCTGGGCTCAAACTTGTGATTCTCCTCCCTCAGCCTCCAGGAGTGCTGGGGTTGTAGGTATGGATTACCTCTGGCTCTGTCCAAAATGTACCTTTGCCTGCTTCTGAGCTGATTCCCCATGGCTGGGTTAGCAGCCCCGCTGTATGGCTCTGATTGTAGCACTGGAGGGGCAGGCTCAGCCCTTTTCCTTATTAGACCTCAGAGGGGATTCTCAGGGAAGGGTTTGTTTTCTTTCTTTCTTTTTACTAATATGCTGTCAGCTATGAGTTGTGCCATTAAAAATACCAGTGGTAGCATTGGAAACAAGTCAGATCTTTTAGCTCTCCTGAGGGTACTTGTGCCATCTGCCCTTTTTGGCCGTGGAAAAGTGGGCCTGGGCCGATCCCTGCTCAGTGACTCCCCGGGCCAGTGCTTGCTCGTCTTGCATCACTGTGAGTTGACGCAGTGTTTCCAGAACAAAATTTCCATTGTCCTTTATTCCTAACAAGGCTCGTGGTAAACGAGGAGCTGGGACCCTAATGTCCTTGTGGGTAGAGGAATCTACCATAATTCAGATCCACTGGAGACCCTGTGATTTGAGTAGGAGGTGGTACGATTTTCTGATTGAATTTAAAATAGGGCTGACACAGCTGTGCTGGATAGTGCACTCTGGGAGGCTGAGGCAGGAGGATTACAAGTTCGAGATCAGCCTGGGCAACTTAGTGAGTTCTGCGATGCTGTCTCAAAAAAAGAAAAATAAGGGCTGGGGCTGTAGCTCAGGGTGAAGTGCTGAAAACAAACAAATACAGTACCCCAAAGGCAGAAGAGTTCTTTGAATTCAAACAACATAGTCTAGGGGAGTCACTCAGGAAGATGGGACTTGGGACATAGCACCTGGCACTCAGACTGCCCCCTGCCCTCTGCGTGACTGGCTGTCCCTTTAGAATGTGCCGTGCTCTCCCTGAGAAGCCTCCCATAGTTCCCTACTGCTCAGTCTGCCGTCTGTGCTCCGTCTGGCCTCCCTCCCACCGACTCTGTGTCATGTCCTCCATCCACTGGCAAAGCCTGCCATTTCTTGGACTGCATTTTGAATGTCCCCATTTCTGGGTATGTTTATGTTTTTCCATCCCAGAAAGCTCTGGTCCACCCTCTCTGACAAATGTTCTCATCCTGGCCCTCGGGATGCTCCGCCCAGGGCCCCCTCCTGCTCTCTGCAAAGATGAACTCACTCATCAATCTGTCCCAGTACATCGAGCCCCAAGATGCTACTTACTGAAGACAATGGCTCCTCACCAGCCACCCTCAGAAGCGGCCTGTGGGGACATCTGTCTTCCCCTCACAGTTTCCAATCTGCTCTCACAGCAGTCGAGCGGACCTTGAAGTTTTCTTCAGTTCATTGGCATGGGAAGGTGACGCTGCCCAGATGAGCAGGACTGCGGAGACGTGGACGTGTGTCTCTTGGTGTCCGAGTTGCTGGCACACGCAGCTCTTCTGGGTTTTCCCAAGGCCATGGAACAGAGGTGCGACCTGGACACTGCTGTTTACCCGTGGGCACTGGCTTCTGTTTGCTTCTTTAGCTCTGGTAACTCCTGAAACCCTAGACAATTGGTTGGAATATTTCAAAGAAATCATAGATTAAAGGCATCATCAAGTTTTAACTCTGGGCAAAAAGACACCAAAATTAACCCAGACAAGAGCAATGCTGTAAAGAAATACCCTGTGTATTCTCCTTGATTTGGTTTAGTCATGAGAAAAAAATCAAATTATATCTTCGTGTCTTCAAAGGTAGCTGTCTATGTTTCAATTTGCATGTGACATCTGTATCTGTGACTCATCTTTATATTAAGATGAAGATATTCACTATGTTAAGGTTAAACCCTCCCAGAAATCGCCAAGTCCCGTATTCCTTGCTGTGGGGTTGAGAAAGGGTCTTGCTATGTAGCCCAGGCTAACCTGGAACTCTCAGCGATCCTTGTACCTCAGCCTCCCAAGTGCTGGCGTTACAGGAGAGCAGCACCACGCCCGGCTCATGTTCCTAAAGTAACCATCAATATCGCTCCTCCAGGTAAACATACTTTTCACACAGCTGAGTCAGGCAATACTTATGCAGGTCTCCTCTCACCCTTCGGTCATGCGGGGGCAGTTCCTTGGAGCGTCCCCATTTCTGCTTTGGCCGGTGTTTAGCTGATCCTTCCAGGTTGGAACACTGCACACTCCTTTGATTTCTTTGTCACACCCAGGGCACGTGTGTCTGGCGGGGCCTTAGCCTGCCCTTCTCACTGCCCTGGCTTGTTCTTCTCAGAAGTCAGCCTGGAGCTCCTTCCGGGTGTCCATCCTCTCAGAGTCGGGATGGGAGTCCAGGTTCTCTCTGGGGTGAAACACAGGACCCAGGGGCGGGGTGTACTCTCATTTAGCAGGACCCCTTGCAAGTTACTCTGCCTGAGAACTAAGACTCTTTACAAAGATGTGAGAAGTGAACCAAGAATCATGCATTTCCTGAAATGAGATGTACCTTGGAGTGGACACCTGACCTCCGGCCCGGTGAGGGTTGCACGGCGGGGGAACATCTGGAGGAGCAGCAGAGTCAGGACCCAGTCACCGAGATGTTTAGTCTACACACTGCTGCGTGCCCGACGTGGTCAAGTGTATTTTCCAGTTTGCAGGGCTGTTTTGGCAGAGAGCACTGCAGAAGGAGAGACCCTGGCCGGGACTTCACCCTTGGATCCTGTGTGACCCTTCCTGAACGCTTTGTACTCTGGAGTGTCCAGAGGTGCAGCAGTACTGCCTCACCCCACTCAGGGAAGAGAGAGGGAGACAGAGACAGAGACAGAGACAGAGACAGAGACAGAGACAGAGGCAGAGGCAGAGGCACAGACAGCGACAGAGACAGAGACAGAGACAGAGGCAGAGACTGAGAAAGGGAGCTCTTTCCCACTAACTTCTCATTCATCAGTGTTGATTGTGAAACGGTTCTGTCTCAGATTTCACGTGCATGCAGAAAGTGACCTTTGGCCCTTTCCTCTAAAATGAAGAAGGATTGCTTTTTGCCTTCATGACTACAGACAGAGGGGACCTTCCACTCTTCCATGTCGCTTCCCTGTCCAGACTGGGGTGGCAGAGCTGAGGAGGGAGAGGTGTCCCCAAGCTCGGGAAGGAGCTTGCTGCATGCCATCTGTGTGCCCTCTGCCTGCCCACAGCTCTGGGCATCTTTGTACAAGCTCAGCTCTCCTGAGGCCTGCTCCAAATGTCACCGCATTCCTGATGCTTGCGTGTGGCTGGTAGCCTCCCTCCCTCTCCTCTGCCCTTGCACCTGGCTGAGACCTGGGTCCTCCCTCCTCCTTGCTCTGTTTGTCCATAGCACTCTTGACCTGCAGCCCTGCTTTTTCCATATTTATTTTGCACAGTACTTTTCACCCTTGCTAGTGAGTGAGTTCTAAAAGGAAATCAATTCCTCCTCCCCTCCTTTTTTTTTTTTAAGCTATTTGTTTATTGAGTTTAGTTAATTGTTTCCCTGCTTAGGTCGCGGTGGTCAGGAAGCAGAGCAGAGGAACAGAAGCGGAGAGAAAACGACCAAGGTCACACCTCCGTGACCCAGCCAGGCACATCTACAAGTGTGCTCCACCTATCGAAGGGCTGGTCCAAAAGCCAGGTGGAAATTCCATCCTAAGTACTACTGAGGGCCTGGCAGAGGAAAGCTGCTTAACTCATGCAGCCAGGAAGCAGGAAGAGCATGAGACAGCCAGACTGTCTGGGCTTGGTGGACGGCTTCCTCTTCCTTTTCTTGTTTATTCTAAAATGAAAAAAGAACAGAAACGATGATACCGAATTTCAAAACAACATAATAGGTGATTAACAGTGGTTAATATATTGCATATTGTTATCTTCAAAGCAGTTGCTCAAATTACAAGATTTCAGCATGAAAAAATGAGCAAACGATGGAAGCACACACCTTTCCAGGCTTCTGCTGTCTTCTGCTTTTTTTCCTCTGGCCCATCCCGATTGGATGATCCCACCCACCTCTGGACCCATCAACTTGCTGTCCCACATGCCAATCAACCTTGGACCCACCCTCACGGACCCACCCAGAAGTGGGTTTTCCTAAGCTGCTGGGAGTTTCTCAATGTATTCACGTTGACATCCGTAGCAGCCTGCGCACCAGCTGTTACAGTGTCAGCTGTCATCCTGACCAACTTCTACAGGTAAGGCGGCTCCCCCAACTCCCTCCAAGTGGTCTTAAATTTTTCTCTTCCTTTAATTTTCTTCAGTGCAAATAGGACACATACGGATTTTGTTTTCTTCTTTTTAAATTATGCTTGTGTTATCTGGATTTCCTGTAGCTGTGGCTTAAAGTCTTCTGTTAGCGTCAGAGTAATTTCCCATTAGTATTTCAGCTGTCACCCCCACTTCTCCTTCTCACATTCCAATCATTTATAAGTGACAATGATTGCCGTTCTTCTCCCCCCCCCCCTTACTTTTTGAATGCCCATTTGGAAATTTTCTATTATTTTTCTTTCTTTTTTTTTTGGTCTTCAAATCATGGATTCTCTCCATTCTCTCCTCAGCCATGCAGAGAACACTGCCTGTTTACTTGGAGCAGAAACTGAAACCACAAATTAGTGCAAACACTTAAATGGTAAATTTGAGCCATCAAAGGCTTTCTTGATTTCTCTGTGTTTTGCCTTTTTTTTTTTTTTTTTTTTTGGCAGTCCTGGGACAGTGAACCCAGGGCCTCCCACAAACTAGACATTCACCCCACCACTGAGCTCCACACTTAACCCTCCCATTTAATTTCATTTTGCTATTTGATTTTATTTTGGAGAAATGTTCTCACTAAGTTATCCAGGTTGGACTCCAACTTATGATCCTCCTGCCTCAGCCTCTTGAATAGCTGAGACTCTAGGCATAATTTCAGTCATGTGTGGGGTTATTGGCTTCTAATACTTTATTTGGACCATTTAGTTCTTCAAATGTCCAGTGTTTCTGTCTCTCTTTGGCCTTGGGATTCCCCGTGGACCCTTCAGAGACATGTGCATCTTGGAGGTTTTCCAGCTGCAGCCCTTGCTCGCTGGTGTGGAGGAGGCGATCTGTAATCTCCCTGCTAACTTTTAGTCTTTTTAATGAGTCCATTTCTCAGCCTGTGACCTTAATAAAGCATCCCTTAAGGACATAAGGCTTCCTTCTACCTCTTTGCCTGGTTGTAGCATTCTCAACAGTTTCTTTTGAGCCCCGGGCCCTGTGGATCATTATTTTCTCCCTATCTTGGGGCAGGAGGGGAAGGACTAGGTTTATGCCATACCCAGGACCAAGCATAAAGCCTTGAAAACCACCCAGGAGAAAGCCTTTCCTAAAGAGCGAGCCTGTGTTAGGAGAAGTTTCTGGGTGTGAATCAGAGCAGATTCTTTTCCTTCACCCCCTACTAGTGCCACACATGGATCCCGCCTGGATCTGCACAATGAGAACTTGGGGGAGCTTAACCTATGGGGTGAGCTCATGGACGTGTGGGGGCCCCTAAGACTGTGACCCCAGGAGCTTCTCAGTTGCCTCCAGAAATTCATCCAAATCACTGTTTCTAACAGCATAGGGGTCAGCATCTCCCACTCTAGCGAAACAGGGGCTGTCCTCTCTGGGGGTTCCCGTCCCTCCATATTTGCAGGTGGTGGATTGTGCTTGGACTTTAGTTGTCTGCTGGGTCCAAGGAAAACCATGAGTGGTCATATTCTCAGACATTTGACCTATTGGAGCCGAATAGGGAAGTCGCTGTGTTCAGTTTTAAATATTTGCTTTCCACTGACCCATGGAATTCTAATGGTGAGCTGGACTTTGGAATTCTCCAGATAAACGATGCCAAACTCGTAGCACTTACTTTTCTCAAGAACTGTGAAATTGTGAAGGTTACTGAAAAACGTTAGCTCTCAGGGCTGCTGTGGAAGCCTCCTGCCGGGTTCTGCTGTCTTGAATGCTTCTTGCTTTCCCTCGGTGGCAGCTGCTGCAAGGCTGTCATTTTGTCAGGCTCTGTCTCAGGCTTTGCCACACTTTGAATAGTTGCTCTTGGATCTGGCTGCTCTACCAGTGTGTATACTCCATGGGGGGCAGATCAGGACCTCCCCACACACACCTGTGCTACAGCCTTCACACCTGCCCCTCACGAAGCCCACACACATGTACCTGGGTTTGGAGCCACCACCTTGGAGCCACAAGGGTTAGTGTGGCTTGCATACTCATGTTCCTCATCCTGTCTGGGTGACAGCATCCAGTCTACACCACAAACGGATCTCCCTCCGAAGCCCAGATGTGATGCTCTGCCTTTGTGATCCTCCATGGGCCTTGGACTTCATCAGGGTGATGATGCAGGTCTGTGCATCTGAGCCCCGCTCCAATAAGCAGAACTCAGGAAATATCCCTTAGATCCTCCCTCCTCTGTACACTCCCATCCGTGTGCCACAAAGTGCAGGGCTTGATGCGTTTTTGCAGCTGAGTCTTATTCCCATGTGTATGCACAGCACATTTTCCCTAAAGAATTATCAGCTGAGGACATCTCGGCTGACTCCGTATCTTGACGACTGTGAACGTGCTGCCATAATCACACGGTTGCTGGTCTCCCTTTGGTGTGCAGGTTTTATCTCCTGTGGATAGACACCCAGTGCCGTGTGCTGGGCACTTTCTCCAACGCTTCATGGGCAATGGAAGATGAGAGTCGGTTCCCCCACCCCAAGACACACTGCCTGAGTCTTCCTTCTCTTACTTCCCAGTTTGTCCCACATTGTCTGTTTTCATTGTTAGGGAGAACCCTGTCCATCTCACAGACTCACAACTGCTGCCCATCTGTCACTGGGCCTCACTTCACACTGACCCTGAGTCCTGTACTCTGCATAGCTGCATGCAGGCTGTGCCTCCACAGCTGTCCTTGGTTGATGCAGCGCGGAGGCTTTGCTGTTTGTGATTATAATATTCCTTGGACAACGGGAAAGCCATCACCTCACACAGTGTCTCACAGTGCTCTGGGTGCTGTCACGTCCTTTCCCGTCCTTGTGCTCTCTCTTCCTTTCTGACATTTTCCGTGTTATAATGTCCACTTACTCCATAACACCCAGACCACAGGTCATGTGTCTCTATGCCCAGGATGTGGCCCTGTAGGCTCAGAGGCTGTCCTGTGGGACTCTGAGTGCTGCCCAAGGAGCGCCCTGTGGATCCCACATGGGGCCATCGACTCGGCCTCTGGGATCTGAGAGTCAGGCTGAACCCTGGTCCCAGCTCTGAGAACATGGGATAGAGTGACTGTGACGCCCTGGGGCCCTGTAGGAATCAGGGAGGAGACTGAGTTCAGGAAGGAAGGGCACCACCCTAATCACATCTCAGGAGTTGCAGAACCCAGAAAATAATCAGCCCTCTTGGTTCTGCGATCCCAGATACCACCACAGCCTCACAGTAAACATCAGCTACCTCTGAATGAAGACCTTTCATGAGTCACTTTCCCATCTCATCAGTATTAATGGAACTTTGCGACCAATGATTTAAAGACTACTTTTTGAGTGTGTTGGGTAAGGCATGGTTTTAATGCTTACCAAAGTGCTCCTATACATTAAAAAAAAAAAATCTTAAAAACTCAGTAGGAAAAATGCAATATATGCTTTTGTAACATCCAATAATGAGCTACTGAATAATCCTAATTTTATAAAAAGAAGGGAAAACACACACACAAAACAAAACTCCGTGCAAATTGAGATAATGGACAGGTAAAGCCAAGAGATCAGTTTGGGTCATTTTAGATACTCCAAGTTCCGAAGCCTGCAGAGTACAGGATGGGCCCCATGGCACCCTTGCTTCTGAAGCCACCCCACCTTCCATCGGTCTTGGGAAACTCAGGCCAGGAACCTCCTACACAGTGATATCTGGATATTCCCCCAAGTTGACAGGTTAGAAGCCAAGGTGTAGAGAGAGCATGCAGCTACAGATGCCTTCCAGTTCCTGCTGGTGAGGAGTCCGTGACATCCTAGGATTCAAGTCTCTCCTCTACTTCATTTTAAAAAGGCAAGGTAAAGCCATTTTCATTGTAGCCATTTGAGTAGCAGTGACCAGTTGTGTGATCTGAACTCTGGCTCCTAAATTCCAGCCTTCGAGACCTTGACCTGCATTTTGACCATGTCCTCAGCCCTCTTGACTCTGGCCCTGTCACCTGTCTGCTTCTTTGACCTGGTATTTCCTTTGCAATTTGTCCTGAGCATTTCCAGCTTTTTTTTTTTTGCATTGATTCGGTTTTTTTATAAACAATTAATTCTATGCTGCTCTGACATTAGAGCTACACAAATGCCCACTCCATAGTCCCAGAATTCATAGTCCTTGGATTGGGGCACAGACTAGATAAGAGCTCTCCCAGGGCTGGGCATTCCTAACACGCTTGAAACCATGGAGCAGAGTCCTGAGTGCTACATAGGCTGGGGGAGAGGTTTTGTACCCAGACCAGAGAAAACGCCCAGAGGGAAATGTTAGAGAAGGCTTCTTGGGGGAGATGTCTTTGAGACTTCTTTTCTACTGATTGGTTATAATATAAAAGTTACTGGCCCCTTGGGAAGATGTTTATCTTCAAGGACTGGTGTCAGCAGTGTTCCTGGCTCCTATAAGATGACAGGTCCTCAGTTCTTTCTAATCTATTCAATTCTTTCTAATCTATTTTCCAATCCATTGCATACTTGCCCTTCATGAAGGCCTGGGAGAGGCTAGCGAATTATGAAATTACAGCCACCTTACATTGAAGAAAGTGCTCCACAGAAGCACAGGGCTGGGTGTGATTCCACAGAACCAGGTTCTCCCAGGATTGGACATTCCTCTCACCAGAGATCTCTGTGCTGTCCATGCATCTTGCAAGGCCAGGAACTGGTCAGCCCTGATGCACAAAGGCAAAGCCCTGTTCCTGCTGTGTTCCTCCATGGACTCTGCCCACAGCCTGTGTGTCTGAGCCAGTGTGAGTATCATAGATGGGGTGTCCTCATGCTGGGTGTCCACCTGTCTCCAGACCTTGCCCTTGGGAGAAGGGTTCAGTTTAAAGTCCAGCTGCGATTTCCAGCAGCAAAATGTTGCCAGGTGGTGCAAGTCTGTAATTCCAGCTGCCTGGGAAGCTAAGGCAGGAAGGTTTCAAGTTCACAGTCCGCCTGGGCAGTTTAGCAAACCCCTGTTTCAAAATGACATTGAAATAAAGGGCGGGGGAGGTCGCTCAGTAGTAGAGCATTGCTGAGCGTGTGCATAGCCCTGGGTTTCATTGCCAGCACTGCACAAAAGAGAAAAGAAATAAAGAGTGAGGGGAAGGTCAACAGAGAATTAACATCTAGAAGTGTGATATGAAAAATGCTATCCAGCACTCAGAAATTTCACTCCTCAGGTTTTATGTTCATGCACACTCATTTCCTGAAATGGTTTAGCAATGCTTTATCACCTGCTTTGCAAGGGCATTTCCACCTCAACATGGGAATTTTGATGAACACCGGAAATGCCAGCCGGTGTGGCTGCGTGCTTTGTAAGCACCCTGGTTCTCAGGTCCCCTCTCTTCCTTGAGCCCCCGGAGGCTGGTGGTGGGCATTTGTAAGCTGCCTGTGGGATCCTGGTGTCCTGCATAGCAATGCAGTGAGCCCTGGAGGGGTGACTCGTGATGGACTCCCATGTCTGGGTCCATCACCTTGCCCACAGGAAGCTGTGGTCCTTCCCCTCAGAATTCAACTGCTGTCTGGAAGAAGCATGCGGGGCCGCTGAGGTCCAGATGTCCACACATGCAAAGCAGGTCTCTCAGGTGAATCTGGGCCCTGACTTCTCACGGCAGATACACCTTGTCCTTGCTGGCCCAGGACCCAGGGGACCCAAAACCTCCCCTCTGTTGTGAGGAGTGTTGGGAGCTGGGGAGGTGACAGAACTCAGGCCCTTTCTGCACAGTCCTCTGTATTCTGTTTGCAAACTGCACCCCAGCTTTGGTTTCCACAGAATCCACTCCCACCCTGTTCCTGAAGGTGGCTTGGAAAGTCCCAGTGTCCCAGGAAAAAATTTTCCAGTGCATCTCATTCCCTCTGTCCCAGTGGTCACACACTGCCTCCCTCTCCCATCCTTCTCTTGTCATTTGAGGAACAAAGTGTGTTTTCTTCCTCACCTCTTAGCATCTGCTTAGTGAGTAGATTTTATGCACCGACAATACCGTTGGAGTTCTTTATTTTATTTTAAAAAAAGATTGAGATAAAAGAGGATATAACAACACAGGTCAGAAAAGAACCATTTAAGCAACATAGTGTTTCACCATAAGACAATCCGACATAACAGTAGCTACCATACTGTCTCTTTCCTTGAAATACTTTCGTATACTTTCTTTTTTTTTTTTTTTCTTTTTTGTCTTTTTCGTTTTCATCGGTACCAGGGATCGAACCCACGACTGCCTGCTTACAAGGCAGGCACTTATGCCGCTGAGCTAAATCCCCAGCCTGTTTTTTTTTTTTTTTTTTTTTTTTTGTCTTTTTCGTATACTTTCGTATACTATAGTATCAAACATAACAAGACAGTGTAAAAATATTCAAGAAAATGAAAGTATTACAGGGTATTCAGAACCAACTAACCGAAAATGAACAATGGTTACTATATTTTCTCCTTGTCTATAAAAATTTTTTTATGGTATTACATATAATAAAACCCAATAAGATATAACATGATAAAACCGATGGAGACAGAAGAACAAAGGCTTGGTGGGACTTCAAAACAAGATGATATTAAGTCATCACTAGCTATTATAATGTCTTATTTTCTTCAAAATAGCTGTTTATACCATCACAGACAATAACATCAAACAACCCAGAATAAAACCATTCCAACTAATGAATGAAAACATTGTAAGGCTTCAAAGCAATATATTGGGAAATCATGATTATCACATACTTTTATGTATTCTTACCATTTCTTACACTAGGGAAACTATTCAGTGTTTACACATGTGATTTTGATTTATTTCGCTTATGAGTATGGTCTCAAGCTGCATCCATTTATTTATAAATATCGCAATGTGATCATTCTTTATAACTGAGTAGTATTCCATTGTATAAAAATACCACATCTTTTTTATCCATTCATCAGTTGATGGCCACTTAGGTTGTTTCCAGGATCTGATTATTACAAATTGTGCTGCTATAAACATATATCAACGTGGTATGATGCTTTCAGTTCTTCTGGGAATATGACTAGAAGTGGAATAGCTGGAACCAATGAGACTTCCAATTCCAGCTTTTTGAGAAATCTCCAGACTGACCTCCACAAGGCTGCATCAGTCTACACTCCCACCAACAGTTCAGGAGAGTTCCTTTTTCCCCACAGCCTCTCCAGCATTTGTTGTTGGTAGTTCTTGATCCTGGCCATTCTTTCAGGAATGAGATGGAAACTCAGTGTGGTTTTAATTTGCATTTCTCTAATGAGTAATGATGATGAACATTTTTTCATGTATTTATCTGCCATTTGTATTTCTTCATCTGAGAATTGTGTATTCACCTCAGATGCCCATTTTTGGATGGGATCTTTGCATTTTGGGGGTCTGATTTATTTTAATTCTTTATATGTTTTAGACAGAAGTCCTTTGTCTGAGGGACAGTTCACTAAGATTTTTTTTCCAGTTTGTGGGTTTTCTTTTCACTATGCTGAAGATTTCTTTTGATGTACAGAAACTTTTTAATAAGATGTGATCCCAGCGGGGGTTCTGGGAAGTATTTCCCGTGTGGTTTGATTCCTGTTCATGAATTCTCTACCTGCCCCTATGTCTTCAAGGTTTTTACCCAATTTCTTTTCCAGTAGATTTAGTGTTTCTGTTTTAGTATTCAGATCTTTGATCCATTTAGATTTTAATTTAGTACATGGTGATACGCATGGGTCTAGTTTTAGTTTTCGGCATATGGAGGGCCAGTTTTTCCAACACCATTTATTAAAGAGACTGTTGTTCTTGCAGTGAACATGTTTTGCCCCTTTATCAAAGATAAGGTGGTTGAGTGTGTTTGTAGTTGTGGTTATATGTTCTAATCTTTATATTGATCTTTGGCTTTGTTTTTATTCCAGTACCATGTTGATTTTACTACAGGTGCTTTGTAGTATAACTTCAAGTCAGGGATTGTGATACCTCCTGCCTTGCCTTTGCTGCTTAGAACTATCTTTGCTATTTTAGGTCTCTTCTGGTTCCAGATGAATTTTAGGAGTGATTTCTCTAGATCTATGATGTATGTTGATGGTATTTTTATTGGGATTACATTAAATCTGTATAACAGTTTTGGGAGAATGGCCATTTTCACAATATTTATTCTTCCTATCCATGAGCAAGGGATGTCTTTCCATTTTCTGAGATCATCTTCAATTTCTCTTTTCAGTGTATTATAATTTTCCCTATATAGATCTTTCACTTCTTTCGTGAGAATAATTCCTAAATATTTCATTTTGTTGGTTGCTATGTGAAGGGTGTAGCTTTTCTTATTTCTCTCTCTGTGATTTTGTTGTTAGTGTATAGGAATGCTATTGATTTTTGAGTATTGATTTTGTATCCAGCTACATTGCTGAATTTATTTATTATATCTAAGTCTTTCAATGGAGTTTTGGGGGTCTTCTATGTAGAGTATCATGTAATCCACAAATAATGATAATTTAACTTCTTCTTTTCCTATCTTTACCTCTTTTATTTTTCTCTCTTGTCTAATTGCTCTGGCTAGTATTTCCAGTACTATATTAAATAAGAGTAGTGATAAGGGACATCCTTGTCTTGTGCCTGATTTTAAGGTAAAGAACTTTCGTTTTTAGTATGATAATGGCTGTTGGTTTGTCCTAGATGGCCTTTGTCATATAAAGGTAAAGACCATCTATTCCAATTTTCTGTAAAGTTCTTATGAATGAATGTTGGACCTTATCAAAAGTTTTTTCTGCATCTATAGAAATGATCACGTGATTCTTACTTCTGGCTTTATTGATATAGTGGATTACATGTATTGACTTATGTAGATTGAACCATCACTGCATGCCTGGGATGAATCCCACTTGGTCATGGTATATAATCTTCTTGATGATTTACTGCATCCTATTTGCCAATATTTTATTGAGGATTTTTGCATCTGTGTTCATTAGGGAGATTGGCCTGTAGTTCTCTTTTTCAGATGGGTCTTTCTCAGGTTTTGGTACTAAAGTAATTTTTGCTTCCAGGAATGACTTAGGCAAGATTGCTTCCCTTAAGATTTCACTGAAGAGTTTGAGGAGTGTTGGCATTAAGTCTTCTTTGTATTTTTTATATAATTCTGCAGTGAATCCATCTGGGCCTGGGCTCTTCTTTGTAGGTAAGGACTTAATTACATTTATCAATTTCATTAATAGAAATTGGGTTATTCAGCAGTTTTATATCTTCTTGACCCAGCTTTGGTACTTCATATGTTTCTAGGAATCTGTCTATTTCTTCTGTTATCAAACCTATGAGAGTAGAGGTTTTAGAAATGAGTGTTGGTGATCTTCTATATTTCTACAGAGTCTGTAGTGATTTTGCCTTTTTCATTCCTTATTACACGAATTTGAGCTTTTTCTTCCCTTTTTAAAAATAAGGTTGGCTAGGGGCTTATCAATTTTATTTATTCTTTCAAAGAACCAACTGATTTCATTGGATTGTTTTCTTAGTCTCTATTGCATTAATTTCTGCTCTGATTTTTATGATTTCCTCCCTTCTTTTGGCTTTGGGCTTGACTTGCTATTCTTTTTCCAGATGTTTGAGGTATAGCATCAGGTTATTTATTTGTATTCGTTTTGTTTTCCTGATATGGGAACTCAGTGCAATAAATTTTCCACTGAGGACAGCTTTCATTGCATCCCACAGATTCTGGTAAGTTGTGTTTGTATTTTCGTTTGCTTGTAGGTATTGTTTAATTTCTTCTTTGATTTCCCCTGTGACCCACTGATTACTCAAGAGTGTGTTATTCAGTTTCCATGTGTTTATGGAATTTTTGCAGTATCTTTCATCATTAATTTCTAGTGTCATGGTACTATGATCCAATAACATGCATGGGATAAATTTCAACTCTTTTATTTAAATGTGTTTTGTGGGCTAGTATATGGTCTATTTTAGAGAATGTCCCATGTACTGCTGAGAAGAATGTGTATTCTGTTGTTGTTGGATGGAACGCTCTGTACATGTCTATCAAGTTCATTTGTTCACAGGTGCGATTCAGTTCTGTTATTTCTTTCTGATTTTCTGTCTGGTTTATCTGTCCCTTGGTTTCAATGGTGTGTTAAGGTCTGCTGTTATAATTCTGTTATTGCTAATTTGGTTTTTTAATTCTATTAACACTTGCTTTATATAACTGGGTGCTCTGGAATTTGGTGCACATATATTTAAGATTGTTATCTCTTCCTCTTTAAGTTTTCCCCTAACCAGTATGTAATGCCTACTTTATCTCTTCTGATCATTCTTGGTTTGAATTTCACATTGTTGGGCAAACAGAATAGCTACCCCCGCTTTTGGGGGGGGGGGCGGTTCCAGTTGCATGAAGTATTGTTTTCCATCCTTTGACTTTCAGTCTGTAAGTATCCTTTTGGGTTAGATGGGTTTGTTGTAGATAGCATATGATTGGATGTTGTTTCTTGACACATTCTGCCAGTCTGTTTCTTTTAATTGGTGCATTGAGACCATTTACATTAATGGTTATAACTGTTATATATTGGTTTATTGTTGACATGTTATCTTTCCACTGTTGTATCTTTATCTTTCCATTCTGTTTAATTGCCTGCTTAGTGTTTATTTCCTGTGTATCTAAACTGTCTTTCAGTATTTTTTGTAGGGCTGGCTTGGTGATCATGAAGTTCTTCAGCTGTTCTTTGTCATGGAAGTATCTTATTTCTCCATAGATTTTGAAGGACAGTTTTGCAGGGTATATCAGTCTAGGTTGGAAATAATTTTCGTTTAGGATCGAAATACTTTACTCCATGCTCTTCTTGACTTTATTGTTTGTGCTGAGAAGTCTGCTGTGATTCTGATAGGTTTTCCTCTATCGGTGATTTGTCTTTTCTCTCTGAGAGCTTTTAATATTCTATTCTTATGTTGGATTTCTAGATGGTGATTATTATATGTCTGCGTGTAGTTTTATTTTGGTTTTGGTTATTTGGAGTTCTATATGCTTCATGGATCCTGATGTCAGTTTCCATTCTCATGTTTGGGAAATTTTCAGCTATTACTTCTCTAAATATCCTTTTGACATCCTTTATGTTGTCTCCTTCTTTTTTTATTTATCCCCATCAATCTTATGTTGTTTTTCTTTGCATCATCTTGCAGCTGTTGAATTATTATTTCCTGATTCCTTGTGATTTTTAAAAGATCTTTCCTTTCCTGTTCACTAGCTGCAATCTTGTCTTCGAGGTCTGAAATTCTATCTTCACTTTCATTGAGGCGGTTTTTACAGCTTTCAATGGAATTTTTCATTTCCTGTATACCTCTTTGCATCTGTTTTATGTATTCTGTTTGTTTCTTATATTGTTCATCCAAGGATTCTATCTTTTTGTTTAGTTCCTCCAATTTTTTAACTGTGTCTTCTTTAGATATGTTCAGCATCTCTTTCATTTCTTTTATCATTTCTTCTTTTACCTGGGAGGTCATTTCTAGTTTGAATTCCTTTAAAGCTTCCCATGGTTGCCTCTTTATTTCAGTTGCTATTATTTCAGGTATTTCAGGTGTATGGCATATATTTTCTTCTGTGTATATAGCTCCTAAGCTTTCTTGGGATGGGCTGGAGGTTTGAGATTGTATTTTGGTCTTTTGTTTTGTCATTTCCTATATTTCTGTGTTTCAAGTATTATTCCAAGGCTTCCCCTGAGCCTGTTGGAAATCCTTTTCTATGCCCTCTGTTGCTGGGACTCTGGCTGCCCAGTTCCCTAGATTCAGAGAGGGTTACTGGGAGTGGGGCAGTCAGGCCCAAGCCTTGCGGGGTGGTTGAATGTGGCAGAAAGCTTTGAAGTTCCTTGGCTGGTGGGAGGAACGATCCCAAACTCCTGGAATCGGGATGGTGCAGAGACACTCACCTCAGGCCACCCAGTTTCCAGAATTGAGGACACAGGCAGACCCAAGATCCCTGGATCTGGCCAAACATGAGAGGAATCCAGGAAGTTGGTGCCGGCAGGCCCAAGACCTGCTGATCCAGTCCAGTGCAGCAGGAAGCCGTGAAGTTACCTGGTCAGTGGGAGCAAGGATCTTAAACTTCCAGGGCTCAGGATGGTGTGGGGACACTCACTCCCAGCAGCCCAGTCTCCAGAATTCACTGCTGGAGTTCTTAGAGCTCAGCTAAAGAAGATGCTCAAGTCTTTAGGCTGCAACAAGAGGCAGACAAAGGAAGAACAACTCTTCCTGATGTTCAGGAGTTATTGCAGCTCTTGGGGAGCCTGTGTTGAAGTCACTGTAATTTGTCTGGTTGAGTCACCTTGGTTCTTTGACTGAGGCATCTTATCCAGTAGGACTCTTCATTCTGCAAGTAAATCTAACACTCTCACCACTGTATCAGTTAGGGCTCAGCTCACTAGAGGAACAGACTTTATATATTACGTATATGACATATTAAAGACTTAGTAGGCAGTTTAAAATGGCTGCCTATGGAATCAGAGCAGAAGAATGTAAAATGGTCACCAGTACCCAGGGGAGCCTGAAGATCTGGTGGAAGGTGAAAGCCTAAAGCTCACTGCAGAATTAGGTGTGAGTCCTTGTTGGAAAGCAGAAGGATCTGAAGGAACTGGAAGGAAAATCCAAAGGCAATGGTGATCTGAGATCCTCTGAAGAAGCAAAGGAAAGACTTCCTTCTTCTTTCTCTTTTTACTCCATCCAGGCTGCAAGCCTATTGGTTGGTGCTACCCACATCTGGCCGAATCTTCCCTCCTCAGTAGGTGGCCTACATGTCAATCATCCACAGACTTTATTAATTTGTTGGGTGATTCTTACTCAAATCAAGTTTATTGATTTGTTGAGTAATTTTTACTCAAATTGCATTGATGTACCATGATTAGCTGACACAACCAGACTCCTGCTTCCCCTTCAGGGCCCAACCAGACATGACCTTCTCCTTCTCTGGAGAGTCTGCCCTCTGCATGCTACCATCAGGGCAAAAAACCCCTTATGTTGTAAATATTGTTTTATGTCCCTTCTGTAGTAGGCTGAGCTCTACAAGAGTCAAGATTGTCACCTTATCTAGTCCACTGCAAGAGACTGCATGACAGGGTCCTCACTAAACTATGAACTCATAAATGTACAGTGGTACAAAGTGACATAGTGGGGCCACCGAGGCAAAGCTCAGGGAACCCAGGCAGAGCTCCACGAGCATCCATTGGCTCCTAGCCATACCTGTGCTTCTTCTTTGTTCTACATACCATCCAGTGTCTTCAGTTCTGGGCTCCTGTCCACTTTCAGGCTCCATCTTCCACTAAATCATGATTTCCAAGTAGGAAAAGGGCAATGTCTGTCCTGTCTTCCTAGTTGCCCTAGATTTGTTAAATGACTGAATTAGTCACTGAACCCTCTTTGTTGTGTTCATTACTATGTAAGAATTTTTATGTCTTCACCACAGTACTCAGTGCCGATCACAGAGTGCTGGATGTGAAATCCAGAAATATTGTTATTCTTTGTTCAGAATTATTTTAACCTGCTTTAGTTTGTTAAATCTAAACATAAATGAAGATATGGATAACTGCATGTATGTTTAAGTGTATAGGATTGAGAACCATGTTATTAAGTTTTTGTTGGACAGTTGAACAGAACTGTTTGCAGTCTTGCTGTTTGAATTTCCACTTTACATGTTCCATTTTTGTATCTTGAACAACTATGAAACGACGATATGTAAGCATAAACTAGTGATTTCCTACTGTTTATCTTTTCTCTGAACATATGTATTATTTCTACCTATTTTCTGTTTTTTTTTTTAAGTCTTTATTTAAATAAAACTTTAAAAAAAAAGAATTTTTATGTCTTCACTTTTGGTATTTATATCCTCCACTGTCTCCCTTCTCCTCCTACACCATCAACTCAGGGCTGCTGCTCTCTGTTCTGAAGAGAATGTTGCATTTCCTTCCCCTGTCCCAGTTTTCATCCTGCCTGGACTGTTAAACACTGTCTTCCCTAGGTTTTACTGTGCTTTTAATAAAGGATCAGACTCCGGGTGCAAAATCGCAATTCTAAATTGTTTAAATTTCTCTCATCTCAACTCATCGCTGCTTGCTTACACCTTGGCATTGGCCACCAACTCGCCCTGTTTTCCACTGATATACTGACCCATTTCCATGGTGAAAGCTCCATAGCTCTTCAGAGGACATCTCTGGCTCAACTGTCCTGACTGCCCTGTCTCATGAGAACATTTTGTCATCACAGTGACAAATGCTCTGTAACTTATCTTCCTATTTTTGTGCTTCTTTTTCTGTCAGGTGACCAGATCCTGTAATCCTGTCCCCTTTGTGTTTACACTGCAGTTTTGACTGGTGCCCACCACAGGACCTTTTCTGCGTGGGAGTGGGGCAGTGAGTGTCATGTGAGCCCACTCTGTGCCAGCTGCTATAGAAATCCAAGGTTCAGCCCCTCCAAACCTGGCTTCATTCCCGAGAAAATGAAGAACTAACTGAATCCTGAAGATACACATGTAAGACAGCTCAATTATAGGACGAGCATGCTAGGTCATTCCATAGCAATTAGCCACCACCACGAAACAAAAGCATCACACGAAATCCACAATGATAGCAGAAACTCACATTTTTTACAAAGAAAATATCTGTATCTGATATCCTGTTTTCCCTGCTTTATTTCATTTTCAAATATGAGTTATGTTTCTATGACAGAAACATTGAAAGATGACATTGTATATGAATTTAGAAACCATTTAGAGCTGGCTAAAAATGTTTTCTATTTGAAGCAAATCATGATGCTAAATTATTAAATACAAAGTATTTTGGGGGGATTTAAAAAATTTTTATTTTAGAGTGGATAAGACCAAGCAAAAGCAAACAGAATGAAGCCAATCAAAACAAGACAGTGTAAGTGATGCAGAATTTCAAAACAAGATAATAAGAAATTAACAGTGGTTATCATAATGCCTCTTGTTGTCTCCAAAATAGCTGTCCATACCTTCATACATAGTAAAATCAAACAAAACAGAACAGAATCAATAAAAACAAAAGAATGAATTCAATATAGGACTTCAAAATAATATCATAGTAATTCTGAAATGGCTACCATAATATATCTTATCTTTGAAATAGCTACCTATGCCATCAGAAACAAAATCAAACAAGATAAAACAGAGTGAAACCCAACCAAACAAAATAATGTGAATGATACAGGAGTTCGAAACAAGATGAAAGGGAATTAACAATAGTTACCATCTTCAGAAGGAGATCCCCATGGATGCTACAGTGCATATTGTTATCATCTGAATAGATGATCAGACTACCAGCTTTCGGCCTGCAAAGACAGTGAAACATCAAACACTACAAGCATTAAGTTTATTTTACCTCATTAGTATCGTCATAGCCTGTGTTTCTCCAGATCAGCTTGTCACTTATGGGGTGGGGCAAACGTTGGCTCTTCCTGTCTCTCTGCCCGCTCACTGGAAGGTATTGGTGGCTGGCTCTCTCCCAGTCAACCCGCACATGGTGCCGACTCACAGGAGGTTTTGGCTTCTTGTTCTCATCCCACACTTTTTTTGTAGTTATTTCTGACTTGATATATCTTGTTTTCAAAAGTCAGAACAATTCTAGGAAATAAAAAATGGAAAGCCCTCAGTTTTATCAGACATTACCTACATGTACGCATATTTGGTTTCCTGAGGTCCTATCTCCTTTCCTTTTTCTTTCTCGTCACTCATTCTCTTGCCTCTCTTTTCCTTCCTCTGTCTTCTGTCTCTCTGTCTCTGTCTTTCTTTCTCTTTACTTGGCTGAACTACTGAGACACACATATACAGGGGATAGTATGCTGTTCATATATATAGTATAAAATAATTATAAAAACAACCTCATATGACACCTACTGAAGCACCTGTATGTAAATTATAGAAACCTATAAATCTTAAAGCACCTCTTAGTCTTTGTTAGTATTTTGCGTTTTCTAGCTTGAGGCATAGTTGGCAGATAAAAATCATATATTTAAGGCACACACCTCAACAATTTGCTATATGTGTGCTTTGTGAAACATCCACCATGCTCCAGCTAATTAACATTTCTGTCACTTTACACAGGTACGCCTTTTCTCAGGGAGAACACTGGGGAGCCCAGCAGGCTTCCACTACATAGCCTGTTGTTGAAAACTACTGTTATTGTCACACACCAAATCCCAGAACTTATTCAGCTGCAAGGCTCTGGCCAGAAATGATGACTTCTGCTTGTTTCCTTGTCATTCCAGAACAACAGCAGGTGCTTCCCTCTTACCTGGGGAGATGGTGTGTGATTTTTGGACAAGGTTGGCTGAGGACAAACGTGACACACACCTGGTCCACACCTTTGAGTGTGTTTCACATCAATGATGTTCTTAGTGGCTTCTTTTTAGCCTCAGTGATCACTGAAGGCCACCGGGCCAACTGGTTGGATTTTTGAACTATTTTTAATTGATTGCAGCCATATCTGGCTTTTTAAACTTGAATTTAACTTTAGAAAGAAGCTTCCATGAGAGAGGAAGGTCTTTTCTGTGCACTTCTAGGTCGTAATCCTAACTCTAAGACCCTTGTTCACTCTGTGCATTGTTCTCTTTTGGGCATTGATGGGTGATTTGTTATCAATCTACATCAGGCTCTAGGAACACAGGGCAATTCATTCACACTTCAGTTTGGGACTCAGAGAAACACTGGAGCAGGCTTTTTCTACACTTCGAATCTGATTTTCATTTAGTCACCAAGGTGAGTGGAAGGCAATGTGTTTGGTGCTGCTCACACACCTGCCATCCAGATTCTCTGGGTGGGACCACATGAAACCCTCCACCCGCAGAGCCAGCAAGTCCTCAGGTCATCATTGTCCTAATTTAGGTTGCAAAGAATCACACTTCAGAGGAGCACGCTTGTCTGGGGCTGGGGTTTGGATTTTTGCAGGATTTGATGGCTGAAAGGAAGGGGGTGGGGCAGTGGAAGATGAGGGATGTCAGCAGCACGATCCTTGTCAAAGGCTAAAATCAGTTCATGAGAATCCTGTTCTAATTCTCCTGCTCTTCCCTTTTCAGGGATGGTCTTTGGTTTAAGAATTTACATGGGCATCCTATATAGAATTAATCTTGTTCACATGCTGTAGAATGAATGCATTGATGAGAGAAGTTACTCTGCAGTTCACTGTCAGGGTTTTCTTTGAAGTCACAAATGTTACTATCATATAGGCTGCTATGACAAAACAGCCCAGAATGGGAATTCACTACCTCTCAGGAATGCATTTCTCCGGTACTCAGAGGCTGGAATTCTGGGATCAAGGAGACAGGTCTCACTAGATTGCTACATTCCTTTAACCCTGAGCTATAACTCATGATCCACCCATCTCAGTCTCTGAGAGTGCTGGGGTTACAGGTGTGTGCCACATGCCTGGCTTAGCCTTTTTGACTCTGTCCTCCCTGTCCCCTTCCTTGTATTTCCCATCCTTCCTCCCTCCAGCCCTGCCTTCTTCTTTTCCTTCCTTTCCCCTCTCCCTCTTACTTGGTTTTTCCTGGTTGGGATTCAAGCCCAGGGCCTTGCATGTGCGAGGCAAGGTTCTGCCTCTGACCTGGACCACCACAAGCTTCCTCCCATGTAATTTCTTCCACCCTTGACTCCCTCTTTCCTCTCCTTCCCTCACTCTCTCTGCTTTGGCTCTGGGGGCATCAAAGTTCCATCCTGAAATCACCTGGACATGTCCTCTCCCTCTCTTCTTCCCTTCCTGTGACCATCACGACGAGGGAATAACAGGAGGCATTGCCCACCTGCCCGCTGAGGCTTCCTGAGTTACTCTCTTTAGATTCCTAAATGTCACCTTGCTGAATGGTGCTCTTACCTAATCCTTGTCACCTACCAGTTGAGGGTTCTTTTGCTCACGCAGTCATGAGTAGAGGCTCTGGGCTCTGAGGACCAAGATCTCTTTCTCAGCTGCTGCTCTCCAGTGCTCTTCAGGGCAAAGGGCTCCTGGTATTCATAGATCTTCTCTAAAGCAACTGTGGTCTCCACCCTGCTTGAGATAAGAATCCCAAGCAGAATTATAAGCAGCTACACAGGTACACCCAAGGGAGGCTCTATTTGAACAAATCCCAATGCACACACCAGGCGCCTCAGTGGACAAGTTGGAGCCTGCTAGAGGAACTCATAAACTGGGAGCAAGTGTGGTACTTATATAGCTGCCACTCTCCCGTGACTGGTCCAAATTCAAACCTGCTGATTGGTTCAAATTGGTCTAACCACTAGCCTTCTGGTCAGAGCCTGCACAGGTCCAAATTCAATTCTGCTTGGTTCAAATTCTAGTTGGCTGTGGTAGGGAGCTTATGTGAGGGTCCAGGACAGCTGCAGTGTCCTCACGCAAATGCTAGCTGTGTTCCTCATGGCTTACTGGGGTTCAAGGAGGTCAGGGATACTAACAGCCTGGATCCCTGCCCGATCTCTGCCACATTAGGAACACTATCCCCAAAGCTGCATCAGAGAGGTGACAGAGTCTGGGTGGCAGGAATCTGGAAGGGGCATCTCTTGTCAGAGTGTCCGGGAAAGTGGCCATGAAGTAACATCAGAGCGGATACAGAGACAGGGACTCAGGGAAGGAGGAAGAAGAGTGAGTCGGGTGTCAGCCAAACCACACTCCTATCCTGTCTCAGGAGAGAAGGAGAATCTGGGGTTCTTTCATCTCCCTTTTAGTAATCTGTGTGGCACCTCCATGAGGTCCTTGACTTCCTTTCCTCCTCCCTTCTCTGCCTTTTGTCCTCCCCTTCCTGAGAGGAGGCTGGTGACTGTGTGAGGGACACAGCTCCACAGCCCTCTGCTCTGAAGACATTGCTCTGTTCTCTTTGGTTTATGTGCTATGGATTTGAATACTTCTGGGGATCAGCACCTCTCTTATGTGCTTTCAGAGGCTTCTGGGAAATTCCCTGTACTCCTGATGCTGGATGATCTCCCTGTATCTGGTCACTCATGCTAGTGTGCACATTGAGTGCCCTCCTGAGCCCAGCACCAGTGGACAGCAAGGCGGAAGGATGGACAGCAGGAGAGTCCAACCACCCCACACCCAGCATCCTCTGCCAGGCACTCAAGGGTCTGGCCCCTGGAGGAAGTGGGCACCTCTTACCCACATTTGCTTGCTCATGGGTGCAGCTGTTCTGGGAAGACCGAACCCAGTGTGTGTATGTGTGTGGGACTCCCAGCTGCTCAGGTGTGGCCCCAAACCCAGCAGGTGGGGTGGGGTCCTTCCTGGCAGGCACTGGGCCCTGCCTCCTGATGTCTGTTGACAGAATCTGTCTTTGCTGCTGAGTGTGACTGCTGTACAACCTGCTGCTCCCTTTCCTCTGTGCCGGGAATCTTTCAGCTATCGAAACTTCTGCATTGGATTTCTCTGTTTTTGTTTGCTTGCTGCTGTAGTTTCTATTTCTTTGCCCCTTTGTGCTGATTTTTGGAGAAACTCTCTTTGATCTTTCAGTTTCTAATTTGCTTTTGGTTTTGTCATTTTCTCTCTCTCTCTCTCTCTCTCTCTCTCTCTCTCTCTCTCTCTCTGTTTCTTTTTTTCTGCCATCTTTTGGCCCATCCATTGAAGTTTTTAAAAAGTACTTCTTTAGTTTGCAGAAATGCTTGGCTTTCTTTTGACAGCAGTCTTCTCTCTCAAGTTCCTTTGAAGATACTAATCTTAATTCAGATTTCAAACGTGTTTTTCTTTCGGTGGATGCAATCACCATGTTAGTTTGTGGCAAATGTGTGGGAACCTGAGTGTGTCTCCTCCAGAATGAAGGTCGCCCAGGCCCTGTCCCTTATGGGCTGCGAAGGTCTCAGGCCAGGGACTGCTTAAGCACCCTGGCTGTCTGCAGGTGATTGTGCCTCGCTCCTTCCTGATGCGGGGATGTTCAGTTCCTGCCCTTCTGAAGTCCTGGCAAGGGCTCCCTATAGTAGCAGTCCAATTTCTGAGGGAGGAAGGGCAGGCTGGGAAACCTTGTTGTCTTCTGCATGTGTGCTTAAGTTCATGCTTTCTTGTTCCTAACAGCTGGATTTCACTGCCACAGTTCCCTTCTCCCGTGCACCATTTGTTCATTGAAATCCCTCAGCCCCGAGCACCTCCAGCTGTAGCCTCCCATCCACTCACACCCTCCGAGTCCCTCTTACTGTCTGCTCTAAGATGCTGCCATGTCCTGTGGGCTGGCACTGATAAAATTTGTTCTCTTGGATGTGTTTTCTGGCTTGTGGAGGGAACCCAGGCGAGGAAGGCAACAGGAGCCCAGCATGCATTGCACAAATCTGATCAAATCCTGTCTCTCCCAGGCAGATCTGTCTTCTGCTGCTTCTTATTATTAACAGAAAACCAGGCACCTTTTCCCTAAAATCAACGCCCACGTACACACGCACATTTACACGCATGTGCATGCATCTGGACACATGTGCACAAGGCACACACACACACAGATACACACATGCACATCCACACAGCACATGTCTGTACATAAACAAATGCAGACGCACACTGGGGCGAGCCTCTCTCCTAGTCCCCATCCTGACTCTTCTTTCCTTCATGTGTACCTCCACGGCCCTTTGAAACGCCCTTTCCCTTCAGCCCAGCTGCCAGTGGACGGCCCTCAGACCATGGAGGTGGGAGTTCCCTCTTGGCATGACCAGACCCATTTGCGTCTGCTCTCCTCTCGGCCCTTTATCTTTCAGTCAGATTTGGAGAAAAGAAAAGAAATCAAGAAACAGGCAACGTTCCTGCTGAACTTTGAAACTCGAGAAGCTGAGTGCCATCCGTCCCTCACATCATCTAGTGAGGGAGTTGGATGTCCAGTCCAGCAGCTCATGCTGGGGTGGATGCTCCTTGCCTTGCAACTGCCTGGGGGCCTCTATCATAGGGGTGACCTTTCCCCCCCTTCAGATCCCTGAGACTCGTGCTGAGTCATTGCAATCACCACTTATCTAATAGGCACCAGGTGAAGTCACTGGTTGCTAAACACAGCGCGGGCTGGCGCGTGTTACTTTCTGGGTAGGCGCCCGAGCAAGTGGGGTTCTGTTTGTGTTTTGCATGCCACGCCTCTGCAGAGAGTCAAGATAACGCTGGGCACGTTCTAAATTAAGGGATTTATATTTACATGTCCTGGGGGAGGGGGAGAATTCAGATTGCTGTGCTTAAAATTTCTGCTTTACAAAGCCTTTCTTGAGTACCTGCCAGCTCTTTGCCAGTGTCTGGGGGTGAAGGCCAGGAGAGGGAGTGTTTGCCTGAATCTGGCTTTGGGCCCTTGCAGGAGTTCATGGTCAAGTTCTGGTCACACAGACAGATTATCAAGGAGGAATACAATAGTTAAAATGAGTAATCTGGGCACAATTAGGATAAAAGAGACTTTGGCACCCCGCGCTTCTGTGTAAGCAAACCAAAGTCCAGTTCCACGTTAACAGTGTGAAGTGCTATTGTAGAATATGCTGAATGACTAAATTTTAAAAGTGTATTGCAGTAAAAGACACATTGCCATTAATCCTCCCTAGATGCCTCTCACTTGCTTTGCAGACACTTATCTTACAATTCTTCCCACTTTCTGAAGCAGTTCTGGAGGTTCTCTTTCTGAGAGTCTTTACCAAGTGTGATTAAAAAATATAGTGAATGTTGCTGCCACGTGCCATCCAACAGAAAGGCAGGCTGTCAAAATGTGACCCCGTGTCCCCTTTCACCTTATTCGTCATATCTGACACCCTGTAACTCCTGACTTTTCCTCAAAGTCAACATGACCTTATCTTTGCTACTTTTCTCATTGCTGAGACAAAATATCCAACACCCAGAAGTAAAGGAGAAAGTGTTTATTTAGCTCACAGTGTGTGGAGGTTTCAGTCCATAACTGTCTGGTTCCAAGGCCGGGTGCCATGGCAGAGGGGCGTCGCAGAGGAGAAACAATCACACTCAGAAAAGATGACTTTCAGACCTGCTGCAGAAAATGGCCAGAATGATGGGACAAGTGTGTTCCAAGCAAGGAGGAAGATCTTGAGGGGTTTGAGAAGAAATGTATCTCTCTGTAATAATAGTTTTTACACTTATATATTTGCTTTATATTTTGATCATATCACACAGAAGGAAATTTAAGACTAACCAATCAGAAAGCACCAACTAAGTGCTAGAAGCTTTTCACTTTAGTTCATCAGTTATTTTCTTGGTCTTGTTCCCTAAAACACCTAATAAAAGCTTCTCCATGTGCCCTTAATGGAACGCTGAACAAGCTACCTGTCCAGATTCATGGATCTTTTATTTTTATTTAAAGAAAGACAAAACAAAATAGAAAACTAGCAGAAAAAGTACATACTTTCAAAGAAAAGAAATAAACAGTAATAAATCACTAGTTGATGTATACATATTCTCCCCCCATAAATAGTTGTTCAAGATACACAAATGGAACATATAAATGGGAATTCAACCAGAGAGACTGCAAACAGTTCTCTTCAACTATCCAACAAAAACTAAGTGTTATGGCTATCAATCCTATACACTTAGACATGTACGCATTTATCCTTATCTTCATTTATGTTGAGACCTAACACAACTTATTAGATTCAAAGCCTTCTGAACAAAGATTAATAATATTGCTGATTTAAAAAATTTTTCCCCTTAATTAAAAAAACCATAAAAAATAACTAAATAATTTTTTTAATGAATAAGGGAGAGATTGAGATAAAAGAGGACATAACAACATAACAATACAGGTCAAAGCACCCTAGTACTTCACCACCAAATAACCCAACTTAATAGTAGTTACCATAGAGTCTGTCTTTGATACTGTGACTTGAGCAACTATCTCTAGGATGATAATGTGTAATCTATTAACTGGTGATTTCTTACTGGTTTTTTTTTTTTGTAGTTCTATATTTTTGTACCCTTACACCACTTTGTTTTGTTTTGTTTTTTCTCTTTTTCCTTTTAAATAAAATAAAAAATAATAATATTGCTGGATTTCACATCATAACATTCTGGAATCAGCATTGGGTACTGCAGTGCCCCTTTCTTTCCTTCAAAGTATTTGTTCATTTCATCATGTGTCATCAGATCATTTCTCGTAAACTGTTTATAGGTCTTATGTAAGCATGAGTCTTAACATGTATTTCTATCCTTTCTATATTAGAGGGAGAAACAGAACAAAGCAGGACAGAACTAAACTTTTTCCTATAGACATATAAAACTAAAAAGACATATAAATCTGCTGTATAAGGAGTCCTACCATGGTTACTGTGCTGTTTCTTGTTATCATCAATAGAATTGGCTATATCATCAAATAAAGTATAATTGAACATGTCAGTACATAACAGGATTATCAGAAATACAACTTTGTAGATAGTGTAGAGCTACAAAAACAGGTAGTAATCAAATCAGAATGGATATCACAGTGAATCATTGTCATTTTCAGTATAGTTGTCTATGCTCCTCAACTTGATACCAGCAACCTTACAGTTTTGAATAAAATCTGTCAATAATAAGCAGCAATCAAACAAGTCAGATTTAACTAAGATCAGTCATGATACAACAGTATGAGCCATACAGGGATCCTGATTGAGTTAATAGGAAATTAAAGATGACCACTGTGCTATGTCCTGATATATTCAGGACAGCTGTCTGTGCCTCTCAGATCCAGTGCTTTTATACAAACTAGGACGGAACAAGTTCCAAACAAGCAGAGTGGTGCGAGTAATAGGGGTTTTAATTCCTGATACACTATTAGCTATATCTTCTGCTGTTTTTTTTGAAGACTATTCCTCCCCTTTACTCCCTCAGAATGACCTGTGTATTTTTGGGTCTCCCCAACACTCATGGTTTGGAATTGTGGGGGGGCAACCTGCTATTTACCTAAGGTGTTTCCAAACTTTCTCACACCTGGGATGGATTTCTAGTTATATTTCTTCATTTATTAAATGAAGAAATGAAGTCTGTTCAACTTATCCATAAATACTGGTCTAGTTACCCCTGTTACTCTCTGGTTCCCTATCATACCGAGTTCCGTTTTCTTATGTTTGATTTTGGTCCATATAACCTTCTTCAGGCTAATTATATCTTCTATAAAGAGCCTCTCAGTGGACCCTACCTCTTGATCGACTCTGCCTGCAATTCTCTCTTTTTTCCCTTAAGTTAGTGTATCTAGGACATCTATATTAGAAATTATATCCAACCTTCTTTGCCTCATTTCTGTTGTGCTCTTTTTCTGTCATTAGTTGTCGTATGTCTTCTTCATTTCGCTTTCTGCTCCATTCATTGTGGCCTCTCTGCCACTGTTTCTGGAGTCCTGGTACTTTTCTCTTTTAGAATGTCCTGCAGTATTCTCTGTAGAGTTGAATTGGTCGTTGCAAATTCTCCCAGTTCCTCTTTATCTTGGAAGCACCTTGTTTCTCCTTTAATTTCTAGGGACAGTTGTGCAGGATATATTAATCTTGGCTGGAGGTTATTGTCTTTCAAAGCTTGGATTATTTCACCCCATGCTCTTCATGATTTGATGGTTTGTGCTGAGAAGTCTGCTGTAATTCTGACGAGTGTTTCCTTGTAAGTGATCTGTTTCTTGTCTCTGAAAGCTTTTTAATATTCTGTTCTTATATTGGAGTTCTGGAATTTTGATTATTATATGCCTGTGTGTAGTTCTGTTTGGATTGTAGGTGGCTGGAGTTCTATATGCCTCATACATCTGAGCATCTTTACCTTTTCCTATGTTTGTGAAGTTCTCCTTAATTATTTCTGTGAATAGCTTTTGCAGTTCATTTGTTTGTATCCCTGCTTCCTCTTCTACATTCTTAATTCTTAAGTTATAGATCCTCTTATCATCTTCTAGCCTTTGTATTGTTACTGCTTGTTTCCTTGTTATTTTTAAGAAGTTTTTCCTTTCATGCTCCCACCTTACAAACCTGTCCTCCAGTTCAGATAATCTATCCTTATTTTCTTTCAAGCTGTTATGCCAGCTTTTGATAGAGTTTTTAGTTTCCTGGTAATCTCTTTGAAGCCGCTTCATGTATTCTATGTTTTCACTATTTTCTCCATCAAACAATTCTCCCCCACTTTTTTGTTTTTCCATTCTACCATCTGTTTTTTCTTGGGAGGTGCTTAGCATTTCTTTAACTATTCTACTTACTTTACTTGGTTAAATACTTCACTTTTGAACTTGTCTATGAGGTCCCTAAGGTATTGCTCTATGTCTATTGCTGCCGTGCCTGATAGTGCATGTTTTCTGTCCTCATTCTCCTTTGCATTTATCTTTCCTGGATCAGTGTTCTCAGGATTGGGGATTGAGGACCCTCTCTTGTTGCCACCTCGTCTCATATTTTTTGTTCCTTCCATCAGGCATAAATAGCAGGTGCAGTTTCTTTCTTTGTCAGTTTCAGTTTGTCTGAATGTGCTGACTAGGTGGTCCCATCCACTGCAGTGTACTAGGAGGTACAGACCTGGGCAGCCTATGATGGGTCCACTCCTCCTGGTCAACCTACTGAAGGTTTCACTGCATTAGGTTGCACTACCATGTGCAGGAACTTGGTTTGGGCTAGCCTATTGGGCCTCAGTCTGTGACGTCATCCAGGTCAGGCACTCCCCACCAATTCTGCTTGAGAGGGGAATATGTGACTGAAGTCACTGAGCAACATATTCTGGCCAGTCTGTCTGGTCTCAGAATGTCCTCTGTTGGAGCCTCTTTGACTACGGGAGGGTCCCCATTCCTCTCACCCACCACAGGTCAATGCAGGTTCCTCTCACCCACTGCAGGTCAATGCAGGGCTCCCTGCCAGCTCCTCTCCCAATTTGGTTAGCCCATTCCTACTCTCAGAGCATTCACATCTCTGGTAAGTTGCAACCAGCAGGCTATCCCAGCTGTGCCAATTCAGGCGTGGCAGCGACAGGGTATTCAACCCTCGAATTGTTTTAGGTGTTCTAATCATAGCACCAGGATTGCATTTTCAATTGGTTTCTCTCAGCTTAGTTCATTCCTGGGTTGGCAGGGTATATCTCCCTCTGCTTAGGACTCCCCACACTGCACCATTCCTGGAATCTAAGCTGGCTATCTCAAAGAGCCACTGTAGCTGCTGTTATCTATCTGCCATCTTTTCTTGGTCTCAGATTCATGAATCTTTGAATGCTCAAATAGATGTGTCCAATGTTCTTCCCAACACAAGATATTAAACCCAGGATCTTTATATTGAGATACATTCCTAGCACTTTTTCAATGTTTTATTTTTATACTTGGCCTGGGTAGGTCACTAAGTTACCCCAGGCTGGGCTTAAATTTGTGATCTTCCTGCCTCAGGCTCCCAGAATGCTGGGATTATAGGTGTGTGCCGCTGTGCCTGGCTGCACTGAAATCTTATTGGGTCTACATTTAGTCTTTAACCCAGTGAAGGACTAGTTTGTGCAGTGGCATTTGAACTGGGTGCTCTTCCCTGGCCCCTGCGTCTTTCTCGAAGGGCCTGTTGCTGGTCTCCAAAGCCTGTGAGTCACTTCCTCCTCCCTTGCGCAGTCTTCTGGGGGCTCAGGTCTTCCCTCTCCTCTCATGCCTCGTGTTCCCATCCTGATCACCTTGGGTGGCCCAGATTCTGTAATGTCCCATTGTTACTCCTCCACTCATACTCCTCCCCAGTGGGCGTGTGTTTCCTGGTCACCATGGGCTGCGGTAATCACTGCTCTCACCACTGCCTTGGTCACAGGGCTCCTGTCTTTGCTTGCCATCCCCTATCTCTCTGCAATGAGGAACCAAAGGCCACAAATCTCACTTATCCCTGAGCATCCAGGTGAATGATCAGGTAGCTAAGGATTCCCTGGGTGTCAGTACCCCAGGGTGTACCCTTCCCAGGATGGGTGTCTAATTTCCGCTCCTAATTCTGCCCGTTGTCTATACAGGCAGCCCCAGCACACCACATGGTGTCCTGTCCTGGAGAAGCTCTGTCTACATTGCCTGTATCTCTAGTTCCTGGAGGAGTGCATGTATGCAGAAGGTACTTACTAATCAGTGGATAAATGGTGAGTGGATATTGGAGCCTGGGGAGGCTTCTCCAAGGAGGTGACCACTAAGAGGGAAACTGGACACAAGCTGTGCAGAAGGGCAGAGAGGAGGGAGCCTGGGAAGGAAGACAGAGCCATCTAAGGTTCAAGCAGGGGTGTGAGAGGTCTCCATGGTCCCTGAGCAGCCCTGGTGTCACATTTGTAACATGACACTCTGTCTGAAGATTGAAACAGAGAGGACCTTCAGGCCCACAGCATCCTTGATGTATCCATCAGCTTCCTAATACTGTAGCAAATAGCTGAGGTCACCAAGGATAAGGAAGAAAGGTTTATTTTGGCTCATGGTGTCAGAGGCTCAGTCTATAGTTAGTTAGCTGTGTGGTTTTTGAGCCTGTGGCAGCATGGTCCAGCCTTGTGGAAGCCTGTGGCAGAGGAACCTGCTCTTCTTACAACTGGGACATGAGAAGAGACCAAGGACCCACTGTCCCCTTCAAGGGCATGACCTATGACCTACCACTAAGCATCATCTCCTAAAGGTTCCCCCACTGCCCAAGGATGCCACTGGCTGTGGACCACGTGAACCTTTGTTACATTCTACATCCACTGGGTCTCAGCAAGAAACAGACATCTGGACTGTTGGTGTCTTAGCAGCATCTCCTCCTCTGTGCACCATTTTTTTTCTACTTTAAAGATAATAAAATCTAACAAAACAAGACAGAACAAAGCCAATTAAAACAATGCAGCAAAATTAGTACAGAACATCAAAGCAAGATACCAGGAAAACAACAATAGCTACCATAGTGTATCTTGTTATCTTCACAATATTTGTCTATCAGGTATAGCAAAATCAAACCAAAAATAAAATACAATAAAACCAATCAAGACAGAATATTGAATAAAGCAAAATCAATTAAGAAGAACAAAGCAAAACAGTGAAAACAAAACTTAACTTCAAAGACAGGGTAGAAGAAATCTCCCATATTTGCTGTATTGCACATTGTCTTAAAGCAACCAAACTCTTGTATTGTCTGGTCAATTTTGCAGGCCTAGGGCCAGTGGTCTGAGCGTCTCTTCAGAGGATGACAGTGTCCTCTGTGTACCTTTAAGCCTAGGCCCTGAAGAGACACCTGTCCCTGTAGTTGACAACATCTGAGAATGCTCCTTGACCCTAAAATTTCCTGCTTTTGTGGTTTCCTCCTCTGCCCACTGAGAGCAAGCACACATGTCCCCACCACTGTCCATGGGCTCCAAGCTTGTCCCAACTTAACGTCACACAGGAGTGCTGCAAGGCCATGATGTGCTAAAGTCAGTCATGGTTAGGAAAGGTGGGCCTTGGTGGTGGCTGAGCAGAGGACTGGGACTTGGGGTTCAGTGGAGCTAATTAATGTCTGACTTCTCATCGGCTGCACAGCCCTGAGGACTCCTCCGGGGTCTCTGGGCCTGGGCTGGGTCCTTGGATTGTAAACTCCAGAGAAATTCACACCTTTAGGAGGCAGTGATTATGTCCGGCAGCTTTGAAGTCCATAATTAATTCAAGCGCAGGTTCCCAGCCCAGGATCAACACCCACACATCCAGCATACTGCATTAAAATACTTTAAAATGCAGAGATTTTGAAGCAGAATTGGGCACTCTTGTCCATTAGCTCATTTAACAGGAGGAAAATTGAGACTGTGTGGAGCTGATGGGCCTCAGCACACCTGGCTTCTCCCACTGGACACCTGACCTCCGTCCCATGCCTTCCAGGAGAGACAGCGAGGACAGAGAAGGGAGGTGTTGTTAGTTGTTGACCAGGTGGATTCGATCTTCAGAGTGACTGCACAGGAATAATTATGGGGCTGGGATGAGGGGACAGGATGTGGGATCTGTCTTCAAAAAGTCCTTGCCTTGGCTGTGTGTGGGACGGAACACCTGTGATCTTGGCATTCTGGGAGGGTGAAGCAGGAAGATCATAAGTTTAAGTCCAGCCTGGGAAACTTAGTGATTTAGTGAGACCCTGTCTCTAAAAAGTTTTCTATAAAAGACAGCTGGGGATATAACTCAACGTCCTGCAAAGCCCTGGGTTCAATCCCCAGTGCAATAAAGAGGCCTTCAGTTGTGGGAGTAGGCATTGGTCAGCCCATACCTTGGTGGCCCTGGACTGTTCTCGTCTGCCTGCTCCAGAGAGCTGGGCTTGGGGTCAGAGGTCACAGCTGAGGCTCCTCAGGACATCAGTCCCTAGGCTTTGTCACATGTTGCTCCTTACTCCCACACCACATCAGTGGTCCCCAAACCTCATCATCGTTAACTTCCACGCAAGGACTGGAGGAGAAGGTTCTCAAACACTTGAGGAAGATGGAGGTTGTCATGGGTGGACCCTTGGGTGCAACACTGGGAGCCGAGTGGGTTGGGTCCCTGGGTCATAGAGGTCTGGAAGGAACACAGCAGCCTGCACAGGGCCTAGGCCAGGGCTCGGTCCCCACAGTCAGCTGGAAACAGAGGCCTTGGGGGTGGTTTGGCCCAGTCCCTGGTGATGGGGTGGCCTTTCCGTGGCTTCTGGAAAGAAGCCAGTTTTTCTTCCAACTGAACAGACCCCTCGGGTCCCTTGTCCTGCAAAGTGTCTTGCTCAGTGTTACCCTCCAGGGTGTATGCAGGCCACCTCTGATGCTCATCCGTGATTTTATTTTGGGCCTGGAATGTCCTGAGGCCTAGGCTTGGTCCCCAGCCATGGTTGGGCTTTTGGGAGGTGGTAGAAATATTAGCAGACGGAGCCTTGAAGGAAGAAGTTGGTCCAGCAGAACTCCCATCCTTGTGTTTTGCTGCTTAGGCTCTGGCACCTGCTCAGGTCCAACAAGGGGCAGGCAACTGTGGCCATCAGAGGGAGGTGAAAGAGCAAGGCAGGGACCCAGCCTGTGAGGGGTGCTGGTCTGGTCTGGGCTCAGAGAGCCCTCCAGGGCAGCTTGGTGGAAGCAGGAACCCAGGGAGCAGCCCGCATCGTTCCAGGTGTGCAGGACCACAGGGCTGGCCAGGTGCTTGTTTCTGTGCTCAGCGTTTCTCCTCGGAGGACGTCTCTCAGCCCCTGCTCCACGGCTGCCTTCTCTCTGCTCTGCTCCACTGGCATGTGCCGGAGCCCACATGCCGATCTCAGGTGCAGTTCATGATTCTCAGGGCTTTGGGGATACAGAGACACAGCCTCATCGCCGGACTCAGCCAGCCGGGGCTGCACAAGAGCATCCCTGCATATCCTCCATCCCAGGGAGTGGACCGCTGGTCTCTCCTCTGCCACACGACCCTTCGAATCTGGGGACATGTCATGGAGCGGCAGGGCCTGTGTCTCCTGTGGTACAGCGCTCTCTACTTGGTGCGGTTTCCCCAATTCCTCCTCCTCCTTTCTCTCCTGTCTTCCTGACCCTTCTATCTTTTTGCAATGGCTCCCCCAGCGCTGCTGCAGGTGAGGCCAGAGTCCTCTTCATGGGAGATGGCATCGCTCAGCCAGGCATTTGGCCTTCTTCTCCCGCCCATCAGGCCTGTATGTGGTGCACACACCGGTTCTTGAATGAAACAGCTGCCTCACTGGCAGCAATGCCTCAAGAGCAAAGAGTAAAGATGGGTCTTGAACTCGGACCACCTCCCTAGGATGGATGCAGTCATCGTGCACTCCAAGCATACCCAGATACAAATTTAAAATGTTTTTTAAAAAGACTATATAAAGGTCACCTGTGACTCAGATGTCCGCTGCAGTGACCCTGTTTCCCAGCCAGTGAGAAAGCCAGGGCCCTGTGGATGTGGCTGTCTGAGCGTCAGCCCCAGACGTGCTGGGATCCAATGGAATCCACCCTCCTGGCTTCCCAGAATTTTGCTAGAAATTCCTGGCCATTGCCAGGAAATACTATGGAAATAAAAATAAATGAATCGGGGAAAGCAGTATTGGTTTCAGCGAGCACTGGACAGAGTTGAGAGGATTTTGTCAATTCCCAGGCAGCGTAGGTCTGTGTTTCCAAATTTGGTTCCCTGGCCTAAGGAGAGGAAATTCCAGCTCGGTGCTGACACAGGAGGCTCGCAAGTGTGTTGGGCGAAGGGGGATGCTCTGGGTCCTTTGCTGAGGCATGGATATGCCAGGGCAATGCAGGCAGAATGGGAAGGAGACCAGAGAAGTGGGGGGTGCCGGAGGCTGCTGCTGGGGCCCCGGGGGGTGAGGAATCCAGGACCTCACACAGAGCCTCCCTCTAATGAGCACAAGCTGCTTCCTGGGCTCTTGCTGCTGCCTGCCACTATGTAAATGAAATGTCACCGGAGGAGGAGGAGGCAGCATGTCCTGTCTTGGGGACTGAGCTTCATTTCCAGGAAGAGAGTTTAAATCCAGCAGCATTTACGAAGCAGAGCCCTGTGTTTGGTGGGGTGGTCTGAGATGAATCCGCCTCCTCCTGTCCCGGAGGGCTCAGTTGGGAGGAGAGGAGTCAGTGCAGAAAGACACCAATCCCATGAGCTGTCCTTGGGAGGAGGGCACTGACTGCCAGGGAACCCACGGAGCTGAGCTTGTAGGGAGGGGGTGGCCAGGAATCAGCCCAGTGGGCCCAGGGGAAGGGCTCCTCTGCTGGAGGGGCTTTGGAAGACTGGAAATCACACCTGTGTTTGGTTGCTGGGATCTCTGGACCCAATGATCTGGGACCCTAAATGGCTTTACTCTACTCTGTGGAGTCCCTCAGTGAGTGGCCCAACTCTGAGGTAGCGCCCTAGAAGAGTCCTGGCTCACAGGTTGGGGCAAAAGAGAACTTTACCACCAAAAGTCTTTGTTTCATCCAGCGCAAGTCATGTGGTGGAAACCCAAGGTGTACCCTCACAGCTGATGAGCCGGGTCCTGCTAGCTTACACCATGGAGACCCGGCCAGGACCTCACTCATATAGGTAGGGGGCTGGCATCACAATTCATGCAAAGGGAGGACCAGGCACCCCAGCCAACAGATTCAAAAGCTCTTTTTTTTCCTGACCACTTCCTGCCACCATACAAGCCCCAGAGCAAGGCACTAGGATTTAATGACCAGAATGGTTCCTGCTTCCATGTGATCAGCAAGACCACATAACTTCCTACACTCCATGTGCAAAGCTCCCAGGGTGCAGAGTCCTCAGGAGTGGGAAGGAGCCCTGGCTGGCCCAGGTGGGTGCACACACTCCTACGTGCACTGGGCTCTCTTTCTGTAGACTCTCCAATGGTAGGTGACTGTGGTCTATCACAAAACAGTGCCACTTCTCTTCATTGTGGTGTAGCCCCTTGGGAAAGGGGACTGTCTGGGTTTGCTTCCCCTGCTGCCTGGACCCACACAGAATCAGCTGAGCCCTCCCTGTCCCAGCCCTGTCCCCAGAGACCTCCACAGACAGTGGGAATGGCTCAGCCTGTGAGTCCTCTGTGAGCCTCTGTCTTTCCCTCTGAATAAGCTCCATTCACGAGGACAATATTCTTTTCAAAGCATTCAGTAATCTAATTAATGCAATAGAAGAAGTCAGTGGAGAGTCAAACCCACCCTGTTGGCCAATTTGGAATTCCCAGCTCCACATTTGTCCCCCTGCCTTGTGTTAGGCTTTTCGAGAGGAACCGGTAGAAAGCGTCTGTGTGATTGTGCCAGGTCACTGTGAGGAAGGCCCGCAGTCTCGGCGTCCGCAGTAGCCATGTACATGCTGGAGAGTTTCAGGACACCTTGGCTGCTGAGCCCTAGATGATGGAAGTGACAGCACGAGTGGGATCAAGGAGCAGCGCTGTCTAAGGCCAAAGGCTGGGGAGCTCCCTGTAGAGTCACAGCGCGAGTCTGCACACCAGGGTGGAGAAACTAATCAATGTCCAGAGGCAGCAGCAGCAGGGGACACATCCACTGAGGAGGAGGCTTCAAACCAGGGGCGCTTTCCTCGTCTTTCCCTTTTTTATTCCATCCAGGCTGGTCGGTGGCACTCAGGACCTGGGCAGATCCCTACTGCCAGTTTGCTGGCCTGTGTATCAATCACCCCTAAGAACACCCCAAACTGTGCTGGGCCGTCCTTCCTCCAGTCTTGTGGCACCTCCTGGCCAATGGTTGGTCATATGCTTCTATTTCCCGCTTCCTCCATGGGATGAGTGAAACTTTCTGTAAACACCAGTTGTCATCTGCTGTCAGTCTTATGATAAAGATCACTCTCATCACCACAGCACATGTGGCCCCACCTTTAATGGTGTGCAAGTGAGAATTCACTTCATCCTTGTAAGGCCTGCATTACCGTCACCTTGATTTCACCTGTGGGAGGAGCAAGGCAGTGGCCAGAGTTCCATGGCCTGCTGGATCACCCAGGTGTGGTGCAACCAGGGCTGAGGCTGGTGGGGGAGCAGACTGGGGTGCGTGCCGGGTCTCACTGCTGGGGCTAGAGCAGTGGTGGTTCTCCAATTGAATCTTACAGAAGAGCTTTTGGAAATAAAGTCATAAAACTATTATAGAGAAGAAATTTAGAATGCTAAAGGAAGATATTGCTTTGCAGGTCTAAGTGGCCGCTATACCTGTTACAAAGCTCCAGGGCTGGGAGACTAAAACTTCATTGCAAGTAAGAGAAAGGTTCGTGGCTTGGATTTAAGATGAAATGTGGTATAGTTCCGTCCTCAAAGACAATATTGAGTGACTGACAGATTTTTAAGGCAAGTTGGTTGTCATATTCTGGGTGGGTCTGGTTCTGGTGACACTGATTCTTTAATAATAACACACAGTAAAAGCAGATCCGCATGTAGAACCACATCTACTGACCCCTCTAGGCATCCCATGCCACCTTCTAGGGGTCACTTTGCTCTTGACACCATCCAGTGTCTTTGGAGCATCCCTTCTTCACAGTAGTTCGATTTACCATTACTGTCTTACCTACTTCACAGGAAGATGAACATTGTCTGTTACATATTTTGTAAGATGTCGCATATGTCTTACCGTGTGTACCGCTAAGATTTTGCATCCTCTTGAAGACTCCCTGTCCTGCTCTTTTTAAAAAAAATGCTAGTTTAACTTTTCAAGATTGCCCTGTGTGGGAAACAATGGTTTTTCTGTCCACACATCAGTGTCTTGCAGCTCTCTAAGGAAATGGCCCTTCTGAAACGCTGTGTCAACATTTCCATTGCCTCACTCGTAATGAGCGGATTTCATTCATCTGTTACAATTATTGTTTGGTTTTTTTTTTCCCTAAAAAGATGCCAGGTTTTAATACAGACCAGTTATCCCACGATTAGCGAGAACCTTTCAACTCACTATTTTTGGAATATCTTTTCACAGTTTGACCACCATATAGATGATCTGGGGTTCCAAAAATGTATTTTATTGTTACTACTGAAGCAGCTGGGAACAATGCAAGGCCGAAAGCCTGCAGTTGCAGCTTCTGGAAAATGTGCGGTGTGCTGTGCTCTCAAAGCAGGGACCCACGGGGAGTTCATCTTCCTTCAGAGCCAGCCTGCTGGATGGGGAGAGGATGGGAATGGGAGGGAGGGTTGTAATCGATCATCAGCCTTCATGAATGCCTCTTCCCAGCTGCTCCTTGACCTCTTCCTCTTATTCTGTATGGGCTGGAAAACAACTCAGTCTTTCCTGTTGGACTTATACACATACACACACACATGCACACACGCACACACATATTTGCACACTGTTTAGTTTAAGGGCTTCGTGGTCCCCTGAAGCTGAAGGATGGAGGTGCTGTTCCCGGTCAGGACCCAGATGGGATCCCAGGGGCTCTGCATGGTGGTGGAGACCCCAGTGACCTAGAGTGACAGCACATGAAGGGGAGGAATATTCAACACATCTCCAAGTTTTGGGGCCATGACAAGTTATTTACTGACTTTGCCATAGTGAATGGGGCTCAAGGTGAGCTTTCTGCGCTCCTGGAACCTGCACGTGTGGCTTTGGTCCCTTGCATGAGTCCACAGCATTGGCTGCATGTGAATCAGTGGCCAATTCGTCCTGCGCCATCCCCGGAGGACTGAGGGAAGGTGGAGGCAGCCTGGGGCTGGCTGTTTGGGAGCAGGGGATGGGGGGATGCTAGTGCCCCAGCAGTCCCTGCTGAGGCTGCCTGGACCTCAGCCTAGTCAAGGACTCTTTTTCCAAGCCTGTAGCCACACAGATGACCAGGTGAGCATGGGTGAGGACGCAGTGTGGCCGACTGGTCCAGGTGCCTCAGAGCCCAGGAGGGGCTCAGAGAGGAACCTGGCTCAGGCGTGGGCAGCAGACATCCAGCCAAGAAGCTCCCACCCCACTCCAGGGCAGCGGTACAAGCAGTAATCTGAGCACTCTGGAGGGCTGAGGCTGAGCATGGCGAGTTCAAGACCAACCCCTGGGCAGCTTAGTGACTTAATGAGATCCTATCCCAAAATAAAGAGTGAAAAAGGCTGCATCTAACTCAGTCACAGGTCACGGACTCAGTCCCCAGTACTGCAACACACACGCACATACACATAGGGACACACACACACACACACACACACACATACACACACACACACACACACACACACACACACACACACACTCCCTTGTGAAGAGAGGATATCCAGCTCCATGAGGGGTCAGTGCCAGAGATTTTAATTGTAATTCACAAGAGGAGCTGTAGGTGACCCTGTTCTCAAGATGGGGACACAGAGGCTCAAAGAATGTGAGGGACCTGCTCAGGTTCACAGAGACTGTGACCCCCAGAGCTGAGATTCAAAGTCATCTAGACTGAGGACAGTCTCTTTTTTCCTTTTCTCTTTGCTTTGTCTCTTTTGGGGGGACCTTGCAGGGCTGGCCATGTGAGAATGGAAGCTTCCAGAGCACTGCACCTTCAGGGGCAGGAAGCAGAGATGCAGAAGGAGTGGTCAGTTCCAAGAAGGAAAGTACACTGTGAATTGCAGGGAGCTGGGAAAGTCACAGGCCGGGTGACACTTGCTGTGTCTTGAAGAGTGCTGAGGGACTGGGCAAAAGAAGAGGGTCCAGGATTGGGGGCGCCTTGTCCTTGGTACAGATGATCATTGACTTCATAATGGTTACCTCCCAACAAGCCTAGCAGAAATTGGAAAGATTCTAAGTCTAACAACACATGACAATCAGCAACACAGCCGGTACAGGATATGGCTGTTTCCCTGGTGACGTCAGGGCTGAGTGGGGCTCAGCACAGCCCACAGAGGGCGACAGCAACCGACCACATATTGAGAGCCCAGAAAAAGATCAGCATTCGACACTGGAAGTGAAGTTTCTACTCTATTCCTATCACAGCACCATTGCAAAATCCATTGTAAGCTTGGTCCTAAACGGGTCCACGAGTAGTTAGCAGCACTTCACTAGTTTGCAAGGGTTCCCAGGATCTTTCATGAGACATTTACACAGAGGCTTTCATAAAATGGTTCAGGCAAATACAAGGGGCTAGGAAGATGTGTGCTGGGGGGAGATGGGGTGGGTACCTGCTGTGCAGAGCAAAGGGGCTGTGGTACTCCCGGTGGCTTTGGGGAAGCCCTGAAGGAGACTCCTTGTGCTTCCCTTTGGTAAGAAAGCCAGAAGCTGCTAGAGAAACCAGAGGAACCCACAGCTGGACTTTGAAAAGATGGCTAAAATTGATAAATCTAGCTTGGAGGGAAGAAAAGGAGAGAAAGAACAAGATGTCCTACTAATGTTTCAAAGGACAATGAGGGAGTAGTAGGAAAACATTTAAGCCATAAATTTGACACCTTAGGTGTTAAAACAGAGAAACTCTGCAAAGGACGCAGATGCCCTAACTGATTTTTCCCTGTCTCTAACGGTGACAGAGGAGCCATCGTAACCTGTTGTAAAGCTGGGCATGGAGTACAGTCCATGTCATCTCCAGATGCAGGTGTCACTTGGGGACTAGTTCAAACTAGAGAGAGAGAGAGAGAGAGAGAGAGAGAGAGAGAGAGAGAGAGAGAGAGAGGAGGAGGAGGAGGAGGAGGAGGAGGAGGAGGAGGAGGAGGAGGAGGAGAAGGAGGAGTTGGGACATTGTTCCAGTGTCCTCCAGGGGAAGATCCTCTGGACTGGAAGACCCAAAGACCCAAGAGCTAAAACCTGCTCTTGGGCTTGGCAGGATGAGTATGTGCCTCTTGAGTAGCTGTAAGAACCCACTGTGGGCAGATGGGAGACCCATCCTGGCAGAGGAAATGTTCTAAGAGGTGTAAATTGCAGAGGGTCAGCTGGGTGTGGTGGGGCAAGACTGTAAATTCCAGCACTGCAGGAGGCTGAGGCAGGAGAATAACAAATTCAAGCCCAGCTTGGGCAATTTAGTAATTTAGCAAGAACTTGTCTTAAATTAAGAGATAAAAAGGGCTGGGAATGTGACTCAGTGTGGTCCCAATTTCCTGGTTTCAACCTCCTGTACTGATGAAAGAAAGAAAGAAAGAAAGAAAGAAAGGAAGGAAGGAAGGAAAGAAGGAAGAGGAAGTAGGTCACTGCTAGCAAATGCTACCAGCTTCCAAGAAGTGAGAAATTGATGGGCGGGAAGCTGGGACCCAGCACTCAGGAGCTGGGGAGAGGGAGGAAGGAGGCAGGGAAGGGTGGAGGTGTGATGTCACCACAGCGGCCTGTATTCAGAGATGACTCATCCCTTGTCCAGGGCTGCTTTGGGGTCTGGGGCGATGAAAGCCAAAATATCCTGTCATTTCTATTATCAGTCACCACTGCCAGCGTCCCCATGGGCAGTGAGGGACCTCTAGGGAGAGGGACCTCCAGGGATGTGACCACAGAATGAACAGACAGAACGGAGAGGCAAAGAACGTGTACCATTCTCTCAAAGGTTTCAGAGCAAAAAGAGAAAGGAAGGAAGGAAGAGGTGGAGAGGTGGGAAATATTCACGCAGATTAATGCCTAATGGCTGGGGAAACTTACGAGGGTAGGGTGGGGTGGGACAGTCCTGTGCTGCTGCTGGATTCTTCCGAATTATTGATGGGGTGGAATAGTACTTGCCAACTCCACAGGCCACTGCAGAAACCAAAGCTGCATAAATTGTGATCTTTTACAGATCGTGACCGGACTGGATTTCACTTATGGCAGGATGCAGTGAGTCCTTCTGCAAGCAAGTCTTAGCAACAGAGAAGTCCTGTAAGGGTTTCTTTCTGAGCCCATTTCCTTACTTGGTGTGCTGACCCCAGGATGCAGGGTACGCTGAGCCCAGCTACTGTTCCACCTGTCGGCAGGTCCAGGATGCCGGAGCCACTGGCCCTGGACAGAGGCCAGACAGGAGCCCGAGGCCATGCTGAGCATCAGGCAATGCATCTGGGTGGACAGTAGAGGTTTTCCGAGCACTTTGCCCACAGTGATTAAGGCATTTCTCGAGAGAAGGTCTACTATTTAGAAATCTTTTGGCATTTCTGGCGTAGCAGAGCTTTTTCCATTCAGAAGTTCTTCCAGTGCCTCATTATTTTTTAAAATAAATGTTTATGGAAAGACATTGTTAAAGGAAAACAGAGTTTAGCAATTACTTCTTTTCTGAATCTTTCCCCTTAAATTCCATCGCAGTTTGGGCTGGAGCTATCTGAGTGTTTCAGCGTTGATTAGCTCTGCTGCTCGGTGACTCATGGTTTTACATGGAACTGGTTTAGTGAAGCGTACGAGGAAGTTTGGCCTGATGGCGTCATGAGAAGGATCTAGCTCCTTGCTTCCCTTCCATCTGCCTTTATCACACACTTGTGGGAGCCAGGGTTCAGCACCATGCTTGTATTATTTCCCTGGCCACCAGAAGACACGCTACTATTTTCCTTAGACAGCCACCACTTGGTACCCATGGGTGATGGCTCCAAGGCCCAGGATGGATATCAAGATCAGTGGGTGCTGAAGTCCTTAACTAAATTGACATGGCATTTGCATGGAACCTATACACTATCCTTTCAATTATACTGTAAATTTTCTCTGGATTATTTATTCTACCTTACCCAAGGTAATGGCTGTATAAATCATTGTTATAAGTATTGTTTGGGAAGAATGTTAGGAAAAACAGTCTCTATGTGTTCAGTAAAGATGCACTGTTTTTCCCCCCAGATTTTTTTTGACCTGAGGTTGGTTGCATCTGTGAATGCAGAGCCAAACAAGTCTGATCATATTCGTAAATGAGGAAACAGAGGCTCCAGGACACTGGGCGATTTGTCTGTGCGGCTCCATGGCTGATGAAGGATAGAAGTACAAGTCTCTAGATACTGTGGGGAGCCCCAGAGAGGGCGCAGTGGCTGTGAAGCTGAGGAAACCCTTAGCACACCTGGAGGAGAATCCGGGAGAGGAGAGGCTGGGCCAGGAGTGGCCCTGTGTGAGGATACCTCAGGGGAGGCAACACAGGGACAGGGATGGAGCGAGGCCGGGAGGCCAGGGCCCAGAGGGACCCGGATGCTGGCCAGGAAGCAGGAGTTCTTCCCAGTGGTCCTGGGCAGGGAGTCTAGGCAGAGGGAGGACTTGTCAGTCAGATATTTGTTTCAAAAAGAACCTTCCAGGTGCTCCACAGAGATGGGCTTGGTGACAATGAGACCCTGGGGAGGAAGGCAGTGGGGCGGGGACAGACTGAGGAGAAGCGAACTGAACACATGCAGGAGACCGTGATTCTCCCTGGCAAAGGCTCTGCTAGGAGAGGGAGGAATCGCTGTGACTCCCGCCTGGCTCTTGGTCTTACAATGTTCATCTCCCTCCTCTTGTGTGAGGCCCAGCAACTGGGAAGCTGGTTCTGGCTCCAGTTGAGGCATTTCCATAGGAACCACTGGCACCACGGTCACTTCCTCTTCTATGTCTGACAGCCCTGGGATGCTCTCCTCTCTCAGGCTGGGCTCCTCACTAGTTTTCTTCTCCCTTGTCCCCTGTCCCCTGTCCCCTGTTCCCTGTCCCCTGTCCTCTCCTCTCCTCTCCTCTCCTCTCCTCTCTTCTCCTCCCCTCTCCTGCACTCCCCTCCCCTCCCCTGCCCTCCCCTCCCCTCCCCTCTCCTTCCTTCCCCTCTCCTCCCCTCCTCTCCTTTTTTTTTTCTTTTCCTCTCCTCTCTCCTCCTCTCTGGGCTGGCAATCAATTTACCAGCTGCATGGATGCAGTTTGTAAAGGCAGCAGGGACCCCTGGGGATCTGTCATTGTGACCTGTGACAGGGTCCTCAAGGATTCACTGTAGAACACCCTGCTTCATAAACTCAGGATTTTGCTTGGAAAATCCGATTCCCCCTGAAATTTTTCTTCCCCCAATTTGCACATCCATCTGTCTCCCTGGAGGGCTGTATGAACTACTTTGGGGAATCTGCTTGGAACCTCAGAGCCCACATGGTCCTAGAAGCATAACAGATATTCCAAAAACAAAACAACAACAAAAATGTCCAAGAAAGAATGCAATATTAATATTATAACGGAGAAAGCTGGCGGGCACCACCTCAGCCAGATGACCACTGTCATCACCATGAGTGATGAGAGGTGCTGATGTTCTGTGCCCTGTGGAATGAGAATGGAATGTCCTCTCTGCTCCTCACCCCCAGATCTACAGCCCAGTCCAATCCTGAGCAAACACCACACACAGCCAAACTAGGAGCTCTGAGAGGGTTCCTGACCTCAGAGGTCACAGATGATGAAGGCAGACAAGAGCCCGGGGACAGGCAGATGAGGCTAAGCCTCCCCTGAGCCCTGTGCTCCCACAAGCATGAGGGTTCTCCAAAGATCCAGCCCTGGAACTTCCTGTGTTCCAGATCTTCCTTTCCCCAGTCCCACTGCCTGTCTGGAACCTTGCTTGCTGATTCCAGAGCACCCTCCAAGATGCTTCCTAGGCTTCTTAGGCTGAGAGATTACTTCCCAGATAACCTGACCAGGCAGACATTAAAAGGTAAAAGGTGCATACACACACACACGCACACACACACACACACACACACACACACACACACACACACCCTATATTAGTTGGGGATCACCTGAGAAATAGAACCACTGCAGAGTGGAAGTTTATTTTGAGATGTTGGCTTGTATGATGGTGAGGAAGGGCAAGTTTGAAATCTGCCAGGCCGGGAAGCAAACTGGAGACCCAGCAAACTGTCTGCATTATGGTCCAGAGGCGAATTCTTACTTTGAGAAACTTTTCTCTTTGCTTGAAGGTCTTCAGCTGATTCCGTTGGTTAGATTAGATTCCATCCCATTATGGACGGTCATTTGCTTTACTTGCAGTCCACCAATTTCCATTTTAATCCAGTGTAAAATACTTTTATGACGGCATCAAGACTGGTGTTTCACCGAACATCCGGGCATCCTGGTCCACGTAGGTTGCCGTGAAAAATTAACCAATCACAAAGCAAGCGTGAAAGCAGTGACAGCCATCATTCCTTAGCTCAGGTTGTGGGATGCAGGGCGTGCTGGTTGGGGAAGTCCTGCCCATTGCTGCAGAGGAGGAAACTGAGGACCAAATTGAGTCAGAGTGCAGGATGAGAATGAAGATTCCACGGCTCTGTGGGACAGGTCTGACAGGTGCTGGATGCATGGTTTCCTGGCGTGCACTGATTTCATTAGGAAGGCATAAGTGAGACCATGAACAGCAGATTGACCCACATGATTTACAGAATGTGGCCAAAGTTACATCTCATCATTATCTCTCACTGTCTTTTTACAATTTCTTGGTGTGAGGCATTTTTCATGGGAGGAAAAAATCTTTTGCAAGCTCCAGGAATTTTCTGGTTCCCCAAATGCAATAGCAAGTCTCATGCTAATTTTAGTTTGCAAAATAGAGTCTTAAGTTCAGGAGTTAATATGCCCAGTCCAAAATATTAGCACTTCAGTCTTTGATCAGAGTTAAGCAAAGCAGGAGGAGATGAACATCTGGAGTGAGTCTGTAGATTAATTGGGCTTTTTTCGTCCTTTTGTTTTTGTTTTGCAGTACTAGATGTGGGGTACTAGGTGTTTTTTATTTTGAAACCAAATCTTAGGAAGTCATCAAGTTTGTCAAGGTGGATTTGAACTGGTGATCTTTTTGCCTTACTTTCCAAAGTGATAGGATTCGAAGTGCTTACCACTGTGCAAGACTGAGAAAGCATATCTTATGCTCTACAACTATCTACATAGTTACATAGGCCTGTGTGCAAAGTAAATGTTTTCTAGTTGCACAAATTTTAGTAAGATCAGTGCACCTTCTTAGAGACTAACTAAAGACATTTTCAGGAAGGGAGAATAAATAAATGTGTCAATATGGCACCCAAAGATGAAGGTTGAGATTTGATCACTGGATTTATTAAAATAAGGTATCTAATGGCCTACACAGGAATAATTTGGGTGACATGTTTGAGACATGAGCTAACTTTACATGATTAATGTCATCATCACTAACATGTTCTAATTAAACTTAAAAAATTTTAAATAATTTTTTTAAAAGTGAGAGGGAGGGTGTGCCCACAGTGAGAAATAAAGTTTGCAAAGTTCCTTCATGGGATGGAGAGACCTGGGGGAGATACCTGGCATGGAAAAAGCCACCGTGTGTGAGCATGTGTGTGTTTTCAGATGGGCAAGATAATACGTTTTTATGCTGATAAGCACTGCATCAAGAGGGTAGAGAAGTGGTGGTGCAGGAGAGAATTGCAGGTAGTGGCTCCAGCTGGGGAGAGGAGAGAGGGCATCTTGCGGAGTGGGGAAGTAGAAACCTTCCCCACCATGGGGAAAAGGCGGAGCCTGTGCTCTGCCCCCCTGTGGGGACCACAGAGATTCCACTATGTCCCCTCGGGCTGTGCTCAAGTGCAGTGGGGTTCTGGCCACCAGCCTGGGGTGGGTTGGAGAGAAGATGGAGGCTCCGGCTACTGTCCAGTGGGTCCAGAGCGGTGTAAGCTCCAGATCCTCCTGTGCATCTGGGACTTCCCCTGTTTTAAAATTGCAAGACCTTGTCACAGGCAGCCCCATCTACCCTGGTAAAGGGGAATTTGGTCACCATATCAAAGCTCTCCTTGTGGCCCTTTGAGATTTTTTAGGGGGACCAACACCCCACTTATACCCTAGTTGTACCTCTTGAGTGGGAGGCTCTCAGCTGCCCTCTCTTAAGAGTATATCATCAATGTAAATTCAAGGGTTCAGCCACCTGTTCTTGAGGAAGAATATATTTTTAGAACTACACTATTTAATAGTTTTAAGAAAATATGTTACTTTAAATTATTTTTAAAATGTATATTAGTTTGGCATTTTAATTGGAGAATATAATTGTACATTTTAATGGGGTAACATGGAATGTCTCAAAATATATACACTTTCTAAAATAATAAGGTATTAGCATCCTATATCCCTCATTAATTTTTGTGGTGCACTGTTGCCTTTTTAGTTGTTTGGAAGTCTTTGGCACAATATTGTTAAGCATGGTCACCCTGCTGTGGAGTAGAAATGCAGAACTCCCTCTTCCAGCTATAAATTCGTACTCTGGCACCAATATTTCCCATCCCCTTGCCCTCTACTTTGGTAGCCACTTTCTGCTTTCTACTGCTGTGAGTTGAATGGAATCTGCATATTAATGAGATTATGCAGTACTGTTTTTCTGCCTGGATTATTTCATTTAGCCTAATGTCCTTTCTTTTCATTTGCCATGTGATAGGACTCTATCATTTATATGGCAGAATGGTATTCTGTCACACAGAATAACATATTTTCCTCACCCACTGATCCACTGATAGACACTTAGGTTATTTCTGTATCTTGGCTACAAGATAGGTTTAGGGAACGTAGGAGTGCAGGCATCAACAATAACTAATCATCACAGAAATGAAAATCTGATCAAAACTGACAGTGAGATTCACCTTGGAATGGCTATCATTAAAAAGACAGAAATAAATGCTGGTATAGATGAGAAAGACAAATTCTCACCACACAGCTGGTGAGAATGTGGATTAGCATAGCCATCATAAAACCCAGTATGGAGATTCCTTAGAAACTTACTGCTGGATTTGGTGTGGATCTAAAAAAAACCAATTTAGTATGTCAGACTATTGGGAGGAGGTGACTCAGGTGGCGTTAGTCCTGTGCTTCACTGGCAGAAAGGGAGACGTACACCTATATCACACGTTCATTATTTCTTCTGCTAATTGTACAGTATGTTCTTGGCTTTGAGCATCTCATCTTCTTTCTCCTTGTCTCTAAATTATAGGTCATTTAGTACAAAATTTACTGAGAAGTAAATTTTACCCTCACTTAGATGGCTGAAGAATAGAGGATGTTGCTGTAACGAAGCTAAACTAGGTCATTAGACTGCTTTATCCGGTGGTATCAAGGTGCCCCCAGCACGTCACTACCTTAGATTTTTATGAAGGGATAAAAGGAAAGCAAGTCATTGATAATGTTCAAGAACCATATGAAGAAGCTCTGTTGGGTTGATTTAAAAAAATAGCTATTCAGGGACATACTGTACTTGAGTAAATTTACACTGCTTTGTAGTTTAAGACAAGATCCTTTTCCATTCATTTAAGGTTACAGTCCATGGGTTAATTCTAATTTCTTTTTTCCCTTTTGCAAACCTCCTATTTTGACTCTCTTCTACTTTTTAAAGAAGGGTGGGGCATAGATGATACATTACTCAGGACCAAGCAAATTAGCGTTATGCAATCTCTAGTTATCAGCCTGAATATCTTGTATCAAGGAGGGTGTGCTCAATTATTCAAACCATTATGAAAGTTCTTCTCCAAATTGTTGCCAAATACCTGTTCAAGGAAAACACCTTTTCATAGTCTGACTTAACCCTCCTTTTCCTTTGTGTGGAACCAAAATCACATATACTGATATATCAAGTACAATTATTATTTTTCTTGGAACTTGGTATCACAAAATATAATAGAAAAGAGGGTACTATGGCTACCTGACTGGATAATACAAAACCATCAATGCTAGTCACAGAGACAGCAGAGACACCTGCCTCCCAGGAAGATGCCATGACTCAATTCAAATTGCACCACTGTCTCCCCTAAAAGGGGAGATTCCATCTGCAGGATTGGACAGAGCTTCCCTGAGCGCGGTGACCGTCACTTTCACAAAAAGGGTGGGTAGAAGGGGGAAGCCCCAGTGGAGCCTGATATAGTGGGTAGTGAGTGGGTCTTACCACATAGGGTGCAAAATTTACCTGATTTGCAGAGACCATTTCTAAGAAGTAGCAATAATGATTATACCACAAAGTTGTTGGGAGGGGATTTTTTCTGCCTCAAAAAATCACTTGTTGAAGGACTGCTGTAGTCTAAAGCTACTCAGCTTTAGACTGTCTCCTTCTTTAGCATTGTTCTTGAAATAAGACCTCACACACTTCATACCCCACAAAATGTAAAAGTATTCTCATAATATATCCCCCTATGGGATATGAAAACGCAGCCATTTTTCCCATTAGAGTTCAAAATGATGTTCTCTTCAAAAATGACCTCAATGCATGGATACTGATGATGTTTGCAAATGGGATTTGACTGCGATTTAACTTGTAGTATTGTTGAATACTCTTTTTGAAATGGTGTGCTGTATAGCCATTTTACTGAACAAAAACTGTGGAGGTCATTTCCCAGGGACATAAAAGCCATAGGGTTATAGAGTAAATTCCCTCCTCCTTCCAGTCCTCACCACCAAACAGCAGTGCTCTAATACAATTAGTAGAGACTATAAGGAGAAGGCTGCAAGGTTGAGACTCTTAGAAGACTCAGGGAAAACCCAGAACATGAGAGAGAGAAACCAGGGTGCAAGAAAGATTGAAGCCTTTGACCTTGGTAAGGAGAGCAAAACTCAGCCCATCTCCTCCCCAGATTAAACACTGAGCTACAGTACTGTGGGCTTCAGCTTGTGGTTTCTCAAACACAATGTCTAGTTTTCCATGGAAAATTACAAGGTGTACTAAAGGCAGGAAAAGTGCTATCTGAAGAGACAAGCATTAGAATCAAACTCACACAGAGAGTTTTGAATATCAGACAAAGGATTTAAAAATATCCAGGCCCATATTGAAGGCTCTGGAAGAAAAATATTGGTAACATAGAAAAACAAATGAGTGGTATGAGCCAAGAAATATTCAAAGGAAGAATCAAAAGACACATCAGTAATCAACAGCACCAGAACAGAATTAAAGATGTCTCTGATGGGCTTATCAGTGGACCAGACTGGACACAGGAGGGAGGAATCAGTGAGCTGGCTGGATGCAGTGGTGCATGCCTGTCATCCCAGCACTAGGGAGCCTGAGGTGGGAGGATCACTGTGAACCCATCAGCCTGGACTATATAATGAGTTCAAGGCCAGCTTGGACTGCACAGTGAGACCCTGTCTCAAAAAGCTTCAAAAACCCAAAAACCCAACAAAGAAATAAGCAAAGAATCAGTGAATTTGAAGGTATATTCATTGAAGTGTCCAAAAATTAAATTTAAAAAATGAAAAAAACTAAAGACAAAATGAACACAATATCCAAACAACTTAGGGACGCTTTCCAAAGGTTTAACGTGTGCTGCTGAAATGTCAGAATATGAGGGAAAAGACTGAGGAATACAAAGAATATTTGAGGTAACAAAGTACAAATTTTCCAAAATTAGTGATATCAAACCAAGGATTCAGGAGGCTGAGAGAGTATAAAACATGACACAGAAAAAGAAACCCACACTTAAGCATATCACAATCAAGCAACAGAAAATCAACACAAAGCGAAAATACTGAAGGGAATAAAAATGCCTAAGAGATGCACAAAGATAAAGAGTTACAGGGGGGTTTCTCATCAGAAACTCTGCAAACAAGAAGGGAATGGAGCCCCATATTTGTTGAAAGGTTGAAAAACAACACAATAAAACTAGCAACCTAGAATTCTGTGTCATAAAATGCTCCTTCAAAAAAGAAGGATGAAGAATTTCTCAGACAAACAAAAAGCCAAAAGAATTTTTGCTAGTAGACTTTATGTCCAAGACGTTTGAAAAGGAACTCTTCAGGGAAGAGAAGTAAGATAGTATTTGATACTTTAATTACATAAAGAGAAGAAAACATCACAGTGACAGTTAATGAAGATAATGAAATCTTATGTTATAGTAAGCAGATCTAGCAGATAACTGAGGCACTTGTGGTGAGAATGCATTTAGTTATTACACTACTATTAGTGTCTTACATAAGTGAAGTGAATAAGAAAGTAAAAGGAACAGCAAGGGATGACTGGGAGTACCCTGTTCTAGGGTACAGCCTGTGGGGTCCTATAAAATTGAAAGTGGCCTTAATTGTAAATATACACTGCAAGTGCTAGGGAAATCAATAAAGATATTTTTCAAAAGAAATATAACTTATATGATTGGATTACGTGAAATACTCAAGAGAACAGAAGGGGCACAAAAAAGGAGGGTTAAAAAGTATAATGAATAGAAAGTATATGAAATGTAGATATGAAGCCAATTACATAAATAATCACTAGAAACAATGGAGTATGCAATTAGACTTTAATGGACAAGGACTATCGTGAGGACTAATAGTGAGGACTTTAATAGACAAAAACAAGTACCAACTACACCTTGTCTAAACTAAATCTACTGTATAAAGGCTAAACACTCAGGAAGAAAGTTATACTATGCTCACATTAAAGTTCAAAAAGGATATTTCATAAAGGGAATAAAGGGAAATTTGTCAGAAATACAGAGACATTTTATAGTGATAAGGAGAAGCTCCAAGAAAATGTCACAGCCTTTAATGTGTATGTAACTGCCAATATTGTATGTAAGACAGGAATTGATAGTACCATGAGGAGAAGCAGACAAGCCCATTCTTGGTGCTTTTACTATGTTAAATAGAAAACAAACCTCTTAGAAAATAAGGACCTGGCGGTAAATACACCATCAATCAGTTTGATCTAATTGATATCTGCAGAGTAGTCATCCAAGAATAACAGGATATTCATTTCTTTCAGGGTCACATGAAACACTCACCAAGTTAAAACACATTCTGGGCTAAAACACTCTTGAGCAAAATGAAAAGAATGGAAAACACCAAGTATTCCTCAGACCACAACAGAATTACTCAGAAACTAATGGTCAAAACCAGAACTATAACAGCAACTAAGGCAAGTTGTATTTGATTATCACATAAAGTATAAAATAAATATCCATGTGCACATTTATGCCAATGTAAGCAAACAAATAAAAATAAAATAGGAGGAAGGTAGGAGTAGAAAAAATCATGTAGAAAAATTCTAAATAATTTATCCATAAGGAAAGGAATCATAAATCCCAACTCCTCGGGTGCCCTGTGCAGATTCACATTCTTCTGTGCAGTGTAAAAAAGGAGAAAATAAAAGAAATCTCATAGGTCCAGAAATTCATTTTTTTAAACCAGATACTGAAGGCCAGTGTCAACAGCCATGTGTCAATGTATGTGCTCTTGATATCGTAGGTGAATGCGGCACTTTTGTGATTCTACAGAGTGAGGTCACTACATTCCAATCCTGGTGCAGTCATGAGGAAGACTTCATAAAAATAACAAAGTCTATTGGATGGGAATTCCACAAATATTTGAAGAGTATTTCTCAAAGCTATGGAGGAATGCAACCAAATCAATTATGAAAAGCTGTCCATGCAAAGTAGTGTTGTAGACACACAATAATAAGACATCTTGGAGAAGATAGAGAAAAGAAAAAAGAAAAAGACATGTTATTTAAAAAATACACATGTACTGTAGATTTAGTTAATAATATGTCAATATCTGTTCACTAATTATAAAAAATAAAACAGTAATGTAATAATGGGAAAAGTAGACACAGATTGTATAAGAACTTTCTGTATCATATTCTCAACTTTCCTGTCAATCTGTATCTGTTCCAAAAAGAAAAGTCATTATAAATATTCAATTAATCCCCAAGAAGGTAGAAAAGGAATAAATGTAAGAGAAAATATAGGAGAAAAACAAAGCAAGCAGCAAGACTGTAGGTTTACGCTCAGTTCCACTGATAATGCAATCATGTTGAACATCAATGGTTCAGACATGAGAATTTAAAAAGACACAGAGTGAGACTCCTGGTCTTGAAGACCAGGTCTACTTGGTCTACTTTATGCTGGTCTCCACTAAACTCTTACAGGTGCTATAAATAGAACAACAGAGCAAACAGAAGAGCTTGGGAACAAGAGAGGAGACTTTTCTGGGGATGTGAAGATCTCATGAGCCTGATAAAGTTCCCAAGCTTCATGTATTCCAGACTGGGATCCAAAGAAGCCAGCAACCTAGAAATATTCATGGGCTGTAGGAGACAATTTGATTGACTCTCCTTGAATGCAGAATAATTGCTGTAACATTAGTTAAATGGAATCTCATTTCCATATACTGATATGTACAGAATGGGTTATACTGTTCCCTTCTTCTTTTAACTGGCTTTAAGTGATGCAAATAAGGCTAGCTGAGGTACTGTTATGTAATCTTGGAGGACAACCTGACACTTTCCTGTTTCCTCAAATAGTGCTTTATGTAAAAGATTGAAGTGTAGTGGGACAGCAGAGCCACTGGGCTCCAGGAATTTCAGCTGGGTACAAACTTCAAAGTAAGATGCTATGGCTACCCAGGGCACAAAAGTTTACATGTTAGAAGCTGAAGTAACAACCTCCTAAATTCATTCCTATGCTATCCAAGTCAAGTCATGCAGACTGGCATTTCTGTACATCTCCTTGCATATTAAAAAGATGCTTTTCTGGGACTGGGGATTTAGCTCAGTGGCATAAGCACCTGCCTTGCAAGTGTGCGGTCATGAGTTCAATCACTGGTACTGATTAAAAAAAAAAAAAAGATGCTTTTCTCTTCACCTGAATAGCCAGCTTGAGTTACTAACATAGTTCCCATCATCTTCCCTGTCACACATCCTCAAGCCAATCCCTTCTTCACAAGATAGCAAGTTCTGGGAGAGGCCTTGGATCAAGGCTTTTGTCTATATATCCTCATTTAGATCTGGTTTAGGACTCCTTGGCCACTCTTAATTTTGAATATGTCTTGGTGTTTTACTCTTGCTGTGGGTTGCATTGGAGGTGGTAGATTAGAATTAACTTGCTGGGATTCCAATAACACTTCAATGGGATTACAAATATAACTTTCTGAATTGTGAAGAATATTAGAAAAGGGATTACAATACTTGGATAACAATATTCAATACTTGGGTTACAATGATGGGCATAGACAAAAGACCAAAGAAAAATTGCTGTCCTTAAACAATATAACAAGAAAAGAGCTGCCTGGTAGACACATTTCAACCTCACAACCTGTCTGCTTCATTCAAGCACCATTGGGAAGGTGGTAGTGCCACCTTCATGTCAGAAAAACCAAAACCTTTGCCAGATGGTAGCAAGATGATGCCATCTTCTGGATAGCATTAGAGAAGGTCCAGTAGGGTCTGAGGACTTTCACCCATGCTGGATGGTTACCAGGCCACACTCCAAGGAACAAGAGAAGACTACATGATTGAGCTGAGCATCCTCGCCAGTTCAGCAGTACTGTGGCTCCCTCTCCTCATAGTGAGGACTGTGTAAAAGAAAGTTTAACAGTGATCTGGCACTTTCACCACAGCTCAGCAGTTGTGAATTCATCTCCTACTGCCATGATATCTGTGGAGACCACAAACCTAGTCAGGAAGCTATCCATGATTGAAGAAGACTATTGGGAACCCTTGAAGTGATTCTCCAATCTCCATTCAGATATTATGGCACATGGCAAGAGAGAAAGAAAGAGAGCAAGAGATGAAATGGCAGTACAGTGAGGATCTGGGATGACCAATTGTTCACGAGGAAGACACAAAATGTCTTGAGGCAACCAGAATCTTGACTTTTAATGATTGAAAAGGGGATCTGAAGAGGGGATTTTCATTTGACAGAAGAGGGAAGAGTTGATCTTATGCTAAGAGAGATCTTGTCATGGAGTGACTTTTAATCTTAGTGGATGGGAAAGGATGGCTTATCCCTGGAGAGATGATGGGAAATATCAAAAGGGTGATACTGATAATCTCAAGCCTCCATTTTTCACTTAGAAAAGTGTGCAAAATTAGCCATTGTGACCATCCTCAAGGGAAAGAGGTTGGAATGCTTAACCTCCAAGTGCCTGCTGAATGAATGTGTGAGTCAATGGAACAGACAATGTAAGAAATAGACAGTGTAACTCAGTCTGTGTACCAAGACTGGGAAGCACTGATCATGGTGGCTGATTGGACTGTTACCTGGGGTTCTGTGACAATTGACATATGGCATAATGGAGGCCTCACATCTTCCTTAGCTGAGTTGTATTAAGTCCCTGCAAAGGATGTGGCCAGGTGGGCATCTGAATGGTCTCTGCCTGTCTGAGGGGCACCTGCCCTTTGTCCATTGCACCATCATTCAAGGGTACAGAATAAACATGTAGGAAATCAGAGATGGGAATTAACTAGTCAAAACCAATAGTTCATGATTTTAGAGAAAGGGGCTTTTATGGAATTAAAAAATAAAACCAAACCCTCCATGTATCTCAAAGAAAAAATAAAAAGAGGCATATTATTCCTGAGAATTCTTCCCTGTACCTTGGGCAGCTGCCACAGTTGTTGCCACCTCCTTTGGGTTTACTCCCTGCTCCCAATTCATCTAATTCCAGCCAGTTGAACTGATGCCAGTTAGCCATTGCCTGTATTTGGCCATAGAGGGCCTTCTCCAGAACCTTCTACTTCATGGCTATGCTTATCCTGGTCAGACAATGTCATCTAGTGCCCGCCTAAAATGACTGTCAGCAATTCCTTTTGAGTTCCACATTTTAACTGAGAAAAATTGTCAGCCCTGATCCAGAAACTTAATAAAAGAAAAACAATTCTGATGTTCACAAGAAAATTTAGCCTGATGGATGACTATATCCTCTTGATTACAAGTTATAAGGGCTATGACACAAAAATAAATGTCCTCTCAAATTAAAAGGTAAGGTTAGTAGCTTCCACACCTGTATTTAAGACCACTATATGACTTTCCTGGTAGACAATGGAACTGAAATCTCTGCCTTTAAAAGTCCCCTCTGTCAGAAAAAGGTTACCATCCCTGGGACTCTTGCCTCTCACCCCTTGTGCCAGACACAAACTTGCACTTTAAGAGGATATCTCATCAAACATAAAGTCCTGTATAAGGCAGTCTCCGTACTTCTGGGATGAGACTCTTCAAGTTAGAAGCAACCATTTCCTTTGCACCAAGACAGTCAGGTTCCCTCTCATTTAACCCTAAATTTTCCCCAAGAGGAAGATGACTCCTGCATCATCCTGAGACAGATAACTGCAATCCTGAAAATCCTCCTCTTAGAGGTATATGACAAGACTCATCTATCCCTAGGCCTGACCAACCATGCTCCAACTGCACATCAGCTGCCTAAAGCAATACAGGACCTGGATAGACTGCTAATCTGCAGTTGCAAACCCATATACCCTATTTGGATGCCTACTTCCAGATGCCACTTGGTTCACTTTCCTGGATTTAAAAGATACTTGTTTCTGTTTACAAATTTCCCATTAGCCAGCCCCTTTTTGCCTTCAACTGGAAAAATTCAGAGACAGGAAAAAATTTCACCTGGACTATTGTCATAAAGGTTTGGGAACTTTCCCACTATTTTGGGGGAGGCCTTAGAAACAGATTTGGCTCCTGGACATCCTGTTTTTCTGTCCCATCTAGGTCCATCAAGGTCATTCAAGAAAAAGAAATGAGGCTTCAAAACTATAGAATACTTATAGACTGTCAAACTGCTAAAATACACCTTTCCTTCCTGTAAAGCCAGTTCAAGACCTTAAAGCTTCCAATGCCATCATGATTGCCCTCTGTGAACATCACCTCAGTCTTCTGTCACTCACACCGTGTCGATTCACCTCCCTGGACATAAGAATACCTTCTTCTGCCTTTAGTTGACTCTGTCAGCTAGCCAGCCTCTCTTCACAACTAACCTGGACTCAACCTCTGTGAGGTTCAAAACTTGTTTCCTCTTTAAAAAAGTGCTTCTGATTAATGACATCCAACCTGATCCTGGAAAGATATGAGAGTTCTGCTGCAATATATGGCAGAAACTGGTGATAAGTAAAAATTCCACAAATTTCTTAGAGCTGCTGGCTTCTATAGAATCTGTGCCTTTGAGTTTACAAAAACAATGATGATTATCCAGGCTGTCAGCCCCTGGGAGCACCCAGTGGCTTACTTATTTGTCCCAAAGGGCTGCCTCCTCCCTTTGCCTCTGTCTAACAGCCACTGCTTTCTGATCAAGGAAGCTGACAAAGTGCACACCTTAGGCTGTGCCCCATCTGTCCAGACCCGACATGTTGTACTGGGCCTAAAAATAGAACTCCTAACAGATGCTGAGTACACCCTGTTTATGGATGAAAGTAGCTCTGTTAGGAGTTGAGTTTGATAGGCTAGATATGCTGTGACCACCTTGGACAAAGCTATTTTGGCCAAATCTCTCTTGTAACTGCTTTATGCTATTGTCTGGAAACCTGCCACCCACACTGCAAAATAATTTGATCCAGGAGCCTTAGCCCTCTCTGGGGATCCAATTGATTGAAACATCAACCCCAGCTAGAAAAACTTTACTGAATACATGTGAAGGATCAGAGCCAGACCTTTGCCCACTGTTTGTTCTGTAAGGTCAAGCTGCAGTGCTGGCAGCTTGTAAACCTGTATACCTAAAGCCAGCTCTTCAGCATCTGTGTCACTGACCTTGATAGCATGTGTTACGGTGACTTTCCATATTTAAAGACATATAGATAAATTACACAAAATAGAACCTTATAGTGGTTACAAATATCTGCTAGAGATCATCTGTACCTATTCAGGTTGGCCCAAGAAGAAGTTTATAAGGTCCTGCTACCAGCTATACCTATAGACACTCTTATATGCACATATAATACAGGTGCATATTAACTACCTCTATGAGTTTCAGAAATCCAGACTTAAATCTGCTGGAGAATTTATCTGGACAGCTTTTCTGGGCCCTGCTTTGAAAAGACAACTAACTCATTCTAAGCCCTCATTCAGTTACTCTAGACATTGGCCAGTCAATGCATGGCTTAAGTCTGAGGATATTGTTCACAGGATTGCTCTGTACCTATTCCTTTTGATTTTTGTGACTTTTCAGACTGTTTACCTCAGTCTTTGCTTTGCATTAGCTCTTTGGATGATTATCCTGAGAAAATAAAAAAAAATAGCCGGTAAGATCCTTCTAAATGATAAAGATTTGATGGGCACCCATGGCACACTGAACATTCTCCTAGATTAACTCCTTAACTCCATTGTCAGAGTCATCTTAGGGAGAATCACTATAATAAGGACAACAAATCACAAACTGCTGGTGGGAGTAGTCAGTCTTGGGAATCTTGGCTAGGGCTCATCCTAAGATCAGTAACAACCCTGCTGCTACTGCTTCTGGTTGGGCCTTATCTCAAAAGATCACATGTAATATGCCCAGCAAAGAAGGATAAATGTAGTACAAGAGAATCCCTACCCAGCCTGTCTGTTAGTTGCCTGGGTATTAGTTCCAGTTATTTTTATTTCTTAGAAATGGCTGTTCACTGTGATGCATCACTGGTCACTATGATGCATATTATAAGAATCAGTTCCCAACTGGCAAGCTATTCTGCCTCTGCACTTCCTGCTTGCATCTTGCAGATAACCATATATCCAGAGATTGGAGTCTGACACTTGAGGATCAGTTGATTCCTAGTCAATGACCATTTGATGTTAAATAAGCCTACCTCTAAATTCTGGTATTTCAATATTTCTACTTGTCATGCACTATCAGGAGGAAGACAGTGACCCCTTCCCACAGTTCTCTTGCCCTAGGAATGTCAGAGATAACCCAGCTAACAGAGGTACTTCCAGTAAGGTCCAGAGCTTCATAATATGATACCAAAAATGCCACTAATAGCTGACTTGTAACATATGAACCAGGAAATATTAAACTCAATGAAAATATACAACCAATAGATGCTAACTCAGAAGTGACAGAGAGGATAAGACCATCTCACAAAGATCTTTAATGCCATCAACGTAAAATACTTTAGAGAATAGTGCCAAACCCATTGGAAACAAATTAATAAACAGAAATCTTCAGCAAAGAAACAAGAAACTATAAAAGATGACCTGGACTATAGAACTGAAACAGAAAGCATTCTGGGAACATGCGTGAAGAAGAAAGGGACAAAGAAAAAAGACAGAAATAGACCAGTCTGGATAGTAGAGAGAAAATAGAAAAAAAAACAAACTGAGCCTCAGGAACTGCTGTGATAGAAAATCTCTAACCTTTATATCACTGTCCTATGAAAATGGAAGAGGTAACAAGAAGAGGCAAAAAAAAAAAAAGTGCTTTAATGAATAAAAGCTGAAGCCTCTCCAATTTCAGCAAAAGAATTAAAATTACAGACTCAAAATACCGAGGGAATCCCAAACAGACAAGGAAGTCTGCACTGAGGGACAACGTGATCAAATTTCTAAAAATGAACCTCAAACAATATCTTAAAAGCTATTAGAGACCATGGCAAACCCTACTTATCTGTGCAACCATGGGATTTTGCTCAAAGCCTGGTAGGGCCCTGCTCAGCATCTGTAAACAAACCAGGACTTTTGATCAATACTCGGGTTGTGGTTGGGACCCATCTGGTGATCCCCAGGTAGATGAAGCCACCACAAGTTGAACGGCATCACCTGAAGACTTCCACAGCAAACTCTACCTATCTGTGTAGCTGTGAGACTTTGCTAAAAACCTGGTAGGGCCCTACTCAGTGGCCTCAAGCAGTGGGAGGCGGGGGGGTCTTTGGTGAGCCATGTGGGGTGTGTTGAAGGTCTACTCAGTGCACCATTTGGGGAGCCTTTGAGTGCCACTAGGGACCTGGTAAGGACTGCCTAATGTCCCCCACTAAACTGGGGAAACTCCTTCCAGTATGAACAGCCATCCTCAACTGAAAAAAACACAAAAAAACAAAAAAACAAAAAAAACTGAGACTTTGCATTCAACTTCCCCAGAGGAATACAGGAAAATGACAAAACAAAAGCAAAATGCAATCACAAACCTTCAGCTCATCCCAAACAGCCCAGAGACCTCCCTAGGAGACATGCACATAGAAGAAAATGTAAGCCATACGTCTGTAACTTCTGAAATGATAGCAACTGAAGTAAAGAATCAACTTCATGAAGCTATAAAGGAGCTTAGATCAGAAATAATCTCCCAGGTAAAACAAGAAATGATAAATGTAATGAAAGAAATGCTGACTATATCTAAAGAAGACATAGTTTAAAAAAAATAGAGGAACACAGCAAAATGATCGAAACTCCAAATGACCAATATAAGAAAGAACTACAATGCATGAAACAGATTCAAAGAGAGCCAGGAAATAAAAAACTCCATTGAAAGCTGGCAAAACTGCCTCAGTGAATGTGAAGATAGAGTTTTAGAGCTCAAATACAAGATTGCAGCTAGTAAACAGGGGAAGAAAGTTCTTTTAAAAATAATGAGTCAGGAAGTAACAATTCAACAGTTGCAAGATGATGCAAAGAAAAACAATATAATATTGATAGGTGTAAATGAAAAAGATGACAACACAAATGATATCAAAAGACTATTTCCAGAATTAACAGCTGAAAATTTTACAAATATGGGAAAGAAAACTGACATATAGATAAGTGAAGGACATTAAACTCCCATCAGCCATAACCAAAATAAATCTACACCCAGACATATAATAATCAATATCCCAGAAATTCAATATAAGAACATAATATTAAAAGCTATTATAGAAAAGAAAAAAAAATCACCTATAAAAGGAAGCTCATCAGAATCACAGTGGACTTCTTAATACAAACAATGAAATCATGAAAAGTATGGAGTGAAGTATTTTAAATCCTAAAGGAAAACAACTTCCAACCCAGACTGACATACCTTGCAAAACTATCCTTCAAAATTTATAGAGAAATAAGATACTTCCATGACAAAGAACAACTGAAGAACCTTATGTCTACTAAACCAACCCTGTAAAGAATACTGAAAGATATTCTACACAGACATAAGAATAACTATGACTTCAAGAACACTAACAGAAAGAAACCAACCACCAAGCAGTGCAAAACATTAAGCAAAGGAGAAAGGTAAACAACTCACAGCAGAAAGATAACATGACAAAAATAAGCCAAAATATATCACTTATAACTATTAATGTAAATGACCTCAATTCACCAATCCAAAGAAATAGGCTGGCAGAATGGATCAAGAAACAACATCCAACCATATGCTGTCTACAAAAAACCCATATAATCCAAAAGGAAACTCATAGACTGAAAGTCAAAGGATGGAAAACAATACTTCATGCAACAGGAACCCAAGAAAAAGGAGGGATAGCTATTCTGCTTGCAGACAATATGAGCTTCAAACCAAGAATGATCAAAAGAGATAAAGAAGGTCACTACATGCTAGTTAGGGGAAAACTTCAAGAGGAAGAGATAATAATCTTAAATATATATGCACCAAAATATGGGAGCACCCAGCTATATAAAACAAATACTAATAGAAATGAAAATATAAATAGGCAATAATACAATTATAATGGGAAACCTAAACGGGCTATTGACACAAAAAGACAGATCAACAAGGCAGAAAATCAGCAAAAATAAATAAATAAAAGAAAAGAAAAGAACTGAATCAAACTTGTGAACAAATGGACTTAACTGACATGGATAATATTCAATCCAACAAAAACAGAATATACAGTCTTCTCAGTGTCACATAGGACATTCTCTAAAATAGACCATAAACTAGCTCATAGAACATGTTTAAGTAAATGCAAAAGAATTGAAATTATCCCATGCATACTATTTGATCACAGTGCTATAAAATTGGAAATCAACAGCAAAAGAAACTTCAGAAGCTCCATAAACATATGAAAATTAAATAATACACTCCTGAACAATGAGTGAGTCTCAGGAATTAAACAACATCTATCAGTAAACAAATACAACTTACAGGAACCTGTGGGAAGCAATCAAGGCAGTCTTCAGAGGGAAATTTATTGCGGTGAATTCCCATATGAGGAAAACAGAATGAACAACCAATAACAACAAATAAACAACCTGATGCTATACCTCAAACATTTAGAGAAAGAAGAGCAAGTCAAGCCCCCACCAAAAAGAAGGGAGAAAATTATAAATATCAGAGGAGAAACCAATGCAATAGAGACTAAGAAAGCAATACAAAGAATCAATGAATCAAAGGTTGGTTCTTTGAAGAATAAACAAAATTGGCAAGCCACTAGCCAATCTTATTTTAAAAAGGAAAAAACCCCTCAAATTCCAGCAATAAGGAATGAAAAGGATGAAATCACTACAGACACTGTGGAAATACAGAAGTTCATCACTGCCTGCTTCAAAATCTGTACTTTCATAGGTTTGATAACAAAAGATATGGACAGATTATTAGAAACATGAATTACCAAAGCTGAACCAAGAAGATATAAAACTGCTGAATGACCCAATTTCAGTTAGTGAAATTGAAAATGTAGTTAGAACCTTACCAACAAAGAAAAAACCAGGTCCTGATGAGTTCACTGCTGAATTCTACAAAAAATGTAAGGAAGACTTAATGTCAACACTCCTAAAACTCTTCAATGAAATTGAAAGGGAAGCAATTCTCCCTAACTTATTCCTGGAAGCAAGTATTATCCTAATACCAAAAACAGAGAAAGACCCAACCAAAAAAGAAAACTACAGATCAATCTCATTAATGAACATAGATGCAAAAATCCTCAATAAAATACTGGCAAACAGAATGCAGCAAGTCATCAAGAAGATTAAACACTATGATCAAGTGTGATTCATCCCAGGAATGCAGGGATGGTTTAATATATGCAAATCAATGAATAGAGAGTCAAAGATATGAATCACATGATCATCTTAATAGATGCAGAAGAATCTTTCGATAAAGTCCAATACTCATTCATGATAACCCTATGGAAAACTGGAATACATGGTGTTTACCTAAATCTGATAAAAGCCACCTGTGACAAACCAACAGTGAGCATCATATTAAATGGTCAAAAACTGAAAGCTTTCACTCTAAAATCAGGAACAAAACAAGACTGTTCAATATCACCACTCCTATTCAATATAGTGCTGAAAATATTAGAACAATTATATAAGAGAGAAATAAAAGGAATAAAGATAAGAAAGGAAGAGGTTGAACTATCATTATTTGCAGATGACATGATATTATACATAGAAGACCCCCCCCAAACTCCATTGAAAGACTTCTAGATGTAATAGCCAAATTCAGTAATGTAGCTGGATACAAAGTCAACACTCAAAATCAATAGCATTCCTGTACACAGACAAAAAACTCAGAAATAAGAGAAACCATACCCTTTACAATAGTATCAAAAGAATTGAAATACTTAGGAATCAATCTAACGAAAGAAGTAAAAGATCTACTCAGTGAAAATTACAGTACTCTGAAAAAAGGAATTGAAGAGGATCTCAGAATATAGAAGGACATTCTTTGTTCATAGATAGGAAGAACAAACATTGTGAAAATGACCATTTCCCAAAATTGTTATACAGATTTAATGCAATTCCAATCAAAATACTGTTAGCATACCTCACAGATCTAGAGAAATCATTTCTAAAATTCATCTGGAACCAGAAGAGACCTACAATAGCAAAGGCAAATCTGGGCAACAAAGACAAGGCAGGAGGCATCACAATCCCTTACTTGAAGTTATACTGCAAAGTTACTGTGATAATATAAAGTACTGGAATAAAAACAGACCTGAATATCAATGGAATAGGTTAGAAGATACCACTACAACTACAAACACACTCAGCCACCTTATCTTTGACAAAGGAGCCAAACACGTTCACTGGAAGCCTCCTTAATAAGTGGTGCTTGAAAAGCAGGCTGTCCATATGCTGAAAACTAAAACCAGACCCATGCATACCATCATACATCAAACTAAAGTCACAATGGATTAAAGATCTAAATATTGAAACAGAGACACTAAATATGCTGCAAGACAAAGTAGGTAGAAATCTTGAAGACATAAGGGTTGGCAGATAATTCATGAACAAAAGTCAAACTGCCCAGGAAATGCTTCCCAGAATCAACAACTGAGATCTTAGCAAAAAGTTTTTGTAAGTCGAAGGAAATCTCCAACAGAGTGAAAACAAAACCCATGAACTGGAAAAAAATCTTGGTCAACTGTCCCTCAGACAAAGGACTTCTGTCTAGAATATATAAAGATTTTTTAAAAAATCAGACCCCCAAAATTCAAAGACCCAATCCAAAAATGGGCATCTGAGATGAATTCACTGTTCTCAGATAAAGACATACAAAGGCCAAATAAATACATGAAAAAATGCTCAGCATCATTGGCTCTTAGAGAAATGCAAATTAAAACCACACTGAGATTCTGTCTCACTCCAGAAAGAATAGCCATGATAAAGAAAACTACCAACAACAAATGCTAGAGAGGCTGTGGGGAAAAAGGAACTCTTTCTGTACTGTTTGTGGGAGTGCAGAGTGGTGCAACCACTGTGGAAATCAGTCTGGAGGTTCCTCAAAAAGCTGGTATTGGAGGTCCCTTTTGGCTCAGCTATTCCACTTCTGGGCATATTTCCAGAAGAACTGAAAACATCACACCACAGTGATATATGTGCACCAATGTTTATAGCAGCACAGTTTGTAATAGCTAAACCCAAATGCCTATTAACTGAGGAATGGATAAAAAAATGTGGTATTTTTATACAATGGGATACTACTCAACTATAAAGGAGGACAACATTGAGGCTTTTATAGGTAAATGGGATACAACTGGAGACCATATTCATATGTGAAATAAATCATTCCATATTGTCTTCCTAATATAAGAAATTGAAAGAGTAAATAAGATACAAGATCTTCAATAAATATTGCAAAAGCATGAGAAACTGCTCAAAGAGGAAAAAATAACTCATAGAAAAGGAGAAAAGAAGGAGGAGAAAAAAAAGATACAAATTTGTATGTATACACTTAAGATTACTAAGACGATTGTACTACTAATTTTATTAGTTATTGGAACAAAACAGCTAACATCTGTAGGGTTAGATCAATTTTGCATGACTGTTTCTGGTAATTCTAGTAAGACTTTTGAAGATAACTATGTAAAACAACAAAATTAGTTATATTCTACCACCTTGTTTTGAAAGCCTACATTGTTACTGTTTTGTTATAGTTATTTATTTGACTTTTGCTTCTGATTTTTCTTATACTTTGTTTTATTTTTCCCTGTAACACAGAAATGATAGATGTACATGTATAGGTTCATAAATGCCTAAGAGTTCACCTAAAGAGTTTATAAGAATTGATTTTAGTATGTGTGATGGTATGAACAGCTACACTGTGGAAAATGAGACATCATTGTAGACATTGCTGATTCCTATCATTTTGTTTTGAAGTCTAATGATGCTTTTATTCTTGATTTTGATTGGTTTTAGTCTGGTTTTAATTATTTTATTTCAATATGTGTGAAGGCATGGACAGTTATTTTAAAGAAAACAAGAGACATTATGGTAGCCATTATTGATTTTCTATTTTCTGGTTCTGAAGACTTATAAGGCTCTCATTCTTTTATTTTTCATTGCTTGTATATTATTTTGTTTTGTATTCACTCATTTTGGGTGAAGGCATGGACAACTTTTTTGAAGAAAACAAGAGACATTATGGTAACCACTGTTGACTTCCTGTTGTCTTGTTTTGCATTGTATTTGCATTGTTTGCTCTGATCTGTTTTATTCTGTTTCACTTTGTTTTGTTTTATTCTCTTTAAAAGAGAAAAAAACTCAGAGAGAAATCAACATCATAAACATAGCAGAAAAATCTTTTTATATTACCACGCATTTCTCATCCAAAGTTAAAAAGGCCAGAATGAGGGGACACAAAGTATTCAAGTGCTGAACGAGAAGAACTTCTCACCCAGAATACTATATTCAGTAGAAATAGGCTTCTTGAAAGGAGGAAATAAGTCATTTTGGGAAAGTGTGAGAATTAGTAATCATCAGCGTTACCCTAAGAGAATGACTCAGGGAAGTTCTTAAAATAGAAAGGAGACAATAAATAGAGGAAATTTGGGACATCAGGAAGAGCAACCCTGAAACATACGGGTACATGCAAGACATTTTCCTTCTACTTTTGACTGTTTTTTTATCATAAAGAGATGAAGAAAACAATAGCCCTATCTGCCACATTCCTTAATGTATGCAACATATACAGTAAGGGACCCATATTATAACCATGAGATGGTTAAAAGTTCATAAGTAGAATTAAGTTTTCTAGATTGTATATGATCTAATAAAATGTCTAGACCAGTAGACCAGTCATTAAAGAAAATAAAGCTGCAAAATATGAAAAGAAAAACTCATAGATAGAAGACCATGAGACAAATCCACAGGGATAGTCAGGGACCTCAATCGCTCTGTAACTGGTAGAATTATACAGAAAATCATCAGAGTTACAGAGGAACACACTACACTGTCAACCAAAAGGTTTTAATTGGTATGTATGTTCCATCTCAAAGGAACGGAACACACAGTCTCACCTCGTAACCAGGGAAACTATACCAAGATGGACAATATCGTGAGCATACTCAGCAATGACAGCAAAATTGAAATCATATAATGGATTCTCCAGCCACAATGAAGCGAAACCAGAAATCTGCAAAGATTTTCCAGCCACAGTGAAGCGAAACCAGAAATCTACAACATAAGGATCCAGGAATCCATTTCCAGGTTTTTCCTAAGAAAAAGAAGCATGTAACCATACAAAGACTTGTACACCCAGTATTCACAGTAACTTCTTTGGTAACAACTCCAAACTGTTGGGAACAATCCAAGTACCCTCAGGTGACTGGAAAAGAGATTGCAGCATATCCAGATAACTGGTTAAACTTAGTAAAAATGAATAAAATATTGACCCATGCTACAGTGTGGGTGGCTTTCAAAGTCACTTGGCTTAGTAAAGAAACTAGTCAAAATACAGAGCCCTTAGCTGTTTAATTGTATCTACATGCAAGTCTAGAAATGGCAGGCTAGACCGTAGGGGCAGAAAGCAGTTTTTTTTTTTTTTTTTTTTTTTTGTCTTTTTCATTTTTATTGGTACCGGGGATCGAACTCACGACCGCCTGCTTGCAAGGCAGGTGCTTATGCTGCTGAGCTAAATCCCCGGCCCCACGTGAAGGCCATTGTAACACGCCTTGGAATTCCACCACATTAACATCTTGTCATGTTCAGGTTCAAATTCAAGGCATTCCATTATTTTACATGGAAAAAAACTCCTGTCTTTCCACCTTACTAAACATGAGACCCAGTCTCTGAAACATCATTATCATGCTCTTACTCATATGAAATGCCATAGTAATATACACAGTGGGACACTGCCCAGGGACACTGCCCATCCATACAAATATGGAAGGCCTACTGTTTGCAGCAACCTAGATGGAACTGGAGATCATCGTGTCACCCGAAATAACCCAGGAACAAAAGATAAATACACCATGTTTTCACTCCCTTGAGGAAACTAAAATAGTTGCGTCCTAGGAGAGCAGAGTGGAATAATCTAGAAATGGTCACTACAGAGTGGAAAGGGTAGGATGGGTCAGAGGAAGCTGGACTGGAATTAGACAAGGACACCAACACTGTTACAGGAGGAACTGGTTCTGGTGCTGTATGGCACAGCAGGGAGACTTTTGTCCACAACAATCTATGATCTATTTCAGAATATTTAAAGAGCACGTAAGTACCCAACACCTATGAGATAGAAGTGCTTATTGCCCTGATTGGATCATTGTGCTTTCTATTGGGGGATCACATTGAACCCCATACCTATGTGCAAATATTGTGTAGCAATAAAAGAATAAAATCCAAGTAGACTGTATTCTAATATAAACTATTTGCAACATGAATTACCCTGACTCTGCACATTTAATGCAAGACATGAGTTTCAAGAAAGGTAGAAAAAACCTAGGAGGGTCCTAGTGAGCCCTCTCCTGTGCAAGCAGCTGTCGGACACTGCATGGGTAACATTGTAAAATCAGCTGCATTTTTACAAGGAGACTTGGGAGAGGGTGAGATTGGCTCCTGGTCATAACCAGAGCTCCCGTCCAGGGACCCCAGCTCTCTGGTCCGCAGCACTGGCTAACAGCCCATCCTGCACTACCCATGCGCTCCCAGATGTAGTTGGACCTCGCAGGCTCAGAACTGGAAACCATTACATTCCTCTGACTCCCAGCTGCCAAAGCAGCCATTTCAGACACAGCCACATGAAAAGAGAGCAAATAGACATTTAGCCACTTATAACCAGGTTTCCGTTTTCTCCAGCCAGGATTTCTTCCCCTGTGCCACTAAATCCTTTCTGGAAAAGACAGGAAAGAATTGGGACTGGGAACCCCAAGGTCCATTGTCTCCCTTTCCAGGGAGTGATGTGTGCGCTTCCTTCCTGCAGGGTCGGGCTCTGCAGCCTGCTGTCCCGGATCCCGGCCGGGTGGGGAAAGCACGCGGCAGAGACTCCCACGGTGTGACCTGAGCTGCGCTCTGCGAGGCACCCTGTGACCCAGGGGACGCTCTTCCCGGATTTCCTGCTCCCGCCCTCCCCTGCTCCCACACCTGTGAACTTCCTTTGGGAAGTGCTGCTTCCTCTCTTTTTTAATTCATTTTCTAGTTCAGGCCATGTCAGGAAGTACTCACGGGTCCGCAGGCCGGTGCTGGGCGTCATGCTTAAGTTCAGGAACGTGCGTGTCCTGTGTCCTGTGGGAATCCCATGAAGAAAGACCTGGCCATGTGCCCGACTCACACTGTAACTTCATCGTAAGACACAGAATTAGGTAATGGAAATCCTCCAGGATTGTCCTCTCTTGTTAAGGTCTGCCGTTGTGACCCTGGAAGTGTTCCATTTTTATAAAATGTGATAATTATCAGTTCAGGCCACAGCTCTGCAAGAACTTTAATTGGGAATGGATGGTCTATTTAGGGACTGGTATAGCTCAGTATCTGAGTTTGCTGGGTCTTCCAACTGATGACCATTCTATGTATTTTAGTTTATTTAAATTATAATCTTTAATTTTTCTCAGTAAACTTGTATTTTTAGTGTGCATGTTTGCATATATTTGTTCACCTTATTGCTGTGTATTTGACATTTTCATACTAAATATACCAACATTTATTTTTAATTGATGCTATTTTATTGTAATTGATTTTTGTATATTATCCTAGAAGCCTTAAATGTTGCCAAATTCACTCACTATTTTTAATAATCTAATAAATCCCATTATATATATATATTATACACACAATTATGCCATTTGCAAAGTTTTATTTATTTTATATTTACCTCATACGTCTAGCTGGACTTCCATGTGATTCATTATTGAGTAAGAATGGTAAAATTTACAAATTGTCTCATCTGTTATTTGTCTAAAAATGTTTTGATGTAAACTTCAAAGAGTAATTCCAGCAGATCTAGAGGTCTTGGTTAGTTTCTTTACTTGTTGCAGCATTTTAAATATTTATTTTCTTCTGGTTTGTAATGTTTCTGTTAAGTAGTAAACATTCATCTTCATCTTCAGTCACCTGCATTTAATGCTGTTTTCTCTTGCTGTTTACTCTCGAGGCATCTTTTCTTTATCTCTGGACTTCTGTAGTTTGTGTTTTGCTATGACTGTCAGTGTTTTCCTTATTTAATGGCTCACTTAGATTCTTGTATCTGTGGATATACTGCTTTTATAAAACTTGGGAAAAAAGCATTATCATAAGTATTTTTTACTCTTTTTCCAGGACTCCAAATATAAGCATTTGACACTGTGCACAATTTAAGGAGTCTGTCTGCATTAAAAGAATTTAATATGTTCCCTTGTGTTGCTCCTAATCGGCTGTTAATCCTATCCAGTTATACATTTTTATTTCCAACTCTGTATTGCGTATTGCTAGGACTTTCACTGACTTGTTCGTGCCTTCAGGTTCTCCTCTTACTTGCTGTCTGCTTATTTCTTGCACATAGCTGCCAATATCAGAGTCCTTGCCTCCTAATTCAATTATTTCTGGCACTGTGGTTTTATTATGGTATCTGTTAACTGATCTTTTCCCCCAGTTTCAGCTCGCTGGTTTTTCTCCCTGCCTTATCACACATCGAACAAACTTTAACTGGGAGCTAGGACTTATAAATATTACATCCTCAAATGCCTGGATCGTGATTCCTTTATTTAAATTGTGCTGGATTTTCTTTGACAGGCACTGACTTATTCGGAGATTATGAGCTTTGTTAGACTGGATCTAGCTGAGCCTTCACGGAGAAGCATGACTGCTCTGGTAAATGCGTGGGCTTGGAGTGCATGATTCACAGAAGCGCGATGGGAGGGAAGTTAGAGAATTCTGTCTGTATTATTTGACTGTCACTCTTCTCACTAAGCCTACGCATGGCCTAAAAGTTGTGGAATTCAGTGCTCCCTTTACGTCCTTTAACACCAGGCTTCTATGCCTGGTGTTTCTCTTCCTTAAAGGGTTGTCCTTCTTCTGTTTTGTCAAATTCATTTTGCCTTGCTTTTCCTACTTCATATCTTTGCTCTCTGCACCACTGCATTCTCTCCCCTGCCCTACTTTTAAATAAAAAATTTCTTTGTGATATTGTGCATGGTCTGTGTAGGTGCTTTAGACACTAATAGCAAAGTACCATTGGAATCAGTTTAATAGGAATCCCTGCACTCTCAGTGTCTGATCAATCATGGCACCTAATTAGGTGCTTTGTCCTCCAGCACCCCCTAAGTAATGTCTGATCACCTGGCTTATCTTCAGCAAGAATTCTCTTGAGTCGTGCTGGGCAGAACGCCCCTTGCTCCTCATGTTTTCTTCTAGTAATTTTCCATTTACCGACTCCTGCTAGAATCTTGAGCGTAGCATCTCACTTGCCCATGCTGTGCTCGGGTTAATCCCAGTCTGTCTTCCCCACTGCAGCTCCTCATAGCAGTGACTCCTACACCTACCACAAAATGGGTTAACACCTTCCTGGCTATGTGCTCACGAGTGCCATTGAAAAATTTTCCTTTCACAGCTTTCATCATTCATTTCAAGTGTCATTAGGGTGACCTCCAAAGTGCCCAGGTTCAGTCTCTTCCAACTGATTCTTTGTAGGATTTTAAAATTCAAATGTTATTCTTTCACCCTCTTGTTCAACATTTGCAAAAGGCATCTATTATCTTTGAGAGGCAGCCCAGACTTTGAAATACGACCCCACCATCTTCAATACTATGGCTGTTGTCTGTCCTTACACCTTCCATTTCTTCCGTGTTGACACAGGAGGCCCTGTGTGCTTTCTATCTTGGTCTAGTTGGAGGTCTTTGAAAACAGGAAGCTTGGCTTGTCTTCTTTTTAACACCTGGCCTTACAATGCCCAGTCCCAACACAGGCAGGGAAGGTGTCACCGGGATAGGATGCTGTACCTACTCTCCTAACAAGCAGGGGGTCTGACCCCTTCTGGCGCCCTTGCCTCACTCTCCACTGCACCATCGTCCTCAGTAAACTCTCGCTTGCTCGGCTATGTCTCCCACTACACTCTGAATCTTTTCGAGGCCGGCTCAAGCTCAACACCAGAAAATAAGATCTAAGTGCCCTTGGAGAGGAAATGACAAATAGTCTATATCACTAGCAGGAAGGGTGAGCCAGTGTAATGGGCTGGTAACTGGTGGGCAACTTAAGCACCGGCTGAACTGTCAGTGTGGTACTGACTGTAGCTGGTCCACCTGCAATTCGTTGCCATCATAAAAAAAAGAGACAAGGGGAGGAAAAGTGTGGCGGTGTGGGTGCTTCTAAGTGTTGTTGTTTGGAGCTGTTGGTTCTCCTGGAGAAGCTTGTTGTGCCTGGTTTCCCTGATATGAACTCAGCTGTTGTCATTGGAGGAGCTCAGGACCTTGTGGCTGACAGTGGCTGTGATTCATTTTGGGGGAGCTCTGGTCCTTACTTTGAGCATCGCTTTCTGGCTCTGGAGGGGAAGATATGTGCTGTTTAACCTTCAGGAGAAGCTTGTCACACTGGCTTCCTGACATGTACTCAGGTGTGCCCATTGTTGGAGGAACTTGGAACCTCACTGTCACTGAGCATGGCTGTGGTACATTTTGGGGAAGCCCTGGTCCTTATTTTGAGTGTCACTTCCTGGCTCCACTGTAGAATGCTCAGTCTGCTGGCACAGATCCAGTACCCTGTTTGCACAGACTTTGCTGCTGACCTTTGGACCTTCCTAGTGCAGATCCCTGAAACAGACTTGCATGAGACATTTAGGTTTTCAGCAGACTCACAGAGGTTATTGCTATGGGATCCCAGCCCTCAGCTGGATATTCTAGGTCTTTAGTGTTGTAGACAGATTTCCTGTACTTTCTTTGCATTTGACTCCATAGGTGACCATTATAAATAATACTATAAATTTTATGTACTGTATATAATTGTTCTCTTTGCAAATCCTGACTATCACAGTCAGTATTGAGTAGTGTGCCCATTAATACTTGATTACAGTTTGACTTGTAGAGAAATGAAAAAACAAAAACAAAATATATCTGATCCTAGCCAAGCCTTGATATCAGATAAAGAATATTAAATCAGAGTTCCTACTTCAAGTAGAAAGTTCCTACTTCCTACTTTTTAAGTCATCACATAATCTGAGCTTAATTTTGAAAATAATTATATTGAAAAGAAATGCAGAACAACCTTATTCAAGGGAATGAGAATGACCACCTCTTCCTCAATACTGTTTCCGGAATAAATAGTGAATAAAAGCATGTACTTTGGAGTCCTTGAAAAAGGAAGGAGAAAATAAAGCCTGGCAAAGCATTTACATTTCAAATGCAGATGATGAAAAATGCATGGGAGAAGCTGTTCAGTGTGAAATGCGGAAATTTGATGCCAGGGCTTCCTGCCACTGGAGGAGGAAGCCCGCAGGAGGAGGGGAAGGTGAGGGGTCTGGGGCCTCAGAACTGCGACATCACTGTCCCTGGTGCTGGAAGTCCTGGGAAGGTAGCACTGACTCCTTCACCTTCTACATTTTCTGTCAAGTAGCAGGGATTGATGTAGATCAGTGATTTTCAGGATCTTTTTCTCGTTGAGATTCCTGTTCCTGCTGAAGTCATTGGAGATGTTCTTCTATGATCTGTCAGTAGAGGAGAAAGTGAAGCCCTTTTCCTTTAGGACCAGCTTCAGGCAGCAGCTGAGGTCACTGGCTGTGACTTTCAGTGGCTCCAAAAGTCCCCTGGTAACCATCTGCCTTGGCTCTTCAGACAACTAGGATCATGGTACTTTCCCCTTAGATCCATTCATACACTACTCATTCATTGAAAATGACTTTTTAATCTATCTCCCACAGACTTTCTGATGGTCATATGAATCTCTAATTCTCTGTATCAAATATATCCTTACTCAAAATGTTATGAGGCTTCTGATTCTCTAAATGAGCACTTACTAACACAACATTTGGTTTTAGAAGGAATCTGGAGGTCATGAGAATGTTAATTATAAGAATTCAAGATGAGTTATCTAGCTAGGTTGGATTGGAAAGTCAGAATAATTTTACTTCATTGGGGCTGGGGATTTAGCTCAGTGGCATAAGTGCCTGCCTTGCAAGCGCACAGTCATGAGTTCGATCCCCGGTACCAAAAAGAAAGAAAAAATTTTACTTCCTTGACAAACTGATTATTGTTGTGAAGGTGTTGAGGACACATGGAGGATGGGGTGAGAAAGTTGTTTATTACTCCTGGGAATATAATGAAAAATGAAACAACTCTGAGGGTTCAGATTTCCAGAACAAAGAGTGGTCACAATTTTCTGTTCTTAGAACATCAAGTGTCTCTAGAAGATTCAGGTTCAATGCTTCTAAAAATCTGTAACAAAGTTTGACTTTTTGTTTGGCTAAAGTACCACCCAAGGTGACTCAGGGTGTTGTCAGAGAGCCTTGGTTTGAATTACAGTACTGAGTGGGAAAAGCTGAGACTCAGACACTGGAATGGGCTCATCTAAGTGAATAGTCGTGAGAGAATTGAGGGCTTCTACATTCGCAGCTCTCCCTGGGTAACAGAATCGTGCCAAAGCTGAACCAGATGACTGCTTCAGATGTTAAAAAAAAAAAAGAATGTGGAATACCCCAATATAATGAAAGAATATCCACGATACAGTAGAAATCATCCTGAATGACATTGCAACAAGAGTAACACAATTTGGGTGAGAAATGAGCACCAGTTATATGAGTGAAATGTTCATGATCAATGTTCATAGTTATATGATACAAATTTTAAAGTAACCCTCATATAAATGATTCAGCAAGAAGTTAAATTTTCTTAAAAACAAATAAAAGAAAATATCAGCAAAGATACATAAGTTATTAAAAAAGCCAAATTGAAACTAACTTTTGAATTGAAAAAAAAGATACACAAGTTATTTGAAAAGCCAAATTGAATTTGAAAAGCAGAATTGAAAACTTTACTTTTTGTAATTTATTTTAAAAGTTGGAAGTCTTAAAAAACAGAGTGGACATGATAGCAAAGGCAGTCAGCAAATACAAGTAAAGCTCAACTGAATTTACACAACCTGGACAACAGATAAACTAACAAACAACTAAGCAAGCAACCAAAATCAAACTATGTAGGACCTGTGAGAAAGTTACAGCATTTACTTCACTGACAGCTCAGAAGGAGAAGAGAGATTTGGTAATGAGAGATTATCAAAGAAATGCTGATGGCAAAGCTTCCCAAACTTGGAGAACAATCCAAACCCAGAGATCCAAGAAGTTAAACAAGCAGAATGAACTAAAAGAAAGAACACATCATAAAATTTAGAACACTAAAATCAAATTAGAAAATCTTGACAGCAGTTAAAGAGAAATGGTGCATTACTTAGAGGGGAACATTAATTAAAATCACAGCCAATTTGTCTTCCACAGAGACCAGAAAACACAGGAGCCACAAAAAAGTGTTACAAATTCCTTTAAGTATTGAAAAAAGTTCAATCCAGAGTCTTATTATTATGTACTAATTCATGATCTCTTGAGGGAGAAAGGAGAAGGAAAGGTGAATGATCATAGGTTAAGGAAAACTAAAAGAATTTTTTGAAAATAGATCTGACTTAAAGAATGTTCAAAATAAATTCTTCAAACAGGAAATTACAAAAGAAGAATATTTAGAGTATCAGGAAGGAGCAAAAACAGAGAAAAGTTCTAACATACATTATTTATTATTATCATCATCATCACTTAAGCATTCTCTTGTTCATGAGTTTCCTATATCTTAACTGATTATTGACACAAAAATATTATATATCAAATAGTGAAGATGATGTTTTAAAATAAGGAAGACAGGGATTAAATGTTTGATACAAGTGGGATTTACATCAAATGTGTGAAAGCTGATCAATATTCTAAAGCCAATTAATGCAACACACTTTATCAACCAGGCAAATAATCACAAGGCAGATAATCACATCAACTGACAACAAAAAGGAACGTGACAAAATATGGATTAAGGATTAGAGGGTGTACTTCAGTTTAATGAAGAACATAAAAATCCCTTAGCTAACAATATGCTTCTAATGAAAGCCTGAATGCAATTTCTCTAAGATGAAAAACAAAGGAAGGATGTCTCCTTTTACCACCAGTATTCAGCACTCTTTAGAGTCTAGGGCTAAGCAAAGTTGATAGACTGGACACTAAAAGTATGACCCATACAACAATAATTCATCTGCCGGACCTCATCAGGACTGAAAACTTCTGCTCCTTGAAACAACCTATAACGAGGCTAAAGAGACAAAGCACAGACTAGGGGAAAATATTTGCAGACTCTGGATTGAACTTTTTTCAATACTTAAAGGAATTTGTTACTGACAGAAAGGAAGAAAAAGAAATGATAGATATAGAGATTGAGTACAGAAATAAAACTGTCCTTGTTTGCACATAAAGAAAAAAAATTAATAGGTGAGTTAGCAAAGTCACAAGAAAAGAAAGTCTACATATAAAATCAATTGCATTTTTGTGTAATGACATTAGGCACATGGAAAGCCAAATTAATGTACAAAACCACTTACAATCAGGCAAAAAATTAACTATTCAATTATAAATGTAACAAAATGTACATGAATACATATAGGGAAAATTGCAAAATATTGATAAAACAATAAAGTACTTGTAAACAAATACAGAGCCATATCAGGTTCATAAGCTGGAACATCAACAAACTAGAGATGCAGTTATCCCCAAATGATCCACAGTTCTAGCTTTCTGTCAAATTCCAGAAACCTTTTCACAACTCAGATAAGCTTATTTTAATACTTATAAGGAAAGGAAGAAGCCAACTAACTTTAATATGAAAGTAGCTAACTTTAATATGAAAAAAATGAGGTCAAAGAAATCTCTGTCATACATTAATTTAAAACTGGTTACTCTTGGCAAAAGAACAAACATATAGATAGATGAATCAAACATATTCTAGAACCCAGAATCATGCCCATGTGATGGTTTTTGACCAAAGTTAAACAGCAGTTCAATAGAAAAACAGTCTTCAGAAAATTGATGTTAGAACAGTTGGAAATCTGCAGGGGAAAAAATGTAGCTCTCAACCTAAATTTCACATATTATGCCAAAAATATCTTTAAATGGCACATAAACTAAAGTAAATTTAATCCCACTTCTGGAAAAAATTAAGAGAAGATCTTTAGAGTCTAGGGCTAAGCAAAGTTGATAGACTGACTGGACACTAAAAGTATGACCCATACAACAATAATTCATCTGCCGGACTTCATCAGGACTGAAAACTTCTGCTCCTTGAAACAACCTATAACGAGGCTAAAGAGACAAAGCACAGACTAGGGGAAAATATTTGCACATTACATGTCTGACAAGGTTTTCTAGAATGCACAAAGAACTCTCAGAAGTCAATGGTCAAGCAAGACAAACACCAATCCAGCTAGAAACAAACAAAAACAGAAGAAGGACCATTTTACCAAAGAAGAAATACAGAAGGCCAATAAGCACATGAACAGACGTGAAAAGAGGTTCAGCATCATTCGCCTAAAGGGAAATGCCATTCCAAACCACAGTATTACTGCACACCCGCAACCTTGACTGAAATAAATAGGGAAAATGTTGAATGTGAGAGCGGTGTCAGGGAACTGGCTCACTCCTCCTCACTGGTGGGAATGTCAGATGTTGCAGCCGTCTGAAAAGCAATGTAGTTTTCAAACTTTCCAGGCAACCTGGTTACAGGACCTGGTGTCTTCTTATTATTACTTCTCAAATGTGCACATGAACCCCGTTATCTCAGGGTAAATATTGAGGTATGAATTAATTGGTGTCTCCGGCTTATTCTCTTTAATATGCAATCACTCAGGCTCAGGATACGCAGGGAAGAGCCTGGATTCTAGTGACCACGTTTATTTAACTGACTGCTCAGCAACTTGGAGCATGGCTTCCAGTCTGCTTCACTGCCAGCCTAGAAAGCAGTAATTCCTCCCATCTGGCCCGCTCTGCTGCTAATGTGCCCTGCGAAGGCGGATTCCTTTCTCCTCCCACTTCGCCTTGCCACAAACCTGCCTTTCCCTCGTTTTGCCAGCTCCTTGCTCTTTATTCTTAATGCCAAAGTCCTGGCTCTGCTCCCTGGGAGCCTCTCAGGAAATCCTCTTCAGCTCTCGCATTTCGCGCTGGAAGGGGCTTCATCCAGAAGAAAACAGAAATGACTGTGTGTTATTTTTCCATTTTTCACACTTGAGGGCATTGACCTACTTTATAGGCTGAAGGCGTACAGTTAGTTCTAAGCTGGATCTTTGAATGTAGGGTGTGTCGATTTCTCTACCACAGATCTGACCCATTGACTTTAATAAACCCAAAGTTGTGAGCGCCTGGCTGTGTGATCCTCTCCGGTGGTGCTTCCTTCTCAACTCTCAGACCCTCTCTCATACACTGGCTTTCATGCATTCTCTCCTTGCAGTCACCTGGGCTCCTTGGTGTGGTTCTTCATTTTTATCCTGCCCACACCTCCCTCTTCTTGATGTATCGTTAAACACGCATTGGTCTTTCCCAGCTGGCTACCATGCCACGTGTGCTGTGAGCATTTCCCACTGCTATTGCTTCTGAAGGTTAATCTCTGCCTATCTTATGGGTATGGACTCTGTGGCTATTAGTAAAATAACTCACATAAAAGCCGATCTTCTCTGCTGAGAATCTCCAGTAAACTGGTGGAATGTTCACTACATAGCAACACTATACATTTCTCTTCATTGAGTTATGGTATGAATTTATTTTACCAAGATAATTCCATTCTAATGTATTTTTTTCATAGTTTGGATCTTAAATGTCTCCCCAAAGGCTCACAAGTTCCCTTGCTAGTGCTAGTGCTATGGTAGGTGGTGATAATTTCAGGGGGAAAGATCTGCCTAAAGGAGATGGTTCACTGGGTTGTTTCTGGAGGGGAACCACCACCTAGACCACTTCCTCCCTCTCTCCTGCTTTGCAGTTTTCATTAGGTCAGCATCTTTCCTCTGTCATATCCTTTTGCCATGATTGCAGCTTTGCTGCTGACCTAAAACAACACATCCAATCACTAGGGGCTGACACTACTGAATCTGTGAGCCAAATGGAGAATAAACCTTCCCTCCTTTAAAAAGTCTTTCTCAGGCATTTTGTCAAAGCAATGGAAAACTGACTAATCTGATTGTTTTAATTTTCAGAGTATGATAAGGTAATGAAGTGAAAATACATCATACAATTTGCCATTTTAGGTCACATATTAAATCATAGTCACCTGTATAAAAATTTGTGTATTTTTTTAAACTAGAAAAAGTATTAACATTTATCTTGTACTTCAATGACCCATATTCAGTTGGCTGCAAGGCAGGGTGGCATGGTGGGGCCACAGTTCATGGCAGCTGTAAACAGCAAGGCAGAAACCAGCAGGAGAGAGAGACATGCCTTCTTTCTGCCCTTATATTGTATGCTGGCTCCACCCTTATGTGGGTGTGGCACTGACACCATCAATCCAAGTGTTAGACAATGAACCAATCACAAATGCACAATCCAAATGCATGAGGCAAATGCATGAGACATAAACCATGACATCTGTTTATATTATCTACATATATTTACATATCTAAGACCAGTCTATTGAAGACTATAGATTTAAAATAATGCTTTTATTTAATACATGGTATACTGCTTTTGGATAATTTTTCTGGGGAATTAGTAAGAATAATACATTGGTCAGTTTGATACTGGGACAAAGTACCCGACTCCTGCAACTTAAAGGAGGACGAGTTTATTTTGGCTCAGGGTTTCAGAGGGCTCAGTCCATAGCTGGCTGCTTGAGGCAGAAATGACATGGTAACAGGGCATGGTGCAGGAAGGTTGCTCACTCCATGGCAGCCAAGGAGCAGAGACAGAAAGGAAGAGCTAGGGACCAGACCACACCCTTTCAGGTCACATCCCAGGGAGCACCTCCAACCAGGCCCTACCCCCTGGGCGTACATTCAGCTATGAACTCATTGATGGATGGATGAATCCACTGAGGAGTATAGCACCCCAAAATCCAGTCAACTCCTGAAAGCCTCTGAACATATGAGATCTTGGGGGTGATATTTTAGGTAGATGTCATAAAAAATAATTACTTCTACTGGGCCAGTTAAGTCACAACTGTCACCTCTTCAAACACCTATAGAGGGAGAACTCCTGAATTAAAGCTCTGGCCATGTTCAGAGGCTTCAAGGGGGCAGATTTTGGATGTCACAGGTTTTCCATCCCCAGCTGACACGTGTCCTATCAAAAGGCTGCACATTTTATTCCTACACCTGCAGACATATGCCGGGGCTTGATTCCTTTCATTCTATGTTTGTTCCCTAACTTCATGTTTTTCTTATCTATTTATTTTCTCACCCATCTGTTTAGATAATCAGAGCCACTCTTAATTCTTTCTGCAGTGTATTTCAATATTCACACTAAACTCCCTTTCAGTTGACACCAACCACTGATTAAAGAAACGGCCAAAGTAGTTCTGCCTTTCGAAGGATGCTGGGCCAAATTCCACAAAAATTCAGGAAAGTTTGAGTGAAATCCTTGTTACATGACTTTGAACAACAAATCAAATAAGTTTATTTTAAAAATTAAATGTATTGTATTCTGGAAAAATATCTTTTTAGCTTTTTGTTTGTTTGTTGTTTCCACTGCCTTTGAAATCCATCTCCTGTCCACTCCTTTTAATGCTGCTTAAATGTTAGGGCAAAAAATAGAGAAACCACTTTTAAACTTACTCTCCAAAGGGAAGTACCCATTGCAACTATAAATTAAAAGAGTTCACTTTTCTAATTGTTAGAGAAGTAGAAGGCTTTTCTTTCTGAGTTAAAGTTCTAAAAGCATTTTAATGCATCAAAGTCACTGGAAATTTTAGCTCAAATGTAGAATAGCAGATTCAAATGTAGAATAGCATGTAGAACATGCTTCTTAAGCTGGTCTCGTTCCACGTGTGACTGTGTGCAGGTGGATGGCTTTGCATCTTAGGGCTGTACACATTCAACTCCAGACGCGTCATCCCTGCAGGAAGGGGTTCTCTCAGTCACTTGGATACAGCCCCACATCTCCCAAACCTTTTCCAGGACATTCACCACTCTCTTTCCCAGCCGCATTTTCCATTTAATGCCTACTAATTCCTTGGGTTTGGACATGAAAGGCAGCTTCTGAACCCCGAGCCAAGCCTTCTATCTAACGTTCTCATGGCGAATCTGCAACTTTCTTCTGGGGTGATTTCTTTGCTGAGTGAACTAGGCGGGTGCTTAACATCTGTGTCTTTTGCAGATGGCAAACCACATACAGACAGAACCACCTGTGTTTGTGCTCTTGATATTAAACTGGGCATGCACATCCATCCTGGAAGTGTCTGTTGGACACCTGTGGATGCTACTGGATCTGCCGGGGATGATTTACACACTAGGGAGCAGGCTTGTTCCCCTCAGTCTCAAGTACAGTGAGGAGCAAACCCCTGGGAAGTGGCCAAGGTGGTAGAAGCCTCTTGGAGAGGAAGAAAGCCAGTCTTATTTCAGATATTTTAAGACAGGCAGCAGGATTCAGGAGGCTTCCCCGAGCTCAGGTAGGAGGAATGAAGTTGCCTGGCACCACTGGCGTTCGTTGTCCTGCACAATCTCCATCTCACCAGCATTATAGCAACAGTGATGCATCAGTGAACAGAGGGTGACACAGACGGAGGACTCCAGACCAGAGTAGAGTCTGTGCCATGTCCAGAAGAAGTGGAAATGAGAAGCCAGCTCTAGGTGGCCCCAGGTAGAAACAGACCCCAGTCAGGACTTCCAACAGCCCACGCAGCCCACGCAGAACATGTAGCAGTGAACCACCAACGCTACAGAGAGTGGAAGGCACTGGAACCTACTTCCTGTGGAGACTGGAAGGGTGCTGGTTCCCGACAAAGCACCTTGAGAATTGGTTATTCATATGGGAAGAGATCAAATGATCCACAGGTATGATGACATAAGCAGGAAACACACCTGCAATGGGAAGGATGCGTGTGGGATTGTGACTGCCCCAGCAGCTCACTCTCCAGCCCTGGAGAGCCGTCTCCCACGTAGCTATCAGGGTACACAGGGCTTTGTTGGGGTGGCTTTGCCCATGTTTACCCTCCTTGTTCCACACCAGCCTCAGTGGGCCCTCTTGAAAAAGAGGTAGTGGAGGGCAGACTTACGCAGGAGGGAATATATGTGGGTCTGGTTATTGTTCTTCAGTGAGACCACCTGATTCCCAGTGCACTTAATCAAGGAGACCAGAAGTCCTGTCGGTCACCGTGGGCAGCCTGCAGTCATCAAAAAACCTGGCCTTTGGGTAAACTTGAAATACATTGTCCAACTGAGAGCCCAAATATGACACAAATATGACAGAGGAGAGAGCCTAAAAGCCACAAATATGACAGTCAGTGTAATCACAAATTGCTTGTCCAAGTCAGTGACAAGGAATCAGGGGATCCAGTAAACTGAAACCAAGGATATAGATAGAAGCACATGCCAACTAGAAGACCCTGCAGGATATAAAAGTGTGCCACAGGGCAACCCCGGGAGCACTAATGAAACCAACACAGGACACTTCTGCCACTGCAAAGGACATGAAGCACTTCATGGTTTGCAAATGAATGGAAGAAAATTAAGTGCTGGGACTATCTTCTTCCCAGAATACCCTGCCTCCTGCCTCCACCTGCCTGCCTGCAGTGTGGATGCTGACTCAAGATCCAGCTTGGCCTGGGCCTCAGAATCCTGTGATGTGAATTTTCCTATGCACACAGCCACAGTCCTTTCCGAAAGACCCTGCATGGGACAGATAGAGAGGAGATTACTGTTCTCTGGTCTGAGCACTTTGGTGCTGTGTGTCACATCTACATGCCCACAGAGTACAAAAAACCTGGTTTTTATTTATTTATGTCTGTGTCTTTAATGCCTGGGAAAGGATAATTCGTGTCATCGGCTGATGGGAATAATTTTGAATGAGTGAGCCAGTGAATGAATGAATGAATGAATGAATGAATGAATGAATGGAGTAATGTGAACATGGTGCCCTAACCTAATCATTATCATCTAATAAGTTTTAAAATGTTACCATTCTTCTTTCACTCGGAGTCAGAGCAATGCTTTAAACCACCGGTGTCTTCCGTGACTGTACAGAGCTGTGACCTATCCGCCATCTGGAGATTCATTTGTATGGAACCAGAACCCGGAAGCAGAAGCCAAGGAAGGAATTTCAGTGCCCCAGCTCACTGGTTTCCCGATCCCCAGTGAGTGCCAGAAACCACCCTTAGCACTCAGCTCTGCGTGAACCAAATTTTCTTTATCCATACACACTTACAGGAAGGTTGACTTTATAAATCGGTCATGGAAGGGACTAACAGTACTAAATAATGGCACAGCATTCATAGCCCCATTCTACAATAATAATCGTATCAGATGTGTGTGCTGGGGCTCTTCCATTTCATAGTTTCATCCGTGGTTAAGATTGGGTGGCCAATGCTTTCAGCAGCAAAATCTCAGGGCGCAGGGAGTTGCACCCATTCAGGTTGGATTCGGGACTGACGCAGCTGCCCCGCCCAGCCAACACTCAGGTAACAGTAGGTCTGCAGTTTGCAAAGTCTTGTGACTTAAAGTAGAAATGGTTTCTCTTTTGTGCCCTTCAGTATAAATCGAGGTCATTACAGGTGGCGGTCTGTATCCACGGGGGGCCACTTTGGTGGATTCCCGCAGTTGCAGACTGAAACTACTTGCCAATGTTCAGAACTACTCTGAACTATTTGCCAGTGTTCAGAATGTTCAAAATTGAACATATACAGACATTTTTCCTTAGCATTATTCCCTAAAGTCATATCCTGTAACAGCTATTTTCAGTTTTTGCACTGGATATGGTGTCATAAGTAATTGTCAGATGGCTCTAAATAAGGACGAGTGTGCATTAGAAGTACAGGGAGATGGCGTAAAGTACAGGCAGTTTTGTAAATGTGAGGTTATTTTATGTCAGCCTTTGATTTGGTCAGCCTTTGATTTGGTATCAGTAGGAGGGAGGCAGATCTGGGAATCAGTTCTGGTGACAACTTTTTAAGCATGAAGAGTCGCGTTGGGTTGCTTGTGTTGCTTTGAAGCGGGGAGGGCCATACAGACAATTGTTAAGTTTATTTCAAGCCTGAAAGTGTTGATATCCTTAGGACCAGAGAGAAGCAGTCTAACACAGAATTCTTGGAGCATATCTAGGGGAACCATGGACAATCTTGCAACTCCTGAGCAATGACGGGGAGTGAAAATTTATTACATTTTCCATTGTCTGGACTCCACATCCTAATTGAATGTCTGCTCTAAGAAATATGCCGTGAATGTTAACAAGACGGACTGACAAGCTGGAAAGAGTTGACCTAGCGCTGCCTCTTGTTTCCTGCAGGCCTCCGCTTCCCCTGGCTTGCTTTGATGTGGGTGCTGGCACTCAGCTCCGGCTAGGATGATTGGGGAATGGGAAGACCAAAAGTAAGTGGAAGAATTTGCTTTCTGGGTTGATCTTGGATGAATGAAATTCCCCGAATTAGAAAAAATTTGTATAGGTGTTATTATTTATTCTCCCTAAAATGTTTTCAAGAGATTTATTTTTTCCAATTCTATGCTCATTTCAAGGTTTAAAACCAAGAGCCACATGGAGATTTTGTGTCTGTGTTGACAGTGTTCGATTGGGATTGAATTCCCAGCAATGTGTAGCAACTGGTCCAGAGGCAGGCAGTAAAGCCAGTGTCTCAGAGATGGCAATGACCATCAAGATGGGCGTGCATTTGAGGTCTGGGCCAAACTGTATGCCAATACCAGGCCACAGAATCTCTGTCATGTATGAGTCACATGCAACTTCTAGTTTTGGATGACATGGGTAGGAGATTAGGGAGATTAAATAACTCGTGGGAAGCCTGGCAAAATTCTAACCCAAGTCACATAATTAAATAGTATTAACTACTCAGGATCTTTGGCATCCACTTATAGACACAAATATACTGCCCCTGATTCAATATTGGCTCCCCAGTTTCTAAGATGTTTCTTGCAAAAGTGCAAGTGTATTTCTAGTATTTTATGCATGTGATGCATGTCTATTAACCACAATAAATCTCAATCTTTACCTCTCTCTTTATTTGAAAATGTACTCACCTAGTGGAGATTGTCAAGTATACACCAACACCAATTCCACCTCATTCTCCTTTCTCCACAAACATGGCTTAATCTAAACATGGGTAACCCCAAATTGCTTAGTTCTTTCCACGTTTATTTTTTTTTCCTCTGTGCTTGTATTTTTTCTAAAGTGTCACTTTGTGAAGCCCGGTAATATTCAGTGTCTCTTCATTCGTCAAAACACAAATCCTTTCTCCCACTTTCAAGACTTCAAACAATTCATTATTAAGTTAGACCGTGCATAATCTTAGGAAGTCTGGACACTGAAAGACTTGACAATTCCATAATTAGACATCTCGGATCTGTCTGCTTTCCACATTTCTGTCCAAGTCCTTCAAGGCATGAAGGCTTTGAAGAGCCAGACATTTGAGGCAAGAACTTTTGTTCACTCGGTGTCTGGAGATTTGAGTAAGTATTTATGTATTGTCTTCAGCCAGATGGGATGGACTTCTCCTGTAAACATAAGAGAATGTGGGAAAAATGAAAAAAATGTACTTTTCCTTATTTGATAGAATGAAATCTGGAATTTAAGTCTTGGGAAGGTGGAACTGAGTGTCCACATGTTTGGCCATGTCCAGTTTGTGATATTAAGGACTGTCTAAGTGATTGGTGTCCTGTGCCACAGGAAGGGAAGTGGGTAAGCAGAGGCCACACTCAGGGAGGACTTGGGAGTGAGATTCTGGGTGAGGAGGTAAGATTCACTCCCTCCCAGCACCATGCTGTTTTCCTGGACACATCTTTGGGTCCATGTTGGCTGATCTACGGAGAGCAGGAATTAGCTTTCCTTCCAGGTTGAGGGTCAAACTTGGACCATCTCCTCTTACTTAAAATGCAGAACCCTAAAGACATGAGATTCTGAGGGGAAAAATCATTTTTCCTTTATCTTCAGTTCTCCTTACCACCCTTAGACTTACCCCGAGCTCCGTGTCCTGCCTGGATGCCAGAGGAAGTCCCCAAGCCATTCTGAGGGGTCCCCTCAGGGATCCCAAGGCCTCTGTTCTCCAGGTTCCCAGGCATCTGCTTTCCTATGACTAAAAGGCCATTACTGTATAGTGTCATTCCTCCTCGAAAGTCCCACCACCTGCATCTGCAACAGCTTCTGGAAGGGTGAAAAATAGCTTTTCTAGTTCATAAGCCAAGGGCAGATGTCCAGGTTCATCAGGGATCACATGAAAATACAAGAAATTTCCTCCACCAAATCCCCAGTCAGGAAAGGAGATCACAGCTGCAGTGTGACAGGCCTCCGAGCCGGGACCCTCTGGGACCGAGGTCTGGCTGTGTGGGTGACCTTTCTGCCTACATTCCTTGCCTACTCACCCCCAACCTGTCCCCACCTGGTTCTAAGGCCTCTTTGGGCTTTTACAGGAAGCTGAGTGGTACCCACTGGGTCAGTTCCCTCTGTGCCCCACATCCTAGGCTTCAGAGGGGTGGCCTGCCCCCACACCCACTGGTATGCCTTAGCTGCGCCATCGCATCTGAGATCTCAGAGTTGAACGTCACAGACTTGAAATGCTCACTGGCCAACACTAAATTTCCTATGTATCTGGTTGTGTATCCAGACTTTTCCATGAGGCTGGGGGTCTACTGACTGTGCAAATGCGTAGCTAAGGCACCAGGCCTATATGTCCATTAATGACGAAAGGATAAAGAAAATGTAGTATTTACACACAATGGAGTGCTATTTTTCCATAAAGGAAAATAAGCTTGAGTAATTTATAGGAAAATGGATGTACCTTGAGATGATAATGCTAAGTAAAATAAATCAGACACCGAAGATCGAATATCATGAGAAACCCACATTATAAATAAAGAGCAAAATGGAGAAGAGATAATAGCCAGTAGGGGGACAGATCTTTTTCGAAGGGAAAAGGGAATGAAGGAGGAAGAGGAAAGGGAGGGTTAAGGGAGAAAAAAGGAATTAAATTGTGTTATGTACATGTACCAGCTCTACACAAGGAATGTAAAAAGTTATGCCCTACAAACAAATAGAAAAGAAAGACAAGCATCCTTGTGGTGTTTCATGTATAGATGAGACAACGGAGGCTCATAAAAGCTAGTTTGATGTTTTCAATCATCATCATGACCATCATGTTTGCAATCAAAGTGTAACTCACACTTGCAAGTTTGTTATGATAAAGCTTATGATTTATAAATTTTTATTTTATAGAGCTCACCCACCATCCAGATTTTCTTAAGAACCTTAAGATACAGGCATTATCGTCTCCTTGTGCAGGTCCCTCTGCAGCAGGTGGTGGAGGCACCATTACAGCCCAAGGATTTTTGTCTCCCAATATGTACTTCTTGCCATATGGAACTGGCTCGATGTGACTATCACCCAAAAATAGATGGAATGCCCACTACCACCATCACAAATTCTCTGTACTTCTGTGTTCTGTTTCACCAACCTTTTCTTCTATGTTATGTCATCTGCAATGAATCTCATCCATTGTGCCTTCCATTTCTAACAGTACAGTTGTTCACCTCTAGGCTGGGGATTTGGCTCAGTGGTGTAAGTGCTTGCCTGGCAAATGCAAGGTCATGAGATCAATCCCTGGTACTAAAGAAAAACAAAAACAAAAAACAAAACAGCATTAACTTCTAAAAGTTATATTTAGGTCTTTTTTATATCTTTCCTGCCTGCATTTACCACTATCAACTTTTCTTCTAGCTTTTTAGATATGTGGGATATAATTTTAATAACTACATTAATGCCTCATTTTACTATTTTATCATCTTTATTTGACCATCCTTGTATTGCCTTTTCATGATGGGACACATTACTTCATTATGAACCTTGCTTATTTTTATTAGATGTGAAACTGTGGGTTTCACATTGTGTAGCGTTGAAAGTTAAGTATATTTTCTTCATGATTTTGAACCTTCACTCAGGAATAAAGTGGGTTATTGGAAGTGATCTGATTATTTGATATCTTACTTAAAAACTTCATAAATTGGGGTTATCCCTGGGCCTGGCACTACTCTTGGACCACAACTGATGATTAGCACGCTGTATGCAACGCCCATGTTTTATCTGCTCCTGTGGGTAAACAAAGTTCTCTTGTGAACTCAGACTGTTCCTTCCCTAGCCTGGGACCTCTCACACATCCATTTGGATCTGTGCTTGTGGGAAGTAGTGAGGGCCATTTACATATCCCAGTTCTCTGTTCTATTCTCTCTTCCATGGGTCTCGGCTTTGTTGCACAAGCCCTGTAAGCTTCTGCTTGTCTTGAATGATGCAGCTCTGGTTAGTGACCTGAGTCTGTCTCTGTGTTGTGGAACACATCAAGTTGGTAAGAATGAAGCATGTGAAAGTCAGAGGAATCCTTTTTTGTTTTTTTGAGCACGTGGTTATGCATGCAATATTTCATATTCAAAATTAGGTGCAAATGAGAGCATTAATTTAGAATGAGGCAAGAAATCACAACATATTCCAAAAATCTGACCAAGTCCCATTGATCATTCTTTGAATTTTAGTAAGAATGGTCACTTCTAATCCTGGCTGAATTTCTATATGATCAATAACTTTAACATAAAAGTCGATCTCAGATCGCACATTAACAATGACTGATCCACTGTCACTGCCACTGTGGGGCACAGAAATGTGTCATCACATTACTCTTACACTGAGTGTCCCGATGTCCCTTGAGCTGGTGTAGAAGCTTGCCACTGAAGCTCTGCCTTCTCCTGCTGCTCTGCTGTCACGTACATTTCTGCCTCTGGTCCCAGTAGACTCCCAGTCTTCATTCAGGCAAGACCTGTCAGATATGCTAAGCCCATGTTGATGCTCTAGGTTGTACAAAACACTGGCCTTCCATCAGACACTCCTGGTGGTGGTGTGGGTACTGTAACAGAAATACTAGACTTCTATAACAAGAAAAGTGTGCTTATCGTGATACCTGATGCATCACTGAGACCATTCCAAGGGTAGAATTTCTATTCAAAGGAGCTCAACGTCTCTCTTGTCTGACATCTAGACATGGATACTTGGATATAGACCATGTCTCTTAATGTCTACTTGTCTGCCTCTCCTCTGGGCATGTTGGGCCTCATTCCCCTCTGCTTGGTACTGACATGGGGTGTAAATCGTGTTAGAGATGCTCATGGTCCTATGCAACTTCTGAAATTGATCTTTGGGTCCAGATACCTAGTGAGAGAAGACTACAACATCAGCCTTGAAGTTTAATCCAAAAAGGCATCACAATTTGTGACAACTAGAAATGATCTAGCAAGATATGGAAATTGTCAAGAACCACAGGACTCTACCCTGCTGAATCCAACTCACATGTATTTCCTGTCCCTTCCCCAAGTGCCCAGATGCTCACACTTGGCACTAACACTACTGCATTGCCAGTAGTGCAGCGAGGACTCAAATCTAAACATACTGCTTTTGAAAATTTTACAAAAATCAATAAATATTTAAATAAATCAGTCCACTGCTAGGACATCTCTCAGATATTGGAGACATTTACACAGTAGTTCTCTGGGCTTCAAACTTCGAAGCTGCTTAGTAACTCTGTCCTTGGCCAAAGGACAGAACTCATATCTAGGACCCCGTTAGCCCCTGCACTTAGAAAGTGGAACTTTGAGGCCATATCCCCTCTGCTGGCCCAGGGAACTCCATCTTACCAACTTCAAAGCACGTGCATCCCCACACTGTCGTATTTTTGAATGCAGCCTCCTGGGAATGATGGAGTTGACTCTGACTCCCCAGACACCTCCAGCTAGGCAAAAAGACAGTTATGGAAAGGAGGGTAGTTGTCAGGACCACTTGTAGGTTTCAGAGCCTTTGCAGGTTACCAAATTCTTTCTTTTCTTCCCAATCCTCATAGCCATCTAGGTAGGTATGGGAAGTGTTTCCACTTTACAGATGGGAAAGTGGAGGTTTAGAGAGGTCAGTAACTGAATCCAGGTCCCATGCTTGGGACACAGAGCCATGACTTGAATTAGATGATCTACTCTAGTGCCAGACTCCTGAAAATACACTTTAACTTCTCTAAGTGTAGATATAAATTCTGCAGGAGAAGGTTTTTGCTCTATTCACAAGACCCACACTTAGCAAAATGCAATCTTTGTTGGTGAAGCACTTGAACATAATGTGTACTTTACTATTGTTAAGTGGAGTATTCTGTTCATTTCAATTAGTTTGAGTTTACTCATAATGTTTCCAGATGTTATACTGTGTTGTCAGCTATCCTGTCACTGGGGAAAATACCTGATACTTGCAGTTTGAAGAAGAAGAAAAGGAAGAAGGAGGAGGAGGAGGAGAAGGAGAAGGAGGTGAAGAAGGAGATGGAGAAAGAAAGAGGAGGAGGAGGAGGAGGAGGAAGGAGAAGAAGAAGAAGAAGAAGAAGAAGAAGAAGAAGAAGAAGAAGAAGAAGAAGAAGAAGAAGAAGAAGAAGAAGAAGAAGAAGAAGAAGAAGAAGAAGAAGAAGAAGAAGAAGAAGAAGAAGGAGAGGAAGAAGAAGAAGAAGAAGAAGAAGAGAAGTTTGTTTTGGCTCAGATCGTCACCTTGGTCCCTGGCTGACTGCCTCCACAGTAGAAATGGCACTGCAGAAGGGCACAGTAGAGGAAAGTTGCTCTCTCTCTGCATGGTGGCCAGGAAGCAGAGACAGAGGGAGCTAAGGATGAACACACCCCTCTAATTCAAATCTCTAATGACTCTCCTGTTCCAACCAGGTCCCACCTCCAAATGTGAGACTTTGGGGGCATTTTAGATCTAAAACATAGCATATATATTCTTGTTTATTTCTTTGTATGTATTGTATCTAATAGTGAAAGAAGAAAATAGAAATTTCCAGTTATAATCATGGATTTCTTTACATCTCCTGTCAGAATTACTGGTTTTCATCTAATGTGTTGTTAAATTTGATTATCTCTGCATATATATTTAATAAACTTTTACTCTTTCACTATTTTATCCCGAGAAGTCTTTGATTTTCTGTGGTCTCACTTATAGCAGGATGATATAGCTAATTTCATTTTGTTTAGCATTTGCATGGTATGTCTTTCTTCCGTCTTTTCATTTTTAACTTACAGCTCCAAATCTAAAGCAAGTTTTCATAGATGGCTTGAAGGGCAGTCTGGCTTTTTAAAAAATCTACTGTGGTAATTTTTGTCCTGTAATTAATTCTCTTACAGCATTCACATGTAGGTGCTTACTGGTATGGTTAGACTAACCCATCTTGCTCTCTGTTTTGTATGCTCATTAGCTTTTTATTTTTTGTTTCCTTTTTTACCTTCTCTATGTTCAGTAGAACATTTTGTGTATTTTGCTATTGTGTCCTCTACTGGCTTATTTTTTAAATAAAATACCATTTTCATGGTTGTATCAGTGTTAAACATATTTGACCTTACAAAGTCTAGCTGAAGTAATTTCTCACACAAAGCGTGCTCCAATTAAAACACCTGAAATTTTTCTGTTTGGCTAATCTCGAGTCAAAGGTTGAACCAAATGGTGGCATACCTTTTGGGAAGAAGATTATTCACATATTACGAAAATGATTCCTTGACCATGGGAAAGATGGTTCCAAACAAGAGTGTTGGAGATTTGGGTGAACATAAGCTGAACATTTCCCACTCTTCTCTCCTGCAGAGAGCCCACAGGGATGTGTTTCCTCATGGCCTGTGAGAATCCCTCCTGAACATGCTCAAGCATTTTGGTCATAACAGAGAAGGAAGCACTCTAAAGGGTTTATTCAGCGTGAGTTACATGGCAGATTGCAAAAATATTGACATGTCCTCAATGTGAAAGTTAACTCTCATGTTCATGAGACACACAGTCCTGCTTAGTGTTTTGAATCTCTCTGCTACCTTACTGAAGTAGAGATAACCTATCCCCCCACTGGCTGGTTGTGAGGCTGAGATGCAGTGCCTGATTCTCTGCCATCCTCTTGTGAAGCAGGGGGACAGTGTGTCACAGATGACAGTGGCTGTGATTCCTCTCCTTTGCCTTCCTTGGCCCCCTGAGGAAGACAGGGATATCTGTCTCAGAGTCCTCCAGGGTTACCTCCAGCCACTCACCTGTCACTCCATATGCTGTCACCTCTGTGAAGTGGCAGGGACACCACTTCAAATGTGGCAGAGATCAGGGATGGATCCGGGCCCATTATTAACTATTCCACACACCCCTCAAACCCCCAGGAGCTGTGATGACCACAGCCAGCCCTCCTGAAGATCCCGTCTCAGCCCCTCCATTTTCTGGATGATGAAATAGCTACCTCGGAACCTCACACCCTATTCTGTTAGGTACCTGGCCTAACAAAAGGGGCTGGAATTTGAACTAAGGAGTGGGGCTGAATTTGGATCAATTGGTAGGTTTTAAAAGCTTAGATAAATTTGGACCAATTGGCAGGCTCAAATTTAGACCAATAAACAGGCTTCAGTAATAGACCAATCCCAGGCCAGCAGTTGCTTTATAAGCGGTGATGTTTGCCTTCCTCTTCTTTCATTGCTATAATAGTGCTCTCTCTGGTGAACTGATCCTCTTGTCTTCTGGTGGTCCTGTAAATCTACTAGGATCCTTACTCTGAACAGTGTGGACAAAGCTGTTATTAAAAAAAAAAAAAGAGTTCTAAACATTTGCAGCTGTTAGCCCTGGAAAGTGCCACAGACCAGCAGGAAAGAGAGATCAAAGACAGAAACAGCAACCGGCCAATACAGTGCCAGCGTCCTGGTGGTGGCCAGCGGAGACAGAGTCCTGCAGCCTGCAGTACTGATGGCAGTGTCAAGCATTAGCTGGTCAACTGGCAAGGTGAGGGCCAAGAACCGTCACACTAAGGCGGAGGACCAGGGACAGTCAGTCTGGGGCTCCTAGCAGAGCTGCCCTTTGCTGATTCGGGTGAGAGCCCTCAGCTGATTAGCGGCCCTTGGAGAGGATTGATGGAGTTACATCAGACTGAATGCGAGAGCAAATTAAATTAGCTTGGCTCCTCATCCAGGTCTCCAGAGCAAAGGCGTTCCTTTCCTTTTCTTACACTGTGATTCTAAATGCACATTGTTTAGAAACAATGAAACACAGACACAATGGTTCTTGTTTACTTTGTTAAAAATAATACCAGGACTTTTGGGGAGGGCATTATAAACTATGTTCTTGGTATGTATGTGAAAATTTCATGCCAGCCGCAGAAGCAGAAGAGCAAAGACAACCAAACATTTGTATTTCAGCAGAGAAGAGTATCGTCTGAGGCTGTGTAGTGTATGGGGTTGAGGGCAATGAATTGTATTGATCCAGAGTGGACCTGAGAAAAGGCCAATTCCTCTCTAAGCACTTGAGAAGGAGGAGGAGGCAGGTAGGATTCCACTGGGAATAGCTCATGGGCACCCAGTCCACCAAAGAAATCTAGCTGCTTTTGCCTGCCTTTTTCTCCATTTAAAAAATAGGAACAGAGAGCTAAGAAAGTTTCTTTTACCTGTGATTTAATGGAAAAGGTCACTTGTCTACAATGAACAGAGGGAATTCTGTACTCTTCCAACCCGGGCTTCCTGAGTGAGAGAAGCTGTGAGATAGGGGAGGGTTTGTCCAAAAAGGGCAACAAAGCCTTTATTAAGAGTCGAGAGGTAAATGCTTTTCACATGACGTGGAGTTGCCAATGGATCTTTCTTTAACAGTTTACCTGACCTTTTAAAATGCAACGTTTACAGTGAATCGCAGTAATTTAGGTGACTTTGCTGGTGTTTTAGTTCCAGAGGACAAAATCTGAGTTTCGTTTACAAAAAAACCAAATGAATCTTTTAGCAAGAACTTAGGAGGATTTTACAGTATATAAGGAAGGCTTAGTGGCTTCTTTTCACAGGCTCTTTAAAGTCAAAACTAAAAAAATCCATCTCAAGATCAGAATTGTTTTTTCATGCATATGTAGACATGTGCACACACATACATGTAATCTATGCATCAAATGTATATTCAATGTATGAATCTGAAATAATTCGTAAGCTTTTGGAGTTCAAAGGATGGGAATGTGGTCATGTGACTTGAGTAGCTAAGATGCTTAGAACGGTTTTCCTCTTTATTAATTTACTTAATGGGAAGGTGTTTTGTAGATAGTGTAGTTGGAGGTAGAGACTCAGGTTCATGGCAGGACAGTTCTGAGTGGAAACTGCAGCTCCACTGTGTGACCTTGTGTGGGCTGGCCGGCATCTACTGAGTGTCACATTCCTTTTGTTCAGAGGATATGGTGTCCACCTTGAGCAGTTACATTATAAGGTATTGGTGGTGTCAGGGCATCTGATTCCTGATGGAACATAACTTTTTAGTTTACCTGTGTCTGTGCCGTGTAGCCTGTAGGTTATTTCACGTGAATAACCAGTAACAATATTAAGGAATTATACAGTTGAGGCACTGGGCAGCTGTGAGAACAGTGGGAATTGAGATTCTATGGGGTCTTTATGTTGTTGTATGTGTTTTAGGCCAGATCCGAAACGAAGATTTAAAAATTTTTCTATCAAGAGTTAGAGATTCTTTGGAGGTCAATAAAATATTGTCATGTATAAAAAAGCAAGATGCAGCAAATATTTCCAAAAAATGCAATCTTTTCTCTGTGTGTGTGCATGTGCGTGCACATGTGTAAGTAGATGCTTGCTCTTCTATTATGAAAATATGGAGGAAATCACGAAAGATAGCACATGAAGTGGTTAAATGAGTTACATAAAACTAGACTGGGCAGGTTGAGACAGAGAAACTGATTGATGGGGAAAGAGTAAGAGAAAACAGAAACCTTAGACCTCAAAGGAACAGCATGATAAATATAATCTTGGTTTTGCTTTGCAATTATGTAAAGTATGTGTGTGCATACATGAAGAAATTTAATACAACAAAGTATAACAAACTTGTACCTTTGACAGAGCGCTGGAAAATCCCTTTGGAAAGCAATGGAGGTGGTATCCATAAAGTCAGAGATTCAGGAGCAGGCAAGCTGGAGAGGAGAGGGGAGGGAGGAAAGAGGAGAGAGGAGGTGCCAGGTATTGGGCAGAGATCACTGGGGGCACCTCCACCCTGAGGATCCCGGAGGGAGTCAAAGTCTTTGAGCTCAGGTGAGAGACAGACAGGTAATGACTGGTAAGTGTGGCTCCTCGTAGCACCAGGCACAAGACAAGTACAGTCTAGACAGGAAGGGGAGCCCTGCCTGGCTGGAGCAGGGCTTGGATGGGGAGAGGTTCCCTAAGGCCCAGGAGGCATCATCCTAACAAAGAAAGAACAAACAGCTCTTTGAAATCCAGTACAACTTTCTGAGTCAGATGCTCTGGCTATGGAGGATTTACTTCTATACTTTTTTATCATCACAAATTAGCAGTTAGCTCTGTTTTACATGGGTGGCTTTAGAATTTGCATGGAAGACAATGATTTGTTTGTTCACCATTTCTTCTCACTTCCTAACTTTGCTTTCAGGATAATTTTGCTTCTTTGTGAAGCACCCGCCTTAGAAGCCCCTTGAATGCAATATACTTTAATAAACTTCTCATTTTTTACTATCCTGGTTTACTTTTTGAAAGGTATTTGTTCTTTGTTCCAGTTATTTTCACTCTTCTTTTTGAAGCCTTTATCTGACTTTCCTAATTTCCATTGGTGCTGTTGAAAAGTTTCTATTTATCCCAAGTTTCATATTTTGGAAGTCTTTTTGTTTTTCTCTAGTTGTTTTTGATATCTCCTCTGGTCTGCGGCAGCCTTAAAGCAACATGTGGAAGAGCAATATCTCATTTTTCACTTAGTGTGGTATGCTTTGATAGGCATACTCCTGTAAATGTTCCATAAACCTTCCACCTTTGAACTCTTGAAGATTTTTTTTTCTCTCCTTGACCTTCTAGGTCTCTGATCAGACTTGTGTTAGGAGTGACCCTCATCCACCTGATCCACCATGTCTGTTCAGCTAACTGTTTCTGGCTTCTGGCAGGGTTGCTTTTTCTGAGTTCCTTTGCCTGCCTGGGGCCATGTGCCCTGTCCTTATGATAATGTGGTTGCCATCATGATGTGCTCTCCTAGCTAGGGGCACTGAAGGGGTGATAGGAGCCTTCCTGGGGTGACAGTGCTCTCTGCTGTGGCCCCTGGGGGGGGGGCAAAGCTTGCCAGAGCCTCATAATGACTGTAAATGAAGTAGGAAATCACGTTCAGTTGCCTTAAGTCTCTAAGACACGAGGGTTATTCATATCCATAGCTTTTCCAGACATTGCCAAGTAGAGAGACCATCTAATTCTACATCCCTGGTCTATTTTATGTATCTATCACTCTCTCTATATAATTTCTTTACCATTGTCTTTTCTTGTACTAGATATTGCCTGAGTTGTACATAGCTGTTTCAACTAGCAATAATCACACCTCAGATGAACCTGGTTAGCTATGACCCTGCCACTGTGCAAAGCTGCAAAGCTAGTTATACATAAATGAAACTAATGGTTGTACTTTCATTTCCACCTGTTGTTTCAAATAGTATCACAGTAGTGAATCATTTTTAATCATCTAATTTGTTTCTTTAAGGAGTTTATGCCATTTATTTGTTCCAACAGTTACATGTTGCTATTCTATATTCTTTTTCAGAAGATCTCCCAATTATATAGTTCTTAGAGCTCTGAATCCATTACTTTCTGTTTCTGCTGATGTTCACGTCTGGTGGTTTGCTTTCTCCTGAGCTCTGTGGACTTGCGTCAAAGCCCCATTGGTTAATATTGACATTGGGGTCCTTCAGGGCCTAAATCACAGATTAAAGAAACATCTTCCAGTGCAGATGTGCTTTTGCTTTTACAGAAGCTTGGAGTGCTATTCAGCTTAAGCCTTCTGGTCAACCTTGCCCTGCACAGTGGCAGCTTCATGACATAGTTTCTCAACTACTCTAGCACTAGTAATTCCCCAGAATCAGGGTGTGTGTGTGTGTGTGTGTGTGTGTGTGTGTGTGTGTGTGTGTGAAAGAGACAGAGAAAGAGAGACAGAGACAGAGTCAGAGAGAGAGAGAGAGAGAGAGAGAGAGAGAGAGAGAGAGAAAGAGAGAGAAAGAGAGCGAGAGAGAGAATGTGTTGTGTGTGTGTTTACTTTATTGGAAGGGAATGACAAGTTATACTTGAAAAACAGCAATGTTTCAAAGATTATCTCTATATGTGTTGGCCTGATAGAGGATTAGAGACTACAAAAAATTCCTGAGACCCAGTTTGCATACCACAAATTATAGCTGACTGGCAGATGGTTCCTGACTTACTGTGCTTTGACATAGAACTGATTTTCATTACGATGGCATGAAAGTCATATGCATTTAGTAGAAAATATCACTGGAATTTTAAACTGGATCTCTTTTTGGATGATTTATGTATGGTTCAATCTTCTCTCCTGATGCTGGGCAGCGGCAAATGACCTCAACTCCTACCCTCTTTCCCTAAAACTAAGACCTAGCTAGAAAATAATCAGCCTTGAAAACTACAGATCCAAAAATTCCAACTCCAATCAGCCTGTCCTTGCCTCATCTGCTATCTCTATTCTCTTGCTTTGTGGCTAACTCTGTAATGGTGCTAAGCTAAAGTTAAGTACATGAAATGCACTGTTTTTGGTGCTGGATATCAAATCTATGGCCTTGCTAATGCTATGCTAGCACCCTACCCCTGAGCTGTATGTGCAGCCCAATGTATTTTTGACTGAACTTTCAACTTACAATGAATGGTATCTTACTTTTTCATTGCTGGGACAAAATACCTGACAGCCACAAAATAAAAGAAGAAAGGTTTATTTTATCTCACGGTTTGTGGAGTTCCAGCTCAGGGCAGCATGGCAGAGGGTCCTGGTGGAGGAGACGCCGTCTATGGCACAGTAGGCAGAAAGTAGTAGCCTTCCCCTTTCTTCCCTTTTTATATCAGCCAGGCTGTGAACTATTGGTTGGTACCACCCACACCCAATGCAGGTCTTCCCTCTGGAGTCAGTCCATTACCTACACCAAGAACTATGCTTAAACCCATCAGTGGATAATCTAGGATCACACACCCATGATCCAGTCTCCTCCCCAAAGCCCCACGTATAAGCCCATGAGGCTCTGAGGGGACAGCTAGATACAAGTCATAACAAATGTGGCTTTTCTTCGTGACTTAACCCCATCACAATTCGGAAATTACTTGCATATATGTGCCAATGTGATGCTGCATTGTATGTTTCCTGGAGCCAACCCCACCATCAAGGCAATGAATATATCCATTGCTCTCAAATGCTTTCTTGTACCCTCTGAGGTTCCCTCTCCACCACCCCCTCCCTTCTGTAGGCAACCCCTGAACTTCTGTTACTGTTGATTACTATTGTTCCTGTGCATCTTCTAGATTTTATGGAACTGGAACCCTGTATTATGTATAATTTTGTCTACTCTCTTTTACTTACCATGAGTAATTTTTAGATGGTCCTTGTTGCTGAGTTACATTCCATTAGATGGTCATATCAGAGATTATTCATTCATCTGTTGGTGAGCATTTTGATTGTTTATAATTCTTGGATATTAAAGGTAAAGTTACTATGTATATCCAAGTACACATTTTTATATGGACATTAGATTTCACTTTTTCTTAGTTAATAATCTAAAGTGAGATAACCATGTCATCTAACAGCTGTAAATTTATGAGAAAAAATTAACTACTTTTCAAAGTGGTCATTTTTGTCAGCAGTGTATGAGTTCTAATTTTTTTTTAGACATTCATGTGAGTGCTTTAAGTGGAGAATCCTTTAAAATGGAAAGTGCTTTCAACTACTCTAAGAGATGCATGATGGGATCTCACAGTGGTTTTAACTGTCATTTCTCTAAGAAATAATAGCATTCAGCACCTTTTCATGTACTAAATTGTCATATAGGTATTTTATTCAATTGAGTCCCTGTTCATACACTTTTTGGCTATTTTTTATTTTAAAATGAAACAAATAAAAATGATGATACAGAATTTCAAAACAAAGTGATAGGAAATTAACAATGGTTAATATATTGTGTATTGTTATCTTCAAAGTAGTTGCTTAGATTACAAGATCTAGGCATGAAGAAATAATAACAATGAAAGCACAGATTGTTATTTTTGATGAGCTATTTTTCAATCTGATTATTTTCTTATTATTTAGTGTCAAGATTTCTTTATATATTTTGGGTTCAAGGTCGTTGTCAGTAAATCCCAAAATATATCCTTTTAGTTTTTAAAATGGTCTTTTCTGAGTTTAAACTCATAATATGAACACCTTTTAAAAAAATCTTTTAGACCATTTGAAGAAAACAGCTAAAGATTTTGTGTGTGTATCAAAATACTGATTTAGCTTTGTTTTGTGAATTTACTTTTAGTGTTGTGTATAGGAAATTGTTCCCTTACCTTTGATCAAAAAGGTTTTCTTCCAGAAGTTTTAAATTTTAGAGTTTACAGTTGGTTTTATACTAGAGGATTTTGGTTCTCATTTCACTGAGTCATTGTGGAAAAGTCCCCACGTTGAACTGAATTCTGCCATCTTCAAAGTCTGTAAGTGGGTTGGCGCTGCCAGCAGCTGGTAGGAAATCAAAACAGCCCCCAGGGACAAACAGGACAGGTAGGAATCTCCAAGTGTGCCTTGTGTTGTGTGTCCTTCGGTATGTGTGCAGGAAGATTATCAGGGCATTGGAAATTGTCAAAAATAACAAGCAGCAAAACTTCTTTTAGAGTAGTGAAACTTCAGAAGGAAGAAACCAATTTTTTAAAACCATAGAATGCATTTGTATTATACAAACCAGTTTGCAGATGTTTATTTTTAGGTGGGTGGGCAGGTGTCTCCTTTCCAAGTGCAGGCAGTCTGTCTGGTGCCTTCTTCTCTAAGATGCTGGTCCCAGAGAGAAGTTCTCACACAGCCTCCCTATGTCTGCAAATCCCAGCTGCTGGTGCCTGACTTAGGCAGAGCCTGCTGCACAGACTTTCCTAAAGGACCGAAACCATGAGATGGCAGAAATCACTTCTCAGCCCTGCAGTCATTATCCTTTTCTATAATCTTTTTTGTGTGCGTGCAAGGCACCACAGGATTAAATGTTTGGATGCTGTTAGCACAGTGAAAGAAAACTAATTACTTCTGCAGTGACATCTGGCTTGTATGAACATGATAGCAGAAAGCCATCTCGTCTAATTTCTTAACTGGGACATTCAAATCATTTATATTCAGCTGTTTCTGTTTACCATAAAAGGAGTAAGAGGCTGCCTCCAGCTTGTCTGTTTCCAAAGGTGAAGTTGGCAATGTGTTTGCAGGAAGGAGAGGACTCCTTTCTGTCTCCCTGCAGAAACCTTCCATCATGGTCATCGGCCACCAGCTGGACAGTGACTGACAGAACAGATACCAGCTGTGCTTGGCACCAAGCAGGAAACAAGTTAGGACTCCTGAGTGACAGGCATGACCTCTTATAAAGTGTCATTTACAGTAATACCTAGTTTAGAACTTAGAAAATAGAAGCTTTGAGAATGTAGCATCCTTGCTTCCAAATTTAACATTATTTGTGGACTGAAAGCACCCTTTGAACCCTACATGGACTATTTTACTGTGTACAGAGATTTATTTCTGTCTGGTGCCTGCTTTTCAGTTGTACTCAGGAGTTGCAAGGAGAGCAATTACATACAGGACATAGAATTTATAATATAATGGTCACCCAAGGAATCAAATACAAACAAAGTATAAGAAATCTGTCCAGAACACTAAAGGCTTAGAAAATCCAGCCCGGGCCTGGATCCCATGGCAATAACCTGCATGAGTCCCCTGAAAACCCAGACCCCACAACAATGACACATGCAAGTGTATTTCCCAGATCTGCACTAGGAAGGTCCATAACAGTGGAAGCTAGAGTCTGCGTCAGTGGGGTGAAGGATCTGTGCTAGTAGGTTGAGAGTTCTACACTGGAGCCAAGAAGTGATGCTCAAATAAGAACCAGAGTGCCCCTTAAAAGTGCCACAGCCATTCTCAGTGACAATGAGATCCCAAGCTCTTCTGATGGTGAGAACAGCCGAGTACACATCAGGAAGCCAGTGTGACAAGCTTCTCCTGGACATTGAACGCACACATCTTCCCCTCCTGAGCCAGAAAGGGATGCTCAAAGTAAGGACCAGAGCTCCCCAGAGTGAACTGCAGCCATTCTCAGGGACAAGGTCCCGAGCTCTTCTAGTGATAACATCCGAGTTCATGTCAGGGAAGCCAGCATGCAAGCTCCTCCAGGAGAACCAACAGCTCAAACAACAACACCTGGGAGAACCCACAAAGCTACTCTTCCTCTCCACATCTCCTTTTTATGCTGGCACCAGTCCTTTGGTGAGCCATCCATGCTCGGCACCATGCTGATCCAGTTCAGCGGGTGATTAAATTGACCAGCAGTTACGACTCCACTACAGTTTCATAGCAGAAATAATCTTTAAATATATCCACAATCACATTCCCGGTGACATGGTTTACCTGTCAGATAGAGCAGATGGTTTTTAACGTTCCTCCCTAGTATAGTATAGTATATTTTTGAAATAACCAGAAAACGTGATCTTTTTCTTGATTCATCATTCAGTGAAAAAACAACTAAGCTTAAGGAAGTATAAGTGTCATTTTAACATACATGTCTTCAAATTGAGAAGAGTATTTGGCTTCAAAGCTCAAATATGCTGTTGCTACACTAAGAGTCATAGGTTCCAGTCTGTGCTTTGACTCCCTTTTTAAAGGTTTGCAGGTTCAGGAAAACCTCCGTGAAGGAGGGAATTGGCATCACTGGGCCAGTGTTGCTCCTTGAAACTTGGGAAGGTGCTCTTTGACAAGCAAACTACACAGCGATTGAGCCTGAATGATCTCCAGCCCTGATCTATGTGTGGATCCATTTAAGACCCGTTACTTAAATCACACATCGAGTACATATTTGGGGGGAAAAGGAACATTTTATCATGGGCGGTGTTTGGAACTGCTGATAAATCCTGAAAGAAAAACCACATTGACTTCTATTTAGTTTTATAATGTTTCTTTTTAGTATTCCCTGGAGCCAACGGACCCCTTTCTGCCTGCACTACAATGGGGATTGCTGGCCCTTGCCACAGCTCAGCATGTGACTCCACATTTGTGGGATCCCCTTCTGCAAAAAGTCCATGTTGCTGTAAGCCTCATCAACACCTTTATGCCTTGGAGCATCTGTCCCCCAAAGTCATGACCCAGGCAGCGTCAGCACAGAGGTCACCAGGAACTATGGCTGCCAGCTCCAGGGAGAAACCCATTCGTGTCACCCTGGGAGAGAAAAGACCTCCTTTTCCACCAGCTATGGGGCTAGTGGATTCTTGCCCACCACCGTGTCTCCCAGAAGGATTGGTCACATGGTTCTTCTAGACCCTTCTGGCTGACAGATGTCTGGCTTGGTGCCTGGCCTCCCCGTCCCACAGAACTCAGATCCAACAAGTGGAGACTGTGTTGACTTTGTGTACCTGACTTCCGTGAAACCAGGCTCTGAGACCTTGTAACAGGGAGGGACTGAGTCATGGCAATGCTACATGGGGAACTTTGTTCCTTTTTCTGCAAGAGATCAAGAAGAAGCTTCGGTTTCAGGGTGTCTTGGTTAAGAACAGTGTCTTGCAGACATCCAGAGGTCAGGCCTTGATGTCAGGTGGGAGCCCCTGTGGCTCTCAAGATGGTTTCTTGGGGTGTGTATATCAGCCCATTGGCCCAAGGCAGCCCCTGGAAATGCTCTGTCTGTCTGTCTGGGTGTTCCAGGGTGTGGTGCGCAGCGGTGATTTAATCTACAAAGCTGATCACCAAATTTGGGCCAGGGAATGGATCCGCCTTTTGTGGAGACACCGATCCATCCTGACTCAGCTTTCTTCCCTGCTTGGGAGGCCACAGCTGGTGCTGGGGCACAGCTCATGGGCCTAATGGGGTCACATCCTTACCGGATCTCAGGCAGAGGCCATAGCATGACCAGCACACCAGGATGACACCTGGGGATTCCTTGTATGCTGTCTTGGGGAGGCTGCAGAGGGAATTAGCTTCTTATGAGTGCTGACACTGAGATCCAGGAGAGAGACTCTTCCCAGCCCATGGCCCCTACAGGTTGTCTGCCGTTTCCCTCAGCAGCCTGAATGCTACCAGGCAGAGGCCTCCTGCAGCCCCGTGCCTTGATTTCCTCCAAAATAAAAGATCATCAGATTGAATTATTTGGTCACTTTTTGCTTGTTTGTTTGTTAAATGTCTCATTTGAGAACCCTGAGCCCACTCTGATCTGGACAGAGGATAAACAGTCATGCCCTTCATTGACCTTCAGCTCAACAAAATAGACAGGTTGTTTTCAATCTTATTTTGAGTCAATCAACATAAAAATTGGCAAATGATCAAAACATCCTACTAGTTCTGGATCACTGAACAGCCACAGTCAATGCCCCAGCAAGGACTTAACTAGGGGAATGAGAGCAAAACAAAGTCAACACAACCAAAGAGGAGGAAATAAAGATGCGAGCAGAAATCAAGAAACTGAAAACGTTAGAGAAAAACCCATATCACAAAATGCTACTTCTGAAAAGAGTAATGTTTGGAATCCATACTTCCAGAAACACTGATAAAAATAGAGATTGCACAAATCACCACAGTCAGGATGAAACAGGGGATGTACTACAATCCTGAGCCACTCATTAGAGATAAAAGAGCCTGGCAGAAGAATTTATGGCTTAAATACCATGGTTTAGGACAAATGAGCCTCTTCTTTTAGAACCAAAGGCACCAAACACAGCCAAAAATTAAATAAAAATTCAAATAGGCCTGTAACCATTAATCAATAAGTTTTTCATGAAAAGCTTCCTCCCAAGTGATCTCCAAAACCAGATGGGGCAGGGTGGGGGTGGGGAGAACATGGAGAATTCTACCAATCAGTTAAAACAAAAAGTTAAGATAAATTTTGCAAAACCTTTTCTAGAAAAATAGAAGAGGAAAGAACACTCTCTAACTTATTTTGGGAGGCCAGTGTTATCCTGATAGTACAGCTATACAAAGATAGGAAAGGCCTTGGGAAGAATGGAGGAGAGAGACAGAGAAAAAAAAAACTGGTCCAGCACAGCAGCCTGGGGCTCACTTCCGGATTCTACACTGCATCTTAGGGATGTAGGAAGAGTTGCAAACACCACACCCGGGTGGCTGGTGCAACATTTGAAAATCAAGCAATGGAATCCAGCATAAAGTTCAGCTAAAGAAAAAATCCTATGATATTGTCAGTCAATGCAGAAAAAAATTGACAAAATTCAGTACTCATTCATAATAAAAACTCTTAGAAGAAATAGAGGTGGAGGGGAATTTCTTAAATATGATAAAGAGTATCTATAAACACCTTCCAGTTAACATTATAATTTAATGCTGAACAGTGCACTGAATTTTTTCCTGTAAGACTCAGGACAAGGAAAGAGCACCCACTCTCTTCACCTTGATACAACCCAGACAAGAAAGTCTAGGTATAATAAATGGAGGTCACACTATTATTATCAAGAAAGTGAAATAAAAGCATTCACATTGCCAGTGAGTATTCACATAGACATCTAAAGGAATTAGTGCTAGAAATTTAATGAGTTTGGCAGTTTCAGAACACAAAATCTACAAATGAAAGGCAAGTGTATCATTGTATGTTTAAAATAAAGAATGCCACAAAGAGATCATACCATTTACTATTTGCTTCAAATAAAATAAAATTGTAAGTGCACTTAACACAATGTATGTGGGACCTGTGGAATGAAAATTATGAAAAGCTGATGAAGATTAAAGGAAGATTACTGTCTGGTGGGTTCTTCTCTCAGCCCAGAAAGAATTACAAGGCAGAGAGTTAAGAGGACTGAGCACAAGTACTCACAGGCGAGCGGAGGCCGAAAGCAACATTTATTGAACAGTGTGTGTGTGGGGGGGGGGGGGGCAAAGCTTCCAGGCAAATGAACCTGGGAGGGAGTCAGCAAAGGGGGTTACAGAGGGGCTCTTTTGTCCAAGCATTTTTATTCACACTAATGACTACATCTCAGCCAAGCTTAGATCACCCTGGGGCTTATCATCACGAAGTCAGGAGTAGGAAGTCAGTTATGTAGCAAGTGTTCTCATGCATACACTGTTACTTGCAATTGTAAGCAGCTCATCTGAATGAGGCCTTCGTTTACTGATCGTCTAAGTGGTGTTGGACATCGACTCATCCTTCACTGAATCTTTCTGGCTGCCTTTTTGGCTTGGCCCTTCCCTGGTTGCCTGTCCTGTCAGTGGACCCCACATTCTATCACTTCGGGGGCATTGTTATTCTGAGAATTTTTTTCACCATGCAATAGAGCATGGACAATTGTGTCTTCAGCAATTACCTTTGGGAGCCTCTTGTAAGTTAGGACAATGGTATCCAAACCTTAGAGAATGACACCTAAGCCCAACCATGCCTGCGGAGGGCTCATGGTCAATACCCTCTGATTCTCCTGTTAGCGCCCTGCTTCCCCCATCTGAGATGCCTTCCATCTGCTTCGAGAAGATCTAAGGAGCCAAGGAGGTCTTTCACCCATAAGGGTGAAAAGACTCACATGGTAAAGATTTCCATTCTTTCTGATTTGATTCAAAGTCTTAATGTAATTTCTGTCAAATTCCTAGCAAGTTTTTAAAAGACATAGAAAAACTTAATTACAAAATGTATTTGAAAAGGTACGAGCCTTTGATACCTTAAATAATTTTGAGATAAAGTTTCAGAGCAAAAGAACTCAACAGCCCATATTGCCTTTACTGTGTAGCTGTTGCAGTCTACTCAATGCACTGGCAGAAAATAGACCAATCCATCAGAGAAGGAGAATAGAGAATCACAAATAAACCGAACAAATGTAACCAACTAATATGCAACAGAAAGGGAAACCTCACTCAGAAGGGGAAATGATCATGTTTTCAGGAAATGTCCACATGCAAAACCCAAGACAAAGCCAGAGCAAAACATACAGACCTGGGACGTCTTGACCTTTCACTAACGGTAACTCAAATTGGATCAAATGATTTTTTTCTGTCAAAGATGCAAAAGCTGTCCAACAGTGGAAGCATAGCTTTCACAAATAGTGTTCCAGTAATTGGCCTTACACAGGCAAAAGCAAAAAAATCTCCATTCAAGGCTCATGCTTTCTACAAGCATTAATTAAAATGGGTCAGCTCATGAACTCTGATGTGAAAATATAACACTATAAAACCCTGGATAGCACATAGGAAAGAATCTTTGGGATGCAAGACCAGGAAAGAGTTTTAGATTTGATGCCAAAGACATAAGCCACAAAATTCTAATAATAGCAAGATTGATAAACTTGATCTTATAAAACCTTTTTTTAATACAGTCACAGGAGCCAGGGGTGCTGGCTTCCTCCTGTAATCCCAGCACTTGGGGAGGCTAAGGAAGGAAGATTACAAATTTGAGCCCAGGGAAGACAGTTTAGTGTCTGAGGCCCTGTTTTGGAACGAAAAACTCTAGGCTGAAGATGTAATTAATTCAGTGTGAAGGTCTAGGGTTCAATCTCTAGTACCATAAAGAAGCTCTCCATGAAGACAATGAGTAAATAATCTACATAGTCTGGGAGAACATAGAGAGTCTGCTAAAAAGTATGTACATTAGGAAAAGAAAAACTTGTAGAAATATTTAAATACTAAATTTAACACATGATGAAATTAATTACAAGTTATTTTTGGCCTCTACAATTACAAGAGGTGGTCAAGGTGGTGGCCGTGAGCTTCCAGCCATTTATTATTAGGGTGCACAGCTGAAGTGTGTATACATTTTGGGGGGCACACTGTATTTTCAAACCACATATCTGATAAGGAATTAATACGTATAGAATATATAGAAAATTTGCAAAACTCAGCAGTCACAAAAACGAGCCAATTAGAAAATGGGCAACAGCCTGAAGAAACTTTCCATCAAAGACTGTGTAGTGGGGGGCTGGGGATTTAGCTCAGCGGCATAAGCACCTGCCTTGCAAGCAGGTGGTCGTGAGTTCGATCCCCGGTACTGATAATAATGAAAAAGACAAAAAAAAAAAAAATGACTGTGTAGTGATGGAGATAGGCACAAGAACAGACTGGTATTATTAGCCATCATGTAAATGTAAACTAAGACCACAGTGAGGTTCAATTAGTGTATCAGCGAGTTTTCCCATCGCTGAGACACAATTTAAAGAAAGAGAGGTTTAATTTTGCTTGTAGTTTCAGGGCATTCAGTCCATGGTTGCCTGGATCCAAGGCAGTATGTGCAGGTAGAAGGATACATTTGAACAAAGCTACTTAGTTGATCCTTACTGGAGTGGAGAGCAGGAACACAGCCAGAGTACAAGGGAATAAGGGATACACCCCAAGGTCTCACCTCCACAATTCATCTAGGTGCATGCAGATGCCGGCTTCCTTGATCCCCTGAGCAGATTCCAATCCAAACAAATTAACACAATCAAACTTAAATGTTCCACAATCTATACCCATCAGAATAACTAAATAAAACTAGTGAGAGTATCAGATGCTGCTAAGGATGTGGAGAAAGTGGATCTCTCTTAAGCTGCTGGTAGAAATGTACAGTGGCGTATATCTTGCAAAAAACAACTCACCAACTTATTTTAGCCCTAATATGCAATTAGTATAAGACGCAACAAGCGCATGCCTGCACATTTAATTAGAGACAGGAATTAGGTGACACTGGAAACATTATGTTTATAGGAAAAAAATGTCTACAAGAATAGCCAGTGCACCTTTATTTATAATGGCCAAATTAAAATCAGTCCAGATGTCCACTGACAGATAGGTGACTGGACAAAATTTGCACATCTGTGCTCCAGAGCCTCAAATACAGTGGAAAGAACAGATTACTGAAGTCTGTGTCCGCTATACAGATGCGTTCCCCAGGAATTATGCTAGTGGCAAAAAAAAAAAAAAAAAAACCCTCTAGAAGTTCTTTATGTTATACTTCTATTTGCATTGCTTTTAAAAAGTCAAAATTCAAAATAGATGGCAGATTATTATTATTATTATTATTATTGCCAGGAGATTAGTCTGTGGTCACAGGGGCTGAAATGAGGGATTCTGTAGCAGTGAGATTGTTCAGTACCTGGACTGTGCTGGTGGATACACTGAACCCCAGAACCAAATAGATACACCCACAAAGTACTAAAATCAGGACTCCTAATTAATTGTAGAAAAGATTCTGGTTTGTATTACAATTATATGGACTATTTCGCAAAATATTACCTTTGAGGTAAACTGGGCAAAAACTATCTGGGATAGCTATGGGTTATCTCTTAGAGTCGATGGTTATAATAGCTGCCTCAATAAAAATTTCTATTAAAAATGGAATAAAGCTGGAGACATAGCTGAGTGGCGAGTGCTTGCCTAGTATATGGAAGGCCCTGGGTTTCACCTCCAGCATTGATAGGGAGAAAAAAGTAGACTGAAATGCACATAAATCTTGAGCCAGAAGAAAAATAAAAGGAATAAACTTTGTATTGTACCACTCAAGATGTACTCTGTGTATTTCTTCTCTGTTTCCTCCATTTTCAGAAATCTGAGCACTATGGAGGTACAAAGCACAGCCACTGTCACCCTATGAATGACTTCCACGTAATCTCTATCTTCTGTAGCTGACTGAGGCTGGAGTCCAGAGAACTGGTAAACCAGGGTCCATCCACGGAGTTTCTGCAGCTGTATGTAAGAACCACCCTGGAATTGCTAATCATACTTTCTATTTAAAATTTCTATCACAATGTCTTGTCAAAATTTAAGTTTACTCGTCTTATATTTGATTTGCACCTACATCTCTTGGACCAGGAGGAACTCAAAGGTGGGGGTGATGGTGGTGTTTCTTGTCCTAAATAATACATTGTGACATTTAGTTCAGCCCATAGCTTGGATGTTTTATCACAAGCGTATCACCAAGGGTTTGGCTCGGTGGGTGAGTTAAGAAAGGTGTCTTTCTCTCCTGGAGGGGTGAAACTGGAGTTTGCATTATCAGCTTGCACTGCAGCAGCTGGGGCAAAGCCATCAGTGGCTCCCGGAGTGGAACTTTGCCCATTGGTTGTATCACCATGGAACCTGGGGACTGGGGAAATTCAGAAGTTCTTTCAGAAGATCTGGTGTGGGATGGAGAGCTGAGGTTCTGACAAGATGGCAAGAGAACTTGTAGCTAGTATTATGGCTACATTTTGGGGAGCAAAATGAGCTATGCTTTTCTGGCTACAGTGGCCATCCAAGACCTCTACACAGTTGTCCCCCTGATGATGGGTACTTGGATCTGGGAAATTCCATGTCCTTGCTCACATTTCCTGGTACTTTTTCCAAAACAGAAAAGAAGATATTGCAGGCATTGGGGGAAAGATTCATGGTTTGAATCTGAGTACATTTGGGCAATCCAAGCAGAAGGGTCTAGTGAGAGTTGGAAGTGGAGACTGAGGAGTCTTCAGGTCAGAGCTGAGTCCATGGGAGGCATAACTATGTTGAAGGAATGTATGTACAAAGAAAGAAATAGATGAAACCTCAGGCAATGATGAAGAAGGGGCAAACTGACATCTCTGAGTTGTTGAGGAAAGGCCACTTGGTAGGTCAAAGCCCAGAGGAGGGTGTGAGGAGGTCTGAAATCGAGGGAGGTGGTGGTTGAATTTCTTTCCTAGAACTGCTGACCCATTTCTGCTCTTAGTGGGAGCATTTTAATTAAATTTGTCCCCAGATGGCTGTAGTTAACCCAGAACCCAAAAGGTTTGGGGCTCAGTCCTACAAGGTTGTTTCTACTTCAAAAGCCGCCACAAGCCTCAGGGGTCTCCCACACTTCAGAAGAGCCATAAATATGTGGGCTCCCATGACTCCCTCAGGTTCCAAAAGGAGACAGTTTTATTATAAAGCCTGTAACTCAGAAACAGCCAAAGGAGGGAAAGATTAAGTGGGAGAACTTTCAGTTGCCCTTCCCAACTTGTCCTTTCCTATTTTCCTGTTTTTCAGGATCAATTTCTTTCTGATTGGAAGATAATGGTGTATATTTTGATTGCTAGCTAAGTATCAGATATGTGAATTTAATTTGCTAGTGTGTTGCTTGACTTTTAATATTTAAAAATATTTTAACCATTTATTTTTAATTTTGATATACACAAATCCAATGACTTTTTAAAAAAACATTCTCTATTTTTGTGTGTTTTAAGGACTTCATGCTGTAAAGAATTAGTCATCACTTTTTAAGTAGCTTTAACTTTTGTTCTCACATCTTGGCCTGAAGATAGCTGTGATTTCTATGTATTTCATTTGATAGAGTCTTTTGCAGTTTTCTCTCTGAGCAATTATATGACTTCTGAATACTGTGAGTTCTCTTCCATGCTCTCCAATCTTGCCATTTTCATTTCTATTTCTGGTCTAACTTTCTCAGTTATGACATCTCCTCCCCAGGGCCGTGCTGAGTGCTCTTGGAGGATGGCCATTCTCCTCCTGTTCCCAGTCTCAAAGGAAAAGCCTTTAGGGATTAAACTTTTATGATTTAAGGTTGCAGAATGATTTTTATAGCCATCCTTACCTGCTGAAGCAATTTCCTTTTTATGTTCTTTTTAATGTAAGTGGAATTTGAAATTTATCAGGTGTTGTTTTATTAAGAGGTAATCATATGTGAATTACAGCTGAGATGAGAGTTGCCTTGCTGATTCCAACTCATATGGTCTCTTAGAAAGGCTCCCTGTCACTTTCCTTGGCAGATATTCTATGTTCCTGATACCTCTGCATCCTGTAGTCTCTGTCACATCTTTGGATTAATTCTCACATGCTACAGTCACTGGAGCTCCTTGCCTGGCTTCCTGTTCTTTCTTTTGAAATCTGTGTGGAAGCCTTCCTGATCCCACAACTCTTGAATTCTACATACCAGTAAAACCAGCATCACATGGACAATTCCAAGGTCAGGTGTCAGCAGGAGCAATAGCCATGACCCATTGAACCAGTTTAGCATGTCTGAGTGCCTGAATGACTGAACAGAGTGAAATGATACTTGGGAAAAATTTCCCAGAGATCCCAGTGGCCCTCTTCTCAAGGGAAAGGTTTACGTGTTGGTACCCTAGAGCTTGCTCTGAGTGGATCTTGTTGATTTCTTAGAACTCACAACTCACCTACATTGTTCAGGAAGTGAAGCTCTAGTATTCAATGTTTTCTGCATTTAAATCTTGCTCTGGTCTTATTCTTTTCCATCTCATTATTCCTCCCTTTTGGAAGAAGAATGCTTACCCTATGCCATTCTACTTTAGGATTACATCATTTCTTTTCTATTTTTATGCACTCTCACAGCTGTTTGCCTTGGGTCTCAGAAGAGACTTGAACTTTTGAAAAATACTGGAAAAGTTGAAACTTTGGGCAGGTAATTGTTGAATTTACAGTTATACACAGGAGAGTATGTTATGTGAAGCAGAATTATGAACTTTCTATTTTATTTATTTGGAGATTTAATATTGTTTAAAGAGAAGTGTTTGAGTTACAGATTGACAAATAGAGGAATGTGGGGCTCAGGGTAGAGTGTCAACTTGATTGTCTTTGGTTTCTACCCAGAGGATTGGTGGAGCATACTTCCAGATGTGTCTGGGTGGGTTATTGAGGAATGTCTTTTGCCTTTATGTCTAGGCCCTCCTTTGCCCTTGGTTCTCTAGCTCTGCCTCTCTACTATACTTCCCAGTTGTCACGAACTAAGCTCCACCATGCCTTTTTACTATGATGTTTCTGCCATGGATCCAACTGACCATGACTGAATGCCCTGAAAATGGAAGACAAATCAATGCTCTCTTTCTTTAAAAAAAGAGACACATGATGATGTCATTTCTGATTCATTAAGTTAGTAACCAGCTCTCTTATCTGTTCATTTTTTAACTGGATAAACCCAATTTAATTAGGTATGATTATTGGTATTTTCAACATTGATGAATTTGATTTGTGCTATGGTTTGAATGTGTGCTCCTACAATTCATGTGTTAGAAACTTAATTCTACATTCACACCCAGTGGTATTTGGAGGTGAGCCTCTTGGGAAGTAATTCAGGAAACATGAGGTCATGAGGTTGGGATCCCTATGATCCACTGGCAGCTTTATAGGGAGAAGAAGAGAGCCCAAGTTAGTATGATTGCTCTGTCTTGCTATACCCCCACCATGTCACGATAGAGCGTGAAGAGCCTCACCTGATGCTTGCACCTTGTCGTTGGACTTCTAGCCTCCAGAACTATGAGCTAAGGAACTTCTCTATTCTTCATAAATCATATAGCTATGGGCATTTTGTTACAGCAAAAGAAAACTAAGATGGTTTATTAATATTCTTTTCAAGTACCGCTGGGTTTGGATATCAAGTGTTTTTCACTCATTGAATATTTTTATTTTTTTTTTATTTTTATTTAAGAGGAAAAAGAGAAAAACACAAAACAAAACAAAGCGGTGTAAGGGTACACGTAATACAGAACTACAAAAAAAAAAAAAAACATAACAGTAAGAAATCACCTGTTAGTAGATTACATATTATCATCTTGAAAATAGTTGCTCAAATCACAGTATCAAAGAATACAAGGTGGACATTCAAACAGGGAGACTGCAAACAGCTGTTTTTTTTAAATCATTTCATTTTTCTTCTTCCATTTGTTTGGGATTAAATGCTCTAGGTGTATTCTCTAAGAGGGTACCACAGATTTACGAAACATTGAGTGCCCCTAGTAAAGTGTGAGGATGGCCAATGTCTTTAGCATGACATATCTAACAGTTGTAGGGGCTGAGAATCCTCTGTATCTTTATTCTTTTTATTCCCTTGTTTGCCTCTGTGTTGCCACTGAGGTAAATCCAAATTGTACCCTTTTTCATACTAGGCATGGGTCCATGGCATCAGCCAGAAAGCATATAGATTGGCTTCCATGTTGGCCACTTTCTGAGTTTCTTGGTCCCCAAATCTCTTCTCTGAGATTCCTTTCCCTGCCTGAAGTCTGTCTTCAGTAAGAGTCCAGGAGACAGGTTCTCTTAGTCTGTATTTGTCTAACACACTCTTTCTCTTCCCTTTCTCTTCCTCCCATCTTGGTGTCACTTTCCACACACTGGTGGCTTCTTTGCAAACTTGGCCCTTGGGCAAGGTCTTCTGAAGATTACTCAGTGAGCTCTAAATGGAGTTTTCCAGCACTGCTTCTCAGATTTTCCTTTTAGTCTTGATTTTTCTACTTTTTCACCAGTGTGTGTCTTGATGGGAATATCCTGTATTTCTTGGAATAGTTGGGATTCAAGAGCCAGATTTGGGGAGCTCCCTACCAAGTCTTGGCTGAGCTGTCCCTGTTGCCTCGGTCTGCATTCCTACTTTCCCCCTGTGAGCCTCCTCTTACCTCTCTGCCTGGGCTCTTTTGTTCTTTGCATGTTCTATCTGTCTCCATATCTTTCTCTCTGTCTCTGTCCCTGGCTCAAGTCTAATATCTTCCTACTGAAAAAGTTTGCACTTACTTTTCTGAACTATCTCAGAGCTTCACTCTTAGGGACAGGATATTTCAAATTAAGTTCACTGTCTAAAAATGTTTGCTTTCTCTCCATTGACACAACTGGTGAAGTTTTGGGCTACAGGTGATGTGACAGTCACCTCTTGGTTTCAGTGCCTCAGTGATTTCCCTCCTCAACAAACACACTTGCACAAACACACACATACCTGCATACTCACTCTCTCACACACATGCAGATAAATAAATGCACACAATCATCTCCACGCATGCGTCCATCCTGGTACACACATGGATGTGTTTACATACACATGCACCTTTTCCAGTATACAGGCATACAACATGCGTACCCTCTCATACACATATACACACATATGTACATGTTTGTACACATAGACACACAAATGGCTCTTCTGCAGCCCAGGGAAGCTGATGTGTGAGCTGCAGTCTCTCTACAGTTGGAGGGGAGGGATTAATTCTCTCTTAACTAAAGGATGAATAAATCTATGAAACCAACCCTTTGGGGAAGGCCTTGGGTTTTTGTATCAGCCAAATTGGTTTTTGTGAGTTGTCAAGACTGAAGCTCAAATTTTTCAAAATAAACAAAGGTGTTCAGGCCCAAACTGGCTTCCCTGCCACTCTTCCCCTTTGGACTCCTGCTTCCTTTGGACACATTCTGATCTGTCTGGCTCTTTTGTGGTCTGCTGATGTGTTTATGATGTTATTATACTTTGTCTAACATTTCCCCTTTATTTCAGTGAAAAACTGTCTCAATCATTTGACTGACCAGATTTCTGGAAACAGAAATACACTGACTTTACTTTGAATTTTCTTTATCATTCTCAGTAGTGGTGCTACAATTGCAAGTGTGTTATGGTTTGTTTTGTCTCAGTAGCCAATGTGCCTTGATTTGATTTCTGATACATTTAGAGCTATCGTCCTCTTGTGCCTGACTCTTTAAATACAATTGTAATCAAGGAATGATATCAAAACATGAAAAACTAACATTTCATGAGGGAGAATGGGACTTTAACCAAAGACATGTTATGATTTTGAGCAGAAAAGTTCCAAGATCAGATTTTATGTATAAGAAAATTTGTTGCCAAGAGTTATTGTAGGAGCTATCTAAACAACCTAAGCTCTCACACCAGCATTGAAAAAGTATGTGTGATTATACCCATTTTTTTAATGGGTAAAGAATTGTAGATATTATTTTCAAGGTCACGTGGTTCCAGGGCAGATCCAAGATTCAAACCTGGTTTAATTGATCCCAAAGGCCCTGTTAATTCCCTACATCATGCTACCTCCATTTGTCAGAGCTTTGTATTTTTAAAATGCATTCTCAAACACTATTTACACTTGTCTGCAGCATTTATGGTGATGAGATGTTGTTAGTGGATTAGTCAGATTTCCACCACTGTGGCAAAGTGCCCGAGATAAGTCGACTCAATAAAAGGCTTTTGGCTCATAGTTCCTGAGGTTTCAGTCCAGGATTGCTTGGATTTGTTGCTCTGCATCTGTGATACCATGTGTCAGAAAGAAGCCATTAACCTTAAAAATGGTTGAGAAGGAAAACAGAGAAATAAGAAAGGGAATAAAGCCCCAAAGGCCCTTTCAATGGTGCCTCCAGTGACTTGACACTTAAAACCATCTCCCAATAGCTCCACAGGCCAGGATCAAGTATTCAGACATGGCCTTTGGGGACATTCAAGACTCAAACTCTAGGAGCTAGGGATGCTATTTTACATTGTAAAGTGAAGTTTGTTATTCATAGATAGCAAAGTTACAGCCAGACAGTGTGTGTGCATGAAGACAGCTATGTGAGCTGATCTGTACTGTCCCTGTGTAGCTGTGTCCAGCTGTATCATCCCTGGGCAGCACATCAGGCAAGACTATGCCACCCAGGGACACCATGTACCTGAGAAGTTAATGATCTGCTTCCAGGGCTGGCTCCGGCTGCCCCGGGCAGAAGAAAAGGCTTCATACCCTGTTTCCACCCCTAGGGACCCTGGATGTCCTGCTGTTCCTGCTACTGCCCAGAGCATCTCTGTCACTTGCCTCTAGGTGTGCTATGGTTAATTCACTGTGTCAATCTGAGAAGTTCAGAAGCTAACTCAGCAGTTCTGCATCCTAGGGAATAGAAGACATGCTCCAGACTGGCTGTTTACACCCTAGAATGTAATGAGTGATTCATTGTGTCAATTTGAGAAGTTTAGAAGTTTAACTAAGTGATTCAGCAGGGAGCTAGGGTCCTCACTTTGTAAATATCCTGAGCTTTTGCAAGAAGAAGGAACAGAAATGGTGTGAATGTTACAGTCACCCTAGGGTGGGGGCCTACATACAATAAAAGGGAGAGAGACTCATTAACCCCCTTTTGATCTTGTTGCTTTGCTGTCTTTCACCCTGTGAGCTGTCGTCCCTCTGTCTTGCCACACTGCCTTAGAGCCAATTGACTACAGACTAAAACCTCCACAAATTGTGAGCTAAATAAACATTTCCTTCCTTAATTTTGGGCGTTGGGTATTTTGTCTCAGCAATAAGACAAGGAACTAATGCAATATGTTTTGGTGTGATTTTTAATGCTTTTATGTTTAATTTTCTCATCTTTAGATGAAGGAGGGCTCATAATTTCTTGGCCACGTGGCTTCTATTAAAAAGCAAGTCAATCTGCATAAAGTGCTGAGGACTCTTCCTGGCATGAGGTGGGTGAGCTGCAGATACAGAGAACTTGAGTGCCAGGTGTATCTCTGGGTGCCTGGTACCTCATATAGGATGAAAATGGTCCTTCCACGGGCTGATTACCCTGTGCCAGTCAAGGAAAAGATAGCTATGTCCACAGTGGGGAAATAACTGTCTTGGGTGACGCAGTGAGGCAATCACTGGGAAGGGCTAATGTCTCATCTCTTAGGCAACCTGCTCCTCGTCTGCCATCCGCAGTACAGTATTCTAGAGTCGGGACCAATTTCAAGTTCTAGAGCGGTGCGTGTGCATGGCAGAGATGCCCAGCATCTTCTCAGGAATCCTCTCAATCTGCTGGGTGCACTGTACCATTTCCTCTGGGCAGGGTTTGGATCACTGCTTTAACCAGGGCTGAGAACGTGAGCTGCTCTTGAATCTCCATTTTCCCTGCACTTCTCAATGAACACGTCTTCCTTTTCATGTCAGATACAAAATTCCTCCCCTCCTTCCCCCTTGGCATGAGAACTCTTCTAAAAGAGCATGGCCCTTTGGTTCATGCACTGTTTTCCTTTCCTCTTCTCCTTGGGTGGGATGTCAATGGGTTGGCTGAGCTCCAGCAGCCATTTCTGATTGTGAGGCACATTAGAGGATGAAAGCCATGTTCTAAAGATGAAAGGAACCCGTTTTCAGATGAAATTCCCAAGCTGGCCCACAACCCTTAGACTTTCTACTTTCATATCTTAACTGGAGAGAAAAATTAACCCCTATACTTTTCACAGTATTGGGAATTGAACCGCGGGTCTCCTTACTGAGCTATGATCTCCAGCCCTCTTAAAATTTTATTTTTAAAGTTGAGATAGGGCCTTGCTAAATCACTAAGTTGCCCAGGGTGGGCTCCAATTTGAGATCCTCCTGCCTCAGCCTCCCAGGGTTCTAGGATTGTAGGCATAACACTAATCTTTGCAGCTTTGAAGCTGCTTGTTTGAAGTGTCTTTTTCTTTGAGTTGAGCATAATCTTTAGTGAACACTTTTGAAAAGTTCTCAGAGTGAGAGGCCACCAGGAAAGGTCTCTGTCTTCCCTCTCAGTTCATTCTGAGACACAAAAAAAGGTTTCACCATCCAGGAAACTGCAGAGAACTCTGAGGCCCATCATGGTCAGTTGGGTCTTTCTTATCTCTGATCCCATGTTCCTTCCCCTGGGAGATGGGGACAGTCATTGTCAGGAGGAATCACTAGTAGAAAGGTTTTTGGGGACTCTTCACCAGGAAAAGAGAACCTGTGATATGATGTGACTTTTCGCATCTAGGATATGAACATCATGTCCCTTTGACCTCCAAGAAAGCAGGTTCAAGTTTGGAGCAGCCTGGTTGAAGTTTACACAGCTGGCAAACACTCCATCTGCTCCTCAGCCCCAGACCAGCTGCCTCTTAACTCTCTTAACACTTAACAAACCTGCATCCCCCTGTGGATTCCACATCTTGAGGTTATTCCCCAGACCATCTGTGAGAGCCAGGATCACAATGCAGAAACCTTCCTGCCAACAGAATTATCAGAAACACCCCCATCCTGTTCCATTTTTTAATTGATTCAGCTCTTAAGAATCCCCAAGGAGTCTGTATTTAGGACACAGCAATTCCTGCCTGCAGCTCCTGCTTCCCACAGTCCCTGCGAGGCACAGATGGGGGCCGCCCCCTTTGTCCCTCCCTAGGACTCGCTCACCCCTTCTCCAGCGTGCACATCTGAGGCTGCCTTCTCATCCCGCCATCTGTGTCTGAGCAAAGTCAGATTTTCCAGTGTCACGAGCAGCGTGGGAAGGAATATGACAGTGTCTGTCCCTAAGTGAGTCTCTCTGTGGCTGGAAATGTGGGGTGCAGTGCAGGGGATAATTGGATTTGTGGGGCTGCAGTTGGGTCATGATCTGGGATTGTCTAGACAACACACATCTGGCTTGTATATTGGTGCTAGATTTCCCTTGGCACCATCCAGCCCTCATCAGAGTTTCCATGACGGGGCATGGTCCATCTGTTGAGCTTTGATGGATACTTGTATGACTGATGCTGTGAGATCTGCAGGCTCCACCTGATCTGCCATGCAGCTATGGGGTCAGAGACAGGGACAGCCCCACGGGTGCAGACTCAGGGAGTTTCTCAGTTGCATGGACACTCAGAACACCGGGAAAGTCTTTGGTGACACAACATGGTCATCCTGCACCATTTACAAGGGACTCTACCACATGTGCTACTGAAATCTGTGATGTCATATGAGATTATCTTGGTGTCCAGTCCATGCACACCCTCCTGCAAGCATTATCTCAGCTCTGGACTCCTGAGGATACCTACGAGCACATTGATACACCATTCCTTTCCCTGGCCTCAGGGAATACGTGCTGTGCTGTAAAATTCAAGTTGTGCATTGTGGAACTTGGTGGAATCTTTAAGACATATTTTCAATCTGTAAATAGGTGGAAGTGGTCAGGGAATGCCCCCTTTCATGAATGTCCTCCTGTTGACAGCAGCAGACAGGAAATGCTGGTCCCTGAGCCTCAGGCAGCTGTGGTAGCTCCCACGCCAGGCTCCACAGGCAGAGACTGGATTTGGAAACGTGAGGAGGAACACTCAGGTGGTGACTTCGAACACAAGGGGAGTGGGACGCCTTTCTCCTTACGTGGCCCACTGCCGTGGTCACCTTGGTGTTTCACTTCACCGTTGCATTGCAAACTCATGGAATTTTCTAAGACACATTCTTAGGCCAGGATCACTTGCTTTGTGCACTGGGTTGCTTCAGAGGATTTGCTGAGTTTCACACTTGCCTTTGACCTTCATTTACAGTGGACCTGGTGCATGGAATTTTTGAACTATGTGTTATCAAATATATCTGTCTTTAAATTTTGCAGCAGTCCTGGGGATCCAAACCAAGCCATCCCCAGACTACATATAGAGTTATGTCTGCAGTCCAAATGATCCTTTCTTATAACAGCTTCTGCCTTTGTTTCTAGATGTGGAAATATCATTTCCTCCCAGGGGTGTGGCCATTCAGTGCAGACTCAGTACTTCTGCAAGGTGTCAGTAAAGCTAAATGTTTACCTCTCTGATTTCGGTGGTGTGATTCTTTGACTAGGAGAAAGAAGACCACACTGGATCAGCCTTCAGCACACATGACTCTTGTTTTCTAACTTTGGGCTCAGACCCAAGTTCTGGGAGCAGATCTGTCCCCAGATGCTGGATAGCTTTAGTCTGACCACTTTTTTTTGTGTTTGTGTGTCTTTTTTGTTTTTATCGGTACCAGTGATCGAACTCACGACTGCCTGCTTGCAAGGCAGGTGCATATGCCGCTGAGCTAAATCCCCAGCCCCTAGTCTGACCATTTCTTTCAGACCTCAGCTTCCCACTGCAGTGGGGATTCATAGCAGGAGTCAGTGGGATAAAACTTGCACGGTTCTGAGTACAAAGCTACCCCCATAGCAAAACCAGTGTAACAGTTCTTTTGCAAAAGGAAGTGAGACCAAGAGACATAGGGAGAGGGCAGGAGGGCAGGGGAAGAGGAGGAAGAAAGAAGACACATTGTACACACCCAGCAACTCCACACCTGGAATGTAAACATTACCCCAAACATGTAATGATAAAAATAAAAAGCTGAGGGGAAATAGTTTGCTTTCTTCTCCTCTTGGGAGCAGAAATTTCACTGTGAAGATGTCTGTTAAGGAGAGGACTTCAGATGTCAAATCACACTCCATTTAGCCATATGCTGGCCATAGGACAGGTGCGCTGTTTTCATGTGATTTGTTAATAGAATGAATGGAATTTGCCAAGTCATGCATTACAGTCTGCTGAATGCATAAATACATGCACAATGTCTAAGCTTTATTTGACAGTCTTTTCTCTCTCAGTTAGTTTCCTTCATCTTGACACAAAAGACTTTCACACAAATGTGCCTGAGTCCAGGGGACATATTTTTTTTCATCACCAGGACTGCAAGACTGCGGTGCCTAAAGCATGATTGCTGGGGAGGTCTGCAGGGACCAGAGTCACCCTAATGGCACCGGCACACATGTCACTGTTGTTCCCCCATCTCGGGCCATTCTAACAGCAGCATCCCCGTGGGGACATAGAGCTGGAGTCCTTTTTGCCGAAAGGACATTCTGGGGATGGTCCTATGCTGCGTGCTTTCCTGAGCGATGTCCAGCTTGTCCCATAGCCACTACTTTTGACTAAGGATTGACCAGGAGGGGCGTGCAGGCCTCCTCCAGGACTTTCGAGGCTCATGCGTTGCTGGCTCTCTGGACTGTTCTCCACCTGACCCCAAAGATTTCGCTGCGTCCAGCGCAGGATGCTCTTAGTTATTCCCAGTGTGGACCCAGTTCTGAGGGTCATCCTTTTAGATCCCCTACTCACGTTGTCACTTAGCCTGTCTTCTGCTAAAGTCAACGTGCTGCTGGTTCCGGTTTCATCATCATCCTCATGTTTGTTACTTGAATCCTTGAGACACTGGCAGTCACACCAGTTTACCCTCAGGCACGGTGAATGCTGTGGATGCCACATCCGTGGTGAGGCAGCGGAGCCACGGCAGGGACAGACGATAACCTATGCTGCTCTTTGCATTCAGATCCGTGCTCCTTCGCAGCCCCGTTTAGGATGGTGGACCTCCAACCCAAGCATTTGTGCTGATCACCGGAAATAAGACTTAAATATAGGGCCACCCAGGACTGGCAGCCTCAGAGATGAGTCGCAGGGGTGTCCTACTCAAGCCACGCCTCCAGGACATTGTCACTAGCCTACACCGTCCACATCCGGATCCTTAGCCAGAACTCCCCAGCCCGGTCAAGCATGGACCCATGAGATACGGTAACTAAGTGCTTTAAGTTCTATGCTTTGGGCGATTCATGAGAAGCAGTGGGCTCAAGTAGGAACACATGGCTAGAGGTTCTGGGAATGGAAGATGTCTTTCTACGAGAGCTGGAGTTATGGAAGGGCACAGGCATTGCTGTGTGGAGAGAAACCTTCAGAGACCATACACATCACATGCTTTGAGGGTCAGGCAACTCTTTGCTGAAGAGAGGACCATAGTCCATTGAGACTTTCCTGGGGATGCCTGGTGAGGATTTGCAATGTCACACTTGCTATGAGGCACCTCTGTCCTCATTTGCATGAGAAAAAGAAGAGGTAGGGATCTGGTAGAGGAAGCATCTGTGACAGCAGCACTGGGGGAAAACAAGGCTCTCTGTACAGCGACTCAGGCAATCAACAGTCGGACCTGCCCTGCACTTGGCATTGTATGTGCTGCTAGACATAGAAGGGACCTCGATTCCCTGCCCAAGGGACTCTCAGCCTCAACAAGGAGAAAGTCAAGTCAGTAACCTCTCCATACCATGTGGGGAGCAGGTAAGAAAGACATTGGGCTAATTGTCAAACCCGCCATGCACCCCCTTGCTGGGTGTCGCCAAGATGGGCCAGCTCCCATCAACTTCAAGAGCAAGGAAGGGCCAAATGAGGTTATTATTGCTGGGCATGATAGGGAAAGTTTGTAATCCCAGCACTCAGGAGGCTGAGGCAGGAGGATTGCCATGAGTTGAAATCTGGATGGCAAGACCCTGTCTCACAAAAAACAAACAAATAAACAAAAGAGACATTTTATAAAAAGTATTTTGGGGCTGTGCACTGGAAACTCTAGATTTCTCCGTATTGGTCTTCTTCCCTCTTTGTCCTTTCTGTTAAGTTTCATAGGCAATTTCCCGGCAGCAGGGGCTGGCCGTGGGGTGCGCTGGGCTGTGCTTCTTGGCGTGGGAAGGGGCACGTACACCATTTCCTTCTTGGTGACTCACCACGAGCATCTGCAGGGAAAGGCTCTGAGGACGTCCACAGTATAGAAAAAGAACAATTTAACGCTGTTTCACACCTAGCATTTCTGGCATCTATTTCCACCGCATTCTTTTCTCAGGAAACACTGCTTAACTTCCCATGACGTACGTTTTGTAGAAAGCTACTGTCCCTGATGGCCAGTGTTGAAGTCAATGACTGAGAGGTTTCTGGAACGGTCACCCAGGAATGGGCACCATGCTGGTGGGGGCTGACACACTTCGCACACCGTGCAGAGGATTCCAACACTACTATGGTGAATACTGATGTTTAAAGTCTCTGGTTTCAGCCTGGGGCAGTGGCACACACCTGTAATCCCAGCACTCTAGGAGGCAGAGGCAGAACTGCATGCTCAAGTCCAGCTGGGCAACTTATTGACTTACCATTTCAAAAAGAGGTGGTGAAGGGGAGCAGTGGTAACATCCTGGGTTCAATCCCCAGTACCACAAAAACAACCAAACGTACACTAAACTGAAAACCTCTGCTTTCACTAAGACGAGTGCAAGTTCATTTCTCCTGGATGCAAGAAATGGTTTTCCTAGTGTGGCCATTCTGGATAGCAACCTAGGAAGTCAGGAACCTAGGAAGTTAGGAATCTAGCATTAGCAGCACTTTTGCAGCACAGTGTCTCAGCTGTCCAGCTGCGCAGCTGCACAGCGCTGGCCGAGTCCACATTATCCCCAGACAGCGGAAGGAATCGCTGCTCAGCACTGCTTTCAACATCTTTCTGAAAGTTGTAAGGGATAAAATAAAACACAACAGTGAGAACTACATACCCTGAGTTATGAAAGGAAAAGAAACAGAGTTGTTATTGTTTGCAGATGATATCCTGATCCTCCTGGAAAACCATGCAGAAAAAATTTGGAAACTGCTACAACTAATAATTGAGTGCAGTAAAGTGTGTTTAGTTAAAAATAAACCTACATCTACAAACATAAATAACTTCCTCATGTAGGAGCCATGGTTAGTTAGAACATGAGGCAACAAAATGATTTTTTCCACAGTAACAGAAAACTGTAATGAAGGTAAGTATAAATTTCTTATCTATCTGTCTACCTCCCTGTCTGTCTTATCCGTTTGTCTCTGTGTCCAGCCAGACAGCCAGACAGACACACATCCATTCATCCATTACCTATCCATCCATCAAACATTCATTCACCCATCTATCCACTACCCATTTATCCATCCATCCATCCATCCATCCATGTACCCATCTATCCATCCATACATCCATGTACTCATCCATCCATCCATCCATCCATCCATCCATCCATGTACCCAGACATCCATCCATTCATCCATCCATGTACCCATTCATCTATCCATCCATTCATCCTCCCATCCATCCATCCATCCATCCATCTATTCATTCATTCATCCATCCATCCATCCATGTTCCCACCCATCCATTCATCCTCCCCTCCATACATCCATCCATTTGCCCATCTATCATCCATCCATCCATCCATCCATCCATCCATCCATCCATCTTCCATCCACACACATACCCATTTATCTGTCTTTTTCTGTATGAAAAAAGCTCCTACATCTACTAAGCCCCATAAAACAGCCAGACTTCAGGATGGGAGAGATGAGAGGTGCTGCTGTCTCGCAGGTTATCATCTCCGGGAGAGGCCAAGCATGTACTGTTGATGTGGTCTGGGCTGGCCACCATCATGGATATGTGACCATGGGGGAAGCCAGAGCAGCCCCAATAAAAATACCCCACAAGTATCCTCACCTCCAGGACTTGGGCGGAGAGGTCTTCCTTCTCCCAGTGTGAAGAGTGTGGTTCTCCCAGGAAGGTGAATCTGATTCTGTTGAGATTTGCTGGACTTAGGGATGGATTCACTGAGGTGCCGCACAGAGCTGAACCATGCTTGATGGTGGTGGGGCTGCCCCAAGGGTCCAGGTACAGATGGGGCTGGTGAGGAGAGCAGTGAGGAGGCAGAAGGTGGCAACGCACACAGGAAGAGGGGGTACATCCCCAGTGACACTGGGAAGGAAGTGGGCCTTGCACATTTGTTTGTTTACTTTAACTCTAATCCATATGACAGTCTCCACACGTAAACCCTCACCAGATGGGAGATTTCAAACGTGGAGGAAAAAAATGTCTATGAAGCAGCAAGAGGAAATGCCAACAAGGGAAATCTCTGTATGAAGCAGAAATAATAAGTGGTGCTCTAAATCAGAAAATATAAATAACATGACTCCATGTTTTAAGGTTTCATGTTTATACAACTAAATATAATAGAAAGATAAGAAATACCTTAAACATGAACAAAACACAACCACAGTGTGGATATGAGAACCATGGAATGATGAAGACCACGTGTCACGTCTATTCAGCCATTTTTCTTCTTTGACGGCAGAACTCAAATTTTCGCTGAATGCATAGCCATCTGGGAAAAAGTCTCAACATATGTAGCTTTTGGCAGAGACCCAGTGACCCAAATGTGTCCAGAAGGAGGACATGTTGGAAAGACATCCAGGAAAGACTGTCAAAAGACAGGGCCCTTGTGCCTCTGTGACTCAGTCTATTTCCTCTCTGCTGCTAATATTCTGGAAGGTGGATGTAATGACTATAGTTTCAGTTGCCACACTGGTCCCTGAGGAGCCGTGGAAGCCACAGGCTGGGTGAAGGAGGGCAAGTGCCCTGCAGCCTCCCTGGAGCATGGGGTTGCCTTCTCCCAGAATTCTTTCACCCAAGAGAATAAAATGTCTCTCTTGGTCGTACTTCTCATTTTCTGTATTTTTTGATACTCATAGAAAAAATTAGTAACTGATATCTTAACTGGTTTTGCATACAACAGCCAAAAAGAAAAGCTACACGGGAAGACAAGCAGATGGAAGGGCAAACAAATCAGGGAATTACAAATGGACAAAGCATGAAGCGTGCTCAGCCCCATTCACAACTGCAAAGGCTCCACTTAAACAAACACACTTCTCCAATGTTGTGTAAGTATGTGTTTGAAAAATTCAGGACCAGCAAGGGCAGGAGACTGTTACTGAGTGGACTCCCAGACACTCTCAAGAAGCCAATTTAATGTCCACCTTTGTCTGAAATCGTTCTCTCTTTCGTTGGCCAATGTGGCTTCTGGGTTACACCCCAGTGATGGAACCCCCGAGTGTACCCACGATGGCTACATACGGGTGTGGGGGGGGAGCCAGCGGTGAGCTCCACGGTTAATATCTATCGGAGACGTGGATCTCCCTTCCAGGAAATGTGGTACCGAAATTGTTTCCTGTCGAAAAGCAAATGATGAAATGAATCTTTGAAGTGTGGTACGAAGATTCAAAATCAAGATGAAAAAGAGGGCTTTTCATTTTTGAAACTTCTGTTCAAATACACCTAAAATATCTTAGAGTAGTGTGGCGTTTGGTCTCCTTTCCTCTCCTCTGCCCTTCCCTGCCCTTGGCTGCCAGTGAGTGGAAGGTGGGTTTGTCAGAGCTCAAGGGAGCAGTGTTTGGGGGGTTCAGGAGCTGCTTGGGGGAGAGAGGAGTGAAGGTCTCACAGTGGAGGCCTGAGAGGTAAATTGCCATGGAAAGAAGAGTACGGAGAAGGGTCAGACTGCACAAGGCTAGACGTGAATGCCATACGGAAATCACATATGCATGTTACAGCGTTGTGATTTTGGCTTTGAACTGGAAGGAATGATAGAGAGGAGGAAGAAAAGGAGAGAGAGAGACAGAGAGACAGAGAGAGAGAGACAGAGAAGGGAGGAAGGGTGGGCAGGGGAGGGGAAGTGGGAAAGGAGAGCAGAGCAGAGGAGAGGAGAAGGGAGGGGAGCCACAGAGAAAAGGGGAGGAGGGGAAAGGGGAGGGGTCTTTCTTCTTCCTCTTCCCCTCCCTCGCAGGTGACCCCAGCTTGTATCCCCCTAGTTCCTCCCCACTGACGCCTCCTCCACCCCAGCTCAGTCTCAGTGGGCCTCACCTCTCAGGCCGCATCCCCACTTGGGAGTTTCTCAGAGATGGGCGAGGAGGAGGGCACCTTTCACAGGGGAAGGGAGGCCCAGCCGGGAGGGCGGCAGTGGGCCGCGGCACTGGGGCAGAGCAGGGCCGAGGTCTAAGTGGAAACCTTCACAGCGCAAGAGCCCAAGAGCCGCGGCTCCTGAGCCGCTGGAGAGCCCAGACCAGGTCTAAGGCCTGGAGATACGAGGTGCACAGAGAAAAGCAAACAGGAAGCGAAGAAGGGAAACAGGCTAGCTGGGGAGAGCTGGAGGGAGGGGAGCGACAGAGCGCTCTGCCGCAGTGAGGAGGAGGGCAGGTGGGAAAAGAGTGACCCCTAGGGACAGCAGGGCGGTGCTTCCCCGAGGGCCTGTGGGGTGCCCTGCTGCTTAGCATGGAACGATCGGGCCTGCTGCAGGAGGTCTGGCGCTGTGACGGGATCCAGTGGTGCACAGCTGGAAGATCTGAAACAACTGTGAACCCACTTCCCGGGCGCGGGGGAAAGCGAGGCGCGCGTTTCAGTGGCTCTGGTTCCCGTCCTGGTACCAGATTTGCACAGTCCCATTGGAAACATCTGGGCTGTAAAGCGCAGGGCGGACCCGCAGGCTGATAGAGGAGATGAAAAATCCTGTTCGCATGCAGCTAGGAGCCCACGGAACACTCCCCGTGCTGCCTGTTCCGTGCAGAAAACAAAACCGATCATTTTCATCCTGATTTGTATCACAGAGAGGAAACTTCCAGAGTCTGCACAGAATGTCTCCCAGGAAGACCATCTCCCAGGAAATCTTGCACGCCAGGAAAATCAGGACGCGTGGGGCAGTGAAGTTTTTATAGTTTGCATCATGGTATTTTAAGGAGGATTAATAAAAAGACCTTTGCTCAAACCCACTATGAATTCTCTTTTTGTATTGAGATTTCGCTTGCACATCAATGAGTGACCAAAAAGCGGTGACTGGGCCTCAGGTACTTAGAACGCTGGAATCTGGTCTTGAAGCATGTGGTGGCTGTGGGCGTGGCCAGTGGTAGGCGGGGCCTCACTGGACCAATAGGCGGGCTTGCCTGGTTGTTGGGACCTCCCACAGCAATTTGGAATTGTATCTGTAAAAAAAAAAGTCTAGATTAAATTGAGAATTAAAAAAAGAAAAACCAAAGCAAACCCCAAAGTGTATCCCTTTATCTTGGATAATTTGGGAAGTAAAGGAGCAAGCGAGGAAAACAATTCGTGATAAAAACCCGCAGAAGACGTCTGTTCAGGGAACTTCCACAACACAAAAGCAATACAGCACCACGTGTCGGTTTTATATTAAAACTCAACAGAAAACATGCATGCTGTGGGATAGCTTTCTCATCAAAGCAACATGAATGCCATAGGTACTTTTACAATGCATTTGCCTAGTAGACATGTGTATGTACACATATATCTGTCCTCGGAGACAATGGATTAAGTTAAAATACCTACAAAAATGACTACAGTAAGGGGTATTCTGATTGAAAGGCGCAGCTCTATTAAATTGCCCGGCAAAGGACATGGGTGATTATCTTACAAATTAAGTAAACAATTATTTAAGTAAATAGCTATTGCTAAAACTTAAATAATTGTCATACTGAATGGTAGTTTTAGATTTTAATATAACAAAAGTCAAAACAAAATAGTTGATAAAGTTGAGGTGAGATTCACACATTTTAGGAAGATATGACATCTTTAGTTAATACTATTTTAATAAGTAAAAAGTTTTTAAAAGCCTTAATGTATTCTTTCCTCTACTGCTTCAAGTCTGATATACACATTGTATTGTATGCCAAGAAATGAGTTTAGGTTCATGATGTCTTCAAAACATTTGTACTCATCAGGTTTCTTTCAAGATTTTAAAAGAATCATATTAGAGTGAATATTTATACAATATTAACTCACAAATTGTAATGCAAATGTGCTATTATAAATTTATTTTTCTGAACCTAAAGATATTACACATGCTAAATAACTTTGAATTGAGAAGGAATCCATTATTTTGGACATAAAAGGTTTGTCCCAAAAGTGTGAACAATAGCTTTTCATTTGGAGAAAATTGATTTTATGGAAGAAATGGAAAATTTCTTCCATAAAATCACAGAACAATGCTTTTGAAGTACCTTCCTAAATTGCTAGAGTGTCTTTCTTCTATTGAGGGGTGAATGCTTGTCACGATCTATTAATGAAAAAGACCTCATGTCCTAACCCTCTCCGAGGCACTTGAGCCAGGTGAGCTGCTCCTGCCTCACAACACACACTGCTACTTGTTAGGAAAATGGTCATTTTGTTCACGCGTATTTCCCTCCTCCTGCACCCTCAAGTCTGGTCGCTACATTTATGCTTTTCTTGTCCTCCTTTTCTTCTGCTCTTTCTTTGCTTTCCTTTGCTCTGCTTTCTTTATTCTTTCCATTTTCCCTCCCTCCTTTTAATTTTTCCTTCTCTTAATGCTTAGTTACTCTCATGACTGTCAAATACTATCCTGTCCCATAAAGTATGTCTGATGAACACTTTCCCAGGTATAAAGTGGCACCTTGGTTCACAAACTTACTTCTTTGCCATGATACTGGTTGCAAACTGAATGGGATGAGAACTGAATCTAACTTCCCCATGAGGTTAACACTGAACCTAAGCACTGAATTGGATTCTGTTCTTGTCCATTCGGTTTGGGACCAGAACTGTGGAAAGAATTACGTTCATGAACAAAGGCACCACCGTAAAAGACTTAGGCCAACAAACCTCTTCTAGTTGATTGGGATCATAGCGCCAGCACGAAACAAATGGAACATCACCAAATATAATGTCTGAGCGTAATGAAAAGATTCAAGCTCAGTGATTAAACTGATAAATTATATCTGGGAGGAGCACTGTGGGCCATTTAAAAATTTTATATGTATTTCAGAAATATCTAAGACAAAGTCCTACTGTTATGCATTTACAAATACTGCTTTTCAAAACCATGTGAGGGTGTATTTGCTGATGTTTTTGCTGCTGGGTTTTGCCAAGACATAAGCCGGTATGTCCAGCATACTGAAGTTACAGAGGTACTAATCGGGCAAGTGGCTGTACACAGACACAATGCTAGCTCAGGCATCCTGGAGAGGAAGGCTGTGTCTGATCACATTCACTGTCCCTTGTCCCCAGTCTGCCACCTGGGGTGATTACATAGGTGACAGAATCCTTGTTATTCCTGATATAACCTCCCTGAAAAGCCCACAGAAATAAAGATGCAGGACCGAAAGTCCCATGGTCTCCCTGTTGTGATGGATTCATAACTAATGGGAGGGAACGAGGAGTGTATGGGAAAAGGGCTCAGAATCAGGGTGTGGGGGCACAGGCTGTCAGCCCAGTACTCTGGGAGGCTGAGGCAACAGGACTGCAAGCTCAACAACTGCCTAAAAAGGACAGTAACACAGCGAGACCCTGCCTCCAAAAACTGAGAGAGAGAAAGAGGGGAGGGCTGTGGATAGCCATCCGTCTTGAAGCCCCTGCATCTTATTTATCCCCTTGGAAATTGAGAGTAGCATAAAATAAATGAGTGCTTTTATCTCACAGAGAATAGGGGACTATTTTCTTATTTCACTGGAACAACTAATTACTTAAATTTCACTGTAAATCGTCATGGAAAGTTTGCTTCCTATTTTTACATTTGAAAATCATCCATAGACCATTATTTTTCCCCATGAAACACAAATTGAATTAGAAATAAATTAATCCCTGGTTAAAACTACAAGGAAGAAATGCACTATGGGGTTATAAATTCTGGAAAAGTGAATGTGGGTGTAGGAAACAGAGAATCCGTCTGAGCCGCGGTATGCCTCCAGCCACGACCTTCCACAGTGATTTCCAACTCCCACTTCTTGGACAGGAAAAGGAAAGGATTTCTATCAATTCTGCTGCAAAGGGTCTTATTGGAAGTTGAAGGAAGTTTTGGAATTTCCTGGGATAAAGCAACCAGCAAGGGACAAATTTAATTTTCCTAATACACTGGTACCTTGATTCATGAGCTCAATTCTCTCTGTGATTCTGGTCACAAACAGAACTGGACAAGAACCAAATCAAATTTCCCCATAAGGTCAACACCGAACATAGCCACTCAATTTGAAAGAGTGCTGGGTTGTGACTCAGAAGTTGTCTTCTTTGGTTTACTTTTGGGCTGGCTGACCTGGGGCACATTCCTCACCTCCTCTGACTTTGCTTTTCAAGTGGTGAAGTTGAGATTCTCCTCCCCCTCCTCTTTGGACCACAGGGAAGAGTATGAGACCAGGTAGGAGAGGGATGACAAAAGTTATTGCAGGATCCCTCTGGAATGGGAGTGGAGGGTCCTCATCATTTTCACAGAGGAAATACTAGAGGTTTACAGAATTATCACAAAGTCTCAAAAATCAAAAATACAGAAAATGACACAAATAGACTTGAAAATATGTTTCATGGTCCTAAACTCAGTGTCTTTCTACCCTCATAACACTTACCATCCACCCAGGATTTTTCTACGCTCCTTTAAAGCAGTGTATTAGTACATGATGCACACATAATGACTACTTTTCTTGTGGGGAATTGGTTGATTTACACAAAACATTTTAATGCTTTTATTTTCTATCCCATATTTGTCTCCTGTTCGCCAACTCTTGCTTCACCTCCCCTTTGCAAAACCTTGATTTTCATCAGTATTTTCTTCCTTCAATTCCCCTGTTTTCCCGTTCCTTCCTATTTATCTATTTCTCTCTCTCTCTCTCTCTCTCTCTCTCTCTCTCTCTCTCTCTCTCTCTGTCTCATCACCTACTGTCCCATGTAACATATATCATTTACAATGATGTAGTATGAGGCATACACTGAGACAGAGAGAAACCTGGTCTGAAGAGATGGATTTATCATCCTCTCCAGTCTCCATACCAGGCCTTGGGAGAAGGAATTGAAATTATCTGTAATTAGTAGATCAAATGTTCAAAGACTGCAAAAAGTAGTATTAGGGATAAAAAAGAACATTGCACATTGGTCCTGGGCAATTTTGCAAGTAGACAATAATAAATGTGCTAGGCTACAGAACTTCTAGATCCATAAGACAAAAACTGGCAGAAATGAGAGGAGGAATAGGAAAATCCACAATTATATTTGGAAACTTCAAAATCCCTTTCATGATAATGTAAAGAATAAGTACACAGAAAAGGCAGTAGGTTTCAGAGGGTAGGAGGGGCATGAGCTGCCAGCTGCATCTACCTGACTTTATGAGACACTTTATGGGACAACAGTTGTTACAGTGTCTTCAGCCATAAGGGAAATGCGAATCAAACCTGCATGGCTTGTCTCATCACAGTTAGAGTGCTATCAACAAGAACACATGTGAAAAAATGAATGTGGGTATGTAGGAGGAGTGTTGTGGTTTGTGTCTAGATGCTTCCCATTTCCTCAATGCAGTCTTGGGTTGGGCTGGGGTTCAGAAGCGGCTGAGTCTAGAGTGAGTGGAGCTGGGATTAAGGGTGTGTGATCACTTCACTGACTGGTTTGGCACCTCCCTGATCCCTGCAGCCCAGATACAGTATAAAAGGAGCAGAAAGATGTTGTTAAAGTTGGTCATTGATTTGCGATCTTCTGCTCACCATGCAATGTTCTCCACAGTCACCTTCTCCTCGAGCCAGTCAGTGATGGACTGAAACCTCTACAAACTGTGAGCTAAGTAAACTTTTCCTTTCTTGAATTGGAGTATCAAGCATTATGTTTCATTAGTGAAAAAGTAACTAAAATGGAGGACAGCTTGCCACACTGCTGGTTCTAATATAAATTAATATAACCATCATGGAAATCAGTACAGAAAGTTCTCAAAAATCTGAAAGCAGAATTACCATTTGATCTTGCTATACCATTTTGTGTTATATACATTAAATTTAGCATTTTTTGTGTTATATCATTAAATTTAGCATTTCTCAGAATACCAGCATACCTTTATGTTTATTTGGCATGATATACAATAGTCAATACATGGAACAAGTTAGGTGCTCTCACCAGATGAATGGATAAAGAAATATGATGTATTTAGACAGTGGAGTTCTATTTAGCAATAAAAAGAACAAAATTTGATTTTTTTCAGGAAAATAGATGGATGTGAAGATCATCATTTTAAGCAAAATAAGTCAGACAGACCCAGAAAGACAAATATTATGCATGTTTTTTCTACTGTGTGGAATCTAAAAGAGATAATCAGCAAGTAGAAGGGACAAGTAGAGAAGGGGAAGGAAAGAAGGGAGGAGAGAAAGGAGGAGAGAAAGCAAGTAATGAGAGTATAAATATGATTTCAAAATGCATTAAACATGTTGAACACCCCCCAAAAAACATGGGGATGGGGTGGGAGATGGAGCAAGGGGGCCGATCGAGTGAGAAATGTTGACAGTGTGCTATAGGCAAATCTCCCAAAACAGAATAAAATCCGTTAACCACACACACATTACATTCTGAAAAAGTATACAGAGACAAGACAAAACAAAACAACATCCCTCAAAACAGATAAAAAGTTGTCAGGACTTGGGCAAAAGTGGAGGATTTATGAAATAGAAGCTGTCTGTGAAAAGTTTTAGGGAGGTGGGCACATTCTACACAGTACTCTGATAGTAAAAACAGGACTCTAGGCTTTCGGCAAAATCTTCAGAACTCTACACTGCAAAGTGCAAACTTGATTGCATTCCAAATGCAAATCCTCTTGGAAGAAATAAGAAATAAAGAATGAGTTAAATATAGTATCCCTCCCTATCTGTAGTCCAGTTACCTGTTATCAACTTGGTCCAAAAATATTACACAGAAAATTCTAGAAACTAAAAAGAAATTTGATGCACTATTCTAAGGAGCCTGATAAAAATCTTTCACCATCTGATTCCCTCTTGTCCCTTTGTGCAGCGTATCCACAGGGCATACACTGCTTTCCTGGTAGTCTCTTAATAGCTGTCTAGGTTATCAAGTTCACTGCCATGGGCTCCAATGCTCGGGTTTAGAGAACCCTCTATTATTCAGGGCACCAGATCACAGTCTTTTATTACTGTATACTGTTACAATGCTTCTATGTTATTATTAGCTACCATTGTTAATCTATTCCCATGCTTAAGTAATATATTAAACTTAACATAGCTATATTCACATAGTAGAAACCAAGTCTGTGCAGGGTTGAGTCCCATCCATGGCTGCAGACATCTATGAGGGGTTTTGGAATACAGCTGTCCTAGACAGGGGGCTGGTTTAGCTTGACAAAGTGGTGAATGTATTAACATGGCACTGTAGAGGAAAGACTAAATAGACTGTACACAAACTGCAAACCCTTTGGTTTGCTTTTCTCTCACATGAATGTGTGTTAGTGTTTTGAGATAGCTCAGTACACAGACTGATGAGAAAGTAGCTAAATAATTTATGGTTTTCAGAGACAGAACTTAAATACAAATAATATAGAAACACATCCATGAACTCTGTGATGTTGGATTTGTCAGAAATGTAAGTAGAACAGCAATCTTACTTTGATAGTTTATTTTAATATCTATATATTTGCGTGCATTATCATCACCATTTAGATCTGAAGGTCTTGACCGCAATGTTTACAAGGTGATGGATCATGGTGTGCTGTGCTCACCAGCGGATTCATCCATGGATGAGTTTAGGGCTGACTTACTCTTAGCCAGTCTGGGACGGCGGATTCTCATCCCAGCTCCCCTCTTCTCTCGGCTTCCTGGCTGTCCTGGGTGAGCAGATTTTCCTCCCCATTCCCCTCTGCCCGGGAACCAGGGGACCCTGAATCTGTGAGCCAAAACCAACCTCTCCTCCCTGAAGTCGTGAGAGTTGGGTGTTTTGTCCCAGTACAGGGACCTTATATATATTATATACAACAATGTGCTATATCCTTACGTTTTATATGTAATATTGACATCACTATTGCTTATTGACTGTCATATTAGAGATTATTCGATTTGCACACCATCCTCGTTTGTTTTGCACACTTGTTTCATTTTGTACAGTGCACTGTACAACAGGGTTGTTAATAAAATGGCGATATCGTAATTACCCTCACACTAGAGCTCATGAGTGCCTTGGGGATAGAGTGCAAGGCGTGAGTCACAATCCAGTGCTTCTGTGGTTCAGATCTGGACACACTGTCCTCTGAGGAAGACCGAGATCCTTTCCCTGGTGTGGGCAGCCACGCTCGGACCTCCTTCCCTTCCAGAAAAGAAATCAGATATTCCTCACATCCCATGGAAGGGCTAATCGCTCTGGCTGTGATTGGCCAAACTGAACTCCTACTAACCTGATGGGTACCCCAGTATGTACCATGACCTCATGTATTCAGGTTCTAGTCTCCCCAGATGGCCCCGTAAGCATCATCTCTCCGGCAGATGCCAAAGCAAAGCTACAGTCACCTTTAAATCATTCAACAATGGCCTGCAAGTGTGCGTTAGGGTAGCAGGACATCCACCTTGAGCAGCCCTTCTCTCCCCAATAAAAAACCCGTCGGAATGCTGGTTCCAATGTACAGTGCTGCATCTGGACACGAAGAGCACATTTACTATGTTCTGGCAAACATTTAGAAAGATGCCAGAGTGGATCAGTGCTACATTTCCAGGGTTCTGGTCACTAGTTCTCAGGTGGTGCTGCTTTGGGGTCTCCCTCTACATACAGTTTATTGAACGGACTAAAGTTGGGCTCTTCAGTCATAAGTTTGAGAATTTGATTTTTAACTGTTTGTTGTTGTTGTTAATAAATCGTTGAGCACTCAGTGCTACCAAGTTCTCAGCCTTCCCAGGTTTTCTTTGATTTTCAGTCTCAGCTGAGAAAGTGAGTTTGCTCTTAGATGGCTCAATGAACTAACTGGTTTCCGATTTAGGTTCACTAAAATTTGCTGCCAATGTGTTTGATGCACTCCCCAGAAACTTGCCTACTCATGCATGTCTTTCTGCAGCTTTAGAGCAGTGGGACTGGGAATCTATTGTTGAAATTGCACGGACTTCAGAGGTACCTGTAAAAGTTGAGCTCTTATACCTTCCCTAGTCTGAGACTCTGACCTAGTGGCAGCAGCACGGAATGGAACTGTAGAAGGTTTTAAATTTCTCTCCTGTTTGAGTCCGAGCTTTTTGAAATCTTGATAGGTGTGTTTGAAATGTAACCTCTGCATGTGAAATGTAAGAACTAAATATGCTTCCTTATGTTAGAAACCACTGCTTTGGTGTGAAAAGGTGGGCTTTTCATGGTTTCTGCAACGAGAAGTGGCATAAAGATTATTTAAATATTTCTATTAGATAGCTCTAGCTGTTTAAAAATGCTGGTAAAAGGGGTTCATTTTTGAGACTTATGGATCTATTTGATGTCTAGTGCTCTCTACGCATCCATGGAGTCTAGGAAGTTCGTGCTTACGGGTCTATTTCCAAATGTCAACTTTGGTTAAATACCCTCCAATAATACCTTCCTTAGGGAAAGAAAACCCACTCCACACCCTTGTCTATTTGCATGCGTCCTCAGCAGGTCTCAACAAACCACCAGGCAATGGGTGCGCTGATTGATAGATATCACATCAACATGAGCCAAACCATGACTCTGACCACGGTGATGAATTACCCAGAAAGACAGCTCAGGGTTGAACAGTTCTCGGGATTTTCTTCCCCAGGCCCCAGGAACATTGAGAGCAGGTGAAACAGCAGGGTGGGAAGGGCCAGGTGGTGACCAAGCCCTGAGTCACCGCCCTGATGTAATCCCTGCCTTCGGAGAGCTGCTGGGAGTTATTCATGCCTTGTGGGGTGCAGTCCTAACCTGGGAGACACACCTGCCCTAACTTGCCTTCCTGAGAGACTGCTGCAGCAGGACAGATGGCAATGACGGTGCCACTTCTTCTCTGTGGGGTTTGGAGGAGTCATTCTGGGATTGCATGAGGTAAAAGAGATGCTGCTGCCAATGAACACTTTAAAAAGAGTTTCCGTTGGGGACCTGCGGGTCTACAGAAGAGCAGTGTTCAATTAATTGTCATAGATAAACTCTAAGTTAATATATTCCATACTATAGGGAACAGACAGTGGAATAATAATTCCTGGAGAATAGGAGGAGGTGAAGATAACATCAGGGATGTGTATAAAATAAAGCTGGATTTGATGATTTCTTTAGGAATAAATGTGCTTTAGTCAGACATGAGGAATAAAGGGCATTACAGACATGAGTGACGAACAGTACTCAGAAAACCCTGACAGGCTCCTGGGTAGGATGGCTTCCCGGGGTAGCTGTGGAATGCAGTTCCTGGAAGGGGTGTCTTACAGGGTGTCCGTGCCTCCCCTGGCTGTGCCCCCCTAGCGGCCTGGCATGGCAGAGGCATAAGGTGCTCCTAGGATGAGGTCCTAAGCGATGCTGGTTTGCCTCCTGCTTACAGATCCTCTCTGCCACTGTCTCAGTCTCTGATCTGGTAAAGCAACTGCCCGGTGCCCCATCACAAGGACTGAGGGAGAGTCTGGCCAATAGCTCTCTGGAAGTGAATCTCCCCCAGGCATGTGGTCTACAGCAGACCTGTTTCTTGTCAGCCTCCAGATCTCCTCTTAGCCAACACAGGAGGGTAGCCTGTGAGAGACAGGAGCAGGGATCTGGCCATTTCCTGGGGGAGTGCTGGCATGCATGGCTTCAGTTTTATAACTGGCATTCAGGGTTTCCTGGGATGAGGGACTTCCAGTCTCAAAACAGGGAAAATTCTGAACAAATTCAGAATGCCTACTGTCCAGATGACAGCTAGGCTAGGCCTGGATCCTCGAGCACAGAAATCACCATGTAGACTGTTCAAGGCTGCTGACCTGGGTTGGGTGGGTGGGGCAATTCTTTATTAGCAATAGAAAAGAGGGACAGGGACAGGACAAAACACAATGAATAGATTAGGATGAGATGTGTTTTGATTTTCCTCATAGGATCACATGACCCAGAAGTACTAGAAATATGTCCGAGGCCACCCAGCTCAGTAGAGGGAGACAAGAATTGATCCCTAGTCTGAAAAAGTTGATAAGAGATAGTAGAGTCAATTTCTGGGATTTATGCTGTTTTGGGGTGCTGAGATCAAATTTCCATATAGTATAGATGCTCTAGTTGCACAGATTTCAAATACAGATGATTTCACCTTTTCTCTGTTATTTGCTGAAGCTGGAAGGTAGTGACGTGTGCATTTGAGGATGAAATACAAGGGTTGGGCTATAGAGCTGCATGCAGGAGGTGGAATGGGAGTGTCGGGCACCAAGGGCTTTTGAGCGTCACCCGTGGTAGAATGAGTGTTGGGGTGACAGAGCTGGATGCATGGGCTGGGTTTCCTTTAGGGGCACCCAAGCTCTCATGGGCAAAGGAAGAGACCATGCAGGAAGGAAGGACAGTGGTATTAAAGGTGTTAGGTTGTAGGTTGCTCAAGGAGAAAAGGAAGTTATGGAGAGAGAGACAGAGGGAGACAGAGCAGACAAAGAGAGAGAGAGAGAGAGAGAGAGAGAGAGAGAGAGAGAGAGAGAGAGAGAGAGAGAAATGGTTATGGCTCTGGGGGAGCAAAGTAATTATATGCTTTGCTGTGTGCAGAGACTTTGTATGACTTGGATGACTATAGATATTCAAAAATCATCTAGTAGAGAGAAATAAACTGTAAGTGGAGAACAAATGTTGGAGAAAAATGGAAAAGTATTGAGACTTTCTTGTAAGAATGCAATGAAGGTAGTCAGTTTATAGGTGGATCTTATACAAGAAGGAAATTTATGTGACGATGCCCTTCCACTAAAAAAGGCCTATTTCACAAGGATGTGATAATGTTTCATCTCTCTTATTACTAATGTTTAAGAAATTTTATACAGCATTCATTTCTTTTAAGATTTATAAACTCTTATGACAAAGGGTCTCTCTTGGAGTTTACCCTGCAGATCTCCTACAGAGTATGCCAAGCGAGGAAGGACTGTACAATAGCAAAATCCTTTTTTTTTTAAATTTTTTTTTGTCTTTTTCGTTTTTATCGGTACCAGGAATCGAACTCATGACTGCCTGCTTGCAAAGCAGGCGCTTATGCCGCTGAGCTAAATGCCCAGCCCCATACAATTTTTTAAAATTTTTTTTTGTCTTGCAAAATCCTTTTAATGAGCAGGTGCTGGTGGAGCAGTGTGAGTTCATTAAGAGCTTGGCAATTCACAGAAATCCTTGTGAATATTAACAAGAATGAAATGTGTTACTAGGAATTGGTGGAGAAGCAACTTCAGGGAATATGATTATAGTTTCCAAAGCAGAGTCTGAAATGAGTATCCTCTATATTTGTTTGTTTCTAAAGTAGGTAAAAAGAAAGAGAGGGCGATACGGTTAGATAGAAAGAGATCGGATAAGGGTAAAAGATAGAAGTAAGGATGGGGTAGAGAGAAATACAGACAGAGGTAGACAGGAAACATCAGACCTAGAGTAGGTGGAGGTATCTCAGGATGTGGGTATAAAGAAAATCTCTGGAGTACGTACAGGAACTCTTAAGAATTTTTCTCTAGGAAGCAGGACTGTGGAATCAACATTAGCTGCATGTTGAATGACTGCTGTGTCTTTAAATTATGAAATAGTTCGGATATGTATACACACACAAATCATATGATAATAAACATCATTACCCAGATTGCTTACAAATAACACAGTGCAAACACACTGTTTTGTGTTATCCTCTAAGACCCGCCTCGAGTAACCGCTGCTTGGTTTGTGTGTGCATTTCCCACGTGACACTGCACATGGGCGGAACGTGCTGACCAGGGGAGGAGAGAGCCCAGCTGTGGCTGTAGGATCACTGCAGTTTTCAGGGGCCAAACGAGTGGTGAACTGAGAGATAGATATCAATATGCTCAGTTGACTGCAGGGCTGCATGCCTGGAATCCCAGCTACTTGAGAGACTAAGGCAGGAGGCTTGCAAGTTGTAGGCCACCTTGGATGAACTGGTAAGATCCTAACTCAAAAATAAACAAATAAATAAAGTAAAATAAAATAAAATGAGCTAGGGGTATAGCTCAGTGGTAGAACACCCCTAGGTTTGATCCCCAGCAAGGAAAAAATCCACACTCACACTTACGTAAACCCACAAGCATCCTGTAAACACATGAAATCATTCTGCATATTTTTACATTTGTAGAATGGTATGGTAGATACAGCCATGCTTGTCTCTTGGGCGTTCATTCTCACAGAGGAGTGAGATTATGAAGTTACACCCTAGGTGTATTTTCTAATTTATTCCCTGCTCTAAATTTCTCTCCAGCATTCAGAGCTATTTATTTGGATGATGTTCTTATGCATTTTCTGTGTTCCATGTTCGTGCCAACATTGTCTTTCGTAGAAGTTTTTGCTTCACTTCATGCGATAGTGTCATATGCCTTAATTCCTGGTTCTGAACTTTTACCAAGATTAGTCACCGGGATAGAAAGGACATTTCAGTTCTCTGTTCTGGGCTCATGAAGAATGCACCGCATTGGCCCGTTTTAATCTTCTGTGAGTGAAAAGACTACAGAGGGGGATGAAAATCATGGGATGTGTCCTTCAAAATTTACCTGTGGCTTAGTAATTCCTTTGGAATGCAGGTTTTTGCATGCTGGTACCATGTTACACAGCATAACATCTTGTTATACTGATTCTCACCATCACTGTAACAAAGGTTTCTTTGGCACAAAGTACAAAAATCATGTGGGTTTCCTCTTTAAAGTACTGAATCAGAGGAATAGATTGTCTAACCTGGAATCAGCCTCACATTCCTGGGAAGAACTCAAACTGGATTTTTATCTTTTTAATATAACTTTGGCTGAAGTTTTCCAAAAATTCTATTAGAATATTTCTGCTTATGCCCATAAATAATTTCAATCTGCAGTTTTTCTTTCTCACATACTTAATTTTGGAGTTTATATTACAATTGTCCTACGCTCTTAAAATTCCTTGCATTTCTTTTCTTTTATTCTCTTGGCAAACATGTATAAGATTAAAAGTTTTCGTTCCTTGAGTATTCAATACAAATCACTTCATAAGTGTGGACCTCTGTGTTGTTTGCCATGAATATCTTGGATGTCGCTTTGATGCTTGTTGTCTCTCCAGGGAGGTTTTCTATGTCATCTCGAAGGAGTTTTCTGCAAGGAGTGGAGGACACTGGCAATTCCTTTAATTACAAATATATTCACAGCTGCTTTTAGGTAGTAGTGATCATTTAATTCCAGCTCCTCCCTGCTAAATGCAATTATGCTAAATACCATGGTTTGCTGTGGCACAATGGGCACATGATTGAAAACATTACATGTTGCCCCACAAGTATGTAACACTGTCCGTGAAAAACAAAACAAGAGACACCTGTGTTGCTACATCTGTGGTGGCACAATTGATAAGGAGTAAAATATGGAAATAGAGTTACACATGGACACACACATACACACACACACACGTGTGCACACACATACACACACACCCCGGTATTGTTCAGCCATAAAGAAAGATAAGATCATGTCATTTGCATCATGTTAAGTAAAATAAGCCAAACTGAGAAGATGAATATTACCTGTTTTCTCTCCTGTGTAGAATCTAAGGGGTGAAAGGAAAGAGATGATGTTAAAGTAGAAAGGAAGGAGACTGTTAGAGGAAAGGAACAGAATCAAAGTGGGGAGAGAAAGAGCAACAGAGGTAACAAGAGGGAAAAAATAGCCAAAGCCTCTACAATGTGCCAAACTGAAACCCAGTATTCTGCATAAGTCCTATAAACCAGTGAAAATGACAAAATAAAATATAACAAAAATTTTAAAGAGCTAAATAAGAAATACATTCATAGAAACATAAACCCTGTGGACAAAACTAGAGGCAACCAGAGAAAATGCTGGAAAGAATAGAAGGAGATAAACTGGTTCATGGGGGGAAGCATCCAGGCTTGGAGGGGCCACAGAGCAGCAGGACATCTCAGAGCCCCCGTTCTGAAGCACAGGCCACTCACAGCCCGAATTTCCTGAACCCTGAACCTGGATGGAAGGCAGCTAGCAGGTGCCTGGGCTAAGGGTTCAGTACCTCCAGGGAAGGGACGCTGGGTGTGCAACCAGGAAATCCTGAGCAGGAGGAGGAAGAGGAGGAAGTGGAGAGGGAGGGGGAGGAGGGGAAGGAGGAGGAGGGAGGGAGGGAGAAGGAGAGGGAGGGAGCCTCATTGCGACAGGACGTGGCTCAGGAAGCCTCTCTGTCCCCCCTCAAACCCCAGTGTCCCCTCTTGGGTCCCTAGAAAAGAGGGAGTCACAGAGAACCAGAGGGGCCTGCTACCAAGACCCCTTCCCAGCTCAGAGTCGGGGCTGGCAGGTGGCATCTGCCACAAGGACCCAGCAGACTGCAAAGGACCCACTTGTGGCTCCAGAAGTGTGTGATTGGTTAAGTGGCAGTGCCCTCAGAGGTACCCCAGAGTCTGTCCTGGGTCGCTGTCCCCAGGGCTCAGCACTTAGGGCTATTCAGTGCTTTTCGAGTATAGGTTTGTGGTACATGAAGAAGGCACTCACCTCGGGGAGCTGGTGCACGTCAGCCTCACAGTAATCTTCTGTTCTTCTCCTTCCCCACCTGTCACCCCCACCCCTGCGTCCCCTTCTGATTTCCACCAAGCCTACTGCCCTGTTCCCCGGCATCTCTCTTTTGTTTTGCTCTTTATGTTTTGAGTTTCTCTGTTTGGAGAAGCCATGCAACCTTTCCTCCTCCTTCCTCCTCTTTCCCTCACTCTCCTACTCCACCTGACCTCTTTATTAGTTTTTTCCTTCTCCTCCTCTTTCTGGCCCTCCTCCTCCTGCTCTTCCTCTTTCTTCTCCTCTCCTTCCTCCTTCCATTCCCCACTTTTTTTAGTTCTGGGAATGGGCCTTGCACAAGCTGGGCAAGCGATCTCCTCCTGCCCTCCACTTCATGGGCTCCTTACAGTCTTAGTCCTTGTCATTATTATTTATGGGTAAAGTCCCGGGAGATTTTCAAAATGCTCATTCATAATTACTCTGGGACTGTAAACAAAAACATAAACATATGTTTAATATATACAAAAATGAAGAATAAAACAGGATTGTTTAACATGAATTTTATTAGAGTCCATAGAAGAGAACCAGAAAGAATTGATCCAGACAGTATACAAAGGTAAAGAATGAACTTTTGCAAATTCAGGACTCTGGCTCTCCCACAGAGACTTTGGACATTTTTTTCTTCATAGCTTTATAGTTTTCTGGCAATGTGCTTACTGGAAATGGGTAGTGAACGGTGTGTCAGCTTTGCTTGCTATGATGAATTAGTCAGGGATTTAAAGAACTTTCCTTGTTGTTTTCTGATATATTTGTTCATAGAGGAATCTTAACTCCCAGAGAGCATGAAAAGCTGTATGCTAAGCTAGGTTACAAAAGACAAAACGGAAATCACCGCTGTAGAATTTCAAGAAGCAAAGCAACCTCCTAACACTGTGTTTGAACTGCAGTAAATCTTGAGAAGGTATTTCTGATATTTCTGATAATGAACATTTGGACTGATAACATTCACCTGTGCTTTTATTATCCTTTAGTGCACATCTGTTTTTGTTCTGCTACATTAAAAAAATACGATAAAGTTGAATTCTCTCCCTGCCTCATACACACGCACCATTATTTTGGGGATCACTGTCTGCTTCCATCTCTTGTGAGGTCGACCCTCCTTCAGCCATCTTGCTTGGAAGGAGTTACCGCATTGATCACGAGTTATGTACCTTCTTCGACTAATATGGTCACAGATTGATCTCCAGTCATCGTTACACGGCATTCTGTGCATACCAGGGCACAGGGACAGAGGGTAGCCAAGGAATTTATTAGAAACACAGGCAAGTTTGGTATCAACTTGCCTCTAATGGATTGCAATTAGACTAGATATTTTAATGTACTTATTCAGGTACGAGATATGTCCAAACAAGTTGCTTGTGTTCTAAGTTGCTATACATGGAAAATTTTTTTTACTGGAAAGCTCGAGGGAAAATATGAGAAAGAGAGGGAAATGGGGAGGAAGGCAGGGAGGGAGAGAGAGAAAGAGACATAAATGGAGCTCAGAAGGAGATGGTTCTTTTTGCCATAGGATCATAAATTCTAAATTAGATGCTAATTTTCATTTTTTGCTTGCTCTGTGAGAAGCAGAGTTTACCTGGTTTGCAAAGTCAAGAACGTATCCAGAGAGCTCTAAACTGAGCTAATTCTACCAGTACCAGTACATACCTGTAGTCCCCTTGAGCCAGTCCTTGTGTATAACAAACCATGTCAGACTTGCAAATGTAGGGTACAGTTGTATATTCCCTGCTCAGACCTGCCCCCTCCTTTCTTTTTAAAGCCACCACTTTTAAGAACAATAGGTATGCAAAAGTGGAGACCACCTGTACCTTTGGAGGGCCATTTTGGTAGAACAACACTGTCACCTAGTGGCACATGTGATGGAAAGGAACCTCTCCCACAAAGAGCCCGAGTGGGAGTGGGGACCCTCAGGGCCTCCTCCTCTGGCTCTAGGGCCTTGGATTTACTAGTACTTAACAACATGCATTTAACTGTACCGGTCTCCTCAGGGTTTCCAGTTCTCAAGAAATATGAGAACCATAAAAATCCTGTGTCGCCTTATAAGAGTGCAAGTCTAGGTACACTCTTACAGGAGTGGTTGATGATAGAAAAATGTTTGTGATCTCATCAGTGGTCAAAGGCACCATGGCTCCTCTGTTCTGATAGATACTAAAAGAAAAACAAAAACCAAAAAACACATTTCTCTTGTCTTGGAGAATATAGGATAGGACCTAATCAGTGTAACAGGACATTTGTTTGTTAATTCATTATTCAAAAATATTGATGGCATAAGTATTGAAATCATCTCTGGCAGGTCAGAGCAGAGCAACCTGTGGGTGGAGGACACAGCTCTTTGCTATCCCAGTGGGTCATGAGTGGTTTCTGGAGCAGATCAATGTGGGCATGAGGAGGAGGATGGATGGAGGGATGCCTGGCATGGTCAGAGCCAGGGAACCTCAGAGTGTGTAAGGAAAGAGTCTAGAGCGCATAGTTTGGATGTACTTGGGATGGAGGAAACACACAGAAGCATTGTGAGGGGTGTGCATGGATGAACTGGAGAAGGCTGTGGGTCAGGGAGGAGGGCAGCCAGCCCAGGTATGGGCACCCCGTCATTCTTGGGACCTTTGTCTTCTCTATGGCTTTCCCCAGCCATTTCTCCCTTCAACCAGCAGCACCAAGCCTTCCTTCTGGACGTGAAGGGCAGCCTGGGCATGCACTCTCAGTTCTCCTGGGGAACAGCAACTCCAAACGTCTGTCCTGGGGTCAGATCCTAGGAAGGGAATTCTAACTCCAAGTACGAAGCTGTCCTCACCAGGGAGAGTCCTGGTTCTTTGTGAGGGAACAGGTGGTGTGGTAAAATTATTTCCTGGGGAGGGGCATGTAGTTCTGGGAAGGAGACAGTAGACAGGGCTGTGGTTGACGAGTGTCACCCAAGGGTGGTGGCCAGTGAGAAGGGCGGGGAGTTGGTTTGAAGACAACAGTGGGGTGCTGTGGGCTGTGTCCATGGGGTGGGGACACTGTGAACAGAAGGGTGATCATTTACTTTAAATAAGTTAAAAACCAAGGAGGAAATGAAAACTTCCATAGAAGACCAGCATGGGAACAGGGGAGGCTGTGTGGAGCCCGTGTAAACCTGGGGCTCGTGAGTCCACACTGAAGACAGCACAGGGACAGGATCTTCAGTCCCATGGAAGGAAAGGGACAAGTGTTCTCTGTGTCTAAAGAGAGCAATGACAGCATCTCCAGGAAGGAGAGAGGCAAACCCTTGGTCTTGTCCAGGAATCCTCCTGGAGCCTGTGGAGGAGCCCCTCCGCCCTTGCTCAGCCCTGGAACCTGCCCATCATGGTGTCTGTAGGGCTCAGGAAGACCAGCATCAGACCCGGTCACAGGCAGTGGAGAGTCTCCTGCTGACTTCCGGTGCAAGTGTTTTTCTGTGCACCAAGACACATGTCCTCACTTCTGGCCACTAGCACAGGAGCATACAGGGGACGCTGTGAGAAAGGGGGCCTCAGACAATTCAGGAAGGGGCAGCTTGCATTGGGCTATGGGGCCAGCTCTGTGCACTCCAGGGTCCAGCCACCAGTGAGGACCTGGACAGTACCTAAGCCATCTGTGTGAGCACACAGGAAGGGCGGCAGTGTCATCTTGATGGTGACCGGTCAGCCACACCCTGCACACATGCACCCTGACTGTGGGTTTTGCAGATTTCTGAAGCCTCTTTCCAGTCTGCCATGAATCTCATCAATCATCTGGAACCATTTGTCTGCCTCCGAACTGCTTCTCGGGACACTCAACTTTCTGCAGTCCTTCCTGGAGACACCTCATTTGTCACCAAGAATGTTACACTGGCTTCCTGGTGGCTTTTCTGAGTCTCTGTTGTCTCTTTGCCATTCTGTGTCCTTCACTAAAGGGACTGAGACATACTCAGAAAGTGTAAACCATGAGTCACTGTGCTTAAACCCAGTGGCACCCCTGGGATGAGTTCCAGAGGCCTCACACCACCCAGGACCTCGCCCTGGTGTTGCTGGCTGCCATAGCATCTTCTCTCGCTCCACTGGTGCATGATGGCTGCAAGTTCTTTCTCTGATGCTGCATCCAATTCTTTATCATTTCTTTCTCCTAAATGAACCCTTCCCCTTGTTAAAATGAATCAATGCTTGTTGATCCTGATCCAGTGCCTCTTCGCCTGTCCACCCCTAGCAGAGCCCTGTGGCTCTCACGTCGCCTGGTTCATCTCCTTCGGCTCACATACCCCCAGAGCTCGCTCCTGGTGAGCTCCTCACCATAGACTGTCCAGTTGGCTGGAATCATCTGCTGGCCGCTGTATCCCACCAAGTAACCAGTGAAGGCGAAGCATGGTAACAGGTGACATACACGTCCGCTGTGGGCTCTGCCCTTGAGGACTGTTGTCACATCCAGAAGTCAAGCACTGATGACCCAGCCCAGACTGCCAGGTTAGCACCGACAGCTCACACAGGGGCCACAGGGTGGATGCCCATGGAAAGCTCCCGGCTTGCTCAGCTCCACACACAATCACTGCTGTGGAACCCAGGACAGCTGCTCTTGGTCACTGCCCTGTTTTCTTCTCAGAATGAGCTGCCTCTCCTGACTTCTAAAGGTCACGGCACAATTTCATTTGCCTTAAAATTCTTGCCGCAGCGAGTTTTCAGGATGTACATTTTTCATGTCTCGTTTTGTTCCCCAGCACTGTGGACTCATCCATGGTGCACCCAGCTGTGGTTAATTCATTTTTATTCCTATTCAGTATTTTGCTATACTATCTTTTATTTGCCCTTTCTGCTGTTTGATGGGATTTGGGTTGTTTTGACCCAGTGAAGCTATTGAGATTCTTGTATCTTTTGGTTGATGGAAGGATATATTTCTGCTGGTTATCATGAGAGTCAGCAGCGGAATTGCGGGTTTTTTGTGCACTCACCCTAAATAGACAATGCTACACTTCTGTAGCAGCTCACATCCCCCATTGGCAGTGTATAAGAGCACAGAGACAGTGACAACTGTTTATCTATGTCTTTATCACCATTTATATCATCCTTCTAAAATTTTAGGTCTTTGGGTATAATTGTATCTTTCTTTTAATTGCTTTGATGACTAAAAAGATAGACCTCAGTTTTAAATTCTATTTTATTGGCTATTTGGATATTTTCTTCTGAAGTATCATAGGAGGGTGGTGGATCAGACAATCATACCCTCACAGTCCAAGAGTGTTCCATAGGGAGATTTTAAATGTTGCACTAGGGATTCTGACAGGAGGCAGACAGAGCTGGATCTGCCAAGAACTTCACAAAGTGACCGAGAAATCTTGGCTACAGAAAAAAATCTTTGGGTTCCTGGAAAAAATTCACCCACATCTCAACACACACACACACACACACACACACACACACACACACACACACACACTATCTTAGAAGAGAAAAAATACAAGGTGACAAATCCAGCCAGGTATGATGACCTACAAGTATAATCAAGTCCAGCTACTTGGGAGGCTGAGGCAGGAAGACATCAAGTTCTAGGTCATCCTGGGCCACTTAGTGAGACCTTGTCTCAATTAAGGCTGGTGGTTTAACTCAGTGGTAGAGTGCCCATAGAATCCATCTCTGGCACCGCAAGACACAAACAAACAACAATTGGTAAATCTGTAAAAACAAGAGGGTCCTTCCACAGCACACATTAAGTTCTGAGGCACAGACCCACCTGTCAGAGATCACCCAAAGCGTATCTCCCTCCCTTTTCACCTGAATTCACATGGTAATTAGTCTCTATTATGTTTACTCAGAGTACACAGCAATCAAGGGGAAATAAAGGGGGTGGCTGTAGCTTGGTAGCAGGGCACTTGCTTAGCATGTGCAAGACTCTGGGTTTGATTCCCCAGTACCACAAGATACAAATAAACAGTATTTCTATATCCTGTAATCTTCTATATATTTCATTATGCAAAATGTACTGATAAAAATACAACACTCAAGGAAATAAGAGGTAAAGAGAAACAGGAGCATGGAAGATAACTTGTGTGCCTAACGAATGCCTTTTCACCCTTCTCATTTTCCCCTTGCTCTTAGGGTAAGTCTGAGCTTCTCCCCAGTGGTATTAAAACTTTGAATATTCAGTTCCATGCTTGCCATCTTTCTTTCCCTGCTCTCCGCAAAACTCCAGCCTCTCAAAGCCTGCACTCTTGACACACTGAAGCCTTTCACAGACTTTTATGCCTCTGTGTCTTTAGTCCTGATGCCATCTCACTCCAAAGTGCCTTTTAATCATTGATAGGGACTGGATATAACCAGGCAGAGGAAGAGAGTGAATTCAAGAGGAAGAAAAACTCATGCCTGTATCGTATCTAGCACTCTTCTACCTCAGAGCAAATAACATTGGTAATCACTTCTGTTTTTGTAGTTTCAGTTGACTATATGTATGTATGTTTAGTGCTTACTTAATTTAGCCTGGGACACGGTACATCAGCAGTGTTTATCTTTCCCTTTGGATTTTTGCAGGGACTTTCAGCTAAGTGCTTACCTTGAGTGTCAGAGGAATTTTGAACTTGGATTTTTCAGCAATACTGAAACCCAAAATTTGGCAATGCTCAGGGATAGGCTGCATGCATTTTTAATAAAAAGATGTACATGATTGTTTTTGGGATTCAGGATGAAACACTGGTTTAGATTAAGATCTCTCAACCCTATGCTCAGAGGCTGTGATTTTGGAAGGTGATTGGATTATGGAGCCTTTCAGCTGGCATTAAGTTAGGAAGCAGAGTTGGTTAGAGTTTTTTTTTAAGATTAAATATCTCTTTTCTTGAAATATTTGAGTATACCTTCATACACTATAGTATCAAACATAATAAGACAGTGTAAAACCATTCAAGACAATTAAAGTATTACAGGGTATTCAGAACCAACTAACAGAAAATGAACAATGGTTTCTATATTATCTCCTTGTCCATAAAAATTTTGGTTTATACTATCACATATAATATAATCCAATAAGATACAACATGATAAAACCGATGGAGACAGAAAAACAGAAGCTTGGTGGGACTTCAAACAAGATGATATTAAATCAGCACTAGCTATTATAATGTCTTGTTTTCTTCAAAATAGCTATTCATGCCATCACAGACAATAAAATCAAACAACTTGGGGACACGACCTGGACGATCTCCTCCCTAGCTTCTTCTCTCTCTGCTTGCTGGTCACCATCACATGAGTAGCTTTCCAGCACTCAGGCTTTCTGCCCACACTGCGTCTGTGTTTATGCCTGCCAAACATGGATTGAAACTTCTGCACTGTGAGCCAGAATAAATCTCTTCTCTTTTAGATCGCAGGTGTTGGATGTTTTGTCCCAGTGACAAGGAAGTGACAAAGAGTGTATTTCAAACTGATATCTCCTACTTAGGATCCTTCCGTATTCATTTTTTTCACAAATATCATCTAGTATTTCCTTTCGGTTAGGCTCACTTGTTTGCTGAATTATCTTCTGTAACTTCTACTTTGAGTCTGAGGATCACCTAATTAGAGTGACAGTGGGATTGGGTGAGTTGAGCCAGAATAAAATTTAGAACCAAGTGAAGAGGTAGAGTCAGGCTTGTGGCGATCAGGAACCTGGTTGACTATGGAAATCCCTGGAGTTTCAACAAGTTTTCTGGGTGCACATTCAGGTTGTGCTGGTAACCTGCTAGCTCATGGGGAATTTGTGCAAATGTCTCCTGCAGCATCCAAAAGCTTGGACTCTGTTCCATGAACAGTGTGCATGGTGGGCTATCACCTTTCCACAATGGAGCAGTGGACTATGTGGTTCCACATACTGCTTCCTGTGTCTGTCTTACAGAGGAAACCAGTGGGCCTCCCTTGGGTTAATGAATGGGCTAAAAGAATAAATGATACAAATGTGAGTCAAAGCATGATGAACAACATCTTTCTGCGCAGCAGTAAAGCCTAATTCTTAGTGAAATTTGTGATCATTCCATGCCTTTTCCCCAGAAATCTGTGGGTGAGCCTTTTCTTGTTCTTAATGGAAAAAATCACAGCAAACTTGTCAGGATTTATGTCAGTAGCCCCCAAGCCTCATGCAATTATGTCTTTGTGATTGGTTCATGGCCTAGTGCTCGGATTGGTGGTGTTATTGCTACACCCACCTAGGGATGGAGCCAGGATATGATATAATAACAGGAAGAAGGTGTGTCTCTCTCTTTTTCCGGTTCACACCTTGCATTTTGCAGCTACCATGGACTGCGGCCCCGCCATGCCACCCGGCCTCGGAATCAACTGAGTATGGACTGAAACTTCCAAAATTATAAGAAATAAATCTTTCATTCCCTAACTTTGGGTGTCATGTATTTTGTCTCAACAATGAGTAAAAAGTAACTAAGACAAAACTAAAACTCACCCATTTCCAGTGTGCTGTGTGAGTGAATGTGTGTTATTTTGCTCCTGTTGAAAGATTTCCACTGAGGTTTGGGACTTCTGTCTCCTGATGTTAATAATCTCAACTTTACACTGAAAGAAGATCTTGTTCCTTTGTTGGTTTTCTGTGTCCTGGATGTTCACATTCGGGTTGGAATAGTGGATAACAATGAGGTTAGAGGACAGACATGTTGTGAGAAGCTGCTGAGGTGTGAAGTACATGGGCTTCTGTCCAGTGGGCAGTACCCCAGGGAGGCCTGTCCTCTGCAGAGGTCAGTGAACCCATTTGGAGGAGCCTTAAACTCTGTCTCTAGTATGAGACCCATTCATTTCTTTTATACCAATCTAAATTTTACTTATTTATAGAGATTATTTTATTTCCCTGTAGAATACATAATTAAGCGGACAGATCACCAAGGTCATCTTCAGCAGCCATTCACTGTTAAAATATCATCCTTCAGGTGAACGCAGAGATCATGCCATTCCTGAGAAGTCCCACATGCTTAGCAAGTCCCCTCATTGTGGGTCAGTCACCGTGTCTGTATGATTGTCACGGTTTCACACACTGACTAACCCTTCTCGGCTTCACTGAGTAGTTTGTTTTGCACGATAGAGTGCCCGTAAGAAAGAAATTCAATAGCACCAAATAAACACATGAAAGCAGATTTCCCTGTGAAAGTGGTCACCAAATGCAAGGACTCCTGGAAAGGAAAATATTTACTGGTTCTCCTAGGTGATTTCCATGGAGCGAAGACATTCAGTTGGAGAATGGCTTCTCAGACGACCACAGTCAGAGTCTCAGGTGTTGACAAGTGAAGTGGGAGAGGTCTGAATGAGAGGCCGTAATTATAGGATAAATATCTAGTGAGAATTATCTGTTCCTGGGTCTTGACTTACCAATATGCATATGCATGCTGAGGGAAATGATTTTTTTTTTCCTGAATGCCTAGAGGAGTTGCCATCAACTTGCAGAGAGGCAGGTAAGTTTCAGGTCATGGAGATCCACTCATTTCCTTGTCGGGGTCAGGCTTTGTGGCATCTGTGACCCATGGTCAAAGGGTCCCAGCTTCAAGCCATATCTGGTCTAGCAAGTTTTCTCAGAGCTCACAAAGTTGACTGAAGCATACAGAAGACCCCCCTCCTTACTCCTCTGCAATGATCACTTTCTTTTCTTCAATTAGTGAACAACAAAGCTAAGTGAAGTTACTGGTATGTCTGCTACTTAGTTTCTTTGCCTCTAACACTTTAATTAAAACACAGCAAAAAAAAATGACTTTTTGAAATGGTTTATTATCTTATTTTGAAGTCCTAAGTCACTTTCATTATTTTGTTTTGATTGGTTGTATTCTGTTTTGTTTTGTTTGATTTTATTACGTCTGGTCTGGTGGGCAGCTATTTGAAGCTACTAAGAGATATTATGGTAGCCATTGTTGATTTCCTATTATCTGGTTTTGAAATTCTGTATTGCTTTCACTGTTTTGTTTTGAATGGCTTTATTGTGTTTTCTTTGGTTTGATTTTATCCTTTTTAAAATAAAAAAATAAAATGATTTATGTTTTTCTTCCCTGAAGCCAAGCCCCTGCCTTTGATGGAAGTGACTTAGAAGTCACACTGACTGCTTTTGCAGCTGTCTGATTTGTTTCCATATTTCGTACACTCTGCTCTGGAAAGCTGTGCCCAGCCTCCCTGACCCTATTGCATTCCTTTATTCCACCCCACCATCTTCTACCCCTTAGGTTTAGTTTGTCATTGATGCTTTTTGTGTCACAGAAGCAGCATGTTACAGTCACTTCACTCTCAGAGGCATACACTGGACCTAACTCTGCTCTTTCCCTACCTGAAATGGGTAATTCATATTTGTCAAAGAGAAGTAAGACTCAGTGGGCTGCAGACAGAGGAGGCTTAAAGCAAGCCCACGTGGGACACTGAAAAGGAATATCTGATTCAATGAATGGATCTCAGTCCTGAGATCAGAAAAGAAATTTCTTGAAAAATTCAGGTCATTTTGGGAGGCAGTCTGCCAGGGACCCCATGCACTCGTGCGTTGTCTCGCTGCATGATCCAAATCACAGGAGTTTGTCTGCTCCTTTATTACCTGGGGCTACTTGGTGGGGTGGTTTTAGAAGCTGGCAGTTCTCAGAAGTAAGAGTTCCCCATGCCGTGCTGCTCATCCCATACAGCCAGGAGCAGCCTTGATCCCCGAGTTCTCTCCAGGCAGTGGTTCCCAGGTTCCGGAATCCTCAAGGTAGTACAACCTCTTACTTGGGAGACATTTATCTGGCTCACCAGGCTTTCCCCGCCCTGGTGTGCAGCTGGATGCTGGTGCACACATGTCAACGATGCAGTTACTGCTGTTTTGGGAGGAGGAGGAGGTCTGTTGTCTCTGACTCAAGGAACTTGTAGCTTATATCAGTGGGCCTGTTGCAGACTGTCAGCTTGCAGAGGTAGTCTAGAACAAGGTTTGTTCCATTTCTCCTCCACACCACACACAATACTAGGGATAGACTCTGTCATTTTGGCAGTGAAGGTAGGATGCTGAGAGAGACTTGGAAGTCTGGAAGAGGGGGGAAAGGTGTCTGCAGGACTATGAGTGGGATCTGAGGAAAGTCCCAGGGAAATGATACCAGCTTGTATCAAGCAATAGGATCAGCTGGGCATCAAGGGGTACAGCCCTTTCCGTGCTAGTTAGCGAGGAAAACCCCCACAACCAGCTCTCTCACTTTATCAGTAAGCATATTTTTACTTTGTCTATTTCCAGATACATGTGCAGCATTTTCAGTGTTTACTAGGGAAGGTCCAAGCCTCCAGAGGCCAGAGGGACAGCAACAGCAAAACTGGTGGGAATCCCAAGTGTGAAGCAGCTGCCAGGGCAGGATAGCAGTCAGGAGAGGGCATGGGGTGTGTCCAGGGAGTGCTGGGTGGAATTGCTGCTCACAGAACCTGTAGCCACAGCCTTGCAAAGTGACTGTCATGTCCTGTGCACTTTTTCATTGAGCAAATTGAATCTGTGTGGCAGAATTTGGGCTCAAATTTCAAAGCAAGCGAGTCTTTAGAACTGGGACCGGAATCTCACTTGCTAGTTCACTTGCTGGGTCTGTCCTAGAGTTTGCTTCAGTAGATTGCATGCACCTGAATTCCACCATGCTAGCATTAAATCCTGGACTTCCAGCCTCCAGAGCTGTGGGTGACAAACTTCTGCTGCTTATAGCCCTCTAGTCTATGGTAATCTTTTTTTTTTAAAAAAAAGACAAGGCTGACTAAGACAATAGGTTCCTTAGTTTCTCCTGTGATTCATAAAACATGTACTCTATCTTTTGATTCTTTGCTTTCCCAAAGCTACTCTTGTCTGTCTACCTGTGTCCCAGGCTGCACACTTTCTGCTGCAGAAATCTTGAATGCTATCACAATGTGAAGACACCGAACATGTGTTCCTGGGACAGAAAATAGGACTGGGAGATTTCCTGATTTCTCTATCACTGCTTACAGTGCAGGGAAGAGGCTGGAAAGGGTGACAGCCATTCCTGCTGCATTTACTGCTCCTCCGTCCAAAGATAACAACCACAAGAAGCAGGAAGAGAAAAGATTTGCAATGTTTATGCTTTCCCATTCAGACATAATTATGGGTTTACTTTCAAAATCAAATGACCACTGTGCTCTGAGCTGCTCGGACCAGAACCAGAACTCCACTCCCCCCCCCCCCCCCCCGTGTATGTGGTGCATTTTAGTGGAAAAAGCAGCTGAGCCTGGGTAAGTACTATTAGAACAGACTCACTGATACCTTTTGCCTTGACCTTCCAGAACCCATAAAGCATCAAGCTAAGAGCCAACAGAAAGGTCCATGAGCCTCAGACACCAGAACTTCTGTCCCATGATACCCTGCAGCCTCCCAGCAGCTCTGCCTCAGGTCCTTCCCTGCTTAGCACTTGCCCTGCTTCTCACCCTCACAGACACAACTGAGGCCTCGGCTGTGTCACTGGCTCATGGTTCTGCTCTGTTTTTTGTGCAGCGGAGAAAACAGAGTGCACAGAATCCTTCCCACTGTGGCCTGCTGCCTCTGCCTTGGCTTGCCCCACTTTCCTCTCATCATGATGAGTGTCCGAGACCATGAGCAACTCAGATGCTTCTTCCGGAAGCTGTGCACACCTGGCCTCTGGTGTCAGCCGAGAAAAGCTGGCCAAAGCCTTCGTGTGCGCATTCACCTTCCGCACCCATGACTTTGTGATGAGAACTCTGATTTCAGGCCACAGCCACATGCTGTCTCGGCCTCTGCCTTCCCAATTGACTTCCTTCATTGACAGTGAAAAACTGGCTTTCCCCGCACTCGCCTGCTGTTTAACTACATCTACGTGTGAGGTGGTTTCCCCCGCGAGACAGGCATGTCCTGCTAACCAGGAGACACCGTGACAGTTCACTTTATTCCACTCAGTGCTTTCCAGGTATTTATAAATTGCTTCTTTTTCCCTCTTGCCATTCCTAACCTGGCAGTATCATTCACTGGTACTGAGTTGGGTTCACTATCATTCTTTATCTTTTGATTTTCATTGCTTCATGGCGTGCTTTTATGAAATATTGTTGTGGCTTTAGAGTCAGAGCTACAAAAAATAATAGGCTCGGTGTGCATAGTGTATTCCTTCCTCCTCCTCCTCCTCTTTACTACATTCTGTTTCCCCTTCTTCCATCCTTTCTATGTTCCTCCTGCTGTAGGTAATCCATCTCTTTAGCTTTTGGTGTCCATACATGCATACAAATGAATGTATGCACATTTAATATATAGATCCCTTCTCTAAAAACAAAGATACATTTTTAAATCATGTATGAAATCATATGAAATTGTATATGAAGTAATATTAAAGAAACTATTCTACATAGCATTATCTATCATAAATAAATGAAATTTTTTTCAGTCTTTCAGATAAAATACATTTTTCCTGTAATAGATTAGTGCACAAAGCATGTTTATATTCATATCTTCCTTTAAAAACTGAAGAACAAAACACACCAATGGATAAAGAGCAAATGCGATGGTCCCCAAGTACCATGACCAGAGAGGCTGATGCAGCACTGTCTGACGAAGGGACATGGTGTGGTCTCCACTCTGCAAGTGTCAGAATGTTTGAGTGACAATTCCTTGGGAGCTGGGGTGTGCACACTGTTTATTTAAGGGAAAGGTGAATCCATGGTATGGGAAGACAGGGGGCAAACAGATAGTTGTGAACCAAGGAATTACTTCAGGGTAGGAGCTTGTGGAAATGGGAGAGTAGCTCATTCCAGACTGAAGAAAGAGCGGGAAGTCAAGAGGGCAGAGGAAAGAGCTGCACATCATCAACCTAGTGTAGCATGGAGAGGTCTGCCCGAGCCGCAGTTCTAAAGGACTAAATGCATTGCCCTGCATCCCTCGGCACCTGCATCCCTCCAAAGTCTCTCGAACACTTCTGTGTTCAGTCGTGTCTGAGACACCCACAATTCTTAAGCCCCTTGGCACCTGTCCCATCTTTTACCCCATGCCTGTCTACATGGCAATGATTTTCCTCCAGATTTTCCAGTTTTGTCCTCTGTGGAGTTCCAGGCACTGCATTCCTGGGGTCCAGAATATTGTCAAAATACAGGTGATCAAAAACACCCAACCTCTATAAGCTGGTTCTCACCTGCTGCTCCAGGCCAGCTGTGTGGGCACCTGGGAAACTGAATTTCAGTTCCCAGGGTATCTGATGCACATGATATTGGAATACAGAGATAAGGTATTACATTTTCTACTGAATCCTAACAACCACTTCATGTTCTTCAGTTCACTCAACGATTTTGTTTGGGGAATGTTTTTCTTGTCCACTGAAGCAATCTTGTCTTCAGCACAGTACTTGCACTGAAACTTAATTTGCAATGAAGACTTATGCTCATAAATGTTACAGTAAACGATTTAAAAAATGGTAACAGTAGTTAGTAATAATAATTGATGACTTAGTGAGACCTTATTATACACAAGTATTACACTAAAATCTTTACAAGTATAATTGCATTTGTTCCTTATAATAAAACAATTACAGGATTAATTCATCTGTTTTACAAACATAATTGAGAAAATTTACTTGGCTTAATTAAAGTCACAGAACTTCTGCACAGTGGAAATCAGTTAGACCAAAATTCTACCTGGCGAAGTGATCTATCATTTCTTTAAAACCCTCTCTCAATTAACCTGTGGTTAATGTTAGACTCCCAAAGTACAAGAGGTGGCACTTGGTAAGGCATGGTCAAAGTTCTAGTGGAATACAGCTCCTGTGGAATGAAATCCTTATTCCCAAACCTTTGTCCTCCACTAGTGACTCTTTCTTATTTAGTTGCTGACTCTAGAAAGTTTATCCAGAAAGTTCTTTCTGCTTGAAGAATGCAGTGTTTTAGCCTGGTAAACCTGTCTCAAGGAAAATGGAAACACAATAGTGAGAAATTCTTCTGTAGAAGATGGCTTTCTGTTTGGACACCATTTCCGTTTGGACACAGAAGCTGAGACAAAGGGTCACTGGTAAAGCTGTAATGTCACACTGAGTGTCAAACTTCTGAGACAATAGATGCTTTCAGGCCTGGAAAGCAGAATGGAAACAGCCTCACCTGTCTGTGGACCTAATTAACTAACTCCCGCAGATCTCTAGATAAAGTCTGACCCTGGGAATCATAGGGTGGGCATGCACCTCTGCTGAAATGTTGAAACCTGTATCACCATGTTTTTTTTTAATAATTTAATAATATTCTATTGCATACATGGACGACATTTTGCTTGTTCATTCACCAGGTTTTGGACATTTAGGTAATTTCTATTTTTTGACTACTACTAATATTCATGTCCAAATTGTGAAAATGTTTTTAGTTCTCTTGGGCAGAATTTCAGGGGTTCCAGAGTCATGTGGTAACTGAACACTTAGATTCCTAAAGAACTGCCAAACTGTGTTCCCAGCGGGCTACGTTACCTTGTCTTTTTAGCAGCACCGTGTGGGTTCTGAGTTCTGAATTCTCACCAATACTCATTAGGATTTGTCTTGCTCTCTCACAGAGCTTCAGTGGCACCATCAGTTAGCACAGGGTTTTTGTATGAGTATAGCTCACCCAGCAGGTACAGAGAGACATCTCATCCTAGTATTGATTTATACTTTCCTGATGACTAATGATACTATCACTATGGGTCTACTGGAACACTTGTTTGGAGAGTGTCTAACTTCTTTGCCTATAGTTTTAGTTGGAATGCTTCTCTTTTTGTTATCAAGTTGTAAGCATTCTTTATTATCTATATATTTTGGTTACACATGCATTATCAGATACACGAATTGTAAGTATTTTGTTCCCATGTATGGATCATCTTTCTAACTTTTCACAGTGTTCTTTGATGTGCATAATTTTTAGATGTAGGAAGTCTAATTTATTTATGTATCAATCTATTTATTTTTGTATTCATCTTATTGCTTCTACAGGAAGGCTTTATGCCAATTTATTGGTGATTGCCTCTTATGATCAGAGTCTGCCTACTAATTAGCAAGAAAGCTGTAAGCCATGTGATCCAATCATTCTCCAAACAGATGAGGCTTTGAGGGTCATTTTAGTTATAAACTGGATCCAAGCCCACTGTGTATCTGTTTTCCTGATCATATGTTTGGTGGTTACTGTATGGGGTCACCCCTGTGCCTGGCACACGGTAGTGCAAGGGACAAAGTGATCATTAATCCCAGGGAAGTCACAGCAAGATGTAAGTACGGTGTCTTTGCAACTGAGAGGGGGAGTTTCTACACGCCACAGTTCTCCAAGGAATGAAAATTAAGATTGCACTACATGCAGAAAGAAAAGCAATCAAATTAGAAAAATATAAACAACTGGGATCTAATCACACCCTGTTTCACTGTGTTCCCTCATGTTAGTTGGTCATTTACACTGAAAACAGTGTTGCAGAAAAGAAAAGGGAGACGGGGCCACCAAGTGTGCTTTATTCCCAGTCCATCTGTCCTTCTTCAGCTGCCAAAGGCAGCACAGTATTTCTCCAAATGCGTTTTTTTTTTTGCCTTATTTTCTTTCCCATTTCCTCCTTATGGTCCAAAACAAAGTTGGCAGGATTACAAGATTCCAAGATGAATTTTAAAGACCATGGCAATTTTGTGTTGGCATAAGGATAACAGATCAGTGCTACATAGCAGAACATCCAGAAGTGCATGAAGTACGCAATCATTGGGTTTTCTATGGTTTTAATATAGCCTAATTGTGTATCCCTGTGCATGCCGGTATATACCTTGCTTAGTCAAGTTTTGAATCTATGGTTTGATGTTTGTCCTCAATTTGGGGAAAATGATCGCCATTATGTTTTCAAATGTGGCTTTGCCTTCTCCCTTTCATCTCCTCATGTTCCAACTGCATTAGCTACATGTGCATGTGTCAAGAAGTGAGGTAAAAACTGTCGACACAGCTTTATGGAGCATTTGTGCCTCACTGGTACAAAAGAAATGCATAGCCTTATGAGCTACAAAACAGGAGCTGTGCGAATCCAGTGATTCTCCATCGAAGCTAAAAGCTCTTACATTTATGCTTAAAACTGGCTTAACACAAATTAAAGATGAATGATAAAATTTATGCTAAGAATTTAAAATTTCAATTTGTCTCCTCCTTATTTATTAACCTGGCAATATAAAACACACAAGAGGCCAAAATTTTGCATAGCATGAGAAATGCTTTACATTTTAGTGCCTTAATTAAACTCTTTCCCTGATTAGAACAAGAGGGTCCGCATTTTTGTTTTGCACAGGGACCCTGCAATTTATGAAGCCAGCTGTGCCTTTGGCAACATGATGTCTCCCTGTGTATTGCGATTAGGGACATTTGGGATCTTCGTTGCTATAAAATGTGCAAGCACTAACAGGCCTTGTGTAAGAGACACACAACTGTCTCCCACTTATCAAATGAAAAGTCATAAATTCTGAGCCAACTGGACTTTACTGAGCGAACTCTTAGAACAAAAGCACAGACACTAAAACAACACAAATCCTTTTCTTTTGCATCTTATTCACGTCTTGGCACAGTTAACTCCTGATGGCATCCTATTCCTAGAGAAAGTGTAATGAAGTGTTGACAGGTAACAAACCCAAGCTCAACAAGGTGCTTTTCCGAGGGTCAGCAAGGGCCGGCAATGGAGTGTAGACTCATGCATTGCAGGAGGTGAATTACTTGCCCTTTATAGAACTCACATGGATTCCCTCTCCATCTGCAGGATTGAAGAATCACTGTCTTTCCACAAGGCCGTCATAGCCTGCAGGAGGGGAGTGGTCTCATGATTATACGAAAGACACTGTCACTTCTCCTTCAATTCTCCCCTTCAGAACTCACAACTGGCTTCTCATATTATGAAATAATTATAATAAATTCATCTGGGCAGTAAGTTATACTTTTTTAAAACAGAGCAAGATATATGATGATATGCAAAATTATGGAAATATAACTATAATAGAGAACACAAGATTCTAATGTATGTAAAATGAAATACAGTAGTAAAACTTATCATTAATGTTACTTTAATTTTTCTGTATGGAAAATACAAACTACCCAGGAAAAAACTAATAAAGGATGTGCCATTCCTCTGTGATGATAAATACAGAACATTTTATAGAGAAATTAAGCACAGAGATTTGCATACAATGTTCATGGGTTGTACAGTGCCATATTGTTGATACCTATTCTTTTAAAATCTATCTGCTACTTGAACAAAACCACAATTGAAACTACTAAATTGGAACTACAATTGAATATTGCTATTTTGCAGAATTCAGCAAGTTGGTTCTAGAATGTATAGAGAAAATCATAAGAATATAGAATAGCCAAAACTATCCTGAAAAAGAAAAATAAAGTTGGAAGGATTATGCTACCTGAATTTAAAATTAATTCCATATGTTTATTCATAATATTTTGTGTTAGCATTAAGATAAACAGGTTATATTTAATATATACAATATATTCATGTGTGTGCATATTGGCAAGATCTTGCTTGGTAAGCTTTTGGATTCTTGGCTTAATGTCTGCCATAAATCTTGTGGGAAATGTTGGTTATTGCTTTTCAAATGTGTTTTTTGCTTTTTCTCTCCCATCTTCTGTTCATGTTCCCGTTACATGTATCTTAATCCTTTTAATAGTGGATGGTCTGTTCTATTTTTTTCTTTTTGTCTCTTCTCTTGGTTTTGATGCTTCCTGGCCTGTTCCTCAGCTTCTTGTACTTTTCCTAGCTGTAACTCATGTTAATTTCATGTCAGCGTGGGATGTATGTGTGTGTTCCCTAACCTCCTGATCAATTCACAGTATTTGTGCTATACCGTTGGTTATCTTGAGGACAAGTCATTCACAGGTGTTTCTAATTTTCTTTCAGGGCGCAGTTTTTCACTGTAGGTTACCCCATCCCCCAGGTATAGCTAGTACCCTCTGAAGTCTGTGTCCTTGGAGCTTTTCTGGATAGGGAATTAGACTTAATTGTTTTGTTTTGTGTTTTGGCTAAAGAGAGAGAAAGAGAGTTTGGAGCAATGTTAAAACTGGATGAATCCTCTGCCCTCAGCTGCGATAGGACGAGCTCAGTCTTACTAGGTGACACTGCCAGGAATTAAAGTTTTCTTATCACAGTGGAGAAGCACCATTCATGATAAAGTCTCTCTTCTCTCACTGAGAGGGCTGGGGAAGAAATGTCCGGGTAGAGAAGAAGAAAAGGGAATGAAGAAGAGAAGGGATGCAGTATAGGAAATCTCCATATTTTCCACTCAATTTCCCATGAAATTTAGGCTGCTGTTTAAAAAAAAAGAAAAAAATAAAAAGTCTATAAAATTCTGTTCAGTGTTCAATGTTCTTAAATTAGTAAATTGGAGTTATTTTTACTTCTTCTCAAGAAAGAAAGTCTGCACAAATATACACATATTGTCTCAGGAACTGCATACCTAGTATTTCAAATATACATCTTTGCTAGTCCTACTGATAATTATTTCAAAACTAATATCTCAATTCTTACATATGAAACTTGTGTAGTGATTTATACCAGTTCATTGGTCAATGCTATTGTTAGTGTAGGAGCAGAAGTGTCTGCTTTATCTGTAATGCAGGGGTCACAGACTCACTGATTACTCTGAGAAATTTAACTGGAACCAGTTATGAGGACTTTTTGTTTTAAAAAATTGACAAGACCCTAGCACCGTGAGCATTATGCGACCAGTGTCAAAACCAGTGTCCAGTTCTAAAGAGAATTTGACAACCTGTCCTACGGTGCAAGCTCACCTTCAGTCTTTATTTCCAGATCACATCTGCCACCTTGTGCTCCGGACTGTCACCCCTGGGTGTGCACCCTTCCATGTTACCCCAAGGTGAAAGACAAAGAGGAGGAGTTCTCAAGGAAGTTCTGACTCAGGAATTTCAGTGTCACGCCTCTCTCTGGATAGGTGTTTCTCCAGAGGAATTTTTTTTTAAAGTATTTGATTTATTTTTTGCATGTTTTTTAAAAATTATTATTGGTACCGGGGATTGAACTCACAACTACCTGCTTGCAAGGCAGGTGCTTATGCCGCTGAGCTAAACCCCACTCCCTTCCAGAAGGAATTTTATGACTTGGACTCATGTCTTAGGGTGGCCCCGGCCCTGATGTCTTACAGGATGCAGACTGATAGGCTCCTTGGTATTTATTCTCTTGTTTCTGACCCCACTTGTTCATATTTCCTTCCCTTCATTTTCATCTTTTGACTGCTGAAGACTCCTCAAGCCAGCCTACACCTTGTGTTTTTTTAATGGCCAATTTATTCCTGTCTCTGCTTTCCAGAACATTAGTTCCTTGTTACAGATTGCTACAAATTGGAACTGTCACAGACAGAAAATTTATGGCCCTCCAAAAATTCTATGTTGAAACCTAATTGCCTAGTGGGACAGTGTTAGGAGATGGGCCTTCCCAGAAGACATGGGTATCAAGGCCTTGGTGAGATTGTTGCCATCATAAGAAGCTTCAGGGGTTTCCTTGCCTTTCCACCATCTGAGGACTCAGGGAGAAGGTGTCATCTATGAATCAGGAAGCCCTTCCTGACACAGAATTTGCTGGTGCCTTGGTGACTTTCCAGTCAAGAATTAGGAGAAATACTTCTTTCCATTAAAGTCATCCAGTACATAGTGATTTTCTTAGAGCAATCTGAATGAATCAAGACAGACAAGTGCCCAGATTTATGGGATCACAATCTGTACCCTGTTTGTAATAGCTCTGTTTTAAAGAATTTGATTCTCATTTCCAACTATACTTCATGGGGGTGTGGATGTAGTTTCCTAAAATATATTTTTGGGGGATCAAAATATCAGTGGTATTAAGCATGGAAGTGCTATGCATCTATTACCTGCTGAATATTGCATTAGAAGTTTTCACACAAAAGAGAAATCAAACCAATCTTTATCGAGCATCTAATGAACACTAGAGACCTTTATATGCGTTACCCCATGTAAACCTTGAGTCCACCTTATAATAGTCCTGCTGGCATTGAAAGTGGAGGCTTCATCAAGGTCATGCAGCTGTTAATGCCAGAAGCAGAGCTCAGCCACCATCTGCTACACCTTTGCCTGATGTCTCCTTCCATGTGGAGATGATTGCATACGAAGAGCAACAGGGCATGAAGTCAGCACACAGAACTGGTAATAAAAGATGCTTTGCAGTTGTGCTTGGTGCAAGAGAAGGGGCCGTCTGTGTACAGCTCTGAGGGCGTGGTGTGACACTGAGAATGGAACACGAGGTGGCCTCCTCCCTTTCTACTTAGCTCCTTTCACAATCCAGATACGAATGCCAGATTGAAGAGTTTTGATTAGTCTTAGAGTGGCCTTAAATCCCAAAATGGTCAAAGACATAAAGAGCCCTGAACTCTGAATCCCAACATCTGGTACCTTTTATCAAACACTAGTGTGAGCCAGAAACTCCTGCCTCTGTCCTGTCGTAGTCCGGCCGGCTTTCATAGTTTCTTTTGCAGCATTGTGAAGGAAAGCCAGGGTCTTACTGGTCAAGCACTCTGCCCCGAGTGACTCCCCGGCCCTGTCCCAGCCCCTTGGGAAGGTAGGCGCTGAGTTCAGGCTTGGACCTCAGGGTGACTGATAAGTCACTGATGTGGAAGTCTGCAGCTTGCTGTGGTCACCCGTCTTGTGCACGGATGCCTTTTCTACACTTGTGTCCCAACCACATTTCTCTATGCATTGCTCACAATGTCCTGGATGATGTGTGGACCTTATAGCTCAGGGTTTTACCCACCTGCATTGCAGTTGGGTCCAGATCTGTGATTACGCCTCTCCCTTAACCTTCCAGGCCATGGACTTTAGTTTGGAAGTGGACATTGTAGAACAAACTGTCCCAGCCAGAGCAGAGGATCAGGGACTTCACAGCCAGCCAAAGTAGCAGTAGCAGCTTTGCAGAGGCTCAAGGTCGAGTTCAAGGTCCAGGAAGTGTAGCTACAGCAGTCAAGCCAAGTCAGCTTCCCGAGGTGGATTCTCTGCAGTTCCTGTACACACCTGCTGACTCCTTACTGGAGGCATGAAGTTGGTCTCTTCCTGGAGAATCCTTTTCTCACCCTTCCCTTTTGTCTTTTTACACCTTAAATCTTGCTTTTCTACCTAAAGTAGCTGGATTAGGTTCTTTTCTCTTTTCATGGCACAGAATCTTGAACTCCAAATGAGCCCACTACTTTTGAAGAAAAAGCAGAATAGTGGGGTCCTTTGGTGTTGAGGCCCCCGGGCCCCAGAGCACCCACAGGTGGAAAAGGATGGCTCAGGGTTCTTTGCAGGATCTCACAGAAAGATGGAACCCTGCGCCTAGGAAGAACCCAGGATAGCACAAAACTGGGGACAGGTGTTTAGTCAGCAGTGGGCCAGGGGTACTGACTGAGTCCTAAGTAACATCACCAATTGGAATACTTAAGAGATTTTGGACATTTGTGCTGTCACATGGAGTCACATCTGACTCACTGAGATAAGCACGTCCCTGGACTTGAGGAGACATGGATTTGGGGTTGGCTGTACCACCTTGATGGCATGGAGTGAACCACTCCACTCTCTTCCCCCTGTGCCCAGCTTCCTCCAAGAGACCAAGTTCTGTGAGGATTCTTAGCACCCTCTTGCTGACTTTGGATTGGCTCTTCAAAGCTGGAACAAAAAGATTCTGTGTGGGGTGTGGGGTGAATGGGTTACTGAGGACCGAATCCAGGGCCTTTGCACTGAGCTATGTCCCTACATCTTCTTTACTTTTTACTTTGAAACAAGGTCTAAATTATCTAGATTGGGCTCAGATTTATCCTCCTGTCTCATCTTCCCAGAGTGCTGGGATTTTAGGCATGCACCATTATGCACAGGTCAACTCATACACTTTAAATCACATACGGTTCAGAGCAACATGATGAAATATGACACTGTTCCATTATGTCCTGCCTGGGACATGAATTATTCTTTTGTTGCCAGCGTGTCCATGCTGTATATGCTGCCTGCCTGTTAGTGGTGTAGTAGCTATCTTGGTTATCAGATCTACTAAGTCTCATATTGCTTGTGTTCAAGTAGCTCTTAATTTGCATAATAATGTGATTCTAATTTTATTGTGTATATTGTAATTGTTTTATAGTACTGTTGCTAATCTTACTGTGCTTAACTGATAAATTAAACCTTCTCATAGGTATGCATAGCTGGAAAAAAATTAGTGTATTCCTCAGAGTTCAGTTTCATCTATAGTTTTAGGCATCTATTGAAGTCTTAGAATGCATCCCTATCTAGGAGGGAATTCTTGTATTTGTTTAGAAGAAAACTCAGTAGTGTTTTAAGGCTGATCATTCCTTAATAATCAATGTTTCAGCCACTGCATGAACTGGAAGTGAGAATCCAGTCAGCTGAGGCCTCTGGATTCTCAGCCTTCACCTTATCTGACTCCTTGAGCAGCCCTGTGGCCTGCAGGCTGGGCTGAGCTGGCTCCGGGCTGAGCCAGCTTTCCCACTGAGATTTATGGCACTACTGAAGGCCTTAGCCAGGTTGGAAACACCTACTCCACCCCCACCCTCACTCCCACTTCGCTCTCTGGCTCCTCTGCTTAGCTCAGGAGAAAAACTGCATCAAAGCAGAGCTAGAATGCTTAACAGAATGTTTGCAACCTCAGGAAAGCCTGGGGTTAATCTTTTCCCCTTGGAACTGGTCAAATATCAAAAAGCAGCTCTCTTTTTATGGGCTCCTCCACATCCTGAAATCAAGAGAAGTAAACACTCTGTGAAGTACACAAGTTTGCATGGGGTGAACCACAGCTGGAGGTTGAGAGCTTGGCAGGGGATGGGACCACAGGGCCAAGGGAATCATGGGAAGGGCTTCCTTTGGAGAAGTCAAATCCAACTCCATTGTCAAGGCTGGATTGCCCATCTTAGCTTCTAGTCTAATAAAAATTGTTCTGAGACAGAGACAAATAATTTATGGCTTTGTGTTTTTGAGATGTCCAGAAAGTCTGCAGAGCCAATAGAACTTGAAGTTTGCTCTTGGATTGGGACACAGTTGGACTGTTGGGAACACCAAAGAGTTGGCATCTGAGAAGTGTTCAGGTCTGGTCCTGCTCCTTGACTTATGTAAAAAGCAACAGGAGAAGATAACTCTGTAGAATACTTTTTGGTGGAGCAGCACCCTTTCTGCTTCTCTTTTTAAAAATGACCTTTCCCAACTGCTCTCTTGGTGACCTCAGTCTTTTCCATGTCTCCAGCGTTCATGCCTAGCTAGGTGGAAATTGGCACATCTGTATTCTGAACTTCACTCCAGCAGTGAGTGTGGTCATACACTTCTGTAATGCCCCACCAGGGTCTCAGAAGCAAGATGTTAGCAAGCCTCCTTCTCTACCCATGGGTTCCCTATCTCTCCCAATGGCACCAAATGGAATGCATCTCTCCTCCTCAGTCCCTATGAGTGGCCATTTCCTTCCCATGGGGATTCATTGGGCAGCTTCCACTTCTGTAGCCAACGTGTTCCATCCAAGCTATCCTGTGTGTCCTCCAGGACATTTCTGCCTTCTCCTATCTGGCCTTTCCTATTAGCCTCTGTGTCTCCATGATGGTTAAAATGTACTGTCAATTTGGGAGCCTCTTAGGGGATTACCAAAGCACATTTCTGGAGGTCTCCAAGGCTCACTGGGAGTATGTCTTTGGAAAGCATAGCTTCTACTGGTGCTATCCTTCTGTTTTGCTCCAGGCCACCATGAATTGGGCAGATTTGCTGTGCCACACTCTTCTGCCATGATGTCTCTGCCTTGGTGCCAGCTTACCATGGACTGAAACCTCTGAAACCATGAACTAAATTAAACCTCTCCTTTGAGTTGCAAGTGTTGGATATTCTGTCTCAGCAAGAGGGAACTGAATAATGCAGTCGTTATGCAACATGCTTACCTAGAAATGACCTACCTTGCCAATGCTCAGCTCTGGAAGGCTGCACCCCAGGACTACGTCTCCGTCTCTGTCCTCGCTTGTCTATATTTGATCCTTCCCCTTCCTTGTTCTATGTGTCTCTTCACTCTCAATCATACTCTGCTCTCAAAGGCACCATCCTTCTCTCTGCTCATGGCATTTCCAAGGCCCCAAATATAATCTCTACTCTGCCTCTACTGTCCTTGAAGATCTGCTTGAGTCATGCTCTTTCATGACAGTGCATAAAATGTTCTTTCCTGTGGTATCTCCAGTGTAAGAATGATCTCCGTAACGGACTCAATCATGAGTTCTCTTCAGTCTTCTGCCTGTTTTCTTCTGTTGATACCATCCCTTTCTCTATGTGTGCTTCCTGCATCCTGCTGTGGGGGCTGTGTTAACAAAGTACTGTCAACTGAGTTGCTTGAAACCCCAGGTATTAATCGTGCCACCATTCTGGGGCTGGAAGTCCAAATTCCAGGTGCTGGCAGGGCCTTGCTCCTCCCGAAGCCCATCAGAGAGAAGCTGTGCTTGCCTGCTCTGAGCCTCTGGTGGCTGCTGGTGATTTTGGGCTGGTTTTGGCTTTGTAAATCTAGTTCCCTCTGGCCTCTGTGTTTATCATCACGTGACAACACGCAGTAACCACAAACGAGCATTTGCTCAGTAATCCCTCTTCCTCTTGAATGTGAAAAGACTAAATGCTATCACATATTGCTAAACTTCATTCGATTTGCTCGCGGTTTCTCCAACTCAGCTAAACCCAGGACATCTCGGGAACACTAAATATGCCAAGTCCCCTCCCAACCTGGGCCTCTTCTTCTGTTCTGCATCTCTGCAAGGACTCTGCTCACTCTCTCTGGAACCCGGACTCTCCCTCATTCCCTTTCCCCTATGTCCTTGTGCCCATCTGTTCCTAAGACCTACAGTCAGCTGCTAGAGAGTAACCAGGAGAGAACTTAGGGTGTTGTTCCTCCCTGTATCATCTCCCCCAGTAACACCAAGTTCTGCTCCCTACTTAAGCCTGGGTCGTGGTGGGGACCCCATGAGAGGACCTCTGAAGACAGCCTGTGGGACTAGGGGCTTTGTATATAAAATCCAGGAATTTCAGATAATTTAACCAGCTCACCCCATGCCATGACTTACCTGATTTTTTATTTCAAATATGTCATCTCTAAAACTAATGACACATTCCCCCCATCCCCTTTCCCTTTAAAAATCTACATTTTGGTGGCAGCACTGTCTGCTGTAGTCAAGAGGTGGAACGGTTGTGTCCGTTCCTGTGTCCGGGGGATAGGTTAGGGATCAGTTGAATCAGGTATGCATCATCAGTGGAATACAGTTCAGCCTTGAAAAAGGAGATTCTGGCCCATGGGTAAATTTCAAAGCTATGCAAAGTGAAATAGGCTGGGCACAAAGGACAGTGCTGCATGATTCAGCTTGCTTGAAGTAACTGAAGCAGTCAATTCACAGAGACAAAGTGGAGCAGCAGTTGCTAGGGGCTGGGGAAGGGGAAGGGGCAGTTGGTGTTTGATGGACGCAGAGTTTCAGTTTGGGAAGAAGGGAGGATTTCTGGAGCTGGATGGTGAGGAGGCGGTGCAGGTACGTGGTATACTCCGTGCCACTGTGCTGCTCACCTAGGACTGGCCATGTGTGCTGTGAGGCAGGGTGACCAGTGGGGTGTGGGAGTGGGAGTTGGGTGGAGCAGGCAGTGAAGGATCTTGGTGATGGGGTTGAGGGAGGGAGAAGGGACTGGAGACACACGTCACAGAGGAACTGCAGACACAGAGGGGCCACATTCAACCCTGTGAGTTGGCACAACCCCACACAGGCCAATGAACAAGAATAAGAACCACCCACGGGGCGTGTGCGGAAGCTCAGGCTCTGCCACCACCCAGCCGCAGGCCACCCAGAGCTGTGTCAACCGCGTGCTTGTGAGACAGGAATTTCCAGGCTCAGCCCCAGGACAGTGCATATATCAGGTCTCTGAGTGCATCTGACCTGATGGGCCAGCTTTACTCCTGAACTCCCAGGCCTCCCTGGGGAAAAGGTCCCCAGAGAAGTTGGTGAGATTGTCGATCTCCTACAAATCCTTGGGTCCTGGCTGCAGCCCAGCAGAGCACCTCTTTCTTCAGATCACAGAGGTGGGAAAGATTGCACATTGGATTCTGGAAAGAGCATCTGATGTTATAGGGCTCCTCCGTTCCAAGGAAGCATTGGCTCATGATTTGAAATGGAAAGTTTGTGTTTCAAACTTGTTTCATTCGTGACTTTTGCAAGAGTTTCCACATTTTCAGAGGAAACCTTTGCCAGAAGTGAAACACATGAAGGGTGCGTTGCTTTTGCTTCCCGTGCATGGGTAAGTCATTAAACTCCTCACAGCTCACAGCTCAGGTGCTGGAACCTGTTTTTAATTAGTCACAGGAATGTGAAAATGTTCCACCCAGTCCTGAGCCCGTGCAAAATTTATGGTTTAGGAATTTTAAACCAAGCCCTGACATTCATGTTCCATTGGCAGGAAGTAAAATTCTCCTTTCAAAGAAAGATGGCTGCAGATGAGTGTGCAAGCGTGGGTGCAGAGCCTGTGTGAGATGCTGTCAGAAGAAGGCATGGGGCTGGGTCACTGTCAGAGTCCGTTGGCCTGGCTCTGTTCTGAGGCCTGGAGTGGGTGAGCCTTGGAGAGGAAGCAAGATGTTGCCGTGGCAGTGGCCTGAAGGACATCGTGGGCAGTGGGCAGGTGAGGGTGGCAGCCCTGTGTGTGTGTGTGTGTGTGTGTGTGTGCTCCTGGAGTGACTGATCTCAACACTGCAAGTATCTTGACCTCTAGGGGAGGGTCCTGGGCTATCTGTGGCAGAGAGCCCTGGCATGGTCGAGAGTGTCACAGTTTGGTCAAGGAGAAGAGAGATGGATGCCATGAGCTGACAGTGGGAGTTCAGCTCTTTGGTGGATTCGAGACTTCACACCAGGAGATGCAAAGAACGGAGTGGTTTAGGAAAGGCTGGCTGCACTGGCAGGCTGAAAGGCAGTTCTGGGGGAATGGGCAGGGCAGCAGGGGACACAGAGGAAACAGAAGCAGGCATTCGTCACTGCCCATGAGTGAACTCTTGAAGCAGCTGCTGTCCTTGAACCTGGGAGGACCCATCAGCTCAGACACCACAGACCTGACACTGCTCCTGAGACCCACGTGGACCATTGGTGACATTCGGAGAGCCCTGTGAGCTGCCCTTGTACAGCTATGGGAGCACCCAGCTGGCTCTCAGCCTGCACAGCCTCTGCCTCTGCGAAGTCGTATATGTGCGTTCGTAGGATGGTGTGGTCACAAGCCAAGAACCACGCTGCACCCATGGGAGCGTCTGCTTGCTGTGTGACAGTGCCGTGCCCCAGTACAGGCTGCCAGGTGCCAGCTGATACTCTGGGCAGAACCCAGGCTTCAGGACCGAGGCATGATCAGGATGAGGATGTGACAAGCACCCTGCCCCTGGCAAATCCACAGCACAGGAGGGAAGGGCAGTGTTTCCAGGCAGGTTTTCCACAAGCAGAAAAATCGGGGGGCAGAGGGACGGACCTAAAAACCATGACTACTTATTAAAAACAATGTTTTAATGTTGACATTTCTTCCTCCTTAAAACTCATCCTTGGATCTCTTTTGGTAGAAACTGGGCGATTATGAGCAAGGAGGGACCTTTTTCTCCAGCATCCTTCGTAGCATCGCGGTGCTGTTTCCTGCCGTAAATTGCCCACTTAACCAAAGTGTACAGAACTGGGCCAATTGATGGAGATAATTTTTCCAAGATGTGCTTCAGGCCACCTGGCTGACACTGAGCTCAATCATTGGGCCCTGTATTCTCCAAGACACCCCCACTGGGGCCCCACTGCTGAGGGTGCTTCAAGGCCCAAGCACAATAACTCACTTCACCCTCCAGAAGCCTGTTCCTATCCTTCCTCTAGATATCGAGAAGCTACAAGAAGCTACATCAGCTCTGCAGGTTGAGTCTAGCAAGATGGGGAATTAACCTGAGAGCCCAGCGAACCTTCCTGCAGGGCCACAAGGAACCACCAGGCCCTGTTGCCTCATCTGCGTGCACAAAATGAATAAAAACCGAAACTAAGATGTTCTGGAAGGGGAAATTTGAAGAAGAAAAAGATTTTTCAAAAATTTCACTTCTAAAGAAGGACATTAATAGGAAAGCTTTAAAAAGCTCATTGTAAGGAAAACCATGTGGTGTTTAAGCTTGTGCATCTGATTTATTTCACTTAACATTGTGGTCTCATTTTCCTATAAATGTCTCACGTTTGGTCTTCTGTATGGCAGAGTAGTACTCCACTGCATTTATGGACATTTTCCTTGTCCATTCATCCTCTGATGGACACACAGGTTGCTTCCAAGATCTGGCTATTATGAACTGTGCTGCTATGAAAATATGAGAATCTCAAAATAGTTAACAGCAAAAGTAAATAACAGGCAGTAGGGAGAAAGATCTTTCTCAGATGGAAAAGGGAGCCAGGTATGAAGGGAAGAGAAGGAGAGGGAGGGAAAGGACATGAAGAAAGGAGTTGAGATGGGTCATGTGTGCCCCAGTGCCCCACAAGGAGTGCGAGTGTTGTGTACTGCAAACATGCAATAATAAAAACAAAAAAGGGGGAAAAGAATTCCAAAAAAATCTGACATCAATGTGTTAGAGATCTTTAAAACACCACAGATTTTCAGAATTTGGTATTTGTACTTTGCCATACCCAGAATCCCTGTGAAGCTACTTCTGTTTCTCTCTGCTTTGTTACCACATCTGTAAGTTGAGGACAATTCCAATCCTGGCGTTTGTACTATAAGTTGGCCCCATGGGGCATGTGCAGGAATCCTCCCAAGTCCCCAGTACGTCATCTGGAATTATTAAAATAAGCCAGCAGGCCAGGGCACGTAGAGTTCAAACTTCTGTGTTAGGGTAATTGGGAGAAACAAAAGAGGATAACACACACACACACACACACACACACACACACACACACACACACAGAATTGGATGTGGCAGTGCCTGCCTGTAACCCCAGCACTCTGAGAAGCTGAGGCATGAGGATCACAAGAATTTCAACCCTTCCTTGGGCAACTTAGCAACTTAACATGACTGTGTCACTAAATGTTGTTAAGACACACGGAACAGAAAGCCTGGCCCCTAAGAGTGGACGTCATAACACCAAGTCAGATCAGAGACTCAAGCCTCTGTCAGAAGGAAGCAAGGGTGTTTGCTTTGGTAAAATGGTGGGATATGAAACAACATTCATGTGACATAACTAGACCCACTGCCACCATTCCTGGGAACCTGGCCTTATTTGGGAGCAGGTTGTTGCAGTCGTGAGTGACTAAGATTAGATGAGGGTATACCGGAGTGGGGGAGCCCCTAGTCCAGTACGCCTGTGCCCTGTGCTGAGGTCTGAATGTCTGTGTCTCCCCAACATTCCTGTGATGAAAGCGTACCTATAGAGGTGATGGTTTAGGTGGGCGCTTTGGGAGGTAACCTAGGGGCTCAAGGTGGAGCTTGGAGATGTGCTGGGGTAAAGGATTCTCAGAGAGCAGTCTCACCCCTTCCACCAGCTGTGTTAAGTTGAGAAGAGTAAATATGAAGCTTGAGGAATCGGTCTGCTGCTGCCACTGAGTGTGAAGAAGTTGTCCTAGGGAGACTGGCACCAATCTTGGGTGTGCTTTCTGGGTTATTTTGTTTTTAGGTTCATCAGGTTAAAAAAAAAATCTAGCTGTAAATCTCAGTAGAAGAGCTGAAATCAAGAGCTTCATGGAGACCAGGATGGATACAGGCATCATTCATGAAAAATAAGAGCAACTCCATGACCAACAGATAGAAATTAGAATTATTTTTAAATTAAATGATACAGAAAGCAATTTTTATTATTTTGAATATTAATTAAAAAGTGTATGGCCATACTGAACCGGGCTGCTTGGAGAGCCAGTAAATCTTCACATCACTCTTCCTGGATTCCTCCGCCCAGGCCCAGGTTAATGAAGAAAATCACCCTCAGCTTTACCAATTGATTGGCAGGAACAATACAAACTCATGCCAGACACAAAACTCACCTGGCCTTAGGACAATATGTATCTGCTCACACTTTCCTTGGGGACCAAGGTAGCCCCGCGTGGCTCAGTTTTAGGAAATTTTTGACATGGGTGTGGAACAAATAGTGAAACAAACCAGACACAGAAGACCAAAACTCTGGCAGTGAGTGCTTATCAATAAACATGAAACAATCCCAGAAAGGAAACAGTGAACAGAATACAAATTCATCTGGAATTCAAAGGAAGCATATTAAATAAATCCAAGAGAGGAAAAATGCATTGTGTCTTCTAGGCTTCTTTTAACTACAGATTTCTCCCTTCCTTGATCTGATTATTGCATGCACTCTGTGTGATGGTGAAAACAATGTTTGTCATTCTTTCTCAGGGTCTAAATTTACTCCTAGCATTATTGTGCTGTCAATCAGCAAGTTCCTACAGTCCTTGTTTCCCAGCATCTGACTGGACCAAGTTTTAGCGCATGGTAATTTTTCCACATGGGTGTCACTGTGTCCTTTTGTTTACAGCAAACTGTGCCTATTGGTGAAATGAGAAACACTGGTGATCATTGGAGAGATCCAGCTTCCTCCGACAACTTGCAAAATCCTGATATTCTAAAGATATGCTTCTTTATTCATCTCTTAGCTCCTCTACATTTATGATAGGAATTTGACCTCCATCTCCCACCTGGTGAACCTGAGGGATTGGTTGCACAGCGAGAACCAATTAAATTCTGCATCTTCTTTCCCATTTTCAGGTAACAAATTGGGGCGGTGGCATCCTTTGGAAGTGAGTACAGACTGGACCGCTGTATGTGGGGAGTGTACCACGGTCTCCTCTCCTAGCATGCAAGAAACCTGGCACCGCTCAGATTTGCCCCAGCAGGGGGCTCTTAGAACTGGTTCTGGAGCTCTGCTGACATGAGCCAAGACATCTCAGGTTCCCAAGCTATCTCACCCTTGTCCTGCACATTTCCTACTCCAGACTTGGAATCAAATTTTAGCTGGAAACAATATTCAGAGAGAAAGGTAAAGGTTTTAGGGGATCAAAGTCTTTGAACTTTAGCTGTTCAGTTAGTTTTAGGCATTTAAATGGGACCCATAAATTAGTATAATAAGCAGACAGCTATGTCCCCAAACTAAGTGGCTGTGTGTAGAACAGAGACATCTGAGGATGTGTCACTTCATAATGCTCATTGTTATATGAGCTGTGATTGACACTCTCAGTGAATGCTTAAACTAAAAACTATTGCAGCAGTAGACACCCTGCTGTAACATTTTTCCCATCATTCTTTCCACTCTCCAAAGCACTCCTGGAGGTCCTCCTTCGGGAACATATTTAGTTGTGCTGCTGTGACTGCCCCAGTGCCTTGAGTTGATTCAAAATGTTTAGCTCTCAAATGTTTAGTTCTCGCTTTGGCTTTGAGGAAGAGCCAGAAGTCACATGGTGCCAGATCCAGTAAATAAGGTAGATGAGCACACAGCATTGTGTTTTTCTGAGCGTGCCTTTCCACTGAATAGCACTCAGCAGCAGCAGTGTTCAACATATTTTTGATCACACCTTGTAAAGACACTCATGAAAGAGGACATACAGAACTTCCCAGAAAGCAGCAAGAGTGGTAGCATAAATGTGTCCAAAGCAGGAGGGTGGGTATTTGGAGGGCACGTAATGTTGATGTGTCTCTTCCTGTAATCAGTTTTTAGCAAATCTAATCATTCTCTCTGTATTTTGATTGTGTCTTATGGTCTGTGCAATAATTACCATCATATTTCTGAAATAATTTTTGGTGAGGCTTGAATTCATCTAAGTTTTTCAGGTTTTCTTTTGTGATTTCTGTTGTTTTGTGGCTGTATTCCTATTGCTGAGTATCCTCATCTGATGGTCACCACCACCGATATCTCTCATTCGGTATCTGACCCTGTATTTCTAGTTACAGATTGCTCAGAGCACTAAATTAAGAAGTCTAAGGACTTTGCCTATCAGGAAATACCCTGCATTTCAAGATGGTTCAGGGATGTCCCAGGTGGGCCCTAAAGGGGGCTGTTTTAGTTTAGTAAGGTCTGGAAACACTCAAACTCTCTCCTGCCAGAAACCTGGTCTCAGCCTTGAAGTCACAATCACTTTGGAGGCCAGGTTGACCCCTGGTATCTCCTCCTTCCCACATCCCAGACCTCTTAAAGGGCAGTGAGAACCTAGCTAGGTAAGGGACCAAAAAGACAAACTCTTGCACTGAAAAAAACTCAGAGTTCTAAGAGAGTCAGTTACAGGTAAACCTTCCCTTCATAACCCTTTGCAAAAAAATAAAATCATTTCTTTTTTGTACATTCACCTAAAACTTGTTTGCAAAGGGGCTAGATGAGAACAGAAACAAGGACCTTCGGACAGGGATGACCTCAAAGCATGTTCTCTTCTCCTGCTGGGAGTTCTTTCCAAATGAATGGCAGGATTTCAGAGCCCTCCGTGATTTAAAAGTGGGTGTATCTGTTTGTCCAGTGGATTTTATTACTGTCAGATAATTTACCAGCAAGTAATAAAACTGTACAGTCCACATTTTGGGCTCTGCGAGTTTGGGAAGCCTTCCCTCGACATTTGTCCAAACTCGAGGCGATTGTTTTTTAAACTAAGCAACATTTTCTGCAGAGTGCATTTCTAAAAATATCCTATAAATGAAGTGGCTGATATACGTTGACCCAGGAGCAATGAAATCATTATCTATCATTACTTGCTTTCGCTTTTGCTGGCTGCACTGAAACATCAGTGTATATACATACAGTTGTTCTTCTGTGAGTAGTAATGTGTGAAGCAGGGCTTCAAAGGAAGTTTCCATGACTGAGTCCCACTCCCTGCGGACAGCCCCTCTATGGAGCTAGCAGGAGGGGTGGTCAATGATTTGCCCAAGATCACAGATGGAAAGTAATAACAGAGCAGAATTTGAACTCAGGCCATTAGACCGTTGGACCACGGTGTTAGAAACCCTGGAGCACCATCTTTTCCTTCTTTCCCAGGCCCTTTTGTAGATCTCAAGTGACCGTGCAACATTAGGAATAGATTTCAGTGGTTGTCATCTTAGTTAATCCTCCATTTGACCTCTGATCATTCACTCAAAAACTTAAGTGGTAGTTGGGGCTGTAGTCACCATTAACAACAAGGAACCCAATAGTTGTTCTGTATAATTCTGTGAAATGCAAAGTTGCTTCGCTGCTCTGAGTGTTTCTTGGTTTTCACGATGCAGATGCGGTACATGTCTAGGAGGTTTTGAAGGTAGACAAAAGTGCCCAGAAAACACTTGACAGGAGCCAAACCCAGAGAGAGTTAGCCAGAGCTGTTGTTATAATTTCAGCTATAATCGTGCCAGCTTTCTCGTGTCTGCCTCTATCCTTTGTGGATCTCTCGTAGGGAGACCTGAAGCAGGTCCAGTCTTGGAGCCCCCAGAGGATCTTTCCCAGGTTCTGTATAAATCCTCTGCTTGGGCACAATTTTCCCCTTGTACTTGGGTATTTTCAATTTTTTCTCTCCTGACCATTTGGAGGGGCTTCAAATGCCTCTCAAAGAGCTCCTGTTCTTTGAGCAGGTTGCCAGTAACATGGCCACGGAAGGTGTCTTCAGGCCACGACTGGAGCTTGGAATAGACAATGAAAGAAGAGTTTGAATCAGTTGTCTTGGGAGAAAAGATTTTATATACTGCAGGTGTGACAGAAGCAAAAAGTCAGGAAGTCAGGAAGACTTCATTACATGAGGCAGACATCGAGGTGTATGAACGGAAAGAGTAAGAAACACAGGAACGTGCATGCAGGATGCAGGCAATGACGAAACTCCAGGAAGGTCTTAGGTAAGCTGAAAACTTCATTTCAGAACTGTTTCTGCCTCTTCTGTCTGGGAATGTTTCTTTAACCTCTCAAATTTCAGTCTCAAGAAGAAGTTAATTTGCACAGAATGCTTTTCATCAGAGTGTTTATACTGTAATTGCCTAATAATATTTGACACAATTTTAGAGTTTGCATTAACCTGCATTAGGATGTGGACTCAGTAAAACACTTTAGAATATGAATATTAAGCACAAAGGGATTCGTTTTTCACTGAAGTTATAGGCTGTGACATCCTGGCTTAGACATTAACTTGACCCCCAGCTATGGGTCTGCAGCATCCCCATGCACTGGGAGTGTAACACAAGCCTAGTGTGCCACCTTCTGTTGTTTCTTTAACAGTCTGACAATCATCTTGTACTAGTGATGCTGTTCCCCATCCCACACATCCTCAGACCCACCTCCTGACTCTTCCACCTTTGACTTTCATCCTCTGGTTGATTTGGGCCATTAGGAGACTCTCAAATGAGATCACAGTAGAGAAAGAGGTTGTCCTGGTCAGCAAGCGTGGCTGCTGTCTCTGCTGAGCTGTCTTGCTGCATGGACTTGGTCTACTCCAGAGTCTTTTAGTCCTAGGAGAGAGGAGAGCATCCTGCAGTTGCTGGTCCCTAAAGTCTCAACTCCAGTCCTTCCCATCTCTCCTTGGTCCTTCAGGAATCTCCCTTCATGGAGTTAGTTTGTATGAAAATGCTATTTCCTTCTGGCCTTAGATAGATGCACATATGTTGAGCCCTTACTGTCCATCAGGCCCTCAGTAAACACAGGAGACATGACAACTTCTATGCTGTAGTCCCTGTCTTACTGTGAAGAACATAGACAACCCACATGTAAGGTAAAAGCTTACACAAAGTTGTCTGAACAGGAACTGAGCTCAGCAAGAAGACAGCAATGGCTTCCGAGGTGGGAAGCAGACCAGGAAGGGTAGATGTCCTAGGACAGTAGTGGCAAATCTGTGGCACACGTGCCACAGTAGGCTGTTTGTATCATTGAAATCTCTAAGAGGTTCACCTTCACTGCCCTTGGAGCTGGTCATGGGGCTGCTGCAGCAAGAGCAAAGTACTTCTTGAAAAGTAAACAATTTTTGTGCTCAGCCTTCTGGGGCACCTGCATCCACCTCCCTGTGTGCTTGGAGGACTGTGGAGTTCTAAGCAAGCAGGTGAAACTCATGGGTTCCAGAGGCCCAGCATCCTGGGGTAAGTGCCCCGTGCACTTTCCCCCAAGTCCAGCTTGTTTGGGACCCTCGGGCCTACCGGGTGCACTGGAACAGCTTGGCAGGTCTGGGGCACCTCATCCACCTCCCCGTTCCCAGCTGTGCTTGGAGGACTGTGGACTTCTAAGCAAGCGGGAGAGCACCACCAGTTGCAGAGGCCCAGTGGCCTGGGGGAACTGGGTGCCAGAGTCCCAGGAGCTGAGGGCATAGAAGAGGGTTTCCAACAGACCCTGAGGAAGCCTTAGAATAACACTCCAAACACTTGAAACACAGAAATATAAGAAAATGACAAAACAAAAGACCAAATTACAATCTCAAACCTCCAGCCCATCCAAAGAAACCTTAGGAGCGATGCATACAGAAGAAAATATATGCCATACACCTCAAATATTGTACATAATAGCTACTGAAATAAGCAATCCAGGAGGCTTTAAAGGAATTAAAACTAGAAATAATCTCCCAGGTAAAGAAGAAATGATAAAAGAAATGAAAGAGATGCTGAATATATCTAAAGAAAACACAGTAAAAAAATTGGAGGAACTAAACAAAAAGATAGAATCCCTAGATGAAACAATATAAGAAACAAACAGAATACATAAAGCAGATGCACAGAGATATATAGGAAATCAAAAATTCCATTGAAAGCTGTAAAAACCACCTCAATGAAAGTGAAGATAGAATTTCAGACATCGAAGACAAGATTGCACCTAGTGAACAGGAAAGGAAAGATCTTTTAAAACTAACAAAGAATCAGGAAATAACAACTCAACAACTGCAAGATGATGTAAAGAAAAACAACATGAGATTGATAGGGATTAATGAAAAAAGAAGGGGACAACGTAAAGGACATCAAGTGGATATTTAGAGAGGTAATAGCTGAAAATTTCCCAAACATGAGATTGGAAACTGACATCAGGATCAGTGAAGCATATAGAACTCCAAATAGTCATAGCCAAGATAAAACTACACCCAGACATATAATAATCACCATCCCAGAAATCCAACAAAAGCATAGCATATTAAAAACTGTCAGAAAGAAAAGACAGATCACTTATAAAGGAAAACCTATCAGAATCACAGCAGACTTCTCAGCACAAACAATAAAGTCAAGAAGAGCATGAAGTGAAGTATTCCAGATCCTAAAGGAAATTGATTACCAACCTAGATTGATGTACCCTGAAAAATTGTCCTTCAAAATCGATGGTGAAATAAGATATTTATATGACAAAGAACAGCTGAAGAACTTCGTGATCACCAAGCAAACCCTGCAAAAAATATTGAAAGACAGTTTAGATACACTTAGGAAAAAAACACTAAGCAAAGCAGATAATTAAACAGAACAGAAAGATAAAGATACAATAGCAGAAAGATAACATGTCAACAATAAACCAACATATAACAGTTATGACCATTAATGTAAAAGGTCTCAATGTACCAATTAAAAGAAACAGACTGGCAGAATGGATCAAGAAACAAAATCCAACCATATGCTGTCTACAAGAAACCCATCTAACCCAAAAGGATACTCACAGACTGAAAGTCAAAAGATGGAAAACAATACTTCACGCAACAAGAACCCCCACCCCCCAAAAAAGCAGGAGTAGACATTCTGTTTGCAGACAATGTGAAATTCAAACCAATAATGATCAGAAGAGACAAAGAAGGTCACTACATACTTGTTAGGGGAAAACTTCAAGATGAAGAGATAACTATCTTAAATATATATGCACCAAATTTCAGAGCACCCAGTTATATAAAACAAGTGTTAACAGAAATGAAAAATCACATTATCAATAACACAATTGTAACAGGAGAACTTAACACACCATTGACACCAAGGGACAGATAAACCAGACAGAAAATCAGCAAAAAAATAACAGAACTGAATCACACATGTGAACAAATGGACTTGATAGACATATACAGAGTGTTCCATCCAACAACATCAGAATACGCATTCTTCTCAGCAGTACATGGGTCATTCTCTAAAATAGACCATATGTTAGCTCACAGAACATATTTAAATAAATGCAAGAGAGTTGAAATTATCCCTTGCATGTTATTGGATCATAGCACTTTGAAATTAGAAATTAACGATAAAAGATACTGCAAAAATCCCACAAACACATGGAAACTGAATAAAACACTCTTGAGTAATCAGTGGGTCACAGGGGAAATTAAAGAAGAAATTAAACAACACCCACAAGAAAATGAAAATACAAATACAACTTACTGGAATCTGTGGGATGCAATGAAAGACATCCTCAGAGGAAAATTTATTGCACTGAGTTCCCACATCAGGAAAACAGAATGAATGCAAATAAATAACTTGATGCTACACCTCAAACATCTAGAAAAAGAAGAGCAAGTCAAGCCCAAAGCCAAAAGAAGAGAGGAAATTATAAAAATCAGAGCAGAAATCAATGCAATAGAGACTAAGAAAATAATCCAAAGAATCAATGAATCAAAGAGTTGGTTCTTTGAAAAAATAAATAAAATTGATAAGCCCCTAGCCATCCTTATTAAAAAAGGGGGAAAAAAGCTTAAATTCAAGCAATAAGAAATGAAAAAGTTGAAATCACTACAGACTCTATAGAAATACAGAAGATCATCACCTATTTTGAAAACTTCTACTCTCAAAGGTTTGATAACACAGAAGAAATAGACAGATTCCTAGAAACATATAAAGTACCAAAGCTAGGTCAAGAGATTGTAAAACTGCTGAATCACCCAATTTCTATTAATGAAATTGAAAATGTAACTAAGTCCTTACCTACAAAGAAGAGCCCAGGTCCACACGGATTCACTGTAGAATTCTACAAGAAATACAAAGACCTAATGCTGACACTCTTCAAACTCTTCAATGAAATTGAAAGGGAAGCAATCCTTCCTAAGTCATTCCTGGAAGCAAATATTACCTTAGTACCAAAAACCTGAGAAAGATCCAACTAAAAAAGAGAACCAATCTCCCTAATGAACACAGATGTAAAAATCCTCAATAAAATATTGGCAAATAGGATGCAGCAAATCATCAAGATTATACACCATAACCAAGTGGGATTCATGCCAGGCATGAAGGGATGGTACAACGTATGTAAATCAATAAATGTAATCCACCATATCAATAAAGCCAAAAGGAAGAATCACATGATATTTTCTATAGATGCAGAAAAAGCTTTTGAAAAGGTCCAACATTCATTCATGATAAGAACTTTACAGAAAATTGGAATTGGAATAGATAGTCTTTACCTCAATATAATAAAGGCTATCTATGAAAAACCAACAGCCAGTATCATACTAAATGGCCAAAAATTGAAGGCCTTTACTTTAAAATCAGGTGTCCTTTATCACCACTCCTATTTAATATAGTACTGGAAATACTAGCCAGAGCAATTAGACAAGAGAGAAAAATAAAAGGGGTAAAGATAGGAAAAGAAGTTAAATTATCATTGTTTGTAGATGACATGATACTCTACATAGAAGACCCCCTAAACTCCATTGAAAGACTCTTAGATATATAATAAATAAATTCAGTAATGTAGCTGGATACAAAATCAATACTCAAAAATCAATAGCATTCCTATACACTAGCAGCAAAATCACAGAGAGGGAAATAAAAGAAGCCACACCCTTCTCACTAGCAACCAAAAAAATGAAATATTTAGGCATTACTCTTATGAAAGAAGTGAAAGACCTATAACAGGAAAAATTATAATACACTGAAAAAAGAAATTTAAGATGATCTCAGAAAATGGAAAGACATCCCTTGCTCATGGATAGGAAGAATAAATATTGTGAAAATGGCCATTCTCCCAAAACTTTTATACAGATTCAATGCAATCCCTATACAAATACCATCAACATACCTCATAGATCTAGAGTAATCCCTCCTAAAATTCATCTGGAGCGAGAAGAGACATAGAATAGTAAAGATAGTTCTAAGCAAAAAAGGCAAGGCAGGAGACATCACAATCCCTAACTTGAAGTTATACTACAAAGCATCTGTAGTAAAATCAACGTGGTACTGGAATCAAAACAGTGCCAAAGATCAATGGAATAGATTAGAAGATACAACCACAACTACAAACACACTCAACTACCTTATCTTTGATAAAGGAGCCAAACAGGTTCACTGGAAGAACGACAGTCTCTTTAATAAATGGTGTTGGATAAACTGGCTCTCCATATGCCGAAAACTAAAACTAGACCCATGCTTATCACCATGTACTAAATTAAAATCTAAATGGATCAAAGGTCTGAATATTAAAACAGAAACACTAAATCTATTCGAAGACAAATTGGGTAGAAACCTTGAAGACATGGAGGTAGGTAGAGAATTCATGAACAGGATTCAAACCGCACAGGAAATACTTCCCAAAATCAATAACTGGAACCACCTCTTATTAAAAAGTTTCTGCATGTCAAAAGAAATCTCCAGCATAGGGAAAAGAAAAACCTCAAACTGGGAAAAAATCTTAGTGAACTCTCCCTCAGACAAAGGATTTCTGTCTAAAACACATAAAGAATTTAAAAAAAATCAGACCTCCAAAATTCAAAGATCCAATCCAAAAATGGGGTTCTGAGATGAATACACAATTCTCAGATGAAGAAATACAAATGGTAAATAAATACATGAAAAAATGTTCATCATCATTAGTCATTAGAGAAATACAAATTAAAACAACACTGAGATTCGATCTCACTCCTGAAAGAATGGCCAGGATCAAGAAAACCATCAACAACAAATACTGGAGAGGCTGTGGGGAAAAAGGAACTCTCCTACACTGTTGGTGGGAGTGTAAACTGGTGCAACCATTGTGGAAGTCAGTCTGGAGATTTCTAAAAAATCTGGGATTGGAAGTCCCATTTGTTCTAGCTATCCGACTTCTAGGCATATTCCCAGAAGAACTGAAAGCATCATACCACAGTGATATATGTGCACCCATGTTTATAGCAGCACAATTTGTGTTTTTTTTTTTTTTTTTTTTTATTTAAGAGGAAAAAGAGAAAAACACAAAACAAACCAAAGCGGCGTAAGGGTACACGCAATACAGAACTACAAAACAAAACAAAAAACCATAACAGTAAGAAATTACCTGCTAGTAGATTACACACTATTTTCTTGAAAATAGTTCCTCAAATCACAGTATCAAAGAACACAAGGTGGACATTCAAACAGGGAGACTGCAAACAGCTGTGTTCAATGTTCCAAAAACATTGATAAAGTCAGCTATTTAACACCCCCAAACACACTTGCTGTTATATCCGTTAGAGCTCCTTTTCTTTTTTTTTTCCCTCTCTTTTTTACAACAAAATTTACACATCTTGGATTTTATTACTCCTTAGTGCTTATTACTTTCTTTGGGGGGGGGGAGAATACAGTCAAATATGGCAAAACAAAGCTGTCAGTCAATACCAAGGATAGACGTAGCACATGGTGTAGAACAGAGTACAAGTTTATCAACAATGGTTATCAACGTTGTCCCTTGTTTCCTTAAAAAGAATTGTCTATCTTATTAGATATTATAAAGTTGGACAAAACAGTAGAGAACAAGACCAATAAAACTTAGGCGTTGTAAACATTACAGGACTTCCAAAGAAGACAATAGTCAAACCAGAATGGGTATCTTAGTGAATCTTATTGTCTTCAAAGTAGTTGCCTATGTCTTCAAACTTGATACTATCATATAGAATGGAACAGAGTCTAATCAGTCAAAACAAGATCGTGGGAGTACTACAGGACTTCAAAACAAGTTAATAGGAAATCGAAAAGAGTTACTATTTATATATCCTAATTTTTTTGAATTTTTTCTTTAATTAAGACAAACATAAGAAATGACTAAATAATTTTTTTTTGAAACAATAAGGGGGAGATTGAGATAAAACAGGACATAACAATATAACAATAGAGGTCACAGCATGACTGTTTCAATAACCTAGTACTTCACCACCTTATAACCTGACTTAATAGTAGTTACCATAGTGTCTTTTTCCTTGAAATATTTGGGTAAAACTTCATATACTCTAGCTTCAAATATTTTCATATCAAGAAGCCCAGAATAAAGCCTTTCTAATTAATGAGTGAAAACTTTATAAGGCTTCAAGGCCACCTAATAGGGAATCATGATTACCACATATTTTTATATATTTGAATCATTACTTACATTAGGGAAACTATTCGGTATTCACACATGCGAGATTGATTTATTTCACTTATGAGTATGGTCTCAAGCTGTGCCCATTTATTGATAAATATCTCAATGTGATCCTTCTTTATAGCTGAATAATACTCCATTGTATAGAAATACCACAACTTTTTTATCCATTCCTCAGTTGATGGGCACTTGGGTTGTTTCCAAGATCTGGCGATTACAAATTGTGCTGCTATAAACATAGGTGCACATATATCACTGTGGTATGATGCTTTCAGTTCTTCTGGGAATATGCCTAGAAGTGGAATAGCTGGAATAAATGGGATTTCCAGTCCCAACTTTTTGAGAAATCTCCAGACAGATCTCCACAAAGGCTGTACCAGTCTACACTCCCACCAGCAGTGCAGGAGAGTTCCTTTTTCCCCACAGCCTCTCCAGCATTTGTTGTCGGTTTTCTTGATCCTGGCCATTCTTTCAGGAGTGAGATGGTATCTCAGTGTGGTTTTAATTTGCATTTATCTAATGACCAATGATGATGAGCATTTTTTCATGTATTTATTTGCCATTTGCATTTCTTCATCTGAGAACTGCATATTCATCTCAGATGCCCATTTTTGGATTGGATCTTTGAATTTCGGAGGTCTGAGTTTCTTTAATTCTTTATATGTTTTAGACAAGAGGCCCTTGTCTGAGAGAGAGTTCACTAAAATCTTTTCCTAGTTTGTGGGTTTTCTTTTCACTATGCTGGAGATTTCTTTTGACATGCAGAAACTTTTTAATAAGAAGTGGTCCCAGTTATTGATTCTGGGAAGTATTTCCCGTGCGGTTTGAGTCCTGTTCATGAATTCTTTACCTACTCCTATGTCTCCAAGGTTTCTACCTATTTTGTCTTCCAATAGATTTAGTGTTTCTGTTTTAATATTCAGATCTTTGACCCATTTAGATTTTAATTTAGTACATGGTGATAGACATGGGTCTAGCTTTAGTTTTCGGCAAATGGAGAGCCAGTTTTTCCAGCACCATTTATTAAAGAGACTGTCGTTCTTCCAGTGAAGCTGCTTGGCTCCTTTATCAAAAATAAGGTGGTTGAGTGTGTTCGTAGTTGTGGTTGTATCTTCTAATCTATTCCACTGATCTTCAGCTCTGTTTTGATTCCAATACCATGTTGATTTTACTACAGATGCTTTGTAGTATAACTTCAAGTCAGGGATTGTGATGCCTCCTGCTTTGTCTTTGCTGCTTAGAATTGCCTTTGCGATTCTAGGTCTCTTCTGGTTCCAGATGAAATTTAGGAGTGATTTCTCTAGATCTATAAGGTATGTTGATGGTATTTCTATTGGGATTGCATTGAATCTGTATAACAGTTTTGGGAGAATGGCCATTTTCACAATGTTTGTTCTTCCTATCCATGAGCAAGGGATGTCTTTCCATTTTCTGAGATCATCTTCAATTTCCTTTTTCAGTGTATTATAATTTTCACTGTATAAGTCTTTCACTTCTTTCATAAGAGTAATTCCTAAATATTTCATTTTTTTGCTTGCTAATGTGAATAGTCCCGTTTCTCTTATTTCCCTCTCTGTAATTTTGTTGTTCGTGTATAGGAATGCTATTGATTTCTGAGTATTGATTTTGTATCCAGCCACATTACTGAATTTATTTATTGTATCTAAGAGTATTTCAATGGAGTTTAGGGGGTCTTCTATGTAGAGTATCATGTCATCTGCAAACAATGATAATTTAACTTCTTCTTTTCCTATCTTTACCTCTTTTATTTCTCTTTCTTGCCTAATTGCTCTGGCTAGTACTTCCAGTACTATATTAAATAGGAGTGGTGATAAAGGACATCCTTGTCTTGTACCCGATTTTAAAGTAAAGGCTTTCAATTTTTGGCCATTTAGTATGATGCTGGCTGTTGGTTTGTCATAAATGGCCTTTATTATATTGAGGTAAAGACCATTTATTCCAATTTTCTGTAAAGTTCTTATCATGAATAAGTGTTGGACCTTATCGAAGGCTTTTTCTGCATCTATAGAGATGATCATGTGATTCTTATTTTTGGCTTTATTGATATGGTGGATTACATTTATTGATTTGCGTATGTTGAACCATCCTTGCATTCCTGGGATGAATCCCACCTGGTCATGGTGTATAATCTTCTTGATGATTTGCTGGATCCTATTTGCCAATATTTTATTGAGGATTTTTGCATCTGTGTTCATTAGGGAGATCGGTCTATAGTTCTCTTTTATAGTTGGGTCTTTCTCAGGTTTTGGTACTAGAGTAATATTTGCTTCCAGGAATGACTTAGGAAGGATTGCTTCCCTTTCAATTTCATTGAATAGTTTGAGGAGTGTCGGCATTAGGTCTTCTTTATATTTCTTGTAGAATTCTGCAGTGAATCCATCTGGGCCTGGGCTCTTCTTGGTGGGCAAGGACCCAATTACATTCTCAATTTCATTAGCAGAGATTGGGTTATTCAACAGTTTTATATCCTCTTGATCTAGCTTTGGTACTTCATATGCTTCTAAGAATCTGTCTATTTCTTCTGTGTTATCAAACTTTTGAGAGTAGAGGTTTTCGAAATAGGTGTTGATGATCCTCTGTATTTCTATTGGGTCTGTAGTGATTTCTCCTTTTTCATTTCTTATTGCATGAATTTGAGCTTTTTCTTTCCTTTTTTAAATAAGGTTGGCTAGGGGCTTATCGATTTTATTTATTCTTTCAAAGAACCAACTCTTTGATTCGTTGATTCTTTGGATTGTTTTCTTAGTCTCTATTGCATTGATTTCTGCTCTGATTCTTATAATTTCCTCTCTTCTTTTGGCTTTGGGCTTGACTTGCTCTTCTTTTTCTAGCTGTTTGAGGTGTAGCATCAAGTTATTTACTTGTATTCGTTCTGTTTTCCTGATGTGGGAACTCAGTGCAATAAATTTTCCTCTCAGAACGGCTTTCATTGCATCCCACAGATTCCGGTAAGTTGTATCTGCATTTTCATTTTCTTTTAGGTATTGTTTAATTTCTTCTTTAATTTCTTCTGTGACCCACTGATTACTCAAGAGTGTGTTATTTAGTTTCCATGTGTTTGCGGAATTTTTGCAGTATCCTTTGTCATTAATTTCTAATTTCAGAGCGCTATGATCCGATAATATGCAAGGGATGATTTCAACTCTTTTGCATTTGCTTAAATATGTTCTGTGAGCTAATATATGGTCTATTTTAGAAAATGATCCATGTACTGCTGAGAAGAATGTGTATTCTGATGTTGTTGGGTGGAACATTCTGTACATGTCTATCAAACCCATTTGTTCACAGGTGTGATTCAGTTCTGTTATTTCTTTGCTCATTTTCTGTCTGGTTGATCTGTCCCTTGGTGTCAGTGGTGTATTAAGGTCTCCTGTTACAATTGTGTTACTGATAATTTGAGTTTTCATTTCTGTTAATAATTGTTTTATATAACTGGGTGCTCTGGAGTTTGGTGCGTATATATTTAAGATAGTTATCTCTTCCTCTTGGAGTTTTCCCCTTACGAGTATGTAGTGACCTTCTTTGTCCTTTATGATCATTGTTGGTTTAAAGTTCACGTTGTCTGCAAACAGAATGGCTACTCCTGCCTTTTTTTGGATTCCTGCTGCATGAAGAATTGTTTTCCATCCTTTGACTTTCAGTCTGTGAGTATCCTTCTGGGTTAGATGGGTTTCCTGTAAACAGCATATGGTTGGATTTTGTTTCTTGATCCATTCTGCTAGTCTGTTTCTTTTGATTGGTGCATTGAGACCATTTACATTAATGGTTATTACTGTTAAATGCTGGTTAATTGTAGGAATGTTATCTCTCTGCTGTTGCATCTTTATCTTTCGGTTCTGTTTAATTATTTGCTTTGCTTAGTGGTTTTTTCCTTTGTGTATCTAAACTGTCTTTCAATATTTTTTGCAGGGTTGGTTTGGTGTTCATGAAGTTCTTCAGCTGTTCTTTGTCATGGGAGTATCGTATTGCACCATCTATTTTGAATGATAGTTTTGCAGGATATATCAGTCTTGGTTGGAAATCATTTTGCTTTAGGATCTGGAATACTTCACTCCATGCTCTTCTTGACTTTATCGTTTGTGCTGAGAAGTCTGCTGTGATTCTGATAGGTTTTCCTTTATAAGTGATCTGTCTTTTCTCTCTGACAGCTTTTAGTAATCTATTCTTGTGTTGGATTTCTGGGATGGTGATTATTATATGTCTGGGTGTAGTTTTATTTTGGTTATGAGTGTTTGGAGTTCTATATGCTTCACTGATCTTGATGTCAGTTTCTGATCTCATGCTTGGGAAATTTTCAGCTATTACTTCTCTAAATATCCACTTGACATCCTTTATGTTGTCTCCCTCTCTTTCATTAATCCCTATCATTCTTATGTTATTCTTCTTTGCATCGTCTTGCAGTTGTTGAATTGTTGTTTCCTGGTTCCTTGTTATTTTCAAAAGATCTTTCCTTTCCTGTTCACTAGCTGCAATCCTGTCTTCAAGGTCTGAAATTCTATCTTCACTTTCATTAAGGCGGTTTTTACAACTTTCAGTGGAGTTTTTTATTTCCTGTATATCTCTGTGCATCTGCATTATGTATTCTGTTTGTTTCTTATATTGCTCGTCTAGGGATTCTATCTTTTTGTTTAGTTCCTCCAATTTTTTATCTGTGTTTTCTTTAGATATATTTAGAATCTCTTTCATTTCTTTTATCATTTCTTCTTTTATCTGGGAGATTATTTCGAGTTTGAATTTCTTTAAAGCTTCCTGGAGTTGCTTGTCAATTTCAGTGGCTATTGTGTCCGATATATGAGGTGGATGGGATATATTTTCTTCTATATACATCGCTCCTAGGGTTTCTTGAGATGGGCTGGAGGTTTGAGGTTGTAATTTGGTCTTTCGTTTTGTCATTTTCCTATATTTCTGTGTTTCAAGTGTTACTTGAAAGCTTCCTCAGGATCTGTTGAAAATCCCCTTCTATGTTTGGAGCTACTGGGACTCTGGCGCCGCGCTACTCCAAGCCATTAGGCCTACAGAACCAGTGGCCCTCCTCTGCCTGCTCAGAACTCCGCAGTTCCAGACAAGCTGGGCCTCAGGGACACTGTGCGCCCACCTGCCCCTTGCAAGCTCCACAGTTCTTCAATCGCAGCCGGGTTAGGGTACTCACCACAGGTCGCAGTGTTTCAGGAACCTGTGGACCCTCCCTGGTTGCAGAGATATCCACAGTCCTCCAGACACGCAGAGAGGCCAGTGAGGGCACCCCAGATCTGCCCAGCTCCTCCTCTGCAGACCTGTGGCCAGGCGAGGCAGCTAAACAGGCTGGGCTAGGCTGGTAGTGTGGGCCAGCCCACCTATTGGGAGCTCAGCAGGTCTCCAAATGAAGCCGGGAATGGGGAGGCTGCTGTGGAAGCCTTAAACCCACCTCTCTCCTTCACTGCACCTGGAAGCCTGAGGGAACTCCAGCAGCCTGGGCGCAGAAATCCAGAGTCCTCCAGACACGCAGAGAGGCCAGTGAGGGCACCCCAGATCTGCCCAGCTCCTCCTCTGCAGACCTGTGGCCAGGCGCGGCAGCTAAACAGGCTGGGCTAGGCTGGTAGTGTGGGCCAGCCCACCTATTGGGAGCTCAGCAGGTCTCCAAATGAAGCCGGGAATGGGGAGGCTGGTGTGGAAGCCTTAAACCCACCTCTCTCCTTCACTGCACCTGGAAGCCTGAGGGAACTCCAGCAGTCTGGGCGCAGAAATCCAGAGTCCTCCAGACACGCAGAGAGGCCAGTGAGGGCACCCCAGATCTCAGCAGCACAATTTGTAATGGCCAGATCTTGGAAACAACCCAAGTGTCCATAAACTGAGGAATGGATAAAAAAAGTTGTGGTATTTCTATCCAAAGAAGTATTACTCAGGTATAAAGAAGCATCACATTGAGATATTTATAAATAAATGGATGGAGCTTGAGACCATACTCATAAGTGAAATAAATCAAACTCACATGTATGAATACTGAATAGTTTCTCTATTGTAAGAAATGATTCAAATATATAAAAGTATATGTGGTAATCATGATTCCCCATTATGTGGCTTTGAAGCCTTATAAAGTTTTCACTCATTAATTGGGCTGTTTGAGATTATTGCCTGTGAATCATCAATCAACAGCTATTTTGAAGAAAACAATACATCATAATAGCTAGTGCTGATTTAATATCATCTTGTTTTGAAGTCCCACCAAACTCTTGTTCTTCTGTCTCCATTGGTTTTATCATGTTGTATCTTACTGGATTTTATTACATGTGATAGTATAAATAAAAATTTTTATAGGCAAAGAGATAATATAGAAACCATTATTTGTTTTCCGTTAGTTGGTTCTAAATACCCTGTAATACTTTCATCCTCTTGAATGGTTTCACACTGCCTTGATATGTTTGAAGCCATATTCAAATATTTCAAGGAAAGAGACACTATTGCAACTACTATTAAGTTGGGTTATCTTGTGGTGAAGCACTAGGTTGCTGAAATTGTTATGCTTTGACCTGTATTGTTATGTTATTATGTCCTCAATCTCCCCCTTTTTTTCTTAAAAATTTTTATTTATTTATTTATTTTTATTATTTTTAATTAAGGGGAAAAATAAAAAAAATTAGCAGGATATATTATAGTAACATTTTTGATTTCCTATTAACTTGATTTGAATCTCTGTATTACTCCCACCATCTTGTTTTGACTGATTTTACTCTGTTCTGTTCTGTTTGATAGTATCAAGTTTGAGGGTATTAGGCAACTACTTTGAAGGCAATAAGATTCACTATGATGCCCATTCTGGTTTGACTATTATCTTCTTTTGAAGTCCTGTAATGTTTCCAATGTTTAGGTCTTATTGGTCTTGTTCTGTACTGTTTTGTTCAATTTTATTATACTTAATGATATAGGCAATTATTTTTAAGGTAGCAAGAGGCATTATGGTAACCACTGTTGATAACCTTGTATTCTGTTTTTACATCATGCTATGTCTATCCTTTGTTTTGACTGACTGCTTTGTTTTGTCATATTTGGTTTTATTCTCTTCCAAAAAAAAAAGTAATAAGAACTGTGGGAGTAATAAAACCCAAAATGTGTAAATTTTGTTGTAAAAAAGAGAGGAAAAAAGTTCTCTAAAGCATACAACTGCAAGTGTGTTTAGGTGTGTTAAGATAGATGACCATATTACTAAGTTTTTGTTGGATCATTGAACACAACTGTTTGCAGTCTCATTGTTTGAATGTCCACGTTGTATGTTTTAATCCTGTAACTTGAACAACTATTTCTAAGGTGACGATATGTAATCTATTAACTAGTGATTTCTTACTGTTTTTTTTTTGAAATTCTGTATTACTTGTATCCTTATACTGTTTTGTTTTTTTTTCCTTTAAATAAAAAAAAAAGAAAAGTAAACAATTTTTGTGCTCAAAGAGGCAGCTCAGCCTAGACCAGGGAGACCAGTAGGACTTTGAAGCCGAAGGAGTAACTAGGCATGATTCCTGTAGGGTTTCTCTAGTGGGCTGTCCTGGGAGGGTGCCTGAGTGGAGGGGACCAGGCCAGGGGAGGCAGACGCTTAGCCTTTGGCTTTTGCAATCGTGTCAGAAGATGAAACAAAAGGTATCCTCTCCATACATCATAAATAACTGATATGAGGAGGTTCCATTTACTCCTTTGAAAGATTCCGGGATTAGAATGTTTATAAATATTCTATATCTTGAAAATGATCATAGGCTGCACTTGAAAAAGTGTTTCGTTTGAACTTCAGAAGTTCATGCTGTAATTATAGTAGTTCTATGAATGGAAATCATGTACCCAGACTATCATTGCTGAGTAGAAGCCTGCAGATCAAAGTGACGGGGGAAGGAGGCCCGTGGGGGTGGAGAACAGGCTGTGACTCATGAATCAGGCTCTTTCTCATCTGAAGTTTTAGTTTTTAAAAATATAATCATATAGTGATTATAATGCTAATCTATGAAATACAGAATCAACATGCTTGATGTTGTAAAGAGCAGATATGGTCACTTTCTGTTTCTTTAGAGGGAAAATGTAATACATTAGGCTCTTTCCAAATAAAAATGACCAGTTCTCTACCCAGAAAATCTGAAAGTGCAAAAATAAAATAACAAACATTTAAACCTTAGCCACTTACTTACCAGACAGCTGTACATTTAGACTGAAATTAGCCTTACATTTTAACATCTAATAAAGATATTCAAATACCAGACTATCTTAATCTGAGTTGAAATTATCAATTTGTCAGGATTTGTGCTTGGAGGATTGAGGATGTGGTTCAGTGGCAGAGTGCTTTCCTGTGCAGTGTGAGACCCTGGGTTCAACCCCATGCACTGCAAAAATGGTAGAAAAGAGGACTTACATATGCAGCTTTGAGGAAAACAGCACATGAAAAATAGAACGATAGATAAAAATTGGTGAGACTGGTATAACATTGATTAATGTGAAGCTGGGTGTGATTATATGGAGGTTTAGTTCACTGTTCTCTACACTATCATGTATGTTTGTGAATTTTTTGAAGCAAAAAGTTCAAAATGTGATAAATTAATGGCCTTGGGGAGAAAATAGTTTTCTCTTTTGAGAAGACTATGCAAGGAAATTTAATAAGATGGCTCAGCCACTTGCTGTAATTCAAGGTACCATAAATCAGCCACTCTTTAGTCTGAAGGTATATTAAAATACAGAGCAATACAAGCCCAATACAAAATTCAAAGTCGACGAAAACATTAGACAGTTCTCAGTGAGGTATGATTTATTTCTCCCAAACATGCAACCTTTCATGAAACAGACTTTCAAATGCTTTAATGTATTTTTAAAATGCCCAGGTTACAAATGAAAATCTAAGAAAAGTCGGAAACTTTCCAAAGGAAGCTAGCTACTTTTTGTTCGAGACGTTTGTATTATTTTGATCCTCTGAACTTTCATATCTAGATGATCAGAAGGAATGCAGGAGAGAGATTTACTCCTTTGCAGCAGGATTCTGGCCTCAAATAATGAGCCCATGGAGCACACTACGAACAGCAATTTCCAACTTCAAGCAAACTTCACTACATTTTTAGAAATCCAGCTCTGTATTCTAATTACTTGTTCACTGTTTTCAGAGTTTAATTGAGGCACAGTTAACAATGAACCGAGCCTATCTCAAGTATATGGCTCAATAGATTTTGATTCCCAGCCTCTTTTTCATTGTTTTTTAATTTTGAAGGAGACTTTTGCTAAGTGGCCGCACTGTCCAGACTGGGCTTGAACTTGTAAACCTCCTGCCTCAGCCTCGAAGCTGTGCACCGCCACACTCTGCTTTTCTTCCTTTAATTTCAGCAGACGTCCTTCCGGGTGTGTTCTGAGTCAGCCTTTTCTCCAGCAGTCTTCCTCACACTGTCCCCAGACAGCCACTGATCTCACTTCTTTGCTAATTTCTAAAATCGGACTGTTTGTCTGTTACTGAGTTGGGAGAGTTCTTCGTGGATTTCATATTCAAGCTTCTGACCGACACATAGTTTGAAAATGTTTTATTTCTGTGACTTGCTTTATTCTTTTCTTAGCACTGTCTTTGGAGCCCACGATTTTCTTTGGAAGAAAGGATGTTTATCATTTAATCCATTTATGGGTCAGGTTTTTGGCAACAAGGCTAATCACTATTTCCCTGATTCATTGTTGTAAGGTCTTTCTCTGTATTTTTCCTAAGAATTTCATAGCTTTATATTTTGTATTTAGGTCTGTAATCTACTTTGGTTAATCACTGCACAAATAATAAAAATAGGGATTTATGTTTGTTTCTGCACACATATCTCATTGTTCTAACATCGTTTGTTCTAATGACTTTTATTTCTTTGTACCTTTATCAACACGCATCTCAATCTAGGTCTACTTCTAGAATCTCTAGGCAATTCCATTGATTTACGTATCTATCTTTGCATTAATACCAGACTCCAGATCACTTTAGCTTCATATGTTTGAAATTAAGCAGTGTTGGGCCTTCAACTGTTTTTCACCATTGATTTATGTGTTCCAGGGCAATTTTCTTTCTTTACTGAACTGCTTGTAACCCTCTCCTGTCCTTGAAATTACGAGGAAATCATTCAGTCTTCATGCTTAAATATAATGTTATTTGTTGCAGTTCATTGAGGCCTCTTTCACATTTAAAGGTGCTTTCTATTCCTAAGTTGCTGAAAGATTTAATCAGAATTCAACTGCCAAGTGGGTTTTTCTGTTTCTATTCTGAAATTGCAGGACAAATTTCATTTGGCCATGAGAGATTACCATTTTCCTGTATTGTTCGATTGGACTGGCAAAATTTTTGTTGAACATTTTCCCATCTATGTTCATGGGCGTCCTGATTTATAGCTTTCTTTAATTTTTCTTTTCATATCTTTGCCTGATTTTAGAATCTGGTAACGTTGGCCTAGGCTGATTTGTGGAGTAGTCCCTTCTAATCCAAGTAAGATAAAGTGAACCCAGACAAATTTATTTTCTCTTTGATACCTGTAGAATTTACCAGTAAAAATAGCTGGCTTTAGCATTTTCTTTGAGAGGAGGATTTTAAGTGAAGTTCAGTTTCTTTACTAGCTCTGGAGCCACGTGGGTTATCTATTTATGCTTGAGAGATCTTTGTATCATTTGTATCATTCAAAGAGTTTGTTCATTTCATGTAAATCAGTAAATTTATCATATTATGCCCTTATGCTTTTAATATCTGAAACATCTGTAATGATGAGACAGGAATATCCCTGGCACTGGTGAGCTCTCTCTCTGTGTCTCTGTCTGGCTCTGCCTCTCCCTCTGTCTGTCTGTCTGTCTATCTGTCTCTAGGTCACTCCACAGTCCACATTTTTCTTTGGATGAAAGGATGTTTATCAGTTAATCCTGTGCTGTGGTCAATCACAGTTGTCAACCACAACTGTGGTCAACCACAGTTGACCAGCGCTTCACTGAATATCCTAGGTGATTTTCCTGCTGATCTCTGGAATTTTCTTTCTATGCACATTGTGCTTCTCAGGTGAGTTTCCTCAGCCATTTTTGTCTTGGTATGTCTCCTTACCTGGGGGGCTGATGTTCATAGAATAACGATTCTATGTCCCACTCCCTCCGTCCCTATCTCCCTTCCTTCCTTCCCTCCACATGAGCATCACTGTCTACATGAAGTTCCTCAGCCCTTCGTTCATTTCCTTCTTTGTCTTGCTCTGGTGGTTTGAGGAGAGCACTCACTTGGATCCCTGTGATTCTATCTTGGCAGAGGATGAAGTGAACTAAAATTATTTCAGTTGAATAATTGTTTTTTTATAAAGCCTAGGAATCTTAAGGGCAAAGAGTCATATGAGTACTGAATCATTTTAGGAGTGGTACTTGGGTCCTGGTGATGGCTTAGGCTTCCATGTCAGCTGCTGGGGATGGAGTGCTCAGCATAGCTGTGAATGGGTAAGGAGTGACTATTCCTGAGTTACACAAGGACAGCTCCACTGGTGTTGTGAGGTGTGAGGCAGGGTGCTTGGTAACCTCAGGGCTGACCAATGGAGAATGACAAATTAGGAGCAGTTAAAAGATCCCTGAATACCATTGTGGTCATTTTCACTAAGATATGGATATCAGGAGAGAGACACAGGGGGTAATAGCGTATTAAAGAATCAACAGACCAGGTCGTGGATGGCACCTCAGGCTGGTTCAGTTACTGGCTGTGTCTCTCACCCCACATCCGTTGGGACAGAGTAAGGGCAGTGAAATTCCACTCATTCACATTGAATCCTGATGTCAAAATCATAAAACAATGGAAGAGAATGAACACTGGAAAGTCAAATGATGAAAGACCAATGCAAGCATAAAACTTCAGAAGGGTTTCCGAATAAACATTTAGGAGCAATACAGGGATGTGTAAAAGGCAAAAATACAGCAAAGCTCTGGAATTAAAGCCAGCCTAGTTGGAACACAAACAACCGGGCATTCTGAAGAACAAATTGGCAATTAATTCAGAGCAGTATGCCCGGTAAATGCACAACCCTGGTAGGTCCGTTGTCAAAGAGAATTAGTGACTATTATGAAATCTAAGAAGATGAAAAAATTTATAAAAGGTACTGTATGCTATAATTATACTGCTACAAATAACTTCATAATGCTTGAGTGTTTTCCTACTAATTTGAAGTGTTATGGGCAGAGAAGTAAGGAAGGAAAATTGCCCTTAGAGTACTCAAATTAATGGTGAAAAAAATAAGTAATTTTATCTGTCAGTTCTTACAACCACCAACAAACTTGAAAAAGACCCCTCCCATGTCCCTGCATATCACCTGTATGTCACTTTTCTAGCACAGATGAATGACTCTGCTTACAGATGTTTGTTGATTGGCTACAGTCAAGAAAAATAATAATCGTACATGCAAGAGTGCTTATTCTGTGCTGTGAGTTTCTTTATACCATCTCATTTCAGTCACTATTACTTTTGTCAGATCCAGGCTTATTCGCGTGGATTTTTGTGTGCTTTGGTTTGCTGACTTTCACTCCATACTGCCCATGTTTATATGAAGTACAATATATTCACAGATCCTCCTGTTCTTGGACTTGTGCTATGCTTGCACTTTGGGTTGGTACAAGTATATGTATTGTTTAGCACAAATGGTGCTTCTTTGCACACTTCCTTCTGCCTTTCTAGCCCACATGAGCTTCTTGCAGCCATGGACACCCCCAGCTCCCCAGAGAGGCCCTGATTGTCTAATGAAGTCACTGCACGTGAAATAAACATGTGATTTATTTTCTAGACAGTGTTAGCTTTTACAATCTAAGCCAACAGGCTTTTATCTTTTGACTTACGTATCCAGGACCTTCACATCGAATGACTCCATATTTGTTACACAAATACAATATTACATATTCTGTTCTCTATTTGCCCAATGTGTTACTTGCTTCTCACTCCTTTTGGTCATATTTGATGTTCTTTAATATTAACTTATAATCACATTTTTAAAATAAGTTTTTAGAGTTTTAGAATGGCTTTAGATTTATAGGAAAGTCACTGAGATTACACAGAAAGTTCTCCTGTATTCCACAATCGATTTCCCTATTACAAACACCTTATCTTGGTATGGTATATTTATCACAATTAAGGAACTGACACTGACATACTGTGACCATTAAACAGTATAGTTTACCCTTGTTTCCTTTTTCTTTTTCTTTTATTTTTCACTTAACATACTTTTTTTGCTCTTGGATCTCACCCAGGTGCTGGTGACTTTTCTGTGTGTGAGAGCCTCAGGAGACATGGTTAGGTATTTTGTAGAACATCTCCTTCTGATGTGTTCTGATGCACTCCTCAGGATATGACCTCAGGCTTTCATTTTTTGGAGACCTCAGAGGTCTGTCCGGGTCTTGGAGGAGGAATACAAGTGAGCCTGGGCTCACCTGCTGCTGTGAGCGGGAGCTCCAGGGGTCACGATGTCCTCAGCTTTTCCCCTGGAGAAAGACTCTGTTTCCACCTCTTTCTAAAATGCCTACCGTGGGACAAGTCATGCCACACAGCTCACACGAGGAGTGGGGGCTGAGCTCTGTGTGCGTGGGGCACCGAAAGTGAGGCGAATTTTCTTTACCTGTTTTTAAATAGATTTGCAAAGCACATGCTGTATTCTTAGCATTAGCACTAATCCTAGAAATTACCACATTCATTCAAGTGTCAAATGATAGTACCTTTATTGTTACATGAAACAATATATTGATTTAGAATATTCGATAAGGGTTCCTTCTCTTCCTGTCTTGCCTCTGAGATGACTTTCCTGTTGTCTGAAAAGGTTAACAAATTCTTTGGTATAGTTATGTGTGGCAGAGTCCATCTCTGTTTTTCTTAACACACTTTCATATCAGTAACATTTGAAGCTGTTTCTCAGCTGGATGAAAAACTGGAGGTATCAACTATTTCCTCTTATATAAGGAACTTAAAATATAAGTAAAAGGGTGAATAAGGTACAGGAAGCCAGGCATGGTGAAGCATGTCTGTAGCACATTCAGGAGGCAGAGGTAGGAGGAGGATCACTGCGGCTTTGAGGCCAGCTTGGTCTACATAGTTCCAAGCTAGCCTGGACTACATGGTGAGACCCTGGGAAGTTCTTCAGCTCTCCAGGAAGAAGCTGAGGACAGGGCGACCCTGTACCTGGAGCTCCAGGTAGCAGCAGCAGATGAGCCCAGGCTAACTTGTGACCTCCTCTAGGACCTGTACAGGATGAGTTAAGGACTCTTCTTCTGAGGTCTCCCAAATATTAATAAATAAAGTAAATAAGATGGCGGGATGGTAGGCAGGAAAGGCAGACTCCAGGAGATGGAGAAGGGAGGAAGCCAAGAGAGAAGCTGAGGGAAGGAAAAGAACCAAGATCTGTGACAGGCATGTAACACATCCTGGACATGCAGGTCAGTATCCTGCATTAGCAACACGCAGTAAAACACGCACAGTGGCAAAAACATTGTCCCTGTGCCCTCTCCCGGATCTGGTTAAACATGGGTACACTCACTGCCCCGCTGCATTCCTGCCTGGTACTTTATCTCATTCAGATTTCTGTCTTTCTGTGTGTTTTTGATTCACATCCTGTCTGACCCCTTTTCTCCTGCATTCCTAATTTCATATTTAGTGCTTTCAATTCCAGGATTGCAGTTTGTGTCTTTCTCAGATCTGCAGAATTACTGTGTTCTGGTTTCCAGTTCCTGTGAGAGAAGTTTGCTTTAGACCCATAAATAGGGAGCTGCTTTCTAATCATGATCTTTTCATATTAACATCTAAATCTCTGCAGCTTGTTTTTGTTCTCTGTCCCTCACCCTTCATCCTGAGTTTTCTCTATGTCCCTTACCTTCTTATGTAGCAGTTTGCTTTCTGCTTATTTTTGGACTTGATCATACATACGTTTATAAGAATTTCCAGTCCAGCCTCACCCATCTCTTTTGCCAGGAGTCTGGGGTGAATTTATCCTGCTTTAGAATGAGGATCTTCTCAGTGTTATGCAGCCAGATTGGGGAAAGTTATTGACTTGTTTACTCCAAAGTCTCCCCTGAAGAATATACTAATTCCCCCCCCCACTGAGTAAAGGAGAATTTTCCAAGGAGAAGGAGCTTCATTTCACACACCACCAGGCAGCCAGGATCCCTTGTAACTCAAGGGATCTTTTTTAAACATTAACCAAAGCCTTAGGAGCAGATCTGGCTTTGAACATTGAGCTTATTCCTCTGGGTTCTTCAGAATTTAATCCAGCAATTTAATACTACTATACTTGGCATTGCTTTTGAGATCAAACACACACACACACACACACACACACACACACACACACACACACACACCACGGCTGTAGCTGTGTCCTCTGTAAAGCGAGTAATCTAAACTGCCTATTTTTTCCACTTTCGCAAAATACAAAACAACAAAGTTTAAGGAGGTCCCTGAATTCTCAATACCTTGGTTCAAAAAAATACAATCTACGGACCCCAAAGCCAAGATGCCAGAGATGGTACAATACCCTGGCTATGATTTTCAAGAAACCATTATAAAAATCTTCAGTGTGCAATTCTGCAAATGACTGAAACAAATTAAAAAGTTAGAAAGCTTCAGTGATAAAGTGGAAAACCTTATTAAAGTAAAATAGATTTAGACAAGAATCAAATGGAAATTTTAAAACAGAAAAATATAGCGAATAAAACAAAACTGGTGTATGGATTCAGTAGCAGGATGGACAGCACAAGGGAAGGAATTGGTAGAATATACTGAATTAAAAAGTAGAAATCATGCAGTGTCAGAAGCAAAAATACAGAGAGCCTCTAAGGAGCACCTCAAATTATTATACAAGACGTGGTATTGCTGCTGAGAGACTGAATGGAATGACACTGAACTAGTACTTTAAGAACAGGTGCTGGCAGCAAATTCCTAAATAGGACCCAATAGCTCAGGAAATGATAGTTGCAATCAGCACATAGGATGGCATTAGATTTACATGTTCCTTATTTTTACTTTTTTATTTTAAAGAGGGTAAAACTAAACATAACAAAATAGATCAAAGTAAATCAGAAGAAAACAATGTAAGTGACACAGATTTCAAAGCAAGATAGTAGGAGATCCACCATGGCTATCATATTCTTTTGTTTTCTTCCAAATAGTTGTCCATATCTTGACATACAATGAATTTATACAAAACAAATAGTATTAATTGATCATAACAGAGTGTTGAGGGCATTATAGGCCTTCAAAACCAGACAATAAGAAAATTAATTGTGGCTGCCATAATGTCTCTTGTTCTCTTCAAAATAGCTGTCCATACCTTCACGTATATTGAAACTAAATAATACAAAACAGACTAAAATGACTCTGAACAAAGAATAATAGTACTACTGGATTTCACAGCATGATGCTATGGAATCATCAATGCATACCATAGTGTCTCTTTTTCTTCAAAGTAGCTGTTCATTTCATCATGCATAATATAATTGATTCTCATAAACTGTTTAGGGGAAGTTCTACACATGTATAAGCCTCTACATGCATACCTACCTTTTCTGTATTAAAGGAAAAAAACCCAGAGCAAAACAAATTACTAGAAAAACATGAAACAAAAAGGACAAATAAATAACAACAGCAACGATCCCAAAGCAATGACGATATAGGCCTTCATAGCAAGGTAGTAGGAATGTAACTACATAATGCTCTTCAAGAGTTCCTCAGATCCCCAGACAGTAACATGCAAAGTTGTGCCAATCCTATGGGTGTTAGCTGTTTTGTTCCAAGAACTTAGGGAATTTGTAGCATAGTCATCTTAGCTATCCTCAGCGTGATTACATAATTTTACATATTTTTTTATTTTCCCTTCTTTATTCTTTTCCCTGAGATATTATTTTTCCTTTTGAGCAGATTCTTATCCTTTCATTGTATTTATTGAGGATTTTGTATCTTACATACTCTTACCATTTCTTACACTAGGGAGACTATAAAGTATTTATACATGTGAGTTTGATTTATTTTGCTTATGAGTATGGTCTCAAGTTGCATCCATTTATTTATAAATATCTCCATGTGATTATTCTTTATAGCTGAGTAGTACTCCATTGTTTAAAAATACCACATCTTTTTTATTCATTCCTCAGTTGATGGGCATTTAGGTTGTTTCCAAGATCTGACTATTACAAATTGTGCTGCTATAAACATGGGTGCACATATATCACTGTGGTATGATGTTTTCAGTTCTTCTGGGAATATGCCCAGAAGTGGAATAGCTGGATCAAATGGGACTTCCAGCTTTCTGAGGAATTTCCAGTTTGACCTCCATAGTGGTTGCACCAGTCGGCACTCCCATCAGGAGTGCAGAAGAGTTCCTTTTTTTCACTGCAGCATCTCCAGAATTTGTTGTTGATAGTTTCCTTTACCGTAGCCATTCTTTCTAGAGTGAGAGGAAATCTTAGTGTGGCTTTAATTTGCGTTTCTCTAATGACCAATGATGCTGAACATTTTTTCATGTATTTATTTGCCTTTTGTACATCTTTATCTGAGAACTGTGTATTCATCTTAGATGCCCATTTTTGGTTTGGGTCTTTGAATTTCAGGGGTCTGATTTTTAAAAAATTCTTTATATGTTCTAGACAGAAGTCCTTTGTGTGAGGGATAGTTGACTAAATTTTTTTTGCTGAATATGTGGGTTTTCTTTTCCCTATGCTGGAGATTTCATTCAACATGCAAAAACTCTTTAGTAAGATGTGATTCCAGTTATTGATTCTGGGAAGTATTTGCTGTGCAGTTTGATTCTTGTTCATGAATTATCTACCTACTCCTATGTCTTCAAGTTTTCTACCTACTTTGTCTTCTAGCAGATTTAGTGTTTCTGTTTTAATATTCAGATCTCTAATCCATTTAGATTTTAGTTTAGTACATGGTGGTAGGTCTGGGCCTAGTTTTAGTTTTTGGCATATGGAGAGCCAGTTTTTCCAGCACCATTTATTAAAGAGACTTTCTTCCTGTGAATGTGTTTGGCTGAGTGTGTTTGTAGTTATAGTTGTATCTTCTAATCTATTTTATTGATCTTCAGGTGTGTTTTAATTCCAGTACTGGAATGCTGATTTTATTACAGTGGCTTTGTAGTATAGCGTCGTCAGGAATTGTGATGCCTCCTGCCTTGCCTTTTTTGCTTAGAATTGCCTTTGCTATTCTAGATATCTTCTGGTTCCAGATGAATTTAAGGAATGATTTCTCTAGATCTGTGAGGTACGCTAGTGGTATTTTGGTCGGAATTGCATTAAATCTGTAAAACAGTTTTGGGAGGATGGCCATTTTCACAATATTTCTTCTTCCTATCCATGAACAAGGGATGTCTTTCCATTTCCTGAGGTCCTGTTTCTTTTTTCAGGGTATTATAATTTTCCCTGAACAGATTTTTTACTTCTTTTGTTAGACTGATTCCTAAGTATTTCATTTTTCTGGAAGCTATTGTGAAGGGTATGGCTTCTCTTATTCCTCTCTCAGTGGTTTTGTTGTTAGTGTATAGGAATGCTACTGATTTTTGAGTGTTGACTTTATATCCAGCTACATTACTGAATTTACTTATTATATATCTAAGAGTCTTTCAATGGAGTTTTGGGAGTCTTCTATGTAGAGTGTCATGTCATTGGCAAATAATGATGGTTTAACTTCTTCTTTTCCTATCCTTACTCCTTTTATTTCTCTCTCTTGTCTAATTGCTCTAGCTATTATTTCCACCACTATGTTGCATAGAAGTGGTGATAATGGGCATCCTTGCCTTGTTCCTGATTTTGGAGTAAAGGCTTTCAGTTTTTGCACACTTATAATGATGCTGGCTATTGGTTTGACATAGATGGCTTTTTGTCATATTGAGGTAAAGACCATCTATTCCAATTTTCTGTAAGGTTCTTATCATAAATAAGTGTTGGGCCTTATCAAAAGCTTTTTCTGCATCTATAGAAATGATCATGTGATTCTTATTTTTGGCTTTATTGATATGGTGGATTATATTTATTGATTTACGTATGTTGAATCATCCCTGCATTCCTGGGGTGAATCCCACTTGGTCATGGTGTATAATCTTCTTGATGATTTGCTGCATTCTGTTTGCCAATATTTTATTGAGTATTTTTGCATCTGTGTTCATTAGGAAGATTGGGCTATAGTTGTCTTTTTTGGTTGGGACTTTCTCAGGTTTTTGTATTAGAGTAATACCTGTTTCCAGGAATGAGTTAGGGAGAATTGCTTCCCTCTCAATTTCATTGAAGAGTTTGAGGAATGTCAGCATTATCTTCTTTGAATTTCTTGTAGAATTGCACAGTGAATCAAACTGGACCTGGGCTTTTCTTTGTTGGTAAGAATTTAATTACATTTTAAAATTTCATTAACTGAAATTACGTTATTCAGCAGTTTTTACATCTTCTTGACCCATCTTTGGTAATTCGTATATTTCTAGGAATCTGTCCATTTCTTCTGTGTTATCAAGCCAATGAGAGCAGAGGTTTTCAAAGTTAGGCATTCATGATCTTCTGTATTTCCACAGTCTGTAGTGATTTTGTTGTGTTTTCTCCTTATTGCCGGAATTTGAGTTTTTTCTTCCCTTTTTAAAATGAAAATGGCTAGTGGCTTACCAATTTTATTTATTCTTTCAAAGAACCAACTCTTTGATTCATTGACTCTTTGTATTGTTTTCTTAGTCTCTATTGCATTGATTTCTGTTCTAATCATTATAATTTCCTCTCTTCTTCTGGCTTTGGGCTTGACTTCTTCTTTTCTAGATGTTTGAGGTGTAGCATCTGGTTGTTTATGTGTGTTTATTCTGTTTTCCTGATGTGGGAATTAACTGCAATAAATTTTCCTCTGAAGACGGTTTTCATTGCATCCCACAGGTTCTGGTAGGTTGTAATTTGTACTTTCATTTGCTTGTAGGTGTTGTTTAATTTCTTCTTTAATTTCCACTGTAACCCACTGATTGCTCAGGAGTGTATTATTCAGTTTTTATGCGTTTGTGGGGGATTTGCAGTAACTTTTGTTTTAATTTCTAGTTTCATGGCACTATGATCTGATAATATGTATGGGATAATTTCAGTTCTTTTGCATTTACTTAAGCATGTTCTGTGGGCTAGAATATGGTCTCTTTTAGAGAATGTCCCATGTGCTGCTGAGAAGAATGTTTATTCTGATGCTGTTAGGTGGATCACTGCATATGTCCACCAAGTCCATTTGTTCACAAGTGTGATTCAGTTTTGTTATTTCTTTGCTGATTTTCTGTCTATAGTTGATCTGTCCCTTTATGTCAATGGCATATTAAGATCTCCTGTTATAATTGTGTTATGGCTTATTTGATTTTTCATTTTTGTTAATATTTGTTTTGTATAGTGAGTGCTCCCAAATTTGGTACATAGATATTTAAAATTGTTATCTCTTCCTCTGGGAGTTTTCTCTTAACTAGTATGTAATGACCTTCTTTATCGCTTTTGATCATTCTTGGTTTGAAGTTCACATTGTCTGCAAGCAGAATAGCTACCCCTGTTTTTTCTTGGGCTCCTGTTGCATGAAGTATTGTTTTCCATCCTTTGACTTTCTATGGGTTTCCTTTTGGATTAGATGGGTTTCTTGAGTCTATGCGTTTCCTTTTGGGTTAGATGGGTTTCTTATATATAGCATATGGTTGGATGTTGTTTCTTGATCTATCCTTCCAGGCAATTTCATTTGATTGGTGAATTGAGGCCATTTACAACAATGGTTATAACTGATACATATTGGTTTATTTCTGACATGTTATCTTTCTGCTGTTGATTCTTCACCTTTCCAGTCTGTTTGTTTGTCTTGCTTGTGGTTTTCCCTATGTGTATCTAGGGTGTCTTTCAGTATTCTTTGCAGGGTTGGTATGGTGATCATGAAGTTCTTCAGCTGTTCTTCATCATGGAAGTATCTTATTTCTCCATCCATTTTCAAGGACAGTTTTTCAGGGTGCATCAATCTGGGTTGGAAGTCATTTTCCTTTAGGATCAAAAATACTTCACTCTGTGCTCTTCCTAACTTCATTATTTGTGTTGAGAAGTCTGCTGTGATTCTGATAGGCTTTCCTTTATAGGTGATCTGTCTCTTCTCTCTAACAGCTTTTAATTTCTGTTCTTATGTTGGATTTCTGGGATGTTGATTATTATATGTCTGGGTATAGTTTTATTTTCATTATGGCTATTTGGAGTTGTATATGCTTCACCAATTTGTATGTCAGTTTCCATTCTCATGTTTAGGAAATTTTCAGCTATTACTTCTGTAAATAGCCTCTTGATATCATTTGTGTTGCCACCTTCTTTTTCATTTATACCTATCAGCCTTTAATATTGTTCTTTTTTTTGGTACTGGGGATGGAACTCACTGCCTCAGGCTTGCCAGACAGGTGCTTACGCCACTCCTTGGCCCTTATATTGTTCTTCTTTGCATCGTCTTGTAGCTATTGAATTGTTATTTTTGACTCTTTGTTATTTTTAAAAGATCTTTCCTTTCCTGTTCACTAGCTGCAATCTTGCCTTCGAGGTCTGAAAGTCTATCTTCACTTTCATTGAGGCGGTTTTACCAACTTTCAATGGAATTTTTTATTTCTTTTATATCTCTTTGAATCTGCTGCATGTATTCTGTTTGTTTCTTATGCTGTTCATTCTAAGTTTCCATCTTTTTGCATCGTTCCTCTAATTTTTTAACTATATCCTCTTTAGATGTGTTCAGCGATTCTTTCATTGTGTTTATCATTTCTTCTTTTACCTGGGAGATTATTCCTGGTCTGAGTTCTTTTATAGCTTCCCAGAATTGTTTCTTCACTTCAATTGCTATGATTTCAGGTGTTCCAGGTATACAGCTTATACTTTCTTCTATGTCCATGTCTCCTAGGCTTGCGTGGGGTGGGCTGGCAGTTTGAGATTATATTTTGTTCTTTCACTTTGTCATTTTTCTATATATCTGGACTCTGAGCAATGTTCCAAGGCTTCTCTGTGCACTGGAAATCACCTCATGCACTTTCAACTCTTGCCGAGGGATATAGGCAGCTGTCCACAGGGTGGGGGTTACTGGACATGGCCCAGTTAGGCCCACAGGGCCTCTGCTGTGGCCTCCAGTGATTTGGAAGGCTGGGCAGTGTCTTACCAGCTCAGAGCAATGTCCCAAGATTTCCCTGTGTGCTGGAAATCACCTCAAGTAGGAGATTGAATGCAGACAGCCCTGGGATCACTGGGCATGGCCCAGTTAGGCCTGCAGGGCCTCTGCTGTGGCCTCCAGTGATTACCAGCTCAGAGCAATGTCCCAAGATTTCCCTGTGTGCTGGAAATCACCTCAAGTAGGAGATTGAATGCAGACAGCCCTGGGATCACTGGGCATGGCCCAGTTAGGCCTGCAGGGACTTCTGGTGTGGCCTCACTGATTTGGCAGGCAGGGCGGGGCCTTACCAGCTTGGAGAAATGTCCCAAAGCTTCCCTATGCGCTGGAAATCACCTGGCACTGGAGTCTGAATGCACGCAGGGGGGTTGCTGGGTGTGGCCCAGTTAGGCCTGCCCAGATTTAAATGCTTCTGCAAAGGAAATAACAATAAAGAGACAACCTGTGGTATAGGAGAAACTCTTTACCAGCTACTCTTCCAACAGGAAAATATTATGCAGAATAGATCAAGAACTCAAAAAGCTTGTCTTCAAAGCAATGAATAACCCAATAAAAAACAAGCAAATGACTTAGAGAGATACTTCTCAAAAGGAAAAGTACAGACCAGCAGTACTTATATGAAAAATATGGTATCTATTCTGGAAATGCAAATCAAAACCACCTTGAGATTCTATCTCATCCTGATAGGAATGGCTATTATCACGAAGAAGCAAACAGGGAAAAAAAAAAAAAGCCCACAGTGCTGAGCATGCTGGTGCTTACACTTAGGATGGTGATACAGGAAGATTTCCTTGAGCTCCAGGCCAGTCTGGGTTACACAGTGAATTCAAAGCCAGCCTGAACTGTATAGTGAGATCTTGTCTCAAAAAAAAAAAAAAAAATAAATAAATAAATAAATAAATATTTTAAGCAATCAAATCAATTGTTTTGTTTTTCCCTCTAATACAGAAAGCATAGGTATACATGTAGAGGCTCATGCATGCATAGAACTTCTAAAAAGTTTATAAGAATTGATAATATAATGCACAATGAAATGAACAGCTACTTTGAAGAAAAAGAGACACTAAGATACCCAGTGCTGATTCCGTAGCATTGTGATGTGAAATCCAGTAATACTATTATTCTTTGTTCAGAATGATTTTAATCTGTTTTGTTTTGTTTAATTTCAACATATGTGAAGGCATGAACAGCTATTTTGAAGAGAATGAGAGACATTATGACAGCCATTGTTGACTTCCCTAATATCTGTTCTTGAAGACCTAAAATGCCTTCATCACTCTGTTCTGATCAAGTTTATACTATTTTGTTTTGTATGAATTCACTATATGTGAAGATCTGGACAACTATTTGGAAGAAAACAAAAGACAATATGATAGACAGTGAAGATCTCCAGTTGTCTTGCTTTGAAATCCGTCTCTTACATTGTTGTCTTATGATCTGTTTTGTTCTGTTTAGTTATGTTTAATTTTACCCTTTTTAAAAATCAAAACAAAACAAAAGGAACAAAACAGTGATAACAAAGGAATAAGTAGGACTGGAAAGGATATGGAGAAAAAGGAATTCTTATACACTGATACACTGTGTGTTGGTGAGAATGTAAATTAATACAATTAATACAGCCACTATGGAAATCAGTATGGAGTCTCAATAGTCTGAAAGTAGAGGTATCATATGATTCCACTACATGACTCAGTGGTGAGGAACTAAACTCAGCATGCCACAGAGATGACTACATACTTATGTTCACGATGAGACAACTCACGATATCCAATTTATGAGTTCAGGCTAGATACCCATCAGTGGGTGACTGGGTAAAGAAAGTGTGGAGTGTTTCTATAATGCAGTATTATTTGATCACAAAGAAAAACACAGTCGTATCATTTGCAGGAAAATGGATGGAGTTGGAGGTCATCCTTTTAAATGAGATACGCCAGGCTCAGAAAGGTCTATAGCGTATGTTTTCCCTGCTATGTGGAATCTGGAGAGGAGGGGGGAAGGTGACATGAAAGTCGAAGGGACAAGGCAGACTGTTAGAAAGGAGGCATGGGATTCAGGGGAGGAAAGGCAGGTGTAAGGAATGGCAGGGGATGGATACTATCAACAGTAAGCTTATGTGAAAATGTCACGATGAAACCCAAACTTCTGTGTGCATATATTTCATGATTATAGATAGGAACTACTAGGATTTGGATCCTGGATGTCCCTTGAAGGCCCATATGCTGAGTGAAAGCTTAGCCCCCAATTCACGGCCCCAGTGAGAAGCAGGGAGCCTTTAGGAGATTGGGACCAGGAGAAGAACATCAGGCTGTGGGGCACAAGTCCTCAAAGGGCTGTGAGGACCCAGCCCTCCCTCTTCTCTCCCTGCTTCCTGGCCTTCATGAGCTGAGCCATTTTGCTCCTCTGCACACTCTCTACTGGGATGTTGTACTGACCATGACCCGAAACTGCTGAATCCCTGAGCCAAAGTGAACTTTTTGTCTCCTTTTAGGTAGTTTGTCACAGTGCTGGAAGGCTAACACAAGCACAATGGGCTGCATTTTTCAAAGAGGCTGGGAAAAAGATTTCGCATATTTTTAACCACAAAGAAATAATAAATATTTGACTAGATTGATATGCTCACATTGACTTCAGTATTACACGATGTACATATGCACTAAAATACCATACGACACATAAATACACATAATTTTATGGCAATTAAAATAAACAAATGGCAAATGATGACCAAAAATGTCCCACATTTAAGAAAAGACCTAAACCTTCAGATTTTTGATGGGGATCAAAGGCCCAATAACACAAACTCAAATTAAGTTTTCACCAACACAGACCTTTGTCGAACTTCTGATAGGTAAGGAAGATGACAAACTCTTGGGACTCGTAAGAGAGAAATGACACCTTATTTGTATCTAAACCATTTTTTAAAAAGCAGATTTTCTTATCTGAAACAATGAAAGCTAGAAGGAAGTAGTACTACATTTTAAGGCAGGGGGACTAAAGAACATTGAACTTAGAAGAGTAAGCCAGAGAAAATATCACTTAGTAACCAAGACAAGTAAGACATCTTAGAGAATAGAAAAGAAACAGAAATTTTCAACAATAAAGAAATGGGCAGAGGAGGAGCTGGGCGGATCCGGAGTCCCTGCAGAAGCCCGTTCCTTTGTCTGAAGGACTGAATACTTCTGCAAGCAGAGAGGCATCGCAGCTTCCTGAGGCACCTCAGCCTGTGGTGAGTGCCCAGCACAGTCTGCCCAAATCTCAGATTGTTCCGGACCCCCCAGGCTTCTGGGTGCAGAGAAGTGGAACAGTGGGTTAGAGGCCACTACAGCTGCCTTCCCCCCCCCCCCCCCCCCCGCTACACTTGGAAGTCTGCTGAGCTCCTGACAGATGGGCGGGCCTACACTAACCCCCTAGCCCAGCCTCGCCTAGCCATCTGCCTGCAGAGGAGGAGCTGGGCGGATCTGGAGTGCCCGCAGAAGTCCCTTCCTTTGCCTAGAGGACTGTGGATATCTCTGCAAGCAGGGAGGGATCACAGGCTCCTGAGGCACTGTGGCCTGTGGAGAGCACCCTAACCCGGCTGCAATTGAAGAGCTGTGGATCTTCCAAGGGGCAGGTGGGCGCACAGTGTCCCTGAGGCCCAGCTTGTCTGGAACTGCGGAGTTCTGAGCAGGGAGAGGAGGGACACTGGTTCTGCAGGCCCAATGGCTTGGGGTAGTGCGGTGTCAGAGGCTCAGTAGCTCCAAGCATAGAAGGGGATTTTCAACAGATCCTGAGGAAGCTTTCAAATAACACTTGAAACACAGAAATATACAAAATGACAAAACGAAAGACCAAATTACAACCTCAAACCTCCAGCCCATCTCAGGAAACCCTAGGAGCAATGTATATAGAAGAAAATATATCCCATCCACCTCATATATCGGACATAATAGCTACTGAAGTTGACAAACAACTCCAGGAAGCTTTAAAGAAATTCAAACTCGAAATAATCTCCCAGATAAAAGAAGAAATGATAAAAGAAATGAAAGAGATTCTAAATATATCTAAAGAAAACACAGATAAAAAATTTGAGGAACTAAACAAAAAGATAGAATCCCTAGACGAGCAATATAAGAAACAAACAGAATACATAATGCAGATGCACAGAGATATACAGGAAATAAAAAACTCCACTGAAAGTTGTAAAAACCGCCTTAATGAAAGTGAAGATAGAATTTCAGACCTTGAAGACATGATTGCAGCTAGTGAACAGGAAAGGAAAGATCTTTTGAAAATAACAAGGAATCAGGAAACAACAATTCAACAACTGCAAGACGATGCAAAGAAGAATAACATAAGAATGATAGGGATTAATGAAAGAGAGGGAGACAACATAAAGGATGTCAAGCGGATATTTAGAGAAGTAATAGCTGAAAATTTCCCAAGCATGAGATCAGAAACTGACATCAAGATCAGTGAAGCATATAGAACTCCAAACACTCATAACCAAAATAAAACTACACCCAGACATATAATAATCACCATCCCAGAAATCCAACACAAGAATAGATTACTAAAAGCTGTCAGAGAGAAAAGACAGATCACTTATAAAGGAAAACCTATCAGAATCACAGCAGACTTCTCAGCACAAACGATAAAGTCAAGAAGAGCATGGAGTGAAATATTCCAGATCCTAAAGCAAAATGATTTCCAACCAAGACTGATATATCCTGCAAAACTATCATTCAAAATAGATGGTGCAATACGATACTTCCATGACAAAGAACAGCTGAAGAACTTCATGAACACCAAACCGACCCTGCAAAAAATATTGAAAGACAGTTTAGATACACAAAGGAAAAAACCACTAAGCAAAGCAAATAATTAAACAGAACAGAAAGATAAAGATGCAACAGCAGAGAGATAACATTCCTACAATTAACCAGCATTTAACAGTAATAACCATTAATGTAAATGGTCTCAATGCACCAATCAAAAGAAACAGACTAGCAGAATGGATCAAGAAACAAAATCCAACCATATGCTGTTTACAGGAAACCCATCTAACCCAGAAGGATACTCACAGACTGAAAGTCAAAGGATGGAAAACAATTCTTCATGCAGCAGGAATCCAAAAAAAGGCAGGAGTAGCCATTCTGTTTGCAGACAACGTGAACTTTAAACCAACAATGATCATAAAGGACAAAGAAGGTCACTACATACTCGTAAGGGGAAAACTCCAAGAGGAAGAGATAACTATCTTAAATATATACGCACCAAACTCCAGAGCACTCAGTTATATAAAACAATTATTAACAGAAATGAAAACTCAAATTATCAGTAACACAATTGTAACAGGAGACCTTAATACACCACTGACACCAAGGGACAGATCAACCAGACAGAAAATGAGCAAAGAAATAACAGAACTGAATCACACCTGTGAACAAATGGGTTTGATAGACATATACAGGATGTTCCACCCAACAACATCAGAATACACATTCTTCTCAGCAGTGCATGGATCATTTTCTAAAATAGACCATATATTAGCTCACAGAACATATTTAAACAAGTGCAAAAGAGCTGAAATCATCCCTTGCATGTTATCGGATCATAGCGCTCTGAAATTAGAAATTAATGATAAAAGATACTGCAAAAATCCCACAAACACATGGAAACTGAATAACACACTCTTGAGTAATCAGTGGGTCACAGAGGAAATTAAAGAAGAAATCAAACAATACCTAAAAGAAAATGAAAATACAGATACAACTTACCGGAATCTGTGGGATGCAAAGAAAGCCGTCCTGAGAGGAAAATTTATTGCACTGAGTTCCCACATCAGGAAAACAGAACGAATACAAATAAATAACTTGATGCTACACCTCAAACAGCTAGAAAAAGAAGAGCAAGTCAAGCCCAAAGCCAAAAGAAGAGAGGAAATTATAAAAATCAGAGCAGAAATCAATGCAATAGAGACTAAGAAAACAATCCAAAGAATCAACAAATCAAAGAGTTGGTTCTTTGAAAGAATAAATAAAATCGATAAGCCCCTAGCCAACCTTATTAAAAAAAGGGAAGAAAAAGCTCAAATTCATGCAATAAGAAATGAAAAAGAAGAAATCACTACAGACCCAATAGAAATACAGAAGATCATCAACACCTACTTCGAAAACCTCTACTCTCAAAAGTTTGATAACACAGAAGAAATAGACAGATTCTTAGAAGCATATGAAGTGCCAAAGCTAGATCAAGAGGATGTAAAACTGTTGAATAACCCAATCTCTGTTACTGAAATTGAAAATGTAATTAAGTCCTTATCCACCAAGAAGAGCCCAGGCCCAGATGGATTCACTGCAGAATTCTACAAGAAATACAAAGAAGACCTAATGCCGACACTCCTCAAACTGTTCAATGAAATTGAAAGGGAAGCAATCCTTCCTAAGTCATTCCTGGAAGCAAATATTACTCTAGTACCAAAACCTGAGAAAGACCCAACTATAAAAGAGAACTATATACCGATCTCCCTAATGAACACAGATGCAAAAATCCTCAATAAAATATTGGCAAATAGGATCCAGCAAATCATCAAGAAGATTATACACCATGACCAGGTGGGATTCATCCCAGGAATGCAAGGATGGTTCAACATACGCAAATCAATAAATGTAATCCACCATATCAATAAAGCCAAAAATAAGAATCACATGATCATTTCTATAGATGCAGAAAAAGCCTTCGATAAGGTCCAACACTTATTCATGATAAGAACTTTACAGAAAATTGGAATAAATGGTCTTTACCTCAATATAATAAAGGCCATTTATGACAAACCAACAGCCAGCATCATACTAAATGGCCAAAAATTGAAAGCCTTTACTTTAAAATCGGGTACAAGACAAGGATGTCCTTTATCACCACTCCTATTTAATATAGTACTGGAAGTACTAGCCAGAGCAATTAGGCAAGAAAGAGAAATAAAAGGGGTAAAGATAGGAAAAGAAGAAGTTAAGTTATCATTGTTTGCAGATGACATGATACTCTACATAGAAGACCCCCTAAACTCCATTGAAATACTCTTAGATACAATAAATAAATTCAGTAATGTGGCTGGATACAAAATCAATACTCAGAAATCAATAGCATTCCTATACACGAACAACAAAATTACAGAGAGGGAAATAAGAGAAACTGGACTATTCACATTAGCAAGCAAAAAAATGAAATATTTAGGAATTACTCTTACGAAAGAAGTGAAAGACTTATACAGTGAAAACTATAATACACTGAAAAAGGAAATTGAAGATGATCTCAGAAAATGGAAAGACATCCCTTGCTCATGGATAGGAAGAACAAACATTGTGAAGATGGCCATTCTCCCAAAACTGTTATACAGATTCAATGCAATCCCAATAGAAATACCATCAACATACCTTATAGATCTAGAGAAATCACTCCTAAATTTCATCTGGAACCAGAAGAGACCTAGAATCGCAAAGGCAATTCTAAGCAGCAAAGGCAAAGCAGGAGGCATCACAATCCCTGACTTGAAATTATACTACAAAGCAACAGTAGTAAAATCAACATGGTATTGGAATCAAAACAGAGGCGAAGATCAATGGAATAGATTAGAAGATACAACCACAACTACAAACACACTCAACCACCTTATCTTTGATAAAGGAGCCAAGCAGGTTCACTGGAAGAACGACAGTCTCTTTAATAAATGGTGCTGGAAAAACTGGCTCTCCATTTGCCGAAAACTAAAGCTAGACCCATGTCTATCACCATGTACTAAATTAAAATCTAAATGGGTCAAAGATCTGAATATTAAAACAGAAACACTAAATCTATTGGAAGACAAAGTGGGTAGAAACCTTGGAGACATAGGAGTAGGTAGAGAATTCATGAACAGGACTCAAACCGCACGGGAAACACTTCCCAGAATCAATAACTGGGACCACATCTTATTAAAAAGTTTCTGCATGTCAAAAGAAATCTCCAGCATAGTGAAAAGAAAACCCACAAACTGGGAAAAGATTTTAGTGAACTCTCTCTCAGACAAGGGACTCTTGTCTAAAACATATAAAGAATTAAAAAAACTCAGACCTCCAAAATTCAAAGATCCAATCCAAAAATGGGCATCTGAGATGAATACGCAATTCTCAGATGAAGAAATGCAAATGGCAAATAAATATATGAAAACATGCTCATCATCATTGGTCATCAGAGAAATGCAAATTAAAACCACACTGAGATTCCATCTCACTCCTGAAAGAATGGCCAGGATCAAGAAAACCAACAACAACAAATGCTGGAGAGGATGTGGGGAAAAAGGAACTCTCCTGCACTGTTGGTGGGAGTGTAGACTGGTACAGCCTTTGTGGAGGTCTGTCTGGAGGTTTCTCAAAAAGTTGGGATTGGAAATCCCATTTATTCCAGCTATTCCACTTCTAGGCATATTCCCAGAAGAACTGAAAGCATCATACCACAGTGATTTATGTGCACCTATGTTTATAGCAGCACAATTCGTAACCGCCAGATCTTGGAAACAACCCAAGTGTCCATCAACTGAGGAATGGATAAAAAAGTTGTGGTATTTCTATACAATGGAATATTATTCAGCTATAAAGAAGGATCACATTGAGATATTTATCAATAAATGGGCGCAGCTTGAGACCATACTCATAAGTGAAATAAATCAATCTCGCATGTATGAATACCGAATAGTTTCCCTAATGTAAGTAATGATTCAAATATATGAAAATATGTGGCAATCATGATTCCCCATTATGTGGCCTTGAAGCCTTATAAAATTTTCACTTATTAATTAGAAAGGCTTTATTCCGGGCTTCTTGATATGGAAATATTTGAAGCTATAGTATATGAAGTTTTATCCAAATATCTCAAGGAAAAAGACAGACACTATGGTAACTATTATTCTTTAAAAAAATTATTTAGTTATTTCTTATGTTTGTTTTAATTAAGGGAAAAATTTTAAAAATTAGGATATATAATAGTAACTCTTTTCGATTTCCTATTAACTTGTTTTGAAGTCCTGTAATGCACCCACGATCTTGTTTTGACTGATTAGACTCTGTTCCATTCTGTGGGATAGTATCAGGTCCGAGGGTATAGGCAACTACTTTGAAGGCAGTAAGATTCACTAAGATGCCCCATTCTGGTTTGACTATTGTCTCCTTTGGAAGTCCTGTAATGTTTACAATGTCTAAGTTTTATTGGTCTTGTTCTCTACTGTTTTGTCCAACTTTATAATATCTAATGAGATAGACAAATCTTTTTAAGGGAACAAGAGACAACGTTGATAACTATTGTTAATAACCGTATACTCTGTTCTACATCATGTGCTAAGTCTATCCTTGGTTTTCACTGACAGCTTTGTTCTGCCATATTTGACTTTATTCCCCCCCCCCCAAAAGTGATAAGAACTAAGGAGTAATAAAATCTAAAATGTGTAAATTTTGTTGTAAAAAGAGAGGAAGGGGAAAAAAGAGCTCTAACGGATATAACAGCAAGTGTGTATAGGGATGTTGAATAGCTGACTATATTAATGTTTTTGGATCATTGAACACAGCTGTTTGTAGTCTCTCTGTTTGAATGTCTACTTTGTATTCTTTGATACTGTGATTTGAGCAACTATTTCCAAGATGATAATATGTAATCTATTAACAGGTGATTTCTTACTGTTATGCTTTTTTTTGTAGTTCTGTATTATATGTAACCTTACACTGCTTTGTTTTGTTTTGTGTTTTTCTCTTTTTCCTCTTAAATAAAAAAAAAAAAACAGAGTACTACTCAGCTATAAAGAAAGATCAGCTTGAGGTCTTTGTAAGTAAATGAATGCCCCTAGAGACCATACTCATAAGTGAAATAAGTTAGACTAGGCAATCACTATATTGTCTCTTTAGTGTAAGAAACTAAAATAGTAAGTACAGTTCAAAGGTGCAATAGATATTGTGAAAGGGAAATAAATTTCTCAGTGGGAAGAAAAATTGGGATGGGGAAAAAGAGAAAAGAAGAAACGAGAAAAAAATATATATATAGATACGTATATATGATAGCTAAGATAATTGCATTATTAGCTTTATTAGTTCATGGATAAAAACAGAGCTTATACTGTTTGATCAATTTTGCACACCAGTATCTGATAATCTGAGCAACTATTTTGAAGATAACAATATGCAATATAATAGTGATCGTTCCTACCAGATTGTTTTTAAATCTTGTATCATTTTTATCATTTTGTTTTTATTATTTTGTCTTTTTTATTCTCTTTAAAATAAAATAAATTAAAATTAAAAAAAAAAAAAAAGAAATGACCACAGAAGGGATCTTGGCATATTAGGAAGTAAGAAATAATGTTAGAAAGTCCCGTGTCAATAAGTTCAATATTTCCATTTTTTTATTTTCTTAAATTATGCTTGACAATTGAAGCAAAAAATATATATGCAATCACTGATGTAGCATTCCATGAATGTAGCAATATTTGAAACACAAACACCATAGGGTGATACGGCACAAGAGAAGATTTTATGGTTTCTACACTTTACTCAAACTGATGAACTGGAAACCGCAAGAGATCATTATAAATTAGAGCTGAAGAATGAATACATTCAGAAACCATTAAAAGTCATACAAGGGTAAACATTCAAACACAGTATGGATTAAGAAATGGAGACAAGGTTCCTTTTCTGATTTATGCAAACAGCTCAGTTTCCAGGGTTTGATACATAGTTCCTCAAAATTAATCATATGTGTTAATCATGTTTGATTTAAGCCTTTGAACAGGCTGGTTATTTCCAGAATGTAGGAAGTAAATGACTTTGAGTTTTCATTGCCAAGAAACATTGCAGGTATGTTTCCAAGTTGTCATTATTTAAAGATATGTGCGGATCAGAACCCCTAGTTTTTCTGTATTTGTTTTAGTAGCCAGAAGTCTAAGTCTGATGTGGCATTATCAAACCTGTCCACAGGACAAAACCCTCACTCAGGGTGTGTTTTCCAAAGCACATTGTTTCTTTCAAAATTGGAAATCTCTGTACAGAACATAACGCAATCTTCTTGGTTTGTCTTAGGTTTTCTCTTATTTATCTATGACCAGCAAAAGACTGGAAAAGATGCAGAAGAAAGACCTTAAATTTTTACTTGTAGTATCTAACAAGGTCAAAATTTATTTGTGAAAGCCTGCATCTTCATGAAAGCTTTTTGAATAGCTCTGTTTCAGGCTATTGTTTGATGAAAACAGCACTTAAAAAAATCTCTTTAAGTACTTAAGTAAGAATTTAAAACTTCTTCCTGACTCATAAAACTGTCCAAAAGAAAATTTGCTATTTCTCCCATGCCAAAACAAGGACTGTGAGTGTATTTTCAAGAAACAATAGAAGCATCCCCATTAGGCAAAGAAAAGCAATTGATGTCTAAAGTTGCAAGTTCTCAGATTTCTCTGAAATTTCATTTATATTTATTGTTTTGCTCTGCGAAGTTTATTTCTGTTCAGTTGATATTCTCAATGTTACTGCAAATTGTGCTTTTCTTTTAGCCCAATTTCCAATTTTTTTATTGCTTCTGAGAAAACACAGTGTTTATACTTGACTCTCATCTAGCAAAATTTGTTAAACCTTTAATTCTAACTGAATTACAGGTTATTTTGGATCTTATAAACATACAATTATAGGGCCTGAAATTGATGAGTATTATTTCATCGCTGAAAATTTTGTTTTCTGTCATTATTTTTCCTGTCTTATTGAACAGGAAATGTATTCCAAGGGAGAGTTGGTGTTAGCAAAATCCTTATCTTCTGATCCACTAAAAGTAAAAATTTAAACATATTTTACATTACCTGAAATATTCACTATTTGTGTTTACAGACATACTTATCAGGCAAAGAATTTTCCTTTAGTTATGAAGACTTTTCCAATTAGAAATGAGTGTTAAATTAAATCATCTGCTCTTTATGTATCAACTGAGATAATATTATGTTTTCTCGGTTTATTACAGTATTTTGACAAACTATCTGATTTTACAGCCTTAAAATAACCTTGCTTTCATTAAATAAATACAACTTGCTTGGCCTGTATTATTCTTTATAACAAGAAACTAGGATTTTGAAACTTTAAAAAACTGTAGTAAATGTTTGTAGTACGTAATGATTACACCTCGTAGGGGGTTGGTATAAATACAAGACACCTCTGAATTATTGTCCCTTCCCTTCCACTTCTTTGTTTTAAAAATATTTATATAATTCTCCTTATACTCATAAACAAGTTAACGTATCCAGCCTTCTTTTTATCTTTTGCCTTTTTGATTTCAAAGTTACATTTGTTTTGTAAAATGTTTGACAGCTGACATTCTTCCATATTCTATCTGCCTAGGAAAAATTTCAAAGTATTATTTTACCTTTAAAATATGCATAAATGTTGCTTGTCAAGCCAGTGAAGCCTGGATTTAGATTAGAAAATATTTTGACTAATGAGTATTACATTAAACAATAATCTAATTAATTACATTACTCTTTCTTGCTGTGTCATAATGTAGCAATTGCATTTTATTCAACATTGCTACCTCATTTAAATATTTAAATGATTTTTTTTCTATTTGTTTATGACTGATTATTTCAGTTTCTGAAGTATTTCTAGCGTTTATCTTCCCAAATAGTATCTTCTATTTTCCTTTCTTGATCAAATTCCCCAAGTAATATTAATTAATTATTCTATGAAAGAACAAACCTCTTGTTTTTTGACTCTCTACTGTTAGTTTTTTGCCCTGAGGCCCTGAGACAAAGGCGGACACAGGACAGAAAGCCGTCAAGGCCCTGCAGAAGAGAGACTCTGATATGTTGTTGCAATGTGGGTTCAACGTGAAACACCACCTCTCTGCACGTGGTTCCTGGAGAAAAGGTAAATGGCTTCTGTGATAGCACCGCCCCTCCATCAGGTGTGGGACAGGTGCAGAAGCTGCCAGCCTTTTCTCAAGATTCACAGTCCACGCCCGTGGCTCTGCAGCTGACGCCTGATCGCTGAGTCACTCAGCCTATTTCCCTTAATTACCAGGAAGATGGGAAGCAAAGGGCTGGCTCCGACCGCGCAGAATCTGCCTCTGAACAAGGGAGAAGACACGAGTGGGTGTCTCCACCCTGAAGCTGACGCCACTCACAGGAACCTGAAGCTAGGGTCTTGTCCAGGAATAAGAAATTTGTGTGACCAGCTTGAGAGTAGGGGGGACATTTTTACACGGAACACAAAAGAGCTGGTAACCCAAGAAAAAAGAAGCTTGCCCGGGACGCATTTCTCTTAGGTGGCCCAGACACTAAAGCGCGCTGTACCCCTCTAATACTTTGTAATTTAGATGCAACGGCTAAGTGAGTGATAGTGGGTTATCAAATTGGTTTTCTTTATTCGTGCTCTTTGCCTTACAGACAGTGTGCACAGACAGATCATTTATTATTCTAAAATTAAAGCACAAGGCTAAAATAAATTCCAGGAGACTAAAAATTCTCAAGTAAATACATAGATTAGGTTATTTAGTTCTGGCTGTGTGTGTGTGTGTGTGTGTGTGTGTGTGTGTGTGTGTGTGTGTGAAATGAAAGTAAACTATGAATTTAAGAGGCAAATAAAAGATAAACCAACAGGGAATTTAGATCAGTGTTGATAAATGTAAATAACTGTACATAACATTGATGAAAAATATGTCCTTGAATATTTGGAAGTAGTAACATTGTGACTGTTTTAATTTTATATCATATATTTGTGATATAAGCAAGATATTCATTTCAAGGTGCTAGTTTACAGTGAAACTGCATTTCCTATAAATTCCTCTCACATTTTCCCCTGATTTAAACATTGACACTTTGGGACTTATATAGTAGTATTCTTACTTTATTTTATTTTGTAATTATTTTATCTAAGAGAGTGTGCATATGGTTATACTTTTGAAGTACGAATGCCTCTTTGCACCTACCCTTTTTTTCTCTCTTCATCTCTCTGTTTATCGTTTTGTTACCTGTCCACACACACGTGTATGAAGTAGTTTGTTGCTGTTAGTATTTTGGCAATTCTGGTCCCGTCATATTTATATAAGCCAATAGAAGTGACTTCAGTTTTAACCAGGATGACTTATGCTTGCAGTAAATTTTCTCTGCCTCCTATAAAGTGAGGTGCTGGTACAGTGTGATTGTCATTGGGAAAACACCAAGGTCCCCCAGAATCACTGCTGGGGAAGCCAAGGATATCAGGTTGACCCTAAGTAACTCCGCTTACCATGGTGTGCTGGGCACTGTGCTAAATACCTCAGGATAGTTTCCTAATTGATGTTGACAACAACCCTTAAGCCAGTTACCATTTATATACTGACCTACAGCACAAGAAGATGAAGCCCAGAGGGGATAATACCTTGCTTAGGGGCACAGGTGCCACACAGGTGGGGCGGGGGTTGGAAGGCAGCGGTGGGTCACACCCTTAAAGACCTCTCCATCCACGGGTTTCCTCTCTGAGGCATCAGCTGAATCCTCCATGTTAAATGTCACCTTGTGCCCCAGCGTGGCCTTAAGGATGGTGGCTGCACCAGGGGAGAGAGCCTGCTTGATTGTGGGTGTTGGGGCCTCAGTCCTAGCTTGTGCTTTCTTTCTAATCTAAGGTACTTTCTCTGGGACCCATCAGGGAACCGGGTGTACTGTCTTAGGACAGGTGATTTTATTATACACATAATTAGGGTGAGTCAGCAGGAATAAAAAGAGGTCAAATAACTTCACATTATCAAGGAATCAGTGGGGGTGGGCTGGAGTTTGACCTTTCCTATTTGAAACACACAAACACATACACACATGCACACACACACACATGCATAAACACACATATGCACATATTTCCCTATTAAGTTTCAGATTTCCTGAGAATTGTTCTCAGTGCTAATCTGGAATTATAAGCACAATTATAACAACAACTATAAAAACACACACACACTAAAGTCTCATCCAGTATTTCTTTTAGCACCTTCAGTCACAGCTCAAAAGCACTTTGAAGTCTGCAGGACTCCAGCAATTAGGTTTGTTTGGCAACTCCTTGCAATGAGTTAATGATTTCTTTGGCATTTCAGAGATTTGAACAATTGCTTTTAAGTCCCCCATAAAGAGCTTGGAACATTGTCATGTGTGATGATGACAAAGTCTTTTCAGGAGACACGCTGGGCAGCTGGGTCGCTGGGCTGTGTTGGGAAAGGTTCTGAAGACAGAACCCAGATGCTGATCCAGAGCTGAGCTCCAGTGCAGGTTGCAGCAGAGGGAACCACCCTCCCTGGATGCCTCTGCTTCCCAGCACAGGTGCCAAGAATTCAGAGGACACAGAGAAGCCCAGGAGCACTGTCACCAAGGCAGCCAACCTCTTCACTAGACCAAAGACTGGAACCAGGAGGCACAGAAGTGGCAGGATGTTTCCTCATGTGATGTTAATTCGGTGTCAATGCTGCATTCTTATTTTAATAATCAAAAAGTGTTCTCTGTGTTTGTGCTCTTTGGAGTGTTGATGTATTCAACAGCAAAGCAGTGGTGGGCTCTGAAGACCATGGCAATTTCACTTCCTATCTCAGGGTTGAACAGCAGAGAACACTGCTGCTCACAGAGGACAATGCTCGTGCTGACAAGCTGGGTTCTCAAGATGCTTTGCTGAGGTCCAGGAGGGTCTGTAAATGACGTTCTAGTGACCCGTGTAGTGCTACCACCAGGTATAGCAGGAGAACTATGGAACTCCACAACAAAGCAATGAGCTTTAGTCTGCTTCAGCCACTGAAGAGTGCAATCCTGCAGAAACCAGCTGGTCTTTGCAAACCTTCATTTCATCTTAGGAAGGCCACATGGAGCATACAGTGTGCTCTGATGGCTGCCTGTCTATAGCAGAGACAGAAGCAGGTCAGGACCTTTTCCTGAAGGTGGCCAGGAGAGAAGCACATGTTAGAGCTCAAATGCTGTCCTGTGGGAAGGACACACCAGAGGTGGAACAGACATTTTGACCAGTTATATGAAAATAGGAAGCACTCCACCAGTTTCAGGGGTGCATTCCTGCTTATTACTCACTGACTCTTCCCCAGTTGTCTCCCTTGGAAATCAGACACCCCCTTTCAATCCAGGATTTCACTTAATAGGATTTTTATTGTGAACCAGCTGGGTTCCTTCCTACTGAATCTCAGATGAGTTAGAGCCCACTGACTCCACTTCTGAAAGCCCTCACACTCACCTGGACACTCACTTCATTTTCAGTTGGATCCCAGCTGGCCTTTCTGCCTCAGCGGTCGCCCTATCTCTGTCTCTCTGAGTTCTAGACTAGAGTGTTGTCATGCCTGATTCCCTTTCTTGGCATCTCATTCCCTGTAGATAAGGCCCAAACTCTGTAGATTAAGCTCAAATATTCATGATCTGGCTGCAGGTGCCTGTCCTGTCTCATCGCTTGTCTTTCCTGACTTAGATTTAAGCAAGGCCACCATCAGACCTCACTCGTACATATTTGCCTAATTTGTGTTTTAGGAATCTAAGATTCTAACCAATCTTTCAAGGCACAAACCTCACTTGACCTAGGCATCCTTCTGTTTTTGCACCTTCAGAATGAAATCTTCCTGATTTGCATTTTCAGAAGATCATGGAGGTCATAACAGCATCTAGCACATCTTTTGATTCTAGAGTTCACTAATAGCAAGGTCTCAATTTGAGTTCTTTTTATATTTTCATCTGAGCAATAGTTGTACACTATATTGAGGCTTCTGGGCTGGCCTTGCCTTGATGTATTCGGTTTCCATTTCTACTCATACGGCCTAGAAGAAAAGAACACAAACCCGTTCATTTTGCCAAGCATATTTGATTGCTAAGCCAGGAACAATCAATAATGCTATCCCATATTTTTAGTCTCTTAATCCTTTCAAATCTCTTCCTGCAACAGTGGGAAGGAAACACATGCCCGATGGGTCTTGGAGGGAAATGGAGACGTTCTGAGGAACACTGGGTGGATTTATTCCAGCGAGCCATTGGTATCCTTGCATGATCATCAATCCATGCTGACACTGCCCCAACTTCTGTGATTTCTAAAAGAGGAGGAAACTTACAAAATTCTATTAGGAGCTTCAATTTTTCTGTAGCTTCTGGAAGAGTTTTGGGAAAAATTAGGAATATGTGGCCTACTGACTTGTGATATAATTCTGTTTCCTACAATATTCTTAGAATATTACCTGGTGTGATTGATAAGGGTAGGCTGAGAAAGGAAAGGGGCGTGGTGCTCAGGTCCCCTGAGGGTGTCTAAGTGTCCCTGCTCACCCAGCCATGTGGAAAATCCTGCTGAGTGAGACAGAAATGGAAGCTAGGGGAAAGATAATCCATGAGCGGTTATACCTAAACACACCAATTCTTCCAAACATTGACATTTTTAGCAGTTTAAAGTCAGGGCTAAGAGGGAGCTATGCGAAGGGTAGATAGATATATAGGCCATGCCTGCTACCGACTACCTCTTGCACAAGGAAGAGATCCCAACTCCATAAAAGAAGGAGGAGCAGGAGACGATGTAACAGAGGTGGATGATTGCTCATGTCAGTAAGGGAGTGCTGTGCAGGTTCAGGGCGGTCTTAGGGAGCAAGCAGACACCAGCCTCTGACAGAGTGCTGGGTCAGGGACAGACTGGGTGGCAGTGCCAACAGCACGGCCTCAAGAGCAGGTGATTGAGCACGGGTGGGGCCAAGCATGAGTAGCAGGCTGAGATCAGTATATTCCCTGGAGTGAGACCATTGTGCACTCGAAGCATGGGTCACTGGCTGGCTGACTTTCTGTGATGTGCTCATCGTCATTAATTAACTAGATTAAGGTGTGTTGTCATTGGTTAATCAGAAAGGATTAAAGCTGGTTCTGATGTTTACCTGTTGCCATGGTTATAAAACATTCTGTCTTTCCTAGGAATGAGGGACTTTTTCATTTTCACTATCACTACACATTTGTGACACCATACATTCTGAAATCACATTTGATTTCTTTTCCTAGGAGGTGGAAGGGATACTCTTTTCTCCACTCCTTTTTGCTAATCATAACTGTCATTACACGTGTCACTATATATACAACAAACAATGGAGAATCTGACATTGGGAAGGGGAAGTTAGCCTAGCAAGAGACTTCTGGGGTGTAGAAATGCAAGGGTGGGCCTCTGGTTCCATTCATGTGATTTACTTACCAAGCACAGGGAAAGGCACTGAAGGCCTGCAAGCATTCATGCAGTGCTACAGACTGAGGTCCTAAGAGACTCCACTTGGGGTGTCAGGCACTGGCATCCACGAGCTATGACTCCAGTGGCCAGGGATGCTACCAGTTTGAGGAGGGGACACACATGCTTTGGGAAGTGACATCAGCTATGCTCCTGCTTGTCAAAAGGGCAGGTCTGAGCATGTCTTAACCCGCCTTAAGTGGCCTTACTCTGCCAGTGCAGGTTGTGGTTTGCACTGAGCTTCATCTCTAGCCCTTTTTATTTTTTGTTTGGAGACAAGATCTCAAAATGGATCCTGGGTTTTCCTTTTGCTTCATGTATCAGACTTGGAATTGAAAAAGTTAACAACTATGTGACATTGATTGGCACAGAATAAATTTTTTGAAACCCTCCCTCAGCAAATGAAAACCTACTCCAGAAAAAAAACAAGAAAACAGGAACCTCAGAAAATGATATCTGTACAACCAAATATTATCAATTCAAGCCAAACACCAGAGTAATCATGGTGGCATCACCCTCACCCATGCCGGGGAAGGCCTTACGCCTCCATATACTCTAGGTGGTGACTGTGTAGCTAACCCAGCAGAGTGATGCCAGGCTGAGAAAGGAGCCAGTTTCTTCGTCCCCACAAAGATCTACTGATGCCAAGACCCTGAGCAGAGCTGGAGATCATATGGCAAATGCAGACTGTTACCTCATAGAGTGGAACTGAGGAACCTGTCTGCCTCCTCACTGGGATGACACAAAAGAGGCTTCATGGAAAGTTAAGGTTTCACCAGCAACAGCCATGAGGCTGCCCAGGAGGTCAGGCAGGCAGTGGTAAAGCATGAAATTAATCAGACTTGCATATGTAAACTTCAAGTTGTCTGCCTCGTGTAAGAAACTGAATGAGTAAATAAGATCCAATATGTACAGTAGGTATTGTGAAAAGGGAAGAAACTGCTCAAAAGAAAAGAACACTGAGGTGGGGAAAAGAAGAAAAGCAGGAAGGGAAAGATTTTATACGTATATCTGTAACTATATATGCGCACACATATATATAAGCACACGCAAGATAGTTAAGATAATTATACTACTAATTACTATTAGTTCATTGAAAACAATTGTTTATGCTTATACCCTTGGGCCAATTTTTCATGCCTATATCATATAATCTGAACAACTACTTTGAAGATAACAATACACAATATATTAAGCAGTGTTAATCTATTATCTTGTTTTGAAATTCTCTGTCATTGTTTTTATTGTTTTTTCTATTTAAAGTAAAAAATACATACTTACTAGAAGAATTCATTTTAAATTCTCTATGAAGTGACTGTTCTGAGTGAGAGTTAGTCCGTTCCCCTCCCCCTGGAATTGACCAAGGTTGTTCTAGAAATGTTATTTCTGGCCGCAGCTCCTGATTGGGTGTGTGTAGAGGGTACTAGGTGTGGTGTCTGCTGATGTAGGTGGTTGGTCTGTGACTGCTGAAATCCTACCTCAGTAATAACAGAGAAGGGTTTGGTGTACAGGAAGATTACATCAAAACTCTTGTGTTTTTACTTATAACTTTGTAAATAAATCACAGGGTTTATGTGGAATTTATGCATTTACTGACACTTTACATGACTTTCCCTGAATGTATTGTGGCAACCACTGACATATTACTCAAAGATGTTTCTTCAAGTTTTATCCAGGTGAAAACTTTTTAGATTTTCTTAAACCTGAACATGCTAAAAAGCCACTGCAGATACAAGTTTTAAAGTGTCAAATCCTGGATCACTGCTGTCGTCCTCCTTCTGAGTCAGGACATCCGCGTGGGCCCCAGGAAATTCTGCTCTCTACAGATGTATGCATAGGAGAGGTCCAGGTGTGCCAAGATGAAGCTGAGGAGTCTGCGCTCAAAACTTCTGTGTAATTGTTTGGTCAAGGCAATCTGATCTGCTTTTTACAAATTATACAGGTATGATAATCAGGGAAGGAAAGGCTAACTCTTATCATCTATAGTTGTTTCCTTTTAAAATAGTTTCATAAAAGGTAACAGTAGTAAAAAAAAATAAGAAAGGAAAAAAAGTACTCAGACCCTTTCCCCACTCCAGGAAGGGTCACTGGAGGCGAGCACAGAACTTTACTCACACTATCATAATTAAGAGCCCACACCCTCAGCCAGCGGAGAGAGATCAAGGGTTGGTCTGACCTGGGCTTCTAGGGATGCCTAAAAGTAAAGAGTTGATTCTCTTCTCCTGCCAGAGTTATGAAAAATGAAGCCAGCTAAAACAGAATGTCCAAATGAAGCCCAAAGACCCAGAATGTTAGTCCTGCCAGAATAGGATGATGCTGACTGAAGGTGTGAGAATTCCAGACCAAGACTTTGAAGCAGCTATTATTACAAAATGCTTCCAGAGGCAGTTGTAAGCACAGCTGAAATCAGCTACAAAAATATATAAAACCTCAGTGAATAATCGGAAACTATGATGAACAACAAAGTGGAAAATTTAAAACTGAAAAGTATAATAACCAAAATAAAAAACTTAATGGATAGGCTCAGCAGCATGAAGGAAAGCATGCATGAAACAACAAATACACCTCAGAATAGAGCAATAGAAATAATCTAAACATGTTTCAGTGATCTATGAGACTATAGCAAAAGATAAACTACTCTTGTCATTTAGAAGAAGAGAAGAAGGAGGAGGAGAAGGAGGAAGGGGAGGAGATGGAGAAGGGCACAGGGCTCTAACAGTACTGGGAGAAATAAGGACCTGGCAGAAGACAGAAGCCAAATATTCAAAAGTGTGCCAAACACTAAACAAAGCTCCAAATAAAAACCAAAAGGAAATTCAAAAAAATATTCTCACAAGCCATAAAAGAGAAAAGGCACCTTACCTAGTAGGTAGAAAACAGTGCATATGACAACAGATTTCCTCTGAGAAACCACCTAGGGAACATGAAATGGTAAAAAGCACTTTTTGAGTGCTGCAAGAAGTGTTAACTTTGTGCATCAAATAAAAATATCCCTCAGGAATGGAGAAGATGACAAACATTCTTAGAGGAAGAAAAAACACAGAATGTGTCTTGCAGATGGAACTAATGTAAAGGAAAAACTAAAGGAAGTTCTGTGAACAAAAGAGGTAAAAGGAGACCAAACAAGGACTATAGTACTGTCCAGAATAAAGAAAGACGACAGAAACAGTAAGAAGTGGGTAAGTAGACTAGGCATCCGTAATATAAATATGGCACTATATTATTCCAAGGGGTGGAGGGAGAACCCAAGGAGATATGATTTCTATACTACCTTTGAGCCTGCCAAGTGAGGAATGCACAGTTAAAGATGACGATGTTCATGTGTACAGAAAGTAACACCTGGAGCAGCTACTCAAACGACTTGACAAAGAATTACACTCAATACCAGATAGAGAAATCAAAAGGAAGTTATAAAAGGGTTGTAGTAAAGCAGGGAGAGGAAGTGGAAGAATGCTTGTCTCTCATGGTGCATTGCATGGCATTCAGTGACCATGCCTCCCCCCAAGGAGACAGTCACCCCAGTCACAGTCTTGAAGTATCATTATTGATACACATTGTGATAGCAAGGTATATATCATGAGGCAGCCCATCTGCCAGGCTCAGAGGCAGCTTCACTTAATAAATAGTTCACAGAGGAAACAAACCTGAGCCAACTCCTCTGGGTGAAGGTGATTTATAGCCTCCATCTACAATTAAATTGATGTTCTTCTCATCAGTGTACTTAAAACATTGCTCAAGAGGCTAGCGAGAATCTGCAAGAATGCTTGGGGAGTCAAGATGAACCAGAAGGAAGAGATTAATATTTTTCAGTAAACACATCAAGAAATAATAAAAGCTGAAATTCTCACTACAAAACAAATCTACCTTATTTATAATGATTATTAGCCTTGACTAATAAATGGGATTCTTTCTTTATAGGGAAAATATTTTTCCTCCATATTCCCTGAATGGGCTTAATTTTCATTTATTTTTGGCATCCAGATTTGTGGGTAAATTAATGATATCACCTATTATTGCTTCATTTTTGGTGCCTGACTACAAAGTCAACTAAATACACAAAAATTGTACATAGATGATTTTTATACTGCATAGATTGAATGGGTACACAAAGATACACACCTAAATATATATGTATATCCACACACACATACATATATGTACATGTATATATATATATATACATGTATGTGTGCATACATGTAAAAATTTGAAGTTTCAAACAAAACTTGTGAACTTACCCACCACTTTCAAAACTTTCATAGTCTGTTTCATTGATTCATCTATTTTTACTAGTATTAACTCAATATTACCTTAACACAGAGATTTATAATGTCATACACTTAGGAACAGGATTTTCTCTGCGATGCAGTTTGGACACTGAATGTCCTCTAAGGGCCCATGTGTTAATGTCTTGCTCCCTAGGGAAGTCATAATGGAAGGCACTGGGTCCTTCTCGAGGCAGGGCTCAGTGGGAGGACTTTAGGTCACTGGTGAGTGCCCTCCTGGGAGTGTGCAGGACCCTCACTCCTTTTTGTCTCTCTTTTGGTATCTGATCATGAGGTGAGTGATTTGATTCTGCCATACTCTCTTGCCATAGGTCCAAAATGATAGGGCAAACTCATCATGCATTGAATCCTCTAGAACTGAGCCAACATAAAAATTTGTCTTTTATAAGCTTCTCATTCAGGTAATTTATTTATGGTGACAGAAACTTGATCTAAACACACTCCAAAAGAAACCCTTTTCCCTCTTATGCTTCTTTCTTCTTTTCTTTTGTATTTGATTCCACAAATATATACACGTGTATTCATGAAGTTCTAAAAACACCCCACTGGTATTTGTACTGAAAATTAACAAGATAAAGTAGCAGTTTAAAAACTCAATATGCAAATTGACTGCAAAAGAATTTTCAGTTTTTAAAGTCTTGCTTGTTACTATTTAAAATATGGTCTATTCATTTATTCAAGTTTGGTATCGCTCTAGAAAAAGGAGACTATTTTTTGCTTTGTTTTCAGTTAGTCATGTCCATTTTTAACTGTTTTCACTATATTTAGATTTTCGTTGTTATTCAGAACAGCATTAGCAACTTATCTACTGAGTTACTGCTGGCAAACACACTCCATTTCTAATCAGCAACTTTAGTTTGTTTTTTCTCAGCTCTCGTTTCTCTCTTTTCTTCCACAATAAAATGACGATGAAATTAGAAAAATTTGTTTTGTCTGTTGCAATATTTCTTTTACCACGTGCTTATACTCTGTATGTGTTATCTTAACTGGAAAAATTTCCTACTTTGATTGCATAGTTTTTAAAATTTTCCCTAGTTTAAATGTTTTTAAGAATGTGGTCAGGTGTAGTCATTTTCATGGAATTTTTCTGTAATCTGTCAATCTTCCGTTATTGCTTTCTTTCACACTAATTTTAATGTCTCTCTGATTCCTGAAGCCTGGTGCAGGTTTTGAGGTCTGTTATTATTATCACCACACTGGATTTTCCACATCTGAGTTCAACTCTTTCATGCCTCCAGTGTGGGTCTTCATTTTTATTGAAATGGAAATCAGATACTACCTTCGTCCCTGTGTCTGTCCTTGCTCTTTGCTCTGCTGTCAAGAAGGCTGCTGAATATCAGCCAGTCTCCTCCTCTGGAACTGAGAGCCCCAAGGCTGTCCTGCTTCCAGGATTCCTTAGAAAGCTTACCAGTACATTCCTATATGCTATGCTTCCCTGTAACAAGATCTGCTGGCTTTTCAGCTGGGGTCGTAGAGAGACCTTCTGGGTGTAATTGAACAAGATCTTAGAGAAAGTTGGGAAGTGAAAGTACTTCCTCTCTGACTCAGGACTCATAGCCATCAGTGAGTCTCTATGCATGGCCTTTCATGTCGAGGATACACTTTAGAGTGAATCCCCCAATAGGATCATGGAGATGAACTGTGTTGATAGGTATCCAGCAAACACCAGTTATACCACAACAGCAGAAGTATTGGTGGAACAAATTTCATCTGCCTCTCCCTGCCAGATGGAAGCATAGCATCTAGTAGGTACAAGAGTGTGCAGGCTTGAATTCACTGGTATTTTTAGAATGTGGACTCTCATCACAGTGAGAGCACAGAAATCAGAGAGAGTGCTCAACTGATTCTCCTGGCCTAGCCATGTTAGGGAAGGTGAGGTGGGTTAACTAACGGTGGACTTGTAAAACCCAGCTCAGTTGAATCAGCATGGCATTGGGTATGGAAGGCCCACCTGAGGATTGTTGCCAATAGCATAAAAGGAGAACAGGAGGGGCAGATGATGTGATGTTGGTCCTCTTGGAGAAGCTTGTCATGCTAGCTTTCCTAATAAGAACTCAGCTGTTCTCATCATTGGAAGAGCTCAGGTCTTCACTGTCTCTGAGCGTGGCTGTGGTTCCCTTTCGGAGAGCTCTTGTCTTTATTTGAGTATTGCTTCCTGGCTCCAGATCCCTCAGCCTGCTGGCACAGATCCTTCACCCTGCTGGCACAGGCTCTCTAGCTTCCACCACTGACCTTTGGCCCTTCCCAGTGCAGATCCTTGATGTAGACTTGCATGAGACTTTGATGTGGGCTCTAGGTCTTCAGCTGGACTCATGCAGGACACTTCTGTGGGATCCAGGCTCTCAGCTGATTTCTTTGGGTCTATAGTGCATGGATATATCTCCTGTGCCCTTCTGTATTTCCCTCTTTGAGTGACTATTATGAAATAATTCTATAAATTATGTGTCATGTTGTTATGGTTGATACATTGTGTCAACTTAAGAAGTTTAATCAAGAAACTTAGCAGGGATCCAGGATCATTACTTTGCAAATATTCTCACCCTGTGTAAGAGGAGGTCATGGAGATTATGTCAGTGTTACATCTGTCATGGGGCAGATATAAGGGAGGAAAAGGGGCTTGCTCTCCTCTCTTTTTGTTGTTGTTGCTCTACTCTCTTCTGCTGCCTTGATGTGTTGCCCCTGTACCCTGCCAGCCTGCCTTGAAGCCAACTGATCATGGGCTGAAACCTCCCCAAACTGTGAGCTAAATAAACTTGACCTTCCTTAATTTGGAGTGTTGGGTTATTTGTCCCACAATGAAAGTAAAGTAACCAAGATACCTGTATTAAATCTGGTCCCTTTAAAACCCTGGGCTACAACAGAAGGGTTTGGAAGGGATTTGGCAACTGAAAGGAGAGGAAAAAATTATCAGGAAGGGAAAAGGACATTTCCGCCAAAGGAAAATCCAACATGCAGCATAGGGAGATCACAATGGTTGGCATAGCTTGGCCTTGGGATTTTATTTGAGGAAGAGGACAAATTTGACTTATTTCACTGGACAGTGTGATCTCAAGAGGCATCCATTTGCTTGCAAATACATAGTTTAATTCTTCTTTTTGACTGAATAATATCCTGTTGTGTAAATACCACTTTTCTTTATCCATTCATCTGTTAATGGGCATCTAGGCTGTTTCCAGATTTAGCTATTCTGAATTGTGCTGTTATATTGATGAATATGCATGGACCACTATACCATGATGTTTTTAACTCTCTCAGGAATAGAAGCAGCACAAGTATAACAGGAACAAAAGGAATTTCTATTTTAGATTTCTGTGGAATGCCCCAACAGATTTAGTTGTGTTAGTTTACATTTCTACCAACAATGTGAAAAGATTCTTTTATCCTACATCTTCTCCAGGGTTTGCCAATTTTTGTGTCTTGATGGTAGCCATCCTTACTAGGGCAGCAGAGTCTCAAAGTTGTTTTAATAAGCATTTCTTTGATGGCAAAGGTGATGAATGTGTCTTCATAAGTTCATTGGCTTTTTGTCCTATTTCATGCTTTCTTTTATATGAAAAATTCAAAATATGAATAACAAGTAAAATGAAGCAGAGATAGTAGGAAACAGTGAAGAAAACTCTTTGGAGGTAGGGAAGATAGAGATGGAGTAAAGGGATCTAAGATAGTCAGGATATGGTATGTACATGTGCCTTTTCCCAAAGCAAAGATCACTACTGTACCTCACAGACACATACTGAAAATACCATGAAGCAATATGTGCCTGTACCAATTCTCACCTCGAATGTGTGTCTTATGTACTGTAAGTACTCAATGTTAATAAAAAGAGGGGACGTAAAAAAGCAAAATACTGCAAGATCAAAATCTCTCCTCTCCCCCAAAAAGATGATAGATTGGAATGAAAAATGAAATTAAAACTAGGTCTTTGAGAGCAAAGCTATTTGGATAGTGTCTTGTCTTGGAGTCATCAAGGCATAAGCACATTTTCAGGTTGGAGAGATTATCCAGATGTCATAATTCACATGTGTCACCTCCCCCTGGGTCCTGTGGCCATGCAGCACCCAGCTGGAGAATCCAGGAAAACAATGCCAGGCAGCTCCTAACGTTGGCATGGTGCCCATCCCACTTGAAGAAGAGTCAAGTCCCTCAAATGGCTTACATCGTGGAGTGCTTCTGAGCTCCTCAATTATCCTTGCTCTAGTACCTCTCATGGCTCCCTGTGGCTCCCTAGAAAGGAGAGGTCCTCAGCAGCTCTGTCCGTACACCTTTCCATCCTACCTTTCATGTATCAGCACAGTTTACAGCTCTAACCTGGATTATACATCATAAGGTATGTTTTCTCCAGGGCCATTATTTGCTCCCCTTTGCCCTATATCGTATCTCAACAGACACAGGGACAGTTGTCATTTGGCCTCCTGGGAGCTCAGCTCAGAGCCCACCATGGAACAGGCACCCTGCACATGGTGGAGGAGTGGGGGTGGGGTGGGGCGGACAGCTGCTCTACAGTCCACGAGAGGGGAAAGACACGGAAGAGGCCCCTGTGCTGCAACCAGTTCCAGGGGAAAAGCTGAGTTCTGGAGCAAGGGGGTGCAAGGGTTATCGCCATCCCCAGTAACGGACCTCAGTGATGATGTGAAGAAGAATAGGAGGAGGAAAGGAAAGCCAAACCCAATGGATGGGAGGAATCACTAAGAATTGAACTTTTCTGCAGGCATGAACATTTGAAGATTTAAAACTTACACACACCCTCCCTGTGCTGCAGTAAGGATGTGTGGGCCGGGTTGCTTGTAAAGTTCTTGAGGTGGTAAGTCGCCGTGTCTGCATCTTAACTGACCTGTTTCAGAGCAGTGGGACCCCAGCGAAGTGACCTGGTTTTGACAGAAATGAGAAAATGTGAGCCTATGTGCTTGTTCCTTCAAAGAGATCAGAAATAACCACACCGTTTTCTCTTCCTCCTTCTCCCCTCATTTTGCTTCCCTTCCCCCATTCCACTTCTTCTCCTTTTCCTCCTCCTTTTTTTTTTTTTTTCCAGTTGAACTAGGAATTGAACTCAAGGCCTTTATACCAAGCAATATCCTCAGCCCCACCTTTTGAGACAGAGTCTCGCTAAGTTGCCTAGACGGGGCTCAAACTTATGATCCTCCAGCCTCAGCCTCTCCGAGTGCTGGGATTCCAGGTGTGTCTTGTCTTTAGTTGTTCCACTCTGCACTGGGAAGAAATGAAAGTGCCTTCCAGCTTTAAATGTAATGACCGCAATGGGTCAGTCGTTTCCCTTCCCATTGATCCTCCATACAGGGGCCAAGTTGGCATGGATTAAAGAGCTCTCCATTTCCCTCAGTGTTTCAAATCTTTTTGGCAGAAAGTATTTTTTCTGATGCTAAGAAATAGCCCCAGTATCCTCACGTGTCATTTTGTGAGCTGAATGCCAAGCTGACACGATCTCACCGCACTAACCCTCCACCTTAGCTGAGGACCGTCAAACCTGAAGTTTCCAGCATTGCACACTTCCTGGAGATACGCATGGGTGAAATTTCACAACAGATAGCTTTGAACTGACCAAGAATCCACGATTCGCTGATGGGATGTTCAGTCTTTTAAGTAGAAACAGCAAAACTGAAATCTGATTTAATTGAATTCTACACAGAGAAAGGAAAAAAGGAAGATCAATTCACTGATATGATTAAATAGGTCTCTGAAAGTCATTTAGTTGGTTTGAAATTATTTAAAACATCAAACAAGTGGAGGGCGTTATAATCATGAAGGCTACTCATGCTTGTTATGTTTTTTCCAAAGCATTTTGAAAGTCACTTTGTACTGTGTGTAGCAGGAGAGGAAACTTCCCTGACACAGAATATTGCAAGGACACAGGTAATTTTTTGGCCCTTCCTATGCTTTGAAAGTTTCATCTCAGTTCCTCAGTACCATCTATGCCTTCCCTTGTTTCTGGTCCCCGAGACTCAGAAGCCCTGAATACACAGCTGCCCACCCTCTCTGCATTTGCATCTGGACCTGTTTTAATCCTTCAAGAACAGAAGAGCTGTCTTTGTCTGCAAGGTGAATGAGGTCGCCCTTCCCAGCACGATCTGAAGGGGCAGTGGCAAGGTTAGCTGTGACTTTAGCTCAATAGGTAATGAAAACAAAGATCTCCCTGTGCCACCACTTTCCCACATGACCCAGATCAGAGGAGATCACCTGAGGTGAACAAGCTGCCTTTCCAGAGACCATAAATCTACATCTCAGCACGCGCTAGGACACAGTGTGCTAACATCTCTGGAATTTGTATCCCCACAGAATTTGTTCTCATCAACGCCACATTTTTCTTCTTCTCAACCTTGGCAAATGGATCTACTTTCATTTTTTTAACACACATTTTGGTCCTTTGTGGACTAAAGGGGATGGCAGTAGCGCTCTTACAGTTCTGGGACCCCTACCTCTTTTTGTCATTAAAATCTGACCTCTCAGTTCCTAAACTTCATCTCAAGCCTCTTTGGAGCCTGATCTAACCCACACACCTTTCTGTTATGACTTCGGAGCTTTTTGGCAATTTGAACTGTGGATTACATGTGGTTCTTTTCCCAAAAGTGTTCGCTCCCTGGCTGCCTAATTAAATTGTTGAAAAGCATCAACACAACTTAATTAGTTGCTATGGGGAAAGACATGTTTTCCCAGGGACGATGAAGAGGGTTTGCCTTTCCTTATTCCGTGCTGCTCCCCCGCAGACTGCATCTCCCGGGAGTGCCCCCACACAGTGCCATGTTCCCACATCACTGAGCTCAGGGGATCCCAACTGAAGATGAGCTTTGGAAGCATGGGCATAGGGGCACTTGCCTGAACTTGAGTTCAGAGTCACAACCCACATATGCCACTGTCATCTGGGTGTCTGCCAGAGCTATGAACCTGAGACTCAGACACCACCTCCTTTAGGGTGCAGCTTCTCACTGGAGTGCTCCGGGTTTGGCCGGGTCTCTTTGTTCTTCTCCTTATTTTCTTCTCCAGCATCACGGAGCTCTCTCTTGACCTCTTGATTTAGTTCTATGGAGAAGTCTCCTGAACTCTAAGCACCAGAGCTCTCTTGAAATCACTCATGAGAGCACACAGGCACTAAGCACTTCAGATGGCTGGAGAGGGTGCTTCCCCTCCACCTGCCCCCTTGTGGCAGAGCCTGCTCACCCCTGCTCACCCCCGCTCCTGCCTAGGTGCTGGAAACTCCATTGCCAGGAGCTTGGGCGTATCTAATCCTGGAAATCATCCCTGTGTCTCGGTCTTGTTTTCCATATCCACACCCAGACTTTCAGGAACTCAGGGTTCTGCTTTCAGGACATATCCAGCATCCAGCTCCTCACCAGCATCCCCACAACCTACAGACTGATCGAAGTCCTCCTCTCCTCTCCTGCCTGAATTGCTTCCTCACTGGTCTTTCTAGTTTTGTCTTTCCCTGTATAGCCTTGAGAAAACATCAATGTTAAGGTCAAGTTGTGCACCCCAGAAGATCAGAGCCCTGCTAGGATGCCTTAGAATATAAACCCAAATCCTCAGAAAGCCGTCTAGGCTACAGGAGCATTGGCCTCTCTGAGCTTAGCTCTGATCTCCCTCATCTTTGGAGACCCTGCACTAGGCTGGCACCTCTCCATTGGGACTATTGGTCTGAACAGCTGGAGGACTCTTCTCCCCACTGGGACTGCATTCCCTATGTAGGGGATGGCTACTTCTTCACCTTGAGTCTTGCTCAGGGTGGCTGAGGGGCCCTAGCCTCTCCCAGATATGCACTTCCTGCCTCCACAGCCTTTGTTGACTTCCATTACAACGGTTCATGCACTTCCTGTGAGGTTTTAGTTGCTTGTCTTACTCTGCAGAATCGAGGAGAGCCCAAATGTCTTTGCTCTGCCCAGTGATTCATCCCGCCAGCCTGTGTGGCGCCCGCCTGTGACAGTCCCTTGATGGATGTTCCTGGATTGGGTGAGCCTGGAGCTGTGCTCACAAAGTTCCACTTCTTCTATCTCCCAACCTCTGACTCAGTACCTCTGTCACCAAGAGTGTACAAGGTCAGCAGAGCCACTTCCCCTCCTCAGCTGGTGAGGCTCGGGACTAAGCAGTGCAGACCCTCATAGTGTGGAGGGGCTAAAACTCAGGCCCACGCTGGAATTGGCCAGGTCCAGTTCTCCCTGATAGCTTTGGTCTAGACACAGTGACACCTTTAGATCTGACAGGAATCTAAGCCACAGCAGGTGCGCAGGACTTTCCTGTTCTTCTCTGATGCTTTTCATGACTGAGAGAACCAAGAGGCACCCAGTACTTGCCCTTCTTGGAAGATGTCACCCAGGTTGTCATGTGAGCCTGCCAGTCTGGTTTCTTTCCAATCCTGCAGGATACGAGCCTGTCAGCTCTAGTTCTTGCAGCAACAGATTATACCCAAGGGCTGCGTTCAGCCCCTGAGGCTGACAGGCTGCTCTATGAAGATCAAGGTGGCACCTGACTCTCATTTATTAAGACAGAGATTTGCACCCAGAGGCTACAGAAGGAACCAAATGTGTTCATGTTTTATAAATGGATCTTTAAGAGAAAAGACACCGGCTCCTGAGCTGTGAGTCTTTAGGAGTTGGCCTCTTATTTAGTTCTATGGTTTAGTTTCTGATTTAGTTCTACTGTCCCAGCAGCTGGAGATGCTTCCGTTAGAGACTGGTCCTGAAGCCCTGTTGACTGTACAGGCCCACAAGTCAGTTGCCATGCATACCCAATTCTTAAAAATATTGAATGAAGGCAAAATACTTGGGGTTATAAAAGCTGCAGAGAGACTTCCCTTAAAATGAGCAGCTTGAGGAAGGGTGGATGTGAATTTTCTCTTTCTGAAAAGCTTTCCCAAGATCTCTGGGTCATTGACCCTCTGGGAAGGAGCTCGACTGATTCTCGTCACTCACGGGTCCTCTGTTTGTGCCTCCATCCACTTAGCTGTTGCTGTGTTTGTAAGCCAAATACCAATCCTCAGGGCAAGGTATCCATCCTGTGAAGTTATGCACAGCATACAGGAAACCCTGAGTGGCCCAACCGTCCAGGTCTCCAACCCATGGACAAGGTAGCAGTTATGCTCTGCCTGTCTACTTTAGAACTCAAACCATCCACAGCTGTCTTTCGTGCAACATACGTAGTGGCACAGTTTTCAGATTTGGGGGAGTTTGTTTCTGTTTGCTCTTTACCATGGCCCCAACCTATAGTGCTGAGGCATTGTCCATGTCCCCACCACCATGCCAGAGGTGCTTCCTGCAGCTCTGAGCTCCCATCCCACTGCCGGTGAGTCCACAGAGTGCTCAATAAGAAAACACACATAAAACACAGTCACAAAAGGATAGTTCTTTTTTTTAAATTTTATTTAAGAGGAAAAAGAGAAAAACACAAAACAAAACAAAGCGGTGTAAGGGTACAAATAATACAGAACTACAAAAAAAAAACCATAACAGTAAGAAATCACCTGTTAATAGATTACATATTATCATCTTGAAAATAGTTGCTCAAATCACAGTATCAAAGAATACAAAGTGGACATTCAAACAGAGAGACTGCAAACAGCTGTGTTCAATGATCCAAAAACATTAATATAGTCAGCTATTTAACACCCCTAAACACACTTGCTGTTATATCCGTTAGAGCTCCTTTTTTCCCCCTCTCTTTTTTACAACAAAATTTACACATTTTGGATTTTATTACTCCTTAGTTCTTATTACTTTTTTTGGGGGGGGGGAAATAAAGTCAAATATGGCAAAACAAAGCTGTCAGTCAAAACCAAGGATAGACATAGCACATGATGTAGAACAGAGTACAAGGTTATCAACAATGGTTATCAACGTTGTCTCTTGTTTCCTTAAAAAGAATTGTCTATCTCATTAGATATTATAAAGTTGGACAAAACAGTAGAGAACAAGACCAATAAAACTTAGGCATTGTAAACATTATAGGACTTCCAAAGGAGACAATAGTCAAATCAGACTGGGCATCTTAGTGAATCTTATTGCCTTCAAAGTAGTTGCCTATAGCCTCAAACTTGATACTATCGCACAGAATGGAATAGAGTCTAATCAGTCAAAACAAGATCGTGGGAGTATTACAGGACCTCAAAATAAGTTAATAGGAAATCAAAAAGAGTTACTATTATATATCCTAATTTTTAAAATTTTTCCCCTTAATTAAAACAAACATAAGAAATAACTAAATAATTTTTTTAAAGAATAAGGGAGAGATTGAATTCTTAAGCAGATTTTGTCCAAGTGCTCCCAGGAAACCAAGCCTGCATTTCCTTGAGGAACCACAGCTCGGCATTTGCTAAATATGAGCTTGCAGGGATTGTATAGAATAACACGGTGAGTGGAGAGATCTATCTATCTATCTATCTATCTATCTATCTATCTATCTATCTATCATGTGTAAATTGTATATTCACGTGTATATAAAATTTCATATTTATAAGATGCTTCATAGATATTTCTTCTTTAATCAACAACCTGCCTGCATGGTATTTGCTATGTTTTGTTACTAAAGACAGTGTCTAAAAGTCTAAGGAAATTACCTAAAATCACCCTTCCATCATGACAACAAAGGAACAAGATGCTGGGAAACAATACCCAAGGCTGGAGCTTTGTAGACAGTCACATGTTTGTGTGTGCTTGTGTTCATGTGAGTGTATGTGTATGTTTGGAGCAGAGGACTGTGGGTAGCTTGGATAGATGTGTTTGAGGATTGGTTAGTTTCAGGCCTCCAAGTCATAACAATGGATACTCTTACGCTTATCTGGTCAGCGATAGTTCACCCCAGTAGAGTGGGGGGCAGGCAAAGGGGCAGATGCTTTGGTGTCTCCCCCTGCTCCCAGCTGTGTGGTCTTGGTGAGTGTTTGCTTAGCAGGTGAACACACAGGTGTGTACATGTGTGCACACAAGCCTCTCGCATGGTGGGGAAGCACTGCTGATTCCATCTCTTTTTGTACCCAGGTCTAAATCTTCCTCACCCCAAGCCACCCTTTAATTAGATGTCATGGTTCAAACCTTAAAACCACTGCCCAGGGCATTACTCTGGGACATTTTTAGTCACGGACAAAGAAATCATCACTCGTCACTCTGTTGCGAGGTTGAGCCTTGTTTGCAAGAAATCAAACAAACACTTTTATGAGAGCTATAGAAAATGAAACATGAGTCAGAGCAGCCCGCACGTCCCGGGCGCACCCCACCTCTCCCCACAGCACCTGCCCCTTAGGCTGAGCAGACACGAACTACAGCCACAGTCACAGCTCCGCCTCTCTGGAGTGGCTGGGATCTCAGCTCCAGCACTTACAAAGCCTGGTGCCCATTTGGTTTCCCCATCCAAAAGGTGGGTTCAGGGATGGTGTCTGCTTCCCAAGACTTTGATGGAAGCTAAGTGAGTTCAGACATTTGACACACCTAGGTATCCCATGAGTCACTGTTCTGGTAAGGTCTGGTTTTGGTTAGAAAGTGTCAACCTCCTCAGATTCAAGATGAGATGCAATATTTATGATTTCTGCCACAATGAATAAGATTTCAACAGGAAGGGCCTGCTTTAGGCATGGGACTGGGCGAAAGTCCTACAGGCTGAAAAGGGGAAAATAAAACACTATTTCTCTTCTCTCTCACTTTTTTTTGGCTCTGAGAAGGTCAAGGTAATACTGATGATCTTCTTCCAAGTAAAATCTTCAGCGAAGAAAAAGTCCACAGAGAAAATATGTTTTTTAACATTGTGTCAAAATGATTTAATGTGACATTGACTCAGTCATGTGACCTTCCAGAATCCAAGGCCAAAGGGAACAATTTAGAAACCATCTTTTAAAAAAAGCTTCCTGAAGATCATAACCAAAGACATTAAGAGCAACTGCTTTTAAGAGAATGAATGATGGCTGATTTCATGTTTCAAACAATATGCTGATTTAGACGATTCCCAAATTAGCTTTATTTGCTATGCAAACATGATGACCAATTATGACTGTTTGCCTATGTGATGTGACTATTACACGACTCAGTTATGACATGGTAGAAATCCCCTGGCACGGTGCCACACTGATAAAACACGTGTGTGCCTTCTTTTCTCTTAAGAAGAAATGAGAGGAGTTCTCTCACTGTGCACTGAAGCCCGGTGCTCTGGGAGGCACCAGGAAGAGCTCCTTTCACTTTGACCTCATCCAAAATCGCAGTGTACAGAATAAGCTTCACACTGTATTTCCTGCTACTTTGTTTTAAGTTTGACTCCTCATTTCAAGGACATCTCTGTCAGGGAGAACCAAGCTCTGGACCCTCAGCTTGGCGCCTCAGTAGTGTGGTCAGCAATTTTTTTTTCCTGTTCTCATTCTTTCTTCTTTCTTTGCTTACATTTCTCATGTTATTTTATTTTGCCATTCTCCCACTGTGTGTTTATTTAGATGAAATCATATAAGGTTTGAAGTGCATAACTTATAGCTTGAAGTTTACTGAATTTTAAAATTCAGTTCAGTAGCTATTTCGGGCACTTGTACTTGTCTAATAAACAAAGGAAAACAATCATGAGTGGGTCTCAGCCACTGCATCAGAGACACCAGGAGGAGCAAATCAGAGAAACCATAGACAGCGAGGTCTCACATTACAAGAGGAAGTCCATAAAGAATGCACACGGCAGGTGCACCTGCAGCTTGAGAGACCTGGACAAGCTGGTGAAAGGGCAAAGCAGATTCCGTGAAGCAGAGGAGCTGAGATGGGCATGGGAGAGCTCTGAGAGACAAAAAGGCTGCACCCAAACAATAGCGTGAGCCATGAGAATGAAAGGGATTCGCTCAGGCAGGGATGAGCGGGCTGGTTTCACACAAGAATGTATGAAAGGAAACAAATGCTATGAGGGAACATCTGAGAGCTGCTGGGGCGTCTGCGTCCTTCGGTGAGCAGGAGAGAGCTATGGGAGATGGCAGGTCAAGGAGGCAGTGGGTAGAGCCCACAAACTCCTCCCTGGTACACAGATGTGAATAGCACAGGGAGAGAACAGAGGAGACCCTTATTGTTGCCAGGAAGCCATGTGTAGGACATCGATAGTGTTGCATTACAAATGTGTCCAATGGATAAATGGGACTAGTGTAGCCCTTGTTCCCTGTTCCCTAATCCTGTTCACAGGGGTCTGACACCAGCAGCCAGTGGCAGGGGACTGCAGTGAAGCACAGGACCTTGCAGTGGCCTGAGGTGGCCCAGATGCTCAACTCAGAAGCAGCCATGGCCTAAGGAAGCTTTAGTGTCTCACACAAACCTAAAGGCCTGTCTTCGCCAATTCCTGTACCTAAGAGATTGAAGTAAGGATTCCCTGACACCGTTACAGACATCATCATTTGCAAAGTCTGCAGAAGTGAAGTTTTATCTCTATTCTAGAAAAATGTTTAAGTGAATTATTATATCCATTTCATGGGGTGCAGCAGTGACAATAAAATCACTGCCATGTGCAAATCAAGTGGACAGAGGACATCAAGCTGACATACAAGCCAAGGGTTGGTTAACCAGCACATCAGTGGAAAGTCATGCAGTCATTAAAATTTCTCCGACTTGCTTTCATAGGTGTTTATTACGATTGTCCACTTTTGCCTTTTCCCTGTTCTTCAATTTTCTCCTTATGTGCAGAGGGTGGAGAGATCCACAAGCCACATCAGACCCCTTTCCTCCATGGGCTGTAGAGATGGTTCCACTTTGCCTTTTTGACATTTGCACCTCAGAGTTTACAGCTGGAAGAATTTTCTCCTCCTACCTCAGTAATCCTAACTGACCTAGTCATCCAAAAGCCAAATCCAGGAGTCAGTCTGCACCCTTCCTGTGAGAGACATCGCCATGTATGTTTGGGCACATGCACCCCTATAAGCTGTGCGTGCGGTGTTGGTCTGATCTGCACTGCGTTCCTCATAGTCCTCCTTTCTTGTCTCCTCCTGCCAACCCTGACACTGACAAGACCCAGTTTCTCAAGTGTATAATCGCGTGTGTGTGTTGTGCTGGGATGAACCCAAGGCCTTGAGATTGCCAAGTACACTCTCTACCACTGAGCTATCCCAGGCCAGCCGTGCAGTCCTGCCTGGCTAGCAGCCTCTCATCCCCCTGCTTGCAGCCCACATGCTTCCCATTACACGTAAAGTAATCTCTCTGAAGTAGCATCATCATTACAGCGCTCTCTTATCTTCTGTTTTATTAATAGTATCTTTAACTCTCAAAGCCCATGCCTTGCTCTTTTCATAGCTGCTGAACTCCATGGCCCCAAGCTTCTCACAATCTTATACCTGTCGACCTCTGGGCCTCCATCTCCTGCCTTCCTGTCTCCTGAGCCACCTCTGCAGCTCTCTTCCATTCTCTCCTGATTATGTGATGGTGGCTTCCAGTCCTTTTCTCGGGTTGGCAATATTGCCACTCTACCATGAATCCCTTCCATTTCTGCTTGTTCTTCAACTCCCTGCACCGGAAGACACTGCCTGAGTCCCCACTGTCTCTAGGAGTGGAGTTGGTGGCCACCTGTGTCGTGAGTTTTGTGACCTCATCTAAGCCTCTTCTCCTGGTAAATGCTCCAAACAACTCAAGAGCAGCAGCTGAGACTTCCCCCTGAACTCAACCCACCCCTGGCAGAAAGCACCGCCTTGCTTTCCTTTCCACTAAAACCAGAGCCTGGGACAAGTCTTAAAGTCAGGAGATTTATGATAAAAATGACCACAGGAAATGCAAGAGGAGCATTCAGGAGGTGATACCCAGGAGGAGTGAGAGCTGGAAAATGTGTCCTATAAAGCAAGTCACCCTGGAGGCCACTGGGACTCCTCTGCACGAGGACCGGCAGGAAGTCACCACTTCACCATCCTCATGTCCCATTGGGCCACGCTGCTTGCTGGATGAGCCAGCTGTGGTGGTGAGGAGCTGTCAGGGTGCAGGGTGCCACCCACCATGGCTACAGACAAACAGGACTCGAGGCTGCAGGACAAGGCCTCAGCAGGGATAGCATGGTCACTCACTGTATGGGTGAAAGAAGATTGTAACCACTGTGGTAACGAGGATAGATTTACAGTTTGACTTGGTTGCTTTGGTGGTAAGGGTTAGGGTGATCTTTTATCTTTTTTCTTTTTTTTTTTTTTAGTAATAGGGATTGAACCTATGGTCTGTGATTGTATTGTTTTTATTCATTCATTTTGAGTCAGGATCTTGCTAAATCTCTCCATGCTGGTCTTGAACTTGCAGTCATCTGCCTCAGCCTCCCAGATGTTTGGAATTATAGGCATGTGCCACCATGGCAGCTTGGGATGAAATTTTTAATAACTCATTTTATTTAATATTCTTGTACTCCTTTCTTATTCTTATTCTTCTTTAATATTCTTGTACTGTCATAATTTGTAATGGAGAAATATATTCTATAATACAAATACTCCTCATTGATTTGAGAGAATACAGGATTGAAAGAAATGTGCCTAGTTTCTCTTCCTCTGTCCTAGGAGTTGCATTGGCTGGATTCTTCACAGATGGACTTCCAGCTTGTTTATGAATGTAAGTGTTGAAAGCTTATATTTCACATTGTGTTTGGAAAACTTGGTTGTTTGGGAGTTGTTGCCATAGTAAACTAAATCTTGTTTTGTCACTTCTTATAATTTGTCTTTTGAAATTAGTGGCAAAGACAGTGCCCCCGGTCCCCGTTCCTGGGAGACTGTGAAGTCTGCATCTCCACCTCCTCAGCCTCCACATGCCACGCATCTCGGGGACCACTTCTCCAAGGACATTGCATGTCATCACTGTCACACTCAAGTACAGATCCAAGAATGGCCCACGTGCTCTGAGCCCAGGCAGGGCAGTGTGGGAGAGAGCGTGGAGATTGCTCCCCAAAGAGGACTCTAATCCCACAGCTGGACAGCAGCCGCTTCAATAGCCTGTTAGCTCACACCTGCCTGGTCCACCTTCCGCACTGATGCTTGGGTTATCATGTGTATCAAGTCTTCTTTGCTTTCCTCATGACATGGACCCATGAATGTACTTTGCAAGAACTCCTGAGAATTTATTCTACACTGGCTGAGTACTGTGCCCAGAGATGGAAATACAGTCAGACAGCAAGAGCCCAGGCCTGTGAGCGGGACTCACTGTGGCAGGGAGCACAGAGGCAGCAGCCATGGTCACAGAGACCTTCGAGAGCATCGTGGCCCAGGGAGGGAGGATGCAGTGCCCTTATACAAGGCTTCATCGCATCAGCCAGCTGATAGGGCTGGGAGCTGTACTCACGCTGAGGAGGAAGACATCCCCACGTAATTCATGCTCATTTACTGAGCCAAACTGTACTCAGCCACGGTGACCAGAAATACTTTATTTCAAATATGATTCTATGGCCAAATACAAATGAGTTGGGCTTGGGCTACAACTCTGTGGCAGAGCAGGTACTTAGCGTGCTTGAGGCCCTGGATTCAATCTCTGACACATAAGATAAAAAAAATCATGCATGATTTAATGACAGTGAGGTTATCATTTGTAAAGTTGGCACATAAGAGGGGCTATGAGAGCACTTGCACTCATATTATTGGAGTAAAAAGTGAAATTATAGAAACATTTTTATTTATATAATAATGTTTGAATTTTCTTAATTGATCATATATTAATAACTTAAGAATATAGTAAAATATAGAAGAAGAGAAAGTTTAGAGGCATAAAGGAGCTTCCAAGGCATCTTCTATGCTATGAGAAGGTAGAAAAATACAAATAAACTATTTATTATTAAATCTCCCATGTTGGTTCTTTTTCATTGCAATCATTTTATTAATTGGTGCCCTCGAAAGAGTTTAAAAAACTACAAGTATGTGTTGGAAATGTTTAAACCTCTAGGTAGGTAATTCCAGTGATGATGATGTCTGAAGTACAGGGCAGTCATCTTGATCTTTACTGACAAAGGATGCTGAGCCTAGCTTTACTCTTGATGCTTTACAAAGATGTAAGAACCAAACTAGAATGAAGGTAGTTACATATCCAGAGAGAATGTTTGGCTGAAACATGCAGGTAGCAGATTTCAAAGTTATTAAAGAAAATTTACAAACTACGTGGAAATATGTGATCATAAAAACTGGGCAGAAAAATCTTTCATGTAGAGGCCAGTAGGGCAAAAAAACCAAATCTGTGTGTGTGTGTGTGTGTGTGTGTGTGTGTGTGTGTGTGTTCATTCATGTGTTTCACACCCATGGAGAAAGGTTTAAGAAACAAAACTGGCTCTTTTATGGTCTGTTATGGTTTGTGTCTGGATAGCCTCCCCACCCCAAAGCCTCATACAGTCATGGGGACAAGATTCTAGAATTTGTGATTGATTCGTAATCAAATGCTTTATGGGTGTGAGTGCTACAGCCCTAGGGTGTGTGTGGCTTATACACAGTGTAAGGGACAGAAAGAGACTTCTCTGTGTGTTCCTTCCCTTTTCTCTTATTGCTTTTAACATCTGACCTTGCCATGAACATCTACCATGCCATCCTGCTTTGGAACTAGCTGAATATGGACTGGAACTTCCATACACTGTGGGCCAAATAAACTCTTTCATTCCTTAATTTTGAGCATCAGATATTTTGTCTCAGCAATGAAAGAAAAGTAACCAAGATGTGGCCAAATGCCAGTGCATATAGTATTTAAGACAAGGTGATTTGGGGCCATGCAATTCAGCTCTGACTGTGTGGCTTGTTCATTCCTGAGTCTCTAGAGAGTTTTCTAGTTTATGTGCTGCTATCAGATCACATGGCATGTTAATCCGTCTTTTATTTTCTGTTTGAATGACTTGACATCTGGGGCTCTGTGGACCTCAGAGAGACTTTGAATAACTAAATCCTAGAGATTGAAATGGTTTACCTATGACTTTCCAAAAGAAATCAATCAATTTGATGCCTACATCCAACCATCACTCATACCTCCAGTTGCTACCCACCTACCCTAATCATCCAGAGACAGAAACCAGACAGAGAGGGACAAACCTGGCTGTCCCCTGAGCACCCTAAAATTATTTCAAGTAGCGAATGTTAACCCTGTTTATCCTGCCTCTCCCATTCCCTCATCTGAGAAACCTCAGTATAGGCTCAAGTTCTCATTTTCTGGTTCTCTCTACCCTCTTCCAACCCTGTGCTGTATGAAGTGGCCACCTCTTGTCTTGGGAGCAGTGAGTGACACTCTCTCTGCAAGATCTCCAGATCTGTGTCTTTACTACACTTTACACTTTATACTAATACTATAGTACAAAGTGGATGAGATACCAGGTATATAGATTAGTGGCACAGTGACTGCCTGGTAGATGTGAGGTTTTGAGTTTGATTTGCGGCACACATACCCACAAAGTGGATGAGAAATGCATTTGAGTTCATGAAGATAAAGGAATCTTGCCACCAAAACATTTGGGTCTCTTGTGGAGTAGATGTGAATCACCCACAAAACAAAGAAGCTCCCAAATACCAAGCAGTAGAAGAAAATGTTTAAAAGTTATCTTAGTGATATCCAGGCATGAACATCACTACATAATTTCTGAGTCATCCCTTATCTCTAAAGCATCTGCTCTGGGTTTTTCCACCTTTTTGTTCATGATTTCAGAAGCCTGCAGCTTCATGTCTGAAAACTCTGTATCCATTCCTGAGATGGCTTGGTTTTCCATCAGTTATCTTTCTGGAACCCTGTAGTAAGAGCCAGACCTGCTCACCTGAATGCAATTTTCAGCTGTCATTCGATCTTTATGGTGCCCTAACTCAGGCCACTGTTCACCTCTTGATTACTGGTTTCCCCATTTCCAGGTTAATTACTAGCCCCTGTTATTGGAGTACCCAATACCCAAATCAGAGGTCTGTTCATTCCATCACCTCCCCCAAAACTCCACTGACCTTCAATCACATTGTCATATCTTTTCCCTTCAGGGAAACATCCTTACCCAGAAATTTCCCAATGTCAGGCTATCACTGTTTGGAAACTTTAGAGTCTTCTCCTTTCCTGTCTCTGTCCAGCAGGATCACCCACTGAAAGACAGAGACAGAAGGGCAATCAAAGAGCCTCTGTGAAGATGAATAGGAAATCTTGGCAATGAATGGAATCTTCACGAGGTCAAAACGTGGATACCTACAAGATTCTGTACCTCCCAAGCCAGCTCCTCTGGAGTGGGCAGGATTGGCATGGTTGGATGGCAGTGTGATGGGCCACGGCAGTGCTGAGGGGTCTGGCTTGGGTCCTTCACTCACCTGGTGACTCATATCTTCACTGCCAGTCTCCAAAGCCAACAGAGGGACGGGGAAAGTTTGTGGCCATACAAGGGAAGA